>NC_139389.1:133110000-135510000 GCF_054392235.1 Sus scrofa | reverse complement strand
TAAGCCGTGTCTGCAACCTAAACCACAGACCAGGAATGGAACCCATGTCCTTGGGGATACTAGTTGGGTTCAACCCGCTGAGCCATGACGGGAACGCTGCCCAGCTCTTTCCTATATCCGATCTGAGCCTTCCTCAGCCCAAGCCAGCCCCAGCATCTCTGAGCCAAGGGCGCCCACCACCCATCTGGCCCCAGGGCGCAGGTGACCAACCCCGAGACCTGCTCTGGGCTGACCCAGGAGGCGCAGCACCCAGGCACGAGCCCTGGTTCCCAGGTACCTCAGGGGCGCTGGGGGGCTCCCCAGACCCGTCCACCTTGGCCCAAAGGTTCACACCGAGATCTGGGAAAATGTGTGTGTCAGCCTGGGTAGAAGGCAGTGCCCAGGAGGCAAACAAGTTCCAAGGCTGCCCCCCACCCCGGAGGTTGCACCCGCTGCCCAGTCACCACTGGGCTGCTCCCTGAGGACGACAGCAGCATCGTGTCCATAGGGTCAGGGCCCGGGAAGCTGAGCTGGGAGACGGGGGAGCGGGAGGGCGTGGAGTGGCTCCAGCCCAGCTCGGCCATTGGCTGTGCCATCGGCCTCCCGTTCCTTATTGTGAATGGGGTTGTGAGGTCACAGAACAGCTCATGAGACAGGGCTGAGGCCATCTGTGTTCCTCAGGACATGGGGGGGGCTTGTCCCTAAAATCAGGGTCACAGCAGGTCACAGGCCACAGCGCCTCTGCAGGGTCCCCGCCTCCAGTGCTCCTGCAGGAGCCTCAGGCCTGCAGCCCTGAATAGGCCTTCAGGTGCCTTCCCGTGCAGGAAGGGGACCCCTGCCCCGGGCCCGCCAGGGCCTCCCCTAATCCCAGGAAGCACCGGAGACTCACAGCAGCCCGGCCGTCACCCCACCCTCACCCAGAGCCGGCAGCGGGAAGCAGCTGGAGGAGAAAGATGGGCAGTAGCCCTGTGGGCCACGGCCCAGCGGCCTGGGGACCGTGCCAGGACCTGCTCTCAGCCGTCACCCCTGCCCCCGCCTCCCCAGGATTGCGCAGACATCCCTGTGCTTTTGGTCAACTCTAGGTTGGGAGGGCGTTCCTCCAGCAGCCTCACCCAGCCGTGTCCCAAAGGCTGTTGACTACATCCTTTGTGTCACCCTGCTGCTGATACTGATGAGTTGCGATGGCTGCATCACCTCCCCATCCGTGGAGTGCGAAGCGAGCTAATGCCACCGCCGGCTCAGGGCTCACAGGTCTTTATCGCGGGCATGGATCGCTTTGGTAATCGAAAAACCGCACCAGGGCCCTTGGAGAACAATGAAGTAATAATCCCCCGGCCCAGCCAGGGCGGCATCAGGGGATGGTGTGGGCAGGGCTTCCTGGGCTCCAGGCTGTGGACACTCAGTTCCGGCCTCCAGAAAGCCGCAGGGGGTTCAGCTCCCACTGCCCTGCCCCTGTGCAGCGCTGTAGTCCCCGTCCCAGGCTTTCTGCTCCCCTGTCAGAGGCCGCCTCCTGCCAGGAATGAAAGACAGACCCTCGCATGTGAGCACCAGGGAGCCCCACTCGTGCCTCAGTTTGTCCCATGTTCACAGAACAGTGTTCCGGGCTGGGGCCAGGGTGAGGTGAGTGAGGGCCCCAGGGCACAAGGCAGAGGGGCACCTGCCCTCAGGGCCCATGGACCCTGCCCAGGGCCACCCCAGCCCCTCCGTGCAGCTCCCCGCCATCCCTGCCTGGGCCAGAGCCACTTCCACTCCACAAGGATTTGGCTACAATTGTTTTTCTTTTCTTTTTTCCTTTTTGCTCCCCGCCCCCCCTACGGCATATCGAGTTCCCGGGACCGGGGATCAGATTTGAGCCACAGGTGTGGTCTAGGCCGAAGCTTCAGCAATGCTGGATCCTTGGAGTTCTCCTCGTGGCGCAGCAGAAACAAACCCAACTAGGAACCAAGAGGATGTGGGTTCGATCCCTGGCCTCACTCAGTGGATTAAGGACCCAGTGTTGCCGTGAGCTGTGATGTAGGTCGAAGACTCGGATCTGACGTGGCTGTGGCTGTGGCTGTGCTGTAGGCCGACGGCTATAGCTCCAATTTGACCCCTAGCCTGGGAACTTCATATGCCAAGGGTGCGGCCCTAAAAAGCCAAAAAAAAAAAAAAAAAAAAAGCCAGATCCTCAATCCGCTGCACTGGGCCAGGGATCAAGCCTATGTCCTGGAGCTGCAGAGACACCGCCAATCTTACTGTGCCAGAGTGGGAAGTCCAGGATCTGGGTCCAGTTTTGAAATGCTGCAGCTGATTTACAAACACGGTGACACAGGGTACAAGTTCCCATTTCAGAGTGTAATCTCTCAGAAGTAACCTCACTGGAGCAGGTGCGAAAGGCTTCCAGCCGAGGCCTCTGGGAGGGTGGCCCTAGGCACGGCCCCATCCCCCACCCCGGGTCCCTGCCCGCCCACTCTGTGTCCCAGCTTCCCAACAGCCTGGCCGCGTCCCCGGCCCCCGGCCTCTCAGCCAGGGCTCAGTTCAGGCTGCAGACGCAGAGCTGGTGTGGAGAGTGGACGGAGGGACTGCGGGGCTCGGGCGGTCCCGCGGATGAGGTCCCTGCAGCAGTGACGTCACACTCTCGCTCTTGGCCTCTCGGAGGGACCGACGTGGCAACCCACTTCCTCCTCCCGCTCTCGTGAGTCACCTGCACCCGGTCATCATCGCGCCTGACCCACCTGCAGGCTCAGCTGAGCGTGGCCGGAAGATGACCGACGCCGAGGGAAACGCAGGGCAGCCCAGCGGGAGCGTCAGGTGCTTCTCAGCTGCTGCCTCAGAGAGCAGCCTGCTTCCCGCAGCCTCGTGCCCTCCCAGCTCTCTGCAGCTTATGCAGCGTGGTCGGCCCATTCTCTTAAGGAGGCAGGAGCTGACTTTCCCCCTGGCGATGGGGAAACAGGTTGCCAGGGAGGGAAGTGGCGGAGTGGAAGGCTGGCCTGGGACTGCGCCTTCCTGCAGCAGCGCAGGACCCAGGAGGGAGGGGCCCGACCTGCCTCCGGGCGGAGTGGGGTGGGGGTGAGTGGGGTGGGCACAGCAGGTGCTCGTCCTTGGAACAGGATTCATGCCCCCCCCCAGACCTTCGATTTTACCTGCCTGGGAAATGGAGGTAGAGGGGTCAGCCTGTCTGGGAGGTGGGCTGGGCAGCGCTGAGGGAAGTGCCACATCTCCAGTGGGGTGGGGACAGCCGACTCGCCACCCCCTGGGGCCTTGTGTGCCACGCCGACAGGGGGAGGCTCAGGGGACAGAAACCGGACTGGCCGGCCACCCCGTGAGTCGCCCCCACCACAGGGCTGGCCCAGAGGCCTTGGGGCCTGGACCAGGGGCCTCCCAGGGCTGGTGGCCCAGGAGGTGCCCAGGAAGCACAAGAAGGAGGCCCAGCAGTGCCCTCCCGTGCTGCACGTGCCAGGGGCCAGCCCCGAGGAGGAAGACGTGCAGCTGCCCCGCGGACCTGCCCGGACCGGCTGAGCTTCTATTTTTACATCCGCCCTGCCCGCTTCGTTTCCTGTCCCAGGGAAAAGCTGATGGAGCTCCGTGGGGCCCGGGTTTCTCCCGGGAGCCGGGGGCAGCCGGGCAGCCCCCTGGACAGAGCTGTCCCCACGGGGCCTCTCCTCCCGCGGGGCGGCCCCAGGCCCAGAGTGGGTGGCACCTGAGGGGGTCTGGAGCAGCCACGGCCCACGGCCCCCGGCCCCCGCCCACCCCAGCCGCATCCTCCGGCCCCTTCCTGCTGCAGCCCCGGCGCGCAGGCAGGACGGGAGGAAGGAAAGAGTGGGCAGGAGATCCCGGGGAGGAAGCCGCTTCCCTTCCCTTAAGAAGAACAGCCTGATTCCTCGGAACCCGGCTCTGGATCCGCAGCGAGGCCAGGCCCCGGGCGGAGCTCCCCAGGTCTCCACGTCCTCACCTGTGAAACGGGGGCCCGGGCTCGGCCGCCGCGGGTGACACTCAGGCCACTCAGGGGCGTGGCTGGGCAGGAAGGCCGAGTTCGCTCTTCCCGCCACCAGTGCAAAGAAGCCACATCTGGGCACCTCAGGCCCAAAGAGGAGGACAGGGAGGAGGTGGGGCATCTCGCAGGCTGATGGGGGAGTTTGACCCTCGGGCCCGCAGCACTGACCTCGGGGCCTCCTCTGCACGGGCCCCGTCTCCACGAGGCTGAAGAAAATGCTTCCACGCATAACATGAATATATTCATCTTTAGGCCAACTCGGGCGCAAAATGCCATTTTTAAATTTTTTTGGCCACACCCGTGGCGTATGGAAGTTCCAGGGCCAATGACGGAACCCGAACCACAGCAGTGATAAAGCCCGATCCTTAATCCCCTGCATCACCAGGGAACTCCATTAAATGTCTTTATTTTTTTTTTTTTAGGGCCACACCCACGGCATATGGAGGTTCCCAGGCTAGGGGTGGAATTGAGCTCCAGCCACCGGCCTGCACCACAGCCACAGCAACACAGGATCAGAGCCGCGTCTGCGACCTACACCACAGGTCATGGCAACGCCAGATCCTTGACCCACTGAGCGAGGCCAGGGATCAAACCCGCAACCTCACGGTTCCTAGTTGGATTCGTTTCGTCTGCGGCACAATGGGAACTCCAAAATGTCGTTTTTAATATTCTTTTATGGAGGAGGAGGGGCCCTGCCTCCAGGTGTGGCCCCAGGATCCTCCGTGGGCCCATCCAGAGTCCCATTTCCAGGAGGGAGATCCTGACTGGTCAGCTTGAGTTAGGGGCCCACACAGGGACAACTGAGGCCACTGGGCAGAGTGGCCAGGCCCAGACTGGGCCTCTGGGCACCTCGTGGAGAATGGGGAGGGGCTGGGAGGGGCCTCCCACCCCCTTGAGGGTCCCTGATCACAGGGGCCCCTGCGGCGGCTGCTACTGGACTCTGGGGTTTCAGGGCTGGGCGCCATCCTTTGTCCTCCTCTGCACATTCAGAGATGGACATCGCGAGGGGATGCTGACCCGCCCACCGAGTGTAGACACTCGGGGCCCTGAGCAGGGCTAGGGTCCTCACCCCCTCAGCTTTGGATCTGCTGCCCTCAGAGCACTCCAGCATAGACTGCCGTGGCCGTATCAAGGTCAGCACTGCCAGCCCTGAACTTGGCCATGGGAAGCCTCAGGGACACTCCTGAGCACCTGCAGTTTGCTGGAGGGGCCACCAGAGTGAGGCCTCCACCTGGCTCTCCTGATCGCTGGGGTGGGGAGGGACCTTGGCCGCAGGCATCTAGGGTATGGTACAGGGAGGGCCATCCTGACTGGCCCTGTGACCTCCTTTGACCCAGGTCCCAGTGATAAAACAGACCTGAAGTTCCCACAGTAATGCTTTAAAAATCCAACTGCAGGGAGTTCCCGTCCTGGCGCAGTGGCTAACGAATCCGACTAGGAACCATGAGGTCGCGGGTTTGGTCCCTGCCCTTGCTCAGTGGGTTAACGATCTGGCGTTGCCGTGAGCTGTGGTGTAGGTTGCAGACGCGGCTCGGATCCCGAGTTGCTGTGGCTCTGGCATAGGCCGGTGGCTGCAGCTCCGATTCGACCCCTAGCCTGGGAACCTCCATATGCCGCGGGAGCGACCCAAGAAATGGCAAAAAAAAAAAAAAAAAAAAAGACAAAAATCCAACTGCAGGGAGTTCCCACGGTGGCACAGTGGAAACAAATCTGACTAGGAACCACGAGGTTGTGGGCTCAATCCTTGGCCTCGCTCAGTGGGTTAAGGGTCTGGCGTTGCCGTGGGCTGTGGTGTCAGCCGCAGACCCGGCTTGGGTCTGGCGTTGCTGTGGCTGTGGCTTAGGCCGGCAGCAACAGCTCCGATTTGACCCCTAGCCTGGGAACCTCCATATGTCGCGGGTATGGCCCTAAAAAGAGAAAAAGACAAAAAAAAAAAAAAAATCCAACTGCAGCAGTTCAGGCAGCTGCCAAGGCACAAGTTCGACCCCTGGCCAGGCGCAGTGGGTTAAAACATCTGGTGTGGCCACAACTGAGGCTTGGACCCAATCCCTGGCCTGGGAACCTCCACATGCCACAGGTGTGGCCATTAAAAAAAAAAAAAAAAAAGACTTAAATTTAAAGCCAACCTGGCCTTGGACCAACCCCAGTTGGGCCCTGAGCTCTTTCTTCTCTGAGCCTGGGTTTCCTTTGGGGCAAGGAGCAGGGCTCGCAGCACTGCAGGGGCAGCGGGGACGGGGAAAGGGCCAGAGAGCTCCAGGGAGGACCGAGTGGTCTCAGCGAATGCTCTCCAGCCCTCACTGAAGGACTTGCCAGGTCCTTTGGGCAACCTGGGAATTTTAAGTGGAAATCTTAGCCCAGGCCCCCCGCCAGCTGGTCTGCCCTGTCCAGAGGCCCTGCCAGGCAGCGGGGGGCAGGGAGGCCCAGGAAGAAAGTTCCGGTCAGCCTCCCGTCTCAGCCTTCTTCCAGGCCCCCAGCTTCTTCCCTGTCCGCTTCACCCAGCCCTGGTGCCAGCCTCTGAGCACACAGATTTCCCAGGGCCTCGCAGTTTCCGGATGTCCTATGCCCTCCGCCAGGGCGCCCTCTTCCTCGTGGTCAGCCTGGCTCATCTGAGCAGACACGAGATGAACGGCCTTCCCGCCCCGCCCAAGGGAGCCCCTGGCCCCTCTGTGCCCTGGGCATGCAGCCGGGCATCTGGATTGAGTTACCTTCTTCCTCCGACTGCCCTGAGGCAGTGCCCTGATTCTCATGCCCATTTTACAGACGAGGAGACTAAAGCTGGAGGAGCTGAGGCAAGTTTAGGTCTGTCTGCGTTGCCGCTGCAAAGGCAGGGTCCTTGTCACCGTGGCTCCTGAATAGCAGCTTCCCCGCTGGTCCCTTAAAGGCTCCGGGGCTGGTTGGTCTCAGCGTCTGGGAAGTGTCAGCTATGCAGGGAAGGGCCAACCCGGTGCCTCTGCCAGGCCTCCTGTCCACAAGCTGCCTCCCCACCTGGCCCGTCCCACTTGGCACGGAACTAGAGGAGGCTGGCCGGCTCCACCATCCCCCAGCCCGTTAGGGAGCAGGCAACGCCAGGCGAGGCCCCCAGCCCTAGTCCTCACAGGCCACGCGGTGTTGGCAGGGCGGTCTCAGGGGCCGCACCCCAGCCTGCAGCGTTCCATTTCCCTCTGGCCCCGGGGACGGCACGGAGTGACCGCAGAGCATCCCGCCGAGCTGGGCCAGGCCGCGGCGGGGATGGGAGGCCGCTCCCTCTGTAATCTGGAGATTACAGCCTGTCGCTCAGGGAGGTGCCTGTCCCTGGCCCTGCGCGGGGCCGGGCGTAGGGTGTGTACATGGCACCACTGGCCTTGCCGGAGCCAGGCTGGGGAGGCAGGCAGCCGTGCCCTCCTCTCGCAGGTCCGCCTGTCTGAAACTTTTCTGAGAGTTTCAGAGTCGTCGGCGTGTATGTTCAGTGTTTTCATCCCTCTGGGAGGAATCGGTAAAGTTAAGCTACTGAATAGCTGACCAGCTTCCTGCAAACCCTGTGCACAAAAGAGTCTGTCTTCAGCCTCTTGGTCTGTGCAGCCACCGCTTTGTGGGGCAAGTGCTTTAAGGTTTTAAGTGTGTTCCGAAAGCGACAGAGACCACTAGACAACTCCAATCTGGGGAGCGGGCCCAGGCGTGGATGGGGTCGCAGCAGCAATGGAGCAGGGCGACCGGCCAGACGGCTACTGCTCTGGTCCAGAGGGCAGGGTGGCAGCAGGGGCGCAGAGGAGAGGACAGGCCCGGAGGGGACTTGGCGGGCCTGCTCCTGGAGAGGCCCCGCGGCCCTCTGCCCTTGGGCAGCCTGTTCTGGCTTTCCTGGCAGAGCCGAGAGCAGGGCCAGGAGTCCTGCCGTGAGAAAAGGTGGAGCCACCAGCCCCAGGGACTTCTGCCTGAGTTCTTCTTAATTTCCTGGATTCTAGGAAGGCTCCCAGGGGGGCAGTGGGCAAGCCCCGAGCAGGGGTGTGCCCATCCTGCAGCTCCAGGCAGCCCTTCCGGCACCTCGGCAGGCCCCACGCTCGGCTGGCCTGAGCCTCTGGGCGTGACTGGCCTCCTGGAGCTGGGGGCCGGTGATGGGAAGGCCCCAAAGCCTCACAGAGCAGCCAGGAGATGAAGTCCAGGAGCCGCAAAGTCCAGGGGCACAGAGCAGGGCCACACGGGGAGGCCCCAGGCTCTCTGGGAAGACAAGCCGTGGCTGTGGCTGCAGCCAGGCTCCAGCCCTGACCCTCTGTGCACCCTGCCCCCGACGGCCCCTCCAGGTCCGAGAGCCTTTGACAGCCTGGCCTCCAAGCACCAGCCAGCTGACAAGTTGGGACTGTCCGAGGCAGGCCCTGGCTGTGCGCTGGCCCTGTGGTCACCCCTGAGCAAGACCGCGCTGACTGTGGAGAGTGAAGGCCGTGCCCAGGATGAAGAGCCCGCTGGAGGAGACCAGGAGAGCCAGCTCCCACCCCCGCCAGCCTCCCTAAGTCGGGCAGCAGGAACCTGGCAGGGGTCCCCAGGGCTGTTCTCAGGAGGGGCTGGGGAACAAGATCTGGGAGGGAGTCGGGCAGGCGGGGCTCAGGGGAAGGAGGAGGGAGAGGAGGCCGGGGCTTCGCACCTGTGGGGCCAGCCCAGGTGGAGCCCGGCCCGGACTGGGCACCCGGAGCTGGCATGCTCCTGGAGCCCCACGCCCTGCAGCGGCTGCTCCTCCCGGGGGGGTGAGCTGTGGGCATCACTGCCTTGGCCCTGCCTCAGCCAGGAGGGTGGGGTGGGGGGCCTAGATTAAACAGAGGCCGATTCGGACACACCAGCCCCTGGTGGTTGTGCCCAGTGGGGCGCAGTCCCTGGGCACACTGCCAACCTCAGCACTACTTGGGGAGAGGCTGCCACACCGCCAAGGGGCCAGGCCGCCTTGTAAAGCAAATGTTCTAGAAACGATTTCACAGCCTCCAAAAGGCAGGTCCCTCGGTTACCTCCCACGGAGGCCCAGATGCCAAGAGGCCAAGGCTGCTTAATGGACCCCTCTTTATTCCGGCTTTATCAGCTAATGGCGGCTAAAAGTGATTTTATACAAAATAATGTGTCAGAGATGATTGCTCCTGGGCACAGCTCCCAAATTCCAACCTGAAACCAAAGGCCACATGCCCCTGTTAATGATTAAGCCTCTGGAATGGGCGCTGAGGGCGCTGAGCTGCAGGGAGAGGTGCCTGGCGGGGGGCCCAGCGCTGGCCCTGCCCAGTGGGAGCTGGTTCCTGCCTCGTGGGGGAGGGGCAACGCTTCTCCATCAAGGGAAAGCTAAATATTGTCTAATCCCGGCACCCGGCACCCGGGATGGCAAACAGACCTCCCATTGTCTGTCAGGAAGCAGGTCACGGCCACGGCCCAGGCTACGCCCACCTGAGGTCAGGATGAAGGCCCAGGGAGGTGGGAGCATCCTGGTGGGGGGGGGGCTGCCTCTGTTGCCTTCCTCTGCACCGAGGGGCATTCTCGAACAGGACTTGCCCACACAGAGGCCTTCAACTGCGTGACATGAACGGGGACGAGTGGGCACCAGCAGAGGAAAACCCATATTTGGCAACAGAAAGCAACTGTGGGCTCTTCTCCCGGCTGGTCTAGGGTTTGGGATCCATCCTCGGAGCGGCCGGGGCTGCTGTCCCAGCTCTGCCGTGTTTCAGCTGTCGAGCGAGGTCTCTAAGCCTCAGTTTCCTCCTTCGTAAAGTGGACCACGGTACAGACCTCGGGGCGTCCTGAGGCTTAAAGAGACAACGCGCATCAAGCATGGAGCACGGTCACCATGGCACGTGGTGAGTGTGCAACGTGCAAGAGCTCATATATATATATATATATATATACATTTTTTTAAGAGCTATTTTTAAAATCACCATGATAGGGAGTTCCCTTTGTGGCTCAGCAGTTAATGAACCCGACTAGGATCCATGAGGATGCAGGTTCCAACCCTGGCCTCGTTCAGTGGGTTAAGGATCCAGCGTTGCCATGAGCTGTGGTGTAGGTCGCAGATGCAGCTTGGATCTGGCGTGGCTGTGGCTGTGGTGGAGGCCGGCGGCTACGGCTCGGATTGGACCCCTAGCCTGGGAACCCCCGTATGCCGTGGGCAGGGCCCCAAAAAGACAAAATGAAATAAATAAATAAATGGTGCGATGCTGTAGGTTTGCACGTATTTGGAAGGTTGAGCAACCACGACTCTCACTCCGTCGTTTCCATCACCCGGGAGAAGCCCTGTGCTGGTCAGCAGTTGCATTTCTCCCACTTCTCTTCTCCACCCCCTGGGCATCCACGACTCTTCGTTCCCTGTGCACTTGCCGCGTCTGGACATTTCACCTAAGCAGAGTCGTACACCGCGTGCTTTCTGGTGTGGCTGGCTTCTTTCACTTCGCACAAATCGTTCAGGGGTAAAGCCTGTCTCGACTTCATCCCCTTTAGAGGATTAATAGTCCATTGTGTGGACAAAATTTGTTTAACCAATTCTCCAGCTGCCCGGCCTTTGGGCAGTTTTCCCCTTTTGGCTGCTGTGAATGATGCTGCCGTGAACATTTGCGTACAGGTTTCTGTGCCGACGTGTTTTCATTTCTCTCAGGCACATACCTAGCAATGGAATCGCCGTTTCTACGGCAGAGGGAAGGTTATTTAAAGTCACCAAAAAAGCTGAAAAGTAGGAAGGAGGGTGAGTACAGTTGACCCTTGAACAGCATGGGTTTGAACAGCGTGAGTCCACTTATTTGGAGAGTTTTTTGTTCTTATTAGTTTTTTTTTTTTTTTTTTTTTTTTGCTTTGCTTTCTAGGGTCGCACCTGCGGCATATGGAGGTTCCCAGGCTCGGGATCTAATTGGAGCGGCAGCTGCCGCCTTATGCCACAGTCACAGCAACACTGGATCCGAGCCACGTCTGTGACCTACACCACAGCTCACAGCAACGCCAGATCCTTAACCCACTGAGCGAGGCCAGGGACTGCACCCACGTCCTCATGGATACTAGTCAGGTTCCTTACCGCTGAGCCACAGGGGGAACTCCTGTTCAGGGAGCTTTTTCACTAAGCGTTGGCTGTAGGACCACACGCTCTGTGGTTGGTTGAATCCTCAGGTGTGGAACCTCAGGGAAGAGGGTCACCTGTAAAGTTACACTCGGAATTTTGACTACACGGGGGTCCACGCCCCTAGATCTCCCGTTGCTCAAGGTCAACTGTGACGTACTTGAATTTCCGTCTCTCATGTCGAGGAGTCCATGGTGCCTGACGTTCGGCGAGACAGCGCCGAGAGGTGGACCTATGGGGCAGGGGCGCCGTGGGTAGCACTAAGCACGGAGGGCAGAGGACCTGCCCTGGAGAGAGCCCCGCGGCGGGAGGCGGGCGGGCATCGTGTGGCTTTGCGTCATATCATACACCTGTGTCATTCATTTGTGACCGCACGTGTGTGGCTTGCAACAAAAAGACACTCTGCTCGTGATAAACTGTTTGGAGTCACAGATGATATCCGAACTGAAAATGCGGGTTAGTAGGGAACCTGGCTTCTGTTCGCCACCTGTCGGGAACACAGCGGGAGAGGAGGGGCCCTACAGCCCATGGCTTCGCCTGGGACACCACCTGCCTCCCTCCCACTTCCCGCACGAGTCCCCAGTCCACCCCTCAGGCCACAGGGTCAGGAGGGGTGTCCTTGCCTTCTCCCGGGGAAGCCCTCTGGACCCTCCAAGGCAGCTCTCCCGAGGCTTGCCTTCTGCAGGCCAAACGTCACCCACCGCCTCAGCTGTTTATGAACAGCTCTGTCTGTGATCCTTTCCCAGCCAGGAGCCCCGGGGCCTCTGCCGGGAACACGCCACCCACCTACCTGTGCTCTTGTCCATCCATCCATCCAGGCACCCACCCACTTACATGTTCGTCCATCCTTCCGTCCATGGTGCCTCTTCGGAGCCAGCCCCTTGGGCCCCCTCCTCAGGAGGGCCCAGTGAGAGGACCAGACCGACCTGTAAGCCAGCAGTGACCACGTGGGCTGAGCAGGGCTAGCGCAGAGGGCAGCCCTGGGAGCACCAGCGAGGAGGCAGCGAGGAACACACGGAAATAAGCAGCCTCGGAGTCAGGACAGCCGAGGGCTGGAGAAGGGGGCTGGTCTCGGGCCAAATCTGAGCAACTCAGGGGTCAGGTCAGAAGGGATTCAATGGTGCCCCCAGCGGTAATAATTCTACAGCCATCCCCAGCCTCCTTCAGGGGACACTCTGCTTTCAGGGACTCTGGAAGACTCCTCTGAACCCAGGACAGCACATGCGGTGATGAGCTGGGCCTCTGGGCCTCCAACCTGTCTGGGCCTGCATGTCCAGTGGGGCCTCAGCCTTGGGCCGTGACTCGACCCTGCTGAGCCTCTGTTATCCATCTGTACAGGCAGAAAGCAGTAACATCACGGGAGCTCCTGTCATGCGTGGCACAACAGAAACAATCCGACTAGGAACCATGAGGTTGTGGGTTTGATCCCTGGCCTTGCTCAGTGGGTTAAGGATCCGGCGTTGCCGTGAGCTGTGGTGTAGGTCGCAGACGCAGCTTGGATCCCACGTTGCTGTGGCTCTGGTGTAGGCCAGCGTCTGCAGCTCCGATTCGACCCCTAGCCTGGGAACCTCCACATGCCGCGGGTGCAGCCCTAAAAAGACAAAAAACAAACATATCATGAAATGTTCTTAACAAGAGTTTATTGAGCACCTGGTTTGCGGGTGACAAAGTTCTGGGGTCTGGGGACACAGCTGTGAGCCCAAGTCTTGCCTTCAGTGCCCTATGAATTAGAGCGGGCACAGGTAGGGGCTGGCAGCACACAGTAGGGCTGCAAGTAAACCAGTAGCTCACTTGCTGCTTTCTGTCAGAGCAACACAGAGGCAGAGGGAGCGCCCACCACAGGCAGGACCTCACTCAGGCGGGTGCGAGTCCCCTCCGTCTTTCCAGCGCGGGCAGCCCCCAAGCCAACTCCCTCACCTGTGAGGGAAGTGTGCCAGCAGATTCTGTCTGGTGGAGACATTCTGCTGACCTGGCTGTGGTTCTGGAAGCCTCCATTTACCCTTAAAAAATAATCAAGACGTCCCAGGGGTGGGAATGGGGTCTGTGAGCCAGTGCCCTTCCTCCTGGAAGCCCCACCCGGCTCTGGGAGAACGGCCCCTCCTCGGCTTCCCAGCCCCTCTGGGCTGCAAGTCACAACTGTCTGAACCCATCTTAGGTCTTGCAGGAAAAGATCCTTGCAGCCGAGCTGGGCCATGTGGCTGGTGCTCGTGGCAGAAGCGACCTACTGCTGGCACATTTCACTGGCCCCCAGAAGCCTGGTGGGAGGCCTGGCCGCGGGGACTGCGATGACACAGGCTGCTGGGAAGGCGCAGGTCGTGTCTGGGAAGGGGTCCTTTTGAAGAGGCCTGGGGGGTGGGCAGGTTCAGAGGGCTGAGCCAGGGTGTCAGCAGCGGAGTGGGAGGTCTGGGTAGAGGTGGGAGGTCTGCTGAGGACCCTCCCAAGGTAGGGGCCCGGGAATCGCAGGGGCCGAAGCTCTCCTATCGTCCACGTTGGCACTGTCACCACTAGTAGGGCACAGGATCTGAGAAGAGGTGGCCGTGGATGGAGAGGGCTGGCGCCCCGGTAAAGAACAGCAGGACCCAGCCTGGCCAGACAGAAGCCCCCAAGGGAAGGAAGCTGGCTGACAGCAAGGGCTGAAAAAAAAAACCCCAAGGGAGGCCCCGCCCCTGCCTGCTGAGGCCCCGCCCACATCTGAGGCCCCGCCCCCAGCCAGGAGGAGCAGTCTTGGGGCAAGAGGTCAGGCCAGACCTGAGACTCCACCGGCACGGGTCAGAGGCCCAGCTCTGTGCCCCGGGGGCCATTCTGACCAAGGCCACACCATTTCGGCTGAGGTCCTCCGAGGGGGAACTGTAAGGTGGTCAGTTTGCTAAGAGACAGTTGGAGGGAAAGCTGGTTCCAGGACGTGGGACGGTCCCACGGTGGCCCATCATCACTGGACACACCCTCTCACCCCCACTGCACTCGCAGGTGCCCCTCACACATGCACACCTAGGGTTGGGACACTGCTCCACCTGGCAGCTCAGTCAGTCTGGGTGGCCCGCCCACTCTGGACAAGGCTCAGAGCCACCGCCTCCTGCCTGGGGACACCCCCTTTCTCCCCTCTTAAGGGCAGTCTAGACACAGGAGGCAGAGCTGGAGGGCCTGGAACACCAGGCACATGAGGTTGGGCTTTATCCTGCAGCCAAATGGGAGCCAGAAGCCAGGATGGTCTGGTGGGGTCCGGCTTCAGCAGCTGCTGTGTGGACACTCAGGAAGAGTGTGGCTGGGGACACGATGCCCAGGGAGTGGCACTACTGTCTGACGAGGGGACGTAGGGGTCGGGGCTGGGTGGGGATTGATGGGCTGCAGCAGAAGGCTGGGACTGAGGAAAGTCAGGGTCCCTGGCCTTTGCCGCAGGATGCCTGGGGATGGCTCCTACCTTCGTGTATCTTTGGGGCCCCGTCCCTCTCCCTGAAGACCCAGCAGAGCTGGTGCCACTCAGCTCCCCAGGAGCCCTTTGTGGAGTGTGGCTTGCGCCACTTCCATCCCAGCCACCCAGGCTGCTATGGAGACCCAGACACCTGAGCTCCAGGCAGGGCAGGTGCAGGAAGACACAGCAGTGTCCCCAGGATGCTCGCCGACCTGACACTGACCTGTAACTGCAGCTCTTGGAGGCTTCTGGAACCCAGATCCCTACCTCAGATCAAACCGAAGCCCTGGTTTAAGGCCCTTCGCTTGGCTTGCAGCCTGCCCGCACCGCCCGGCCTCACTGTGCGTCCTCGGGCCTCGGCTTTCCCATCTGCAACAGGAGAGGAGCCCTGAGACGGCTGAGGTCCTCCCTCCCTCCCCCTCCCCCCCGCCCCATGCACCTTGGGTACCAGGCCCTGGCAGAGCCATGGGGTCACGAAGGCGCGCAGACACACTGCAGGGACAGACATGTACTAGGAAGGTGACACTCCCGACAGTGGAAACCGAGAGCAGGGAGGGGAGGAGTCCAGGGTGGGGACATCAGAGGCTCCCGAAGGGAGGCAGCGCCCCGCCCGCCCGCCGCACCCACGCTTGCCCACGGGCCTGGAGGAGGAACGGATCTGTAGCAGCAGCTGCAGTAACGGCGCAGAGGTGCGAAGCCTGCTGCCTTTCAAAGGCCTGCCTCGCTGCATCTTGGTGTGCCTGCCAGCAGGGCACACCTGGGCCTCAAGGGAAGTCCAAGGCAGCTCTGCGTCAGAAATGAGGAGACGGAGGCTCAGGGCAGTGCCTGTCCTTCACAGTTAGGGAGCGGCCCTGTGGGGTGGCCCTGGGCCTCGATGGGGTAGCAACGCGGCCTATGGCGCCAGAGCGGGCAGGGTGCCGAGGACCCCTCCTGCCAGCCTGAAAGGCCTTTGGAGCCAAGCCAGGGCAACCACCCCCAGGATATGGGGGCCTAGGGCCCAGCCCACACCCTTCCCTCGGCCCTGCCCTGTTTTGGCACAGGGAGTGTCTGTGCAGAAGCTGTCTGCTCGCCGCCGTAGCAATTTCAGGAGAGAAGCCGGCTAAGGGCTCAGGCCAAGGTCCCCAGCAGACGGGATGGGAGCTCCGCAGCGCAGGGCGTGTCTGCGCTGAGGCCTGAAGGTTGAGGAGCTGCAGCGGGTCACTTCTGTGCTGAGCTCTGACCGGGGAACCAAGGAGGCCTGGGGACGTCACCACCTCCCAGACCTCACGCCAATGTCGTTTGCCCACAAGCCCAGCCTCTCCACAACCCCCTGTGTGGGCAGCACACTGTTGCCCGGCTAGGACGGAGCCGGGTCAGTGTTCCCTGCCAGGAGGGCACAGGGAGTGGGGGACCAGGGGCTCCAACTGGCTGGGGGAGGAGATGGGAGCTTCTCTGAGATGAGAAGCCTGGGCCCCCCAGGTAACCAGATGGACTATTTTCTGGCCCAACAGGTCCTGAGCCAGTGCCTGCGGGCCCAGGCGGGGACTCTGCCCTCCAGTCCCAGCTCCCGCTGGCGCTGCCCGCGCTCCAATCGACTGGGCACCCCCCCCGGGGGGAGTAGATTATCTCTCCTCATCCAGCCTCAGTTTCCTCACCCACCAAATGGGGATGTGGTAGAGTTCTCACCTCCTAGGGGCGGAAGTGGTGAAGATAAAAGATAAGGTGTGGAAAAGCGCCCCCGGGGAGCTGAGCGCAGGCGGAGTAGAGCAACACACGACAAAACCACGGCAGTTACCTGACAAGTCTGCTCAGCCTCGGGCGGGGAAGGCTTCCAGCAGGCAGGATTCTGGAGCACAGGCCGTGCTTGAGTCCCTCCCCTCCTGCTTCGGTGCCCTGACCCTTCCTCTGGAAGCAGGTCCCGGCCCCGCCCCTTCTAGGGGCGGGGCGGGTCCCGGCTCCTCCTCCTCTTCTAGGGGCGGGGCGGGTCCCGGCTCCTCCTCCTCTTCTAGGGGCGGGGCGGGTCCCGGCTCCTCCTCCTCTTCTAGGGGCGGGGCGGGTCCCGGCTCCTCCCCTTCTAGGGGCGGGTCGGGTCCCGGCTCCTCCCCATCTAGGGGCGGGGCGGATCCCGGCTCCTCCTCCTCTTCTAGGGGCGGGGTGGGTCCCAGTGGGTCCCGGCCCCTCCTCTAAGCCTGCAGTGCTAATCCGGACCTTTGGGACCCGAATGGCTGGACTGCTCACAGCTAGGAGTGGCCTGTCACCCTCAGGGGAGAAGGTCACCCATGGTCCCTATCTTGGAGCCTGTGCTGCTTGTAGGGGTTCCTTCCAGTTCCTCCGGCCCCGCCCCTGTGGATGTCGGCCGGCTGACATGGTCCAAGGCCCTGGAGGGCACCTCCTGGCCATTGGTTGCTCCTGGCACAGCAGCCGGGCCATTGTCCAGAGTGCGCCTTCTGCAGCCCCTCCCCAGCTCGGAAGCACGGGGCACGCCCCTGTCCCTTCTGCGGTACTGTCCCCAAGCTGCTTCCTCTGCTTCCCTCTATTTCCCTATATTGAGGGAAGTGGGCACTGGCCCGCCGAGGCTGTGGAACCCCGGGAGAGAGCAGCAAGTTCTGGTTTCAGACCCCAAAGCAGAGGCGTGTAGCTCAGCCCCGCCCCAGGGCCCCATCCAGGAGCAGCGCAGGCTCCCCGCGGAAGGCTTGCCGGGACTGGCGCTCCCCGCCCAGCATCTCCGCCACCGCCACCCGGCCAGGGGCACTGTTAGAGCCAAGAGGCTGTGCAGTTGGAGGCTCAGGTTCAAGTCCTGCCCAGACTGAGCAGCTGTGTGGCCTCAGGCAAGTTTCTCAACCTCCACTCTCTGTTCACTCACCTAAGAAGTGGGAGTGGCAATTGTACCTTTCTCTGAGAGTCATAGTTTTACCAAGTTGGCAGGTGCCTACAGAGGAGCCTGGCTCCTAGGGCTACAAATTTGAATTTCAGAGGAGGAGGAGCAGGAGCAGAGCTGAGAATGGAAAGGGGGCTGGTTAGACAGCCCCGGAGGACACCCGTCTCGGCTGCTGCTTTCCAGAACGCCCCAGCATTGAGGGGCCAGCAACCAGCCCACCGGGGCAGCCACGGGACAGAGAAACAGAGCCGAGAATCTGGTGCTGGTTCCGAAGGTGGAAAGCAGAGGGAGGTGAGTTGGCAGATCTGAGGAAGCTGCAAGGATGCTGGTGGGGAGAAAGCCCTCCGCTTACTCACTTCGTCATTCCCTCGTGTAATGGTTCCTGCGGTGTATTCACTGAGCACCTCTAGTGTGCTGGGCACTGTCCTAGGCGCTGGGGACAGGTTTCCCCCGTCAGGCACCTTTTTCAGGGGTGAGAATCACACTTTAGGAGTTCCTGTTGTGGCTCAGTGGGTTCAGAACCTGACTTGTATCCATGAGGATGCAGGCTCAATCCCCAGCCTTGCTCAGTGGGTCAGGGATCCAGCCTTGCCAAGAGCTGTGGTGTAGGTCACAGACATGGCTCGGATGTGGCATTGCTGTGGCTGTGGCGCAGGCCGGCAGCTGTAGCTCCAATTCCACCCCTAGCCAGGGAACTTCCATATGCAGAGTGTGTGGCCCTAAAAAAAAAAGAGAGAGAGAGAGAGAGTCAGGCTTTAAACCAGATGAACGAGGTCACCTGGAGTGCAGGGAAAGGGGGGGACAGTCAGAGGTGGCCTCATTGATGAGGCTGAGGGAGAGACGTCAGGGCCAGGCCAGCTTCACGGTCACGGTCACAGAGGGCCCCACCCTCGGGGGCCTGCACTTCCCCACCTGAGAGCCTGGATAATTTTACCTCGCGTGTTCTGTGAGTAGAGTCCAAAGCTCGGGGGTTGGTGTTGGGCTCACTAATGCCTGGTCTTCCTTCGCATGGTTTCCTGCCTCCTCATGGTCCACTCGTCAGCTGGCTGGCGCCCCGGGCCCCGTCAGACACCCGCACAGCAGCCCTGCAACCGGACCACCTTCTGCCTACGGTGGGAACCCAGGCACGGGTGCAAGGAGGGTCGGGAACAGTTCCATGCACCCTAGAGCATCCCAGGGTAGCACAGGGACGTGGCAGCCCTGCCCCCGGCTGCTCTCACGGTGATTTGGCAGGAGCGAGTACTCCCTGTACAGAGCTCATAACCCCTTGGGGGTTGCCCGTGGGGAGGGGAGACCGCTGACTCAGCAGCCTGTGATCCGTGTGTGCACCAAGGGTGGGGCCCTGGGGGCCAGTCAGGGTCTGCAAGTCATGGTGGGCATCCCTGTGCCCCAGGGAGTGCAACATTACACAACCAAAAAGACCATGACAGCAGTTCCCTGGAGGCCGAGGCGTTAAGGATCCAGCATGGGCACTGCTGTGGCATGGGTTTGGTCCCCAGCCTGGGAAATTCCGCGTGCCATGGGTGCAGCCACAATCAACAAATTAAAAGACCACAGCAGGTCAGGAGAGACAGACTTTCTCTTGGGAGAAAGGAAAGCGTTTTATACGTTGGTACGTTTGATGATGCTTCACCCCTGCCCTTTGAATGAGGACGCTCCCATTTTCTTCTTCTTCTTCTTTTTTTTTTTTTTTTTTTTGTCTTTTTGTCTTTTTGTCTTTCAGGGCTGCACCTGAGGCACATGGAGGTTCCTTGGCTAGGGGTCGTATCAGTGCCGGGCTACACCACAGCCACAGCAATGCCAGATCCAAGCCGCATCTGCGACCTACACCAGAGCTCATGGCAATGCGGGATCCTTAACCCACTGAGCGAGGCCAGGGATCGAACCTGCATCCTCATGGATATGAGTTAGGTTCATTTCCACTGGGCCACGATGGGAAGTCCACCAGGGCTTTTGCAGGGATCCAGGCAAGGGGCGACACTCCTTGGCAGTGGTGGTTGCGGTGGGTGGGGAAACCTGGAAAGATTCAGGAGGCATTTTGAAGGCAGAGCTGGAAGGATCTCCTGGTCCCCTGGATGTGGGATATGAGGCCAGGAGGACACGAGGACCCTCTGAGGGGCTGGCCTGAGCACAGATGGGCCTCCCTCAGCGGAGGAGGAAGGCTGGGGTGGGGGGAGCTGGGGGGGAGGGGGGTCAGCGGACGTGGTTGCCATAACAACTACAAGACACGATTACAATAGCACGATTTTTTGCCTTACAGCTCTGGAGGACAGAAGTTTGAAATCCATCTCGCCGCCCTAAAGCCAAGGTGTCCAGAGGGCTGGTTCCTTCTGCAAAGCTGCATCCTGTCTTTTCTAGCTTCAGAAGGCCCCCGAATGCTTTGGCTTCTGGCCCCTTCTTCACCTCACTTGCAGCTGTTTTCATGCCTCTTGCTTCCTCCCCTGGCCCGGCCGGCCTCTCTTATGAGGACACGTGTGATGACATTTAAGATTCACCGAATTCAGGATCATCTCAGGAGCTTTACCTTAATCACACCTGCCAGTCCTTTCTGCCATCTAAAGGACCATCCACAGGTTCTGGGAGTTAAAATGTGTTTATCTGGGGGGGGGGGTTATTCAGCCTACCATTGGGCATGGGGTTTGGGATGTGTTAAGCCTAGATGCCCGGTAGATACGCAAGGAGAGAGGCCAAGAAGGCAGTGATAGGAAAGAATGCGGAATTCAGAGGAGAGTCCAGGCTGGAGCCGAAAGCTGGGAGGTCCTGAGTGTGCAGGTGGCCGTGAAACTGTCCACAGTCATCCTGAGACCATCTTCTCCTCGAGTTGAAGAAACACCTCCCAAAACACACATCGAGACAGGAGCAAATTTTCTTTTGTCTTTTTTTTTTTTTTTTTTTTTTTGTCTTTTTACGGCCACACTTGCAACATATGGAGGTTCCCAGGCAAGGGGTCGAATGGGAGCTGTAGCTGCCAGCTGACACCACAGCCACAGCAACGCAGGATCTGAGCCGGGTCTGCGACCTACACCACAGCTCACGGCAATGCCGGGTCCTTAACCCACTGAGCGAGGTCAGGGATCGAACCCACAACCTCATGGTTCCTAGTCGGATTCGTTTCCACTGGGCCATGACAGGAACTCCAAAGGAGCAAATTTTCAATAAGACAATTAATAGACTAAAAGCAGGGATGTCAGGAATCCCACAACAACAACAACCGAAAAAAAAAAAAGAGAGAGAGAGAGAGAGAGAGAGCAAGAAAACAGAAGAGATGAAATTATCAAAGAAAATTTTAAGAAAAACTTCCAGGAGTTCCTGTCAGGGCTCAGTGGTTAGCTAACCTGACTGATATCCATGAGGACATGGGTTTGATCCCTGGTCCCCCTCAGTGGGTTAAGGATCTGGTGTTTCTGTGCTGCAGGCCAGCAGCTACAGCTCTGATTGGACCCCTAACCTGGGAACCTCCGTATGCCACGAGTGTGGCCCTAAAAAGACAAAAAAATGGAGTTCCCATCGTGGCTCAGTGGTTAACGAATCTGACTAGGAACCATGAGGTTGCAGGTTCAATCCCTGGTCTTGCCAGTGGGTTAAGGATTCGGCACTGCCGTGAGCTGTGGTGTAGGTTGCAGAAAAGGCTCAGATCCCAATGGAAGCAGCCCAAGAAACAGCAAAAAAGACAAAAAATAAATAAAAATAATAAAAAATTTTTTAAAAGACATAAAAAGAAAAGCTTCCAGTCCTGAAGGATACAGGTATCCAGATGAAAAAAAACTCTCCAAGTTACCAGCATAATTAATGGATAAAAATTAACATAAGAGCACTTGAATCTTCAAACCAGTGGGAATAAAGATAAGACTCTAAAAGCTTGCTAAAAGAAAAAAGTACGTCATTTTCAAAAGATGAGGTAGCAGAACCTCTTCTACAGCAATGTTTGAAGCAAGATGACAATGGAATCAACACCTTCAAAATTCTTTTTTTTTTTTTTTTGGTCTTTTCTAGGGCCACACCTGCAGCATACGGAAGTTCCCAGGCTAGGGGTCTAATTGGAGCCGTAGCCACTGGCCTACACCACAGCCACAGCAATGCAGGATCTTTAACCCAATTAGCAAGGCCAGGGATCAAACCCGCAACTTTATGGTTCCTAGTCAGATTCGCTAACCACGGAGCCACAACAGGAAGTCCCAGTGCCTTCAAAATGCTGTTAGATGATGATTTCCAACCTGAAGTTCTATTCCCGGCCAAACTATGCGTCAATTGTGCAAGTAAAGACACTTTCAGAATGCAAAGTCTTGGAAAATTCACCTCCCAAGCACCTTATCTCAATAAGCTACTGGAGGATGTGCTTTGCCCTGAAGAAGATGCAAACTCAAGAAAATGGATGATAAAGTATACAGGAAACAAATCCCATGCAGGAGTGAGGTTGAGGAGAATTCCCAGGACGATAGCTGTGCAGCAGACTTGAGAGCAGCCTATCCAGATGGAGGCATATCAGGGAGTTCCCTTATGGCACAGTGGGTTAGGGGTCCGGCGTTGTCACTGAGGTGGCTGGGTCATGTTGTGTGCAGGCAGGTTCGGGAACTTCCACATGCTGCAGGTGTGGCCCCCCCCAAAAAAACTGAGGCATATTAACTCCCAGAAGAACAAAAAATTATAAAGGAAAGGAAATATAATCACAACTGAGGGCTTTTTTGGTATAACTCAATATATATGTTCCTTTAATATCTTGCCTTTTGTAAATCCATTCACTAAAAATAACACGGCTTACAGAGAAAAGCAGGGTTGGCACTTAAAACCTGTGGAACATTTTAAACAAGTTGGGAGTATTGAGGTATAATATTTACACAGTAATTTTTTTTTTCTTTCTAAGCATGAAATTTGATGAGTTCTTAAAAATGTAAGTAGTTATATAAGCACCACTATGAAGATGTAGAAGGAGGAGTTCCCACTGTGGTTCAGAGGTTACGAGCCTAACTAATATCCATGAGGACGCCGGTTCGATCCCTGGCCTCTCCCAGCGGGTTGGGGACCAGGCATTGCCATGAGCTATGGCATAGGTTGAAGACACGGCTCTCATCCTGCGTGGCTGTGGCTGTGGTGTAGGCCAGCAATTACAGCTCCGATTAGACCCCTAGCTTGGGAACCTCCATAGGCTGTGGGTATGGCAAAAAAAAGCAAAAAACAAAACAAAACAAAAACTCCTAAATACAGACTACCGTATAATCCAGCAATCCCACTCCTGGGCATCCACCCAGGAAACACTTCATACTTATAATAACCAAGACATGCAAACAGCACAGGTGCCCATCAACAGACTGTTTTAAGAAAACGTGGCATGTGGGCTCCTGCTGTGGTGCAGGAGGTTAAGAAGCTGATGCAGCAGCTCAGGTCACTGTGGAAGCATGAGTTCAACACCCAGCCTGGTGCAGCGGGTAAAAGGATCCAGCCTTGCTGCAGCTACAGTTTAGATCACATCTGCGACTTGGATTCATCCCTGGCCTGCGAACTTCCATATGCCATGGATGCTGCGAAGAAAGAAAGAAAGAGAGGAAGGAAGGAAGGAAGGTAGGAAGGAAAGAGAAAGTGAAATGTGGTATAGGAGCTCCCTTATGGGGTTTCTGGTTATAGATCTGGCCTTGTTGTTGCGGTGGCATGGATTCAATCCTTGGTCGGGGAAATGCCTCTTGCCACAGGCACCTCTCCCCAAAGGAGACAAAAACACCAAACTGTTTTTCAAAGGGGCCGAACAATTTTGCAGTTTCAGCAGCCGTGTGTGAGATAGATTCCAGACGCCGTCCTCCTCGCCAACACTTGATACTGTCGGCCTCACTCCTTGTAGCCTCTATAGCAGGTATGTGATGGTATCTCGTTGATGCTGACTGATGACGATCTTTTCGTGTGCTTATGTGTCATCTACATCTCTGCTCAAGGGTCCCTTCAAAATCTTTTGCTCTGGAGTTCCCTTTGTGGTTCAGTGGTTTCAGAACCTGACATAGTGTCCATGAGGACGAGGGTTTGATTCCTAATCTCCCTCCGTGGGCTAAGAATCCAGCATTGCTGCAAGCTGTGGCCTAGGTCTGCAGCTGCATCTCTGATTCTACCCCAGCCCAGAAAATTCCATATGCTGCAGGTGCAGCCATAAAAAGAAAACAAAAAAGCAAAATCTTCTGCTATTTTTTATTATTTTATTTTATTTTATTTTTTGGCCACAACTATGGCATGCGGAAGTTCCCAAGCCAGGGAATGAACCCAGATCACAGCAGTGACCCAAGTGCTGCAGTGACGACATGGCAATGCCAGATCCTTAACCCCCTGCGCCGTAAGAGAAGGCCCTGCTCACTCTTTTTTCTTTTTTGGCTGCCCCGGAGGCATATGGAGTTCTCCGGCTAGGGTCAGATCTGAGCTGCAGTTTTGACCTATGCCACAGCTGCAGCAACGCCAGGTCCTTTAACCCACTGTCCTGGCACTGCAGAGACGCTGCCAATCCCCTTGAACTGCAGCAGGAACGCCTCTTTTTTCAATTTTTTTTTTTTTTTTTGTATTCGTGAGATGTAAGAACTCTCTACGGAGTTGCCATCGTGGCGCAGCAGAAACGAATCAGACTAGGCACCATGAGGTTGTGGATTCGATCCCTGGCCTCGCTCAGTGGGTTAAGGATCTGGCATTATCATGAGCTGTGGTGTAGGTCGCAGACACGGCTTGGATCTGGTGTCGCTGTGGCTGTGGCGTAGCCCGGTGGCTAAAGTTCCAATTAGACCCCTAGCCTGGAAACCTCCATATACCGTGGGTGCGGCCCTCAAAAAACAAAAAACAAAACAAAAAAAAAAAGAATTCTTTATATGTTCTGGATACACCTCCTTTGTTAAGTTTGTTTGGCTCCTCAGACCTTTGTAACAAGAGCCCTAATAAAAACAACAATGATACTAATGCAGACACTCACACAGTCGGTTCCCCTCTGGCCTGAGCACCTGAAAGCACAGCTGATGCTCCTTTGCAGCCTTAGCCTTCAGGCTTCGCCTCCTCAGAGATGCTGACCCTTGAAGAGGTTCACCTCCAAAAGAATCCAGTTTCGTGAGGGAGTTCCTGTTGTACCGCAGTGGAAACAAATCTGAATAGTATCCATAAAGATGCGGGTTCGATCCCTGGCCTTGCTCAGTGGGTTACGGATGCGGCACTGCCGCGAGCTGTGGTGTAGGCCGCAGACACAGCTCAGATCCTGAGTTGCAGTGGCGGTGGTGTAGGCTGGAAACTGCAGCTACGAACCCTAGCCTGGAAAATTCCATGAGCCGCGGGTACGGCCCCAAAGAAAGGAACAAAGAGAAAAAGACCAGTTTCATCAACAATAAAAATACAATATAGAGGTATCGTTCTCTTTACGCATCAAAACCAAAATGTTGTCATTCACTGGCGCGTCTTTGCTGCTGCTTCATCTGCACGCTCAGCTTCCCCAGACAGATTGAACGCAGAGGCAGTGAAATGGTCCCACATCGCACCATTCGTGCGCTAAGGGGAAGGCTTCCCTGTGGGATGTTTCAGCTTCCTCATCTTTCAAGGCCCTCATCTGTTGCTAAGGCCCTCTTAATTGTTGGAATTCATGCCCCGATGACTTCAAGACATTAATACACTGGGAAAAACTGTGTAGGAACCACCTGACCTCTGGGGTGCCCTGGCGTCATTTCCCTGCCTACCAGTCCCTGTGAGCCAATCGGCATGAACAAAACACGTGTTGTGGAGCAGGTTACGGATCCAGCATTGTCGCTGCAGGGGCTCGGGTCGCAGCTGTGGTGCAGGATTGATCTCTGGCCCGGGAACTTCGGCTTGCCACAGGTGTGGCCACACACGCTCACACACACACACAAAACATGTATTATAGCAAAGCAGTCTGTACACAACTTGGCTCAGCAGTGAGCACTATTTACAAGGGTACATCATGGAATACTGAATGTCATTTAAATGGGAAATACGATGTAACAGTGCTGTGAAAAGGGAAAGATGTTTTGGGAGAGGGCAAGTGGGATTACTGAACTCTCATCGGCCGTGGTAGGGAGCCAGTTAATAATACCTAGTGCTGAACACTAAGGTATAACAGTGTAAGCACAATGTTTATAAAAATGAAAGTCACACACACACATTAAAATCGTCCATGGAGTTCCCTTGTGGCACAGCAGGTGAAGGATCCAGCATTGTCACTCCAGCAGCTCGGGTCACTGCTGTGCACAGGTTCCATCCCTGGAACTCCCACATATCCCTGGGGCATGTGGCTCAGAGACTGGCCTGCAGTTTTTCATCAGAAGCATTTGCATACTATTTGCCTGGTTAAAAACCAGTCCCCCTTCTGGCCCAGGGGGACTCATCTGTCAAGACCAGGGTTCTCCAGCGAGGCTCCCACAGGGTCTGAAGGAGTTCTTCGTACCTCTTTCAGCTGAATGCCTTCCCTGCTCAGCCAGGCAGGCTAAGGGGTTGACAACCACCCGTCTGTCCAGTGTCACCCCCACCCCCTTGGAAGAGTTTCCAGAATTTGTCCTGGATGTCTCGGGCACCCCAGTACACATGTCAGCCGTCAGCCTCGTTAGCTCCACCCCCCCAAAAGGGCCAACCCCTGCTGCCAGCTGCCTGCGTTGGGTTGGCAAAAAGAACAGATCACCCTGTTCCGGCTCGTGTTCATGTCTGTGGTCTGTGTGACGGAGGGGGAGGAGAGGGAGAAGACGCTGCCGTTCAGCTGGTGGGGGCATTTCAAGGTCAGGCTGGCCTGCCTGGTCATCCAAGGCTGCAGGTGCACAGATGGGCACAGGGGCTCCCAGACCAGGAGCCTCCTGGCCTGGCAGGTGCGTCACACCCAGCACAGGGGAACAGCAGACGCCGGCTAGGGAGTCGCTGTGTGCCACACTCACTATTTTATATAATCCAGACCAAAATCCTTGAGGAAGGCACTGTGACCCCATTTTATAGAAGAGTATACTGAGGCACTGAAAGCTTGGACAACTTGCCCCAAATTACACAGACCGACCTAAATAGCAGGTGGTCTGTAGCTCCACAGTCTAAGCTCATGGGCCCCATGGAGAGTTCATTTAACTTCTTGCTACAAAATATCCAATTAGTTACTGCAAAATGGAGCTTAAGCTCAGAAAACAATGCCAAGTGTATACAGAGTTCAGAATTTAGTCAGAACTGTGCCCCCGCCCCCAAGGCCCATCTCTAGGAGCTGCCTCCGCAGGTCCCAGGCCCTCAGAACCCAGTGGACTGGGAGTTCCCTTTGTGGGGCAGCAGAAATGAATCCGACTAGGAACCATGAGGCTGCGAGTTTGATCCCTGGCCTCATTCAGTGGGTTAAGGATCCAGCATTGCCTTGAGCTGTGGTGTATGTAGGTCGAAGATGAGACTCGGGTGTGGCTGTGGCTATAGTGTCGGCCGGCAGCTACAGCTCTGATTCGACCCCTAAGCCTGGGAACCTCCATATGCCGCGGGTGAGGCCCTAAAAGGAAAGAAAGAGAGAGAGAGAGAGAGAAAGAAAGAAAGAAAGAAAGAAAGAAAGAAAGAAAGAAAGAAAGAAAGAAAGAAAGAAAGAAAGAAAGAAAGAAAGAAAGAAAGGAAGGAAGGAAGGAAGGAAGGAAGGAAGGAAGGAAGGAAGGAAGGAACCCAGTGGGCTGGCCCAGTGAAGTGCCCTCGTGGCAGGTCAGGGACTCCACACGGCTCTTCCCGGTTGGAGCGCCTTGGGGAGGCTGTCGCTTGACGGAATGTCATTGCTCTCAAGACCAGACACCCCCTTGGTGCCTCTTTTCTCATCTCTGGCGACCTTCCGGCTGCTTTCCTCCCGCTCTAGGAGTGGTAACCGCCCCCGGTGCTGCTCCCGGAGGCTTGCGCTCCGCTCTGGTTCCCTTCCCCCGCTCCCTGTCGGTAAGCGACCCCCCCTTCGTAAATAACCCTCCAGGAATTTCCCTAACTGGCGGAAGCCATCTGTTTTCCCACGGGACCCTGACTGATGTGACAGCATCATGAATAATGGGGGAAACTGGAAACACCTGAGGGGTGGGAGGGCTGCTGCCCGGCGCTGGGCGGGAGGGGACTCAGCCGGCGAACCCAGCCGGGGAGGGCGGGAGGGAAGGCCCGGGGTGGACAGCCGGGGGGGAGAACAAAAGGCCGGACACTAAATTGCCAACAAGCTCCCTGCGGGCAGGGACTGCAACCTCACAGCCTCCAGTCTGCCGAGGACACAGTCACAGTCAGAAAGGAGCATCCTCAGGAACGAATGTCCGGACCAACTGCTGGCTTTCTGCCCACAGGGGCCCAGCCGGGTCCCAGGCGGGTCCCAAGAAGAGAGGAGAACCCAGTTGAGGACTCAGACCAGGATGAGGGGTGTGGCTGCGGTGCGTTTTTAAGTGTGTGGACATGGGAGTCGGACCCGCCCCAGGGGCGGGGGACCACGCCCACCTCCGGAGACTCCGCCCACCAGGACGGGGCCGGCGGCCCTGGGAGCTCGAGAGGCAGCCTCTGGCTGGAAGCTCGCACCTGGCACCTTGGCCGTGGGGCGGATACCTGCTCCGTGGGACAGGCGTCCCGGCCACCGGCGGTCCCCGCTCCTTGGCCCTGAGCAAGGGGCGAAACCTCTCTGGGCTTCAGAGAACACCTGCCTGCCGGGGAGCCGCAGGAATGAGCTGAGGCTCCTGTGTGCGGAACACTGGACCCCTCCCCCAAGGACACCCCCACCCCCCACCCCCTGCCAGGCGGTGACCCGGCACCTAGGCACCCGCGGCCGGCACAGGGGCCTGTGGGGGAGTGAACACCGCTCCCCAGCCCCCAGCCCCGCCCTGCGGTTCCCGGCCTGGCGCGGCAGCTGCGGGGTCCGGGTGGAGGCAGCGTGGCGTCGAATCCACCAACGCTGCTGGGCGCCCACTGCGTGCTGGGCGCTGGGGACACACCCCCGCAGGGCCGCGCCCAGCGGAACAAAAGGCGAAAAACAGATCGCCGGCTGTGTTCGTACCAAGCTCTTTTCTAACCTTGATGACAAAAAATATTACAGTTTTAGTGCCCCTGGGGAGCGAACGGAACCAAGACTGGTTCGCAGCCAACGTTTGTGAAAACAGGTTTCCCGGGAACTGTGACAGAGCCTCTGGTTCCGCCCCCGCTGTCCCCACCCACACACGGGGTGTGCGGGGGGGGGGGGGGAACGAGGGCGACGCGCAGGGATTGGGGAGGCGGAGCGGAGCGGGGCGGGGGAGGGGGGAGTTGGCCTGGGGCGGGTGGAGGTGGGAGGAGGCCGGCGAAAGGAGGCTGGGAGCCAGGACGCTCCCTCGCTCCCTCGGGGGCTGACCCCCCGCCCCCTGACGGAACCACCGAGGGGCCTCCCTGGGGCCGTGGGGCAGGTATGATTCCCACGTTAGAGACACCCCTTCGGTGGTAAGGAGGCTAAATGGAAACAAGAAGTGAGGTGGCTGGGCAGGGGGGGGAGGAATGAGATAGGCAACACTTAGGGGTGGTGGGCAGAGAAGAGGAGGTGCCCAGCCTCAGCCTGGTCAGAGGAACATGAGTACTGACCTGTGGCCCTCTGGGGACAGCATGGCACAGCAGGGCATCAGCACTGGACCCCCGGCTCCTGCTTGCTAAGTATGCAGGGGGCAATGTGGGTACCAGACAGCCTGTCTGAACCCCAGCCGCTGGCACTGGGCAGAAGCCTGGAGGCCATCCCCTGTCTTTCCTTCCCTTTCTTCTCTCCTTCCCAAGCTCCACCTTCTTCTTTTTTTTTCTTTTTTTTCCGGGTCTTTTTAGGGCCACATCCCACGCCATATGGAGGTTCCTGGGCTAGAGGTCGAATCAGAGCTACAGCTGCTGGCCTACACCAGAGCCACAGCAACGCGGGATCCGAGCCGCGTCTGCAACCTACCCCACAGCCACAGCAATGCCCGATTCTTAACCACCTAAGCGAGGCCAGGGATCAAACCTGCGTCCTCATGCTAGTCAGATTCGTTTCCGCGTAGCTACAATGGGAACTCCCCAAGTTTCACCCTTCGAAGCACATTCCAAACGGAACCCCTTCCTGGCATCCACCACCCTCCACCTCAGTCCTCCCAAGGGTCTCCCTCCTCCACTCCGGCCACGTGCCAGCCAGCGTCCCCATGGTGGCCACTGGGCCTTGGAAAACACCAATCCGGTCTCACTACTCCCCAGAATAAAATATGGACTCATGGCTCACAAATCCAGCCCTGAGTCAGTCCCTGCCTCCCCCCACCGCGGCTGAGGGCCCCCCCGACTGTCCCGGAGCTGCAGAGCACACTCCTTCCCCCTCCTCCTCCACACAGCCGCCCTGGGGCCCAGGAGGCTGCCTCCTCCGTATTCAAGTCCCATCTCAAATGTCACCTTCTCCTGACAAAAGCAGCTGTCTCGGTCACATTAATTTGGCTCTGCTGAATTTTTTTTTAATGTGCTCACCAGTATTTGAAGTTATTTTATTTGCTCATGTTCTTGTCGAGCATCCTCTCCCGCGACGAGAGTAGAAGCTCCGTGAAGACAGGGCCCTTGTCCGCCTTACGCAAGGTTGTGCTGCCAAGGCCAGGACCAGTGCTGGCGCAGGAGAGAAACCCAGGCCACTCTCACTAACGAAACGAGCCCGCCGGTCCCTGGGGCAGACAGGTCGGTCTCCCACCCTAAGGCAGCAGGTTGTGATGAGGCAGCCAGGACTAAGCAGTCTGGGAGAAGGCGGCGGAGATGTGGGCTCCTGGGGGGAATCTAGAGACGCCTTGAAGAAGAGGAAAGATTTGAATTGTGACAAGAGCGGGTAGCACTTCTTGAGGAAATTGGCAGAAGGGATTGTTTGCAGGTGTGGGGAGCTGGTGATGGGGAGGCCCAGGCCCCTGGATGGCTGGGGTGTGACCTCTGGGTGTGGGGTGCAGAGCAGGTTAATGTGAAAAGGGAGACTAGAGCCATGCTGGGAAGGGTCTTGTTGGGGACGGCATTGTGTCCCCCCCCCCAAGATTCGTATGTTGAAATCCTAACCCCTAACACATCTGAATACGACTGTACTCGACTATACTCGGAAACGGGGCCTTTGAGGAGTTGATTGGGATTAAACGGAGGTCACGTGGCTGAGCCCTAATCCAGTCCCACGCATGTCCTTATAAAGAGTGGGAGAGACAAGGGGGACGTGTTTCAAAGAGGAAAGATTGTGGAGAGCTGGCAGGAGGGCAGCCGTCCGCAGGCCAAGGAGAGAGGCTTCAGAAGAACCCAAGCTACCAATACCTTGAACTAGGACTTCCAGCCTCCAGAACTGTGGGAAAATAAATTTCTGTGGTTTAAGACGCTTATGCTGTGATCTTTGCAGCCCTAGCAAACTCATACCGGGCCCAAGATGTTTAAAATTTTTATTTTCTTCTGCTGCTTTTCTTTTCTTTAAGGATGGGTCCTTAACCTGCTGCCCCCACAAGAGAGCTCCTGACAATTTTAATTTCAAATAGTGCAATATTCACCTGGATCAAAAATCAGACATAAATAGTAATTGTGACCAGGTGACCAGGTCAACATCAGCAGTGGAGTGTCATGTTGGTAGTATGTGCCTTTGATATACTACGATGAAAATGGTGTTTTACAGAGCTCCTGCTGTGGGGCAGTGGGGTCAGACGGGCTTGGAAGCACTGGGATGTAGATTCGATCCCAGCCTGGCACAGAGGGTAAAGGATCCAGTGTTGCCACAGCTATGGCTTAGGTCTCATCTGCAACTTGGATCTGATCACTGGCCCAGAAGCTCCATATGCCCCAAAGCAGCCAAAACTGAAAAAAAAAAAAGAAAGAAAGAAAAAAAGAGAAACAAAGAAAATGACATTTTGCCTCTGTGATATTCTTTGAAAAAAGACCCCATAAACTCAAAAAAAAAAAAAAAAAAAGGAATTCCTGTTGCAGCACAGTGGAAACATATCTGCCTGGTAACCATGAGGCTGTGGGTTCAATCCCTGGCCTCACTCGGTCGGTTAAGGATCTGGCATTGCCATGAGCTGTGGTGTAGGTCACAGACCCTGCTCGGATCCTGTATTGCTGTGGCTGTGGCGTAGGCTGGCAGCAACAGCTCCAGTTGGATCCCGAGCCTGGGAACCTCCATATGCTGCGGGTGAGGCCCTAAAAAAAGCAAAAAAAGCAAAAAATAAAATAAATAAATAAATAAACTCGTTCTAATTATGAGGAAAATATCAAATAAATCTCAAGTGAGAAATACTCTGCCAAATACCTAACCAGTATTTCTCAGAACTGTCAAGGTCTTTAAAAAACAAGGAAGGTCTGGGAAACTGCCAAGAGGAGCCGCAAGTGACATGAGGACTAAACAGAACGTGTGGTCCTGGATGGGATCCTGGAACAAAAGCCACTGCGTAAAAGTAAAGGAATCAGAATAAAATATGGACTTTAGTTAATAAAAATGTATCAAATGGGAGTTCAGTTGCGGGGCAGCGGGTTAAGGTTCTGGCATTGTTACTGCAGAGACGTGGGTGGCTGCTGTGGCACGGGTGTTATCCCTGGCCCCGGGAAAGTTCCACATGCCACAGGTGTGGCCCAATTTTTTTCTTTTTTAGGGCCAAAGTCAAGGCATATGGAAGTTCCCAGGCTAGGGATCTAATTGGAGCTTCAGCTGCTGGCCTACACCACAGCCACAGCAATGAGGGATCTGAGCTGTGTCTGTGACCGACACCACAGCTCATGACAACCCCGGATCCTACATCCACTGAGTGAGGCCAGGAATCGAACCCGAGTCCTCACGGATAACAGGTTGCATTTGCTACCACTAAGCCACAACAGGAACTCCTAAAATTTTTTAAAAAATGTATGAATGGATAAACAACAAGGTCTTACTGTAGAGAACAGGGAACAATATTTAATATTCTGTGAGAAACCATAACGGAACAGCATACGAAAAAGAATGTGTATTTGTGTGTGTATTTATATGTATAACCGAATCACTGCTATACAGCAGAAATTAACACAATATTGTAAATCAACTATACCCAAATAAAATACATTTTTTAAAAATGAAGTTATCTGGGGAGTTCCCTTCGTGGCTCAGTGGTTAACGAATCCGACTAGGAACCATGAGGTTTCGGGTTCGATTCCTGTCCTGGCTCAGCCGGTTAAGGATCTGGCATTGCCATGAGCTGTGGTGTAGGCTGGTGGCTACAGCTCTGATTAGATCCCTAGTCTGGGAACCTCCATATGCCCTGAGTGTGGCCCTAAAAAGCAAAAAAAAAAAAAAAAAAAAAAAAAAAAGACAAAAAAAAGTTATCTCTGATGATAAAAAAAATTTATTAAGGGTGGGATAGGGATGGACTGGAAGTTTGGGGTTAGTAGATGCTAACTATTGCATTTGGAATGGATAAGCAATGAGATCCTGCTGTATAGCACAGGGAACTATATCTAGTCACTCGTGATGGAGCAGGATGGAGGGTAATGTGAGAAAAAGAATATATATATGTATGACTGGGTCACTTCGCTCTACAGGAGAAATTGACAGAACACTGTAAATCAACTACCGTGGAAAAATTTAAATCTTTAAAAAAGTATTGATATTCGTGTGTGTTTTTGTTTTTTGTCTTTTGAGGGCCACACCCGCAGCATATGGAAATTCCCAGGCTAGGGGTCCAACTGGAGCTGCAGCTGCCAGCCTACACCACAGCCACAGCAATTCCAGATCCAAGCCGCATCTGCAACCTACACCACAGCTCACAGCAACGCCAGATCCTTAACCCACTCAGCAAAGCCAGGGATCGAACTCGCAACCTCATGGTTCCTAGTCGGATTCGTTAACCACTGAGCCACGAAGGGAACTCCAGTTTTGTTTTGTTTTAACTGAATGAATGTTAGTACATTTATAGTTGTGCAATGGTCATCACAACCCAATTGGTTTTTTTTTTGGGGGGGGGGGGGTTGCACCGACAGCATATGCAAGTTCCTGGACCAGGGATTGAATCTGAACTGCAACTTTGACCTGTGTATGGCTTCGGCAATGCCAGATCCTCAACCCACTGCTCTTGGCCAGGAATCAAACTCATGACGCTGCAGAGACAACACTGGATCTTTAACCCACTGCACCATAGTGGAAACTCCTGGTTCATTGGTTTTAATGAACATACTACACTAATATAAGAGGTTAATAATAGAAACTGGGTGGGGGCTGGGAGAGGAATATGGGAACTCTGTATTTGCAATTTTTCTGTAAATCTAAAACTCCTCTAGGGAGTTCCCACTGTGGTGCAGCTGGTAAGGATCTGGCATCTCTGCAGTGGCTCAGTTTACTCCTGAAGCACGGGTTCTATCCCCAGCCTGGCACAGCAAGTTAAGGATCTGGCATTGCCACTGCTTTGGTATAGGTCACAGCTGAGGCTCATATTCGATCCCTGGCCAGGGAACTTCCATATGATAAAGCTTTCTTTTTCTCTTTTTTTCTTTCTTTCTTTTTTTTTTTTTTTTTCTTTTTATGTCTTTTTGCCATTTCTTGGGCCGCTCCTGAGGCATATGGAGGTTCCCAGGCTAGGGGTCTAATCAGAGCTGCAGCCGCTGGCCCACACTACAGCCACAGCAACACAGGATCCGAGCCGTGTCTGCGACCTAGACCACAGCTCAAGGCAACACTGGATCCTTAACCCACTGAACGAGGCCAGGGATCGAACCCGCAACCTCATGGTTCCTAGTCGGATTCGTTAACCACTGAGCAACAACGGGAACTCCAAGCTTTATTTTTCAAAAGTAGTAGTGAGACTTCTCACTCTGACTTTTGTTCCCAATCCACCAGTTCCTATTCCCACCTACAGTCATTACTTTACTCGTGTCCTTGGTTCTTCGAGAATTCCTTTAGGTAAATATGATTCCATATTGATTCTCTCCCCAAATGGGCTTTTTACTTACTTTAGAATAATCACTCTTTTTTCCACTTTTTGGGGCCGCACCCACGGCATATGGTTTCCAGGCTAGGGGTCGAATCAGCTGTAGCTGCAAAAGCCAATGCCACAAACACAGCAACACTACATTCGAGATGCGTCTGTGACCTACACCACAGGTCAAGGCAACGCCAGATCCTTAACCCACTGAGAAAAGCCAGGAATCAAACCTGTGACCTCATGGATGCTAGTCAGATTCACTTCCGCTGAGCCATGAGGGGAACTCCTTGGATCATTCTTAATGTAAACTTTCAAACAGCCAAAGTAGAGAGAAAAGGGCAATATCTCACGAACACATCACCCACCTTCAACAATTATCAAGAATTTCCTGAATATGCTTGAGCTGTTCCTCCCTCTCTCCTTCTGTCTCTCTCTCTCTGAACCGTTTTGGTCATGTGCGTCTCTGTACTGCCTAAACATCTTCTTAGACCACCTTAAATAACCCTAAAAACCATATCCCATCAATAGTGATTCCTGAAGGGCCTCTTGGGAACTTTAATCTGGGTGATTTGGAGACACAGAGGGCCTCGCACGGTGGGAGGGTTTATGTGTGACCTAATTAGGTCCATGTGTGGGATGGTTAGGGTGTGGTGGAGGTTACAGCAGACTGGCCAATTGTGCACACCCTTGGTCTGGATACCAGGTGCTGGCGCCTGTGCTTGGAGGTGGTAGCAGGATGGTGAGGAGGAGGAGGACCAGTGAGCCTCTGTGGAGGGCCACCAACCAGCCTGGCTTCAGATGGATGCCAGCCTGGAGGATGGAGGGTAACTTGGGGTGAGGGCAGGGCAGCTGCCACTGTCTGTGCCTCCAGGTCTTGCAGGCAAGGGTGGGACCCCAGTGGCCAAGACGCCCCTTCTCAGGAGAGGGCACTCATTTTGACCACCTATCAGATGGTACTTCTCTGCAGAGCCCTGGAAAAGCGCACCCCTCGTCTGGCTCGGTGGGCCCGTACCTACCCCTACCTCCCGGCTCATGAATGTAGTGTGTCAGAGCTGAAAAGCCCTGAGAGATCGTGGAAGCTAACCCCTCCCTGGTTAGAGATGTGGAAACCAGGACCCACAGAAGAGATGCAAGGTGCTTAGGGCGACACAGGAGTCAGAAGCAGAGCTGGAATTAGAACCCAGGTCTCTGACTTCTAAGCTAGGATCTTCCATTTCCTCGCGCTTCCTGTTCTCTCCAAACCCTGCTCCCATGAGATGTGTCATTAGCCAAGGATGCCCAGTGTGTATAAATTTTTAAATCCCTGGGTAATCTCTCAGGGGATTACCTGTGATACATTTTTCTACTCAGCCCGCTTGCTAATGATAGCAAAATTAGAGAAAATTACTATTTACGGAGCAGCTCCCACGGGCCACAAACTGTGCTAGGAGATCTTCATACACCATGTCTGAATCTTCCCAAATCCCGTGAGGCAGGTGTTATTACTTCTGTAATCTCCCATTATAGAGATGCGCAAATTGAGATACAGAGAGAAGATGTAGCTTCTCTAAGATCAAATTGCCAGGGTGTGGCAGAGGAAGTGTCTGTCTAACTGGAAAGTCTGCACTCTCAGCCACTAACTCCTTTGGCTTCAGGTGGTTGCTCTCTAGCCTCCTCTCTGTGGTCCCCCGGCCCCTCCCCGCAGCCTCAAGCCCCTCAGAAGAGCTGGGCCATTCCCAAGGTGGTGTGTGGGGCCATAAATAGACCCCTACGCTCCAGATACTCGAGGAAGTTTAAATGCCGCCTGAGGAATACGTCGGTCACCGTCTCATCTCTGTCAGCGTTCAAGTGAACGGCACAGCGTGGCGGGTACAGAAAGGATGTCTGTCCATTGGGAGGCCTTTAGTGAAGATCGGCTCGGCCCCAGCGCTGGGCTCAGGACCGATGAATGGCCCTGCCCTGGCCTCCGACACTCAGATCAGAGGGGATGGAGTCACAGGAGACAGGGCTGTAAGGAGAGACCCAGATCCTAGAGATGAGGACGGGATGCTGCCTGGGGACGTTTGGGCATCAGAGGATGCTGGCACTGGTGCGCAAGGAATGCTAGGCCAGGGAAGGGATCGCCTGTGCGAAGGGCCAGGTCTGAAGGGCGGTTATGTGCCGGGGAAGCTCGGCTGGCCGTGGGGAAAGGGCACCGCGGAGAGGTGGTGGTGGAGAGGAACAGGTGCCAGGCCGGTTCGTGGGTTCATCCTGAGCAATGCGGAGCTGGGTCACATGCATGGTTTGGGGCGCACCCACGCCCTTCCGATCCAGCCTCTAGCCTGCAGCCCCACCGGGCGCCAGGGGTCAGGACGCGGTCAGAAGCGAGCGCGCGCCGTCGCCGCGGGATGCGCCCCGCCCCCGCCGGCCTGCCCGAACTAGGGGTTCGAGTCTCGGCCGTGCAGTGACTCGCTTTGGTGCCCGGGCCGGGTCCTTCCCTCTTTACGCCTCCGTTTTCCCATGCCCAAGGTGTTCCAGAGTCCCGAATCTCGGCCCCGTGCGGCCTGGAGCCCACAGGCCGTCACGCGGGGCGGGGCAGCGGCCCGGCTTCCGCAGCGCGGCCGCCCCTCCCCCGCTCGCCCGCGGGAGCGCGGACGCGCTAGGGCGCGCTCGTACCTGGCCGCCGCCGGGAGCGAGGTTGGGAGGGCGGGGCTGGGGGGCCCCGCCCCCAGGCCCGCCCCGAGTCCAGCCGGGCCAATCGGAGGGGGCGGCTGGCCCCGAGTGGGGCGACGCGCCGGGGGCGGGGCCTGCGGGGGCTGAGAGGAGAGTCCGCGGGCTGGCGGCGGGAGGCGGTCCGGCGGAGGCGGCGGCGGCGGCGACGACCGGTCCCGGGACAGCGACGCAGCGCGCCGGCGGCCGCGACAGGGCTGGCCGGGCTCCGCAGCCCGCCGCAGCCGCCGCCTAGCCGCTGAGGGCCCGAGAGCGCGGCGGCGGGCGCGCGGCCTGTGAGAGCGGCCGGAGCGGCGGGCGCGGCGCGGCGCCGAGCGTCCTGTCAGGCGGCTGAGGGCGCCACGGACCCGCGCCGCGATGATGCCGGTGGGTGCGGGCGGCGGCGGCTTCCTCCGCGGGCGGCCGGCCAAGCCTCCTTCCTCCCGCGGCTCCCTGCCCCCGGGGCCCGCGCGAGCCCGGGCGGGCGGGGAAGGAAGTGGCCTGGCGGGCGCGCCCGGCCCCGGCGCCCCCCGGGCGGGCAGGTGGGGGCGGCGCCGGCTGTCAGCGCGGGCCGGGCGGGCCGGGCCGGGGTCCGGGGTCCGGCGTCGGGGGCGGCGGCCGGCGGGGTCGGGCGCCCGGGGGCGGGGTCCGGGCGGGGATCCCCGGGCCGGCGCCCCCTCGTTCGCGGCGCGGCCCTTCCTGCCGAGCCTCCGGCTGCGGCTGCCGGGAGGGGAAGCGGGAGGGGAAATCGGAGCCAGTCAGCTTTCCGTCCGTTTTCTCCGGCGGGCGGCCGGGTGGGGAGGCGGGGGTGCCGTCCGGCGCTGGCCGGCGTCCGCGTCTCGCGGCGCCGGTGACCCCGCCTGCAGTCTGCTGCCGTGGTGTCGGGAGTCGGCGGCGTGGGCACCCCCGCGTGGCGTTCCCACGCTGGAAACCGCCCCTCTCCCGGTCCCTTCCTGGTGCAGGGATCCCGTTGCTTTGGAGCATTCACTCAGGGCGCGGGTTTGGAGAGCCATCTTAGGAGTGCCCTTTTCCCGAGCCTGCGAGGTGTGCGCCCGCGGCTCTCCCCGGCCCGCGCGGTGTTCTGAAGGTTGAGCCGGGTGCATTTGCGGCGGTGCCGCCTTTGTCCTGCCCTCGGTGCGTTCCGGAAAGAAGCCCGTGGCCGTTGCATTGGCCATTCTCCTGCCGTCGTCCCTTTCCCCTTCCCTGAAAACTAAATGGCAGTGGGTGCTGAATTGCAGTTTTTCTAATCTGGCCTTTTGTGAAGTGAATGTCATGATTTATGGAAAAAATGGACGGGTGGTACCCACTTGGATGTATTGGTTTTCTGAGAGCCTTACATGTTAAGTAAAATTCTCGCACACGTTTCTAATGAAGTAACAGCAAAATCGTTCTTTTCACGTACAGTTTCTACATTAAAAATCACGTTTCGTAAGGAAAGTACTGTTTCTCTAAATTGTCTACTTGAACACTGTTGTTCTGCTGTGCTGCACCCAAGGACATTTAGATTAGAAATTTCTTTTCCTGATCTTTCAAGTCGTTTCCTGTCTCTTGATAATCTCTTCTCCCCTTTTTGAACTGATTCCAGCACATCGTGTTTGCAGAGTCTTAAGGTTTGACCTAGTTGATCCTTAGATCCTTCTTTGGCATGAGAGCTTGTTGGGTTTCTAAACGTTTGATTTTAAATGAATGCTTGCCTGGTAATGGAAGGAGAACTGGATGAGCATCAGAAGATCCAGAGTCAAGTACTGGTTCTGCTACTTTTTAGCAATGTGACCTTGAACAAGTCAAGGTCTCTCTCTGAACCTGGAGTTACCTCTAAAAACATGCCAATATCTGAGGGCTGTTCTGAGGATCAGAGAGGATGATGTGTCTGAAAGTGTTTGTCAGACAGAATGCCACGCAAGTATTTATTATGGTTAATATGGCTCTGAATTGTTGATTTCTAATTTTAACCTCTGCAAGATAAGGCGTTTGGAAGCAGTTCCCTCCCTAGTTCTCACTGGCTAGATTTGGAAAAGACATTATAGTGTTTTGGAATTTTGAAAGCACTTCTAGCTAAATCCTGTAATAGTTGATTATGTATCATGCTGTAGTAATGTTGAAGGTGATCCGTAAGATGGTGGTTAGTGTCATCTTTGTGTAATGTTTAATTACAAATGCTCTGTTAAGAAATTTGGCTTACATGTGCCATGCGGTACATTCAGATATTTAACCTCTATACTCCACATAGTTAGAATTTCTAGTCTCTTGCTTACCAGGTTTCCTTTTTAAGAAGTTTGCCCTGCTGACATCGGGACATTTCTTCATGATACTCAAAATAATCAAATACTGTTTTAAAAAACAGGCCTATTAACTGTTTAAAACACACTGCTTTTGTTTGAAAATGGCTTCTAGACACAGGTGCTGTTTCTCTTAGTCCCTCTTTTGTGGTCTTTTGTATTTCCTTCTTGTTCCCTAAAAAATCTACTTTTAGGATTGAGTTCTTCCTCTATAAACTTTGCTGGGATTGGTTGTAAATTTAATATAAGTTTTAAGAGCATGCCACTCTTACTTGATACTATCTTGAACTATGTATCCAAGATATAAATAAGATTTTTCTTACTTTATTATATAGCTGGTATTTGTCAGCATCATGAATCATCAAAGGAAGATTAGATCATATTTTGCAGTTTGTATAGAGTAGCACTATCCAATAGGAATGTATTGAAATACCACTTAAATGAGATTTAAAATTTTCTAGTGATTACATAAAAAAGGTGGTATTATTTTTAGTAGTACCTTTTATTTACTCAGTCTATCAAAAATATTATCATTGTAACATGCAATCAGTGTGAAAAATTTACTGTATGTGATATTTTACTCTTCTTTTTTGATACTAAGTCATTGAAATCCAGCGAAGTTTTATATCTAGCACACCTCAGTTCAGACTAGGACATTTCAAGTGCTCAGTAGCCATGTGTAGTCAATGGTACTATATTGAACAACTCAGGTTTAGAGTATATTCTTTTTTACTTATTTGAGAGTTGGCAATTAGTGTGTAGTATCTGTAATAAGGTTTAATCAGATGGGTTGCTGCAGCACGCAGTCTCTCAGCTGTTGGAAATAAGTATCTGGTCATATTCTCATCTGACACAATAATGTCTTTGTAGGAGTAATTTGCCTGTTACACAGAGTTTCGTGACTGTCTACTTTTTTAAACAAAGTTATATTTTGGAATTTTCCCTTCTTAAAATATCATCACATTCTAGTATCTGACCTCATTCACCTTTTTGTCAATGGATAACATTTAAAAAATGTTTTCCCAAGGGGAAAAAAAGGGCTACACTTAAAAGATTATGGGTTGGCTGGTTCCTAAGGTCTACACCTGAAATCATTTAGGCTATACTTAAACAACGTTGATAGAAATAAGAATTTAATAAAAATAGCCTCATTTGAAGCATGAAAAGGCTGAAAACTGCGGTGATCATTAGCGTCATTCTTCTTGACAGAGAACGAACATTTTGCAGCTGTAAGACTTTTTGTGGGCAGGTGAAATGTATCTGGGGAGTGATGCTAAGGATACTGTTTTCTCTTCCAAAGGACTGTTGACTTGAATAAAGGAAGTTCTGTGGCTCTGAAGTGTGTTTTATTCATTAGAAAGGCACTCTGGCGGTAGTGTTTTGGTAATGTCAGCAGTGGGACTCCTTACCTCCAGTAGACACCACGTAGTGTGACTGGTTGATTCCACTTGTCTCTGTCCTAGGAGCCCTTTCAGCATAGTCACTGTAGGCTGTGGGTTACCTTAGTTTGTGCTTAATATTTAGCTCTCATTAAACAAACATTCACTTATTTCAGGTATTCTCCTTCTTCCCAATGATGTAGAAAACATTTTCAGGCTCTGGAAGAGGTCTTTCTCTTTTTTAAACCATCAGCTGTCATGTACTTGACACAGACAGACTGGAAGTAGAGAGGCTTAGGTTTTAGCACCTGCTTGTGAGTAACTGTGTGACCTTTGGACCTAATTTCTTTGGGCCTCAGTTTCTCGTCTGTAATATGAGTTGGTGCTGGTGATTTCCAAATGTGTGTGGTTGGTCTGGTAGTTGATGTACAGCAGGTACTCTCATGAGGGTCAGTAATACTTACATTGGCTGCATCGAAAGTTGAGACAACCTGACACTTGGTTTGGCGTCCTTTTAATAAAATCCTTCACGGCCCAGGTGTCATTGTGTGTTGGAGCTGATAGAAGGAGCTTGGGAGATGTTTACTATTACTGTTAATAAATAAGTCATTTGATAGGCTTGAATTTACACTGTAACTCAGTAAACTAAACATGGAAGACTGGAAAAGATTTTTTAAAAATTCTGGTTTCTTGGGGTTGCTATTGTGGCTCAGCAGATTAAGAAACCGACATAGCCTCATGTGAGTTCTTTTGCTGACCTCACTCAGTGAGTTAAGGATCTGGCTTTGCCGCAAGCTGTGGTGTAGGTCTCAGATGCAGCTCGGATCTGGCGTTGATGTGGCTGTGATATAGGCCGGCAGCTGCAGCTCTGATTCAACCCCTAGCTTGGGAACTTTCATATGCAGCAGGTGCAGCCCTGAAAAGAAAAGAAAAAAATTCTGGTTTCTTGAAGACAAAAATTACAAACATATTACCACTTGACATAATAAAGCTGTTTCTAGCCTTTAGAGTGCCTAAAAATTTACAAAAGGAAAAGCAAAGCTTCAGTCATAGAAAGATGTGTATATAAAAGCTTTTATCATTACAATTTAATTGAACTTAAAAAATAGACTGTAGCGATAATTCTTCTAAAGGCTGCAGTGTTAAACACAGCAATAAAGTTTTGCAGTTATTTAACTTCCTACAATTCAATTTAGTAACAGTGAGCACTCAGTGAATGGTATTTGTCGTTATCTGCTGAAGCACTGTGTCATAGGTTTGGTGGTGGTGTCTCTGTTTTTATGAAGAACGGAGGCTCAAGAGGTAAAGAAACTTGGCTAAGGTTCCCTAGCTCATAAGTAGTAAAACAAGGTTTGAAAACAAACTGACTCAAGAGCTTTTATTCCTAGCCTTTGTGCCGGTTGCTTACAGGAGTTTGCTATAGTCAAGGCATTTTGCTGCAAGTGCTAGTAAGTTGAATGGAGCTAAGTATTTTCCTCTGATGTTCATTACCTCAAATGGAGCTTAATATTTGAAAGACTTTCATGGTGAATCTTTTTGATAAAAAGTGATGGTTTTACCATCTTGAGTTTGGGTACAGCTCTGTTTTAAATGTATCTTTCTTTTCTCAGCATTCTACTTTGAAAAGTCTGTGCCAGTATATAAGGCCTAAGAATTACTTAAGATTTTTAAGGAGTTCCCGTTGTGGCGCAGTGGTTAACAAATCCGACTGGGAGCCATGCGGTTGCGGGTTCGGCCCCTGCCCTTGCTCAGTGGGTTAACGATCCGGTGTTGCGTTGCTGTGAGCTGTAGTGTAGGTTGCAGACGCGGCTCGAATTCCGCGTTGCTGTGGCTCTGGCGTAGGCCGGTGGCTACAGCTCCGATTCGACCCCTAGCCTGGGAACCTCCATATGCCGCGGGAGCGGCCCAAGAAATAGCTAAAAAAAAAAAAAAGAATTAAGATTTTTAACATGATAGGAACTCAAAATATCAGCGGGTTATTATATTGAAGTTATGTAACTGGTTGTCAACATGCATCTTTGTGTCTTTGCACAGATGGGCAGTAGTTTCTCAGCAAAAGTTCAGTGGAATTTTGATGCCTTGAAGTGCTGTTGCCATAGTTATTCCACAAACTGTGGTTCTAGGGCAGAACAGAGGAATGGTGGCAGTCAGGTTCTATTGTGACACTCTCTCAGCTAGTTTGTTTTATTTCACTGTAGAGATAGCCGTATGACTGTTGTTCATACTAATTAGTAACAAAAACTGCCATTACTAGATTTTGTAAAATAAAAATCTTGCACGGTGACATCATACAGAACAATAAAAGGTGGGAAAATGAGGTAGTTTTGATTAGGATTAGTAAATGACATTTGAAATATTAGTGTACCGTTCAGAACAGAATCCTGCTAGTGGTATTATTAGTATCGTTAGTGTGTCTAGAGAAAATGTTAACTGAAATTTTGACGGAATCGTTTATAACATACGTTGTTATTGTAATTGTCACAGCTTAAGCAAATGCAAAGGTCCTGTGGTAGGAGCATGCCCAGCATATTGGAGAAATCTTAAGAGGAGGCCTGTGTGGCTGGAGCCGAATATGAGAGGGACAGAGTGGAGGAGATGAAGTCGGGAAGGTGATGGTGGTGAGTGGATGGGTTAGGATCTTGCAGGGCCTTATAGGTTACTGTTAAGACAGAGTACATAGGGGGAAATTTCTGTTGGAAGACGTGAACTACAATGGGTCACTTATTTTATCATAAGTAGTTTTGAATAGCAGGCATTGCCCAGGTGACTTTTCTATAGCAGGTAAGAGTGTGGGCCCTGGTGTCATCTGGCTTAAGTGTGGATTCTGGCATCACCATTTACTGGTTCTCTGACCATGGGTAAAGTTACTGGGCTCCTCAGTTCTTTGGGGTTTTTTTGTTTTTGTTTTTATTTTCTCTTTTTGCCTTTTTCTAGGGCTGCTCCCATGGCATATGGAGGTTCCCAGGCTAGGGGTCTAATTGGAGCTGTAGCTGCCAGCCGACACCGAAGCCACAGCAATGCCAGATCCGAGCCGCGTCTGTGACCTGCACCGCAGCTCACAGCAACGCCGGATCCTTAACCCGCTGAGCAAGGCCAGGGATCGAGCCCGCAACCTCATGCTTCCTAGTTGGATTTGTTAACCACTGCGCCACGACGGGAACTCCAGTTCTTTGTATTTAAACTGAGGATAATCATAGTTACTTTATAGGGTTAGGATAAACCCTATACTTTATAGGGTACTTTATACTGTTAGGATCAGATGGATTATTACAGTGAAGGATGCTTCTTGTATGGTAGATGCTCAGTATATGTTAGTTGTATGTAATGACTTTCATTTCCTCTGGAAAGCTTTCCATTTTTGTCTTGGCCAAATACACCAGTAGAGGCATTCAACCTGGTGTGCCTTTGTTTATTTATTTGTTTATTTATTGGCCATGCCTAAGGCATGTGGAAGTTCCCAGACCAAACCCTTGCCACAGCAGTGACCAAAACCACTGCAGTGACAATGCCACATCCTTAACCCATTGCTTTGCAAAAGAACTCCTGGGGTGCCTTTTTTGAAAAGATATAATTCTCATGGACCATAAAATTCACCTTTTAATGTGTACAATTTAGTGGTTTTAAGTGTATTTACAAGATTGTAGAACTGTTGCCACTATTTAATTTCAGAACATTTTGCCTGATCTACCTTTGCAGTGCTTGTTGTAGTTGTAGTCTTAAATGTGTGACTAATTAATGTCTTTCTTGTCCTAGGCTGTCATTTTCATGATGGCAGGAGCTGTCTCTCTCTCTTTTTTTTTTTTTTTTTTGTCTTTTTAGGGCTGCACCTGCAGCATAGGGAGGTTCCCAGGCTAGGGGTCGAATCTGGAGCCACAGCTGCTGGCCTACACCACAGCCACAGCAATGTGGGATCCGAGCCGTGTCTGCAACCTTCACCACAGCTAACGGCAACACCAGATCCTTAACCTGCCGAGCAAGGCCAGGAATCAAACCCGTGTCCTCATGGATGCTAGTCAGGTTTGTTAACTGCTTAGCCGTGACAGGAACTCCAGGAGCTGTGTCTCTTTATTTGCCATTTACCACTAGTACCTATTCCAGAGACTGGCCACATAGTTGGTGTTCAGTGACCACTTGCTGAATGGAAGAACGTATGATGTGGAAAGTAGTGTTGGACCCCATTGTGAAGAGGTGTGTGTCCTCTGATGGGCTTTGCTCTTGACCCTGTGGTGATCAGAAACCACCAAATGTTTTTTAGAAGTGGAGTGATGCAGTCAGCTTTGCATGGTAGAGGGAGAATTTGGAGGAGGGATGGTACGGGCGTGGACCGTGGAGTAAGGAAAATTAAAAAGAAACAGGAAGTAGACCAGTTGCTGTAGGTCAGACTTGACCTGAAGGTAAAAGGAGAGATCCAGTCAATAGGAGATCAAATAGGTGGGATGAGAGGGTGTGCCAGTGTGCATGTGTGTATATGTGACTGTGCGCTGACATGTGTGTGTGATTGAAAGAGAGGGAGGAAGCACAGCGGCTGGAGCTGAGGGTAAGACACTGGTGGCTCCCACAGCCGGCCTTCCCTTTCCTGTAATTAAGATAGAGAACGCCTGAGAAGGAACAGCTTTAAAGAGCTGTAAGGGGATGAAGGAGGTTCTTTTGGCTGTGTTGAGCTTGAGACACCTGCTGTATCTGTTACTTTTAAATCTTAAGTAAATACATTTAAGCAATGAGGTCCTACTGTACAGCACAGGGAGCTATATCCAACCTCTTGGAATAGAACATGATGGAAGATAGTATGAGAAAAGGAATGTATGTATATGTAAGACTGGGTCACTATGCTGTACAGCAGAAATTTACAACTCTGTTCTAATAAAAATAAGGTACCTTAGGGGAACCAATAAATAAATAAATTAAAAAAAAATTTTTTAACTTTTTTTTTTTAAGTTTTATTTTATTTTATTTATTTATTTATTTTTGTTGTTGTTGTTGCTATTTCTTGGGCCGCTCCCGCGGCATATGGAGGTTCCCAGGCTAGGGGTTGAATCGGAGCTGTAGCCACCGGCCTACGCCAGAGCCACAGCAACGCGGGATCCGAGCCGCGTCTGCAACCTACACCACAGCTCACGGCAACGCCGGATCCTTAACCCACTGAGCAAGGGCAGGGACCGAACCCGCAACCTCATGGTTCCTAGTCGGATTCATTAACCACTGCGCCACGACGGGAACTCCCTAAGAAAATTTTAATGCTGTGTTTTTGGTGTTCTAGATCATTGCCTGGGCATTTGTGACATGCCACACATGTCTGTCATCCCTTCTACTTGTCATTTTGCCTGATCAGTCCCACCCTGAGCCCCCACTAGATCCAACTTCATGGGACAGTGGCTGGCTTGGGCCTCCTCCATCTTTGTGCTCTCAGCACCTGGCAGAGTTTTGTTTTGTTTTGTTTTGAGCTGTACCTATAGCATGCAGAAAGTTCCTGGGCCAGAGAGTTAACGTGCGGCACAGCAGTTGCCTGAGCCATAGCAGTGACAATGCTGGATCCTTAACCAACTGAGCCACCAGAGAACTCCATTAAAAAATTTTTTTTTTTTTTTTTTTTTTTGGCCATGCCCAGGGTGTGTGGAAGCCCCTGGGCCAGGGATCAGACCTATGCCACAGTTGTGGCAACACTGAATCCTTAACTTGCTGTGCCCCAAGGGAACTTCCCTGGAAGAGTTTATATGCACACTTTTTAGGGCAGTGTAATCTGTGTCTCTGCATTAGTAGTTTTCTGCTTTTTGCTCTGTTGCACACTTATATTTCTTTCTAATGGAAGTCTTGAAAATAATATCAGTAAATAATAATTAAACTCACAAATGATCAAAATAAGAGATTTTTGTGATAGAAATGAGAAGTGAGATTTTGTCAAAATGTGAGAAAGATGAAGTAAAATTTGACGGTATTAGGATTAACAGGAAAATAAAACAACAGTAGAAACAAAGAGTATTTTACGGTAGAAAATACAGATGTAGAACAATATAGCATAATAGTTATCAGTTCGGACCCTGGAGCTAAGGATGTCAGATTTCAAATTCTAGCTTTGCCACTCACCAGCTCTGTGACCTTGGAGAAGTTGTTTAACCTCTTTGTGCCTTGTTTTCCTCTTCAAAGGGGGCTTAATAACAGTGTATTTATTTTTTAAAATAAAGTGTAGTGGATTTAGGAGTTCCTCTTATGGCTCAGCAGGTTAAGAACCCAACATAGTGTCAGCGAGGATGTGGATTCACTTTCTGGCCTCACTTGATAGCTTAAGGATGTGGTGTTGCTGCAAGCTGCGGTGTAGGTCTCAGATGCGGCTCAGATCCGGTGTTGCTGTGGCTGTTGCATAGGTTGGCAGTTGTAGCTCTGATTTGACCCTTAGCCCCGGAGTGGCCCTAAAAAACGAAAGAAAAAAGTATAGTTGATTTACAATGGTGTGCCAGTTTCTGCTGTTCAGCAAAGTGACCCGGTCATATATGTACACACCCATTCCTTTTAGCAACAGTAAATTTCAAAAGGTAGTTGTGAGGACTGTCAGGTGCTCCCTGCATTCTGTTAATGTATTGAATAGGCACTCAGTAATACCTGCTCCTCATTGAAGTGTTCTCTAGCAACCTTAAGGCCTCGTGGCAGAGAGGATTCAATTGGAAGAGCATCTTTTTTTTGGGGGGGGGGGGCTTCACCCTTGGCAAATGGAGGTCCAGTTGGAGCTGTAGCTGCCAGCCTACACCACAGCCACAGCAATGCCAGATCCGAGCCTCCTCTGCGACTTACACTGCAGCTCACAGCAACATGGATCCTTAACCCACTGAGTGAGGCCAGGGATCCAACCCGCATCCTCATGGATGCTAGTTGGGTTCCTTTAAGTGCTGAGCCACCATGGGAACTCCTGGAAAAGTATCTTAAGTGCACTTTATCCCACCAAGGTAGGTTGCTTATATTCTTTGTACTGAGAGAACCAGGTGGTAATGCAAAACCTATCAAGTCGATGGGACAGAAAGGGAACAGCAGTTTGCGTTTCGTAGAAATTAAAGTTGGCCGCCTCTGTTCAGTGCCCTCTGTTATACAGACCACAGCTCAGAACAAGCTCAGATTCACTTCACTCACTGCTTTCTGCTCACCTGCTTCTTTCTAGTCTTTACCTAGTTGGCACCTTCCGGGCCACCCTGTGTGAAATGCCCCTCCCTGACTGTTTCAGTTCTCCTTATAGTGCTCTGTCCACTTGGCAGTTATGTGTGGAGGCTTTGTAAAAGCAGGGCTTCCTTTTCTGTTCCCACTGCAGCGTCCCCAGTGTTTAGGGCACTGCTTGTCCCTGGTGGGCATTGAGCCAGTACTCACCTACTGAATGGCCTCAACAGGCATTTAGGGCACATCCCTTATATGCTGGGTCTGTGCCAGGGCTGGCACAGGCCCTGCACTCACTGAGCTCACAGGGGAGGATCAGTCATATAAACAAAAAGTGCCATTTGGAAAGACAGAGATTGTAAGAGTGGCAGAGTACAGGCTGCAGTCGGACACAGTGATGAGAGGAGTCTTCTCAACCTTGGGGTGTCAGTGCAGTTTTCACAGAGGAGTGACGTTTGAGTGGCATTCAGAAGGATGAGGAAGAAGGGATAGAGGTGACAGGGCGGGGGTTTTAGGAATCGGCCGTAATGTTTGCAGGGCGTTGAGATCTGCATCGGTGTGTTGTGTTGAGGGAAATTGCGTGAAGCCTAAGGCCGGATGAAGCAAGGAAGCTGGAGAGGTGGGTGGAGGTCAGACTCCGAGGGCCATGGATGACCTGCTTAAGAGTTTCAACCTGATCCTGAGAAAGATATGAAACTGTTGAAGGGTTTTTTTTAAATTGTGGTGAAGTATACAGAATAAAATTTATAATTTTAACCATTTTGAAGTGTACAGTTCTGTGGCATTAAGTGTTTTTACGTTGTTCAGTAGCCATCATACCATCTGTCTTCAGAACTTCTTTTTCTCGAACTGAAAATGGAACTTCCGTGGCATGTGGAAGTTCCTGGCCAGGGATCAAATCGTAACCACCTCAGAGACAATGCCAGATCCTCAACCTTCTGCGCCACAGTGGGAACTCCTCTTGTAGGGTTTTAAGCATAGTTGTAAAGTGCTCTGATTTAAGGTAAAGTTGGTATTAAGTGTCTAGAATCAATGGAAAGAGTCTGCGGGTACAGTTGAGGCAGAAAAGGGTTTCTGAGCAGTCAGAATAGTTGTCAGGGACTCATGTATTGAAACCAACTTGGAGGAGACCCTCCTCAGCTCTCACTTAACCATGATTCTTACATGCTGCATAGTTCTAACTTACCTGGTTTCTAAGTCTTCAGATGTTGCACCTGAGGTTGACAGAGTGGGGTAGCTGCTGGAACCCATAGAAGGTCACAGCTTAAAGCACAGCCTGAGGTTGTGGGCTGCCGTCTGAGGGTGGGCATCCTGGCCTCATTCAGCAGCAAAGCCGTCACGGTGACAAGTGGCAGGCTGTGCACAGGGTGGTTGAAGGTCCTCGTGGTGACTGAGTAATGGAAGGAAGAGTGTACGGTGTCGGAGCCTAGGCAGCCTCCGGACGCATTTTAGATGAGCTCTGTCCAGTAGAAACGTAGTGTGAGCCACAAATGCAATTTAAAATTTTCTGGTAGCCAGAAAAAAAACGAAAGGAAACAAGTGAAGTTATTTTAATAATACATTTTATTTAACTGACTATATCTAAAATTATTTAAATATGTAGTTAGTATTAAAACCTTATCAGTGAGGTATTTTACGTTCTTTTTTCCCTACTAAGCCTCTTAAATTCCAGAACACATTTTATACACATAGCACATCTGCATTTGGAATAGCCATATTTCAGGTTCTCAATAGCCATATGTGTGGCTAGTGGCCGTATTAAATGGACAGAACGGTTTCAGATTTTTGGCTCAAAAGGGTTAGATCTGCAGCTATTCGGAGAATGCTGTCATTCCTAAAAATTAATTCCTTAAGGATTACCAATAGCTGGTGTTTTATTATGGTAGTCTTCATTTACTAATTTTTGCTTTTATATTCAAAAAACTCCTGAGAAGCAGTATAATGCAGTAGTTAAAGAGCAGGGATTTGGGGATTCTGGGACAAACTGTCTGGGTTTGAATCTCAGCTGTTTTAATTGCCTACCTATGTGATCTTGGGTGAGTTGCTTAATCTATCTGTGTCTTAGTGTCCTCATCTATAAAATAGAGGTCATAGTAGAACCTAGCTCATTGGGTTTTGTAGGATAAATGAGTTGTTTATATATATAGAACCAGTAACAGTGCCTGGTTTATAATAAACACTATAGATGTGTGCTTTTATCTTCTGAATGTTTATTATCTCCAAAATGTTAAGTGATTTTGATCAGTACATTTAAAATACATTTTTGTGGAGTTCCCATCGTGGCTCAGCAGGAACGAATCCTACTAGGAACCATGAGGTTGTGGGTTTGATCCCAGGCCTCGTTTAGTGGGTTAAGGGTCTGGCCTTGCCATGAGCTGTGGTGTAGGTCTCAGACGCGGCTCAGATCTGTCATTGCTGTGGCTCTGGTGTGTAGGCTGGCGTCTACAGCTCCAATTCAACCCCTAGCCTGGGAACCTCCATATGCCTTGGGTGTGGCCCTAAAAAGTAAAATAAAACAAAATACATTTTTGCTCTGGAGACTGCTTAATTTAGATAGAAAATGAACAATTTTTCACAGGTGAAGAAATGTTAGATTGTAATTTTGTGAGGATATTTTCTAATTGATGTCTTTGGGTAACTAATTTTCTTGTTTGGTGCAACATTGAGGGTGCTTAACAGGCACAGAAGTGGTGCAATTAATAATTAAAGGTTTTAGGATTATAATTAAAATTAGGAAAGATTTGAAAGGATGACTTTTATCAACATTTAATTTCTAGTACTGTTATAGGTTGTTTTTTTTTTTTCTCCTTTTATTCGGCCTCCCCGAGGCATGTGGAGTTCCCAGGCCGGGGATCAGACCCCAGCCACAGTTGTGAGCTATGCTACAGCTGTGGCAATGCCAGATCCTTTAGCCCACTGTGCCAGGCCAGGGCTTGAACCTGTGTCCTGGCTCTGCAGAGACACTGCTGATCCCATTGCACCACCATGAGAACTCCTCTAGTGCTGTTATAGTTAAACCACTCTCAGAAATACTTTGTCAGCCCTTCTATGTCTGGAGGGACTACCTAGTTTAAATTCTTTTCTCTTGGTATGGTCTAACCAATTTGGAGAGTATCACCTTCTACTATTATTTGTAAATAGAGTAGAAAAGACTAGCAAAAGTGAAACCAAAATTTTTAAAAAATCACTGTTCAGCATGTGGAAGACATTTAAGAGGAGGTCCTTTATCACCTTCTAGAGTGAAGTATGGCTGGAAACATAGCCAAATTAGGGTATAGTTATTTAAATGTCAAGTTTTTGGCACGGAAGAAAGCAGTGCCTGATGGGGATTTATTTAATCATGGCTCTTTTCATCACTCATTGATTGGCAGTCTGTGGAACAATTAAGTGGGCTGTCTACTTACAGCCTGATCTGCCCATCTCCTGGCTCCCACACGCATTCTCCACCCCCCACTTCATGCCTAACTCCTTTAGCCTCTGTGTTACTTCTATTTAGTTTTTATTGATTTTTTTTTTTTTTTTTTTTGGCTGTGCCCCTGGCATGTGGAAGTTCCTGGGCCAGCCACAGCGGCAATGACAACACCAGATCCTTAGCCTCCTGAGCCGCAAAGGAACTCCACGTGTTATTTCCTTTGGGCAGTCTTTCCTGATGCTGGCATCTGAAGCAGGCAGTCCTAATGTAACTTTGCTTTAAGCTCTGGGTTTTGGCTTCTTGTGTCTATTATATTGCAGTGTCTTGTCATAAAAATAAACCTGGGAGCCTAATTTTAATCTCCTTATGTGGTTATTTGCCTCTAGAACTGAACAGATGCTCAAATATCATTGTTAACGGAGAGGACTTCGTGGTCCAGTTGGTTTCTGGTGGGAGTCCTTTTGGAGAGTTGCTGATAATCATACGAAGGCTTATGTGAGGTAACTGGGAGGGAAAGTGAGATGTTTTTATAGTAGCAGTAGCAGCTGCTCATGCCTTTGGTAGTCAAGTCAAAGTTGCTAAGTTCCATAACTAAATTTAATGGAAAGAAAGGATCTTTTGTGTCCTGCCAGCTTTTTTTTGTTACACAAACCTGTTATTCAGGTGTCTTAATCTGTAGCTTTATGGGAAAATAGAACCCACTTCTAGCAGTTGATGAAGAATCGGCTAAAATTCAGAGAACTCTGGTGCTGCAGATTATCAATGTCAGAATTCTACACCACCATGGAGTCAGGCAAGACAAACTATAGATTTAGAGTTGGTAGTCTTTTGGAGGCTCAAATAGACACTAGATTTCTGCAGAATTTCACTGCCTTCATATCTTGCCATCCCCATCCCCAAGCAGTACCTAGCAAGATCTGCTTTACGTGCCATATAGTTTCGTTTTGAGATGTTCAGTTTCTTATAGGTTGAAGCCTTGTTTGTTTGTCATAAAACCATAGTTTACAGTCTCTACTACTATAAAGTGAGGAGGAGTCCAGATAAATGATTGCTAAGATCCTTTCTAGTGCTGGCTTCTTATGATGTTTTAGAGCTGAATAGAGGAGTTTCCATGTGAAAGTCCTCTGTTCAGGAAGCTCATGGAGAAGCATATGGGCTCTGAGCTTGCGCTGCATGTGAATTCTGAGATGGAGAGAAGCCAAGTGACCCAGGCCGAGAATAGGAGGCAGTTCTGTCCTGGGTATCAGACCTATACTTACAACAGCTATGTTTGTGCCTCCGCTGTATCCCAGGGCGTTGTGAAATATCTGACTGGCCCAGGAGGGAAGATAAATGAGTGCAAAAAAGTGACATTCAGCAGATACTCACACAACAAATATTTATTAGCTTTTTTGTTATATGCCAACACAGTGCTCAGCACTGGAGGCTTAAAACCACTAATTCACTGATGGAGACATTCAGAAAAGATACCTGTGGGACCGAGTGTGTGAGAACACAGACTTTGGAATCAAGTAGGCCTGGGTTCAGCCCTGGCCCTGCCTCTTACTGACTGTGTGACCTTAAACAAACTGCATACCTATTAGAGCTTGTCTCCTGGCCTGAAAGTAACAGTACCTCTCGCTCAATAAATTATACTGTGGCCATAGGAAGAAATAAGGTATAGACTAATGGAGTTCCCGCTATGGCATGGTGGTTAATGATCTAGCTTATCTCTGCGGTGTTGCCAGTTTGATCCCCAGCTTGGGAACTTCCATATGCCTCAGGTGTGGCTGAAAAAAAAAAAGTTATAAAGTGGAACTGTATGTATTCTCGTAGGAAAATCCCCCAAATGTAGTGTTGGCTGAAAACCCCATATTCTGCTTAATGTGGTCTCACTGTAAAAAAAAGAAGAAAAGAATTTCGTGGGGGAGAGGAAGGTCCAAAAGGATGTATACCAGCTGTTTAAAGTGTGGGTCATTAGGGGAGACCATCTGTTTTTATTACATCTCTCAGTAGACTCTCAAAACATTGTGTGTATGTTGTTTGCCACCTAAAAAATAATAGGGATAATAATAGTTAAAAAGAAGAAAAGCCTCTTCTAGGCTCTCTGGCAGGATTGAACGATATGCATGGAGGATGCTCAGCGTGAGGTCTAGCGCATCGTGTCAGGCAGTAAACAGGCCCTGATACTGTTACTGCTGGACACGGCAGCTGAGGAGAGGGCTGCCAGACTGCAGAACCCTTGAAGGTTGAAATTGGGCTCTGTGGCTTGAATTTCCAAGGTCAGTAGATTCCTCAGGTGTAGGATCTTGGTTGTCCCATGGGGCCTAGATCTGGGCACAGGGGTCCTCGTGGTCCATGAGCTTTTGCTGGGCTTGGCTGAAAGAGAACGCTCCATAGCTGGGTCAGGTGTGTCAGGCCCACAGGAACACCTCTCCCTCCTCTCCCTTTATTTTCTCTCTCTCTCTTTTCCTTGGCCACACTCATGGCATATGGAGTTCCTGGGCCAGCGATCAAACCCATGCCAAAGCTGTAACCAGGGCCACAGCACTGGATCCTTAACCTGCTGAGCCACCAGGGAACTCCTCGTCTCATTCTCTCTTGAGAATAAAAGCACTGTCTGCCTCATCTTGAAAGGAGAAAGGAGGGAGGTGGTCTGCCAAGCTGTGGTGTCTGTCCTGAAAGAGACCTGGGACCTTCATGGGTCATGTGGCTTTCGGAGTCATCCCTGGGTTTAGATTCGGACCTTGAGAAACATTATCAAGCAACCTCTCTTGACCCTGCATCTTCATCTGTAAAACAGGGATAATGTGCTTCCCTTTTCACTCTCATGTCAGACGTGGTTCTTTTCCTTGTTTCTCTTCTTTTCTTGTGCTCTTTAGGGCTGCACCCGCGGCATATGGAGGTTCCAAAGGGTAGGGGGTATAATCGGAGCTACAGCTGCTGGCCTACACCACGGCCACAGCAAAGCAGGATCGAGCCACATCTGCAACCTATACCACAGCTCAGGACAACACCGGATGCCTAACCCGCTGAGCGAGGCCAGGGATTGAACCCGCAGCCTCATGGTTCCTAGTCTGATTTGTTAGCCACTGAGCCACGACAGGAACTCCATTGATAATATGTTTCTGTGTCCATTTTGTTTCATGGTTCTCTTTTGTGATTTAATTTTAGTTCACTTCTATAATTTTTAAAGTTCTGGGGTTTTTCTAACTTTTGCAGTGCCCAGAATTGTTGCCAGGTATTTAAATAAATAAGAGGGGGAGGAAATTAGATTTGAGAGAATATGTGTGTCAGGCTTCTTGCTGGACATTTTACAGACCTACTCGTTCAGTATTAAACAAACAGTGTAACTAAATTAACTGCCGAGAGGGAGGAAGCCTGCTGGGTTGAGAATCAAGAGACCTGATTTTAGTCTCAGTTTTGTTACTAATAAGATTTATTAACCTTAACAAATGATTTCCTTCTCAGGGCTTCTGCTTCCTCATCTGTAAAATGGGGAAGGAATGGTAGTTAGATAAGGTTCCTTTCTGACACTAGGATTTGATGACTGATCTTTATGATAGCTTAACTTTGAACTCAGCATATCCCTTTTAATTGCATTGAATGCTTTCATGAAAAGATTAAGAAGCAACTGATCACTTACTCTAAAATTACTCAGATTACCAAAATATTTTTTATCTTTTATTTTTCCCCAATTTTGGTTCCTATTGAAAAAAAAATTGAGGCACCTGTGTACTGTCCTCTCAAATTTGCTTAAAATGTATCCTTTTAATAGGACCGGTATGAATGTTACCTTAGGGAACACAGTATTTTATTTTCCTGTTACAATATGGATCCTTGTGAGATCACTCTGAGTGCTGAGCCAACAATAATATGTTAACTATTTCTGAGACCACAGGGGGAACAAAATCTATTTTATGGCAGTGTACGGAGATGATAAGACCAAAGGAAAGATGATCTGTCAGCCTGGCCCCATTTCCTCTCCTCTTCTGGATGGAAACAGCTAGAACTTTTAACTCGGAATGGAACTAGGACTTCCCTTTGTTTACTGAACAGAGTTGCTGAGGCTCTTGACCTGGGGGGTGGCGGGAAAGGAGAGCAGCCTTCCTAGCAGGACAGTCCCTGCTTCTCACCCTGGCACTCAGGCAGGTTTTCTTGTTGCCCTTTTCTCCCTACTTCCCTCCCACTTTCATTTTTGTTTTTATTTTATTTTCTGGCCATGCCCACGGCATGTGGAGGTTCCCAGGCCAGGGATCGAACCCATGCCACAACAGCGGCCCAAGCTGCTGCAGTGACAATGCTGGATCTTTATACCGCAAGGGAACTCCAATTTTTTTTTTTTTTTTTTAATAGAGACCACACTGCGGCATATGGAGGTTCCAAGGCTAGGGGTCTCACTGAGCTACAGCTGCCAGCTGTTGCCACTGTGCCGTAAAGCACAGCTCCTGGCAACGCCAGATCCTTAACCCACTGAGCGAGGCCAGGGATCGAACCCGAAACCTCCTGGTTCCTAGTTAGATTCATTTCCACTGTGCCAGGATGGGAACTCCCCCAAATTTTTGTTTTGATTTTGCATTCTCTGTACCTGTTTGCAGGTAGAGGACTAGACAAGGCCTGGGAGGCAGTGTGGGACTGGCTTTGGAGCCAGGCAGACTTGTGTTTACCTCTGAATTCAGCCACCCGGAAACTGTGGTGCTTTGGATGAGTGCTGAACCAATTTTTTTTTTAATTATTATTTTTTTTGTCTTTTTTGTCTTTTCTATGGCATATGGAGGTTCCCAGGCTAGGGGTCTAACCAGAGCTGTAGCCTCTGGCCTACACCACAGCCCCAGCAATGTGGGATCCAAGCCGCATCTGAGACCTACACCACAGCTCATGGCAACACCGGATCCTTAACCCACTGAGCAAGGCCAGGGATCAAACCCGAAACCTCATTGTTCCTAGTCGGATTCCTTAACCACTGAGCCTTGATGGGAACTCCTGAACCAATTTTATACCTCAGGTTTCTTGTAAAATGATGGTAGCTTTAGTGGTTTTTGTTGTAGGTGGCAGAAATCAACTCTTGCTTTCTAAGCTCTTGGAAAAGAGGGGTTTATTGAAAGGATGCTGGAGGGAGAGCTGAACAACTGAAGCTTCGGGCGGAGTGGGAAGTGGGCTGTCTCTGGGGACTTTGGCAACAGGGGTGGCGGGTCTCCTCTCTCTGGCACAGACTCTCTCATAGCCCACGTGCACTCCGTCGTCAAGTCTTGTCAGAGCTGCAACCTAGGCAGTCTATTTTGCACTATCTCCTGGATTCCTGGGTTCGACAGAGCTTCAGTTCAGACCTCCTAAGGGGTCTTCTTGTTTCTGAGCTCCTCCGTCTGTTCTCAACAAAGCAGCCAGAGTGAGTCTGTAGATCATTATGGTAAAACATGCCGCTTCTTGGCGGAAAACCCTCCAAGGACTTCCATTCTCCCTTTAAGCAAAAGCCTAATTAGTAGTTTGCCTCTCATCTCCTCCTCTTCTCCCTCTTGATTTCTCTGCCCCAGCCAAGCGGACTCCTTATTGATTCTGAATCGAGCCGGGCTTTCTTCTGCCTCAAGGCCTTTGCGTGTGTTCCCTCGGCCGGAAAGCTCTTCTGTCAAGCTGTCTGCAGGCTCACTCCCTCACCTCCTCCCAGGAGGCCTTTCCTAACCACCGTCCTTAAAATTGCCCTGTTCCCAGTCTCCTTTGCCATCAGCCACCCACCATACTCTAAGTGTTCTACCTACTTATTTTTGTCTCTTTCCTCAAGTTATAATGAAAACTCCACAGGGCAGGAACCCTCTCTGCTTTGTCAGTGCTGAATCTCCAGTGCTTGGCACCTAGTGGGCACTCCGTAGACACTTGTGGGATAAAGGATGTTTTTCATCGAGTGTCTTCTTTAGTTGAGTCAGCAGTGGCCAGAGGGACGGGCATGTGAAATAAGCCTGACCCCGGAAAACCTGCCAAGGGTGAGTCCGGGGGAGAATTGTCATCTGAAAGTCATGGCAGTTGGGGTTTCTGAGGTTGCTGTGAGGACTAAATCAATTAGTATGAATGTCCAGTAGGGGCTGAGAGAATGTTCATTCTTTTCCTTTTCTCAGAACACTTAACTTCCTGACAATGTTAATACTCAGAAATTCAGTCAGATTTCTGTAATAGAAGTTGTTTGGAGAGGTGAAAATTTGGATGTGTAATAATAAGAAACTTTACATGTAGCTTAGTGTTTTAAAGAGTGATGGAAAACATAATTCTCTCCTCAGAAGCAATGGTGTTGAAGTGTTGCAGATTGTACACAGGTTTTCATAAAGGTTCTTGTGGTGTCTCAGCAGCTCCAACTCTCAGGACCCAGGTCAGGTCAAGAAAGAGGTGAATACGGAAGAGTGGAAAGGTGTTGGTTTTCATCTGAGCCTTTCTTAATAGGAATTTTTTTGCCCAGAGGTAGTCTAGCCTGTTGAGTACATTCATCTTTGGATTTTTATAATGAGTCTCTGCTAATTTACTAATGTTTTCATACTTAAAATGTTTTGCTTTACAAAGGAGCATGTATGTTATGTTCGAAGTTTGGTTCTTCCATAATAAAAAAAATAGTTCTATTTCCATCTGATAACTTTTGGATAGAGATCGTTTCTTACAGGCGGATAGGGATGAACAACCTGAGTAGTTGTGCTGGGTTTTTTAGGTATTCCGCTGTTTTGTTTCTGAGCTCTTCAAGTAGAAACTTAAGCTTTGGGGTCGGACACTCTGGCACTTCTTAGTCACACGACCTCCCACAGTCCTTCAGTCTGCTGTGACACGGATCACCCTCGTGCCTTGCTCCGTGAACTAAGGGCCTGTGTGAACGTAGTAAGCACTGAAATAATAGCTGTTTTATTATCAATAAATTGTAAAAGGCCTTTGAAGTTAAGTATCTCGTTATAAACTTTATTCTGATTTTAAGTGCCTAAGATATGTTAGTACTAGCAGAATTTGAAAAAAAATTGTAGCTCTGTATGTATCCTACCTCCAACAAGCAATTTTCCTAAGCATAAAACATGCACAAGGCATTTATTATGGAAACTTATTTTAAAACCTTGAGGTTTCGCTTTTTAAAGGTGATGACGAAGCTTAGGCAAGTTTTTTTTTAAATGATGGGTTTTATATGGAGATTAGCGAATTAATGTTTAGTTTTCCTTTTCATAGTGACTTGTGGATCCTGGTTACAGCTGTTACTGAACAGTGCTAACACCCGAATTTTTTCTTCCATGGAACTCACCTAATTAGGTGAAACTTTATCTTCCATATCACTCTGCTGTAACAACAGTGGTCTGTCTTGTTTCATTAGGACATCTTATCATGGTTCATGTCATTAGTGCCTGAATTTAGATTCCACAAGGCCTTCAGGGACATCTGTTGAGGTATTTTTCCTTTGTAAATGGCATAGATTATCTCCAGGCACTGGGACTTTTGTTTTCTGCACCGCAGTTTTGCTTGGTTTTCTAAAGAAGAGGAATATTTTGGAGAATGACAACTCAGAGCATTATAAGCAAATTCAGAGTAGCATCATGGTTTTCAAGAGCTGGCTCAAATTTGAGAGACGAAGTGGACAGAGTTATTTGTAAAAACATTGTAGTGCTGTTGGACTTTTCCGTTATAAGTTATGTTCTGGCCTTGTGTAGATGAATAGTATTTGCTATGGTGTCTCCACATGTCACTTCAAAGTGCTCTCAGAGACATTAGCATTACTAATTATCCTTGTCTTAAGCTTCGTTTCCTGCTGCCAAGGGCTAGCCCTCAACTCTTCTTATTAGCAAACATGAGAAACAGGGTTTGTGTAGTTACAAATCTTTATGATAAGGAAAAAAGAAATATATACAAGATCCATTTAAAGATGTTTCCATTGGGAAAAATATTTTACTGATTGCATAGTGTGTTTTTTTGTTGTTGTTGTTGTTTGTTTTTGTTTTTTCCTTTTTACAGCTGCACCTGCAGCTTATGGAAGTTCCCTGGGCCAGGGGTCAAATTGGAGCTGTAACTGCGACCTATGCCACAGCCACTGCAGTACCAAATCTAGGCTGCATCTTCAACCTATACTGCAGCCTATGGCAATGTCAGATCCTTAATCCACTAAGCCACAACAGGAACTCCTGATTTTATAGACTGAATCACTGGTATAGCTAGATTTTTTCTTTTTTTTTTTTTTTTTTTTTGCCATGCCCATGGCATGTGGAAGTTCCTGAGGCTAGGGATCAAACTCATGCCACAGCAGTGACCCAGGCTGCAGCAGTGACAGTGCTGGGTCCTTAACCCACTGAGCCACAGAGGGACTCCAGAATTCACCCTTTTGAAGTATATAATTTAGTGCTTTTAATAAAGTCATAAATTTGTGTAACCATTACCACAATCTAATTTCAGAACTTTTTTTTAATCACCCTAAGAAGAAACCCTGTACCCATTAGCAGTCACTTCCTGTTCCTCCCTCCTCCCATCCCCTGGCAACCCCTAATCTACTTTCTGTCTCTGGATTTTCCTGTTTGGGACATCGCATGTAAATGGAGTCATACATGTGACCTTTTGTGTCTGTCTTCTTTGACTTGGCGTAACTTTTCTAAGGTTGATCCGTATTTGTGCCTTTTACTTCATTCCTTTTTATGACCAAGTAATAGTCCATTGTATGGATAGATATATAGCACTTGTTTATCCATTCGTCAGTTTGGGCTGTTTCCCTTTTTTTGGCTGTTATGAATAATACTGCTATAAACATTTTTGTTCAAGTTTTTTTATAGACATGTTTTTAATTCTCTTAGGTGTATATCTAGGAGTGGATCAGTGTATTTTTAAGGAATACATATAGGGATATATTTTCTTAAATTTTACAAAGAAATATGTGGAAAGAAAAAGCCTTATTTTGAGAATTGTTGGTACACCTAATTCAAGATTTCAAAAGGTCAAGAATTTAATTAAAACATCTGTTAGATAGTCTTTATAGTTGAATAATTAGAAAAAATGCATGAGTCTTTGTTCAGATTCCCTCGTATGATTAACTTTGCATTTCAGGTAAATAGGCACTAGATAAAAATTGGTTAATTGAGAAGGTATTTAAAATGGGGAGTATATTGTAAGTATGAAGGTATTTATTAAAATTTTGCTGTCTTTGTGTTTTTATTTTGAAGCAGTTTAGAGTAGTGGTTCAGTTTTGGAATCAGTCAGACCAGGGTTAAATCCTGCTCTGGTATTTAACTCGATGACCTTGGGCAAGTTATTTAACCTCTCCAAGTCTCCTTCCCTAATCTGCAAAATTAAGGGTGGTAGTTATCTCACAAAGTTGGTGTGAGAATTGAGAATGTGTGAAGTGCGTGTCACAGTGCCTGGTAATAAGCATGGATAAGTGGTGATGGGAGTGCTTTTTGCCTGGTGTAGTGATTTTTCCTGTTTCATTTAATCCTAGCGGGTTTCATGAGGCCCTGAGACTAGTATCTTCCAAACTTCTTGGCCCCTACCAACACCAAGAAACCTCTTTTACCAGGTGACCCAGTCTTATACATAGACACACACTCTTGTGTCTCTCTGTATGGGTAGATGGAGTCAGACTGTCAGGAGACCACACTTAACTTTGACCATGTGTAGTGTACTCTTTTAGTTTTTAAACTTCAATTAATAGGGTCTATTTTTTTTTTTTTTTTCTTTTTAGGGCCACACCCTCGGCATATGGAAATTTCCAGGCTAGGGGTCGAATCAGAGCTCTAGCTGCTGGCCTACACCACAGCCACAGCAACACCAGATCCAAGCCGCATCTGTGACCCACACCAGAGCTTGTGGCAACACTGGATCCTTAATCCACTGAGTGAGGCCCAAGGATCAAACCCGGTACTAGTCAGGTTCGTAACCAGCTGAGCCACAATGGGAACCCCGTTAATAGACTCTATTTTTAACAGCAGTTTTAGGTTTACAGAAAAATGGAGCCCCAACAGTTTTCCCTGTTAATAACATCTTGCTTTAGTGGAGTACATTTATTGTGATTAATGAATGAATGTTTATACGTAATTATTAACTAAAGTCCATAGTTTACGTGAGGGCTCACTCTTTGTGTTGTACATTTCTGTGGGTGTTGACAACGGTCATTTACTTAGCAAGATGGTATCATGCAGAGTAGTATACTGCCCTAAAAATCCTTTGTGCTTCACTTATTCGTCCTCCCACCCTGAGCCCCTGGCAACCACCGATCTTTACTGTCTCCATAGTTTTTCTTTTCCAGAATGTCACATTGTTGGACTCATACAGTAAGTGGCCTTTCAGACTGGATTCTTACACTTAGCCATATGCAATTATGTTTCCTCCATGTCTCTTTATGACTTGCTAGCTCATTTCTTTTTATCACCGCATGACACTCCGTTGGCTGGATGAACCATTCACTTTCTGAAGGATATCTTGGTGACTTCCAAGTTTCGGCAGTTAGGAATAAAGCCACCATAAACATTAGTATGTAGGTTTTTGTGTGGATATAAGGTTTCAGCTCATTTGGGTAAATACCAAGAATCTTAATTGCTGGTTCCGATGCTAAGTATGTGTTGAGTTTTGTAAGAAATCGCCAGGCTGTCTTCCAAAGCGGCTGTGCCCTTCTGCATTTCTCCCATCCAGTCCCTGTTGCTCCACGTCTTCACAGCATCTCGTGTCGCCAGTGTTCTGGATTTTGACCATTCCGGTAGGTATATGGTGGTGTCTCTTTGTCTTCATTTGCGGTTCCCGAATGACCTATGATGAGCATCTTTCCCATCCTGATTTGCCGTCTGTGTATCTTCTTTGACGAGGTGTTTGTTTGGATCTTCGTCCATTTTTTGGTTGGGTTTTTTGTTTTCTTCTTATTGAGTTTTAAGAGTTCTATGTATTTTTAGGATACAAGTCTTTTTCAGATATGTGTTTTATAAATACTTTCTCCTAGACCGAAACTTGTCTTTTCATTCTCTTAATACTGTTTTGTATTGTTCTGTTCTATTAAAACACAAACCTGATCCTGAGGCACTGCTTGATTTTACAGCACATTAGTAGGTCACAGCCTGTGCCTTGAAGATCACTGTTCTGTTTCCATAATGTTCACGTGGACACTGTCATTTAAGCACCTGTCCCTCTGGGCAGTGATTCCCAACATTGATTAACAGGGTTGTCAGAGATGGTACTGCCCTTCTCCTATTCTGGAGGGTTCTTTAAGTTGTAGTGAATAAATTAAATTTGGCCAGCTGCATCGCCTTCACACATAGTACGGAGTAATGACGTATTGAGGCATTATAAGGAGCTTCATGGGTTTTGCATTTCTCAAAGGTTTTAGACAGGTTCCCTCAAAATGGATGTGCTTTTTAAATCCTGGAAGGATTAGGGAAATATGGTGAAGGGATGTTAAGATGTATGCTTTCTATTCCCAGGAATAGAATTTCCACATTCCTAGGAATAGCATAACCAAATTTCACTACTTCTAGTTGGTGAGAAGAATTTTTTTTTCTTTTTTGGCTGCACCTGTGGCATATGAAAATTCATGCTCCAGGGAGTGAATCTGAGCCACAGCTGTGACCTGCGTTAACGCCAGATCCTTAACCTGCTGCACCACAGCAGGAAGTCCAGGAAATTTTTATGTGATAGAATATATATTTAATGTTAAATTATTAAAACAAAAATAGTGACTTGAACTAAACAGAATTGATATGATTACTAAGGATCTAATTTAATGGTCATTTGCCTGTATTAGTTTCTTCTTATGAATAGATGCTACTCAAATATTTAAGTGTATCAAACACTGTAAATAGCTATAATGGAAAAAATAAAAATCATAAAAAATATTTAAGTGTATCCATCCTCTCAAGAGTGTTAAATATTTATCCCTGTAGTCTTATTTAGAAAAGGAAATTTCATTGCTCTTCAAAGGCTAGTTCTGTTTCTTTGCCAAAATAATATTAAATTCCAGATATGAAAACTGAACTTAATATGATCTTACTAGACAATTTATCTTCTTTGGAGTTATTTCTCTTTTCTTTCTTTTTTTTTTTTTTTTTTTTTTTGGCTGTGTCTGAAGCATGCAGAAGTTCCCTGGCCAGGGATTGAACCTGTGTCCCATCAGTGACCCTTGCCACAGCAGTGACAACACTGGATCCTTAACCCACTAGGCCACCAGGGAACTCCCTGGAGTTAATTCTTTTCCCTAAAATTTGTAGGAGTGGGAGTGGGAGTCCCTGTACCCCCTCGACACCCCCCCCCCCCCTGCAGTGGTACTCTCCCTCTGACATCCTGCAGTGCCACCTTGTAAAAAGAGAGAAAGCTTAAACAAGCGACATCTGTGCCTCTCTAGGTTTGAGTGAAATCTACCAAGTATCATGTATCATATATGCAGGCTTCTGACTTTCACACTAATGGTTTTTTGTTTGTTCGTTTGTTTGTTTTTGTATTTTTTTTTTTAGGGCTGTACCCGTGGCACGTGGAAGTTCCCAGGCTGAGTCGAATCGGAGCTGCAGCTGCCGGCCTACACCACAGCCACAGCAACGCTGCATCTGAGTGGCGTCTGCAACCTATGGCACAGCTCATGGCAACACTGGATCCTTAACCCACTGAGTAGGGCCAGGGATCAAACCCATGTCCTCGTGGATGTTAGTTGGGTTTGTTACCGCTGAGCCACAACAAGAACTCATTTTTTTTTTCTAGTACACTAACGTTTGTAGAAGATTTTTTACTTTCCTCTCTCTGATGTGGACTCAGTAATTAGAGGGGTAAAATACTGGCTGTTTTTCCTTAAACTTTTTTTTTCGGCCGTGGCATGCAGCAGCTTGATGTGGGATCTCAGTTCCCAGACCAGATCACGCTGGGCCTGCATTGGTGAAGGCACCAAGTCTCAACCACTAGACCACCAGGGAATTCTCTGGCTTTTTTTTTTCTTCCCTATAGAGACCTTGAAGAAGGCAGCCACCTGCCCTTCATGACTTAACCTGTGGTAAAAAGAAATCTTTTATATATTTGGGGGAGTTTACTGCGTGTACACTGTGTGCCGGGCACTACCCAGGCGCCAGTGATAGGGTCGTGAACCAGCTAAAATCCCAACTCTCAGGGAGCTTATGTTGTAGGGAGAGGAGACAGGGTGAACAACGTAGGTCAAGTGGTGGTGAAAGCAAAGAAGAGGAAGAGCAGGGAGAGGCTAGAGTGTGGAAGAGTAATGCTCTCGGCGACGGCGCGGTTAGAAAAGGCTCCCTGAGGAGGCGGCGCTGCGCCGAGAGGGGCCTGACGGAGGGGGCTGATGCTGCCCTGTTGGCAGCCGCGGGAAGAGGGGTCCAGTAAAGAACAGCAGGTGCAGAGGCCTTGAGGCAGGAGCCGGCTCGCTCTGTTGGCAGAGTGTGAAAATGCCAGTGTGGGGGTGCAGGGGGGTGAGGGGAGGTGTGGTGAGAGGCAGGCCCCTGGGACCTTCTGGGCAGAACCCAGGACTTTGGAATTTATTCAGAGAGAGGTAGGAAACCATGAAGAGACTTGAGTGAAGTGATGTATCTGAAGGGCAAGAGTGAAAACAGAGCAGGGAGGTTGCTCCTGGACATGTCCAGACTGGGGCGTGGTGGCGGCCCGGGCCAGCGCCGTAGCAGTGGAAACACGTGGTCGGCTTCTGGGACATGACGTTAGGGCCAGCAGGACTGCTCACTCGGTGGTGGTGGGGAAGGAGAGAGAAGGGAGTCCGGAGGGCCTGGCAGGTCTCTGACTTTATGCTCCCGGCCTGTGCAGGTGGGCAAGGGCTCCCCAGAGTGTATTTTTCAGCCTCTGAGAAGCTGATTCAGGAAAGTGGGAGGAGGCATTCAGGGTGATAGTTCAGACCTACTTTTCCTCACAGTCCTAATGTCTCTAAGATTCTAAACTTTGTAAACAGTGTTGCAACATTCGCACCAGAAGGGAGCTTAGTGTCCATCCTCACAGTGGGAAGTGTGGCCCCTGGGAAGTGGCAAGCGCCCCTTGGTGTCCTCCTAGCGGCTTTTGTGAGCTGTTTACTCATAAGCTACTTAGTGAGTTATCACAAGTTAGGAGAATTTAATATAGCTTTTACTGTCTTATTTCTCTTCAGTTATATTTTGTTATCCCTGAGTTTCCTTTCCTTTAGAAAATGGAAATAGGTGGGGTTGGTGCACTGAGGGATCTGATGCTTTTCCTGAGCGGATCAGGGCCAGAAAAGTCTGAGAGACATTGTCCTGAGGGGGTTCCCTCTGTGTTATGTACTGAGCTCCTGACAAGAAGCCAGGACCCAGAGATGGACAAAGGGCAGCTTCCCCAGACAGTCACAGCAGAGTCAGTGGCAGAGCCCAGGACAGAGCTTGAATTTCCAGTTCCAGGCGTCTTTGTATCACAGAAGTAGAGCTTGTCTTTCCCAATTTATATGCCATGAAATTCACCTTTTTTTTTTTTTTTTTTTTTTTTTTTGCTTTTTAGGGCTGTACCTGTGGCACATGAAAGTTCCCAGGCTGGGGGTCACATCGGAGCTGCAGCGGATGGCCCATGCCACAGCCATGTCAATCTGAGTTGTGTCGATGACACATGCCACAGCTCACAGCAATGCCGGATCCTTAACCCACTGATCGAGGCCAGGGATTAAACCTGCATCCTCGTGGATGCCAGTGGGGCTCATTACCTGCTGAGTCACAATGGGAACTCCACATTCACCCATTTGAAGTGAACAACGCAGTGATCTTTAATAAATTTATGGAGTCGTGCAACCTCCACCACCATCTAATTTTAGAAATTTCTATTACCCGAAAAAGTAATGTTGTGCCTATTTGTAGTCACTCCCCATTTTATCTAGTTTCTGTGTCTGCAGATTTGCCTATTGCAGACATTTCGTGAGATATGTGGTATTATCTGGCCTCTTCGAATGCCCTAGCTTAATGTTTTCAAGGTCTGTTTCTGTTGTAGCCTGTATCAGCACTTTGTTCCTTTTTATGGGGCTTTGTTCCTTTTTATTTTCCATTGTACAATACACTAATTTTTCCATCCATCAGTTGATGGACATTTGGGTTGTTTACATTTGGGGGCTATTAGGGATGATGCTACTAGGAGCATTTGCATATGAGACTTTGTGTGGACAATGTCCTTTTATTCTCCTGGCTGGGTAGCTGGGGTGGAGTTGCTGGGTCATGTGGTAAATATGTTTAACATTTTTTTTTTTTTTTGTCTTTTTGCTATTTCTTGGGCCTCTCCCGTGGCATATGGAGGTTCCCAGGCTAGGGGTCCAATCAGAGCTGTAGCCACCAGCCTATGCCAGAGCCATAGCAACACGGGATCCAAGCCACGTCTGTGACCTACACCACAGCTCACGGCAATGCCGGAACCTTAACCCAATGAGCGAGGCCCACTGAACTCCCTATGTTTAACATTTTTAAGAAACTGCAGAGCAGTTTTTCAAAATGGCTATGCCAGAGTTCTTGTCGTGGTGCAGCGGTTAACGAATCCGACTAGGAACCATGAGGTTGCGGGTTCGATCCCTGGCCTCACTCAGTGGGTTAAGGTTCCGGCGTTGCCGTGGGCTGTGGTGTAGGTCACAGACATGGCTCGGATCTGGAGTGGCTGTGGCTGTGGTATAGGCTGGCAGCTGTAACTCTGATTTGACCCCTAGCCTGGGAACCTCCATATGCTGCAGGTGCAGCCCTAGAAAGCAAAACAAACAAGACAAAATGGCTACACCATTTTATTTTTCCACTACCAGTTTATGAGACCTCCAGTTCTCCTTATCCTCGTCAACACTTGTCACTGTCTATGTTTTCCATTATAGGATAGTTTCTTTCTTTCTTTCTTTCTTTTTTTTTTTTTTTTTTTGTTATGGGTGATTTCTGGCTTTGAGAAATAATTGGCACATAACATTGTACCATTGTCTAATTGACATATAACGTTATGGAACATTGTGTACGGTGTGATGATTTGATATTGCAGATAGTGTCTAATTTTTAATGGCTTATACATCCCTAATTTGTGCTTTGCTTTGATTTCCTTGGACCAAGAACATTCTTAAATAACAAGTTTGCAAATGTTTTAAAGGCTCTACTGTGTAGATTACTTAAATTAGTGATTGATTCCAATTGATTTTCTTTATGTAGCTCAGTTGTTCTTGAGAATGAGGGTAAGGTGACCTCTTAGCTGACTTGATAAGCTAGGTGTCTGCCTGCTCGCCTGCCTCCGTCTTCATTTACTGAGTAGCACATATAGTTCACTCAGGCCCTGAGTTAGAGAACACAAGTTCTGCCCTCAGTGGCCTTGTGGCCATTCTGACTTAAAAAAATTTTTTTTCATTCCTTGTTTTTTAATAACTTTTTTTTTCTTTTGCTGTACTCCAGGCCAGGGATCGAACCCACACTGCTGCAGTGACGATGCTGGATCCCTAACTTGAGGTGCCACAAAAGAATTCCTCCAATTTAAAAAGAATTTTTGGGAGTTCCCGTTGTGGCTCAGTACTTAACAAACCTGACTAGGATCCATGAGGATGCGGGTTCAATCCTTGGCCTTGCTCAGTGGGTCAGGGACCTGGCGTTGCCATGAGCTGTAGTGTAGGTCGAAGACAGGGCTCAGCCGTTGCTGTGGCTGTGGTGTAAGCCGGCTGTAGCTCTGATTGGACCCCTAGCCTGGGAACTCCCATATGCTGCAAGTGTGGCCCTAAAAAGCAAAAAAAAAAAAAAAATTTTTTTGGTGGCCCCGAGGCGTATAGACTTCCCTGGTCAGGGATCAGATCCCAGCTACAGTTGGGACCTAGCAGCAATCCCGGATCTTTAACCCACTGTGCTGGGCTGGGGATCGAACCTGCGTCCCAGAACTCCAGAGATGCTGCCAGTGCTGTTGTGCCACAGCAGGAACTCCAACTTAAAAAAATGTGTGTCTTCTTTGGAACGGATAAGCAATGAGATCCTGCTGTATAGCACTGGGAACTCTATCTAGTCACTTATGATGGAGCATGATAGAATATAATGTGAGAAAAAAGAATGTATACATGTGTGTGTGACTGGGTCACCCTGCTTACAATAGACAATTGACAGAACCCTGTAAACCAGCTATAATGGAAAAAATAAAAATCATTATAAAATAAAAAAATAATAAGACAAAAATAAATAAAATCACACACACAAAATGTGCATCTTGAGACACAGATGATTTCAAGAACAGGTGACGGGCCGTAACTCGTTCCTATGAGTAGTAAACACTGTTCCATAGAGGATGTAATCCTTGAAAACCACTGATAATTTAGTGTAAGAATGTTGTGCTAGAAATAGCCACAGTCTGTTATAGGAGAGCAAAAGCGGGGGCTCTGACTCACATTGGGTCGGGATGGGTAGACACCGGTGTCAGGAAATACATCTAAGAGGAGGTGGGCAGGAGCTGGCAGGGTCTGTTAGTGTGACTTGTCTGGGCAGAGGGAACAGTTTGAGGAAATGCATATAAGGCATCTTATCACATGTTGTACTTGTTACAGCAATTGTATGAATCTTTGTGTGTTTTTCTAACTGTAGATAACCAAATCTTTTATTGTCAACATACTAATATTTCAGGAAGAATAAACATTCACTTCTTTTTTTCTTTGTCCTCTTAATCCTTAACCCTATTCATTTCTATTTTATACCTATGATTAAGAAAGAAAAACATAACTACCCATTAGGTTGTGATATACTACTGGTTGTAATATATATTGTGATTTCAAAGCTGTTAAGATATTTTTTAAATGCATCTAGAATTAATAGGTATGATATTTGTCTTGGAGATGCTTCAGTTTCTTTTAATCTAATGAAACCTTGCTAGAATAATGGTAGCAGTCACATGCCTTTTCAGTTCTAAATTTAGGGGATGCTTTAGGGAAGTATTACCATCCAGGTTAATGCCAGCTTAATTTATCTCGAAAGCTTTTAAATCTGTCATGATTATAAAGAAATTAGCTTTGGTTGAGTAGTAGAGATTAGAGTGGAATTTTGGGTTTTTTCCACAGCATGCAGTGGCTTGATGTGGGCTCTCAATTCCCAGACCAAGGATTGAACCCCAGCAGCAGCAGTGAAAGTCCTAACCACTAGCTCACTAGGAAACTCCCTAGGAGAAATGACTTTTGCTAATATTAGGAAAGATAGGGTTTACTAAAGACTATGAAATAGAATTAAAAACTGAAGTAATTTATAGTGACTTTTGGATAAGTTATCTAGGGGTTCTTAGCTTTTAAAAATAAGTGTTCAGGAGACAGTGCTTTGGGAAAGACACCCAGTGTTCTCCTTACTTGCTGCAGTTAATAAGTCCTCTTTTCTGAAAAAATATGTACATACATAAATGTAACTCTGCCAGTCTGCCTCTCTTCCCCTCCCCCCTTCCTACTGAACTTATTCATGAGCTGAAAAGTCTTGGTAATTCATAACGTGTCCCCAAACAGTGTCATGCCGTCATTCATTCGGACAGCAAGTTCCTAAAAAACTCTTGAGCAGAGAAGTACAGTCGCGCCTTTGAGGCTGCTGCTAAGTGCCCTTGGGAGTGGTGAGCATGCGGGCCGTGGGTCCAGAAGCAGATGACTAGGTAAACCTTGCCTTGCTCTGGTGCGGCCTCTGCAGTTGGCACGAGGGGTAAAGGATGAGGACTGAAGAAGACAGGAGCCGGGGAGATGGGGCGCTCTGCTGGCTGCTACTGTCTCACGGCCATACGCACATGCGGAGAAGACACTTGCAGAAATATGTTCACTAGGAGGTCCCGTCGTGGCGCAGCGGCTAACGAACCCGACCAGGAACCATGAGGTGGCGGGTTCGATCCCTGGCCTTGCTCAGGGGGTTAGGGATCCGGCGTTGCCGTGAGCTGTGGTGTAGGTCGCAGACGCGGCTCGGATCCCAAGTTGCTATGACTCTGGCGTGGGCCGGCGGCTACAGCTCCGATTAGACCCCTAACCTGGGAACCTCCATATGCCGAGGGAGTGGCCCAAGAAATGGGAGAAAAAAAAAAGTTCACTAATTTGAAATTTTGATTTGTAAAGCATGGTTTGGGAAAATATTAGATCTTGAAAAATTTTATAGGCTATAAAATCTCATGGGAGAATATTTACCATTGGAAGTATAAAAATAAATGTGTGTAAACAGTAAAAATATATCCCAATTGGTCTGGTGAAACTTGTATATTATTGAGGCCCTTCAGTTCTGGAGTTATTTGCATTGGATCCAGAAATCACCTATTTTATTCCCAATTCTATAGATTGCAGGCCATTTATGTCAGTGTTTAAAAGCTCTCAACTTTTGGAGTTCCCATCATGGCTCAGTGGTTAACGAATCTGACTAGGAACCATGAGGTTGCGGGCCTTGTTCAGTGGGTTAAGGACCCAGCGTTGCCGTGAGCTGTGGTGTAGGTTGCAGACGTGGCTCGGATCCTGCGTTGCTGTGGTTCTGGCCTAGGCCGGTGGCTACAGCTCCGATTTGACCCCTAGCCTGGGAACCTCCATACGCCGCGGGAGCAGCCCAAGAAATGGCAAAAAAAAAAAAGACAAAAAAAAAAAAACAAACCCTCAGTTTTTAAAAGGAAAGTCCCCTGTGGGTTAGGAGCAGAAATAACTGTTTAATTTTTTGCAGAGTAGAAATGTGCTTATAATATCCTAGAAGAGCTGAAGAAAAAATACTTGTTTATTGAACAGACTGGATGCATCTTACTTAGATCGTGTGTAGTATTTCCTTGTAGTTTGGTGGAGGTTTTTTATTTTGTGTGTCATTCGTGGATGTGGCCAGGTTTTGGTGTGCCTGTCACATCAGATGCTGACCAAGGCAGTGGGAGTGGATGATTCAAAAGTGAATTACTTGGAGGAGCGCAGAGCCTGGTGAGGGCGGGAGCCGTGATGTAACAGAGACATGTGTGAGGAGTTACCTGATCACAGAGGAAGGTGCTTGTAACCCCCTGGTGAGAGGAGGTGGTGAGGGGAGGCTTTGTAGAGGTGGTGGCATCTGAGCTGAGTTTTGAAGGGTGAATAGGAGTTTATAGGGAAACAGGAAGGGCGCTGGGGCAGAAGGACAGTGAGCAGCCTGAGAGAGCTTGATTGGAGTTGAGGGAGCAAGGTTCAGTGCAGGAAGGAACCAGGTCTGGGAGGCTAGGAATCTGTTTGCTGTGCTAGGAGTTTGAGTTGATGCTGTAGTCCAGGCTTTCTCAGAGGGTATTGTGTGGAAATCCAAGCCCCGGAGCCTCTCTGGGGGAAAGGCAGAGACTCACAGGAACATTACAACATTAGATAGTGTGCAGTAACAAAACCTGCTTCCTGTCCATAAGCCAGCAGAAATGTTTTGGGAAGGACTACCGTTAGGGCAGAGCTCCTGAGATTTCAAGCCAGGGAGTATCTTCCCTTGATTTGCATTTAGAAAATGAACTGGCAGCGATCAAGGGTCGTTGGAGTGAGGGGGGACTGGTGGCATGAAAATGGTTCATAACTGTTATCAATTTTGGTGACATAAAATCTGACCGTCAGTGTAAAGATGTTTAATCTCAAAATTTAGGAATTCAGGGCACTGCTAAGAAAAAATGTTTTAACAATGAACTAAAATACTTGATTGACCACTGAGATTTTTCCGAGGAGAATTTTGGGACAAGTGCAGATGTTGTTTCTGACTTTGATCAGAGATTAAACAAATGCTTTATAATACTGTCTGATTAAAGAAAATCTTGGTTTAAACTGTACTTTAGGAGTAATGGTTTTTTAAAAATCCCTTCCCGATATCTCTTTAGATCTTAGATCTAAGTAGTAAGGCTTTTTAAGGATGTTCTTAAAAATAACGCTGGACAATTCTAATTTAAAAAATTTTTCAAGTACATTATAGTGCATTTTCACTTAAGGGTCATTTTCACTTTTTAAATTGATACGTTCTTTCATCTCCTCAATTTTTGGTCTGTTACCAGCTTTTTTTGTCGCACCTGTGGTGTGTGGCAGTTCCTGGGCCAGGGACGAACCTGCACCACAGGTGCAGTCTGTGTAATAGCTGTGGCCGTGTTGGATCCTTCACCCACTGTACCACGTGGAAACTTGCTGTTATCAATTTTTGTTCTGTTTTACTTCTTTTTTGGCTGCCCCAAGGCATATGGAGTTCCCAGGCTGGGAATCAGATCCGAGCTGTAGTTGCAACCTAAGCTGCAGCTGCAGCAACACCAAGCAGGTCCTTAACCCACTGTGCTGGGCCGGGGACGGAACCTGTGTTCCAGCACTCCCAAGGCACTGCTGATCCTGTTGTGCCGCTGCAGGAGCTCCTTCCTGTTATCAATTTTTAAGAGCCCTTTATATATTGAGGAGATTAGCTTTTTATGTGTAATATGAGTTGCAGATATTTCCCTCCAGTTTTTTTTGCTTTGATGCAAAGATTCTTGTATTTAATTACTTAAATATATCTTTTTTTATGGTGTCTGGTTTTTGAGTCATGCTTAGAAAGGGCTCTGTACTCCAAGGTTATTAAAAGGAGTTCACCTAGTTTTAGTCTAGAATTTTTATAATTTTGATTTGATTTATATTTAAATATTTGATGTTAGGAGCTTGCGTATGATGTGTAGGATGAATCCATTTTTTTTCCAGATGCGTATTTCAGTTACTCAGACGTCATTTATTTTGTGGTCTTTTCCCTCCCTCATCATTTACCATTTTCTGTTTCCGGACTTCATAATTTGTCACATTAATCTCTTTATGTGCTGGTACCTATTACTTTGAGGCTGTAGTCTGGTAGTGCTAGTTCCCGTCCAGTACTCCCTAGGCATTTTCTTGACTTGTCTTTCATTTTAATTTTTCTACAAGTGAACTTTAGAATCAGCTTAACTAATCCAGTAAGCATTTGGGGGGGTGGGAGTAGGGGTGTGGGGGGCTCACTTTCAGTTTACAGATTAATCTCTTTATTGACAGTGACTCTCAGTTGTGGCTTTAACTTAATCTTTTCTCTTACAGATGATATTAACTGTGTTCTTGAGCAACAATGAACAGATTTTAACGGAAGTTCCTGTAACACCAGAAACAACATGTCGAGATGTTGTAGAGTTTTGCAAGGAGCCTGGAGAAGGCAGTTGCCATTTAGCTGAAGTGTGGCGGGGAAATGGTACGTATTAGGCTCTATGAAGGTTGCTGCGGACGTGAAACCTAGTGTTTATCGAAGGTGGAATATTGTTTCTGGTTCTTCGCTACCTGAGGTAATAAGGAATTGATGAGGAAAATAGTGTCACATGACATAGGGACAGGATGTTAGAAACACAGTGGATAAAAGGTACGTCACGTGACTTGCCCCGTACCATCTGAAACGAGCTGGGAGGTGGACCAGCTCCTGGGTGAAGTCTGTCCTGATCGCCTGCTGTCCAAGTGCATTCTCTGTCCACTGAGACCGTGACCATAACCCTTAACGTGTTGTGTCTGTTACATGTCAAGCTGTTGATCTGCCTTTCTTCCCCGTGATGACTCCACGAAGGCAGAAACACCCTGTTCCTCTGTGTACAGAACCCTTTACGTAGTAGGCCCTTCATGAACATTTCCACATGAAGTCGGCAAGAGTTCTCTCCAGGGCAGAGAGGGTCAGGGCAAGTCATAGGATTACTGAGCAGAATATTCTGCCGAATGATGTGAGCTTGGCTTTAGACAGGAGGGAGTATCCTGGGCAAGGGGGGCGGTGCGGGAAGGGCAAGAGTGGGGTAGACGTGATGCGCCCTCAGACAGTCCGGAGGGAGGTGGCCTGGGAGGGCGGGGACTGGGCCAGCAAAGCCTCCGCTCCGGCAGAGGAGGGCAGCCTTTAGTGCACCTGCGGGAGGAGTGGCTGTGTGGTCGGGACGGATCTGTGTCGGAGAGTAGGAGAAGGAGCAGCTGGAAGATGTGGAGTGGAGCTGATAAAGAGATGGTCGGACAGGTGGACAGGTTTAAAGGGCACTTAGGGATCATCAGTGAATTCTTGTACTTTCTTCATTTTCACCATTTTTAGTCGAGGTATAATTGGCATACGATATTATGTGAGTTTCTCCTATCCCGTAAGGTGATTTGATATTTGTGTGTATCGTAGAAGGATCACCACAGTAAGTCCAGTTAATGGCCATTACTGTACATAGTTACAGAATGTTTTCTTCTCGTGATGAGAACTTCTAAGTTCTCTCTTAGCAGCTTCAAGTAACAATACAATATTTGCTATTATTTACTGTCGCCACCATACTGTGCGTCACATCACCAGTAAGCATTCGCACAGCCTTTCTCAATCTTTTTACCCTAGAGGAACCCTTAAAGTGATTTTCAGGTTTCGGAGAAGCCCTTGCATAAAAACTGCTGCATCTGTAACTCATGGTATATTTGTGTAATCAGTATGTCATTAAGAAAGTACTCCAATATAGTTGTCGGTGCTTTTGAGAAGAGAATTTCTCTGTCGATCTGAGTATTAGTTTGCTCAGGCTGCCCTAACAAAGTACCCCAAACTGGGTGGTTTAATAAACAAGAGAAGTTTATCTTTTCACACTTCTCGAGGCTGGATTCTCAGTGTCAGCACGGTTGGTTTCTCCTGAGGCCTGTCCTTGGCTTGCAGAGGCATCTTCTGTGTCTTCATCCAGCCTTGCCTCCGTGTGTGTCTGTGCCCTCTCTTCTCTGTAAGGACACCGGTCGCACTGGGTTAGGACCACCCTGATGACCTTGTTTTAACTTAGTCCTCTTTAAAGACCCTCTCTCCAAATACGGTCGTGTTCTGAGGTACTAGGGCTTAGGACTGGAACATGGGAAGCTGGGTGTGCGGGTGCATAGCCCAGCCTGTAACAGCCGGTTACGTGGCCAGCTTGTCACCCTACTCTCCTTGTGGGTCCTTTCCTCACACAGGGTGTCAGCTCTGGTGCGAATCAGGAGTGCAGGTGGGATCTTCAGTTTTTCATTTTGTACACAATCTCCTACTTGATCTTTTTGCCTTATTCAGGAATGCCTGAAAGTCTTATCATAGATTTCTCCATTATGTAAGATGCTAACAAGATTTAGTGTATATTACACGATATGTGTAGGGTAGTTTTGTTTCTACATTAAAACAGAAATGAAGTTTTAGTTAACATTTCTTATTTTAAAAAGATCATGAGGAGTTCTCGTCATGGCGCAGAGGAAATGAATCCGACTAGGAACCATGAGGTTAAGGGTTCGATCCCTGGCCTCACTCAATGGGTAAAGGATCCAGCGTTGCCGTGAGCTGTGGTGTAGGTCGAAGATGCGGCTCGGATCTGGCGATGCTCTGGCTCTGATGTAGGCCAGCAGCTGTAGCTCCGATTGGACCCCTAGCCTGGGAACCTCCATATGCCGAGGTAGCGGCCCAAGAAATGGCAAAAAAAAAAATCTTTTAAATAATTGGATCGAGGCAAACTTGAATTTAACTTTTATAAAGTTATGCTCACACTTGCTGGATATAAGTGAAGGTTGTAAATTGATTAGTTGTAAAAGCATGAAAATTTATTCTTCATGTTGACTAGTAAAGTGACTAAAATTAAAGCTACTAACATCATAAGCCAAAGCAATATGAAAAAAAATATGACCTAAGACAAAATTTTATAAACCTGAGGACCATGATTAGACTTAAATATGCGCCTTACAGCTATAAAATCACAATAACAATGTTTTTAAAAATCTTTTTTATAGGCCTGTATCCATAAAAAATATTATTTTCAAAACTAAAAATATGAGATAATATTTCTTGAGTGTTCAATTTATGCTTGTTTTTTGCCGAATCACATTCTCAGTTCTGAGCTGAACTGAGCACACAGATTTCATTTTCAGCTGAGATGTCCTCGCCCTCGATGCTGAATCAGCTCACTTACACACAGGGTAAGGAGGGTGAGGCTGCAGCACAGTGGGTGTTGCATTTCTATGAATGGAAGGATTTCCTTCCTTAAAGAAGTTGGGAGCTTATCTAGGGCAGTGCAGTAAGTCACACCTCCAAAGTGTGACTAGGCTGCAGCTCGCAAAGTTCTTTATTTTGACTAATGTCAAGTTCTCAGGCTGTGCAGACTCTCCCCCAGCCATACACCTGTGTTGAAAGGAGGAAAGATACTGTTTGGTTTTGTCCTGCTCTGTTTTCTGTAAGCCTTGAGGCTTGCCGATATCCTTTCTCACTTTTTTTTTTTTTTTTTTTTTTTTTTTGTCTTTTTGTCTTTTTGCCTTTTCTAGGGCCACTGTGCGGCATATGGAGGTTCCCGGGCTAGGGGTCCAATCAGAGCTGTAGCCGCCGGCCTACACCACAGCCACAGCAACACGGGATCCGAGCCGCGTCTGTGACCTACACCACAGCTCATGGCAACACCGGATCCCTAACCCACTGAGCAAGGCCAGGGATCGAACCCGCAACCTCATGGTTCCTAGTCAGATTCGTTAACCACTGCGCACGATGGGAACTCCTCACTTTCTTTTCTTTTCTTTTTTTTGGTCGTTTTGCCTTTTCTAGGGCCACTCCTGCAGCATGTGGATGTTCCCAGGCTAGGGGTCTAATTGGAGCTGTGGCCGCCAGCCAACACCACAGTCACAGCAACACCAGATCCGAGCCTCGTCTTCGACCTACAACACGGCTCACGGCAATGCCGGATCCTTCACCCACTGAGGGAGGCCAGGGATCGAACCGGCAACCCCATGGTTCCTAGTCAGATTTGTTAACCACTGTGCCATGATGGGAACTCCCCTTTCTCACTTTCAAGCACAAGAAGCAGTGGGAGCATTTCAAGATTTCCTTTTTGTTCCCTTTATTTTTTTGTTTTTTTGTTTTTTTCAGGGCTGCACCTATGGCACATGGAGGTTCCCAGGCTAGGGGTTGAATTGGACCTGCAGCTGCTGGCCTACACAATGCCAGATCCTTAACCCACTGAGCGAGGCTGGGGATGGAACCCACCTCCTCATGGATCCTGCTTGGGTTTGTTACTGCTGAGCCACAACGGGAACTCTTCCTGTTCCTGTTAAATTGAAATGCAATGCACATAGCATAAGAAGCATTATTTTCAAGTGTCTGGTCCCATGGTTTTAGGACATTTTCGGTGTTATACAGCCATCTCCAAACTCTTTACCTCTCCGTTTCTTCTTCCTCTGCCCAGGCAGCCCCTGTATTCCTCTCTGGGTGCTTCGTGTCACTTGGAGGATACAACGCAGGGCTTTCTGATCTTGCTTTTTTCACGTAGCATGTTTTCACTGTCTGTCCATGTAGTAGCACGTGCATCAATACATAATTCCTTTTTTTGGCTGAGTAATATCCATTGTATGATATACCACATTTTATTTATCCCTTTATCAGTCAGTGGACATTTGGGTTGTTTCTCTCCTTTTTGGCTACTGTGAATAATGCTGCTGTGAACATTCATTGCAGGTGTGTGTGGGGGCCAGCTGAATTGCAGAAAGCTCCTTGTCTGTCCTTGGTACACGTGTGCCAAATACCACATTTAATGAATAACAGGGTTCCACCAATTTGTTAGTATGTTTCTTTGAAGGAGTGGGAGGCACAGTTTCATACTAAATATAATAAACAATGTTGTTTTCAAGATTCTCTAATGTTGCAAAATTGCTTTTATGTTTACTTCCTTACATGTTACCTAAATTATTTCACGTTCATACTCTTACTTCATTAAAGTTAAAACTTGTTGCTTTTAATATCCTTAAATTCTCATATCTAAGTGTACATTTATTTTAAATTATTCCTATTTATTTTTTACTTTTGGTAGGAGTCAGTTTATTTGTTTCTGGGGAAAGTGAGATTACTGTTTGGTTTTTCCTAGAGCGTCCCATACCCTTCGATTATATGATGTACGAACATCTTCAGAAGTGGGGGCCACGAAGGGAAGAAGTGAAATTTTTCCTTCGACATGAGGATTCCCCAACTGAGAGCAGCGAACAAGGTAGATAAGTGCTTTCCCCCGTTTCCTAATTTTTGCCGTAAAAGTTAACTTAAGAAAAATAGGAATAGGATTTCCTATTGTGGTGCACCAGAAACAAATCCGACTAGTATCCGTGAAGATTCGAGTTTGATTCCTGGCCTCGCTCAGTGGGTTGGGGATCCGGCATTGCTGTGAGCTGTGGTATAGGTTGCAGACGCTGTTTGAATCCTTATGGCTGTGGCTGTGGTGTAGGCTGGCATCTGTAGTTCTGATTCAACCCCTAGCCAGGGAACCTCCATATGCCCACAGGTGTGGCCCTAAAAAGCAAAAACAGCAAAAAAGAAAAATAGGAATAAATATTAAAATTAATTATTCATGTAATTTCCCGCCTTCACTCACAAGTGGTGAGTAGAGTTGGCGTCTCACTTTTATTTGACCTCTGTTGTTGCAGTTTACAGCTGTTCCCACTGAGCGAAGGCCAGGGATCAAACTAGCATCCTCATGGATGCTAGTCTAGTTCTTAACCAGCTGAGCCACAACAGGAACTCCCTCCATTTGACTTTGAACCATGGGAATATACTACTTATTTTTGAATTAAAATTTAAACAGGAGTTCCCGTCGTGGCACAGTGGTTAACGAATCCGACTAGGAACCATGAGGTTGCGGGTTCGGTCCCTGCCCTTGCTCAGTGGGTTAACGATCCGGCGTTGCTGTGAGCTGTGGTGTAGGTTGCAGACGCGGCTCGGATCCTGCGTTGCTGTGGCTCTGGTGTAGGCCAGTGGCTACAGCTCCGATTCGACCCCTAGCCTGGGAACCTCCATATGCCGCGGGAGCGGCCCAAAGAAATAGCAAAAAGACAAAAAAATAAAAAACAAACAAAAAAAATTTAAACAGTATGATGCCACCATCACCCTAATTCCAAAACCAGACAGAGATACCACCAAAAAAGAAAACTATCGGCCAATATCATTGATGAATATAGATGCAAAAATTCTCAACAAAATCTTAGCCAACCGAATCCAACAACATACCAAAAAAATTATACACCATGACCAGGTTGGGTTCATCCCAGGTTCACAAGGATGGTTCAACATACGCAAATCAATCAGCATCATACACTACATTAACAAAAAAAAAGTCAAAAATCATATGATCATCTCAATAGATGCAGAAAAAGCATTTGACAAAGTCCAACATCCATTCATGATCAAGACCCTCGCCAAAGTGGGTATAGAGGGAACATTCCTGAATATAATCAAAGCCATTTATGATAAACCCACAGCAAATATAATACTCAATGGGGAAAAATTGAAAGCCTTCTCACTCAAATCTGGAACAAGACAGGGATGCCCACTCTCACCACTGCTCTTCAACATAGTTTTGGAAGTCCTGGCCACAGCATTAGACAAACAAAAGAAATAAAAGGCATCCATATAGTATGCAGATGACATGATACTATGCATAGAAAACCCTAAGGACTCAACCCCAAAACTACTTGAACTGATTCATAAATTCAGCAAAGTAGCAGGATATAAGATTAACATTCAGAAGTCAGTTGCATTTCTGTATACCAGCAATGAAATATTAGAAAAGGAATACAAAGATATAATACCTTTTAAAATTGCACCTCACAAAATCAAATACCTCGGAATACACCTGACCAAGGAGGTAAAGGACCTATATGCCGAGAACTATAAAACTTTAATCAAAGAAATCAAAGAAGATGTAAAGAAATGGAAAGATATTCCATGTTCCTGGATTGGGAAAATCAATATTGTAAAAATGGCCATACTACCCAAAGCAATCTACAGATTCAATGCAATCCCTATCAAATTACCCATGACATTTTTCACAGAACTAGAACAAACAATCCAAACATTTATATGGAACCACAAAAGACCCAGAATCGCCAAAGCAATCCTGAGAAACAAAAACCAAGCAGGAGGCATAACTCCCCCAGACTTCAAGAAATACTACAAAGCCACAGTCATCAAAACAGTGTGGTACTGGTATCAAAACAGACAGACAGACCAGTGGAACAGAATAGAGAATCCGGAAATAAACCCTGACACCTATGGTCAATTAATCTTTGACAAGGGAGGCAAGAACATAAAATGGGAAAAGGAAAGTCTATTCAGCAAGCATTGCTGCGAAACCTGGATAGCTGCATGCAAAGCAATGAAACTAGAACACACCCTCACACCATGCACAAAAATAAACTCCAAATGGCTGAAAGACTTAAATATACAACAGGACACCATCAAACTCCTAGAAGAAAACATAGGCAAAACACTCTCTGACATCAACATCATGAATATTTTCTCAGGTCAGTCCCCCAGAGCAATAGAAATTAGAGCAGAAATAAACCCATGGGACCTCATCAAACTGAAAAGCTTTTACACAGCAAAGGAAACCAAAAAGAAAACAAAAAGACAACTTACAGAATGGGAGAAAATAGTTTCAAATGATGCAGCCGACAAGGGCTTAATCTCTAAAATATATAAACAACTTATACAACCCAACAGCAAAAAAGCCAATCAATCAATGGAAAAATGGGCAAAAGACCTGAATAGACATTTCTCCAAAGAAGATATACAGATGGCCAACAAACACATGAAAAAATGCTCAACATCGCTGATTATAAGAGAAATGCAAATCAAAACTACCATGAGATATCACCTCACACCAGTCAGAATGGCCATCATTAATAAATCCACAAATAACAAGTGCTGGAGGGGCTGTGGAGAAAAGGGAACCCTCCTGCACTGTTGGTCGGAAGGTAAACTGGTACAGCCACTATGGAGAACAGTTTGGAGATACCTTAGAAATCTATACATAGAACTTCCATATGACCCCGCAATCCCACTCTTGGGCATCTATCCGGACAAAACTCTACTTAAAAGAGACACGTGCACCCGCATGTTCATTGCAGCACTGTTCATAATAGCCAAGACATGGAAACAACCCAAATGTCCATCGACAGATGATTGGATTCGGAAGAGGTGGTATATATACACAATGGAATACTACTCAGCCATAAAAAAGAATGACATCATGCCATTTGCAGCAACATGGATGGAACTAGAGAATCTCATACTGAGTGAAATGAGCCAGAAAGACAAAGACAAACACCATATGATAGCACTCATAACTGGAATCTAATATCCAGCACAAATGAACATCTCCTCAGAAAAGAAAATCATGGACTTGGAGAAGAGACTTGTGGCTGCCTGGTGGGAGGGGGAGGGGGAGGGAGTGGGAGGGAGTGGGAGGGATCGGGAGCTTGGGCTTAACAGACACAACTTAGAATAGATTTACAAGGAGATCCTGCTGAATAGCATTGAGAACTATGTCTAGATACTCATGTTGCAACAGAAGAAAGGGTGGGGGAAAAATGTAATTGTAATGTATACATGTAAGGATAACCTGACCCCCTTGCTGTACAGTGGGAAAATAAAAAAAAATTATAAAAAAAAAATAAAAATAAAAATAAAATTTAAACAGAATAGGAGTTCCCACAGTGGTGCTGCAATGGGTTAAGGATCCAGCGTTGCTACAGCTGTGGCATAGGTTGCAGCTGAGACTCAGATTCGATCCCTGGCCCAGGAACTTCCGTATGCTGCCGGTGTAGCCAAAAAAAGAAAAAAAAAATTAAAATTTAAACAAAGTAATAAGGAAGTCTTTTTTTTTGGAAAGCATATGTACTGTACAGTTAAGGAAAAGACCCTTAAGTTGTTATTTAACATTGATTGTGGATTACTTACAGTATTTTAAAAAAAACAAACAACAGAAAGGACATCCTTTTGTAAAAAGAAGATTCCTTTATTTCAAGTTATCCCTCTCTCTGTATTTTTTATTAAGGGACCTTTTGCACCTAGAATGAACTGCTCTCGACTTTAAGAGCATCTTTCTGTAGCTATACACATTGTTAAAGTGCTGGGTTTTTTGCAGTGCCTCATTACTTCTGGTTTTTTTTTTTTTTTCTTTTCTTTTCTTTTTTGGACACATCATGGCATATGGAAGTTCCAGGACAGGGATTGAATCCAAGCCATAGCTGTAAGCATCTGTGACCTATGCCACAGCTGCAGCAACACCACCAGATCCTTAGCCCACTATGCCACAGTGGGAACTCGTACTTCTGGGTGTTTATTCCACTGGCTGCTGGTTGTCTAGAGTCAGGAGACAAAGGCTCTAGGTCTAATGCTTCATCTGCTTTTGCCTTAGAAAAGGGCCCTACCTCTCTGGACAAGCTCCTTCTGGGAAGGAGAGTTAGATTAGCTGGCAGTTCAGACACTTTTCTAGTGCTAAGTATTTAACTCTCTACCTGAGCTCTCCAAGTGCTTACACTCTGCCTTGCCTGGCTATACTTAAAAGCTTTATATTTTACTTTAATCACTAGTAAATGTATACATAACCCGTTAATGTCCCAAGATGGTGTAGGGAGGGGAGGAGGACTTGTTTTATTCTCATGCTGTAAAGTTTCACAGTGTTAGGGATCCTGGAGAGAACTGTCTAGAGTCATAAAGAAGGGAACAGCACTGACCTTGCCGTCGACCTTCATCGGCTCCCCACGCTGCTCGGTCTGGTGTGCTGACAGGGCAGGTACACATGAGAAGAGTGGGGAGAGCAGGGTGTTGAGCAGTGGGGTGTTGAGGGGCATCTGGTGTAGATGGGACCTTGAAGAGTGAGTAGGACCTGGGGGGAGAGTGCGGTGTCGCTGCATTTGAGACAGGGGAGCGGGATGGAGCACCATGAGGGGTGTGGCGACCCTGTCGTCGGAGGGTTGGACAGGATTGGAAGAGCCAGATTCGCCACCACGACTTCCATCACTCTTCAGAACTTCCAGCAAAGCCCCTCCTTCCCTTTCCCAGGCTCCACAGCTTGACTTTGATGGCCTTTGTAATAGGGCCCCACCCATCTCCTCAGCCTCACTGAAGACATTTCTCTCTTCCACCACCTTCTTTCTTGTATGTTCATCCCTACCCTGCCCTAACTCAGAATCCCTCCGCCTGCTGTAAAGCTCCAGCCTCTGCCCTTCTCCCTCTGTCTGTGCCTGTGCACAGTCCACCTCTGTCCCAGAGCAGAGGAGGTGGCAGCGGGTAGACTGGCTCACACGGGTGCCTTGTTCCCTCTTTTGCTTCTGTTCACTGAATTTCTTCTCCAGCTGAGCAGCCAGATTTGAAGAGCCGAAACTCATGTTTCCTCTCTGCTCCCCAGAGAGTTGAGGAAAGGCACTTGTCACTGATCACTGTTATTTAAAAGGGGTTACCTTTGGAGTTCCCACCATGGTGCAGTGGAAATGAATCCATCTAGTATCCATGAGGATTCAGGTTTGATCCCTGGCCTTGCACAGTGGGTTAAGGAGCCGGCGTTGCCGTGAGCTGCGGTGTAGGTCACAGGCAAGGCTCAATCCCACGTTGTTGTGGCTCTGGTGTAGGCACAACCCCTAGCCTGGGAATTTCCATATGCTGCACTTGCAGCCCTGAAAAGCAAAGGCAAACAAACAAACAAAACACTAAGAATTTAATTTACCGTGTAAACTGATAGACACCATAGTCTAGGATGTGCGAATGTGCAGTTTCTGCTAACAGAAAACAGCTCTTGTGACATGGCTGTTGTGTCTCGTATGACCGTGTTCACATGCCTGCTTTGTCATTCCCATCTGCTTAGCCTCTTTTTTCATTATTGCGCCCCTAAGGGCCCTTCTGTGCATATTCTGTTCTTGTTTGCTGGGTCTTTCCCCAACAGATCTGTTTATGCACTCTGTAGCTTTGCTTTATACATAAAAAGAGTAAGATTTTTTAATCTCCCAAGGATTAGTCTTTGCTTCCTTGGGGGTAGTAAGTAATATCACTGTACTTCCATAATGTAATTTTTCTTCAAAATTTTTAAAGTTTCAGGAAAGAAATAGAAGGAAAAAGTTTTTGATGTTAGGTTCATGACCCTTTGAAGTTATGTGTTCTGGGTAATAAAGTAGGCTCTCAGGTGTGATAATTCTCAAAATAGCATCAGGTAGAAGCTGGAGAGGTTGGTGAAGTAGGAGCAGGCATTCCAGCATATCACAGACATTAATATTTATGACTTAAAATTCACCTGGTACAAAATTGTACCACACACTTTATTTTGTTTAAAAAATAATGACAGGACATAGGAAACATTTTCCAGTTTAAATTTGAAGACACTCCAAAATTTTTTGTCTTTTTAGGGCCGCACCTGCGGCATATGGAGGTTCCTAGGCTAGGGGTCTAATCAGAGTTGTAGCTGCCGGCCTATGCCAGAGCCACAGCAATGCCAGATCTGAGCCACGTTTGCGACCTACACCACAGCTCACGGCAACGCCTGATCCTCAACCCACTGAACAAGGCCAGGGATCGAACCTGCAACCTGATGGTTTCTAGTCAGATTCATTTCCACTGCGCCACGACAGGCACTCCAACACTCCTAAAATTAAAAAAAATTTATAGAACAAAGAATTCAGAGATGGTGTGCATTTCAATTTTAACCCTATTTGTGAAGATCAGTTTTGTGCACAAGTTTTTTTCATTACTGGATATTATAACTTCTATTTTAGTCTCTTAAAATACAAAAGCTGGAGTTCCCGTGTGGCGCAGTGGTTAACGAATCCGACTAGGAACCATGAGGTTGCGGGTTCGGTCCTTGCCCTTGCTCAGTGGGTTAACGATCCGGCGTTGCCGTGAGCTGTGGTGTAGGTTGCAGACGCGGCTCAGATCTGGCCTTGCTGTGGCTGTGGTGTAGGCCGGTGGCTGCAGCTCCGATTCAACCCCTGGCCTGGGAACCTCCATATGCCGCTGGAGCGGCCCAAGAAATAGCAACAGCAACAACAACAACAAAAAAAAGACAAAAGACAAAAAAAAAAAAAATACAAAAGCTTTAATTTGTTCATATATAGAAATCCTGTGAAAGATCAGAAAGAGAAATTAGGGAAATAATCCCATTTACCATCACATCAAAAAGAATAAAATACCTAGGACTAAACCTACGTAAAGAGACAGAAAACCTGTACCCTGAAAACTATAAGATGCCGATGAAAGAAATCAAAGATGACTCAAACAGATGGAAAGAAATACACCATGCTCTTGGTTTGGAAGAATCAAATATTGTCAAAATGACTACACTACACAAGACAGTCTATAGATTCAGTGCAATCCCTATCAAATTACCAATGGCATTTTTCACAGAAGCAGAACAAAAATTTTTTAAATTTGTAGGAAACACAAAAGACCCCAAATAGCCAAAGCAATCCTGAGAAAGAAAAATGGAGCTGGAGGAATCAGTCCCCCTGACTTCAGACTATACTACAGAGCTACAGTCATCAAAACAAACTGCATGGTACTGGCACAAAACTAGAAATAGATCAGTGGAACAGGATAGAAAGCCCAGAAATCAGCCTACGCTCCCATGGTCAAACAGTCTACAGCGAAGTAGGGAAGAGTATATATGTAAACAAAACTATAATTTGAGGAGTTCCTATTGTGGCCCGGTGGAAACAAACCCAACTAGTATGCATGAGGATGCAGGTTCCATCCCCGGCCTTGCTGAATGGGTTAAGGATCTGGCATTGCCGTGAGCTGCAGTTTAGGTTGCAGATGCAGCTCAGATCCAGCATTACTGTGGCTGTGGTATAGGCCGGCAGCTGCAGTTGGGTTTGTTACTGCTAGCCTGGGAACTTCCGTATGCCACAAGTGTGGCCCTAAAAAAAAAAAAAAAAAAGCAAAAAGCTATAATTCGAAAAGACGTGCACTCCTATGTTCCTAGCAGCACTATTCAAAAATAGCCAAGACACGGAACCAACCTAAATGTCCATCAACAGAGGAATGGATTAAGAAGACGTGGTACAGGGAGTTCCCTTCGTGGCTCAGCAGTAACAAACCCAGCTAGGATCTATGAGGAGGCTGGTTCAATCTCTGGCCTCTCTCAGTGGGTTAAGGATCCAGCGTTGCTGTGAGCTATGGTATAGGTTGCAGACAAGGCTCGGATCTGGCGTTACTGTGACTGTGGTGTAGGCCAGCAGCTGTAGCTCCACTTCGACCCCTAGCCTGGGAACTTCCATATGCCATGAGTGCAGCCCTAAAGAAGCAAAAAAAAGATGTGGTGTATATACACACGATGAAATATTACTCAGCTATAAAAAATAAAATAATGCCATTTGCCACAACATGGACGGACCTAGAGATTATCATACTGAGTGAAACATAAATTCCACTTAGATGTGGAATTTAAACAAAGAATAGAAATGAACTTACTGGAGTTCCCGTCGTGGCGCAGTGGTTAACGAATCCGACTAGGAATCATGGGGTTGCGGGTTCAGTCCCTGCCCTTGCTCAGTGGGTTGACGATCCGGCGTTGCCGTGAGCTGTGGTGTAGGTTGCAGACGCGGCTCGGTTCCTGGGTTGCTGTGGCTCTGGCGTAGGCCGGTGGCTACAGCTCCGATTCAACCCCTAGCCTGGGAACCTCCATATGCCGGGGGAGCGGCCCAGGAAATAGCAACAAAAACAACAAAAGACAAGGGACAAAAGGAAAGAAAAGAAAAAAAAAAAAAAAAAGAAATGAACTTACTTGTAGAACAGAAACAGACTCAGAGACTTTGAAAACAAACTCACAGTTACCAAAGGGGACAGGTGGTGGGAGGTGGGAGGGGTGGACGGGGTTTGGGTTTGGCATATGCACATTGAGGTACATGGAATGATTGGCCAATGGGTTCCTGCTGTATAGACCTCTGTGTTATATAGCAGGTCCCCATTGGCCAATCATCAGCCAGGATTCTGTGATAATCTGTGTGGGAAGAGTCTGAAAGGGAACGTAATGTGTGTACATGTATCACTAACTCAGTTTGTTGTCCAGCAGAAATGATGACAACCTTGTAAATCAACTGTATTTCAGTAAAGCTTCACAATGGAAAAAAATAACGGCCTTAATTTTTTTTTTTTTTTTTTTTTTGTCTTTTTAGGGCCACACCCATGGCATATGGAAGTTTCCAGGCTAGGGGTCAAGTCAGAGCAACAGCTGCTGGCCTACACCACAGCAACTCGGGATCCGAGCTGCATCTGCAACCTCTGCCACAGCTCACAACAAGGCCAGATCCTCAGCCCACTGAGTGAGGTCGGGGATCAAACCCTCGTCCTCATGGGAGCCAGTCAGATTCATTATTGCTGAGCCATGACGGGAACGCCAAGTTAATTGTGGTAAAGTACGCACAATGTAAAATTTACCACTTTGACTATTTTTAAGTGTTAGAAACTTTTTGCTATAAGTCAATTTTAAAATTCTGAAAAAGAATATTAGAAGATTTTGTTTAAACAACTATGTATAAAGATTGATTATAAAACATTTTTTCAGCTGTACTGATTTTTGAGTTGTTTGACCTTGTATTTTATACTCGTGTTCAATAAATATTTGAATAAGTGAAGAAATGATAGAATTTTATTTTTGGAGGTTTTTTTTTGTTTGTTTTTTCTTTTTGGTAAATTTGACCCTTTCATTCCTCTAGGTGGCCGTCAGACCCAAGAGCAAAGAACTCAGAGAAATGTAATAAATGTACCTGGAGAAAAACGGGCTGAAAATGGGGTAAGAGTTGAGTTAAATTGAAAATTTTTCATTGCTTTTCATAGGTACTGCTGAGTTTGGGTTATAATTTATTTTTAAATAATTATTTTTGGAGGGTAGCGTTAATCTAAACCCGTTAAACAGCAAGGTATTTACCAGCAAAATAAATTTATTGGGAACAGCAAACTGCAGTTCAGGACAGACAACCATGTCCAGCCACAGGCACGTCCACTGAAACAGGAGGAAACGCTTATAGAGAAGGGGAAGTTGGGAGGGGCTGTTACAAACAAAACGTGTGTGGAGGAAACTGGGAGCTGGGGGGCTCTTCCCTGACCAAGTTGTTGCCGGGCCAGGCGGAGCTTGCTCGTGCTGCTGCTGGGTGGGGGCTGTTACTGCCTGCGGGGATCTGCACCCACTCGTGTCCAAGTGTCCAGTGGTTCGTGTGTTGTGGCCTCCTGACTCCACTTTACTGAGGTTTCCCTTTATTTTCCCTGTAGAAGCGGTCCTTTCTGTTGACTATTGCAAACATTTTTATGAAGGTGTGAGGGCCATCACTGAGTGGTAACGGTCTTAGCAGTCCCCACTGCGGCCGCGCACTGGACGCTCTCAGGCAGAGCAGTGCGCCCCACGCCCTTTCCCGATGCTGCTCACGGCATGTCCTGGAGCAGCAGTGGTGCACCTCTCTGCTCGTGACAGTGGCCTGTCCCCAGAGAGCACATGGTCTCATTTGTAGACTGAGAGATAGGCAGGCAGATTTACGTTGCATCTTCAGCGTCTTAATCCTTCTGTCAGGTCCGAAAGACAAGGTGGCTGGGGGGTTAAGTCTTCGCAGCTGTCTCCAGGAGCGGGGATTTCTTTTATCCTGCGGGGTAGAGTTGGAGAAGAGGCCTAGCGGCAATTATAGGGGAGGAAGTTTGTCTACCTGGAAGGGCTCTTCTTAAGAAATGTTAGTGCGTGTTCAAAGAATGAGCAGAAGTGAAGACTGAGAGAAGAACGAACAGTGAGAGAAATTTTCACCATGATCTTTTCTAGGAATTTTAGTAGTAACGTTTCCAAGTGACTTTAAGGTTAGAGATTTTGTTTCTCCTTCTAGCTCTGCCGCTAGCTAGCTAGAGATCCCTGGGCCGTTGACCTCCGCGTGCGGTGCTCGGCACAGCCTCAGCCTGGTAAACATCACAGATCTGGAGCACGGAGGCCCGTGTTCAGACACTGACTTCTGAACTTTCTCACTAGCTAAGTTGGAGCAAATTACTTTGCCTCTGTGCCTTCGAACTTACTATTATTGAGTTGGGGTTTTATTTCTTTTCTTGGCCACCATCGTGACTTTGAGTGATATACCTACATACCTCTTTCTTTGTATGATCAACTTTAAACCAGAGCTCTGGGCCTCCCTCCTTGTAAGATGAGGGTGTTAGCACTCCTTTCCTTTCCTCCATCTCCCCTTCCCTCCCGCCTGTCAGGTTTTTTTTGTTTGTTTTTTTTTCCCAGCTGCACCCAAGGTACATGGAAGTTCCTGGGCTAAGGAATCAAACTGCTGCCTCAGCAGCCCCCTGAGCCAGTGCAGAGACAATGCTGAATCCTTAACCTGCTGCATCACAAGGAAACCCCTCAGCTGTCCTTTCAGTACAGTGGTGACAATAAAAGTCTAATTAAGACTTTTATACTTTGTGTATACATTGGTTATAAAGTTGAAAACCATGAGTTCCCTGGTGGCCTAGCAGTTAAGGACTCAGTATTGTCACTACTGTGGCTCAGGTTCAGTCCCTGGTGCAGGGACTTCTGCATGCTGTGGGCACAGCCAAAAAGCAAAAGGATAAAGTTAAAAATCATTTAATACTGTTTATTTTCGACTTGCAGATATTGTCCACTGCAGAGCGAAGTGATGTCCTATATCTTATTTTCTTCTCCTGGGTTCTGATGTCCCAATCATGTGTCACTCAGACAGAGCTATTCCTGGTGCCAAGATCACATATTCTCCTTGCTTATCATCCAGTTTCTAAGGATCATTCCACAAACCCTCTTCTTACTCCTGCCTTCTGACATACTTGTCCACTCCAGATATAGAGCCTCTGGAGGAGTTCTGCGAGGCGTATGTTCTTCAGAAAGTCTTAGGAAATGAAGGCCCAGGCCCCACTGGCAGAACTTTTGATTTACCAAATCTGGACTCGGCCTGGAAAACTCCCTGAACAAGTCCATTGCCCCACCAGGTTTGGGGACCTCCAGGTTACTTGTCCCCAGTGTCGTAAGCATTCAGAACTTCCTTGTCCCGCAGAATGTTGACGATCCTTTTCCTGTGACCTGAGCTTCAGGAAGGTGAACTGACTGCATGGAGTAGGCCGTGTGTATTGAGCTGGGTGTGTGCTGAGGGACAAGACTCAGAGGAGTCCAAGGATGCAGTAAAGCGCGTCTAGGTACTATGAGGGGATCGGTCTGAGATCTTTTCCAGGATGAAGTTCTTGCTTGTTAACATGCGGGTAATGTTTACATTTCATGAACAACAAAACTGAAACCCAAAACCGAAATTAAAAATGTGTGTGTAGCCTTTATTGAGCTTGTGATCAGAGGAAGGTAGAGGGCTGGTCTAGAGGTCTGACTCTTGCTGGAAGCATGGCATCAAAGCCGGTACTGTATTTGATGGCACACCCACCTGCCTTTTAAGCCTAATGATAGGTTGCCTTCGAAATGCACTTTGTTGTCCACCAAGCACTTTTAAAGCTAACGAGATGTTAAAAATAACCTTCTCCAAAAGTGTGTTGTGGACACCCTGCGTGCAGAATAATGGCACACCGAACTGTCTCCCTTGTGGGCCACAGCAGCTAGGAGCGGACCAGGCGGCGTGTGGGTTGGAAGCGAAGGACAGGGTGCTGAACTTGGGTGATTCACGCTCGCCAGTAGCTGCTGGGGCAGGAAGCTTGGGGAAGTTACGCTCTCCAAAAGTTGCAGGTCACGAAGTCAGGTTGTCTAAGGTGTAAGGGCCCAGGTCCCACTGGCAGAACTTTGGATTCAGTGAGTCTGGGGGTGGGTCTGGAGAGATCCCTCCATGAATCTATTGCCCCACCAGGTTTGGGGACCTCCAGGTTACATGTCCACACTGTCATAAGCATTTAGAACTTACTTATCCGACAGAATGTTGGAGATCTGGTTTAGCTTTATGGCGTAAAGGTAAATTGACTTATTCTCAGTGTGTGTGCCTGTGTGAGGGGTCCCAGCACCATCCCTGTGTCAGTGATTTGCCGCAGGACTCACAAGACTCAGCAGAGGGCCGTCTTCACGGCTGTGATTTAGTCCAGCGCAGGATTCAGGCATGTGCGGTGATGGCTGGGGACACAGGCACAGACTCCCCAGTGGAGTCACACAGGCCACACTTAATGCTCCCACAGCTACTTGTGACAGCCTGTGTGAAACGTCGTCGACCAGGAAAGCTTGTTGGGGCCCCCAGTGCTGGGGTTTTTCACTGGGAGCTGCTCGTGTATGTAGCCTCTATCTAGCAGGCCCCAAAGCTCTCAGAAGGAAAGTGGGTATTTACTTAGGTGTCCTGAAAGTACTTTTTTGTTTTCTCAGCCAGTCGTGCTAAAATCTGAGTCGATTTCTGCTTTGTTCTTGTACATCCACTAAGTTGCCAAGGCCAATAGATCCTGCCGCCACCCCACCCTCATTCTTCTAAGAGCTTTATAGTTTTAGCTCTTACATTGCAGTCTACAGTCCATTCTGAGTTAATTTTTTTACTCCTTTGTGTGTGAACACCTAGTTATCTCAGTACCATTCAGTGAAAGACTGTTGTTCCCCCCATTGGATTGTCTTGGCACCTTTGTCGAATCAATTGACGGTAGATGTGAGTGTTTATTTCTGGAGGCAAGTATTCCTGGTATGGTCACTTGGTCTTCTTTATATGGTACCCGGGATTCAGCTGTGACTGTCATCTCCCAGCTCCGGTAACATTTCAGTTGCCTGGTGAATAAACTTGTTGGGAGAGAGGCAGTCACCCAGAGTTGGAAAGGAGGTCTAGCATTTTACTCTTTTTAAAATGTCTGTCACGCAGTCTGCTGTATTTTAGGTGCCTTACTTTTCACCCCCCTTTCCAGAGTTGCAATTTTGCCAATTCCTGAACCTTTTGAAGCTCGTGATGTGACTTGGCTGTTTATGCAGTTTGAACTCTTCTGTCCTGAGGTTTGTCTCAGCTGCACTAAGTTGGTTACCCTCATCCATTCTCTAGCTTCCAGACGTTTTCATTGTCTCCATTCCTCGTAGCCTGTGGTTGTTGTGGTTTTATATTATCTGATGTCAGAAATCCCTTTCCTGTCATTTAGTGGTTTTGAGATTTAATGAAATTAAGAGTCAATAATTCTGTTTTGAGCAGAACTAGGTGTGCATTTCTTTTAATTACTCCTGTTGGGTTTTTGTTTGTTTTTGTTGTCTAGGGCTGCACTCACAGCATATGGAAGTTCCCAGGCTAGGACTTGAATTGGAGCTGCAGCTGCCAGCCTATGCCACAGCCACAGCCACACCAAATCTGACCTGTAACTGCGACCTATACAGCAGTTTGTGGCTACGCCAGATTCTTAACCCACGTAATGAGGCCGGGGAGCGAACCCTCATCCTCAGGGATACCAGTCGGGTTCATTACCACTGAGCCACAGCAGGAACTCCTCCTGTTGGGATTTGTTGAATTTACTGATTTTGAGGATTGGCATCTATTAATCTATCTGGAAAGTTCTCTCTACAGGTGTTTCTTCTTCCACATTCTTTCTTTTTTCTTCTTTTGGAAATTTGATTAGACATACGTCATATCTTTCATTTTATTCTTTTTTTTTTTTTGCTTTTTAGAGCCGCACCTGTGGCACATGGAAGTTCCCAGGCTAGGGGTCAAATTGGAGCTGCAGCTTCCTGCCTACGCCACAGCGGCAGCAACACAGGATCCGAACCACCTGTACGACCTACACCACAGCTCACGACAGCACTGGATCCCCAACCCAGTGAGCGAGGCCAGGGACCGACCCCGCATCTTCATGGATACTAGTCGCATTCGTTTTCGCCACGCCGCATTGGGAACTCCCTCTTTCATTTTATTTCTAACTTTTTTTTTTTTTGGTCTTTTGTTGTTGCTATTTCTTGGGCCGCTCCCGAGGCATATGGAGGTTCCCAGGCTAGGGGTTGAATCGGAGCTATAGCCACCGGCCTACGCCAGAGCCACAGCAACGTGGGATCCGAGCCGCGTCTGCAACCTACACCACAGCTCACGGCAACGCCAGATCGTGAACCCACTGAGCAAGGGCAGGGATCGAACCCGCAACCTCATGGTTCCTAGTCGGATTCGTTAACCACTGCGCCACGACGGGAACTCCCCTAACTTCTCATTCATATTTTCACTTTCCTTGTCTCTTTGTACTGTGTTCTGGATAATTTCTTAAGATACATCTTTCAGTTAATAAATTCTGTCTTGGATGTTAGTACATAATATGCTTTTTTCCTTTTTCTTTCTTTCCTTTTTTTGGCTGTGACCATGGCATATGGGAGTTCCCCAGCCAGGGATTGAACCTGTGCTACAGTTATGCCATGCGCCACAGCTACAGCAACGCAGCATCCTTAACCCGCTGTGCCACACAGAAACTTCCATAATGTGCTTTTAATATTATTTGTTATGAAAAGACAAAGTACAGTCTGGGAGAAAACACTTGCAAATCCTATACCTGACAAAGGGCTGTATGGAGAATATATAAAGAACTCTCAGATCTCATTAAGAATAAATAACCAGGGAGTTCCTGTTGTGGCACAGCAGAAACAAATCTGACTAGTATCCATGAGGATGCGGGTTCAACCCTGATCTCGCATCGGGGATCCCATGTTGCAGTGGCTGTGGCGTAGGCTGGCAGCTATAGCTTCAATTTGACCCCTAGCCTGGGAACTACCATATGCCATGGGTGTGGCCCTAAAAAGACCAAAAATAAAAAATAAAATAACCCAATTTTAGAAAAAACAGGCAAAACATGGAACAGATACTTCACTAAGGAAGGTATATGAATGTCACTTAAGCACGTGTAAACATACCTCACACCGCTAGTTTTCAGGGAAATACAAATTAAAGCCACAGTGAGACACCAGCACACACCTATTAGAATGTCTAAAACTGAAAAGGCTGGTGATAGCAAGTACTGGCACATGTGCAGAGAGCCTGGGACCCTTACACACGGCTGCTGAGAAGGGAAAATGTTGAAGTCTGGAACCCTCTTAGACAGTTGCTGTGAAACTTGAACATAAATATGTTGTACAGTCCAGAAATTCTCCTCCTAGGTATCTGTGCAGGAGAAGGGAAAGCAGATGTCCATGTAAACTTGTAGGTGAATGTTCGCAGCAGTTTGCTGTGTGGCAGCCAAAAATCTAGGAAAAACCCTAATGTCTGTTAACAGGCGAATAGACAGAAATACTGATATATCCACACAATGGAATGAGCCCCTGATGCATGCTGCAACATAGATGAATCTCAGAATCATTAGGCCGAAAGAAAGAAGTCAGACGAAAGAGTACACACTATGATTCTATTTATATAATATTCTAGAAGACATAAACTAAGCTCTCATAACCGAAGGTAGATGGGGGGCTGCCTGTGGACCTGGCAGCTGGGAGTGGGTATGGGAGGTATGAGAAGGGATTAGAAAGGGACTCAAGGAAATTTTGAGGGTGATGGTTCTGTCCATTTTCTTGATTGTGGTGACGGTTTCAAATTGTACACTTTGGATATGTACAGTTTATGTCAACTACAACAAAATGGTTTTGAGAATTAAAAGTTTTCAATTCCAGGAGTTCCCATTGTGGCTCAGTGAGTTAAGAACCCAACATAGTGTCCATGAGGATGCAGGTTTGATCCCTGGCCTTGCTCCGTGGGTTAAGGAACCGATGTTGCCACAAGCTGTGGCGTAAGTCATGGATGTGTCTCGGATCCAGTGTGGCTGTGGCTGTGCGTAGGCTGACGGCTGCAGCTCCGATTTGACCCCTAGCCTGGAAACTTCCATATGCCATGGTCTCAGTCATGGGTACAGCGTAAAAAGAAAAAAAAGGAAAGGAAAGGGGAAAAAAGGTTTCAATTCTGGAGGTTGGTTGGTTCTTTTCTACCTCTTTTTTGTTATTCTTTGTTCATATTTTAAGCTTCTCTTAGTTCATTAAACATAGTTATTATATATTCTGCAACAATAATTTCAGTATCTGCATATGTCACTTCTCCTGGCTTTAAGTCATGGTACCATGATCTTTGTGTGCTTTGATTTTTCACAATGAGCTGCTCGTTTTCCTTGGAAGTTGGCCTGTGAGCATTTTTGAGGTCCTCGTGAAGGTGGCATTTTCCCGAGAGGTAGCATTTGCCTTGGTCAGTAACTGGGCATGCAGCTAGACTTGCTCTGTGGTCCCCTTTGTGGGCCTCAAAGCTTACACGAGGGCTCGCTAGTGTTTACAGATTCTTAGAGGAGTTGTCCCCTTCCACTCAGACCCTGATGAAGAAAGGCGGGTTTCCCCTGCCCCCATCTGCGGGTTTGGGGTATATTTCTCATGCACTCTCACACCGATTTGGGGTCTTGGATGTATGTGGGCATCTCCTGTTGGACTCGCCACCAGGGGCTGGTCCTCATCCTTCTCTCTTTATCCAAAGTGTGTGTATTGGGATGGTTTCCCACTCATCTTGATTCACGGTGCTTGTAGCGCTGCTTCCATCTGAAGGAGCATCCTCTGCAGGCCTCTTCCTCCTGCCGGCTGGCAGAGGGCAGTGGCGCGGCCGGCACACAGAGCCACTGCTGGCGCACGGCTGTAGGCAGTTAATTTTAGAGCATCCTGGACATTCCACATCCAGGGCTCTGCACCAGCGCTGCTTCCACTGTTCCCTCTTCTCCCCTGGAGAGGGATGAAGGAGACCCTATGCGAGAGGCTTGTTCTTGTGGTGAGGTTTTCCCCCCTGGAAAATCATCTTTTTTAATGCCAGGCTCTAGCAGGCAATTCTCCAGGTGGGCACAAGCCAGCTTTGATATTTCCTCAATGCCCAGAGCTTCTGGTGTCTTTTAATTTTGGCCCCTGTAACATCCTTCTTCTTTTGTCAGCTTGGTGTTGCTTTTAAAAATGGGTGGTTGGGGGAGTTCCCGTCGTGGCACAGTGGTTAACGAATCTGACTGGGAACCATGAGGTTGCGGGTTCGGTCCCTGCCCTTGCTCAGTGGGTTGGGGATCTGGCGTTGCCTTGACCTGTGGTGTAGGTCACAGATGCGGCTCAGATCCCGCGTTGCTGTGGCTCTGGTGTAGGCTGGCAGCTGCAGCTCCAATTGGACCCCTAGCCTAGGAACCTCCCATATACCTCAGGAGCGGCCCAAGAAATGGAAAAAAGACCAAAAAATAAATAAAAATGGGTGGTTGGGATTTATCTTGCCTTTTAGATGTTGCTGTCAGGAGTGTTTTGCGGGTCTCATTGTCAGAGCAGGGCACTTACCACAGCGTCCAGCTCGTAGTGCTCCTGTGGCATGGGGATGGTTTCCCTTACTGGTGTTTATGTTTATGCTTTTCTGTAGTCCTGTTCTCCTGCTGGTCTTTCTAGCCCTGACTGCTCCTGGGCTATTGCTTTGTGTATAAATGTGGTTAATCCAAACTGGATTGATATGAGTGAATTTTATTTTTTTATTTTTTATTTTTATTTATTTATTGCTTTTCAGAGTCACACCCATGGCATATGGAAGTTCCCAGGCCAGGGGTCAAATCAGAGCTATAGCTGCCAGCCTACACCACAGGCACAGCCGCAGCAGCATGGGATCCGAGCCTCATCTGCGACTTAGACCACAGCTCATGGCAACATTGGATCCTTAACCCACTGAGCGGGACCAGGGATCGAACCCAAATCCTCATGGATACTAGTTGGATTTGTTTCTGCTGAGCCATGACAGGAACTCCCAATATGGGTGAATTTTAATCATAAGAGTAATTCACACTGATAGGAAGAGGTAGCATATTATAGTGTTCTTGCAGGGTGTGGGAGCCAGAATATGTTTTGGAAGTCTAATTGCCTCTTATTAATTTGTGAGACTTAGTAATTGTTAGAATGTGAAATATACCAGCTCAGGATATAATGAGATGTTAGACAGGTTCAACTTTAATGAACATTTTATGTGATAAAAGTAAACCTAGGAGTTCCTGTTGTGGCGCAGCGGAAATGAATCTGACTAGGAGCCATGAGGTTGCGGGTTCAATCCCTGGCCTCGCTCAGTGAGTTCAGGATCCGGTGTTGCCGTGAGCTGTGGTGTAGGTCACAGACGCGGCTCAGATCTGGCCTTGCTGTGGCTGTGGTGTAGGCCGGTGGCTGCAGCTCTAATTAGACCCTTAGCCTGGGAACCGCCGTATGACTTGGGGGTGGCCCTAAAAAAGACAAAAGGCAAAACAAAACAAAAACAAACAAAAAAACCTACCAAAAACCTGGATGTTTCTAATGTCCCTTGATATTATTATCCCTCCTTTTGGTTTGCTGAATAAGTGAGAACACTATCTCCAGGTGGGAGTAATATTGGCCATCTGGTCTAATTCTTTTTTCTTTCTCACCTTTTTTCTTTTTAGGGCCGCACCCACAGCATATGGACATTCCTGGGCTGGGGTCACATTGGAGCTGCAGCTGCTGTCAACCTACACCACAGCCACAGGAACGCCAGATCCGAGCCACATCTGCAACCTACGCTACAGCTTTCAGAAGTGCCAGATCCTGAAACCACTGAGTGAGGCCAGGGATCGAACCTACATGAATACCAGTTGGGTTCTTAACTCGCTGGGCCACAGTGGGACTCCCCTGTCTTACTTTCTTATTGAGAAATTAATAAACAGAAGAATATGTAAAACACATACAGTTTAAAGAATCGTAAGCAGACACTCAGGTGTCTTACCACTCAGGCTCGGAAGTTCTTTATTCTGAGTTCTACTCAGTTCACTTATTTTTATTGAAATGTAGTTATTTACAATGTTGTGTTGGTTTCTGGTGTAGAGAAAGGTGATTCAGTTATGCATATATATGCATTCTTTTTCGTATTCTTTTCCGTTATAGATTATTACACAATACTGAATATAGTTCCCTGTTTCCAATTTATTTTTATTTTAGCTAGACCAAAGACCTTATAAATGCAAGGTGTTTGGTGGTGGCTACTCGAAGTCTACCTCAGATTTCACAGAGAAAGAAGGGGTGTTTCTGGAGAGAGGTGTGTAAGCAGGTAAACCACAACACAGTGTCAGGAGTGTGGTGAGAGGAGGACAAGGCACCAGAGTAGCAGGAGGGGACGGGGGTTGGGGACCAGAGGCTTCCACAGAGACAGGAAAGGAGATGCAGGGCTGTGCGGTGGCAGAGAGTTGTGGACGTGCTGTGGACAACCAGGCGAGGGCGAGGGCGAGGGCGGGGGGCTGGAGCACTGGCTCTGCTCTGGGAGGAGGCCAAGTAAGAGAAAGGCAGGATCAGCTGTGCTTCAGAAGATCCCTGGGTGCTGGTGTGTGAGTTGTACGTCTGGGTGGAGGGGCAGGAGTGAGGCTGGAGGCAGGGAGCCTTGTGAGGCTTTGCTGGCTGCACCTGGCAGTGGAGTCACAGCTACGTGAATCCCAGAGAGACTTATTTTCAAAGGCAATATTTGAAAATAAAAATTTCAAGGTTATAGAGCTATAAGCTCAAAAAGCATCCTATTATTTATAAACGGCAACTTAAAGGAAATGTCACTTGAGATGCTGGTGTAAACAAGAGGAGTTGTTGGCTGACAGGGCGGCCTTTCTTTAAAGAAAACCTGCAAAAGAAACATTTGAGAACAATATTACCTACAAGAAAAGAAATTCCTTGAAAATCATCTTTCAAGAAAATGAGGAGGAGTTCCTGTTGTGGCTCAGCCATTAACGAACCTGACTAGTATCCATGAGGACACGGGTTTGATCCCTGGCCTTGCTCAATGGGTTAAGGATCTGGTGTTGCTGTGAGCTGTGGTATAGGTTGCAGACTCGGCTTGGATCCAGCATTGCTGTGGCTGTGGTGTAGGCCTGCAGCTACAGCTCTGATTCTACCCCTAGCCTGGGAACTTAAATATGCTGTGGGTACAGTCCTAAAAAGAAAAAAGAAAAAAAAAAAAAAAAAGAAAGATCCTGAGTGTCCAAACAGTTGTGTAAGCAGTTCCTTAGACACGCAGGGACACCTTCAGGAAGCGGGTGGCATTGCTGCTTGATCTTGAAGGATAGGAAGAATTTAGGAGGTGGGGGGAGGCATTGTGGATAGAAGGGGGAATGAGAGCAAAAGCAGGGTGGTGGGAAAGTGTTGCTTCTGGAAGGGAGAGGCAGGCAAGGATGTGAGAGAGACCAAGAGTGCTGAGCACCAGCTCCTGTCGCGGCAGGTAGCCTCAAGTCAGAGACGGCTCTGGAGCCGTTCATGCAAGTTGGGAGCTTAGGGAGGAAGCCTGGGGTGGAAAGAAACAAGGTTTCAGACAGGTGGCATATAAATAACGTGAATTTGGTGGTAGGAACCCTGGACCTGAGCTCCTTTGGGAGCAGCCAGGGTGGGTGGCTAGGCTCACAGTGGGTAAGGGTGTTCTTCACATAAACTGAACACGAAAGAAACTTCAAAGCTTAGGGAATTTTTTTCCCAAATAATATTACAGTGATGCTAAGAACTTACCTGTTATAACCAAAGATGAAGTTATTTGAGTATTAAAATCACATACCAGATCAGTGAAACTAGAACGTACTCTCACACCATACACAAAAATAAACTCACAGTGCCTTAAAGACTTAAACATAAGACATGACATCATAAAACTCCTAGAGGAGAACACAGGCCAAACATTCTCAGACATCAACTGTACAAATAGTTTTTTAGTCTCCCAAGGCAGTAGAAATAACATAAATAAGTAAATGGAACCTAACCAAACTCACAAGCTTTTTGCACAGCAAAGGAAACCATAAGCAAAAAAATGAAAAGACAGCCTGAAGAAAGGAAGAAAATGGTTGCAAATGATGCACCTGACAAGGGCTTAATCTTCAGAATTTACAAACGACTCATACAAATCAACAACAACAAAAAACCAATTGAAAAATGGGCTGAAGACCTAAATAGACATTTCTCCAAAGAGGACATACAGATGGCCAATAGGCACATGAAAAAATGCTCAAATTTCACTAATTTTTTTTTTTTTGGTCTTTTTAGGGAAGTTCCCAGGCTAGGGGTCGAATCAGAGCTGCAGCTGCCAGCCTACACCACAGCTCAGGGCAATGCTGGATCCTTAACACACTGAGTGAGCCCAGAAATCGAACCTGTGTCCTCATGCGTAATAATCGGGTTCCTTTCCACCAAGTCACGATGGGAACTCCTACAATTTTACTAATTATTAGAGAAATGTGAATTGAAACTACAGTGAGATACCACCTCACACCTTTCAGAATGGCCATCATTAATAAATCTACAAAAAACAGATGCTGGGATTTCCCATCGTGGCGCAGCGGAAATGAATCCGACTAGGAACCACGAGGTTGGAGGTTCGATCCCTGGTCTCGTTCACTGGGTTAAGGATCCGGTGTTGCCATGAGCTGTGGTGTAGGTTGCAGACACGGCTCGAATCTGGCGTGGCTGTGGCTGTGGTGTGGGCCGGCAGCTACAGCTCCAGTTAGACCCCTAGCCTTGGGAACCTCCATATGCCGCGAGTGCGGCCCTAAAAAGAACAAAAGACAAAAAAAAAACCAAAAACAAAAACATGCTGGAGAGGGTGTGGAGAAAAGGAAACCCTCCCATACTATTGGTGGGAATGTAAGTTGATAGAACCACTCTGGGAAACAGTATGGAGGTTCCTCAGAAAAGTATGGAACCTACCATATGATCCTGCAGTTCCACTCCTGGCACATGTGTGGACAAAACTATAATTCAAAAAGATTCATGCCCCCCTGTGTTCATAGCAGTACTATTCACAATAGCCAAGACATGAAAGTAACCTAAGTGTCCGTCAGCAGGTGAGCGGATTAAGAAAATAAGGTGTGTAAATACAAGGGAGTACTACTTGGCCATAAAAAAGAATGAAATAATGACTTTTTCAGCAACATGGATTCAACTAGAGATTATCATATGAAGTGAAGTAAGTTAGACAAATACCGTATGATATCACTTATATGTGAAATCTAAAACATAGCACAAATGAACCCATCTGCCGAACAGAAACAGACTCACAGATGTAGGAAACAGACTGTGGCTACCAAAGGGGTGGAGGGAGGAGTGGGATGAACTAGGAGTTTGGGGTTAGTAGATGCAAACTACTCCATTTAGAATGGATAAGCAGTGAGGGCCTCTTGTGTGGTACAGGGACCTGTTTTCATTCTCTCGGGATAGACCACGATGGAACATAAGAAAGGAATGTGTATACATGTATGTATGACCGGGTCGCTTTGCTATTCAGCAGACATGGGCACAACATTGTAAATCAACTACACTTTAATAAAAATAAATAAAATCAGCATATCAGGATTAAAGCTGATATCCGAAGTGACCCATTAGCTGATATGTGTTTAATTGCTGACAAAATCCCTTAGTCTTTGCTGTTAATTGATTACCAAGGAATGGATACAGGTTAGGCATTGAGGAAAAAAAGCAGCATTTATAGTTAAACCTTTATTTATTTATTTATTTTGCTTTTTAGGGCCACACCTGCGGCATGTGGAAGTTCCCAGGCTAGGGGTCGAATCCGGGCTACAGCTGCCAGCCTACACCACATCCATAGCAATGCAGGATCCAAGCCGTGTCTGCAACCTACACTACAGCTCACGGCAACGCTGGAGCCCCAACCCACCGAGCTAGGCCGGGGATTGAACCCACATCTTGATGGATCCTAGTTGGGTTCATTAACTGCTGAGCCACGAAGGGAACTCCCATTAAACCTTTATTGATTGGCCTCTTACCTTGCTCTCTTAGACTTGCTCGTAAGCATTCTCTGTCTTCTTTGGATTACGATAGTGCTGTTGGGAAGAACAACCAAACTCCTAAGTAGTGAGTAAGACAGTGGTAGAAGTATATAGTCTTCATGAGATTTTACAGTCAGTGGATGTGGTGGTTTTTAAGGATGTCTGCAGATGCTTTAACATGCTTCCCTTCAAAGGCTGAGCCTCTTGTCCTCATCTCCAAGCCTAGTGACTTGCTCCTAACAGGATGTGGGGAAGGTGAGGTTGTGTGACTTCTGAGTTAGTGCATAAAAAGATTGGCTCTCTCTCCTGAATTGCTTGCTCTGAGGGAAGGCAGCCACTGTGTCCAGAAGACACTGGAAAAGCAGCTCTGAGAAGGGGCCGCCTTGGAGAAGAACTGAGGCCTCCTGCCAGCAGCCAGCACCACGTTGGTAGCCATGCGCACGAGCCATCTTGGAACCAGATCCTCCAGCCCTAAACGGACTACTGCCCTGGCTGGGGTTTGGCTCTGTCGCAGGAGGAGTCTCAAGCCAGGACTGCCCAGCCACACTGTCTGTAAAGCCTTCACCCACAGAAACCGAGCTGTAGTTTCTGCCACGGTTAGGGGCTAATACCCGACCTGTGAGATAAAGAAAGGTGGACTGCTGAGTCCCAGCCTGCCTTCACAGATATAAATAAAACACATGAAAATGAAGCCATGGAGTTCCCGTCGTGGCGCAGTGGTTGACGAATCTGACTAGGAACCATGAGGTTGCGGGTTCAGTTTCCCTGCCCTTGCTCAGTGGGTTAAGGATCTGGCGTTGCCGTGAGCTGTGGTGTAGGTTGCAGACGCGGCTCGGATCCCGTGTTGCTGTGGCTCTGGCGTAGGCCGGTGGCTACGGCTCCGATTCGACCCCTAGCCTGGGAACCTCCATATGCCTCAGGAGCGGCCCAAGAAATGGCAAAAAGACAAAAAAAAAGAAAAGAAGAGAAAATGAAGCCATGCTCATGTAAGTGAGAAACAACACACTAAAACGGTTGGTTCATGAAATGTCATGCAGTGAACATGTGTCGGATTTGCAAAAGGAGGAGATGGCTTCACGGTAGGTGTGGTTGGTGGAGAGGCTTGTGAGAGAATTGTCCTTCGGAACGCCTTTGAAATGTCAATTCTTCCTTTTATGTCATTTTCTTCATCAGTTTTTCAACTTTTGGGGAGAATGCACTCAAACAGAACTTAAAATTGCAGGACAGGAAGGCACCATCAGGGTAACACAAGCGAAGCGGGAGCACTTTAAAACAGGTAGAGGTGGCCTGTGCCCAGTAGACAGAGGCTCTAAGCAGACACATCTCCTCACGTGGCTGTGGCTTCAGCCCACCGCGTGGACCCAGCCCACCAGATGCACCGTCAGGGTCGGGCTGGATCCTAGTCTCGGGTGGGAGCAGTTGGGGTGAGTAAACTGGTCACTGTTTAGTTGCTTGAAACTAATGTCAGCCTGTCACTTTTTATAGAGCACCTGTTTAAGATGGTTTTGGAGGAGTCATACCTAAAAAAGTTTTCTGGAAAATGGGGTGACTTTTTAAAAACCTCTACAGAGAAGTCATGAACGGGGTAGATAGTGTCAAAGTGATGAGTCCTTGCATTTTCATAGATAAAGTGGCGTCTTTGACAGTGTGGGGCATGCATCGGAAGAATGCGCTTGGCACATGTTGGCAGAATGTTTTCAGGAGAACATTAGACAGGCTGTAAAGCTAAGTCTTCTTTCTAATATTTAGAAAGACTGAAAATCTACAAAAACATATAATTAGAGGCTTAGGATGGAAGACAAGTGCATTGCATAATTGTCTACAATGGTTTGTTTTGAGAAACTTTATTATATGTTTTTCATAACTGAATTATCATAACACCAGTTTCAAAATTATATTTAAAAACACATTGCCTGAAGAGATGAACATACATTTGATAAGAGCTGTGTTATCAACTGGCATGTGGTCTGAAGCTTTTAACTAATTATCAAGTAAGTCGCACTTGTTTAATATCTTAAAAAATCTAGTTCTGATAGCCTGTATGTCAAGCATACTTTATTTTAATAGCTTTATGAGCTGTGATACCTACACGTTATTAGTATAAATGAGACATTAGCATGGAAAAATCAGCCCCCCCTTTATATCTAACTTTTGGCAAATCTAGCTGGCCTATTTATTGAGAGTCTGATCATAATGTGTTTAGCGTTGATAGCTTAATTATGGACATTTTTATGCTTTTTTCATTACTTATCAAAATACCATTTACATAGAATTCTTTCGTTACCAAGAGGTTAACATTATTTAGGAGTTCCCATCGTGGCGCAGGGGTTAACGAATCTGACCAGGAACCATGAGGTTGCGGGTTCGATCCCTGCCCTTGCTCAGTGGGTTAAGGATCTGGCGTTGCTGTGAGCTGTGGTGTAGGTTGCAGATGCGGCTTGGATCCCATGTTGCTGTGGCTCTGGCATAGGCCGGGGGCTACAGCTCGATTCGACCCCTAGCCTCGGAGCCTCCATATGCCGAGGGAGCAGCCCTAGAAAAGGCAAAAAGACCAAAAAAAAAAAAAAGAGGGGTTAACATTATTTAAAAGGAGGATAAATAAAATTTAAACGCTAACAGCAGTAGATGTTGGCAAAGGTGTGGAGATGCTAGAACTCTCCTGTTGCCGGTCAGAGTGTAAAATGGTACTTCACTTTGGAAAGCAGCTCAGTGGTCTCTAGAAGTTAAAGATATGCTTTCCACGCAGCCCACTCCTTCCACTTCTTGACATCAGTCACCCAAGAAAAGCCCGAGCATTTGTCCACATAAACGCTGGCACTTGAACGCTCAAGGTGGTTTTCTTCCTGTAGCCCAAGGGTGGAATCAGCCCAAGCGCTCATCGGCAGATGAGCTGTTACGCCCAGATGCCTGAATACTGAGGACCCTGGACAGTAGGAAGGACCGCATTCCCGATGTAGGTAACAGTTGGCTGCGTCTCTAAAATGCTGTGGTGAGCGAAGGAAGCCAAACCCAAAGACGTGTTCGTTCTGTAACCCCGTCTACGTGAGCTTCTCCAGGGTACAGAACTAGGCTGTCATGGCCTGATCCTTCCCCCTGACCTCGCGGACAGCTGGTTTTGTAGTTGGGAGAAGTGAATTGACTGGGAAGCACAGGAGGGAACTTTCTGGGACGACAGAAGTGTTCTAGCTCTTGGCTGGGATGGTGGTTACACTGTGACATGCAGTTGTCAAAACTCATTCAGCAGTGTACTTTGTATTTTTTTTTTTTTTTTTTTTTTTAGGGCGGCACCTGTGGCATATGGAGGTTCCTAGGCTAGGGGCCTAATCGGAGCTGTATCCACCGGCCTACGCCAAAGCTACAGCAACGCGAGATCCAAGCCACCTCTTCAACCTACACCACAGCTCATGACAGTGCCGGATCCCTAACCCACTGAGTGAGGCCAGGGATCGAACCCGCAACCTCATGGACGCTAGTTGGGTTCATTAACCACTGAGGCACGACGGGAACTCCCAGCAGTATACTTTAAATGGCCGTTTTATTATCTGTCAGTTGTGCCTCAATTAAAGTAAATTTCAGGGAGTTCCCGTCGTGGCACAGTGGTTAACGAATCCGACTAGGAACCATGAGGTTGCGGGTTCGGTCCCTGCCCTTGCTCAGTGGGTTAACGATCCGGCGTTGCCGTGAGCTGTGGTGTAGGTTGCAGACTCGGCTCGGATCCCGCGTTGCTGTGGCTCTGGCATAGGCCGGTGGCTACAGCTCTGATTCAACCCCTAGCCTAGGAACCTCCATATGCCGCGGGAGCGGCCCAAGAAATAGCAACAAAAAGACAAAAGACAAAAAAAAAAAAAAAAAAATAAAGTAAATTTCAAAAACTTCACTGTTTATTTCTTAAACTAGCCTGTTGTCATTTCATTAACTTCTTACCTCTGTGGATGTTTTTGAGGTTTTGTATCTGAAACGGACTAGAATATATGCTTATCAACCTTTTTTAAAGTTGCTTATCTTAAATCTAGAAACATAAAACTTAGAAAATCATGGGATTTTTTTTTATTATGAGTGCTGTGAAATTATATATGTATTTAAACAGCAAACATTTTGGGTTTTTTGGTCCCTTTTTATTTTTCAGGGCCACACCCACAGCATATGGAAGTTTCCAGGCTAGGGGTTGAATCGGAGCTGCTGCTGCAGGCCTACGCCACAGGCGCAGCACCTTGGGAGCAGAGCCACATCTGCAGCCTGTGTAGCAGCTCGCAGCAGTACCTGATCCTTAACCCACTTAGGCCAGTGATTGAACCTGCATCTGACAAAACTAGTCAGATTTGTTGCCACTGAGCCACAGTGGGAATTCCCAAGGTTTTTTAATGCACACAAATAATCTCTGTATTTAAAAATAATGAAAGTACATAAACACAAGACTCATACACAATCCTACTTTCTCAGTTGGTCAGTAGTGAAGGTAGGGCCCGGCTGGGGTACTTTGCCTGAGACGACACCATGCTAGCCTCACAGCACCCTTGTCTTGTTCTTTGGAAGTTGCTTTGGATAAGACCTGGCCGAGAGTTCCCTTGTGGTGCAGCAGATTAAGGATCTGGCATTATCACTGCAGCACGTCACTGCTCATGGATGCTAGTCGGGCTCTTAACCCGCTGACCCACAATGGGAACTCCCACTTTTCTGTTATTATTTTTGTCTTTTTAGGGCTGCACCCACAGCATATGGAGGTTCCCAGGCTAGGGTACGAATCGGAGCTGTAATTGCTGGCCTCCACCACAGCCACAGCAACGCTGGATCTGAGCTGCATCTGCGACTTACACCACAGCCCACGGCAATGCCCTAACCCACTGAACGAGGCCAGGGATCAGACCTGCGTCCTCATGGATGCTAGTCAGGTTCGTTTCCATGGGAAACTCCTCTGTTATTTTTGATGTCTAGGATTACCTTCGGCACATTGAGGGTAAGTGAATTGTCATGGTATTGAACATGTAGCGTACTCAGAAAAACAGCGGTGTTCTTGACCCCGTCACAGTCCCCCTGTCATGCGAATGGGGAGCACTGAGGTGCTGGTCCCTCTCTGTCCCTTATGCTGGGCTCTTGAGCACATAGTTTAGTTTCTTCATTTATGAAGCTCCATTGCTGCTGCTGCTTATCGCCTTTCCAGGCAGACATGAGTTGGGCGACATAGAAGGGCGGTGATGGAGCCCTTCACCCAATAATTTGGGTTATTGAGGTGTTGGGAGAGAGACCGATAAAATGGTGTCGAGCTCGGAGACTCCCGTGGGAAGACAGGATGAAAAGAAGTCTGGGCTTTGGAGTTTGAGAAGATGCTGTCTCTGTAGATGGTGATCAGGCATGGTGGAAAGATTCGCCTATAAACCACGCAACAAGCCATCGTCGGCCGGAGTCTGTGGCCAGGCACAGGGGCTGGTGCTCTGGGCGCTGGGTGAGCTGGGACCTGCATTAGCTAGAGGACCCCTGGTAGAAGTTTTCTGTCAGGTGAGCCTACTGTGCATAAAATGTTGTAAGTTGGAGGAGTGAAGTCTCTTAATTCATTGTTCTGCAAGTAGGTTTGTGGACGTCCGGAGAAAGAAGGGGTGACGGGCCCAGATGAGTGGTCGTGAAGGCTGGGGTGCGAGGCTTCTGGTGTTCTCTGCACTTGTTGAGGGTGGGGGTGGGCCGGGCCAAGTTCGTTGTGGACAGTGGGTGACAGCAGTGCTATGCATTCATTGGGAACCTAAACCCTGGCTGTGGAATTCAGGGTCCTGAGGGGGGCCCCTGGGACCTCAGGCGGCAGTCCCTGCTGGAAGGATGTTAGCAGGCGCAAGGCTGGGGAGGGGTCTCCTTGTCTCGGGGCCTGCATTTGTAGAAGCCTGCTGGTCTGTCACTGGGAGAACTTTTCAGCTAATTTTGCTAGTCGTGGCAGTGGCTTGTCCTCTCTGTGACCTGGAGTTGAACTCATCAGATAATGAGGGACCTTGATGTGTCCAAGGGAGCAGGATTTGATTTCTTCTTATTAGAGGCAGCGAGAAGAAATAAGCGAAGAATTAGGTCATAGGTTTGTCTGAATAAATTGATTTCATATGGAGAATTTAAAGTTGTTCCTCTGGGGTTTAGTTTACATAGAGAGAATGCATACTGATAGGCCTGCCATAAAAGGATTGAATTTGCGTCAGATGTTTTTGTTTTCTTAAAAAAAACCCTCTGGGAATTCCCATTGTGGCGCAGCAGAAGTGAATCCAGCTAGGAACCATGAGGTTGTGAGTTTGATCCCTGGCCTTGTTCAGTGGGTTAATGATGCGGCATTGCCGTGAGCTGTGGTGTAGGTTGCAGATGCAGCTTGGATCTGGCATTGCTGTGGCTGTGGTGTAGGCTGACAGCTGTAGCTCCAATTAGAACCCTAGCCTGGGAACTTCCATATGTCTCGGGTGTGGCCCTGAAAATCAAAACAAAAGCTTTTGTTGCGATTGGAAAATCTCAGGTGAAAATTAGAACCCTTTATTGTGTTAAAGCAGGAATTTGGGGCATTGTGACAGTTGTACCAGGCACTTTTGGAGAATGAACAGATCTCTTCTCAAATGGAAGTTGCTGTCACCTGGCAGTTGACAGTATGTATATTTGAAAAGGGGTGTGCTTGGTATTGCTTTCTTGGGATTGTAGATGAACAGAGTGGGTGTTCCAGCTAAACTATTGAACAAGTCCTGATTCCATTTTCTGGGAATCTAGAGTGTGCTTGAACACCGTAAAATCCAGGGAGGACTGGAGTTGGAGGCGTGGGGGTTGGAGCCTCTGACAGGAATTACAGGGGGTGTCCAGGTGGTGGCAGGTAGCGGGGGTTCTGAGTACAGATGGACCTAGAGGTAGGAAGTGGGCATCTGAGGGGGGCCTTGCATCTGTGTGGTTTTAGCACAGATGGGCTGGTGGGAGACGGATGTGGCCAGAATTGAAACGCTGCCCCCCTGTCAGCTCTGTGCCCGCAGCCATGGCCCTTCCCTCTCTTCCTGGGATGCCTCGGCTCCTCTGTCCAGCGCATAGATTGGTTGTGAAGGTATGCTGCCTGGTCATGTCTGGCACAGTAACACATTCATGAAGCATGTGCTTGTGAGTCAGTGTGCCGTGGGAGGCGGTCAGGACCGAGCCTCAGAACCCTGCCTGTCTGCACAGACCGTCTGACCCGGGGCACCCCGTTTGAATGCTGCCTGTTTCCTCATTGGTAGAATGGGGGCGTGCCACCTGAAGGCATCACTGTGAGGCTTCAACGAGTTCATCAATGGAAAGCGATGACTCAAGTGCAAAGTTTACGATGAGCACAAGAGACATGCCTAATGTTGATATTTATCGTCGGCGGGTAATGGGGACAGATGCTTGCAGAGTCTCTCAGCTGCCACTCCCCAGATGTGTTATCTTTTTGTGTTTATTTCACATAGATGATTCTCTGTCAATAATGACTCAGTCTCTGGGTGTAGGCCATACCTGTGGTGTTTTTAATGAGATATTTGTGTTTTAAATCTTTTATATATTTCAGCTTCTCGAGACCAGGTGGCAGTGAGATGGCATTTGTCTCTAGGTGTCACTCGCACATTTATTTAGGTTTTGTATCCTATGTTGCAGTATAGTCGATTTACAATGTTGTGTTAGTTTCAGGTGCACAGCAGAGTGATTCAGTTATACATACACACATATCTATTCTTTTTCAGATTTGTTTCCCACATAGGGAATATTGAGTAGAGTTCCCTGAGCTACACAGTAGGTCTTTGTTGATTGTCTATTTTTTTTTTTTTTTGTCTTTTTGCTATTTCTTGGGCCACTCCTGCGGCATATGGAGGTTCCCAGGCCAGGGGTCGAATCGGAGCTGTAGCCACTGGCCTATGCCAGAGCCACAGCAACGCGGGATCCGAGCTGCGTCTGCAACCTACACCACAGCTCACGGCAACGCCGGATCCCCAACCCACTGAGCAAGGGCAGGGACCGAACCCGCAACCTCATGATTCCTAGTCGGATTCATTAAACACTGTGCCACGACGGGAACTCCTGATTGTCTATTTTATATATAGGATTGTGTATATGTAAATCCCAAAACTCCTAATTTATCCCTCCCCCCTCAACCAGGAAAAGTTCTTATGAGAAAATAAATTAATTTCTGTTCCCCTAATTTCAAGGAACCTATTTAAAAATCCTGGTATGTGTGCATCCTGGCCCTCGAGAAAAACGATGCAGATAAACATACATTCCAGTCTGAGTGTATTTTGTTCTCTGTAGGTTGGGAATCCACGTGTTGAACTTACCCTCTCAGAGCTCCAAGATATGGCAGCTAGGCAACAACAGCAAATTGAAAACCAGCAGCAAATGTTGGTTGCCAAGGTAGGTTGTTAAACGTTCAACAAGTGTGTTCTACATTAGTTCTTTTTTTGGCTGAGCCTGTGGCATGTGGAAATTCCTGGGCCAGGGATGGAACCCAAACCACAGTTGTGGGCCGCACCACAGCTGCAGCAACGCCAGCTCCTTCACCCGTTGCACCACAGGGGAATTTCCTTCTGCATTGTTTAGATTGGGGTTAATACATTGGTGGCTAACCCCTGGAAGCAGGACCACGCCGCCAAAGTGTTAAACAGTGTCTGTCCTGATTATCTCTTCTGTAACAATACAGGCAGACTATAGCCTCTTGAAGTTGGGAGATGACCAGGGCAGGAAGATGTGACCCTTGGCATATGTACACACAACCCCCAGACCTGACCCAACTGTAGATAAAGTTTGGAGAGAAAGGATGCTTTCCGTTGTTGCCTCCTTTCCCTTCTGGTGTGGTTGGCATTAGTGTTCTAGAAGAAGCCAGCAACTCATAATAAGACCCTGGTCGTGGGCCCCAAAGACAGTGGCTTTGCTTTGTCCCACCCTACAAGGCATCTCTTTGGTTTATTACAGTGCAGGGCTTCATCAGCACTCTCTTGATAGACTGCCTGTTAGATCTGCTGTCCAACCCCTGTAACAGGATTTGGAACTGATACTAACACACAGTAAGGCCAGACAGAGCGAAACAAAGAAGTTTGGAGAAGAGAAAGCTTTACTGCAGGGCTAGGCAAGGAAAATGGGCGGCTGGTGCTCAAAAACTCTGAATGGCCCGATGGTTTTCAGGGAAGCCCCCCCCCCCAATTTTTTGGCCGCTCTGCACCATATGGAGCTCTTGGGCCAGGGATCAGATCCAAGCCACAGTTGCAACCTGTGCCACAGCACCTGTGCCACACGTGTGACAACGCTGGATCCTTTAACCCACTGTGCCAGGCCAAGGATTGAACCTGCAGAGGTGCTACTGATCCCATTGAACCTCAGTTGGAACTCCTGGAGAGGCCTTTTTATTAGCAAAAGTGGGGGCGAGGGTGGCTGGGTGTGTGACTTTGTGATGGGTTGGCGGTGAGGTGCTAGGCTGGTGTCCAGGAATCTAGTGCTCGGCCTGAAACCCCATCCCCCACCTGGGTGAGGGCCTTAGTTCCTCAGAAGGATTGAGAAATGTCTTGTTAAGTGTGTCCCTTGAGGAGGAAGCAGGACCCCGTTGTTTCCTGTCTGCCCCTCGTCTGTGTCTGCATTCCCTTACTCAGTAACAACCTGCCTTTTGGAACTCAGGGAAGGGTTAGTGTCTGAAACCTTTTTCCTATGAATCAGAGATGGGGACACAGAAAGGCGTTTCCACCCAGGAGGGCCACACAGGGTCCTGCTTGGTTTCACAACTTTTCTAAGCAATGGTCTAGTCTCGGGCTGAAAAATCAGACCTATGACGCATGCCTGCTAGGAGTGATGTATGCTGTGATGTGCTTAAATGCTCTGAAACCGCGGTGGCGAGAACATGCTGAATCACCAACTGGGTCTCACTCATTTCTTTGTAGAGAGGTTTTCTCAATAACCAAATGTCCAGTTCCACTGTTTTTCATTTATTGAATATGTAATTTTACCCACTTTTGCATAAATAATAGTTTAAATTGGACTTGTTTTGCAAAGTTTATTGGGTATACAAGAATAAAGAACAACTAAAAGTGAAGTAAATTGGGAGTTCCCTGGTTGCCTAGCAGTTAAGGATTCGGCATTTATGACTGCTGTGGCTTGGGTTCAATCCCTGGCCTGGGAACTTCCACCCCCGAAAAGTTAAGTAAATTGGAAAGTATTTTCATCCCATTAATAACAGTTCTAAGAGGAAATGTACATGGCATTATATGATCACAAAATTTTCTAATTCTACTTGTTTTTTTTCCAAATACTGGTCTGAGTGTTGCTATTTTAAAAAAGTAGATATTTGCAGCAGTATAAATCACAAGTTAATGCTAACTTTTTGCGCCTCTACATACGTACTCCCTTCCCTGAGCGTGTACTGCGTCGCACCTTCACGATCACACTTAAACCTCTCCTTAAGTTCCTTTTCTGCACACAGATGGGACTGTGAACATTTAATGTCTACTGTTATCCTTCAGGTATGTTTTCACATTAACAGAGGAAAAGCTTTTGAAGAGTGTTGTATGTATTTTTACTTGAGGATTGTCCTGTTCTTGTTGGACTATAAAATATTTCACTGCTTTTGAAGAAACTATAATCCCAAGGAAAGCAAACACTTCCTCGACTGTTGGATGTCACTTAACAGATGAGAGGTTCATCTCCTTGCCGATCACCTTCTCTCTGTTCAGTATGAAGTCCTTTGCTGGCAGGGCTCATTTCCTTTAGGGGCTAAATGCCGGGACCCTGGGAAGCTGCGTTGCAGCGACAGGAAACCTGGTACTGACAGCAGGAAGCTTGGGCTGCTGGGGCTTCACACACAGGATAGGGGTGAGGTTGTGCCCAGCATGTCCTCAGTACCCACTAAGACAGGAGATCTGTGGACTCCACGTAAGCTCTAGTTATCAGTGTATAAAAGTAATCGCAATTTCCATTTTCAAAGTGAGCCATTTCCTCTCTCGTTAGGAGCAGCGTTTACATTTTCTAAAGCAGCAGGAGCGCCGTCAGCAACAGTCTGTTTCTGAAAACGAAAAGCTTCAGAAATTGAAAGAACGCGTGGAAGCCCAGGAAAATAAGCTGAAGAAGATCCGAGCCATGAGAGGACAGGTGGACTACAGCAAAATTATGAATGGCAATCTGTGTACGTGCCGCGCCCACTCACATCCCCATGCGCAGGTGTAGCGGAAGTGAGAGTCCAGCTTCCGGATGCGTTCAGTCTTGGACTGACATCAGGTCTTGCCGTAGAGAAGCAGCTGAGCTTTGCTGGGCCGTCTGCATCTAACTGGAGGGTGGGCTGGCCTGGGAGACCCTGCAGGATCTCCTGCAGCCTCCGCAGTGCTAAGGAGCCTTTGGTTCTGTGGTAGCAGCCACCCTTTGGATCGGGGCTCGGGTCTCTGAAGACCCGGCTCCTCATGAGGGCCTGTTTTACGTGAATAGCGGACATTTTGTCTGTGGGTTAAGACAAAGCATACGAACGCGCACGTTTTGTTTCTGTGTGTGGATTGTTGCCTGATTAATCAATTCTTTCAGGGCCTACTTGATGTTACAGTCGTAAGCAAGCTGGACTTGGGTGGTCTGGCCCTCCTAGAACCGATGGTTTGTTTGGTGCGTTGGGATTTGCTTTGGAGTTGATTGCCCTAGTTTTAAAATATTTATTAGTGCAGATACCATTCTTTTCCATACAAGCAGCCATACTATGTTCCAAAGGATTGTTGACATGCGTTTCGGATTATGCAATATTACGGTTTTCTCACGAAGGTCTGGCACTAGATGATGCTAGTGTTGAGTTAAATTACAGAAATGAAGATGAAATCACAAAACAAAAATAGCAAAAGACCATGAAAAAAAGAATATCAACTAATTGATTTTTTTTCCTTTATTGGTGGTAATTATAGCTGCTGAAATAGAGAGGTTCAGTGCCATGTTCCAGGAAAAGAAACAGGAAGTACAGACTGCGATTTTACGAGTTGATCAGCTCAGTCAGCAGCTGGAAGATTTAAAGAAAGGAAAACTGAACGGGTTCCAGTCTTACACTGGCAAGCTCACGGGACCAGCAGCTGTGGAGCTCAAAAGACTATACCAGGAGCTGCAGGTATTGTGCCTGGGTCTGAGGACTGGCTCGGTTCAAATGTCCCTACCTTTGGGGCTTTCTTCCAGTGTAGGCCGGAAACAAATTAGTGGATTCTAATTTCATCGTAGGTACAAAAAGTACTCAGTACAAAGAGCTTTTAAAACAGCTCTGAGATGGAATTCATGTAGCATACCCACTGAACGTATACAGGTGAGTGGGTTTGGTATCTCCGCAGAGTTCTGTCCACCATCACAGTTGCTTTGAGAGCATCTCCATCCCCCAAAAAAACCCAGCGTCTCTCAGCCATCACCCAGCAGCCGCCTCCCTCTGCTTTCCATCCCTGTGGATTTGCCGGTTCTGGAACTTTCACAGGAATGGGAATCATGTAATAGGTAGTTCTTTGACTTTTTTTTTGCCATTTCTAGGGCCGCTCCTGTGGCATATGGAGGTTCCCAGGCTAGGGGTCGAATTGGAGCTATAGCCGCCAGCCTACGCCAGAGCCACAGCAACACGGGATCCGAGCTGTGTCTGTGACCTACACCACCGCTCACGGCAACGCCGGATCCTTAACCCACTGAGCGAGGCTGGGGACCGAACCCGCAACCTCATGGTTCCTAGTCGGATTCGTTAACCACTGAGCCACAACGGGAACTCCAGTTCTTTGACTTCTTTCACTTAGCATGTTTTCAGAACTGAAATGGAGTATGATTTTAATTGGCACTGAACTGGTAAAGAATTAGGCTTTAGATGATACTTAAGGCCTCTGTGTTTTGACGAGATAGATGCTGTTTGGGAGTTCTCGTCATGGCTCAGTGGTTAACAAACCTAACTAGCATCCATGAGGACACAGGTTCGATCCCTGGCCTTGCTCAGTGGGTTAAGGATCCAGCTTTGCCATAAGCGGTGGTGTAGGTAGCAGATGCAGCTCGGATCCAGCATTGCTATTGCTGTGATGTAGGCCGGTGGCTACAGCTCGGTTTAGACCCCTAGCCTGAGAACCCTTATATGCCACGGGTATGGCCATAAAAAGCCAAAAAAAAATAAAAGTTGTCATTCAGCAGGTGATTTTTTAAAGGCAGAAACAAATTTTGCAATACTATGAGCACTTGCAAGAAAAAAGTATTTTATTTCATTTTATGAAATGAGAATTTTGTTTTGATGGTTTATCTTTTTTTTTTTTTTTTTTTTTTTTTAGGGCTACATCCATGGCATGTGGAAGTTCCAAGGCTAGAGGTCTAATTAAAGCTACAGCTGCTGGCCTGTACCACACCACAGCAACGTGGGATCCAAGCCGTGTCTGTGACACCACAGCTCGTGGCAACAGCAGATCTTTAACCCACTGAGTGAGGCCAGGGATCACACCCGCATTCTTATAGATACTAGTCAGATTGCATTTCTGCTGTGCCACAATGGGAACTCCGTTCACCTTTTTTTTTTTTTTCTTTTTAGGGCCACACTCGTAGCATATGGAAATTCCCAGGCTAGGGGTTGAATTGGAGCTGTAGCTACTGGCCTGCACCACAGCAACACAGGATCTGAGCTGAGTCTGTGACCTACACCACAGCTCACAGCAACACCAGATCCCCAGCCCACTGAGCAAGACCAGGGATCGAACCTGCGTCCTCATGGATGCTAGTTAGACTCGTTAACCACTGAGCCATGATGGGAACCCCTGTTTACCTTCTTTATTTCACTTCCTAAAACTATTTTATTGGGTCAGAAAACATCCATTGCAAATGGGTAATGGAGAATTTTTAATTGTGGAGAGTAAACAGACTTGTTGCTGTAAAGTTCTGTAGTTTAAATGCATAGAGAAAGTTTATAGAATTTATAGTTTTTTATATTTTTAAGCAATTGTTAAAAGTGCAGGGTTTTTAAGGATTTTTTTTTTTTTTGGTGAAGTGTGATGAATGTAGTATATTTCTTTATATGTATTTCCAACTTTTTTATTGGAATGTAGTTTAAAAAGTACATTACCTCCTGTCTGGTAAACACATGCAAGCATGTATTTGCTCGTACGTGTGTGCATCTGAAAATCTTAACAAGACTTAACCTTTTGTGTGCAGGGCACTCTCATGTTTTCTAGTCTCTATTTCATTTTTTGAAAGTGCTGGTTACAACCCGTTAAAATGACACAAGAACTGGAGTTCCCGTTGTGGCGCAGTGGTTAACGAATCTGACTAGGAACCATGAGGTTGTGGGTTCGATCCCTGGCCTTGCTCAGTGGGTTAAGGATCCGGCGTTGCCGTGAGCTGTGGTGTAGGTTGCAGACGCGGCTTGGATCCCACGTTGCTGTGGCTCTGGTGTAGACTGGTGGCTACAGCTCCAATTCGACCCCTAGCCTGGGAACCTCCATATGCCATGGGAAGTGGCCCTAGAAAAGACAAAAAGAAAAAAAAAAAAGACACAAGAACATGTTTGGTGATTTGGCCGTCCTTGGTGAACTGCCCGGGGCAGGACAGACACCTCTCCTTTGTTCCTTAGAGGGCACTTCTGGTGCGTTGTCACTGAAGTACCATTCCAGAGGCCCATCGCATGGTCTCCCACAGACACTATTGGTACTGGTCATTCTGGATGCTTTGAAGAAGATATGTTTGTAGTTATTTGTCTTTTTTTTTTTTTTTTTTTTTTTTTGGTCTTTTTAGGGCTGTACCCACAGCATATGGAGATTCCCAGACTAGGGGCTGAATTGGAGCTGTAACTACCAGCTTACATCACAGCCACAGCAACACCAGATCTGAGCCGTGTCTACAACCTACACCACAGATTCATAGCAGTGCTGGATCCTTAACCCACTGATGGAGGCCAGGGATTGAACCCGCAACCTCATGGTTCCCAGTTGGATTCATTTCATCTGCGCCATGACGGGAACTCCAGGGGTGTGGGTGTGATACCCAGTACCCAGCCCGGTGCAGTGTGTTAAAGGATCTGGCATTGCCACAGCTTCAGTGTAGGTCTCAGCTGTGGCTTGGATTCAGTCCCTGGACCAGGAACTTCCATATGCTGCAGATGTAGCCATATACTTTAAAAAAAAAGAAAGAAAGGATTTCCTGTTGTGGCACAGCAGAAGCAAATCTGACTAGCATCCATGAGGACGGGGGTTCAATCCCTGGCCTCGCTCAATGGGTTGGGAATCCCACTGAGCTGTTGTGTGAGCTGTGGTGTAGGTCACAGATGAGCCTTGGATCCTGCATTGCCGGGACTGTGGCGTAGGCCAGCAGCAGTAGCTCCAATTCGATCCCTAACCTGGGAACCTCCATATGCCACAGGTACAGCTCTAAAAGGCAAAAATGAAAATTTTAAAAATCTTTTTAAATTAAAAAAAAAAGGGAAGAGAGGGAAGGGAGGGAAGGAAGAACAAAGATAGGAAGATAGTTGTGCTGGGAGCTCTCCTGTGGCTCAGCGGGCTAAGGTCCCCATTGCCATTGCTGTGTCTTGGGTCCCTGCTGTCGTGTGGGTTTGATCTCTGGCCCAGGAACTTCTGCATGCTACAGGTGTGGCCAAAAAAGAGAAACAAAAGAAAGAAAAGAATTACGTGGAGTTCCCATTGTGGCTCAGCGGTAATAAGACTGACTAGTATCCATGAGGACACAGGTTCAACCCCTGGCCTCGCTCAGTGGGTTGGGGATCTGGCGTTGCCGTGAGCTGTGGTGCAGCTTGGATCTGGCTTTGCTGTGGCTGTGGCTGTGGCGTAGGCCGGCAGCTGCAGTTCTGATTGGACCCCAAGCCTGGGAACCTCCATATGCTGCAGGTGCAGCCCTAAAAAGCAAAAAAAAAGGAAAAAAAAAAAGAATTATGTTCTGGCCTCATCCATGCTGTATCTGTAAAATACTTAGCACACAGGGACAATGCGTCTATCTAAGTACACCTGAACTAAATGTCGCTTTTTTCTTTATCTCCCTAACAAAGACCGTTTGATTATTTAATACAGATCATGCACGTACTTTCTGTTGTTCAGATTCGTAACCAGCTCAACCAGGAACAGAACTCGAAGCTCCAGCAGCAGAAGGAGCTCTTGAGTAAGCGCAACATGGAGGTGGCCGTGATGGACAAGCGCATCAGTGAGCTGCGGGAGCGTCTCTATGGGAAGAAAATCCAGGTGTGTGAATACGGGAAGATCCGTGAGCTAAACTACTAACAACGCTCATCCGCAATGGTACATCTTCACTGTAATGCCATTCTGCCCCCACCTGTCACAGCCGATGGCACGTAAACCGGCCTCGAGCCATACAGAAATGGGTGGGAGAAAGTTCTTTTCCCCGAAGACACAGTTGCTTCCTGGTATATGCAGTCAAAAGCACCCCCATGGGCTGTGGGGCTGCTGCTCCGCACGGCCGTCTCTCCAGGCAGCACCGCCTCCTCTCCGCTGGAGGACGCTTTGGCCCTGGAGTTAGCAGCACCCGCCGTAAGCTCTGCCACATGCCCAAATGCCTGGACCTCGTGTAGCCTCGTGTACTTGCTGTGAGGTCATCTGTCCTTCCTGCCCCAGGAGTAAGGATGCTTAGCAGTAGCACAGGTGAAGGGCTTTGTAAACTCCTGAGCAACGTGCTGTGGAAAGGCTTAGCACTTTTAGAATCTTTATTTGAGGGGGAATTCCTTTGTGGCACAGCAGACACGAACCTGACTAGTAACCATGAGGTTGTGGGTTCGATCCCTGGCCTCACTCAGTGGGTCAGAGATCTGGCATTTCTGTGGCTGTGGTGTAGGCTGGCAGCTACAGCTCCAATTCGATCCCTAGCCTGTGAACTTCCGTATGCAGTAGGTGTGGCCCTAAAAAGCAAAGATAATAATGAGTTCCCGTCGTGGCACAGCGGAAACCAATCCAACTAGGAACCATGAGGTTGTGGGTACCATCCCTGGCCTCCTTCAGTGGGTTAAAGATCCAGCATTGCTGTGGCTGTGGTGTAGGCCGGCGACAACAGCTCTGATTAGACCCCTAGCCTGGGAACCTCCATATGCCATGGCTGCAGCCCTAAAAAGACAAAAAAAAAAAAAGATTAAGAACAATCTTTATTTGATATTTTGAATTTCAAAGGTAATAAATAGTCACTGAAAGAAAGTTAAAACAGTACAGAAACATTTAAAGAAAAATATGGAAGTCTTCCATCTTTCTCACTCTCCAGGGATGATGGTTGTTAATGGTTTGTCTTTTGCTTAGACAGAAAGGCACTCAGTTTTTTCTTGTTGTTGTTGTTCTGTTTGCTTTATTTTAAAATTTTTTTTCCATCATAGCTGGTTTACAGTGTTCTGTCAGTTTTCTGCTGTACAGCAAGGTGACCCGGTCACACGTACATATATACGTTCTTTTTCTCACATGATCAGGCTCCATCACAAGTGACTAGATGTGGTTCCCAGCGCTACACAGCAGGATTTCGTTGCTTATCCATTCCCAAGGCAGCAGATTCCCAGCAGGCGTTCAGGTTTCACTGAAGATGGAATTGTAGGAACTGTGCCCTTCACACTGCTCTGTACATTGTCTTTTTTTTCTTTTTTAATAACTGCAACGCGGACATCTTTCCAGCTCGGTACCTCATTCCTCGTGTAGCCTCTCTATGACCCTGGGCCTGCAGCTGCTTTACCTGGCCCCACTGTCACAGGCAGGCTGTCCCCAAGTCCTGCGGTCACTCCGGGGCTTTGGTGAGCACGTGCACCTCTGGGAGCTGGTGGGAGCATACGGGGCTGCTGTGTGTGGCGTCTCTGGCCGGATGTGGCACTTGGCCTTCGTTCCACTTGTGCCCCCGCTTGCGGGGAGCAGAGCCTATGGGGAGAGCTGATTGGGCGTCCACCGCAGGCGTGGAAATGGAGCGGGCAGCCAGGTAGCTGGGACCGTCCTCCCCAAGTCCCCTTATCCCTGCTCGGGAACTGGTGCCGTCGGGGTGGACAGGTGTCCTCTTGTCAGCTCCTGCTCCGAAGGTGGCTCTCGGGAGGCAAGGCGAGCGGCAGGCCACAGGGGCTTCGCCGGGGTGGAGGTGCTCGGAGGAGGCCGGAGGAAGAAGGCAGCTGCTGCTTCTGTGGCTCTGTTTACCAACCCACACTTTCTTTTTTAACCAGAGCGCGTAAAGCCCGGTGGTGTCGGAAGGGTCTCCTCTCTCTCTCTCTCTCTCTCTCTCTCTCTCTCTCTCTCTCTCTCTCTCTCTCTCTCTCTCTCTCTCTCTCTCTATCTATCTCTCTCTCTATCTCTCTCTCTCTCTCTCTCTCTCTCTCTCTCTCTCTCTCTCTCTCTCTCTCTCTCGGTTAACAGCACCAAGACCGTGGGGCGGACGCGGCGTGCTTGCTTGCCTTACGCTCTTCAGTAACGGTGGACATCGGCTCTCCAGAGAGCTGAAGCCGTTGTGTGTGTACACGTGTGTGGAGCTGATTGTAAGGCGTGGCTTCAGGCGGTTGTTGAAGCTGGCAGTGCAGTGTGAACCCCAGGGCGTGGCTGATGTCGCACCTGGAGTCGCAGGCAGAGCTGCCTCTCCCTCCCAGGACCTCTGAGGCCTTCAGGTGATGGGTGCTGCCCACCCACGGTGTCGAGGGCAAGCTGCTTCACTCCCAGGTTGTTGGTTTAAATGTTAAAAATACCGTCACAGCAACATCTAGACACATGTGACCAAATATCTGGGTATCAGCCTAGCCGAGCTGACAGCTAGAATTAACCGTCACAGATGGCTACAGAAACATCACTTCTGCTTCCACCTGATACACCAAGGGAGCTCCCTGAAGAAGTTGGTGCTTCTGCGGAGATGTGTCTCCAGAGCAGAGGTTTGAGGCACCTTTGCGCAGTGGTCTGAATCACAGACTCTCGCTCCGAAAGGGTGCGGGCTCGAGCACGCAGATTTTGCAGACGGTTGTAGCGCGGGTGTGGCGCTCTCCCTTGGAGCCCAGCTGAGAGTCAGCGCTTCTCTCGTTATGTCCCTGGTGTGGGCCAGTCATTGTTGGGCAGTGTCACTGGCCATGGCTTGGTGTCCTCAGGAGAATGACAGCGCTGCCTTCATGGAACTGGTCGGAGTCTCACCTTGTTCCAGGCCCCGTCACTTTGTCCTGCGTGGCTCATCCCACCCTGACGACGACCCTTATCCCGACATTTCAGACGTGGGCACAGAGGCTCCGAGACGTTAAGTCACTTGTCCAAGGCAGCACAGCAAGGAAGTGCAGAGCAGGATTTGAAGCCAGGCTCAGAGCCCAGGCTTCACGGATGCCTCTGCCCGCCCAGGGGGGAGGGTCGTGCGCATGACGGGCAACCTCGCCCTCTCGAGGGCCCGCTCTTCCTGAGAACTGGCTCCTGAGTGAGTGGTTCAAATCCGAGCAGTGCATCGGACTAAGCTTACAGTTTCTTTGAATTGAGGAGAACTTGACTCTCGCCACTTCTTCCCATGTTGCAGCTGAGCCGTGTGAATGGCACGTCGTCACCACAGTCCCCGCTGAGCACGCCGGGCAGGGTCGCTGCAGTGGGGCCTTACATCCAGGTTCCCAGCAGCGGCAGCTACTCTGTTCCTGGAGACCCAGTAAAGCCCCAGTCTCTCACCGTCGCCCCGAGTGCTGCCCACGGAAGATCCAAGTCTGGTGAGTGGCCCGGGCCCCCTTTGACGGGAAGGGGCACTGTGGGGGGGCAGCGACCTCGGCCACCCTCGGGGTCCCCCAGGACACTTTGTCCTCTAGGGCGGCATCTGGGGAGCTGTGTGCTGCCATGGCAACAGTGATCCTGAAACAAGAACAGATTCTCTTTATTGAACTGTCTTCACTGTGTGGCTTTTCCAAAACCCAGATTGGTTAAGGCCTGATCCTCTCAGGCCACAGGTTTTGCTTACCTGTGAGGCACTCGGTGGCTGGCAGTGGACACCTCACTGTGACCCGGCCTGCTGCCCGGCCTGATGCCGCTGCGGCCCCACACACAGGGCACCGTGGCTGGTCTGCCTCTCCTGTCTCGGCACAGTCCTCATCCACACAAAATCCCCACACCATCCCTCTGGTCCTCGGTCACACGGAGGCGTGAGGTGTCACCGGACCAGGTCCCCACAGGGCGCTGGTGCGCGGCTCTCCTGAGAACGTGGAGTCCCTGCAGCGCCCGCCTCCCAGGCGAGAGCAGGCCGGGCCCGCGCAGAAGCCGCTCTCCTCCTTCCTTGGGGGAAGGGCACCGTGTTTTAAGTGGACGCATGAAAAGCCAGGGCTTCTCTGCGGGGAGGTTTGTATACGGCCGGGGCGGACACTGCAGCCCGACACACAGAGGCACCGAGTCCAGCCCACCTGATGGCAGAGCTGCCAACTTGGGTCCGGCTGACAACGTCGAGGATTTCACTGGGTTTGGTAGATCCATGCTGGCTTTTGTTTGCTTCGTGTTCTTTCCTGGCACTGGTCTGAGCAGCAGCGCCTCCGCTGCTCCCGCTGGAGGGCCCGGGGCTTGCTCTGAGCAGGCAGGAGAAGGCGGCGCTGGCTCAGATCTCTTTGCCGCTGCGTCTCAGAAGCAGTGTGTCATTGGCCTGGAGCTGTAAGTACAGCGCTCTTCCATGGGCTGATATTTATAGTTTGAACCACTCCATTGCGGGTTCAGCTCTTCAGCGGTTTCCAACGGCGGGTAATTAGCACAGCCAGCTCCCATTCTGCTGCCTTCATCTCAGACACGCCCCAGCCTGGGGATGGCTGGCGTCGCCCCTCTTCTCTGTGGGTGTTGGGGGGCTGCCACACAGAGGCCGCCGGGAGAAGGCGCCCTTGGGGGCTGGGAGAGTGGGGCCTCCACCAGCTCCGCAGTAGCCTTGCTCTTCTCTGTGCTGTGAGGTGAGCGGACCCCCACGCTGGGGGCAGAACCTGGGCCCAGACGCAGAGCCGGGGCGATAAATCTCCCCGGGGAGACTAACCATGCCATCGGCTGTCCTGGTTCTGTGTCACACAGATGGCCATGGTAAACGCAGAGTGACCAGCTTGTGGACAGGGTCAGACCTCGACATCGGGCCTGACCGCGGCTCGTCACAGCGTCCTGCAAGCCCCTTTGCAAACCGTATGTTGGCTGGCAGGCCTGGTTGGGAGGCTCTGGTCCCCCTCGGTACTGCCAAATCGGCCCTTGCTCTTCTTCCAAACTGACAAAGGCCTGCTCCTCGCATTCCAGCTTGAGAAAGAAGCCACACAAGCATACCTTGTCCCTGCCTTCAGCAGGTGTGAAAGCAAGGGTTTGATCGATGCTGGCACAGCAGGGGATTTTTGGTTTTGGTTTTACAACATTAAGATGATTTTGGAGTTCCCACCATGGAACAGTGGGTTAAAAATCTGACTGCAGCAGCTCAGGTTACTGCTGAGGCGCAGGCTTGGTCCCCGACCTGGCTCAGTGGGTTAAAGGATCCAGCTCAGATTGAATCCCTGGCCCAGGAACTTCCATGTGCCACGGGTGTGGCTATAAGAAAAAAAAAAAAAATCGAAAAAAAATAGAAATTAAGATGATTTTCTGAGTTCATTATGAAGGGTTTGGTTTTATCTTCAGCACAGAAACACCCCGTCTCACTTAAGATGACGCTTGTCCATTTCTCATAAGACGTAATGATCCTCCTTCTGTATCTCTTGCCTCATCCTGAGGAAAGACGATTCTTAGTCCCTTTGTGCCTGATGTCCATAAGCCCTCCCAGAGCAGCTGGTGGCCGCATGTCCTGTGACCTGTGGGAGGGCAGGACTCCAGTGCCCGTGGCCACCCTCCCCCTCCCTCCTGAGTCAGCGTGGGCTCGGGTTGTTTCCCCATCAGCCCAGAGTTCACCCTCGGCGCATCCATTTCTGGCCTCATGCCTCCACCAGACCGGTACAGCTGGTACAGCCAAGGGGGCATGAAAGCCCCACCGCAAAGCCATGGTGCCAGCGAGGCCGGGGCCTGCCTCACCGGGGCCCTGGCAGCTGCCCCAGAGCCCTTCCGAGCCCGCAGCCGGAAGCCTGCCATGATGCGTGGCGACATGGGAAGAGGCCCTTCTCCCACTGCACACCGCCCCCCCCCCCCCCCCCCCCGTGGCTGTGCACAAAGCCCCCTTGGAGCAGACCCTTCCTGTCTCACGAACCACAGGTCTGGGCTCAGGCACTGCTCTTGTGAGGGACAGTGACTTCCCTGCTGCTCCTGTCATCCCCTGCCCGAGCCCGCGGCTGGTGGCGGGACGAGGCTGTGCTCTTCTTGTCCCGAGGGGAGAGGCAGGAGCCTGGGTGGGGCTGTGCTCCGGCCTCCAGGTGCTGTAAGGGTCGGGGTCACTGGGGGAGCAGGGTTACCATGGAACCGCGGCACCCTTTCTCAGTTTGGAAGATGCCCTGGTAAAAAGCACACCTTCTCTGTGGCTTTCCTGAAAGCGCTGGCTCGACGGGCCTTCTAGTCACTGTGGCAGAATGGCAGCCTGCTACTCTGAGCAGTGGGACCGCTTCTGTCCTCCTTGGTCAAGAATTATTTTCAGAGGATAGAAATTTCTAACACGGTCAGATTTTTCTCTTAATACTGGAAGCAGTACAGGTCAAACCTATTGTGGGGTGTTTTTTTATTTCTGTATATAACTATTTGTAATTGGGTTTGGAAACCAAGTGCCAATGCTTCTTTGATTCATTGGTGTTGCTGTAATGGCTTGAGCTGTATTTAAATGGGGCCAAGAACGTCTCTGCCATCCTCTGACCCCTTGCCCGGGCTGGAGCAGCGCTGTGCTTGGTCATGGAGCCTCTGTACACGGGGGAGCCTCTGGGCGCTGGCGGTGGTCTTCCCGCCCCACACAGGCCCGGGTGGGGGCGGGGGTGGTCGGTCCCCTGGTTGGTTATTGGAGCACCATCAGGGTGTGACGTCTCAGAAAGTGGTTTTTGCTTCTGACGGGGTTATTCTTAGGTGGGTTCAACTAATTCAGGAAACATTTTACTTAAATTCTGTGTTCTTTTCAAGCCAATGATGGAAACTGGCCAACATTAAAACAAAATTCAGGCTCTTCAGTGAAAGGGACACAGATTGCCAGCGTGGACTGGAGGGACTCTAGCACCGAGGGGCCTCTCAAGCAGGGGGCTGTCTCGAGCCAGCCTGTGCCCTTGCCAGCCTTGGGTGCCACAGAGAAGCTGGTAAGCCGTTTGTTTTTGTCACAGAGCACGAGCTCCTAACTGACCGCATCCCCGCCCGGCCTCTGTCCTCATCTGAGAGGGGGGCAGGCGGCGGCAGGAGACCCATGATCCCGTTCGTGTCCAAATCACATGCAGGCCGGGGCCCGGAGCACTTTTTTCAAAGGATGACTTTGTCTTTCTTTTTAACATCTAAATTTAGGGCCTCGAGATGGGCAAAGTGCCACCCCCGATCCCTGGCGTTGGCAAGCAGCCGCCCCCAAGCTATGGGACATACCCGAGTCCTGCGCCCGTGGGCCCAGGCTCGACCAACTCCCTGGAGAGGAGGAAGGAGGGCAGCTTGCCCAGGCCCAGCACAGGCCTGCCCAGTCGACAGAAACCTGCCCCGCTGCCCCCTGCGGGCAGCCCCCACCCACCGGGTTCCTCGCAGCAGATCCAGCAGAGAATTTCTGTGCCACCAAGTCCCACGTACCCGCCAGCAGGGCTGCCTGCATTTCCAGCTGGAGACGGCAAACCTGAACTCCCACTGACTGTGGCCATTAGGCCTTTTCTGGCTGATAAAGGATCAAGGCCACAGTCCCCCAGGAAAGGACCCCAGACAGTGAATTCAAGCTCCATATACTCCATGTACCTCCAGCAAGCCACACCACCTAAGAACTACCAGCCAGCGGCACACGGCACCTTAAATAAGTCGGTTAAAGCAGGTACGAGGGTCTGGATCTCTTCTCTTGGGGCTAGGAAATCACACCTAAGAAAAAAGGCCAAGCCATAGCCTTACTTCTGGGTCACCTGCATTTAGGATTAAACTTGACGCTTACGTAAAGTGTAGCCGGGCCTCTGTGAGAGATGGGGGCACACGGAGAAACGCATAGAGCAGTTGTGCAGGTGGGCCGCAGCTCCGGCTTCCTGTCTGAGCACCCGCCTGCCCACGTTACTCAGGAAATCCAGTTCCCGGAAGGGTGAGATTGTGGAATTTCCTTTTTCTCCTGCTTCAGAGTCACTCGTGCAGGACCTGCCTGGGGAGCTGGCAGCCTCCTAGAGGTAGCTGAGCCAGCCCTGTGGAGGGGTAGTGTCTCGAGGGGGTGGGGATTGCAGCTGTGGCCCCTCCCCAGAGCCCACAGGGAGAAGAGCCCTGGCGGGATGAGGGGTTCTGGGCAGGAGGTGGAGAGAACGGAGCCTGCCTGGAGGCAGGCAGAGGCTTACGGCGCTTCGGAGCTGTGCGGCAGGCAGGCTGCCGTGCATCAGCACGGGCTGGGGCCTCTAGACCTGCACGCTCCTGGAGGGGCTGCCTGCGGCAGGCTCCGGCCCACGCGGAAAGGCCGGCCCCTTCTCTAGAGCTCCCAGGCCGTCAGGGGGGCCCTCCTTTCTGAGGCCACTCGGCTTGGTTCTTGTCTCCTTGGCCCGGAGAGAGCGAGCACCTGTTGAAGGCAGGAAGGTGGGTTGGTGACCTTTTGTTGTTGTTCAATTTGAAAAAGCCCCGATGTCAAAAGTGATCAATTAGAGACAGTCCACCTTCCAGGAGTGGTGGGGTTCTGTCAACGGCGGGTTCCTTTGGGGTTTAGCACTGGGGCTTAGCATCCTCAGCAGCAGCTTCACGGTCTCTGTGGGAGCCCATCTCCGTGTCATCAAAGGTGCTTGGTGACCAGGCGCCAGACTCCACAGGCTGCTGAGGCCCCATCCGCTGTGTCTCCTCCAGTGTATGGGAAGCCTGTGCTACCGTCTGGCTCGACGTCTCCGTCCCCATTACCGTTTCTGCATGGGTCGCTGGCCACGAGCACCTCGCAGCCCCAGCCACCGTCAGAAAGCGCGGAGAAAGAGCCGGAGCAGGACAGCCCTGCCCCTCCCGGCGACGGGGGCGGCGCCAGCACCGTGGAGAGCCTGCCGCGGCCGCTCAGCCCCACCAAGCTCACGCCCATCGTGCACTCGCCGCTGCGCTACCAGAGCGACGCCGACCTGGAGGCCCTGCGCAGGAAGCTGGCCAACGCGCCCCGGCCTCTGAAGAAGCGCAGCTCCATCACGGAGCCCGAGGGCCCCGGCGGGCCCAACATCCAGAAGCTGCTGTACCAGCGGTTCAACACCCTGGCCGGAGGCATGGAGGGCACCCCCTTCTACCAGCCCAGCCCCTCGCAGGACTTCCTGGGCACCTTAGCCGACGTGGACAACGGGAACACCACGGCCAACGGGAACCTGGGGGAGGCTAGCCCGGCCCCCCCCACAGCCCCTCACCCTGCGGAGCCGGCCCCGGCCTCAGACGCCAATGACAACCAGCTCCCTTCCCCCGAACCGGAGGGGCTCACCTGTCCCCCAGACACCCACCAAACAGCTGAGCCGGCTGAGGATGACAACAACAACGTGGCCACAGCCCCGTCCACAGAGCAGGTCCCCAGCCCTGGGGCCGAGGCCCCCTCTCCAGGGGAGGAGCAAGTCCTCCTGTCACTTCCCCCGGCCGTGCCCCCTCCTGCTGTCTCTACGGTGGGTGTCACCCTAGACCAAGGCCACCGCTCCCTCGTCACCCAGCCAGCACTTGTCAAGGATGCGCCTGTGTTGGCTGTGGTGCCAGGGGCTCTGGGGCTCTGCGGGGGCTCTTGGGGTGGTGGTCTCCTACTAGGGGGCCCAAGAAGATGTCCCCAAGGAGAGAGGGCCACGCCTGGGATCCCAAGGGCAGGCAGTGAGGAAGGAGGATCTCCAGACAAAACCCGGCGGGAGGGCTGCAGAGGGAGCCCTCACGGGCGGGAGGGAGCTGCCAGCTCTGGGTGGAAGCAGTTAAGCTTGGCTGCCTCCCCGGGGCGCCCCGGGCAGAGCTGGTCCTGTGCGGCCCGGGGCTGCTGCTCCACCTGGCCTCTAGCCCCTGCCCGCGGCCCACCGCAGCGGCCTGTCACCTTTAAGTCACAAGCGTGCTCCTTCCCAATAGAGCAAACGGACCAACCTGAAGAAGCCGAACTCGGAGCGCACGGGGCACGGGCTGAGGGTCCGGTTCAACCCCCTGGCGCTGCTTCTGGACGCCTCCCTGGAGGGGGAGTTCGACCTGGTGCAGAGGGTCATCTACGAGGTGAGCCAGCGCCCCGCGGCCCCGCGCTGCCTGCGCCCGGGCGGGGCTCACGCGCCCTGTGTCCTAGGTGGAGGACCCCAGCAAGCCCAACGACGAGGGCATCACCCCGCTGCACAACGCCGTCTGCGCGGGCCACCACCACATCGTGAGGTTCCTGCTGGACTTCGGCGTCAACGTGAACGCCGCCGACAGCGACGGCTGGTGAGGCCCCGGGTCCGTCGGGTGGTGGGTCTGGGGGGGACGAGGATGCGGCACGTGGTCCCAGAGCTGCGCGGCCCCCCGGCCTGAGTTCTTTCAGCGGTTCTGTGAAAGCCTCGGCTCTGTGAGTGGGAGTGGTTGGCTCGTGCTGCGGTGCAGGCCCTGGGCCTCCTGAGCCGCAGGCAGCTGTCTGTTGTGCGTTCGAACAACTCGTGCTTTTTCAGTGTCACACGTGCACAACAGTTATCAGCACAGCTGTTGCAAAGGACGCGCCGGCCGTGGGAGGGACGTCCGTCTTCTAGGCCATTCTCAGTCCACTCCCCACCCGCCCTTTTCCAAAGCAGCGTGTGGTAGAAATCAGGCCACTGAAAAGACAGCAGCGCGGCTGCTTGCTGGGCCCTGAGCAGCCAGCCCTGGGGCGGCCTGGTCCCAGCCACCCCGCAGGGCACGAGCGTCGCCCCCGTCCCTTCCAGGACGCCACTGCACTGCGCCGCCTCTTGCAACAGCGTCCACCTCTGCAAGCAGCTGGTGGAGAGCGGCGCCGCCATCTTCGCCTCGACCGTCAGCGACATCGAGACGGCTGCAGACAAGTGCGAGGAGATGGAGGAGGGCTACATCCAGTGCTCCCAGTTTCTATACGGTACGTGGGGGCTGGGGGTGCCGCTCAGGCTTCTGCCCTGCGCCGCTGCGGGGACACGCCCATGCTGCCCACCCGGCGGGGGAGAAGCCCCGTGCTCACCCTCAAGGCAGCCCCGTGAGCCTCCCGATGGAGCGCACACGTCCTCAGACGCGTTCCTGAAGAGTGTGGAAAAGCCACGTTCTCAGGATTCCCTGCCAGGGTATTAAAAACAAAATCGCTTCCATCTTTGCTGCCCCTCTGGGCAGGGGAGGGGGGACGAGGGCAGCTGGGCAGCGCCTGTCTGTGCACTTGGGCTGGGAGGCCCCAGGACTTGGAGTGGGCCCAGGGAGAGTCTGTGTGACCAAGGTGTCCCAGGGTGGGACCTGTCCCCGCCTGGCGGTGGCCACGAATGAGAGGCTCTCGTCTTCATAAAGCCGCCTCAGACCCGGCTGGGATTTCCAAGGGCGGGAAGGTCTCTGTCTTGGGGGCTGAACAGTCACAGGCCATCTGCTCTACAGACAACCGGAGCACCTGTGGGCCCAGCCTACCTGAGACCCTGGGCACACAGCGATCACCGCAATAGGCAGCCCCTCCGGGCCAGTGCCAGTGCAAAGGCCACGCGTGGGGCTGTGGGCTGCAGGCACGGAGGCCTTCCTTGGGCCCCGCAGGCAGGCGAGTCGGGCAGTGAGCTCCCTGGGTCGCGGTGGCGCTGTCCAGTGCTGCTCCTTGAGCGCTTTCAGCCGCCCAGGAGCAGTCACACAGCTGCGTTGGTCATCGACTTTGGAAGTCTCTTCTAGCTGTGGGTGGTTCGACCATAACGAGTGCCGTTTTGGACAACACACCTTTGCTTCTGGACACAGAGCTCGAGCAGCGGGCCTCCTGCGGGGACTGCGCCCAGGAAGCAAAGGGCGGCGGCCGTCCTCGGCTCCAGCCCTGTCCCTTCCTGCCCTGGAGCCGGGCGCTCTCTGCAGCCCACACCCCACGGAGACCTGACCATTCGCTCTCGTGTCCCAGGCGTGCAGGAGAAATTGGGCGTGATGAACAAAGGCGTGGTCTATGCCCTGTGGGCTTACGATGCCCAGAACAGTGACGAGCTGTCCTTCCACGAAGGGGACGCCCTCACCATCCTGAGACGCAAGGATGAAAGCGAGACCGACTGGTGGTGGGCTCGCCTTGGGGACCGGGAGGGCTACGTGCCCAAAAACCTGCTGGGGGTAAGCACCCTGAGTGGCACTCCTGAGGCCTCGTGCCCCTGGTCAGCTGTCCCTCCCTGTCTGCCCGCCGGTCACACGGCACTGGGTGGAGCACGGGGTGAAGTCCTGCTGGGCAGGAGATGGCCTTTCTCAAGTCCTGCGGGCGCCGTGGGGAGGCCTGCGCACCCTGCCGAGGGCTGCCGAGCCACACGCAGCCTGGCTTGGCGGTGGGGAGCCTGCAGGCCGCTCCCTGAGCTGTCAGACCCTCCCTGGGCAGAGCGGGGCCCCTGCTCTCCGTGCTGCGAGCCAGGCGCCTGCAGGAGCCTTACAGTGACAGGCATGACTGGTGGGTGGCGCAGTGCTCTGAGAAGGGGACGGCCATCCTGGGAACGGGGCGGGCCCCTGGAGGAGCTGGTGTGCAGCCTCCTGGGGGAGCCGCCCCGGAGCCTGGCATCTGCACTGGTTCCCTGGTCCTGACTCCCGTCCCTTACTTCCCAGTTGTATCCGCGGATCAAACCCCGGCAGCGCACGCTCGCCTGAACTTCCCCCAGGAGGCCCGCGGCGGCTTGCCCGCGACGAGGAGCCCCCGAAGAGAGGATCCTGCCGTCTCCCAGGAAGGCCGGAGCTGGAGGTGGCCTGACGGTGCTCCGTCCGGCAGGCAGCATGCATGTGAACCCCAGCAGTTTCTAGGTGAGGCCCCGGCTCCACTCCGCCCCCGGTGGGAGAGCAGGTTCTCCTCCAGGGAGACTGAACTTGCTGTTAGCGCAGCTCCGAATAAATAGCCAGCTTTCTCAGCCACCGCCCTGTTGCCACTGAGAAGCCCCGTCATTAACCCCGGGTTGGTTGCCAGTGAAGATACACGCTCTGACGGACACGGGCCCAAGGCCCTCGTTCCCAGTGTCACCCCAGCCCCAACAGCGAGAACTCGCAGCTGCCAAGGTGCGTCCCCCGCTAGAGCCCTGCCCTCCTGTTCCCGGAGGTCACAGATACCCTCACCCTTTCCATCCTCGCCACACGCGTGTCTTCCTCTCGTCACCAAAGGAGCCCCGTTGGAAACGTCTGTCTCTTGGTGGCGCCTAATGCGTGGGCTCCACTTCCCATGTCAGGCCCTGGCCTAGGTCACCCACGGCTGGCGGTGCTGGGCTGGACTCCATGCCACGGGCACGAGGGCCCCTAGGACCAGGCGACACGCGGTCAGGCGTCCCAACCCAGCACCACCTTCTCCGCAGCCCCTTGCTGCCCAGGCGTGTTTCTCAGCCCCTCATGGCGGGGACGCCTGCTCGGCACGAGGGGCAGCGGCGAGGGTCCGGTGGCCGTGATGCAATAACCTTCCCCCCAGTTCCAGACCTAAAGCAAGTATTCACCTCGGGAAGTTTGAACTGGACGTGCGGGCTTTTATGTGTAACCCAAAGTATTTTTTGACTAAGCCACTCAAAACTATCAAAACCATGTTGGAAATGTTTTCTCTCATTAAAATCCAGGCCCTTAGGCTTTATTTTCCATGTACGAGTCTTGTGTGTAATTTATGTACAAACGTGTAGATCCTTGCTGAAGCCGGCCCCTCTAGGCACTGGCTGTACAGCGGGTGGCGCGGGACAGCCTCCGCCGATGCCATGTCACTGTGCACGCAATAAACCGCTGTCTCCCACCGGCGGCTTCGAGTCTTGTGTTCTGGAGCCAGAACAGAGCTGAGCAGGAGGCTCAGTTGTCTAGACAGAGTGAGGCAAGGCCTGATACGTATTTTCAAAATAGGTTTTAATCACAGGTTGTATATACAAATCGTCGTACAGTTACTTTGATAAAGTGAACTAGTAAGTGAAAAGTACAAAACACACAGCTTGCTCCCTCCCTCCCTCTGTGAAGTAGCAAAGGTTTGTTCAGGGCCCCAAATTAGTGACGCAGCAGACAGTCTCTAGAATGGGCTCAGGCAGACTCTAAACTGGTGTGTTAGAAATCAGGCCAGGCTGTCACTGCTCAGGTCATTCCCGTGGAAGAATTAATAGCATGAACATCAAGGGGCCAGAAGCTTCTAGGAAACTTGGGCACTCGTAAAGACATGGTAGAGATTATGCTAAAAACAGTTCAGCAGTAGTGTAGCTCGGGCTCTCCCACCCCTGATTAAGTATCACGATAACCCACTCTAAATAAAGCATGAGCTCCGTTAATCAGCCGTCTCCATATTGCACTAGGTAAGCGCCGAATGAATACTTGAGCTGCGTTTCCAGCACGTGTGGGGTTAGTCACGCCCGCGCGCACGCGCTCAGAGAGCAGGCGCCACCGCCCGGCGCGGGGTCCAGCCCGCCTGCAGCTACTGGTCCCGAGACTCGTAGAGGAGCTTGGCGGCCTGCAAGGTGACGAGAGGGAAACCGTGCCTGGCTGAAGCGGGTGGGGTGTCCGGAAAGGTGGGCGGTGCTCTCAGCAGAAGGGCTGGGCCCACGTACCTTGTGCATGGCTGCCAGCCACGCTGTCGCCTGCCTCCTGCTGCCATTTGCGTCCTCCCCGGCCGTCAGCTTCAGCTGCGTCACGCCCTCTGCCCCCGGTGCTGGGTACTGCAGGGACATGCCCGTGGCCCGCGCGTTGCCTCCTGGAGGTGAGGAGACCGCAGGGGACCCTGAGCACCCTGGAAGCCACCAGCCCCGATGTGGCAGCCGGTGCAGGTCTTGGAGGCACCCTGCCGAACACGCCACAGCACACCACCCAGAGCTCAGTGACCCCCCCCCGCCACCACGCTGCCGCACCCCCACCCCGCTCTTGAGAGCCAGGGCCACGGTGGAGGACACCAGAGAAGTGCCACCAACACGCCACCCTGGTACACAAGGTCCCAAAGAGACTCCGCGTGCGGCTCAGCCTGCTGGATGCTGCCCGTCTCTGGGCTGGGACTGGGGAGGCGACGACCCAGCTCCGACACCTGCTCTGGAAACCAAGCCTCGCAGTGAGCTGCTCCTACCGCCTCTCGACTCGGGGAGGAAGACGCCGCCTCTCAGGAGGTCCTGTCCACCAGGCCCTCAGGCTGGGCCCCCCGAGGCCCGGGCAGCCCCCTCGGAGCGCTTCACAAGCCGGGGTCCGGGCAGGCGGGCAGGCGCTCCCAGGTAGAGCTTTACCGGCCCAAGGCCACAGCCACACGTCCACACCTCCTGGGACTACCGCCTCGTTTTCAGTCTGTGGCCAGCAAAACCGAACACCGGTCCTACCCGGCCCTCGACAAAGGGCCCAGCCCGCTCCCCCCTGGACGGAAGGGTCACTGTGCTCCCGGAAGGGCCACGGGGACCCCTCGCAGGAGGACCACGGCTTCCCTGGGCGCCCTGGGGTCTGGCCCTTCAACACGCAGCCCTCCACAGGGGCCACCAGGCACAAGCCCGCGCTCGGAACGGAGGTGGCCAAGCACCGCCCCGCGCTTGCCTCAGCGCTGGGGCGCAAGGCGCGAGCAGGTGGCCCCGGGAGGCGCAGGAAGCCCCTGGAGGACCCGCCGCCCAGCCCGCAGGGCACTGGCAGGAGGTCAGGACGGGAACACCGCCCCTGGGCTTGAGAGCTGAGCGAATGGGGTCGTTTCTGCACTTAGGCCTCGTCGCACACCCACCCCTGGGGAAGCCCGTGGGCCCTCCGGGACCCGGGGCTGGTCCCCCAGACAGAGCGGAGGCTGAGGGCGGCGGGGAGCGGGGAGGGCGCGGGGCTGAGCTTCGGAGGCGGGCTGGCTCCCCAGGAGGCTGGGGTGAGTGTGACTGTCTTTTGCTACGTCAGGAGGGCAGGCGGGCAGGAGGGAGCAGCAAGAGCCAGTCGGGAGACAGACAGCAAGACGGGTTAGGGCGCGTGGACGCCTTCAGCGCGCTCCGCACAGACGGGGCCCCAGCTCCACTTCAGGGGCAGGACGGCTGCTCAAGTGCAGCAGTTTAGGTGGAACGATCCAGAAGGGGATGGTGCTCCGCGAGCTCACAGACCCCGGCGGGCCAGGCGGGCCGGGGGCACCACCGCAGACCCTGGGAGCCGGGCCGATGCCCGCTGCCTCTGGGCCTGACCCTGGACGCGAGTCCCAGAGCAAGCGAATCCCACCGCGGCTTCCTTCCTCCAAATGTTAAGCCCATTCACCTGGCGAGTTCCTGAAGCCACTTTCTACACACGAGTCCTTGGGGGCGACGGGCAGGCGCCTCAGAGACCCTGCCACCCGCTGAGCAGGATGGGGGGGGCCCCCCGGCCTCGATGCTGAGCGTTACCCTGAGAATCGCCTGCGGGCGCTGCGCGCGTTTACCTCCGGGAGGGAAGCCTTCGCTGAGCATCTGCACGGCGGAAATGCGGGCGATCTCCACCTCGTGGCGGCTGCTCCCGTCCAGAAGCAAGAATCTACAGCAAACACAGGGTGTCCACACCGGGCCGTTTCAGGCCAGGGCCCGGGGGACAGCTGCCGGCGCCCAGCGGCACCCGGCGGCGCCCTGCCCTTACCTCTGGTTGTTGGAAAGGCGACACACCATCGTTTCCGGTTTCTCCGAGTGGCCGAAAGTGACGAGGAAGGTGGCTCCTTGGGATGCAGACCCAGATGTGAGGACACGGCAGCTCGGGGAGGAGGGGTGGCGGCAAAGCGGACAGACTGGGCTCACGGGGGCGGGTCAGGGTCCGGCGGGGGCCGCCGGGGGACCCTCCCGGCCCCCAGGGCCGCTCCCTGCGGCCGGCCCGGGGCGCTTACCGCTCAGGAGCACCTTGAGCTGCTTGTCGAAGAACTCGGCCTCCCGGTGCGACACCAGGGCGCACTCCGCGCACTGCCGCACCGGGTCCACGAAGCACATGCGCCGCAGCGCCACCTTCTGGCTGCAGCACTTGTCGCAGAAGCACTTCCCACACCGGCGACAGTGGTGCTGGAGAGGCCACACGGTGGGCAGTGAGGACCCGCGGGGACCAACCCCGCCGCCCCGCCCCGCCCCCGCCCGCTCACCTTCCTGGTGAGGAAGTCAAACTTGGCGCCACACTGCATGCACCTCGGGCACTAGGAGGGAAGGCGATGCAGCGTCAAGGCCCCAAGCGCAAGGCCCCGAGGCCGGCCGCCCGGCTCAGTCTCCGCTGTGGGAAGGCTGCTCCTGGACGCGCGAGCCACCTGGGCCGACGACAGGGTGCCAGCCCCGGGAGCAGACACCCTGACCACGTGACCCAGGGTGACCTGGCTGGTCCCCAGCCAGCCCTGGCACGGTCCTCACTGACTGGCTTCACTCCCGCCTGGGCCGGTGGCTCCGAGGAAATTCAGCGGTGCCAGAGCCCACCAGGTCCAGCGGGCCTAAGACACAGCCCAGTGCCCAGCCATGCAGAGGCTTCTGGAAGGAGCCCGTGACCCTCTCCTTTCGGACGAGGCTGTGACCCTGCCCTGGGCTGGTGTCTGAGCCTTTTGTAATCCTGTGACTAACGTCTCTTTATTTTCTCTTTGCTCTTATGGTGCCCTCTGGACTTGGACACAGGGCCTGGCCCACCCTGGCCTTCCAGGACCATCCACGGAGTCCCTGCTGGCTTCAGGCACAAGCTAACTCATCACTGCCACTGCCTCCCATTGTCAGTTCTGGAATGTTCCGTGTGTTGGGCACTGGGGGGTCCCCGCCACATGGCAGGCTCTCCAGTGACCTCACACCCGTGCCAGCCATAGAACCCACCGGATGTGGGCATAGCCAGGGAGGCTACGTGTCCTGCTGCCCGACACTCACCAGGAGGTTCACATCTGGCAACGGAGACCGATTTCTAAGTGAAGTCCACAGTAAAATTTAAAACTTGCTTCCTTAAAAATATTAGTGTCCTAGAGGTTTCTTGCTAATAACCAATGAGGATATTCAAAAAATTGACAAGATAAATTTCCTGTCGATTATATAAGAGAAAAGAAACATTTAAAATTATCAAGAGGGAGTTCCCGTCGTGGCGCAGTGGTTAACGAATCCAACTAGGAACCATGAGGTTGTGGGTTCGATCCCTGCCTTTGCTCAGTGGGTCAAGGTTCCAGCGTTACCGTGAGCTGTGGTGTAGGTTGCAGACACGGCTCGGATCCCGCGTTGCTGTGGCTCTGGCGTAGGCCGGTGGCTACAGCTCCAATTCGACCCCTAGCCTGGGAACCTCTACATGCTGCGGGAGCAGCCCAAAGAAATAGCAAAAAAAAAAAGACAAAATAAAATAAAATAAAATTATCAAGAGAACAACTTGATATGAAAAGAGAAGTAAGGAAATAAAGCAAGGGCTGAAGATACGAGAGTAAGACTGTGGCCAGAGAACACAGACCTTGTGTAAAGAAGCTGCACCACAAGGCACCAGAATCACAGGCCAGGCCCCAGGACCCATGAGCTGCGCCGGACCCGGAGGCTCTGGGGCTCCAGGACACTGCTACCTGGGGAGACGGGGTCCAGAAACAGCTTCCGCCCATTCCCACCATTCGAGCAAAAGGTGTCTGAGATGCCAGCCCCTCAGACGGCATCACACCCAGGCCCCTGTGTCACCACACTGCCACCAGGGTGGGCTGAAGCTAGTGTCACGCGGGCATCATCACTAGGAGACCCAGGACTTGCAAGGGCAGACCCACCAAAGGGCCGCTGAGGAGCACGGGGAGAGCCCTGGATGTGAGGTGCGGGTTAGAGACACACACACACACAGACGCTGCCTGATCCTCTCCAGGCCGCCCGCTAGAATGGGCGGCAGGACCTCAGCATCCTCCGTTCTCCCAGCACCTCAGTCCACAGCAAGTGGCATAAATAGGAGAGCCCGAGTTTCCTCTGCGGTGCAGCAGGTCGAGGATGGGCACTGCCGCAGCTGCACCGCAGCTCAGGGCGCGCCTGGGACAGGTTGACCTGGGGTGACGCACCCCCTCGACTGCTCATCCCCACCTGCCTGGCCCGTGGAGCCGGGGTCCCCTCCGCCGCCCCGCCCCGGAGGGAGCCCTCGCTGTCCACCCTTGTCCCTCCTCCCCCAAGTCCAGCTTTGTTTTGTTGACACATCTGTGCTCCCTCCCCCGGGCTCTGCATCTGCATCTGAGCGTCAGTGACAGCACAGCACGACCGCAGCTGTCAGTCCACCTGTGCCACGGACGGGAAGAAAGGGGGGTGCAAAACGGCTTGGACTTTAAGGATGTGGGGGGTATCTGGGGCTCTCCTTGCAGCACGTCCAGGTGGCTGTATGCCCAGCCCACAGCCCCCTCCCCTTGCCACAGACACTTTGACAGCACTCACACAGGGCTGCCCTCCTCACCAGCTCCCGGGGGTGGAGTCCCCTCCGTGTTGACACTAGACAAGTGACTCAGTCACTTCTGGGGCACGAACCCCTCTGAGAGGCCGAGAGCTACAGGCGTCTGCGCCCCCCCCCATTTTCCCACATCTGTAAGGGACGTCCCCATGGGCACAGCTACCCACCAACCCAGGGTCAACAGACGTGGGCGGGGCTGGCCAGAGCCAGCGGAAGACAGGCTCCGGCCGCCACAGGGTCACTCATCTGCCCACCGGGCAACGCTCAGGCGTGCCTCCCTCCTGCTCCACTGCCCCCGCTCCAGCCACCAGCAGGGAGCCTAACACCAAGCAGCAGGGGAGGCGCCACCGCCACCCAGGCCGACGCCATCCCCATCCACCAGCACACATGGCCCCAGGACAACACTGCCTTTGGTAACTTCTGGAGCAGGGCCAGTAACTGCAAAACATACTTCCCTAAACTCAGAGGAGAGGCAGTCCTCGGTCACTCGGGGCCTCCGGGGCCTCTCTGGCTGCCCAGCCGGCAACCTGGGGCCGTGTTTCTGAGGGCACCCTGCCATCCTTCCCACCAGAGGAGGAGGGAGCGCCAGGCTGAGCCAAGCGCCGCAGCCCAGCCTTATCAGTCTCCCCAGAGCTCCCCAGACAGGGACGCAGAGGAGGGCCAGCTGAGCAGGAAAACCTACGAAACAACTCATTCAGGAAACAGCGAAGGGCTGAGGGGGTCGGGGCTCACTTAAGGGGAAGCGCTGCCGCGTCCAGACCCCTTCACCCCCGAAGCAGACACGTCTGGGGGATCTACTGGGGGAACCGTGTCTAAAGAGGGGCCTCAGGGGGCAGCACTGGCCTGGCCTCCAGGACACCTCGGGTGCCGGCCCAGTGAGCCGGGGACACCGTGGGCACAGAGTCTGCCCGGCGCTCCCGGTGCTGCCCCGCCCCATGAACCACGATAACACCTGCCGGTGCCCTCACTGACTCAGTTAAATGAACTCTGTGAGGCTCGATCATTTGTGAAAAGGAGAGTCAGGAGGTTACCTTTTCCCCTTTAATTATCTTTTAACAGCAGGAACCAAGGAGGCCAGGCAAGGAAAGGTTACCTGAGTTCAAAGACAACAAGCACCAGGAGGTAAAATGCAGAAAAGAAAGAGCACAAACAGGGCGACAAGAAACCAAAGCCCCCGCCCGGCCCGGCCCCCCGCAGCGACCCCAGCGCCCACGCCCCGGCACCTCGCCCTCTCTGTGCAGCGACCTGCGGGAAGGCGGGACCGCGACCTACCCAGGACGGCGCCACGGAGGTGGGAGAAAAGAGCAGCCCTGGCCGGTCCGGGCTGTGCCCCTCCCCAGCCTCTGGGCGCTTCATCGCCACCGCCTTAAAACACCTGATCGCATTTCTCCGCAGAAAACCTGCTGCCCGGGATCCTCGGGAGGGAGGAAAAGTACTCAGAATGCGGGAGGGAGTTCAACTTAAAGCACCTCCCAAAACCATGGTACTTTCACGTCTCTTAAAACACACGCGATTTACAGGAATGCATGAAGGTTTTCCGCCCGGCTTCCCAGAGCTGAGAATTACTGGCTTATGGGATCCTGTCCAAACCCCAGGGCACAGCACAAAAGGGCCTTCAGAAAGTGCCGCACCCACCCCAACAGGACAGCTCACGCCTCCCCCGCCCTCACGTCGCGGAGCAGGTGCAGCTCCCCTAGCAGGGCGCCCTCCAGACTCTCCACCTGGAGACTCCGAACTGACACCCCAGACCCCGTTCAAACACCGCCCGCCCGCCCGCCATCCACACACGGCGGGCCCTCCACACAGAGGCTGTGTTACAGATAAACAAACTCGGACGCCTGCTCGCCCCGCGGGGGAGGAGGCTGCAACTGTGTCAAAAGTTCCAGCTCGGCAGCTCGCGCGCCCGACGGACATGAAGGAATACGCGGATGACCTGGGAGGTGGGCAACGCCAGGGTCACAGCACAGAGGTCTGGGAGGGGGCGGGGCACGTTTCTTAAGAGGGGGGCAGACGGGGAGCCCCGAGAAGGAAAACCAGCAGAGGAAGAGTGCCCACGGCCCGGAGGCTCCGCCGGGGCGCCGAGGCTGGGGTCTCGAGGGAGGCCGTGGGGGCAGCGGGAAGGACAGCGGGGACCAGACGGGCCGGTGGCGGTTCCGGGGCCAGGGTGCGCGGGGGGGGGGCGGAGGGGTCGGGCTGGGGAGGGGTGTCGGGGGGCAGGGCGGGCCCGGGAGCCGACGCGGGCGCGGACCAGCTGGCGGGCGGCCGAGACCTACCTCCTTGTCCGGGACCCACTGCGGCTCCTCCAGGCCGAACGGGCTGCCGAAGGCGCGGTGCTCCGGCACCATGCGCAGGCCGCTGGGGGAGCGCACCAGCTTCTTGGCATCGCGGCGCGCGGCCACCTCGGAGGACATGACGCCGCCCCACAGCTCGCCCGCCGCCCGCCGCCCGCTACCCGGCCCTCGCCCCCCCGGAGCCCCGCCCCGCCCCGCCCCGCCAGCGAGGCTGACGGCGCCCGCGCCCAATCGCCACGCCCTGCCTGGAGCACAGGCCAATCGGCGTCTGGGGCCCGCCCCATCGCTGAGGTCTCCAATCGCCGTAAGGGCACCTCCCCTGCCACCCTGCGCCCGGCCACCAATAGGCAGTGAGGGCCGGCCCCAGCTCGCTCCGCCCCCGCGGGACGCTTGAGACTTTGGATTGGCCAGTTAGTCTGCGACGTGGGCGCTACTTCCTCTCCTATTGGCGTATCGAGCGCGGGGCGCCCAACGCCCATTGAGAGAGGAGGTTGGGAGGGCGGGACTGCGTGGCGGGCGGAAAGAATGGAGCGCGAGCGAGGTGAGATCGCAGAGTGACCGCCCGGGGCCGCGCGGGGGGAGGATGGAGGTGGAGGTGGCTTTGGGCGCCTAGAGCGCCTCGGGAGGGCTGGCTGGAGGGGCCGCGGGAGTGAGGGTCCTTGCGGGGTCCTGGTGGTGGGAGGCAGCCCGGCCGGTGCAGTGTGGGTGGGGCGGGAGGGGCTCGGTCCTTGGCCTCCAGCCCGCCCCGCTGCGGGGCCATGTGGGCTGTGGCAGCCGTCCCGGGCCCTGGGTTGAGAGGTGAACAGGACCTTGCAAAGTTCGCGCGTTTTAGAGGCGGGGAGGGGATGAGTCAAGGGCAGAGGGTGGACGAGCGCGGCGACGGATCGCCGGCTTGGAAGAGGTGTGCGCTGGTGGCAGGGTGTGTCTTCAGGCGTCCTTCAGGACGGCCAGCACAGGGTTCTGTTGGGCACCCAGCTCTGGGGCAGTGCTCAAAGCCACAGGGGCTGGAAAAGGAAAAGATCCCTAGAGGAGGAACAGGGTCCTGAGGTGGGCAGGGGGCCCAGAAGTGCAGGAGAAACCACAGCGGTGGCCCAACAGTGGGACGACCCGTGTGACCACCCAAGGTCCCAGGTCACAGCTCCCTCCCAGCAGCCGGAGGGAGGATGCCTGTTGCCACCTTTCCTGGGAGGGGGAGCAGCAGGAGGCCCCGTCTTGGGACGGGGCTCTCCCAGCAGGGCTGGACACCCCCAGGCAGCTCAGCCTCTGGATAACTGAGTTCTGCAGAGTGGGGACATCAGACGGTTCCCTTTGCATTGGTTAACAGGTGGGCTGTGTAAACTCAGGGTCAGGCTAATTTGGGTCAAGGGCTTAGAGCTCTTGGCCTGGACCTGAATCCCAAACTAGCCACTGTGTGGCTGTGTGACCATATGCTGTGGTCTGACTGTGGTCCCACTCCCGACCCAGTCCCCCTGTGTGTTGGCAGCGCAGGAGGCCGGGGCTCCCTGAGCCCCAAAGACAGAAGAGCGATTACACCTGGGAAGGCTCAGGCCTTCACTGCCGTTCATGCACACATTGCCGGCTCTGTGTTCTCATCTGTCTCGCCTCCATGCTCGTGCAGCAGAGTGTGTGGTGTCCCCTGAAACAGTAACTGCACACAGTGCTCTCAGCCTGCCCCCTGCTGCCGGGAGCTGCCTGTGCACACACTTCCCCCTGGATGGAGGGGTACGGCCCTGGGGGGCCCCTCAGGGAGGTAGAAGCGGGGCCACCGCCTGGAGCGCTTGGTCAGGTTCCACGGCCAGTGTCAGGAACACAGCAGATGCTCCACAGTCAGTCAGTCAGCTCCCAGGGGCCCCATACCCCCCCCACCACGTGGGCTGGAGCCACTGCAGGCCCCACTGGTTTTTCTGTGGGTTTCATGCACTGGCACCTCCCTCACCTGGTCATTCAGAATCCAGGCCCCAGCCCGGCCCCTCTGCCCTCCCCTTCTTTCTCAGGAACCTAACCTTGACCAGCTCAGGGGCACCCTGCACACAGCCTCAGGACCTGGGGTTTTTTCCCTTTTCTGTCTGCGCCTGTCGCATGAGGAATCTCCCTGGCCAGAGATTGAACCTGAACCACCACAGGGACAACGCCAGATCCTTAACCCTCTGAGCCATCACGGACTCCTCAGGGCCTGTTTTGAGCTACTCTGACCCCTGTCACCTCTTGTGCACTTGGTGCCGGGCCCTGCATCCAGGCTGCGCTTCTGCTCAAACTTGCAGCCCTGGCTGTCTCCTCTGCAGCCCGGCAGTGGTCAGCCCCACCCCGAACTGCCGGCCCGGGAGCGCCCCGTCCCCCTGCTCCACGCAAAACAGGGGACCAGCCTGCTGGCCAGGAAAACCCACAGGCTCGGGGTCCCCAGGGGGCCTCCTCAGGCAGGAGACCAGCTTTCTCACCCAGCAGCCACCCCCAGGGTGTTCTGGGTGACTTGGACCCCCCCTCCCCCCCCGCAGACCTGTGTCTCCCTGGCCAGACTGCAGCTGAGCTTGTGTGCACGACCTGGTTCTCCAAGCTTCTGGAACTGCCTGATACTTTCCATGTCAGTACGACATCCCAAACATGGAAAGCAAAGTCCCCAGTTGTGCACCCTGCCCTGGCTTTGTGAGTTGCCGAGTGGCTGGAGGCCCCTCTGGGCTCCCACGGTCTGCTGGCCAGGGTCCCAGAGGTTCCAACTTCCCTGACGTCCTACGCGCCGCATGGCTCGCCTTTTCCACTCTTTGCAGATTCCCTGCGGAGATGCACTTCAGCTGGGGAATGCAAAACCCACTCCCGGGTGAGCCGGGTCTCAGGGGGCAGGGCTGGAACACAAGCCTGCTTCTGCCGTTTTCTGCAGGGATGAAAGGGTCTGACCTTGGGAATTCGGGGGGACCGCTTCCAACGCGTCTGCCCAAGTTCTGAGTCACCAAATAATCGAACAGAGGTGTCACCTTAGACTTAGCGCAGTGGCGCTCCTGGTGCAGTGAAGCCCCTGCAAGTTCTGGGCTGCGGTGAGGTCCTGCCCCAAAGGGGCCTGCACCCCCGGCCAGTCACGCTGCCACACGGCTCCCGGGCGGCGCGAGGCGACGGCAGGACGCGGAACTCGTGCCCCTGGGCAGTCGTTTGTCTCGGGTCATCCCGTTGGAGACATGGATTTGGACCACCTGGACCTGAATCCCAGAATCCTCGCCGCGGTGAAGAAAGGTGCGTTTGCCGACACTCAGAGGAGGCGATTGTGAACGGATGCGTATACACTTGGCACGTGTTTGGCTTCCCTTTGGCCAAACCCGCTGCGCCACAGAACTCCCTGTGTGTCTGTGTAGGGCGAGTCTGCAAGGCTGCCCGGGGAGCCCGCCCTCTGCTCGCTCTTCCCAGGAGCACACTGCTGCTGGGACGTGCTGCGGCTTTGCAGCGTGTGCGTGTCTGTGTCTGTGTGTCTGTCTGTGTCTGTGTGTGTGTGTCTGTGTCTGTGTGTGTGTGTAACTGAAAGGACTTCTTTAAAGTTAACTTACTTGGGAGTTCCTGTTGCTCAGCGGTAACAAACCCAACCAATACCCATGAGGTCGCGGGTTCGATCCCTGGCCTCACTCAGTGGGTTAAGGATCCAGCGTCGCCGGGAGCTGTGGTGGGGGTGGCAGACGCCGCTCGGATCCCGTGTTGCTGTGGTGTAGGCCGGGTGGCTAGAGGTCCAATTCAGCCCCTGGCCTGGGAACCTCCATGTGCTGTGGGTGTGGCCCTAAAAAGCAAAAAATAAAAAACTTAATTTTATTTTCATCAAAGCCATACATGCATGTTGTTCGTCTAAACAGTGAAACGGAACTACTTACCACTTGCGGGTCTTTTAGCAGATTTTCGTATTTACATCTTAGTTTTTCATCAGGGTCCTTACGATGCTGTGTGTGATCTTAGTTTTTCAACAGGGTCCTTACGATGCTGTGTGTGATTTTTTTGCCTGTGTTGCCAGCTGCACACAGGACTCCCGTGTGGGGCGAGGACTGGCTGCCTTATGCTCGATGAGCCCCTGCTCCCTCCCCGCTCCCCCCACAGTTCGGGTCACACCAGCCATCAGAGCTGTGACTGGGGACCCACAGCTGTCACTGAACTGGCGAGTTAGGACTCTCCTTTCTTGCGCCATCTTTGGTTTCTCTCCAAAGTGAGTGGTTGCCTCTCTCCGCCTCCCTGATCATTCCCACACGTTCCAGTGGGTCTGTCAAGCACCAGGGCTTTTTTTTTTTTTTTGCTTTTTAGGGCCGCATCCGCGGCGTATGGAGGTTCCCAGGCTAGGGGTCGAATCAGAGCCACAGCTGCCGGCCCACACCACAGCCATGTCTACAACCTACACCACAGCTCACGGTAATGCCGGATCCTTAACCCACTGAGCGAGGCCAGGGATCGAACCTGCGTCCTCATGGTTCCTAGTTCGGTTCGTTTCCACTGCGCCACGACGGGAACTCCAGGGCTCCTTTCTAAACACGCAAAGGGTCGGACAGCCCGCCAAGCCTGCAGGTGCCGGTCTGCACCAGCCGCTCGCGCCGTCCGGCCTCCCTCCCCGGTGTCTGGCCACCTTCAACAGCCGGATGTTTGTTGAGCACGGGGTGGGGACGGGGCTCCATCCTGAGAGCGCAGCCGCACAGCCGCGGCTCTGTTTCCCGTTCCGTCCAGTCTGACCCTCTCTGTCCTTTAGCCCAAGCATTCACTGCATAGGTATTGAAGGTGACTGCTGACGAAGCTGGGTTAGTTCTCCCGTACCGTGCTGAGCTACGGGCCTAGTTCTTTTGTGTGTTGTCCGCGGGCCGCCTCCCGCATCGGTCGGATACGATGGGGCGTGCTTTTTTCTTTCTACTGGCTTGAAAAGGATACACGCGTCTAACTCAGAATTTCTCCCTCCCTCCGGCGCCCTCCCCCGCGGATGTGTCTGCTGTTCCGCCTCCTGTCACGGGCCTGTCCAGCGGGTGCTCGGGTCCCTCCCCGCAGCCCTCGCTCCAGCTCGGTTCCCGCACAGGCGCCCGGACTCCCTCAGGCCCCCACCTCGGAGAGGCCGTTCCTCCCGCAGCCGCTTGCTTCCTGTCCGGGGGGTTCTGGCACCTGCCATCAGGTCCCCACACACAACTGGGGGACAGCTGTTGTCACGGCTGTGTGGCCGGGCCTGACTGCAGACCTTGTCCTGTAAGTGATTTCTGCCGTTTCAGCCAAACTGAAGTCAGCGCGGGAGGTGCTGCGGTTCTCGGGGCCAGACCTGCAGAGACTGACCGGCCTCTCGGGCCCCGACGTGCAGCACCTGCTGAGAGCCGTGTCCTCACACCTGCGGGGAGGCAGCGTCTCCACAGGTGCCCGGCGCCCCTCTGCCGCTCAGGGGACGGGAGGGCGGTGTGAGCTCCCCCTGAGGGGCCCGTGGCGGGGGGAGGTGTCCGCGTGCCCACGGTCACCTGTCCTCCACCCGCAGCGCTCCAGCTGTACCGGCAGGAGGAGGAGTTCCCCGAGCAGCACCAGCGCCTGAGCCTGGGCTGCCCGGTGCTGGACGGGCTCCTCCGTGGCGGGCTGCCCCTGGACGGCATCACCGAGCTGGCCGGCCGCAGCTCCACGGGGAAGACCCAGCTGGCCCTGCAGCTCTGCCTGGCGGTGCAGCTCCCACGGCAGCACGGGGGCCTGGGCACCGGTGAGTAGGGGCACCTTTAGGGAGGTGGGACGTGACCGGCGAAGACCCGTGGCCGCCAGAACCACATTAAATGTTAGGTCCGAGGTGCGTTTTCTCGAGGAAGTGACTTCCCCGATCACGTGAGCAGAACGGCCACGTTCGGGCTCTGGAGTTGTCTTGCATCCTCGGCCTAAGAGAATGGGGAGCCCCCTCCCCGGCCCCCCACCTGCCGGCCCCCTTCAGGCAGCCCCCGGGCAGAAGCTTGGAGGACCGTGCACGTTGGGTCTGGTTCTGAAGCTCCCGGGACATGGCCTCGTCCCCAGGCAGCCAGGGTGCGGGAAGGTTCTGGAGGTGCCCAGGGTGGGGAGGCCGCCGCTGATGGGGCCCGGCTCCTCCTCCTAGCCTGCCCCTCGTCGCCAGGTTTGAAATTCTGTTGAACTGGAATTAGATCAAAATGAAAGACACCCTCACCAACAGGAGGCACAGACGCGGGTGGGTGCTTCTGGCTCTGCTCCGCGTCCCTCCCTGGGGCTGTGCAGGGACCGAGGCAGCAACAGGCATGGGGTTCCCGCTGTGGCTGCAGGAGCCTGGCGAGTGGGGCTCGGCCAGATCAGACCTTTCTTCTTTATTTAAAACCGAGACGTGCGGAGGCTCCCGTGTGTTGCAGCAGGTTAAGGGCCCAGTGTTGTCGCTGCAGCAGCTTGGCTTGCTGCTGTGGTGCAGTTTCGATCCCAGGCCCAGGAAATTTCTTATCCGAGGGCACAGCCAAAAACGGAAAACGTGACCCGAGACGTGGAACAAACGCGGTCCTGCAGCGCAGCCCCGGGACCGAGTCACCGTCCCGTGCTAAACCGTGCTGGGAAAGAGCGGTGTGTGCGGCTGACTGCTGTACCCCAGAAACTCCCGCCACATGGTGCTTCGGCGAACTCAGACACTGCGGAGTAACTCTCACACCATCAACTTCCTTCTGAAGACATGCAACTGGGGGAGTTCCCGTCGTGGCTCAGCAGTAACGAACCCGACCGGCATCCGTGAGGACACTGCTTCGATCCCCGGCCTCGCTCAGTGGGTTAAGGATCCGGCGTTGCCGTGAGCCGTGGCGTAGGTCGCCGACGCGGCTCGGATCCCGCGTTGCTGAGGCTCTGGCGTGGGCCCGCGGGTGTAGCTCCGATTCCATCCCTCGTCTGGGAGCCTCCATGTGCCGCGGGTGTGGCCCTAAAAAGACAAAAAAAGAAGTACAGCTGTGGATTTCAGTTCATTCCCAGGTGTGCCCACTGCCACCATCTGATGCCAGGACATCGTCCGCCCAAAGGGGCCCTGCCCCCGCCACCGTCACTCCCCGCGCCCCCCCAGCCCCTGGCAGCCCCGCTGTGCATTCCGTCTCCGCTGACTGGCCTGCTGCGGACACTGAGTAAACGGAATCTGTCAGGCGCGGCCCTTCGCTCGGCGGCAGGTCCGCAGGGTCCGTCCACGTTGGAGGCCTCGGCGCTTCATTCCTTTCTGGCCGAGTAACGTCGCGTGTGTCCAGCCTGTGGCTCAGTCCCCTTCTGAGGCGCTGCCGGTCACGGGAGTTGTTCAGGCCTCTTGGGCGAATGCGGCTCTGGGCGGGCACCCGGGAGCGGGAGGGCTGGTCGTGTGGCAGCGCCGTTTCCCCCCCGTCCAAGCCGACACGCGTGTCTCCTGCCAGCTGGCCGTCCTCATGCTGTGGGCCCTCCGGGACCAGTGCCGTGGAGCAGCCTTCACCTGCCGTGGCTCTTTCGTGCGTCTCTGGAGACATGTCCGTTCAGACCTTTCGCCCATTTGAAGATGGGGGTTGTGTGTCTTTTTGTGGTTAAGCTGTGGGAGATCTTTGTATCGTCTGGCTGCTGGACTAGACTCTCATCAGATGAACGGCCTGCAGGACGCCTTCTCGTTCTGTGGGCTGGCCTGTCACTTTCTTGATGTTGTCCTTTGAAGCGCAAGTTGTCCCTTGAAGCACAGTGATTACGGCCCACGTATGTCTTTTCTTGCTTGTGGTTTGTTTCGTGTCTAAGAAACCGCTGCCTCATCCAAGCTCGTAAGGTTCACCCCTGCTTCTTCTTCTAAGAGGTTCGCGGTCTGGGCTCTCACGTCTGACCCACTGAGACTCTAGTTTTGGTGGGTGGCGTGAGCTGGGGCTCTCGCTGCCGTCTCCCGCCTGTGTGTGTCCAGATGCTGAAGTGACTCCTCTCTCCTCGTGGCGCTGTCCCGAGACCGCTGTGTCAGCTGCCATGAGCAGGAGGTTTTATTTCCAGAGTCCCTGGTTCTTTGAGCTGCAGGCCTCGGGGCACAGTGCCTGGTGGGGGTTCCTGGCTCCAGGGGCAGGGGGCAGCCCTGCTCTTGGTTTACCGGCTTTTGCAGAGCCCGCAAGGACAGTGGCCACCACGCAGCCCAGAATCTTAGGAGCCGTGAGAGTGGAATGGAGGACAGAGCTTGGGGCTTGCGCTTGCGAAGCCGGGCGGCCCCGACGACCCCACTCGCTCTTCCACGGGAGGAGGCAGTCGGGCCGTCGGGCGCGGGCCGCGCTCACGGCGCTCTGGCTCCGCAGGGGCCGTGTACGTGTGCACGGAGGGCGCCTTCCCCAGCCGGCGTCTGCAGCAGCTCGTGGCGCAGCAGCAGCTCCTGCGGCCCGACGTGCCGGGGGACGTGCTCGGGAAGATCAAGTTCGGCGACCAGATCTTCGTGGAGCACGTGGCCGACGTGGTGAGCACCGGGGAGGGGGGCGGCCCGCGGGCATCGCGTGCTGGGACCGGTGTGGTTCCGGTCAGGTTGTCCGTTCCCTGAACTCGGGTGGACAAGGGCGTCCAGTAGGTTTTGTCAGCCTCGCCCACGAGGAGAGAGCTGGGGCCTGACACGCCCCCTCCAGCCCCTAGAAAAGGCCACAACCAGGCCAGCGCCTCCTGCCCTCCTGGCCAGAGGTGACCGCTGCCCAGAGAACAGGACCTGCCGTCCAGGCCGCTGGCCCAGCGGGAGTCTGAAGTGGGCGAGGCCCCGGGCCCGCACCTGGCCAGGGCCTAGTGGGCATGCAGACTGCTCACCGGGCCTGGCTGGGCCAGCAGTGACCCCACGTCTGGAAGCCGTCCCCAGCTCCCACGCCCTGTGGACAAGACAGTGGCGAGCACGCAGGGGGCGGCGGCCTGTGGGGAAGGGGCAGTGTTTGCACGGGAGCTGGGCCCCAGCGCACCGGAGCACGGGATGTCAGCCCCTCCCTGCTTCAGATTTGCTTTGGTTTGTTTGTTTCTGCTGCCCCTCGGGTATGGAGCTCCCGGGCCAGGGATCAGATCCGAGCCACAGTCGGGACCCAAGCTGCAGCTGCAGCTGCGCCAGATCCTTAACCCCCTGTGTGGGGCCGGGGATTGGACCTGCGTCCCAGAGCTCCCACAAGGCGGTCAATTCTGTTGCACCACAGCAGACACTCCATCTGAGAATTGTTTTGAAAAGAATTTCAGGTAAAAGATAAGATGTATAAACTTTTAATTTTAAAAAAATTTACAGTAAAATACATTATCACATGGAGCGTGGGGGCAGATAACAGGATGGGAAATGGCACAAGAGCCCGGACAGCCAGTGGCCTTTTCCAGGCGGTTCAGGACACAGCTCGTCAGGGGCAGAACGTCCTCCAGGGGCCAAGCGTGACCGGGGCTTCGCAAGCGAGCGTGTCCCAGCAGTGGTGTGGCTGTTAGTCTGACGGGGCCCAGGGCGCAGGGACACAGAAGATGTGGTGCTCCAGGCCCTCCAGCCTCCGCGACCGTCCCCTGGCTGTCACAGGGCCTGCTCTGGACACACACAAGCAGCGCTGTGCCGGCTCTCCCAGGCCCAGGTGCAGCCTCACTGCAAAGGAAGGCAGTGGGGTCGTGGCCAGGCCTGCCAAGACCCGCTTGGTTCTGGAAATAGGGCAGGTGGCGGAGACCCTGCCCCCTCACCCGGAGAGTCTATCTGGGGGCCCCACCGGGGAGGCTGGAGGGAGCCCAGTCCCCTCTTGACCTCCTGGAGGACCCCTGTTGGAGTCCTGTGTCCCATGGGCGCAGCCACCACCTGCCTGTGGTGACAGGAGGGTCCAGGACTCACGTTAAGGTTCGTGTCCTCCAGGCCACTGCTGCTGCTGCCATTCTCCACAAAAAGGGCCTCTGCTGGAGACAGCCTGGAGGTTTAAGCACAGAGCTGCGTTTCACCCCAGGGCGAGGAAGCACTGGGCAGGGCCCATTGGCACTGAGGCAGAGAGCCCAGGCGGGCAGGGCGAAGTGGCCCCAAGGGACAGGCCTGAGGGCGCCCCAGCCAGGCCAGAGCTGCTCAGAGCACAGGGGCCTTGGGGAGGCGTGGGGCTGGCCCACAGGTCACAGCCCATAGAGATGACCCTGCGCGCAGGACAGACCCAGATCCCCGCCTGCTGCCTCCCTCCTCCCTTCACAGGTGGGGCTGGGCAGTACCAGCGGCTCTGGTGAGGACAGGTCGGCCCTGGCAAGGGGCCGCTGAAGGAGAGGGCCTGGCTGCCACGACGGGGCCGGGAAGCAATAAGGGACAGGAGCGGGTCCCCTGGTGCAGGCGGTGACGGCCACCCCTCGGCTTCCAGGACACCCTGCTGGACTGCGTGAGTCGGAAAGTGCCTGTGCTGCTGTCGCGGGGCGTGGCCCGTCTGCTGGTCATCGACTCGGTGGCAGCCCCGTTCCGCTGCGAGTTTGCCGGCGCAGACTCGGCCCGCAGGGCCAGGCGTCTGCAGGCGCTGGGGGCCGAGCTGCGGCGGCTGAGCTGCGCCTTCCGGAGCCCCGTGCTCTGCATCAACCAGGTGGGCCTGCGCCCCGCGCGGGAGTGGTGGGGGGAGTCCTGTGCGGCTGGGCCACCAGAGGGGGGCCTCACCGCCGCTGACCCTCATCTGGCAGGTGACGGAGGCCGTGGATGCGCATGAGGCAGCAGGGTGAGTGGGGCCGTCCCAGCGGGCAGGGCGGTGGCGGGCGCCCGTGGTCCCTCCTGACCAGGGGGCTCGGCCTGTGTCCTCCCGCAGGGCCGGGGGGGAGCGGGCGTCGCCAGCCCTCGGAATAACCTGGTCCAGCCAGCTCCTGATGAGGCTGCTGATGGACCGGCGCCGCCCGGAGGAGGCCGCCCCCGCCCCACCCAGCCGCACCCTGAGGCTGGTCTTCGCCCCCCACCTGCCGCCCTGGTCCTGCTGCTACACAGTCACCACCGAGGGCGTGCGAGGCACGCCTGGGAGCGAGTCCTGCTGGATGACTCGCCAGGTTAGGGTCTCGGGGCGCACGGGCCTCCCCACCTGAGGACCAGGGTCTGCTCCGCCCTCTGGCTCTGGATGTGCACTGTTGTTTCCAGGCCATGGGCACTGCCCCCCGTGGCTGCGCCAGGGTCCCTACCTACAGAGGTCCCCTGGACGCCCAGCCTCTCAAGGAGCAGCCTTCTCTGTCCTGTGCCCACTTGGCTCCCATCCTCCTCCCAAAGCCCCCAGGCCCATGCCTCAGGCCACAGCGGGCCCGCTCACCCCCTTGAGGGGGTGTCGGCTCCTGGCCCCCCATGCACACTGCATGGCCAGAGCTTCCAGGGCTTCCATCTGGCACAGGGTGGCGAGAACTCCCCTGCAGGCTGCAGGGCCCAGGAGGGGAGGGACCAGGCAGAAGTGACGTCTGCGTGGCCTCAGCCGCCAGCCTTGGCTGGAGGAAGGAGCAGCCAGTGCGGCCCCGGTCTGGCCCATCTGCTGGGAAGCCAGTTCTGGGCACACAAGAGCACGTCCTGGTGTGTCCCGAGTGCCTCCTACAGCCTGGCCTCCCTGGCCAACGCCCAGGCAGGAGGCCCCCAACCCCACCCCAGGGGCCTGCGGCGCCTGCGACAAATGCCAGAACCCCAATGTCCGGTCGTGGCCACAAGGCGTGGTGTCAGCGTGTGTGACTGCTCAACCCTGCCGGCCTGTCTTGCCTTCACCCATTGTCGCTGTGTCTGTGCCACCACCTCACCACCTGGCACGCAGGCCTTGGACAAGGGCACGTGCGAGGTGACGGCCCCCGGCCCCTCGCCAGTTTGCTCTCTGCCAGGCACGGGCCTTGGCACGTGGGCTGCGCGCTGTCAGGCCTCCTCATGGCCCTTGGACATGTACGGGACCATCCACTCAGGCAGAACGGGCCCCAGAACAGCCCGGGGTGGGGCCGAAGGTCCCTGTCACCCGCTGGTTTGTACATTTCTCAGGGCAGGATCACCGTGCACAACTTCCATCATGTTTTCAGAGCCGTCTGTGACCCCAAAGAGGTGGCGTGGTGTGTGTTGAGCAGGAAAAGGCTCCTCTGTGGGAGTGGCGTTGTACAGAAGGGCCTTCCCACCAAAGCACAGGGACGTCACAACGGGAAATAAAACTTTATTCTTGCAACTGGACATGGAAAATTCTAAGTGCTTTCCTATGCACGTCACACCAACAATGAGAAAACCGTCGCTCCAAAGAGCAGGCACGTCTAGCGGCTGACCCACACCGCGGAGGTTCAGGCCAGCACGCAGCCCCTGGCGGCCAGGGGCCGTCCTGGGTGCCACCCACCACGGGCCTCGGGGCCCTTGCAGTGGGGTTTTCTGTGTCCCAGGAACGCCAACAGGTCCCAAAGGAGTGTCCGCCCTGCCTGTGCCGGGCCTCCCAGCCGCTCCACGGGGACAAGCGGACAGTCCTTGCAGAGCCAGGAACCCCGGGGTTAGCTCCCACCATCAGACGGCGCTCACTCAGCTGACCCGCTCACTTCTGCTTCCCAAAACCCCAAAAACAAGTGCAAATGTAAACACACCAGGAGTCGGCTTCCTACATCCAAACCTCCTACAAGGACGACGAGCACGACGCGCCGTAAACTCGGTACCCCTCACCGCCCTTAGACTCTACCAAAGACGGTTCCCCGCAGGGGCGTTCCCAGCAGCTTTCAGTTGCCGAAGGTAACCGAGTGAAGCCCTCTGCCGAGGGGAAAAGGCCCGGGGAGGCGCCGCAAGGGCCGGCTCTCCCTCAGCCACCTGCTGACGCTGGAGGTGCAGCCTGCAGACACTCGGCTCCTGTCCACGTCCCCCGCCAGGGGAGGCCAGCCTGATGGACAGTGTGGAAGTGTGTCCAGCCCTCGGGTGCCCCGACCAGGAAGGCAAGCGTCTAGCAGCCCCTCCAAGCGTCAACCTCCCACCAGACCTGAAGCAGTTACAACCTCATGTAGCCCTGGCTTTTTATTTGTCTTTTTAGGTGCACACCCGCGTCACGTGGCAGTTCCCAGGCGAGGGGTCTCATTTAGAGCCGCAGCTGCCGGCCTACACCACAGCCACAGCGACGCTGCTTCTGAAGCACGTCTGCAACCTGCACCGCGGCTCACCCCAACCCTGGATCCCTAACCCACTGAGCGCAGCCAGGGATCAAACCCACGTCCTCACAGATACGAGCTGGGTTTGTATCTGAACCATGACGGGAACTCCCTGACTTAGCTCTATTTTGCTAAGTTTGAAAAATGAGAAATTGCAAGGAGTTCCCTGGTGGTCTAATGGTTAAAACTTGGTACAGCCTGACCTGGGGACTGAGATCCCATCAAGCCCAAAAGCAGGGCGAATGCGAAGATTCCCAGGTAGAACCGCCTCTGAAACACGAAGGCTTTTACAGCCCGGCTTCGGGAAGCCCTGCCAGCTTCTATGCCAAAGGCTTCCAACGTGGCCTTGCAAAGGCCACCACAACGCTCAGGGAGCTGAGGCCAGGCCAGGTTCAACCAAGACTCCTGCAAAGAAGGCCTGCTTCCACCTACTGGGAGCTTCACATTAAATTCCCAGCCCTGTTTCTTCTTTTTACATGCCCTCTTTTTCCAGAAACAAGTGTCACTAAGGGAAGCTAAGGATGTTTCAGATGCACTGTTAGCTCTGTGGCTGGAACAAAACTTCAAATGTCGTGGGAGGAGGAGCTAGAAGAGCTTCTTGGTGCCCCCTCTGGGCTGCGATGTGACACAGACACTGCACCTGCACCTGGGCGGAGCCACGTGGCCCCTACTGTACCTAAACTCAGACTGGGAAGCAGTGCAGTGTCCGTGCAGGGATACCATTCTGCTCTTCTGTTTTCAGTGGTTTCTCAAAACCTATGGAAGTTTTTCAAACCCCTCTAGAGAGCATTTAAAAAATAAGTTCCTGGGAGTTCCCGTCGTGGCGCAGTGGTTAACGAATCCGACTAGGAACCATGAGGTTGCGGGTTCGGTCCCTGCCCTTGCTCAGTGGGTTAACGATCCGGCATTGCCGCGAGCTGTGGTGTAGGTTGCAGACGCGGCTCGGATCCCGCGTTGCTGTGGCTCTGGCGTAGGCCGGTGGCTACAGCTCTGATTCGACCCCTAGCCTGGGAACCTCCATATGCCGCAGAAGCGGCCCAAAGAAATAGCAAAAAGACAAAAAAAAAAAAAAAAAAAGTTCCTGGGAGTTCCTGTCGTGGCGCAGCGGTTAACAAATCCGACTAGGAACCATGAGGTTGCGGTTTTGATCCCTGGCCTTGCTCAGTGGGTTACAGATTTGGCGTTGCCGTGAGCTGGGGTGTGGGTCGCAGACGCAGCTAGGACCTGGCGTTGCTGTGGCTCTGGTGTAGGCCGGCGGCTACGGCTCTGATTCCTAGAGGTTCCTAGCCTGGGAACCTCCATGTGCCATGGGCACGGCCCTAAAAAGACCAAAAAAAAAGAAAAAAAAGTAAGTTCCTGATCCACTAGAAGCTGCAAAACCTTCATGGAGCTGGGGGCTGAAGAAAAGTGCGTGGCCAGAGCAGACAAGCTGCAGGAAAGCCACCAGCTGTGCAGGCCCCTCACCAGGGCAGCTGCATGCGCTCTGGAGCCTGCCTGCATGGATGCAGCCACTGCACAAGCAGAAGCACCTGCGCCATGCGGTCACACCTCAATTACAGGAAACTTTCAAACAAAGTTTTTTTGGTTTTTGGGGTTTTTTTTCTTTTTATGGCTGCACCCACAGCACGTGGAAGTTCCTAAGCTAGGGGTCAAGAAGGAGCTGCAGCTGAGAGCTACGCCACAGCCATAGCAACACTGGATCCTTAACCTGCTGAACCACAACGGGACCTCCCTGCTGTAACCAACCCTAGGATGCCCCAAGCCCACACTCAGCCTGAAGGACACATGCAGCCCGAGGGCGCCCGGAGGGAGCAGGCACCCAGCCCAGCACGATTCCTGAGGAAAAGGGTGCTGGGAGTGCCTCTGCCGTGACACCACCACCACATAAAGTCGAAACCCGACTGCCTTTCACAAAGATGCTCACAGCTTCCCAGATCCCCTCTCGAACCCAAAGAGAGCACGAGTCCTCCGGTTCTAGCTCCCAGCACAGAGGGACCCTCTGCACGGCTCTCGTCACCCAGAGCTACCCCTCGTCACTGGTCCAGGGTTTTCTCAGCCTCCCGGCCGGGCTCAAAGACCCTTCAGGAAACACTCCAGGGGTGATTTGAAAATGACCATGTCAGAACTCGGCCCCGTTACTTATTCCTACAAACAAAAGCTTCTTAATAGGAACACACGCAGCTCCCCCGGCAAGCAAACAGGGGCCTGGAGAGGGGAAACGGGTTCTGAGGGGTGGGGCCTGCCCAGGCGCGGCCAGCAGCGCAGCAGCGGGAGCCTGGGGGCACAGGCGGGCCGAGCGGCAGACCCAGGAAGGGCGAGGCCTCCCCCGGCCCTGAGCCCGGGCACCACTGCCACAGGTGGTCAGACTCCCATCCTCAAAGGATGCACTGCAAGGCTCCAGTCCCGACCAACAGCCCTAACACAGGATTACAGTCGATTGGGGGGCGGTGGCAGGTGTCCCGAGCCGCAGCCAGTTCCCAGCGCTGAAGCCAGCTCGGGGCCACGTCTGCTTCCCCGGCCACCACGCCCGGCCGGGTCTCACCACCGGGCGTCAGTGCCTCTCGGGCACTACAGGCCACTTCACAGAATTCCGAGCAGACCTCCCAGTGGGTGGTGAAGGTCACTATCTGAGAAGGGACATCACCAGGGGTTGGGGCTCCCGGGCAGGGGGGAAGGGGCCTGGCAGAGCTTTGAGGGTCCCAGCGCTCCAACAGCCTCGGGGACTCAATCGAGCTGAGCCGCGACCCTCAGCGGGCCAGGTCAGCGTGGCTGGCGCTCAGAGTCCTCGAGTCTGCCAGACAATTATTTCGTTCCTGTGTGAAAAAACAAACGGAGAAATTACTCTTAACCAGTACTTCACAGACTGCCAGCTTTCGGCGGTCTCTGCACTAACAGTATCAGCTGCACGACTCACGTCAGCACCAGAGTCCCGATGCTGAACCACCGAGACGCGGGAGCGCAAGGACCGAGTCAACACCAGACCTTTAAAGAGCAGCTGCTTTGACCCTCATCGCCAGGAGCGTCTGAACCAAACTGCCCGGCATCCCCCCGCCATCTGCAGCCTCAACCGGAGGCCTGGGGCACAGTGTCTCCCGGGTGCTGGGGGAGGAAGGTCAGCGGATCTGCCAGGGCCGCCCCCACGCGCTGTCCGTGAGCCTGAGTTTCCTGGTGGGATTGAGGCAACTGGGAAAGCTGCTGCCTCAACAGGCCATGGTCCCCGGTCGCGGCGGCAAATCAGCGCTACCGCTGCCAGCCGACGCCGCAGCCCCAGCCCCACGGGATCCGAGCCGCGCCTGTGACCTACACCACAGCTCACGGCAACACCAGGTCCCGAACCGGCTGAGCCAGGCCAGGGATCGAACCCGCATCCTCACAGTTCCTAGTCGAAGGGAACTCCAGGCCATTTTTGGTTGGTTCAGTGTTTTTGGCCATGTCTGTGGCATGCAAAAGTTCCCAGGCCAGGAATCGAACCCGAGTCACAGCAGAGACCCAAGCCACTATGGTGACAATGCTGGATCCTTAACCGCTGGGCCACCAGGGAACCCCTAAAAAGGCCACGTGTGATGGAGAACAGGATGCCAATAGTTTTAAACATGAAGATGACAGGTTTGTGCAAGACTTGAACCGGTGACAAAGTGCCCAAAACTGTTGTGTCAAATTGATTATATTAAGTTCTGAATAGTTTTAAAACACTAAATAGCTTAGACAGACATTGTATTAGTTATAAACTTAATAGAGGCTAAAATCATCCAAATTAAGGACACAAACGAGTAACTGCTCAGGTTTTGAGATTTCTACGTCTGAATACGTAATTGTTAAGGGAGTCAGTCAACGTGCCGTTAAAGACCATTCATTCATCGATGCACCGTGAGTGCTCCCAGCACGAACACCCCGCCACGGTTCAGGCGGTCAACACGGGCTAGGAGAAGGTCGCTATGATGCCCCCACGTCTGTTTTCTTCAGGGCCACACCTGCGGCATGTGGAGGTTCCCGGGCTAGGGGTCCAAATCAGAGCTGCAGCTGCCGGCCTACACCACAGTAACACAGGATCCAAGCCATGTCTGCGGTCTACACCACAGCCTCACGGCCACGTCAGATCCTTAACCCACTGAGCGAGGCCAGGGATCGAACCTAGGTCCTCATGATACGAGTCGGGTTCACTACGGATGAGCCACGACGGGAACTCCCAACGTTGGGTTCTTAAACCCACTGAGCCGCACCAGGAACTCCTGTCTCTGTCTTCAGTCAGCAAGGCTAACACGTGCGCGGGCTCTGCTGAAAGGGCGGCAGCGCCGAGGAGAGCCCAGCTCGCACGGTCTAGGCGGGGAGGACGGGGAGTGGGGCAGGGCTCCTTACTTGGAATTGGTCTTCGGCTGCCGTGCCAGCCACATTAAGGACATTCAGAGAACGGGCACGCTTCATGCTGCAACCCGACAGTGGACACACATGCAAGGACAAACAGTCAGCACATCAGTCAACCAGGACTAGGAAGCCGAGCAAAGCCACCCCGCCAAGGCCCCTGCCACCACCGGGGCCTAGAACCATCCCTGACGGACAGCAGGCCTCCATCTACTCGGGCCAGGATGTCCATCTAAGTTTCGCACGGACACCCAGAACTAACTGTATTTAGCACCCACTAGAAAGCAGCAGCTTCTCTGCGTCTTCCTTGGCAAAATACGTCTTCAAGTACCGTGCATACACCCCCAGGGTCATTACATGTTCCCTCCTGAAGACCCAGCTCCTGCAGGAGTCCAGGCACTGCCAGCACCACCCACTGCCTTGCGCGGGCGAGCCGGGGTGCCTCCCACGATGAGCTTCGTGTAAACCTCACCCCCAGTAACCACGTCAGGGAGACCCTCCAGGTTCACCATTAAGAGACATACACTCCAGGAGTTCCCGTCACGGCGCAGCGGAAACAAATCCCACTGGGAACCGTGAGGTGGCAGGTTCGATTCCTGGCCTTGCTCAGTGGGTTAGGGACCTGGCATTGCCATGAGCTGTGGTGCAGGTCGCAGACACACTGCTGTGGCTGTGGTGGAGGCCGGTAACTATACCTCTGATTAGACCCCTAGCCTGGGATCCTCCATATGCCATGCGTGCGGCCCTAAAAAGCAAAAAAAAAAAAAAAAAAAAAACACACACTCTGTATTTTATATATTTTTCTATATTAAAGCTAGGAAAAAACAAGCCATCTTTCATTAGTAAAATAAATGCTGAGGCTAGTATTTCTCTGTGTAGTTACCAAAATTTAAAATAAATTTTCAGGCTCTAGATTTACAAAGAATATAGTGATTCATACAAATATTTATTTTTTTCTCCCATCTGACACCTTTAAGACAATTAACAAATTACCTATAACTTAAATTATGGACAGTCAGAAAGTTAATCACTGCCACCATGGATGACCTCAGACAGAAAAGCCATTAGCTTTTAAAGCTTAAAAAACCAGTATAAGAATTATTTTTAAGAGTTCCCATCGTGGCGCAGTGGTTAACAAATCCAACTAGGAACCATGAGATTGCGGGTTCGACCCCTGGCCTTGCCCAGTGGGTTAAGGATCCGGTGTTGCCATGAGCTGTGGTGTAGGTCGCAGGCGTGGCTCAGATCCCGAGTTGCTATGGCTGTACACCTCCGATTGGACCCCTAGCCTGGGACCCTCCATATACCGCGGGAAGTGGCCCTAGAAAAGACAGAAAGACCAAAAAAAAAAGAATTATTTTTAAATGTCTAGGATAGGCTCAATAATCCTGAATTTGAAGTACCGTGACATAAACAGTGAGCAGTCTCATTTGCTCTATTAGCTGAGGGCGCGGCTGCAAGGCTCCAGCACAGGTGTGAAGGCTGAACACGAGACCCACACGCAGGCGCACCGCAGCCACACGGGCTCACGGCCACGGCCGACATGTCCACCAGTGCCATGGGCACAGCGCCAGGCACGCAGCAGACACACCCGTCAAGTTCTCCCTGAATAACCTACCCCGGAGTGAGGACCTTAACTTCCTTAGCCCCAAGTAAAGCCCACTTCCGCCACTTCCAGCCAGGACAGAACACGGCAGCGAAGCCCCCACACGTGTTGCCAGGGATCTGAAGAGCTTTTCTCCCCCTGGAACTACCAGAGAACAAAGGACAAGATCAAACCAAATCCCAACGGAATCACACTTATTCGGGCACATTTAATGAGTCTATTGCTTAACTGGTCAGCTACTTCCTCAAAGAGAGGCTCACAACCTCTGTCCTTGTCCTCAAACTTCCTTTTCTTTTCAGGATGAAACGCAAGAACCACTGGGGCCTGTCAGCGCCTCTTGCAAATGGCATCCACACTCCTCGTCTAACTGTGGTGTCCAGAAGACCCCAGGGAGTCGGGAGCTGGCGCTTGGCGGGGGGGGGGGGGGGGGGCTCCCTGCTCCTGCAACACCCACCTCAGAGGTTCCCACAGCGCCACCTGGCCCAGCAGCACTGGCGCCCCCTGCGAGCCCGCTGAAAAGGCAGAGTCACCCCCCCATCCTTCCCCCTCCTCCCGCCTCCCCACTAACCAACTATATCAGAAACTCAAGAGTAGGGCCGGGCAGCCTGTTTTATAAACCCGCCAGGAAATGGGAAGGTTACACTGTTTCATGCATTTGATGGGGAAAAATTTCTACATTATTTTGTTTTCCAAAAATTTCAGTTAAAGTATCAACCCAAAAACTATCACATATGAAAACTGCTGGTATGTCCAAGTGTGTGGGTCTGACACCCGGTCAGGCTGGCCAAGTGTTACTGGCGCTGTAAACACACCACAGTGGGGAGGGTTCACTCACGGTCACGTCACAGTCAGGACAGAGGCTGTGAGCTCTGCCACACGGGAGGGAAGGCCCGCGTCGCGGGACTGAGTGCCAGACTGGCCTCTGCGCTCGAAAAGCCTTAAAACACGCAGAGGCTCAAGCAAGCAGGCGCTGCGAGCACCGGCACTTCGCCCCAGACCCGCCCACGGAGCAGAGGCCCAGAGGGCGGGCGGCCCTGGCCACATCCTCGGCACGCGGCCCTGAGACGGTTCGTGCCTTCGAAGTTCAGCAGGGCAAACAGTACCATCACTTCCGTTCTGGAAATCAGTCAGTGTTTTAAACAAGAGCGCCTGAACCTTCGCCCCTAAGCAAGCGTTCGCCTGCCTCCCCACAGCTGTGCCACGCTTGTCGCCCTCAGAAGCCCCAAGAGCGGGTCTCCGCGCTTCCACCTGCACGTCTGGGAGCTCCTGAGCCCCCTCGGCAGTGACGGGACTGCGGGCGTTTCTGAGCAGGGCGACGGCCACTTCTAAAAAGCAAAGCGCTCCTCTTCCCTCCAAAGCCATCCGAAGACAGGTCTCTCCGGCAGCAGAGAGCTGCCTGGGCACAGGGCTAAGGCAGCCGGGCCGCAGGTCCCCACAGCAAGGGGACTGAGACGGATGTGGCTCACAAAAAGCAGAGCGAGGGCTGGCAAGGCTCATGCCTTTAAAACCACCCACCAGTTACGCAAAGGACTCAGTCTGAGTCCGGAGACAGGTCCCCATGGAACGCAAACAGAAATAACTTTTTAAACAAAATTATACTAAGACTCAAATCTTCAAAAAGTAGGTACTGCTATAGGCAGGGAGAGTTTCACGGAACAGCTGACAAAACACTGCCTCTGTGAGAAATGCATCCAAGAACACGAAGCCGTTTATACCAGAAGTAACCCAGAAACCAGGGCAATTTGTTAACGTTCACACAGAGAAGCACAAAGAACCCTCCCTCCGACGGACCTTATAAAACAGGGAACCTAATTCCTCCGGCAACTGTGACGTCACTGTTCAAAAGAGCCTAGAAGACTCACGACCGAACCCCCCGAGATACGCGGAACTTAAGGGCTTTTAAATCCTCTGAAAAAACTCGTAAGACTTGAATATGAGAAAAGGAGTGTGTGTGTGTGAGAGACACGGGGTCACTCTGCGGTACAGCAGCAACTGACAGAACATTGTAAACCAAAAAAAAACTTCTTTTAACGTCTTGGAATTGTAATTCTCTGTTTCAACCATTTTCATTCCCACAGTAAATACCTGTCTGATGAGATTTAATATGGTCATAGCTAGCATTTGATTTTCAAAGGTTAAAACACATTTATTTATTTACTTACTCATTTTTTAGGGCCACACCCGCAGCACATGGAAGTTCCCAGGCCAGGGGTCGAATCAGAGCTGCAGCTGCCGGCCTCCACCACAGCCGCAGCAACACTAGATCCAACCACGTCTGCAACCTGCCTACACCTCAGCTCACGGCAATGCCGGGTCTTTAACCCACCATGTGGGGTCGGGGATGGAACCCGCATCCTCATAGATACTAGTTGCTGAGCTACAACGGGAACTCCCATAAACGTCTTGTGAAGGCATCAGCCCTTTCAGCCTCCCAACAGGAAATTGCGCAATTATTTCTCAGCCTATCCTGGGAAAACATGAGGCTGAAACCACTCAACCTTTCCATGGCTAACATCTGGGGAGCAGGCTGTCATCCGTGCTGCTCTGGCGGCGGCGGCGGGGCGGGGTGGGGCTGGAGATAGTTACCCGGCGTTCCTCGGCTCACTCTCTCGAGAACTTCCTCCCTTCAGCTTCCTAACCAGCTTCTCACTGCTGCGTCTAAGTGAAGCCCGGAGTTTGCTAATGGAACCACTGCGTTTTAAAGATCCAGTGCCGTCCTGAAAAAAACGTGAACAAATGTGAAGCTGCAGATGGTTCTCCCTCCCCAGCCCACGAGGCGAAGCTGAATCCAACAGGAATTCACAGCACAGCTGCCCTGCTGGTCTGTGACCTGCTGCTACTACGACTCCTGAAGACATCACCAACTTGCCTGTACATCCATTTCCAATTTCATTAAAGATAATCCAGTGACCGTGACAACCTCTGCACATGAAGCAGCTCATTCAAACAAAAGTCATAAATTCCCCGAAGGAAAGTTAATTTATATTACTGTCTTGAAACAAGAGACACACCAAGAGTCTCAAGGAAATTAAGGCAGCGTTTATAAGTATCACCGAAATCAAATTAAATGTTTAATAAACATGGAATCTGGTCTACGGAACCGTACAGGACCCAAAACACTTCGACTGGACATAAGCAACTTCTTTTAACAACTTCATCTGCATGCCAGAGACGCACTGTTTCTTCAGTAAGTTTTCAGAGGACAAGTTTTATTAAATGTTGATTTTAAGTGTAACGGGAACATGAGATAAAATGAATATTCTACGGGAACATTAGATAAAATGAATATTCTACTTGAATAATCAGAAACCCTCAGACCGCTTGTAGGAAGCAAGTAAGAGAGGCCAGCTTTCATTGTAACCGATTCAGACGTCAACAGGAGAGAAACACTTGGCAGTATTTGGATACGAAAATCAAAACCACAGTGTGAAAAAAATGTGTACAGAGCAACTTTTATTCTCAGATGAATTCCCAGCTGCCCCACCCCTTCTAGAAGCTTCGGCAATGCTGCATTCCACAGAGAGGGAGAGAAGGTCTACTCAGCAGACAGACACCAAGACACAGGTCAGTTGGAGTGAGTTTATTAGAAGTTAGAAAGACACAAGTACACAAATCACTGAACACTTAGAGATTAGTAGAGAAAAGCAGAACTGCCCGAATTTCACACAAAGACTACACAGCAAACTACTTGCGCGTATGATCCGAGAGGGAGCACCCGGGGCCCGGGGCGGCCTGGCCAGGCCTCTGAGGGCGCGGGAGAGCACATGCCCTATGCTGACAGCCTCGCCAGTGTCACAGTCACCATCATGCCACTGCAGTAACACCTGGGGACACGCGGAACTACCTCTTACCAAAGTGAACAGCTAAGCGCTCTTAATTTTTAAACTCATGTATTACACGGTAAATGGTTTTATTAATACAGTGTATATTCCTAAGTACATATCTGGCAAAGCTACATGTATACAGAGATAAGGGACCCCCCAAAAAGGACAGCAGCACCAAGAGGAATGGCCAGTCACAGAGAGGTGCAGCTCTGACAAGAATCCTAGGGTTGCTAAACACAGCAGTCAGCGCTGGAGAGAGAAGGAAAGCTGGAGGAGGTGCCGCCCGTCATGCAGGAGACAGAGTGAGCGCCACACTGGACGGCTAGGCCTGTCAGACAGAAACGGAGAGAGAGCCGGGTGAAACTTGGCAGAAGGAGCCGCTCTGCGCGCAGCCCAGCTTGGCTTACAGTATTTCTAGGTCACAAACCGTAGCAGCATTTTCAATCGCTTCAGTATAGGGAATTACCTTCCGCCTGCTCTGCCAGCCCAGCAAAAGCCAGGAACTGGACTTCACGCTATCTCGTACATAATCTAGACCAGTTAAGCATCGTCAAAATAAAACTCCATGTTTTCAGAGCACGGACTAGCACTGGGCTAGAAATCTTCTTGATACTTACAAAAGAATGTTTTCAAGTAGCTGTACGGAAGGAGGTTCCGCAACAAAAGACACGGACAGTGACCAAGGAACGGCTCCGCCCCGCACAGCAAGAGCGCGTCCGTGGAAGCTTAACCCCGGCCAGAAACCTCCTGTACCCCCAGCTACGAAGTTCTCCCTGAAATCAACAGGACTACCTCTGAAAAACACTAACATTTTAGACAGTCTCGAAATTTTAGAAAACACTGACTTTAAGAGTTCACAGCAGAGTTTGAACATGCAGTTGATAACCCACAGGAGAATTAACTACGGAGAAGGGCCTTGGGGAAGCAACGCATCCTGGGTCCTGCAGACTGGAAGCCCCCACGGCGGGACCTGCGCCCCCGCCCGCGCTGACTCACCATGCGACGCTGAGCAAGTCATTTAACCAGCCCGAGCTTCATCTTTCTCATCTTTAAAATGGAAAAATAAAACTTGTTACCAACTCCCCACAAATGCTGGGAGGACAAGAAAACAAATTCTTGCTGCTCTTCAGAAAAAGAGTGTTAAAATGTTAACATCATTCTATCGACAGCACAACGCTTCTGTTCATTTCCACACTCGGGGCTCCGCTGCGGCGGTGTTACAGACACACAGCAGTCCCGCACAGACACTCGGCCGGATGCGGGCAGTGACGTCTGACACGCCCGCCCCGCCCGCGCCCCCCCCCCACCCCAGCCCCTGGACAAGCTGCCGGCTGGGTCTGCGTGCGGAGCGGCCCGCCCGCCCTGCTCTGCTCTGGCCGCCTGGGAACCACCGGGAAGGGCGGCACAGACCCACCCGAACCAGGGGATTCCTCCCCGATGGGGACTTGCGGGTGGGAAGGTTTCCCTGAATTCCGACACGTCCCCACAGGCTGCGTCTTCACAGAGCCCGCAGAGAACACCTGCATCCAAACAGCGGGTTTCTCAACACGGACTCACAGTGTGACGTACTGGTTAAGAATTGTACAGCCGTAGTTATTATCCAGGGATTTTGCGTGAGCTGGTGTTGGTAAGTTCTTTTTCTTTGGCATATCCCAGTCGTCTTCCTAACATCATTTTTTAAAAATAAAAATTTAACTACTCCTAATTAACAGTATGTCCCAGCCCCAGTAATCCTGGGAAAGAGTTTGGTTATTTAAAGCTTTTAGAAATATTCACGGGGGGAGCCATGTAAAAAAGGATGGGGACACAGGGGTGGGAAGGACCCCAGGAGAGCAGTGGGGCCAGGAAACGGAAGGGCCGGGGCTGAAGGCTGCCTCCAGGACCTCAGGTTCCACTCTGAATGCAAGACCTGTGATGTTTCCTGGCGGCCCAGTGGGACCGGGGCAAACACTACTCCTTAATAACCTGCGGCCCCTGGGCTCCTGTAGGTCCCAGTGGGGACCTGGGTCCCAGGGACTGGCTCACGTGGGCCTCACAGTTAACACGAAGCCGCGAGGACAGTGGGTAAGTGGAATCTACGTTTATCGATAAAGGATTACTCTGCACAGGGCATCTGCATTTTTAGAGGCAGGATTATTAAAGACTTATCTTGATAGAAACTTTCATATCTGAATGGTTTATACGAAAAAAAAGTTTGATGAAGCTACATTTTCAAGTACTTTAATCACAATCTTTATGGTACATAAAAAAAAAACCAGAATTGTTCTTCCCTAAACAATTTATCTACCATGTCAAGAATCTGAACCAAAAATTTCACATGAATTATTAGAATATGTCCAGTATCCTTTTCGGTTTTTTTCCTTTTTTGGCAGCCCCGGGGCACATGGAGTGTGCTTCCCCGGGGCCAGGGATCAGACTCGAGATGCAGTTGCGAACTAAGCCACAGCTGCGCCAACGCCGGATCCCTAACCCACTGTGCTGGGCCAGGGATCGAACCTGCGTCTCCATGCTCCTAAGATGCCACCATTCCTGTTGCGCTGCAGCAGGAACGCCTTCTTCTATTTTAAGAGCCTACAACTCAGCTCTGTGCTGACCCAGACCGCACAGTCTGCAGGGAGCAACAGCTGTGACCCGGTCAGTCTCGCCTCTGACCACACTGCCCTCTGCCATCAAGGCCATTCTGGATGCAGAGAAGGCCCCCTGCCTGGTGTAAATGGGGGGGCAAGCCCAGCCCCACTCCTGCCATCTTCCCGACGAGCAGCTCAGCCCTTTCCCTTTGGCAGGAGTTTCTAACGTCTCAAGGGCACTGAAATCCTTTTTTAAAAAATTAAAATCTAATATAGGACCCTAATATAAAACAAAATCAAAATGGCTTTTTCTCACCAATGTGTTTAAGTCTTACGATTTTAACGTAAACCGCTGAGAACAAGGAAGCTGCCTCACAAAACCTGAGGCCAGAGCGTGAAGTCACAGGCAGGTCTGGCCTCCACACCCACCTCAACCCGCGATTCCCTTCTACCTCTTCTCTAACCTTCTCTAACCTCTTCTTCTACCTTTGCGCCAACACGGGGAAACCCTGGTGCCCCCCGGGGAGTGCCTGCAAAGGGCAACACATGGAGTGTGCTTCCCCAGGGCCAGGGATCACCTGTCACCCTGTCACCCCAGGGAAACTGCACGCACGAGGAGACGACATTAGAGAACCCATCCTCACGCCTGGGCAGAGACCAACGTGGGGCCTGCGGTGCGTTAGCATCTAGACCAAGGTGAGGCTTGACACGGGCTCCTGCGGCTGCATACAGTTATACCTCCATAAAGCTGATTGTAAGCAACACCTCGGTGTGCCCACTGCCTCCTCTGCCTCCTCTTAAAACATACAAGTGAGGGTGGAAAACAAGCTTCGAGGCCATGTTGGGAGAGAGCGACCTTCTCAGGACCTCAGGTTCAAAAGGAGACTGGAGGAGTTCCCGTCGTGGCACAGTGGTTAACGAATCCGACTAGGAACCATGAGGTCACAGGTTCGGTCCCTGCCCTTGCTCAGTGGGTTAACGATCCGGCGTTGCCGTGAGCTGTGGTGTAGGTTGCAGACACGGCTCGGATCCCGCGTTGCTGTGTCTCTGGCGTAGGCCGGTGGCTACAGCTCCAATTCCACCCCTAGCCTGGGAACCTCCATATGCCGCGGAAGCGGCCCAAGAGATAGCAACAACAACAACAAAAGACAAAAAAGACAAAAAAAAAAAAAAAAGAAAAAAAAAAAAGGAGACTGGTAGCGAGCCCAGGCCTCCCGGGGAGGGTAGGGCGCTGGGTCTGAGCAGTGGCCTCAAGGTGCCCAGCAGCGAGGGTGCCAGCTCCCGCTGTCCCTGCCAGTCAAGCCGGGTACGTCCCAATTCACGCATGTAAGGCCCCATTTGAAAAAGGGTTCCTTCCGCTGCTCAACGTGAACTTGGGAACCACTGCGCTGGATGACGTGAGCCCTGGATTCTTCCGTCAAGTGAACCCGCCACCGCGTGAACTGCCCTGGGACGGATTTTGCAAAGATGCAGAGGCTCAAGTCAAAAGGCATCCAGCACCCAGCGCGGGAGCCTCCCGAGGGACAGCAGGCCACAGTGAGAGTGGACACGTGAAATGAAAAGGGGAGTGAGCAGGAGGGGCTGCACCAGACTCCCGCCCGCAGACCCAACAGGAAGCTGTCCCCGAGCCCCTCCACAGTAGTAAGAAAGCAGCTGCCCCTCCTCCCCAAGTCTTAAGTCTCAGAAGACAGTAGAACTCAACAATTTAATCACCCTATGATTTCATAGAAAGATTGACCTAGAAATACTGTCTCAAGAGAAAGCTCCTCCAGAACTGCCTTCTAAAGCCTTAAAACCTGCTCCCTGGCTTCTAAAGACTAGAGAAGGGATTGGCCCTCGACACAAAGCATGCGGACAACGGCAACCGCCGCGGGGACAGTACAGTACACAGTGCGGGCTGGACACGGACCGGAGGGGCTGTGCCGTGGGCGCTGGCCTTGTTGGAGGACTGCCCACCAGGTGAATGGTCAGAGCGGATGCTGATTGGTTGTCCTGGCCCAGGAGAGACCAAGGCAAGGGAGCTGTCAGATGAACACAGTCAAAAAAGGTGTGCTCCTGACACTGCGGTCAGTAACCTTCTGCAGAAAAGGTCAACTGACAGGGCCTACCCCTTACCCGAAGGCTGCTGCCACAGAAAATCCCAGATTAAAGACTTTCAAAAAGACAGATTATAAAAGAGCCCAAAACTATTTGGCAAAACACCTACACAATTACACCGAGTCAAACTGCAGTGCGTGACTTCGAAACCATCAGTAGTGCACGGGAGTGCGCAAAAGCTGATTCTGCATTCCACCCTCCCCCGCAAGAGTGGAACGCTTCAAAGACATCAGCTCAATGGGCCAAAAGTCACCGTGTTCCAAAACTGACCCTAGGGAGGAAAGGACCAGAAGGCCACGCAGTGGTCAGCAACCACTGGAGAAGCAGCAGCCATGAGGACTTCCGCAGAGGCAGAGGCAGAGCCTGGCCACGGGGGGGGGGGGGGGGGGACGTGTTTCCAACGCAGGCACGTGCTCGAGACCCAAAGGCCTCTGGCAGGTAACTAAAGAGCACGAACTGCCCCGGCCTCCGCACTGAGCTGGGACCCCAAGGGCAGCTGCCCTGACAGTCTCGCTCCTGAGCACCTGACCTGCTCCTTTCTACGGACAGGTTCTGTCTGAAGCACCATTTTTCCCTTTAAAGTATTTAAATTAATTCCAACAAAATCTACAGCAGCCTGGTCAGTGGAATTAGAAGCACTGAAGTTAGCCATGACAACGGGTAAGTTAAAAAAGCGAGTTAGTCACCTGCCACACTAATCCTAACAGTCAAATAAAACCAGATCATAGATTATGCTCTAAATAACCAGGACACTCAATCAGCATTTCAGTGTTCGAAGTGAAGCCAAACAGCTTTCAGGGACTCCTAAAAAGAAGGAAACGACCACTCCAAACAGGGAGCAGCCGTGGTATTAGCAGAAGAGAGGGACGGACGGAAAGCTGAGCTCGTACTTCACTGGAGAAGAGCGGGCTGCCAGGCAGCGAGGCGGAGGCGCTGGCGGGCAGGCCTGGAGGGGCCGCGCCCGGGCCGGCCGTGTACTGTACTTACCCCGATCCACTCTACGCTCATACTCACTTCCTCCCCTCCGTCTGGGCCGCTCTCGTACTTGACCACGTCCGCGCTGAGGCTCTCGCGGCTTCTCCGCTTCTCCGTGTTCTCGGGGTCGTTCAGCACCTCAGCTACTCTCTGTTTGTGCACGTTGTCAAGGCCCTGGGAGCCGCGGGGAAGAGGGTTTGCGCCGTTAGCACGCAAGGCTCAAGCACCAAGACTGCGTGTGACACCCCCGTGCCGCCCCCCCCCCCGTCTGTACAGTGACAAGAGTCCTTTGGGGGAAAAGGGGGGGTGGGTGCTCTTCCAGTGTGTCTGTCTGCATTCATCAGGTGTGGGAGAGAAGACAGATGTTTGTTTCCACTATCGTTCGGAGGACTTGCCCAAGAGTACCACGTCCCCCCAAAGATAGCACCGGAAGAGAGATGCACGAGGTTTCTGAATGCATGCCGTGGGTGCTCCAGGCTGCCTCCAGGCCGCCCCCTCGCCCTCCCTCTCGCCCTCCCCCTCCCCCTTGCCAGAGGCAGACGTTCCTTGAAACAGCTGGCTTTGAACTTGGGCTTCTAGAGGAAGGTTTTTCTCCTGCTTTCAAGACGGGAAGAAGAGGGTGTCCGTCTCACATCCGTCCTTTCCGGGGGGGGGGGGGGGACCCGCTTTGGTGTGCTTGTGAGGGATTGCCACGGCCCCTGAAGCTCTACTAGGAGAACACCGTTCTTGAACGTGGGGGGGGGGGGGGGGGGAATCAGAGCCGTGATTCTCAGGAGCAACCCTCGAGACGCGTGCATGTCGCCGTAGGAAATTTCACCTCGACTGTTTAAAACGATGAACAACACTGAGCCCCTCAACGGCTCGCGCACTGAGGTACTTAGAAGGTAGTGTACCGAGTATACAACCTTCAAACGCCTTCACCCCCAAAAAAAGGACTGACGGGCAGACAGAGGGGAGGGCCGTGACTGAGCCAGCCGGCGGGCAGAGGGGCCTGAGGTCCTCTCGACTTTCCTCTCTCTTGCGGAAGCTTCACGATGAGAGGCTGGGGAAACGCCCAGCTTTGAACACTTTGACACTAAGTGCCGGGGGCTTTGTGCTTCCAAAATAAGTGTGTGGTTGAAACACACGGATCACTTTGTTCTCAGAGTAACATTTGAGAAATGAACCACTAATTTACAAAAGGCACTTGAAGAGCAAACGTTCATGCTTCCTGGGAGCGACCAGCAGCACGCCTGCTTCTCAATGACCAGCTCGCGTGCGGCCGAGTTGGCACTGGAGCCGCTGACGCCCAGCAGCAAAGGTCCTCCACACGCCTTTCGGGGCCATCCGATGACCAAGGTGCAGCACGTCCTCCGTTCTAAACAGAACGCCAACCCAAACAGCTTGTGCAGAAACGGTACCTTCACGGACCCCCCCCGCCCCAGTTTCGTCAGAAGGCAAATCCCCAAACGACGGTCACAGTGAAGCAGACCAGTCCTGGCCAGGCAGGAGGAGCAGGTCTCGGAAGAGCACCGGCAACCCCTTTCCCCAAACTTCAGCAACTCCTGGCTCTCTAGACGGCCGGCTGTGCCAACACTGCGCAGCAAAGCCTGATGACACTGGAACCCCAGGCCGAGCGCAGCTGGGCGCCCTCCCTTGGAGCAGCAGCCCCGCCGTCAGGAGACCCAGAGGGACCGCGGGACTCAGCCAAGGGGCTCCCGGGGGCACGAGCTGGGGCAGCACCAGGGACACCACCTCTGCCAGGTCTCAAACCTGCACGGCATTTCTTTTTTATTTTATTTATTTATTTGCCTTTTGTCTTTTTAGGGCCGCACCCAAGGCATGTGGAGGTTCCAAGGCTAGGGGTCCAATCGGAGCTGAAGGCACCGGCCTGTATCACAGCTACAGCAATGCGGGATCTGAGCCGCATCTGGGACCTACACCACAGCTCACAGCAACACCGGATCCTTAACCCACTGAGCAAGGCCAGGGATCAAACGTGAAACCTCATGGATCCTAGTCGGATTCGTTAACCACTGCGCCTCAACGGGAACTCCTGCACTGCATCTCTTGGAAGAAAAAAATTCGAAGGGGTATACAGGTCACTTTACTCACAGCCAGAAGATGGGCATCTGGGAACAACCCACACCTGCCCCTCAGTCCTCAAAATACAAAGCAAAACCTGCCCTCTTTGAACACATACACGTATAACGTAACACACCAGCTCCTTATTCTGGAAACTGGTAATTAAAGGGCAAGAATTAAGTGTTTCTCCTGCATGTTCTTTACACACTGTGTCTCAGCATAATTAAAACATCTCAGTTGACGAAGGAAAGTGCTTTTTATTTCTTTTTATTCTTTTTATTCCCAAACACTCTTCCACTGTACAGCTACACCTCATCTGCACGTCCATTCAACCACCGAGATGTGTGGGTTGCTTCCTGGAGCCAGACGACTGAGACTGGTGTGCCATGACCGTAGATGCACAAGCACAGCCAATGGTCATCGCTAGCAGCGGCCACACTTGTGACCTCACCCGCCTGCCTAAGCTTATTTGCACCCCAAAATCAACGCGGGCAGCGCTTTCATGCCATTCAGACACACAGAAAAAAGTTCCGATCACCCAATGTACTGGTCCCCAGCGAAGCCAGAACGCACCGACGCTCTGCTTTCTTGCTTCGTCCCCCACCCCGTCTACAAACTCGGCACCACCTTTCCCGCACTGTTAGCACTAGTCCCACCGTTAAAATGCCCCCAAGAGCAGTGTGGAGGTGTCATCAAGTATCCCTAAGCACGAGAAGGCTGGGACATGCCTCATGGAGAAAAATAAGCGTCCTTCCGGCATGAGTTACGGTGCCGATATTAGCAAATCAACAACACAAACTAGTTTAACTAAGGTGTCTTTAGACAGAAACACACGTAAATCAAGTTCTGCACTGATCAGTTGACGCACCTGTGACCAGAGGATTGCTGGACCCCCTCTGGATCCCCTCCCCAGGAACAATGGTTCTCTACTGGCTAGTTCAGTGTTCAGAGCAACTTTCTAGAATGCAACCACCGCGAAGAATGAGAATCACAGAGTTCCCGTCATGGGATCCGGCGTTGCCCTGAGCTGTGGTATAGGTCGCAGACGTGGCTCGGATCTGGCGTTGCTGTGGCTGTGGTGTAGACTGGTGGCTACAGCTCCAGTTAGACCCCTAGCCTGGGAACCTCCATATGCCATGGGTGTGGCCCAAAAAAGACAAAAAAACAAAAGAGAGAGGGAAGAAATCACAACCGTATTTGTTCTAAGAACCTGTGCTTCATTCTTTTGGGTGTGTACCTGGGAGTGGACTTGGCAGGGTCACCCAGGAAGCCTGTGCCCAATCTTCGGATACACCTCCAGCCCGTTTTCCACTGCAGCTGGACCACGCTACACCCTCACCAGCACTGCACGGGCCCCGATTCTCTGCTGCTGCCTCAACCCTGCTACCTCTGTCTGGTTCCTGTTTAAAGAGCCGTTCCGGGGGGTGTGCAGGGCTCACTCACTGGTTCTCACCTGCAGCCCTGATGATGAATGAGGGAGGCTGAGCGTCTTCCACGTGCTTGTTGGCAGTAACGCAGCGTCCTTGAGAACTGCTTCTTCAGGGCCTGTGCTCACCGTTTAATTAGGTGGTCCTTGAGTCTTCACACACTCTCGAGACTAGACCTCATCAGAGGTGTGACGTGCAGGTATTTCCGCCCGCTCTCCGGCTATCTTTTATTCCTGACAGTGCCCTTGAGTGTAGCAATGTTTCTAATCTTGATGAATCCAACTGACCTTTTGCTTTTGCTGCTTGAGTTTGATGTCATATTTACCTTTACTTTAAACAATATTATTTACACAAACTAAAATACTAAACATTTTCTATTTCTAAATCAAGGTTTCAATGACTCTCATAAAAGAGAATCATTAAACTCAAAACAGGAGGTTAAGTCAAAGTTTTTACTGACCTGTTTACGTGACCTCATGGCCGCTTCTTCTAACGTTTCTGCAGCTTCAAATTTGCCTTGACGTCTGTAAAGTGCCCCAAGGTTTTTTAACGTAGTTGTAACAGTTGGACTATAAGAAAGCATATGATATACGGACCTATTAAACATAGGTTTTACATCAACCACTATCAACAGCATACAATCTAAAGGACTGACAGACTTAGGTTTGGCTAAAATTACTTAAATTTCTCTGGCACTTTTCCCGCTGTGAAATTCTAAAAGGCTCTCTATCCCAAGCGCGCCCTGCCCATGGCACCAGGCCCCGTGGTGGCGGGATGAGCCCTGTGGTCCTTCCTGGTAGCGGCCGAGCCCCCAGACCACTGGGCAGTCGCAACAGAAAGGTCCGTGCTGGTCTGTCCGGTGACCATGAGGCTCGCTCTGCGTCAGGCCACAAACAGGACCCCCCCCGCCCCCTCTGTACACGTCCGGGGACGAGGAGTGAACCCGGAGCTCATCTCCAGCGGGACCTGCATCCGAGAGTGACGGCCGTGTGTGGGAGGCAGACCACACAGGCTGGACCCAGACGCTGGGTTTCTGCGCTCGAGCAATCAGTCCAGTTCACCGTAGTGTAAAAACCTCAAGAGGTCTCTTCTCACTGATGACAGGCGCTTTAGGTACAGAAACAAAGGGGCTATACTCCACGTCTGAGGCAGTTTACACAGAATGGGGGGGTGCATAAAATTCAGGAATTATGAAAAGTGCTACAGGGAACCCAAAGGAGAGGTATTTATTCCAAACTAGGGCTTCAGAGAGTTTTCCTCAACTATTTGGTACACGGAGTCTCCAAGGATGAGTGGACGTTAAACCAGGAAGACGGCACGGAAGGCGTCCCAGTCAGCGGCGGAAACGGACGTCCGCACAGGCTGCGAGCCAAGTGCCGGCTGGGGCCGCTGCGGGAGCTGGGCCTCAAATGCGCGTCCCGGGCTGCCATCCCCCTGGATTCAGAGCGAGCCTGGGAGGCAGGGTGAACAGACGGAGGCTGTATCGTCCCACGTGACCCCCACTGCGCGGGCTCCTGTGAACGGAGTTATCGCACTTGTGAAGTCATGGGTCTGTACTGGAGCTGGGGACATGTGGGACTGCGCAACCAGCCTTCCCTAAGGCCCTTTACACACTCGGCCACATACACGCTACCCTGGAAGCAGGGCACCGTCCACAGCTGAGCAGACATACCTGTCAACTTTGCAGGCTTTGTACCAGCCGCCATACTCTCCGAAAGACGTCCCATCCTTTTGCTTTCCCTAAATCACAACAAATAATTTCAAATGAGCAATTATCTCCAGCCATCAAAGACGCGATTTAGGGAATCTCTCAAAACAACGTGTCCTTACTTTACACTCTTCTCTCTCCTCGGCGTGCATCCAAATGGGCTTATTTTCATCTGCAGAAGGAAAAAGAACAGGCTGTCAGCCTGAGAGAGGCCCCCGCGCGTAAGCTGTCGAGTTCCACTGACTGCAGGGTTTTCGTTTTGTTTTTCAGACGTTACTTCTCACAAAGTGAACAGACGAAGCTTCGCAACGGGAAGAAACTGTGAGGACGGGAGCGGACCACGAGACACAAGCGGGCACTTTGGGGACAGGCCACTCTGGGGACAGGCCACAGGACCCACAGAGCGAGGCGAGGCGAGGCAGGGGCCGGGGGCTGATGAGGTAACAACCCTTACTGCTGGAGTGCGCACAGCACTCGGGCCGCTTAGGATTTGAGCACCGCCGCGTTAAACGAGAGTCTAAGAGAAAGCGGTGCGACGCTGGGAACAAAAGTGGAGAAAACAGAAGGCAGCCTTCCCTTAAAACTTCCTTAACGTTTGACGACGCTCACACATCCCTCTCATCCAACGCCTCCAGACAACTAATGCGCCCGGTATCACGGCGGATAAGCAGCCTTTGAAGTGAGGACTATGAAAATACTTTTACGACGTGAAAAACGCTTAAGCTGCAAGTACAAAGGAAAGTAAGCCGCACACGGGACTGTACGTGAAGTACGGCTTCAAGTATGCAAATCAAGGCAAAAAAGGGACAGAACGACACTGAACGTATTAAACTACCTTTTGGGTGATGAAATCATGGGTGATTTTCACATTCCCGTCTCTGCACTTTTTTCTGTTCTTTTCCTTGTCTCTTTAGGCCCGTACTAGTATCCTGCGTGCTCAGGGACGCTAGCTGGGTTCGTGACGGCTGTGCCACCGTGAGAACCCGCTCTGTGCTTATTTTTGAGGTTTCCCACAGCGAGGACCTCTTTCGGGCTCTAGAGAAAGAGACACACACTCCAAGCCCATCCAACCACCGCCAGACCCGGGGCGGGCCGGAGTCTGTGGCGTCCTTGCTCCTACAATGGAGTGATGCTTGGCCACGTCACAGGACTGCCGGGAGAATTAAATACGACTGCACGTCCCAGACGCTGAACTAAGAGGAGTACAGTCACTGTCGTGTCACGGAAGCGTGAAACTGGTTTAAACACTGGTTTCAAAAGAGTAAACAGTATTTAAAACTTGGTAACACTGGTATTTACTGTAGTTTTAGCTATGCTTACTAAACGAATTCCGCTGCTAGAATAAACAAGAACCAGCCAATCTTGGGAGAACCAGATTCCCGGACAACAAACCCGGTTATGGGTTTCAGTGCCACACTGTAGCAAAGGAGGCCCTGTGACCGGAGGGCCACGCCCCGAGAGCCAAGCAGGACATGTGTGCATCTTGCCTAAAGAAAACAACGCCTTGGTCCCACGTTTCAACATGTGCGTGAAGGAGAAATCCAAGAACAGAAAAACTCCTTTCAACTGGACAGAACCCAGCTGACTGGACTTCACACTTCTATTTCTAGCAGAGAGCGGCTAGCAAATCACACTAAGGAGATGGCCTGGAACCCACACGACATCAGCACGGCCGCCGCAGGTAGTCGTGAACACGAAGCTCCGGTGAACCGCCAGCCCCTGGCAGGGAAGTGCACTGTCCCCTAACCTGGCACAACCGCCAAAAGAATCCACCTGCAGAATGAGGGCCTGAGGCAACACCGTCCCCTGCTAAGAGATTTACTGCTCCGCTGATTAACTAAGAAAAGAAATTAATACACCTTTCAAAGACTTTTCAGAAGTGGTTTCTAGAAACTCTAAAATATTAAAAGAAAAAAACATTAATCAAAATCTGTCCTTCCTACAAAACCTAAGGTCTCCACACGCTGGTGACAACTGTCCTCACGCTGAACGCCTTACACTGTGACGGCCGGTGGGGTAGAGAAATGCCCAATGTGACACACAAAGACCACTCTACTGACCAATCTTTATTTATTTATTTTGCTTTTTAGGGGCTGCACCTGCGGCACATGGAGATTCCCACGCTAGGGGTTGAATCTGAGCTGCAGCCGCCGGCCTACACCACAGCCACAGCCACACGGGATCTAATCTTTTTTTATTTTTTTTTAATTTTCCCACTGTACAGCAAGGGGGTCAGGTTATCCTTACATGTATACATTGCAATTACAGTTTTTTCCCCCACCCTTTCTTCTGTTGCAACATGAGTATCTAGACATAGTTCTCAATGCTATTCAGCAGGATCTCCTTGTAAATCTATTCTAGGACGGGATCTAATCTGTGTCTGCGACCTACGCCACAGCTCACGGCAACGCAGGATCCTTAACCCACTGAGCAAGGCCAGGGATTGAACCCGCATCCTCGTGGTTCCTAGTCGGATTCGTTAACCACTGAGCCACGAAGGGAACTCCCAAAATCTTAGAAAAGATTTCTTCCAAAACGTGTATTATGTACCTACAATTCTTTAAGGAAGGCAAAGGAGACCAGCCTTAAAGAGCTTGAGGTCCAACAACCCAGCAGCCCCGGGTGGGTGGAGAATCCACATTCCGACAGGTCCCAAGTAGTGCTGACGCTGCTGGTTCATGCCAGTCTTTTGGGAACAATTCTAGAAAGCACTAAGGCCTCCAGGAAGGCTCTCCAGAGTTAGTGCATCTAAACTATGCTTAAAGCCGCTCAGACACGTGGACTCTGGAGAAGGCAGTGGGGAAAGAACGCAGCAGGGGGCCCATCGGGCCTGGCCGCAGGGGCACAGCCTGCTGAGGATCAGCACTGCCCGGGCAGGTGCGCGGGCGTTTGCCATGGCCACTCAGGCTGGGCCATGTCCTCTCCTCTAAGCGCTACTTAGAAAATCAGCTCTAAAATTCAAATGAGGAGTGCCCTTGTGCTGCTGCAGGTTAAGGATCCAGTGGTGCTGCTGCTGTGGCGCAGGTTCAATCCCAGGCCCCGCAGGCGCAGACAAAAAAAAAACATTAAATAAAATGAACATAAATGCAAATTGAATTCTATTTTGAAAATATGGTGATGACTTGAGTATTCCCGAGCTGGAAACCACTCTTTCTAATGCATTCTACACCCGCATCTGCTTCGAGGAAGGAGTGTATGTCTTACCATCCACGGAACCAAACTCTCTTTCATGTGCCCGAGTGAGAATCTCTTTGTACAGTGTTTCTGCTTGCTTGAATTTTCCTTGCTTCAGGTAGCAGGACGCCTTGAAACAAAACAAGACGCTTACCATTCTCTTGTGTGAGTGACGCGAACGCCTACATTCTTGCCCGCAGGTGAGAGGGAGGCAGAGCCCCAGGAGGAAAGCCCGCGGCTCTATGGCCAGAGCTGCCTCGGGCAACCTACCAGGTTGTTTTTCGTCTTGGCCACATTGGGGTCATCAGGCCCCAGTTTGGTCTGGTAGATCTCGAGGGCTCTCTGATAGTAATACTCCACTTCTTCATACTTGCCCTGGTTCTGGCACAGTAGGGCCAGGTTATTCAGCTGCTTGGCCACATCAGGGTGATCCTTTCCCAAAACCTGGGGACCAAAGTTAGCTTATTAGAAACACTTACGACGTGTCTCACGCCAACCAATCCATCACCCACCCTGTTCTAGGAGAAGGATCTTTCGATCATGAACATGACTATGCCTCATTCCCAGACTTACCACGATTAACTGGCCCCCATGCAAAAACACGAATAACCAGAGGAGCTCCCCAGTGGCCCAGCAGGTTAAGGATCCCGCATTATCACTGCAGCAGCCTGGGTGGCTGCCGCAGTGTGGGTTCAATCCCCGGCCCGGGAATTTCCACATGCCGCAGGTACAAATGAACAAAAAAATTTTTAAACCAGAATGTATTAAACTCTCATGGCTGGGGGGCTGGGGGGGACGGTGCTGACTTCCTTCCCAGGCTTCAGCTCAGTCAACGCCTGTAGGACCCCGACGTGGTAGGTGACACACGCACATTCTGAAGATGAGCAAGCTGGGTTCTCCAAAGGCTGTTTGACGACTGCCACGTTCTGGAGGAGCCCAGGTGTAAACCCAGCCCTGACTCCAACCACGTCACGCTGACAGCGACACATCGAGAGCCTTCAGCAGAGCCTTCCCACTCTTCAACCCACATCCCAGCCCCTCCACATGCAGACCGGGGGCCTTGCCATCACCCCGAACCGCACCCTCCTGTTTCGAGGTCCACCTTCCGGGCCCTGTGACCTCGCTGTCCCAGACGCCGATGCTCTCCCTCTCCCCGCAGGGCCCTCTGCCCACCCCCGCCCCCACTAACGGCACATCCCTGACCTCAGGGACCCCTCCCCCCGCTCCCCCCCCCCCCCCCCGGTCAAGGCACACAGCACATCACGAGTCGTTTCTTCCTCTGAAAGCATCACTACCTACCCCAAACCATCTCATCCATTTAGTTCTCTGCTGCCTGCCTCTCGCCCGTGAAAACGTGACGCCTCAGAGTGCAGCTGGATGCGATGTAAGCCTAGCACCCGGTTGGCGCTGGCACACAGCGGAGTGAATAAATACTGGACAAACGCCCTCACCTTGTGCCTGTACGCATGCAGTCCCCAGGGAGGCTGCTGCAGCTGCCCCCTTCTGCATGCCTGCCTCTCCCTGCCTGGGAAGCGTGGACCTTAGGTATTCAGACTCGGCTCAAACCCTGACCGTCTGGGGGAAGCCCAGGCTCTATACTCCTCCTGGCTCTAGGCTAGACGTCAAAGCACCTGCATCCCCAAGGTCCGTCTGGTGGGCATCGTTCCCCGGCAGGGCGCCGTATCTAACGTGTGAATCACCGACTCTACCAAGTCCTCAGTAGCTGTCTGCTCAACGAGTGAGGAAGGAGCCGACACGAACGCATGCGACAGACCATCATTCGCAGCTCATAATCCTCAACCTGATACGCCTGAGGTTCTCCCGGGTCTTAACCCCAGTCCACTGAAAAGCTGAGTGGATACATGAGAACTAAAACAAAAGCCATCTGACGTCATAAAGACCATGCACATGGCAACGTGGACAAAACGTGACCTGCATAATTTGAAAAATGAGCCGCTTTTCATTCCCCTTGCCCAACTCCTCGCCATATGACCCCAAAGTACATGTTAATCTCTCAGTATCAATGGCAAATATTCACACAATCAAACCAAATTAAAATATCACAGCAACGACATGACACTCAAGTCTCTATGACATTTGAGCACAGTCACAGAATAACGACGAATTTGACAAGTTACATCTTTAAATACCTCATTACCATAAACTGTAGCAGCTGGCATTAAATAACCATGACACTGACTTAATCTATAGCTGTGAGTTGTTTTTTTGTTTTGCTTTTTACTTTTTAGGGCCGCACCTGTAGCACACAGAAGTTCTACAGCAACCCCGGATCCCTAACCCACTGAGCAAGGCCGGGGATAGAACCCGCATCCTCATGGATACCAACTGGATTCGTTACCACTGAGCCTCGATGGGAACGCCTCTGGGTTATTCTTTAGTTCTCAAAAATAATTATTTTTTTAAGATTTATAAGCATATTTGGTGACCTTATTTTTAAAATTGTAAAGTTTTTTTTTTTAAGAGCCACACCTGCGGCACATGGAGGTTCCCAGGCTAGGGGTCCAATTGGAGCTTTAGCTGCCAGTCTACACCACAGCCACAGAAACCCAGGATCTGAGCCAAGCCTGCGACCTACACCACAGCTAATGACAACGCTGGATCCTTAACCCACTGAGCGAGGCCAGGGATCGAACCCGCAACCTCATGGTTTCTAGTTGGATTCGTTTCCACTGTGCCACGATGGGAACTCCAAAAACTGTAAACTCTTCTTACTGATAGGCATACACCCCACTGTCAGATGACGTATCCGCACCTTCCGTCATGGGCCTGAGAACAGCCTTCTTCGCTGTAGACCATTTCTAGGCCGCCTCAGGCCGGGAGGGCCTGCCGACTCAAGGCCCCACCCTCTGAATACCCACTCCTCCTAACTCCGACGTGTGTGGGCCGATGGCCCCGTCTGGCTCTGCCCTGGGGCTGCCCACCTGGTTGAAAGACTTATTTTCAGGAAAGGGTCAGTAATAATGCATCATAGGGGTCGCTTCTCAGAGCTTAGAAGGGAAATATTTCAACAGCACGGTTAACACAGCATCTCAGCAATGAGAACCTGCGCCCAGTCGTACCTTCTCTCGGATCTCCAGCGCCCGTTTACACAGCGGCTCGGCTTCTTTGTACTTTCCTCTCTTGCCGTAAAGCACTGCAAGGTTATTCAGAGTTGCTGCCACCTGCCAACACAGAGGGCACCACAGCCTGGTAAACGCCATCAGCAGAGCGGCCTCCAGACACCACACATCATCCCACCCAGTACTGCAGTGACGTGCTCTCAGCTGGACCAAGGAACGTGACTTCACTTAAAGCAAAAGAGCAGCTTCACTACACAGAGAGCCCGTAAAGTAACCCTGCAGAGTATTACACTTAAATCAACATCAACCCTGTCTTGATTTGTTTTTAATTTCACTGGAAGCCACAAGCCAACCAAAGTAGATCTATATGCAAATCTGACCAGATTTTAATAAAAAGACAGTACAAAATCTTTAGGAAAAAATTTATAGAAGTCCATGCAATTTGATTTAGGATCAAAAAATACAGTAGGTGACCCATCGGAGGTGGGCGATAAACGAAGCGCACACTGACACCTGCTGAACAGGAGGGTCGCCAGCACTGGGGCTTATCGCCGGTACTGAGCGAGTGAGGTCCACCTGTGCTGTCCAGTGAAAAGGCAGCTCTCAACTCTTCCCTGTTGAGTTTAACATTAAAATGAGTGGGGCAGAGAACATGTTAGAGAAAATAAAATACACAAAGAGGAAAGAACCAGATGCACAAACCGCAGGATGATCTTTGCCCAGCGTTTTTTCACGGATGGCCAGTGCATCGTTCAGCAGGTTCGCGGCATCTTTGTACTTATTCTGGTCTCTAAATTGAAAAACATGCAACGAAGTGCTTTAGAGCTTACTCTTTTTACGTAATGTTCACAATAAAAAAATAACGGTTAAGCTTTAATTTTTAAAAATAACAGTCAGGGAGTTCCCGTTGTGGCACAGCAGTAACAAACCCGACTAGTATCCATGAGAATTGCAGGTTCAATTCCTGGGCCCGCTCAGTGGGTTAAAGATCTGGCGTTGCCCCGAGCTGTGGTGTAGGTCGAAGACGCAGCCCAGACCCCATGTTGCTGTGGCTGTGGTGTAGGCCGGCAGCTGCAGCTCCGATTTGACTCCTAGACCGGGAACTTCCGTATGCCATAGGTGCGGCCCTAAAAAAAAAAAAAAAAGAAGAAGAAGAAGACCGTAAAATAAAATAAAAGCCAGCTATTAAAATCATGAAAAGCACTCCTAATGTAGGAGAAAAAGACTCCATCAACAAGCACACTGGCGAGGTGAGCTTGGGTCGGGCCTGACCAGCTTGGCCCTCCACCCAGATCTCAGGAACAATCCTGCCCACACTGTGTGCGGTTCTGCACCTGCCCGCTGCCCTGCAGAGTCAGTGAGGCAGTCCGGGACAGTGGACAGAGCTTCCCTTTGTGTCAGACAGAGCTAGCCCCCATGTCTGAGCCCAGCTCTGCTGGTGAACAGCAGTGTGGCTCCGGCACATCACGTGGCCTTGGCTGTCGCAGTCAGACGGCACTCACAGGGCTGCTGCAGGAAGCTAGTGATACACCACGTGCCCTGGAAACGCCTGTGGAAATAAACCCAGGATGTGCCCACACTGCCGCAGTCTGCTGGGGCAGGGCGGGATGAAAGGTCTGGCCGACTGTGCGAGAGAAGCACCCGGCGTGCTGAGGATGTGGCTCTCCGTGAGACGGGGTGACACACAGCCTAAGTGTAACCGAGTAAGACGAGCTGCCCGGCAAGGCCCTGCCTGCAGAAGCCAGCCCGCCCTACAGAACCCTGGGTGGGCTGTCAAGGCTTCAAGATGCTCCAAAACACACTAATTCTGGCCAAGTATGTAGGCTTCTTCTTCAATCATCTTATCATGTAAACTGGCTCAAACTTTCTGTGAACGTCCCAAGTGCAAAACGACGGTTCAGAAGGTTTCCTATGGCACAGCAGGTTGGGGATCTGGCACTGGCATTGCCGCTGCTCGAGTCCCTGCTGTGGTGTGGGTTCCGTCCCTGGCCTGGGAACTTCCACATGCAGAAGGCACAGCCAAAACAAAGTTAAAGCGATGAGACCCAGTTAAACACGGCCGCCACAGCTCGTCACTGCTGCAGTGCTATGCGAGCTCAAGGAGGCGAGGTGTGCGCTGCGACGGCCAGGATGGACCCTCCCACACCCCTGGTGGGGCTCCTCCCTAAGATACCCAGATAATGGTATCTCACCAACATTTCCCAAGCTCTTCAGATGCTAAAAACCACTGCCAAGTGGAAGAAATCATCTACTCAATGACCATAAGCAAGCCGCTTAAGAACTGATTCTGTTAAGCCTATGACACCACCCCTTCCTCACTTCGCCTTTAAAACTGCCTTGCTGGGGAGTTCCCGTTGTGGCTCAGTGGTAATGAACCTGACTAGAGGACGGGGGTTCGATCCCTGGCCTTGCTCGGTGGGTTAGGGATCTGGCGTTGCCAGGAACTGTGATGCAGGTTGCAGAGGCCGCTCAGATCTCGCATTGCTGTGGCTGTGGTGTAGGCTGGCAGGTGCACCTCCAATTCAACTCCTAGCCTTGGAACCTCCCTATGTGGTGGGGGGGGGGCCTAAAAAAAGGACAAAAGACCAAAAAAAAACCTATTTCATTCTACTCAGAAGTTTGCCAAGGGCTTCTGCGGTGGGAACACGCTCAAGTGACTCAAGGTGGAGACCGGAAGAAAAAGCGACCCTCAACTTCAAGGAACCACGATTCCAGAAGAGACGACACGTCGGGTCTAACAGGCAAGTGCTGTGAGAGGCAGGGACAGGGCTACGGGCACGGGGGCAACGGGCACCTGGAACCCTGGATTCAACCAGGACAGCGAGGAGTTCCCGCAGTGGCTCAGTGATAAAGGATCCAACTAGTGTCCAGGAGGACAAGGGTTCAATCCCTAGCCTCACTCAGCTCAATGTTGTGGCTGTGGCTGTGGTGCAGGCCAGCAGCTATACTTACAATCTGACCCCTAGCCTGGGAACTTCCATATGCTTCATGTCCGGCCCTAAAAAAAAAATAAAAACAGAAAAAGGACTCAGTGGGAGGAGGAGTTTGAGCTGTGGTGCAGTGGGTTAAGAACCCGACTGCAGGAGTTCCCGTTGTGGCACAGTGGTTAATGTATCCGACTAGGAACCATGAAGTTGCAAGTTTGATCCCTGGCCTCGCTCAGTGGGTTAAGGATCCGGCGTTGCTGTGAGCTGTGGTGTAGGTCACAGACGCGGCTCAGATCCCGCCTTGCTGTGGCTCTGGCGTAGGCCAGCAGCTACAGCTGCGATTGGACCCCTAGCCTAGGAACCTCCATATGCCTCGTGTTTATGGCCCTAAAAAGACAAAAGACAAAAAAAAAAATCCGACCGCAGGGGCTCAGGTTGCTGAGGCGGCGCAGGTTCAACTCCCAGCCCAGCACAGCGGGTTACAGCTGTGGTTTGGGTTCAATCCAGAGTCTAGGAACTTCGATATGCTGCAGGTGTGGCCACTTGAAAAAAAAAAGAAGGGTGAGAGGATACTGGCCAGCTTCGTGGGAAGGCCATTCTGGACAAAAGAAGCCTGACACAGGAAGAGCAGTGGAGGAAAACCGCAAGTTTAGTCTGACCCGAGAGAAGGGCGCGCAAGAGCTGCTCTAGGAAGGCTGGGCCGTGTGTCCCAGGCAGCGTCTGCTCTACTCTGGCGAGAGAGTCTTGCTGGAGAGCATGCTCCACGTTCTGAACTTACTGTCTGAAGAAAAATGGCTGATACGGCGGGAGACGTGGCTCACGCCAGTTTTAAAGGGCTGGGGTAAGGTCACTGAACACGTCCCCTCTGGGTGGGGTTAAGAGGACAGCACGAAGCGAACACTACTAGCCTGTACACCAAGGCCAGGATATTCAGCATGGTGGCCACGTCCGGGTGGTCGTGGCCAGAGGTCTTCTCCAGGTCCTCCAGGGCCTGCTTGCAGAGGGGCACGGCGACCTCGTAGCGCCCCTGGGAGGCGTACTGGATGACCAGGTTGTGGAGCGTGCGCAGCCGCGCCGGGATCTCGTAGCCGCCCTGCTGAGCCGCCGCCGCCGCGCTGCTGTGCTGCTGCTGGACTGCACAGAGAAAGCTGCGCCTCAGACGCGTGCAGAGAAAAGCACCCAGGTGACATCGAGTCAGAGCACTGTCCCCGTCTAGCTCTGCCCCAGGCCAGCACATGGCCCCCCACATGGAAAGCCGTCCAGCAGGCCATAGGCAGGCTGGGGACATGGCGACTCATAGGCGGCGCACGCCCCCGACAGCGCAGGGCTGCTCCTGGCACCAGGAGAACTCACTCTGTCCTCTGCTCTCTGTGAGAAGCACAGACCACGTCTGAACTGGCTGCGCGTGCCCGCTGACGCGGGCCTGGTTTAACACGCCGCCACAGCCCGATGCGAAAACGACCTGAAATCCTTTGGGGAAACACAGGGCCGCCCGAGTGTGCACAGGCGGCTGAGGCAGCGCAGCAACCAGGGTGCCCACTCATCACAGCAGTCACCCCCCCAAGAGGACTAACACCTCCCACTCGTGTGCCGCCGGGGACCACCCCAACCAACTTACTTCCTTGGCCAGGGTCGTCGTCGTCATTTGGGAAAAGGTCATCCAGAGGCTCTTTGGTGGAGTCAGTGTCTTTGTCCTCCTACAAAAACAGCCCAAGACAAGAGTCTGACAAGTCCTATAAGTCCTGCACTGGAAATCACTGACAGAAATTGCATGTTAATTAAAAAGAGAAAAGACGATTCAACTTTCAGACCAAATACAGAAAACTATCCACAATTTGGTTTATCCATCAGTTCAGTAAAGAGTAGTAAAATGCTTGCTAGAGGAGTTCCCGCTGTGGCACAGGTGGTTAAGAATCTCACTCTAGGAGTTCCCATCGTGGTGCAGTGGTTAACAAATCTGACTAGGAACCATGAGGTTGCAGGTTCGATCCCTAGCCTTGCTCAGTGGGTTAAGGATCTGGCGTTGCCGTGAGCTATGGTATAGGCTGAAGATGCAGCTCAGATCTGGCGTTGCTGTGGTTGTGGCGTAGGCCAGCGGCTGGGGCTCCAACCAGATCCCTAGCCTGGGAACCTCCATATGCCGCGAGTACGGCCCTAAAAAGCCAAGAGAAAAAAAAAGAATCTGACTGTAACAGCTCAGGGTGCTGCCAAGGAGCAGCTTCAATCCCCAGCCCAGCGCAATGGGTTGAAGATAAGGCACTGCCTCAGCTGTGGTGTAGGTTGCCGTTGTGACTCAGATTCAATCCCTGGCCCAAGAAGCTCCATATGCCATGGATGCAGCAAAAAAAAAAAAAAGTTAACTGAATCAGAAATAAATGATAAACAAAAAAAGTAACCAAGACAGGGACGAGCACCCAGAGAAAGGAAAACACAAGCTCCCTGGGGACCCGCACGCTCCAAGACCCTCGCGAGGGCCGGAGGAGGCACAGGGAGGAGCGGGAGGACCACGAGGTGTTCTGGGCAGGGAGTCTCAGAGAAAGTCAAGAACCACCACAAAGGAGCTCCTGCTGTGGCACAGAGGAAACGAATCCGACTGGTATCTGTGAAGATGTGGGTTCGATCCCCGGCCTTGCTGTGAGCTGTGGTGTAGGCCAGCAGCTATAGCTCCTGATTCGACCCCTAGTCTGGGAATCTCCATACGCTGTGGTGCAGCCTTAAAAAACAAAACAAAACCCACCATAAAGAGGTGGATCTTGCATTGTACTTTATATTTACAGAGAACTTCTTACATTTTCTGACCATTTGTTTAAAAAAAAAAACACATGGGAGTTCCCTGGTGCACAGTGAGTTAAGGATGTGGTAATGTCACAATATGGCTCAGGTCACTGCTGTGGTGTGGGTCCAGTCACAGAACCAGGAACTTCTGCATATCACAGGCACAGCCAAAAACAAACCAACCAACAAACAAAAAGGATAAAAAGAACACTCCAAAGAGAACTTAAATGACCTGCCCAGGGACCCAGTCCTAAAGCCCATAACCCTGGGTCCTGCTCACTGCAGTGGCCGGAGGGGAGAGGAAACCCTGCCAGCTGGAATCCACCGGCTCTGAGACAGTAACTACTGTCACTACTGCATTCCTACAGAAGCACTTACGGATGGAGAAATGTCATCATCGTATTTTTTTAACTGATTCATGAATTCCAGATGCTTCTTTTCTTCCTCCAGTTGAGCCACAGACTGCTCACTCTTCTGCAATTTCTGCTGCGTGTTGGCCAATTCATCTCGCAGCCACTGATTTTCCTGGCACAGACGACGAACCTGTGCACGCAGTTTCTGCTTCTCTGACTCAACGGCATTCAGATGATTGGACAGAGCCATCATGACCTGGACAGACAGAAGCACGACAGCCCTGCAGCGATGGGTCCCACCAAGCCCCGGCCTGCACAAGCACCCTGGGGCTCAAGCTCCTGCGCGCGTGCCGAATGTGCTCTGAGGCGCACACGAGGACAAACCGCACTTTGCCTCCGCTGCCACCTCAGTCACGGGCTACGCAGGCAGGGTCCACAATCTCACACGTGCAGAACGTCCACAAAAAAGACATTTTTCTCTTGGAGAGCCTCTCAAAGCGGACGAGCAATGGACAGGCGGCTACTGTTCTGATGAAGCTGTATTTTTACTTTCTATCTGGATGGCTCCAAGAGAATACCTCAGAGACCCCTGCCCACGGGTGACAGCATGTGTGCGAGTGGCAGTCCCTCTGAGGGGCGGGCGGGTGGGCACACAGGTGGTCCTTCATGTCCAAGGTAAGGGAGGACAGCTCTGTGGCTAGCACCGTGAGTCAGAAGGCGCTGCCCAGCCAAGAGCTGAGCCCAAGTCAGTTTTAATTTAAATAATATACATATGTATAGCTGAGACACATTTACTGTAGAGCAGAAATTAAGACAACATTGTAAATCAACTCTACATCCATAAAAATTTTTTTAAAAATACAGAAGGCAGAAGTTCCCATCGTGGCTCAGTGGTTAACGAATCTGACTAGGAACCATGAGGTTTCGGGTTCGGTTCCTGGCCTCGCTCAGTGGGTTAAGGATCTGGCGTTGCCGTGAGCTGTGGTGTAGGCTGCAGACATGGCTCAGATCCTATGTTGCTGTGGCTCTGGCGTAGGCCAGTGACAACAGCTCCGGATGGACCCCTAGCCTGGGACCCTCCATATGCCGTTGGAGCAGCCCAAGAAATGGCAAAAAGACCAAAAAAATATATATATTTACAGAAGGTAATCTTGTCTCCTGCAGAGAAGATCAGCTATTGGCCAACACTCATCCTCCCTTCCTCCTTAGGCTTAGGAACCTGGCACTTTAGCGGGCAGGGCAGTACTCCCCGGTGTCCCTGACAACTAGGTGCGGCCATGGAAGCAGTTCTGGAGAATGAAATGTAAGCAGAGGGCTGTGCCCGGGCAGAGAACTGACCGGAGGAGGCCCGTCCCGCCCGAGGGTGGAGTCGCGTGGCTGCAGCCAGAACCCTGAGTCCACGAGACAGGCTGTCCAGGGGCCCGGGGACCCCGACCCCTTGCAGCCATAGAGCCTGTCTGGGAAAGCCTACCTCAGAATGTGCTTCACACAAGACTATGACGTTTAGGCCACTGTTGCTGCTTTCTGATGTGTTCAGTCCAATCAAATCCCGACACGCGTGCGGTTACCTCTCCTTTCGATCTACTTTTAACACCTGAGACCTGCCCGAATCAGCCCTCGGCGGCATCACGCACATAGCCCCCTGTAAGCCCATCTCCATCACTCTCTCGGCACCCGCCCCCGTGTGGGCCCCCCTCACACTTCAAAGGCGGCCTCCAGACTCGCAGGCCCGTCGGGGCTGAGCCGTACCTGCGCCTCGCTCAGGCCCAGCTCCAGCATCTCCAGCGACTTCCGGATCATGTTCGACTTCTCCTCCACCAGGTTACTCTCGTCATCCTTCTTCAAACACTTGAGCGTTTCCAGTAAACTTTGTAAAATGGAATTGTGCTCATTCTTCAGAGCTTCGAGCCCCTGAATTACTTGCTTCGTCTTAGAGATGATTTCATCCTGCGTGAGTTTCTCCAACTTGTCCTCCTTTACGCACACCATCGTGGACATGCTGTCGTACATTCTAGGGCAGAGAGAGGAACCTAAGCTAGACACGGCATTCGAGGCTCCGTTAGCTCCCATGTTCACGAAAAACACACGTGCAGGAGTTCCCTGGAGGCCCGGGATTAAGGATTTGGCATTGCCGCTGCTGTGGCTGGGATTCGACCCCGGCCCAGGAACGTACACATGCCACGGGTGTGGCCAAAAACAAAGAAAAAACGTGTGAATACTTTCAACTCAACGTTTCATAGGTGAATAATTACTATGTGTACTGTGATTTATTACCTTCGAATACTATATTCTGTACTGTTCCTGTTTTTCCTTTGCAGACCAGTTTTAATTACCTTTCTGGCTTATGTCTGAATTAATTTTTTAATGGAAGAAATGACAGCAACTGTAAGTAATGCCAAAGATTAAAAGCAGCAAAACATCCAAATGGCATTTCCAAAACATACAGCCTCAGTGAATAAAATTTTCTCTGAATGTTTACAAGCTTTTCTTCCTTAATGATATGCAGAAGAGCCAATAAATTCTTGATAACATATTTACCAGACAAAGCCTTGAAAAGTGGTCACAGCTGGAAAAAGAGAAACCAGCAAAGGAGCACGGGAACAATCAGAGCAACTGCATGTCTGACGCACGGGCAGCGGGAGCAGCACAGCAGGTGTCCAGCGCTGTAAAGACGCCAGGCGGAGGAGGGCTATGCTCGCCTACTGGGTGGGACTAGCCAAGAGGCCACCAGGAGGAAATAACAGAGTATCTGGAAATGGCTTTAAAGTACTACACTGAGGGAGTTCCCATTGTGGCACAGCGGAAATGAACCCGACTAGCATTCATGAGGATGCAGGTTCGATCCCTGGCCTCGCTCAGTGAGTTAAGGATCCAATGTTGCCGAGAGCTGTGGAGCAGGTCACAGACGCAGCTCAGATTTGGCGTTGCTATGGCTGTGGTGGAGGCCAGCAGCTGTAGCTCCGATTCAACCCCTAGCCTGGGAACCTCCACATGCCACACCTGCAGCCCTAAAGAAAGTAAATAAATGAATAAAATAAAAATAAAATACTACAGGGAGAAAAAAAAGGAGGAAAGAAGCACAGAAAAGAGTCTCAGCAAAATGGTGATGACAGCTGAAACTAAGCAACAGTTCTTTTTACTGTCCTCTCAAGTTTTGCGTCTATTTTTAAATCCGATAATTAATTTCATTTAAAAAGGCCAGGAACAGTGGTCATGAACAAGGCCTGTTCAGGAAGGAGAGTGACTGGGATGGAAGTCTGATCACGTGTCAGAATGACGGCCTTCGGCGCACTTACAACCCCTGAAATCTCTGCTTTGCATGTTGTCTGCATCCTCTTGAAGATAAGCCCCATCTAAAGAGCCAGGGCCTTATCTCATACCGAGCTGAATGGACAGTACCTAGGACAGCTCCTGACCCCACAGACCACCTGGTGGCCAAGGCACTGAGATGCTGGGGGAAGGGAAGCAGTGGACACAGACCTCATATTCCCAGATTTAGGAGTGAAGGCTACAAGCAGTTGCTAACAGGGTCACATCTGTCCCTGTACCCCCAGGTTCATACTAGAACACTGATTTTTTTTTTTGCATAACCCGAAGACTAATAAACTAGAAATTTAGAAGCTGTCTAGGGGACTATTCAGAAATCCACCTCCGGGAGTTCCCGTCGTGGCGCAGTGGTTAACGAATCCGACTAGGAACCATGAGGTTGCGGGTTCGATCCCTGCCCTTGCTCAGTGGGTCAAGGTTCCGGCGTTGCCGTGAGCTGTGGTGTAGGTCGCAGACGCGGCTCGGATCCTGCGTTGCTGTGGCTCTGGCGTAGGCTGGCAGCTACAGCTCCGATTCGACCCCTAGCCCGGGAACCTCCATATGCCGCAGGAGCGGCCCAAGAAAGGGCAAAAAGACAAAAAAAAAAAAAAAAAAAAGAAATCCACCTCCACACCACAAAGAGCCCAGAAAAACAAGAGAACAGAGGGGACTCCTCTACCTGACGGGCTGCATTATTATTAGATTTGCTATATATCTATTTATCTTTCAGCTCTCCAAGCCCACTGCAAACTCCGCAAGAGCAGAGACCTCATTTACCTTGTGCAGCACCGTATTCCCAGCCTGTCAGAGTATTGCTAAATACACTATCTGCTGAATGAATGAATGAAACTTAGGACCAGCTGTCACGGAGCAGGATTCAATGCCACTAGGCTACACTGCTGCTCTGAACACTACCTAAGTTCCCTTTCCAGAACTGGTGTCCCCAGAGAAACAAAAAAAGAAGGCCTCCTTTCCCACTCTTAGCAGCAGCACATTTGTGTATTACTTCCTAACAGTGCAACACTGAATCTTTTCTTTCCCAAACTAGATACAAGTGTTGAACTAGAACACTCTGAGAGAGTCCCTGGAATATACAGCTTAACAAGGGCCTCGCCCTTAGGGACGTGAGGGACAGACATGCAAGTGAAGGGAAGACAGGCTAAAGGCGAATGTCCACCGAGACAAAGACTCTTTAGAGGTGACAGAACCTTATGGTGGGACCATGGGGGGGGGGGGGCGGGGGTGAGCGGGCAGTCACTTCCACTGGAGAGGGGTGGCCAGCTCCATGGAAGAAATGACTCCCGACCCCCCAAGGAGAACCGTTCCTACCAAAGGAGCCCATCCTCTCCAGATGTGTGGAGGGCACTGCCAGCAATGGGGCCAAGGCAGAGGTGTGAAAGCACCTGCTGCATGCAAGCAGCTGCCTTGGCTGCAGGTTGCAGGGGGCTAGGCACACAGCAACTGGACGAGATGAAGCAGAGTGAGATCAGAGGACACCTGCGTTCTGAAGGCAAGAGCCAGGGGTAGGGTACAAAAGACGGTGGCAGCAGTCAGGAGAGAGAGGAGGGCTTCAGTGGCAAAGCGACGGAGCAATCCATCAAAGGCTGGCACTAATCTTTCTTCCCCAACCCTCTGCCAGCCCTCAGGTCCACTGCCAGAGAAAAGTCTCACCAGCAACTTCTCAGTCTTTCCCAACAATACCAAACCCAAAAGGATGCAAAGGAGAGTCCCAAGACCTAGTAAGAAATGACAGCAACTTCATGACTCAAACCACCCCTGGAAAATAAAGGATCTCGGGGCATGGATGAACAGTAAGTTATCTTGATAGAATATGAAATCCTGTCCATTACTTTGAAACAACGAGAGTGTTCAAAGCAGGCCCTAGCCACTTGGATGCCACAGCCGGGACCACGGTTCCGCTCTGCAGGTTTCGGAACTGAGGCCGTGATCAAGAGGGACAGCAGAGGCATTCCTATTGCACTGCCAGAGGTGAGATTCTGGGACTAGCGCAAGAAGGACCACAGCAAAAGCATTTGCCAAGGATGTTTTCATTAATCAAGAACAAAAGTCGTCACACACACACACACACACACACACACACACACGTTTTTTAAAAAAAAAAAAAAAAAAAGAAGGAGTTCCTGTTGTGGCACAATGGTTAACAAATCCGACTAGAAACCATGAGGTTGCGGGGTCACTCTCTGGCCTTGCTCAATGGGTTAAGGATCTGGCGTTGCTGTGAGCTGTGGTGTAGGTCGCAGATGCGGCTCAGATTTCGAGTTGCTGTGGCTGTGGTGTAGGCCGGCGGCTACAGCTCTGATTCGACCCCTAGCCTGGGAACCTCCATATGCCGCTGCCGGAAGCAGCCCTAGAAAAGGCAAAAAGACAAAAACTAAATAAATAAAATTTTTTTAAAAAAAGAACAAAAGTCAGAGGTTCGATGCAACTGACAAGAGCTTAATCTCTAAAATATACAAACAACTTACACAACTCAACAGCAAAACCACCAACAATCCAATCAACAACTGGGCAAGAAGACCTGAATAGACATTTCTCTAAAGAAAATATACAGATGGCCACCGGGCACCTGAAAAATTACTCAACATCGATAATTATTAGAGAAATGCAAATCAAAACTACTATGAGGCACCACCTCACACCAGTCGGAATGGCCATCATTAACAAGTCAGTGAACAGCAAATGCTGGAGAGGGAGTTCCTGTGGTGGCACAGTGGTTGCGAATCCAACTAGTACCCATGAGGATGTGGGTTCAATCCCTAGCCTCGCTCAGTGGATTGAGGATCTGGCACTGCCATGAACTGTGGTGTAGGTCAAAGACCCAGCATTGCTGTGGCTTGGCTGGCGGCTGTACATCAGATTTGACCCCTAGCCTGGGAACTTCCATATGCTGTGGGTGCGGCCCTAAAGAGCAAAAAAAAAAAAAAAAAAAAAAATGCTGGAGAAGGTGTGGAGAAAAGGGTACCTCCTACACTACTGGTGGGAAAGTAAACTGGTACAACCACTATGGAAAACAGTATGGAGGTACCTGAGAAAATTATACCACATGACCCAGCAATACTCTTGGGCATATATCCAGACAAAACTTTCACTGAAAAAGATACATGCACCCCTATGTTCACTGCAGTGCTATTCAAAATAGCCAAGACATGGAAACAACCTGAATGTCCATCGACAGATGAGTGGATTAAGAAGATATGGTATATAAACACAATAGAATACTACTCAGCCATAAAAAAGAATAAAATAATGCTATTTTGCAGCAGCATGGATGGAACTAGAGACGCTCACGCTAAGTGAAGTAAGTCAGAAAGAGAAAGACAAATACCATTTGATGCCACTTATATCTGTAATCGAATACATGGCACAAATGAACCCATCCACAGAAAGAAACTCATGGACATGAAGAACTGACTTGTGGTTGCCGAGGGGGAGGGGGGGAGTAGAAGGACGGGGAGTTTGGGGTTAGCAGATGCTAACTATTGCATCTGGAGTGGACAAGCAATGAGATCCTGCTGTATGGCACAGGGAACTGTATCTAGTCACTTGTGATGGAGCAGGATGGAGGATCATGTGAGAGAAAGAATGTACACACATGTATGACTGGGTCACTTTGCTATATAGCAAAAATTGACAGAACACTGCAAATTAACTATAATAGACAAAATAAAAATCTAAAAAAAATCCTGTCCAATTGTAACAACAGTCAGTGTCACACCTCCACAGGTTATAGAGGTGGCTGAAGAGGCAAGAGAGGGCAGTTTTGTTCACACGAAAGAGAAAGGGAGGAGAGTCTGTGCAAAAGTAGGAAAACAATAAAAGGTAGGACTTACTACAGGAAAAAAATCAAAACAAAATGAGAAAGACGTATCACTTTAATTGAGGAGATGCTTCAATTAAGTAACAGCATTTAAAGGAATCCAATTTTATATTTTTTCTTTTCACAGCCAAACCCACAACATACGGAAGTTCCCAGGCTAGGGGTCCAAATGGAGTCACAGCTACAGGCCCACACCACAGCCACAGCAACACCAGATCCAAGCCACATCTGCAACCTACACCACAGCTCACAGCAATGGCAGATCCTAACCCACTGAGCTGAGGGCAGGGACTGAACTCACATCCTCATGGATAGCAGCCGTGTTCGTTACTGCTGAGTCACAATGGGAACTCCTAAGTTCTCATTTGAGAGCCTCACATGGCTCCACATTCAGACCCCCAATTAATTAAATCCTGCCCGTAATAGCCTATAACCTAAAAATAAAACAATTCTTATTTCTTTTTAAAATGCCACTTGAAAAACAATAAAAAGATATGCTCCTTTACAAATTACCCCAATAAGTGGAAATTAATAAATACAATTTTATCCTTTCCAAGGGCTGTCCTGCCCTTTGGAAGCACAGGAAACCAAAAACAGGCCCTTGATTAAGAAAATAAATCCCTAAATGATCAAACTTGAAACAAGACAAACAAAGCAACTGCTCCATCTCTGTATCATAAATTCCTAATAACACAGGTAAAGGAAGGACTGGGACCCTGAAAACACCCAGAAGGGATGACTAGCAATAATAACCAACATACAGACATAACTAACAATCCATTTTCAAATAAAACAAAAACACCAGGCAAAAATACTAATTTCCATATTGGGGGAGTTCCTGTCGTGGTTCAGTGGTTAACGAACCCGACTAGGAACCATGAGGTTGCGGGTTCGATCCCTGGCCTTGCTCAGTGGGTTAACGATCCAGTGTTGCCGTGAGCTGTGGTGTAGGTTGCAGACGTGGCTCGGATCCCGAGTTGCTGTGGTTCTGGTATAGGCCAGTGGCTACAGCTCCGACTGGACCTCTAGCCTGGGAACTTCCACATGCCTTGGGTACGGCCAAGAAATGGCAAAAAGATTAAAAAAAAAAAAAATTCCATATTCTGTTGCTTTACTTCTACTTTGATATAATCCAAGAGAGGTAACACACAAATAGCTCCTAGCACATACTAAAATTATCTTTTAATTTGTCCTTTAACCTAACTTGTCTTTTATGACAGGAGTAAGTTTTTTACTTGCTGCAACACATCAGTGATTGAGAGAACTCTTGAGAACAAGGGACTCCTGCTGGGAACGATGGGACCTGACAAACCGAGAGTGGACAACTCCGTACAGCGGCGCTGGTGCTTTACGCGAGAAGGATGACTTGCCCTGCCCAGTGAAGTAGGGCAGCGGAGCCAGGCCGCACTGGGAGAAGCTGGAGGACCCCACCCTCAACCAGGTCTGGCCCATGGGACCCTGGCAGCCAGGCCTTCACCCCCCAAAGGGGAAGCCCAGAGACAGCAACATCCCTTCACTCAAAAAATATTTCTGAGCCCCCCATGCTTCCAGGAGCCTGAGAAAGGGCGCATGAGCAGTAACACCGTTTGAGATCTATGTCTGGAAATATCTTTCTCGTTTTTCTTTTTTGACCGCCCAGCAGCATGTGGAGGTCCCAGGCCAGGAATCAGATCCGAGCTGCAGTTGAGACCCAAGCTGCAGCTGCGGGAACACTGGATCCTTAACCCAACTTGCTTGGCCTGGGATTTGTCCCAGGGCTCCCAAGACACTGCCGATTCTGTTGTGCCACAGCGGGAACTCCATGAAAAGGTCATTCTTCTCTTCTCAAAAGGTTGAGAGTTTATTTGGCTGGCTACAGAATTCTAACTTGGAAAGAATTTCCCTTCAGAATTCTGAAGGCACTTGATTGCCTTTTGCTTCCAATATTGCTCTTGAGAAACCTGAAGTCATTCTGATTGTTTTAACTCTCTCTCAGTAAACCCCCTCCTCCCCCCCACCCCAGCACTCAGGATATTCTTTTGTGACCACAGTATTTTTTTTAATAGTTTTTGGGGAGTTCCTGGCATGGCTTAGTGAAAACAAACCTGACTGAGAGCCATGAGGATGCAGGTTCGAACCCTGGCCTTGACCAGTAAGTGAAGTATCGGTTCCCGTGAGCTGTGGTGAAGGTCGCAGATGGGGCTCAGATCTGGCTTCGCTGTGGCTGTGGGGGAGGCTGGGGGCTACAGCTCTGATTCAACCCCTAACCTGGGAACTTTCATGTGCCATGAGTGCAGCCCTAAAAAAAAAAAAAAGTGATTTTTGGTAAAGTCCAACCCCTAACCCTAGAACAGTGTCTAGTATAGAATTGGGGGCTCAGCAAATATTTTTTAAAAATTTTTTTATTACTCAAATGAACTTATCACATCTGTACTTGTATAATGATCATAACAATATGATTTCACAGGATTTCCATCCCCCAGCCCAGGCACATTCCCCCAGCCCCCAAACTGTCTCATTTGGAAACCATAAGTTTTTCAATGTCTGTGAATCAGCATCTGTTCTGCAAAGAAGTTCCGTCTATCCTTTTTTCAGATTCCACATGTCAGTGAAAGCATTTGGTGTTGGTATCTCATTGTACGGCTGACTTCACTTAGCATGATAGTTTCTAGGTCCATCCATGTTGCAAAAAATGCTGATATTTCATTCTTTTTAATGGCTGAGTGATATTCCATTGTGTATATGGACCACATCTTCTTGATCCACTCCTCTGTTGATGGACATTTAGGTTGTTTCCATGTCTTGGCTATTGTTTTTTTTTTTTTTTTTTTGTCTTTTGTCTTTTTGTTGTTGTTGTTGTTATTGCTGCTATTTCTTGGGCCGCTCCCGCGGCATATGGAGGTTCCCAGGCTAGGGGTCCAATCGGAGCTGTAGCCACCGGCCTACGCCAGAGCCACAGCAACGCGGGATCCGAGCCGCGTCTGCAACCTACACCACAGCTCACGGCAACGCCGGATGGTTAACCCACTGAGCAAGGGACCGAACCCGCAACCTCATGGTTCTTAGTCGGATTCGTTAACCACTGCGCCACGATGGGAACTCCTGTCTTGGCTATTGTAAATAGTGCTGCAATGAACATCGGAGTACACGTGTCTTTGCGAGTCGTGGTTTTCTCTGGGTAGATGCCCAGCAGTGGGATTGCTGGATCAAATGGTAGTTCTGTTTTTATTTTTCTGAGGCATTTCCATACTGCTTTCCACAGTGGTTGCACCAATTTACATTCCCACCAACAGTGTACTAGTGCTCCTTCTTCTCCACCCCCCTCCAGCACTTATTGTTTGTAGACTTTTGGATGATGGCCATTCTGGCTGGTGCAAGGTGGTACCTCAGAGTGGTTCTGATTTGCATCTCTCTAATAATGAGTGACGCTGAACATCTTTTCAGGTGTTTCTTGGCCATCTGTATGTCTTCTTTGGAGAACTGTCTGTTTAGATCTTCTGCCCATTTTTTGATAGGCTTGTTTTTTTGGTATGGAGCTGCAGAAGTTGTTCATAAATTTTGGAGATTAATCCCTTGTCAGTGGATTCACTTGCAAAGATTTTCTCCCATTCTGTGGGTTGTCTTTTTGTGCTATTTAGGGTTTCCTTTGCTGTGCAGAAACTTCGAAATTTGATTAGGTCCCATTTGTTTATTTTTGTTTTTGTTGTCAATACTCTGATAGGTGGATCTGAGAAGATGTTGCTGTCGTATATGTCAGAGAGTCTTTGGCCTATGTTTAAGAGTTTGATAGTGTCTGGTCTTATATTAGGTCTTTAATCCATTTGGAGTTTATTTTTGTGTATGGTGTTAGGGAGTGTTCTCATTTCATTCTTTTCCATGTGGCTGTCCAGTTTTCCCAGCACCACTTATTGAACAAGCTGTCCTTTCTCCACTGTATATTCTTGCTTCCTTTGTCATAGATTAGTTGGCTGTAGGTGTGTGGGTTTAATTCTGGGCTTTCTATCCTGTTCCAGTGATCCATATTTCTGTCTTTGTGCCAGTACCATGCTGTTTTGATGATAGCTGCTTTGTAGTATAGTCTGAAGTCCAGGAGCCTGATTCTTGCAGCTCCATTTTTCTTTTTCAGGATGTCTTCGGCTATTCTGGGTCTTTTGTGCTTCCAAACACACTTTAAAATATTTTGTTCGAGTTCTGTGAAAAACGTCCTTCGTAATTTGATAGGGATTGAATTGAATCTGTAGCTTGCCTTAGGTAATATAGTCATTTTGATAATATTAACCCTTCCAATTCATGAGCATGGTATATCTTTCCATCTATTTGCATCATCTTTGATTTCTTTCATCAGTGTCTTATAGTTTTCAGAGTGCAGGTCTTTTGTCTCATTAGGTAGGTTTACTCCTAGGTATTTTATTCTTTGGGATGCAATGGTAAACAGGACTGCTTCCCTAATTTCTCTTTCTGCTTTTTCATTGTTAGTGTATAGAAATGTCGTTGATTTCTTTGTATTAATTTTGTATCCTAGGACTTTGCCAAATTCGTGGATGAGCTCTAACAGATTTCTGGTAGAGTCTTTAGGATTCTCTAGGTATGGTATCATGTCATCTGCAAATAGGGATAGTTTTACTTCTTCATTTCCAATTTGGATTCCTTTTATCTCTTTTACTTCTCTGATTGCTGTGGCTAGGACTTCCAGAACTATGTTGAAGAGTAGTGGCGAGAGCGGACATCCTTGTCTTGTTCTTGGTCTCAGTGGGAATTCTTTCAGCTTTTCACCATTAAGAATGATGTTTGCTGGGGGTTTGTCATATATGGCCTTTATCATGTTGAGGTAGGTTCCCTCTGTGCCCACTTTCTGAAGGGTTTTTATCAGAAATGGGTGTTGGATTTTGTCAAAGGCTTTTTCCGCGTCTATGGAGAGGATCACATGGTTTTTATTCTTCAGTTTGTTAATGTGGTGTTTCACACTGATGGATTTACGGATATTGAAGAACCCCTGCATCCCTGGAATAAATCCCACTTGACCATGATGTACAATCTTTTTAATGTACTGTTGGATGCAGTTTGCTAGCGTTTTGTTGAGGATTTGTGCGTCGATGTTCATCAGTGAAATTGGCCTGTAGTTTTTTTCTTTTTTTTTTTTTTTTTTTTTTTTTCTTTTTGCTATTTCTTGGGCCGCTCCCGCAGCATATGGAGGTTCCCAGGCTAGGGGTCGAATCGGAGCTGCAGCCACTGACCTACGCCAGAGCCACAGCAACGCAGGATCCAAGCCGCATCTGCAACCTACACTACAGCTCACAGCAACGCGGTATCGTTAACCCACTGAGCAAGGGCAGGGACCGAACCCGCAACCTCATGGTTCCTAGTCGGATTCGTTAACCACTGCGCCACGGTGGGAACTCCTCTTTTTGCTATTTCTTGGGCTGCTCCCGTGGCATATGGAGGTTCCCAGGCTAGGGGTCTAATCAGAGCCGTAGCCACCAGCCTACGCCAGAGCCACAGCAACGCAGGATCCGAGCCGCGTCTGCAACCTACACCACAGCTCACGGCAATGCCGGATCCTTAACCCACTGAGCAAGGCCTGGGATCAAATCCGCAACCTCATGGTTCCTAGTCAGATTCGTTAACCACTGCGCCATGACAGGAACTCCTGTAGTTTCCTTTTTTGTGGAATCTTTGTCTGGTTTTGGTACCAGGGTGATGGCGGTCTCATAGAATGAGTTTGGGAGTATCCCTTCCTCTGCAATTTTTTGAAATAGTTTCAGAAGGAGAGGTGTTAGCTCTTCTCTAAATGTTTGATAGAATTTGCCTGTGAAGCCGTCTGGTCCTGGACTTTTGTTTGTTAGAAGTTTTTTAATCATAGTTTCAATTTCAGTTCTTGTGATTGGCCCATTCAACTTTTCTATTTCATCTTGCTTTAGTCTTAGAAGATCGTACTTTTCTAAGAATTTGTCCATTTCTTCTAGGTTTTCCATTTTATTGGCATATAGTTGCATATAGTAGTCTCTTAGGATTCTTCGTATTTCTGTGATGTCCGTTGTTACTTCTCCTTTTTCATTTCTAATTTTATTGATTTGAGTCCTCTCTCTTTTTTGCTTGATAAGCCTGGCTGGGGGTTTATCAATTTTGTTGATCTTTTCAAAGAACCAGCTTTTCGTTTCATTGATCTTTTCTTTTTTTTTTTTTCTTTTTTGTCTTTTTGCCATTTCTTGGGCCACTCCCACAGCATATGGAGGTTCCCAGGCTAGGGGTCCAATTGGAGCTGTAGCTGCCAGCCTACACCAGAGCCACAGCAACGCAGGATCCGAGCCGCGTCTGCAACCTACACCACAACTCACGGCAACACTGGAACCTTAACCCACTGAGCAAGGGCAGGGACCGAACCCGCAACCTCATGGTTCCTAGTCAGATTCGTTAACCACTGCGCCACGATGGGAACTCCTCATTGATCTTTTCTATGGTTTTCTTTGTTTCTATTTCATTGATTTCTGCTCTGATCTTTATGATTTCTTTCCTTCTACTAACTTTAGGTCTTGTCTGTTCTTCTCTCTCGAGCTGCTGTAGATGTAAAATTAGCTTGCTTATTTGAGCTTTTTCTTGTTTCCTGAGGTGGGCTTGTATTGCCATAAACTTTCCTCTTAGAACGGCCTTTGCTGCATCCCATAGGTTTTGGAGTGTCATATATTCGTTGTCATTTGCTGCTAGGTATTTTTTAATTTCCTCTTTGATTTCTTCAGTGATCCATTGGTTGTTTAGTAGCATGTTGTTGAGTCTCCACGTGTTTGTGTTTCTTGCAGTTTTTTTCTTGTTGTTGATTCCCAGTCGTAGAGTGTTGTGGTCGGAAAAGATGCTTGATATGATTTCAACTTTCTTAAAGTTACCAAGGTTGGATTTGTAGCCCAGGATGTGATCAGTCTTAGAGAATGTTCCATGTGCACTTGAGAAGAATGTGTATTCTGTTGCTTTTGGATGGAATGTCCTATAAATATCTATTAAGTCCATCTGGTTTAATGCGTCATTCAGGGCCTGTGTTTCCTTATTGATTTTCTGTCTGGTTGATCTGTCCATTGCTGTAAGTGGGGTGTTAAAGTCCCCCACTATGATTGTGTTATTGTCGATTTCTCTTTTTAAGGTTGTTAGCAGTTGCCTTATACATTGTGGTGAACCTGTGTTGGGTGCGTAGATATTTACAATTGTTATATCATCTTCTTGGATTGATCCTTTGATCATTATGTAATGTCCTTCTTTGTCCCTTAAAATATTCTTCATTTTAAAGTCTATTTTGTCTGATATGAGTATTGCTTCTCCAGCTTTCTTTTCATCCCCATTTGCATGAAATATTTTCTTCCATCCTCTCACTTTCAATTTGTATGTGTCCCTAGAAGTGAAGTGGGTCTCTTAAAGACAGCATATATATTGTTTTTGTATCCATTCAGCAAGTCTATGTCTTTTTGGTTGGGGCGTTTAGTCCATTAACATTTAAGGAAATTATTGATATGTATGTTCTCATTGCCATTTTATTAATTGCTTTGGATTTGTTTTTGCTGCTCTTTTTTCTTTCCTTCTTCTCTTGTTCTTTTCTGCCTATAGAAGTTCCTTTAGTATTTGTTGTAAGGCTGGTTTAGTGTTGCTGAATTCTCTCAGCTTTTGCTTACCTGTAAAGGTTTTGATTTCTCCTTTAAATCTGAATGAGAGGGAGTGCCCATCGTGGCGCAGTGGTTAACGAATCTGACTAGGAACCATGAGGTTGCGGGTTTGATCCCAGGCCTTGCTCAGTGGGTTAAGGATCCGGCATTGCCGTGAGCTGTGGTGTAGGTTGCAGACGCGGCTCGGATCCTGCGTTGCTGTGGCTCTGGCGTAGGCTGGCGGCTGCAGTTCCGATTAGACCCCTAGCCTGGGAACCTCCATATGCTGCGGGAGCGGCCCAAAGAAATAGCAAAAAGACCAAAAAAAAAAAAAAAAAAAAAAAAATCTGAATGAGAGTCTTGCTGGGTAGAGTAATCTTGGTTGGAGGTTTTTTCCTTTCATCCTGTTATCATGCCACTCCCTTCTGCCCTGCAGAGTTTCTGTTGAAAATCTGCCGATAGCCTTATCGGGGTTCCCGTGTATGTTATTTGTTTCTTTTCCCTAGCTGCTTTCAAGATTTTCTCTGTCTTTAATTCTGGTCAGTTTGATTAACATGTGTCTCGGGGTATTCCTCCTTAGGTTTATTTTGTATGGTACTCATTGTGCTTCCTGGATTTGAGTGAGTGATTCCTTCCCCATGTTAGGGAAGTTTTCAGCTATTATCTCTTGGAATATTTTTTCTGTCTCCTTCTCTCTCTCTTCTCCTTCTGGCACCCCTATAATACGGATGTTGGTGTGTTTAACGTTGTCCCAGAGTTCTCTGAGACTCTCTTCATTTGTTTTCAATCTTTTTTCTCTTTTCCATTCTGCATCCGTAATTTCCACTAATCTGTCCCCCACCTCGCTTATTCGTTCTTCTGCCTCCTGTACTCTGCTGTTAGCTGCTTCTAGGGAATTTTTTATTTCAGTTATTGTATTTTGCATCTCTTCTTGTTTAAGTTTTATATCTTGTATCTCTTTGGTCAGTGTTTCCTGTAAGTTATCCATCTTTGCCTCCAGTTTATTTCCAACGTCTTGCATCATCGTCAGCATCAACAGTCTAAAATCTTTTCCCTGGAGGCTAAGAATCTCCTCCTCAGTTAGTTGTTTTTCTGGGGTTTTTCCTTTCTCCCTCATCTGAGTTTTAGTTCTCTGTCTTTTCATTTTTATTGGTTTTTGGTGTGGTGACCTTTTTACAGATAACAGAGTTGTAGCCTCTCTTACTTCTGGTGTCTGCCCCCCTTGTGGCTGAAGTCAGTATGGGGAGCTTGCTGTAGGCTTCCTGATGGGAGGGGCTGATGCCTGCCCTCTGGTAGGTGGAGCTGATTCTACTCCCTTTGGTGGGTGGGGCTTAGTCTCTGGATGGGATTAGAGGCAGCTGTGTGCCTGGGGGGTCTTTAGGCAGCCTGTTTTACTGAGGGGCAGGGCTGTGATCCCACCTGGATTGTTGTTTGAGCTGGGGCTTCTCAGCAGCTGACTGACGGTGGGGCCAGATTTTCCCTAAATGGCCACCTCCAGAGATATTTACAATTGTTACATCATCTTCTTGGATTGATCCTTTGATCATTATGTAATGTCCTTCTTTGTCCCTTAAAATATTCTTCATTTTAAAGTCTATTTTGTCTGCTACTGAATATTCCTGAGAGCTTTGCTTTCAGTGTCCTTCCCTCACAACAAGCCACGTTCACCCCTGTTTTCCCAGGATGTCCTCCAAGAACTGTGGTCAGGTTTGACCCAGATTCCCGTGGAGACTTTGCTTTGCCCTGGGACCCAGTGCACGTGAAAGTCTGTGTGTGTCTTTTAAGAATGGGGTCTCCAGACAAAAAAAAAAAAAAAAAGGAGTTCCCGTTTTGGCGCAGTGGTTAACGAATCTGACTAGGAGCCATGAGGTTGCGGGTTCGGTCCCTGCCCTTGCTCAGTGGGTTAACGATCTGGCGTTGCCGTGAGCTGTGGTGTAGGTTGCAGACGCAGCTCGGATCCTGTGTTGCTGTGGCTCTGGCGTAGGCCGGCGGCTACAGCTCCGATTCGACCCCTGGCCTGGGAACCTCCATATGCCGCGGGAGCGGCCCAAGAAATGGCAAAAAGACAAAAAAAAAAAAAGAAGAAGAAGAATGGGGTCTCCGTTTCCCCCAGTCCCGTGGAGCTCCTGCGCACAAGCCCCACTGGCCTTCAATGCCAGAACAGCAAATATTTTTTGAGTGAAGAGATGTTGCTCTCTCTGGGCTTCCCCTTTTGGTATAAATGATTTTAAAAAGTACGAGTACCAATCTCAACACATTACAGCCAGAGTCTACGCTTTCCACCTGACCTCCAGCTAGTGGGGTCAGTCCTGGTCAGTGGCTGAGGTGTGTGTGCTGCTCTCCCACTGCAGGGAACCTCCCCACACCCCATCCACAGTGCATGGGTGGGAGGCCGGCCAACAAGTGCAGCCCTCGCTCAGGGGGTGGGGAGGAGAGTTCAACTCTTCAGGAGGGAGTGTAAATTCTATGGAATTCTTTTGTCTGGGAGATAGGGCCTCTGAGCTGCCTCTTCCCTCACTTATTTATCATTTGTACCAATGTGGAACTGTGGATATTTGTTTCATACTTCAGGCTGTACCTAAAAAAACTAATTATTAAAAATACCAATGGAGTTCCCGTCGTGGCACAGTGGTTAATGAATCCGACTAGGAACCATGAGGTTGCGGGTTCGGTCCCTGCCCTTGCTCAGTGGGTTAACCATCTGGCGTTGCCGTGAGCTGTGGTGTGGGTTGCAGACGCGGCTCGGATCTGGCGTTGCTGTGGCTCTGGCGTAGGCCAGTGGGGACAGCTCCGATTAGACCCCTAGCCTGGGAACCTCCATATGCTGCGGGAGCGGCCCAAAGAAATAGCAAAAAGACAAAAAAAAAAAAAAAAAAAAAACCACCATTAAGGAGTTCCTGTTGTGGCTCAGTGGTAACGAACCTAACTAGTATCCATGAGGGCGCAAGTTCAATCCCTAGCCTCACTCAGCGGGTTAAGGATCTGGCATTGCCGTGAGCTGTGGTGTAGGTCACAGACACGGTTCAGATCCTGAGTTATTGTGGCTGTGGTATAGGCCGGCAGCTGCAGCTCTGATTCAACCTCTAGCCTAGGAACTTCCATATGCAGTGGGTGCAGCCCTAAAAAGACAAAGAAAAGAAAAGAAGAGAAGAAGAAAGAATGAATCTGATGTAGCAGGTCAGATCTCTGTGGAACCACAGGTTCGATTCCCAGTCCAGTACAGTGAATCAAAGGATTCAGTGTTGTCACAGTTGTGGCAAAGGTCACACCTGTAGCTTAGGTCACAGTTGCAGCTTAGATTCAAACCCTGGCCCAGGAAGTTCCATATGCCGCACCAGCCATTTAAAAAAAAAAAAAAACAGACTAGGAAAAATGATAGCTAAGGGCAATGTGATATGGTGTCCCGTGAGGAAGGGGCCCTGCAACATAACAAGGAGAAAATCAGTAAAATCCAAATAAAATGTGGAGAATGGTTAATAATTATGTATCAGTGCTGCTTCCTTAGCTGTCAAAAATGTAACCCAGTAAGATAGGATGTTAACGTGAGAGCAAATATGCAGGAACTCTCTATGCTATCCTCGCATCTTTTATGCAAACCCAAACATATTCTCAAATAAAAGGGTTACTTTTTCAATCAACATACAAAGAATACAAAACAGAATAGATATACACAATATGTGTATTAAGAATTGACATCGGGAGTTCCCATTGTGGCACAGCAGAAATGAATCCGACTAGGAACCATGAGGTTGTGGGTTAGGTCCCTGGCCTCACTCAGTGGGTTAAGGATCTGGTGTTGCCATGAGCTGTGGTGTAGGTCACAGACTTGGCTAGGATCTGACATTGCTGTGGCTGTGGTGTAGGCCAGCAGCTGTAGCTCCAATTTGACCCCTAGCCTGGGAACCTCCATATGACGCAGGTGAGGCCCTAAAAAGAAAAAAAAAAAAAAATTGACATCAAAGTATCTTAGTTTTTGAGCATAAATGTGAATTGTTTTTAAGAACAAAAAAAAAGTCTGAGGTCGTTTAGTCAACTAACACTATAATTCCTATTTATAACAGGAGACAATTATAAGTTATAGTCTGTGCTCACACTACTGAGAACAGAATCAGAACCCAGCTCTCTCCACCCTGCTCAGATGTACCTTTGATTCAGCAACTACACTGCTGTGCTTGCGTGTGCAACTAGACTGTCTAGAGTTGTAGGCAATGGAACTTAAACTCTCAAATACAGAAAGAATTTGACACTTCTCCCACAATAAAAATAGACCAACCTAACACTGAGACAAGAATAGAAATGCTAAGTACACTGAATATTTTACAAGACCAAAAAATTAAAGAACTGGTTAGATTCTAAAGCCACTCTTTACAGAATGACCCATCAATTCCACTCCTGGTTATATATGCAAGAAAACTGAAAACTTGTTTTTTGGGTTTTTTTTTTTGTCTTTTTGCCTTTTCTAGGGCCGCTCCTGCGGCATATGGAGGTTCCCAGGCTAGAGATCCACTTGGAGCTGTAGCCGCCAGCCTGCACCACAGCCACGGCAACTCGAGATCTGAGCTGCACCTGCGACCTACACCACGGGTCACAGCATCACCGGATCCTTAACCCACTGAGCAAGGCCAGGGATCAAACCCACAACTTCATGGTTCCTAGTCGGATTCATTAACCACTGAGCCATGACAGGAACTCCTTTTTGGTTTGCTGTTTTTTTTTTCTTTTTTTTTCATCTTCTAGGGCCACAACTGCAGCATATGGAGGCTCCCAGGCTAGGGGTCCATTTGGAGCTGTAGCTGCTGACCTACACCAGAGCCACAGCAACACAGGATCTAAACCACGTATGTGACCTACACCATGGCTCACAGCAACACCAGATCCTTAACCCACTGAGTGAGGCCAGGGATCGAACCCACATCCTCATGGATGCTAGTCAGATTCGTTAACTGCTGAGCCACGACAGGAACTCCTGAAAACTTGCTTATGTTAAAACTTACACATGAATGGTCAAAAAAAAAAAAAAAAATCCTGGACAAATATAAAACTTGTACACAAATATTTTGGCATTATTCATAATAGTCAAATTGTGGAAACAACCCAAATGTCCAGCAACTAATGAACGAATAAACAAAGCGTGGTTACATCCATCCAGTGGAATATTTGTCAATAAAAAGGAACAAACTACTGATGCATGCTGCAACACAGATAACACTGGACTAACTGAAGGGGCCAGACACAAAAGGGCACAGATTACACAATCCCATTTATAGGAAATGCCCGCGGAGACAGAACGTAGATCAGTAGCTGCCCGAGGGAGCTGACTGCTAACGGGCACAGGGCTCTCTCTGGGGTGACGAATGTTCTGCATTCAGAGGGCTGCACAATCCTGTGAATTTTTTCATACAGGAATCATATCTTAGTAAAATATGACCAGACCTTTTTTAAATTAAATGGTACAGATCAAAGAAAACAAAGCAAAACAGCAAACCCCTCTTGGGACCTTACCTATTTTAGCTCTGCCAAGGAGTAACAGAAAGCTTCATCTCTCAATCTTTTTATCCTGTGCTCCCCTTTTAATACACAAGAAAAAGCGCAAGCCCTTTTCAATGCGTTTAAGGTTTTCCAAATATACATTACCTTGTGCAACTAAAAAAGCAAAGTAATCAATGGTGATGGAAGAAGTAAAAATGTATTTTGTGGTTCTGAAATTTCAGAACAAAAATGATACAGAGTCAAAGGCAGAATACAACTTACTGGAAAAGAGGTGACACAAAACAGTAATTCTTAAACTTCCCGGACCGGCTGGCTGGTTTGGGTGGAGGCAGGACAGGCTGAGCGGGAGGAGGTGCGTCACTCCCCCAGCTCATATAACAAAGTTAAGGTTCAGATCTGAGCAAAATCCAAAAAGGTCTCCTGGAGGGCCTCGATCGTTCTTAGGCCAGGACATTTTTGGATAAAAATACAAATGTCATGCCCCTTTGGAGTTTGTGTTACAACATAAGTCTGTTTTCTAAATGTAACACCATATTATAATAATAGACATACTTTCTCCAGCCACACACAGCCTACCCCTTACACATTAGGAATCACTATGTCAGAGCTCCTGATGTGGTGCAGTGGGTTAAGAAGCCGACTGCAGGAGTTCCTGTCATGGCGCAGTGGTTAATGAACCCGACTAGAAACCACGAGGTTGTGGGTTCAATCCCTGCCCTTGCTCAATGGGTTAAGGTTCCGGCGCTGCCGTGAGCTGTGGCGTAGGTTGCAGACGCGGCTCGGATCCCGCGTTGCTGTGGCTCTGGTGTAGGCCGGCGGCTACAGCTCTGATTCGACCCCTAGCCTGGGAACCGCCATATGCCGCGGGAGCGGCCTAAGAAATAGCAACAACAACAACAAGACAAAAAAAAAAAAATCACTATAATCTGGAGTTCCCTGGTGGCTTGGGTCACCAACACCTGCATTGTCACTGGCGTGGCTTGGGTTTAATCCCTTATCCAGGAATTTCCAAATGCTGCAGATCCAGGCATGGACAAAGGAAAAACAACAACAACAACAACAAATCACTATAATCTACTCAAGGGAGAATGTGCTCTACTAGGTACCTCTTGATTGGAAGCTTCACCTCTGGGCTATCAACTGACAGAGGCAATGTACAATCCCAAAGCCTGTTACAGAAGGGAAATTGTATTAACCCATCATTTCCTTTTCTCTTTGTCTTTTTAGGGCCGCACCCTTGACTTATGGAGTTTCCCAGGCTAGGGGTCGAATTGGAGCTGTAGTCGCCAGCCTACACCACAGCCACAGCAATGCCTGATCCTTAACCCACTGAGCGAGGCCAGAGATCAAACCTGCGTCCTCAAGGATCTTAGATTCGTCTCCCCTGAGCCATGATGGGAACTCTGACGCCATCATTTTCTACTTTAACCATGGTATCTCCTCTAACTCTTCCTCTCACCTAATCTAATCTAGAGTGCACAGTATCTACTCGTTGCTAATTTACAGTATCTATTTGTTGCCATCCCACAACTACAAACCACCCCAGAAAGCAAAAGCATGTATCTGCCTCTTGGGTGAATCTATTACAGGCAGATGCCCTTGCAAAATTAGAGAAATGAGGGCAGTCAGAACTCTTTGGGACTTTTTCCCACAGCCCTGCTCAGGAAGTTGGCTGGGTGTGGTTCTGCTTTGAAATTGGCCACCTCTCTGTACAGAGATGCTCTCACTCTCCGATGACCTACCCACACCACCCGTGGAAGGAACGTCACAAGGAGGCCAGGTCCCCAACCAGCGGGGGAAGTACCTGCTCTCCCCCATGCAGGGCTCCAGGCCAAGGCCAGGAAGTGTGCTGAGGTCATTTAATTTGCTGTGGGACCACAGGTCCATCTCTTCAGATGCAGATTTTAAGCATGAGAAATCACAGGAAAAAGGAACATGAAAATACAGGAGCATATGCTTTTGCTAAAAACAAGTGAGTAAGCCCCAGGAACGCAGATGACTCTACCACCATCCACGGTTGAGTGAGCAGAAGGGAAAACAGCTGCATCAGACAGTGTGACTGAGAGAACGCAGGACAGGATGTTTCGGGCGCCTGGGGCAAAAGGATATAGAAGTGCTCATTTGGAGGTTTAAAAAAAAGGCATCTTTGGCCCCTTCCTCTCTCGTTCCTCTGTCTCGGTCTCCCCCTCAACCCCTGCCCCAAGCCACCTCTGCCTCTGCTTTCTCCACACCTGTCTTCTCTCTCTTCTCTCTTTAAATAAACATTTATTTAAGTTTTTGGAAGTTCCCATTGTGGCTCAGCAGTAATGAACCTGACTAGGATCCATGAGGACGCAGGTTCGATCCCTGGCCTTGCTCAGTGGGTTAAGGATCTGGCGTTGCCATGAGCTGTGGTGCAGGTTACAACCGTCGGATTCAAGGTTGCTGTGGCTGTGGTACAGCAGGCAGCTGCAGCTCCAGTTCGACCCCTAGCCTGGGAACTTCCATATGCTGCAGGTGCAGGCCTAAACAAAAAGCAAAAAAAAAAAAGCCATTTTTATCTGTAAATGAAAAATGTCAGCAGATTAACACAATGCCGTAAGACTGAGTTTATATATTTAAGCATTAATAAAACACATATGGAATAATTTTCTTTCCTAACTAAAGGCAGGCATTAAAACTTTTTTTTTTTTTTTTGTCTTTTTGCTATTTCTTAGGCCGCTCCCGGGCCTAAGAAGGGAGGTTCCCAGGCTAGAGGTCCAATCGGAGCTGTAGCCACCAGCCTACTCCAGAGCCACAGCAACGCGGGATCCGAGCCACGTCTCAACCTACACCACAGCTCACGGCAACACCGGATCATTAACCCACTGAGCAAGGGCAGGGACCGAACCCGCAACCTCATGTTCCTAGTCAGATTAGTTAACCACTGCGCCACGACGGGAACTCCAGTTAAAACTTTTTTTTTTTAAGGGCTGCACCTATGGCATATGGAGGTTCCCAGGCCAGACATTTACACCACAACCAAAGCAATGCAGGATCCAAGCCATGTCTGCAACCTACACCACCACTCACAGCAACACCTACTGAGCAAGCCCAGGGATCAAACCTGCAGCCTCATGGATACTAGACAGATCCATCAACCATGAGCCACAATGGGAACTTCCATTAAAACATTTTTTAAAAATGAGTTCTCTCAGGAGAGAGGTAATGGGAAAAGAGTCAACTCACACCTTTACATCTTCCTATATAATGGCTTTTCCCAAAAGAGCATATACATTTTTAATGATTTAAAACTAGAGGAGTTCCTGTTGTGGCTCAGTGATAACAGACCCAAATAGTATCCATGAGGACATAGGTTCAATTCCTGGCCTTGCTCAGTGGGTTAAGGATCTGGCATTGCTGTGAGCTGTGGTGTAGGTTGCAGACATGGCTTGGATCCTGAGTTGCTATGGCTGTGGTGTAGGGCAGCAGCTACAGTTCTGATTGACCCCTAGCCTGGGAACTTCTATATGCTGCAGGAGCAGCCCTAAAAAAGACATAAATAAATAAACAAACAGAGAAGACAACAGTAAGTACCATGTAAGAAAAAAAATGACAAAGTAGACTTCATCAGAATTTGAAACTATTGATTCTTAAAAAGCACAACCAAAAAAAAAAACCAAATAGTTAAGCCTCAGATTGGGAAAAAAATATTTCTAACATATGGCAAAAGACATGTACCCAAATATGCAAAGAATTCCTAAAATCGGAGCTCCCGTTGTGGCACAGTGGTTAACGAATCCAACTAGGAACCATGAGGTTGCGGGTTCGATTCCTGGCCTCGCTCAGTGGGTTAAGGATCCAGCGGTGTCATGAGCTGTGGTGTAGGTTGCAGACGCGGCTCGGATCCTGTGTTGCTGTGGCTCTGGCTTAGGCTGGCGGCTGCAGCTCCGATTCAACCCCTAGCCTGGGAACAGCCTGGGAACCTCCACATGCCGAGGGAGTACCCCAAAAAATGGCAAAAAGACAAAAAAAAAAGAAAAGAAAAGAAAAAGAATTCCTAAAATCAATAATAAAAAGAAAACCCAATTTATTTTAATGGGCAAAAGACCTGAACAGACGCTTCATGAAAGCAGGTGTAAAAGCCAACAAACATGTGAGTAAGTGCACATCACGGTTAGTAACCGGGGAGGCGCGCCAGACCCACCACAAGAGGTCAGCATCTAGCAGCAGCTGATGAACCAGAAGCTGGAGGTTCAGCGAACAACTGGAACTAACTACTCACACACACTGCTGCTGCGAGTGCAAACTGCACAACCATTTTGGGAAAGTGACAGTGTCTTTAAAAGTCAACCCGGTATCTATTTGTGTGAGCAAATTCCACTCCTAGATATTTACGCAAAAGAAATGAAAATACGCGTCCACATAATGGTGTCCAAGAGGGAGGGCTCCCCACCCCGGATGCGCATCCAGACGAGAATGGTTAGACTGCAGCAGTCCATACAGGAGAAGAGCCGCACAGGGACAGAAAGGAACAAACCACTGACACGATCTGTTCCACGCCCTGAGTCCAAAGAGCTACATTACATTAAAGAAGCTGGATGCAAAACACGCATGTTGTATCATCTCCTACATTTATATGAAGCTCTAGAATAGACAGAACTAACCTAGAGTTAAGGAAATAAATCAGTATTCCTGGCAAGAGAGTGCAGGCCACCTCTAGGAGCTAAGAAAGCTGCCAACCGACAGCCATCCAGCCAGCAAGAAAACCAGGATGTGAGTCCTACAACCAAAAGAACTGCATTCTGCCACAACGACAAGAGCTTGCAGGGGCACTCTGAGTTCTGGAAGAGAACTACAGCCCAACACACAACTGCAGCCACATGAGCCCTAAGCAGAGAGATCAGCAAGCCATGCCTGGACCCCATCATGCACAGAAACTGTGAGATAACAAATGTTATTGCTTTAAGACACTAAATATCAGTAATCTGTTACACAGTAAATAGAAAACTCATATAAATGTCGCTCAGAAAAAAGCCTTACAACTTAATGATGTTTTAGTTAAAAGAACAGAAATTATGGATCGATCTTAAGGACACTACACTAAGTGAAATAAGCCAGTCACAAAAAACAGATACTATACGATCCCAGGAATATGAAGTATCTAAAGTAGTTAAATTCACAGAAAACAGAAGTAACATGGTGGTTGCTGGGGGCTGAGGGGATGGGGAGAAATGGGGAGGTGTTAATCCGTACAGAGTTTTAGTTTTGGAAAAAAGTTCTAAAAATCTGCTGTACAACAATGTATACCTATTTAAGACTCCTGAACTACACACTTTGAAATAGTTAAGAAGGTTAGTTTGGGGGAGGGTTAACTACAATTTTAAAAGAAAACATATTTCCCCTTGTTTGTCAATAATACAAATCATTTTTAAACAGGCAAAATAAGTGAATTGAAGAGAAAATGCACCATCATATTCCCCACGAGAAAGAAGACCACATCCTATGCCAGCCTCTGTGGAGAGCACAAGTACACCACCAACATGGTGAGCAAAGCACCGCACATTAGACAGCAAGGCCGGGGAGTGGCCAGGCCCAGCCGGCATCACCTGGGCTTCCCAGGTGAAAGCCACTGGAGGACTGAGCTTAGCATTGTTTTGGGCTGATTTTTGTTTGTCTGGGTTTTTGGCATGTGGAAGTTCCCAGGCCAGGGATCAAACCTGTGCCACAGCAGCCACAACACCAGATCCTTAACTCACTGACCACAAGGGAAATCCTGAAATGAGCATTGCTGTGCTTCATGACAGCAAGGTGGTTCAAGGCCTGAAATGCACCCACAAAGCCTGGAGTTACAGGTCTGACCTCAAAGCTGTGCACCTCTGGTTTCCATCCTCTGCCCTCGCTCATCCCGTCTCCTCAACAGCAGAATGGAGCTGATCACCCTGCCAAGGTTTTCTGGTTCAGACTCACTCTCACCAGCTGGAGGAGTAGCAGTACAGTGACTTCCGCAAATCTCCATGTTATGCCGTCAAACCCAGGGAACAAGAGAAGGTTCAGGTGAGGGAACCAGGGTATTTTATAACCAAGGAAACAGCTTCTACTTTACACACGCACGCCACTCAGCTCAAACGGCTTGTTCTACAGATATTCACTGAGATCTTCTTTATTAAGCATCAACATCCCAAGCATATTTAAAAGCACAGATCCACTGGCGTTCCCACTGTGGCTCAGCAGTAACGAACCTGAGTAGTATCCATGAGGATACAGGTTCGATTCCTGGCCTCGCTCAGTGGGGTAAGGATCTGGCGTTGCTATGAGCTGTGGTGTGGGTCACAGATGTGGCTCGGATCTGCCGCTGCTGTGGCTGCCGTGTAGGCCCGGCAGCTGCAACTCCATTCAACTCCTAGCCTGGGAACTTCCATGTTCCATAAAGAAAAAAAATTGAAAATAAAAAAATTAAAAGCATAGATCCAGACTGCTTTCACCTGACTCCAAAGGTAAAAATAGGAGTTCCTGTCATGGCTCAGTGGTTAACGAATCCGACTAGGAACCATGAGGTGATGAGTTCAATCCCTGGCCTTGCTCAGTGGGTTAAGGATCTGGCGTTGCCGTGAGCTGTGGTGTAGGTTGCAGACGCGGCTCGGATCCCGCGTTGCTGTGGCTCTGGTGTAGGCCAGCAGCTACAGCTCCAATTAGACCCCTAGGCCTGGGAACCTCCATATGCCACGGGAATGGCCCTAGGAAAGGCAAAAAGACAAAAAAAATAAATAAATAAAATAAAAATAAAAATAAAATCATAATTCTTTTTTTCCCTTGTCTTTTTAGGGCCACACCCACGGCATATGGAAATTCCCAGGTTAGGGATCCAATCCAAGCTGTAGCCACTGGCCTACACCACAGCCACAGCAACGCCAGATCTGAGCCGCATCTGCAACCTACACCACAGATCATGACACTGCGGGATCATTAACTCACTGAGTGAGGCCCGGGATCAAACCTGCATCCTCACGGATACTAGTCAGATTTGTTTCCGCTGAGCCATGATGGGAACTCCCACAACACGTTTTTGATCTAAGAGTATATTAACAGGAGGCAAAATGACACAAGCATGCCTTGGGAGAAAAAAGGCAGGTCACCTCCGAATTAGCCCTCCTGCCTTAGAAGGTAATACTCTCAGAAAATGTTTAAAAGGTCACTAGTAACCTCCCAGAAGCCAAATCCAATAGATTTTTCTGTCCAAATCTTCCTTTCCCTCTGAGCCAATCAGCCTCTGCCCTCCTCCTCTTCCCTGTGTCCCAGGAGCCCCGTGTGCACAGCCTCTCTGCAGCCTCTACCAGGTATCAGACGCTCCCTTGGAGAGGTCACCGGCTTTCAACAACATGAGGCCTCTCAAATCTGCACCTCCAGCCTAAATCTTTGTTCTGAGCTCCAGATCTGAATATCCAACTGACCACCAATCCCACTTGCCCATCTACAAGCATTCTGGTTACTACCTTCTTTGGCCACACCCACAGCACGTGGAAGTTGCGGGGCCAGGGATCCAACCCAGGCCACAGCAGTGGCACAAGCTGCTGCAGTGACAACACAGGATCCTTAACGCATTGCACCAAAAGGAACTTTATTCTGGATTTAACCCACCCAAACCCAAGCTCGCCAGCCACCTCCTGTCCCCATTTCCCCACCTCAGTGGGTGTCACCTGCCAGTGAGTCACTCAAGTTAGAGACGAGGAAGTAACTCCAGGCGCGTTCCCTCAACAAACATTTAAGTGCCTCTTATGTACCAAGACTGACACTCCCTGGTGGAGACTTCGAATGTAAGTGAAGGAAACAGACAATAAACTAAATGAGAAAATAATTAGGTACAATAATGCAGCACAGGAGACAGCAGAGCTAAGCAGTGTGTGGGGAAGTGAGGACCCTCTGATGTCCAGAAGAGCAGACTCGAGGTGCACCTGGGCGCACCTGAAGGAGGGCAAGAGTCAGTCAGAAGACAAGGCAAGAGGGGGGAAGGTGGGCTGGGGGACTTTCAGGACAGTGGCAAGAACTTCAGCAGAGAGGCGCCAGGATCCGGCTTATGCTTTAACAGTTGGCTCTGGCTTCAAACACTGCCTCCAGTCTCCTTCTGCCTGCAGCCCCCCTTCCCTCACTCCACTCCATCCCAAGTAAGGACCGAACCCTTCAACCCCTCTCTCACTCATCTGTCCTCGTTCCTCCTGCCACTGCCCTAATGCAAAAGCTCTCAGTGTCCACTTAGAGCGGAGTACCTGTCTCGGAGTTCCCGCCATGGCTCAGCAGAAACAAATCTAATATTCGCGAGGACGCAGGTTTGATCCCTGGCCTCGCTCAGTGGGTTAAAGATCTGGCATTGCTGTGAGCTCTGGTGTAGGTCGCAGGCTCGGATCTGGCACTGATGTGGCTGTGGTGTTGGCCGGCGGCTACAGCTCCGACTGACCCCTAGCCTGGGAACCTCCATATGCCGAAGGTGGGGCCCTAAAAAGACCAAAAACAAACAGTCTCACTAGGCCATCCATGCTCTTTCTGAACCTGTGAACCATCACCTCACTCCTAAGCCCCTCCTCTCCTCCTTCCTTAGCCTCGGGATGAAAGCAAAGCCCTAAGCTCTGTGTACAAGCCTTTCCTGACCCCATCTTTCCCTCTCATCCCTTCGAAATCTGCAGCACCACCGCTCCCAGTCCCACCCCACTTTTCTTCGAGCCTCAGAGCCTGCATCACCTCGGAGCACTGGGCACAGTACAGGACCTATTCTGTGGTATCAGATGGAGCTCCTCCATGGCGGCGGCTGTCTCCTCGTCCCCGACTACTTGAGCACAGCAGGGGGCTCTCAGGAGACACTGAAGACCCTGCTTTCGCAACCTAATGGGCTAACATCTTTAGTCCATGCCACGACACTGACACTTCAAATCTCCCCGTGCTTCTGCTCAGGACATTACTGACCACTTCTTTGTTAAAAGTCCTGATTTCTTAACATATTCTACTTATGTTTCCAGTCATATGAATCCTAAGTTTCATTCCACTTCTGACTCCTCTATTTTCTAGTTCCCTTTACACAACTGTGTTTTTAAGATAGTTTATAGTCTACATGGAAAGCTACACACTGACTTACCTACTTTTCAACCATATGAAACATGTTTAAGAAGGTATACTTTGGAGTTCCCTTGTGGCATTGCGAGTTAAGGGTCCAGTGTTATTACTGCAGTGGCTTGGGTCACTGCTGTGGCACAGGTTCTGTTCCTGGCCCAGGAACGTCCACACACCAAGGGTGTGCCCCTCCCCCCAAAAAAAGGCATAATCTTTTTTTAAGAAGGTATAATTTAAGTAACTGCAACGGAGTTTTCGTTTGCTATGTAACCCTCAGGATTCTATGCGTCTCAGTGGCATTTCCTCCTAGTCCCTGCTAGCGACAATCACTGTCCTGATTCCCACGGATGTCCTTCTACCTTTACTACGTACCGTCTACAGCATTTACAGAAGGCGCTGCCAAGCCAGGGGAACGAGCCAGGCCGCAGTGAGGTTACCAGCCTGGTCCCCCACAGCCCTCAGCAACACCACAGGGCGGCCGGGCTCCACTGCAACATGAGGCTGCAGTCTGGGATGACTTGGAGAAACCGGCTCAAGAGAGGGCACCCTCCCACACAGAAGCCCCAACAATCTCGTTTTTATTATTTAGTATCACTGAACTCTTGGAAACACTCAGGAAACAGAAGATGAATCATTTCCCATCTTATCTAAGGCTTGTGGCCAGCCCCTGAAAGGTTCGTCCTAATAAGAGTATGACATTTAAAGAGGTTGTTCCAATTCCTAATGAGTTTTTACACTTAACTATTACAATGTGTTACGAGCTGATGATTCTGATCATGGCTTAGTCACGCTGTACAAAAACAGCCTAGAAGTTTAACTAATGCAAAGAATCAGAGAACCAACTGCCCTTTCACACAGCAGTTTAAATGGTGTATCGCAAATGCTGTGCTACTCTCACATTTGTCACAACATCATTTTCTCAAATACTTATCAAACACTTAGCATCTAAACTCCATGTTGTTTAAATAACAAAACATAAAAAGCAGTAACAATACAAAATCTCCAACACAAAATTACCTGCACCTACAAACCTTAACTTACAAAACCATTCAATCCACCAGGCATTAACTTTAACGCTTCACTTTAATTTTTTAGGGAAAGAGGGGAACCAAATTTGACAACCGAGTTAAGTATTCCGGGGCCAGGATGCTGCCAGCTGAGCGGGAGCAATTCGGGCCTCGGTGAACACGGCGGAAGAGACGTTTTCGCCCCCGGCGCCTCAAAGAAAGGGATCCGGAGCAGGCGAGGTGCCGCCGGCCTCTCGGGAGGGACCCCGCACGCTTCGACCCGCCGGCCGCCGGCCGCCCTCGAGCCTGACAGGCGCGTCCGCCCAGGGCGGTGCCGCGGGAGAGGGCGGGGGCCGGAAGGAAGAGGGAGGACCGGGACAAAGCCGGCCGGCCGCCCCCTCCCCGCGCGCCGCGCGCCCCGCTCCCGGGCGCGGCCACGTCCCCCGCCCCGCGGCGCCCGGGGCCGCAGCTGCTCCCGGAGCGGCCGCCCCCGCCGCGCCCCGCCCCGCCCCCGGCCGCAGCAGGGCCGAGCGGGGATGCGGAGCCGGGGTGCGGCCGGGGCGCGATGGGCGCCCGAACCTGGGGGAACGTGAAGGGGAGGGGGCCGCGCCTGGGCGGCGACCGGGACCGGGAGGGGAGCGGGTGGACCTGCGGGAGGCCGCGGGCGGCGGCCCGGGGAGGGGGCAAGAGGGAGGCCGGAGGACCGGGGCCCGCCGCCGACTCACCGTGCTGCTCCCGCGGGGCCGCGCGCTCGCGCTGTCAGCACCGGGAGGCCGCGGGCGCGTGCGCGGAGCAGGACCGCCGGGGCCGCCGCCTCGGCCGCCTCAGGTGCGGCGCCGCGGTCAGTAGCGAGGAGCGCCGGCGCGGCCGCCCCGCAGCATGCTCAGCCGCCCGCGCGCGCTGTCTCCCGCGGCTCCTCCTCGCAGCCGCCGCCCCGCGCTCCGCCGGCTCCGGCTCCGCTGCTCCCGCCGCCGAAAATGGCGTCTCGGCGTCCCTCCCCCGGCTCGGCGCTCCCGCCCCACAATGCCACGCGCTGCCGTGACGTCACCCTGCCCGTCGCCGGGGGGCGGGGCGGCCCGGGAAACCGAGGCCGGGCGGCTCCCCTCGGCCCCCGCGCCGCGCGGGTTGGGTTGAGGGCCGGCGGGAGCGGGCCTCCGCGGCGCGGATGCGGTCCCGGGCCGGCGGCCGCGGGCCACACTGGGGCGGGGCGAGGGGCGACGAGGGGCCCTCCGTGGGCGGCCCCGCGCGGGCGCGGCTGCCGGCGACCCCGAGCGCCTGGCGGCTGCCCCTCCCCGCGGGCAGGGGCAGAGGGGCGCCCAGCACGGCGGGTCAGCTCCCCGCGCGGCCGACTCCCGCCCTCGCGAATCGAGAATAATGTTTGCTGTGTGCAAACCCTGTCTCCGTGTGTTTCGTGTGCTCGTTTAAATCTTTCACCAGCCCCTCCAAAGGAAAGGGTCCTGAGGCGCTGCACGAAGGCAGGGGGCCTTCCTCCAGGAAAACCTACCGCCTTAGGTCGGGGCCCTGGCCCCCACGCCCTCCCCCCCTCGGTCACTGGACGCTGGGCCTTGGGATCTTCAAGAGTCAGAGCTCAGGGGACTTGCTGGGCCCTCGCCTGAGCCACGGAGGCCTCGCAGGAACTGGACCTCAGGGTCGTCAGAGTGGCCGGGGTGCTTAACCCTCCTGCCTGGCCACAGCAGAGGTGCCACCCCCGCCATCGCATCCCACCCACGGGCAGCCGTCACCAGGGCACACCCCTGCTGCGATGCCAACTCTGGCCCAGCCCGAAGGGCAGTACTTCCAGGTCAGAAAGTGCCCCTGGGCCTCATCCTGCTGCATGGCCAGCTCTGCGGGCCTGACTCAGCAGCCAGCTGGGAGGATGGTGCTGATTCAGTGGGTAAAGCTCAGCTTTCTTTGCCTGCCACCCGCTTGAGAGAACCCCGCCCCAGGTGCCTGCAGATGTCCCAAGTCTCATTATTAACCAGGAGGGGCTCCTGTGCCAATGTGCCCCCACATTTGCTTTTGAACTGCTCTGCTTTTCAGATGTTAGCCCCAGCATTGCCATCCATTTCAACCCTGCAATTACTCAGTCACCCTGGAAGTAAAGGGCCCTGGATGTTCCCAGGGAGGTCCAGTTAATTTGCTTTCATTTATAAATGCAAAGCTGAGCTAGAAGTGGGGAAGTGCCTTCCATGACACAGCAGTTACTGGGGGTGGCGGTGGGGGGTGGCAGTTAAACAGAGTCCAATAACCCCTGCACACTCCCTGAGTGACTGGGACACACTGCAGCTTGGATGTCACCTGCTCCTCAACAACTGGGCTGGGCTTGGCAGGCAGCTGTAACCAGAAGGCTTTGGAGAAGGGAGCAGGCTGAGCAAGAGTCCCTTCTCTGTCTGAGACTCGGGGCTCAGTGTGTGACATTCCTTCCACTCACCCAGCAGGCGAGCAAGCGAGAAAGCCGAGGTGCTGATGCCCTCTTCTGATGGGTGACCAAGAGTCTAGCTCTGTAGAATGGCTTCGGTCCGTCCCCTCTGCGTCCCCACTGCGGCCCTTCTGCTCAGACTCTATTGTATCTTTCTTTTATTCTCTCAACCAGTACCCGTTGAACTGCCAGTGGCCACCAGCGGAGACATGTCGGTATAGGCGGGAGAGAGGAGAGCCCTGCTCTGCTCGTGCAGGGTCTGGCTAAGAAAGTAAGAGGATGTGACAGGCAGAGGCGAGGTGGTAGAGTGAACTCTGGAATGAGCCAAGTGCAAAGCCAGGGAGGGCGGGGCGGGGGGGGCATTCCAGGCAGAAGGCCTCGGGCAGGAGTGAGTCTGAAGTGAGGAGGAAAGGAGAGAGAGCCCAGTCGTCCACTCCCTGGACGCACTTCGAGGCACCGTCATTCTCAGGGCTGAGGGTTGGGGCACCCACCCTCCCCCAGGGTTTCACGCTGAGACTCCCAAGCTCTGCCCCCGCCCCCAGAATCCCCACGCTCCTCGGTCCATTCGGCAGGTGGTGCAGCCTTGGCCCTGCAGGTTCCGGTTCTGAGGTTTGCTTGCTGCTTCCCAGGGAGGGCTTAACTCAGCTTTAGGAAGCAGGTGGGAGCCCCTCGGTGCCCCTGTGCAGGCACTAGCAGAGCCAGGAGCTGATGCCTTTGTGGCAGGAAAGCCTCAGCAGGGCTATTCAGAGGTGGCAAACCCATCGTGTGAACTCCCCATAAACCTAGAGGCATCAAACATTTTCGCAACAGCCTGCTGGGCCAGCCAGGGTCTTGGAAGGGTGGAGCTGAGCCTTAGGGGCAGCAGGCACCTGTGGTCAGGGCCAGTCCTGTGCCCCACCCCACAGGGCAGGACTAGGGGTTCCTCCAGCAGACACGAGAGAAGCTCCCTCCTTGGTCCCATTGGAAAAGCTCTTCCGCTCTGGAAAGGCAGCCTGCTGGCTCGCTCCATCTCTCCCCAAATGCAGATGCCCTGTGTCCTCTGCCTTCATCTGTCTCTGTCTCCTTCCCACCCCTGACCGTTTCACGCCTCTGTTCCGAAACTTGATCAACCAGCAGCCTGTACATCTGATCAGAACAGAGGCTGGGCCTGGAGTACAGACTTAGAGGCAGCCTACCAGGGCCAGATGAAGCCTCGGCTGCCGTCCTTGCTCGAGGATGAGTGGAAACATCCCCACGCCAACCCCTGCAGTTCGCAGGCACCTGGGCAGCAGGGATAAGCTAAGCGAGGAGGAGGCCACATTCATTCCGCTCCCAGTATTGACTTCCACCCACTAATGTCAGGTGCCAGGCTGGGCAGCTGGAGATCAAGGGGCCCCTGCAGTGGTGAGCCGACTGCACAGGGGGCTGAGACAGGAAGTTCTCTGTGCCTCAGGGATTAGGGGGGCCCATGGAGGAGGGACATTCGCACGGAGGGCGGGGAGGATCCAGAGGTGAGGGTCCAGGCAGAGGAACTGCAGGAAGAAGAGCACAGGGCGTTCCCATTGTGGCTCGGAGGTTAACAAACCCAACTAGCATCCATGAGGTTGCGGGTTCGCTCCCTGGCCTTGCTCAGCCGGTTAAGGATCTGGTGTTGCCGTGAGCTGTGGTGTATGTAGGTGGCAGACGCAGCTCAGACCCTGCATTGCTGTGGCTGTGGCGTAGGCCGGAGGCCACAGCTCTGCTTGGACCTCTAGCCAGGTTCTCCATATGCCTCAGGTGCGGCCCTGAAAAGACTGAAAAAAAAAAAAAGAAAGAAAAAAAAGAAGAGCACGGGCCCCACAAGCCACCTGTCTCCAGAGGAGAATGGGCTGGCCAGGTGCCACCTTGTGGCCAGGGCACCTGCCGGGAGGGGCAGCCTGGCATCTGGACCCACCAGGACTCGGCTCCCCACCTTGTTCTCCTCGGCAGCTCGCGCCCTTTCCGTTCTCTGGCTTCCGTCCTGATGAAGGCATTTCTCACATTTCCAGGCGCTTTTCCTTTAAAAGCTGGAGCAGCCGTGTTAATTAAGCTCCAGGAGCTGCTCCCTCAGACAAATGGGAAAAGAGCCGCGCTCGGGGTGGGGTGGGGTGGGGGTGGAAAAAGCCCAGCCACTCCCTCAGCCTCCCTCGCACACGCACGTATTTCTGATGCAGAGGAATTGCAGCCTGGAGCTCTTATTTATTTTCTTAGGGAAAACTTACACAGGGTAAAATGCACACGTCCTTTTTTTTCTTCTTCTTTTAATTTCAGGGCCACGCCCAGGGCATATGGAGGTTCCCAGGCTAGGGGTCCAATCGGAGCTATAGTGTAGGCCTACACCACAGCCACAACAACGCAGGATCCTTAACCTACTGAGCAAGGCCAGGGATCGAACCCCCGTCCTCATGGATGCTAATCGGGGTTGTAACTGCTGGACCATGACGGGAACTCCCCAGACGCATGCATCCCAAGGACACCACCGGATGTGTTATGATAAATGCTCACCCCTGTGTGACTGAAAGCTCCAACAGGAAGGAAAAAAAAAGGTAACCGGGGCCTGCAGTGCAGCACGGGATAATCTACTCAATACTGCGAGATAACCCGTGTGGGAAAAGAATCTGGAAGGACACGGATACGTGTGCGTGTGTCACAGACTTACTTTTCTGAAACCAGCACAACGTCCTAAGTCAACCATACTCCCATAAATTGAAAGAAAGAAAGCCCATCGGAAGTGGAAGTCTCCCATCGCCCCCCAACCCCCTCATGTGTCTCCCAGGCGGTCCCCCAGCCTCCGCTGTGTTTCGTTGTTTCCTTTTGTTTTGCTCTAGATTAGTTTTGCCCCGTCTAGCATTTTACGTAAATGGAAACATAGGGCATCTCCCTTTTTGTCTGGCACACAACCCGAGGTTTCACACTCATCCTCCTTGTGGTTTGTTTGCCAAACCCCTTGCTGATGGGAACTTGGGCTGCTTCCATTTTGGTTAATATGAAGAAAGCTAATAGGAACTTTTCTCCTAAGTCTTCAGGGAACATATATTTTCATTCTCACAAGTCTTTGGGGAACGTGTATTTTCATCTCTCGGGTGAATGTCTAGGATGGGAACTGGTAGGCCATGGGGCGGGGGTATGTTTAGTTTTATAAGAAGCTTCCACGAGCTCCCATCGTGGCTCAGCAGAAATGAATCCAACTAGTATCCATGAGGATGTGGGTTCGGTCCCTGGCCTCACTCAGTGGGTCAAGGATCTGGCATTGCCATCAGCTGTGATGCAGGTTGCAGACACGGCTCGGATCCCACATGGCTGTGGCTGTGGCGTAGGTTGGCAGCTGTAGCTCCAGTTTGACCCCTCGCTTGGGAACGTCCATAAGCTGCAGCTAACTCTAAAAAGCAAACAAAAACAGATGGTCTGGGGACAAGGACAGCGAGCACGTCTCAGCAGGTACCGTCAGGGGTGCCAGACTTGGACTGTGGTGGGGGTGGTGCCTGGTAAGCAGAGGGGGTTGCTGGGAGGCATCAAGCCCAGGACAGGTTGGCCTCCTCCAGGCAGCCCCCCCAGTCCTTCTCTCCCGCAGAAGAGACTCTGCCTCAGCTCCACGCTCCCCACGCTGTGCCCCGAGGCAAGTCACCAGGCCCTTCCGGGGAGAGATGTCCTCTGGAGCTTCCTGTAAGGCCCTGCTTGTGCAGAGCACTGGAGGCCCCGGGCCACAGCATCTTGCCCCCCCCTTTTCGTCTGAGACAGCTGCCCCCCCCAAGGATGTGGACTTGCTCAAGGACACAGACAGTGTCCTCAGATGGGCAGATGGATAGCTTATTCCAGTGTTTAGACAAAAATAGCCACACAGGTGCCATGTCTGTCCCAGAACCAGCACAGGCTGCGACTCCCCCTCCATGAACAGGAGACTGGGCACTTTAATCTCTGGATGCCTGGCAGTGCTGGCCCCGCGCTCCCAGATTGACCCCCCCCGGGGGGGGGAACTCAGCCTCCTCCCCACCTCTCCTCAGGGTTCAGCCTCATCCTGTGAGACACAGACCCCACCTTGGTCCCTCTGGTCTCTCCTACCCCTCCTCCTGCCCCCTCACCCCAGGCCTCATCCTGGGTTTTGAACATAGTGGTTCTCAGTCAATGGAGCTGAACGAATGAACGCGTGAACAATGGATGAAGGAGGGGTGCTGATTTCATGTGTCCCACGGGGGAATCTTGGTCCGCCTCGCCCCTCTCCAGCTCTGCCCGCAGGTGCCCTTGAACTTCTGGATCTCACCATCAGGCAAGGGGCTCTGTGTCCTGTGACATTCTTCCCTCTGCCTCCATCCAAGGTGTGACCAGGTGTCAGCCTGGTTCCCATCGTAGGAGCAGAAGTGGCTGCAGCAGCTCCAGACATCACATCTTTGCACCTCACTGTCCAGAAGGAAAGAGCCCCTCACTTCCTACCCATCAGTAATAATGGCTTGGGCTTCACTGGGATTTCACACCCCCCTCACCCGGGGCCAGAACACCTCCCTTGGCTTGACCCGTGGGGGCCACCCTGGGAATCCGCTGCTGCAGGATGGGGGAAGGGGAACGGGCCAGGGGCAGCCTGTCGTCTCTACGGGTGGTTCTCTGAGCTCACGCAGTCCTGTTTCCCTGGGGTGGAGGCTACCTCCGAGCACACGCTGGTCTGCCTCACCCAGTCCATCGTGTTAAACCTCCCCAGCCCGTGTCCCACCCTCCAAACTGGCGTCCCTCTTTCCTCCCCTAAATCCCCAGCTGCCAGACAGCCTGTCTGTGTATGAAATGCAGCTGCGGACGCGGCTGACACTGGTTTTGTCTCTCTCAGGGGATTTCTCGGTTCCCATGTGATCTGGTGGATTCACGATCATGTTTGGGAGAAAAGGGTCAATTACCTCCTTGCACCAGGATTCCCTGCATGATGACCCAGCCCAGGAGAAAGGGAGCTGGGGGCTGGCCAGAGGTGGGCTTAGAGGGTCTTCCTGGGAGCAGCACACTCCCACCCGCCCGGACATCTGCTGTGCTTGTCACCTGTGCAGAGGGAAAGGCCAGGCCTGAGGGAACCTGTGAGCAGGGCAGACCCAGGCTGCCCACGCACGGGATGGGCTCTCTGCCCTGCCTGTGCCCAGTGCCCCCGGATGGGCTTGGGACTGTGCCAGGCCCTGCTCAGCTCTGCAGGAGGGAGTGGGGAGTGGGCAGGCGCTGAACAAGGAAATGTGCAAATAACCATCCTGGCAACAGGCTAAAAAGGAAAATACCCAGCCTTCGAAAGACGCAGGGTGAGCCCACCTTGTCTGGGCCGGGCCGGGCTGCTCCATCTAAGCTGCACTCTCGGCCTCCACCTTCATCCAGCACCCGCCATCCCTGTCTGCAGAGATGCTCAGTAACCAGCCAGTCCTTATCCCAGGTGCTGGCACCCCTGCTTCCCATGAGCCAGACAGGGCAGGGAGCACAACCCACTTTAGGGATGGAGAAACTGAGGCCCAAGAGTAGAAACTGGCTGCGAGGTTTCCGCTCAAGTCTTGTTCTTGGACCCAAGTTCACTGCCCACTTGGATGCCACAGCAAAAAAGACTGAAGCCTTTACCCACGTCCTTGCCTCTAGAGGTTAGATTCAGGAAGAGGCTTTTAGCGGGGCCTCTGGAAATTTTCATCTATTGACTCATTCTAGAAGCTGCTGATCTGACAGACATAAGCCTCGCTCTCCTTTTCCAGGGCTGCATTTGGAGCCAATCTCATCCAAAATGCCGGAAGCCCCTCCTGCTCTTCCCCTGACCAACCCTACATAGTATAGAACCCGCTGGAGTATGTTTCCCGTGGCTGCCAGAACCAGACCACAAACTGGGGGGCTTAAAACAACAGAAAGGCATTCTCTGGAAGCCAGGAGTCAGAAACTGAGGGGTGGCAGGGCTGGCTCCCCTGGAGGCGGGGGGTGGGGGGGGTGGGAAGAACCAGTCCCAAGCCCCTCTCTCCAGCTTCTGGGCCCATTCCCCACCCCCCCACCCCGCCCCCCAGGTCCCTGGCTTGAAGACTCATCACGGCAACATCTGTCTCTGTCTGCACATGGCCTTCCCTCTTGTGTCTCTGTGTCTTTCTTTTTTTTCTGTTTTTGTCTTTTTTTTTTTTTTTTTGTCTTTTTGCTATTTCTTGGGCCGCTCCCGCCGCATATGGAGGTTCCCAGGCTAGGGGTCCAATCGGAGCTGTAGTCACTGGCCTACACCAGAGCCACAGCAACTCGGGATCCGAGCCGCGTCTGCGACCTACACCACAGCTCACGGCAACGCCGGATCGTTAACCCACTGAGCAAGGGCAGGGACCGAACCCGAAACCTCATCGTTCCTAGTCAGATTCGTTAACCACTGCACCACAACGGGAACTCCTGTTTTTGTCTTTTTAAGGCTGCACCTGCAACATATGGAAGTCCCCAGGCTAGGGGTCAAATTGGAGCTGCAGCTGCCGGCCTACACCACAGCCTGTGGCAACAGTGGATCCTTAACCCACTGAGCAGGGCCAGGGATCAAACCTGTGTCCTTATGGAATTCCATACACCTCGGGACGACCAAAAAAAAAAAGAAAAAAGAAAAAAAACCATAATAAAGGTTATCTTAGTGATGTACTTTACACGGATTTTCCAGAAAACATCTGAGCCACAAGAGGTACTCCTTTAGTTACTTTTAATTGTTACGAATTAACACAACATACATTTACTTACTGAAATGTAAATGGACACACACCTGCTAGCAGCTCCTGTACTGGAGAGGCTATTCTCACCACCTTCTTGTCCCCCCGCCCCCGCCACCCAACTCTTGCCTGCAGCCTAGGTGGGGCTCCCCCTCTGCCCTGGCCCCCTGACAGGGTGATCAGGCGTGGCCTCCCTTGCCCAGAGCCCTCAGTGGCTCCCCAGCATGCTCTCGGGAAAGGCCAGGCCCTGGCCTATCTCCACCCGCCCTCCTCCTCCACGGCTCCCGCTGCACACCACGTCCTGCTGCTCTGGCTCTGCCAGGCGCATTGCGGCCCCAGGGCCTTGGTCACTCTCGCCCAGATCTGGGTCAGGCGCCCTTCCCATCTGCTCCTTCCCAAACACCCTCGTCTGCTTGCTCTGTTCCTGCAGCGCTGAGCATCTGGTAACCTGCTTATGATTTGCTTTATTGCATCCATTGTCCGACCCCTCTGGGATTTCTGCCGGCTTTGCTCACTGATGCCCCCAGCACCGCAGCAGTGACCAGAAGCCTCGGTGCCTTTTGTTGACTGAACAGGACACCGCCAAACCCCGGCTCCGCCGCCTGCGTCCTCCCTGCTGGCATCTGACAGGCAAGGGGGCGGGCCCACGGCCCGACCGAGCCAATCAGAGCAGACTTGATCCCAAACGGCGTCTGGCAGGCGGGGTCCTGCGCTCTGAGGGGCCCTAGAAGCTCTCCCAGGACTGTTCTGAGGATGCCAGGAATCCCTTTAAATAAAGCTCCAAGAACTGTGCCTGGCAGACAGTAACGCTTGCTCCCTATTGTAATTATTCCGGAAGGGGGTCCAGGAGCTCCAAGTGCGCTCGTTTAGCACATTCGTGTGTCCAAACCCTACTCTGTGCCGAGCTCCACGGTGAGCACTGGTGGAGGAGGGGGCACAGCGATAAGGATGAAGGCCGCCTCCCCCAGGCTGGGCGGTCAGGTCCCTCAGTGACCTCTGCGCGCATGTCTCCATGACCAGACGTTCAGATTCTGGCGTTTGCAGCCAGGGTCCATAGGACCCTTGCTGACCGAGGTCCCGCTTTCTACGTCGGGGAGCTGGGCCCTGGCCGCGCCGGGGAGCTGGGTCTATGCAGGTGTCCCTGCCAAGTGTCCTGCCCATCTCCGCCAGAGTGGACGCCCACCAGGCCAGGGCTGTGCTTGACATCTGGCCACTGTGCCAAGCTTGGGGACGCTGCAAGGGCACACTAGGATGCTGCTTTCCTTTGAAAATAACCCTGCAGTTCCCGAGTGTCTCAGCAGGTTAAGGATCTGGTGTTGTCTCTGCAGCGGCTCCGGTGGCTGCTGTGGCGTGGGTTCCATCCCTGCTCGGGGACCTTCTGCATGCACGGGCACAACAAAACATTTTCTTTTTTAAATAAAATAAAACTCTTGTTTGCCTACTGGCCTTCTCAGTATATGATTTTCACAAGCAGAGCTCACAGCTGTTAGCTCCTTTGTCCAGCAGTGGCTGGTGGGTCCGGGGTGTGTGTGCAGAGACAAGGGAACAAATGACTAAGCAGCTCTTCTCGAGGGCCTTTCCGCCGCGGCTCCGGCTCTGTGTCAATCTTCCCACCCTGCACTGCACTGCGGATCTCACTGCGGATGTCTGGATGGCAAACTCAGGTCTTATGGAGTGAGTGTGTGCCTGGGGTCACAGGAGGGGGTGGCCATGTGGGCGGGCCTGGGGGCGCCTATAACCCCCAGACACCTGAATGGAACCCAGCTCAGGAAACCTACCAACCTCATCCATCCATCTCCCTTCCTGCCCAAACCTTCCTGTACTTCTCCACCCCAGGACCGACTCAGGACCAAGAGCAGACAATTATCACTGCGAATCAATAGCCTAGTGGCTCCAGATGCAGCCTGAACACTTCCAGAAGATTGATGGACTCGTTTTCAATGGCATGAAAGGAAAGTATGACTTTCTTGGAAGACCAGGGAGGTGAGCAGAATGTCTGAGCAGGGGCACTGCCTGGCAGGGAAGGTGGTTTCCCCACCCTGTAGGCACAGAACACGGCGGGGGAGGGGAGGCGCCAGAGTGGGCGGGGCTGCCCATCAGGGTGGTCCCATTCGCTGCTCCGTTGCCTGAGCCTAGAGCAGACCTGGCACGTGGTGGGTAGGACTCCTGAGCATTTGCTGAGTGAATGAAGGAACAAGCAAGGACCCTGCTGTCCTACAGGCCCCGGGGAACCCTTTGCCATGAGGGCTCAACATTCAGGTCTGTGTTGCCTTTGAGGTCAGGGGGCTTGGGGTCAGAGCTGAAGCTAGGAGCCCATTTCTCTGCCTGTGAACAGACCCGACCTCGCTTGCTACAAACGGCTGCGTGTCAAGGACACCACAGCCCGGGAACGGAGGCGAGCAGGAAAGGACAAATACTGCAGGAGGTGCCCCCAGCAGTCAGACTGACACAGTAGAGGGGGTGCCCGGCTTGGGACAGGCGGGGATGGTGTGTTTCACGGTGACAGTTTCAGATGAAAACGTTCTGCACGTGGAAGCGATGTTTATGTGTTTTACGCCACTGCACTACGAAGGGAAAGTGGGCAGCGTGTGTTTTACCACCCACCCACCCACCCAGCCTTCATTCCACTGGCCTCTGGGCCTCATGGTGTCTGAGGCGAGGCTCGTCCTCTCCAAGAAGGCACCTCGCACAGTGATCGGGCTTCCTAAGAGGGGTGCCACCCTGCCCAGCTGTCCAAAGCACCCCCAGGCTGACCCAACTCGCCTCTGCTCAGTCAGGCACAAGGCTTGCTTCCCAGAAGACAAGTGAGAGACAGGCCATCTCTCGGCCTGGCCTGTAAACACGTTGCTCCTCCAGGCTCCCTCCCACCCTGCAGGCTGGGAGGGCGATGGCCATGGGCCCCTTGCCAGCCATGGGTCATGTGGGCAAGCCCCCTGAACAAAGATGAGGGGCAGGTGCCCCTGGAGTGATCCTAGTTCTCTGAGCCACTAGAGGGGTGGGCCTCTTGTCGGAGGAGGGCACCCCTGAAGGTCAGAAGACCCCGCAAAATTTCTCTGGGGAGCCAGATCTTCCTTTTTCTGTTTTTGGCTCAGGTCACAGTGGTGACAGCACCAAATCCCAACCACTAGACCACCAGGGAGCTCCCCGGGGAGCCACATCTTGTCGTATGAGCAAGTCTGCCACTGACCAGGGGGTAAGGGCCTTGCAGGCTGCACCTGAGACCTGAAGAGGTCAGGATGGGGACGGGCATGAGAGGTGCCTCCCAGGAGCAGATGGAAGGGGTGTGGGGGTGGGGGGCAGTGCCCAAGAAGGGCCTATACGGTTGTCTGCAAATCCCCACCTTCAGTTCCATGTTTTAAAATCTGTCTATCAACCTGACGGTGCTAGGAGCTCCCTTCGTGGCTCAGTGGTTAACGAACCTGAATAGAAACCAGGAGGTTGCAAGTTCGATCCCTGGCCTCGCTCAGTGGGTTAAGGATGGGGTGTTGCCATGAGCTGTGCTGTAGGTTGCAGATGCAGCTCGGAACTGGTGTGGCTGTGGCTGTGGTGTAGGTGGGAAGCTGTAGCTCTGATTCAACCCCTAGCCTGGGAACCTCCAGGTGTTGTGGGTGCGGCCATAAAAAGCAAAAAGAAAATAAATAAAAAAAATTTACAGTGCTATTTCTATCCTTTGTGATACTAGCAAGAAGATATATATATATATTATTATGTGTGTTTGTGTGTGTGTGTAGTTTGCCTTTTTAGGGCCACACCCACAGCATAAGGAAGTTCCCAGGCTAGGGGTTGAATCAGCCCCACTGGATCCTTAACCCACTGAGCGAGGCCAGGGATCGAACCTGTGTCCTCATGGATGCTAGTCAGATTCATTTCTGCTGCACCATGATGGGAACTCCATGTATGTCTATATAGCTTTTGGCCACCCTAAGGCATATGGAGTCCCGGGCCAGGGATCAGATCTGAGCCACAGTTGCAACCTATGCTGCAACTGCAGCAATGCCAGATCCTTAACCCACTGTGCCAGGCTGGTGATCAAACCCGCAACCTAGTGCTGTAGAGACACCACCAGTCCCACAGTGCCACAGCAGGAACTCTGAAAGTATCTTAATTAACTAGCACGTAGATAACTGCTGTGCATTTTAAGAGTGTGATGCTTCTGCAATTGAAAGAACGTAATAATTAAAATCTACGATTAACCCGGAATATAAACATGACGATCAGATCAGTTGATTCCGTAAAATATTCTGGTGGGTTCTTCTTCAGGTGACTAGTTTGTGCTCTTACCTCAAATCCTGCTAGTCGTGGTGGAGGGAAGCAGCAATACCCCCTCAACACGGCAGCCCCTGTGCCAGGCACTCAGTGTTCGAGCGGTGGATCAATGTTGGCAGATGGCCCATGCCCACGTGCCCACTGCTTCCAGGTGGCCATGCAGGTCTGAGGACCCAGGAGGGGTGCTGGGTTTTCCCAGCTGTACCAGGTGAGATACGGCACGCGTCAGCTCCAGGATGCAGACACCTTGGGAAGAAAGGAAGGCTCTGGAGCACAGACTCAGAAGGCCTGGAAGTTGCTAAGAGACAGTTACCTGGGGGAGAAACCAGCAGGGCCTACTGTACAGCACATGTAAGTGCACTGAGTGTCCCGAGACAAACCACAATGAAACAGAACATGCACAGGCATAACTGAACCACTCCGCCATACAGCAGAAATTAACCCAACACTGTAAGTCAACTGCACTTCATCAGCAAGACCGTATGGTACCGGCACAAAGACAGAAAGAAAGATCAGTGGAACAGGAGAGAAAGCCCAGGATTCAAGCCACGCACCTAGAGCCAGCTCATCTATAACAAAGGCGGCAAGAATATACAATGGAGAAAGGACAGCTTGTTCAGTAAGTGGTGCTGGGGAAACTGGACAGCCACATGGAAAAGAATGAAATGAGAACACTCCCTAACACCATACACAAAAATAAACTCCAAATGGATTAAAGACCTAGATACAAGACCAGACACTATCAAACTCTTAGAGGAAAACATAGGCCAAACACTCTCCGACATAAACCACAGCAATATCTTCTCAGACCCACCTCCTAGAGTAATGACAATAAGAACAACAATAAACAAATGGGACTTAATTAAACTTAAAAGTTTCTGCACAACAAAGGAAACCCTAAATGAAACAAAAAGACAACCCACAGAATGGGAAAAAATAGTTGCAAATGAAGCGACTGACAAGGGATTAATCTCCAAAATTTATAAACACCTCCTACTGCTCAATACCAAAAAAACAAACAACCCCATCAAAAAATGGACAGAAGATCTAAACAAACGATTCTCCAAAGAAGACATACAGATGGCCAAAAAACACCTGAAAAGATGTTCAACATCACTCATTATTAGAGAAATGCAAATCAAAACCACCATGAGGTACCACCTTGCACCAGCCAGCATGGCCATCATCCAAAAGTCTACAAACAGGGAGTTGCCGTCGTGGCGCAGTGGTTAACGAATCTGACTAGGAACCATGAGGTTGCGGGTTCGGTCCCTGCCCTTGCTCAGTGGGTTAAGGATCTGGCGTTGCCGTGAGCTGTGGTGTAGGTCACAGACGAGGCTCGGATCCCGCGTTGCTGTGGCTCTGGCGTAGGCCGGTGGCTACAGCTCCAATTAGACCCCTAGCCTGGGAACCTCCATATGCCTCGGGAGCGGCCCAAGAAATGGCAAAAAAAAGACAAAAAAAAAAAAAAAAGCCTACAAACAATAAGTGCTGGAGTGGGATTGTAAATTAGTGCAACCACTGTGGAAAACAGTATGTAGATGCCTCAGAAAACTAAAAATAGAATTATCATTTGAGGGAGTTCCCGTCGTGGTTCAGTGGTTAATAAATCTGACTAGTAACCATGAGGTTTCGGGTTCGATCCCTGGCCTCACTCAGTGGGTTAAGGATCCGGTGTTGCCGTGAGCTGTGGTGTAGGTTGCAGACATGGCTCAGATCCTGAGCTGCTATGGCTCTGGTGTAGGCCGGCGTCTATAGCTCCGATTCGACCCCTAGCCTGGGAACCTCCATTTGCCACAGGTGTGGCCCTAAGAAGATGAAAAAAAAAAAAAAAGAGTTATCATTTGACCCAGCAATCACACTCCTGGGCATCTATCCAGAGACAACCATGACTCGAAAAGACACATGTACCCCAATGTTCATTGCAGCGCTCTATACAATAGCCGAGACATGGAAACACCCTAAATGTCCAACGACAGAGGAGTGGATCAAGAAGATATGCTACATATACACAATAGAATATTACTTGGCCATTAAAAGGAAAGAAATAATGGCATTTGCAGCAACACGGATGGACACAGAAATTATCATGCTAAGTAAAGTCAGACGGTGAGACACCGACATCAAAGCCTATCACTGACATGTGGAATCTAAAAAAAGGACACAATGAACTTCTTTGCAGAACAGATACTGACTCACAGACTTTGAAAAACGTATGGTTTCCAAAGGAGACAGGGTGGGGGATGGGGGATGGGCTGGGGGTTTGGGATGGAAATGCTATAAAAATCAGGTTGTGATGATCATTGTACAACTATAAATGCAATAAAGTTCATTGAGTAATAAAAAAAGAAAAGAAAAGCATTCTTAGAACTGAAAAAAAAAACCACAACTGTACTTCAAAAAAATTTAAAAAAAAAAAAAAAAGGCAATTACCTTGAAAAAAAAATAAATAACCCAGGTATGATGGAGTCTGAGAAGGAATCTAATAGGACTGAAGCCTCCCCAGTGAGCTTGGCTATGCCACAGAGAAAGCACCAAAAACACCAAACCCTGGGCTTTATGGGCAAGAACACCCAGCCTCCCTTTTGGGAAAACTGATTCCCCAGAGGAAGGCTGTTCTTTGCTCTCCACTCCTCCCGGCACTGTTCCAATACTGTCTTTCCTTTTTTGTTTTTAGAGCTGCACCCGAGGCATATATAGAAGTTCCCAGGCTAGAGGTCGAATTAGCACTGCAGCTGCCCAAACACACCATAGCCACAGCAACGCCAGATCTGAGCTGGGTCTGTGGCCTACACCACAGCTCACGGCAATGCCAGATCCTTAACCCACTGAGTGAGGCCAGGGATCGAACCTTCACCCTCACAGACACTATGTTGGGTTCTTAATCTGCTGAGGCACAATGGGGACTCCTGCTCCAATTTTTTCACCAGAGGCATTCTTAAATTTTTAACTTAAAAAAATACCTATAGGGACTTCCCTGGTGGTCTAGTGGTTAGGACTCAGTGCTTTCATTGCTGCAGCCGGGTTCAATCCCTGGTCTGGGAACTGAGATCCCACATCCAGCCACTGCACGCCATGGCCAAAACACCCAAAAAATCAGAATATGGCTATTGTGATGCAGAGGAATCATGAGAATTTAAACAGAGGGACCTGATCCACAGCAAGCTATTCCGGAAACTTTGGAACCAGGCCGTGCCTCACTGGAGGAAGTGGGGAGCCGGTCTCTGAAGGGCCCTCCCCGGTCCCTGGGGGTCTCTCTTGCTGCCAGGTCTTCACGTGTGTGCTCCCAGCAGAGTGTGGACCCGGGGACCTCCGACACCCAGGGCCACGGGTCAGGTGAGGCCGTGGTAACACTGTAGCCAGCTTTCGAATCATTCCCATCAGTGGAGTCACATTTTTCAAGTGCAATTTTATTAATATTTTTATATTGTTCTCTTCAAATTGGCGTCATTCAAAACCACAGGAAACAGGCACACAGTGCTTGCATTTTACTCGCTATCACTTCCACGACCAAGCACGGGCTCGGGTCTGCGCCGGGACGGAGCCGCACGGCACAGGGCGCAGGCCCGCGTTCGCCCAGCCTGCTCTGCCCTGCACCCTCAGCGAGGGGTGGGACTCAGGTCCCTCGCGGGGTTCAGAGCCCTCGGAAGGCGAGCGCCTGCAAGCAGCTGCTTCTCTCACGGACCCTCGGACGCAGGGCGTGTGGGCCCCGGCGGGCTCCTAGGCGCTGCTCTTCTTTTGTTTCAGTGGAAGCTTGCTCCAGATCCTCTCCAAGGCCACTTTTGCCATGAAGAAGGTGATGGCAAAATTACGCTTGTACCAGTCCCTAGAGAGAAAAAGGACAAGCACAGGTGACACAGGCACAGGAACGGGGCACCCAGCCTGACTCCTCGTCCACCTCCCTCGGTGGCTCTGGGCTCTCCGGCCCCCATGCCCGTGAAGCTGTGCACAGAGCCTGCCTGCCTCCCCTGGGCCTTCATCCTGGGGAGCACGCGGCAGAGCAGGGATGGGCCCGTTGCACAGCCCCCTCCCCGTCCCTGGAGGCTGCTGCCAGCCTCCTCTGGTTTTTGCTAGAAGACTCCAAAAGAGCCCTCAGAAGCCTTGGGGCCCAGGAGCCCCGTGCCATTCTCTGAGACTCAGTTCTCTGAGACTCAATTGAGTGATGGGGACGTGACTGCTCAGCAAAAGGCCTGGAGACTCGGCGGGAACTCGGGAGGGCCCCTCCTGGCTCCGGCACCTTGTCTGCACGAGACGCACAGGAAGAAGTACTGCCTCCTGAGAAGTTAACTTATCACAAGGGCTGGCATTATAAAGTTCCATGTCCTCTTCTCCTAGATGACCTGAACTTTTGGCTAATCTGTGTTTCTAAAGAGATCATTCCAGAGCTTCTCATACAACTATCAGAATGGAGTTGCACACAGTGGTGGGTTCACTTGCCCTGAGTTATTCTACAGGACCTGTCGACACTTGCAAATTCACACTGTCAGCAGCTGAATGGGCAAAGCTTGGCAGGTTTCCACACATTCCAGACCCTCAGTGCTAAGCCCTTGGAAGCTGAAATGCCAACAAGTGCCAGTGCTTATCCGCCAAACAAATGAGCTAACGAGGAAAGTGGAACTGCTATTCCAGTCTGGACTCAAACGATTTCTTGGATCCCAGTGTAAAGGATAACCAAAGCCTTAAAAGAAGCAACGGCAAGAAGAGAAATGCTAGTTTTCTGGAGCTGTTGCGCGGCTAGAGAGAAAACTCCTCTCCGTGCGGGAAAAATCTTCACATTTCTGTCCACTTCAGTCATGCTATGAACAGAAGCAACATTCTATAATGAGAACTTTTAGGATCTGTCCTCTCTCTCTCTTTTTTTTTTTTTGTCTTTTTGCTTTTTAGGGCTGCTGTACCCGAGGCATATGGAGGTTCCCAGGCCAGGGGTCTAACTGGAGCTGTAGCCACAGGCCTGCGCCAGAGCAGCAGCAATGCAGGATCCGAGCCGCGTCTGCAACCCAAACCGCAGCTCACAGCAACGCCGCATCCTTAACCCACTGAGCAAGGCCAGGGATGGAACCCACAACCTCATAGTTCCTAGTTGGATTTGTTAACCACTGAGCCACGACGGGAACTCCAAGAGTGGTAATTTTCTAATTCCACCACGCCTTCTGTGTTCGCTGTCCTTCTTCTGCAAAGGCGACTCCCCTCTTGGCCACCGCGCTTCCAACAGGTTCGGGAGAGTAGGAGAGGGGAGTGACCTCTGCATTTTCTCTTTTTTTTTTTTTTTTTTTGGTCTTTTTTTGTCTTTTGTTGTTGTTGTTGTTGCTATTTCTTGGGCCGCTCCCGCGGCATATGGAGGTTCCCAGGCCAGGGGTTGAATCGGAGCTGTAGCCGCCAGCCTATGCCAGAGCCTCAGCAACGCAGGATCCGAGCCGCGTCTGCAGCCTACACCGCCGCTCACAGCATCACCAGATTGTTAACCCACTGAGCAAGGGCAGGGACCGAACCCGCAACCTCATGGTTCCTAGTCGGATTCGTTAACCACTGCGCCACGACGGGAACTCCTGCATTCTCTTCTCCACACACCAGTTTCCAGGATGATGCTCTGCCTCGTAATGTCCCCGGGCCATGAGCCGGTCAGTGTCACCAGGATGGCAAAGACGTTTGTACATGTGATGTGTCTTCACTCCGCCAGCAGTCATTTCTTCGTGTGGCTGGAATGGCCTTGCCTTTGGCCACTAGGAGCCCCTCAGGCTGCCTCCTGAGCCGTCCTCACACAAACCTCACTTCCAAAACCAAGGGGGTGCCTCGAGTGCTGTTCCTGCCCAGACCGTGCATCTCAAAGGAGTCCCGCGCCTCGGATGGGAGTGCTGTTTAGAACCCCTGTCCACGAGCTCCTGATGTGCTGCAACGAGATCGGCAGCAGCTGAGGAGTGCTAGGATGCGGGTTTGATCCCTGGCCTGGCAGAGAGGATCTGGCGCTCCTGCAGCTTCCTTCGAGGCCGCGGCTCAGGTCTGATCCCTGGCCCACGAGCTCCACATGCCGAGGGGCGGCCAAAAAAAAAAAAAACCCCAAAAACCTCACTGTCCAAGCACTAGGGGTGCAAACTGCTACAGGGATGCCATGCAAATAACTTTAATCAATGTTATTTAAAAATGCAAAAATTAAGCTGATAGCAACTTCTACTTTTATTTATTTATTTTTTTTGTCATTGTCCTTTTTAGAGCCGCAGCCGCAGCATATGGAGGTTCCCAGGCTAGGGGTCTAATCGGAGCTGTAGCTGCCGGCCTACACCACAGCCACAGCAACGTGGGATCCGAGCCATGTCTGCGACCTACACCACAGCTCCTGGTAACACCAGATCCTAAACCCACTGAGCGAGGTCAGGGATCGAACCTGCAATCTCATGGTTCCTAGTTGGATTCGTTTCCACTGTGCCACGACAGGAACTCCGACTTCTACTTTTAATATAAACATGAATGTTGTTAAATTCAGGTAGGAAAATAATCCTGCTCAATATGGAAGTGATATTCAAGGAAAAAAGTAGACACTCACCTGTTATAATACATGTGCTTCTGAAAATTTTTACTCAGAAATTCCTTGTAAAACTCAGCCATTTCTTCTGCATTCAATGTTGCTTTTGCACCTGAAAATTAATTTCAACTTAAGCAATAAGAATTAAAGGGAAGGATTTTACAAAAATTAAAGCTAATAAATGTGTTCGCAGTTGCAGGATAGAATCGACATCAACTGTGTCTACACACTTACGCTAGACAATCCGAAAAGGAAATTGAGACAACAATTCCATTTACAACAGTATCGAAAAGGATGAAAAACTTAGAAATAAATTTAAGGGGGGCATATAAGACTAATACACTGAAAACTGTAAGATGTGGTTGAAAGAAGTGACGGACCCAAGTAAACAGAAAGACATCTCATATTCACGGCTCCAGAGTCCTAGTACTGTTAAGAGGGCAACACTCCCCAGTTTATTTATTTATTTATTTTGCTTTTTAGGGCCGCACCCGAGGCATATGGAGGCTCCCCAGCTAGGAGTTGAATCGGAGCTGTAGCTACTGACCTACACCACAGCTCATGGCAACGCCGGATCCTTAACCCACTGAGTGAGGCCAGGGATCGAACCTGCAACCTCAAGGATGAGATTTGTTAACTTCTGAGCCACAACAGGAACTCTAACACTCCCCATTTTAAAATGACACACAGATTCAACACAAACCCTATCGAAACCCCAGGTGGCTTTCTTTTCCCCCGAGAAACTGACAAGAGGATCTTAAAATTCAGATGAAGACGCAAGGAAAGAGGGTAGCCAAACAATCTTGAAAAGGATCACAGTTGGAGGACTCCAATCTCTCATGTTCAAAACTCACTACAAAGCTGCTGTAATCAGTTTGGTGTGGTGTCAGCAGAAGGACAGGCATAGAGATCAACAGAACGGAACTTAAGCGTCCAGAAATAAACCCAGACACTTATGGGCAAGGAGATCCCATTGTGGCTCAGCAGTAACGATAATGAACCCAACTAGTAACCTGATGTCGAAGGTTCGATCCCTGGCCTCGCTCAGTGGGTTAAGGATCCAGCATCGCCATGAGCTATGGTGTAGGTCACAGACGCGGCTCGGATCCTGCATTGCTGTGGCTGTGGTGTAGACCAGCAGCTGCAGCTCTGATGAGACCCCTGGCCTAGGAATTTCCATGTGCCCCAGGTGCAGCCCTTAAAAAAAAAAAAAAAAAAAAAGACAAAAAAATTTATGGGCAAATGATTTTCAGAAAGACAGGCATGTAGATCAATAGAAAAATAACTTTTTTTTTTTGGTCTTTTTAGGGCCACACCTGCAGCATATGGAAATTCCCAGGCTAAGGGTCAAATCAGAGCTGTAGCTGCTGGCCTACAACCCAGCCACAGCAACGTGGATCCGAGCCATGTCTTGGACCTACACCGCAGCCCACAGCAATGCCGGATCCTTAATCCACTGAGCGAGGCCAAGGATCGAACCCATGTCCTCATGGATACTAGCAGGGTTCATTACCACTGCGCCATGACAGGAACTCCCAGAAAAGAACTTAAGAGTTCAGAAAAACACTCAAAACATTTCTGAGCAAGTGTTTTCAACAAGGGTGCCAAGAGAATTCAGTGGGAACAAAGAGTCTCTCCAGCAAACAATGCTTAGGACAACTGGCTATCTAAATGCAAAAAAACAAAGCTGAATCCCTACCTCACACCATAAACAAAAATAACTTAAAAATGAATCAAAGACTTAAATGTGTGAGCAAAAACTACACAACTCTTGCAAGAAATGTGCAAATCTTCATTAGCTTAAATTAGGCAATGCATTTTTTTACTCCCATTTTTGGCTGCCCCGAGTCTAAGGACTTCCCAGCCAGGGATCAGATCAGAGCTGCAGCTGCACGTTGCAGCTGAGGAAACGCCAGATCCTTTTGTTTTATTTTGTCTTGTGCATCTTCCTGGACATGATGTTGAGTTCTTAACCCACTGAGCCACAACAGGAACTCCTACAATGCCAGATCCTTTAACCCGCTGTGCCAGGCTGGGGATTGAGTCTGTGTCCTGATGCTGCAGAGATGCTGCCGATCCCATTGTGCCACAGAGGGAACTCCGGGAAAGAATTTTAATTAGATACGACACTTAAAACAGGCAAACTGAGAAAAAAACAAACTGGACTTCATCAAAATTTATTTAATTAAATTCATTGCTTAATCTTTTTGGTCATGCCTGCGGCATGTGTAAGTTCTCAGGCCAGGGATCAAACCCATGCCAGGGCAGTGACAACGCCAGATCCTTAATCCACTGAACCACCAGAGAACTCCATCAAAATTTAAAACTTCTATGTTTCAGGACTTCTCTTGTGGCTCAATGGGTTAGAAATCTGGTGTTGTCACTGCAGTGGCTTGGGTCACTGCTGTGTCATGGGTTCAATCCCTGGCCCTGGAACTTCCACATGCCACAGGCATGGCCAAAAAACAAACAAATAAACAGACTTCTGTGCTTCAAAGGGCACTACTGAGAAAGTGAAAAGACAACCTATTGAACTGGAGAAAATATTTGCAAATCATCCTTCTGGCTGGTCTGATATCCAACATATGTAAAGAACTCTTACAACTCAACAATAAAAAGAGAGATAACCCAATTTTAACATGGATTTGAATAGACATTTCTTTCTTTCTTCTTTTTTTTTTTTTTGTCTTTTTGCCATTTTCTTGGGCTGCTCCCGTGGCATATGGAGGTTCCCAGGCTAGGGGTCTAATCAGAGCTGTAGCCACTGGCCCACACCAGAGCCACAGCAACACAGGATCCGAACCATGTCTGCAACCTACACCACAGCTCATGGCAATGCCGGATCCTTAACCCACTGAGTGAGGCCAGGGATCGAACCCGCAACCTCATGGTTCCTAGTCAGATTCGTTAACCACTGAGCCACGACGGGAACTCCTTGAATAGACATTTTTTGAAAGAAGAAATAGAAATGGCAAATAAGAGCATTCCCTGGTTATGGATCCAGAGTTGTCACCGCTGTGGCACGAGTGTGACTCCTGGCCTGGGAACTTCTTCACGCGGCAGGCACGGCCGGGGGGAGAACAAGGCAATAACAAGTGTGGATGAAGATGTGGACGGAGCTCCTGGAACCTCACACATGCTGGTGGGGAGGGAAAATGACGCAGTCACTGTGAAAGACAGCTTGGCGGGTCCTCAGAAAGTTAAACACAGGAGTTCCCATTGTGGTTCAGTGGGTTAAGATCCCGACTAGTATTCATGAGGATGTGGGGTTCGATCCCTGGCCTTGCTCAGTGGGTTAAAGATCCAGTGTTGCCATGAACTGCGGTGTAGGTCGTAGATGTGGCTGGAATCTGGTGTCGCGGTGGCGTGGCAGCCAGCTTCTAATTTGACCCCTAGTTTGGGAACTTCCACATGCCACAGGAGCAGCCCTAAAAACAAAAAAAATAAAAAAATAAAAAGTTAAACACCGAGTTATCATATGACCCTGCAATTCCACTTATAGGTAGAGACATGATTGTCCAGAGCAGCATCAGACATAACAGTCAAAAAGTGGAGGAGTTCCCATTATGGCTCAGTGGTAATGAACCTGACTAGTACCCTTGAGAATGTGGGTTCAATTCCTGGACCTGCTCAGTGGGTTACAGATCTGGCATTGCCGTGAGCTGCGGTGTGGGTGGCAGATGTGGCTTGGATCTGGAGTTGCTGTGGCTGTGGTATAGGCTGGAGGCTGCAGTTCTGATTAGACTCCTAGCCTGGGAACCTCCATATGCTGTGGGGGCAGCCCTAAAAAGAAAAAAAAAAGGTGGTCTGCCCATATAATGGAATCGTATTCGGCCATGGACAAGAATCTTCATGGTACTATTCATGCTGCAAGAGGGATGAAGCTCGAAAACACACACACAAAGGAAAGAAGGCACGCGTATTTATCACAATGTTGTAAATCAACAACACTTCAATACAACTTAAAAAGAAAAAAAAGGCACGCACGTAAGATTACAAATCACAGGCAGACTTTGGAGTTATTAAGGGTTCGATTCTGACCACTACAATGAAGCAAATATCACAGTAAAGTGAGTCACCTGAGTGGCTGATTCCCAATGTAGGTAAGATGTATTACACGATAGGCTGAGTGTGCAACAGCATCATGTCAAAAAACCCACATTTACCTTAATTACACAATCACGCTACTGGAAAAATAGGGCCAACAGACCTCCTCTATACGGGGTTACCACAAACATTTGTTTTTTTAAAAGAATCTTCCAAACACAACAGAATAAAGCTCCAGAGAATGAGGCGTGCCTGTGTACGATGCCGTTGACCTGGAAATGCCCAGAAGAGGCAAATCCATAAAGACAGAGAGTAGACCAGTGGCTGGGGGGCGATGAAACCGTTCTGGACCAGGTGGTGGTGACGGCAGCACAATCTCGTGGACACTAAAACCACTGAAGACTTGTACACTTTAAAAGTCTGAATTTTATGGGAAGTGAATGACATCTCAGTAAAGAAAAGACAAGGGAGGAAGCATCTCCCCGTCCCTAGCCCCTAATGGTTACGCTGTCGCCGATATGCACTCGGGGCACCTATCACCCTGGGCTGGGTTTCCCCACTCGAGGGCCAAGGCTGAGTGTCCAAGGAGGGACTGTGAGCTACCAGCGCAAGGGAAACAGAGTGTCTCCTAAGCCGAATGCACCCTGCGCTGGCCAGCAGCCCAGGCACCCCGGCTCCAAGGCGGGGAGCACATGCCAAGCCGGTAACACACCCGGTGCCTGTCACCTCCACGGTAGGAGACGTCAACGTGGCCTGCTCTCAGGGCTCCCCTGCCCCCAGACTCTCACAGGACAGGAACCACGGCCTGCCAGGCAGTAGGGCTTCTGTGCCGCGCGGGATGGCATAGCGGGGTAGGGCCAGTCTCAGGACACCTGCAGTGGCTGGGGGTCAAAGGACTGAGACCACACGGGAAGAGGCGCCCTGGCTTAGAAGCCCTAACCCCCAAACAGGGTTCCTGCACTTCTGGGGCACCCCCAGGCAGAGGCCCCCCGCTCCAGTCCCCCGGGGTTTAGTCCCTTCGCCCCTGACAGAAGCTGTCTCCAGGCCGACCGAGGCCATGTTCCTGGCTGTAGAGCTGATGCTGATGCTGACGCTTCAACCCGATCAGGATTTGGGGGAGACGGAGACGGAGGTGGAAAGAGAATCCCAGGACACGACTTGAGGGCCAGCCCTGCACTCACACAACAGAGGCGAACACTCAGAGCACAAGCAGGGCTGCCCTGGCAGAGACACAAGGCAAGGACCGCATGCCTGCCGGGCCGCCCCCTGCCTCCATGATCAGCAGTTCACTCCCTGTGTCCAGGCTCCGCTGCCCCGGCCTCCGGCTGCTCTTCAAAACCTCCGTCTAGAAGATTCCTTCCCACCCTCGGAGAGGCCGTCTCTGACCCCGCTCCTCCCCGCAGCCCTGCTTCTGTCTGTCCGCAGGCGACGCGCCCGAGCGCAGAGTGCGTTTACTGAGCTGGCCGCTCCCGCCCATGTGAGGCGGTCCCAGCTCCGCCAAGGCCAAGGCCACGCTGTCTCGCCCTCCGCTCCTCTCAGAGGCCAGCTGGCAAGGTGGCAGGTGTCTGATAAATACCTGGAATTAACCAACGGACGGCTGCTAAACGGAGCAGCAGGGGGAACAACCAGCTGCCTGAGGACGGGAGGGAAGCCAAAGGCTCCCAGAGAAGGTGACAGCCAAGCTGGGTTTTGAAGGATGAAGACGATCCCAGAGGGCAGACGAAATGAAGGGTCTGGAGAGGCAGAGAGATGCCGGAGCACAGAGAGCGGGGCGGGGCAGGCAGGGTGCGGAAGGGCTCCGGCTTTGGGCAGCAGAGCGAGCGCTGGGCCGGCGCGCCAGCCCCCGAGCAAGGAGCTGGTCCGCCAGGCCTCCAGGCAGGTGTGCCGCTCCCTGGCCTCTCCCGCCACGGAGCAGCCACGGAGGCGCACATGTCCTCCTGGTACGGGGACGGGTTCTGTCCCTCACTGGCCCTGCGGCCGTGGCTCTGCTCACCTCCAGGACGTGGATCAGCAGAGCACGTCTCATAAAGCTGCTGTGAGTCAAACTGAGTTGCAGTCCCTGTGGCGGCGGGTGGGACAGGGCTGGGCGCAGAGGGCGCTCAGGTTCCCACCGCTGGCAGAACAGCAGGAGCCCCAGGCCCTGAAGGACAGGCTGGGGCGCCACCTTCGGCTACTGGCGGAGATTGGGGTCGCGCCCAAACATTCCCAGGTGACGACGCTCAACGTAAAGCAGAAGCACCAGACACGGTTGCTGAGAACTTCAGATGCCACACCCACAACGCTGCAACGTGACACCGACCTTCAGTAAAACTAAATAATGAAAGACAAGTGGAGAACAATCTAATTCATCACAAACTTACGGAAAGCTGGGCAGGCGTTTCATAAATACCAGCTGACTTAAAAGAAACCCAGCCTGATGCCATCCCCGCCCCCATACAAACACTTCAGCAATGAAAGAAATCAGAGGCAAGAATTCTCCCACAGGGAGTTCCCATTGTGGCGCAGCAGAAACAAATCTGATTAGCATCCATGAGGACGCAGGTTTGAGCCCTGGCAGCGCTCAGTGGGTTAAGGATTGGTGTTGCCGTGAGCTGTGGGCACAGGTCGCAGATGCAGATCTGGTGTTGCTGTGGCTGTGGTGTAGGCGGCAGCTGCAGCTCTGATGGGACCCCTAGCCCGAGAATTTGCATATGCCACGGGTGCGGCCCTAAAAAGACACACACACACACAAGAATTCTCCCACAGCACGGCTTGCCCTACCAAGGAGACTGAATCTGGGACAGGCAGAGCTGAAGTCACGGTATCCGGCTCTCTGCACTGGAACTGAATCCACGGTTTTCCTGTACGGCCGCAGAGGGTCCCAGTGAACACCCAGGGTGGGTGGGCCGCCGGCCTCACCCAGTCTTCATCACCGGATGTTTAGATGCTTCCCCCCTTGCGATGAAGACAGTGCTGCCACGGACCCAAAGTCAGGTCTGCCCATGCTTTCCTCTAGGCAGACTTCTCAGATAGTCTGTAGTCGTAATGTCCCTACTTCTCGGCAGGTGAGCTTCATGCAGCTAAACCCTCCGGAAAGGGAGCGAGGAAGACACCTTCCTGAGCTCAGAAAGCATCAAATGATACCTGGTTGCTGGGGGTTTCTTTTTCGCTCGCCCTTTGGTATATGGAAGTGCTGGGTTAGGGACGGAATTCAAGCCACAGCTGCAGCAACGCCAGATCCTCAGTACACTGAGCGAGGCCAGGGGTTGAACCTGCACCACCAGAGAGATACCACCAGACCCCCAACCCACGGCGCCACAGTGGGAACTGCTCTGGTCGCTGTTTTAACACGGACTGTAAAATTTAGAGTGTGAGCAACTGTAGGTGTCTTGTTACTTCTACAGACCTGTCAAGGCTTTTCATTGCGTCCACACTGCCTTCTCAGCTCTGCCGCAAACGCCCCCAACCTGCCGTTCGTGTTTAGGGTGCTTCCCGGCCTTCTTGTCTGCCCGGCCCTATTTGCTGGGCACAGTTTGCGGAGCCTTCAACACAACCCCCACGCCCAGGCCTCTGCCCAACCCGGGCACCGCTGCGCTGGCTGGAGCCGCCTGGGAAGAGTCTCAGGCTGGCGCCTTCCGCAACGCGGGAGGTGTAAACGGAGGTGGAGAAAGCCCGCTTAGAGCAGAGGGGTCGTGACAAGGGCGTGTCTGGGTGCCCTTTGGGGCCAGGGTCAGCGTGCAGGGCAGGCCTGGGCCCAGCTCTACGCTGGCCCTGGGTCTGAGCCGCCTCATGTCCCTTCAGCAAACTCTCCTTTCCAGAAGCACAGACTAGCAGGTCCTGACCAGTTCAGGGTCAGTTTTCATGTTCTTGAATCCTTCCACCTTCACTGTCAAGCTGAGGACTCGCCACTCCTCCAGATATCGGAGGGTCACTCTTATTCCGTTAGGCTTGCTACGACTAGGAGCGATGTATTGAACGTATTAATCCATAAACAACTGATTTTTTTTCTTTTCGCAGCCATACCCACAGCATGTGTACGTTCCCGGGCTAGGGGTCAAATCAGAGCTACAGCTGCCGGCCTACACCACAGCCACAGCCACTGCATATCCGAGCCGCGTCTGCGACCTACACCACAGCTCATGGAAGCACCGGATCCTTAACCCACTGAGCGAGGCCAGGGGTGGAAGCTGCGTCCTCAGTGGATGCACCATGTTAGGTTCCTGACCCGCTGAGCCGCAACGGAAACGTCTTCGCTCCTGCTCTCCAGACCCTCAGTGGGGCCGGTGCAGTGGACGGCCCTTTATTCCAAAGGGACCCAGGCAAGGCCAAGGGTTAGCAGGGAGAGTGACAGTGCTTTAGCCCAATACAGACCTGGCTTTGGGGGGTCAGTGGTTTCAGATTTTCTGTGAGAATAATGTGTAGACAATAGACGTCAGTTTAACCAACAGTATAAAGTTATTTGAGCACTAAACTTTCCACCCAAAAAAGGAAGGACAGCACGGCAGGGAGAGGGAACTGAATGCCGTCTACACCCCTGACACGTCAGGCGGGCAGCCTGGGGAGCAGGACGTGAGTGCGGGGAGAGGGCAGCACCTTTGGTCCAGATGGAGGAGTGTGGCTGTGTCATGCTGCTGTCACAGGAACTCTGAAAACCTAATGTCAGATCTGCATTTGGGTACAAGAGTCTGACTACGCGGCAAAGAATGGATTTAAGGCACAAGGTGCTAAACTTCAGCCTGGAGGCCACATCTGGCCTACCGCCTGTTTCTATAAATACTCACTGGGACACGTCCTTACCCGTTAACTTAGGTGTCTTCTATGGCTGCTTTCCCAGAACCACAGCAGAGCTGAGTAGCTGAAGCAGAGGCCCCTTATGGACCTGAAGCCTAACCTCTTTACTATCTAGCCTTTACAGAAGCTATAAAGACCCCAATCCAAAGACTGGGGGCCAGGAGTTCCCGTCGTGGTGCAGCAGAAACAAATCCGACCAGGAACTATGAGGTTGTGGGTTCGATCCCTGGCCTTGCTCAGTGGGTTAAGGATCCGGCGTTGCCGTGAGCTGTGGTGTGGGTTGCAGACGTGGCTTGGATCTGGCATTATTGTGGCTGTGGTGTAGGCCAGCAGCTGAAGCTCCGATTAGACCCCTAGCCTGAGAACCTCCATGTGCCACTGGTGCAGCCCTAAAAAGTCAAATGACAGGAAAAAAAAAAAAAAAAAAAAAAGACTGGGGGCCAGGGAACCAATTACCAATTAGGAAGATACTGCAATAGGCGGAGAAGTCACACGGGCCTGAATCAAAGCCGTGTTTAAGAACAGGGAGCAGCAAAACTGCTGAGAAACGTCTACGAGGTAACCGCGGTGAGAGAGCCTTCCAGGATAACTCCCCCAGCGTCCAGTTCACGGCTGGTGGGCCGGGCATCCAGGAGGAGGAGCCAGGGCAGGAGAGACAGAGGGTGCAGAAGCCACAGGACCTTGGGATCCAAGTCCAGAGGTCAGAAAGAGGGCATCAAATGACCAGCAGGCTGACCTTCGCCCAGGAGGAAAGGCAGCAGGAGAACAGGTGTAGGTCCCACTGAGGGTGCCCTCAGCGCACCTGCCCCTGAACTTGCTCTCCAGCGGCCAACATGCTTTCTTTTATCTTCTCAAACAGCTACTCAAACAAATACAGTGTTGCCAGAAAAAGAACCAAAAAAACTAACCTGGTTCCGCTGTCAGTCCCAGGCCTTTAGCTTTCAGTCTTGAGTGAATAAATTCTTCTTTTTCCTAAAAGAAGACAGCTGTCAGAACTCCCTTCCTTCCTTCGGCTTTCCAGCTCTCCTTGGCTAGGACTCAGCTCTTGGTGCTCTGGAGAAGGCTGGAGATGGAGTTCCTGAAAAGTGGCCCATCTCAAAGTGTGTCTTTTTTTTTTTTTTTTTTTTTTTTTTGCCTTTTGTCTTTTTAGGGCCACACTCGAGGCATATGGAGGTTCCCAGGCTAGGGGTCTAATTGGAGCTGTAGCCACTGGCCTACGCCACAGCCACAGCGATGCCAGATCCAAGCTGAGTCTGCGACCCACACCACTGCTCACGGCAGCACTGGATCCTTAACCCACTGAGCAAGGTCAGGGATTGAACCTGCAACCTCATGGTTCTTAGTCATTAATCACTGAGCCACGAAGGGAACTCCCCAAAATCTGTCTTAAACCATCTGAATTTGGTTAGAATTTTCATGCTTGATTTAGGATTTGAAAATGAGATGTTTAATAAACTTTGGGAAGTACTGTTTATTTATAAATCTACAGAGTAAGACAAAACAACCCATTTGGTATAGCCTTCCCTAATAGATAAATACACATCACCTTCAAGTCTTTCTCCTGGGTTAGAATACTTCTTTCTCATGTGGTTTTTGATGAGCATGCTGTTAAGAATTCTTGATTCTCAGGAAGAGTGAAAACACATCCCAGACACCCATATTTTCATAAGCACACATATAAGCATATCTTCATGTGAAGCCTGCAGTTCTAGTTCTAGCTCTGTTATTCCCTTTTTTTCCTTGAAAGTCTCAAGACTGGTGATTCTATGGATAATCAATGTTTCTTCTTTATAGTTATACATTAGTTTTAAAATCACATGCATACGTGTGTACAAATGGTCTATGTACGAAGTGGGCCGGGGCGGGGGTGGGGAGAGGGACTGAGCCTCTACCAAACAACTCGAAGGCAAAGTAGACACTAAAGGAGATCCCGCTGTGGCACACTGGAAACGAATCCGACTAGGAACCATGAGGGTGGGGGTTCGATCCCTGGCCTCACTCAGATCCGGCATTGCCCTGAGCTGTGGTGTGGGTCGGATCCCTTGTTTCTGTGGCTGTGGTGTAGGCTGGCAGCTGTAACTCTGATTCGACCCCTAGCCTGGGAACCTCCATATGCCTTGGGTGCGGCCCTAAAAAAAAAAAAAAAAAGGTAGACACTAAAGATTTAGCGCCCCCAAGTGGCCAACTTCAGTATTTCTCATTCTAACACAAAACCTAAACTTACCTTATGAAAAGTCAAATTTTGGTTCGCCCAGAACTGTTGGTTCCATTCCTGTGTTTCTTGTCTTAATTCTCTTAGCTTTTGTTCCAGTGGTGACTCATTTTCAGGGATGTAAAAGTGAACAGGTCGAAGGTTTGAATATTTATCTGGGGGTCCTATCCAATCATGGCAAGATTTTCTTGGAGGGCAGAAACTTGAGACCTTAAACAAAATGTATGGGATTAATACACAAATAAATCAATCTCTAGCATTATAAAATGAACAGTCCAGATTTATTAAAGACCCGTGTTAGCTTCCTCTTTTTAAGACTATGTGCCAGGGTTGGAGTTTCCGTGGCGGCTCAGTGGAAACGAATCCGACTAGTATCCATGAGGATGCAGGTTTGATCCCTGGCCTCACTCAGTGGGTTAAAGATCCATCGTTATTGTGAGTTATGGCGTAGATGGCAGACGTGGCTCAGATCTGGTGTGGCTGTGGCTGTGGGTGTGGCCGGTAGCTGGAGCTCCGATTAGACCCCTAGCCTGGGAACCTCCATATGCTGTGGGTATGGCCCTAAAGAGACAAAAAAAAAAAAAAAAAAAAAAAAAAAAAAAAAAGGCAGACAGACAGACTATGGCCAGAGAATACCCAAATTAAAAGAACTGTAATAAACAGTATTAACACTATACTAGACATGTTCAACAACAGTGCTGGAACAACTCAACATCTTAAAGCAAACACCTGTACTTTGCACCATATACAAAAATTAACTCAAAATGGATTGAAGACCTAACATGTAAAATCTAAAACTATAAAACTTCTAAAACACAGTAAAAATTCAACAACCGTAGATGTGGCAAAGATTTCTTGGATACGACACCAAAAGCACAATCCACAAAACAAGAAATAGATGAACTGGACTTCACCCAAGTTAAAATCTTCTGTTCTTGCAAACACACGATTAAGAAGATGAAAAGACAAGCCAAAGACAGGAGAAAATACATGCAAATCTATAAAAGGACTTGTTTCAAGAATATGTAAAGATTTCTCAAAACTCCATAAGAAAACAGACAACTCAATTTAAAAACGGAAAAATTTTCTAAATAAAAGTTTCCAAAGAAAGTATTTAGGTGGCAAATAAGCACATAAAAAATGTTCGACATGATTAGTCATTAGGGAAATGCGAAGCAAAACCACGAGCTTCCACTACACCTCTTAATATGGTGAGAAAAACCAAAACAAAAACATCTGCCAATAAGAGTGCTGTCAAGGATGCTGTACAGGAGTTCCCACTGCGGCTCAGCAGCTTAAGAACACAGTGTTTGTGAGGATGCAGGTTCCATTCCTGGCTTCGCTCAGTAGACTGAAGATCCAGCATTGCTGCAAGCTGCAGTGCAGGTCAGAGACGGGGCTCGGATCCAGCATTGCTGCCAGCTGCAGGGTAGGTCACAGATGGGGCGTGGATCCAGTGTTGCTGTGGCTGTGGTGGAGGCCGGCTGCTGCAGCTCCAATCAGACCCCTAGCCTGGGAACCTCCATATGCCACAGGTGCGGCCCTATAGAGAAAAAAAAAAAAAAGGATGCTGTACAGGAGAAACTAGCCCAACACTGTAAATCGGTGATACTTTTTTAGGGCCGCACCCACAGCATATGGAAATTCCCAGGCTAGGGGTCAAACTGGAGCTGCAGCTGCCGGCCTGCACCACAGCCACACCAGATGCGAGTCACGCCTTTGACCTGCACCACAGCTCACGGCAACACCGGATCCCTGACCCACTGAGCCAGGCCAGGGATTGAACCCACATCCCCATGGATACTATTCGGATTCATTTCCCCTGTGCCACAACAGGAACTCCAACTGTACTTTAATAAAAACAAATAAATTACTAAAAAAAAAAGTGCTGTCAAGGATGTAAAACAACTGAGCTCTTAAACATTGCTGGAGGGAAGGCCAAAGGGCACCATTCCTGTGGAAGAAGAGTCAGCAGCCCAAGACACAAGTAAACACACCTAACCTACAGCCCAGCCGCCCCTTCCAGGGTTATTCATCCAAGACACAGGAATACATGTGCTCACACAAAAATCTGGATATGGGAGTTCCTGCTGTAGCTCCCCAGTAACGAACCCTACTCGTATCCATGAAGACTCAGGTTTGATCCCTGGCCCTACTCAGCTCATCTAGTAGGTGAGCTGTGGTGTAGGTCACAGACATGGCTCGGGTCTGGCGTTGCTGTGGCTATAGGGTGTGCTGGCAGCTGTAGCTCCGATTCGACCCCTAGCCCGGGAACTTCCATATGCCACAGGTGCAGCCCCTAAAAAGACGTAAAAATAAAATAAAAATAAAAATAAAATAGAAGGCACTTCATTCAGGATATTTCAGCATTTCACTATGACCATTAAAAGCTGCAACTTCCAAAGAACTAAAAATAGAGGTGCAAGGCTTGCAAAATTTAAGACAAAGCAACTCTCTATCAGTGTGTAGCTTACTGATCACTTGAACAAATGTAGATTTAATAGCTAAAATTTCAGGAACGAATGCAGCTAACCAGGTGCAGCTGTGCATTTTGCACTGGCCTGCTCAGCAGGAACAGCAGGGGAGGAGTGGAGTGGCTGAGCAGCTCAGCTCTGTGCACAATCCCCACCCTTTCCCCCAGGGTGGGGCTGATGGCCTTTCAGGTCTCTGGACCTACTCCTTAACAGTTAGAGTAAATAAGGCAGTGTAGACGTAGCAAGGAAACCAAGTCACCACTTCGGAAACACAGCCTGGTAGTTTCTGCTTTGATGGCCGCCACGAACCAGTACCAACTACCTCGAGCAGCCCAAGGCCTGGGCAGTCCCTGAAGGAGATGCTAAACGCAGCACTACCCGGGCGCATTCTCCTGGTCTTGGACGCTGTGACCTTGCTAGAGCTTCTACACCCCCAAGCAGTCTAAAAAGAGTGAGACTCAAACAGGACAAGGATAGCAGTGGGTTTACTCAGGAAGTGGGTCACCAAGCTTGGTGCAGCTACTTGGCGTGAATAGTTTGGACCACAGAGCACACTGCAGGAGGCTGTGTCAGCTCTGCCATCGCTCCCTAGGGTTCAGCAGGTCACAGTATATGGACGTTCCCAGGCTAGGGGTCCAAGTGATGCTATAGCTGCTGGCCTGCACCACAGCCACAGCAATATGCAGAGGAGTTCCCGCTGTGGCTCAGCAGTAATGAATCCAACTAGTACCCATGATGACAAGGGTTCAATCCCTGGCCCCTTCAGTGGGTTAAGGATCCGGTGTTGCTGTGGCTGTGGTGTAGGCCGGCAGCTGCAACTCCAATTAGACCCCTAGCCTTTAAGGTTTGGCCTTAAAAAAAAAAAAAAAAAGGTAAAATTAACCCTTTTAATGTATACAATTCAGTGTTTTTAGCAGGTTCACAGAGCTGTGCAACCTTTTCTACTAATTCCAGAACATTTTTAACTCCCCCCAAAAGAAACCAGGTACCCGGAGTTCCCGTCGTGACGCAGTGGTTAACGAATCCGACTAGGAACCATGAGGTTGCGGGTTCGATCCCTGCCCTTGCTCAGTGGGTTAACGATCCGGCGTTGCCGTGAGCTGTGGTGTAGGTTGCAGACGCGGCTCGGATCCCGCGTTGCTGTGGCTCTGGTGTAGGCCGGTGGCTACAGCTCCGATTCAACCCCTAGCCTGGGAACCTCCATATGCCGCGGGAGCGGCCCAAGAAATAGCAACAACAACAACAACAACAACAAAGACAAAAGACAAAAAGACCAAAAAAAAAAAAAAAAAGAAAAAAAAGAAACCAGGTACCCAATAGCAGTCACACCCAATAATCCACTTTCTCCAACCCTTGGCAAACCACTCCTCCATTTGCATCTCTACGGACTTGCCTGTTCTGTATATTTCATGTAAATGGAATCATACAATATGTGCCCGACTGTTTTTTTTTTTCTTTTTTGTCAAAGCCACAGTACATGGACGTTCCCAGGCTAGGGGTCCAACTGATGCTATAGCTGATGGCCTGCGCCACAGCCACAGCCACGGCAGATCCAAGCTGCATCTTTGACCTACACCATAGCTCACTGCGATGCTGGATCCTTAACCCAATGAGCAAGGCCAGGGATTGAACCGGAATCCTCATGGATACCAGTCAAATTCGTTGCCGCTGCACCACAATGGGAACTCCTTTATCCATCATTCTAAGAACATATGGTCACCAAGTCTTCCACTTATTTATTTGTTTATTTATTATTTATGGCTGTGCCGGCAGCATGCAGAACTTCCCGGGCCAGTGACTGGACTCGAACCACAGCAGTGACGACACTGAATCCCTAATTGCTAGGCCACCAGGGAACACCTTGTCTTCTAAAAAAGCTCTTTTTAAAATCTCTACTCTTCTGAAAATATTTTCTGGAGTTCTCCCCTATAGTCTTTGCATCTGTGATATTTGGATATTCTCAGAAAGTGAAGGTGATTCACACGAAGGGACCCGGGGAGCAGAGACAGGAACGGAGCCAGCCTGGGCCTGCTGCTGAGAACTTTCAGCTCCCGGCTCCAAGCAGGCTGGAGAGGCTGCAGAAAGGCCCTTTCGCCGTCCGCTCTGCCAGCAGCAAGGGGGCAAAGGCGCAGGTTCCACCCTAACTGTGCGTGTCTACCTGTCTACCGCCTTCCAGAACCACGCCCGTTTTCTTACAGGTTACCCAGCAGGAAATGTTAAAGAAGCCACCTCGACAATTCCAGGCTTTTCTGAGCCACCCACACAGAGCACATGTGGCTCAGAGAGGCCCCAGGGCCTTCAGCCACTTTTCCACGTGCTTTGCCACCGTTTCTGCTCCGACGCTGCCACACCGTGTTTCCAGGCGCACTGTGTGAAGCAGCTCTTTCAATGATCCTGTTCTGTGTTATCATTTGAGAGGTTTTTTGTTTTGTTTTGTTTTTGGCTTTTGAGGGCCACGCTTGAGGCATGTGCAAGTTTCCAGGCAAAGGGTCGAATCGGAGCTACAGCTGCCGGCCAACACCCCAGCCACAGCAGCTCGGGATCTGAGCCGTGTCTGCGACCTACACCACAGCTCACGGCAACGCTGTGCTCCTTAACCCACTGATGGAGGCCAAGGATCGAACCCGCAACCTCATGGTTCCCAGTCAGATTCCTTTCCGCTCTGCCACGATGGGAACGCCACAGTTTGACTTTACCTTGTGGCGGCCGCAGTTCCTCGGCTCTCCCCTGTGAACACATGTTCTGTCCCTGTTCACCAAGCCCTGCCGTTTAAAAGGGAGGAGAAGGGGCTCGGGGAGGAACGAGTCTTTTGTGAAAGAAAGCCGTTCTCTGCCCTTGAATAGGCACCCTAATTTACGGTTCTCACAGCAAAGGCGTCCAGAGCCCAGGGTCCTTAGGCCTGGACTGGAGTGGGGAAGGCCTCGGACCCACCAGCTCCGCTGAGCACCTCGTGTGAGTTTTCATTACTGGGGGTGCTGGAGAACCTGCCAGCTTCTCCTTTCTAGCTGTTACCTGCCAGGCGGGGCACCGGCACCCCAGGCTGCTCCTCTGCCGGGCTCTCCAGCCTCCGGGTTTACAGCAGGCTGCCGAGCTCACCCAGTACCCGCCCCCCGCCCCCCCCCCGGGCCACTCCTTCTAGAAGCCGGCATTTGCAGCCAGAGCCTGTTTCTCCAGCACCCTCCTTCCCAGAAGTGCCTGTACCCAGCGCAAAGGTCCCCTCTGAGCAAAGGTTGCCCTGCAGCCTCTGGGGAAACCGACAGGCAACAATGAAAGGAGCAGACGTCGGCAAGATTCGGTGTTCTGGCGCTTCCTGGAGTCCTGACTCTTCTGGGACAGGACCTGAAGGCCATTCCCTTCTGGAGGGTTGGAGCCCCAGCCCCCCATTCTAGACGGATGCTAGACAAAGCAGCACCCCAAAGTCAGCAGGACACCAGCTGGGTTTATTCTGGGAGTGCAAGGTTGGTTTAACATCAGAAAGTCCACCACCAGTGAAGTAGCCCTCTCCAAAGTAAAAAAGTCAAGAGCGCGTGTGGTCAAGGCTCTCGAATGCAGCTGTCTGTTTAAAGGTGACACGAAAGAGTCAGAGGGACACGTTAAACTGCACCGCGGGAATGCACTCCGCAAAACCCGGACAGCGGGAAACTCTGAAGGACACACTCCCCCAGCCCCAGATCGACTGCTTTTAAAAAAGGGAGGGGACAGAGGCACACCCTACAGGCTAAAAGAACCCCTAAAAGAACACCATTCCATCACGATGTGAAGCCCTTACGAGGATCCTGATGTAAGCAGGCTGTAAAAGCAAAACCTTCACAGCATCTCGAAGGCAATGGAGGAGGCCACTGGTGGCCTAAAGGTTAAGCAGCAGCGCTGCCATGGCTGTGGCATGGGTTCCATCCCCGGCCTGGAAACTTCTATACACTGTGGGCATGGTTTAAAAAAAAAAAAAAAAAAAGGGAGTTCCCGTCGTGGCGCAGTGGTTAACGAATCGGACTAGGAACCATGAGGTTGCGGGTTCGGTCCCTGCCCTTGCTCAGTGGGTTAATGGTCCGGTGTTGCCGTGAGCTGTGGTGTAGGTTGCAGACGAGGCTCGGATCCCGCGTTGCTGTGGCTCTGGCGTAGGCCGGGGGCTACAGCTCCGATTCAACCCCTAGCCTGGGAACCTCCATATGCCAAGGGAGCGGCCCAAGAAATAGCAACAATAACAACAACAACAACAAAAGACAAAAGACAAAAAAAAAAAAAAAAAAAAAGACCAAAAAAAAAAAAAAAAAAAAAAAAAAGGTTATTGGAGCTTCCAATGGGGCTCAAAGGGTTGAGAGCCCAACGCTGTCTCTGGGAGGATGTGGGTTTGATCCCTGGCCTCGATCAGTGGGTTAGGATTGGTGTACGTTGCAGATGTGGCTCGGATCCAGTGCTGCCACGGCTGTGGCAAAGGCTGCGGCTCGAGCTCCAACTCGCAGCTTCTAGCCTGGGGGTGAGGGGTGGGGCATGAAAAAAAGACTGTCGAGGAAATTGGTTGTCGGTGCGTTTCTTTTTGGACCGCCCCACAGCACATGGAGTTCTGGGGCCAGGGATCAGAGCCAAGCCACAGCTGCAGCAACACCAGGTCCTCTAACCCAGTGGAACCTGCGTCCTGACACTGAAGAGATGCTGCCGGTCCCACTGTACCACAGCGGGACCTCCAAAGAAAATCCAGCATTGGAAATGTGCTGGAATTGAGGAATTACTACGATTACTATGGTACTTTAGGTGTGACAATGCTCATCATACACAGAAGTCCATATCTTTTAAAAATACATATGGAAATACCTACACGTGAAATATGATGTCTGATATTTGCCAAAAAATCACCTGGGAAGTGGGACTGGCTGGGGGGAGGGTGAACTAAACGGCCATCAGCCAGTGGGTACCTGCGGAAGCAAGTACTGGATACACAGCAGCAATTCTTTTTTTTTCCTGGCTACTCCATAGCATGTGGAGTTCCTGGGCCAGGGACCAGAACCAGAACCAAGCTGCAGCTGTGAAGATGCTGGATCCTTAACCCTCTGTGCCAGGCCAGGGATGGAACCTGTGTCCCAGTGCTCTGCCACTGATCCCACTGTGCCGCAGCTGCAACTCCAGCAATTCTTTATATTCTTCTTTGTACGTTTTATTTATTTATTTATTTATTTAGTCTTTTTGCTATTTCTTGGGCCGCTCCCGCGGCATATGGAGTTTCCCAGGCTAGGGGTCTAATCGGAGCTGTAGCTGCCAGCCTATGCCAGAGCCACAGCAACTCGGGATCCAAGCCGCGTCTGCAACCTACACCACAGCTCATGGCAACGCCGGATCGTTAACCCACTGAGCAAGGGCAGGGATCGAGCCCGCAACCTCATGGTTCCTAGTCGGATTCGTTAACCACTGCGCCACGACGGGAACTCCTACATGTTTTCCCATAAGTAGCAAAAAAAGAAAAACAAAAATTCAATGTAGGAGTTCCCATCATGGCGCAGCAGAAACAAATCTGCTAGGACCCATGAGGTTTCGGGTTTGATCCCTGGCCTCGCTCGGTGGGTTAAGGATCCTGCGTTGTCGTGAGCGGTAGTATAGGTTGCAGATGCGGCCCTGCTCTGGGGTGGCTGTGGCTCTGGTGTAGGCCGGCAGCTGTAGCTCCGATTAGACCCCCTACTCTGGGAACCTCCATATGCTGCGAGTGCAGCCCTAAGAAGCAAAAAAAAAAAAAATCAATGTAATTTTCCACATTAATAGAACAAGGGCAAGACAGGGAAGACATGTAACCTTTCGCTGGGTGAAGAACAAAGCATCTGGTGACGTGAGAACACGGCCTGAGAGTGGGGAAACCTTGGTTTCAGTCCTGACTCCACAGTGTGCCACCAAACACGTCACTTAATCCCTCTGGGTCCCAATTTCCTCCTCTTTATGGTAACAGAGTTAAAGGACATGGGTTTTAAAGTCCACCCCAAATTTAATTTACCTTCCAACTACTTTTTTTTTTTTTTTTTTGTCTTTTTGTCTTTTGTTGTTGTTGTTGCTGTTGTTGTTGTTGTTGTTGCTATTTCTTGGGCCGCTCCCTTGGCATATGGAGGTTCCCAGGCTAGGGGTCCAACCGGAACTGTAGCCACCGGCCTACGCCAGACCCACAGCAACGCGGGATCCGAGCCGCGTCTGCAACCTACACCACAGCTCACGGCAACGCCGGATCCTTAACCCACTGAGCAAGGGCAGGGACCGAACCCGCAACCTCATGGTTCCTAACCTCATGGTTCGTTAACCACTGTGCCACGACAGGAACTCCTGTCTTTCTCTTTCTGACTTACTTCCCTTAGTATGAGCATCTCGAGTTCCACCCACGCTGCTTTAAATGGCCTTATTTTGTTCCTTTTTATGGCTGAATAGTCCAGCTACTGATTGAAAGTCTTTTACATATGAGAAATATGCACATCAATCTTAAAATTCAATGACTAGACCTCTCACCAGTTTCTCATTTATCTGGAGTTTCAACTTCTTTCTACGAAATTTATTTGAAATCAAACTTGAGGATTTTGGAGATCATTTTCCTTAATGAAAATGTAAGCAGGAGTTCCCACTGTGGCTCGGTGGTGATGAACCCGACTAGTGTCCATGAGGATGAGGGTCCTGGCCTCGCTCAGTGGGTTAAGGATCCGGCATTGCGTGAGCTGTGGTACAGGTTGCAGACACGGCTTGGATCCAGTGTGGCTGTGGTGCAGACTGACAGCTGCAGCTCAGATTCAACCCCTAGCCTGGGAACTTCCATGTGCTGAGGGTGTGGCTCTACAAAGAAAAAGAAAAAAAAAAAAAGAAAATGCAAGCAAAATATGACACCAGTTGTTCCTGTTCTTTGTAAATGTTACCTCTCCATGCTGAGGGACTGTTTCTTTGTTCTTTTTGATCTAAAGATTACTAGGAGAAAAATTTTAATTCCTTATCCTTTGGATAAAAAAACAGTATATCCCTTACTGTGCTTGAGTTTCCTCATCTGGCGCACGCGCTTCCATGGTGTAATAGTGAGCACTCTGGCCTCCGAATCCAGCAAAAAAAAAAAAAGTTTCCTCGTCTGTGAAATGGGGATGATGATAAAAGCACCAACACAGGAGCTCCCCGGTGGTCTAGCGGTTAGGGCTCAGCACTTTCACCGCTGTGGCCCAGGTTCAGTCCCTGGTCTGCGAACTGCAATCCCACATCAAGCTGATGCACATCTCAGCCAAAAACAGAAAAAAAAAGAAAGAGCACCTCCTTGACAAAGGCCTAATTTTGAAGCTTAAATAAATCAAAATACGTAAAACTCTCAGAACAGTGCAAGCAAGTGCTCAGTAAATGTCGACTATAAAAGTCAGGGACATTCAGGACTACAAGCCAGTACTGATGCGTGTCATGTAACCACGGTTCCCTGATTTGTGAGCTCATTAGACTTGCCCTTAGGAGTCCTGACGTTACACCTCAGCAGAGCTGTGGCGAGGGGCAGGGACTGGACAAACCAAGAATATTAGCAAATGCCCTGATGCCCAGGCGGCATTCCAGATCAGCCACATCAGAACCTCTGTGGGGGGAGATCCCTTTGAGGCTCAGCGGTTAACCCGACTAGGATCCAGGAGGACTCAGGTTCGATCCCTGGCCTTGCTCAGTGGGTTAAGGATCCAGCGTTGCCGTGAGCTGTGGTGCATGTCACAGACTCAGCTTGGGTCTGGTGTTGCTGTGGCTGTGGCGGAGGCCGGCAGCTAGAGCTCTGATTTGACCTCTAGCCTGGGAACCTCCATATGCCACTGGTGCACCCCTAAAAAGGACACAAAAAAAGTGGTACCCTGGAGTTCCCTGGTGGCCTAGTGGTTAAGAATTTGGCGTTGTCACTGCTAGGGCTAAGGTTCAATCTCTCACTCGGGAACTTTTGCATGCCACAGGTGCAGCCAAAAAAATGGTACCCAAAGATTAAGAGAGAAATGAATTGTGTCCTAAAAGCAGGTCTCTTTAACTCAAGCAGAAAATAAAGAACTAATGAAAAAGTATGCAGAGTGAACTAGAAATACAAGACTAAAACATATCTCTTTAGATAAAGAAAATAAAAGGGTTATAACCTTTTGAAGACCTAATATTAAAATTCAAAGTCTAAAAGACAGCAATCTCTCTGTGCTGCAGGAAGTTAATTACCTAGAGAATTGGCTGTGTGCTCCAGAAGTACACAAAGTGGGGGCCAAGAGCAGAGGAAACACAAACTGCCCTGAGGTGAAGAACTGTTCTTTCATGTTCATCCAATATCTAGCACAATGGGGAACACATCCTAAAAAAAACACAACACAAGTCATGATGCCAGAATTGGGCACGGTCTGACTCATGGGTCAGCTGCTCCACTTTGGGCATGGTTCCCATCATCACCTTCACAGGCACAGGCAGCCCGTCAGGGGTGTAGCACCAGCTTCCCTGTCACTTGGACTGCGTGAGAAAGGCAGCGGTCTCACCGCGAGGATCAGATCCACGGTAAGACTCACTTTAACAAAAGGCTGTATGTCAGTGGAAAAAGCCTTGTTTGGGGCTGTCCTTTCTTCTGGCAGTAAAACAAGTTTGGGTAAAGGCTTCGCTCTGGCAGTTGTCCTGACGTTCAGTGTGCCCTCACAGTGCATTTTCAGGTACCTCTCAAGTATCTTTCTGCCCAAAGACGGAGATACTCGGTGGGTTTCTATGTTCCAGGAATAGAAGTCAGGACTGCAGCACTGTACTGGGGTCTAGGTGATCCGCTGCCCTGGTAACTCCCTGGTTAAACTATATACTAGAAAGAACTTCAAAAGCTGTGTTTATAAAAGCATTGTAATAGAAACAGACCAAAATAAATGAAAATTTACAGGCAGGCACATTTTGGAACTCTTATCGGGCTCTTTTTTTTTTTTTTTTTATCCCTCTTTAACTATCATTAAAAGGATGCTTTCCGGAGTTCCCGTCGTGGCGCAGTGGTTGACGAATCCGACTAGGAACCATGAGGTTGCAGGTTCGGTCCCTGCCCTTGCTCAGTGGGTTAACGATCCGGCGTTGCCGTGAGCTGTGGTGTAGGTCGCAGACGCGGCTCGGATCCCACGTTGCTGTGGCTCTGGCATAGGCTGGCAGCTACAGCTCCGATTCGACCCCTAGCCTGGGAACCTCCATATGCCGCGGGAGCGGCCCAAGAAATAGCAAAAAGACAAAAAAAAAAAAAAAAGGATGCTTTCCAGCCTTGCTCCTTAACCTATTGGTTTAAACCTTAACCTGCTCTCGTTTAAACTTTTTTTTTTTTTTTGGCTTTTTTTGTTGTTGTTGTTGCCATTTCTTGGGCCACTCCTGGGGCACATGGAGGTTCCCAGGCCCGGAGTCGAATTGGAGCTGTAGCTGCCGGCCTACGCCAGAGCCACAGCAACTCGGAACCGGAACCTGAGCCACGTCTGCAACCCACACCACAGCTCACGGCAACACAGGATCCTTAACCCACTGAGCAAGGGCAGGGATGGAACCTGCAATCTCATGGTTCCTAGTCGGATTCTTTAACCACTGAGCCACCATGGGAACTCCATCGTTTAAACATTTTATCTGCAGCCCATTCCACACCCTTGGTCCACATTTTCATGTGACTGTTGGTATCAAAGTTTAGGACTCCCTTAAACAAAACGTCATTCCCCAAAGCAGTGCAATTTATAAAAACTGCTACAGATATTAATCGCTATGGCTCTTCAGTCACAGATATACATATATGCACACGGTTTCCAAACCAAAAGAACAAAAACATTCAACGTGAAGTCCTACAAAACAGTACGCCATCACTTGAAGAAAAGCGTTACTAATCATAAAGACAACACACACACGTGCTGCGCATGTCAAGAGCTCTTTACATGTAAAAGCCAGTTATCCTCGACAGAAAGACGGTACGTATAAACTTTTTTTTTTTGTCTTTTCTAGGGCCGCACCCGCAGCATATGGAGGTTCCCAGGCTAGGGGTCTAATCAGAGCTGTAGCCAGAGTCACAGCAACACGGAATCTGAGCCGCATCTGCGACCTACACCACAGCTCATGGCAACGCCGGATCCTTAACCCACTGAGCGCGGCCAGGGATCGAACCCGCCACCTCTTGGTTCCCCGTCGGATTCGTTAACCACTGCGCCACGACGGGAACTCCCCGGTACGTATAAACTTGCTGGCCGGCTATGCTATTCTTTTATTCATTTATTTATTTTTTTACTTTTATTTTCTTTCCGCTGTACAGCATGGGGACCAAATTACTCTTACATGTATACATTTTTTTCCCCCACCCTTTGTTCTGTTGCACGGCTATGCTATTCTTAAAGTTCTTTCAACAGCCCCGGGACGGCGGCGGCACCCTCAGTCCCACCTCCACAAGGGGATTGACGCAGGAAACTGGGGGGCTCCAGGGCTTCCCCGCGCTCCACTCGCCTGTCCCGCAAAGCCCGTGCCGGCTCCGGGTCCCCACGCCGGGGGGCTCAGCCGACACCGCAAGTGGCGCGTCGCAGGTGTGAGGGTCCCACAGGGGTCCCTGAGGGGTGCGGCCCGGGTCTGCCGCCCCTTGCGGTCACTCCTCCCGGCCCAACTTTTCCGGGAACCCCACTTACGCGGCTGGGCGCTGCATCCCTGCGCTCAGCGCTGCGCTCGGGGGCGAGCTGACAGCCACGGCCTGAAAAGGCGCGGCGGAGAGGAAGGAGGACCGTCTTGCTTCCGGGCCGCCAGGGCGCCATGGTCGCCGTCCGTCGGCCCGCGCGGCGCAGGCGGAGTCGCGACGGCGCTAGGGGCTGCCTTACGGCACGGTCGCAAAGCCCGAGGACGGGGACAGCGCGGCCGATCGTGCTCTTTCCCCGCGTGTGACCGGCTGCGAGGACGGCCGTCGGCGCGGGCGCGGCCGGGTGGCCGCCTGCTCCTCGGGCTCAGCCGTTCCAGGCTGACTCGCCAGACGGCCAGCGGCGGGCTTGGTCAGGGTCGGGGTGGGCGCGGAAGCCGGAAGACCTTTTTCCAGGGCGAGGGGCTGTTCGGCCCGGGGGCGGAGCTGCCGGGCCCAGGCGACGGCGGGAGCTGCGGCGGCGCGGGGCGTCGGCGGCGGAGTGCGCGATGGCGCGGGCGGCGCAGGTGAGCGAGAACCAGGCGGCGGCAGCCTTCCCTCGGCGCGGGCAGCAGGCGGGCGACCCCCGACTCGGCGCCCTTCCCCGTTGTGGCCGGGCCGGAGTGGGCGCCGCCCCAGCCCTGGGTCCGACGCGGGCCGGCCCTGGTTTCCGAGCCGGGCTCCCCGCAGCCGGCCCGGCCCGAGCCCCCTCCCTCCTCGCCGGCTCCCAGGCCCGGCCGAGCGCGGCCGCCCCCTCCCCCCGAGGGCCATTGTGAGGTCAGGGCGGGCGGGTGCGTCGTGGGGTCCGGGCGAGACGCCCGGAGCGGCCGCTGCGGCCAGTAGCTGCCGCTGCCACTGCCGGCCCCTTCACCGGCTGCCCCGTTCAGATCTAGCCGGGAGGGGTGAGAGGGATGCAGCTGGGGGCCCAGCTCCGGAGCCGCACCCCGTAAAGGGCTGATCTTCCATCTCGCCACTTCACCCACGGGAAGCCAAGACCAAACCAGCTTAGACCTCTTCTGGGTAAAGTGCTGGGAGGGAAGGGCGGGCAGGGAAGGGAAGAATCGAGGCCGCCTGCTCTCCCTGGGCCTCCAGAGGCGTGTTCTCGGCTCGGACACCCAGAAGGGATTGGTTTCACTTGAGTACCCGGCCCCCTCCAAAGAGCTGATCGATAGAAACCCAGGAGCATGAAAAAAGTGCGTTGAGCCATTCTGGATTCCTAATGTGAGGCTAGTGAATGGATTGCTCAGAGTTGTCACATGCTTGTGCGATGTATTTCGGAGGAGGGGCAGGAGCATGATGGGGCCTGGGGAGGTACTAGGCCTCCAGAGCCCAGGGTGGTGCTTTGACAGTCCCAGTCGCCTTTCCCGTGGAGCCCTATGCCACTGTAGAGGAGATGTTAGAAGGGCTCAAAGGATGGAGAGGACGGTAGAAGCGGGGACTTGGGCGGTGTCTGCGAACCACTGGTGTTTGTTTCAGTGGCTCGGTTCCTTTTGTTTACTTTTTCCGGAAATTAGTCATAGCTCTTTGTAATGGGGTGAGAGGAGGGCCCTGCTTAGACGTACTGACCTGGAAGGTTAGCAGAGCTACCACAAAGGTGCCCTGCCGCGCCAAAAAAAACAGCTTCCAGTTTTAAGACCTCAGATACCTGCACCTTTTCCAAAATGTTCAGCTTCATGCCATACTTATGATGGCATATGTTGTTTGTTCTCTCTTACAACTGAGGAAACTTGAAGTTCACAGGCCCAGAGCTCCGGCTCCTATTTCCACTCGGCAGTAGCCCTGGTCTCAACCTCGGTGCAGCTGTTTAGCTGTTTTCATGAGAGGGAATTGATGAGTCGCTCTGATTTCTGTGCTTGGATTTCTTCTCCTTTGGACTGCAGTAGCCAGCCTTTTTTTTCGAGCCTGTCTTTTTAGAATGAGAACTGTAGAATGAATTGAATATGTGATTACCATGCTGCAGGCTTTGTAGTGTAATGAGTTATCGTTTTTGCCATCTTTTAGTGCTTGTGAAACTGAACACAACCAAAGTATGGCGATGGGAAACCAGCATCCTTCTATAAGTCGGCTCCAGGAGATCCAAAAGGAGGTAAAAAGCATAGAACAGCAAGTAACTGCTTTCAGTGGCCTGTCAGACGACAAGACGTACAAGAAACTGGAGAGGATTCTAACGAAACAACTCTTTGAAATAGACTCTGTAGATACGGAAGGCAAGGGAGATATTCAGCAAGCGCGGAAGAGGGCGGCCCAGGAGACGGAGCGTCTTCTCAAAGAGCTGGAGCAGAATGCAAACCACCCCCACCGGCTCGAGATCCAGCACATTTTCCAAGAAGCACAGTCCCTGGTGAAAGAGAAGATCGTGCCCTTTCACAGCGGCGGCAGCTGTGTGACGGAGGAGTTTGAAGAGGGCATCCAGGACGTCATCCTGCGGCTGACGCGCGTCAAGACGGGCGGCCGGACCTCCCTGCGGAAGGCGCGGTATCACACCCTAACCAAGGTCTGCGCCGTGCAGGAGATCATCGAGGACTGCGGGAGAAAGCCGCCCTCGCTGCCGCTCTCCGCCGACGCGCACCCCTCGGTGGCCAAGATCAACTCCGTGATGTGTGACGTGAACCGGGCCCGAGGCACGCTGATCGCCCTCCTGATGGGCGTGAGCAGTGACGAGACCTGCAGGCACCTGTCGTGTGTGCTCTCGGGGCTGATGGCGGATCTGGACGCTTTGGATGTGTGCGGGCACACGGAAATCAGGAACTATCGGAAGGAGGTGGTGGAGGATATCAACAAGCTGCTGAAGTACTTGGACTTGGAGGAGGAGGCAGATACCACTTACGCCTTCGACCTGGGCCAGAACCACTCCATTCTAAAGATAGAGAAGGTCCTCACGCGAGTGAGAGAAATAAAAAACGAGCTCCTCCGAGCCCAGAATCCCGCCGAGCTGTACCTGAGCTCCAAAACGGAACTGCAGGGCTTGATCGGTCAGCTGGACGAGGTCAGTCTTGAGAAGAACCCCTGCATCCGGGAAGCCAGGAGACGGGCGGTGGTTGAGGTGCAGACTCTCATCACCTACGTGGACCTGAGGGAGGCCCTGGAGAAGAGACGGGCCCTGGCCAGCGCGGAGCACCCCTCGCTCGCGGCCGTCTGGACCATCCTGGGGCACTTGTCAGAGATCCAGGAGGAGGTGCTCGCCTTCGACGGCAACCGAACCGATAAGAACTACATCCGGCTGGAGGAGCTGCTCACCAAGCAGCTGCTGGCGCTGGACGCCGTCGACCCCCAGGGGGAGGAGAAGTGCAAGGCTGCCCGGAAGCAGGCGGTGAAGCTGGCCCAGAACATTCTCAGCTATCTGGACCAGAAGTCTGACGAGTGGGAGTACTGAAACGCCGGGGCCACGGTGGATGTTTCTCACTGTGCACTTCACAGAGACCTCTGTGTGTTCGTGGAGGGCGTTTGGTGCGTCGAGGCTACATGTGACTTTTGCACATGCGTACGGCAATCTCAGTATTTATGATTTAAGCAAATTATATGCGGTATCTCTGCTGCTCTCGATGTTGCAGAACAAATATTATAGCGTATTAACTTTTCCATTTGGACTGTTACCTGTACGTCGTGGTGTGGTTTTTTGGTTTTATTTTTTAAATCAAAATGGAATGGGGCAGCTTTTAAAGAAAATGTAACGGGCTGTTCAAGCATTAAAATGCGGATACTTCAGGAGCTAGAAATAAACATAGAACCTTAACGTGATAAATACTAGGACAATTATGAGAAAGGGGGGAAGCTTTGTTTAAATGGAAGGTCCACAGCGCAAAAGCAGTACAATGAGATGTTGTATTTTGCTGAATAAAGCAGGATTTTTTTTTCATTTGTAAAATCTGATTGGTCCCACCCCATTTAGTAGGGTAGGAATTTCTGTTTTTTGTATTTGTTTTTCCAGATAGTCTGTTCTTTCAGAAACATTTTGTTGAAATACAGTGTCTGTATTTCCCCCATTCTCTGAGTATAGAGAGGGGAGTCTTATTGTTGTGCATAACATAAATTATGGAATTACTAGCAAAAAACCATTGAGGCTGCATTGAAGAAGGGATAAGACACCAGCTCCTACCTTCAAGCTGTTTCCGGTTGTAACATCCGAATTTACAGTCTCCCTTAGAAATGAGGAAGGATGGAAACATTTAAGTAAAGTTAATGGACCTTTAAAAAAAAAAAGGAAATGCCCAAAGCCATAGTAGGATAAGGAAGACTGGAGATTAGTCAGCAGTGATTAGGTTATGCCCAGAGGAGCAGCTGTGTCTGCGTGCAGCTTGCAGTGGGCTTGTTGTTCAAGGCCGCGTGCCAGACAGACTCCATCAACATCCCCGGTGCCCCGCAAGCAGACGTGTCAGCAGCCCCGAGGGACCGGGTGCGGGTGCGGGTGCAGGTGCAGGGGGGCTAAGCCGAGCTCCTTCCCTCGCCGGCAGGCGGGAGCTTCTCGGGCGCCGGGCGGGGCCAGCACAGTCTGTCTGTCTGTCTGCGTGAGATTGCTTTTCCTCTGCTGAAGGGTGTACGTGCTTCTGTTCGTACCTTTTGAGGATCCAGTTTTGAGGTTGCCTGTTAAGGTGAACAGCGGAATTGCCCGCAGCTCTGAGGCGCCTTGCTGACATGCTGTCCCCGAATCGGACCTGCGACCCCTCTGCAGTCGCCTCTCACAAAAGCAGCACCTCAGAGGACATCCTGGGACCGCTACAGTAATGTGCTGTTTTTTCAGGGGTAGTTTGATGACTTTGTAAATAGCTAAGAATAAGATAAAGGAATGGCCCCGAATACCTAAAAGATGGACAAGCGTAGCCCTAAAACCATTCACTGCGTCTCAGTGCTGCCCAAGAGTTACAAGCCCTTGAGCCCTTCCTCCTAGGAAGTCGTGTGAGGGTTGTGATCCTGTTTCGTAAGTGTGAGGTGCTCTTAAAATCCGGAAGGGCTTTCAGCTCCAGCGCTGGCACAGTCGGATCCCTGGGAAATGGAGGCTGTGCTCTGACTCGCTTCAGACGCCAGGCCTAGACGTCGCGTGAACCTCAGACTTGAAGGTGGAGTGCCAGCTTCCTTTCCAGGCGTCACTGCTCCTGAAGCAGGGCCTCCCCTCTCACTCATCTTCCAGTGTGTGCTCTGCAGCCCGTGGGGCCCGGGCCGCCGGAGCGTGTGCGAGGGGACACGGGGGACACGGGTCATCTGGGAATGACTCTGGTCACTGAAATCAACCGATGAACCTGAGTGACTGCTGAGGCACGACGTCCCCTAGGGTTTTGTACCTGGTCATTCTAGTCCCTTAATGAGCCCGAGGGACACTGTCCCTCGTTGGGAGGCCTGTGTTCCTGGGGGCATGTAATTTTTAAACTGGGCTCGTTGCATTTGTATGATCTCACATGAGGAGAAGCTGTACTGGAAGTTCCACCTACCCCCTAAAAATGTTTGGCCTCGGGTCTGCATTAAACTGTCTCCATGTTCGTGCAAAAAATGGCTGGGAGTGTTTGCTTTCTCTGCAGCCAGCCAGCACTGCTTTCAGGTCATTCTTCACCCACGTAGATTACTCAGCCTGCAAGCAAGTAGTTACGGAAATAAATGTAATGACTCTCTACTGAGTACAATGTAATGCTTTATTTTGCTAAAATGCCTGGGTATAACATATGTGACACAATTTAGCGTATTTCAAAAGTTTAGCCATGTTTTGGGTTTTTTTGTCTTTTTGCCATTTCTTGGGCCACTCCCGCGGCATATGGAGTTTCCCAGGCTAGGGGTTGAATTGGAGCTGTAGCCACTGGCCTACACCAGACCCACAGCAACGTGGGATCCGAGCCGCGTCTGCAACCTACACCACAGCTCACGGCAACGCCGGATCGGTAACCCACTGAGCAAGGGCAGGAACCGAACCTGCAACCTCATGGTTCCTAGTCGGATTCGTTAACCACTGCGCCACGACGGGACCTCCTGTTTAGCCAGTTTTTGCTCATTTGTTTTACTTTGGTTTTTGAGGGTCTAAGCTTATCCTGTACACGCAGGGCTTTTTAAGCAAAGCGTTTTAGCTTTGAACTCGTATGCAGTGTTTTTCTCAAGAGCAACTGGAGAAATATTTGCGGTTGGCTTTGATGTATGTCACACAGGTGTGTCATTCCAGCATGTGGTTGTCGTTCCCTCTCTGTTGACTGTGTGGCTCTGTTCTAATACTGCGTCTGAAATAACTCGGCACTGTCTCGAGAGAGACGCACCAGTGTCCCCTCAATTACTGATGAAATAAAAACCTCCCGGCTTATCTCTGCGGTAGAGAGAGGATGGGAGTCCGAGGGGTGAGTTCTGCTCCAGTGTTTTCCCTTCGTGTGCTGTCTGGCTTGGGTGTTCCCGGAGCCGGCCAGGCCTGCCTCCGGCTGGTGGCAGTGACGCAGGGGGCCGAGCTCAGGCCAGGACCCAGTCACAGGTGAACGCCAAGTGCGGGGACCAGACAGCAGCCACCTGCCCGCAGCCCCTGCAGCCAGGACTCACCCGTACTTGGAGGAGGACACTCGGGAAGCATTCTGGAAAATCCTCCCCAGAGGAAAGGCTGGAGTTGAGGCGTGCTGTTGGCACTTGTCTTCTCGTTAACGGGGACATTTAGTCTTTGCAGAGTTTGTGGAATGCTCTGACTTCAGGCTCTCCCCTCCGCCTCCCGGTCTTGCCTCCCTGAGGACTGTCCCACTCGGGACAGTTGTGTGTCTAGTGTAAGCCCATTACGTGGGAGCAGCAGCTGCTTCTGCCTTCTCCTACAGGCCCTTTCTGTAGGGTCGTCTCTGCCTGCGGGGATCTCCCAGGACCCACATGGAGAAGCAGTCAGTGGCACAGGTTAGAGACTTTGGGGGACCTGGACCTGTTTCACGATGCCGTGTGAGGCTTTGCTTACTTAGGTGCAGAGAAGCTGTTCTCGAGTGCTTGCTGTGCGTGGTGCCGCACCGAGGGCCGGGAAGCAGCCCTCCTCCTGTGTCCCCACTAGACCAGCGCGCAGGGGTGGCCAAGGACAGTGCACCAGCTGTTGCGAGTCTGCCTTGGTCATAGATGATGTCAGGAGAGCCGGGCAGGTGCCACAGGTGCATGGGGAGCCCACGGGCTCCCCAGGCTGTGGAAGTGGGGGGGCTTAGGGACCCCAGAGGCAGGCCAGGGACAAGATAGGAGAAAGCCCAGAGTGGGCTGGGCAGCACTGACACGCAAAGTCAAGGCACTGAGGAGCTTGACTCTTGCTTCAGGGGCGCCAAAGCGCTAGCTAGTGGGCAAGCTAGACCCAAACCCGGGCCCAGACGCGGGTCTGCAGGTGCCCGGCTGGCAGGGTCTGTGTGGTGGTGGCGGGGGTCTGAGAGTGCTTCTGCCGTAACTTAGACAGTTTTTCCGCTTGTCTTTGATTGAACCTTTCTACATGCCAGGCCGGGTGCGGAACGTCTTCCGGCCTCTGTAACTGGCAACTGGCTTTACCTGTATTTCATAGACTTTGACACTGGCGTCAGTTGCCCAGGGAACTGCCCGAGGCCACACGGCTATCGAAGGGCAAAAGTCCCCAGGGGGGCCGGGAAAGTGTAGCACCAGCTCCCCCGAGAGGCCTGACCTGGGGGGGTGTCCCCCCGCGGGGGCTCCCAGGTCATCAGCGTGGTGCAGGCCGGACTGGACGGCAGGAGGTATAAAAGCTCCGTGCGGGTGACACTGGCGGAGAAAGGAAAGCCCAGGCTGTGGGGTGCACGGAGGGCGGCGTTTGCCCTCGTAGGATTCGTACACCTGCCAGCCGCCAGGGGCCCGTGACTCCCAGAAGGGGAGGCACCGGGTGCACCCCCTCCTCTTCGTGGCCATGGCACCCGGCTGCCCTCTGTCTAAGAAGCCTTCCAACTCGTGCCATTGCCCTGTGGCCTCCCCTTTCCTAGACCTCGCGCTAGGCTGTGACGGCCCCACCTCATCCTCCAGGGCACGCTGGACCTGGAGCTGGGCGGAAAGGCCGGGTGTCACCTCCTCTCCATCCCTGAGACGGCGGGTGTGGCTTGCATACATGCCCCCTCAATGCTCGGGGCCCACTGGTGTGTCTGTCACTCCCACGCCAGGCCACAGTGCCCTCCAAGACAGAACCGCCTCCGTCCTTGCAGCCTCAGGCCCTGGCCGTCACGGCCGCCTGGGTGTCCTCTGGACCAACTCTTCTTCCGAAATCGTGTCCTCGGCTCCTGGCACGTAACACATGTTTCCAAAGACTTTTGCTGAATAATTGGAAAACCTCAGGTCTTCAGATTGCTTCATAAAGTGTTTAAAATCCACTGCCTTGGAGTTCCTGTCGTGGCTCAGCAGAAGCAAAGCCGACTAGGATCCATGAGGACGCAGGTTTGATCCCTGGCCTCTCTCAGTGAGTTAAGGATCCGGCATGGCCATGAGCTGTAGTGTAGGTCACAGACGTGGCTTGGATGTGGCGTGGCTGTGGCTGTGGTGTGAGCTGGTGATTAGAGCTCCGATTCAACCCCTAGGAACTTACATATGCCTCGGATGCAGTCCTATAAAAAAAAAAAAAAAAAATCAGGACTCAAAGAACTTTGCTCTCCTAAGGAGACCTGCAGCCAGGATCCCAGTACAGCTGCCAGGAACGCACCCCTGGCCCACCCCACTTGCATGGCAGGAAGGCTGGCCAGGCTGGCATGTTGCCAGGCTCACCTCTAACTAACTGCCTTTGGCTGAGTGCCCAACTGGGCACCTTGTTCACCTCATCCTCCTGGCCCAGCAAGGGTTGCGGGCTGCACAGTTCAGGTGGTGAGCACTGTGCCAGGGGAGAGGGCATCACGCACCCCAGATGTGCGCCTCTGGGAGGGGCGCCTTGCTGGGGAGTCAGAACACTCTGGGACGCAGGCTTTACACTGAGAGCCCCCCCCGGGGGGGGGCAAGGACCTCCCAGGCAAGGGAGCAGTGGGTGTGGAGGCCGAGTCCAGCGCCAGGCGTACTTGAGGGCCTGGGAGAACCTGGCAGAGAGCAGGGGTGCCAGGGGCTGGCTGGTGGGGTCCTGGTGAGCCGCTCGAGGATTTGGGCCTTGGAAGACAAGGAGCTTTGTCGAATGCTATTCCTGGTGACAGGGACTGAGCTGGGAACAACAGGAGGGGGGAGTGCAGGGGGGGAACAAGAGAAGCAGCAGAGGGAAGGACGGGGAGCACTCACAGGAGAGGGGGATGGGGGCTCCCAGGGTCCTGGGCTGACGGCAGGAGGGGTGCTCGTGGGGGCAGAACCCCCTGGATCTGGTTGAAGAACAAGAGGAGCTTGGGAGTTCCCGCTGTGGCGTGGTGGTTAACGAATATGACTAGGAACCATGAGGTTGAGGGTTCGATCGATCCCTGGCCTCGATCAGTGGGTTAAGGATCTGGCGTTGCCGTGAGCTGTGGTGTAGGTCACAGACGTGGCTCTGATCCCGCGTTACTGCGGCTGTGGTGTAGGCCAACGGTTACAGCTCTGATTGGATCCCCTAGCCTGGGAACCTCCATATGCTCGGGAGTGGCCCTAGAAAAAAGACCAAAAAGAAAAAAAGAACAAGAGAGGAGCTGGTTCCCAAAGGTGCAAAGGATCCAACAGGCACAGAAGCCTGTCATGGCCACAGGCCTGGGGCAGTGAGGCGCCTAAGGTCTTGTCTGCACCAGCTGCAGACCTCGTCGTGCTGCCCGCAGGCCAGTCTAGGCAGGCCCAGGCCACTCCCTGGGGCCCTCAGCTCCTGGGCCCGTATGCATTATTTTCTCTGGGATGCCCAGGTCCCATCTTTCCAGAAAAAGACATTTCTGGCCCTTGTCCCCGACCTTGCAACTCAAAAGAGAGGCAGCTGTCCTAGGACCAGCATGGCGATTGGGGTGGCTGGGGGCGGGCCATTCAAGGTTCTGGGGAAGAGAGTGAAGGCAGAGTGACAGCCAGTGCAAAGGCCCTGAGGTGCAGCAGCTCCTGTGGTTGGAGCCAGGTGAGAGGCCAGGTGAGAGTCTGCAGGGCTGGATCCCTCGGGGCCTGGCTGGCGGTGCAGTGAGCCAGGGTACCTGGGGGAACAGGACTGCATCCTGGACCAGAGGCTCCGTAAAAACAGAGAGCCAGGTACAGGTGGCCTTGTGGGACTGGGTGCTTCGGAGGAAGCCCTCCCAGGCCCAGCCCACAGCAGCGCCACCAAGCCTGACTTGGCCTTGGATGGCTGTCTTGGTGCTAGGCCTGTGCCTGGGCCAGCTGGGATGGGATCCAGATGGGATCGCTGCAGGGCTGCATGCGCCCCGCTGCGTGCGAGTCCTGCCAGGCTGGGTATCAAGGGATGACCAGGAGAGACCCGCCCTCTGCACCGCCGGCCCGCCCCGCGGCGCACCTGCTCCCCGCGGGGCCCCTGACCTTGGAGGTCAGCCTCAGTGGGCACGCACCTCCCCTCCGCACCCCGCCGGTCCAGTCTCTTTCTCCGGGAGGCCGCCAGGTGGCGCCCGCGGCCCAGTTCGCGGAGCCCGGGACCTTCCCGGCGGAAGGAGACGCCGGGAGCTGTCGCGCCTGGGCCACCGCCCGCCAGGCCCTCCCGGCCTCGCAAGGCTGCGGCTTCTGCCCCCCGACCCCGAGCTGTGCGTGGTGCCTGTGCTGGGTTCCGCGCGCCGTCGCGCCCCGACCGCAGGCCCCCGTGGAGGGGCTGCGTGGAAGCCTGGGGATCTCCCGGCTCCTGACTCGTCCCGCAGTTGGTCCAGCAGAACCGTCTCGGGCCCGGGTCAACACACCTACCCACAGCTCATGTGACCTCACGCCGTCAGGGTGGGGCCGCGGTGGCCTGGCGGGCAAGGCGGCCCTGCTGTCTGCCCTCCTCTCCACGCAGGCGGGCCCCTCCCTCCTGGGGAATTGAGCTCAACCTTCTGGGCCAAGCCAAATGCCACTTCCTGCAAATGCCACCTTCTTGCCTCCTGCCCTGTGTGCTGGCACCACCGGGGCTCCTGTGTTTTGAGGTCTAGGGCGGGGGAGCAGGGAAAGTTGGTGAAAGCCAAAGAGAAAGAAGGAATTGGAAGATGAGCGATGAGCAGGACGAGGCGAGCCCTCGCTGGGAGTCTGGGATCTCGGAGTCAGGAAAAGACAGGCAGCCGGGAGGGAGGCTGGGCCTCATTCCGCCTAGCAGGCCTCCCAGGCCTGTGTTGCCAGCAACCAGGATAGCTCAGGTGATGGTGTGCCAGGGGAAGGTCCCCTGTCACCGTGTAAGGCGGGCCTCCTGCCCCAGGCTGCCCACAGCAGCCAGGTGGGGCAGACATGGGGGGCAGTGGCACCAGCCCAGCACGCTGGCTCACTCCCGTAGGGCCTGGGGGGTGGCCCAGGGTGCAGGGGGCCTTTCACTCCTGGCCTCGTGGTGGCACTGGCCTGTTCCCAAGGCAAGCCTCAGTGCCATTGTCACCTCGGTGCCAGGAGCAAGGCTCTGGGCCCTGATGGCAGCTGCCTCCGGGCTTGCCCTTTCTCCCTCAGGGCCCCAAGCACGCTCCTGGCCCTGCCCAGGGAAGGTATCTGGGGGGCTCAGAGGTGAGCCACGCACTGTAGGGCCCGCACCAGTAAGCCTCAGCCTCCGGGGCCCTGGGGCCTCCGAACTGAAAAGCCAGCTCTACTAAGAGCTCAGGCCTCTCCCAGCGGCCTTGGGACTCGAACCAAGCGGTTCAAGTGCTCTGGGGTCACTGCCACTGTGGGATGCAGGCCGGAATCACACAGGCCCGCCTGTTGGTAAGGAGCCAGCACCTGCACCAACGGGTGGGTGTGGTGACCCCTGGCCCGCCCTGTCAGCCGAATAGCCCCTCCCACCCGGCCCCTCCCCCGGGCATCTCCCCCCCCCCCCCCCCCCCCCCCCCCCGCCCAGGGTGTTCGCTGCGGGGCTCCAGGCCCTGGGGAGATGTCCAGACTCCACCCTCCGACGTTAGTTGACAACCCAGGGAGTCGAGCTGGGCCCCAGGGCCTCTATGCACCGAGGCCTTGGCCAAGGCAGCGGCCCCCTGGGGCCTCTCTGGGCGAGGTCAGGGGATCGGGAGAGGCCGCGTCTTGATGGGTGAACTCCAGGGAGCCACGTGGAGCCCAGGGGGTGGCAGCCCAGGCATGGTGTGGGGTGTGGAGAGGAGCCTGTGGGAAGGCCCTGCCCTCTGCTCAGTCTCCCCTTTAGGCCCGCAGAGCCCCTCCCGCCCTCAGCAAGTCCTCAGGCCCTGGCCGAGGCCCCTGAGGCCGGCTGGCTCCGGGGGCTCTGGGCTCAGTGGCCCCTTGGAGCCCAGGGGCGCCTCGAGCTGAAGCTCGGCCCTACAGCCCACTTCCTGCTCCTCCTGGGGGTGAGGCGGCAGCTCCTGCAGCTTCAGCCAGCGCCTCCCTGTGGCAGTGCGTGTGGGCTGTGAGCGTGTGCGCACGCATGTGTGTGCTACGAGTGTGTGTGCTGTGCGCATGTGCACATGCCTTCTGTGCTGTGTTTACACTGTGCTGTGTGTGGCTGTGAGCATGTGTGCTATGAGTGTTGCACACGCATGTATATGCTGTGTGCACATGCGTGCTGTGTGCCCACATGCATGCATGTGCTGTGTGCACGTGTGCGGTGAGTGTGCCCACATGCCTGTATGTGCTGTGGGGGGGCCTGTGCCCACACTGTGTGGGACCAGGGGGGACACTCGCCATGGCGCCCGCAGCAGCAGGGCCTGGAGGGCTCGGAGACGCCGAGCAGCCCCCAACTGGGGATGGGGCCCAGGCGGGGCTGGGGAGGGACGCCTGGCAGCGAGCTCGAGGTGTCCTGGGAACAGGGCCCAGAAGGAAGTCTGAGCAGCAGCGACGGCGGCGCCATGGCAACGCAGCGCAGCGCTGGCCTACTTACACCCGCCCCCGCCCCAGCTCGCTGCTCCAAGGAGGGGTGCGGGGCTCCTGCGGGCTGCGCCCCAGCCTTAGGGGCTCGGTGCCTTGGGAGTCCCGGGCCTCCTCCTGGTCTCCTCCCCGCCGGGGTGCAGGGACAGGCCCATGCGGACCCAGCTTCCTCATCCAGAAACGACAGAAATGACCAGCACCCACGTGGCGCTCGGCCCCACCTCCTCCTGGGCCGTGACCCCAGGGCTTTGCAAAAGGGCTCTGGACGTTTTGGCCCAGAAGCCTTGGAGTTCCATGCTGCTGGGGTGACTGCAAGCCCCAAAGGTCTCTGACCCCAACCAAAGGTCCCAGGCTGAGGCCCCCAGGGCAGAACAGAGTCTGGTGACAGAGCCCAGAGCCAGAGCCCTCCACGCCCTCAGACAGCCTATCAGCCTCTGCCTCAGGGGACAACACTCGAGGCCAGACTCTACTCTCGGTGGTGGGGCTGGGTTGGGGGGAGGGCGTCACTCTTTGAGGGAGACCCCCCTGGGCCTGACATAAGCTCTGCTGACAGTCCCAGGTCTTCCATGCCCGCCTCCTGGACCCGCCTGACACTAGGGGCCGTCTCTGTACCTGTGCCTGCAACTCGCCCTGCAGAAAGCCCGCCTAGCCTGGGGCCCCAGGGCACGCAGAGCCTCGGGGTGGGGACAAGGGGCTCCAGTGCCTCGGGGCTCAGCAAGCCGTAGAGGAGCTGTGGGCATTCACGGGGCCTGTGGTGATGTGTGCTGGGCAGGCCCTGCCCATGCGGCCTTGCCACCAGTGGCCACCCTGGGCTCCCTGACCCACAGGGCTTCAGCCGGAGGTCACCTCTGGTGCAGGTGCCCCTGGAGAGGGGGCCAGGGCCAGCAAGGCGGAGGATGCTTTGTGGAGCACTGGGGCCTTGGGGACAGGAAGCCCTTGCCCCACAGGGGCTGGCTGTCACCAGACACCACCGACCATTGAAAAGCACGTGTTTTCCTGACCTCACCTGAGGAGCCGGCCAGGCCCAGAGCCTGCTTTGTGACCTCAGGCCTGGGCACCTGCTGAGCCTCAGTTTCCCCACAGGGACCGACGTACAGCAGCAGGGCCCTGAGTGCCTGCTTGGATGGAGGCTGGAGGCCGCTGTGACCTTCCGTCCCAATTCTCCTTCCAGACGGGGAGCCTGGCCCATGCCCGTCCACTCACGGCAGCCACCACAGCTCCTCCCCAGGGCAGTGCCAGCGCCATCTGTGGAAGGAACGACAGTGGGGATGAATGAGTGAGCGAGGCTTGGAAGCGCAGCCTGTGCCCCAAGCGGAAGCGGGGGTGGGGTGTCCATCTGTCCATCTGTGAGGACGGGCGCGCCTTCCTCCAGGCCCCAGCTGCAGCTGCCCTTCCTTCCCCCACCCCCCTAATTTATGCCGTGAGGCGGTCCCGGCCACTCACTGGTCCCCCGCCTGGCAGCAGCTTTGTCCCCAGGCAGATTCCCAACGGCCGGCAGCCTCTGGGAAGAAAGGGCCCTTCTCTGGCGGTGGTGAGGTCACCAGGAGGGGCCCCCATGCTCACAAAGGCCGCGGCCCCCAACCCACCCTGCTGGCAGCTGCCTCTTTGTCCCCAGCTCTCAGTCTAGGAGAGACCCCGAGGGGCCCCTGCTTGGCCTTGAGAGGCCCAGGCGGGCCGCCCTGGGAAGGGGGTGGCATGGGGGAGGGATGAGGCTGGCTTTGCTCCCGAGAGACAGCACCTGCTGAGGCGCAGACCCCACCCCTGCTGCCTGGCTGGGCCCAGGCAGTTGTGGGGTGGGTGTCTCGGCCTGGGGGGGGCGGTCTCTGGTGTCCTGACCCATCTGGGTCCCCAGGACACACTTCAGGGAGGAGGGTGAGGTCCTGGAAGGTATCCTGGGGTGGCCCAGCCTTGGGGGCTCTGCCAGAGATGCTCCTTGCCGTCAGCGGCTGAAGCCACCACCTCCCTGGATCCCAGGACACCTGGCAGGTGCACGTGTGTGTGGCAGGGTGCGGGGCCTGCAGGCCTGGGCACGTCCCCAGACAGGAAGCCCCCCCTAAATTTAGGGGGAGCGCCTCTGCGTATCCTGTTCCACAGGGGTGGGGGCTGCGGCTCAGAGCCAGTCCTTTGCCCAAAACCACGCAGCCCCTTCCTGCCTCCCTGCCCTGGGCTCCGGTGCCGTGTTTGTAGCGCCTGCTGTGTGCCAGGCCCAGGGCAGGGAGTTGGGACACGTTCCGGGCCTGCAAGGGCCACCCCTGGCACCACGAGAAATGGGAGACAGGAGGAGACAGGCCTGGGTGGGGTCCGGGGACGTCCGTCCGTGTCAGGGCTGTGAGGGGAAAGTGGGGAATTCGGCTGCCCTGGTGGAGGAGGCCCTGGATCACCGGACGCGGAGACTGGGAGAGCAAGGCCCGGTGGCCGGACGGGGAGCACGGTGCCCGGCGCTGGGGTGGGGAGGGCAGCCCGGGCCCACAGCTCCTTAGCAGTCTCTCCACGGAGGGAGGAAGTGGAGCCTGAAGGGAGCAAAACAAAACCCCTTGTCTTGTCCCAGACAAACAGGGGCCGTGCTGGAGGCTGGGCTGGCTGCTGGGGGCCCTGCCAGGCGTGGCTTCGAGCAGAGCCAGCCCCCGCCAGGCTGGGCCCACAGTGGGGGTGCTGAGCCTGAGGGCTGGGGATGGGGTCTCACCCCGACCTCGAGGCTCTGCCCAGAACCCCAGTGGAACCCTGCACTTGGGCCTTGGGGGCCAGCCAGGAAGCAAGGTCAGAGGCAGAGGCCCAGAGGCCTGGGCGCCCGGCCGGAGGGCTTGGGTGTGGGAGGCCCTGAGGGGCCGGGCGGCCGCGCGCCTTCGGGCCGGTGCGGGGCGGGGGGGGGCTGGGCCCCCAGGCCTCCTCCCGCCGCCGAGAAAGGTCCCCGCCTCGTTCGTTGCCTGGTACCCGGAATGTCCATTGTGCCTGCAGCTTAGCAACCAGCCCGCGCCGCCGCCGCCGCCCCGCCCGACAGCGGCCACCCGCGTTCCGCGTTCCTCGGCAGGGCGCGCGCCTCCGCGGGCCGGGCCCGGCTCCCCCGAGTGCGTCCCTCCCGGCCGGCGCGTCCCGCAGCCTGGGCGACGGGGCCACCGGCACAGGCGGCCACGTTCCTGCCGAGCCGCGCGCCGCCGGGGCGCTGTCGCGACCCCGGGAAGGAGTCTGTGTTCAGACCTGGGCTCGGCCTCTGGTTCCTGCCCCCGTTAGACTTCCTTTCTCCGCAAAACTAAGGACGGGGACAGAAGGCCGCCCGGGGGCGGGGAGCTAGACTCGGAAGGGGCACAGGGGCTGTGCGGGTGCCCGCGGGTCCAGGGCTCCTGGGGCGGGACTGCGCGAGGGGCCTGTCGTTGTGTCAGTGACATGACGACAGGGCGGGTTGCTCAGCTCCCCTCTGGAGGCGAGTGAGGCCCGGCCTGGCAGGGGCAGGGGCGGTGGCAGCAGGGCAGGGGGACCGGGACGGGGCTGTGGGGAGGCTTTGGAAGGAGGCCAGAAGAGGGGCCGCCTCCGGGAGCGGGGACAGCACCCCCACTGAGGCGGGAAATGAGGGGGTCCCGAGGCCACCCTCCGCCGCAGCCAATGCTCCTGGGTCCGAGGCCACGGATCCGCACAGGGAGCAGGAGTGGAGTGGACGGCTGACGGTTGCCCCTGCCCCGCCGGGGTCTGTCGCTGCTGCCCCACAGCGCGTGACCCACCGGCTGCCAGGCCGCCTTCAGCGCGGCTGCCTCCCAACCCTGGGGAACCCGAGAGACACACCCTGCCCTCGACCCAAGAGGAGCCTGGGGGCCCTGGGCATTTGTTGGGCTGACTTCTTCCCGGACTGCTGGGGAGCCAGGAGGGAATAAACGGCTACGTGGTCTGGACCCGTCTCCTTAAAAACAAAAATCCTTTCTACTGTGGGCAACGGCAAAGCGAGTCCCAACGTGCTGGTTCCGACTCACCCCTCCCCCGCGCGGGCTATTTTGAGGCAGGCTGCAGCCACTCTATCATTTCTCAGCATCACTAGCACACCTAAAAAACGTGTCATTCCTAAACCCATGACACATTCGCTTCGGCTTCAAGTGTCCCGATTGTCTCATCTTGTGAAATAATCCACACTTGGCCTGTTCAAATCAGAACCCAAAGCGGTGCTGGCCCAGCGTCCCCCCCATGGCAGTCACTCCGCAAGCCGGGGGCCTCTGCGCCACGAGCCACCGGGAGACAGAGCCATGCCAGGGGCCACAGACGGCCCAACCACAGGGAGGCAAAATGAAGCTCTAACTGGCAACAGCACAGCCTCCCAAAGAGCCAGGTAGGTGGTGCTGGAACCGTCTCCATAGCTGTGACCGTGACCACACGGCTTCAGTTAACCAAGGTGGGTTTTGTTTTAAGAATAAAAGGAAAGAACAGATTGAGAGAGTCGTTCCTCTGGCAGCGATCACTGGGCCCTTCACCCCCGATCGAGTAGGTCTGGAGGGGGGGGCTGCAGTTCCACCAACTCCCAGGTGACGCCGAGGCAGCTGGCCCAGGCACCACATTTGGAGAGCCGCAGCTCCACAGGCACTTCCCGAGCACACCCTGAGCCAGAGCCGGGATGGTTCTGTCACCTGCAACAGGAGAACCGCCTGATGGCTCTGTAAAGAATTAAGAACCAGAAACGGCGTCTGGCGTACCCACAGCAGCAAGATGTGTACGTATCCGGGTAAGAGGTACTTACTAAACTGTTCCAAGGACAGGGTCTGGCATCCTAAAATACCACTTAGTGGCAGCGCACCCAGGTGCCAAAATGAACCTGGGCTCCGAGGCCCTGGGACGTCAGAGCCTCCTCACTCTGGGAGGAGGAGGGTTAGACGTCAGGGGAAAACAGGTGGGAAATAAGACGGAACAGGCTGGAGTTTGGCACACGCTTGCCAGACGGGCAGCAAGTTGGGCTCTGAGCTTCTTACTGGCTGAGGCGAAGATTAGGCAAACCTGTGCTGCTCAGACTCCCACATTGTTTGAATTACTTGGGGGGTCCGTCTAAAATACCCCTGATGGGGAGACTCTTGACAAGGCGCCCCCCTCCGGAGATGTAGGTGCTGCTGCCCTCAGACCACACTTTGAGGACAACTCAGGGTCCCCAGGATGGAGACACGGGGACAGCAGCTCTGTCACTCCAGGTCCCAAGAGCCCTTGCAGGGTGAGGTGAGGCCTGGAGTGGCTCCCCCAGCAGCAGCAGCCCCAGGACCCCTGCCTCTTAAGGGTCAGGTCTGAGCAGTGGTCAGCAGAGGGTGGCCGGCAGAGACAGGAGTCAAGGCCAGGCTGTGGGGGTGGGGGTGGGGGGGACAGGAAGGGGGAGGGGCTGAGCTTTGGATCCTGTCAAAGGGTGGGCCACACAAGTGTCTTTGCCCCCCCCACCCCCCGCCCCGCCCTGAAAGCACACTCGTGTTCAGACAGTGCAGGGCCTGGCTCCATCCTGTCCCAGCAAACAGGGATTTCTGCCGGTCCGGCCCCGGCTCCACACCTGGCTGTGCAGGGTGAGGCCCAGCGCCCAGGGAGGGGCCCAGGAGCTGAGACACAGGGGCCCGGCTGTGCCCAGCGCCCCGGCAGGAACACGGAGGCTGTGAGGAACGAGGGGGATTCAGGGCCGAGGGGCTGCGGTCCACGCTGGAACCACAGCACAGGACATCCTGAGCCTCCTGAATCTCGAGCGGAGGGCGGCCCACTCCCACTGTCACCTTGACCCAGGAGGGAGCCAGGAAGGGGTGACGGGTGGGGGAGGCCTGGCCTGAGTCCCTCTGCTGTGCCACACACCCAGGGTGCCACCCGGGGCTGGTGCCTGGGGCTTCCTCCCAGCAGGAAGCAGGGGAGTGGGGAGGGACGGGGCCAGCTGCTGATGGCCTCCCCGCCGGTCCCGTCCCCTCGGCTCCTTCTAAAAATGTGCCCGCAGCCGGCCTGCCTTCCTCTTTGAAGGGACAGATGTCAGGGAGAAAGCTGATTATCGCCAAAGGCTGGAGGCTGTGACCGGAGCTCTCGGGAGCGTGACCCAATTCCGAGCTATTCTCGGCCTGGTGGGAGCCGAGTTATTCCCCTCCCGCCAACGCCGCCGCTTCCGAGGCAGCCTGACTTTGAGACGCCCTCGTCCCCGCCGGGCACAGGCGCCGCCCGCGTGCCACCTTGCTGTCCCCAGCACCCACACCCTAGCGTGGCAGGGTCTCTGCCCATGTGACCCAAGGCTTGAAAAGAGCCTGCAGGACCGGGCTGGCCCCACCGCCTGGGCCATGGACGTGAGGGGAGCCGTGTCCGGGAGGAAGGGGAGGAAGGGGAGGAGCCCGGCTGAGCTGAGCTGCAGCAGCCCGGGCGGCACGTGGACACACGGACGAGCCCAGCTGAGGACGAGCCCGAGAGCAGCCAGGCCGCAGGTCTGGAAGGAACGGACGGCTGCCTTAAGCCGCTGACTACCTTTGGGGGAGGGCTGTTTGCCACGCGGCATATCCGTGGCAACATCTACCCAGGACACGCAGCTCAGAGTTTCCTCTGTGGCTCAGCAGGTTAAGGACCCCGACCAGTACCCATGAGGACACAGGTTCAATCCCTGGCCTCGCTCAGCGGGTTAAGGATCCTGTGTTGTGGTGGCTCTGGCGTAGGCTGGCAGCTGCAGCTCTGATTAGACCCCTAGCCTGGGAACCCCTATACGCCGCGGGTGCGGCCCTAAAGTGCAACAAAAAGCAAAGAAACAAAAGCTGTGGCGGTCAGCGGAATGCCACCTGCCAGTGCACAGCCCAGTGTCCTGAGTTTTTAGTTTCATGACATGACTAACTGTAAGCACAGTGATTAGAGGGTATGGATTTTGCAGACGTCTCAACGTCCAGTCTTCTGATAAAATACTCAACTGCCACAGGGGCAGAGGCCCTCCCTCAGGTAGACTCAGCAGCGGCCCCCACTTCTGGCCTTGGAATCTTCTGGGCAGTGGAGGCTCCCACGCGTGATAATAATCACGGAGACGTTCTGCCGACACCGGCTGTCCCTGTGTCCAAACGGGGACGTGACAACCCACGGCAGCTATTCCCCCGCCCCCGCAGGCAGAGTTCCTCTCTGCACACGAGGGAGTTGGCGCGTCGACGTGGGGCCAGACGGAGGATGTGACCCCAGCAGCCAGGAGCCTGAGTGCAGTGCGGGCTCTGGCCCCTCCCGCGGAGGACAGGCTTCCGGCAGGGCCCCATCCAAACTCCTGACCCGAGACCACACCGGTCCATCCCGGAGGCCCTCCTGCCTCAAGCCCACAGCACGGGGGCCAGTCCCCCTTCTCTTGCTTGCTCTTCTCGGCTACACTGTCTGCCTAGTTCCCAGGGGCCCTCAAGGCTGAGCTGCCCTGAACATCTGGGTCCTTGGCACCAGGGGGGCACTGGCAGGTGCTCGGCCCACATTTGCTGGGTGAGAGCCACCCTGAGGCTGAGGACACGAGCAGCCAAAGCCTCCAGCAGGGCCACCCCCTAGGCTGGCAAAGGACCCGATAGCCCTGGGCAGAGCAGAGCACTGGGGCCCGGGGGCAGCCCTGCAGTCAGCGCAGGTGGGCAGGCTGCCCCCTGGGAGGGGGCAAGGTGCTGCCCCATGCAGCCTCGCTCCTGTGCTCACTGCCTCCGCCTCCTGCAGAAGCTGCCGGCTCGGGGCCTCCCTGCTCCCACCGCTCCCTCCTCCACGTCCAGCAGCCCTTCCAGACCCGGCAGGCCCATCACGCTTCCCCGGAGCAGGGATCTCTCCCTTGGCCTCTGTGGTCACAACCGTGACAACGGCACTGGGGAGTGGGAGAGACTGACAGGGGTCGAGGGGAGTCTGCCCTCCTCCGCACCTGTTTCTCCCCCTGGGCAGCAGGCTGGGACAGGGAGAAGCTGCATGGCCCTCCTGGGCCGGGGTCCCGGCAGCCCACCCCATGGCGGCTGGGAGAGAGCCAGGGCCCCAGGGAGGACAGACAGGTCACGAGGCAGAGGGAGATGAGCCTCTGGGTCATGCCCTGTTAGACAGGAAACAGCCTCCAGGGGCCTGGCAACCCTGATGACACTGACCCCCACCAAGGCCCGCCCTGGGCCTCAACCCACCCTGCTGCAGCTTGGGCACTGGGTGCGAACCCGTCCGAGGCTGGGGAAGCACAGGGGGGCCAAAAGCAGCACACACTGCGGCCGCCCTGGATCCTGGCCCAGGGCCAGGTGCGAGCGGCCACCTGCCTCGGGGCTCAGACCCTGCAGGGGACAGGGCTCGATGTGTCGCACCTCGGCCAGGCAGGGCTTGGGGTGACAGGGCGCAGAAATTTCCAAGGAAAAACTGAAGGCCAGAGGTGCCTGTCTGGGACTGGATAGGGAGTTTCCGGGTGAATCCTTGTCCCGTGACCAGCCCCAGGCCGCTGACTCAAGGAGGTGACTGTCACTGACCTGCTGATCGGTCCCTCACGACGCCCCTGCCTCTCTGGGCATCAAGCTCCCCATCTGCAGAAGTGGGGGGGGTGGTGCTCGGCTTCTGCTCCTCTTCCCGCAGGGGCTCCTAGGCTGCAGGGCTGTGGTCAACAGCATGGGAGGCGTGGGAAAAGGTTGAGTGAGATGCTCCTGCCCGGGGGTCGGAGTCACTGGCACATTGGAGTGGGGCTTTCAAGGATGCACAGGGGTTCACCGCCGGCTCAGGGCTAGGTGGGGCTCAAAGCTGAAGCTGGGAGTTCCCGTTGTGGCGCAGTGGTTAACGAATCCGACTAGGAACCATGAGGTTGCGGGTTCGGTCCCTGCCCTTGCTCAGTGGGTTAACGATCCAGCGTTGCCATGAGCTGTGGTGTAGGTTGCAGACGCGGCTTGGATCCCGCGTTGCTGTGGCTCTGGCGTAGGCTGGCGGCTACAGCTCCGATTGGACCCCTAGCCTGGGAACATCCCGCAGGAGCTGCCCAAGAAATGACAAAAAAAAAAAAAAAAAAAAAAAAAAAAGCTGAAGCTCATCTGGGCCTGGCTGACTCGATGGGGTGGGACAGATGCTCAGAGGGCCCAGTGGAGCCATGGAGGCCTGTGTGCTGGGCTGGCCACACTTGAGAACAGCTCAGTGCCAAGAGCAACTACAAGCTTGGAGAGGGACCCAGGTCTTCTGACCCCTAACCCTTCGGCCCCCACTCATCCCCCACCCCAGGGTGGGCCCTTCCAGCTCACACAGAGGTGCAGGCCCATCACTTCCCCAGAGCCGCGGGCTAGGCTGTCAGCCTGAGCGCCGTCCAGAAAACAGGCACAGCTGGGCCTGGAGTGGCTGCTTGCACACGGCACCAGGCCCCCTGCAGGCCTTTCCTGAAGACCAAGGAAAGCCCGGGTGCCTCCTCTGTCCCTGGAGCTAGACATCTGGTCAGAGGTCAGGGCCAGTCCTTGAAGGAACAGGTGATTCCAGGGACCTCAGGGTCTCTGAAGGGACACAGGTCTTGGGTTCTAAGAGATGGGTTCTCTTGCAGGCCCACCTCACTTGGCAACCCTCCAGCGACCCCCAAGCCTGGGTGGTGGCCTTGGGCCAGAACAGAGGCCAGGGGGTGGGCCCTGAGGAAGCGCACGAGGCAGCCCAGGTGCCTGGGCCAGGCTGCTGACGGAGGGCCTGGGGCACAGGGGACAGATGTGGCCAGAGGGAGAGACAGACACACAGGCAGGGAGTCCCTCTTCTCCCGCCCCCACCCTTCCCAGGGACAAGTGGCCCTTTCTGCAGCTGGCTGGGGGTGGCCACACACTCGCCCCTTTGTCCACCATGTCCCAGGCCATTGTCCTGGAGTCCAGAGCCCCTGCAGTGTCCGCCTGGGAGAGGAAGAAGCTGAGCTGGGCAGGTGTGGAGAGAAGTCTGGCCTTGCAGGGCACCAGTCAGCGCGGCAGGGGCGACAGTGTTTATTTCTCTGCCAGGCATGGTTGGGGGCCGGCTTCCTGCAGCGCAGTGCCCTGGGCTCTGGTCCTAACATGGGGACAGAGGCTCCTGGCTGCTGGTGAGGCCGGGGTGGGGCTGAACACACGGGACCCGGTGACCTCCCATCCTCCGTCCTGTACGCCCCGCAAAAGCCCGAGGCTCCTTCGAGAGGCAGGGCACCGCGTGGCTGGGACTTGGCCTGGCCGACCATGGGAAGCACATCCCGTCTGGCTCAGCTCTTCTCTAAGGGACACACGGGGGCCCTGGCTGGACCAGGGCAGCAGAAGGCACTTTCAGGGGTAGACTGGGGTGGGGTGGGGGGGACTGGGCACAAGCCCACATGGCCCAGGCAGTGCCCAGTGGAGTAAGGTCAGGCCTGAGGCCACACAGCAGGGTCCGCTTTCAAACATCGATGACAGGCCAGCCCACAACCCTGCCGGGCAGCTGCTTCACAGGCCCAGGCCCTCTCCCTCCTCCGAGTCTTTGCTCCCCACCTGCTGTAGGAGGCCCCCGGGAAAGGGGTGAGAGCTGTACCCTCCTGCCACCTGCCCTCTTGGGCCTCCACATCCAGAAGAGGCCACGGCAGTGGACACTTCACGTGACAGCAAACAGCAGCAGGATGGGACGCTGAGGGCAGGGGTGACATGGGAGGGAGGTCTGACTCCCCAGGGACTGGATGCTTCCCCCTCCACCCCCCCCCCGTGGCAGCCTCCTTTCAGCCACACACCAGGCCCCGGCCCACGGTCCCTCTGTTTCTAAACACGGCCCGGCAGGCGTCCGCTGACCATATAAGGCATCTTCTGGCCGAGCCGAGCCTCCCTGTCTGGCCCCGCAGGGCCCCCAGCTCCCGGAGTCCTGCCGGCGGCTCGCTAGCCCAGGGTCTTGGTGGCGAAGGTCAGGTACCCGGTGTGGCCCACGGCCTCCTTCATGGGCGTGCCGCTGCGGAAGGGGCGGGCGTCGGGGCCCGGGCTGGCGCCCAGGTCGGGCGCGGGCAGGCTGACGGTGCGCACATGATAGACCTGGGGCAGCACCTCCAGGGTGCTCAGCTCCGAGAAGCCGCGGGCCACCAGCGCCTGGCACGTGCGCTGCACCTGCTCAATGCACGGCGAGAAGGAGCAGAAGCGCCCACCTGTGCAGGAGGACACGGGGATCAGTGCGCCGGGGGCCCCCCGGCCCGGGGTCTGTGGGCCAGGACTGCAGGGACAGAGGCCACACACCCCAGCCTCCTCCCAGTACCCCACGTGGCCCGCCCCCAGCCCCACCCTGGGGTCAGGCTGGCCAAGCTGCAGCCCAGGGTAGAGGAGCTGGGCAGGGCCCGGGGACAAGCACTCCCCTGCCTCTCGGGTCCCCGTGGGGGTGGGGCCAAGTCCACTCCCGTGACTCCCTGGGCTTCCAGTGGGTGCTACCACCCTGATTCCTACAGGCAGCGGGGGTCAGGGCCAGGGTGGAGCCCTGACAAGGCCCAGCCCCAGGGGCGCCCAGAATAGCTCCAACCATGCAGAGCAACTCGGGGGCGAGGGCTGCTGCTGTCACAGGAAATTAGAGGCTGTTGCTTGTTCCAGGGACAGCAGGCGCCTACCCAGAGCTGAGCCCTGCAGCCCAAGGATGACAGGGCAGGCGCAGAGCCCGCAGCCCCCTCTTGCCGCCTCCCACCAGGGCCCGCCCACAGCACCCCATGGCTTGGCTCTGGTCCCCTCCGGGAAGGGAGGGTGTGCGAAAGCCAGGCTGGGGGAAGGGAGGTGGCCCAGGCGAGCCCCCAGAGGTCCCAGAGGCCTGGTTGCCTCAGCGACAGCCGGCACACAGATCACCGCATCGGGTCTGCAGAAAGTCTGCACGGGGAGGCAGAGCATGAGGTTTTTGTCAACCCAGAGGGCAGGGTCGCCCCGAGGGGACCTAATCCCTGTGGCTCAGTCAGAGGTCCAGAGAGCAACTAGGCTGGGCTCACGCAGCGGCAGGCAGGCCCCCCAAAACGTGGGAGCCACGGGTAGGCTGGGAGCAGATCAGTGAAAAGGCCCAGAGAACAGGGCTTAGCGGGGCAGCGGGAACGGGGAGAGAGAGACGGCGGCTGCCCGGGCTGGCCACCAGGTCAGGGGCTCAGCCGCTGCCTGCTGGGTGCCCAGTGCCAGCCTCCTGGGACCGTCCCCAGAGCAGGAAGGGTCTGCAGGTGACTGGGGGCAAAGCTGGAGGCGGGGAGGTGCGGTGGACCCCCTGGCCCAGGCCATGTCAGCAGAGACCAGGGCCCACCTTGAGCCAGCGGGCAGGGGGACCCTGTGCTGGAGCGGGGCCGCCCCCGTGGCGCTCGGCTCCCCGGGGGGCAGGGGGGGGTGCTGGCTGCCGAGGCGGCTCCTTCTCCAGAAAAGGGAAAAACCCAGGGCCTCGCCAGCGCCTCCCTGGCTGGGAGCCCAGCCCTCCGCCTCCGCACCGGCATCTTCCCTAAAAGGGGCACGTTCGCCTGGCTGGCGGCTGGCGGCTGGCGGGGTGGGGAGATTCTACCAGGGCAGCTGGGGTCAGGGGCTGACCTCTGACCTCTGGCATGCTCTCACGCAGACAGGGCTGCCACATTCCCCAGCGGCCTCAGACACCTGCCACCGCAGGGTAGGAGTGGGGCCCCACTCTCCCCGAGCCCCCCCCGCCCCCAACCTCAGGCCAAAGGGGGCCCTGGCCTGGCCACCCCGCCCCCATCCCAGAACCCCTGGCGCACCTTCAACCTTGAGAGCATCCCAGGCGTGGCCCACGGCCTCCCACGGTGAGGGGATGTCCAGGAAGACAGCGTCCGCCACGTGGCTCACGCCAAAGCCGCTGCGACACACGTCCTGGTTGCGTACGGTCACCCACCGGCCCACGCGGTGCTCCTGGAACTCCTCCCGAGCCTTCTCCGCCCGCTGCTGGTGGAACTCCACCGTGTGCAGGTGGCCCGTGGGTGCAATGGTGCGGATGATGGCGTGGGACACAGAGCCGCTGCCGGTGCCTGGCGCGGGGCAGGGGACGGACAGGGATCAGACTGGGCCACCCAGGAAACCACCCCACCCTCAGCCCTAGAGACCCACGAAGGGCCCACAGGTCATCAGGCCCAGGGACACCGAGGCGGGGTCTGGGCTGGCGCAGGGGAGAGGCTGGTGACCCACACCTGCCCTGGGTCCAGCCCTGCCCAACCCCAGCGCTGGAGCAAACTGCTGCACAGACCTGGAGCCCCAAAGATGGGTCCTGGGGGGCGCCGGGACTGGCTCCAGACGAAGAGGCCCGGAACCAGCCCGTGACTGGTCCCCAGCTCTCCATGGACTTGGGTCCGTCCACTTTCCTGCCCCCCAACCCTGCCCCCACCGCCACCGCTCTGCTCCCGCCAGGAAACCGACCAGGGCCCTGAGGGGCTCCTGGGCACAGAAGCCTTTCTGGGTCCCTTATTTTTTAAATTTTTTATATCTTTTTGCTATTTCTTGGGCCGCTCCCACGGCATATGGAGGTTCCCAGGCTAGGGGTTGAATCAGAGCTGTAGCCACCGGCCTACGCCAGAGCCACGGCAACGGGGGCTCCGAGCCGCGTCTGCAACCTACACCACAGCTCACAGCAACGCCGGATCATTAACCCACTGAGCAAGGGCAGGGACCGAACCCGCCACCTCATGGTTCCTAGTCAGATTCATTAACCACTACGCCACGACGGGAACTGCCCTTATTTTTTGTTTGTAGTTACTGGACCTCATCCAGCCTACCCAACCTTCCCTGAGTTCCAAAGGGCAGCTTCGAACAGGTGATAGGGAAGGGAGGGGCTGCAGGGACAAGGGGCAGCAGTCAAGGAACAATAGTGCAGCCTGGGGCAGCTTCCCTTCCCTCTCAAGGCATATGCATAACCACACCTGAGGCCCCAGAGCCAACCCCCAACAAAGGCGAGACGCTAACTACCTGATAAATCCTCCTCCTTCCAGGACCCCCGGTAAACACCAGCCGGCCCCACCTGCCCCTAATCTGAGGCTCCATCTGCGCCTGCAGAACCACTTCGCCTGCAGAACCACTTCCGGTCTTTGCCCAAAGGAGGCCCAGTGCTCAGCTGGGAAGCCTGCTGCGGCCCCCTCTGCCTGGCAAAACCATAAAGCTATTTGTTTCTCCTTCGCCCAAACCTCTTTCTCTGGGCCTCTATTCGGCACCACTGGACAGAGGCCACAGCCACTTGGGGTGCAGCTCTGCCCCCATCCTGTCCGACCAAGGGCACAGAGAGACATGGCCTGGTGACCGGTGTGCTCCCTCCATGTCACTGATCCCCAGTTTTTCTCCAGCCTCATGGTCCCCGCCCTCAGCCTGCTATGCTGGGGCGCCCTGCCAGGCCTGCGTCCTGCCCTCCCCCCGCCTCGTGGCTCCAGGTGCCAGGTGCACACACCTCCCCTCCCCCACAACAAGCAACCAGCGCCAGCCCACCCGCAGGTCCATCCCCGCCAGGCCTCCCCCTCTTCCCTCCTCTGGGGGCCGCTCCTCGCCGCCGCCTGCCTGCCAGCCAGCCCCAGGCCCCGACTCCCTCTCCAGTCCCGGACTGTCTCACCGTCTCACTCTCGCCCGACCATGCCCCTCCCCATTCCGCGCAGGAAGTCAGCCTCCTGTGACCCTTGAGCTTTGCCCCTCTCCCCCCCACCCCCACCCGACCTCATTCTTGCTCCTGCCACCCCCGCCTCTTCACTGGCCCCTCACGCAGGGTCTTGGAGAGGCTCTCCCTTGGGGTAGCCATCTCCCTTGGCTCTGGGACCTCCTTTCCATCACTGTCAACTCAGCGTCCCCTCTTCCAGAGAGGTCCGGCTGACCGCCCTAGCAGGAGGGACCTCGTGAGTCAGCAGTAAACACACAGCCCTGTCCGGCCAGACCCCAGCAATCCACACTGAAACGGCCACACTGGGCTGTCTGCCCCTTTGGGAAGCAGAAAGCTGGCCTGTCTTGTCATGGCTGAACCCGCTACTGCTGGGGCGGGGGAGCGGGTGCGCGCTCACTGACAAGCTCTTTCAGCAAGTGGAGCGAGGCCCCAAGTGCACAGGGCCCAGCAGTGCGGCTGTCCACTCCCAGGGCCCCTGGTGCCAAGCAGTTGGCCTCTGCCCAGCCCCCACCCACTCTCTGACTCACAGCCCAGGTTCTGCATCCGACACCTCCCCTTTCCAGGTGCTCAGCTGGGTAACACAAGCCCAGTTGTCCGCATGGAGGAACTGAGGCCCAGAGAGGGCCTGAAGCCCTCCAAAGTTGGCGGCGACTCTTTTGAGACCTGGGGCCCCCAGGCGGGTGCATGGGTGAGGCTGAGAACTTCCACTTGTGCCCTCGGCCCTGGGCTCAGTGGCAACGGTTCTGGCTTGGGATGAGCACGAGACAGGCTCTTACCCATAACGAGCACCTGGGAGCAGCCCTGACCTCCCTTCGGGAAGGGGCAACGCTCAGCCCTGGGCCTGGGGCTCCGGTCACAGCGGTCAGGGCCTGCTAGGCCGGGCACCCTCTGCCCTCTGGGCAGCTCAGAGTTAGGGCCTGGCAGTCAGCACCTTGGTCAGCGCCGAGCAGCCCTCTACCCCACCCCAGCAAGACAGGTGGGACGCCAGTGTGCCCAGCTCCTACGGAGGGCTGCTGAAACCCAGCAGGACCCTGTGCGGCTCCTGGACACTGATTCACATAACAGCACCTTTGAGCTCTTGGGCAGAACTGAAACTCCAACAAAGGAAAAAGGTTAAGTACCGGATAAAGCGTCCTTCATTCCAGAGAGGTCACAGTTTGATAACCTTTAGAACCACAGAAGCTCACCAGGAGACCCCCGAGGCCGGATGAAAGGAATGCAGGCCCTGCACACACCCTGATTCTTATCACAAACTTGCCCTGAGCCACTGCCATAAAATTCACTGAAACCTCTGTGGGTGGGGATGCACTGTTTTGGGGGCATCAGCAGCGGTGTCCCCTCATCTGGCAAAGCAATAAAGCTATTCTTTTCTTCTTCACCCAAAACTTGGACATGGAGATTCGCGGGGGAGGGTTTTGGCAACATTATTCTTGATCCCGCTCCATCGATTCTCAGATTATAGCACCAGCCTCCCCCCAGGCTTCCTTCCTCCTGCCCTCACTCCCTGCAGTCAGCCCCTGAGAAAGATCCTGTTAAAACAGAAGTGGAGGAGTCCCCGTCATGGCTCAGTGGTTAACGAATCTGACTGGGAACCATGAGGTTGCGGGTTCGAACCCTGGTCCCAGCTGGTTGAGGATCCAGCACTGCCATAAGCCGTGGCGTAGGCTGCAGATGTGGCTCGGATCCCCCGTTGCTGTGGCTCTGGCATAGGCTGGAGGCTACAGATCCTATTAGAGCCCTAGCCTGGGAACCTCTATATGCCGCAGGGTGTGGCCCTAAAAACACAAAAAAACCCAAAACAAAACCAAAACAGAAGTTGAGGAGCTCCCATTGTGGCTCAGAGCATTAAGAACCCGACATCCTGTCTGTGAGGATGTGGGTTCTATCCCTCACTCAGTGGGGTAAGGAACCGGTGCTGCCATGGCTGTGGCATAGGCTGGCAGCTGCAGCTCTGATTCCATCCCCAGCCCAGGAGCTTCTATATGCCCTCAGGTGTGGCCCTCAAAAGGAAATAGATAAGTAAATACATGAAGATAGAGGGTGAAGAGTCACGCCTGTGTTCAGGAAGCGCAGACTGGAGGCTGGATGGACACTGGGTCTGACCTTCACCCTCAGGAGCCGAGGCGGCCTGAGGAACTCACCGGACTCACAGACCACAGAGCCAGGCCGAAGCTCCAGCATCATGGTGAGCAGGGCGATGTCAGTGGAGTAGAGGATCTGCGTCCGGTGCGGCAGGTTCAGCGTCCAGAGCTCGGGCGTCGGGTGCAGCACATACACCCAGCCACCACGGCCGCAGGTCACCTTGGAGCCAAACGGGCGGCCAATGAGGTCTACCGAGTGTCGCAGGACGCCGTGCCGGGTCTGGGTCTGGGCCCCACGCTGTACACGTACGGCCACCATTGCACCATGGCCCAGCGACAGGATGGCTGTGTCACCCTCTTTGATCAGCTCCTCGTACGCCACAAAGCTCATGGTTGCTGTCTGGCAAGTGCCAGGGACCTGTAAGGTGTGTGGACATGAACATGTAAGGCGACAGGAGGCAGGATGTGTACCTTAAGTCCCCGCAGAAGACGGTGAGGCCCAGCTCCTGAGCAGTGCGGGTGGAGTAGCTGTCTCAGCCTCTGGCACAGTCCATTAGGGCAGCCCAAAAGGGCTGCACCCTGGCCTGACGATTGAAGCCCTTCTTGGTCTGGGCATGAGACAAAAGCCATCAGCCCAAATCACAGACGGAGAGACTGAGGCCTGGCACTGGCAGAGAAGAGGCCCAAGGATTCCCACAAAGAAACGACTTGACCCTTGGAGCTCTCTTTTGTTTTTTCCATTTTCGGTTGCCCCGTGGCGCATGGAATTCCCAGGCCAGGGCTCAGATCTGAGCCACAGTTGTGACCTAAGCTGCAGCTGCAGCAATGCCAAATCCCTAACTGACTGTACTGCGCTGGGGATCGAACCAAGGGTCCCAGGCTCCCAAGACACCACGCATCCTCTTGCATCACAGCAGGAACTCCTTGGAGTTCTCTTGTGTTGCAGTGAGTTAAGGATCTGGCAGTTGTCTCTGCAGGACTTGGGTCACTACCGTGGCACTGGTTCCAACCCTTGCCAAGGAACTTTTACGCGCCATGGGCACAGGAAAAAAAAAGGACTTGGTCCTCTGGAGTCACCCTTCTCCAGGAGCCGAGTTCCCACTGCCCAGCTGTGAAACCAGAGAGTATCTAGGGGGAAGCAGCAAATGGCCCTTGATGTCACCTCCAGGCCAGGCTCGGTGCCGCAGATTCCCATGGCGGGCATCTGGGCAGACGAGTGGCACAGCGGTGCAAGCATAGGTTGGGGATGTGCAGCGGGACGTAAACAGAACACTGGCCTGGCCAGGGCAGAGGCAGGCGGAGGGTCAGGCCAGGCTGGCACGGCGCTGAGGGCGGCCAGGGAAGGCTGCCCGGGAGCCGTGGGCGCCGCGCCCGCCAGGGCGACCCCCCCACCCGCACACTGCCACCGTAGCCCTGGGGAGTCTCACCGGCGACGTTCCTCGGGTTGAGACTCCCGGAGGCGCTACACGTGGCTCCGCGCCGCGGCTACAGCCCTTCCGGCTCCGGCCCGGCGCGCGGCGCCCGCTGACGACGTCACGGCCCCGCCCCTCGCGCGCGGGCTCCCGGGACCCGCGGGCCCCCCTTGCCGCCGTCCGGGGCGCACCTCCCAGAGTTTCTCCAGCGTTTCTAGCTGCTCCTGCGGAAGACAAACGGGAAGTCCCACTGTCCCGCCGCCGAGCTGCTGCGGTCCTTTCAGATCCGGGCAGGGTCCCCTTCGCAGCCTTGGACAGCCCTGGAGTCCCCGAAGGGCCGGCCCACCGCTAGCTGCGCAAGCCCCTAGCGGGACACTTGGCCATGGCCGTTTTGTCCCTGCAAACCGCCCTGGGGACACCTCTAAATGGCTCCCAGGATATATTCCAGAAAATGGGATCGCAGATCAGAGGGTCGTCCAGAAGGCTTTGGCCGGGCTCAGCCAGAGGAGTAGGAAGGAGATGGTGGCCTTGAAGGGGCGGCGGAGGTGCAGTTGGCGTTCCTCCCCTTCGGGGCACATTCTCCAAGTGCAGAAGCTGCTTCAAGAAGGGAAGAGTTCTGTGTCCCCACGGTGCAATGAGCGCTGGATGAACTGGGCTTACCTTGGGATCAGAACAGGGCAGGGGGGGAGCGGGGGAGGCGGGGGCGGGGGTGGGGTTGGAGTGTGGTGGCTGGAGAGGTGGGGCAGAAAAGGGAAGCGGCGGCCGGGTTCTGTCTCAGCAGTGCTGATTCAGAGCCGGTTCCTCTGTGGAGAGTGTGCAGAGGCCGATCCCGCAGCACTCTGGTCCCTGCGGGCCAGGGCTTATCCTGTTAGCCTTGAGGACTAGAGAAGGATAGAGACTGCAGCCCACTCAGCTGCTGTGGGGCCTGAGCCCTAACCGAGGGCCAGCTAGCAATGACGCTAGGCCACACTTCTTGGCCCAGGCCACTCCATCCTGGGTAAATGGGAGTGGCCAGGCCCTGCCCACTTGTGGAGCCCTCTGAACTCTCCCCCTCTGGGGCCAGGACTGATAAGGGTGTTTGTGGACCTCAGAGTCCATGGCAAAGACCCAAGTGCGTCGTTTCAGCCCCTCTGTGCCCCAGCCCTGACTTGGGCCTGGGTCTTGGGCAAGACAATGAGGAGCCTTTGATGACCTCCATTCTCTGCGAGGCCAGTGCTCTGCCCACCAGCTGCCTGCGTGGATGCATCATGTCCTGCACTGAGACAACCCAACTCTAGGGCTTGCCAGCCTTTGTTCCATGTGACTCTGCTCCCGCCTGAATCAGCCCCTAATTACGCCCCTGGGAGATCTCAACTTTCCACTTGGTGTGGGGGTTCCTCTTCTCCAGCCTCTTGCTTCTCAGAGGCTAAATGCCTGAGAGCCTAAATTAGGACTCAGTGACTTGGTGACTCGCCAGTGGTTTCCTGTGGTCCCAGCTTCCCACTTGCCTCTCCTTCCGTGACTGGCAGGCCTGTTCCTCCATTGCTCTCTCCTCCAGGCAGCCCTCCGAGGGCTCCATCTCCCCAATGTGAGCCTACCCCTGGCCTCAGCCTGAGTCGACCTGAGCACCTTACTCAGGACAGCATTTGTGTATAAGGGGCCCCTAAAAAGAACTAAGGCTCCAGTTGTCTTTTGGCGCAACGGGCTAAGGATCTGTCATTGTCACTGCAGGGGCTCGGGGCACTGATGTGGCTTAGGTTTGACCTCTGGCCCAGGAACTTCCGCTATGTCATACACATGACCAGGGAAAAAAATAAAAAGAACCAATGCTAGGAGTTTCCGTCGTGGCGCAGTGGTTAACAAATCCGACTAGGAACCATGAGGTGGCGGGTTCGATCCCTGCCCTTGCTCAGTGGGTTAAGGATCCGGCGTTGCCGTGAGCTGTGGTGTAGGTTGCAGACGCGGCTCGGATCCCGCGTTGTTGTGGCTCTGGCGTAGGCCAGTGGCTACGGCTCCAATTCAACCCCTAGCCTGGGAACCTCCATATGCCGCGGGAGCGGCCCAAGAAATGGCAAAAAGACAAAAAAAAAAAAGAACCAATGCTATATAAGCCCAATTAAGTGTCATCACCTTGAATCCTCCTCACAAGCCTCTGAGGGTGGGACCACCTCACAGATGGGGAGCATGAGATTCAGGGAGGTCAAGAAACTTGTCTAAGGTCACGCAGCCAAAGTGGCCAGCGTGGGCTTGGGATTTAAAGCCAGCAAACTTGGCTTCGGAGAACCAGTGGTGGATCTGAAGAAATGTGGGAACAGGCAGGAAGAAGGCCCTGGAGGGAAGGGAGAGGCTGAGGATGCTGACAGAGGGAGGCTGCTCCGCTCCTGCGTCTCAGGCAGTGATCAGGTGACCCAAGGTCCCTCTACTCTGAACAGCTCAGCCTTCTGCCCCAACATGCTCTGTGACCACAAGGCAGTCCCTGCCCCTTTCTGACCCCAACCAGCTTCCCCTGTGCGTTGTGCGGAATTCAGGGGCAGGGCACCTGCAGGACGCAATGGCCCTGGGCTGCGCGCTGAGGAGACAGACCCTGAGGAGGCCATCCTGTGCCCTCCCACCCGGCTCGCCCCCGCCTGCCCAGGTCTGTGTCTGCCCCGCTCAGCGGACCATTCCTGTGGATGAAAGGCCGGAACTCCTTTGAGGCTCCCCACCCCCTCCAGGGCCCAGTGGTTAATATGTAACCATGTGTGATTTCTGAGGAACCTGGAACGTAACTGGCCAGGTGATGTCACCCAGTTTCTTGCCTGGACGCCACCAAACCGGCTCCCGTGGGCCCTGGGGAGACTGGAGGGTCCACAGACAAGGGCTAGTTTAGCCATGGGCAGTGTTCTTCCCCCGGCGGCAGAGGCTGGTACCCCCCAGTCCCCCTCTTTGCTTCACTGCTCTGGGACACCCCCACCGGCTCCCCAGCAGCCCTTGCCTAGTGGGGGGCCTCAACCTGACTTGAGTCTAAAGGCCTGGAAGCCCCACCCCACTTCCACCGTCACAGCTGCTGACCATGCACTCTGTCACTGTCAGTCCGAGTCCAGCCCCCCGGGCTTGGCCCGCTGGGGGTCCCTGGGGTGGGCCCTGCGTCTGGTTAGCACAGGCCCAGGCCCTCGAAGATCACTCAGGGCTTGCCAGACCTCTGACCTGGTCCCCCTGTCACCCACCTTCTGATCTTCCCTTTGCTTATCTGCAAAAGTAGGACAAAACCCTCATCTCAGAAGGCTGGGGACCGGGGCAGGAGCAACCCCAGGGCCTGGCCCTGGGAAGACCCCAAGGCCCCTGGACTTCACCTCTCCTTGCTCCTGGAGGGAAGTGAGAACAATGGGGGTCCTTCCCTTCCCCCATCCCAAGTTGGTCAGGCAAATCGAGGGCGGGGAGGGGGAGGGGAAAGGTGGCCTTCTGGGAAGCTGCAGACAAAGAGCCCTGAGGCGGGCAGGTCTGAAAGCCAAGGAGGCTTTCAGGGCCAGCAGCTCTGTTTCCAGAAACAGAAACTTGAGCCCATCAGGCCTTTGGGGGTGGGGAACTGGGGAAGGCAGCTGCAGATCCTTCTAAAATTAGGGGAAGGGGCTGCAGGGGGCACAGAATGCAGGAATTTCAGGCTTAAGGGACACCTGCTGAGACCGCAGAGACTGGCGGGCGGGCGGAGGGAAGGCAGAAGTCCTGGTGTAGACAGGCCTGAGTGTCCCTCACTGCTGGGTGGCTCCCCTGCCTCAGTTTCCCGCTCGGAGGCAGACAGCGGGTGGGAGAATCCAGAATGTCCAGGGCCATTTGCCTTTTTACCTTGATCTGTTTTATGGGTCTAAAAACATGCTGACTGGGAGCAAGTCAAAGCATGCCAGGGTATGCAAGGAAAGAGGCAGGAGTCCCTCCCCGGTGAACACAGGACTGCATGGAGGCAGAGGCCAGCGGACTTCCCTTTCCTCCAGTGCCTCTTCCTCGGAGGCTCCAAATACACTGGAATTTCTACTCTATCCCTGCCCCCGAGGCTCTCATCTCCTTCCATCCCTTGAGGCTATTTTGGTCATTGGTTGGCTTGCTCCAGGCATCTTCTGTCCCCCAGCAGCAGCCCACAGAGCTCACTGTGCAGCCCTGGAGAAATTCTGCTAAACCCACACAGAGATAAGGGTTTCCTCCCTTCCTTGCTTCACTCACAAAGCAATATGATGGACATTAACCACACAAGCTCCAAGTCACGCTTTTTAATAGCTGCGTAATACTCCACACTGGGAAAATGCCTTCCCTATGCCCTGGCCAGTTCCCAAGTGTTGGGCATCCAATAGTATCCAGATTTATTGGTGTTTGTTTCTCCTACTACACATCTCTTGGTCTACCTGCAAAGAGAAACGAGGCTGCCCTTTCCAAAGACTGGATTCCTAGAAGTGGTATTGCTGGGTCACGGAGAAGGAACATTTTACATTTTAATAGATCTTGCCAAGTGACTTTCCAAAAAGGATGTAGCAATTTGAAGCTGCGGCAGCGTGTGAACGCCTGTCTCCCCACGTGCCACCCTGTAGCCCACACTGACTGGGGTCAATCTTCTGCAATTTGGGTGTGTGGTGGGTAGTGGACCGCATAGTCATTGTTGTCTTAACTTGCATGATTCAGATTTTTAGTGAGTTATTGTTTGTTAGCATTTCCCCTGTTTTTTTGCCTAGAGTCTCCAAGTTCTGCCTTTGGGGTGGGGGGTGGGGAGATGTATTTGTCTCCGACAGAGAGGGCCCAGGCCTAGAGGCTGTGCACTGCCCAGCAGCCTCTCAAGGCCATGTGTTCCTGCATCGACCAGGAGGGGCCGGGTCTGGGGAGGGGGGGGGTCTCTGGCTGGGATCCCCAAAATCCCCTGGGAACTGCCCAAGGTCAATCTACCAAGGGTGCCGCCGGGCTGGGCGGCATCCAGACTTCGCCCTCCCTCTGCACCAAGATGGCCCGGGAGATGCCTGCGGGCACCTTGAGGAAGGTCGGAGGCTTGGGGCCAGCTCGGGCCGGCGGGAGAAGGGAGGGGTTTGGGGGGTGGCAGTACCTGCTGTGGAAGCCCTGGACGCTCTCGCCTGGCCCCTCGCTGGGAGCACCGCGGAGACTGGCGGGCGGAGGGAAGGCAGAAGTCATGGTGCAGACAGGCCTGAGCGTCCCTCACTGCCGGGTGGCCCCCCTGCCTCAGTTTCCCGCTCGGAGGCAGACAGCGGGTGGGAGAATCCAGAATGTCCAATGGCCTAAAGTTCCCGCTTTGGGATCCTGGGCGGGCGGGGTGGGAGGCCTGCAAGGGGTCCCAGCCAGGGGGTAGTCGCGGTGGGCAGCCTGGGAGGGGTGGGGGGGGGGGTGTAGGGGCCCCGGGCGGCGGACAAAGCGGCGGGCACCACCCCGCAGCGCGGTCCAATGGAATGAATGGGCTATAAATAGCGGCCAATGGGAGGCCCGCGTCGCGCCCCTTAAGAGCAGCTGGAGCTCTGAGCGACCGCTGTTCGCCTGCGACGCGCCCGGAGCTGCCGGTCTCTCGAGAGCTCCCACCCCTGCCTGGCCGCTCAGTGAGTGGGCCATAGGGCCCGGGCCGCTGGGGCAAGGGCTGCGCGGGACACTGGGGCAAGGGCTGCGCGAAGAGGCCGGGGCGTCCCGCGCTCGGCGCAGCCCCCCGGCCCACCGCCTAGGACGGGAGCATCAGCTAGGCTGGGGGTCGTCGTGGTAGATGTGATAGTCTCCTGCGCGCAGCGCAGACCTCGCCTGACCTTGGCCCGGTCCTTGGGTAGGTTTGCAGGTGGGAGGCTCAGAGCCTCGGGCCCCGCTGACCCCCACGTCTCCCCGCAGCTCGCCGCCGCCGCCGCCGCCGCCATGCCCTTCTCCAACAGCCACAACACGCTGAAGCTGCGCTTCCCGGCTGAGGACGAGTTCCCCGACCTCAGCGGCCACAACAACCACATGGCCAAGGTGCTGACCCCCGAGCTGTATGCCGAGCTGCGCGCTAAGAGCACGCCCAGCGGCTTCACGTTGGACGACGTCATCCAGACCGGCGTGGACAACCCAGGTACCGCACCCTACTCGCGGGGTCAGGGTGCCCGCGCCGTATACGTGACATATATCGGGAGTCTAGGACCCAGGGCATCCCCCAGCCCCCCTCGGGCCAAGGTCCCGGCGCCCCTTCTCCGCGCGCGGCCACAGGATCCTCAGCAGCTTGCCCGGGCCTGGCAGTGACGTCACTGTCCCCATTCCGTGTTCCCCTCTAGGCCACCCCTATATCATGACTGTGGGCTGCGTTGCTGGCGACGAGGAGTCGTATGACGTGTTCAAGGAACTCTTTGACCCCATCATTGAGGACCGGCACGGCGGCTACAAGCCTAGCGATGAGCACAAGACCGATCTCAACCCAGACAACCTTCAGGTGCAGGGCGGCCTCGGGCGGCGGGTCGGGGTAGGGAGGGCTCTCTCGACGCTGAACCCCGCTTGGTCTCCCAGGGCGGCGACGACCTGGACCCCAACTACGTGCTGAGCTCGCGGGTGCGCACGGGCCGCAGCATCCGCGGCTTCTGTCTACCCCCGCACTGCAGCCGCGGGGAGCGCCGCGCCATCGAGAAGCTCGCTGTCGAAGGTACAGGTCGGGCCGACTGGGTGCCTCCCGCGCCCCCCCACCCCTCGGTGCCGGTCCCTGCCCGCTTGTTTACCGGTCATCTGAGCCGCCGCCGCGCTCTTATCTGCGAGCCGGCTCCGGTTTCCTGGAGGGACAGGCCCAGCACCCTGGGTCTGCGGCGCACTGGGGGCCGGCGAGGGTCGGCCCGCCGCCCCGACCGACCGCGAGGACTGGATTCCCAGCAGGCTGGGCGGGCATTGGGAGGTGGGATGCACTCCTGTCGCGAGAGGGGGTGAGGGTATGGGCACGGACCCTCCCCTCCCCCGCCCCCTCCCGCTCGTCCTCCTGAGCGCGCCCCTTCGCAGCCCTGTCGAGCCTGGACGGTGACCTGGCGGGGAGGTACTACGCGCTCAAAAGCATGACCGAGGCGGAACAGCAGCAGCTCATCGACGACCACTTCCTTTTCGACAAGCCCGTGTCGCCCCTGCTGCTGGCCTCGGGCATGGCCCGCGACTGGCCCGATGCCCGCGGCATCTGGTGCGTAAGGCCCAACCCCCCTCCCGCGGGTCCCTCCACCCCGCCCCTTCGTCCCCGAAGCGGCCGAGCCAGGAGGAAGAGGGAGGAGCCTTGCTCCTGGGAGAGGTTTGGTGCCGCCCAGGCCTCCTTGCAGGTGACCTTGAGCACGCAGGTGTGTGAAGGACCCTGGCTGATAGAGGCCTCAGCCTCTCGGCATCTTAGAGGTGGGGGACCCGTCCTGCTGGCTTTTCGCCTTCAAACACCCCGCCTTGGGAGAAGGACCTTGCCTTTTCTCTTTCTAGCCCACTTCCCGCTGGGACTCTGAGTTGCTGGGTGACGCAGAAGTTTCCTCGGTTGGGGAGTCGGGGGAGAAGGGCTTACCAGCTCCTGTTTCCACTTCCAAAGCCAGATAAAGTGCATTCTCCTGGCCACCTCTGCCCCTTCTCCCCTCTGTGGGGACTGTACCCCCCCATGCGCCACCCAGGCTAAACTGGGCAAGCTGGGAAGTGGCCCAAAGCCTTTTCATCCCCTCCCTGCCTGACCCCAGAGTGTAGACGGGGCTGGGGTCCTAGCAACAGCCCGCACCCCTGGTACAGGTGGGACGAGCACCTCTGGGACTTGAGAATTGGGTCTGGGGCCCCCTCGTTTTGGTTTCTGGACGTGGCCCGAGACCACAGTCCAGGGAGGAGGCTGACTGTGGGCCTTCCGCAGGCACAATGACAATAAGACCTTCCTGGTGTGGATCAACGAGGAGGACCACCTGCGGGTCATCTCCATGCAGAAGGGGGGCAACATGAAGGAGGTGTTCACCCGCTTCTGCAATGGCCTCACTCAGGTCAGGCCTGGCCACCCCCAGGCGGGGCTGCGACGGTGGGAGCCTGGTGCCTGGGAGGGGGCAGGACGAGGCCCTGGGGTTCAGGCAGATCTGTAAGGAGCTCCTGGGTCCCCTCTGGTCCCCTGGGGGTGCCTCAGCCCATCCTCCCCTCTGACACCTTCTCCGCCTCTAGATCGAAACCCTCTTCAAGTCCAAGAACTACGAGTTCATGTGGAACCCTCACCTGGGCTACATCCTGACCTGCCCATCCAACCTGGGCACGGGGCTGCGGGCAGGTGTGCACATCAAGTTGCCCCACCTGGGCAAGCACGAGAAGTTCCCCGAGGTGCTCAAGCGGCTGCGGCTCCAGAAGCGAGGCACAGGTGAGCTGGGTGGGGACTGCAGGCATCCCCTCAGGGTGCCTCCCTTGACACCCCCCCAACCCTGCTGACCCGTCTGTCTCCCCAGGCGGTGTGGACACCGCCGCTGTGGGCGGGGTCTTCGATGTCTCCAATGCTGACCGCCTGGGCTTCTCCGAGGTGGAGCTGGTGCAGATGGTGGTGGACGGGGTGAAGCTGCTCATCGAGATGGAGCAGCGGCTGGAGCAGGGCCAGGCCATTGATGACCTCGTGCCCGCCCAGAAGTGAAGCCCTGGCCTGCACCTGCTGCCACCACCAGCCCCGCTGCTTCCTAATTTATTGCCCGGGCAGTGCCCACCATGCACCCCTGAGGCTCACCCTTTGGTGGCTGAGTCCTTAGCCTCGCTGTAGAGACTTCTCCTGCCGCCCTCAGTAGAGTTTATTTTTGTGATGGCTAAGATGTTGCTGATGCTGAAATAAACAGGTTTTGGCCTGCCCCAAGTCTGAGTGGTGCCTCCTCTTTCCCAGGGCAGCCCAGGGCCCCGCAGTCAGGTTGTGAGGACTGAGCCCTGGGTCTGCCCTTCTGCGTGCCATGGGACAGGAAGCTGGAGGCTGTCCGGACAGTTAGCCTGCTGTACCCCCTCCCCAGTCCTATTCATGAGCCTCTTCTGCCATCCTGTCTACTTAGCTTCCTTGCAGGTTTTGGGTGGGCTGGGGGTGGGGCCGGGGGGGGTGGAGAGAGGAACCCCAGGGTGGCAGAGCTCTGCCCTGAGGACCTAAGGGATTTTCGGGCCTCGGGGGTAGAGCATTGCACGCTGCTTAGCCCCATCCTGCAGTGAGCAGTCCAGGGGCTGGCGGGGTAGGGGGGATGGGGACTGGAGCCCAGAAACTTGATGCCTTTTCCGGTGCTCCACCCCCAAGTCCTGTTACTTTTCTTCCTGGCAGCTTGTCCCTGCCACCATCCCCTCCCACCACCCCAACACCTACTCTAGCTCCTAAATAGTCTCTCTACTTCCCTCCCAACCTCCACCTAGGCTGAACTGAGCCCTTCTTGGCACCCCAGGCTCCATACCCTTCCAGGAAGCCCTGGAACCCCTTCAGTCCCCTTCCTCCTGGCAAGCCTCTCCAAAACCCTCAGGTGCCCCAGTCCCTGGGCCTCTCTCTTCATTAGGGTCCCTAGGCAGAAGGAGATCGGGTCTGTTCTGGAGGCGGTCTTCTGGTCTATTTCCCAGTTGCTACCATCCCTGTCTCAGGGGTCTCACCAGAGATGAGCCCCTGAGGGGCTCAGCCAGGGCACCCCCCAGCCTGTCTTCTTATGCTCCTCACTCTGCAGTCTGTGCTGCCACCTGCTGGCCAGGGCCACCTCTGTTTTCCGATTCCCCAGCCCCATGTGGATCTAGGGCCCCCAGTTCCATAAGTCAGCCAGGCAGGCCTTAGCCTGCTGAGGTTGGGAGAAGCCGGGCATGGCTCATGACAATCTCTCGCTGGGCAGACAAAGCCTAATAAAGAGTTGCAGGAGGGGTGCCCTGTCATCTGCCTCAGGGGCCAGGCAGGGCAGCGCTCAGCCTCTGCCAGGGAGAGGGCATGGGCCCACAGGCTGGGTGAGTGTACACTTGGGGACCGCCTGGGGGCCAGGGTTCAGTCCCAGGCTTGCCTTTTCACCATGAAGGTTCAGGTGAGGGGCACATAGCAGGCAGCAACTCCATTCTCAGCTTCCTCTAGCCAGCGTGGGCTAGGCCAGGCCAGACAGTGCTTCCTGGAATCTGGTGACTCAGGGTAGAAAGGGCCGTGACTAGTCCAGGAAGCGGGTCCCTCCTGGGAAGGCCTTCCCTGTGCAGAGGCAGCACAGAAGAGACAGCAGGAGCAGGCGGAGGCCTCTGCCAGCTGGCCCAGGAGCTGCCCAGGCTTGCTGTGTCACCGCTACCTGCAGAGCTGCAGGGACTGCACATGGGCTGGCAGGGGTCCTGGCCCAACTGCCTGTGCCCACCCTTGGGCCTGTGCTCCCTCCAGCTGAAAGCCCTCCTGCCTACTCAGGCCCCCTCAATACCAGCCTGTCCCGACAGTACCCTAAGGTGGGTACAAGCACCCAAGGGGCCTGGTCAGGCAGGCATATCACTGCCTGGGAAAGAGGCCTTAATCCCCCTTCACCACCTGGACCTGTCAGAATGGGTTCTCCCATACTAGCAGTGGGCAATTTGCAGTGGCAGGCCCAGCCAGTCACCCAGAGGACGGGGCCTGGCACAGGATTTCTCACCAGGCAGGGGAGCCAGCTACCCCAAGCAGCCGGAGACTCCTGCCCTTGGGCTACAGCCCCTGGGCTCTCTGGAATCTGGCCAACAGCCAGAGAGTAGCACCGGCACAGCTCCTCGGGGCCCTGTAGGGAGAAGCCTCTTCCACAAGCTCAGCTACACCCACTGCTTCTCCCCTAGGCTACTCATTTTCCTACCCCGTTTTCCCCTTGCCTCACTTGTACTTCTCACTTTTTATTCTCACTTCGGCTGGCTGTACTGAACGTGTGCTTGGAAGGCGCATTAATTCTTTCTGGGCCAAGACCGTTTCCACTCAGAGGGGGCCCCTCTGCTCAGCCAGCAGTCCATGGGCCCTTTGACCAGGGCCCTACAATCTGTCTTCCTGCCCTCTGGACACACGGTGACTGTACCTTTCCTTGAAATCCTGGTCAGACGGGGAAGCCACCCCACTGGGAGACAACACACACCTGTATCCACTCACTGCTTTGGGTGGAGGACACCCCAGGACACGGTGACAGCATACACACCTGTAACGTGGTAATGGCCCAGCTAAGAAACTTCTCAAGCACAGAACACTACCATCTGGGTGCTGCCATGGGTACTGCCAGGCACTCAGCAGTATCCCCAGCCTCTGCCCCCTAGATGCGGGCAGTATTACCCACCCTGTTTGCGACAATGGAGAGACAATGTCCAGACAGTGCCAAATGTCCCCTGAGGCCCATATCATCAGTGGTTGAGAACCACTGTCCTGCACAAATAGAGATGCAATTACTTAGAACAGGGCAGAACCGGTCAGGACGGCCACCGATAAAGTGTTGGTTAAAAAAACCAGGCCGCCTCCCTCAACATGGTGCCATGCAGGAATCCACAGCAGCATGAAGACCTCAGTGAGACGGAGACAGGCCTAAAGAAAGCGGAAGTGCAAGAGCAGGTTATGAAACAGCTTGTACTCCTGAGAGCCCACACAGGACACGTATGGAAAAATCCTGAAGAACAGCAGTCAGCTGTGGGTGGAGGGGTAACAGGTGACTTCCTTCTTTATACTTTCGTCCCCAAGTTTTCTACAGTGAACATATATTGCTTATATAAGCTGAACCAAATTCTTTTTTTTTGAGTGGTTTTAAAAAAATGTGGCAAGGTGTCCCCGCTGGTGGGAGACCATCACTGAGGCCACAGGGCGTCACTGCCACCGCCCCGGCTTGCTCTGGAGGAACCTCTCCCCAACCCTGGGGTGGAAACAGAGTGGACTGGCTGAGGGGCAAGTCCTGCGTTCCGTTCACTGCTCTTGGACCTTTCAGAACATCCAGGGTGCAGGACCTGCCACTCTCGGCAGCAGCTGCATGGGTGGCAGTGGCCTGCACGGTTCCTTCCTCTGCATTTCTGTTTGGAGCTGCTACACCAAAGCCTCCTGCCGCACCCTGGGGCTCACATGTGTTCTCACCAGGATTCTAGGCTAATTTCTTTCCCCACAGGTAACAAAGGAAAACAATCTTTTGGCTGGCAAGAAGTCGTCTTGCTGGCTGTGGGGTTTCCAGTGAATGAGGGGAGTGAATTTCAGCTTGAAGAAGCGAGGCTGAGGGCTGAGGCTTTTCACATGTGAACTGGGGGACAGTGCTAGTTCCCAAGCCTAGCCGGAGAAAGCGCTTTCTGTAGGGATGCCCTTCACAGCTCTGGACTCGAACTTGTCTTTGCATCACTGTTTGGCTTTGCTAGAGCCACAGAGAAGTGAGGATGTAATGCTTTGTTTCAGAAGTCCTAACTTTCACACCTTTCTCAGAGTTGAGGTCTTGTCAAAATTTAAACCTCAACTGGACTTCCCTTTGTGGCTCAGTGGGTTAAGAGCCCGACTAGCATCCATGAGGATTCAATCCCTGGCCTTGCTCAGTGGGTTAAAGAATCGGGTGTTGCTGCAAGTTGCTGTGTAGCTGCCGCTCTGATTCAACCTCTAGCCTGGGGACTTCCATATGCTGCAGGTGCAGTCCTAAAAAGAAAAAAAAAAAAAAAAAAAAAAGGAAAAGAAAATGTAAGGCCTGACTTTAATAATTAAACTTAAGACCCAGAAAAGCTAAAAACTCTCCTTCCAGCTTATTTTTTAAAAAATTATAGTTGATTTACGATGCTATGCAATTTCTGCTGCACAGCAAGTGACTCAGTCACATATGCATTCTTTTCTCGTTGTTGTTTTTGGCTACCTCGTGGCATATGGAATTCCTGGGCCTGGGGTTAAATCTGAACTGTAGTTGCAACCTACACAACAGATGCAACAACACTGGAACCTTAACCCACTGTGCTGGGCTAGGAATTGAACCTGTGTCCCAGTGCTTCAGAGATGCTGCCAATCCCATTGTACCACAGCAGGAACTCCCACTCTTTTTAAAATACTATTTTCCGAAGTTCTTGTCATGGAACAGCAGAAACGAATCCGACTAGGAACCATGACGTTGCGGGTTCAATCCCTGGCCTTGCTTAGATGGTCAAGGATCTGGTGTGGCTGTGAGCTGTAGTGTAGGTCCCAGATGCGGCTTGGATCTGGCATTGCTGTGGCTGTGGTGTAAGCCTGCGACTGCAGCTCTGATTGGACCCCCTAGCCTGGGAACCTCCATATGCTGCGGGTAAAACCCTAAAAAGACAAAAAAAATTACATACACATATAATTTAGTATTATTATTATATATTATTAGTATTTATTATTATATTATTATATATGTGTAATATAATAATATATATATAAATAAAAAATAAAAATAAAATACTTTTTTTTTTTTGTCTTTTTCTAGGGCCACACTCGAGGCATATGGAGGTTCCCCAGGCTAAGGGTCTAATCGGAGCTGTAGCCGCCGGAGCCACAGCAACGTGGTATCCGAGCCACGTCTGCGACCTACACTACAGGTCACAACAACACCGGATCCTCAATCCACTGAGCGAGGCCAGGGATCAAACCCGCAACCTCATGGTTCCTAGACAGATTCGTTAACCACTGAGCCACGATGGGAACTCCAAATACTACTTTTCATCATGGTCTATCCCAGGAGATTGGATATCGTTCTCTGTGCTATACAGCGGGACCCTGTTGTTTATCCATTCTTTTTTTTTTTTTTTGTCTTTTTGCCATTTCTTGGGCCACTCCCTCAGCATATGGAGGTTCCTAGGCTAGGGGTTGAATCGGAGCTGCAGCCGCCGGCCTACGCCAGAGCCACAGCAACGTGGGATCCGAGCCGTGTCTGTAACCTACACCACAGCTCACGGCAACACCAGATCCTTAACCCACTGAGCAAGGCCAGGGATCAAACCTGCAACTTCATGGTTCCTAGTCGGATTCGTTAACCACTGCGCCATGACGGGACCTCCTATCCATTCTAAATATAACAGTTTGCATCTACTAACCTCAAACTCCTAGTCCATCCCACTTCCCCTACCTCCCTTGGCAACCACAAGTCTGTTCTCTATGTCTGTGAGTTTGTTTCTGTTTTTTTTTGCCAAAACAGAAATTCCTGGGCCAGGGATCGAATCCAAGCTGCAGCTGCAACTGACAGCACAGCTGTGGCAACGCTGAATTCTTAAACCACTGCACCACGGTAGGGATTGAACTTGCACTGCTCCACGCAGCTGCAGAGACAGGGGGATCCTGAACCTGCTGTACCACAGGGGGAACTCCTGTACCATATTTTATTTTTCTGTCTTTTTAGGGCTGCGCCCACAGCATCTGGAGCTTCCAGGCTAGGGGTTGAACTGGAGCTGTCGCCGCCAGCCTACATCACAGCCACAGCAACACTGGATCCTTAACCAGATAGGCGAGGCCATGGAACAAACCCGGGTCCTCGTGGATGCTAGTCAGGTTCGTTTCCACTGAGCCATAACAGGACCTCCGTTTGTGCCATGTTTTAGATTCCTTGTGTAAGTGTTGATTATCATATGTATTTGTCCTCTTTCTAACTTGCTTCACTTAGTTTGATACCCTCTAGCTGCATCTGATGAATTTCTGCAGGGACGGTTGCCTGGCTCCCAGCAGCCACTCTTCCCTTCTGCTTTTGGGACAAAACCCTGGTTTGGAGCCTGGCATGCAGCAGTCCAACCAGGGGAGCACACTTCCAAGGCGCCCTCACAGCAGCCCAGGGCTGAGGGGTAGAATACTCCAGAAGTCATCTTTGACAAGGGGCGCATAAGCCCCCGGGGGGGTACCTTCATGTTTCACCTGGTGCACTCATGTGACGGCTCATACGACTCCTGCCTCGGTGATGGGGACTCGGGCGGGACCCCACTGACCACATGCTAATCCCAATGCATGGGCAGGCACAGCTTGGTACTGCTGGTCTGCTCAGGGTCTCTCCGGGCTTGGATGTGAGTCTGTCCTGGAACTAGCTGGAACTGGGACCAGTAGCTCAAGAAGCAGCCTAGGCTTTGGGCAGCTCCCGGCCGGCCTACACTCAGGATGGCACATACAAGACTAGAGATTGATGGCAGTGGCACCCCCCCGCCCAAGACTTGTTTCCATTTGCCATTTTGGCCCAAACTGGGGCTCCCCTCCGTAAACCTGCTCTCTGCTTGCCACAGTCTGTCCTGCCCAACTAAAGCCCAGGGCCTACCTAAGCCGTCTCCAGGGAAGACGTCCTGCCTACACAGCCCTCACTCATCCTTCTCCTTGGGCTTCATCGCGTCACCCTTCCCATCATGCAGCGGTGTCACTCTGAATCTTCTGAGGACACTGGCTATGGGGTCAGGCTTTGGGTCGTCCCCCTTTTGTCCCACCCCATGTAAACAGGGCTGCTCCTATTCCTGGGACAGGTGGTCTGTGTCTCCAGAAATACATAATTTAGCAACAGAGTAAACTTCTATCACATTTTCACTAGAGTAAAAAGTCTATTTTGTGAATACTTTCAACCCATCAACTGCCCAACACATTAAGTAGCACTAAATGCACTGAGAATTTTAAAAAAGAAGGAATAAAGGCGGCCCGTACTCATCCACGCTTGAAACTGCTGACTCTGTGCTTGACGGGGCCTCCTGCGCAGCTGCGCCAATAGTCACAGCCCTGGCGCCTGTTCTGGAGAGGAAGTGCTCTGAGCAGAGGGAGGCCAGAGGACCTGCCTCCTCCTCCTCGTTCCTGGAGATGAGAAAGGAGGATTCAGGTGTTGACTGCTTTGCTCTATTCTCCACTAACAAAGACAAGACCACGTGACTGCATCTCCAGTCCAGTTCCGGGCTTCTGGTTCATTAACGCCACGACACTAGGAAATACAACCTGAAAAAGGTGCCCTACAGGAGTGGTGTCAGGACAAGAGAACGTATGGCATGGCCTTTCCGGGTCACAGGAACCCCCACCCTCTATCCACAGGCAGGATTGGTATTGGACAAGCCAGGACGTCTCTGGACTTGGAGACGAGAAGACCCAGCGACACGGGGCACTGCAGAGGGAAGCCACCCGGGCTGAGGCCCAGAACCCTCAAGCCTGGAGGCAGCAGGTGCCAGGTGAGCTGGGTACTGAACGACGAGCAGGGGCTCTCGCCTGAGGACGCGAGCAGAGGGGGGGACGGGCACAAGCAGCCCCCAGGACACAGAGGGCACTGAGGGCACGGGTGCATCTGGGGATGGTGCAGTGGCTCACCGCTCTGGTGTCGGGACATGGCTTTCAGGGGCACCTTCTGTCACAGGACTCCTGGTGCCACACGAATGAGCAGGATGCATACGCTCCTGCTTCCCAGCTCGCGTCCACGCAGGCGCGCCTGCTCTGAGTGCGCATTCACACCTACCCACGCCTGCCGGCAGCTCCACGCCTGCAGGAGCTGGCATGCCAGGTGCCCCACACTAGGAAGCTTCCTCTCTGGTCCCCAAGACCTGGCTTTCCAGGGCAGCAGGATCTGTTTGGTCTGGTGGCAGCAGAACTCCCCCCGGAGGCCTGCCAAGCTGCTCCCTAAGAAGTGTTGGACCAGAGTCCCCTTAACAGAAGAAAGGTTCACTGAGCCACTTTATTAGGTGGTGACAAGACAGAGCCTGTCCAGCCCAAGGGCAGCCCCAGTCCTGCCTTTGCAGGCGCCCCTCCCTTCCCCACGAGCAGCCTCTCTTCTCTGCTTGTCTCCCCCGCCAGACAGGGCTTCTGCTCGGCCCCAAGCCTCGGAGCACCTTCATGCAGCACAGGCTGCACCGGGTTTCAAGGCTGCGTCTCTGCTCCTCTTCCCGTGAGAACAAGCTTCTAGAGGATACAGGTTTTACCCTGTTTTTCGATCCTCCGAGCTCCGCACAGGGCCCTCCAGAGTAGCTGTCCCACCCTAACCACCCCCGCTAAAATATGAACGTCGATAAACGAACACGTGAACAATGATCGGAAGTCTTCACACCTGGTGCTGAAGCGACTGAGAAGCACTGGGGCCGTTTACCTTGGAGAAGCACAACCCAGGGAAGGAATGCAAATTTCACCTTCGTACACTTGAGCCTTGCCTGGTTAAAGCTCCCAAGGGCCGGAGACACGACCAGGGCCGGCAGGGCACGGAGGGACACCAGAAAAATGCAGAAACAGGCAGCACGCCCCCCCGGGCCCCTGCTGTAGGCATGAGGGCCCCGGCCCTGGAGGCGTCCCAGGAGAAGCTGGAGGAGTTTCTAACGAGCGAGTGAAGACTTCCCTTCTGCTTGACGGATGAGTTCTGGCTTAAAATAACCCTCCGAGGTGGGTTAAGTGGGTGGGATGTAGATGGAGCAGGAAGTTACAAGAGGCACAGGCTGTGGGAAGAGCTGTGGTATGATCAGTTGTCTCTCTTCTCGGTGACACCCTGCTCCCTATTTACCACCCCAGCTAAAAGCCACAGGGATCCAGGGAGCTGGGAGCAAATGTGAGAGCCTCAGAGTGTGTAACCAATCCGCCCAGCACACAACCAACCAACAAAATTTATCAATAAGGCACCAGAAGTCTTCCCGGCCATGGCCCTTAGATCTGGATGGTCCCCGCCCGACCCGGACCGCTTTCTCGGAGGGGGGCTCCTGCTTAGCAGTTCTCACCTTCGGCTTGGCACAGGGTCAGAGCCAACTGGAGCACGGGCCCCTGTTAACACCCAAGTCAATCTCTGGCTGACCTCCTGACTGGACCCTTTTAACCAAGTGAAATCCAAACACTGCACTGACCGTGCGACAGCTGGCGGTGTGGGACAGACAAAAGAACTACACCACACGCTTCAACACACACCTCGTACTTGCTGGCAAGCGTTAGGCGACACAGGACCTGCCTGGTCCAAGCTGAACGGCCCAGCGTGGGCACTGGCCGTACAGGCAGCGGTGGGGGCGGGTAGTGAAGTGCGCTGGCCCTGCCTGGCCTGAGGGCGGCCGCTCATCTCACCTCTGCACCTCGTCTGTAAAACAGGCAAGTCGTGGTCGCTGCTGGAGACCAAGCAGGACCGGCCACAAACCAAAACACGGCTTCCAGCAGCTGCAGCCCGGGCTGGCCGGGGCACACGCGGCTATGGGGACTCGCCAGCAGACGTCTGGTGCTTTCCAGACCTCTCGCCTGAGCTCCTCCACCCTCACCGGCAGCATCCCATGGAGACCAGTCTGCGCCATGCACCGGGCTCTGTGCTGGGTGCCTGGGTTACGGGAGAAAGAAAGACGACAGTCCCTGTCCCTCGGTGCTTACATTCCAGTAAGGGAAGGGAGGGCACACCCAGAGATAAAGTGGCCCCGTGGACAGCGCAGGTGGCCCGGGAGACGGCTGCAGCAGGCAGCGAAGGGCAGAGTGGGGTAAGCAGGCCTGGGAGCGCGGGTGCAGGCGAAACCTGAAGGCCAGGGCAGGCCGAGGTGGAGACATCTGCCTCCTGTCGAGTGTCCCACGGCTTCTCCCTGTCCTCTGGGAGCACCAGCAGGGCCTGGGCCAGGAAGGCGGTGGCACAGGCCTGTCAGCTTTCCTAAGAGCAGCCTCAGAGCCCACACCTCTACACTCTATCAAGCCCCCGATGGCAGGGCAGTGGCCTCTCCTGAGAGCAGAGGCCGATGTTCAAGGGCGTCTGGGCCCTGGGTGAGCTGGAGGGAAGAGAAGAGGACCAGCTCCCAGCCTGGGCTTCTGTTGGTTGGTTGGCTGGTTTTTAGGGCCACAGGTGCAGCGTATGGGAGCTCCCAGTCCCAGGCTAGGGGTCAAATCAGAGCTATAGCGGCCGGCCTACGCAACAACCACAGGAATGTGGGATCCGAGCCTCATCTTCAACCTACACCACAGCTCATGGCAGCGCCGGATCCTTAACCCACTGAGTGAGGCCAGGGATTGAGCCCGAATCCTCATGGATGCCAGTCAGGTTCGTTACCAGTGGGCCACAAGGAGAACTCCCAGCTCGAGTTCTTGTTTAAAAGGACCTGTGTGAGGAGTTCCCATTGTGGCTCAGCAGAATCTGACTGGTATCCACGAGGACGCAGGTTCGATCCCTGGCCCCACTCAGTGGGTTAAGGATCCCATGTTGCTGTGAGTTGTGGTGTGGGTTGAAGACAAGGCTCGAATCCCACATTCCTGTAGCTGTGGTGTAGGCCAGCAGCTGTAGCTCTGCTTGGACACCTAGCCTGGGAAACTCTAAATGCTGTGGGTGCGGCCCTAAAAAGACCAAACAAAAAAAAAAAGAAGACCAGTGTGAGCTGCCATATTTGCAGCACCTGCCAGCTGTGCTGCTCTGCACGTGCCCTCTGGGGGACCCAAGCCAACAACCCAGAGAGATATGATTACAACAGGCTGTCTTTATGAGGAGAAAACCCAAGGGCAAGAAGCTGGGAGCTGGAAAACAGGCTGCCCAAGTCAAGGGTACACACCTCTAAGCCACACTGTCCGACTCGCTGGCAGTGTTGGATTCTCAACACCCTGAGGGAGACCAGGATTGAACCCACATCCTCACGGACACTGTGTTGGGTTTATTTTTTTCCTCTTTTTTTCGGGTCACATCTGCAGTACATGGAGGTTCCCAGGCTAGGGGTCAAATCAGAGCTCCAGCTGCCAGCCTACACCACAGCCATGGCACTGGGGATCCAAGCTGTCTGCAACCTACACGCCAGCTCACAGCAATGCTGGATCTTTAATCCACTGAGCGAGGCCAGCGGTTAAACCCACCACATCTTGGTTCCTAGTTGGATTTTTTTTTTTTTTTTTTTTTTTTTTTTTGTCTTTTGTCTTTGTTGTTGTTGTTGTTGTTGTTGCTATTTCTTGGGCCGCTCCCGGGGCATATGGAGGTTCCCAGGCTAGGGGTGGAATCGGAGCTGTAGCCACCGGCCTACGCCAGAGCCACAGCAACGCGGGATCCGAGCCGCGTCTGCAACCTACACCACAGCTCACGGCAACGCCGGATCGTTAACCCACTGAGCAAGGGCAGGGATCGAACCCGCAACCTCATGGTTCCTAGTCGGATTCGTTAACCACTGCGCCACGACGGGAACTCCCCTAGTTGGATTTGTTTCCACTGCCCCGCAATGGGAACTCCCATGGTGGGTTCCTAACCTGCTCAGCCACAATGGAAACTCCACAATTCAGCTTCTTTTTTCCTTTTGCTGTTTTGGGCCACACACACCCAAAATAGGCTGGGAGTCGAATGGGAGCTACAGCTGCCGGCATACACGAAAACCAGAGCAATTTGGGATCCGAGGCACATCTTCGACCTACACCACAGCTCACGGCAATGCCGGATCCCCAACTCACGGATCGAGGCCAAGGACTGAACCTGTATCCTCACGGATCCCGGTTGGATTTGTTCCCACTGTGCCACAATGGGAACTGCCCCCAATTCCCTTTCACATGGGACTCTGCTGCCTGTTCGGAGTGACTCCTAAGACGCTTGCGCCAGCCTCTCCCGGCCCCGCGGGCCCCGCTGCAGTGACCTGTGGGGAGGGGAGAGGATCACTTCCTGGAAGAGTCCTTTTTTCTTTTTTTTTTGCCGCACCTGTGACATATGGAAGTTCCTGGGCCGGGAAGTGAACCCGTGACACAACTGCAGCCCGTGCCACAGCAGCAGCAGCAACGACGGATCCCTAACCCGCTTCGCCATGGGGGAACCTCGCAGAACCCTTTATTTCCGGCTCACCCAGGCCTCCTCGTGATGCCCATTCTGCCACCTGTTCTGTTCCCTAGAGCCATCCCTGTACACCTGGCTTCCTCTCAGTGCGGCCCAAACAAGCAAGGTCGCAGACCCCTCCTGCCACAACCCATTCTCCACGTCCCCTCCTCACCAGGTAAGCTCCCTTCCCTCGGGACACAGGATGGGCCTAGATTTCCTCCGACCTCTGAGGATCTCGGCGCTGCTGTCGCTCAGTGGCCCAGCCACAGCAATGGGATGTACCATGCCACGTGGGGACACTGCCCGGAGGAAGCGTCACCCTGTCTGGGTTCTGGTGTAACAAACCAAAGACCAAATTACAAAGCTGCTGGGCCTCGTCCTTCTCATTGACTGGCGAGGACACCCGGTTCCACTCTTGGGGACAGTCACACCTGGACGCACCTGCGTGCTGTCAGGACATCTGTAAGGCACATCATCTCTTCACACTGTTCCCTTCAAGAGCAAACGTATCCCTCTGTTTAACAGTGACTGCTAGGAAGCTCCCTTGGGGTGCAGTAGGTTAAGGATCTGGTGTCATCACTGCAGTGGTCTGGGTCACTGCTGTGGCACAGGTTCCATTCTTGGCCCAGAAACTTCCACAGGCTGCAAGCAAGACCAAAAAAAGGAAAAAAAAAAAAAAAGAGAAAAGAAAAGAAAAGAAAAAAAAGGACAGCATTTTCGATGTGGCGCAGTGGAAACAAATCTGGCTAGTGTTCATGAGGATGCAGGTTAAATCCCTGGCTTTGCTCAGTAGGTCTGGGATCCAGCATTGCTGTGAGCTGCGGTGTAGGCTGGCAGCTACAGCTAATTCAACCCCTGGCCTGGGAACTTCCACATGCCGTGGGTGTGGCCCTAAAAAGCAAAAACCAACCAACAAAACCCACTGCCACTGCCTAGCTGTCTAAAAGATCTCACAGTAAACTGCTAATTAAAACAACAACAACAAACCCAACGAAACCCAAAAATCCAGAGTTCTGAACTCCCATTCTCGAGCATATTCCTGATGCCCTTCTTGCCTGAAACGGACCCAAAAATGTGGCGCTCGAGACAGGCCTGAGTCCCTGTGTCTCCCTGATCAGCTCACAGAAGCCACAAGCACCCTGTGGATCCCAAGGTCGCCAGGCGGTACTCGTGCAGCAAGAGCTGGCAGGAGAGGGTATTGCAGGGACGGTTTCCCCAATAAAGGTAACCTGTCCATATAGCACATGGACGGAGATTTTTTTTTAAACATGGTCGTTTTCTAGGCTTTTGGACAAAAACAACCTGGGAAAGCCATCATGAGTTGGGCTTCTGAAGTCAGCCATGTTTCCGAACAGCTTCTTGAATGGGTCTTCACCTTCAGAAATGAAAGGACAACACGAGAACCAGGCACTGTTCTTATTTAGTCTTTTTGGAGCTGCACCCATACGGAGGTTCCCAGGCCAGGGGTCAAATCAGAGGTCTAGCTGCCGGCCTACACCACAGCCACAGCATGCTGGATCTGAACCTTGCCTTCGACCTGCACCGCAGCTCACAGCAACGCGGGGTCCTTAACCCACTGGGCGAGGCCAGGGATCGAACCCACGTACGTCCTCGTGGACCCTAGTCGGATTCATTACCTGCTGAGACACGATGGCAACTCCAGAACCAGGTATGGTGTTAAGGAACCTTGGTTCTGATCTGCCTGACTGAGATAAAAGTTGACACGAATGGAACATGAGCCTTATTTTCAGGAGTGAGACAACACCCTGGCTGTTGGGTAAATAAAACAAGTAGCATGGCCCCACCAGGTACCTCACCTCACTCCTGAGGGATTCCAGGGCAGTAAATGAAGGAAAAAACTGTGGCCTTGTCTCAAGTGACCGAAGTACTCTAGAAAACTGCCTTTCAAAACTCACTGTACAGAGAGTAAAAACGCCGTGTCCTGAGAAGGCAGCACGTCAAGGAAGGGCTTGGGCCCCTTAGCAGCGGATGAGAGCTCAGGTTTTAACCTCCCTAAAGGGCACACGACCTACGCTGCCACTAAAATCAAATCTCTACCAATGAGTAACAGAGCCTTCCAACAAGGACACGTTCGATGACCTCTGCAGGCGAGTACTGGTGTTACAGAGACACCACTTCCCAAGGGACCAGGAACACAGCAAAATGCAGAGATGGCTTATGACAAGGCAGCAGTCAACTCTCACAAGAACATCATGCATGTAGAGGGGCCACTTCGTCAGGGCATGGGGTAGACTAGCTTCTCCTGGAGGAGTTTAACCTCCTGTCCTTGAGAACAGCCACGTGGAAAACCACTGAAACCGCACACTAGGCAAAAGGAGGAGAAACGCGGTGGTAGCCACAACCTTGGCAACCCTTGCAGGGTGATCCTGCCCGGGCAGCCCTGCGCACTGAGCTCTCAGGAGAGCGCCTGCGGAAGGTCTGGAGGAGAAAGGAGAGGCCTCGAGGGCAAGAGGAGAGACCGTATTTACTTGGCATGAAGGTCTGAGAGATCCAGTCAAGTGAGATGACCTCTCTGCTCTTAGGTCAAAGGACACTCACCCTGCCCCTTGCCCGGGACTTGCCGTGGACTCCTGGGGTCTCTCCGTCTTCCACCCCCGAACCTGCCTGCAGCAACCTGCCCCATTTCATGGACAGCAAGCCCATCCTTTCTGGGATTGGGCCGGGAGCCAGAGTCACCCTGAGCTTCCGCTCACTCAGCCATTCCCGATCTGACTGCAGGCGCCGTCAACTCTACTCCAACACACCCAGAATCCAACCACGGTCTCAGCGGGTCAGCATCACCTCTCGCCTGCTCACTGTCAACTTCACGTGGCTTTTCTGGCCTCTCCTTGCTCCTCGAGATGGATTCCCTCGCAGCGGCCAGGAAAGCCCTCCAGCTGCTCCCACCTCAGAGCAAGAGACAGGGGGCACCAGGCCACTGGCATTGTGGCCGCACCTTCCGCCACCCTGCCCCAGCGCTGGGTGCCCGGATGCCTCCAGCGAAGCCCCCACCCATCGCCCCGTTTACCATGGCACCTCCTCGGACCCTGGGACCTCTGGGAGGCCTTACCCTGCCCCGTGATGTTTTTCGTGCCACTTACCTGTTTCATACTAAATGCTTTATCATTGTTTACTGACCGCTGTCCTGTTAGGACCCAAGGTTTGTTTTGTATTGTTTTTTTTCTTTTGTTTTTTTAGGGCCACACCCAGGGCATATGGAGGTTTCCAGGCCAGGGGCTGAATCGGAGCTACAGCTGCCGGCCTACACCACAGCCACAGCAATACAGGATCTGAGCCGTGTTTGTGACACCACAGCTCACAGCAATGCTGGATCCTTAACCCACTGAGTGAGGCCAGGGATCAAACCCGAAACCTCATGGTTCCTGGTTGGCTTCGTTTCCACTGCGCCACGACGGGAACTCCAGGACCTAGGTTTTAAGAGGCTAGGGTTATCTCCTGAACTCCTAGAACAGTGCCCTGCCCTGGCAGAGGGTACTTGTGGCTGAGTGACTGTCCAGACGCTCATACTTGCGCCACCACCAACACACCAGAACCCAGACAGACACCAATCAACGTGACAACATCTCTGTGAAACTAAAGCACCAAGCTGACTGAGGAGCTCATCTCCCTCGCCGGGCAAGCGAGCAGGTGTTTGAAAAAAGCCTTGGGTCTGATTCACGCGCTGCATCACGAAAAGCATGAGAGGAAAGCCACGGACTTCGCAGAGCACAAACCCAGAACGGCCCAGGCCGGGCGTTTCGTCACACGGGGTGCGGGGTATGGGGCACGCTGGGGCTCCCAAAGCGGAGGCTGCCGGCCACTCCCGAGTCCCATCTTTCTCAGGTCACCCGAGGGCCATCTTCTCCCCTCGCCGCCTTTGGGGAAAAAAGGCGCTGGTATTCACAAGAAGCTGGGTCCACATTAAGGAGAACGCGGCCGGCCCGCAACGTTTCCCTCACGTTTTCCATTTGCTTTTGTCCAGCTGGGTGGTGGAGGTAGAAACACGTACTTTTAGTCATTGCCTTAACATGAGGCTTAAATACAGTATTAGGAGACGATGCAAGATTTTACTGAGAAAAAGTGAATTTTTAATTGTCTTGTGAATCTACTTAGAAAAACACACAAGCAATGTTCACAACTATAAATTGAAACCTTTTGCACTAAAAAACACGAAACAAACACAAAACCACAGGCATGAACTGTAAACCTGTATTAATTATCAACTAGTCTCAAAGTTAATTTTTAGTAGTAACTGAGTATCTTCCTCCTTGGCAATTTTAATGTTTTAGCACCAAACGACCTCCCGCAGAGGTACCTGAAGCAACCCTGCCCGTGGGAGGAGCTGCTGTGGCAGCAGTGCTTCGCACACACACCGTCCACTCTCACACCCGCACAGACAGGAGGCACGTGGAGATGGCAGCACGTGCTGACTTCCAGGGCAATGGAAAGAAGACAGAGGGCACACGTGTCACACGTCTTTAATGTAGTGCATTCGTAGAAAAAAGGCCAGCTTCGCTCCCAGGCGTGCTCGCGTCCTTATATTTTAATATCATGATTTAGAAGATGCAGACGTTATTGCCTAAATATTATTCTATACATTTCCATCAGTGTTCAGGAAAACACTTTAAACTGCTACTTAATTTACACCATAATGACTGGGTTACAGCTTTAGCTCATTGGCAATTTTGGAAGCAATATTTTTGAAAGCTATGGATGTCCCTGATATCCGCTTGAATCGGACCCCGTTCAGAGACAGTCTTGGCAGCTTGCACACCTCCATCTCCCACTGCACGAGGTTCTCTGCGTGCCCATCGCCGTGGACACAGAAGAGTAGGAAGCGCTCTCTCTGCTCATAGTCGCAGTTATTGGCGTCCAGCACTTTGCGGATTTCCCGCATCATGTCATTGGGATCCATGGAACTAGTGGTTTTCATGCTCCAGGTAAAGCGAAGGGAACGAGGTTTTGCTTCTTTGTTTTCCTCCTTTTGCTCAGCAGATACGTTGCGACTGAAATGCACAGTGGCAGGTTTATTCTTAATTGGAGGGGATGACCAACCTTTTTGTACTTTAGCTAATCTATGACACAGCATCATAAATGACTTCCATGTTTTTCCTAGCAGGCTCACATTTGGTAAGCTGCTTCTTTACTAAGAAGTAATTGTCTATTTTCCTTTTCCCTACAAATCATAACTCCCACAAACCATGATCCACAGTGTAAAAAACAAAACACTACCTGGCTGAAAAATCTTCACCAGCCATCTGTACTTAAAAACTAAGAAAACAATTTGTTAAAATAGAATCCCTGGGAATCAGGCAAAGTAGAGAGCTCTGAGCACACGTCCAAGAGCCCAGCCTTCCCCATCCAGGCTGGCTGCAGGTGGCAAGGAGCTCTCTGGGCCCTCTGCAGGCCCAGCAGAGGGAGGTGGTGTCAGCAGGCCAGCCTCCACTTCTGTTCAGCCTGGCTGCTTCTCTCTCCCACCACAATTTAAAAAATTTCAACGCATCATAACTGCCACTGTTACTCAGGATACCCAGCGACTCAACATACTTGAAAATCGCTTCCCCTGCAAATGGCCCCAGGTGCCAAGGACAGCTGGGCTGGAGGTGGGCCGTTCTTTCCGTCACCTCCACCTCCCTCAGCACTTATTCTTCTATTCATTAAAAAGAATTCTTAGATGACACCATCTTCCTACTGAAATAGGAAAACCAACCGTTGAGGCCTATGTGCTGCTGAGCACGGAAACAACAGTCTGGACCAGCTTGTCCAGACTCACAAAGCGCAGGCTGAGGTCCCAGGCTGGGCTCCCAGGAACTCCAACAACAGGCACATACGCCCTCCCTGCTCTCAGGCATTTAATCATTACTGCCCTTAACAAACCAGCATTGACAGGCAGACTGAGACGCCCCCCTGACAGGCAGTGTGAGGCCCGGGAAAGGCAGGGCTTTCAGCGTGTGGGGAGTGGCAGCGAGGACAGCTACGAAGAGCCCATGAGACTTCAGCACTGCGATGGAGGTGAGAGCAGAGCCATCAGTGTGTGCAGCAGAGGAACCGCCCTAAGTGAAGGCAAGGAGGTATGGAAAGTAAACTGTAGGTGGGGGCGGGGGGGGGGGGGATCAAAGCTGTACGGCTGGGGCTGAGCATGTGGGGGTGAATCAAAGCTGTACGACTGGGGCTGGGCATGTGGGGGGGGGATCAAAGCTGTACGACTGGGGCTGAGCATGTGGAGGGGGATCAAAGCTGTATGACTGGAGCAGCGGGCACAGCCTCACAGCCGCTGGCATCTAACGAGCATGTGACCCACCACACCAGGAGGTAGGTCCCGTTACTCCCTCCCAATGACAGCCAGGGAAGCAAACTCAGGATAGCCTTAGCCTGCTCGGGTCAGGATGGGCAGGCCCCAGAAGGGCATGCCACTTTCAACTGGGGGTTGAGAGTAGGAGAAACCGGCCTGCTGAGGCCACACAGGGCCTCATAGGGACATGGTTGGTCAGATTCATGCTGTGCTGTAGGAAGACCAGCAAGAGAGCAAATGGACTAATAACAAGGATCTGAAAGAACACAGTGGCAATGGCATAAAAAAGGGCACAATTGGAGAAATTTAGTCCTTGGCCCCAAATCCAAGCTATGTCAGCTATACACAATTTAAAGCAGAGTTCCCTTGTGGCTCAGCAGGTTAAGGATCTAGCACTGTCACTGCTGTGCATCTGGTTATAGCTGTGATGCAGGTTTGATCCCTGGCCTGGGAACTTCTGCATGTGGCAGGTTTGACCAAAAAAAAAAAAAAAAAAAACACAAACCCAAAAAGCCAAACAAACAAAAAACACAACTACATAATCATTCTTAAAAGAAAATACCTAACTTGAAATATGAAAACTACTCAATATCCTACTTCCAATTCGAGACTAGAACTACGCAGGCGTTCTCAGCATGCCGAGTGCTCCCACCTGCTCCCAAACCCCATCTTAGGTCAGGAGCGCTCAGCTCAGGCAGGAGGGATGCACATTTTAACATCCCAACAGCAAAGTAAACCAGGTCGGGCTGGGACCTGGAGGCGTCCACCCGGCGGGCGGCGGCAGCGCTCCAGCGCCCCCATGTGGCCAGCGGGGCGCACAGCCTGTGGGCCAGGCCCACCGGGGAGGAGGCAGCCGAGGCACAACTGCTTCCGGACCACAGAGTGCTGACCTAACATGCAGTCCTCCGTGCGGGGCGGGGGGGCACGATGGAGAACATTCAGAAAGGACTGTTACCTCTGCCACAGAAATAAGGTAAATACCTATGAAACATTTTAAGTAAAAATCATTTCCCTCACCTTGAGCCCTCATATCTCCCGTTCCTTTCATATTCAGTTGGAAGCCTCAACGGAATAGAATGGAGAAGCAGAGAAGTGGGAAAGAGAAAAGAAGTCTTACACACTCGTACACGACCGCGCACAAAGCAACATCGTAACATGAACAAATTCAAAGCACTGTGTGGTCACCAGTGGCGCTGACTAGGCCGCTTCCTCTCAGCCAGAGGCTTCGCCACGCGTCCAGAAGGCCATGCGGGAGGCTGGCCGCACAACTGCTTCATGTACACAGCAGGTGTGCCCGCCCCGCCCTGGGGTCGAGTACATTCATGGCCTTCAGCTGCAGCGACTCTCACTTTTTAATCACGCTGTGAAGGATAATGGGTTTCCAATTAAACAATCTGGAGCGGAGTTTCCCAGAGGAAGAAAGCACTCTTCCCACAGTTTCTGATAAAGAGCTTGTGTGAACAAGGCCTCTCAGTGACCCACTGGTGGCATCAACACAAAAGCTCAGAGCCCGGCCTTCTGGTGAGCTGAGAGGTGCAGGCACCAAGTGGCCGCAGTGGCAGACGTTGCACCAAAAAACATCCCAGCAGGAGTAAGGTCCACCACAGTGCTTGAGGTGAAAACGAGACGCGCTTTCTTCAGCGGCTGGAAAAACAGGCCTTTTGATACGACACTATTACTCTCCGACTCTCAAAAACCACGGAAACACTTCTGCTGTGCAGTTACCCGTATCTTAGGTTCTGAAAAACTCCCAACAAATGAGGCTGTAGGTTTGAATTTTATGCTTGTTCCCACGATCCTCAATGAAATAAAAAAGCGACAACGCAATTACCACTTACCGTATGCATGCCTGGGGCTAGTCATTAACTGCACATTGTTACTGAACATCTCATTTTTCAAACAGAAGCATGCTAAGTGTTATTAGTACGAAGACAGAACGATCTGATGCTAAATAATTCTACCAAAGGAAGAAAATGCACAGAGCATGCGTAGGCCTCTTGTTACATGGGTGCCAGAGTCCCTTGAAAAATGCCTGACAGAGTTAATCTATTTCTTTCCAGTTTCCTTTCAAAGAAAGAAGTATTTAGTTCTCAGCAGAAAGTTTAGTTTTTAAGGACACAAACAGGGCTAGAAAGCCAAACCTGAGGTTAATTGCAGGAGCCATTTTGGGGTGAGGATTGAAAAAAAAAATGTGTATATATAAATCCTACCTTTTGATAAACCTGAATGACATGTTTCTAAAAGAAATTAAGCCAAAGAAAAAAAATTAACAAAAATGACTTGGACAAGATAAATAGTCAATTACAGAGAGAATAAAAAGCAGCAAGTAAAACAGGGCTTCTCTCCTGTCTAACAATGAGACGGTGACATCTGATGAAAAAGTAAAATTATCACAGATAACTGAATGATCTTTTAAATAGAAATACAAAAAAACTGTACTTATAAGAAAAAATTCAGCAGTAAATACTGACATTAGCTATAAATTTTTAAAAACATAATTAAAAATTTTAAAGTTCTTCAGATGGATATAGTAAAATTCTTTCGTTTAAAGAAAAGTCATTAACAATGTACTAGAAATAACATTCCTCAATTTTTTTCAGAATATCTTATGAACAAAAATCTCACCTTATAAAGAAACATTAAAGATTTCATTATAAGGAGTTCCCGTCATGGCACAGCAGAAACGAATCCGACTAGGAACCATGAGGTTGAGGGTTCGATTCCTGACCTCCCTCAGTGGGTTAAGGATCCTGGCGTTGCCGTGAGCTTTGGTGTAGGCTGCAGATGTGGCTGGGATCCTGCGGTGCTGTGGCTGTGGTGTAGGCTGGGACCCTTAGCCTGGGAACCTCCTCCATATGCCACAGGTGAGGCCCAAAAAAGACAAAAAACAACAAAAAAGATTTCATTATAAAATGTTTATCTATGAAGAGAATCATTATTTCAGGAAGATGATTTAAACATTAACAGAACATCTGTTACAGTGGTATGATATAAATCATTTTTTAAGAAAAAAGTTAATGAGGTTTTTTTTTCCCCTTCCAGTTTTGATATAACTGACATTCAACACTGTAGTAAGTTACTGGGAGCTTAAAATTAAGTAGACTTTCTGGAGTTTTAGATATCAAAATGAATGAAAATTAAATGACAAGATAAACAGTAGGGGTTTCACTTTTATACTTTATGCAGTAAACTGGAAAAGTTGTATTAAAAGAAGTTACTTTGCAGAGTTCCTGTTGTGGCTGAGTGGAAATGAATCTGAATAGCATCCACGAGGACACAGGTTCAATCCCTGGTCTTGCTCAGTGGGTTAAAGATCTGGCATTGCTATGAGCTTTGTTGTAGGTTGCAGACATGGCTGGGATCCCGAGTTGCTGTGGCTGTGGTGTAGGCTGGCAGCAACAGCTCTGATTCGACCCCTAGCTTGGGAACCTCCATATGCCGCAGGTGAGGCTCTAAAAAGACCAAAAAAAAAAAAAAAAAAAGAGACTTTGATCTTAAATAAAAAAAGTTTACAATGATGATTATGTTGTACTGAACAGAACTTGACAAAAGACACTTCAAACTATGGATCAGGGTTATATGATCATGCAATCAGCATTCCTGGGTAAGTGTGAGCTGAGCTTGTCAAGTTACTTCTAAGTCTTAGTTCTATTATGGAACACAGGAGGCACTCGTGTATTTGCTAAATGACAGTAAGTTTCTGGAATTTTTTTTTCCTTCTACTTTAGAATGGTTTTGGCACTGCATCATACACTAACCAATTTTAAGTTTCATCCCTATACTGGGAACTTCCATATGCTGTGGGTGCAGCCAGAGGAGAAAAAAAAAAGTACCTAACTACTGTAGATAACTGCTAACCATTCCATAATCAGACGAAAAGCAGTACACAGAACAATTATACAAAGCAGAGAAGATTATGCATGTGAAAGTATTTTGTAAATAATAAAGCACTACATAAATATAAGGCAGTACTGTTCAAAAGATTATTTTAGCTGAAAAGTGATTAAAAGATCTTTACACACACACACAGTCTTCTTCTTCTGGCCACCCTGTGGCATATGGAGTTCCCGGGTCAGGGATCAGCTCCGAGAAGCAGTGGCAACAACTGATCCTTAACCTACTGTGCCGGCACTGAGCCTGCTCCAGAGATGCCAATTCCAATGTGCCACAGCAAGAATTCCCTAAAATATATTTTAACTTCTGAATTTTCTACCCGAGAAAAGTCAACATTATTGGTCAGGTACCACAGGACTGCTTTTTTCTTTTCGGGTGCACCTGTGGCATGTGGAAATTCTGGGGGCCAGGGATGAAATTGCCGCCACAGCAACAACAACGCCAGATCCCTGCTGAGCCACCAGTGTATCAACCTGTGAGCCTTCCAGGCACTAGAACGTTAATCCTAGCCATCACTGTTACGGGAAGATAGGAAGCTGAGGCTTTGGCAGCAGGCACCCTACTTCTAAGAATGAACTGACTGTGAACGAAGTACAGCACATACCAAGGGAGGCTACAGGCCTCAGTCTGCAAACTATAGGACAGAAGGTTTTCCACAAAAACTTGGAGGTGTAAACTGTAAAATAAGATACCCCCCCCTAAAATATATATACATACACATGCATATATTTTTGCTTTTTAGGGCCACACCCGAGGCATATGGAAGTTCCCAGGCTACCAGTCCAACTGGAGCTGCAGATGCCGGCCACAGCCATGCTGCAACCTACACCACAGCTCACAGCAACGCCGGCTCCTTAACCCACTGTGCAAGGCCAGGGATCAAACCCACAACCCCATGCTCTCTAGTCAGATTCGTTAACCACCGAGCCACGACGGGAACTCCTAGGATATTTTTAACAAGAAGCCTCAGTCTCCAGTTTCAATTCAAATACACGAAATAAACTTAATTAGAAAACGAGGGTAAAGGACTCCTGTCCGCACCAGTCCTTAACTGCTTTCTACCAGGCAGCACTGTGCACGGGGCTCAAAAGGGCCTGTTTGGAGTCACAGACCTGACTCAACCCTCTTTGGCTGTAGGATCCTGAACAGGTGCCTTAATTGCTCTGCACCTCATCTCCAGTTCCTTCTTCAAAACTGGGAAAATGTCTATTCCACAGGGTAGACTGTGGAGCCTGGAGTGTGTGAGAAAGAATGCATGTGTGTATGTACACGCACACACACACACTTATGAAGGTAAAATTAGAATTTCCATAAGTCTACAAACATCTATATCTCTTAGCACATAGTAAGTAAGCATTTAACACATCATGGGTGATATTACTTGTTTTTAGTATCAAAAATAGTATTAAGATCACCAAAAAACCCCACAAAAGAGACAAATAAATTTAAGGATTTTAATGATGTGCAAGGCTTTATCTGACGAGCCCGTCTATGACCAAAGAGTAAGGACACAAAGCCGACTGTCCTGTGCCCGGAGCTTAGCTCTGACTGCCACACATGCCCCCGCGCTCAGGGACCGGGGGGGGGGCACCAATTGACACTGAGCAGCCTTGTCTCTGGGGAAGGAGCTAAGGCACAGGGAGGCCTGGGATAGCCCTGGGGTGACCCTGAAAAGATGCCACGGATTATTCTGGGGGGTCAACAGACTCTCCTGGGATTGAACTCCTGTCTCTCTTGCTGGCCACGAATGGGTGCCCAAATCTGGCAAGGCCCTTTGGCCCACTCTGTTCCTCTGCCCAGCCTGGGATGGGATGTCTCAGTAACGGGGCTGAAAAGAAAACATGAGGGTGGACTGGAAACTTCTGACTCCTCTGACTGCTGGTCAGTGCTAGTGGACAAGAAAAAGTCCTCCCTAACCCTGTACTTACAGCCTGACCACAGACAGAACTTCTGAGGAAAGACAGTTTGATGTGATTGTCTAAGTCTCAGACGACTGATTCAAAATGAAATGACTGGAGGAATTAAGGAGACTGAGAAGTGACACTTGGCTCAGAGGTTAAATAATGAAGACAGCATGGAACAGATCAGCAGGCTACTGGGCCACAGGGGCAGCAGAGAGACAGAGGAGAGGGGCACGTATCACTTTAGACTCTGGGAAGACCCCGCTGTTGCTCTGAGATACGGATGATGAACAAGAGAGGCCGCCGCAGGGAAACTTGCAGGGCACCCTGGACATACTAAGCCACAGTGAGGCTTGAGCTCCAGGAACTTCCTCCAGGTGTCCTAAAACTGCAGATGCTTCAGATTTCCTGGCTGTGGTCCTGGCCAAAGATGCCTCTGCCTATCTGCTTATGATGCAAAGTGGTATCTTTTCTTTTTCCTCTGGTAGCAGGCAAGGTTTCTAGGCTTTGCAATCTCCAGACTAGATTCTGGAAATAAAGTTAAAGTACCTCAAGGGACCTTTCAAGACTTCATAAGGCCCCAAATGACGGCCTGCTGACATACAAAATATTTTACATACGACCAGAGAATAGCATCATCATCTTCTTCTTCTTTTTTTTTTTTGGTCTTTCTAGGGCTTCACCCGGGGTACATGGAGGTTCCCAGGCTAGGGGTCAAATCAGAGCTGTCCGAGCTGCACTTGCAACCTAAAGCACAGCTCACAGCAATGCCGGATCCTTAATCCACTGAGCGAGGCCGGGGAGTGGATCCTTAATCCACTGAGTGAGGCCAGGGAGAGAACCCGAGTCCTCATGGATGCTCATCAGGTTCACTAACTGCTGAGTCACGATGGGAACTCCTTCTTTTTTTTTTAAAGCGAGAGGGGATTTACTGAGAGTTACCCATTCCACAGGCAGAATCAGGTCTGTCTCAAAGGCAGAACATTCAGATGCTAGCTGCTGCTGCTGCTGCTGCTGCTTTTTTTGGCCATCCTCATAGCATGTGGAAGTTCCCGGGCCAGGGACTGAACTGGTACCACAGATGTGACCTGTGTCAAAGCTGCGTCAATGCCGGATCCTTAACCCACTGTGCCACATGGGAACTTATGAGACACTAGATTCTTTTTTTTTTGTCTTTTGTCCTTCTAGGGCCACACCCGCAGGTTCCCAGGCTAGGGGTCTAATCGGAGCTGTCGCTGCCGGCCTACACCATATCAGATCTGAGCCGCATCTGTGACCTACACCACAGCTCACGGCAACGCCGGATCCTTAACCCACTGAGCAAGGCCAGGGATGGAACCCAGAACCGGTTCCTAGGCGGATTCGTTTCCGCGGGGCTTCCGTGGCGGGAACCCCGAGACACTAGGTTCTTGAAGTGAGATAGGAGGAAGGGCTCTGTGTCTGGGGACGACCACACTGTCTTCCTCAGCGACTCTTCGGAACACCAGCCCCCAGACTACACTGGGTCTGGGCTTTGCGAAACTGCAGCGCATACTGCATGTGGAGAGATGTGTGATGGGAACAAACAGAAATACTCTAATCACGAAAAACTCCTAAGACAGCTGAAGAACAACTACATTCACCCAGGGGCTAGAGAACTTTTGTGTTATGGTGAAAAGACTAGGCTCTGTAATTTCTCCTCTAAAAGGTTTTCAAATACAGAGTTAGACACCGAACCAGACAGACACAAGCTAAAGACAAAATGAAAAGCATCTGGGTGGTGGCTTCTCGCAACGGAGGAGAAGACATTTCCTGCTGCTCTGTGTGTCTTCCAACCGCCCAGCACCACCGGCACTTACCTCCTTGTGAGTTTGGAAGTTAATTTACTAAAAAGATTAGTGGAGCCTCGGCTTCGATTCTGCGACAATGGTGTGGCTTCATGGGACAGGCTGGGCGAGGCTGGCGGGCCATTGTATGTGGCAGTGCGCCGCTCCCGGGGCTGGCCGTGGAAAGTACTTCGACTGGCAGTGCCTCTTGGGAAGCGTGTTCGGTCTGGGGTGGTGGCACTGCTAATACTGTGTGTTGAAGCAACTGGCGCTCTCTGGTCAGGAACAGCGCTATGAGAGCGAAAAAACAAAAAACTCATTATTTTTGCTCACAAATCTTGACTTTGCAGCAAACATGGCACACAAACATTTACAACCACAGTATACCTTTTACACAAAGTGGAGAAAACCCACCATGTAAATTCAGAACCAAGGAGTATTTTACAGGACTTAGGAGCAAAAGATGAGTTCCATGGCAAAGGGTACCAAAGGAACAGTATACGATGACACAAAACCTCATGGAGTTTAAGGGAATAGTACATACATGTTTCAAGGACAAGATTAATGCAGGGGAATTCGAGAACAAAGAACAGCTACCTCAAGCTTTTCTTTTTTTCCTTTGCTTTTCTCTCAGATTGCTTACATGCAGAGAACCTTGTCAATATAAAAGAAATAAAGGCTACACAGGTGAAACTGAAGAATAGGCAACTAAAAAGTTTTGGAAGCACGAAAATGAGAAGTACTGTAAAATTCCACATGCTGAAAGCAACCTGGAAAGAAGGGGGGAGTTCTTAGGCTGTTTATAGTATTCAAAGGCATGAAGACACACACATGACCAAGGACACCATGAGACAGGATGTGTTTCACTAAAACCACACACAAGAAGGACGTTGTGGACCACTGTAACGAAACCTTGGACTAGAAAATCCACAGCACAAAATTAAGCAGCAGTGGGTACACATTAGTGTCACAAGGAATGTGCATTGTTCTTACACAGCCTTGAAGTTATCTCCTTCACTGTCTATTGGAGGTAACATCATCTTGGGGTGCCCAGAGGCTGACATGGACATCGACTTCTGATGTCTCAGCCGACAGGTGGAAGATGTGGTACAAACAGAGGCAGGGCTAGCTGCGTAAGCGAACATTTCTGTCAGGCTGGGAGGGGGTTTGGGTTCAGGCAGAGGCAGAAACAACAGTATGATGGACCAGTGACAGAAAGAGCAACCTGTTGTTTAAAGCACATAACCTTCCTCCCCAAACCATCTCATTTCTGTCAAAGAACAAAAAGCTCTTAAACTTGTTTTGGGGATTCTGGAGCAACTGCTCACCTGCATCTGCTTATTTATTTATTTTGCTTTTCATGGCTAAACCTGTGGCATATGCAAGTTCCCAGGTTAGGGGTTGAATCGGAGCTGCAGCTGCCAACCTAAGCTACAGCCACAAAAACACCGGATCCCAGCTGCGTCTGTGACCTACACCACAGCTCACAACAACGCTGGATCCTTAACCCACTGAGCAGGGCCAGGGAACAAACTCACATCCTCATAGATACGGGTCAGGTTCATAACCCGCTGAGCCCCAACGGGAACTCCATGTATCTGCTTTTTTAAAAACAGTAATTTTAGAGGTTTGTTAATAGCTTAAAAAAAAGAACAAACGTGTAAATATTAATGTGAAAATAACGATGATGTCGTCTGAGCTATGTATAAAATAAAACTTATCCTGAGATGTCTCCAAATCGAAATGAATCTATAAAAGGAAGTACACTGGGCTCTCAACCCGTTTCCAAAGCAATGTCAAATTTTATTTTAAATTTATTTTTTTTTGCTTTTTAGGGCCGCAGGTGCAGCATATGGAGGTTCCCAGGCTAGGGGTCAAATTGGAGCTACAGCTGCCAGCCTACACCACAGCCACAGCAACTCAGGATCCTTAACCCACTGAGCAAGGCCAGGGGTCAAACCCGAAACCTCATGGTTCCTAGTCAGATTCGTTTCCTCTGTGCCACAATGGGAACTCCTGTCAATTTTTTTTTGGTCTTTTTTGCCTTTTCTAGGGCCGCTCCCGTGGCATATGGAGGTTCCCAGGCTAGGGGCCAGCAACGTGGGATCTGAGCCGCGTCTGCGACCTACACCACAGCTCACGGCAACGCCGGATCGTTAACCCACTGAGCAAGGGCAGGGATCGAACCCGCCACCTCATGGTTCCTAGTCGGATTCGTTAACCACGGCGCCATGATGGGAACTCCTCCTGACAAATTTTAAATGTCAGTAAAATTATGGGTGTAGTAGTGAACAGCTGTATTTATTGGAGTATCCTATGTAGTTTAAATGTAATTGAGAACTTCCCTATTCAGGGACATTCACTTCTTTATAACAACACTCATAATTCCGAAGGGGTCAATAGAGCCTCATTTCTCAAGGTGGGAAAATTAGTAAGAGCAAATTAACTGTTTATAGAAGAAAAAGACTGACAGAAGTGGCTGCAAGCCTGCAGTTTCACCTGGCACAGACAGCCATGGGACAAAACCACCTAAGGGAGTTTCCCCTATCTTTTTTTAAATTTTAGTTTTTAAAGGGCCGATTGTGAGGCATGCGGAAGCTGCCAGGCTAGGGGTCGAATGTGAGCTGCAGCTGCCGGCCTGCACCACAGACACAACAACTAGGGGATCTGAGCCACGTCTGCGACCTACACCACAGCTCATGGCAACACTGGATCCTTAACCCACTGAGTGAGGCCAGGACTGAACCCACATCCTCATGGATCCTAGTCGGGGCCTTAATCTGCTGAGCCACAGAGGGAATTCCTCCCTATCCTTAACTCCAGCTTGGTCACCATATCTTTGGAATTCCAAGGGGCATTTTCTTTCCTTTAAGGATAATCAGGGATTTAGATTTCTTCAGTGTCTTTCTGCAGAAATCCTTTCAAAGCCTGAAACCTAGAAACCATGATTCTTCCCTCATGCCCACATCCAGAGCAACTGGGACATCTTGTTGGTGTCAACTTCCTAACAGGGCTTTGAGGAGCCCAGTCCTCCTCATTCTTCCTTGACCAGAGCTTCAGCTCTCATGGCCTGGTCCTCAGCCACCTGCCTTCTCTTGTCTCCCGACTGCCAATCTCACACTTCCACACGGCACACAACTGTGAACGTCTTAAAATGCAAACCTGAACTTGTTAACTCATCTGACTGTAACTTGCAAGAGCACCCAGTCTTTAAGGCTAAGTTCAAACGCCTCACCCTGGCATCCCAGTTGCATCCGCAGGGAACCACAGCCTGGTCCCTGCCATCTCTCCACGCTTTACCTTCCACTGGCATCTCCTGGAACTTGACTTCCTGCCCCCCCGATGAGGTACAGTCTCTTGGTCATAGATCAGGTCAGAGAGCTATTCTCTGTGTCTGGAGAGCTGGCACCTTTCTACTTTCACCCAAAACCCCAGAGGTCACTGCCTCCATGAAGTCGTCACTGGCGTCCTCTCCCATCATGAGTTATTCATTCCCTTCTGTGTATTTCGTGTGGGCACCTGCTACTGCACACAGCACTCCACTGCAGTGACTCCTGTCTGCATGTGCGCCCTGGGAAACCCAGCCTGCAACCTCCCCAGGTCCCCAGTGTCAGCAGTACTCAGAGCAGGTGCTCAACAAATGCTCTCCTAACTGAAAGGAGACACTGGAATTCTAAGAGTCCCACTATGAGGGAGAGGTCTTTATAATAAATTGCTCACGACGGTCTGCTTGTCCCTGCATTTCTCTTTGGCAATTCTGCCCCTGATTTGGAGGGTGGCTCTAATACAGTCACAGAACCGGAAACAAATACCTTCTAAAGACGAAACACAGATTCACTTTTGTGTTTCTGACAGTCTTTTCCATTGGCAACAACACCTGAATTCTGTTTTGACAGAAATAGGTTTTGGTCTCTCCATGTCACTGATTCCACCCCAGACTTTCCCTGCTACCCTGGCCAGTGACAGATATACAGACAGGCAAACAGCCAGAGCCTGAAAAACACAGACCCAGGAGAGAGCTCCAGGGCTCCTGTGGGAGCAGAGCTGAGTGTGGGAAGACGTCGAGGCTGAAACTGCTGAGCCCACTGAGGAACTCCTGCAGAAGAAGCACGGCTACCAGATGAACCTTCTCTCCCTGGACTCTTCTAGTTATAGAAATTCATAGATGCCCTTTCTAATTTAAACTCATTTGAATTAGGTTTTTATTACCTGCAACACGGAGTCCTGATTCAATTACTTGAAGAAATACTTTGTTGTTTCTGAGATACACATACAGGTATCCATACAAATAGATACTTACAGTTTACTAATCTTTAAAAAGTTATGGATAAGGGAGTTCCCGTCGTGGCGCAGTGGTTAACGAATCCGACTAGGAACCATGAGTTTGCGGGTTCGATCCCTGCCTTGCTCAGTGGGTTAACGATCCAGCGTTGCCATGAGCTGTGGTGTAGGCTGCAGACGTGGCTCGGATCCTGTGTTGCTGTGGCTCTGGTGTAGGCCGGTGGCTACAGCTCTGATTAGACCCCTAGCCTGGGAACCTCCATATGCCATGGGAGCGGCCCTAGAAAAGGCAAAAGGCAAAAGACAAAAAAAAAAAAAAGTTACAGATAGGCGTTCCCATTGTAGCTCAGCGATAATGAACCCAACAAATATCTGTGAGGATGTGGGTTCAATCCCTGGCCTTGCTCAGTGGGTTAAGGATCCGGAGTTGCGTGTGGCTGTGGTGTAGGCCAGCAGCTACACATCGGATTCGACCCCTAGCCTGGGAACTTCCACATGCCTCAGGTGCAGCCCTAAAAAAAAGACCAAAAAAAAAAAAAAAAAAAAAAAAAAAAGTTACAGACAAATACAACTTTTTTTGTGCTCTGTTATCTGTTCAGAGCAGGTCAAGAGTAAGTGTTTTATCTCCTTGCCCAGCTGCTAACAGTCTCTTGACCCAATTAGGAGTTAGGATCAATGGAGGGAAGGGAGTTCCCGTCGTGGCGCAGTGGTTAATGAATCCGACTAGGAACCATGAGGTTGCGGGTTCGATCCCTGGCCTTGCTCAGTGGGTTAAGGATCTGGCATTGCCACGAGCTGTGATGTAGGTCACAGACGCGGCTCAGATTCCCAGTTGCTGTGGCTCTAGTGTAGGCCAGCGGCTACAGCTCCAATTAGACCCCTAGCCTGGGAACCTCCATATGCCGCGGGAAGTGGCCCTAGAAAAGGCAAAATAGGCAAAAAGCCAAAAAAAAAAAAAAAAAAAAAGGGAGGGAAGAAGAGGCTGGAGAACATAAATGGTCCCAAAGACACTGGGGAAGGAGATGGCTTTCAGGCACCGTCCTGAGCAAAGAGATCCTCAATCTGTTCTCTGTGAGGCATGCTGGCCCCTGGCTGGACAGTGCAAGCAAGACTTTGCGGACAGACACTCTGCAGCAAAAAAAACGACCCTCCTTCAAGTCAGAGACCTTCCTAGGAAAAAAGTGTCAATTGATATACTCACTATAAATTATTAAATTTTGACAATGTCTTTACGGTAGATAAATGAATTATTTCTTTAGATATTTAATCATGTCACACCATGAGTTCCACAAAGCAAGAAACAAAGTAGATGCATTTTTTTGTCTTCCTTCAAAGTTTACTGTTTAGGAAACAGTAAACTCAATAAATTTTGCAGAGTTTCAAGTTTGCACAAAGTCACAAAAATTGTACTTACAACAGACAACCCCAACATCAAAATGGGCTGTATCCAGTTGGTTGCTGTGAAAGCTACACAACCCCCACCCCCAAAAAAGGGGTAAAAACGTTGGTTATATTTCACAGACTACCCCACAACAATCTACATAAACAAAACAGTAACTGCAGTATGTTTCTGGTATTTCTGGGTCTAAGGAAGAATCATTTTTAATTAATTTATTTTTTAGAATCATTTTTTAAACTGTAACTTACAGAAACAGCAATGTTTCTTAAGATTCAAGTTCTGTGAAATTCCTATTAATCTTCCAGTTTTATTTTATTTTTTTTTGTCTTTTTGTCATTTCTTGGGCCGCTCCCATGGCATATGGAGGTTCCTAGGCTAGGGGTTGAATGAGAGCTGTAGCCACTGGCCTACATCAGGGCCATAGCAACGCAGGATCCGAGTCGCATCTGCAACTCACACCACGGCTCACGGCAACGCCAGATCACGCCAGATCCGTAACCCGCTGAGCAAGGCCAGGGATCAGACCCGCAACCTCATGGTTCCTAGTAGGATTCGTTAACCACTGAGCCATGATGGGAACTCCAATCTTCCAGTTTTGTATTTGCGTCTATAAGCTTTTCTTTAAAATTATAATCCACTTATCCTTATTATTATTATTTTTGGCCACACCTGCAGCATGTGTAACTTCCTGGGCCAGGGATTGAACCCAAGCAGCTGCAGTGACAACTCTGGAGCCTTAACCCACTACACCACAAGGGAACTGCCTTATGGTTATTAAAGCAAAACTATTTTCAATCTGTTTGATATATTCTGAAATGGAACATTTTGGTTGCTGATTCAAAGCATACTTAGTGACTGGGCAAAAGCAGAATTAAACACAACACAAAGACATATGTTTTAACCATGGTAAAAAGGCCTTTACTCACGCAGCTTCATTAGCCATGATCATTCTCATGTTGGAATTCTATAAAACCCTCACATATATAAGAACAAAAGCACCAACACACTGAAAATGGAAACTAATGACCTTCTTTCAGAAATTAACATGTATCCAGGTATCCTGTACCTCACTAATATTTTAGTCAAGGGATGAGATAAATATATGGGAGAGGAAAAAACAACAATCTCCTAAAGAAGTCATCTGTGCACAGAAAAGACTCAGTGCATCTAATTTACGACTCAAGCATGTATTCTAAGGGTGAGAAAGTTATCACATTTAGTGCCTTCCTTAATTGAGAGGAAAGAATATGGCCACTAGTTTGGCAATGAATCCTCCAATGTTTTCCCATCACTTTTTGATTCATTTTAAAATAGAAAAGACAATGCAGATATTATTAAACTACAGGCCCATCTTGTGTGGCTGGAGGCTCTACTAAAGATAAAGACTACACTTTCAAAAACAAAAGTATTAAATAATTGATGCCGACATGTGCAATGAGGTCCAGGTTGGGATAAGAAGGAGGCAGCCCCACTGAGGAAGGTGTCTCCAGGTAGAACACAGACAGATAATGACTCCAAAGAGATCAGAGAATTCTTAAAACTATTTCCAAAGAGTGAGCTCTGAATAACTGTATGGAAGGAGAATCAGAGGAGCACGGGCACACACACAAACACACAGCAAGGAAGCAGCTAGGAGACCTTGGTCTTAAGTCTTTTAAAACATCTGACTCCGTACTGCAGAGAACCATATACACCCGAAGGTTCAAAAGGAAATCTGACAGAATAGTTAACAATTTAGAAGAATCTGTAAAAAGGGTCATGCAACATTTTTCTAGCTCTGTAGACTAAAATCCTCTTAACTAAGTCTTCTACAGCTATCTTCTAAAAAATTTTACTTAAGTAAAGTTGTTGGAGAAGGTGTTAGTTTCTGCTGTGCAGCGAAGTGATTCACTTCTACGTGTGCTCTTCCCATCTGGTTCACCACAGGGTCTTGCCTATGGTTCCCCGCCCTGTATCCAGTAGGATCTCGTGGTTTACGTCGACAGAACTCTTCTAGCCAATCACTTTAAAGTGAAAGAAGTTTGATGGATTTGAGAATGTGACTGTAATATAAGAAAACTGACTAAGGAGCAGCCCACCATTAAAAGACAAACATACCGATCATGAATTTGTAAGCTATCTAGCCCAGAAGTTACTGATAATCTTACATAAAAAGCTTCTACCTTCCTGTCAATTCAAACCTACATGGTCTGTGGAGGAGTGGAATGATCAGTCTGGTCTTAGGAAAGAGGAAAGAATTTGTACTTTTAGACTGTTAGGAAAGTTAGTGATCAAACATGTTGTTTGACTAATGAGATCTAAAGGAAACAGAGACCTTACAAAGCAATTTCAAAAAGAAGACGTTAGAAGAAAGGAAGAAAAAACAACTGTGATGCTCCACATGGGACTGTGATGTGACCAAACAATATTTGGGTTGAGAGGCCAGGGGACAATGAAAGACGATGTGGACTTATTTTATCGATTTCTACTCCAGAACTTTATCTGCTCACTTTGACCTTATCTCACCGTTTTTGTTTTTGTCTTTTTTTTTTTTTTTACATTTTCTAGGGCCGCTCCCACAGCATATTCCCAGGTTAGGGGTCTAATCGGAGCTGTAGCCGCCGGCCTACGCCGGAGCCACAGCGACGCGGGATCCGAGCCGCGTCTGCAACCTACACCACAGCTCACGGCAACGCCGGATCCTTAATTCACTGAGCAAGGCCAGGGACTGAACCCACCACCTCATGGTTCCTAGTTGGATTCGTTCACCACTGAGCCACGATGGGAACTCCTATCTCACCACTTTGCATTTAAGTTTATGCCATTCTTCTGAAAAGAAGGAAGGAAAATATGCCTGTCTGGAAAATCTGTTCTATGCAGAATATATTTACCTACTCTAACAATCCAACTTTCTTTCCTCTCTCCTCAAACCTTACCTCTACTCCATGACCTCTGGATCTACTTAATTCCACTTTTCTGACTCTATTTCTTGAAGTTTCTGGGCCAGGGATCAGATCTGAGCCACCGCTGTGACGACCTATGTCACAGCCGCAGCAACTCCAGTTCCTTTCACCCAGAGTGCTGGGCCAGGGACTGAATCTGCATTCTGGCTCTTTGGAGACGCCACCAATCCTGTCACACCACAGCGGGAACTCCAACTTAGTTTTTTTTTTTAATTTACTTTTTTTTTTTTTTTAACTGTTAGAATTTTTTTTTTGGCCATGCTACAGCATGCAAAATTTTCCAGGCCAGGGATCAAACCTACGCTTCAGAAATGACCTGAGCTGCAGCAGTGAAAATGCCCATCTGTAACCTGCTAAGCGATGTGGGAACACCTTACTGTTCGTGTTTTATTTTTTTTGGTCTTTGGTCTTTTTAGGGCCGCACCCCGTGGCATACAGAGGTTCCCAGGCTAGGGGTCGAATTGGAGCTGCTGCTGCCGGCCTACACCACAGCCACAGCAACTCGGGATCCGAGCCGTGTCTACGACCTACACCACAGCTCATGGCAACACCAGATGCTCGATCCACAGAGTGAGGCCAGGGATCGAACCCGCAACCTCACAGTTCCTAGTCGGATTTGTTTCCACTGTGCCACAATGGAAACGCCTTTCGTATTTTAAATCACGCTTATCCAACATGCATTTGCCCCTCCACCTGGTTAAACGCACTCACAAGACCGCACTCTCCATGTCTTGGCTGCTCCAGTGTGTCTCTTCTAAGGTGACGACTACACTACTTCTTGCCCACCCGGCCCTCTGGCGCACTCTGTCCTGTAACCCTACCTTACCTTGAACTCCACGTCCTCCTGGGGCAGGGCTCCCTGACTCAGGTCCTCATCCTTCCCCCCAACACGTGCAAAACTGTCTCCATCTCCCTGTTCTCAATTCCACATCTGAACCCTAGCTTCCTATCTAGGCCCTCTGGGAACGCTCCCTTGTTGAATTCAACCCTTCTAGTCATGAGACTCAGGCAGCCAGGAGGATCGGCTGTGGAAAATGAGAGGACCCTGGAATCCTACAATCTCACTAAAACTTCACATTAAACTTAACTTACCATTAGAGAATACTTACCACTATTACTTGAATTTTGATTATAAAAACTGAGAAGTAAATAATATCCTTCCATTTCTCTTGGGAAAGAACAAATTTTCTTGCAAACAGGTAAAACTTCATACCTGTTTTCTTTGCCATTCTGAATTACTGAATGTCTATCAGCTGTAGTTCTTTCACTGCAAACATAAGTATTCCGCCGTGTCATTCCACCGGATGCTGTATTACTCTATTTAAAAATAAACGGAAGGGGGCATTTTTGTCTTAAACTGTTTAGTAAGTATAGTACAATGGAAAACAACAACACTCATTTAAATAAATCTATACTGAAATATCATTATTGCCAAGTACTAGCCAAGAGATGAACACAAGAGGAAAGGCAGTAACCTCTGCCCTACCTCCATTATTTCCTCAACCAGAATTCCAGAGATTCACTATTTTCCAAAGGTAATACTTTCAAACTAAAAAATTAGAAGGCAAGGATTATAAATTAAAACTATTAACATAAAACCAGGTAAATCTGCATGACCCTGGGTTTGACAAGGGATTCATGCATATGACACACGAACAAGATTAAGAAAAAATAGGTAAATTGGGATTTGATCAAAATTAAAACATTTTGCATCAGAGTTCCCCTCGTGGCTGAGTGGGTTAAGAACCTGACATAGTGTCTGTGAGGACATGGGTTTGATCCCTGGCCTTGCTCAGTGGGTTAAGGATCCATCATTGCCGCAAGCTACGGTGTTAAGTCACAGATGTGGCTGGGATCTGGCATCGCTGTGGCTGTGGTGTAGGCTGCACATGCAGCTCCAATTGGACCCTTAGCCCAGGATCTTCCAAGTGCCACAGGTGTGGCCCTAAAAAAACCCCCCAAAAAACAACAAAAATTTGTGCATCAAAGAACATTACTAAGAATGTGAAGAGAGATTCTACAGAACAGGAGAAAATACTTGCAAATCCTTTATTTGGTAAAGGTTTAATATCCAGAATACATAAAGAACTCAACCACAATATGGAAAACAAACCAATTTAAAAATGGGCAAAAGGAGTTCCTGCTGTGGCTCAGCAGTAATGAATCAGACTAGTATCCATGAGGATGCAGGTTTGATCCGGGCCCCACTCAGTGGGTTAAGGATCTGGTGTTGCCACAGTGGCGGTGTAGGTCACAGTGACTCACATCTGGCATTGCTGTGACTGTGGCAGAGGCCAGCAGCTACAGGTCTGACTTGACCCCTAGCCTGAAAACCTCCACGTGCCACAGCTATGGCCCGAAAAAGACAAAAACAAAAAAACAAAACAAAACACAAAGAAAGGGCAAAAGGGCAGTTCCCTTGTGGTGCAGCAGGTGAAGGATATGGTGTTGCTGGAGCTGTGGCATAGGCTGCAACTGAGGTGCAAGTTCAATCCGTGGCCCAGCAACTTCCACATGCCATGGACGTGGACCAAAAAAAGGGGCAAAGAACTTGAATAGGTATTTTTCTAAAGAAGGCACATAAATGGCCAAAGAGCACATGAAAAGATGCTGACCGCCACTGGTCATTTAGGAAATGCAAATGAAAACCACAAAGAGGTACCACTTCACACCTACTAGGACAGCTGTAATAAAAAAAAAAAAAAAAAAAAAACCCAGAAAATAGGAGTTCGCATTGTAGTGCAGTGGGTTAAGGATCTAGTGTCGTCTCTGGAGGCTCAGGTTGCTGCTGGGTGCAGGTCTGATTCCCGGCTTGGTGCAGTGGGTGAAGCAGGTTGCAGCTGCTGCTTGGACTTGACCCCTGGTTCAGGAACTTCCGTATACTGTGAGTACCGCCAAGAAATCCCCCTAAACCAACCAACCAACCAACAAAAAACCCACCCAAAACAGAAAATAACAACTTGGCAAGGATGTGGAAAAAGAGGGACTCAATGGAATTCCTTTGAAGCTCAATGGGTTAAGGATCCAGCATTCTCACTGCCAAGGCATGGCTTGCTGCTGTGGAGTGGGTTCAGTCCCTGGCCCACGAAGTTCAGCATGTTATGGGTGTGGCCAAAATAAGGGGGGGGGGTAGGATTATAACAAAATGACAGTGCAGCTTCGGTAAAAAAACAGTTTGGTGGTGCCTAAAGAGTTAAACATAGAATTACCATATGACCCAGCAAGTTCATTCCTAAATATACATACAAGAAAAATGAGGACTTCCTGTCATGGCACAGCGTAAACAAATACGACGAGGAACCATGATGTTTTGGGTTTGATCCCTGGCCTCACTCAGTGGGTTAAAGATCCAGGGTTGCCATGAGCTCAGATCTGGCACTGCTGTGGCTGTGGCAGCTGTAGCTCCAACAGACCCCTAGTCTGGGAACCTCCATGTGCCTCGGGGGTAGCCCTAAAAAGCAAAAAAAACAAACAAACAAAAAAAGAAAAATGAAAACATAAAGTCCACATAAAAACCACATAAAAACAAATGCTTATAGCGTCTTTACTCACAATAACCAAAAGCTAGGAAGAATCTAAATGTCCATCAGTGGCTGAGCACATTGGCCTCTAAGAGGAATGAAGTACTGACACCTGCAACCACTTGGATGGACCCTGAAAATGTGATGCTGAGTGAAAGAAATCAGTCAAAAAAGGCTTCTATTAAGTACATTTATATGAAATATCCAGAATAGGCAAACCCATCGGGACAGAGAGCAGGTGAGTGGCTGCCAGGGCTGGGGAGGGCAGGACTGGAGAGTGATGACCGGCTGTTCTGATGTGTTAAAAAAGCTTTGGAACTAGAAAGAGGCAGAAGCCACACAACATTGTGAATGTACGAGTTGGCACTGAATACTATGCTTCAAGTGGTTAATCACGTCATATGACTTTCACACCAATTTTTAAAAAGCTGATGCTTTCAAAATTAAAAAGCAAGGAACCATGAGCTAAAAAGTCACAAGTAAAGACTTTTATCAGATCACAAATTTAGTTTTTTATTTTTGTCTTTTTAGGGCCACACAAGTAGCATATGAGGTTTCCAGGCTAGAGGTCAAATCGGAGCTGTAGCTGCCGGCCTACATCACAGCCACAGCAACGCCAGATCCAAGGCAAAAACCAGGTCCTCATGGATACTAGTCATGTTTGTTACTGCTAAACCATGACAGGAACGCCTATCTTTGTATGAAATTTGTTGTTATCCTGGCATTCCCGTTGCAGCTCAGTGGTAACGAACCCAACCATGAGGACGAGGGTTTGATCCCTGGCCTCGCTCAGTGGGTTAAGGATCTAGCGTTGCTGTGAACTATGGTGTGGGTGGGAGACTTGCCTTGGATCTGGCGTTGCTGTGGCTGTCATGTAGGCCAGCGGCTGCAACTCCGATTGGATCCCAGCCTCGGAACCTCCATATGCCATGGGTGTGCCCACCTGAATACAGTGAGTGGACAATGTACAAAGAAACTCCGAAGGCTAATGGGAGAAAACTGTAATAACATCACCTTTTCCTTTATAAATACTCAAACATGAGTGACTGATGATGCTTGGAGGTACATTTTCAAAAGGCGGGTGTGTGCAGATGAGTAGGGCAAGGGAACGGAAGTCGTGAAGGGACAAGGTCCTTTCCTCCATCTGGTAACAAGAAAGGTTGGGACTGAATTCACATTGCCGGGCTGTGGAATGTGACCCACCAGACAGCACGAGGAGGTCAAAGGAGCAATACCTTTCCACACAGGGTTGACCATGTGTACAAGGTCAGAGGATGGAGCAGACAGATCCCTTGGCTCTGCCACAGGCCCCACACCAAGAACAGGACACGGGGAGCAGCACAGCTCCCACGTGGGTTCCTCGCCCTGGGGTTTCTTGAGGGGAGAGGGAAGGCTTGGTCACTGTTAAAAATGTGGTTACAGAATATCCTTAGAATGGTTCATTTGCTGCAAATTCTTCTTAAAATTATTTCTAGAGTCTTTCAGTTATAAAAAACAAGTCAAGGGGGTGTAACAAGCAGCTTGATGCTGATCGTTAATGACACAATGCTACAACCAGGAACGCTGCTCAAAGTAAATCCAAGATGTTCTCATGGCAAGAAAAAAATCTGTAACTATGTATGGTGACGTGTTAACTACACTTAAGATTGTTTCACAATAAATACAAACATAAATTCATAAAAAAATTACTTCTGGAGTGCTGATAAAAATAATAATTACTATGTTAAGCCAGAGAACACATTTCAATTCACAGAAAAGTTCCTGAAATGGAACAGATTCAATTCAACGAATTCTACCTACTTCCTGAAGAATGTTGCTAAGGACAGGGGTTAAGAGACTGATTCAGGTCAGCAATATGATTATAGACAATCACCTAACATTTCTTCACCTCAAAATTTAGCTAATACAGAGAAAAGGACTTGGCATGGTCCTTGGCACATGGTAAGGGCTCAGTCAACTTGAGATGCACGGCAAACACCACATCCCTGGAAGCTAGACCTCAGAGACCTGCACACATGCTATTAGGCTCCTGTTGGCAGTCACCTGTCTGCACTGGCAATAATTGGTTTATTGACCTTGTTAGACCATGATGTCTTTCACTCTCTCAGCGCCCGATATAATCTAAAGCTTGGCAGATGTTTACATAATAACCATAAAGGGTCTGACCACTCATCCTGCGGGATGGTCTCAACAAGAAACACCTATTCGCAGCAGGGGATCGCTCCAGGTTCAGACTGGACATGGCAGCTCAGCAGGTAGGCATCCCAGGCAGAGAACACAGGAGCAAAATGTCTAGATCATTCTAACCCTACAATCCTAGGCATGCTCTAGAGCTCAAAAATACTTACACTTGGGACAGTGGAGCTTTTCTTACGTTCAGGAATATCCGCCTTATTGGGATTACTTGCATTCCCAAGCATGGGACTGGCAGGAGCGATTCCCTTTCCTCCAACAGCACTGCCACTTGGTTTCCGGGAGGGAATTCCATCTTCTTTGAGGTCGCTATCTGCAGTGCTCGTCTGGCTCCTTTTTGGATACGCCACAACTGAAGGAATGGCTGGTCCAGCTAAAATAAAGAGTTCACGTTTAAAAAGTCAGAAATTTTTTTTTTTTTTTCCCAGCAATGTGGGATCCAAACTGCATCTGCGACCTACACTACAGCTCATGGCAATGCTGGATCCTTAACCCACTGAACGAGGCCAGATATTGAACCTGAGTCTTCATGGATACTCGTCAGATTCGTTTCTGCTGAGCCATGACGGGAACTCCAAAATTTCACTTATTAACTCCTAATTTTTTTTTTTTTTTTTTTTTTTTTTTGCTTTTTTTAGGGTCACACCTGCAGCATATGGAAGCTCTCAGGCTAGGGGTCAAATTGGAGCTACAGCTGTCGGGCTACACCAAAGCCACAGCAACGCAGGATTTGAGCTGAGTCTGCGACCTACACCACAGCTCACAGCAATGTCGGATACTGAGCCCACTGAGTGAGGCCAGGGATCAAACCCGAATCCTCATGGATCTCAGTCAAGTTCATTAATTGCTGAGCCACTAAGGGAACTCCTAATTTTCTCCTTTTTGAAAGTGTCTTTTACCCTCTTTTTTTCTTTCTTCTGCTGCGCCTGCAACATACAGAAGGTCCCAGGCCAGGGACTGAATCCAAGCCACAGATGCCACCTCTGCCACAGCTATGGCAATGCTGGATCCTTAACACACTGTGCCACAGTAAGAACTCCCAAGGTGTTAATTTTCTTCCTTAATTAATAAGCTTATAGGAGTTCCCGTCGTGGCGCAGTGGTTAACGAATCCGACTAGGAACCATGAGGTTGCGGGTTCGGTCCCTGGCCTTGCTCAGTGGGTTAAGGATCCGGCGTTGCCGTGAGCTGTGGTGTAGGTCGCAGATGCGGCTCGGATCCTGCGTTGCTATGGCTCTGGCGTAGGCTGGTGGCTGCAGCTCCGATTCGACCCCTAGCCCGGGAACCTCCATGTGCTGTAGGTGCGGCCCTAGGAAAGGCAAAAAGAAAAAATAAATAAATTAAACCCATGCACCTACAGCCAACTAATCTATGACAAAGGAGGCAAGAATATACATGGAGAAGAGACAGCCTGTTCGGTAAGTGGTGCTGGGAAAACTGGACAGCCACGTGGAAAAGAATGAAATTAGAACACTCCCTAACACCATACACAAAAATAAACTCAAAATGGATTAAATACATAGATATACAAGCGGACACTATAAAACTCTTAGAGGAAAACATAGGCCAAACACTCTCTGACATAAATGACAGCAATATCTTCTCAGATCCACCTCTTAGAGTCATGACAGTAAAAACAAAAAGAAACAAATGGGACCTAATTAAACTTCAAAGTTTCTGCACAGCAAAGGAAATCTGAAACAAAACAAAAAGACAACCCACAGAATGGGAGAAAATAGTTGCCAATGAAGAGACTGACAAGGGATTAATCTCCAAAATTCATAAACACCTCCTATTGATCAATACCAAAAAAACAAACAACCCCATCAAAAAATGGGCAGAAGATCTAAACAGACATTCTCCAAAGAAGACATGCAGATGGCCAAAAAACACATGAAAAGATGTTCAGCATCACTCATTATTAGAGAGATGCAAATCAAAACCACTATGAGGTACCACCTTACACCAGCCAGAATGGCCAGCATCCGAAAGTCTATAAACAATAAGTGCTGGAGAGGGGGTGGAAAAAAAGGAACCCTATTACACTGTTGGTGGGAATGTAAATTGGTGCAACCACTGTGGAAAACAGTGTGGAGATGCCTCAGAAAAATAAAAACAGAACTACCTTTTGATCCAGCAATCCCACTCCTGGGTTATCTGTCGAGAGAAAACCATGACTCACAAAAACACATGGACTCTGATGTTCACTGCAGCACTATTCACAACAGCCAAGACCTGGAAACAACCTCAGTGTCCATTGACTGAGGAGTGGATCAAGAAGATGTGGTCCATATACACAATGGAATATCACTCAGTCATTAAAAGGAACGAAATGTCGGCATTTTTAGCAACATGGATGGACCTAGAAACTATCATGCTAAGTGAAGTCAGCCATACAATGAGACCCCAACATCCAATGCTTTCACTGACATGTGGAATCTGAAAAAAGGACAGACGGAACTTCTTTGCAGAACAGATGCTGACTCACAGACATTGAAAAACTTATGGTTTCCAAATGAGACAGTTTTGGGGGTGGGGGGATGTACTGAGGGTTTGGGGTGGACATGCTGTAAAATTTGGTTGTGATGATTGCTATACACCTATAAATGTAATAAAATTAAGTAATTAAAAAAAAAAGAATTTTGGAAATGAAAAAACCCTCTTGAGCTATTTCCTTATGCTAAAATGGGGGTTTGGTGAGTTCTTTTTAGCTCTAAAATTTTCAGAGCTGGAAAGAAAAAAAAAAAAAACGGCATTACCAATCTGGGTGGATTCTGTGTGCTTAAGGAAGAATTAACCTAAGATAGTTACTAGATATTAGAAAACTCCATTACCAGATTTCTTCCAGGATTTTAGGAACAATTCCCTTTAAACTGGTTGACTCAGAGCAATGTGTCGACATTTTGCTAATTTCTCTGCAGGCACTGAAAACCTCTCCATGTCAGCAACTAATGTGAACAGAAGAGACACAGACCCAGATCGACACTTGGTTTACAAAAGCCATTTGCACAAATCCTGGCATTCGATGAATTTTGAGCTCCCTATTACACCCTGAACAGCAGACATGTGGACAGTGTACTGACAGGGCCAGGACAACGGGCTGCTTTGGGCCAAACCATATAGAGAGGCATCCGCAGCAGGAAGAGAAGTCGAAGCCCAGCAGAGAGTCATCATTTCTGGTGCAAAACCAAAGCTGCTGACCCCTGGGTACTCTGTGTAGTTCCAAGTGCCAAATCTCCAGGTGAAAGAACAGGTGTGGACAAAGTCCAGAGAAGAGAAATGAACCGAAAGAGAGACGAATGGGTGTTCTACATGAGGACTGTTCTGTTTTTGTTTTCTGGGCCACACCTGCGGCATACAGTGATCCCCAGGCGAGGGGCTGAACTGAAGCTACAGCGGCTGGCCTACACCACAGCCACATCCACGCAGGATCTGAGCCACGTCTGTGACCTACACCACAGTTCACGGCAACACTGGATCCTTAACCCACTGAGTGAGGCCAGGGATCGAATCCGCATCCTCATGGATACTAGTCAGGTTCATTAACTGCTGAGCTACAAAGGGAACTCCTGAGGATGTGTTTTTAAGTGCTAAGACTAGGGCAGCATTAATTTGGTCCCTGCATGTTGGAAGCAAAAGAAATAACAGTATGTGAATAAACAGACACAAGCTAGAGACCCTGGATTCCAACGCACGGGGCTGCCTTAAGGAATAACCAAGTTCGGCAGGCACAGGCTTTAGGGTCCTAAGTCTCATGAAAGATTCACTTCTAAGGTGAAAATTTTTAGGAGTGAGGGTATTAAGACACACCAAAAGCTAGAGTGTGGCTGAGAATGACACAGATCAAAAATTTAGGGAGTTCCCGTCATGGCGGAGTGGCTAACGAATGCAACTAGGAACCATGAGGTTGCAGGTTCCATCCCTGGCCTTGCTCAGTAGTTAAGGATCTGGTGTTGCTGTGAACTGTGGTGTAGGTCGCAGACTCGGCTCGGATCCAAAGTTGCTGTGGCTGTGGCGTAGGCCAGTGGCAACAGCTCCAATTAGACCCCTAGCTTGGGAACCTCCATATGCCGCGGGAGCGGCCCAAGAAATGGCAAAAAGACAGCAACAACAAAAAATTAAACCAGGAGCTCCCGCTGTGGTGCAGCAGGTTAAGGATCCAGCATTGCTGCAGCTGTGGGGTAGGTTGCAGCTACAGCTTGGATGTGACCCCTGGCCCGGGAACTTTCATATGCTGCTAGTGTGACAAAAAAGAAGAAAGAAAATTAATGCAGTGTAGGGGGCACTCTACATTTTCCAGGGCTGTGCCGTCTGATGTAGTAGCCCTGGCCACAGATGGCTATAGAAATGTAATTAGATAAAACTGAAAATCTCTTCCTCGGTTCAAGGGCTCAATAGTCCCCCGTGGCTAAGGTTTCCACCCAGCCAGGCCTTACTCAGAAAATGCCTACTGAATGTACCAAGGAGATCAGAGCCTTGAGATAAATATGCCAGCACCTTCAGGACTGCTTTGAAAGAAATGCCAAGAAGGGAAGTTAAGCAACTCCAACCCCAGTGGGCCATAAGCGAAAGGATGCCTGCCCATGTTAGGAGGCCTCCTGGGTAACAGAAGACTCCAAGAGAACACACTGGATGGTCCCAAGTTCCTTACCATGGTCACTGTACCGCCGCTGCTTCTGGCTTGAAGAGACACTTCTTTGCACTTTGTGGTGAGGAGACTGGCCAGTGCTGTTGTTGAGGTCACTGCTTGGCCTAACCTTAGCAAGTGAAAGATTGCTGCTAGAACTGGAATCACTAGCATCCAGCTAAGAGAGAATGAGAAAAACAGAGCAAACCACAACACGAGCCCAAATGTTTTATTAAGAAACTAAAAACACACAAACCTCTTATAAACAGTTCATTCAGAGATAAGAATTACAATGAATGTACAAATGCGACCACCCTAAACTCAGGCAAAAGTATTTTTCTGACCACTGGAAGAACTCAAACAAGGAAAGATAATCTATGAATTTCTTTCTATGCTTTTCCAGAAAACTTCATCTGATACTTTACATCATTTAAAAACTATTCATGACTATAGGTGAACTTAATGAAAACCAAGTTATTAAGATCATCTTAAAATTAAAACAGTAACTCATAACAGTCATAGGAGTTAGATTGGTTATTTGAAGGTAAATTTTAAAATGATATGTCCAATGTTATATATATAGCAATATATATACAGCACCAAGAGAAGAGTTTACATGAGCTAATAATTTATCAAAAGGGTATTTCAGGTTTTTCTGATAATTCTTACCTCTGAAGATTTTCTCCCCAACAACAAATATGTAGCTGTGATTTCATCATATTTCATCTTACTAAGAGATTCTTGAATTTCTTCTTGTGAATATCCCATTCCCACCATAATATCTAAAAGAGGGAATGATACAATTTATGTGTTTTGTTTGGTTAAGAAATCCTTATGTTACAGGGTAAAAGATTTCCTTTATTTGATCCAAAAGATCACACATTTTCTAATATTAACAGGTAGTTACTGTGTGCTATGAAAGGAAACTGCAAGTAAATTCCTAAATATGACAAAACATACAAGCTGATTTGAGTAACTTACGCCTAACTCGCCATCATTCCCATTTTAGTCAAAAACAAGACACAAGCATGTTACTGGAACACACACAGGCTCGCAAGCCCAGGGCCATTACCTATTCTTTTCTGGTCTGCAATGTCCAGTTCGGGTTCAACAAATGGCTTAAGTTCGTCCTCCTCATGCCCTGCGTTGATCCACCTGTCCTTCATGATTTGCTGAAAGGCGAACTGTTTATTAGTAGTGCAAAAGGGAACACTCTGATACTCTCCATGTCCAGGAAAATTTACTTTCAACATTTCATCAACTATGGCTGAAACAGGTCTCGATCTTCTTTTATTTATTTATTTTTTTGTCTTTCTGTCTTTTTCGAGGGCTGCACCCACGGCATATGGAGGTTCCCAGGCTAGGGGTCTAATTAGAGCTGTAGCCGCCAGCCTACACCACAGCCACAGCTACACTGGATCTGAGCTGCATCTGCGACCTACACCACAGCTCACGGAAATGCCAGATCCTTAACCCACTGAGTGAGGCCAGGGATCGAACCCGCAACCTCATGGTTCCTCGTTGGATTCGTTAACCACTGCGCCATGACGGGAACGCCCTCGAGCTTCTTTTAAAACCCTCGGGATAGTACTCAACAGGCCACATACACCAAGCAAAGTTCTAAAATACTCCCAAGTTGTTAGGTGTTCCTCCCTAAGGGATTACCTCTAGCGTGCCCCGTTTTATTGGATTTAGCACCAGGAAGCGTTTGAGAAGGTTTTCACAGTCTGTGGACATGTAGAAAGGGATTCTGTATTTCCCTCTCAATACTCTCTCTCTCAGTTCCTTTAGGGAGATAAAGATGAAAGAAAACTAGTGAGTCAACTTGTCGGTTAAAGAAGAACTCAAAAACCCCAGTGAAACAACAATGCAGCTGCTTCTCATACCTTCAGGTTCTGGCCATCGAAGGGGAGGGAGCCGCTGACGAGCGTGTACAGAATGACGCCGAGGCTCCACACGTCCACCTCCGGCCCGTCGTATTTCTTGCCCTGGAAGAGTTCTGGGGCGGCGTACGGAGGACTGCCGCAGAACGTATCCAGCTTACCGCCAAGAGCAAACTCATTGCTGAAACCAAAGTCGGCTATTTTAATGTTCATGTCCGCATCTAACAATAGATTTTCAGCCTAGAGGGAAAACATCAAAACAAAAATGAAATTTAGCCAAAATATAATCAGAACTGTGACAGCATCTGGCATTTCATAAAAGCCTTTTGTAACAATTTAAAGAGCTTTTCAGTTAGGAATGAGGGGCTTAAAAAAATGGATACTTGCTCTAAGTGGACTGTCACGTTTCATAAACACTGATGAATAAGCTGCGGAATGGTTCTTATTGAGGAGGGGAGAATCCTAAGCATCCTTCACCATAAAGACCACTGTTACTTTCACTTGTTCCAACATACATCACATGGCAACTACACACCAGGTGTGACAGGAGTGTCTGGATACACAGGCAGACAGGGACCAGTGTTCAAGGAGCGCACACTTTAGAAGGGGAGAGGCAGGAAAGTTAAGTAGCTGTGGCGGGGGCGGGTGGGCTGTAGGACTGACACTGAAAGGTAGGCACAGCTCCCTGAGGGGGTGACACAGAAGCGGCTGTCCAGAGGATTAGTTGATCATAGTGGGTGTGCTGATGAGAGGTATTTCAGACGGAATAAACAGTCTGAAAACCCAGGCCATGAGAGAGAACAAGTTTTACTCCAGAAATTGAAAAGCAGCGTGGGGCAGAGAGACGGCTGGGGATGAGGTCGCGGCTGAAGTACAAAGGGCAGCCAAGTGAGTTGAGGTCGGGAAGTGTGTGTGGGTTTTTAACCTAAGGGCAATGGGAAGCCACTGAAAAGTCATTTAAGCAGGGAAATGACAATCCTATTTATCTGTGCTTTTAAAGGATCATTCTGGTTGCAATGCAGGAAACAGACATGGAAGAAAGAGGCAAAATTGGAAGCAGGGACAAGCCAGGTAAGAGGCCAGGGTAATAAGCAAGTATGAGATGCTGGTGGGCTGGACTCGGAAAATATGAACGAGGGTAGCAAAAAGAGAGCTCAAGTGATACTGAGGGACAGTGGCGGAAGCACCTGGGGACTGAGCAGACAGCAGAGCAAAGGAGAGAGAGGCACCTGAGGGGCATCAGTCACCACAATGAGAAATTAAATTCAAGTACAGGAAGGAAGGGTTTAGGCTGTTGAGCTTGCTGAACCTGAGTTGCCTGAGGGCTGCTTAGGTGAAGGTGTCCTTTTTGTGAGCTGGATACGAAAATCTAGAAGAGAACCCCGGCTGCAGGAACAGGGTTGGGGTCACTAACACATGGGTGGCCACAGCACCGACTAACGTTGATGAGAACGCAGCAAGGGTGGAGCAGCAAAGCAACAAGCTAACGGAAGACAATGTCGTGAGCAAAGAGGGGAAGGGGTACCAAATGAACAGCGAACCTAGACCATGTTTAGAGAGATGTGGTTGTGACGGTGAAGAGAGAAAGGAGGTGTATCTGGAAGGAGAGTCAGGGTGGGGAAGTTTTTGGTAAAATAGAGTAGAGATGTGAGCATGTTCTTATAAATGCTGCTAGTGGAGTTCCCGTCATGGCGCAGTGGTTAACGAATCTGACTATGAACCATGAGGTTTCGGGTTCGATCCCTGGCCTCACTCAGTGGGTTAAGGATCTGGTGTTGCCATGAGCTATGGTGTAGGCTGCAGATGTGGCTAAGATCTGGCGTTATTGTGGCTCTGGCGTAGGCTGGCGGCTACAGCTCTGATTAGATCTCTAGCCTGGGAACCTCCTTATGCCTCGGATGTGGCCCTAAAAACAAAAAAGACAGGAAAAAAAAAAAAAATGCTGCTAGTGAAACAAAAAAGTTGAAGAAACAAGAGCTGGGAGGAAATGGGCAGAGTGAAACAGCTCCTGTAGGGACAAAGGACCCAGAACACAGAGGTCATCAGAGGTACCCCACTGTCCTGTAACAGGAGGAATATTCTGGAAGGTTAAGGCAGCTAAGCTTGAGGGCCTGCTGGGAAAAACCAAGTTTCTGCCCGGTGTTTCTGTTTTCTCTGTGAAAGAGAAAACCTTATCCTGTGCCAGAGAGTGAGGGCAGAAGTGGAGAATTGGGAACCAGGTCTCAAACAACCACTGCTGTTACCAGGAGAGAATGCTGAGTGGAGAAAGAGAAAGGAAACAAGGAGGTTCTGGGCACGCTATCTGGGGTCTAGAGACCCCATCTGTTTGCTGGTACGATGATTTTTCTCTCAAGACCAACTATGTATGAGCTGCCTTAACCAAAATGTAAAATACATTTTTGGATTTCTTTTTCTTTTTTCTTTTTGTCTTTTTAGGGCTGCACCGGCAGCACATGGAGGTTCCCAGGCTAGGGGTCGAAATGGAGCTGCAGCCACCGGCGTACACCACAGCCACAGCAATGCCAGATCCGAGCCGTGTCTGCAATCTACACTACAGCTCACGGCAACGACGGATGCTTAACCCACTGAGCAAGGCCAGGGATCCAACCCACAACCTCATGGTTGGATTCATTTCCACTGCGCCATGACGGGAACTCTGGATTTCTTTTTCTTATTTAACGACGACATCTAATCTGTGCCTCATCTGCGTCATGACCACCAGGAGAACTGAACACACGCAAGCCGAGCATGCACGAGTGGGTGTGCTGTGCCTCACCTTGAGGTCTCTGTGAACGATCCTCTTTTGGTGGCAGTACTGCACTGCAGACACTATCTGCACAGGAGAGACACAAGGTTATTAATCATAACTGATGCAGATTCATAATTCAGAAGAGACTGCTTCATTAATATTCACCCATGCAAAGTACGCAGTGAGAACTTTAATGTCTGTGTGGCTCTCTAAATATAATTTTTTTATGCTCTGAACTTTCCAATTTGGAGAGATTTAGGGGTGAGTGCCTACTGTGGCGTAATGGGATCAACAGTCACTGCAGCAGCAGGGACGCAGGTTCAATCCCCAGCGCAATGCAGCGGACTAAGGATCCAGCGTTGGCACAGCAGTGGCTCAGTCTATCCTTGGCCCAGGAACTCCATATGCTGAAGGGTGGGGGTGGCAGCGTCAGGGGAAGATAGGTGAGGCTGTTTTTTCTAGTTTTAACTACAAAGTCTTTTCTTGGACCCTGCCTCTTGACATTCCAGGGTGCCCTGGACCCTCAGCTGTGCCTGCAGGAAACTCCTAGTTAATTTTGAGTGTGGTGCCTGAGCCCAACAAATCAGTGTGCTCTGAAGGACCCTTGCTGCCCAGGTCCCAGGATCAGAAGGCTCTTATGCAACCATGTAATCAACTCAAAACCAACCTGACAGTCACAGACTACCCATGCCAGGTGTTTATCCAGGTTGGTTCTCCTCCGTCAGTCTGCTCCCTACAGCATTCTCTGCCTTTTGGCTAATGTGGGTTTAAAGGATACTCTTCTCAGGACCAGTTTCCTTTTTCTTAGAATGGAAGAATGAATGAGAACGATCAACTATGAAAACTACCATGTGTGCTAACACTAAGGACCCTCCTATGCTCGGCAAATGGCGCTCAGATTCAGCCAACATTTGATCACCCCTGTGATGAGCACTGTCAAATAATTATTCTTCTGAAATTTCAAAATGGCTAGCAATCTTTTTTTTTCATTAAAAATTTTTTTTTCTTGGCCACCCCACAGCTGTGACCAATGCCACAGCTGCCATCGACGCAGGATCCCTTAAGCCACTGTGCTGCACAGGGGAGCGAAGCCGTGTCCTGGAGCTGCAGGGATGCTGCCAAAGGCCACATTGCGCCAGAGATCGAACTCCAGACTTGCAGTTTTTTAAGTCTTTTTTTTAATCCTCTCCTTTTTAGGGCCACACCCGTGGCATATGGATGGTCCCATGCTAGGGGCTGAATTGGAGTGGCAGCTGCTGGCCTCCACCACAGCTACAGCACCTCAAGATCCAAGCCACATCTGTGACCTACACCACAGCTTTCGGCAATGCTGGATACTTAACCCACTGAGTGAGGCCAGGGATGGAACTTGCATCCTCATGAATACTGGAATTGGGTTCTTAACCTGCTGAGCCACAACAGGAACTCCTAAGTCTCCTTCTTTAATTATAAAAGTTCTAGTAGTTCCCTGGTGGCTCAGGGGTTAAGGATGCACTGCTGTCAGAGCTGTAGCCTGGGTCACTGGGTTTAATCTCTGGCCTGGGAACTGATAACACACCATGGGCACAGCCAAAGAAAAAAAAAAAAGCTTTATAGGTTTATTATAAAAACTTTTAGGAAATATGAAAAGTATTTACAAGTATATGCTTTTATAATCACCAAACAGAGGTAATATCTCTTGTTCTTTTGCTAGTCTTTTCTTTAGCATTATATATGACTACATACATACAAAACTAGCGTTACAATGAAACTACTGCTTATTTCTTCAAACCATCATCAACTTTTAATTGTAGGCACCACAATCAAACACACCTTATGACACTGAAAATAAAAACTCAGAGAGAGCTGTCCTATTGGTTGATATTTTGGCTCAGAATATGCATCAGGGAGCAGCTGGTTGGAGTGAGAGTGGGGGGATGCCTAAACCAAGGCTTCAATAAGCAGCTTCGTACCTTATAAAGTAAGCACTTAGGAGATGGGGCCCTCTCCTAATCAGCTAAAGGAACACTAGCTCCAATGCCAGTGTATCAGTTTTAGAGCATCCACTATTGTGTACTGTCAATTACCCTGTTCTACTTTGGCTGCATGAAAACTAGGCAAATGAAATAGATTTGTTTTCCCCAAAGTAACAGGTTTATTGCCTAGGACTGGGTAAACTTTATCTTACTTCTTTTTCTTTTTTCTGCTTTTTAGGGCAGCACCCGTGGTCTATGGAAGTTCCCAGGATAGGGGTCTAATTGGAGCTACGGCTGCCGGCCTACACCACAGCCACAGCAACCCCAGATCCGAGCCACGTTTGCAACCTACATCGCAGCTCACAGCAAGGCCAGATCCTTAACCCACTGAGCGAGGCCAGGAATCGAACCCGCAACCTCGTGTTACTAGTCAGATTCATTTCCGCTGTGCCACAGCAGGAACTCCTATCTTACTTCTTCTTGATTCAATTTCCACCCCACCCCCATACCGAAATTTTTCTTGTAGATTATTTTCAAATCCTGCTTTTGAACCAGATTTGAGAATTTCCTATCTTTCTCAAAGAGAATTTCTCTTCTATTATGTTCAAGCAACTCAAAGCTAACCTAATGTCAATATACCCTGAAAGTACTCAACTTTCAACTACTGCTTTTAAGCTGAAAGCTGTGATTTCTAAAGGTGTCTGAGAACCTAGATGTTTCCCAGGTTAAACTATGAATGCAAACATACACACATTACTACGTTTAAAACAGATAACCAACAAGGATCTACTGTATGCTACAGGGAACTATACTTAATGTTTTGTAATAACCTATAAGGGAAATGAATCTGGAAAAAAATATATGTACAGCTGAATCACTTTGCTATACACCTGAAACTAACAAAACATTGTAAATGAACTATATATACTTCAGTAAAAAATAAAAGGTTAAAAAAATACAAACGAAAGCCTAATTCACTTCCAGTCACACATGAAAGAACAGAGTCAGCAACACTACCAACCTAGCAAGAAAGAAGCGAGGAAAGAAGATGGAGCCAGGAAATCTATTCTCTTCCTTTGAAAAGAAGCAAGAACCCAGCCAAAAAATCAACAGAGCATAAGCAATAGCTAGAAAGAGAGTGGTGAAGAAAGGGGAGCAGGAAAAACCATCTGTCAGCGAATATGGGAAATAGAGCCTATTTTTGACAGAAAACAGATCAAGTGTAGTGTATTCTGTGTGGCAGGCCTTCCTCTTTTACAAACAGGAAAACGTTTTGTTTAGCTGAAGTAACAAGGTGACTTTGGAAAACCCGGCAATGACACACAGAAGAAAGTGGAGCTCCCACTGGGCACAACAGGACCAGTGGCGTCTGAGGAGAGCTGGGACGCTGCTTTGATCGCCGGCCCAGCACAGTGGGTTGAGGATCTGGCGTTGCTGTAGCCGTGAGCTTAGCTTGGACCTGACCCCTGCCCAGGAAACTCCTTATGCCATGGGGTGGCCAAAAATGAAAGAAAAAAAGAAAGAGACAGGAAAGTAGAAGCACCAACATCATGCTAGATCCTTCCAGGTTTAAATGAGCAGTCTTAAGGACATGCTGTGGCAAGGAGAAGAGATTACGTTAATTTGTAAATCAAGTCACTAACTATAAAAGTACATAAACTAACTTTCATGAACCAACTAATAGATTCGTCCAATAAATGTTTCATAATTTCTGCAGGAAATTTTTTTTTTTGGGGGGGGGTCTCTTCTAGGGCCACACCAGTGGCATATAGAGGTTCCCAGGCTAGGGGCTGAATGGGAGCTATAGCCGCAGGCCTACACCACAGCTCACGGCAACGCCAGATCCTTAACCCACCGAGCGAGGCCAGGGATCAAACCTGCAACTTCTTGGTTCCTAGTCAGATTCGTTAACCAATGAGCCACGAAGGGAACTCCAAGACTTGTTTTGTAATAAAGAGAAATTTGAGCTTCCTTCTACAGGCCACAGAATAAAATAATACCAGAACTGGAAAGAATCTCAGAATTCATCACATTTAACTTCCTGTTTTTACAGCTAGAAACACTGAGAATCAGAGAAATTAACTGATATTCAAAAGTCAGTTTCAACTTTGCTATTTAATAGCTTTTATTTAATTCAAAGTAACATTAGTACTTCTTAATTCTTTTTTTCCTTTTTGTGGCCCCACCTGTGGCATATGGCAGTTTCTGGGCTAGGGATCAACTGGAGCTGCAGCTGCCAGCCTACATCACAGTGTGTAGCAACGCCGGATCCTAAACCCACTGAGCAAGGCCAGGGATTGAACCTGTAACCTCGAGGACACTATGTCGGGTCCTTAACTCACAGAGCAACAATGGGAACTCCGGTACTACTTAATCTTTTAAATTAAACTTAAGCAACAGCAGAGTTCCCACTGTGGCCCAGTGGTAATGAACCCAACTAGAATCCATGAGGACACGGGTTCAATCCCTGGCCTTGCTCAGTGGGTTAAGGATCCAGTGTTGCTACGGCTGTGATGCAGCTGCAGCTGATTCAACCCCTAGCCTGGGAACTTCCATATGCTGCAGGTGTAGCTCTAAAAAACAAAAACAAACCACTTAAGCAACAGCAAAAGTTAAGACATCTATAAGTCCTTAACTAAACACAAAGCAAATCAGGAGGCTTGAAGATCTTGAAAAATCAGTTAAACTTGCCTTTCCAAATATTGCGAAACTCTTAAAAGACTCCTATCTTCTACCTTAACAAACTTCTATGTGAATAAAACAAAATTTAAAGGTTCTGAAAGAAACGAGGTTATACTGGCCATTTAAATCTAGACCTTAAAACCACGGGAGTACAGAGTTCATTTACAGGCAACAAAGTCCCGGCTCCTTCCCTTCACCTCAATCAGGGGTGGGCAGATTACGGCCTGTAGGCTCACTCTGACCCACCTTGTAAATAAAGTTCGCTGGACCCAACCATGAGTGTGTTCATTCAGTTACTGTCTACAGCTGATTCCACACTGCAACAGCAGAGCGTTAAACAGCTGCAGCAGACGGTACGGCCTCCAGGCCTAAAATACTGTCTGGCACTTCACAGAAAGAGTCCGTTGATTCCTAGTCGAAGCAATAGCACCTCATAATGATCAAGAACTTTAGCTCTGGAGTGTGAAGACAAAGGTCGGAATCCGTGGTAGATCTGCTACTTGCCTGCATCAAATTTGGGGCAAATGATTTAATACTGCTTTGCCTCAGTCTCCTCAGCTTCAGCACGCAGAACTGTCCTCCTAACTCCCAAGGCTGCTGCAGGACCTACATTAATGTGGGCGAAGTACGTGTCCCAATATGTAGCAGGTAAGAGTCAATCAATAAACAGGCATCTTTTCTTTTTTTCCTTAGGCTGCATCCTGAGGTGTGCGGATGTTCCCAGGGCAGGGATGGAGCCCGCACCACAGCAGTGACTCAAGCCACAGCAGTGACAGCAAGGGATCCCTAACCAGCTGAGCCACCAAGGAACTCCAATAGGAATCATTACTAATAAAGACAGGAGAATTAAATCACCTTTAGGCTTAAACCCTCTTTACTCAAGTGGGTATCTATTTCAGGAATGGGGTAAAGACAAAGGCTGGGTCATTCACTCACAGGTTAAATGCTACCTGGTTTTGGTTTATGTACAACAAAACTAGTAACAAATTCTGGGATTGTGATGCTCTTCTTGCTAAAAACTTGGAAATGGTTTTAATTAATGCAGTCAAGGTGTCTGAAAGCCCTTAAAAACTAAGGTCGACAATGAGACTAAAATCCCAACTACACAGCTAGAACTAGAACCTGTGGCTACTTCCAGCACAGTGTCTTAGGCATGAAAGTACTTAATAAATTAATAAATTTTTGTTGAATGACCAACCCGTGCTCCATCCAATGGGCCTTAGGACATTTACAGAGGCAAACACTTGTGATCCATACCTGTCTAAATTTAGCTCTTGCTTCCTTTTCCTTCATTCTTCCATGTGCAACCAAATAGTCAAATACTTCACCTATAATTGAGAGAAATGAAAGTAAGCAGAAGTCCTATTTCTGAGCATTAACTTTCCCATAAACTGAAGATGTTTCACTTTTAGCAATGCTCTAATTCTAATTTTGAAAATGTAGCTATGAAGGGAAACAGAACTATGTGGAACTTGAATTAATAAGGCCTTAACTATAGGCAAAGTTGATCAATAAAATCTTTTAAGCTACAGAAAAGCATTCAAATTAAATTCTCCCATTTAACTTATACTCTTATTTTAAAGGTTATGCTTACAGGCTGCTTTAATTAAGAACTCAGCAGTGAAAACTGAGAGGTAAAATGGATACGTTATCAGCGTTAAAAGACGAAGTCGTCACTGTGGGACTACGACAAAGCAGCAATTCCTGAATACATTCATTCATTCAGCAAGTAACTATCGAGTGTCTACCGACGGAGGGTGTTCCAGGCTCTGGGGAAATACAGCAGTGAACAAAACAGAGTTCTCTTCCTCATGGAGTTTATATTCTACTAAGAGGGAGACAGACAATAAACAAATGAATACGCAGCATATCAGATGATAACGAGTACTGTGGGGAAAAACTGGGGGAAGGAAACAGTGTGTGTGTGTGTGTGTGTGTGTGTGTGTGTGTGTGTGTGTGTGTGTGTGTGTGTGTGTGTGTGTGTGTGTGTGTGTGTGTGTGTGTGTGTGTGTGTGTGTGTGTGTGTGTGTGTGTGTGTGTGTGTGTGTGTGTGTGTGTGTGTAAGCATTTTCTGACTACCGCGAGGGAGTGGACACTGTAGTTACACAGGAGATTCTTGAAAGAGACAACAGCAAGGAGGCCATGAATAAGGCTGGAGAAACATGAACAAGAAGGGAGGCAGTGAATGAGCAGAGAGATGGGTGAGAGGGGTGAGAGAAGTGAGAGCGTGACGAGCCCTGTAGGCTTTGATCTCAGTGAGAGGGAGAAGCAGAGGAGAACTTAAAGTCTGACTTTTTAAAAGGCTCACTTGGAGTTCCCGTCGTGGCTCAGTGGTTAACGAATCCGACCAGGAACTATGAGGTTTCAGGTTTAATCCCTGGCCTCGCCCAGTGGGTTAAGAATCCCGCGTTGCTGTAGCTGTGGTGTAGGCTGGCGGCTACAGCTTCGGTTAGACCCCTAGTCTCGGAACCTCTATGTGCCAAGGGTGCGGCCCTGGAAAGAGAGGAAAAAAAAAAAAAAGCTCACTTGGGCTAGAAGAGGGAGAAGAGAGTCAGGGCTCAGGGAGGAACCAGGAGGCCAACTGGGACTACTGCAGTAACAGGACAAAGTGAGGGTGGTTGGGTCTAGAGTGGGAAGAAGCGGTGGTAGAGACAAATGAGGGCATTCAGGACACAATGCAAAGGAAAAGCCAAGAGAACATGCTGGCGAACTAGACATCTAAGCCATAGTTTACACAGCACAAATTTTTTTTTTTGTCTTTTTAGGGTTCCACCTGCAGCATATAGGAGTTCCCAGGTTAGAAGTCTAGACAGAGCTGCAGCTGCCAAGCCTATACCACAGCCACAGCAACATTGGATCCAAGCTTGTCTGTGACACCACAGCTCACAGCAATGCCAGATCCTTAACCCACTGGGAGAGGCCAGGGATTGAACCCATGTCCTCATTACCATAGAGCGACAACGAGAACTTCACCGGACTAATTCTTTAGGAAAGACAGGAGATGCCTCAAGGAATGTATCAGTACTGACAACTGCTTATCAGTTTGAAACAAAGAAACAACCTCTCTTTCCAGGAGCCCAGGGTTTTTGCAAGAGAAAAAAAAAGAAAAAGAAAAAGAAAAAGAAAAAGAAACAACCTCTGAAATCAAGAGAAAGAATAGTAATTTAGCAAACTGGATATAAACTATGTTTGGGAAAAGAATCACATCTACTTCAAATGAAGAATACTTCCATCAGCTTAGCGATAACATTCAACTAAAATATTCTGATATTTAAATAAAGCTTAATTTTAGTTATTTTGGAAGAAAAAGTTATTTTCAACTGTACATAAATATCTGACTTTTAAACATTTAGCCTTAAATCTGAAAAAATTTTAAATAAAGGGTATGACTGCATAATGATTTTTTAAAAGCAATTATATTGATAAGCTACACTACACAATTCATTTAACTACGATTAAATGTCAGCTAAGTAAAATGTCAACATTTTCTATAAGAATGACCTATCTGCAGAATAACATATGTCAAAACAAGTGGTTAAAAAGTGAAAACGAAGATATCATATGGAACAGTTGACTTTAAAAAAAAAATTTTTAATGGATTAAACCCGGTAGTTACAGAGTAACGCAAAGTCCAAGTCTGTCAATACAATTTTGAAATATTTTCATAAATTCAAATGCAATATAAACCTCTTAAGAGATTCTGGAACCATAAAGTCATACAATTATCAAACCAGGAATGTAACCCATATCTCCCCCCCCCCTTATTAAAAATGCCTCAGGGAGTTCCTGTTGTGGCTCAGCAGTAACGAATCTGACTAGCATCCATGAGGACGAGGGTTCAATCCCTGGCCTTGCTCGGTGGGTTAAGGATCTGGCACTGCTGTGGCATAGGCCAGCAGCTGCAGCTCCAATTCTAGCCCTAGTCTGAGAACTTCCATGTGCCACAGGTACGGCCCTAAAAAGCCAAAAGAAAAAAAAAAAAAAAAAAAAAAAAAAAAAAGCATTAGCACTCAGACTGCTGAATTGAAAACCTCAAAAGACTATTATTTATTAGGAGAAAAAATAGCAAACAGTGGCTCTAAGGGCCCATGTGGTTGATGAAAGGACACTGGACAGTTCAGAAAGCCCTTGGTTCTAGTTCAGATGCCACGAACGAGTGAAGAAACTGCTGGCCTGGAACAGCCTTTCAGAGCTTTAGGTTCAACAGTAAAACTTAACTGCCCTGGATGATGTCTAAGATTCTTTCCAATTCTGAAATTTTATTTTATACCTAAATGAAAAATACCAGGCTGGGAAGGAGTTGGTAACCAATTTAATGAAACTTTCGTTGTTCAGAAGGGTAAATGTATTCACTGTAAAACAGCAGTCCCTTGTTGAGCCGATTAAACCAAATGGCCCAAGCCAATAAACCACCACCACCACCACCGACGAGTGCTGTTACAATGCTGAGCTATGGCGCCGAGGCCTCAAAGGAAGCTGACCTGTGAGGTCACACTGCCATTGAGGGGCCCTAGCTGGATTGAGGCCCATCCTCTCTCTGGACAGACACTTCTCAGGTGGTTTTAACTTCCCTACAGAGCTATCTCTATGAACCTGGGACCTCAAGTAAACGGGGACAGAAAGCCATGACTAACTGACCAATCAGCAGAAGCTATGTGATGTCAGCAGGCCGGGGCTCCAGGACTGGCACTGTGACCACAATGAGATTTCCCAGGCTGCATTCCCTCAAGGGTAAAAGCCCCCCCTCATTCACTGCCTGGCCACATCACGGAGTCATTGTGAAAGTCAAAGACAAGGTAAGAGAGAAAAGCACCTGCGCACTGCAGAAACCACGCAAATGAAAAAATCGTGAACTCTAAGATGAGTGGAGAACATTAGAGCTTCTTGTTCTACAATTAATCTTCCGTTCTTCCCAAGTCCTCCTCAATTGTGAAAATCCCAACTAAATTCTCAAACCGCACATTTAAAATATAAAACACACAACTAATAATGAATTAGAAGTATGAAAAAGTGGTGTCGGGGGTGTGCCTGCTTTGCCCACAACAGGTTTACAGTATCTTATTAAATGGTTAACACACTACAGTGAGGCGGTGGGTGATTCAATCTTCTGTCTCCAGGTTTTGCATCCTGGCTCAACATGCTAACAACTATAACTAACAACTATAATTAGAACAATTTAAGCTATGCTGTAGAGTTAAACAGGGTCTTGTCCCCAGGAGTTTGTAATTTCATAATTCAGTTCAATTCTTATCTGTTGAGTATCTCTTATGTGCCGGCCACCGTGCTAGAGGTGCGGACACATAAAGACAAACAAGAAAGTTTCAACCTTTCACAAACAATGAAAACTTCACACGTGGTCCAGACTATAAGCATAGCCCAACCATAACCCTAAAATGAGAATCTTCGTAAAAAATGTTATAACACTCATTTCGTAAAAATATCTATATTTACACAGCCTTATAGGCAAATAATTACCAGTCCTTAGTCTTTAAGGAAACCTAACCATATACACTGTGACCACCGTGTCTGGCCATGGAAACAGATGGACACCAGGGACATAAAAATTTGAGAAAGAGGAGTTCCCTTCGTGGAGCAGTGGTTAACGAATCTGACTAGGAACCATGAGGTTGCGGGTTCGGTCCCTGCCCTTGCTCAGTGGGTTAACGATCCGGCGTTGCCGAGAGCTGTGGTGTAGGTCGCAGACATGGCTCGGATCCTGTGTTGCTGTGGCTCTGGCGTAGGCTGGCAGCTACAGCTCCGATTGGACCCCTAGCCTGGGAACCTCCATATGCCGCGGGAGCGGCCCAAGAAATGGCAAAAAGACAAAAAAAAATAAATAAATAAAATGTTTAAAAAAAAAAAAATTTGAGAAAGAAAACCGTCTTACACGCAGTACACATTTATTTCAATGAGGCTAAGGCACTGATATTTTAAAAATCCAAGCAGTTGGAATAAATAAAATGTGCTATTTATACAAAGGAATATTATTCAACCTTCATAAGGAAGAAAATTCTGATGCAAGCGGCGACATGGTTGAACCCCGAGGACATTATGCTGAGTGAACCAGGAAATCGTGAAAGGACAAATCCCGTCCGATCCAACCCGTATAAGGTATCTGGAGCAGTCACACCCCCACACACAGAAAGCAGAATGGGGCTGCCAGGGCTGAGAGGAGGGAGGCGGGAGGTACTGCTTTACAGGGACAGTCTCCCTTGGGAAAGCGAGCAAGCTCTGGAGATGGATGGCAGCGACAGCAGACAATGGGAACATGCTCAATGCCACAGGACTGCACATGTGAAACGGTTCAAATGGTAAATTCTATGTGACACATACTTTACCACAAAAACAAAACCCAAGGACTTGCGTTTTACCAATTAATGATGCGAACAGTGGAACAGGTTAACAGTAACCCACAAAACTGCTAGGAGTTAGTTTTTCTGATTGTCATCCTAGTATATCACGATGCTGAGTATTAGGTGACAGTTTAATAACTATCCAGGTGGACAGTGTGGCTGTGCGTTCTTCTAAAAGGGAAGAAAGAAAAACAATTCAAAACTGCTTACCTCCGCTTGCATACTCCATGATTAGGTAGAGCGTTTTGTCAGTTTCAATGACTTCGAATAACTTCACTGGGGGAGGGGAGAAGATACAGGAGAAAAAGAAACAAATGTCTGTATGCACACACCGTGAGATAAACTCCAAAAGTAACCTTTTCCCTGGTAAAGATTTTAATAGCTAGCCCTCTAAAAAACGCTTTTAGGAAATTTTACTACATATTACCACAGAAAAGATTTTACAAAAATATGGAATTTCATAAAAATAAAGATTATTTCTGGGTGCTCAAACTATGTAACTTTAGGATGCACTCAGCAGTCTAGTGAAGTGTATCTGCTCTGATTTCACCTCTCTGAACTGCATCTATACTGCCAAGCTACTGCCCTAGAGGCTCAACCTTTGCACCTCAGGAAAAGTGTTATTTTGCCTTCAACATGCAAGAACTGCCCAGATCTATTCTACTCCTACAAGTGCAGGTCCATTCACTTGTCATTATGGTTCTAAGGATATATTTGATTCCACTTCGGACTTTTGCTGCTTAGGAAACATCACAATTCTTAGAGAACGAGGTTCTTTTAGTTTTCTATTCTGAAGCCAGAGATGGCAAAGTAGATCATACTATAAATAATTAAAAAATATGTATCTTTAAAAAGAATTATTTCCAGTGGGTCAACGTGACTTTGCTAGAGCAGTCTCTTATTACAGACAGAAATAATATTTCTAGGAGTTCCTGCTGTGGCGCAGCAGGGGAAGGATCTGGTGTTGTCTCTCCGGTGGCAAGGTTTAAACGGCCCCTGCACAGTGGGTTAAGGATCAGGTGTTGCTGCAGCTTTGGTGCAGATCGAAGCTGGGGCTCCAATTTGATCCCTGGCTCCAGGAACTTCCATATGCCATGGGTGTAGCTGAAAAAGGAAAAAAAAGGAAGAAAGAAAGAATACTTCTATTACTGCTAATTCATAAAACTATTACAATTCAATCAGAAATATATACATTTTAAAACAAAACTGAAGGAGTTCCCGTCATGGCTCAGAGGAAATGAATCTGACTAGCATCCATGAGGATGCAGGTTTGATCCGTGGTCTCGATCAGTGGGTTAAGGATCTGGCATTGCCGTGAGCTGTGGTGCAGGTCACAGACTTGGCTCAGATCCCACATTGCTGTGGCTGTGGTGTAGGCTGGCAGCTACAGCGCCGATTCAATCCCTAGCCTGGGAACCTCCATATATGCACAGGTGCGGACCTAAAAAGACCAAAATAAAATAAAATAAAACTGAAGTTAATTTCCAAAGCCATCAAATCACTATTTTCTGTGTCTATTTTAGTAAAACATACAATTTAGCAAAAAAGGGACGGGGGAGAGAGAATGCTAGTCTCTTGTATTATTTTATTGGGTTACTTTATTGGGTTATTTTCCGATACTTTTAATATAGAGTATTAGATAGTACTGAGTGGCTCACATATGGAGTTCCCATTGGGATGCAGCAGAAAAAAATCCGACTAATATCCATGAGGACGCAGGTTCGATCCCTGGCCTCGCTCAGTGGGTGGGGGACCTGGAGTTGCCCTGAGCTGTGGAGTAGGTCGCAGACTCGGCTTGGATCTGGTGTTGCTGTGGCTGTGGTACAGGCCGGCAGCAGTAGCTCTGATTCCATCCCTTGCCTGGGAACTTCCTTATGCTGCTGGTGTGGCTCTAAAAAGCAAAGAAAAAAAATATGTTTGTCTATATGTTTGCTAATATGTTTGTCAAACTGGTGACTACAACTATCACAGCATTTTTAAGATGATATATGTTCAGGTTGTCAAAAAATTATTTAAAGAAATTTAAGGGATATATGCTGGTAAATCATCAACATATAAATACAACCTTTATAAAATTCCAATACAAATATTGGCTTTTCTGGAAAAACAATTTTAATCCAATAGGAACTTAATTTTTAAAAATTTACATCTATTTTCAGGTATGTCAGTTAGCAGTAAGCAGAGAGAACTCTAATCAGGGTACAACTTAAGTATTTAAAAAACAAATATATTTAAGTCAGTGTTTTTTTTGTTTTTGCTTTTCAGGGTCACACCCATGGCATATGGAGGTTCCCAGTGTAGGGGTCTAATCGGAGCTACAGACACCCGCCTACACTACTGCCACAGCAACTTGGGATCCAAGCCTCGTCTGTGACTTACACCACAGCTCATGGCAACCCGGGATCTTTAACCCACTCAAGGAGGCCAGGGATCGAACCTGCAACCTCATGGTTCCTAGTCAGATTCGTTTCCGCTGCGCCTCGACAGGAACTCCAGCAGTGATATTTTTTGGTGGGAAGTTAGAACATGAAATCTGGAGTTGGCTAGCTAACCCCAAAGGACTGAAATAAAATATGAAGGTTTTCCTTCTACAATTACACTCTAATTATTTTTCATATTTCATTGGTTCTAAGAAAATTTTTCACATTTTAACTAACATCACTGATAAGGGGATAGTGGCTTGTTAGCGTTCTCTGAGTAGTAGTATGTAACACAATGATGTCTTTTAAACAGTGGCAGCTCAGATTAAATGGAACAGAGCATAAGTTTTTCCTTCCTGTTGCTCCATTTTATTCTGTTCTTGTGCCTCAGTAAGTCTTGCTAAGATGTCCTTGACATCATGGGTATCACACTCCCAACTCCTAGGACCGATTTTAATAGTAAACTGATACAGCTGGTTGTCTTAAGAATGTTTTTACTCTAGAAATATTTTTAGGTCATAAGAGCTATCGCTGTATAAAAAAGCGATATATATCTATATATCGCTGTATACATTATTTTGAAAGCTCTGTATCATGTGTAGAATCACAAATTTTCACTGAGATGTCTGTACATGAAGGTCAGTTTTCATCTTGTTCTGACAATTGTGATGAGGTCAGAACCCTTCCTCATCTTTTGTTTCGTTTTGTTTGTTAGTTTGTTTTTTAGGGCCACACCCATGGCATATGGAGGTTCCCAGGCTAGGGGTCAAATCGGAGCTACGGCTGCTGGCCCACACCACACCCACACCAACACAGGATCTGAGCTGGGTCTGCAATCTTAACCCACTGAGCAAGGCCAGGGATCAAACCAAACCCACATCCTCAGGGATACTAGTCAGATTCGTTACCACTGAGCCACAACGGGAACTCCGACCCTTCCTCATCTTTAAACCCACCTTGTTTGCAACACAGAGCTGTGCGCACAGAGGACACATAAAGCGCATCTGTGTTGTATGAAACAATTTATATCAAAATTCAATTAGATGGCAAGTATCCTATATCTCTTTTGGCCACCCTGCAGCATATGGGGTTCTCGGGGCAGAGATCAAATCCAAGCTGCAGTTGCGACCTACACAACAGCCTCGGCAATACTGGTTCCTTTAACTTGCTGTGCTGGGCCAGGGATGGAACCTGCATTCTGCTGCAGAGACACTGCCTATCCTGCTGTGCCACAGTGGGAAACCTCTGCATCTTTTGAAATATGACTCAATGTACCAGCATTTTCTCAAGAACATACATAGCAAGGGCAAAAGGTTTTATATCTTTGAACATCTTGACTCTGACTTACTATAATTCCCTCTTCTCTATGTAAGAATTAAGCACAATTATAATATTCTCTAATATATTAAACTTAGAAAATTATAATCTGATTACAGATGTTTCTATTGAATTAAAGCTTTAAATTCTAACGTTTACTACCTAAGCTTTTAACCTGTCTTTAACATTTCAGTAAGTTTACACAAATGACCAACAATTTACATACAGGTGCGCCTGGGCTGGGAGACCGGAGGGCTCTCCGGTCGCTCCTGGCACGCGCGGCCAGCTTCACGACATTCTTTACATTTAGACACAGAAGAATTTAAGAAAGCAGAAAGTACCTATGTTTGGATGATTTAAAATCTTCATTATTCTTACTTCTCTGAAGAGCTAAAAAACAAACACACACAATCCCCCCAACACAGGTTATTAAACAGTATATTCCACAGCGGCAATATAAACCTACCCTTTCTCTTGGATAACTGATCACTGATAATACTTAGTAGTCCACATCTACTAAAGACGTGGACGTCTGGGGCAATTATGAAGTAGTTTTGTGACCTAATACTAAACGCTTCCATTTCATCTTAGGAACAAGCAGAGATCCCAGAGGAGGGCGCGGTCACAATCTGAATTATATTCTGCTTCCTTGGACACGTAAGATCAGATTTAAGTAGGAGTTTGTGGTTAGACTTTCAGTATCTACCGAGGGATTCTAATTCTACAAACTACAACTTGTATGGTCCCAGTGAACCGTATCATGAGTGCATTAGATTGATAATTCCAACTAATTCTATGAGAAGCTTTTGAATAAAATCACTTCAAGCTGTCTAGCGGTCACACAGAATAAGGGGAATGTTAGACTGCTGCTGTACAAACATGTGATGTGAATTCAGAGGAGGGTCACAGTATTACGGCCTGGGCTAATATGAGAGTTCTTTTTTTTTTTTTTGTCTTTTTGCCTTTCCTAGGGCCGCTCCGCGGCATATGGAGGTTCCCAGGCTAGGGGTCTAATTGGAGCTGTAGCCACTGGCCTACACCAGAGCCACAGCCATACCAGCAGGGGATCCGAGCCTCGTCTGCGACCTACACCACAGCTCACGGCAACGCTGGATCTTTAACCCACTGAGCAAGGCCAGGGATGGAACCCACAACCTCATGGTTCCTAGTCAGATCGTTAACCACTGCGCCACGATGGGAACTCCTCTCTTATTTTCTAAGAGAAATTTTAGAGGCCATCCTTCAGGCAAGCAAGTGGAAAGCAGAAAAAGAGAGGAGAAACATCTTCCGAGGTCCTGCTATCTTTCTGTGGGGAATTGGCCAGAACTAGTCTCCCAGGACACGTGACAGCCCACAGGAGGCAAGGCTGGGAGCTTTGGCCGATGAGCAGCAGCTGGTTCTGGGAAGAGGTGATGGGTGACTCTCACTGCTCTCGTCCTTGTCCACCATGTCTAACCTAGAACTGAATCAGGAGCTAACAGCTGAAAGGCATGCGGGCATGGTATCCGACCTACAAACAGCTCAGAGCTTCTACAAAACATGCAAACAAGATGAACAGCCTTCCTGTCTAGAATCCTGGATCATCCCTAAAGGCAGGAGAGCTTTTAGCTGCAACATAAATGCTTCCTACTGCTGTTGTGGCTTTACAACACTTTCCGTTCTGAGAAGACAGTCGCCCTGACAACTATTCAGGCTTTTTTTTAGGGCCGCGCCTGCAGCATAAGGAGGTTCCCAGGCTAGGGGTAGAACTGGGGCTGTAGCTGCTGGCCTCCGCCACAGCCACAGCAACTTGGGGTCCGAGCTGCATCTTCGACCTACACCACAGCTCATGGCAACACCAGATCCTTAATCCACTTATTGAGGCCCGGGGTCGAACCCACATCCTCATGGATGCTAGCTGGGTTCAATTCTGCTGAGCCATGAAGGGAACTCTTGAGGGTTTTTTTTTGTCTTTTTAGGGCTGCACCTGCGGCATATGGAGATTCCCACACTAGGGGTCTAATAGGAGCTATAGCTGCCAGCCTACGCCACAGCCACAGCCACACAGGATCTGAGCCGTGTCTTCGACCTACACTACAGCTCACGGCAACACCAGATCCTTAACCCACTGAGCGAGGTCAGGGGTTGAACCTGCAACCTTATTGTTCCTAGATGGATTTGTTTCCACCGTGCCACGACGGGAACTCCCTTTTTTTTCTTGAGTTCTTTCTTAATTTCCCTCTGTCGAGCTAACAGAGAAACCCTAATCTCCAGTCCATGATAGCTGGACTTGTAGCTGTAATCTGCATCTCCCAGTTATTCCACAACTGCTACATTAGAGGAGCACCAGATTGGTTATTATACCACCACGGTGCAGGCACTTAGAATGACACTCTGACCATGGCCAGTGGCAGCCTCTGCCCACCCTTCCAACCTCAGCTGTGGCTCCCGATTCCTCTCAGATATGACAACATATAAGCTCCTTCCTTCCTCAGTCTTTTCTCCTTTCGCCCTTCAAGTCTCAGGCAGATTCTCCAACAACCTGACCTCAATGTTTTACATGACAGCAATCTATTCACCTTTTTCCGAGAATGTCTTTCAAATTGCAATGATACATTTTTGTTTACCAGTTTCGTGTCACCTCCTCATCCACAGGGAGCACTCTGTCTCCCTTTCCTACTGTTATCCTTGACTCCAAGCCTGGCACACAACAGGAACTCGTTCATTTGATAAATGCTTCCAAGAAAGTACTAACTATCAAGAAGTGGGGCTTGAGCCAGTCTCCTTACCGTTGTATTCCTTTTTGGTTTTGCTTTTTTTGCTTTTTAGGCCCGCACCCTCGGCATATGGAGGTTCCCAGGATAGGGGTCAAATCGGAGCTGTAGCTGCCAGCCTACACCACAGCCAAAGCAATGCCGGATCCTTAAGCCACTGAGCGAGGCCAGGGATCGAACCCTCATCCTCATGGATACTAGTAGGGTTTGTTAACTGCTAAGCCATGACTGGAACTCCTGTACTTGGCTATTTGAATGTCTTCTTTGGAAAAATGTCTATTCAGATCCTTTGTCCATTTTTCAATTGGATTTTTTTTTTTTTTTTTTTTGTCTTCTTAGGGCCGCACCCACAGCATACGGAAGTTTCCAGGCTAGGGGTCAAATTGGAGCCACAGCCACACAGGATCCGAGCTGCGTCCAGTACCCAGACCACAGCTCACAGCCATGCTGGATCCTTAACCCACTGAAGCCAGGGAATCGAACCCGTGTACTCATGGATACTAGTCGGGTTTGTCACCCCTGAGCCATGTTGGGAACTCCTTTTAATTTTTTCTGGTTTTGCTATTGGGTTGTAGGAGTTCCTTATATATTTTGGATATTATTATTATTATTATTTTGTCTTTTTCAGGGCCGCACCTGAGGCATATGGAGGTTCGCAGGCCATGGGTCTAATAGGAGCTATAGCTGCTGGCCTACACCACAAGCCACAGCGATGTGGGATCCGAGCCACGTCTGTGACCTACACCACAGCTCAGGGCAATTCCTGATCCTTAAGCCACCGAGCAAGGCCAGAGATTGGACCCGAAACCTCATGGTTCCTAGTGGGGTTTGTTAACCAAGGAGCCATGACGGGAATTCTGATATTAATCAAATAAACGTTTGCAAATACTTTCTTCCGTTTTGTAGGCTGCCTTTTCATTCTGTTGACTATTTCTTTTGCTGTGCCAAAGTTATTTGTAGTCTCACTTTTTTTTTCTTCCCACCATACGTGTGGGGTGGAAGTTCCTAGGCCAGGAATCAAACCTGAGCCACAGCAGTGACAACGTGGAATGCCTAAATGCTAGGTTACCAGAGAACTCCTGCAATCCCACTTGATTTATGGTTTTGTTGCTTGGACTTTTCGTGTCACAACCAAAAAAAAAAAAAAAAAAAAAAAATCCTTGCTAAGAACAAAGTCAAGGAGCTTCTTCCCTGTTTTCTTCCAGGTGCTTTATGGTTTCAGGTCTTCCACTTACAGCCTTAATCCATTTGCAGGTCATTTTTGTGGGTGGTATCTATAAGACGGGGGTGCAGTTTCAGTCTGCTACATGGGAATATACAGTTCTCTCAGAATTTAAAGGCCTTGATCCGCTTCCTTCCAGCTTACAGCGATGTGGACGATCTTCTGTTACAGTCCTTTGGGCCCTACTTCCCCCTTGTCTCTCTCTTTAGAGGGAGGGCCACTTCTGCAGCATGTGGAAGTTTCCAGGCCAGGAAGCGATGGCATTGCAGCAACAACGCTGGATCCTTAAGCTACAGGACTACAAGAGAACTCCCCTGTGTGTTTTAAGTTCCGCATGTTTGTGCTTTTCGTTTCTATTTTTATTGGTTCCTATTTTTACTGCTCAATCAGAAAATGCAGCCTGGAAAGACCTCTTAGTCAGGCTTATTAATCATATTAACAGGACCACCGCTCACAGCTGTGCAAGTTATGTGCTGCCCAACCCTGAAGAAATCATTTCTTTTATAGTCACCATAGATTTGAAGAGTTATCACAATAATTTCCTGGCACATAGCTATGATGTATCCTAAGAATGAGATACTTGAAAAAATGCACAGATTTGTAATATGGGTTAGTGGAGTGCTTTTATTAAGATGTACAACGTTTTTTCTCTTCAAAATATATCATGCCTGGCCTGAGAGGGGCAAGTCTCCATTGTTACTCTTGCGTTTCTCTTAATTTAGCTCAGATTCTACCTGTCATGTATTTTGGGGTTCTGTCATTCTACTATTAAAAAATAAAAATTCAGTAACACAGCACAGTAAACCAACTACACTTTAATAAAAATTTTTAAAAAATTAAACAATTTAAAATATGAAAATGAATTTAAAATAACTGCCTTTATATAAAACGGCAATTGTGAAAGGAACAGAATAACCACCTCTGAAGAACAAAGCGTGCGTACATGAAAACTCCGTACTGCAAGTCAGTGGGGAAAGGAGAAGCCAGGCTTTAAGTTGCAACACATAAGAAAAAACATGAAACTGGATTCCTACTTGACAATGCACACAACTTAATCTTTTTTTTTTTTTTTTTTTTTTTTTGGTCTCTTCGTCCTTTTTTAGAGTCGCACCCATGGCATATGGAGGTTCCCAGACTAGGGGTCTAATTGGAGCCACAGCAACACCAGATCTGAGCTGAGTCTGCCACCTACACCACAGCTCACAGCAATGCTGGATCCTTAACCCACAGAGTGAGGGCAGGGGTTGAACCCGAAACCTCATGGTTCCTAGTCAGATTTGTTTCCACTGTGCCAGGATGGGAACTCCACACAACTTAATCTTGTTGCTTAATCCAGGCAGATTAAGGATTATAAAACTTTAAGACAATAGAAAAAATATCTTCATGGCCCAGGCACTGAAGAATTTCTTAAAGAAGACAGAAAAGGTACAAACCATATTAATAAAAAAACCTGATAAATTAGGATGTGTTAAAATTAAGAATCTCTGCTATTCATCAAAAAAGAACAGCAAGAGAATGAAAAGATATACCATCAAACAGAAGAAGTTATCTGCCACATATATCAGTATCCAGAATATATGATCTACAAATGATTAAGAAAAAAAATCCACTGAAACTGAAAAAAAGATCTGAAGAGGCACTTCAAAGAAGAAATAAAAGCCAATAAAAATATGAAAAGATGTGATAATCATCAGTAATCACAGAAGTATAAAAAGAAAACCACAATGAAATATTTTTGTATCCACCAAATAGGCAAGAATTAAAAAAATCAGGCAAAATCAAATTCTGATGAGGAGGTGACATGAACTGAGCCTTATACTCTCCTGGTAGGAATATAAATTAGCACAACTGCCTGGGAAACAAGTGGCTTCCCTAACACACGAGGATGTACCTGCCCTGTGAAGAGTAAGTCTGCTACTGGATATATATCCTTCAGAAACTCTCACACGACCACACCAGGACACACACAGGACAATGCACAGCAGTGTCTGTGGTACCAACAGCTATAAGCAATCCAAATGTCTGCGAATCAGATAACGGATAAATAAATCATGGAAGAGTCATATAATGGGGTACTACATAATCATGAAAATAAGCACAGTAGTGAAAATGAATTACATCTAAATATATCAACATGGAATATAATTTGGGCAAAAGAAGGCAAGTAGGAGAAGGATTCTATTGATACGATTCCATTTATGTAGTGTTTAAAACCTTTACACTATACCGATGAGGGACAACTGAGAAAACAGTGGTCACCTTGGTAGGAACAAGGGAGGTCAGGGTGCAGAAAACGACATTGTGACTGATGTAAAGACTACTGATGAACAACTTCTTTTTTTTTTTTTTTTTTTTTGGTCTTTTTAGGGCTGCACCCTTGACACATGGAGGTTTCCAGGCTAGGGGCAGCCACTGGCCTACGCCACAGCCATGGCAACGTGGGATCTGAGCCGCATCTGCGACCTACACCACAGCTCATGGCAACGCCAGATTGTTAACCCACTGAGCAAGGGCAGGGACCGAACCTGCAACCTCATGGTTCCTAGTCGGATTCGTCGTTAACCACTGTGCCACGACGGGAACTCCTGATGCACTTTTTGAATCAAATTTCCTATATATATTTATACAACAAACAAGTTGCATTCTTTCTGTACATAAGGCATTTAATAAAAATTGAAATTTAAATAACTGCTTAGATTTAGCTGATTAATAAAATTAAGCAGTTTTTAAAAATTTTAGGTTCCCCTAGCCTGGGAACCTCCATATGCCGTGGGAGCGGCCCAAGAAATGGCAAAAAGACAAAAAATAAAAAAAAAAATAAAAAAAAATTTAGGTAAAAGTGGAACAATGTACACTTTTATGATCAAATATTTCAAAGACAAATTATCCTACCCCTCAAAACCTAATGTTCTGGTGGTGGTCAAGATTCCTGGAATCAGGGAAATACGAGAAAATATTAGTTTAGTATTAAAAGGCTATCTGAAGTTAGGGCTTTAAGTTCTAATGTTAGTTCAGCTGCTATCTTGCTGGATGACTGAACAAACTACAAAATCCTAGAAAGCTTCAATCAGCTCATCTGTAAAACATAAATAAGAACAGTTATGTTACAGGGTTGCCATGGAAAAAGGCAACGAATGAAGCAGATAACGTAGAGTCATTTAGAATTTGAACCCTGGAGCATTCTACCTGGCCCCACCTAGCCCCAGCACTCACTCACTGTCTGAGTCTAGGCAACATGACCTCCAGGGATAAAGAAACCTGATGTGTAGAGATCTTGGAACATGCCTGGCACACAATAAGTGACATGTGGTGGGATTCTTGTTGTTGCCGTTATTATGATTCTCTCCCAAAGGTCTAGTTTCTGTCCATTTTTCTGTAAAATGGATCCATGCTAGGCTTTAATTCATGTAACTCGTTCTTGGAGTTTCCTTTGTGGCGCAGCTAGGAACCATGAGGTTGTGGGTTCAATTCCTGGCCTCACTCAATAGGTTAAGGATCCATCTGACTAGGAACCATGAGGCTGTGGGTTCCATCCCTGGCCTCGCTCAATGGGTTAAGGATCCAGGGTTGCCATGAGCTGTGGTGTAGGTCGCAGACACGGCTTGGATCTGGCATTGCTGTGGCTGTGGTGCAGGCCAGCAGCAAGAGCTCCGATTAGACCCCTAGCCAGGGAACCTCCATACGCTGCAGGTGCGGCCCTAAAAAAAGACAAAGACCAAAAAACAAAAAACAAAACCTTGGCTTTTCAGTGACTTTTCTAAAATAGCATAAGGAACCGTTGGTATAATTAGAACTAAACTCTGGAGTTCCTGCTGTGGCACAACGGGATTGGCAGTGTCTCTACAGACGCACGGCGCAGGTTCAATCCCTAGCCCAAAACGGGAGATCCAGCATTGCTGCAGTTGCACCATAGGTCGCAACTGTGGCCTGGATCTGATCCCTGGCCTGGGACATCCATATGCCGTGGGGCAGGCAAAAAAGAAAAACGGAAAATTCTAATATTCTCAATTCATAATCTACTTTTCTGCCAAAACAAAAGTCTGGCAATAAATTAAAAATTCTACCTTAAAAGCAGTATAGCAACACTAAAGCTCTATTTTCTCCCACTTCTCTTACCATTTTTGAAATCTAACAATATACTTTTTTTCCCTTGTCTTTTTAGTGCTGCACCTGCGGCATATGGAAATTCCCAGGCTTGAGGTCGAATTGGAGCTGCAGCTGCCCACCTACACCACAGCCACAGCAACATCAGATCTGAGTTGCATCTGTGACCTACACTACTGCTCATGGTAATGCTGGATTCTTAAGCCACTGAGTGAGGCCAGGGTTTGCACCTGCATTCTCATGTATACTGGTTGGGTTCGTTACCACTGAACTACAATAGGAACTCCTTATACATATACTTTTATTCTCAATATTTTAAATATGTATAGTAAAGAAGGGTTTGATGGAGTTCCCTTGTGATGCAGTGGGCTAATGATCTGGCATTGTCACCGCAGCAGCCCAGGTTCAATCCCTGAACCAGGAACTTACAAATGAGCCCCCCCACCACCAAAAAAAAGAAAGAAAAATGTTTGTCTTAGATTTCATTTGCTGTATCCTATTTGTATTAGTTTACCAGATCCATTACTCAAATCTGAATGCAGATGCTGGACTGTAAATAATAGTCAGGATTCAAGTATTTTTTGATTTTCTCTTCGATGCCTTCAGTGATCCAAGAGTTGTTTAGTAGCATATTATTTAGCCTCCATGTGTTTGTGTTTTTTGCAGTTTTTTCTTGTAGCTGATTCCTAGTCTCATACTGCTGTGGTCAGAAAAGACACATGATAGGATTTGAAATTTTTTTTTTTGTCTTTTTGCCATTTTCTTGGGCCATTCCTGCGGCATATGGAGGTTCCCAGGCTAGGGGTCCAATTGGAGCCATAGCCACCAGCCTACGCCAGAGCCACAGCAATGCGGGATCCGAGTCGCGTCTGCGACGTACACCACAGCTCACGGCGATACCAGATCCTTAACCCACTGAGCGAGGCCAGGGATCGAACCCGAAACCCCATGGTTCCTAGTCAGATTTGTTAACCACTGAGCCATGATGGGAACTCCAGGATTTGAATTTTCTTAAATTTGCCAAGGATTGTTTTGTGGCCTTCCATGTGACCTATCCTGATGACTGTTCCATGTGCACTTGAAAAGAATGTGTATTCTGCTGCTTTTGGATGGAGTGCTCTGAAGAATCAATGTTGCCAAAAATGTCCAGACTGCCCAAGGCAATCTACAGATTCAATGAAATCCCTATATGAAATACCAATGGCATTTTTCTTTTCTTCTGTCGTTTTTATGGAGGTTCCCAGGCCAGGGTCAAATAGGACTTGTAGCTGCTGGCCTATGCCACAGCCACAGCCACATGGGATCTGAGCCATGTCTGTGACCTATACCACAGCTCACAGCAATGCTGGATCCACTTAACCCACAAAGCAAGGCCAGGGATCGAACCCGGGTCCTCATGGATGCAAGTCAGATTCGTTTCCACTTAAGCCATGACGCGAACTCCCCAATGGCATTTTTCAAAGAATTAGAACAAATAATTTTAAAATTTATAGGGAAACACAAAAAACCCCAAATAGCCAAAACAATCTTGAGGAAGAAGAACAGCTGGAGGAATCACATCCCCTATACAGCTGTAGTCATAAAAACAGCAAAATAGTGGGGGCGGCCCTAGAAAAGGCAAAAAACAACAACAACAACAACAACAACAAAACCCCCAAACAAAACAAAAAACCCAGCAAAATAGACTCACAGAAAAATGGAACAAGATAAGAGTGCCCAGGAGTTCCCCTTGTGGCTCAACAGAAACGAATCTGACTAGCATCCATGAAGAAAGACGAGGGTTCAATCCCTGGCCTCACTCAGTGGGTTAAGGATCTGGTGTTGCTGTGAGCTGTGATGTAGGCTGCAGACATGGCTCAGACCTGGCGTTGCTGTGGCAGTAGCGTAGGCTGGTGGCTTCAGCTCTGGTTCAACCCCTAGCCTAGGAACCTCCATGTGCCTCGGGTGTTGTGGCTCTGGCATAGGCTGGCGGTTACAGCTAAAAAGACCAAAAAAAAAAGATAGCAAAGAAATAAACCCACACACCTATGGCCAATTAATGTTCAACAAAGGGGGCAAGAACGTACATTAGAGGAGTTTCCCTTGCGGTGCAGTGGGTTGAGGATCCAGCATCACTGCAGCAGCTTTGGTCATTGCTGTGGCTTGGGTTTGATCCCTGGCCTGCAAATTTCTACATGCTGTAGGCACAGCCAAAAAAAAAAAAAAAAAAAAGTACACAACAGAAAAAAGACAGTCTCTTCAATAAGTGGGGCTGAGGAAACTGGACTGCTACACGTAGAAGAATGACATTAGAACGTTCTCTAACACCAAATACAAAAATAAAATAAAAATGGATTAAAGACCTAAATGTAAGACTGGATACTATAAAACTCCTGGAGAAAAATATAGGTATAACACTCATTGACATTAACCACAGCAATATTTTTTGGATCCATCTCCTAAAGGAAATAAAAGCAAAAATAAACAAATAGGACCTAATTAAACTTTAAAGTTTTTGCACAGCAAAGAAACCATCCAGAAAATGAAAAGACAACCTAATGAATGGGAGAAAACATTTGTAAATAATATGACTGATACGGAAAATTAGCATCTAATAAACAGCTTGTACAACCCAACATCAAACAACCTGATATAAAAATGAGCATAAGACGAGTTCCCATCGTGGCTCAGTGGTTAATGAATCCAACTAGGAACCATGAGGCTGCAGGTTCAATCCCTGGCCTTGCTCAGTGGGTTAAGGATCCAGCGTTACTGTGAGCTGTGGTGTAGGTCGCAGACGAGGCTCGGATTTTGCGTTGTTGTGGCTCTGGCGTAGGCTGGCGGTTACAGCTCCGACTGGACCCCTAGCCTGGGAATCTCCATATGCCGCGGGAGCAGCCCTAGAAAAGGCAAAAAAGAAAAAAAAAGACAAAACAAAACAAAAAAGCATAAGAACTGAATAGACACTTTCGCAAAAGGAAATGCAGTGACCATCAGGCACATGAAAAGATGCTCAACATTGCTCATCATCAGAGAAATGCAAATCAAAACCTCAATGAGGTATCACCTCACACCTATCAGAATGGCTATCACCTAAAAGAACACAAAGAACAAATTTTGGTGAGGATGTGGAGAATGGGTAACCCTCCTACACTGTTGGTGGGACTGTAACTTGGTACAATGACTATGGAAAACAGTATGGAGGCTCCTCAGGAAACTAAATATAGAACTACCATATGGAGTTCCCGTCGTGGCGCAGTGGTTAAGGAATCCGACTAGGAACCATGAGGTTGCGGGTTCGGTCCCTGCCCTTGCTCAGTGGGTTAACGATCCGGCGTTGCCATGAGCTGTGGTGTAGGTTGCAGACGCGGCTCAGATCCTGCGTTGCTGTGGCTCTGGCGTAGGCTGGTGGCTACAGCTCCGATTCGACCCCTAGCCTGGGAACCTCCATACGCTGCAGGAGCGGCCCAAGAAATAGCAAAAAGACCAAAAAAAAAAGAAAAAGAACTACCATATGACCCAGCAATCCCACTCCTGGGATATATCCAGACAAAACTATAATTCAAAAAGATACTACACCAGAAACTGACACAATATTTTAATTCAAAAAGAGACATGCAGTCTATGTTCACAGCAGCTAAGAAAAAGAGGCAACCTAAATGTCCATCGACAGGAATGGGTTAAGATGTGGTATATATGTTGGAATACTACTCAGCCATAAAAAAGAACAAAACAATGCTATTTGCAGCAACGTGGATGCAACTAGAGATTCTCATACCAAGTGAGGTCAGTCAGAAAGAGGAAGACAAATACCATATGGTATCACTTATGTGGAATCTAAAATATAGCACAAATGAACCTATCTACAAAACAGACTCACAGACATACAGAACAGATTTGTGGTTGCCAAGGGGGAGGGAGGAAGGACTAGGAGTTTGGTGCAAACTATTACATTTAGAATGGATAAGCAATGGGGTCCTACTGTGTAGCACAGGGAAGTATATCCAATGTCTTGGATAGACCATGATGGACTATAAGAACACACACGTATGACTGGGTCACTCTGTTGTACTGCAGAAAATGGCACAGTGTAAATCAACCATACTTAAAAAAAAAAAAAAAAAAAAGGTGTCTGGGGGGGGAGAATGATGCTTGAATCTTACTGAAAAAATGCTTTACTGGGTCAGGAGGATCAACCAAAGGATGGGATTCCCCCTTGAGGGGCCTTGTTGGATATTTTAACTGAATGAAGACGACTTCTTTATCCAATTTATACAGAACCAAAGTAGAAGTGATTGCACAAAAGAAGCACAAAAGATTCTTTTTTCAAAAATACCCCCCCCACTGGAATTACAGCAGGAAACCAATTAAACAGTCTTTAGCAAGAATCAAATTCAGGAGTTCCTGAGGTCGAGCAGTGGGTTAGGAATCCAACTGCAGTGGCCTGAGTTGCTGTGGAGGCATGGGTTTGATCTCCTGCCAGAGGCACTGGGTTAAAGGATCCAGCATTGTTGTAGCTGCGGCTCAGATTCAATCCCTGGCCCTAGGGACTTCTACATGCTGTAGGCATGGCCATTAAAAAAAGAAAATAAAAATCAAATAAATTCAGTTAAGAGAAAAATCAATTACAGACATGGAATAAACTAGGCCTGTGTTGAAGATGAGTCCTGCATCTGGCCCAAGAGATTGAGTATTTATTCTGGAGAAGGGACCAAGAAGACCCCAGACAGCTGCAGGATTGGTAGATTTAGCTTTCATACCTCCAATATGACAGAATAGAGAACAGTGTTGCAGAAGTTTCTAGAAGACAGATGGTAGTGAAACCATAAAAGAAAAAGAAATCTGTCTAATAATGAGAATAGTCCACTATACAATGACATAGGACTGGAGTTCCTGCACATGGCATAGCAGGTTAAGGGTCTGGCATGGTTGGTACCTGTGGTGGAGGTCATAGCTGTGGCTTAGATTCAGTCCCTGGCTTGGGAACGTCCATTTGCCACGAGTGTGAACAAACAAACAAACAAAAAGACAAAGGACACAGGAAAGAGTGTGCTGCCATCCCTATTTTTGTTTAAAGTTGGCTAACTAGGAGTTCCCGATGTGACTCAGTGGTTAACAAATCCGACTAGGAACCATGAGGTTGCGGGTTCAATCACTGGCCTTGCTGAGTGGATTAAGGATCCAGCACTGCTGTGAGCTGTGGTGTAGGTTGCAGACGCAGCTCAGATCTAGCATGGGCTGTGGCTGTGGCGTAGGCTGGCGGCTATAGCTCTGATTAGACCCCTAGCCTGGGAACCTCCATACGCCACAGGTGTGGCCCTAGAAAGACCAAAAAAGACAAAAAAAAAAGCTGGCTAACTAGCTATCATAAACACATTTTGAAAAACCATTTATTTTATTACATGTTACACATTTCTTGTTTCTAATTAAATGGGTCCAATTTACTGTTTAAACTGATAGTGTCACAGTACGGTGACAAGTTTTTGCCAACAAGAAGATTATTATTACTTTTTCTTTTCAGGGCTGCACCCGTGGTACATGGAAGTTCCTGAGCTAGGAAATGCACATATTCCTTGCAATACTATCTCCTTACACCTTGCGTTTAAAAATGTACATTTTATTATTACGCAGGTATGGTGAGCCAAGATATCAGAAGACTGCCACTAAAAAGACCCACGGTTCCCAAGAGAAGGGGGCACACAGTGCCATGCAGGGCCGCATGAGAGCACCAGGATGGGTCAAGAAAGCACAAGGAGCAAGGGTTTGAAAGCATGGGAAAGAGTTCCCCTGGTTTCCACAGGAAATGCAAGTCCAGGCAGGATAGGCAGGCCGAGTCCTGGTTTATTTAAAGAATTTCAGCAGGCTCTGGGGTGTAACAATGGTTTCTAGATGTCTGGTAGACCCTCAGCTCTGGAATGCTGAGGACAGAGAACTACTGCCTCCTGGCGCCGAAGAGCCAGGAAGAGGAGATGGTTCAGAGTAGGGGCTTGGCGTTGGCTCGTCTGCACCCGAACAGTGCACTCACAGGGCAGCAGTTCAGTTTCCAGAAATCAGCCAGCCCTGGGGAGTAGTCTCTCCCAGGTTAGCAAGGCCTCAGATGCCAGGGCATTAAGAACACAGAAAGTAAGAAAATACAGCTAATACTAATACTTCTAACTGTATTCTTCTTAATGGCACTGACATGACATTATGTGTTTACTGCTGCTCCTCCACTATGATGTCAATTCCAGAAAAACAGGAACTCCATTTTATTTCAATGTCGTACCCACAATGCTTAGAACAGTGCCTGGCTTACAACAGGTATTTAATCATAAGTGAGTGTTACATGAAAACCTGAATAAAAACTTGCACAAAAACGTGACTTAACGGAAGTTTGCAAGGGGAGGTGGGGTATAAAGACCTACTTCTCTTTAAGTGCTTGAAACAGTCCCTCAGACTTGCAACTATTTCCTGGCGTCTTCCTAGCTACTACAAAGAAAGGCCTCAGGTGGATCCCCATCTCAATTAGGGAAATTTAACTAATTACAGTAAGGTGCCACAACGAAGTAGAAAGAGCATGTACTCTGGAGTCGGATTAAGATTTACATCTTTGCTCCATTCTGTACTAACTAGAAAGCTTGACTACATGGCCTTCTCAGAGTCTATCTCCTCCCTGGAAAATCAAGATGGTATTACTCCCTACGAGAGCATGAAGATGAAAAGACATCTGTCAGACGAGCTAGTGTGAAACGCCTACTGTGTAATAAGCACATGGGAAGCACATGCTCTAGTATCTAATGCCAAGGAATTCCTATTTAGCCAACACACCTAGGACACTGCTTACTGCAAGTGGTCTATTATCTGAACTGTGGGGAACATGTTTTCATTTAGAGTTAATTAATGCCAGAATCAGTGCTAACTACACCCATCATAAAAATGACTGCCCAAGTAATCTATCACTTATTAGCAAGGGGAATTTGGGCAGGTTACTTTATCTCCTTGGCCTTTCTTTCCCAAATGACAGAACTTACCTCGTGAAGTTGTCCGACAATGAGCTATCTGGAGATGGGACATTCAGGAATTAAGCAGGTTTAGATGAGGTCATCAGGGTAGGTCATGATGGTGGGATTAGTGCCATTATAAGAAGAGACATCCAAGAGCAGGCACATAGGATCAAACACCCACTCCCCCCTCTGCTGTGAAGACACAGTGAGATGGCAGCCCTCCGCAAGCCCCAAAGAGAGCGCTCACCAGAACCTGACCATGCTGGTACCTTGATCCTGGACGGCTCCCAGCCTCTTGAATGGTGTGAAATATATGTTGTTAAAGCCACCCATGGCCACCTACCATATTTTATTATAGCAGCTTGAGCAAACTAATACAATGAGCTAACACAGTTACCAACATATGCTAAACGTGAAAACATTAGTGATTATCAGAAGTACTCTACTACAATTAAGTCCTTCAAGAGAGACCTACCATTCTATATATGTATATATGTATGTGTACGCATGTGTATACATACATACACACATTTTTGGCCACCCCACGGCATATGGAGCTCCTAGGCCAGCAAACGAAGGTCATAGCTGTGGCCTAAGCCACAGCTGTGGCCACACCAGATCCCTAACCCACTGTGCCGGGCATCAAACCTATGTCTCAGCAGCTCCCAAGATGCAGCCATTCCCATTGCACCACAGTGGGAGCTCCCTACCATTCAATTCTTAAGCTTTATTTATTTTCTGAGGGTAAAATTAAAAACAAAAAACATCACCCACTCCACTAAAACCAAGCAAACAAAAAACTAATATGCAGGGAGTTCCCTGGTGGTGCAGTAAGGTAAGGATCCAGCGTTGTCACTGCAGTGGCTCAGGTTGCTGCTGTGGCGTGGATTCATTCCCTGGCCTGGGAACTGCCACATGCCGTGGGTGTGGCCAGTAAAACCCCACTAATACTCAACAGGACACACACTAAATACAACTAGGTCCTGACCATGTGCCCAGGGACTATACTCAGCTCTCTTAAGGTCCCTCCCTCATGTATTATTCAATTCTCACTCCAGCCCTGGAGGTACTGTTTTTGTTCCTACTTTACAAACAGGGAAACTACGATACAGGGAGGCGTCTTGTCTGTCCCACAGCTGGGCTAGGCCGGAGCCCAGAGCTGAGCCCATGAAGTTTTGCTCCCTGTGTTCCTAACCATTACTCTCTACTCCCTCTTCCTGTGAGCACTCTACTCCAAGATTCAAAAAGAATGCTAATAACTTTAGATAGGTTACACTTGGTATCCTGGCATATCTTAATAAAGTCTAGTATTTCTGAGTAGGTAAACACAACTTTAAAAACAGGAGCCATGACCTGCTTCTTAATGACAGACTCAGATTTAATAAAATAAGACCCAGCAAGATTACCTGCACATAACCAAATCAAAGCTAAAAATGACTTTGTAAAACCAAGAAGACTAATAGTTTCAAAATTCCTGCTGTTTTCAACACAATTATAGAAACACAATATTACAAAGTTCTTTAAAGACTGACCTAAAAGACATTTATGAACAGAAAATGTCTCAGGAATAGTATGCAGAAATTGAGAAGTACAAAAACAATGGAGAAATGACTTACTAGAATTTAACATTTAGTATCATTTATTTATATGTAAATTAATATAATATATAACAAACATAATTTATATTATATAAAATATATTAAAATATATAACATTTATTAACAAGATAAAATGAACTTGTTAGTGAAAATAACAAGTTTACAAATATGCCGTCAACTCAGATTTACTTATATGTCTTTACTAAATGTACATGATTTAATGTGTAATAAGCCAGGATACTGCAAATATTTTGAAATAGACAGTTTTAACACCTGTGGTCAAGCACTGCTATTCAGTCCACAGTTTTTAGTAGTGGCAGTACAAAGAGATTACATATTGTCATTGTTGATGACAGAAATGTTCCTTAATATAAATCTTAGCTCCTAAGGCCATGCGCTAAACCCCAAAGTTTAAAATCACAATATAAAAACTGTTCCCAGGAGTGTCCATTGTGGCTCAAAGGAAACGAATCTGACTAGTATCCATGAGGACGCAGGTTCGATCCCTGGCCCCGCCCAGTGGGTTAAGGATCTGCAGTTGCCATGAGCTATGGTGTGGGCTGGGATCCTGTGTTGCTGTGGCTGTGGTGTAGGCCAGCGGCTATAGTTCCGATTGGACCCCTAGCCTGGGAACCTCCATATGCCCTGGGGGAGGCCTAAAAAGAGAAGACAAAAACAAAAACACTGTTCCCAATGCCAGTGTGATGCAACTGTGACTGGTGCTGAGGAAGAAAAAAAATTCTAAGAACCAACTATTCCAAAGGCAAAAGATGCCAGATATACTTCACTCTGCTATTACTTTTCCATGGAAAAGGAACTTAGCAAAGAAAAATCTGAAAGAAATAGTTATAGAATGCTTCTAATTTATAAGAAATGAACACATGATTTAAAAGTGTCCTATAGGAGTTCCCATCGTGGCTCAGTGGAAATGAATCCAACTAGGAACTATGAGGTTGCAGGTTCAATCCCTGGCCTTGCTCAGTGGATTAAGGATCCGGCGTTGCTGTGAGCTGTGGTGCAGATCACAGACACGGCTCAGGTCCCGCGCTGCTGCGGCGTAGGCTGGTGGCTATAGCTCCGATTAGACCCCTAGCCTGCGAACCTCCATATGCCACAGAAGCAGCCCTAGAAAAGGCAAAAAGGCAGACACACACACACACACAAAAAGATGTCCTATAAATGGAAAACATTATACTTATCAAACTACTTAACTGAGACAGATGTGTCTTTAGCATCAATCTTTTGTGGATGGTTCATACTTGAACTATACCACAAACAAAGCTTAGAGTCTTACTTATGTGCCGCAATTAATCGTGATGCGAATGGGCACAATCACCCCATCCGGCTGACAGACAACTTCCATGTACTAAACTGATAATGATGTGACAAATACAAGTTTGTAATAATAATAAAAAAGAACTGTGGCAATTAAAAATTATAACCAAAAATGAAAAAAGCAACCAAAAATTTTAACACAATTTCAAGACAACACTACAATAAAATTCCTAGAAAACTGCTAGAATTCCAGTTATCTACTGGTACAAATGAATAAAGATTTAGCATCATCAGATGAACTAAATTCTGCAAATTTTTTATATGTTAATTTTAGTTTTGAATACCAAACTTTAGGAACTCCTAACTTGTTAGTATCAAGTCCTTAGATATACGAAGAAATGAAACTTAAGGAAATGCATACAATTTCATCTTCAGAACAAAGGACTGTAATTTTCTGACCTTCCCAGGGCCACCCTGAGAACCCCTGAGGGCCCAACATGCCCTAGAACCACTTGTTTAAATAACATTTTCATTGTAAGATAAAGTCTCTCTCCCTCCCTATTTCTCTGTCACACACACACAGCTTTAAAATTATGATAAAAATGGGAGCTCCCATCGTGGTGCAGCAGAAACAAATCTGACTAGGAACCATGAGGTTGTGGGTTTGCATGGTTCGATCCCTGGCCTCGCTCAACGAATTAAGGATCTGGCGTTGTCATGAGCTGTGGTGTAGTTCGCAGATGCAGCTCAGATCCTGCACTGTTGTGGCTGTGGTGCAGGCTAGCAGCTGTAGCCCCGATTGGACCCCCAGCCTGGGAATCTCCATATGCCATGGGTGCAGCCCTAAAAAGCAATTAAAAAAATAAAAAGGAAAATAACCATTAGAAATACATCAGGAATGTACATAGGGCATTACACTTAAAATACCTTACATATACTTGCTTTGCAGTTTACAAAGTTCTTTTATATGTATTATTTCATTAATATATCCATCATGGGAAGATTAAATCTCCATTTACGTATTTTTAGTGGACAGAGAGTTGACATAACACATTAGATTAGTTTCGGCTGTAAAGCACAGTGATCTGACAATGAAATACATCGCGAAATGATCACCACGACAAGTCCAATAACCTGTTACCATGCCGAATTATCACAGTGTTACTGACTACATCCCCATGACCTGCTTACTTTACAACTGCACATTTGTATCTCTCAATCCCCTTTACCTATTTCACTCAACCCCCTTTGGCAACCAACAGTTTTGTTCTCTTTGTAAGTTTGTTTGTATTTTATTTTGTCTATTTGTTTTTTAGATTCCACATACCAGTGAAATCATGTAGTACTTGTCTTTCTGACTTATTCCTCTTAGTGAACTTATTCCCATTTCTAAAGATGAGAAACTCAAGGTGCAGAAAGTTACGTGACTTGCTCAACGTCAAGTTAGACATTCAGCCAAGTGGCAGTATTCTTATTTCATGGTTTCTGTACCTCCAACTACCATGAGCTGAAATACGTAAAAATGCTTTGCAAAACTAAAAAGCACCAGAAGGCTCTTACTATGAAGACCATTCATCATTCACTGATGTACCAATGCAATACCTATGACCAGGCCCTCCCTACCTGAGCAACTGAATCACCCCCACAGGGCAGTCACCAGGACGTTGATTTTAACACGCTCCAGGGTTGAGAACTTCTAGTCTACATCAGTTAATACAAATGGCAACATACACTACCTACATGCCTTCAACTACGGTATTCTCCTTTTACATGAACTAATCATCACTCCTCAGTCATATTATGGTAGTTTAATAAAGCCAAAGTGCTGACTTTAAATACTCAGTATTAGCTCTAAGAAAGATGCATCACTTTGCCTAAGACTAATTACATGAAGACATGTTGTCTTTTTTACCATTCTAGTCAATATTTAGAATACTCGACTTAAAAGTACACCCTTCAGTTTAGGCTATCTAGAACATTTAAAAATCCTATCTTCAACTGAAAGGAAAAAATCCAACACTACTACAATACCACATGTAAACAATATTAAACTTAAACTGCATGCATTTGAGGAAGAGCAAGTTTTACTGTACTAAACACAACAAATACAGACAATAGTAGAGGTAAATGAGGGACAAATTAGATGCAATTAACACTGAAAATCACTGAAAAAATACTGGACACTGGACCAATCTTACCTTTTGTAGACTTGTTGGATTCAACTGAGTTTTGTCAATTATTTTTATTGCAACCTAGAAAAAGATAAATTAATAAATACTTATGGATTTTAAGAATTTGGGAGATCCCATTGTGGCTTAGTGGAAATGAATCCACTGCGGAACCTAGTATCCACAAGGACACAGGTTCAATCCCCGGCCTTGCTCAGTGGGTTAAGGATCAGGCATTGCCTTGAGCTGTGAGCTGTGGTGTAGGTCGCAGACGCAGCTACGATCCCACGTTGCCATGGCTGTGGCTGGCAACAGAATGGCATAATTTCATCTCAGTGTCCCTCAAAGGGCAAAGAGAGGTTTGGAAAATAGGTTCTCAGGAAATGGCTGCTGAAAAAAAAATGCTTCTGTTTCACAATCACATCTTTTTTTCCCCCCATGGCAGGAGGAAGTTCCCAGGCCAGGGAGGGAATCCCAGCCACAGCAGGAGCTCAGGTCCCAGCAGTCCCAGCTGCCAGGCCACTGGGGAACTTCACAGTCACACCGGTTCAGTGCTTCGAGCACTTATGATAATGTAAATGCACTTTCACAGCCGTTAGCTCACCGACCTCACCACGCTCAGCGGAAAAGCACTATAGCTCTGATGCGACCCCTAGCTTGGGAACCTCCATATACCGCAAATGTAGCCCTAAAAAGACCAAAAAAAAAAAAAAGAATTTGGTAATTATAGACTAACTGGTAATACTTTATAAATGACCAGACATGTAGCATTGTTGAAAAGCAAGCAAGTAAACAAACCCTGAAACTTAAAATTCAACTAGTTACAATAATACTTGACATTTTATAAATATTTTACAATTGATAAGAGAAGCTTCATGCAAATAAGGTCTATCTTAAAAAAGAAAAATTTAAGTTTTACTAATATTTACTAAGTAGACTGCACCTACATCCTCACCTACTAAGTTTGTCTTTTTGGGGAGAGGGTGGAGAGGGCTGCACCCAAGACATGCAGAAGTTCCCAGGCCAGGGATCAAACCTGTGCCATAGCAGCGACAATGCTGGATCCCTAACCACTAGACCACCAGGGAACTCCACTTTTTCTTGCTTAAAGGTGAACTATGGATATCCAGAACTAGAAACCATGACCATCATGAAGGGGGCTGGGGGTAATGACAGGGACAGAAGGGAACTGAAGTGAAGACAGAGCTTTGCCATGAACTGCGGAACATAACTAACCCAGCCTTGCACCTCACGTCCAGAACCACAAATGATCTGGCCCTCTACCGGTAAAACTGTGTTCCTACCGTGTGTCCTTCAGAACAGAGACCCAGTAAGCACACTGAAGAAAGGGACTGTGGTCAAAATCTGGGGAAAGCATTCAAAGATTTTTTTCAATGATTCTTTTGTTTTATTGTTTTTGTTTCATATATGATTTTTATTTTTTCCATTATATTTGATTTACAGTGTTCTGTCAATTTCTACTGTACAGCAAAGTGATCCAGTCAGACACACATATATGTTCTTTTCCTCACATTACCCTCCATCATGTTTCATTACAAGTGACTAGCCATAGTTCCCTGTGCTATACAGCAGGATTTTTTTTCAGTGATTCTCATACTTTTTGGACCCTTTTACATTAAAGAATATAAAGAATATAATGACCTCAAATATGGTTATATCTATCAATATTCACCACATTACAAATGAAAACTGAGAAAGTGTAAATATAAGCACTGAATTAAGTTTGCTTATGGAAACACAAAAGACCCGACTAGACGAGCAATATTCAAAAGACAAACGGAAATGGAGGACTCAGGCTTCCTGACTTCAGACAATACTACAAAGCTACAGTTATCAAAACAATATGGTACTGGCACAAAAACAGAAAAACAGATCAATGAAATAGAATAGAAAGGCCAGAAATAAACTCAAGCAACTATGGTCAACAAATCTGTGCCAAAGGAGGCAAGAACATACAGTGGAAGAAAGATGGTCTCTACAATGAGCAGTGCTGGGAATACTGGACACCTACATGTAAAAGAATGAGAGCAGAACACTCCCTAACACCACACACAAAAACAAACTCAAAATAGACTAAAGACCTAGCTATAACGCCAGGTAGAAAAACTCCTAGAGGAAAACACAGGCAGAGAGCTCTTCAACACAAATCACAGCAACATCTTGTTTCATTTGCCTCCTAGAATAATGACAGTAAAGACAAAAATAAACCAATGAGACCTAATTAAACTCAAAAGCTTTGCACAGCAAAGGAAATCTTTTTTTAAAAAAAGAAAAGACAACCCACAGAATGGGAGAAAATCTCTGCAAACAATGTGACAAGGGCCTCATCTCCAAAATACACAAACAACTCAAAGCCAACAACAAAAAAACAAACAACCCAATTTGAAAAATAGGCAGAAGACCTAAACAGACATTTCTCCAAAGACTTAAGGATGGCCAACAGGCGCATGAAAAGATGCTCAACATCACTAACTATTAGAGAAAAGCAAATCAAAACTATGCACCTCACACTGGTCAGAATGGCCAGCATTAACAAGTTAACAAATAACAAGTGTTGGAGAGGGTATGGACAAAAGGGTACCCCCCACACACTGTTGGTGGGAATGTAAACTGGTATAACCACTAGGGAAAGAGTATGGCGGTTCCTCAGAAAACTAAATATAGAACTACCACACGGGAGTTCCCATTGTCGGCAGTGGAAACGAATCCAACTAGTATCCATGAAGATGCAGGTTTGACCCCTGGCCTCGTTCAGTGGGTAAAGGACCCAGCATTGCTATGAGCCGTGGTGGAGGTCACAGACATGGCTCGGATCTGGCATTGCTGTGGCTGTGGTGTAGGCTGGCAGCTGCAGCTCCAATTCGACCCCTAGCCTGGGAACCTCCATATGCCATGGGAGCAGATCCACAAAAAAGACAAAAAAAAAACAAAAAACACACTAGTATATGATCCAGCAATCCCATTCCTGGGCCTATATCCTGACAAGACTGTAATTCAAAAAGATACACGCACCTTTATGTTCACTGCAATGCTATTCACAACAGCCAAGATATGGAAAGAATCTAAATGTCCATCAACAGACGAATGGATCAAGATGTGGTACATATATACACAATGGAATACTACTCAGCCATTAAAAAAGACAAAATAATGCCATTTGCAGCAACATGGGAGGAACTAGAGATTCTCATACTAAGTGAAGTAAGCCAGAAAGAGAAAAATACCGTATGATATCATTTATTTGTGGAATCTAAAGTATGGCAGATGGTGCTATCTACAAAACAAACAGATCATGGCCAAAGAGAGGAGACCTATGGTTCCCAAGGGAGGGGGGGGAAGGAGTGGGATAAACAGGGTGTTTGGGGTTTCTGGATGCAAACTGTTAAATTTGGAACGGATGGGCAATGGAGCCCTACTGCACAGCACAAGGAACTGTGTGTGCATGGGTCATTTTGCCGTACAACAGAAATTGAAGAATCATTGTAAATCAACTATACTTTAATAAAAAAACTAAAATAAAAAGGAAGGAAAGTATGGCACAGGCTACAACATGGATGAACTCTACACTATGCTGAGTGAAATCAGTCACAAACGGACGAATACTGTGTGGCTCCACGTGGATGAGGTGCCTAGAGTATTCTAAAGCGTAGACAGAAAGCAGAATGGTGGCTGCAGGGGGTGGTGGGAGAGGGAAACGAGGAGTTAATGTTTAACAGGTATAGTTTCAGTTTTACAAGTTGAAAAGAGTTCTGAAAATGAATGGGGTGATGGCTGCGCAACATTATGGATGTATTTAATATCACTGGAATAAACATTTTAAAAGTTAAGGAGTTCCCATTGTGGCTCAGTGGTTATGAACCCGACAAGTATCCATGAGGACACTGGTTCGATCCCTGGCCTCGATCAGTCAGTTAAGGATACAGCTTTGCTGTGAAATGTTGTGAAGGTTGCATATGTGGCTCAGATCTTTGCTGTGGCTGTGGTGTAGGCTGGCAGCTATAGCTTCAATGCAACCCGTAGCCTGGGAACCTCCATATGCCTCGGGTGCAGCCCTAAAAAGACAAAAAAACCAAAAAAAAATTTTTTTAAGTTAATACAGTATTTTGTCACAAAAAATTGAAAAAATAACTCTATTACATTACTATAAATAACATGTCAGTGAAATCTGCGTGTCTCTTCCTGCAGTCAATCTTTTACGGTATCACAGGTCACAAAGCCTCTGGAAAACTCTGTTTCACGCTCATAAGAATGGAAGAAGTAAATAATGTCTTGATAGTGTTACCACAATGCTCTCACTCTGCAGACCGCCTAAAATGGTCTCAGAAGACCTCCAGGGTCCACCTTCCTCCTTTGAGAACTGCTGAACTACACTTTTTTTTTTAAACTGATTCACCTGGTCTAAAGCCTCCATCTGCCCATGTTATCTGATTACTCCCTATGAACCAACTAACCTCCAAGGGAGCTAAAGAAAAAGTGAGTCTGACCCTGAAGGAGGAACCCTCTACCCCTTTAACTATACCTGGGGGAGAAAAAAATCAGAATTGATGGACCAGGGGAGAGCTAACGAGTGTGCATGCTTGCAGAAAAGTAGTCAGAATTCTAACTCTGTATCTGGAAAACATTAGGTCTTATGGGAACTAGGGCGGGCAAACAGAAATGGAAACACCGGCTGTGGGAATATGAAACCAATGATCACCTTGTGCATATGTCCACTGAGAAGCCATCCTGCTCACTGTGAGAGTCCTACCACACCACAGGTAGGCACATGAGAAGCACGCAGTAAATGCCTGCTGAGGCGTTCCCATCATGGCTCAATGGAAATGAATCTGACCGGGAACCAGGAGGACGCAGGTTCGGTCCCTGGCCTTGCTCAATGGGTTAAAGATGCAGCGTTGCCACGAGCTGTGGCATAAGCCAGCAGCTGTAGCTCTGATTCAACCCCTAGCCTGGGAACCTCCATATGCTGTGGGTGTGGTTCTAAAAAAATATAAATGCTTGCTGAGGTGAGCTGAGGCCTTGAACACTCACATCAGAAACCATACACACATTAGAGACAGAGACAGAACAGTGAGAAACAGGGTTTCTGGCATTTTACCAAATACCGATATGGTTTACAATTTTCATTATTTTAAAGTTGAATGAATCAATGTTCTCCAAACCTTACTTTCATAAGTAATTTTATGTTGTATACCTCAATCTCCCAATTTCCAAAGAAGCCCATTAGATAACACTGTTCTGGCCACAATCCTGTTTTCCTTCTCCTTCTCATGGACAAATCCTCCAAACATGCTGCCTTTCCAGTTCCTCTTCCCTCTGACCTTCTGAGACTTTGCTTCTATTCTCATGATAGGCCCCTTGATCACCAGTTCTTCTGGTTCTGCTCAATATCCACTGTCTACAGAGTCTATTCTGATTTTATTATATATTTTCATATATTTAAGTACTGTTGTTTAAACAGTATCTACAGTAAAAAACCAGAGCTCAAAATGTTTTGAGTTAAATACAGCTAAATCAAACTGTAGAGAAGAGAGTCAGCTTATCAAAAGCCAGTGTCCTTGGAGCGAAGCACTATCATTTAACATGACGTGTGTATGTGAGGCAGTGAAACCTAAGTGGAAGCTCCTAATCCCTTCTTCCTTCCAGTTTCCTGCTGGGATGATTCAACTACCAAAATAATCTTGGTCCAGGGCTGGAGCCTGAAGAGCTCAAATCGCAAGGTCACTAAAAAGAGGCAGCCACCGTGGGACATCGCAAGAAAGAGACTGGTTCCCAAAGCTGTGAAGGGGGTGTGGGTGTGCCCATGTGCACTCATAGTCAAGGGAGTTCACTAGGTGATGCAACAGGAGTGTCCCTGCCACTTGTGTAAAGTTCCGGGAAATTCCATTTATTCCATTTATTTGTCTAAAGCAAAGTGGAAAATTACAAAATAGGGATAAAGAGAGCTTACACATAAGAAGGTCTTCCCCCAACGTTCCTCAAATCAAGAGTCCTACAAACCCACGGCAAACACCCACTGGAGAAAAATCCTTGTCTTCCATGTCCTGTCAATTGACTCCTGCTCAGAAGATCCTTACGATCTGCTCCTGACAAACGTTAAAGCATCTACAACCACTAAAGGGGCAGGCAAAAAAAAAAAAGATCCCAAGTCCTTTAAGAGGACAAAGTAATTCAGAAGAATGGCATTAGTCAGCTCTGGCTGTCGTAACAAAACATACCACAGACTGGGTGGTTGAAAGAGCAGAATTCTCAGTTTGGGAGGCTGGAAGCCAGAGACCAAGGTGCCAGCACAGCCCTCTCCTCTTGGTTTGCAGATGCCCACTCTGCCACTGTGTCCCCACAAAGTGAAGAAAGCAAGCTCTTAGGTATCTCTTCTTGTAAGGATGACTCCTATCAGATCAGGGCCTGGCCCTATGGCTTAATTTAACCTTAACTATTTCCACAAAGGCCACATCTCCAAATAGGCTTTAACATATGCATTCAGGGGATACAATTCAATCCACAGCAATGAATGGAAACCAAGCTATCAACTACAACAGCTGGTTACAAAATAAAACCTCCAATTAAAACCTAACAACACACAACAAAAATTGGTGCACATCATAAGGACAAGATGGACTAAAAGAGGGAGACACAAAATAAATACTGTATGATTCCCTGAGTATAATTTTAAGAGAAAAAAACCAATAATCTATATTGTGTTTTAGAAGTCAGGACAGTGATTATCTTGGGGAGGAAGGGCAGTGAAATAATTAGAAGGAGGCAGAAGGGAGGGCCTTGGGTATATTTTTGTTCTGGGTCATGGTTATATAAATGTATTTACCTGATGATAATTCGTCAAGCTGTACACTTAAAATTTGGGCACTTTTTCTGGATGTGTGCTATATTTCAAAAGAGATGAATTCTTTAAAGTTAATTATGACCCATAATGAAAAGTCCATAATGATACCTAAAACTGAAAACTAATTAAGAATAAAACATGCCATTAAGTCTACCTAAAAATCAGTTTAAAAGACTGAAAGTAGCCATCTTAAGAGATTAGAAAGAGGGGGGAGATAACACTTTTTTAAAATTATCGTTATCATTATTATTTTGCCTTTTTAGGGCCGTACCTGTGGCAAATGGAAGTTCCCAGGCTAGGGGTCAAATTGGAGCTGGAGCTGCCAGCATACGCCACAGCCACAGCCACACCAGATCTGAGCCAATTCGGCGACCTACAACACAGTTCACGACAACCCACTGAGTGTCGCCAGGGATCGAACCTGCAACCTCATGGCTCCTAGTCAGATTCGTTTCCGCTGCACCACTATGGGAACTCCTTTATTATTTTTGCAAAAAATTTTTTTCTTTTCCAGTCTGCACCCAAGGCATATGGAAGTTCCCAGGCCAGGGGTTGAATCAGAGCTGCAGCCACCGCCCTACACCAAAGCCACAGCAAGGTAGGATCTGAGCCACGTCTGAGACCTACTGAGATCCTTAACCCACTAAGTGAGCCCAGGGATCGAACCCATGTCACCATGAATACTAGTCAGGTTCGTTAACCCCTGAGCCATGACAGGAACTCCTACTAAACTGTATAACTTTAACAAAAATAAACAAAAAAAATATTTTTGTATCCATGAGAACATTTGGTTAAAAATGGCATATTAATCACATGCATTTCTCTCTTCTCCCATCTGACAGTCCAATTAAACAATAAAGACAAAATGACAAAAAATGGCAAGGAGACTTGAAGTTCCATTAGCAGACAAGTGATTTTAAATAACTTTTGGAAGACAAAAGTCAGAGGCACATACAGCAGGGCACATACTAGCCTAGAGTGTGCTCAAAGAAGGGTACAATCCAGGAAAAGCTTTACTAACCAGAGAAAATTAATTCTCTGCTGTGTACATGGAAGGACCCACAGTGGAGGCCAATCTTCCTCCTAGCCACAGGGCACCTCCACACATCTCACACAGCTCTCTACCTGCTTCTTAGTTCCCCACTCCTGAGAATGTTTTCAAGAATCAGACACATAAGCAAAGCCTATGATCTTTTCTAATACCCCCTTCCCATATATCTGTTTTTAGGGGAAAATGCCAGTGATAATTAAGCCTTCTCTTCAAAAAGAAAAAAAGAGAGACAACTGATTCAAATTATTATTAATGTGAATTATCGTTTTGCAAAGTCACTATGAACACTGATTTAGGAGTTCCCAGTGTGGCTCAGCAGAAACAACCCAACTGGTATCCATGAGGATGCGGGTTCGATCCCTGGCCTCAATCAGTGGGTTAAAGGATGCAGCGTTGTCATGTGCTGTCGCGTAGGTCTCAGGCGCAGCTCGGATTTGGCACTGCTATGGCTGTGGCGTAGGCCAGCAGCTGCAGCTCTGATTCGACCCCAGGCCTAGGAACTGAAGTCTGGCACTCGCCCTCAGTCTCTACATGGAGCAAAACTTGAGCCACTGTAGCTGCTGACCTGCAGCACCTGTGAGCGGAGCTCAGGGTGGAGACCAGGAAGGAGGCACTCTGTGCACTGGAAAAACTGGAAGAACGGGTCTTCAGATAGTTTGGGTTTTGTTTTTGTTTTTGTTTTTTTTTTGTCTTTTTGCCACTTCTTGGGCCGTTCCGCAGCATATGGAGGTTCCCAGGCTAGGGGTCTAATCAGAGCCGTAGCCATCAGCCTACACCACAGCTCACGGCAACGCTGGATCGTTAACCCACTGAGCAAGGGCAGGGGTCGAACCCGCAACCTCATGGTTCCTAGTCAGATTCCTTAACCACTGCGCCACGACAGGAACTCCAGTTAGGTATTTTTAAGAGAAGCTTTTTTTTTAAGTGAGAATTATAACAAATTTTTTTTGGTCTTTTTGCCTTTTCCAGGTCTGCTCCCGCGGCATATGGAGGTTCCCAGGCTAGGGGTCCACTCAGAGCTACGGCTGCCAGCCTACGCCACAGCTCACGGCAACACCGGAGCTTTAACCCACTGAGTGAGGCCAGGAATCGAACCCGCAACCTCACGGTTCCTAGTCGGATTCATTTCTGCTGCACCACGACGGGAACCCAAGACGAGATTTTGTGGGCGCAGGCCTTACACCTCCTCCTGTCTAGGAAGACACTGAGTCCTCCGGTGACGACTGACGTCTGTGACTAGGAGTCGCCTTCAGGAGACCTGTCCCCGGCTGCAAACACCTCCCTCCACCTTCACGACTTTGCGGCAGTATTGCAGAGCCACCCGGGCTGTCAGTGGACAAAAGATGTCACGGTCTCTGCGGGAACAGCCACCCCCAAGGGTAGGCCAGCGAGCCCTGAGGGAGTTCGGGAAAGAAACCAAGAAGACTGGCCCCCAGCTGAGGTGGCGTCAGAGCAGGGATCCCAGTACGCCCAGCCGCTTCCTCTTCTGTCAGTCCGGCTCCTCTTCTCTAAGTCTGGCTATCGGCGAATCTTCTGTTCCTACTACCTTCCCTTTGTGCAAAAGGCAGCCCATACATCCTCCCTCCTCACCTCAGCTTCTCAGAGCGGTTTCTCAGGCTCCCTGAGATGCTGTCTCCTGGGCTTAAGTCTGAATGCAGAGGCAGATATGAAAATCCAGCTCATTTCTATTAAATCAGACATTAAAAAGGCTTGCAAAAAATTAATGCCATTCTTCTCAATTTTTTTGGAAAATTGTTCTCGTAAAAACACACTTATTTACCAACATGTAATAGGTCTGTTATTATTTTAAATGAATTATTATGTATTTTAAGTTTCTTAGTGCTAAGTTTTTCCTTTTTTTTTCATTTTTGGCTGCCCTGTGACATACGGAGTTCCCGGACCAGGGATCAGATCTGACCCACGGTTGCAACCTATGCCGCAGCTGTGGCAATGCCAGATGCTGGCTGGGAATCAAACCTGCATCCTGGCACTGCGGAGATTCCATCAATCCTGCTGTGCCACCATGGGAACTCTGAACTCCTAATACAGTAAACAGCAACAGGTATAACCCAAATAAACAAAAACTTATAAGATCTCAATTTGAAAGGTTTAATGGAATTGTGAGACAAAAACATTCGAGTTGTTGTAATGAATGGAACTGCATACACCAAAAAAACCTACAATTATGATTATGTAGCAACAAAGAAAATGCGTAGGATAAAATTCTGAGGGGGAAAAAAAACAGGAGACAAAATTATGGCCAAAAGTATATTGAAAATACACATAAAATATGAAGAATATACAAAAATGGTATTAATCAGAATGTTCTGATTGTGGGAATTTTTTCCTCTCTCGTCTCAAAGATTCCTGTAAAGTTATTAATACCATCTTCACACATATAAAACATTGTGACTAAAATATATACCCATTCAGCTGAGGTCTCAAGAAGCTGAGCACATTCCAGGATGAAGAGGTATGGTTTTACTGTTCTTACAACCAACAACCACTTACTGAGTACTTCAAGGCCAAGACTAAGTGAGGTTCAAGATCTAACCTTTCCCTCTCTCTGCTGTCTCCTCTACTGTAGGAGAGAGGACAGATACAAGCCGACAGTAAAAGCACAAAACCACAACAAGTTGAAAAGACAACAGTGGGAAAGATACTTCAGTAATTTTCTTTTTCTTTCCTTTTTTTCTGCTTTTTAGGGCTGCACCCGTGGCATATGGAAGTTCCCAGGCTAGGTGCTGAATCAGATCTACAGCTGCCGGCCTAACCACAGCTCTCGGCAACACCGGATCCTTAACCCACTAAGCAAGGCCAGGATCGAACCCGCATCCTCACAGATACTAGTCAGGCGTGTTGCCACTGAGCCACAACGGGAACGCCTTCAGTAATTTCCCAAAACAGAGAGAAGAGAGAGCAGAGGGAAGGACGCGATAACCAGAAACAACATGATTTCCCCCAGAACAACTCGCAAGGGCTCCAGACTTGGAGGTCCTGGGAGACCAAAGGCAACATGGGAGCTGCTGGGCTAATTCCAAAGTCAAAAGTGACACAGTGGGTTAATGATCCGTTGTCTCTGTGGGGGCATGTGTTTGATCCCCAGCCTCCAGCAGTGGGTAAAGGATCTGGTGTTGGTGCAGCTGTGACAGGTTGCAGGTTGCAGCTGTGGCTTAAATATGATCCGTGGCCTGGGAACTTCCATATGACTCAGGTGTGGCAGTGGGGCGGGGGGGGGGGGGGGGGGGGAAATGCCGCTGCCCGCCCAACACAACCAGTAACAACTGGCTCTTAAAGAGATTAAAAATTTATTCTGTAGATAAGATAATGAGGCTCCAGACACAAAGTCAACAGACCCAGGAGAGGGCAGGAGGTGAAATTAAGTCTGAGACTGCTTCTAAGGGAAGGGACAACAGCTCCTCCCAGGCACATCTGAGGATTCTTAATCTAGAGAACTGAATGGTCCCAGAGAAGAAATCTAAAGACACAGACACCTGGAGGTCTCCAGTAAAAGCACTGGACAACTGGAATTCCTGTCGTAGCTCAGTGGTTAGTGAATCCGACTAGGAATCATGAGGTTGCGGGTTTGATCCCTGCCCTTGCTCAGTGGGTTAAGGATCCAGCATTGCCATGAGCTGTGGTGTGGGTTGCAGACGCGGCTCGGATCCCGCGTTGCTGTGGCTCTGGTGTAGGCTGGTGGCTACAGCTCCGATTAGACCCACAGCCTGGGAACCTCCATATGCCGTTGGAGCGGCCCAAGAAATGGCAAAAAGACCCAAACAAACAAACAAAAAAAAAACAAACACTGGACAACTCCCAGCAGGAAATCTCTATGGTCAAACATCCTATGCATGCAAACTCAGCTTCTGATCAGCTTCTTTGGGTTCCACCGTAAATACAGACAACCATAGATTACAAGATTCCAAAGAAAGTCTCTGTATGAAAGACAGACAACAAGAAAGAATCCCAGAGAGAAACAATGTAGGGAGCCAATAAATAAATATATAAACTACTTTAAAAAAAAAAAGGGAAGAATAAAGTCTTTACTATCCTCAAGGAGTAAACAGAAGAAACAGCATTCATGACACCAGAACTGGGTACTATAAAGACTATAATCAGAGAACAAGAAATAACTGGGAGGAAACAGAGGGTACACACAGGAACACACAAATTTCACAGAGAGACTGGAAGCAGGAGCTCCTGCTGTGGTAGAAGAGGATCAGCAGCATCTCTGCAGGGGCCAAAAGAGAAGAAAGAAAAGAGGACCCACCGGGGTGCAACAGGATCAGTGGCGTCGTGGGAGCGCTGGGACACAGGTTTGACCCCTGGCCCAGCACAGTGGGTTAAGAATCCAGCACTGCCACAGCTGCAGGTTAGGTCGAGACTGCAGCTCAGGTCTGATCCCTACAGGGTGGCCAAAAATGGAAGGAAAAAAAAAAAAAGAAAAAAAGAAAAGACATCTTCCCAAAACTAAAATATAAACAAAGAAATAGAAAACCCAAACAGGAGTTCCTGCTGTGGCTCAGTGGTTAACGAATTCGACTAGGAACCATGAGGTTTCAGGTTCAATCCCTGACCTCGCTCAGTGGGTTGAGGATCTGGCACTGCCGTGAGCTGTGGTGTAGGTCGCAGACAGGGCTTGGATCCTGTGCTGTGGCGTAGGCCGGCGGCTACAGCTCTGATTAGGCCCCTAGCCTGGGAACCTCCACATGCTTCAGGAGCGGCCCTAGAAAAGACAAAACAAACAAACAATTAATCAAGACTCTTCAAAAGTTCCATCTCTGATTGATTAGCATTCCAGAATGAAGATTTTTAAACAGTCAAATGAGGTAATTCTCCAGATCTGAAAGATAAGATTCTCAGGTTCAATGAACGATAGGAACAAGGAATAAAGACCCACTCTGGCAAGTGAGTGTGATATTTCTGAACAGTACGGATAAAGGCGAAGACTTAAAACGTTTCTAGACAGGGGAGGAAAAAGCCACATGTTGAAGCTACTTACATGGTTATACCCTAGACTTCAGAATCACCAACATTTAAAAACCCCTTATAATCTTCATTTTGAGTTTCCCACTCTCTAATCACCTCCTCCTACTTTCCCACCCACTCACTAGAACCCGAATAACTGTCTGAACTCACCAGGATCTATAATCCATTGATTCCACCACCTTCTTACTGCTGCCTTCTCCCTCAAGGTCTTACCTCCTACTTAATTAAATCTTTAGTCCTTCATTGCAACCACTCCTCGGGGTATTCCAAATCAATGCACAATGCTCCATTTCCCCTCCACCATACTTAGAATAACAAAATCCAATCATCCACAAATGCCAAGCCTGCACCTGATTAACTGAATGTTACTGGAGAGTAAATTACAGGTGTACTGTCTATTCCCACTTTAAATCCATGATCACTCACTTCATTCAGGGAAGCTTTAAGGCTGCCTGGAAATGCTATTACATTTCTCTAACCCATTCACTCTCCTGAAACTGTCTACCTCTGACATCTCCTATCTCCCGATAATCACACTCCTTGATAATCTTGCTTTCTATCTGACTGAAGGAAAGAGCTGAGATGAGAAGAAAACCCCTCCAGCTCCCACCACCACAGCGAAAAACTCATACGCAGAGAACTGGCATAGTTCCCTCTACTTGCCTCCTGCTTCCAGGTAAAAACTGTCCACATTATCCAAGGCCACTACCTCTCCCCTCGGTAAAACTTATCCTTTCTGTGAAATTATTCCCATTGGCAGACAAACATGTTGGTATTCTGCCCATCTTTTAAAAAAATATCTTGGCCTGCCGTTTCCCTGTAGCCACCACCCCATTTATCTGTGCCTTGAAAGAGCTATTCTGCTATCTCTAATCTCTACCCACTACTCTCTCTTGAACTAATGTATTACATTACACGCATGGGCACTGGAAGATATTTGAAAGATATGTTGGAATATGTGGGACAACTAGCAGAAAATACACAGAATCATAAGAAAGTTAAAAAAACAAAAAACAAAAAAACCTAAGGAGTTCCCGTTGTGGCTCAGCAGAAACAAAACCGACTAGTATCCGTGAGGATGCAGGTTCGATCCCTGGCCTCACTCACTGGGTTAAGGATCGGGTGTTGCTGTGGCTGTGGTGTGGGCCAGCAGCTGTAGTTCTGTTCTGACCCATAGCCTGGGAACTTCCATATGCTGCAGGAGCAGCCCTAAAAAAAAAACAAAAAAAAAAAAAACAAAAAAAAAAAACAAAAAAACAAAAAAACAAAAAAACAAAAAAAACTTGAGAGAACTGATTCTAGACAAAATAAAAAATTATAAAAGAAAATAAATTATTGCATTCCAACAATAAACCATATTTATATAGCTTAAAAAAATCTAATTTTAACCAAATATATCCCTGAAAGGCTGGAGTTCCTGTCATGGCCCAGCAGAAACGAATCCGACTAGGAACCATGAGGTTGCGGGTTCAATCCCTGGCCTTGCTCAGTGGGTTAAGGATCCAGCGTTGCCGTGAGCTGTGGTGTAAGTTGCAGATGCAGCTGGGATCCTGAGTTGCTGTGGCTGTGGCATAAGCCAGCAGCTACAGCTTCAATTGGACCCCTAGCCTGGGAACCTCCATATGTCATGGGTGTGGCTCTAAAAAGACCAAAAAAACCCAAAGTACCTAAGGTCAACTAATCTATGATAGAAAAGGAAAAAATATACACAATATCGCCAATAAGTGGTGCTGGGAAAACTGGACAGCTACAAGTAAAAAAATGAAATTAGAACACACTCTTCTAATACCATACACAAAAATAAATTCAAAATGGATTAAAGGCTTAAATGCAAGACTGGATACTGTAAAACTCTTAGAGAAAAACATAGGCAGAACATTCTCTGACAAAATCCACAGCACTATCTTTTCAGCTCCACCTCCTAGAGTAACAGATAAACAGGAGTTCCCATTGTGGCACAGCAGAAACAAATCTGACTAGGAACCGTAAGGTTGCGGGTTCAATCCCTGGCCTCACTCAGTGCGTTAAGGATCCGGCCGAAGACTCAGCTTGGATCCTGCGTTGCTATGGTTGTGACGCAGGCCAGCAGGTAGAGCTCTGATTCAACCCCTAGCCTGGGAACCACATACGCTATGGATGGGGCCCAAAAAAAGGCAAAAAAAAAAAAAAAAAGTAACCCAATTAAGCTTAAAGATTTTTGCATAGCAAAGGAAACCCTAAACAAAATGAAAAGACAACCCACAGAATGGGGAGAAAGGAACAAGTGAATAGACTCCAAAATATACAAACAACTCATGCAGCTCAATAACACAAAAAAACCAACTGAAAAATGGGCAGAGGATCTAAACAGACATTTCTCCAAAGAAGATAGACAGATGGCCAAGAAAACAAACACACACATGAAAAGATGCTCAATATTGCTAATTATTAGAGAGCAGAAACCAAAACTACTATGAGGTACCACCTTACACCAATGGCCATCATCAAAAAGTCTACAAACACACTATTCTAGTCACATGATGGAGGAAAATGTGAGATAAAGAATGTACATATGTATGTGTGACTAGGGCATTTTGCTGTACAGAAAAAAACTGACAGAACACTGTAAACCAACAGTAAATGGAAAAAATAAAAATCATTTAAAAAAAGAGTCTACAAACAATAAATGCTGAAGAGGGTGCAGAGAAAAGGCAACCCTCTTACACCGTTGGTAGAACGTATATTGGTACAACCACTATGGAAAACAGTACGGAAGTTCCTCCAAAACTAAAAACAGAACTACTATATGATTCAGCAACCTGGGCCATCTATCCAGAGAAAACCATAATTTGAAAAGACACATGCAGGAGTTCCCACTGTGGTGCAATGGGATCAGTGGGGTCTCTGCAGTGCAGTTTCAATCCCCAGCCCAACATAGTGGGTTAAGGTTCCAGTGTTGCCCCAGCTGTGATGTAGGTCACAACTGCAGCTTTGTCTGATCCCTGGCCCAGGAACTCTATATATCCTATAGGGTAGCCAAAAAAATGTTAATTAAATAAAATAAAAAGAAGATACATGCACCTGAATATTCACTGCTGTACTATTTATAACAGCCAAGACATGGAAGCAAACTAAATGTCCACTGACAGAGGAATGCACAAAGAAGATGTGGTACGTATATAATGGAATATTATTCAACCACAAAAAAGAATGAAGTAATGCCATTTGCAGCAACATAGATGTACCCAGAAATCATCGTACTAAGTGAAGTAAATCAGACAGAGAAAAAACAAAGACCATCACTAATATGTAGAATCTAGCAAAGGATGATACAAAAGAAACAGGCTCAAAGACTCTGAAATCCAATTCATGGTTACTAAAGGGGTTGAAGGGATAAAGCATCCCATAAAACACGGGACTGACATATACACACGACTATATATAAAATAGACGGGTAACAAGGACCTACTGCATAGCAGAGGGTAACCTACTCAAAACTGTGTAAGAACCTATATGGGAAAAGAATATGAAAAGGAATGGATCTATGTATAGGTATAGCTGATTTACTTTGCTGTACACTTGAAAGTAAAGGAACTTTTTAAGTCAGCTATACGACAATAAAATTAATTTAAAAAAATAAATAAAAATCTTCCAATGTTAATTAACATTAAATTGATTCAACAAATATTTAAGTACTTAATATGTGCCCAACACATTTAAATACCGATGTCTACCCTACAAGAGGGGAAAGACAGTTAAATAAGTAATTCCAATATAACGTAAAGCATGCTAAGGAAAGTATCAGAATTTTTAACACGAATCCCATGCCTAGGAAAAGGGAGTCTATGAATGACTACTTTCCAGAAAAAGTGATTCCTGTACAAAAAAGCTGATGTGTATTTTATGCAAAGGAATGGCAGATACAAAAATCTGAATGCAAGAAACCATGTCCAAAAAGGCAAAATAGGGAGTTCCCTGGTGGCTCAGTGGCTCAAGGATGCAGTATTGTCACTGCTGTGGCTCTGGTTACTGCTGTGGCATGGGTTCAGTCCCTGGCCCAGAAACTTCACAGCAAAGCACAGCCAAAAAACAAAAAAATGAAAAACCGATTGTGTACTGCACACGTGAAGAGGAAATTAATAGCAGGTTTTATTTTTAACTTCTAAAATGGTTGCACCTGCGGCATATGTAAGTTCGCAGGCAAGAGACTGAATCCAAGCCACAGCTGCAGCAATCCCCAATCCTTTAACCCAGTGTGTTAAAGGGATCAAACCTGTGCCTCCACAGAGACCCAAGTTGCTGCACTCAGATTCTTAATTCACTGTACCATAGCAAGAACTCCAGGCAGCAGTTTTATTGGAAGTGTTTTTCGTAAATATGGAATTTGGATGAGCAGAAAACCAGCACCACAAAAATTAGGAAAGCATGTGCCCTTCCTGCACAATAACCTATTAAACATTAAGATTATAAGAAAAATATTCGGGGAGATGAAGAAACTTCTTGAGGATAAATCTATAAAAACAGACAACCCTACTGGTTTTTGCAAGAATCATGAGCTTACAGATGAAGTTCATAATTTTTACTGTGGTAGCAGATGTTTACTATTGAAAAAGAACAAACCACCACCTCTTCTTAAGCAAAAAGATTATTCAGGAGTTCCCGTCGTGGCTCAGTGGTTAACGAATCCGACTAGGAACCATGAGGTTTCGGGTTCGATCCCTGGCCTCGCTCAGTGGGTTAAGGATCTGGCGTTGCCATGAGCTGTGGTGTAGGCCGCAGGCGCGGCTCGGATCCCGAGTTGCTGTGACTGTGGTGTAGGCGGGCGGCTACAGCTCCGATTAGACCCCTAGCCTGGGAACCTCCATATGCCACAGGAAGCGGCTCTAGAAAAGGCAAAAAGACAAGACAAAAAAAAGAAAAGATTATTCAAACACCCAACATAACCTTTTGAACATTTAAAGAAATAAGAAAACAAAAGAACTCTCAGATAATTACTATATAAGCTTCCTATTCTTTAAAAAAGAAAAAAAGTTTAATTAGCTTAGAAAAAGCCCAACACACACATTCTCTTCCTCTTTCTCCCACATGGAACTGAACAGAACAAGTGTCATAACAGAAATCAAGCGTAACTTGTATTTACCTCTCTGCCTGTAAGGATATGTCTTGCCAATTTCACTTTTGCAAAATTCCCCTTGCCGATTGTTTTCAACAGCCTGTAGTTTCCGATGTGAGGTTGTTCATCTGCACAGGAAGCGATAGAGTTTCTACACCGAGCTCCAGAGCGCCCAGTGCGAGAGGTAACTTCTTGCCGCCCATCTCCATGCGACGTGTGCTACAACATAACATATAACAAAGGTAAGGAAATGAGAGAATCATGGTATTTGGCAAGTTTTAAGAGCCTTTAATTGAAGTAATAAAACCTAGCTGCTTTAATTTTAACCCCAATGTGTCTAGCACTTTAAGTTGCCCACATGACATAAATTTATGAGGAAAACAAAAGAATGCTGAGACAGAAACACCAAGTGTTGAAATCAAACAGGTGTTCAGAAAGAGCTATTTTGTTATGTGGCTGTAGCATAAAATAGGAGAGAAACAAGACTTCCTTCAGTCACAGAATTCAACTTTTCCATATGCTATTAAATGTACCAGCACATATTATGCTTAGCACACCTTGTCAAACCGGCAGAACAGCTAATATCACCATTCGTCAGATGAGGATAACTTTGAGATTTATTTATGGCCACATCACCTATGAAAAATCTAAAGAGTAACCTGACTCCCAACTTCTTTCTAAACTATGCTGCTAACGATTTCAAACAATGTGTTTAAAGGAACTGCCAGACTCTGGGGCTCTTTATAAGCATTTGTTGAAGAGATGAATACAGTGCTCAGTATGCTCCGTGAGGGTAATAAACCAAATCATCTATGTCTCTAACCATATGAAATACAAAGGTGCTAGAGTTACAAACGCCTGATGCGTGCAGTTCTGTACTGCAAGCAGCCAGCTGCCTAGTGCTTCCTTTTTCCATACATGTGCTCAAAGGATGCCAAGCCTCACCGCCTACCTTTCCTGGCTGCCAACTCCTTCCTGCTCAAGGAAAGCTTCTCACTCTCAGGACACTCACACACTTCCAACCTCCTTCATTCTCTTCTTTTTGTCCAGGAAAATTTCCCTTTTTTTATTTTCTTAATTTTTTATTTTTAGGGCCCCATCTGGGGCATATGAAAGTTCCCAGGCTAGAGGTCGAATCAGAGCCACAGTTGTCAGCCTACGCCACAGCCACGGCAATGCAGGATCCAAGCCACATCCGTGACTTATACCACGGCTTGCAGCAATGCCAGAGTCTTAACCCACTGAGTAAGGCCAGTGATCAAACCTGCATCTTCATGAATACTAGTCAGGTTCTTAACCCCCTGGGCCACAAGGGAACTCCCTCCTTGTTTCTTATGCTCTCTTTCCCTCTCTCCCCCCACCCCAACCAGTCTGACAAAACAAGCCTGATTCTAGGTGATCAACATAAGAAAGTATACTTTGTAACATGTTAATATCAAGGGAAAAACAAGTATCTTTACAGGGAAAGCTTAGGAATTTGTGCCATCAACCCTCAAGCCTTCAAAAGATGTCCCTTTCAGAAGGTCCACATTAACTTTCATTTACTTTCTCATTATCCTCTTAACCAAATCTCTGTCTCTCATGTACTAAGTTTGGGGATAGGTTCTCTTCTGTTTTTTTCAATTATCATATATAAAATACTACATTGAAAACAACAATTTCTATGTGTTTTACTATAAACACATACTATTTAGGTTAAAGAGACTTTTAGGAGTTCCCGTCGTGGCGCAGTGGTTAACAAATCCAACTAGGGCAGGAGTTCCCTGCCCTTGCTCAGTGGGTTAACAATCCGTGAGCTGTGGTGTAGGTTACAGACGCGGTTCGGATCCTGCGTTGCTGTGGCTCTGGCATAGGACAGTGGCTACAGTTCCGATTCGACCCCTAGCCTGGGAACCTCCACATGCCGTGAGAGCGGCTGAAAGAAATAGCAAAAAAAAAAAAAAGAGAGACTTTTACAAATTGGTTACAAGATTAGTTACAAATCTAAGCAATTTTGTGTTACAAATCTAAGCAATTTTGTTCCTATAACAAAGAGAATTCTAATTTCCAAACTTTGGCAAATAATCTATTATAAATGAGGACTTGCTGATTAAAGAAAAAACTATAACAACAACTAAGTTACAACACTAAGGCTTTACACAAAACAGTTCTACTTGGTTGTATACAAGATGTGCAACTGCAATCTAAGGTTTGTACATCAGCTGAAGAACAATTTTAAAAGATCTTGGTAACCATGTTTGTTATATGTTTATTTCCAAGCTAGATATAAGTTTCATAAAAACTGGGACTGGTAATTTATTCTTCCTTAGATCTTAGAACAGTAGTTGGGGAGTTCCCACTGTGGTTCAGTGGTTAATGAACACAGCTAGTATCCATGGGGACGCAGGTTCGATCCCTGGCCTTGCTCAGTGGGTTAATGACCGGCATTGTCATAAGCTGTGGTGTAGGTTAAAGACCCCGAGTTGCTGTGGTGTAGGCCGGCAGCTATAGCTCCAATTCAAACCCCAGCCTGGGAACCTCCCAGGCTGCAAGTGTGGCCTTAAAAAGATAAAAACAAAACAAAACCAAAAAACAGTAGTTGGCATGTGACGGGTACTTACTAAATATTGGAGGAGGGGAGGGATGGATTGGGAGTTTGGAATTGGCATATGCACACTGTGGTATACCAAATGGATGGTCAACAGGGACCTACTGTATAGCACAAAGAACTCTACTCAATATTCTGTGATGACCTGTATGGGCAAAGAATCTGAAAAAGAATGGATTACATGTGTATGTATAATCGAATCACTTGGCTATACAGGAGAAATTAAAACGTTGTAAATAAATTATACAGCAATAAAATGGTTTTTTGTCTTTTTAGGGCCACACCCATGGAGGTTCCCAGGCTAGGGGCTGAATCAAAGCTGCAACTCCCGGCTGACACCACAGCCACAGCAACACCAGGTCCAAGTCATGTCTTGGACCTACATCACAGCTCACAGCAATACCGGATCCTTAACCCACTGATCAAGACCAGGGATTGAACCCAAGTCCTCATGGATACTAGTCAGGTTCATTAACTGCTGAGCCACAATGGGAACTCCATGTACTGTCATAAAAATTTTTTAAATGGAGCATTTCCGTTGTGGTGCAGCGGAAACGAAACTGACTAATATCCATGAGGATGTGGGTTAGATCCCTGGCCTCGCTCAGTGGGTCAGGGATCCGGTGTTGCCATGAGCTGTGGTGCAGGTCACAGACACGACTTGGATCCTGCATGGCTGTGGTGTAGGCCAGTGCCTGCAGCTCCAATTCAACCGCTAGCCTGGAAACTTCCATATGCTGTGGGGGTGCAGCCCTGAAGAGCAAAAAAAAAAATTTTTACAATAACAAATTTATACTACTTTTCCTGAACAGAGCTTTGTCCTTCTTCTTTTTTTTTTAAATAATTTATTTTCCCACTGTACAGCAAGGGGGTCAGGTTATCCTTACATGTATACATTACAATTACATTTTTTCCCCCACCCTTTGTTCTGTTGCAGCATGAGTATCTAGACAAAGTTCTCAATGCTATTCAGCAGGATCTCCTTGTAAATCTATTCTAAGTTGTGTCTGTGTCCTTCTTGTAAAACGTAAGACGTGTGCCTACACAACCTTTCTAATCCTTAAAATAACAAGCCGCCTCCTTAAGATATGGACAAGTTTTTCACGTTAAAAAAAAAAAAATTGTGACAACACACAGCTATCCCTCAATATATTGTGCTTTAGAAGTATTCACAAAATCAAAATGCACTTTTTTCTTTTTCTTTTTCAGGCCACACCCAAGGCACGTGTAGTTCCTGGGATAGTGGTCCAAGCGAAGCTCCAGCTGCCGGCGTAGGCCGCAGCCACCGCAACGCCAGATCGGAGCTGCATCTCCAAATGCCACAAATGCATCTCAGGGCAGCACAAGATCCTTAACCTACCAAAGGAGGGCAGGGATTGAACCCACATCCTCATGGATACTAGCTGGGTCCTTAACCCACTGAGCCACAATGACAACTCCTCAAAACTCACTTTTGAAAGCAGCTGTGGAGAAGATGGAGCTGTGGGATTAAGACGGAGTAGAAGGACTGGAGCTCATTTTCTCTCATAAAAGCAACAAAATTACAACCAACTGCTGAACAACCTTCAACAAAATACTGGAAATCATCAAAAAAGATATCCTACTCCAAAAGGCAAAGAGGCCACATCAAGACAGTAGGAGGGGAGTTTCCACTGTGGCGCAGCAGGAATGAATCTGACTAGGCACCATGAGGTTGAAGGTTCAATCCCTGGCCTCGCTCAGTGGGTTAAGGATCTGGCGTTGCTGTGAGCTGTGGTGTAGGTCACAGACATGGCTCAGATCTGGTGTTGCTGTGGTGTAGGCTGGCAGCTGTAGCTGATTGGAACCCTAGCCTGGGAATCTCCATATACCGCAGGTGCGACCCTAAAAAAGCAAAAAAAAAAAAACCAAAATAAAAAAGACGGTTAGAGGAGTGATTACGTGATATAAGCAACCCCATACCCATCAGGTAGGTGGCCCACAGACTGGAAAGTAACTATATCGCAGAGGCTCACCCACGGGGGTGAGAGTTCTGAGTCCTACCCATCAGGTTCCCACGCCTGGGGATCTGGCATTGGGAGGAGGAGCCTCCAGAACATTTGGCCTTGAGGATCAGTGGGGCATGTATGCAGGAGCTCCACAGGACTAGGGGAAACAGAGACTCCACTCTTGAAAGGCACACACAGGCTTTCATGTGCACTGGGTCCCATGGCAAAGCAGAGACTCCATAGGAATCTGGGTTGGACCTGCCTGCAGTTCTCAGAGGATCTCCTGTTTTAGGGGGTGACTATGTCTCATTGTGGGGGAAGGACATTGGAGGCAAAGGTCTCGGGAATAATCATCAGTGGGAACTCCTCTAGAGGGGGCCATTTTGGAAAAAATCTGGCCCCACCCATCAGAGCTGAGAAGCCCCAGGCCAAACAACAAACCAGGTATGAACATAGCCACTTATCAGCAAACAGGCTGCCTAACACCCCCCCCCAACACACCCCTCACCCCCCACCATGGTACACAGCTGCATCCACACCCAGAGACAAAGCCCCACACACCAAGGGATAAGAATCAACTCCACCTACCTGTGGGCAGAAACCAGTCCCTCCCATCAGGAAGCCTGCAGCAACCCCCACCCCCCCAAAACCAACTTCGGCCACAAGGAGGGCAGACATCATAAGAGAGGCTACAACTCTGCATTTTCTGCAAAAAGGAGACCACACCAAAAGTCTATATAAAATGAAAAGGCAGATAATTGATTCAGATAAGGGAATAAGAAAAAAACCCAGAAAAACACTAAGATATCTGGCGATCACCAATCTCCATGAAAAAGACTTTAGACTAATAGCAAGATCTTGGAAATTAAACTGGAGGCAAAAATTGATAAATTACAAGAAACACTGAACAAAGAAATAGAAGACTTGAGGATTAGGTAAGCAGAGATGCATAATACAGTAACTGAAATAAAAAATACATTAAAAGCGATAGGTAGCACAATACAGGAGGCAGAAGAAGGAGTCAAGGAGGTGGAAGACGGACTGGTGTAAATCACTGATGTGGAACAGAAGAGAAAAAAGATTGAAAAGAAACTAAGACAGTCTGAGAGAACTCTGGGACAATGCTAAATACGCAAACATTCGTATTATAGGAGTGCCAGAAGGAGAAGAGAGAAAGGGCCAGAGAAAACATCTGAAGAGATAATAGCAGGAAAGTTCCCTAACTTGGGAAAGAAATCACTCACTCAAGTCCAGGAAGCACAATGAGTAGCATATAAAATAAACCGAAGGAAGGACACCCCCCTGGACACATGTTAATCAAAATGACCAAAATTAAAGACAGAGAAAACACTGAAAGCAGGTTGGGAAGAAACAAATAACATACAAGGGAACCCTGACAAGGCTATTGACTGATTTTTCAGTAGAAACTCTCAGGCCAGAAGGGAGCTGCATGATATACTTCAAGTGACGAAAAGAAAAACCTCCAACCAAGGAGCTCCCGTAGTGGCTGTGGGTATGGCCCTCAAATGAAAAAAGACAAAAACAAACAAACAAAAACCCTCCAACCAAGATTACACAGTATGACTCTCATTCAGATCTGAAAGAGAAATCAAAAGCTTTACAGACAAGCAAAAGCTAAGATAATTCAGCACCACTAAACCAGGTTTACAACAAAGGAGCTTCTCTAGGTGGAAAAGAAAAGGCCACAACTAGAAACAAAAACATTATAAATGACAAGGTTCACAGGTAAAGGCAAACACATAGTAAAGGTAGGAAGTAATCCACACACACATTTGCTACCGAAACCAGCAACCATAGAAGAGGAGGAACAAATGCAAGACACTGGAAATGCATTTGCAATTAAGAGACCACCAAATTAAAACAGGCCTACCTCAGGAGACAAGAAAAACCTCAAATAAACCACCCAGCTCTACACCTAAAGCAACTAGAGAAAGAACAGACAAAACTCAAAGTTAGTAGAAAGAAAGAAGAGAAATCAGAGCAGACCTGTACTCTGAAATCTGTAAGATGCTGATGAAAGAAAGTAAAGATGACACAAACAGGTGGAAAGAGATATAGCATGCTCTTGGATTGGAAGAATCAATACTGTCAAAATGAGCATACCACCCAAGACAATCTACAATTGAATCCAATCCCTATCAAATTACTAATGGCGTTTTTTTTACGTAGCTAGAATTTTTTTTTGCTTTTTTCTTTTAAGGGCTGCACTTTCAGCATATGAAAATTCCCAGGCTAGGGGTAAAATCAGAGCTACAGGTGCCAGCCTACACCACAGCCATAGCAATGCAGGATCTGAGTCGTGTCTGCAACTTATACCATAGCTCAGGGCAATGCTGGATCCTTGACCCACTGAGCAAGGCCAGGGATCAAACCTGCATCCTCATGGATACTGGCCAGATTCATTTCTGCTGTGCCACAACGGGAACTCCCTAGAAGAAAACACTTTCAAGTTTGCTTGGAGGCATGAAAGACCCAGAATAGCCAAAGCCATCCTGAGAAAGAAAAATGGAACTGAAAGGATCAGTCTCCCTGACTTCAGACTATACTACTAAGCTACAGCCATCAAAACAGTATGGTACTGGCCCAAAACCAGAAATACAGATCAGTGGAACAGGATAGAAAACCCAGAGTTAAACCCATGCACCTATGACCAACTAATCTACAACAGAGGCAGCAAGAATATACAATGGAATGGAGGAGTTTCCATCGTGGTGCAGTGGAAACGAATCCAACTAGGAACCATGAGGTTGCTGGTTCAATCTCTGGCCTTGCTCCATGGTTAAGGATTCAGCATTGCTGTGGCTGTGGCATAGGCCAGCAGCTAGAGCTCCAATTAGACCCCTAGCCTAGGAACCTCCATGTGTCTCGGGTGCAGCCCTAAAAAGACAAGAGACAAAAAAAGAATATACAATGGAGAAAAGACAGTCCCTTCAATAAGTGGTGCTGGGAAAACTGAACAACTACATGGAAAAGAATGAAATTAACACACTGACTAACAGCATACATAAAAATAAATGCAGAAAGGAGTAAAGAACTAAATATAAGACTGGATACTATAAAACACAGAGGAAAACATAGGCCAAGCACTCTCTGACATAAACCATAGAATATCTCCTCAGATCCGTGTCCTTGAGTAATGACAATGAAAACAAACAAACAAAAAAAATGGGACCTAATTAAACTTAAAAGTTCTTGCACAGCAAAGGATACCTTAAACAAAACAAAAAGAAAACCCACAGAATGGAAGAAAATATTTGCAAATGAAGCAACTGACAGGGGATTAATCTCCAAAACATATAAACACCTCCTGCAGCTCAATACCAAAAAAACAAACCACCCCATAAAAAATGGGCAGAAGCTCTAAACAGGCAATCCTCCAAAGAAGATACAGTGATGGCCAAAAAACACATGAAGAGATGTTCAATATCGCTAATTATTAGAGAAATGCAAATCAAAACTACTATGACGTTACCACCTTATACCATCCAGAATGGCCACCATCAAAAAGTCTACAAACAATAAATGCTGGAGAGAGTGTGGAGAAAAGGGAACCCTCTTACACTGTTAAGTTGGAATATAAATTGGTACAACCACTATGGAAAACAGTATGGAGATTTCTTGAAAAACTAAGAACTACCATTTGATTCAGCAATCTCACTCCTGGGCACCTATCCAGAGAAAACCATGACTCAAAAAGATACATGTATCCCAGTGTACACTGAAGCACTATATACAATAGCCAAGACATGGAAGCAAACTAAATGTCCATCCACAGACGAGTGGATAAAGATGTGGTACATACACATAGTGAAATATTACTCAACCATAAAAAGGAATGAAATAATGGCATTTTCAGTAACATAGATGGAACTATAGATTATCATGCTAAATGAAGTTAGACAGTGAGATACAAATGTCGTATGCTATCACTTACATGTAGGATCTAAAAAAGGGATTCAATGAATTTATTTGCAGAAAAGAAAGTGACTAACAGACTTTGAAAAACTTATGGTTTCCAAATGGGACAGGTGGGGAGGGGGATGGGCTGGGTGTTTGGGATGGAAATGCTGTAAAACTGGGTTGTGATGATGGTTGTACAACTATAAATATAATAAAATTCACTGAGTTTAAAATAAACAAGAAAGCAGCTGGGCAGTTATTTCATTCACTGAAGGAAAAAGAAAGATTGGATAATCTGTGGTTTTAAAAACTCTTAGCAAATTGGAATATAATGGAACTTTCTTTTTTTTGGTTTTGTTTTGGTTTGGTTTTTGTTTGGCAATACCCATGGCATGTGGAAATTTCTGGGCCAGGGGCCGAACCTTCCCAACAGCAGCAGCAACCCAAGCTGCTAAAATAACAATGTTGGATCCTTAACCCACTGTGCCATCAGGAAACTTCCCGGAACTTTCTTAATATGGTAAAAATCACAGGACTAAAACCTTTAGCAAAAAATAAAAATAAACTTTAGAATCATTTCTTTTAAGATAAAAAATAAGACAAGGCTACCTGTTATCACTACCATTATTTAACATAACAATGGACGTCATGGCTAATACTTTTTAAGGAAAGAAAAAGTTATAAAATATGAGAATCACAAGGAAAGAGAGAAAAATATCATTATTTGTAGATGATATGATCTAGCCATAAACCAAAAGACTTGGAAATACCGCTGGAACACGAGAGAGTATGGCAAGCTGCAAGATCAACCTATAAAAGCAGTTCTCTAAGAGTTTCCATCGCGGCTCAGTGGGTTAAGAACCTAACTAGTATCCAAGAAGATGTGGGTTCAATCCGTGGCCTCACAGTAGGTTAAGGATCCGAGTTGGCGCAAACCGTGGGGTATAATGAGCACACAGCTTGGATCCCACGGTGCTATGGCTGTGGCAGAGGCCAGCAACTACAGCTCAAATTCTATATGCTATAGGTGCAGTCCTAAAATATAAAAAAATAAAACAGTTCTCTACAACAGTAGTAACTTACTACAAAACTTCACTAAAAATAACTGTTCATAATAGCAACAAAAACTAAAAAGTAGGTAAAAAGTAACTTAAGTACCAAGACTATATAAGCACTCTCTGGAGAAAGCTTTAAAATTTTAATAAAAGACATAAAAAATACTCTGAATAAAAGAGAATTCCAGAGTTCCTGTTGTAGATCACCAAGTTAAAAACCCTACAGAGAGTCCACAAGGATGCGGATTTGATCCCTGGCCTTGCTCAGTGGATTAAGGATGCTTAATGGCCTCAAGCTGCCGCATAGGTCACAGAGGCAATTCAGATCCCCCACTGTCAGCTGCAACTCCAATTTGACCCCTAGCCCGAGAACCTCCATATGCTGCAGGTGCAGCCTTAAAAGGGGGGGAAAAAGGGAGTCCCCAAAGTTCCCATCATGGCTCAGTGGAAACATATCTGACTAGTATCCATGAGGACACAGGTTTGATCCCTGGCCTCGCTCAGTGGGTTAAGGACCTGGTGATGCCATGAGCTGTAGTAAAGGTCACAGATGCAGCTTGGATCTGGCACTGCTGTGGCTGTGGCACAGGCCAGCAAATGCAGCTCCAATTCGACCCCAAGCCTGAGAATCTTGATAAGCCACAGGTGCCGCCCTAAAAAAAGGGGGGGGGGGAATTCCATGCTCTTGAAAAATAATTATATACATTCTATCCAAATTAATCTTTCAGTTCAATGGGATCTCAATTAAAATTCCTAGCCAATAGGGAGTTCATGCTTGTGGCTCAGCAGAAACAAATCCAACTAGTATCCATGAAGGTACGGATTCGATCCCTAGACTCGCTCACTGGGTCATGGATCTGGTGTTGCCCTGAGCTGTGGTATAGGTCACAGACGCAGCTCAGATCCAGCATTGCTGTGGCTGTGATGGAGGCTGGCAGCTGTAGCTCTGATTCAAACCCTAGCCTGGGAACTTGCATATACTTGCAGGTGAGGCCCTGAAAAAAAAAGTAAAAAAAAAAAATTTTCCAGCCAGTAGTTTATGAGTAATTTTTTGGGGAGTGCTGCAACTGTGGCATGCAGAAGTAGCCTGGCCAGGGATTGAACTCACCACACAGCAGCAACCTGAGCCACTGCAGTGACAACACCAGATCCTTAACCCGATGAGCCACATGGGAACTCTAGTTTATGAGTATTTTTAAACTTACTCTGAAGTATACATGGGAGTTCCTGTTGTGGCTCAGCAGAAACAAATGTGAATAGCATCCATGAGGACGCAGGTTTGATCCCTGGCCTCACTCTGGGTTAAGGATCTGGCATTGCCGTGAGCTGTGGTGCAGGTCCTAGATGTGGCTCGGACCCTGCCTTGCTGTGGCTGTGGTGTAGGTCAGCAGCTACAGCTCTGATTCGACCCCTAGCCTGGGAATCTCCAAATGTCTTGGGTGTGGCCCTAAAAAGCAAAAAAAAAAGGAGCTTTAAAAAAAGCTCACAAAAAGGCGATCAAGGTTAAAACCAATGACAACACACATCTCCATCACTGCACTCTAAAAGCATGCACTGACAAGAACACAGCATCTTTTCCGTGGTATCATTGCCAAAGAGATATTACCTTAATCTAATTTTGAAAAAAAATCAAACTTAAATTGTGGGTTCTCTGATCAGAGAGCTGAAAAAAGAACCCTGAAGAAAAACTTGTGAAAACTCAAACAGGTTCTGCAGTCATCATTAACAGTATCAGACCAACGTTAATTTTCTGGTTTTCATAAATGTACCACAGTTATCTAGGTATTAACACGAAAGGAAGCTGAGTGAAAAGTATACATGGACTCTGTACCAATTCTGCAATTTTTATCTTGGTCTAAAATTATTTCAAAATAAAAAGGTCGATAAATAGACAGAGTGCAACATACCACACAGCCACAGAAATTTTTAAAGAAAACAAAACCTATGGGGTTTTGGCACAACAGAAAAACAGACCAATGCATCAAAATACAAAGCTAGGAGTTTCCATCATGGCGCAGTGGTTAACGAACCCAACTAGGAACCATGAGGTTGTGGGTTCGGTCCCTGCCCTTGCTCAGTGGGTTAAGGATCTGGCGTTGCCGTGAGCTGTGGTGTAGGTTGCAGATGCGGCTCGGATCCCGCATTGCTGTGGCTCTGGTGTAGGCCGGTGGCTACAGCTCCGATTAGACCCCTAACCTGGGAACCTCCATATGCCGTGGGAGCGGCCCAATGAAATAGCAAAAAGACAAAAAAAAAAAAACACAAAGCTAAAAGACATGAACATGGGAGCTTCTGTCGTGGCACAGCGGAAGCAAATCCGACGAGGAACCATGAGGTTTCGGTTTCGATTCCTGGCCTCACTCAGTGGGTTAAGGATCCGGCATTGCCATGAGCTGTGGTACAGGTGGCAGATGCGGCTCAGATCTGGCGTTGCTGTGGCTGTGGGGTAGGCTGGCAGCTGTAGTTCCGATTAGACCCCTAGCCTGGGAACCTCCGTATGTTGCGGGTACGGCCCTAAAAAAAAAAAAAGAGAGAGACATGAATGTATGATAATGTAAGATACAATAAAAGCAGTCCTACAAACCAGTGGGGAAAGGATGCACTACTGAGTAGAGAGCAGTGGGAAAAGTGGTTCGGTGTATCAGCCTATAGAGAAAAAACTAGATCCCTCTCTAAATCAATTTGCAAAAGGCGGTCAGTCTCCCTTTTAATATAGAGGGATAAAAAACCTACATGTGGAGTTCCTGTCATGGTGCAAAGGAAACGAATCCAACTAGAAACCATGAGGTTGCAGGTTCGATCCCTGGCCTCATTCAGTGGGTTAAGGATTCAGCATTGCCATGAGCTGTGGTGCAGGGCGAAGACTCAGCTTGGATCTGGTGTTGCCATGGCTGTAGTGTAAGTCAGCAGCTGTAACTCCGATTAGACCCCTAGCCTGAGAACCTCCATATGCTGCAGGTTTGACCCTAAAAAGCAAAAAACAAAAAATACGAACTTACATGTGAAAGCTGGATGATAAAAGGTTAACATGAAATGTAAGTGAATATATCCTTGTGACCCAGGTATTTAAGTAAAACTTCAAAACCACAATCACAAGGCAAAAGTTTATGTTATTTATACCAGAATTAAGGCTTTCTATCCAACATAGGCATTACGATTTTTTTTTTTTTGCTTTTTTTTGGGGCGCCACAGCTGCAGCATAAGGAAGTTCCTAGGCTGGGGGTTGAATAGGAGCTACAGCTGCCAGCCTACACCACAGCCATAGTAACACAAGATCCAAGCCACATCTGCAACCTGCACCACAGCTCACAGCAATGCAGGCTCCCCAACCCACTGAGCAAGGCCAGGAACTGAACCTGAGTCCTCATGGATAGTAGTCAGGTTTGTTTCCTCTGAGCCACAACAGGAACTCCCAACAAAGGCATTATAGAAAGATGATAGAAGATACAGGCATTAAAACCTACATCAGATTTAATATCTAGAAAATCAAGGAACATCTACAGATCAACAAGGAAAAAGACCACCACCAGAGAAAAAGGGACAAGAGGAAAACAGAAATTTACAGAATGCTCTCAAATAAGGAAAATTAGGAAAGCTGGATAATTCTAAATGTGGTAGGAACCAGAGATTTAAAAAATCCCTGTGCACTACTGGTGGGAGTGTGGAGTGATTTAACCATACAGAAGAGCAACCTGGCACTATCTGACATTTCCTGTCATCCAGCAAGTCCACTCCTAGCCTCACATCCCCAGCTCAAGGAGATATGTACAGTCACTGTTGCGGCGGAAGGGAGTTGGAGGCACTGTGAATGTCTGCCCCAGTAAGGAGACAGGTAAAATGGGATAGACTCATACCAGAGTGCTATGCAGCAGTTAGTAGCAACAGATCCAAGCCACATCTGCGACCTACGCCACAGCTCACGGCAATGCCACATCCTCAACCCATTGAGCAAGGCCAGGGATTGAACCAGCATCCTCACAGACACTATGTCGGGTTCGTTAACCACTGAGCCACAAAGACAACTCCTGATAACACTAGTTTGTACAGCTGAGTTTATAAAAATATTTCCAAGAATATGGTTAATAGGGAAGGGGGTCTATTACTGTTCATATCCAAAAGTTCAGTCACATTGGTTTCACTTGTAATAAAATACTTATTACTGGTATAGCCGGTGAGCTATCATAATAACGAAAAACACCAAAAAGTTTACTTGCCTGATCCTCAAAAGAATAAGTTACAAATAAACTGTGTCTATAGAAAACTGACTCTGTAGCTTTTGACCAGTTAATTATACGCTAAGCACTTATTAAGTAGCAGGCACTACAAGACAATAAAAGAAATAGAAAAGCATGGTGTCAATCCTTGAAGGTGCCATAACCTACCTGAAGGGCTAACACAGGGAACAGTAACTCAAACAAGGGACAATCCTTGCCCCAAGAAAAATCAGAGCGCCAATACTCCAAGCACCATCTGACAGCTTTGTGAGCTACATATATAATTTTCAATTTTCTAGTAATAACATAAAAAACAAACACAAAAAGAAATAGGCTAATTTTATTAACATTTAATCCAATATATTCCCAAATGTTTCAACACATAATAGAAAAAGGGTAAGATTTTGGGAGTTCTCTTGTGGCACAGCAGGTTAAGGATCTGGCATTGCCCCTACAGTGGCTTGGGGTCATTGCTGTGGCACAGTTTCAACCCCTTGCCTGGGAACTTCCACATGCCAAAGTTGTAGCAAAAAAAAAAAAGTAAGATTTTACATTCCTTTCTGCATACTGTCTCTGAAATCTAGTATATATTTTATACACACAGAACATCTTAATTTGGATTAGCCACATTTCAAGTGCTCAGTAGCCACACATGGCTCGTGGCTACTGTACTGGACAACGCAGCTCTAGGCACTCAGAGGATCCGATCACATCTGGGCGAGATGAATGAAAAAGGAGTCTAGAGGTGAAGAGAGTCTGAAGGACAAGTAATAGAGTTCTAATAGGAGATGAAGACAATTTCAAACCAGGCACCAGCACAAGGAAAGCTTAAAAAGATGTTGCGGGGAGGGCGGACCAAAGGCCTCCCTTAACCTACAGGTCTAGCCAGTTTCATCTCTCACAACTCATGCACTGCTAACACTGGGGGGGACAGCTTTAGTCCCCTGACATCAAGATTGCTGGCAACTTCTTATTTTTATGTTCTTGACTAGGCTGTCACTCTGTCTTATGCTCCCTTGCTTAGCTAATTCCCACACTAAAGTACTTGACTATGAGCTCTCTGAGGGCAAGAACTGTCTCACCTCAGTGCACAGAACCTGTGCCAGCAGGTATGAAACTGCTGAGTAAATAAACATCCAAGGAGAACTCTCTGGCTCTAAAGTTAAGTTATAGGTCAAGAGAAATCGCAAAGCGAGAAATATGGGTCAAGAGCTTTGACTATTAAACCAAGGACTTTAGATTATCCAGTTTTGGGGAATAATACTACAAAAACTATCCCAAGAGGGAACTCACATTCATAGAACCCTCATCACAAAGAGGTGCAGCTGGGGCAACACCGCATCCCTGCCACATCTGGGACCTACACTGCAGCTTACAGCAACCCTGGACCTTATCTCACTGGAGGCCAGGGATCAAACCCACATCCCCACAGGGACAACATCGGGTCCTTAACCTAAGCCACAGTGGAAACTCCTGGAAGGGCTTATTCTTATAATACCCTATCAGGTCATTACCACCATCAATCCCATTTTAAAGACGAGGTAACTAGGGCATGAAGTTAAATAATTTGTCCAAGGTTACACAATAAAATGTTAGGTCAGATTATAAACCCAAATAAGGAGTTCCTGTCGTGGCACAGCAGAAATGAATCTGACTAGGAACCATGAGGTTGCGGGTTCAATCCCTGGCCTCGCTCAGTGGGTCGAGGATCTGACGTTGCTGTGAGCTGTGGTGCAAGTTGCAGATGCGGCTCAGATCTGGTGTCGCTGTGGCTGTGGGGTAGGTCGGCAGCTACGGCTCCGATTAGACCCCTAGCCTGGGAACCTCCATATGTCTCGGGTGCGGCCCTGAAAAAGACAAAAAAACAAAAACAAGCAAACAAAAAAAGAATAAATGGCAGGGAGTTCCCTCACGGCTCACTGGATTAAGGATTTGGTGTCACTGCTGTGGCTCTGGTTACACCAGCAGTACGGGTTCGATCCCTGACTTGGGAACTTCTGCAGGCTGCAGACAAAGCCAAAAAAAAAAAAAAAAAGAGTAAATGGCAGAGTGATACTATACAGCTTAAGAGGCTAGGTCATAAAAGGCAGGCAGCTTCTGTCTTGTTTGTCAAAACACCAAGCCACCTCAAAAGTCCGATCACACTGGCCTCCATGCAGGAGAGGCCCATATAAATGGCTCTGGCCAAGAGTCCCAGTTGAGGCCAGCACTTCAACAGTATCTGCCAAGGTGCCAGATACATGAGTGAAGAAAGAGTCTAGGATGTGGATATTCCAGTCCAGCTATTCAAGACCCCCCAGCCTTTCATGAGTCCCCCAAACTGAAGTCCCAGACATAATGGAGCAGCAACAGGCCATTCTCATTTGAATTCCTCATACAAAGTCTCTAAGTATAAGGAAACGGTTGTTGTTTTACACTACTGAGTGGTGGAGTGGCTAGTTCCACAGCAATAAGAAGAAGGACAACTATACAGTAAGCAGGAAATAAATGTTAAGCACCTGACCTAAGTTAACAAAAATGGAAAAGAAATGAGAAATACATTACCATGGTATGTAGAAGGTTCTTCATCACTCAATATCTTTAGTGTCTAAAAGGCAACCTCCTTTTAAGAAAAGAAAATCTAAGTTCCTTTAGTCTAGTCCACTTGTAAAGCTAATATATGCCTACGGGGATCAAGGAAGGCCTAGGACAGGAAAGGGTACACAAGAGAGGAAAACAAGGAAAGAGGTGGAGACAGTGTGAGAAAAGAAAGTCACCAAAAACACCTCGAATGCCTTCAACAACAAAAGCGCTCGCCCAGTTGAAATTATTCTTCTGGACAAAGAACGTAAGGCTAAAGGCAGAAAGCTGAGGTTAGGAAATGGTTCTCGGTCTGCTCCTCTCCAGGATTCTCATTCTAATCTGTTACAGTAGTCGATGAGGTCATAAAGGTAATGATGACAAAAAGAATGGGGTTATATAAAATTATGGACTAAAAACCTGAGTTCCACTTACTCACACTTTATATTAAATTCTCCCAATGCAGTTTTTCACTTAAAATGTCCATAATACAAACCCCACAATATTTAACCTCCATCCAAAAGCAAATGCCTAACTATTAGCAAGAATTACAAACCACCGCAAGCTTTGTTCAAACTTCAACTTTATAAACACTAAAGATGGAGTTCCCACTGTGGCGCAATGGAAACAAACCCAAATAGTATCCAGGAGGATGCAGGTTCGATCCCAGTCCTTGCTCAGTGGGTTGGGGATCTGGCGTTGCTGTGAGCTGTGTGGTGTACGTCGCAGATGCGGCTCGGATCCCACGTTGCTGTGGCTGTGGAGTAGGCCAGTGGCTACAGCTGCGATTCGACCCCTAGACTGGGAATTTCCATATGCAATGGGATCAGCCCTAAAAAGCAACAACACATAAATAAACAAACACTAAAAATCCCAGGTAACCCACAGAAACAATGCCTCATCTAGTCTATATAAGATTGTATAAGACTAACTATGGTGAGCAGCTCAGGTGACTAAAGTTCAGTGCCCAAGAACTCTAACTTGAAGAAAAAGTTGGGATTTCCCCCAAAAAAGTCCTTTTCTTCCAGTGCCAACTTCTGCCCTTTCAATCACTGTACAAACAGGTACACATGGGTCAGCACACAACCCCTTATTACTACTTGCAAACTGACTCCAAGCGCATTCTTTACATTCCTGCAGAGGACGACATTAAAGCTGGGAGATGCCCAAGGAAGAGATGTGTTTACTCCTCCTCGTTTTTTATTTTTTGTCTTTTTGGGGCCGCACCTGTGGCATATGGAGGCTTCCAGGCTAGGGGTCAAGTCAGAGCTGCAGCTACCAGCCTACACCACAGCCACAGCAACGCAGGATCCGAACCACGTCTGTGACCTACACCATAGCTCACGGCAACGCCAAATCCTCAACCCATTGAGCAAGACCAGGGATCAAACCCTCATCACCATGGATGCCAGTCAGTTTAGCTAACCGCTGAGCCATGACTGGAACTCTGCTCCTCATTTATTTTTAAAAATTTAAGGAGCACCCATTGTGGCTCAGTAAAAACAAATTCGACTAGCATCCATGAGGATGCAGGTTCAATCCCTGGCTTCACCCAGTGGGTTAAGGATCCAGCATTGCCTTGAGCTGTGATGTAGGTAGCAGACACGGCTCAGACCCCTTGTTGCTGTAGCTGTGGTGTAGGCCAGCAGCTGCAGCTCCAAGTCAACCCCTAGCCTGGAAACCTCCATATGCCAAAGGTACGCCCTAAAAAGAAAGAAAGAAAGAAAAGAGTAGCCTTGTTTCACACATGAGCCAACTATAATACATGGACCCAAGATGGAGTCTAATTTGAACAAAGTGTTAAAAAAGTAGACAACTGAGGAGTTGAACACCAACTGGATTTTTTTTTTTTCTTTTTTGGTCTTTTTAGGGCTGCACCTGTGGCATATGGAGGTTCCCAGGCTAGGCATTGAATCAGAGCTGCAGCTGCCAGCCTACGCCACAGCCACAGCCACAGCCACACAAGTTCCAATCTGTGTCTATGACCTACACCACAGCTCATGGCAACACTGGATCCTTAACCCACTGAGGAAAGCCAGGGACTGAACCCGCATCCTCATAGATACTAGTCGGGTTCATTAACCACTGAGCCACGAAAGGAACTCCCCAACTGAGTATTTGATATTAAAAAAATTATGATGGGAGTTCCCACTGTGGCTCAGTGGGTTACGAACCCAACTAGTATTCACGAGGATGTGGATTTGATCCTAGGCCTTTTGTAGTGGGTTAAGGGTCCAGTGTTGCTGTAAGTCGTGTAGGTCGCAGACGTGGCTCAGACCCCACGTGGGTGTCCAACCCCTGCTTGGGAACTTTCATATGCCACAGATGCAGCCCTAAAAAGCAAAAAAAAAATTATAATAAAGGGAGTTCCCATTATGGCTCAGCAGGCTAGGAACCTTACGTTGTCTCTGTGAGGATGCACATTTGATCCCTGGCCTGGCTCAGTGGGTAAAGGATCTGGTGTTGCTACAAGCTGTGGCATAGGTCATAGATGAAGATCTGGTGTTGCTATGGCTGTGGCACAGGCCTCAGCTGTAGCTCCAATTCAATCCCTGGCCTAGGAACTTCCATATGCCACAGGTGTGGCTGTAAAAAGAAAAAAAAATTACGACAAAGGAATAGGATTATGATTACATTTTTAAAAGAAGCTTTATCTCTTCTAAAAGTTTAGAGATGAAGTGATGTGATCTATTGAACTTGCTTCTTAGAGAGAGAATAAAATAAGACTGCTCACTGAGCTGTTGAGTACCTTTCGGGGGGTAACTCTACACCAGGGTTTCCCAATCCTGCCATTATTGACATTGTGGGCTAAACATTTCTTCGTTGAGGGGACAGGGCTGCTGTCCTATGTACGGTAAAATGTTTAGCTGCCTTCCTGGTCAGTAGCAACCCTTTTCAGGTGTGACAACCAAAAATGTCTATATATGTGTGTGTATGTATGTGTATGCATGTGTGTGTGTGTATATATATATATTTTGTATTTTTAGTGCATCACTCGCGGCATACAGAGGCTAGGGGTCTAATCTGAGATGTAGCCGGCCTAGCCATAGCCACGCCAGGTCCAAGTCGCGTCTGCAACCTACCTAGTTGGATTCGTTTCCGCTACACCAGGACAAGAACTCCCCAAAATGTCTATAGACATTGTCAAATGTCCATGAGGGGGAGGGAGGGAACAGCGAAACCGTCCTCAGCTGAGAACCATTGATAAATACTTACTAAATTCTCTCTAATTTGTTTGAAATTTTTCATGACAAAATACCTTTAAGTCTTATTTTAATCACGCTCTGTGTAATGGTACAACTACATCTCCCTAGTTGAATAATCAGTACATAGTTTTTTTGTTTTTTTTTTTTTTTCAGGGCCACACCTGTGGCACACGGAAGTTCTCAGGCTAGGGGTCAACAGCCACAGCAACACCAGATCCAAGCCACATCCGTGACCTACACCGCAACTTGCTGCAACACCAGATCCTTAACCCACTGATCGAGGCCAGGGATCAAACCTGAATCCTCACAGACACCAGTCAGGTTCTTAACTTTCTGAGCCATGACAGAAACTCCAGCACATAAGCTTTTCAGAAACAGTGTGATACACAAAAAAGCAAAAAGAAATGAGATGGAGATCCAAGGCCTAGTAGAGGTGATGCTGCTAAATAGCAGTCAGTCACAAACAGTTCCTGTCACCTGAGTGTCAACATTCTCATTAGGTGAGAACATTATGTCTAGTCCTTCTAAAGTTTTTTTTTTTTTTTTTTTTGCTGCACTCTCAGCATATGGAAGTTCCCTGGGCCAGCGATTAACCCACTCCACAGCAGTGACAATGCCAGATCCCTAACCTGATGAGCCGCCAGGGAACTCCTCCTTTTGAATTTTAAAATAGAGTAGTGTACCAAGATGTAGATATTGTTCTTCCTATAAATTATCTGCCTTTTATTATTCTTGATGTATAGGCAAAATCTTAGCACAATTACATATAATTACTTAAAATTTATATAAGATTCCTAGGCTAGACAGAACACTAAATCAACTATAATTGAAAAAATAAAAATCATAAAAAAAAGATTCCCAGGCTAAGCAAAATGGAGTCTTTTTACAAAATATAAAGACAAAGCTGTTCATCATATCAGCCAAAATGCTCAACTGGTGAACGAATTAAAAAACTGTGGTTCACCCTAACAATGAGTCCCTTACTACTCAGCAATAAAAAGGAATGATAAACACACAAACCTGAATAAATCTCAAAAGTATTATGCCAAGTAAAGGATGTTAGACCCAAGATTATATGCTCTTTGACTCTTTTTTTTTTTTGCATTTTAGGGCCGAACCTGAGACATATGGAAGTTCCCAAGCTAGGGGTCAATTCCGAGCTACAGCTGCTGGCCTATGCCACAGTTACAGTAATGCCAGATCTGAGCTGCATCTGTGACCACAGCTCACAACAACACCGGATCCCTAACGCACTAAGCAAGGCCAGGGATCAAACTCGCGTCCTGATGGATACTCGTCAGATTCGTTACTGCTGAGCCACAAGGGGAACTCCCACTTTGAATCCATCCATCTATTTTTGGTCTTTTTAGGGCTGCACCCACAGCATATAGAGGTTCCCAGGCTAGGGGTCTAATCGGAGCTACAGCCGCCAGCCTACACCACAGCCACAGCAACTCAGGATTCCAGCTGCGTCTTCGGCCTACACCACAGCTCACGGCAACCCCGGATCCTTAACCCACTGAGCAAGGCCAGGGATCAAAACTGCATCCTCATGGATGCCGGTCAGATTCAATTCCACTGAGCCATGACGGTAACTCCAACTCTGACTCCATTTAAATAATGTTCTAGACAAGAAAAAACTCTAGGGACAGATAACAGATTAGCGGTTGCCAGGGGCCAGGGGAAGGGAGAGGGGACTGACTGTACAGAGCCACAAGGGACCTTTTTGGGCAATAGAATCCTTCTCTAACTTGACTGTGATATTACATGACTAAATATTTGTCAAAACTCACCAAACTGTACACTTAAAAAGAGTAAACATTGTATCTCAATCAACCTGACTTTAATAAGAAAACTGCCCAATAAATCGAGAACTCCAATTCATCCTCGTACCCTTATCACTCAACTGGCAGGAAGTCTAATACTTAGCAATTCGGCAATGGTAGGTAAGTAGGGTATGTGCCAGATGTATAACACTGACACAGGGGCACCACACTGTGAAAGGCACTCAACTGCATGTCCAGAACATGGCAATACCAGAGTTAAAAAGGAACAGGGTGGAGTTCCCTGGTGGTGCATCAGGTTATGGATCCGGTGTTGTCACTGCAGAAGCTCAGGCCACCCACTGCTGGGACGCAGGTTCAATGTAGGTTGAAGATGCGGCTCGGATCCCACAAGTTGCTGTGGCGTAGGCCAGTGGCTACAGCTCTGATTAGACCTCTAGCCTGGGAACCTCCATACGCTGCGGGAGTGGCCCAAGAAATGGCAAAAAGACAAAAAAAAAAAAAAAAAAAAAAATTACAGCATAATTCAAAAGAGAAAGACGTAAAGACCTATTTGGTGTAAATCGTACATTATCACAAATCAGCTATGACTATTTCTGGCTTTAGTTTATTTAGAAAGTTCAATGTAAGACTGTGATCAGGAGTTCCTGTCTCCGCACAGCAGAAACGAACCCGACTAGGAACCATGAGGTTGAGGGTTCGATCCCTGGCCTTTCTCAGTGGGTTAAGGATCCGGCATTGCCGTGAGCTGTGCTGTAGGCCCGCAGCTACAGTTCTGATTAGACCCCTAGCCTGGAAACCTCCATATGGCTTGGGTGTGGCCCTAAAAAGACAAAAGAAGAAGAAAAAAAAATGACTGTGATCAAAGTTAACCAATCCACTTTTTTGCTTGCTCCACCCTACAGGATAGTCAGGGAACAGGAAAATGATGAAGTTAGAATAAGGTTCCTCAAAAGGTCTATATGTAAATGAGTTCAGGGAGTTCTTTCGTGGTGCAGCGGGTTAAGGATCTGATATTGTCACTGCAGTGGCTTGGCTCACTGCTGTAGCCTAAGTTCAATCCTTGGCCCATGAACTTCCACATACCACGGGCATAGACAAAAAAAAAAAAAAAAAAACAAACAAACAATAATAACTTCCATTCACCTGGTACAGATTTTTGATTACTCTTTATGTAATTTTCTAATCTGTCAGGTTAAAGAGCATTAAATACCATACCTTAATATACTACACAGATGCTTTAGACCAAGGTATAAACAGGTTAAATCACCTGATAGCTATCCAGCAAACAAGTGGCATTTTGAAGATTAAAATGAAGGCATTTGATACCATTAGGCCACAATGTCTCAGGATGTTATTGAAAGCATGAAAACAGGCAGAGCAAGGAAGTTTTTCCTAAGTGATAGCATGTTCTTGCCAGGAATTATCTCATAACATTTATAATAAAAGTGCAGTGAAGTTTCTTTACAAGTTAATTTCTAGATGTCTGTTTTTAACAGAAGGTAACCCACAGCTAGACTGGATCACTTCTGAACCTAGAGAACTGTTCAGAAGGCACTTGGACAGAGTCAACGTTTCTCCAGCAGAATTTCTCCTACTGGAGAAACGTTGTTTTGTCGTTCTCTCAACTGCTGTTCCTGGCCTTTTTGCAAGGTTTATATGAACAAAATCGAAGGTTCCTTTTACAGAATCACAGAATGTGAGTGCCAGAAGGGACCCAAGAACTTCTCTAAGCCACCCCCTTTCCAGGCAGGGGGAAGGCTAAGCCAGAGTGGGTGGCCCTGGGCTAGGCAGCGCGTGGCAGGGCAGCTTTACTACACCGCTTCCTTTCAAAAGTGTACTTAACCAGCTCCTTCTAAACAGACTCGTACGGAAACGAGGCTCCTCTTTAATAAAGTTTAAGCTCTCTCCAAGAACCTCTGACCAGCTCTGCAGTGCTATCTAAGGAGTCCGAAAAGATCCCGCACTGGGCACTTCGTTTTAGTGACTCTCACTAAACTCAGTCCCAGGCAATTTAAAGAACGAGGCAGAAAGGACGGTCCACCTGATGCAATCAATTACTTTTGATCAACGCCACGGACGTTTCACCCTGACAGCCTGCCTAATGTAAAGGGGGAGTTCAGCCAGAAGATGTCCTACATACGGCAGAGCCGGCCGCACTCGGAGGACCCACTGCGCGGCAACCCAGCCTCTGCGGGCACCGACTGGGAACGCCGCAACCAGACCCGGCTTCGGGACCGAACCAGACCCGGCGTCATCGCGGACGCGCTTCCCCGGCCGCACGCGAGCGGCGGGAGCGCTGCCCGCTCAGGAAACGGTCCGCCCGGCCGCCTCCCGGTGCCCACGCCTGCCCGCTAGTCCCCGAGCGGCCCGGACCGGGGGCGCCCCCGACCCGGGAAGTCGACGCGGCTACTCACGTTCTCAGTGTCTCGTTCATTCACCGTTGGCAACGGGGTCCTAGTGGACATTTTACTTTCCTTCACTTCTGCACGACGCGAGGCTGAAACAAACAGCGCGGCCCTCGGGGGCCCGCGACCGCGGCGTCGAGCGCCCGGCGGCTCCGCAGGCGCGGCGGGCGGGCGGCTCCCCTCCCCCACGGCCGTCTAGATCCCGGGCCGGGCCCGGGCCGTCCCCCGGCGGGTCGCGGGGCTCATGCTCCCCCGGCCCGGGCGGCCGCGCCGAGCAGCCCCGCGGGCGGCAGTGGCGGGGCTGGGCCGGCGGCAGCGGGCGGCGGGTCGGCCCGGCGGCGTCCCCGCGCCTCAGGGCGCCCCGCGAGCCCGGAGCCCCTCGCCTCCTCCTCCGCCCCCGCCCGTCGCGCGGCGAATTTCAGCGCCGGAGCCTCCACGCAGCGCCGCCGACGGCCCCTGAAGACCAAGAGGAGGCTGTGAGGGAGGCGGAGTGCAAGACAGGTCGCCGCAGAGTGCGGGCGCCGACCATGGAGGGGGCTGCGGAGGCGGCGCCTGCGCCGGACAGCTCTTCTCCCTTCGGCTCGCTTTCAGCTTCAGCCTCAGCCTCAGCCTCCGCCCGCTGGCCGCCGACGCCGCCGCTCCCGGCACCTTGGAGCCTCACGGACCCAAGATGGCCGCCCTCGGCTTCCTTTGCGGCCTCCGGATGCCGGAAGTGACGGCACCGCCGCCTCCCGGAGTTCAGCCAATCGTCGCGGCCCAGGGAAGCCGGCCCGGCTGCTGTTGCTAGGGGCGACTTGCCGGGTCCCGGGCCGAGGGGGCGGTGCTCAAGGTTGGGAAGGGGTGGCGGTTCCCCAGCGGGCGGCTGGGGCGGCGGGTTTTCCGCGTCTGGAGCTTGCGGGACCCGCGAAAGAGCCGGCAAGCCACCCTGGGCGGCGGCCTGAGCTCGACTGCTAGTTTGAAGTTTACAGTGTTGATCGAGCGCCTGCTGCGTGCAAAAGCTGAGGTCGCGTCCCTCAAAAGCTGGGCCCGCTCTGCCCCCAATCGAGCCGTGACAGCAATTATAGGGCCGGGGCTGTAGGGAGGAGACGAGTTCCTGCTCTTTAGCCGGCAGCCGAGGACTCAATAACCCTTCCTGCCTCCGCCTCTGGGTTAGCCGGGGGCTAAGCTCAGTATCCCAAGGGCAGCAGACGTGTCCTGCGCTCGGGAAGCTCGCGGTCAAGAGGCAAATGGACCCGGACCCAGCTAAACGCCTTCCGGAAGGAAGGGTTCTAGAAGGGGACTTGGGGCGGGGACCCCTAGAAGCCCTCAGGGGTTTAGCCAGTAGGGGATTTATAACCAGCCTCTTCTTATACACCAGCGTGTAGCTGTTTGGAGGGTTGGAAGTATCCCCGGGTCCCACCTTGGGGCGGAGCTGAGTGAACGCTTGCAGACTGGGATGCTGGAAATGGTACCTCCCCTGGACGCCTTCCTTGTTCTCTAGTCTCTGAATACGTACGGTGGACCTCCCTGGAGGCTGGCCAGCAGTAGATGGAACGCTCTGGTGCAGAGTTCTGAGGAAGGAGAGCTGTACGGGCTGGAGTAACATGAACTGTTCAGAGTCTACCTTGTGGGTACATTACATTTGTTACCTCATTTAAGCCTCAGGGTAACCTTGTAAGATGGGCAGACACACCTTGTGACCTCAGGTCTGAACATTACAGTGACTTGATCAAAGTATCCAAGTTGGCTAGCCGCAAAGCCGGGGTTTGAACCCACATCCTAAAACCTCCGTAAGAGATAAACCCTTGTGGATATGTCTTGCTTTTTCTTTTTTTTTTTCTTTTTGGGCGCCGCACAGCATGTGGAGTTCCTGGACCAGGAATCAGATCCAAGGGGCAGTTGCATCAATGCAGCATCCTATAACTGACTGTGCCAGTGGGAATCTAACGTCCTGGCGCCTCAGAGAAGCTGTGGATCCCATTTTGCCACGCTGAGAACTCCTTTCTTTCTTTCTTTTCTTTTTCTTTCTTTTTTTTTTTTTTTTTTTTTGTCTTCTTTTTAGGACCACACCCGCGGCATATAGAGGTTCCCAGGCAAGGGGTCAAATTGGAGCCATAGCCACTGGCCTACCCCAGAGCCACAGCAATGCCAGACCCAAGCCGTGTCTGTGACCTACCCCACAGCTCATGGCAACACTGGATCCTTAACCCACTGAGCAAGGCCAGGAATCGAACCTGCATCCTCATGGACACTTGTCAGATTCGTTTCCGCTAAGCCATCATGGGAACTCCCTTTTTTTCTATTTTAATGTTTTCTTTTTTGGTCCCCCCGGATGTGAATCCTCTTGCTATGTCTGGGACATTTCCTGCTCTGTGAGACATTATATCTTTTTTTTTTTTTTTTTTTTTTTGTCGTCTTTTTAGGGACACACCAGCGGCATATGGAAGTTCCCAGGCTACAGGTCAAATCGGAGCTGCAACTGCCAGTCACAGCCACAGCAATGCTGGACTCTTAATCCACTGAGCAGGGCCAGGGATGGAGCGCACATCCTCATGAATACTAGTTGTTACTGCTGAGCCACAACAGGAATCCCAAAACATATATGTCTATTTTTTTATTTGTTCGCTTTTTAGGGCCTCACCCACGGCATTCGCAGGTTCCCAGGGTAGGGGTCTAATCGGAGCTATAGCTGCTGACTTACTCCCCGGTTCACAGCAACGCTGAATCCTTAACCCACTGAGTGAGGCTAGGGATTGAATCCAAAACCTCATGGTTCCTAGTTGGGATTCCTTTCTGCTGCGCCACAACAGGAACTCCCATATATGTCTTTAAATGTCAGAATCATTCCCAGAGAGGACAGATGCTCACAATGTAAAAATGTGAGGACTGGAGTTCCCGTCATGGCCTCGCTCGGTGGGTTAAGAATCTGGCGTTGCTGTGAACTGGGGAGTAAGTCAGCAGCTACAGCTCCGATTAGACCCCTAGCCTCAGAACCTCCTTATGCTGTGGGAGCAGCACTAGGAAAGGCAAAAAGACAAAAAAAAAAAACTGAGGACTAAGATGCAGTCAGGGCTTCCATCTCACCCTCTCAGCCAAGTGTTCATTGGGCCAAGGGCAGCCCTGTTTAAAATGTCATTCTCTGAGTTCCCATTGCGGCTTAGCGGTAACAAACCTGACTAGTATCCATGAGGACACTGGTTTGATCCCTGGCGCTCTCTCAGTGGGTTAAGGATCCAGCATCGCCATGAGCTGTGGTGTAGATCACAGACACAGCTCGGCTCCAGCATTGCTGCGGCTGTAGCGTAGGCCAGCAAAGGTAGCTCCAATTCGACCCCTAGCCTGGAAAGTTCCATATGCCACAGGTGTGGACCTAAAAAGACAATAAAATAAAATATCATTCTCTTTGTCATTCTTTGTCCTAGCAGAGATGGCTGAACTCTTGTTAGTTAAATATGTGTCACATAGTTCAAGTGAAGTGTGGGTGAGCACAAGGTTGTGGGAGTTGCTGCAGGGACGGTCAGCCCAGTTTGGAAGCATGTGTTTATGCTGAGTCCAGAAGCATGAGTACCATTAGCTAGGTGAGGATGGGTGAAGAGGGATTCCAAGTGGGTGGCCTGTACGGGGGCACAGAGATAAGGAACAACCAGTGGGTTTAGCTCAATGTCAAGAGGTGAGAAGTGAGACTTGGGGGGCAGGCTGGGGCCAGGCCACATTTGGACAGAGCATGCTACTCCTGATGACAGGAATGTCAACTAGGTCAGCTGGGAAAATACCCAGAGGACCCACAAAAGGGTTTCAGCCTTGGGCGGGAGCTGAGAGAAAGGGTTTGGACGATTCAGAACATTCCACATTGGCCAGAGAAGTGGCTGGGGGGATGAGGTTTCCACCTCAATGGTTTATTCACTGAAGCCACACATTAAATAATGAGTCAGTGAATGCCAAAGGTAGGAAATGAAGCTGACAGTGCTTAACGCAAGATGCTTCCAGTTTTCGCAATGGCTAGCATTAAAGAAACTTGTCATAGCACTTGGGTCAAATGATATTATGGCACTATAAAGAGTTAGAAATAGGAAGGAGGCAAGTGTAATGTTACATGAAAAAATAGAGGAGGAAGAGGAAGAGAAATAAGAAAAAAATAAAAGAAAAAGCAAAGTATTGTTTTGTCTGAAGGACTCTCTGTAGCCTGAATTATGTGCATCTGTGGATCTACAGCCTGGCAGGAATGGAAGGGCAGGACCTGGAAGTTGTTCTTGGAATGTGTTCCTCTGACCTTTTTTATATTCCTGTTTCCTGCCTTCATGTTGAAATAGGTTCTAACTCAGGCTCCTTAAACAGAGAAGACATAACTACACATACCAGTTGTGTATGTGCCTAGGCAGGGCTTACTTTCATGTCCAGAAGGAAGGTCACCCTGAGAAGCGGGGGCCTGAAGGTAACCTGGTCGCACCCTTGCTGCGGGAGGACAGAAGAGAAACTGAGCCTGCGACAGGTGACACGGTGACGTGGCTTGTCTGAAGTTACACAGCAAAAAGGCAGCAGGAAGCCAGGTCGTAGCTTCCTGTGCAGACCCTCTCCTGCATCCACTCGGCTCTGAGCTGGGAAAACCCTCCAACTAGAATCCTGTCCAAAGGTCTATGGAGACAATGGAAGTAGGAGAAAAGCAGGGGCTCTGGAATTTCAACGCTGGATTTGAACCCTGGATATGACCCTGAATGCTAGGTGATCTTAGGCAAATCACTTCATGTCTTAGAGGCTCAATTTCTTTCTTTGTTTTCTTTTTTGGCTGCCCCGAGGCATGTGGAGTTCCTGGGCCAGGATCAGATCCGAGCCACAATTGCGACCTAAGCCGCAGCTGTGGCAATGCCGGATCCTTAACCCACTGTGCTGGGCCCGGGATTGAACCGCATCCCAGCGCTCCCAAAACACCACCAATCCTGTTGTGCCACAGCAGGAACGCCAAGGCTCAATTTATTAATCAGTCAAATGAAAATAATAGAACCTTCCACTCACGGTTGCTGGGGAGATCCACAGAGGTGGTGCCCAGAGAACAGCCAGCATGTGTGTGCGGAGAGGCCCCAACTTCCTGGGCGGCTGCACTTCTCATTCCCCCCACCCCCCCGCGCGTGAGCACGGGACTTGGAATCTGGAGATGCGGGTCGAGGCTTATGAAGCCCCACGTGGCCAGGAGTTAGAGAATCGCTCCCTATCCCGTTTCGCCTTAGCTCACGGGGTATGGAGCTCATTATAGGAGGTAATATGGTGCAAGAGAGCCTGGCTGGGGTCCTGCACTAAAAGGATGTGTTGGTGTTCACTTCATTGCCTCTATGTTGCAGACAGGAACGTGAAGCTCAGGAAGGGCGAGAGGCTTGCTCAAGCGGCCCTGGGCAGAATGCAGTGCGCTCAGATTCTAGTCTGGGGGCTCTGATACCGTGCCGGCTGCAAAGACAGATGGGCAATGAAAGAATGGGGATGGGTGGGTCAGTAAAACCAGCTCTCTCCCGGAGCCTCCTATCTGCCCATTCCTTTGGGGTTGTGCTACTAAAGCTAGCACCCCAAAACAAATACAGTGCTCCTAAATACAAAAAACTTTTAAGTCTAAGCTTGTTTTAAGGAAAGATGATATTTCTTTCATTACTTTGGTTCCTGCCCAACCCTTGGAGCCACTGAGCCCCCACGAAAACCCATGTTAGCATTCTTTTTAGGGCCACACCCATGGCATATGGAAGTTCCCAGGCTAGGGGTCAAATCGGAGCTACACCTGCTGGCCTACATCACAGCTCATGGCAATGCCAGATCCTTAACCCACTGGGCGAGGCCAGGGATCAAACCTGCATCCTCATGGATATTAGTCAGATTTGTTACTGCTGACACAATGGGAACTCCCTAATTTATTTATTTGTTTGTTTATTTTTTGCTTTTTAGGGCCGCACCCATGGCATATGGAGGTTCCCAGGCTAGGGGTCTAATAGAAGCTGTAGCTGCCAGCCTACACCCCAGCTCACAGCCACACCAGGTCCTTAACCACTGAGTGAAGCCAGGGATCAAACCTGCACCCTCATGGATGCTAGTGAGATTCGTTTCTGGTGAGCCATGATGGGAACTCCCCCTCATTTATTTTTTATTTTTATTTATTTATTTATTTATTTATTTTTTAATTGTTGTTGTTGTTGTTGTTGTTGCTATCTCTTGGGCCGCTCCCGCGGCATATGGAGGTTCCCAGGCTAGGGGTTGAATCGGAGCTGTAGCCACCGGCCTACGCCAGAGGCACAGCAACGCGGGATCCGAGCCGCGTCTGCAACCTACACCACAGCTCACGGCAACGCCGGATCGTTAACCCACTGAGCAAGGGCAGGGACCGAACCCGCAACCTCATGGTTCCTAGTCGGATTCGTTAACCACTGCGCCACGACGGGAACTCCTCATTTATTTTTTAATTGAAGCTTAGTTGATTTACAATGTTGTGTCACTTTCTGCTGTACAGCAAAGTGATTCCATTGTACATACAGATTCTTTTTTATATTCTTTTCCACTAGGATTTATCACAGGATATTGAATACAGTAGCTGTGCTACACAGTAGGACCTTGGTTTTATGATCCTATATAAACTAGTTGTCATTGGCCAATCCCAAACTTCCAGTCCTTCCCTTCCCCACCCCCTCCCCGGTGGCAACCACAAGTCTGTTCTCTGTGAGTTTGTTTCTGTTTCATAGATAAATTCATTTGTGTCCTATTTATTATTTATTTAGCCACCCTGCTGCATGCAAAAGTTCCCAGGCCAGGGATGGAACTTGCATCACAGCAGTAACCAGTAATGATGTTGGGTCCTTAATCCACTGAGCCACCAGGGAACTCCTGTGTCATATTTTAGATTGCAAATATATAAGTGATATCATATTTGTTTTTCTATTTTTGACTTACTTCACTTAGTATGATAATCTCTAATTTCATCCATATTGCTCCAAATGGCATTATAACAATTTGTTTTTCAAAAACACCATCAAGAAGGTGAAAATACAGGGAGTTCCCCTTGTGGCTCGGTGGTTAACGATGAACCTGACTAGGATCCATGAGGATGCCGGTTCAATCCCTGGCCTTGCTCAATGGATTAAGGATCCGGTGTTGCCGTGAGCTGTTCTGTAGGTCACAGACATGGCTCAGATCCCATGTTGTTGTGGCTGTGGCGTAGGCTGGCAGCTATAGCTCTGATTCGACCCCTAGCCTGGAAACTTCCATATGCCATGGGTGCGGCCCTATAAAGCAAAAAAAAAAAAAAAAAAAAAAGGGGGGATTCATGAGAATGTGGATTCAATTCCTGGCCTCCATAGGTGGATCAGTGGATTAAGGATCTGGCATTGCTGTAGCTGTGGCTTAGATTCGATTCCTGTCCTGGGAACTTCCATATGCCATGGGTATAGCCATGAAAAAATATAAAAATAAAATTAAATTAAAAAGAGAAATGAGGAGTTCCCGTCATGGCTCAGTGGTTAACGAATCTGACTAGGAACCATGAGGTTGTGGGTTCAATCCCTGGCCTCGCTCAGTGGGTTAAGAATCCAGCATTGTTGTGAGCTGTGGTGTAGGTCGCAGATGCGGCTCGGATCCCGCGTTGCTGTGGCTCTGGTGTAGGCCGGCAGCTGCAGCTCCAGTTAGACCCCTAGCCTGGGAACCTCCATGTGACCCTGGAAATGGCAAAAAGACAAAAAAAAAAAAAAGAAATGAGATAAATTGTTTTAAAGATAAAGTGGACAATTCAGAGACATTTCGTGCACTGGCAATGTTGTGCAAACATCACCCCTAACCCCAGACAGTCACCAATCTGTGTGTTGTCTCTGGACTTACCTATTGTGGGTATTTCACATAAATGAAACCAGATGCTGTTTGATCCTCCGTGTCTTGCCTTTTTCATTTTGGATAATGTTTTCAAGGTCCGTCCACATTGTAGTGGATCCTTTTCATGTAGTAGGTCCTTTTCATGGTCCAGTGATAGTTCATTGCCGGGATGGACCACACTGTCCTTATCCACTCGTCCATTCATGGACCCGGGGCTGCTCCAGTTGGCTGCCGTGAACAGCGGTGCAACGGCCACGTACATGCACACCCCTGTGCGAGCCCCCGTTTTCCATTGCTTATGGTGTATATCTAGGAGGAGAATGGCAGTTCTCATCGGTTTGGGGTGGGTTTTTTTGGTTCGTTTTTGTCTTTTTGCCTTTTCTTGGGCCGCTCCCACAGCATATGGAGGTTCCCAGGCTAGGGGTCTAATCAGAGCTGTAGCCGCCGGCCTACACCAGAGCCACAGCAACGCGGGATCCGAGCCGCATCTGCGACCTACACCACAGCTCACGGCAACGCCGGATCATCAACCCACTGAGCAAGGCCAGGGATGGAACCTGCAACCTCATGGTTCCTAGTCGGATTTGTTAACCACTGCGCCACGACGGGAAAACCGGGGTGGGTTTTTGTTTGTTTGTTTGTTTTTTGCTTTTTAGGGCTGCCCCCATGGCATATGGAAGTGAACCCACTGGGTGAGGCCAGGGATCAAACCCATGTCCTCATGGATGATAGCTGGATTTGTTTCCAGTGGCCACAATGGGAACTCCCTATCTATTTTGACTATTTTGTGTGGTTTTGAGAGACACTAAGGTAAATCTTAACCCACTGGTAATGAATTTAATTTTACCTTGAAGTCAGCGCACAGGTATGTAATTTGCAGTCACCAGCACCTCTCTGTCCCTTGTTCTGGACCCATGTGGGACTGACCCCCAGGCGAAGCCCTTGCCCTTTTGCACCAACTGGGTCACTGGTCTTGCCCGAGGCCCTTCCTGCCCTCCCTGGCTTCTATTTCCCCATGTGCTGATCACGATTCTGATGTTTCATCATATTCCCCAGCACACGTCAGCTGGGAAAGCAGTTGCCACAATTGCATTTGGGAAGTATTTGCTGTAAGTACAGGTCAAAGACAAGGGTGGAACTGCAGGAGTGAAACCCTCAAAGGCCTAGCATTTCATCCTGATAAATCCCTGACCTCCCACAGACAGCTCAGGAGCTGGGCAGGGCCAGGCAGCCTGGAGCCCGTCAAGTTGTTAGAACCAAACTCTGTTCTGGTGGGTGCGACCTCAGACATGAGCTGTCCAGGACTGGCCTTCTGAGTCAGCCCTGAGTCCCAGCTACACACCCTCCCTGTGGGGCCACCAGGCTCAAAGCCTCTTTTCACAAAGCGGGCAGGAGCATGGATGACTCGGAGTGCGTGATGTGTCCAAGCTTGGATGAATAATACATGTGCTTGAATATTAATAAGTGGGAACTGGTTTCTACAGCCAGGGAGGCCCAAAAGAGATTCTGGTAAAGCAAACTCTTGAAACTAGATTGAAGGCAGGCACACAAACATAAAAACAACAACAACAAAACCCCAAACTTCCTAAATCTCCCCTGAAAACAGAAATCTACACACACATACATACATAGGGATAATTTATAGACCAAAGAAATCAAGATAAAAACAGTAGAATTGAATGTTAATGAAAATTTTACACATCGAAACTTGTGGGATACAAATAAAGGGGCATTTAGAGAGAAAATTATAGACTTAACATGCGTAAATAAAAAAAGAAGGGCTAGGAGCTCTCATTGTGGCACAGCGGAAACAAATCCAACTAGGAACCATGAGGTTGATGATTCGATCCCTGGTCTCACTCAGTGAGTTGAGGATCCGGCGCTGCCGTGAGCTGTGGTGTAGGCTTGGATCTGGAGAGGCTGTGGCTCTGGCAAAGGCCGGCAGCTATAGCTCCGACTGGACCCCTAGCCTGCGAACCTCCGTGTGCCGTGGGTGTGACCCTAAAAAGACCAAAAATACAAAAAAGAAAAAAAGAAGAAGGGCTAGAAATTGAGCTATGTATTAATATCATGTAGTTAGAAAAAGAACACAGTATACCCAAAGGAAGTAAAAAGATGATAATGAAAAGCAGAAATTACTGAAATAGAGAACAAAGATAGAATGAGATCAACAAAGCCAAGAAACAGTTCTTTGAAAAAAACTAGGAAAAAATGCAAAATTTTGGTCCGGTTAGCTAAGAATTAAGAAGAGAGCGCATGAGAAACCCGTTAGGACATATGGAGGAAGACATGACTACAGGTGTTGCAGGGAATAAAAAATTAAGGGGATACTATCAACAAATTGAGTAATAATTTTAAAGCTTATATGAGACCAATTAATTGCTAGGAAACTATAACATCATAACTACTGAAGGAGAAAGAGAAAATGAATAGCTCTATAACTATTAAAGAAATTGAAGCAAGCCCAAATGGTTTTACAGCTCAGCTGTACCAAATAGTCAAAAGAACACATTATTTCAGTTTTATAGAAATTCTTTCAGACCAGAAAAAGAAAGAATGAACATCCATGACTTAAGCCAGCTTCTCCAGAAGCTTTAAGAGAGAACTAAACCCAAAGTAGAAGAAAGGAAAATAACTCAGAGAAAAAAAAGTCTCGGCTCTGGTGAGACAGGTCATGGGAAAAGAGAACAGTGCAGATAACAACAGCAAGAGGTAGGAGTTCCCGTCGTGGCGCAGAGGAAATGAACCCGACTAGGAACCATGAGGTTGCAGGTTTGATCCCTGGCCTTGCTCCCTGGGTTAAGGATCTGGCGTTGCTGAGAGCTGTGATGTAGGTCGCAGATGCAGCTGGGATCCCATGCTGCTGTGGTTCTGGCGTAGGCCGGCGGCTACAGCTCCGATTAGACCCCTAGCCTGGGAACCTCCATATGCCAGGGGTGTAGCCCTAAAAAGCAAAAAAAAAATAAACAAACCATGTCAAGAGGTAAAAAAAAGGACATTATCAGAGATCCTTCAGACACTAAACTGGCAATAAGTGGGTATTATGAACAATTTTATAATAATACATTTAGAAATATAGATAATATGGACAAATTTCTAGAAAAATACACCTAACCAAACTTGCATGAAAATTATTAGAAAATCTAAATAGTCACTTAACCAACAAAGACATTAGATGTGCAATTTAAAACCTTCCCCCAAAGGGAACTCCTGTCCTACCAAACTTTTGAGAAGTAATGCTACTTTCACACAATCTCTTCCAGAGGAAAAAAGAGGAGACACAAGTTTGTTTTAGTTGGACATTGCAGCCTTCTTCTTAAACCTGATGAGGACATTATGAGAAAAGAAAATTACATATTAATTATATTGCTTAAGAACACGGATTAGGAAAACAAATCCAACTAGAATCCATGAGGATGCAGGTTCAATCCCTGGCCTCGCTCAGTGGGTTAAGGATCCGGCATTGCCATGAGCTATGGTATAGGCAGAAGATGTGGGCCGGATCTGGCATTGCTGTGGCTGTGGCGTAGGCTGGCAGCTGCAGCTCTGACTTCCTTATGCCATGGGTACAGCCCTAAAAAGACAAAACAATAATAATAATAATTCAAAATGAAATACTAATAAGCCATGTCCAGTGTTTATTGAAAATACAGTATATCACAACCAAGTTGGGTTTACTATAGGAAGGCAAGTTTGGTTTAACATTAAAAAATAAATCAGGAAGGACGGGGAAGAGGCGGTCTTTTCCCTCTCTCCACTTCTCTTGGATTATAAAAATGTAGCCACCTAGTCCTCAGGGCAAAGCCTGCTTGTCTGCCCGCTTGCATCTCTCACAAGTGTCCTATCTTAAATCTATTTCTTGCCTATAAAAAAATCAATCAGTGTGACACACTGGAACAGTAGAATAAAGGAGAAAAATATCGTATGCATATCAGAATATGTGCAGAAAAACAGTTGATGAAATATTCTGTAGAGAAATGCAACTCAAAACCACTATGAGGTACCACCTTTCATCATCCAGAACGGCCATCATCAAAAAGTCTACAAACAATAAATGCTGGAGAGGGTGTGGAGAAAAGGGAACCCTCTTACACTGCTGGTGGGAATGTAAACTGGTGCAACCACTGTGGAAAACAGTGTGGAGATGCCTCAGAAAACTAAACATAGAACTACCATTTGATCCAGCAATCCCACTCCTGGGCATCTATCCAGAGAAAAGCATGACTGGAAAAGATAGCTGTATTCCAATGTTCATTGCATCACTATTTTCTTTTTTTTTTTTTTTTTTTTTTTGGGTCTTTTTGCCATTTCTTGGGCCGCTCCCGCGGCACATGGAGGTTCCCAGGCTTGGGGTCGAATCGGAGCTGTAGCCACCAGCCTATGCCAGAGCCACAGCAACTCGGGATCCGAGCCGCGTCTGCGACTTACACCACAGCTCACAGCAACGCCGGATGGTTGACCCACTGAGCAAGGGCGGGGATCGAACCTGCAACCTCACGGTTCCTAGTCAGATTTGTTAACCACTGCGCCACGATGGGAACTCCCATTGCAGCACTATTTGCAATAGCCAAGACATGGAAACACCCTAAAATGTCCATCAACGGAGTGGATAAAGAAGATGTGGTACATAAACACGATGGAATATTACTCAGCCATTAAAAGGAAAGAAATAATGGCATTTGCAGCAATATGGATAGACCTAGAAATTATCATGCTAAGTGAAGTTAGTCAGGCAATGAGACACAAATATCTTATGCCCTCACTTACATGTGGAATCTAAAAAAAGGACACCATGAACTTCTTTGCAGAATAGATGCTGATTAACAGACTGAAAAACTTATGGCGAGTGTCTGTTGTGGCTCAGTGGTCAACGAACCTGACTAGTATCCATTAGGATGCAGGTTCGATCCCTGGCCTCACTCAGTGGGTTAAAGATCCAGTGTTCCTGTGAGCTGTGGTGCAGGTTGCAGACGCGGCTCAGATCCAGGGTTGTTGTGGCTATGGTGTAGGTCACTGACTACAGCTCTGACTTGACCCCTAGCCTGGGAACCTACATATGCCTTGGGTGTGGCCCTAAATAGACAAAAATAAATAAATAAATAAATAAAAAGAAAATTTATGGTTTCCAAAGGAGACAGGTTGGGGGTGGGGGGATGGGCTGGGGGTTTGGGATGGAAATGCTATAAAATTAGGTTGTGATGATTGTTGTACAGCTATAAGTGTAATAAAATTCAGGGTTAAAAATAAAGAAAGATTACTACCAAATTAGAAGTTGGTTGGGATTTCCTTGTTCTGTTAAGAATATCTAAACAAATCTGCTGCAAACATTATCATCATCCCTAAAGTTAAAATGTTTCCAACTTTCCCCTTGTCATCAAGAAACACAAGAGCTTTAACTCAAGATTGCATTGGTGTTCCTAGTAAGTGCAGGAAGGGAAATAACAGATACAAGAATTGGAAAGGGAAAATTAAACTGTCATTGTTTGCAGGTGACAGGTTGTGTACATAGAAAATCTAAAATCATATAGGGATAAATTATTAGAATTAATAAATAAATGACTTCGATAAGGTTATTGGATATGATATCAAAATAAATTGTATTTCAAGGGAATTCTCCGATGGTGCAGCGGGTGAAGGATCTGGCATTGTCACTTCAGAGACTCAGGTTGCTACTGTGGCACGGATTTGATCCTTGGCCCAGGAAGATTCACAGGCCACAGGCATGGTCAAAAGAAAAAGCGGGAATTCCCATTGTGGCTTAGTGGGTTAAGTATCCAACTAGTGGTGTTCCCATCGTGGCTCAGCAGTTGGTGAACCTGACTACCATCCATGAGGACGCAGGTTTGATCCCTGGCCTCGCTCAGTGGGTAAAGGATCCAGTGTGACTGTGGCTATGGCATAAGCTGGCAGCTAAAGCTCCAATTTGACCCCTAGCTTCCACATGCCGTGAGTGCAGCCCTAAAAAGGGAAAAAAAAAAAAAGTACATATATATAGCTTGTAGAATATAATACGAATAATATAATATCTTCAGGAATTTAAGTAGGGAAGACTGATAAATTTGATTACAGTAAAATTAAGAACTTCTGTTCACTAAAAGACATCTTTCAGGAGTTCCCGTCGTGGTGCAGTGGTTAACGAATCCGACTGGGAGCCATGAGGTTGCGGGTTCGATCCCTGCCCTTGCTCAGTGGGTTAACGATCCGGCGTTGCCGTGAGCTGTGGTGTAGTTTGCAGACGCGGCTCGGATCCCGCGTTGCTGTGGCTCTGGCGTAGGCCGGTGGCTACAGCTCCGATTGGACCCCTAGCCTGGGAACCTCCATATGCCGTGAGAGCGGCCCAAGAAATGGCAAAAAGACAAAAAAAAAAAAAAAAAAAAAAAGACATCTTTCAAAGAGTAACAAACAAAATCAAGCAAATATCTTGGAAAAGATATTTGTAACATATATAACTGACAAAGGCTCATATTTAGAATATATAAAGAACTTCTATAAATCCTTAAGAAAAACCCAAACGACACAGCAGAAAAATAGGCGAGAGACTTCACAAACTGGCAAGCAAATAACCAGTAAACAAACAAAAGGATGCCTATTTTTTCTTTCTTTTTTTGTCTTTTAGGACCACACCCATGGCATATGGAAGTTCCCAGGCTGGGGGTCAAGTAGGAGTTGTAGCTGCCGGCCTACACCACAGCAACTCGGGATCCAAGCCGTGTTTGTGACCTACACCACAGCTCTCACAGCAATGCCAGATCCTTAACCCACCAACTGAGCCCAGGGACCTAACCTGCAGTGCTAGTCAGGTTCATTAATTGCTGAGCCATGCTGGGAAATCCAAGGATGCTTACTTTTGTCAGCAATCAAGAAAATACAAATTAAATCCACTTTACAATAAAATACATCAAGAAAGGGAAAAGACATACTACAAACTTAGAGAAGGTGTTTTCATAAACACAATTAACCAAAGATTAGCTCTTTTTTTTGGCCATTTCTTGGGCCGCTCCTGCGGCATGTGGAGGTTCCCAGGCTAGGGGTCTAATCGGAGCTGTAGCCACCAGCCTACGCCAGAGCCACAGCAACGCAGGATCTGAGCCGCGTCTGCAACCTACACCACAGCTCACGGCAACGCCGGATCGTTAACCCACTGAGCAAGGGCAGGGACCGAACCCGCCACCTCATGGTTCCTAGTGATTCGTTAACCACTGCGCCACGACGGGAACTCCAAGATTTGATCTTGAATACATAAGAAATTCCCATAAGAAAAGGAAAGTCTATTCAGCAAGCATTGCTGGGAAACCTGGACAGCTGCATGCAAAGAAATGAAACTAGAACACACCCTCACACCATGCACAAAAATAAACTCCAAATGGCTGAAAGACTTAAATATACGACAGGACACCATCAAACTCCTAGAAGAAAACATAGGCAAAACACTCTCTGACATCAACATCATGAATATTTTCTCAGGTCAGTCTCCCAAAGCAATAGAAATTAGAGCAAAAATAAACCCATGGGACCTCATCAAACTGAAAAGCTTTTGCACAGCAAAGGAAACCCAAAAGAAAACAAAAAGACAACTTACAGAATGGGAGAAAATAGTTTCAAATGATGCAACTGACAAGGGCTTAATCTCTAGAATATATAAACAACTTATACAACTCAACAGCAAAAAAACCAATCAATCAATGGAAAAATGGGCAAAAGACCTGAATAGACATTTCTCCAAAGAAGATATACAGATGGCCAACAAACACATGAAAAAATGCTCAACATCGCTGATTATAAGAGAAATGCAAATCAAAACTACCATGAGATACCACCTCACACCAGTCAGAATGGCCATCATTAATAAATCCACAAATAACAAGTGCTGGAGGGGCTGTGGAGAAAAGGGAACCCTCCTGCACTGTTGGTGGGAATGTAAACTGGTACAGCCACTATGGAGAACAGTTTGGAGATACCTTAGAAATCTATACATAGAACTTCCATATGACCCTGCAATCCCACTCTTGGGCATCTATCCGGACAAAGCTCTACTTAAAAGAGACACATGCAGCCGCATGTTCATTGCAGCACTATTCACAATAGCCAGGACATGGAAACAATCCAAATGTCCATCGACAGAGGATTGGATTCGGAAGATGTGGTATATATACACGATGGAATACTACTCAGCCATAAAAAAGGATGACATCATGCCATTTGCAGCAACATGGATGGAACTAGAGAATCTCATACTGAGTGAAATGAGCCAGAAAGACAAAGACAAATACCATATGACATCACTTATAACTGGAATCTAATATCCAGCACAAATGAACATCTCCTCAGAAAAGAAAATCAATCATGGACTTGGAGAAGAGACTTGTGGTTGCCTGATGGGAGGGGGAGGGAGTGGGAGGGATCGGGAGCTTGGGCTTATCAGTCACAATGTAGAATAGATTTACAAGGAGATCCCGCTGAATAGCATTGAGAACTATGTCTAGATACTCATGTTGCAACAGAAGAAATGGTGGGGGAAAAACTGTAATTGTAATGTATACATGTAAGGATAACCTGACCCCCTTGCTGTACAGTGGGAAATTAAAATTAAAAAAAAAAAAAAAAAAAAAAAAAGAAATTCCCATAAGGCACTAAGAAATAGCAAACAATACCATGCAAAATAATAATCCGTTGTATACACCACATTTTATTGACCCAGTCATCAGCTGAGGGACATTTGCATTGTTTCTACTTTCTGACTATCATGAATAATACTGCCATAATATTCAAGGACAAGTTTTTGTTTTTTGTTTTTTTTTTTTGTCTTCTTGTTTTTTTGTCTTTTTAGGGCTGCATCCTTGGCATATGGAGGTTCCCAGGCTAGGGGTTGAATTGGAGCTGTAGCCGCCAGCTTACACCACAGCCACAGCAACACCAGATCCAAGCCACGTCTGCGACCTACACCACAGCTCATGGCAATGCCCGATCCTTAACCCACTGAACAAGGCCAGGGATTGAACCCACAATGTCACAGTTCCTAGTGGGATTCATTAACCACTGAGCCATGATGGGAACTACTGCCCAGTTTTCAATTAGGTTATTTGTCTTTGTAATTTTTAAACTGGGTTATTTATCTTTTTTTTTTTTTTGTCCTTTTAGGGCTGCACCTGCAGCATATGGAAGTTCTCAGGCTAGGGGGTCAAACCAGAGTTGCAGGTGCCAGCCACAGCCACACCAGATCCAGATCCAAGCTGGATCTGCAACCTACACCTCAGCATGCACCAACACCAGATCCTTAACCCACTGAGGGGGACCAAGGATCAAACTCGAATCCTCATGGATACTAGTTGTGTTTGTTATCACTGAGCCACTATGGGAACTCTGGGTTAGTTAACTTCACATAAGAGTTTTTAAAATAGCAGTGATATCAGAGAAGATAATGGAGTAGGAAATGCCAGGAATCTGTCTCCACATCTAGACAACAATTGCACTGGCAGAATCTGACTGATGGAACTATTTTGGAACTCTGGAGTCTACTGGAAGGCTTTCAGTTTCCAGGGAAGGCTTAGGTGGTAAACCCTAGTTAATTCCAGCCAATTATCTTTCAGTATGCATAGTAGCAGGTACCAGTCCCCTTAGTGCAATAGCAAGTCATGCCCATATTGCTGGAGTGGTTTATGGGAGCCAGGGTAAGTAATAAGGACCCTGTTTTCCAAATATCAGGGGTCAGGGTATCGATTGCCTACTGCTTCTTCATATCACAGACATGCAGATTCAGAGACGGGCAGTCACTATTAGAGCACACCCCGCTAGCTGAAGTGGCTAACCTACACCACAGAGCCTACACAGAGCCTTTGCTCCCCCTTTTATTTTCCCCTTTTCTCCTTTTGGGACCCAGATATTTAAGGATGAGGACATCCAAAACAACCACATATGGAGGGAAATTTAGAAAGTCACTGCACATGCTCAGGAAAAGACACAGTCTCAGACAAGACCTGAGAAGACCTTAAGTTTGTCCCTCAGGCTGGTCCTCCCCAGAACAGAGACACTACAACAGCTATTTAAAAAAAAAGAAAGAAAAAGAAAAAGACGTGAAGGAAGGAAAGAAGGAAAGGAAGGGAGGAAGAAAACCCTGAGAAAGGGAGACAGTCTGATTTCCAGAGGTACAACATTACAAATTTCAAATATCTGGTTTTCAACCACAGCAACAAATCACAAGACACAAAAGATACAGGACAGTTTGGTCCATTCAAAGGAAAATATAAATTGACAAAAACTTTGTCTAAGAGCACATGGTGGACTTACTAGAAAAGACTTTAAAACAACTGTCTTAAATATACTCAAAGAGTTAAGAAGAGCACAGAGTCAAGAAAATAATATATGAACAAAATGGAAATATCAGGAAAGAGATGGAAAGCGTAAAAAGGAACTGAAAGGAAGCAAAACGTACAGTAACTGAAATGAAGAATTCTCCAGCGAAATTCAAAAGTAAATTTGATCAGGCAGAAGAAAGAATCAGCACACTTGAAGATAGAATGATGGGAATTACTACTATTTTTGCTTTTCAGGGCCGCATCCACCACATATAGAAGTTCCCAGGCTAGGCGTTTAATCACAGCTACAGCTGCTGACCTACCCCACAGCCACAGCAACACCAGATCCAAGCAGAATCTGGAACCCACATCACAGCTCACGGCAGTGCCAGATCCTTAACCCGCTGAGGAAGACCAGGGATTGAACCTGCATCCTCATGGCTACTAGTCAGATTCTTTTCCACTGAGCCACAATGGGAACTCCTGGGACAATGGGAGTTATTGAGTCTGAGGAACAGAAAGAAAGGTAAACAGAGCCCAAGGGACCAAAATATGCATTATGAGAGTACCAGAAGGAAAAGAGAGAGAGAAAGGGGCAGAGACATTAATAAAAGAAACAATGGCTGAAAACTTCTCAACTTAGATGACAGACATGAATGGAAACACTCAAGAGCCTCCCGTTATATACAACATCTCCAAACACAAAGATGAAGAGAATCTTGAGAGCAGCAAGAGAAGGAAGACATCACATACAGGAATTCCCACTCAAGATTTCTCATTGGAAACCTCAGAGGCCAGGAGGCAGTGGGTTGATACATCCAAAGTACTGAAAGAAAAAAAACCTGTCAATCAAGAATCCTGTATCTGGGAAAACTGTCCTTCGAAAATGAGGGAGGAATTAAGATATTCCCTGATAAACAAAAGCTTAGAGTTCATCACCACTGGATCAGCCCTACAAGAAATATTAAAGGAAGTCCTTCAGGTTGAAATGAGAGAACAGTACCTCAAACATATGAAGAAATAAAGATCTCTGGTAAAGGTAAATACATAGGCAATTATAAACACATACAGTATTATTGGAATTTTTGTTTGTAACTCCACTTTTTATCTTCTGTATGATTTAAAAAACTAATGAATAAAAAATTATTAGCCTGTTTTGGGACACACAATGAGTAAAGATGTAATTTTTTTTTTTTTATGGCCACACCTGTGACATAAGGAAGTTCCCAGGCTAGGTGTCAAATCAGAGCTGCAGATGCTGGCCTATACCACAGCCAAAGCAACACAGGATCCAAGCTGTGTCTGCGATCTACACTACATCTTATGGCAGTGCCAGATCCCCAACCCACTGAGGGAGGCCAGCGATTGAACCCACATCCTCATGGACACTAGTCAAGTTCTTAACCCGCTGAACCACCACAGGAACTCCCATAAAGATGTAATTTCTGACAGCAGTAAGGAAAGGGGTAGTAACAAAGCTGGATAGGAACAGAGGATGCTATTGAAGTTAAAATGGTATAAATTTGAATTCGAGTGTTTTAACTTTAGGATGTAATCCTAAATATCCCTAATTGTTTTCGATAGCATTGACATCTCAGCATTAAGTCTTCCAGTCCATGAACATGGGATGTGTTTCATTTATTTGTGTCTTCTTTCATTATTTTCAGCAGTGTTTTACAGTTTTCATTGTCTTTCATCTCCTTGCTTAGGTTAATTCCTAAGTATTTTTTCTTTTTGATGGTATTATAAATGAAATTGTTCTTTACTTCCTTTTCAGATTGTTGTGTGTAGAAATGCAACAGAAGTTCTCACCGTGGCTCAGCAGTAATGAACCTGACTATTATCCATGAAGATGAGGGTTCAATCCCTGCCTTGCTCAGTGGGTTAAGGATCTGGCGTTGCCATAAGCTGTTGTTCACGTTGAAGATGTGGCTTGGATTCCGAGTTGCTGTGGCTGTGGCATAGGCTGGCAACGACAGCTCCTATTCAACCCCTAGCCTGGCAACTTCCATTTGCCATGGGTGTGGCCCTAAAAAGGAAAAAAAAAAAAAAGGAAATGCAACAGATTTTTGCATTGACTTTGTATCCTACTACTTTACTGAATTCATTTATTAGTTCTAAAGGTTTTTTTTTTTCCCTTTTGGGGGGGGATCTTTATGGCTTTCTACATATAAAATCAGGTCATCTGCAAACAGATAGTTTTCTGCTTCCTTTCTTATTTGGATACTTTTTTCTTTTTCTTGCCGAGTTACTCTGGCTAGAACTTCTAGTACTATGATGAATAGAAGAGGTGAAAGCAGACATTCTTCTTCATTTGATCTTAGAAGAAAAGATTTGCGTCTTCTACCATTGAATATGATGTTCCCTGTGGGGTTTTCATTTATAGCTTTTATTATGTTGTGGTAATTTCCTTCTATTCCTAGGTTGTTGCATGTTTTTAATCATGAAAATAATTTAACTTTGTCAAATTCTCTTTCTGCCTCAATCAAGATGTGTATCATGTAGATTTTTCTTCTTTCTGTTAATAAGATTTATTACACTGAACCATCATTTCATTCCAGGAATAAATCTCATTTAGGCATGATATATAATTCTTTTAATATGCTCTTGAATTTGTTAGTATTTTATTGAGAAATATAGCATCAATGTTCATAAATGATAGTTTTCTTGTAGTGTCTTTGTATGGCTTTGGTGTCAGGGATAAGGTGGCTTCATAGAATGAATTACATACGTTCCTACCTCTTCAATTTTTTGGAAAAGTTTGAAGGATTGCATTAGTTCTTTTTTTTTTGTCTTTTTGCTATTTCTTTGGGCCGCTCCCTCGGCATATGGAGGTTCCCAGGCTAGGGGTCGAATCGGAGCTGTAGCCTACGCCAGAGCCACAGCAACGCAGGATCCTAGCTGCGTCTGCAACCTACACCACAGCTCACGGCAACACCAGATCCTTAACCCACTGAGCAAGGGCAGGGACCGAACCCGCAACCTCATGGTTCCTAGTTGGATTTGTTAACCACTGCGCCACGACGGGAACTCCTGCATTAGTTCTTATTTAAATGTTTGGTAGAATTAAGCAGTAAAACCATAGTTCTGGCACTTTTATTGTTTGGAAATTTTTTTTTTTTTTTTTTTGTCTTTTTGCCATTTTCTTGGGCCGCTCTCGCGGCATATGGAGGTTCCCAGGCTAGGGGTCGAATCGGAGCTGTGGCCACCAGCCTACGCCAGAGCCACAGCAACGCGGGATCTGAGCCGCGTCTGCAACCTACACCACAGCTCACGGCAACGCCGGATCCTTAACGCACTGAGCAAGGGCAGGGACCGAACCCGCAACCTCATGGTTCCTAGTTGGGTTCGTTAACCACTGCGCCACGACGGGAACTCCTGGAAATTTTATATTTCTGATTCAATCTCATTATTAGATACAGGTCTATTCAGATTTTGTATTTCTTGGTAACTAGCCTTTGTGTTTATAGGAATGTCCATTTCATCTAGGTTATCCAATTTGTTGGTGTACAATCATGCTTAGTTTTTACAACCCTCTTTATTTCTGTAGACTCAGAAGTAATATCCCCATTTCTGAGTCTAGTAATTTGATCTTTTTTTCTTTATTCCATCCAGCTAAAAAGGTCTTTTTTTCCCCTTTTTCTTCTTCTTCTTTTTTTTTTTTTTTCCATTTTTGGCCACCCTGTGGCATAAGGAGTTCCTAGGCCAGGGATCAGATCCGAGCTGCAGTTACAACCTAAGCCACAGCTGCGGCAACTTGGGATCCTTAACTCACTGTGCCAGGCCAGGGATCAAACCTGCAACCCAGTGCTCCCAAGATTCTGTTAATCCTGTTGCACCACCTTCGGGAACTCCCTTTTTTTTTCTTTGGCTTGCACCATAGCATACAGAAGTTCCTGGGCCAGGGACTGAATCGGAGCTGAAGCTGCAACCTATGCCACAGCTGCAGCAGTGCTTGATCCTTTAACCCATTGTACCAGGCCAGGAATTGAACCTGCACCTCCACAGTGACCCAAGCCACTGCAGTCAGATTCTTAACACACTGCACCACAGTGGGAACTCCTGAGTCTGTCAGTTTCGTTGATCTTTTCAAAGAACCAATTTTTGTTTTTTTTTTTTAATTTAACTTTTAATTTTTTTCAGTTTTATTGAAGTAGTTCATTTACAATGTTGTGATAATTTCTGCTGTATAAAAAGTGACTGTTATACATGTACACACGTCCAATATTTTTCAGATTCTTTTCCCACATAAATTATCACAGAATATTGGGTAGAGTTCTGTGTGCTATACAGCAGGTCCCCATTGCCCAGTCATTCCATATACCACAGTGTGCGTATACCAGTCCCAAACCTCCAGGCCATCCCCTACCACACACCTGTCCCTTTTCATAAGCATAAGTTTGTGTTCAAAGTCTGTGAGTCTATTTCTGTTATGCAAATAAGTTCATTTGTATCCTCTTTTAAGATTCCACATATAAGTGATATAATGTTTATCTTTTACTGTCTAACTTCACTTGATATGATGATCTCTAGATCCATCCATGTTGCTTCAAATGGCATTAACTCATCCTTTTTTATGGCCAAGTAATAATCCACTGTATATATGTACCACATCTTCTTTATCCATTCCCCTGTCAATAGACATTTAGTTTGCTTCCAAACTCTTAGCTCTTGTAAATAGTGCAGCAATGAACATTGGGTTGCATGTATCTTTCTTTTTTCTTTTTGTCTTTTTAGGACCGTGCCCATGGCATATGGAAGTTCCCAGGCTAGGGGTCCAGTCAGAGCTGCAGCCACTGGCCTATGCCACAGCCACAGCAATGCCAGAGTCGAGCCGCTTCTGTGACCTACACCACAACTCATGGCAACGTGAGATCCTTAACCCACTGAGTGAGGCCAGGGATCAAACCTGCAACCTCAGGTTCCTAGTTGGATTTAGATCCTCCATGACGGGAACTCTTTCTTTTTTGGCCATCCCGAGGGATATATGGAGTTCCTGGGCGAGGGATCAGATCTGAATTGCAGTTGTGACCTATACCACAGCTGTGGCAATGCTGGATCCTTAACCCACTATGCTGGGCTGGGGATTGAACCTGTGCTACAGAGACCCCACCAATCTCACTGCATCACAGTGGGAACTCCTGCATGTATCTTTTCAAATTACAGTTTTCTCTGGATAGATACCCAGGAGTGGGATTGCTGGATTAAATGGTAGTTTTATTTTTAGTTTTTTTTTGCAGAATCTCCATACTGTTTTCCACAGCGGTTGAACCAATATACATTCCCACCAACAGTGTAAGAGAGTTCCCGGAGTTCCCGTCGTGGCGCAGTGGTTAACGAATCTGACTAGGAACCATGAGGTTGTGGGTTCGGTCCCTGCCCTTGCTCAGTGGGTTAACGATCCGGCATTGCCGTGAGCTGTGGTGTAGGTTGCAGACGCGGCTTGGATCCCACGTTGCGGCTCTGGCGTAGGCTGGCAGCTACAGCTCTGATTCAACCCCTAGCCTGGGAACCTCCATATGTCGCGGGAGCGGCCCAAGAAATAGCAACAACAACAACAAAAAGACAAAAAAAAAACCACCAAAAAACAGAGTTCCCTTTTTCCACACCCTTTCCAGCATTTATTATTTGTAGACTTTTTGATGATGGCCATTCTGGCTGCTGTAAGGTGGTACCTCATAGTAGTTTAGATTTCTATCCTAGTAATTAGCAATGTTGAGCATCTTTTTTTTTTTTGGTCTTATGTATATCTTTTTTGGAGAAATGTCTATTTAGGTTTTCTACCCATTTTTCAATTAGTTTTTTTTTTTTTTTTTTGGATATTGAGCTGCATGTGTGTGTGTTCCTTGTCTGTTTTGGAGATTAATCCCTTGTCAGTTGCTTCATTTGCAAATATTTTCTCCCATTCTGTGGGTTGTTTTTTTCATTTTGTTTATGGTTTCTTTTGCTGTGCAAAAAGCTTTAAGTTTAATTGGGTCGCATTTGTTAATTTTTAAAAATTTTTTCATTACTCCAGGAGGTGGAGCTGAAAAAGACATTGCTTGGGTTTATGTCAGAGTGTTCTGCCTATGTTTTCCTCTAAGAGTTTTATGGTATCTGCTCTTACATTTAGGTCTTTAATTCATTTTGAGTTTATTTTTGTGTATGGTGTTAAACAGTGTTCTAATTTCTTTTCTTTTGTCTTTTTTTTTTTTTTAATCTTTTTAGGTCTGCACCCATGGCATATGGAGGTCCCCAGGCTAGAGGTCTAATCGGAGCTACAGCTGCCAGCCTATGCCAGAGCCACCACGATGCCAGATCCTTAACCCACTGAGCAAGGCCAGGGCTGGAAACTGCAACCTCACGGTTCCTAGTCAGATTCATTTCTGCGCCACGATGTGAACTCTAACAGTGTTCTAATTTCATGTTTTTACATGCAGCTGTCCAGTTTTCCCAGCACCACTTATTGAAGATATTGTATATTCTTGCCCCTTTGGCATAGATTAGTTGACCATTGGTGCTTTGGTTTATTTCTGGGCTTTCTATCCTGTTCCATTGATCTATATTTCTGTTTTTGTGCCAGTACCATATTGTCTTGATGACTGTAGGACAGTCGGAATTAAGGGAACGTGAGTCCTCTAGCTCTTTTTTTTTTTTTTTGGTCTTTTTAGGGCTGCACCCATGGCATATGGAAGTTCCCAGGCTAGGAATCTAACCAGAGCTGTAGCTGCTGGTCTTCGCCAAAGCCAGAGCAACGTGGGACGCAAGCCACATCTTTGACCTATATCACAGCTCATGGCAACACTGGATCCTTAACCCACTGAGCAAGGCCAGGGATCAAACCAGCAACGTTATGGTTCCTAGTCAGATTCGTTAACCACTAAGCCACGACGGGAACTCTTTTTTTTTCTAATGATTATTTTTTCCATCATAGCTGGTTTACAGTGTTCAGTCAGTTTTCTACTGTACAGCAAGGTGACCCAGTCACACATACATACATATTCTTTTTCTCACAGTATCATGTTCCATCAAGTGACTAGATATAGTTCCCAGTGCTATACCGCAGGATTTCATTGCTTATCCATTGCAAAGGCAATAGTTTGCATCTATTAACCCCAAATTCCCAGTCCATCCTACTCCCTCCCCCTCGCCAACCACAAGTCTGTTGTCCAAGTCCATGATTTTCTTTTCTGTGGAAAGGTTCCTTTGTGTGGTATATTAGATTTCAGATATAAGGGATATCATATGGCATTTGTCTTTCTCTCTCTGACTTACTCCACTTAGTGTGAGAGTCTCTAGTTCTATCCACGTTACTGCAAATGGCTTTTTTTTATGGCTGAGTAGTATTCCATTGTGTGCATACACCGCATCTTTTTTTTTTTTTTTAAGTGTTTTTTAGGGCCGCACTAGCAGCATATGGAGGTTCCCTGGCTAGGGCTCTAAGAGCTCCAGCTGCCGGCCTAGCCCACAGCCACAGCAACACGGGAGCTGAGCTGTGTCTACAACCTGCACCACAGCTCATGGCAACACTGGGTCCTTAACCCACTGAGCAAGGGCAGGGACCGAACCCGCAACCTCATGGTTCCTAGTCGGATTCGTTAACCACTGCGTCACGACGGGAACTCCTATACTTAGTTTTCTAAGGTAACTCCATACGGTTGTACCAATTTACATTCCCAGCAACAGTGCAGCAGGGTTCCCTTTCCTCTACACCCTTTCTGGCATTTGCTGTTTTGTGGACTTATTAATGATGGCCATTCTGACTGGTGTGAGGAGGTACCTCATAGTAGTTTTGATTTGCATTTCTTGAATAATCAGTGATGTTGAACATTTCTTCATGTTGGCCATCTGTTTATCTTTGGAGAAATGCCTATGCAGGTCTTTTGTCCATTTTTCCATTGGGTTGTAGCTCCATTTTTCTTTCTCAGCATTGCTTTGGCTATTCTGGGTCTTTTGTGCTCCCAAAGAAATTTTAAAATATTTTGTTCTAGGAGTTCCCGTCGTGGCGCAGTGGTTAACGAATCCGACTAGGAACCATGAGGTTGCGGGTTCGGTCCCTGCCCTTGCTCAGTGGGTTAAGGATCCGGCATTGCCGTGAGCTGTGTTGTAGGTTGCAGACACGGCTCGGATCCCGCGTTGCTGTGGCTCTGGCGTAGGCCAGTGGCTACAGCTCTGATTCGACCCCTAGCCTGGGAACCTCCATATGCCGCGGGAGCGGCCCAAAGAAATAGCAAAAAAGACAAAAAAAAAAAAAAATTTGTTCTACCTTTCCACAGAAAAGAAAATCATGGACTTGGAAAATAGACTTGTGGTTGCCAAGGAGGAGGGGGAGGGAGTGGGACGGACTGGAAACTTGGGGTTAACAGATGCAAACTATTGCCTTTGCAATGGATAAGCAATGAGCTCCTGCTGTGTAGCACTGGGAACTCGATCTGGTCACTCATGATGGAGCATGATAATGTGAGAAAAAAGAATCCATACGGGTATGTGTAACTGGGTCACCATGCTGTACAGCAGAAAACTGATAGAACACTATAAACCAGCAACAATGAAAATAAAAATTTTTTTTTTTCTTTTTCCGTTTCTCTTTAAAGCCACCTCCGTGGCACATGGAGGTTCCCAGGCTAAGGGTTGACTCAGAGCTACAGCTGCTGGCCTCCACCACGGCCACAGCAACGCAGCAGCCTCAACCCACCGAGGGAGGCCGGGGATTGAACGCGCAACTTCATGGCTCCTCATGGTTCCCTCATGAGGTTGCGTGTTCGGATTCATTTCTGCTGTGCCATGCCGAGAACTCCCAAAAATCATTATATATTTTGTTTTAGTTCTGTGAAAAATGCCATTGGTAATTTGATAGGGATTTCATTGAATCTGTAGATTACTTTGGGTAACATAGTCATTTTGATAATATTGATTCTTCCAATCCAAGAGCATAGTCTATCTTTGCATCTTTACACGTTTGTGTCATTTTTGATTTTTTTCATTAGCATCTTACAGTTTTCAGTGCACAGGCATTTTGTCTATTTAGATAGGTTTATTTCTAGGTGTTTTATTCTTTTTGATGCAATGATAAATGGGACTATTTCCCTACTTTCTTTCTGATCTTTCATTGTTAGCACATAGAAATGCAATAGGCAAGAGGTCTAATCAGAGCTACAGCTGCCAGCTTACACCCCAGCCACAGCAACACAGGATCTAGGCCGCATCTGTGACCTACACCACAGCTCGTGGCAACACTGGATCCATAACCCACTGAGCAAGGCCAGGGATCGAACCAGCAACCTGATGGTTCCTAGTCTGTTTCGTTTCCACTGAGCCACGACAGGAACTTCCTCTTTTTGTTAAATTGGAAGTTCTACTACACTCTGAACTTCCATTACTGATCACCTCCCCATTTCTTTTTGTAATAAAGCAACCTTATTAATTGGGCTGAACTGAAATGGAATGGCCTGATAGAAGAGCTGAGTTCAAAGGCTCTCAGGTTGGGCTAGGTGTTCAAGTTCTTCACTGGCCCTAATGTGGCCCCCCAGGGCAACACACACTTTGGGAGGTCTCAGACTGTCCATGTGACCTCCTAAATAAGTTATAAAATAAGTGATAATGGGTAATGTAAACTGACAAGTGGACTGGAGAATGAGTGTGTCAAAGGGGTGATGGTGGGATGGAAGGAAGATCCCTTCTGATGGCAGGGCCATCAGTGAAAAGAACAGAGAAAATAAAAAGCAGTCTGGCTGGTAAAGGGCTGCATGGAAAGGAACAGAGAAAAGACGCATAAATCACTGTTTGGACTTCAGTAGAATTACACAGTACGAACTGGCTCACTAGGAGAAAGCAGGCTCTAAATCACTGACCTCCCCCCCACTGCCCCATCCATCCACCCACCCAACCACTGAATTAACCTTCTATCCTTTCAGCCACCCATCTGTTCACCCAAATGTCCAGCCATCCACCTGCTCATCTACCTGTGTACTTACTCCTCCACCCACCCATCCACACACCGATGAGTCCAAGCACCTGTGTACAAGTCCAGTTCCGGGTACCTGGGGGATGCAGTTGAGTCACATCTGCCCCTGCCCTTGCAGAAAAATGCAAACTGAGCACAGGCCCCGCTGCTGCCTTCACAGGATTTCCAGCTCTAGCTTCATATCCAGCTTATTCCTGGACCCCTCAACCTACTTATGCCAAAAGCAATCAAACCCATCAGATCTTAGGCTGAATTGCTTTCCTTTCACGCAAACTATCCCTTTCTTGATGTCCCTCCAGCCGTACCTAGCCTCATCATCAGTCTCATTTTTCCTTCACATGAGATGTTCCTCTTGGGGCTCCATCTGGCCCCACCATTTGGGGCTCCTTGTGGCCCAGAGTATATAACCTAACTCAGGGACTCCTCCACTCTGCCTCCTCCTAGGAAACCCGTCTCCAACAGCCTTTCAGACTTTAACCGCAACTGTGCAAGGCCCCCTTTCCATTGGGTAAGCTCTGATGGCTTCCTGAGGACAAGTCACGCCTCTCCTGTCCAACTCTTAAGTTCTCTGCTGCAGAGCCTGTGTGCCATTCTTTTGCCCACCCCACAGGGTAACTGAAAATGCTGGGGGCTCACAGAAGTACAGCGTTCACTTGCTGCTTAGTTGACTGGTTATATGAGGAGGCTGCTGAGCAGATGTCTTTACAAAGGAAATTGTTTCCAGTGAAAGCAATGTGTCCTAGTGTCTCCCAGCGCCAGCGTTTCTGCTGCTCCAATCACAAATCCCTACTGTGAGGCAGCCTTTGGCAGCCACATTTGTCTTTTAAGGGACACACCTGTGGCATATAGAGGCTCCCAGGCTAGGGGTCCAATTGGAGCTGTAGCCGCCAGCCTACACCACAGCCACAGCAACGCCAGATCTGAGCCGTGTCTGCAACCTACACCACAGCTCACGGGAACATCGGATCCTTAACCTGAGCGATGCCAGGAATCAAACCCGAAACCTCATGGTTCCTAGTCAGATTTGTTTCCGCTGTGCCATGATGGGAACTCCAGCCTCATTTCAATTCAAGCTGCCCTCTTGACCACATCTGACTGGAGCTGCCAGTGAGGCTCATGATGCTGAAGAGAGAAAGCCAACCTGATAGAAATGGGGAAGGCCAAAGGAGCTGGTCAGACATGCCTCAGGGGTCTGAGCTGGCAAGCCTAGAAAGCTGGGCATAGGCAGCAGAAACAGAAGCTTGCTGGCCACAGTGGGCCCTGAGAAAGCTGCGTCAGGAGGAGGTTCAGTGCAACTCCACAGGGCCAGGAAGTTCATGGGCATTGGGGGAGAATTAGGGAGGCCCAGGGTAGACAAGAGCCCAGTGGACAGTGCCCTGGAACACTCTTCTTACCCAGGCACCTAGAGATGTCATCGGTGCAAGGGGTGTCAAGGCTGACCTGCCGGTGTCCCTGGCTCCTTGGAAAGTTGTGTCTGTGACAGTAGGGTTCCCAGCACTTCCCTCATTACCTGAATCCTCGGAAAAGCCCTCCCTGCAGCTGACTCGACTTTGGGTTGTCATCAAAACCACCTAACATGTAAGACCTGTGAACCTCATCTGAAGATATTTTTCTCTGCTCTTTGAGGAATCAAACCCTGCAACTAGAGGGCTGCTCCGACTTGCAGAAAACCCCTATTTTCCTCTTGGAGCTCTGAATCTCCCAGAACCCCCTACTAGGTGCTGCCCCAACACCACACAGATTTGATCTCAAGGGAAAGGCCTGTCACTCCCAGGTGCTCAGAGATCCTACCTGTGGGACAAGGATTTGCATTTGGATCTGACACTGGGCCCTGACTCTCAGCGACCCCAACCTTCTGAGGCCAAAGCACATCCTTGTCTGACCCCTCCATCATCATGGCAGCGGCTAGCTTGTCAGTCCTGAGCCTTCCACCCCACTCCTTCACTGTACCCCTACCTCACCTCTGCACTCCTGGGCATCAAGGTGCAAATGTGGGAGTTCCCGTCGTGGCGCAGTGGTTAACGAATCTGACTAGGAACCATGAGATTGCGGGTTCGATCTCTGCCCTTGCTCAGTGGGTTAACGATCCGGCGTTGCCGTGAGCTGTGGTGTAGGTTGCAGACGCGGCTCGGATCCCGCGTTGCTGTGGCTCTGGTGTAGGCCAGTGGCTACCGCTCCGATTAGACCCCTAGCCTGGGAACCTCCATATGCCGCAGGAGCAGCCCAAAGAAATAGCAGAGAAAAAAAAAAAAAGGTGCAAATGTGACTCCACTCCCTGCAGTTTGCCGAAGGGTTAAGTCCTCCAGGGCTCAGCTTGCAGGTGAGGTTCTAGCACCTCCTACCCACTATGCACTGCATTCAACCTCAAGCAGCAGCTCCCCTACCTGGCCTTTGAAACGCTACTTCTTTTCTTAGACATCCCCCTAGGTCCCCAATCATTTCTTCCCACCTCCCAATCCCAAGTTCTATCCCTCTGCCCCACGTCTGCCTTGGTCTTGGAGCTCCCTTAAGGTGGAGACAAAGTTGTAGCATGAGAGGTTGCTCAAGGCCTGGTGCAGGCCAGGCACACAGAGGTCAGGTGCATGAGGCTGGCACCCTGCCTGTTTGAAGCTTCACTGAAGGTCAACCTTGGACCCTCAAGAGCTGCCACCAGTCTTCTCTCCACAATCTAGCCACCTTAAGGCCCCAAGTCCTTCACAGGACGAAGACTGTATGGGATCCAGGATGAACTGTGGGATCTTAGACCAGCCTCGTAACATTACCTAATCTTTTTGACACCCCTTACCAAGTACTCTGGAAGGATTCCTCCCCCAGGTGTTCAAGGACCCCTGGACTAAACCCAGCCTCATTCACTGGCCCTCAATCCTCACCTCAGGCCAACAGCTGGTTCAAGGTGTTTGCAGCTGTTAGGTGAGCCTAAGTGGGGCGATGGCCTGTCCTCAGACGCTGAGCTGGTCTGAGCACATCAGCAGCTGCTTAAGGCAAAGACTGTAACACCCTTGAACTGCCCCAGCCAAAAGTAGCCCCTTCACCTATTCACTGCTCTCAGTCTGTGACCCCTGTTGCGAACGTCTGGAGGCGCCAGCACAAGCTCTTGCCTTTACTCCTCTTCCTGACAGGGCAACTCTCCCCAGCTGATCCAGCGCAGGAATTCCCTCTACTGACTTCAGTGTTTTAGGTGCTGTACACGAGGGTTGCTCTCCCCACTAGGCAGATTCAGAAAGATGGTCTTCCAGTTCTATAAGAGGGCCTCCAGGACCTGGCTTGATTTGTAAGCCCCAATGAACAATGCACAACCAAGAGCCAGGCTTTGGGAACATACATTTCCTGCTTTGGGTACCTCTCCGTATTATTTCTATATCCTAGCACACATGTACGGTTCCGTTCCCTGACAGTGAAGAACCAGAATTCTCACGACTCATCTCGTTTTAGGCTGTGGTAGGTGGACATAAAGTGTGAGCTCCTAACCTCCAGTGAGCAAAGCCTCAAAGGCACATACTCCGGAGGCTGTGCACAAGCCAGTCACAAGAACTCCAGCAAGTGTCATGCAGCGTCTTTCCTAAGGGTTAACTGAATACTGAAGACAGAAGAGTCTAAGCATGACTCTACCCATTCAGAAAAGACAGAACATAAACCACAGGGCAGCTGCAAAGGGCAGAGCTTCAAGAGCAATACTGTTCTGAGTGCTAAGAGTACTATGAAAACTCTACCATAAAGATTGGGCTAACAGACATGAAATGCAGAAGACTCATTTATACCAGTACATTTCTGTGGTCTCCACTCTCTTGGCCAGCTTTCAGGTCAAAGGTTTTATTTAGGTCAGGGCTTGGTGCAGCAGAGTAAACAATGGAAAGCAACCCTAACTCCCAAGTGGGAAACACTCAAACCTTTAGAACCCCAAATAGTATGCTTTAAATTCATTAACTTCAAAGGGAACTTGGTTAGAAACATTCCTTATAAAGAGAAATAGTTATTCGAAAGTCTACGTTACACCTTGTAAGCACCCTCTTAAGCACACCCAGCAGTATCTTTGAAGCTATCGGATGAAGGCAGACCTCTTCAGCTTGTTATCAACTTGAGTTACAGAACAGGAACACGAGATCTAAAGCCACTATAATGAGCAACATCAGTTTTGTGGGTAGGAGGGCAATTGCACAAGGAAGTACCAAACACAAATTTGAAACAGTAGCTACAAAATAGGGCAGGTTTCAATGCCCCAAAAATTTAGGTTAATTTTAATATTAAAGCAGAGACAAAAAATAATTTTAACATTGTTTTAATCAAGTAACATAGCTGTTTGAAACAGGAAATTTTAAGACAGTTGAATAGAGCAAAGTGAAGGATTACTCTATTAGGATAGCCACTATGAATCGATTTCTCACTATGTGGATTTGAATTCCATTTTTGGCACTAGACAAAACACTGGTCTAAGCCAAAGTTTTCTCTTTAGTGTTTAGAAGCCCTGAACATGTTTTCCTTCAAATAAAAGAAAAAAAAGGGGGGGGGAACCCCTCCATAACAGGACCTCATCAGCTTGACATGGGTATGCTGAATATAACAGGCTTAGATCAACCGGTGTCCCCTACAGAATTTCAGACAATGGCAAAAAAAACTTAACCTAGGTGAGATGTGGATTTGTAAAAACCTCTTTGGTGTGACAAAGCACATTCCCTCTAAGTATATGGCTCTCCTGCAATCTCATCCAAATTTATGGGGATGGGGGGACAGCCGGAGACGAGTTTGTTCCTTTCCATTAAGATTGCGAGGGTTTGCTTAAAATACCAAGCTAATAAAGTTTTATCATACCAGTTGTTTGTAAATTTCAATGTGAAAAAAACTTACATTGTTAAGAGTTTCACTGTAGTCTGTGAGATGAATCACAAAGAGGTGAAAGACATAAGCCAGTGCTCCAAACAAAATTCTTCACTCCATGTATTTTTGATTTTCAGCATACCTTTTATATTTTTACCTTGAAGATGATTTCTCAGATGTAGTCAGAAACCTCGATACCAACTGAGTTTAGATCAGCAAACTGGACAAGGAACACACAAGAATTATGCCCAAATAGAAAGCCAGCCCAGGACTGGCTGAATCAGGCCCGTCAGCTGCTTTTACTTTCACTTGCCATCATCACAGACTTCTTGGGTAACACTATGTTCAATGTGAAATAAACAAAACCCAAGTCTTATACCAAAATAAGGGCTCTGACTTTGAAGTATGCTTTTAGTTTTTTTTTTAAAAATAAGACATTTGAGGGAGAGGGGGCAGAAATCAAGACATAACTGACACTTATTTTGGCAAGATAGCAACAAAAACCTAAAACGCATAAGCTATATGTCCAATATGTAAAAGGCATCAAAGAACCATATTATCTGGGGAAAAATCTGCACTGAACAAAAGATACAGTATGTCTAAATATTCTGAAATGGGAAGTTGTATCACAAGAGTAAATGACGAAAAATTATGCTCAGTTTTTGCTAGAGATCAAGTGCACCTTTCCCTGCTTCCCCCAAATAAAATCATAGAGCTAATCACTCCCCAAAGTCTCCATTTTCTCAGTATAAAGCAACAGCTACATACACATAAAATGCTTAAATGTTACTGTAATAATTCCCCTGGCTCATCCAACGTGCAATGCACATGACCTCAAAGACTACAATTTGGGGCAAGTATAGAAGAACTAAAAAAAAACAACAACAACAAAAAAAAAAAACCCAAAAAATAATTCAAGTTTCAAAACCTGCTCTTAAAATTATTTATAGGACACTCAGGTCATTTCGACTTCTTCGTAAAGTGTTTCATTGTCATCTGGTAACCAGTCCAGCTTGGCACGGGAGGAATGGACATTACCACACGCCAACATGAAGGACTAAAGATAAGACTTCAAAGTACTATTTCTTAATGGCTGAGTAAGATAATTATAAGTTTACGTTCACATTCTGCTGAAGATCTCTCTATAGTCTCAGCACCCAACAATACTAACAGGCTCCAATAATCTTACCAAGTTAAATGATGGTGCAACATTTTTAAGAGGAGCCATTTCAACTTAAGTCATTCGAGCCCCAAATCTGAAGAATGACCAAAATCAAATCTTTATTTTTATAACTGTATAAATGTGATCCAAATGTGTCCACCACTAATTTTTCAAAAAGAAACATGCTATAAATAAGCAAACTACACCTGCTCACTGATGTGTATGGACTCCCTAGATGTCTTGTTGGGTTTAATTACAGACCACTCACAGCAATACATTTTTAGTAGAAAGTGTAGCATGATGTTAAGCCATTTTAGCTTTTGCACATACATGTTGCACTTCTGCCTGATGATGCAAAAAGATTCTCAGCATTACACAGTTAAGCTGGGCTACACCCACCCCTTTAAATGGCATCAATATCAATGTCATCATCCTTGTTGTCAGACTTCACAGCTTCAACTTTCGGTACGCTGGCAGTCTTCGAATACACCACCTGATAAAACAAAAATTTTTTTTTACTTATAAACTATCCCAATAAATCTACCTACAAAAATAGATCAATGGTCAACAAAGGAAAACTACCTAGAGACATTATTCTGCAACAAATTTTTTTTTTCTTTTGTCTCTTTTAAGGCCGCATGTGTGGCATATGGAAGTTCCCAGGCTAGGGGTTGATTCAGTTATAGCTGCTGGCCTACAGCAGTCACCAGCACTGCAGGATCCCAGCCACACCTATGACCTACACCACAGCTCACAGCAACGCCAGCCAAATGCTTAAAGTGAGGGCAGGGATCGAACCCATGTCCTCCGGGACTCAATCAAGTTTGCTACTGCTGAACCACAACGGGAATGCCCAAGAAAATTTTTGTTATTCCAAACTAAGTTAACCTCTCGGCAGCCTAAGAGTTAGCTTCGTTTTTGTAGACATTACCACTACACTCAACTTACACCGAAAGAAAACAACCTCCCTTTAGGGAACTCAGACAATATTTTATTTAATTGGAATCATATACAGTATCTGGGAGATTGTATATAGAATTGCCATATAAATTGTCTTTTTATGGCCACACCCCCTAGTTTGGGAACATAGGATGTCTCCAAACTAGGGGGTTAATCAGTTACAGCTGCTGGCCTACACCACAGCTCACAGCAATGACAATTCCTTAACCCACTGAGCAAGGCTAGGTATCAAACCCCCGTCCTCATGGATACCAGTTGGATTCGTTAACCACTTAGCCACGATGGGAACTCCCACTTTTTCTAATAACGTAATTCCTCCATAAACTAATTATTGCATTTAAAAGTTTTAATTTGGAACTGCCAAATATTGGCATTTTATAATTCCCAAACACCCATCACCAGCACCGTATTTAATAATTTCTTTGGTGTTCACCTCGATATTCTCATCTTCATCATCATCTTCACCACCAGAAGATTCTTCCTCTGCTTCCTTCAACCATTTTATAAATGGTTCCGCTTTGACACGAATCTCTTTGGCAAGTTCTTTTGAGACATATTTCTTAGAAGCCTAGAATAAGTTCAATTAAATTTGCAGCTTGAGAAATCTACAAATAACTTGAGTAATTCATGTAATTGCCCATACTCATCTCTCTCTGAGGACTGAGCCAAACCCTAACCTTTAACTCTCAACAGAATAAACACATTCAGCAAGTTAAGTATTAAAAGGCATGAAGTTTTCTTTGGTTACTACTAGAAAGCGGCCATGGTGACGGTGGGAACACTTCAGAGTACGCCAGTCAAGCAAAGAGACTGCATTTCAATAGAGACACTAAATATTACTACTTCAAAAAACATAAAGCCCCCCCAAGCCCCCAGTATTTCTCATCTTGAAGAGCTTGTTTATATATTCCCCACCTTTTCCGACCAGCTAATGATGACTTCTTCCTCCAAAAGGTCTGCGTCATACATCTCCTTCAAGATATGCGGAATTTTGGAGATGAGCTGAGCTTGATGCATTGCTACCACACACTCCAAACCATGAAGAAGGTACCGTTGAGCTTTTTTGTTGTTGTGGCAAAACTGCAAATAGATATCCTGGCATTAACAAGCTTTCTTAACAATTCCAATATCCAAGTGTATTAAATTGCCTTAGGAGAATTCCTTTTATAAAATTTTTATTAAATTAAAAATTTCAAAAAAATTTTTAGGACTGGAGTTCCCATCATGGCGCAGTGGCTGACGAATCCGACTAGGAACCATGAGGTTGCGGGTTGGATCCCTGGCCTCACTCAATGGGTTAAGCATCTGGCATTGCTATGAGCTGTGGTGTGGGCTGCAGACACAGCTAGGATCTGGTGTTGCTGTACCTCTGGCATAGTCTACAGCTCCGATTGGACCCCTGGCCTGGGAACCTCCGTATGCCGCAGGAATGGCCCTAGAAAAGGCAAAAAGACAAAAATAAAATTTTTAGGGCTGCACTTTTGGCTTACAAGTGCAGGGCCGAATCGGAGATGCAGCTGCCGGCCTACACCACAGCCACACCACAGCTTGTGGGCAATGCTAGATCTTTAATCCATTGGGCCACCAACCAGAACTCGGCCTTATGATTCTCAGATCTCTAATTTACAAATAGTTTTCCAGATACTCTGCTACAGCAGGTCAATTATTTCCATTTTCAGGATGACAGATGGAATAAAAAGATGAAAACAAGGTATCCAAGATTATAGCTGTAAATCTCACTTACGAATGTATAGTAAGTTGCTTACTCGTAAGAAATGGCGCCTGTATTTCTTAATTTGTTCTCTAATCTTCTCATTAAAAAGAACTTCAGTCAAAACAAGAGGGCCCATGGCCTTTACATCCAATCTTTCTGCTTCAGCTACAATTTCTTTGTCAGAAGAGTCAATAATACCCTCTTCTTTCTTTTTCTGTAAATAAAAGGAAGATTCAGTAGGTGGAGGCACATTTTACTCTAGAGATAGATAGTCCTTGCTCCAACTCTCCCCTAATTCAAGACAGTTCTAAGATGGGTAAATGATACACAGTTGCTAAGGACAGTGCCTGAAACTACCCTCAAAAATATTTAAATAAACAGAAAAAAATAGACTTGCGTTTGAGCATTTCAGAAAACAGTATTAAAAAAATTATTTGCCAAGTACACAGCTTTAAGCAAAATCTAACAAAAGTTTAAGACTGGGTAGAAGCAGATATGCTGATCAACAGAATATTTAAAGCAAGTATTTTACCTTAACAAAATCAAACAAGATATTGACACGCTCTTCAACAGTTCTTTCCAAATCATCACTGAGGGTTAAAACTTTTGCATGGTCACTGATTTCATCCATTCTGCGCCTTTGAGCTTCCTCTGTTGTATCCTCCCCCCAGTCATCGTCCTCCTCTTCTTCCTGTTTATACGACGGACAAAAATGCTTGGCCAGAGTTCCCACGGTGGCTCAGGGGAAATGAACCTTACTAGCATCCATGAGGACACAGGTTAGATCCCTGGCCTCGCTCAGTGGGTTAAAGATCTGGCGTTGCCAGGAACTGTGGTGTAGGTCGAAGACATGGCTTGGATCTGGTATTGGTGTCTGTGGTATAGGCCAGCAGCTACAGCTCTGATTTGACCCCTAGCCTGGGAACCTCCATGTGACATGGTGCAGCCCTAAAAAGACCAAAAAGAAAAAAAGTTGGCCAAAGAAACCTTAAAAATATTTCAGACTTCTGGTTCTAAAATGGCATTCACCTCAATCAATGGCACCTAGAACCCAATATAGTGTGGTGCTCAATGAAGGCTGGCTTTATTAGTTGTCAACCAAAGGTCACATTTCACACAATTTTAGGGCCCACCACACCCACCAACCTTACACTTACCACAGCATGTGGAGGGGGATTGATTTCATTTGGTGGTGGTGGTGGTGGTGGTGTCTCACTGCTGGACACGGTGCCATTTTCCTTGTCCTTGCCCTTTCTGTTTTTCTTTTCCTTTTCTTTCTTTCCTGTACCACTGTCACTATTCTCTACAGGAACAAGAGGGAAGTACAAGCTTAGAACCACGGCTTATGTTACACCTTTTTGACCATCATGAACATTTACAACTTTGCCCATCCTTTTCCTTTGAAACCCTCTCAGAAAATCACACTCACAATGCTACCTCTAATTCTAAAAGGATTCACAAACCACATTTATCCGCTGTATCTCACAGGCAAGTGACTCAAGTTAAGAATGGAATGTCCCAAATATCAGTGGTATTAATTACTGGGTAAAGGTGACACGAAGTGATGATACCTCAGACGACCAAGTGAATTAGGCACTCAACCCTCTCCCCTTCCACCCCTGGTGAACTCAAACAAGGGCATTACCTACTGCAATTTAGCCAACAGCTGAACTGGAACACTGTTTAAGTCTATATAACGGCTTGTCTCACAGAGAGGAGAACACCGGAATAGGTTAGACTTTCTTGCTATAGCAAGCTCAAATTGTGTCAGACAGTTTTGATCATCTGCCACAGAGTGTTGCTTGCAATGCTTTAAAGCCTCTTGGGCTTAATGACTGAAGACCTGCATCTATACAGAGGTATTCGAGAAGCAGATCCATCACAATTTGTTCCACCAAAAACTATCTCATACATGTGTCTTGAAGTTTAAGGATATGGTTTAGTTCACCTAACAGTATGTAAGACAACAGTACTTGTATCAGAAAAGTCTTAGCAAAATCCATCATGGCTCAGCAGTTAACAAGTCTGACTAGCACCCTTGAGGACAGATTTGATCCCTGGTCCTTGCTTGGTGGGTTAAGGGTCTGGTGTTGCTGTGGCTGTGGTGTAGGCCAGCATCTGTAGCTCTGATTCCACCCCTAGCCTGGGAATCTCCATATGCCTTGGGTTTGGCTCTAAAAATAAAGTTCTAAATTCAACAACATATGACAAAAAGGTTAGAATTTCTTTTAACAACTGATCTTTAAACAACATGGGTTTAACCCTCAAAGGTCCATTTACATGCATATATTTTCAAATAAAAACATACTACAGTATTACACCATCCACAGTTCATTGAATCTTTAGCTGCAGCGAGCTGGCAGTATTGTTACATGCAATTTTTCACTGTACAGATGTTCAAGGGTCAACTTTATCAGTTTTATTACAGCAGCAAAGAAACATTCTCATTTTGCTCCCAACAATCAGTTGCTTTATATTAACATTTTAGAAGGTTATCATAGAGACTTACCAGGTGGGTTTTTGAGAATGAATGTGCAGAGTTTATGATGTGTGTCAAGCATGCCTCGATAGCCACAGGCTTTACAAGAATTACCTATTGTTTGCTTCTTTGGATTGACATGCTGCCAAAAAAATAAAAATAATTACATCACTCATAACACGATGAAAATCCTGGCAGGAACAAAATGTGAAAATCCCTAGCCATCAAAAGACCCCAGCTTAACAGTCAAAACAAAATTTTTAAATGTTTTTGAATTTGTTATCTAAGGCCGCACCCTCGGCAAATAGAAGTTCCCAGGCTAGGGGTCAAATTAGAGGTGCAGGAGCTAGCCTACACCACAGCCGCACCAAATCAGAGCCGCATCTGTGACCTACACCACAGCTCTCGGCAACGCCACATGCTTAACACATTGATTGAGGTATCCGCATTCTCATGGATCCTAGTTCATGACTACTAAGCCATGACAGGAACTCCTAAATCAAAAAACAATCTTTATAGGCGTTCCTGTCATAGCTCAGTGGTTAACGAACCAGGCTAGTATTCATGAGGATGAGGATTCGATCCCTGGCCCTACTTACTGGGTTAAGGCTCCGCATTGCCTTGAGCTGTGGTATAGGTTGCAGACACAGCGTGGATCCCACATTGCTGTGGTGTAGGCTGGCAGCTGCAGCTCCGATACAACCCCTAGCTTGGGAACCTCCATATGCCATGGGTGTGGCCCTAAAGAGACAAAAGACCAAAAACAAACAAAAAACCTTTATAGCCAAACTTGTTGTGTATGGAAGTTCTGGGGCCAGAGACTGAATACAAGCCACAGCTGTGACCTATGCTGCAGCTGCAGCAACTCTAGATTCTTCAACCTGCTGTGTTGGGCTGGGGATCGAAACACACCTCTGCAGCAGACGTTATTGGAGAAAACATTGGGGAGCCACTGCAGTCAGATTCTTAACCCACTGTGCCATGGCAGGAATGACCAAAAGAATATTTTCCCTTTTCACAGCTACACCTACACCACATGAAGCTCCTGGGCCAGGGCTCGAACCAGAGATTTAGCTAGGTTCTACACAGTAGCTTACAGGCAGGGATTGAACCCTCATCTTTACCAACAACATCAGGCCCTTAACCCACTGAGTAAAAAAAAAAAAATTTTTTTTTACTAAGTGTCTCACATAAAGCCAGTACGGAAATACCTACAACATTTGAGACTTCATACTTTACTTCTATTTAAGTCTGCTGTCTTCTTGGAACACAACCTAGTGAAATTACACAAGTAGATATGCTGCTTTTTCTTTCGACAAAAACCCCAAAAGGCACTCACCAGATCTGTTTCAGGATTCTCACACTCAGGACAGAGAACAAATTTTTTAATGAATCCATCCAACATGTCTTGCAGCTTATTCGCCTCATGAGATCCGTTGACAATGTAACGGTCATTCTTAACATCAAACTGGGTCTGTGCTCCCAGCTCACAACCAAAATATTTGGTGGGATCTATTGGGAAGGGAGAATAAACCTAATATGTTACATTTAACCAAGTTGATCTTTAGCTACTCATCCTCGTTTATACAACCATGACTGTTTTTAAACTGCTAGATTAAAAAAATCTGTCGCTCAGGTAATTTTGGGTACAAGTAATATACCAATTAGTTTCAAAAGCCCAACTTTCCACTTAATCCAGAAGCTAATGATTAGCATACAATCAACATCTGGAGACCACCAGTTATCACAACCATGTCAGTAAGATGCCTTTTCAGATTTGTGAAGAGGTATCACTTACACGTAGGAGGCCGATTAAGCGCTTTGGCTACGTCAACCATGTTGACTATAACTGTCTTGATTCCATTTCCTTTGCCCTCGACCTACAGGAAGTAAAAATTTTAATTTCGCAGTGTCTACCCCAGAAAAAGCAATCTTTAATAATGAAAGAGAAAAGCTTAAGCCTTACCACTAAAGTGAAGATTAACATTACCTTGGCAATCAGACGGGGCATCTTGTAACGATAGAACTGGTCTGACACGCTGCGGTTGACGTTGACAGACATTTTGGCTTATTAGTGACTTTATCAATAAGATGAAGAGATCTTTGATTGCAACTTTTTGGTATCCTCTGTCTGGAGAAGAAGGGATGACATAAACGACTGCAAGAGTTCTCGGTCTCTGACATGAAAAATTTTTCGCCACTGAGGCTGTAAGCTTCTTGCTTGTATGCTATGTTTCCCCAATACAGGTACCAATGGCTGCGCAACAGCTCTGAAAGAGAGGAGAGAGAACAACCCCCCAACATTTAATGCCGTTTCTGCGTTGAAACACCTGCCTGTCCATTCTGTTTAATTACGCCTAATTCTCCCCTGTTAAAAACATCTCCCTTCACCTGACGGCTAATTCTCATGAAACACCGAACACCTGCAGCAACAGTAAAGGCCTCCATTTTGATGAAGATGTGGCTTCGACGGGGAGTTATCACACAGACGACGCTGCTTCAGCGGCGTTGAGTTTACATCAGACCAAACAGTCTTGCCAATGGTTTGCTTCCGCGGAGTGGCCCCCTCTTAGCAGCTGCTGCCCACCGAACGCAGACTCGTCCTCTCCCCAACCAAGCCTGTGGGGTCGACCACGTTCCCGGATACACTCCGGCCCCGCTGTCACTTCGCCAACGACCGCTTACTCCACAAGAACCCTTCCACCGTCACACCCGGGACACCCGGGCTCGATGCGGGCCCGCGGACGGCCCGGACCCGACCTTGACCTCGTCTCCGTGCCCACAGTTAACCTCCGCTCCCGTCCGCACGCCAGGCGCTCGGCTCCGGGCTGTCAGCAGCGGCACCTGCGAGGGCCCGGGCCCCGCCGCCGTCCCGCCATGTGCGCCGCCGGGGGCCGCGGCGCGGGGGAGTGGGCCCGGCGCGGGCGGTGACTCACAAACGCGGCCGCCCGGCCGGCCTCAGCCCCGGGCGGCGGCGGCGGCGGGGCCGCGCGGCGCGCGCCCGCCGCCGGGCGGGGGGCGGGGAGCGGGGGCGGGGAGCGGGGCCGGGGCCGCGCCGCCGCCGAACTGCGCCACACCACACGCGCGGGTCACGCGGCGCGCCGCCATCTTGTGCGGCCGCCATCTCCCGCCGGCCCGCGCCCGCCCGCGACTCACCGTTTTCGTCAAATAAAGACATAAACCCAACGCTGCTCGCCCGGGACTGGGATGAAGTGAGGCGCGTGTGAACCCGAGTCCGAGGAGGGGCGGCGGAGGCGGCGGAGGCAGCGCAGCGAGCAGCGGCCGGGCCAGGCGCCGCCGAGCAGCGGGGAGGGGCTGTCCCAGCGACGTCCGGGGTCCACACCCTTCAGCGCCCGGGGCCTGGCGACCTGGCGCGGAGAGACGGCGCCGTGAGCCGCGGGCGTCGGGGCGCCTTCCCCGCCAGCCTGCGGCCCGCGGGGGTCGAGCGGGCGGGGAGGACGGGGGAGGGGGCGCGGGGCTGCCGCCCCTGCACCGGACTCACCTCTGGAATGTTCTCGCTCTGACTGAACAACGCCGCCGCCGCGCTCAAGCTACCCTCGGCCCCAGCGCCCGCCCCCCGCGCCAGGCCGCACAGCCTACTGGCCGGAGGGCCTCCCGAGGTCGCCCGTCATTGGCCCTCCTGCCGCGTCAATCGCGTCTTTCCCCGCCCCTTCTGCTTCCTGGGGCTCCGCTCGCCGCCTCAGCCCGCCCCCAGCACCGAGTCCTGGCTTCCTTCTCTCGCCCTCCCCTCCCCCGCCTCTCCCAGAGGCCCTCGCGGCCTCGCGAGAGTGGGCGGGGCGCGGCGGCGAGGCTCGGCCGCCGGGCTGTGCTTTGTCGGTTTGGGAGCCGGGGAAGATGGCGGTTGGTTCCCCTCCCCCGCGGCCCCGGTCGCGGCCGCGCTGCTCCCGAGGCCGCTTTTCCGCGCGAGTTCTCCCCGCGCCGGGCCCGCACCTCTCGGGGCCTCGTCTGCCTCTTCCGTTTCTTGAGTTCGCCCGTCGTCCAGTCTTGCAAAAGAAGTTGGTTCTCCTCCTCACTCTCTAGGCCTGGGCAGGTGGCGAAGGTTGGAGGGCCTGGGTCTTCCGTCCCGCGCGCAGCCTTGTCTCCTCCGAAGCCCGGGTCTGCGTGGCCGCGGCCGTCGTGACCTGCAGCCCGCCTCGCTCCTCCCCCGGCGCCGGGCCTACAAGCCAAGCCTGGCTGGCTGCTCCCGTCCACCCGTTTTCTAAAAGCGAAAAAACCCCACCTTAGTTCGTAATTATGGGGCCTCCGGAAGGCGGTCTTGGTTCTCGAGCTCTATCACCTCTTTGCTCGGAATAAGCGTCACGTGAGGTTACGTCCCGTTCGTAAGTTGTGACTTCCGTGCTGGGCAAAGCACAGCCCAAAGCAGGTGTTCCTCCCGAGGTTCCCACATAAGCTTGAAAATGACTACAAAGAGCCTGGCATATTTTTAGTTCTGTTGAGGTGATTACAGAAACTCTCCCGATACACTTACATTTTGTGTAAAAGGTTCAGCGCAAGCAAGAACGCAGCCAGAGAACACCCTGAAATTTGAAAACATACTCGGCTAATATAGCAAGAGCCAAAACACCGAGCCTTTGGTTCAAGGGAGCCATTGGAGCAGTGTGGGGGCAGTAGTGTGGTTTCCTGGGTCTGGATGAAGGAGCAGTGTTTTCAAGACAGGGCGGGTGGATAAGGGCCTGACCTTTGCTTTAGGCCCGTGGAACCTGCAAGGTTAGAATTGAAAGATATGTTGATTTTTAAAATCAACGCTTAGGACTACTCTTCCATGGTTTCATAAGCTTTATAAACCATTTAAAAATGAACAGTGTCAGAGGGGAGAATAAATCAAAAAGATGATCCACAAGTGAGGGAAGTGATTTATCCATTGCTGCAGGGGCTTTTGTTATAATCCCACAGTGTATGCAGTGGTGTATAATTGTTGTTTAATGCTTTATTGGTACCAGAGTTCCTGGCAGACAAACTAGAATGATAGATCCCAGACATGCTTCTCTGCTTGACACTGGGGCATGACTTAGCAGTATTGAAACCCTGGGTTTTTGCATGGCTGCACACAAATTACCTTATTTTAGAAACTCTGTTAAAAAAAAAAACATGAGCATGAAACTAGTTTGAGGTTAGAGATCTGCTTCCTCAGAAAAGTTTTTTAACAGCTAATTACAAAGTGATCACTTTTGGGGGTAATGTTTGGTGGTCCCATATTTAATGTCATTAAGGAAGTTTGTGTTATATTTTACCTTTTTTTTTCTTTTAGTTTTGTTTTCTCTTTAGGGCCGCATGTGTGGCATATGGAAATTCCCAGACTAGGGGGTCAAATCGAAGCTGCAGCTACCAGCCTACACCACAGCCACAGCAGTGCCATATCCCAACTGAATCTGTGACCTATGTGGAAACTTGCAGCAAGGCTGGATCCTTAACCTGCTCAATTCTGGAGACCAAAGACCAAACCTGGATCTTCACGCATCCTAGTTGGATTCTTGACCTGCTGAGCCACAATGGGAACACCCCTAATTTTTTTTTTTTTTGCTTTTTAGGCCGCACCTGCAGCATCTGAAGGTTCCCAGGCTAGGAGTCGAATCAGAGCTACAGCTGCCGGCCTCCACCACAGCTACAGCAATGCCAGATCCAAGCTGAGTGTTCCACCTACACCACAGGTCACGGCAATGCTGGATCCTTAACCCCCTGAGCAAGGCCAGGGATTGAACCCAAAACCTCGTGGTTGCTAGTTGGATTCGTTTCCACTGAGCCACAATGGGAACTCTGGAACTCCCCTAATTTTAATTTTAATTTTCAGTCTGTGTACCTTTCATTTATGTCTAGTCATGGACAACTTTTAAAAATTACTTTTAACCATACCATTTGTTGAATGTTTCTCAAAACCTAGGATTTGCTAAGTCCTTTGAAGGCATGCTCTTATTTTCTTCTTAGATCCTATGAGGAAGTTTTAATCCCATTTTAAAAATGAACAAACCGAGGGGAGTTCCCACTGTGGCTCAGTGGTAACAAACCCGACTAGTGTCCGTGAGGATACGGGTTCGATCCCTAGCCCCACTCAGAAGGTTAAGGATCTGGCGTTAGTTGCTGTGAGCTGTGGTGTAGGTCGCTGACGCAGCTCAGATCCATTATGGTGAAGGCAGGCAGCTGCAGCTCTGATTTGACTTCTAGCCTGCTGCACCTGTGGCCCTAAGAAACAAAACAAAACAAAAAGAGCAAACTGAGGTTTACTGGAAAAATTAAGCAACTCGTCCAAGATCACATATTAGTCAGTGGTTGTGTTAGAAGTTAAACCCAGATTTGTCTGATCTCAAAGTCCAGCCCTTATCCATTATGTAATACAGCCGCTCCAGCTAAACGTAAACATAAAGTGAGGCAATTTGTAATCATTTAATTCTTTATCACGTGAGGGAGTGTTGTTGTGACCATTTTACAGGTGAGGAGACTCAGGAAGTTTAAGTAGTTTTCCCAAAGTCACTGTCTAGTAAATAGTTGACAGCGTTTGAACTCTAGTTCGACGCCAAGCTCACTGCACACTTCCGCCTCCCATTTCTGGGTCTCCGCCTCATTTGGCTGAGTTGTTTTCCCCAATCAGATTCTCACAGTTTGCTTAGTGATGGCTACTTGGTGTTTACGAAATTCTTGTCGAACACGTGCCTGAATTCTGCCTTTCAGGGAATGCCTTGGAATGCAGACATGAACAGCTGCTGAAAAGGTAAATTATTAAATTGGCTTCACAGTTGCTTAGTTATTGGTGTCTGAGTCTGTTTAGCATGAATTAGCCCCCTTAAGCTGGATCAAGTCTGTGTGAACTGAGACCCTTTTGCTTCTGGTCTGTGGGCCACAGAGGGAGCATGGCATTGCCCTCTGTGATGGCCTCTCTCCCTGATATTCCCCTCTCTCCTTTCTCTAACCTCCAGCACACGTTTAGAGCTGCGCACCATCAGCCACTTCAGTGCTTGTCTCCCCAACCTGAGGAGCTGCAGGGGATGTGCATCATTCTTTTTCTAGCATAAGCCTGGAAATGGATGCGGAGGGCAGACGTTCAGAGCTTCTGGAAGGAACTGCAGGTTATCTGGTGCATACAGAGGTAGTGAAGGGTGTTGGCTGTGTTGAAGGCTAATCCCCTAAACCAGGGTAATCTAATGCATCCATACCAGTAAACATTTCTCAGTTGCTAGGCAGCAAGGATACAGGTCCTGCCTACATCTCGGCCCCTGCCCAGGGAACCATGTCAACAAGTCCTGGCTAGTGTCTTCCTGGCGGACGCACAAATGAAGCTTGCCCTGCTCTGTGGAATCCCAGACCATCTGGGCTGGATGTGACTGGCTCCCACCCCAACTCCACACCTCTGGCATCCACAACACTTTACAGTAGTTGCCAGTTTACCTCTCCATCTTCCTCGTGAGTGTAAGCAACTTGCAGACAGGAAACCTATCCTTCTTTTGTGTGTGTCTTTTTGCCATTTCTTGGACCGCTCCTGTGGCATATGGAGGGTCCCAGGCTAGGGGTCAAACTGGAGCTGTAGCTGCAGCAACAGCCACAGCACCACCAAATCCAAGATGAGTGCAACCTACACCACAGCTCACAGCAAATCTGGATCCTTAACCTATGGAGCAAGGCTGGGAATCAAACCCGTGACCTCCTGAATACTAGTCAGGTTCGTCAACTGCTGAGCCACGACAGGAACTCCTGTATTTCTTAAAGGACACCTACCCTGCTTCTCTGTACGTGGCCTGGTTTCCCTAAGCCAGTGGTTCTCAAATGGATGAGCCTTAGAATCATCAGAGGGCTTATGAAGATAGAGATGGGGGGGTCCCTCCCCGTATTGGGATTCAGTAGGTCTTTGTGGGGCCCAGAACTTAGCTGCTTCTGGTGCTGCTGGTCCAAGGCAACACTTTGCCTTAAAGCCAAGGGACCGTGCCACTTTGTCCCCTCACTGTAGTCTCAGTAGCTTTCTTTCTCTTTCTTTTCTTTTTCTTTTCTTTTTTAATGGTTGCACCTGCAGCATATGGAGGTTCCCAGGCTAGAGTTCCAATCAGAGCTGCCGCTACCGCCTACACCACAGCCACAGCCACGCTGGATACGGCCCACGTCTATGATCTACACCTCAGCTTGTGGCAATGCCAGATCCTTAACCCATTGGGTTAGGCCAGGGATCAAACCCACATCCTCATGGATATTAGTCAGGTTCTTAACCCACTGAGCCACAGCTGGAACTCCTCAGTGCTTTCTCTTGAGAAAGAGTATCCATGTGTCCTAATTCAGGCAGTCTGTCTGTGAATCAAGATAAGAAGAGAGCTGATGCCACGAGCCTGCATCACAGCAGTGTCACCAGGCCTGGTGGTGAAGTCACGGGACTGGCTGTCGAGAGGCTTCGTGTTACACTGACCATGCCCAGTAGAATTATGCTTCATGGCCCCAATCCTGTTGCATTGCTGCAGAAGCCCTGTCACCCGGGTTCTCTCATTGGCCTCCTGACACTTCAGAGAGGTGGCAGCTATGCATGTTACCCCCTTCCCGTGGACAGGAGAGCAGGGCTCAGAGAAAGGATTTACCTTAAGGTTAGGGTCAAGTGTCCTTACTCGCAGCTTTAGTGTTTTCGGACTTTGTGGCACTAACTGGCCTGTTTGGCACACCCAGATTCTAACAGTTTGTTTCTTCTCTAGTTGGATTTTGGTGGCTCTACTGCTCTTCTTTAGACACATGTCAGAGCGGAGCAGGACCCAAGGGCTGGGAATACATTTCCCTCAGGCCACTGACTTTTTTGACTATATTAAAATTTTTAATTATGTTTGGCAAAAGTCCATACGCCAAGTGAACAAAGAGAAACAGTAGGCTCTTACACACACACATTAACACACAGGCACACAATCTAAAGACATAGGAAAGGACTAGTGTTCAACACGGGGGCGTTCCCGTCATGGCGCAGTGGAAGTGAATTGACTAGGAACCATGAGGTTTTGGGTTTGATCCCTGGCCTCGCTCGGTGGGTTAAGGATCCGGTGTTGCCGTGAGCTGTGGTGTAGGTCGCAGACATGGCTCAGATCCCGCGTTGCTGTGGCTGTGGTGTAGGCTGGCAGCTATAGCTCTGATTGGATCCCTGGCCTGGGAACCTCCATATGCTGCAGGTGCGCCCCTAAAAAGGGGAGCAACGGGATGGCGGCACCTCTGCCGTGCCAGGACGCAGGGTCGATCTCTGGCTCAGCACAGCGGGTTAAAGGATACAGTGTTGTTGCAGCTGTGGCATAGGGGGCAACTGTGACCGGGATCTCGTCCCTGGCCCGGGCATTCCGTATGCTGCACGGCGGCCAAAAATGAAAAATGAATTGGTAAATAAAGGTTAAGTGTGTCCTTTCCTGGGATGCCAATGCTGGGGCTCCTTCACTGATAAGACTTCCTTTCCAGGTACCACACTGACTTGCTGTGAACGTGCTGATTTTTTTTTTTTTTTTTACCTTGACATTGTGTCTACTGCCTTGCTTGATATTTTTTGTTCTGAAAAGATAGAAAACTATGCTGAAAATCCTTCTTCTCTGGAGCAGTTTCCCAGAGTAATCTGGGAAGCTGGCTTTGGGCTATAGTCCCCAAATAAAATTATGTTCTCTTTCTGTTATAGATTGCTCATTGATTATGTTTGTCGACAGTAAGAAGGGAGAAAGAAGGAAGGAAGAACACAGTTAACTTCAGGTCCCTCATGGAGTTCCCGTGTGGCCCACAACTTTAGGTCCCTCTCTGTTCCCAAAAGTTCTGCAAGGCAATAAATGATGCCTGCCTTTTTTTTTTTTTTTCTTCTTCTTCTTTTAGGGTCACACTCATGGCATATGGAGGTTCCCAGGCTAGGGGTCCAATCAGATCTGTAGCTGCCAGCCTACACCACAGCCACAGCAACGCCAGATCCGAGCTGGATCTGCAGCCTACACCACCGCTCACGGCAATGCTGGATCCTTAACCCACTGAGCGAGGCCAGGGATCAAACCTGCGTCCTCATGGATACTCGTCAGATATGTTTCCACTGAGCCACGATGGGAACTCCAATGATGCCCGTCTTACGTGACTGGGTTTCATCAGTCAGCTCCTCTGCCTCCTGCCCAGGTCTAAGCCAGACATGAGAGAGGCAGGTGAGCCTCTGGAGATGCTGTGTCTGCTCGTACACTTGTTTGGTTTGTGAGCTAACATCTGAGAAATGGGAGGTTTCACCGAACTATCCAGATTTCTGGTTCTTTGGGGAGTTGGAAGCCTTGGCATTCGAGGACATTTTCTCCTGGGGCAGCTCTTCCAAGGGCCAGATCTCTGTCACTGAGAACCTGCGAGGGAACGTGAGGGCTCGTGGATGTGGGCCGCTGTCTCCTCCCTCACCCAGGTGGGCATGTGCCCGCACTCCTGTCCTGTTACCCCCATCGCCTGCCTCCCTCGGCTGGTCTTCACGCATCTCTTCAGTTGTTCCTTCATTCAACCAGTAAATAAATAAGGAGTGCCCTCTGTGCACCAGCTCCAGGGCATTCAAGTGTTTCAGACGTTTTTTTAGTTTCCTAGGGCTGCTTGTTAACAAAGGATCACGTACTGCCTGGCTTAAACAACAGAGGTTGATTCTCTCACAGTCCTGGAGGCCAGAAGGTTTCCACAGGGCCGGTCCTCCCTCCTGGCTTCCCGTGGTGGCCGGCAGTCGCTGGCATCCTCGGCCGGCTGCGGCATCACTCCAGTCTCGGCCTCCGTCCCGTGAGCTGGCTCCCTCTGAGGGCCTGTGTCGTCACATATGGTGTTTTCCTCTGTGGGCCTGTCTCTGCGCCTCCTCTCCTGGTAGAGAGGCAGCAGGCACAAAGGATCGAGGGCCCACCGAGTCCTCACGTCACCATGGCTCCACTCAATTACATCTGCGAAGACAGCAGCTGCAAACGAGAGCTCCCGCAGGGTTGGGACTTCAACATCTCTGGGGGGGATGCACGTCACCTCACAAGGAACATCCAAAAAACCCTCAAGCCCCAATTTGAAACATGGCCCTTGCTCATCATCCACTCGGGAGACAAGACTCCCCCGCGGAAATTCGATCTTCCTGGAGCGTGAACCCTGAGACCCACGAACACCTCTAAAGCCGGGGGCTCTCCCAGGTAGGTCGTGTTGTTACCCTACTTTGCACAGGAGGGAATTGCACACAGAGAGGTTGCACAAGTGGTCAAGGTCAGGGCGGAGGTGGAGCCCTTGTGTGGAAACACAACAGTGAGTTCCAGTGGGTGGGTGAAGCCCAGCCAGCTGCTTTTCCCGTCCCCATCACGATGTCCCCCTGGGGATGTGGACGTCAGGCAGTGCGAAGCCAGCCTCGGTCTCGGCCACCATCGCGAAACCTAGTGTGCACCTCACTGGCGGGCCCCCTGTGAGGCGACCCTGATGCTCTGGGGACTTACTTCCCAGGGTGACGGCAGGGGGTACGAGGTATAAAAGGTCTGATTATTCTCTTGACCCAGAGGGTGATGTTTCTACAAGGTTTAGTAAAAGTCTACACAACAAGATTTCATCCAGATTTGGGGTCCCATTTCCTGTGTCTCCACTGCGTTCTCCAGGATATGGAAGAACTACTCAGAAGCCATAACCATATGCTCCAAATAACCTTTATTTTGTGGTGCTGATCTAAGTAAATATAGTTGGTACCAGATGGGACTTTTGAAATGCAGCGTTCTGCACGAAAGGATGGATTCGTTTTGAGTTTCCTTAAATTAGGTGAGAGAGTTTTTTCCCTGGGTGATCCACGCCTACCGTCAATATTCTCGGCATGACATTCTGCACTGTTGTACTTGGGAAGTAAGCTCAGCTATTCTGAGCTTCATGGGCCAGGAGCCTGTGCTCAGAGTTCCTTTTTTAGTTTCGCTCATAAATGCTGCTTGGATGTTTGGGTATTTCGTGCAGAAAGACGTGTTTCGGGCTGGGTCACTCCCATTCCCGTACTCTCTGGCGAGGTGTTTACAAAATGCATGGCTATTGTAGTGCACACTTTGGCTACCTGAAAAACACGGTCAGAATTTAAAGCCGTGACTGGCCTGTTTCACTTAACATAACATCTTTAAGATTCATCGCTTGTGCTCCGTTAAAGGAGCTGTCACAAAGGGACAAACATCCACTTGTATGAGGGGGATGCAGAGAACCAGAGAGGAGCAGGGTGGTTGCCAGGGGCTGAGGGGAGAGGGCGGTAGACAGTGTTTGGTAGGACAGGGTTTCAGTTTGGGAAGAAGAAAAAGTCCTGGAGATGGTTGGTGATGACAGCTGCACAAGTGTGGATATTACTAAACGCCACGGAAGCGTCTGCTTAAAAACAGGTGAAACAGTACATTTTATGTTACGTATATTTTACTACAGTAAGAAAAAACCCTACAATAGGAGTTCCCATTGTGGCTCTGTGGTTAACGAACCTGGCTAGGATCCATGAAGACATGGGTTCGATCCCTGGCCCCGCTCGGTGGGTTACGGATCCGGCGTTGCCGTGAGCTGTGGTGTAGGTTACAGAGGCAGCTCAGATCTGGCGTTGCTGTGGCTCTGGCATAGGCTGGCAGCTGTAGTTCCGCTTAGACCCCTAGCCTGGGAACCTCCATATGCTGCAGGTGCAGCCCTAAACAAACAAAAGACAAAAAAAACAACAAAAAACCCTACAAGAACTTAAGCAACTACAAACATATACAATTATATATTTAATATATCTAAATGTATAAAAACTCACATTTCTGCATTTAGATGTACATCATAAATATTAACAATTACATATGTAGTTTTATGGAACAATGCGGGATCTGAGCCGCGTCTGCGACCTACACCACAGCTCATGGCAACACCGGATCCTTAACCCACTGAGCAAGGCCAGGGATTGAACCTGCGACCTCATGGTTCCTAGTCAATTTCGGTGGTTCCTAGTTGGATTCGTTAACCACTCCACCATGATGGGAACTCCCCCCAAAAAATGACTTTTGATTAAAATGCCAAAGGAGTTAATTCCTGTTATGGCTCAGCAGTAATGAACCCGACTAGTATCCATGAGGATTCTGGTTCAATCCCTGGCCTCACTCAGTGGGTTAAGGATCAGGCATTGCTGTGAGCTGTGGTGTACATCACAGAAGCAGTTCAAGCCCGGAGTTGCTGTGGCTGTGGTGTAGGCCAGCAGCTACATCTCCAATTTGACCCCTAGCCTGGGAACCTCCATATGCTGCAGGTGCGGCCCTAAAAAGCAGAAAGCCAAAGGAATTCATTGGTGGACATTTTCTCTCTCTTTCTCTCTCTTTTTTCCTCTATTGGCCACCCTGCAGCATATGGAGCTCCCAGGCCAGCAACCCGCGTCCTGGGCCGCAGAGCCGTGGCAGATCCCGTTGTGCCGCAGCGGGAATTCCTTGGTGGATATTTTCTGATTCTGCTGCCCGCGTTTGAGATTTTGAGACGTCTTGAGAAAGATAGATTTTTCTCTGGCTCTCAGGTTATTAACATCTGCTGTGAGAATTTAGATTATTTTAAGAAAGTTTGGAAAACGGGACATGAGCTGGCAGACCTAGAAAGAATATGGCCCTGGCAGATGGGTCATGCTTAGTTACCGTTTTCGGGGAGGAGGGAGTGAAATGTCTTCGGTCATCATCGCTCTGGGGAGTCGGCATGCTCCCCTCCACGCCCCGCGACAGCTCTTCTGCCCACGGACTGCCCCTCTCTGGCCTCCGAGGGCAGGTGAGGTCGTGGTCGCTGTCACTCAGGGGAGCTCACAGGGAGTTCCCATCGTGGCTCAGAGGTTACGACCCTGACTAATACCCATGAGGACGCGGGTTTGATCCCTGGCCTCGCTCAGTGGGTTCAGGATTCATTGCATTGCTGTGAGCTTCAGTGTAGGTCACTGATGCGGCTCGGATCCCGAGTTGCTGTGGCTGGGGGGTAGGCCAGTAGCAGCAGCTCCGATTGGACCCCTAGTCTGGGAACTTCCGTATGCCGTGGGTGCGGCCCTAAAAAGACAAAAATGAATCAATGAATAAATAAATAAATAAGGAGAGCAGAGTGCAGAGTTGCCGAAGCGAGGTTTTCCAGGAACGTTCCCGATGTCGCAGTGTCATCTGACCTTGCCAGGACAGCCTTGCCTGTGGTTGTTGGATCTGGCCCATTGGACAGGATGCAGATCCATTTAGTTGCTCTGCCTCTGCCCATGTGGCCCTTCAGCCAGAGCATTGTGAAGCCCTGCTGTCATGGAAGGGGTGAGCCCCAAGGAGTGGCAAACGAGACCCCCATTCAGGAATCCAGAACCGTTCGGCCCAGTGCAACCCAGTCATCATTTATAGAAACCTCCCCACAGGCAGGCCCTGCAGGGGCCAAAATCATGAATAATTATAGGAGTTCCCTGGCTGCCTAGAGGTTAAGGATCTGGCATTGTCACTGCTGTAGCTGGGTTCTATTCCTGGCCCAGGAATGTCTGGTTGCTGTGGGTGTGGCCAAAAAAAAAAAAAAAAAAAAGAATAAGCATAATAAAACAGCGGCCCTGCCAGGCAGCAGGTTCTGAATAAGGTTCTTTTGGAGGGTTAGCAGTCAGAATCCACAGTATTAACAGAGCTTAGTCTGTGAGGGGAGCTCTGGGACCAACTGGTCCCGGGTGCCCAGGACTTGCCTGGCTTTCTCACTGAAAGTCCCTATAGCTCGTCCCCCTGCTGTGCCCACCCCCGCCAGGTGGGTCATTCATTCCAGTCAGCGACCCTCCATGCACACATCATCAGCACGCAAAGTCCACGGTCTACTTTGAGGTCCACTCTTGGTGGACAGCCTATGCGGAAGAGCACCTCAGAGAAAATGAAAATTCCTCAGTGTTCACGTCAGCCTGAGTCACAGCAGCCAAGGCATGGAAGCAACCTAAGTGTCCACTGACAGATGAATGGATAAAGGAGATGGGGTACATATACACGATGGAATATTACTCAGTCATAAAAAAGAACAAAAGCATGCCATCTGCATCTGCAGCAACATGGATACAACTAGAGATTCTCATACTAAGTGAAGTAAGTCAGAGAAAGGCAAATATTCTATATCACTTGTATGTGTGGAATCTTAAAAAATGATATGAATGAACTTCTTTACAAAATAGAAGCAGGCTTGGAAGACAAAGTTATGGTTAAAAGGTGGCTGGAGGGCAGGGAGAAAATGAGAGGAAGTGTAATAGACGACAGTTTTGCACACACACACACAGACACACACACAGACACACACACAGACACAGACACAGGCACAGGCACACACAGACACACACGCACACAGACAGACACAGACACACAGACACACACACAGACACACAGACACACACACACACACACACACACACACACACATGCTAGGCTGTCAGGGACACCCTCTCCCTAAGTGGGTTGTGGAGATGGGTGGTTGAAATGCTCGGCTTGCAGTTGAAAGGCTGGGGGCGGGCATATCCGCCTGGGGAGACCCCGGAAGGGCTCTGTGGGGTGGGGAGGAAATGCGGGTGCGGCCCAAGAGTTTTGAGGGAGGTTTGAAGAGAGAGCTGGGACCATGGAGGGGAAGGCAGGGAGGGTGGTTGGTTGGAGGGCTGTGGCATCATGGGGCCTTGGAAGGCCGGGGTGGGGGGGACCCCCGATGCGTGACCCCATGACTGAGCCCCGTGGTGCCTCTGCTTCTCAGCCACACAAAGGGGTGGTGACGGCTGCACCTGGGCAGCTTGGGGGGTCAGGCGACCCAGTACCTGGAGTATGCGAGGAAGCTGTTATTAACCACTATTATGGTCAGGCTTCGTTTGGGGAGATTCAGGGGGCAGCCACCCCCAGAACAGCTTGGGGAGAGCAGAGGCGGCGTCTGACAGGTGGCTGGCCGGTGTGGGGATGCCAAGGTCCCAGGGCTGGCCGGACGCAGGTGCTGTTCGCTTGGCTGGAGGCCATTCTTTCACCAGCTGCTTCACGGGGCTGAGCCTTGAAAGGGAGGAAGCGGGGGGCAAGGAAACTTCTGGGGTTCTCAGGAGCTTCCTGCAGGATCCCAGGCCCCTCTGAGGAGCCCCAGCTGGGATCCCCCCGTGCTCACTCTTTCTCTTTTAAACAGTGACCACTTCTAGGCCAACACAGAGGGCCCTCTGCCCCTAGGCTAGCTGGCACTGCATCTTCTGCCAGTGGCGCTGGGTGCTTTCTCTCTGCCCTGACTTCCCCTCTTGCTCTGGATGCCCCTCCTGGAGGATCCTGCCTCCACCCCCGCCCCCCCCCGAGTTTCTGTGCCTGTGGAGGGAGCCCCACCCTATCTGGTAGCTTCCTGCTGTTTCTTTGGGAAACACAGTTGCCAATTACCCTCCCAGCCTCCGCAACAGAATTTGCTGCTTTGAGAGACTAGACTCTGAAACCAAAAAGTCTATCAGGCTTGACCTTCCCAAGGGCCAGCAAGGGGCCAGCGAAATGCAGCACAGTCTGCATCCTCAGCCTGTTCCCCGGCTCCCCCTTTGGACGCTCCATTGCTCTCCAGCCAGACTCTTCGTGACCAGATGCTCGCACAACTGACGTCCAGGCTACAGTGGCCGTCAGCGCGCTGACACGAGCATCAGCATCCGTGTGAGACCCCATCGCCTCAGGGACTGGCACGAGGTGGCCTTGCTACCCCCATGGCTGGAAAAGGTCCTTTCCAGCTGCTCTTCTCCCTCAGAAAGGAGTCGGGTTCGGGGGGAGTGGGCCTGAGGCAGCATCTGATGCTAATCTTCGAGGGTCTCCGCCCCGGGCTGACTTTCTGCTAATTTAGCAGCGGGTCTTGGGTGCCTGTCCCTCGCACACTGTGCCAGACCCCGTGCCTCCAAGAAAACAAATGATCTGTGTATGAGGCAACGTGACAACTGGTACAGCATGAATATGCTGCATTCGGAGAAGCGATGTGCCCTGGGTCTGGAGTGGGCAGGAGCGGAGCCCCAGCAGCTTAGGGAGAAGGGGGTGCCGGCCTCCATCTCAGACGCAGGGAGTCGCGGGAGCAAGCGTGTGGCGGTGGAGGCGTGAAAGCAGAGGCTGCGCCGAGGATGTGCCAAGCACAGGGTGGCTGCCGGCGAGTCTGTGGGGGGCAGATGCTGTGGGGAGCCCGCTGCTTAAGAGAGGAGTGTGTGCCGTGTTGCAGCCACGGCTCGTGATTGCTATTCACAGGCCCCTCCTGAGTGCAGGCTGGGAGCTGGGCCCCTGGGAGACGGTGATGCCCTGGGCATTGTGGTCCTTGCTCTCAGCTGTGGACAGACGTGAACAAGAGGCCGGCGTGAGCCTGGGGAGTGAGCGAAAAGGCGAGACTCAGGGCGCTGGCTTGGGAGGTGACCCATCACACGAAGCCCCCATATTCTGAGCAGGACATGGCCAGGTGAACAGAGCGGCAGAACGAACAGCACACGTAAAGGCTCGGAATCCAGAAGGGGACAGGACTTCCCACCACAGCACAAGGGCAGCAACGGTGTCTCTGGAGCGCTGGGATACAAGTTCAGTCCCCAGCCTGGCACAGTGGTTTAAAGATCCGGTGTTGCCGCAACTGCGGCTGGGATCTGATCCCTGGCACAGAAGCTCCATATGTCTCGGGGCAGCCAAAGAATACAATTAATATAAATTAAGAAAAATGTGGAGTTCCAGTGGTGGCGCAGTGGAAATGAATCCGACTAGGAACCATGAGGTTGCAGGTTTGGTCCCTGGCCTTGCTCAGTGAGTTGAGGATCTGGTGTTGCCATGAACCGTGGTGTAGGTTGAAGACGCGGCTCGGGTCTGGCGTGGCTGGGGCTGTGGCGCAGGCCGGAGGCTACAGCTCCGATTAGACCCCTACCTGGGAACCTCCATATGACTTGACTGCGGCCCTAAAAAGCAAAAAAAAAAAAAAAAAAAAAAAGCTTGGAAAAAAGAGAGAAGGGGACACGGGCTCCTGGGGGGAGGAAGTGCCATGCCACTCCCAACGTGTGATGGGGACATGCACCTGAGACCGCTGGGGGAGAGAGCTTGAGAAGGCCCTGAGCAGAGCGGTGGCCCCAGGGGAGCAGTGTCCTGGGCAGAGGAGCCCTTCCAGGCCTGTGGAGGAGGCCACCGAAGTGCCAAGAGGAAACAGGCCTTAATCGGAGGCCGAGGGGGCCTGAGGACAGTGCGGGGAGGGCCTGGGGCTCACAGACCTTCCCCAGCGTCAGGCCCTGGGAAATCCCAGCCAACCCAGCCACTTTTCCCACCCTGGGGACCTGTGGTCCATGGGGGACCCCGAGCACCCAGGGGTTGCCCTGGCCCCTCACAGGGAAGGCGGAGGGCAGGCGGGCGCGTGGGTGAACCACAGGCTGTAAAGGGCCCCCGCAAGCATTCTTTCTTACAAGTTGTGCACCTCTTGTTCTGCGTATGTTGTCTGCTGGGCTCCAGATCTCCTAACTCTCTGCTGCTTTTTTGTCAAGAGACGACTGCTCCGTGTTTGCGGGATGTGGTGAGATGTCTGCCTAAGACCTTGGCTGCATTCCTTTGTCCTCCCGGCCTTCACTCCAGAGGTCTCCAGGCCGTGTCGTCAGGTGCACAGTGGTGTAAAAACATCCCGTTATTCTTCCGGTGGATTAAATCTTTTTTTTTTTGGGGGGGAAGGACCATCCCTATGCCTAATAAAACTTCATCTTAAAGTCTGTTTCACGCACTACTATATATGTAAAACAGTCAACTAACAAGGACCCGCTGAACAGCACAGGGAAGTCTGCTCAGTGCTCTGCGATAACCCACATGGGAAAAAGGAATAGATGTGTGTCTCTGTGTAACTCATTCGCTCGGCTGTAAACCCGAAGCTGACGCAGCATCGTAAGTCAACTATACGCCAATAAAAAAAAAACGTTTAAGTCTGTTTCATCTGATACTAGCCGCTGCTCTTCGTTAAGCATTTGCCTGATGCGTCCATCACCGTCTTTTTTTTCTTTTTGTCTTTTTAGGGCCGCACCCACGGCCCGTGGAGGTTCCCAGGCTAGGGGTCAAATTGGAACTAGAGCCGCTGGCCTATGCCACAGCCACAGCCACTTGGGATCCAAGCCACATCTGTGACCTATGCCACAGCTCACGGCAACGCCAGATCCTTAACCCACTGAGCGAGGCCAGGGATTGAACCCACGTCTCACGGGTGCCGGTCGGGTTCATTAACCACTGAGCCACGATGCGGACTCCCCCGCCACCTTTCATTTTCAGTCTTTGTCCTTAGGTCTTCTGCGTCTTCGGCAAATGGCATTTATCTCAATCTTTTTTAAAGACCAGTGTGTCGGTGCCTGTCCTTTTGACCGATAGGTTTAGTCCACTTTCTATTGCTGTAATTATTGATAGATTTGGACCAGTTTCTACCATTTTTTTTCCTTCTAGGGCCGAGCCCATGGCATATGGAAGTTCCTGGGCTAGGAGTTGAATCAGAGCTGCAGCTGTGACCTACACCCCAGCTCATGACAACACGGGATCCTTCACCCTCCGAGAAAGAGCAGGGATCAAACCCACATTCTCACAGAGACAACATCAGGTCCTTAACCCGCCGAGCCACAGTGGGAACTCCCCCCTTTCTGCTTCTTTGGGGTTGACGTGTGCACTCCCCTAGACAGACATCCTTTGGTCTCCCTGACACCTCGAGTCCTCTCAGACTCGTCCTGTCGCCTTTGACGCCTGCACTGTTGTAGGTGTGCATTTCCCCACGTTTATTTAAATAGTCTCGGCCATTGGGTCCTCTGCTCCTGAGAAGGTCTGTGGGTGTGGCTCTTTGGCCCTGAGTCTTCAGCGTGGGGTCTTTATTCTCCTAGGTCTGCAGAGTTTATCTCCAGTGTTCGTTCAGATGTTCGCCCCTGTCTCTTTTTGGACCTCCCCCTTCCCAACATCAGCAACTCTGTACCTGCTCACGATTCTACTCCTATTCCTTCTTCCTCCTGGGAAATCTCCTCCGTCTGACTTTACCATCTGCTCATTTGCTCCTCAGCTGTACCTGGTCTGCTCTTATCCCACTTACCGTGCTCTGAATTTCAACTCTGTTTTTCGTACCTAATAACTCTGCTTGGCTCTTAAAAAAAGTGTTTTTCTGAATGTTCCCTCCTGGCTTAGTGGGTTAAGAAGTCGGTATTTTCTCTTGGGCAAAACTTTCCTTGAAAAAGATACACGCACCCGCCTGTTCATTGTAGCACTATTCGCAATAGCCAACACATGGAATCAACCCAAATGTCTACCAACAGATGAATGGATGAAGAAGATGTGGCATATACACACAATGGAATACTACTCAGCCATAAAAAAGAACAAAATAGGAGTTCCTGTTGTGGCTCATTGGAAACGAATCGGACTAGTATCCATGAGGACGTGGGTTTGATCCCTGGTCTTGCTCAGTGGGTTAAGGATCTGGCATTGCCATGAGCTGTGATGTAGACCAGTAGCTGCAGCTCCAATTTGACCCCTATCCTGGGAACCTCCTTGTGCCGCAGGTGCAGCCTGGAAAAGACAAAAAACAAAACAAAATAAAATCATGCCATTTGCAGCAACATGGACGGAACTAGAGACTCATACTAAGTGCAGTAAGTCAGAAAGAGGACACCAAATATGATATGATATCACTTCTACCTGAAATCTAAAATACAGCACAAATGAAATTTTCCACAGAAAAGAAACTCATGAACTCAGAGAACCAGACTTATGGTTGTCAAGGGGGAGGAGGAGGGAGTGGGATGGACTGGGAATCTGGGGCTAATAGATGCAAATTATTGTGGTTGGAATGGATAAGCAATGAGATTCTGCTGTACAGCACAGGGAACTAAATCTAGTCACTTGTGATGGAACATAATGGAGGATAAAGTGAGGAAAAAATGTATATACATGTGTGACTGGGTCACTTTGCTGTACAGTAAAAGCATGACAAAGCACTGCAAACCAACTATAAAGGAAAAAAATTAAAATCATTAGAAAAAATAAATAAAATCTAATGCTCCTCGAAAAAAAAAAAAAAAAGAATCTGATGTTTTCACTGTGGTGGCTTAGGGCACTGCTGTGGCTCAGGTTCGATCCCTGGCCTGGGAACTTTCACATGCCGTGAGTGAGGCCAAAAAAAAAAAAAATGTTCTCCTGTGATGATTTTGTGTTGCTAATCTCTCCCCTTATCTCATTTGCCATGTTTAGAAGCTAATTTCACACCCTGGATCCATCTTTTCCAATCTGTTTCCGGTAGAATCTGTAACACAAGGTGTGGGGTTCCTGTTGCAAGAGTCATGTTCTGCACGTGTCTGGACAGTTTTTTTTGTTTTTTTGTTTTTTTTTTTTTTTGGTCTTTTTTGCTATTTCTTGGGCCGCTCCCGTGGCATATGGAGGTTCCCAGGCTAGGGGTCGAATCAGAGCTGTAGCCACCAGCCTACGCCAGAGCCACAGCAACGCGGGATCCGAGCCGCGTCTGCAACCTACACCTCAGCTCACAGCAACGCTGGATCGTTAACCCACTGAGCAAGGGCAGGGACCGAACCTGCAACCTCATGGTTCCTAGTCAGATTTGTTAACCACTGCGCCACGACGGGAACTCCTGGACGTTTTGATCTTCATGCTCAGTTTCCCCTGCGGGGGGTCGGCTCTGCCAGCCTCCCACCACGAGGGGAGGCCAGTGGGCTCGGAGGTGGGTGGATGAACGCTGGACACGAGCCCCGGGCATGAGAAGATCCGGAACAACTGGTGGTTGGGTCCTACCGGTGCTGGTTTCACTCCTGGGAGTGAGACCAGCCAGGCCCTGGGAGCCTCCAGGCACTGCAGGGAAAGAAGGCACAAAATTCCCACAGCTCCTTGTCCTCTTTCATTCTCTGAGGTCCTGCTGCCTTGTGCCCGAGGCTAAGGCATCTGGTCTAAAGAGCCTCCCGTACATTCTACCAGCTCATAATTCCCTTCTTTCTCTGCATCAGACTCACTGCAAGTGTGGTCTGAGGTCTAGAGGCCTTACTGGGGAGTTTTTTAATTTTTATTTTATTTTCTATTTTTTACAAGGGTTGGTTTGTTTGTTTTTTGCCTGTGCCCAAGGCATGCAGGAATTCCCAGGCCAGGGAAATGAACCCATGCCACAGCAGGGACAATGCTGAATCCTTACCCCACTAGGTCACAGGGAAACTCCCTGGGGAGTTTTTTAGAATTGCAGAATTTCAGGCCTCCCCTTGGACGTATGGAATCAGATTCTACACGTTTGAGGAAGCAGCTTTATTGAGGTACAACAGGCAGACAACAAACCGCACGTATTTAAAGTGGACAATTTGGTGAGTTTTGATAGATGCCTGTGCCTGTGAAGCCATCACACACCACGCCCAAGAGAGTGAAAAGCTTCGTCACTGCAAAAGTCTGGTTTCCATCACTAAAGATTAATTCATATTTCCCAGGGCTCTGTCTGCCTTCTTTCAAGGAGAATGATCACTTTGAGGTTCACTGCTGTTGCTGTGTGTGTCCGTAGTTCGTTCCTTTGATTACTGAGACACGCTCTGTTGCATGGATATAGCACAATCTGTGTATGCATTTGCCCACGGATTGACATTTGGGTGGTCTACAGTGTTTTTTTTTTTTTTTTCTTTTTACGCTGCACCTGCAGCATGTGGAAGTTCCCAGGCTAGGCATTGAATGGGAGCTGAAGCTGCAAGCCACAGCTACAGCCACAGCCACGCCAGATCCAGGCCACATTTGCAAACTACACTGCACTTGCCCACTGTGCTGGGTCTTTTTTGTTGTTGTTGTTGTTGTTGTTGTTGTTGTTGTTGTTGTTGTTGTTGCTATTGCTTGGGCTGCTCCCGGGGCATATGGAGGTTCCCAGGCTAGGGGTCTAATCGGAGCTGTAGGCCCCGGCCTACGCCAGAGCCACAGCAACGCAGGATCCGAGCCGCGTCTGCAACCTACACCACAGCTCACGGCAACGCCGGATCGTTAACCCACTGAGCAAGGGCAGGGACCGAACCTGCAACCTCATGGTTCCTAGTCAGATTTGTTAACCACTGCGCCACGATGGGAACTCCTCTTTTTGTCTTTTTAGGACCGTATCTGTGGCATATGGAGGCTCTCAGGCTAGGAGTCTAATCAGAGCTGTTGCCGCCAGCCTCCACCATAGCCACAGCAATGTGGGATCTGAGCCATGTCTGTGACCTACACCACAGCTCACGGCACTGCCAGATCCTTAACCCACTGAGTAAGGCCAGGGATCAAACCCACATCTTCTCAGAGACTATGATGGATCCTTAATCTGCTGAGCCACAGCAGGAACTCCTGGGTTGTCTATAGTTTTTGGCTATTACACGTAAAGTGGCCACAAACATTAGCGTACAAATCTTTTTTTTTTTTTTTTTTTTTTTTTTGTCTTTTTGCCATTTCTTGGGCCACTCCTGCGGCATATGGAGGTTCCCAGGCTAGGGGTCGAATTGGAGCTGTAGCCACTAGCCTACGCCAGAGCCACAGCAACGCAGGATCCGAGCTGCGTCTGCAACCTACACCACAGCTCACAGCAACACTGGATGGTTAACCCACTGAGGAAGGGCAGGGACCGAACCCGCAACCTCATGGTTCCTAGTCGGATTCGTTAACCACTGCGCCACGATGGGAACTCCAAGCGTACAAATCTTTGTACAGACATGTGTTTCCTTTTCTCTCGGGTAATTCACCAGGGATGGAATAGCTGGATCACGTGGTAGGTACATGTTTGACTTTTAAAGGCGCTCACGAGCTGTTTCCCAAAGGGGTTGAAACATTTTATGTTCTCATGAAAAACGTGGGGGAGTTCCAGTTCCTCCACAGCCGTGTCAACACTTGATGCTGTTACCAAATTAAGTTGTAGGGACGGACCCTGCTTGGGCCATAGCCTGGTCAAGGCCCTCTGCCTCGGTGGGAAAAGTCCTTTTTCTGTTCAGGTTCATGTAGCTGAAGCTGAGCTTGATGGAGCACGAGCTTTATTCAGTGGCCAGGGAATGGAGAAGGGAGCAGTTAGTTCACAGATGGGCTTCTCACCCACTGGGCGAGAGAGATTTGGTTTTAGAGTGAGGACAGAGGGAGGGAGGCCAACGACAGGGAGGCCTGTGTGTTAGTTTACTGGGGAAGGGGCTTTCCGAGGGCGAGGGCGTGGGGTGCTACCCTCTTTTTATCCTCTTTGGTCCTTATCTTCTGGCTGTGGCTGCAGGTGGTGTGTCATTTAATATGGAAAAGTAGTAAAATCAGCATTTAATGGGACTCAGGGTCTGTTGGAGGCCAGCTTGGTGGCCATCTTGGCTCCTGCTGGTTCCATCTGGTTTTTATTGGTCTCTCCCTATGGCTTTCTTTCTTTCTTTCTTTCTTCCTTTTTTTTTTTGCCATTTCTTGGGCCACTCCTGCGGCATATGGAGTTTCCCAGGCTAGGGGTCCAATCAGAGCTGTAGCCGTCGGCCCACACCACAGCTCACAGCAATGCTGGATCCTTAACCCACTGAACAAGGCCAGGGATTGAACCCGCAACCTCATGGTTCCTAGTCAGATTCGTTAACCACTGCGCCACGACGGGAACTCCCTTATGGCTTCCTTTCTTATCTCCAGACCCTGTGACTTAAAGATCTGGGTTAACTCCTGCTAAATGTGGGAACATGGGGCTGGAGGGTTTGGAGCAAGGACCTGGAGCGGCTCTGGCATCACACGCCCCTCTTTCCTTGTTCCTGCTCCTCCTTCTTGAGGGCAAAGCTGTGTCTTCTGAAGCTGCTTCCTGCTGAACAGCGGGGTGGTCTTCCCCTGGACTGGAGCCGCGGAACTGTTCCTGACTGGCCTAAAAGACGCTTCATCGCCACCAGCCTGCGGTCCCAGTTGGTTGTACCCTTGTGTTGGGAGCCCCTGAAGTCTGACGGCTTCAGGCTGTTTTCTAAAGTTGACAAGGCCGTCAGGGAGGCACAGCTAAAGGATGACAGGTGGTTAGTAGCAGTTAGTGGCCGAGAGTGGGGAGGCTCTGTTTGACCATATTCCAGCCGGAGCTTGGATCTGGACCTCGTGTGTTATATCTGTGTAATAACCTTTGCACTCGCTCATGTTTCTCTTTTATGTCGGCCTCACTCTGACCAGAGCTACTGACATATGTGCAGCAGGTTTTATTAATAACTGTGCAAACTCCCCCTTGCTCAGCCAGGAGACAGTCAGAGGCCAGCCTGCTGTCGAGATCGGCACTTCCTAGTTTGTCCAGAGAAGTTCAAGGTCCTTGTAAAGCTTCCCCCGTGTTTTTACACAAGACCTCAAGGGCCCGTGTGACACCCTGTGGAGTGGTTTCATGGTATGTGAAGCCTCCCAACCCAGAGGGCAGCTAACACCCACTCCTGCCAGATGAGTCCTGTGGCCCCTTTATCTCAGGGTGGGTGATGCCATGAAAGCACCGAATCCCAGCCACTGGGCCACCAGGGAACCACTGGGTGATGTCATGAAAATCCATACCTAGGTCCCTAGAACCCAGTGGCCCAGTGTGCACTGTGCCCCAGTCGGGCAACATGTAGACAAGGGGAGGCAGGAGCCCATCCTGGAGAAGGGAAGGAGGTGAGGTTGTTCGGATAGAGCCGTCGGTTTATTTTTGGGCCACAAAGGGACAGGTACCCAGGGGGAGCCCAGGCCCGGTGCATTTCCGAGGAACTGAACAACCTTCATGGAGGTTGGCCCCAGAGGAGGTGGCCCTGCAGTGTGGGGAGAGAGGCACACCTGCACAGCCGTGTCACTGGGGGATTCTTTTTTGCTTGTTTGTTTGTTTTTTAGGGCCGTCCCCACGACATATGGAGGTTCCCAGGCTAGGGGTCCAATTGGAGCTGCAGCTGCCGACTTCCGCTACAGCCACAGCAACGCCAGATCCTTCACCCACTGGGCGAGGCCAGGGATCGAACTCGGGTCCTCACGGATCCTAGTCGGGTTCGTTAACTGCTGAACTCCGGGGGATTCTTGACGAGTGACTAGTCCCCAGGCCTTAAGGGAGGCCAGACAACCAGTGTCTTCCCTCTCCAGTAAGTACACCTCTGCAGCTCAAGTGCTCTGATCAGGGCAATGAATTCAGCTCTCTGGGTGGAGCAGCCGGCTGGCAAGGCTTTAGCCTCCACTGCTTCAGCTTCTCCCATGAGTGAGCCATTCTCCCCATCTCCTCAGGGGAGCTCCTTAGTCAGGCCTGCTGGAGCAGACTTGCTCCATAACTTCCTCTCACCTGTGAGTTAACTTTGGACTTGTGGAGGCAGCAGGGAGGCAGGACGAAGGGCCTTACAGCATGGCTTGGACTGGGAGGTGTGACTCCAGATAACCAATCTGCCCCCTTCCCTTTATGAGGGTTGGAGGGGGGGGGTGTCCAGATGGTCAGGGGCAGTCGAAAGGTTAATTCGTAGCCTCTTTGAGGAGCTGAGAAATAGTGAAAGCAAACAGGACGCTGAGGGGCTCCTGGGCACAGAGCCTTTCTGTGTCCCTTATTTTTTGTTTGTAGTTACTAGATCTCATCCAGCCTCCACGACCTTCCCTGAGTTCCAAAGGGCAGCTTCAAACAGGTGCTCGTTGGGGAAGGGAGGGGATGCGGGGACAAGGGGGAAACAGTCAAGGAACAATAGTGCAGCCTGGGGGCAGCGCCTGGTTCCTCTTCAGGCTCTTAGTGGACCGTTGACCGAAACTGTCCACCTCGGCCAAGCGCGGCGACAGCTGCTGGCGGGAGTTGTCTCACAGCAGGAGCCCCTGGCAGGAACAGGTGCTGCCCTGCACACTAACCAAGGATGTCTCGAGCATGCAGGAGGGGCTGACGGAGGGAGGAGACCACCCATGTCCCAGGATCCTTGGCGCTGGAATCCCTCTTGGCTGAAAGGTGGACCAAGGCGGACCCTGAGCCTGACCGAGCACGGCCGAGCAAGACGATTGGCCAGAGACAACCCGGAAACCAACCCCATTCCCATAAACCCGGAGACAGCAGGCCACGTGGCAGAGCAGTTCTCCTGGTCCTCTCACCCTGCCGCTCTCTGCTGGGAGCCCCTCCCCAATAAAGTCTCTTGCTTTGTCAGCTCGGTGTCTCCTCGGACAATTCATTTCCCAGTGTTAGACAGGAGCCCGTTCTCCAGCCCTGGAAGGGTCCCCTTCCTGCAACAAAGAGATACGTGTGACATCTTTGAGCTCTTCTGTTGGAACTAAAACCCCCCACAAATGGATGATGTCTGCTTGATGAAGCTTCAGTCCAGAGAGAAGGTTACCGTCTGATAACCTGCAGAATCATAGAAATTCATCAGGAGACCCCCTGAGGCCAGATTAAAGGAGTACAGGCCCTGCACACACCCTGATCCTCGTCAGCAACTCCCCTCTTGAACCCTTGACTATAAGAATCCTCACAAACCTCCCCAGGCTGGGACACATACCTTTTTTGGAGGGCATTAGCCCACTCTGGCCCCCTTTGACTGGCAAAGCAGTGAGGCTATTCTCTTCTGCTTTACCCCAGAGGTGGGACTTCAAGGCCTCTTCAAGGAGATAAAACTCAAAGCCTCTGGCCAGGACAAGAATGACCAGACCCTAATCATCGCCCCCCGCCCCACTCCACCCCCACCTGGAGCAACCTGTCCAACTCCTTCATACCCCTACTAGGAAAGGTATGTGGCCCACTCCTCACCCCCCATAGGGCCTTATATGCCTCCAACCAACCAGCAAGTGTGTTGTAAGACCCCTCTTTCCCCAACCAATCAGCGGGGCAGCAGGTGTATCGGAAGGTCTCTCCTCTCCCTGGGCTATAAAAACAGACACGACCATGCACTTGGGGTCTGCTCTCCCCTGTTTTCAGGAGGTCATCCTGCTGCACTAGCAGCATCTCTTATCCCAACAAACTTTTTGTTTCCAATAAACTTTTCTTTCTCTTCACCTCACTATGCTGGAAAATTCTTTTTCCAACCTGTGAACCTGGACCAAGACATCAAACTCTGTCTCCGAGATTCAAATTGGCCTTGGTGCAAAAAAGAGGCTGGGTTTTGACGTCAGTAGCAGCTTAGCCCCCGTAAGCGTGGAGGCCATTCTGTAGCAGTTTGGTCCAATTGCTTAGAAAAACAGGCTACAACCTGAGTCAGAGGTTCCAGTTTTGTGTAGGTGCTCCCAGGGCAGCCCCTCCTCCCTTATGTACCTATAGATGGAAGGGGAAGTGAAGCTAACTCCTGAGATGGTTTCTCAGTTCCGGGATCAGAGCTGCAGCTGCTGGCCTATGTCAAAGGCACAGCAGCACTGGATCTGAGCTGCATCCGTGACCTACGCTGCAGTCTGTGGCAATGCTTTATCCTTAACTTAGTAAGCAAGGCCAGGGATTGAACCCAAATCCTCAAGGACACTCTTGTGGGTTCTTTTTTTTTTTTTTTTTGGTCTTTTTCTCAGGCCACACCCGCAGCATATGGAGGTTCCCAGGTTAGGGGCCTAATAGGAGCTGTAACTGCCAGCCTACACCACAGCCACAGCAATGCAGGATCCAAGCCGTGTCTACCACCTACACCACAGCTCACAGCAACGCCAGATCCTTAACCCACTGAGCAAGGCCAGGGATCAAACCCGCAACCTCACAGTTCCTAGTCGGATGCATTAACCACTGAGCCTTGACGGGAACTCCTCTTGTGAGTTCTTAACATGCTGAGCCACAATGGGAACTCCCAAGGGCCTTCCCTTTTTATTGTTCATGCAAGGGCTTAGCAATTACGCCAAAGCTGGGGATACATACATGGTAGAGCCTGGCTATGCCCAGGAAACGCTGGAGCTGTTTTTTTCATACTAGGAGGTGCCATCCAGCAAATCAATTCTTTCTTCTCCCTAGATAGTGGCCTGTACCCCTTTTCTACTATAAATCGTAAGTATTTTAACAGCTGGAGGGAGATCTGGGCTTTTTCCTTTGAAACTTAATGCTCTATTGGCTGGCAGATTTGACGTGTTAATGGCATTATGTCGGAAAGCTCCTCGGTGGGGCCAGTGATTAGAATATCACCCACGAATTGAAGGACAGCTCCCTGTTCTAACTCAAGCTCATCAAGACCCTCAGCTAAAACCTTTCCAAAAAGGGTGGGGGAAATTTCCATTGGGGCACAGCAGAGACGAATCCGACTAGTATCCATGAGGATGTGGGTTCGATCCCTGGCCTCACACTGTGGGTTGGGGATCTGACGTTGCCGTGAGCTGTTCCATAGGTCACAGACGTGGCTCTGATCCCGCATTGCTGTGGCTGTGGCTGTGGGGTAGGCCGGCAGTTGCATCTCACCTACGCTGCAGCTCATGGCAACACCAGATCCTTAACCCACTGAGCGGGGCCAGGGGTCAAGCCTGCATCCTCATGGACACTTAACCCGCTGAGCTACAATGGGAACTCCAATTCCAGCCATTCCAATAAGTGTATAATAGGACTACATTGTGGTCTTAATTTGCCCTTCCTTAATGACTAATGATGTGGTCCATCTTTTTTTTTTTTTTTTTTTGCCCATGCCTATGGCATGCAGAAGTCCCTGGGCCTGGGTTTGAACCTGTACTACAGCCATGAAAATGCTGGATCCTTAACCCGCTGAGCCACCAGGAAAGGCCTGGAAATTTCTATTTTATTTATTTATTTATTTATTTATTTATTTATTTATTTATTTTTGTCTTTTTGCTATTTCTTGGGCCGCTCCCGTGGCATACGGAGGTTCCCAGGCTAGGGGTCCAATCGGAGCTGCAGCCACCAGCCTTTGCCAGAGCCACAGCAACGCCAGATCCGAGCCGCGTCTGCAACCTACACCACAGCTCACGGCAACGCCGGATCCTTAACCCACTGAGCAAGGGCAGGGACCGAACCCGCAACCTCATGGTTCCTAGTCGGATTCGTTAACCACTGCGCCACGACGGGAACTCCGAAATTTCTATTTTATTATTTCTTTCGCTCCTCTCTATTTTCCTCTTTCTGGAAATCCTAGGGGATGATGGTTTGAAGTCTCTTAGCTTTTCTTTCCTCTGTTCCATCGTTTCCTTGTTGAAGGCAGGCATCCTTCCTGGCTCCTGGAGCTTCGCTTGTGAAGGAGACAGACACACCAGCCGGCCCAGAAAACTGCTTCTTTTGTACCCAAGTGATCCTTCCGCCTGAGGAACTGGAGCCGGGGGTGGGGGTGGGGGGTGGCACCCTGCACGGGGTGAGGGTGGTCGGGGCCCATTTTACCCTAAGGGCTGGGCCGCGTCTGGGAAGCCCTCCGGAGGCGGGATCAGCCGGACGAAGTGATGGAGGCCAGTCTGGCCGGAGCAGAGCAGGGCCTGGCCACGGCTGGGGGTCAGCGCCGCGGACGAGGGCTTGTGGGCGGGGGTGGGAGTGGGGAGGCCAGGCTGCAAGGGATGTGGAGGAGGCAGCGGGGCAGGGGGGGGCAGCCCATCTCCGAGTTCATCTGTGGCTCCTGAGACGCAAGGGGAGTGAATGTTTCTAGGCGGGCACTGTCTGTGGGAGGGAAACTGAGGCCAGGGCAGCCACGCAGGTCTGAGCCCGAGAGAAGGAGGGGCTGGCAGCTTGGCGGAGGGCCTGCAGCCGAGGACCGGGCCTTACTGCCCCAGGCCTCGCTGGGGGTGGCTCTGGGAAGCGTGCATGTCTGAGCTCAGCAGCCGGGTCCCTGGGCTGCTGCCTTTGGGGATCTGGGGCGCGAGCCGGTCTACACTCCCCGCCCACCACCTGCCTGGACTCGCCCCTCCCCCCACCTCCATGATCCAGGGGAGGAGGGACCCCAACCAAGGCGTGTTCGTGTTCGCTGCTGGTTCCTGCCTGCTGCTTTGGGGGTCAGGCCCTTGTTTGATGGGAACTGGGGTTAAAATGGAAAGTGAGTCTACTGCTACCGCGGAGGTCCCAGCGGAGAGAGAATGGAAAATCGGGTAACAGGGCCTAGGAAAGAATGTAGGTTAATTAAAGTTTAAAACGCAGATCTCGCTGCAATGATCCGTGAGTCAGCACGGAGCTTGGGGGAGGAGGCCCAAAGGCGCAGGAGCCGGCCGGGGTGCTGCCTGGGCCTCGCGGCCCCGGGATGGTGTGGGCACCACTGTCCCCACGCGGGCAAGTGGCCCGAGTTGACTTTCAAGCAACGTTTTAATTGATCCTGAACTGCCTGGGAAACGTCCAAATTCAGGCCGAGAATCTGGGCCAGCTGCTTAGAAGAAGAGCATTGGGCGAATGAAGTTGGCAGCCCAGACCGCGGGGGATTTCTGGAGGGGCAGGAGGGGGCGGGCGGAGGAGGGCTTTGGCCATGAGCTCACTTGTTTGACATCTATCTGTCCTGTGCTGCCCTGTTCTTCTTTCTCTCTGGGCGTTGATCTGAGTGTGGAGGCCACTGGGGACCCCTGGGGAAGATGGTACAGCTGGGCTCCTGGGAAGCCTTCCCTGGGGACCTCGGTGGGAGTGAAAGGGACCTGTGGCCCAGGTGACTTAGGTTTGTGGCCTGGACAACATCCACCCACACAAGGACACACACACACAGACTCGCACACAGGGTTGGTTTGAGCCAGTCTGGGCTGTCTTTGCAGCGGCTATGGGTGAGGTGAGGCCCCGTGCAGCCTTCCTCGGGGCCACAGCCAGAGCTCCTGCCTTGATGGTCCGGCCTGGGCTTGGGCTCTGCTCTGGGCTGGGCTGTATTCATGTCCACCAGACTCTGAGATGTCCCGGGACTGTATCTTTGTCTTTTTTAAGCTCCAATATCCGTGTGATGGGCTGAACTGTGTCTACCCCAAATTAGGACTAAGTCCTAACCCCTAGTTTCTCAGGATGGGACCGTTTTTGGAGACAGGGTCTGGACAAATGTCATCAAGTTAAGAAGAGGTCACTAGGGTGGCCCTGATCCAGTCTGACTGGTGTCCCTGTAGGAAGAGGAGAGGAGGACACAGACATGGAGGGATGACCGGGTGAGGACTCAGCGAGAAGAGCCGAGGAGAGAGGCCGCGGGAGAAACTGCACCTGCCAGTACCTTGACCTGAGACCTTCCAGGCTCTAGGACCGTGAGAAAATGTTTCTCTTGTCTGAGCTCCCCAGTCTGTGGGTACGTTATGGTGGTCCCAGCAAACAGAGTCTGTGGAGCTCCTGCTGTGGCTCAGTGATTAACGAACCCGACTAGGATCCATGAGGACAGGGGTTCGATCCCTGGCCTCGCTCACTGGGTTAAGGATCCGGCGTTGCCGTGAGCTGTGGTGTAGGTCAGAGATGCGGCTCAGATCTGGTGTGGCTGTGGCTGTGGTGTAGGCTGGTGGCTACAGTTCCAATCCAACCCCTAGCCTGGGAACCTCCATATGCTGAGGGTGAGGCCCTAGAAAGACAAAAGACAAGATTAAAAAAAGGAAAACAGTCTGGCGTTTTGGGATAACTTAACAAACATTTGTTGAATAAGTGAAGGTAGGAGCAAACTTCTCCTTTTGTCTCTTCTCTCTTTTGGCACATGGAGTTCCTGGGCTGAGGATCAGACCTTCAGACCCAAGCTGCAGTTGCGACCTAAGCCACAGCTGCGGCAACGCCAGATCCCTAGCCCACTGTGCCGGGCCAGGAATGGACCCTGCATCCCAGCAGCCCCAAGATGCCGCCAATCCTGTTGTGCCACAGCGGGAGCTCCAGCAAACTTTTCTTTTGGCTGCTCCAGCTGCATATGGAAGTTCCTGGGCCAGGGATAGAACCCACGCCACAATAGTGACCCAAGTGAATGCAGTGACAACGTTGGCTCCTTAGCCTACTGAGCCACAAGAGAACTGCCCAAACTTTTAAATTATTTATTTGTTCATCTATTTTTTTTTATTTTTAGGGCCACACTTGTTGCATATGGAGGTTCCCAGGCTAGAGGTCGAATCAGAGCGGCAACAGCCAGCCTACACCACAGCCACAGCCACGCCAGATCCGAGCTGCATCTGTGACCTACACTGCAGCCTGTGGCCACGCCGGATCCTCTAACCCACTGAGAGAGGCCTCGGTGGAATCCACAACCTCATGGGATTCTTAACCCGCTGAGCCACAACGGGAACTCCTCCAAGGTCGTTTAAATGAAGGGCAATGCTACAGACAGAATATTTGTGTCCCTTAGAAATTCCTATGTTGCACCCTAGCCCCAGGGTGATGGTGTCAGGAGGCGGGGCCTTTGGGGGGGATGGGATGGGATGGGGCCCCCATGAAGGAGGCCAGAGAGCTCCTTGTCCCTTCCACCAGCTGAGGACCCTGCTGCGAAGCCGGAAGCGGCCTTCACCAGACAGCAAATCTGCCGGCGCTGTGATCTGGGACCTCCAGCCTCCAGAGCCGTGAGAAATAAATTCCTGCTGTTGAGAAGCCACGCCGTCCGAGATATTTCTGTTACAGCAGCCGGAAGGACCACGACAGGCGAGTAGGCCCTGGAAAGACTAAGACGGGCCAGCTGCCCCTTTGGCCTGGGATGCAGGGCTTTTCTTGCAAAAGCCAGGACGAGTTGGGGGCCTGCCTGTGGGCCCCAACATACCTGGGAGACCTTTCAGCTTAGACAGCTGCCTCGTATCTCTGGGGAGGCTCCGGGGAGAGACTGTGAAGGGGACCAGTCTGGACTTGGCTGCCGGACAACCCTGGCTCCCCAGTGGGGACGGGGCATTTAGGGGCCAACCACTGGGGGCTGGGACTCTGGACATGGAGTGATGTCATCGTGCCTGAACATGGGACCACTGTCGTGTCCCCCAGAGCTGAAAGTCTCTAAGACAGAATAAGAGTCATGAACAATCAACCCTTACAAATTGTTACAGCTGCTCAAAAAGTAAACTAAAGACAGTGAAGACTGGGTCCAATGGACCCGGATGGCGAATCTTATCTAACATCTAGTCCGCATTTAAATTGCTCTTTCTGGGGAGTTCCCATTGTGGCTCAGCGGTTGATAAACCCGACTAGGATTCAGGGGGATGTGAGTTTGATCCCTGGCCTCGATCAGTGGGTTAAGGATCCAGCATTGCTGAGAGCTGTGGTGGAGGTCACAGATGCGGCTCAGATCTGGTGTTGCTGTTGCTGTGGCTGTGGTGTAGGCCGGCAGCTGCAGCTCTGATCCATCCCCTAGCCTGGAAATTTCCATGTGCCTCAGGTGAAGCCCTAAAAAACAAACAAACAAATAAATAAATTGCTCGGTCCTAGAAAAAATCTCTGTACAGTCAATTTATTTAAATCAGGATCTAGGAGTTACCACTGTGGTGCAATGGGATCTGCGGTGTCTCTGGAGCGTGGGGTGGTCGCAGGGTGGTCCCCAGACGGGCACAGTGGGTTAAAGATTCAGTGTTGCCATAGCTGCAGGGTAGGTTGCAACTGCAGCTTGGATCTGATCCCTGGCCCGGGAACTCCATAAGCCTCGGGGCAGGCAAAAAGATAGAAAGAAGGAAAAAAAAAAAAAATCAGAATCTAAATGAAACCACGCACTGCGAGTGCTCCTGTCGGGAAGCTCTCTCAGTCTCGAGCTGTTCCTGCCCCCTTCCTCACTGGCTCTGGGGGCCTGGACTTGCCCCAGTTTCCCTGGTGACTGCCTTGGACGCAGGCTCAGCCTCTGCCTTTGGCGGTGCTGGTGCTTAGATGGTAACACAGTGGCTGGGGGTGCAGAGAGGCCTCAGTCCACGGGCCTCGACGGCTTTGAGCTTGAGCTCTTTGGCTGGAGAGGAGTTCTGCCACATCACCTCCCGTCTCCGCTCTGCATCCAGTCCTGGTGACTCTACTACTGGTTTAGCTCTAGTGGCCTAATCTAAAGACTGGGAATAATGTAATAGGAGCACTTGCAGAGATGCAATGAAGAAATTCACTTGAAAGCACTTTGGAAGCTATAAAGTGACTTTTTTTTTTTTTTTTAAAGGGCCGTACCTGCAGCATACGGAGGTTCCCAGGCTAGGGGTCGAATCAGAGCTACACTTGCCGGCCTATACCACAGCCACAGCAACACTAGATCCGAGCCGAGTCTGCAACCTACATCACAGCTCACAGCTACGCCGGATCCTTAACCCACTGAGCAAGGCCAGGAATTAACCTGCATCCTCATGGATTCTAGTCAGATTCATTTCTGCTGCGCCACACTAGGGACTCCTATAAAGTGATGGTTTTTAGGGCGATGATGCTTCTCTCCCTGCTGCTGTAGTTCAGAACTCTCCCCCTCCGCCTCTCTGGAGGCTCCCTCCTGCTGCCCCCTCCCTCCAGCCCCACCTGCCCCTCTTGGGCACAGTCTGGGCTGAACTCAGCCTTGTACCCCTTGCTGTCTGGGGCCCTCTGGAGGGTAGAGGGCCTGGGGGGAGATCAACGAGTTAATGCTGCAGGGATAAATTCCTGCCTTGGGGTAAAACTCTCAGAAATTTAAGGGTATAAAAGGCTGCTCCCTTTGGACCTGCAGAGAAATGAACCTTTGGCTTATGAGTTTGGTGTCTGGGGAAAGAGAAGCTCCACCGACTTTCAAAGTGACTTTTGGACCTTTTTACTGCAGTGTGATCTACATGCTGAGAAGCACACCCACGCGCGAGTATGGCCCTGTGAAGGTGCACACACTGATCCTTTGTGGGAACCAGAGCCGGGATCAGGAAACAGAACCCTGCACCGGCACTGCGCTGGGTTCCGCTGCCCCCAAGTGTAACCACTATGCTGAGAGTCCCTAGAGGTTTGAGGGGAACACCCAGTTCCTCTCTGATCTCACCTGGGTGCAGGCGCCAGCAGGTGAGCCACCAGGTGGGCAATGTGCCACCGTCCACAGACACTTCCACGCATGGCCACTAGGTGGCGGCACGCAGCTGTGAGCTCCGCGAAGCGACCCTGTGAGAACGAATCAGGCGATGTCCCTGCAGCACAGATAACTCGCTTCTCCTTCTCCGCAGCAACCCCAGGCTGCGTCCTCTTCTCACTCCAAGGCCACAGCCGGAAGTAGAGAGGGTGCCAGGCCTGCAGGGGGTGGGGCTGGGGGACTCGGGTGTGGCCTGAAGGTGTGGCTCTAGTCCACTGGGGGTGGCCGAGACAGGGTTAGATGATAGCTGAGGGCTGTGGACAGTGACAACAGCTGCTGCGAAGAGGTTCCCAGTGTCCCAGGTGCCTGGGGCATCCACTCGCCCCCACTACGAGTCTCCCTCTTTTGAATCTCACCCTCTCCTCTCGGTGGACCTCTTCTGTTGTTCAGGAGCCTCTGCACACCTGCTTCCCTTCCACCCCACTCCCTCCTTTCCCTGCTGGTTGTTAATCTCTCCTTCCCTTAACTGATCACAGTGCGGGAGCAGCGGGCCTGAGTAGTGACTTCTAACTTCACAGCCTACGAGAAAAATCAAAGTACCAGCCTAGATGGAAAAGTTTCTAAATGGACTACAGTCTTTGTCGACTTAAAATGCCATTTGCTGAATATACGCTACCTTCTTCCCTGCCCCCGGCCACACCCATGGCACATGAAAGTTCCAGGGCCAGGGATGGACCCCTAGCTGCAGCTTTGACCTACAATGCACCTGCCACAACGCCTGATCCTTAACCTGCAGGGCCGAAGCAGGAACTCCCTACTTTACCTTCTTTTTTTTTGATTATTCAGAAGCATAATCAGGAGTAGGGATTATTGAGTTATCTGGTCATAATTCTGATGTTTACATCTTTGACTTTTTTTTTGCCTTTTCTAGGGCCGCTCCCATGGCATATGGAGGTTCCTAGGCTAGGGGTCGAATCAGAGCTGTAGCCGCCAGCCTACACCACAGCCACAGCCACGCCAGATCCAAGCCGCATCTGTGACCTACACCACAGCTCACGGCAATACTGGATCCTTAACCCACTGAGCAAGGCCAGGGATCGAACCCACAACCTCAAGGTTCCTAGTCTGATTCGCTAACCACTGCGCCACGACGGGAACTGCCATCTTTGGCTTCTTTTGATTTCAGTTTCTCACATCTCCTTTGGTCAATTGGTTTGAATAAATCTTCCGTGTGTGTGTGTGTGTGTGTGTGTGTGTGTGTGTGTGTGTGTGTGTGTGTTTTACTCATTGCTACATTGGCATAAATTTGGGGGGGGGGCCTTAGACTTTAAAATATGGCGAGTTGAATCTTTTCTAATTTTCTGCTAAAATCACTTTCAGATTTGATTTCCTTCGAATTTAGGGGGCCGCATAACCAAGCTCGTCAATATTGTGTTTTTATTTATTTAGCTCTGTTTGCATAACCATAATCATTACTCGATGCTGCTGGAAGGGGATTGTCACGCTGCTGATAGTCACGTGTTTTCCTGGGAGGAGGCCGTCTGCCTTTGGTCATCCTGAGTCTGGGGTCCCAGCCGCCACACCCCACCCTTCTGCCCCATCCTCTCCCCCGCCGCTGGCTGCCTGCTGGGAGTCAAGGCAGAGAGCAGGGGGCTTCCCGGGGTGGCACCAGTGGGGGTGCATTCAGATGCTGATGGGGGGGCAGGAGTGACTGGCCACTCTGTGCCCAGCAGGCCCTCAGCTGGGCTCCGCAGGCGTGGACAGCAGCTCCTCTGTAGGCCGGAGGGTGGACAGAGATTGGAGTGTCCGTCCCACCCTCTGGACCCTCCACCTTGTTCTTTAGGGCCGAGGAGGGACGGGTAGTTCCTGTGGCCTCTGACGGTGGGAGCTGAGCTGGAATCACTGGGCGCCGTCTTTTCTTGCCCAGCTGGGACAGACTGGCCCCAGACGCCCCAGGACTGGGCTTTTCTCAGGCCTTTCCCACGTGCGCACGTCCTCCGCCACCCACTGCCTGGCCCCCAATAGGCCCTGCGTGCCTGGCCTGGGGCCCCCCCACCGTTTGCAAGGCTCCCGCCTGCCCCAGCCAGCACACCCCCTGGTGGAGGGTGGGGGTGGCGGTGGGGACAGGTTTGAAAATGAAAGGAAGGGCTCCCGTTATGGCTAGCTGTCCCCTTCCCGCCTTACAAGAAATGCTGCACTTTCCTTCCCCCCACCGGCCAGAGGGTGGTTCGAGGCGGGCGGGCGGGCGGGCGAGGGGACCCGAGGCTGACGGAGGAGCTCTGCGTGGGGCCAGGGGCTCCCCAGCAGGCCTCTGGGCGGGGCGCGTGCTCCAGGGGACACCTGCAGGGGGGCAGACCCCTCCCTCCCAGCCAGCCCCCCATGAAGCGCCAGGCCTGCTTCTTCAGGGAAGCGGGGGGCAAGGCTGGGTGGGACCCTCTGCTCTGGAGAGCGGGGTCTGGGGCAGTCGCTGAGTTTCAGAACCAGAGGCCTTGGAGCCCGGCCCCCACCCCAGCAGAAGGTGTTCTGGGGCAAAGGCTGCACCTCAGGCAGAGGGTCAGGGGCGCTTCCCACCACAGGCTCCTTCATTCATGCAGTCGCTCATCCGCCAGAGCTCCAGGGACTCCCGATCGCACAAGGCCATGCCAGGCCCTGGCACGCAGTGGTGACCCGGGGCCTGAGCTCAGGCGGTGACGGCCTTTGGGCAGAAGGTGCTGGAGGGGGGGAAGGTTGGGGGCGAGGGGAGCATGTCAGGCTCTTTGTCCTTGTCTTGGGGGGCAGGGTCGGCCTCCGGGAGGGAGGGAGGAAGCTTTGGATGAGACGGAAGAGGAGCAGGACAGTGAGGGAAGAGCATGGACGGAAGCCCAGCGCTGAGGGAGCCCAGGAGGGAGGGAGTCGGATGGGCCAGAGAGGAGTTCGGACTGGGGCTCCCCTGTTACATCTGCACCGTGAGCTAGCCTACCCCCCTCCCCTCGCCACCCCTTCTCCTGGCCCCCCCCCGCTGCTGGCCCCCTCTTCTGCTGTCCTCCTCTCCCTGCCACCCGCTTCTCATAGTGGCAGTAGGAACGGACCAGCAAGTGGGCAGACTCGATGCACATTTCGGGGAAGGGTTTTGTGTCAAGAGGTGGGATTGGCGGGTTGGGGACCCGCCGGCAGGGTCGTCTCTGTCCAGAGTCAGATGAGAGTGCGGCTCCAGTCTTTGATCTCCAGCCCTGATCTCTAGGACTCCCTTGGGCACGTGGTCTTATCTATTTATTCACTTTTGAAATTTTATGACTGCACCTGCAGCATAGGGAAGTTCCCAGGCCAGGGACTGAACCCGAGCCACCACTGCAACCTAGTCCACAGCTGCAGCAACACCAGGTCCTTAATCCACTGCACTGGGCTGGGGTCTGAACTCGAACCTCTGCTGTGACCTGAGCTGCTGCAGTCAGATTCTTAACCCACCGTGCCATGACAGGAGCCTCACTTGGTCTTATTTTTAATTGCTGTCCTCCTCTCCCTGCCACCCGCTTCTCATAGTGGCAGTAGGAACGGACCAGCAAGTGGGCAGACTCGATGCACATTTCGGGGAAGGGTTTTGTGTCAAGAGGTGGGATTGGCGGATTAGGCTCTTTCTATCCTTGCTTTGTGGGTCAAACCCTTGTTTTGTGGGTCTAGGAGCCGGCATGGAATTTGCCACTTGCTAAAACTATTTCAACGATACAATCAATAACTAGTCAATACACATAACGTGCTTGGGATTCCAGAGGACTCACCTTAAGGAGGACTCAAGGTGAAATCCTATGAAATTCCAGCAGAAGGGAATGGTTGAGTGACCATGGCCTTGCCCAACGTGGAGTGCCGTCACCTGTGACCAGGGGTGGGGATGGCCTCCATGTGCCACCGTGCGTGGCCTGGATGCTGTTTATTGTGGCCAGTCGAAAAAGGGCCCGAGGGCATTTGCACTGTAAGCCCCGCGCCTGTGACTATGTCTCCTCATATGGCCAATGGGACAGTGCAAATGGAGTTTCCGTTGTGGCTCAGCAGAAACAAATCTGCTAAGGAACCATGAGGTCGTGGGTTCGATCCCTGGCCTCAGTGAGTGGGTTAAGGATCCGGCGTTGCCACAAGCTGTGGTATAGGTCACAGATGTGGCTTGGAACTGGTGGAATAGTCCTACCCGCCTCCCCCCCCCACCCTGCCCCCTGTGGCTCCATGGCAAAGGGGAGTCAGCAATGCAGGTGGAATTAGGGCTGCTGCCCAGATGACCTGGACACAGGGGGCGGAGCCGTTGTTATCACAGGGTCCTTAGCAGCAGGAGAGGGAGGCAGGGAGGTAGGCAAAGCGCCCTGAGCAAGGGGGCCATGAGCCAAGGATGCAGATGGCTTCTGGAAGACGGGAAAGCTGGAAACGGAGCCCCTCCCAAAGCCACGGGAAGGAGCACAGCCCAGAGAGGCCCCAGTCAGACCTCTGACCCCCAGAACTGCAGGATAGTCAGTCTGGGTGGCTCAGGCTGCTAGGTTTGTGGTCATTTGTCCCACAGCAGCAACAGGAAACTCACAGGCCGCACAGGTCCAGGTGGAGAGACAGGGCTTAATGCCACACTGAGACCTCACGGTGTGGGTGCCAGCCTTGCAGGGAGAACAGGACCGCAGGACAGGAGGGCCAGGCTGAGAAGCCCCCCCACCCCTGGGGGGCCTCTCCCAGGCCCAGACATGCAGCAGGATATGACAGGACTCGGGCCAGAGAAAGAGAAGGAGGATGTCGCAGGAAAGGGCAGCGGTGACATTTGGGGCCACTTGGAAGGGTCCCGGAAGGGACTTGTGCCCTCCCGGCTTTGGAGGCAGCTGCAGGAAGACAGAGGGGTTGGTCAGCACCTGCCACCATGAGGGCACAGCCAAGAGGAGAGACCTGGAGCCTGGGCTCCCCGGGTTCCCCAAACTGACCAATCCCAGGGCCACTGAGCTAATGAGCCGCAGCCCAAGGCATCCAGAAGATGCAGGTCCTCACCCAGCGAGAGCGCCTCCCCCCCAACTCACTTTCCTCGTGGGGGCTCACCCCACTCAGGGAACCTGGGTGACAGGAGCACCTCTGGCCCTTGGATAGTTCTTTTCTTTTTTTGTCTTTTTAGGGCAGCACTCCTGGCATATGGAAGTTCCCAGTCTAGGGGTCAAATCAGAGCTGCAGCTGCCACCTACACCACAACCATAGCAGCGCAGGATCTGAGTCATGTCTGTGACCTACAGCACAGCTCATGGCAACGCAGGATCCTTAACCCACTGAGTAAGGCCAGGGATCGAACCCTGTCCTTATGGATACTAGCTGGGTTCATAACTGCTGAGCCACGACGGGAACTCCTGGATAGTTTGATATCATGACAATAGCAACCAGGTAAGCTACAATCCAAAGTCACCCAGGGTTGGGCAGAGGAGGCACTCACCCCACACCCGGGGGCCCCACCATCAGCAGAAAATATAATGGTCCTTGCTTAACCCCATTTATAAGGACAGACTCCACAGAGAATAAAACCCAAGTGTAAAAGGTAAAAGCATGAAGTTAGAAGAAGAGGCAGAAGAATTTAATAGCTGGATGGGAACCACTTCTTTTTTTATTTTTATTTTTTTTTTGTCTTTTGTCTTTTTGTTGTTGTTGTTGTTGCTCTTTCTTGGGCCGCTCCCGCGGCATATGGAGGTTCCCAGGCTAGGGGTTGAATCGGAGCTGTAGCCACCAGCCTACGCCAGAGCCACAGCAACGCCAGATCCGAGCCGCGTCTGCAACCTACACCACAGCTCACGGCAACGCCAGATCGTTAACCCACTGATCAAGGGCAGGGACCGAACCCGCAACCTCATGGTTCCTAGTCGGATTAGTTAACCACTGCGCCACGACGGGAACTCCCGCTTCTTTTTTTAATTGACATTTATCTTTTTTTTTCCTTTTTCTTTTTCGGACCTGTGCTGCAGCTGTGGCAACGCCGTTTCCCCTAACCCACTGGGCCAGGCTGGGGGTCAAAGCTGCGTCCTGTCTCCTGCGGCTGCAGAGATGCCGCCCATCCCGTTGGGCCAGAGCGGGAACCCCAGGAAAGGACTTCGTACACAAAGCTCCAAAAGCATACTCCACACGACAAGAAGCAATGATAAATTTGATGACATCATGACTCCGACTTTTTGTCCATGGACACGGCAGACACCTTAGAGAGAGCTAAGAGAATGGGGGAAGATATTTGCAATGTCTCAAACTGAGAGATGGAGGGAGCTCTAGCACGGACAGGAACGCCCGAGGGTCAGCAAGGCTGGTGGACCGGGCAGCGACTGGGGCTTCCTCGGCGTCTCAGGGATGTGCGGGGAGGTGAGGGGGCAGGAGATATCCCTGGGAACAGGAAGAGTCTGTGTCCCTGTGTCCGTCTTCGTTTCCTGTGGCTGCAGTGACGAATTGCCATGGAGCCGGCGTTGGCCTAAATGTGGTGATTTGCTTGGTATAGAAAAGCACACCTTTGGTGTCAGAAGGGCGGTGGGGCAAGGAAGGGTTTTCCTTTCGCCGTGTTTTCTTTATCCGTTCAACTCTGCTGGGGCCTTCGGGGTGCTGTCACCTGTTGGCTCTTGTGAGTGATGCTGCAACGAACAGAGCTCTAGTCAACTTTTCAGACAGAAGCAGAAGCTGCCTACAGTCAAGTCATTTTTGATCTCTTTCCTCCTCCTCCTTCTACAAAATAGAGTAACTCTTGTACGACTGTGTTTATGGGCTGAGACCAGTTAAATTCTTGTTTAAGAATTTAGAATTTAAACGTGGGAGTTCCCGTTGTGGGCAGTGGAAATGAATCTGACGAGTATCCTAGAGGACGCAGGTTCGATCCCTGGCCTCGCTCCGTGGGTTAAATGATCCGGCGTTGCCGGGAACTCTGGGGTAGGTCACCCACTTGGCTTGGATCCCGCATTGCTGTGGCTGTGACGAGGGCCAGGGGCTGCAGCTCCGATTTGACCCCTAAGCTGGGAACTTTCACATGCTGCAAAAAACAAACAACAAAAAATCCAACATGGTTTTAGCTGGTCCCATAGGCTCAGATATATAGTACTTTTATATATATATGTTCTTAATTCTGCAACTTGGGTTTACCTTTTCTTTTTGATCCTATACATGCTGAAGAGTTTTTGAATTTAAATTTCTAGGTGGAAGGGTCTTTTTTTTTTCCTGACTTGTTTTTATCTTCTGCTTTTATTGCACAATATCATAGAATACTCTCTATTTGATTTCTACTTCTTGGGACTTGTAACTGGGGGCGGGCAGGCCACACAGGTGTTCATGGAGGTTCCCTGGGGAGGGTCCTGAGAAGCGGGGGCCAGAGCGACTCTGTGCTGGCCCTGCCCCTCCTGTCTTGGGCTGGAGGGACAAGCCTGGCCAGCACAGCGTCCTCTGGCCCCACGTACCTGTCCTGGGCCTGGGGCTCCACAGATACTAAGGACTCCTGGGAGGCCTGAGGCTGGTGGGATGTGCCGGATTGTCCTCCCAAGTCCTGTCACTAGCACCCCCTCCTCCATCAGCCTGTAACTGTCGTTGTCCCCCTGCCCCCCACCCCAGCAGGCTTTGTCTATAGCCACAGCCTCTGTCCTTCCCCCAGGAGGACTCTCACCTGGGTGGGGAGGGCACCACTTTGGGTCCAAAGACACAGGATGGGAGTTCCCGTCGTGGCGCAGTGGTTAACGAATCCGACTAGGAACCATGAGGTCGCGGGTTCGGTCCCTGCCCTTGCTCAGCGGGTTAACGATCCGGCGTTGCCGTGAGCTGTGGTGTAGGTTGCAGACGCGGCTCGGATCCCGCGTTGCTGTGGCTCTGGCGTAGGCCGGTGGCTACAGCTCCGATTCAACCCCTAGCCTGGGAACCTCCATATGCCGCGGAAGCGGCCCAAGAGATAGCAGCAACAACAACAACAACAACAACAAAAAACAAAAAAACAAAGACACAGGATGCCCCTCCCGCCGCCTAACTCCAGCCCCTCTCCCAACACACAACTACTAGCCCTCTGTCCAGCAGAGGAGAGAGATCCCCCCGCTCCCCACCCCCCCAGCACCCCCACCCCCACCCCTGGGCCTCACAGCTGGGCTCACTCAGGCCAGGAGGTGAGCGCCACCATCACCGCGACCCAAGCCTGGCCTTGGGGGGGCTGGATTCAGGGGCACAGGGCTCCCCAGAGGCGGGGCGGGCTCCCTGACCACCCCTGGGTGGGCTCAGCTCTGTTTTGTGCTGGGGGTGTACCGGGCCCCCAGCCACTGCCTCCTAGGGGACCCACTTCTCAGATGTAAAGAACATCTGAGCCTCAACATCCCAGAGCATGGGGCTGGAGCCCCCTCCCAGCCAGAGACCCCCCAGAGGCCTGGCCAGCAATCTGTGAGCCCAGGACAAGCTGCCCAACCCCAGTGGCCACCCCAGTGGGGGTCTGACCTTGTCCTTCAGAAGCCACTGTGTGGGGGGTTCCCTCTACCCCATCCTGCTCTCTCCCAGCCCTGAGGTCAGCAGAGGGTGCACTGGGCCCAGCTGGGGCAGAGGGGGGGATTCGAGTCTGGGGGCGTCTTCTCCCCAGAAGCCAAGCCTGGAGTCAGGTGCTGCACACAGGCAGGGCGCCAGTGGGGGGGTGGGTGGCTCCTGAGGCAGGAGGGGCTCTTCCTTCTTGGGCTGGAGGCCAGCTCCGGCTTCCTAAACTCTCCCCTTGCTGTGGGGCTGGCCAGGGCTGTGGATTACAGTGGAACCTCCTGTGTTCTGCCACCCACTGCCCAGGTGAGCTTAGCTGGCTTCCTGAAGCCCATCCCCTCCCTCGGGCACAAGCGCCCTGCTGGCCTGAGCTCTCTGACCCCACCCCCAGCAGGGCTGGGAGACCCTTGTGCTCGTCCCTTCGTTCCCTGGGACCCCATCGGTCCTCCCTTCTGGCCACACGTGAGGCTGGTTGGGAACCAGAGGCTTGTCCGTCCCACCTGAACCGAGCAGGTCAGGATCCTGGAGGCTGGAGCTTGCAGCTGGGTGACCACGGTGTGTGCTGAGGGCTGAGATGTCCGCCTCTACTGGGCTGTGCTGGGAGGGCGCCTCCTCTCTCAGGGTCGAGGGCGTGGAAGGCACCGGGGCTCTTCTGGGAACTTCCAGAGCACGTGGCCTCCTGACTGGTGGACCCCTGTGTTTCAGGTTCAGCTCTGACGTTGGGGCCCATGGGCGCCCAGCTCACGGGCTGTGCTCCTCTGCTGGGGGCTGGCCCTGCAGGGGACTGAGTCTGTGGCCTGGGGTCCCAGCCCAGAGTCTGTCATCTGGGCCGGGCTGGGCTGTCGCCTTCCTCCCGGGGGTTCCTCCAGGCCCCCTCTGGCCTTAGGCAGTGGTGTCACTGGCCTCAGGGACTCTGCTTTCTACCTTCCCAGAAAGAAGGATTTTCAGAACCCAAAATCCTGTGAAGGATTAATTTCACATCCTTCCCTAAACTGTTACTGTTGCGGTTTTAATTCGATCTTGCTTTTAACTCCAAAATACTGTGAAATTGTTGCCATTTATGTACGACCTTCATTTAGATTTCCCACATTTCCTTTTGCTTTCTAGGGCTGTACCTGCGGCACAGGGAGGTTCCCACGCTAGGGGTCCAACCGGAGCTGTAGCTGTCGGCCTCCACCACAGCCACAGCCATGCCAGATCCGAACTGTGTCCGCGACCTACAGCACAGCTCATGGCAACGCCAGATCTTTAACCAACTGAGAGGAGCCAGGGATCAAACCCACATCCTCACAGATGCTCATCGGGTTTCTTACCTGCTGAGCCACAGCAGGAGCTCCAAAGATTCTCCCACATATTAATCACTTTCTTTGCTCTTTGATTCTTTTTGTATCCGACTTTGCTTTAGAATTTCCTTTAGTGTGAATTTGCAGTGTCAATCCTTTTCTCTGATGAAAATGTCTTTATCTGGTCCTCACTTTTGAAAGGTATTAAAAGATAACTAGGTTGGCAATTGCTTCGTTTCAATATGCTAAAGAGATCTTCTACTGGCTTCTGAATTTCACTGTCTAGTTAGTAGTCTAATTACTGTATTTTATCCTCTGACTGCTTTCAGATCTCACATTGTCTGTGGTGTTCTGTGGTTTCATTGTGATGAATGTTACATGTAGGTTCTTTTTCTTTACCCTGCTGAAATCTGTAGTTTTGTCTGTGTATGTTGCCATTCACCCACTTTCGAAATTTTTAGCCATTAGCTCTTAATGTGTTTTTCTCTGGCCCCTTCTCAGTCTTTGGGAACTCCAATTACACCTGCCTGAGACAGCCCCACCTCTCCTCTCTCTACTTAGTGCTTCAAAAAATCTATTCTGGGACTTCCCATCGTGGCACAGCGGAAACAAATCCGACTAGGAACCATGAGGTTGTGGGTTCCATCCCTGGCCTCCCTCAGTGGGTTACGGATCTGACGTTGCCAGGGGCTGCAGTGTAGGTCGCAGACGTGGCTTGGATCCCGTGTTGCTGTGGCTGTGGTGGAGGCCAGCAGCTGTAGCTCCGATTCAACCCCTAGCCTGGGAACCTCCATATGATGTGGGTACGGCCCTAAAAACAAACAAACAAATAAAAATCTACTCTGAACAATTTACTGTGAAGCCTCTCAGTTCATTATTTTTCTCTTGAGCTGTGTCTAATCTGCAGTTAACTTGTCAACTGGTTTTACGTTTTTCCATTTCTCGGTTCTAGGATTTCCATTTGATTCTTCATAGAGCTATGTGCTTTTACAGTTTCCAGTTACCTGCTAAATTTTTTAAGCTTGGACTTTTTTCTTCTTTGAACAGAATAAAAGTTCGAGTTTGATTAAACCAATCTATGGGGTCTCTAGGATCTGTTCTTGTCTCTTTTCTTTTCTCATTATGTGCCTGATAGGGTTGTTTTGTTTTGGCTTTTTTTATGTATTGGAGAAATCATTTGAAGAAACAATTTGAAGCTTAGGCTGTTCTCTTTCTCCAGAAGAGTTCTGATTGTTTCTTCCAGGTGCCTGTGAGCAGTAACCATAGGAGAGGGCTTAATCTTTTTTTTTTTTTTTTTTTTTTTTTGCTTTTTTTTTGCTTTTTAGGGCCGCACCTGCAGCATATGGAAATTCCTAGGCTAGGGGTCAGATAGGAGCTGTGGCCCCCGGCCTACGCCATGGCCACAGCAACTGGGGATCTGAGCCACGTCTGCAACTTACACCACAGCTCTTGGCAATGCAGGATACTTAACCCACCGAGCAAGGCCACAGGTCAAACCTGCATCCTCATGGATGCTAGTCGGGTATCCATGAGCCACAAGGGGAACCTGCTGAGCCATAGTGGGAACTCGGAAGTGCATGTTTTCATCACAGTCTGTTACTAACACTTTTAACTTTTGTTTCTCTAAAAGTACTGTCATCTTCTCCTCATTCGTGAATGGTAGTTTAACAGGGTATACAACTCCATGGGCTCCTAATGCATCGGAGGACCACCGGACCTTGGCCACCTTGGCCACCGGACCTTGGCCAGTGCAACGGGGGTGGCGGAGGCCTCAGCAGGGTGGCGGTTGAAGGGGTGACTAGGTGGACCCCAAGCAAGATGCTGACAGTGCAGGGCACACACCGACCTGCTAGGGGCAGTGCGGGGGCCTGCAGGTCACAGCACAGAGCAAGGCCCAGGTGGATCAGGTGTGCACACAGGTGCAGCAGGAGGTGGAGACCAGCCTGGCACGGAGCCTGAGGTGGGAGCGACAATGGGTTCAAGTGCCACCACTTGAATGTCCCCAGGTGGGGGCCTTGGTGCTGGCTGGGTAGAGGCCTGACCTGAGCCTAGACCTTCACCTTCATCACTGAGCGGGGAACAGGGGCACTCAGGTGTTTGCACCAGTATGAAATCTGGTCCTTACCAGTCGCCCCGTCAGCTTCCTAAGATCTTCACAATGGCCCAGACGCCAGGGATAGTTTTAAAATCATAATGAATGTTCTTAATCACATTCCATACTTGTAATGAACAAACGCTTGAGCTCAGAATTGCCAAACTGGTGTCTTTTAAAGAAAGTGAAAATGGAGAATAACTGAGCCTCAAACCAGTGGTTACTTCTTTGCAAACCGGCTTCCCGTCTGGGGCACTCATGCACTGATGCTTTGTTTCCTGTCAAGGGGGACACACTAGGACACTGCTGCACCGACAGATATTACCCAGAACAGGCTCTCAGAGTTATAATTAATGTTTTCATGGGACAATTTGGCCGAAGAGTCAGCTCAGATACTCTGCAGTCTCACATATTTGAAAGCTTACGTGCAGCCCTGACCGCAGCTGTGACCAGTGGCTCTAAATGCAGCCGTGATCTCCCAAGGAATGTGCCTCGAGAAGGGGCATGCGTCGCGGGGTATTCACGGTGTAGTCAGACCCAGGAACGCAGCTCTTTCTGCCAGTTTTGTAATTTTCAGTTTCAGTAGACGTCAGCATTGGTTAATTGGGCACAAAGTGATTTTACATTTGGCGGAATAAATTTTATTTTAAAGCTATGTTAACTGGCTGTTAATACATTAACTTTTTAACTTTTCTCCCAAGAATTCTTGGGATGGGCAAAACCAGCATAATGAGAAAGAAGCCACACCAAATTTTGCCAAGGTATTTTAAAAGGTGTTTAGCACATTGCTCCATTAGGTCTGAGTTCTTGAATATTTTATTTTATTATTACTATTTTTTCTTTTTAGGGCTGCACCTGAGGCATATGGAAGTTCCAGGCTAGGGGTCTAATCGGAGATACAGCTGTAGCTGTACCACAGCCACAGCAACACCAAATCCGAGCAGCGTCTGCAACCTACACCATGGCTCAGAGCAAAGCTGGATCCTTAACCCACTGAGCGAGGCCAGGGATCGAACCCGCAACCTCATGGTTCCTAGTCGGACTCATTTCTGCTGTGCCACGAGAACTCCCTATTTTATTTTATCTTAAGGGCCAAACTCACGGTTCATGTAAGTTCCCAGGCTAGGGATCAAATCAGAGCTGCGGCTGAGAGTCTAAGCCACAGCCACACCAGAGCCGGCCACGTTTGCCACCCACACTGCAGCTCATGGCAAGCGGGATCCTTAACCCACTGAGCGAGGCCAGGGATCGAACCCCCGTCCTCATGGATACTAGTCAGGTTGGTAACCTGCAGAGCCACAAAGGGAACTTAAATATTTTAAAAGTAGCACCAGCATTGGGACAGAAAACCCATCGAATGTAAGTCCTTTTTTATATCTTAGGTTTTGAAAGTGGTATATGGGCAACTCTTTTCTAAAGGTTTTTAACCTTCTGTAATTCTACAAGGATTTCTTTTTAGCTTGTTTTTAAAAGTTTCCGTTTGTGTTGATTTGCGATGCCTCTACTTCACTAGCTGTACGGGCCACGTGCTTCCAGATAAACCCCAAGCAAAACTCATAACCGTTCTTGATCTCCAACAACTAGATAACTTTGTCAAGGAAAGCTCTATTAGTAGTTCATATAAGATTTAAATAAGGCGATGGCTTTTACCGTACCATCCCCCGCAAAACCAAAGCAGACAACTCAAGTCTTAGCCCCAGGCCGGGCGGGCTCTGCGCCTCCCTCTGCGCAGCTGAAAAGCCAAAGCCCTCCTCCCACGCAGGGTGCGCCGCCGCTCTCCTGCCCTCCCCGCCGCCGGCGGTGTCACCTTACACGTCGAGAGTGTCCTGTGGACACACCCCTCCCTCCAAGTCACCGCGGAGGCTCCGACATCCGCCGCCCTTCCCCGCCACCCGAGTGCGTCTTCGTCCCAAAGCTGTCCCCTCCGCTGGCGCAGCACAAACACCCGTGGGGACCAGCGTCCGCGGGGCCCCTCGTGGCCCCGCCCGCTCCCCGGCTCCCGGGTGGCCTCTCTTCCTGCGTCCCGGCCTCTCAGCCTGGCCAACCGGGATCCGGGAAAATGCGCCAGGCTTCCGCTAGAGCTGTTTCTCTGCAACCCCTGGGCGATCCCGCGGGCAGGAGGCGTGGCCAGCCGGGCGGGAGGCGTGGCCAGCCGGGCGGGAGGCGTGGCCAGCCGGGCGGGAGGCGTGGCCAGCCACGGGACCCGCCCCCGCCCTCAGGAATGCCCCCCAGCGCCCCGCCCGCGGCGGCGTCGGCCCCATTTCACCTGAAGCCACCCCCACCACTGGCCCCACGCTGCCCACCAGCCCCCTCCCCGGACAGGTCGGGACAGGTCCGCCTTTCCGAGGGAGCCCCAGCAGTCCTTCTGCCGCTGTTGGTGGCTGGGCTCGTGCTGTCGGTCCCCAGCGAGAGTCCCCGACCCCCGGAGACCCGGCTCCTACCTGCGCCAGTCATTCCGGAACGAGTGGGGTTAAACAGAAAAGTATGATTAAAAAAAACAAAACGAAAAAGCAAGAAAGAGAAATCTGGAAGTGGGTAGTGCAGTTGCTGGAGGCCGCCCTTCGGGGGGAATTGCTACGCCGCTGCCTGTTCCCCTGCCCATGTCCCAGGTTTACATGGAGTCCACCAACTGCATATTCTTCCAGGAGGTTTGAAAGTGGGAAGGGGGGAAGGCCATGTCCCTGCTGCTCTTTTGTTCTTTGCTGCTGACAAACAAGGCCTTGAAGGGGTGGGGACTTTCTGAGCAGGTTCTACTGTCCCCCCTCAGCTGCCTTGGTGCTGGGAGGTAGGGACAGCAGCGGCAGTAGCAGCAGAAGCATCTCTATTTGGCTGCCAGAACCTGGGAGAGAAACTCTGGATGTTTTGCAAACTCACAACCCCAGTGGCGGTCGGAGTTGAACCTCTCCGAAGCAGTAGGTCTGCTTCCTGCAGTCTGACTGCCACAGGCTTTGCTGCCAGAAATGACCATGGCCTTGCCATCATGTGCAAGGCCTGAGGGGTGTCGACGCCTCCAGCTAAAGACCAGAGGAGCCCACGTGGCACTGAACAAGGTGACTTTGCTGCCCATTGGAGTGAGAGGAACACACCGCCTGGGAGCCATGGGGTGTCTCTGTAAGAAGGTGTTCGAAGGCATTTGGATCGGGGCTTGTACGAGGTGGTTTCGGGGAAAGTTTAGTCATAAGCAGGGCTTTGCTCTGGATTAGGTGCTGTCAGGAAGTTGGGAAATTACATCATCGACTGTCCCAGTAACTCTTACCTATAAGGAGGGGAGGCTATAACTGCTAAAGAAGCAGTCATCACTAATAATAGCTAAGGGGGGGAGTGTTTGTTTGTGTTTGGTTGTTTTGGCTGACTGCGCCCGAGGCCTGCAGAAGTTCCGGGGCCAGGAACTTATTCATGGGATGTAAGAATGGTTCAACACACAAAGATTGGTCAAGGTACATGACAGTAACAGAGTGAAGAGGAGAGGACGAGCAGCTCGAGTAATGCAAGAAAATCATTTGACAAAATTCATGCCCGTTTGGAGGTCGCATTGTCATTCAGCAGGTTGAGAACCTGACATAGGGAGTTCCCGTCGTGGCACCGTGGTTAACGAACCCGACTAGGAACCATGAGGTTGTGGGTTCGGTCCCTGCCCTTGCTCAGTGGGTTAAGGATCCGGCGTTGCTGTGAGCTGAGGTGTAGGTTGCAGACGCGGCTCGGATCCCGTGTTGCTGTGGCTCTGGTGTAGGCCAGTGGCTACAGCTCTGATTGGACTCCTAGCCTGGGAACCTCCATATGCCGCAGGAGCGGCCCAAGAAATAGCAAAAAGACAAAAAAAAAAAAAAAAAAAAAAAAAGAACCTGACATAGCATCTGTAAGGATGCAGGTTCAATTCCCGTCCTTACTCAGTGGGTTAAGGATCTGGTGTTTCTACAAGCGGCAGCATAGGTCCCAGATGTGGCTCAGATCTCGTGTTGCTGTGGCTGTGGCGTAGGCCTGCAGCTGCAGCTCCAATTCAGCCTCTGGCCTGGAACTTAACAGAAAAACACCTCGATGCCCTTTGATGGTAAGACACAGTGGGATTAGAGGGATGACTTAACGGTAATAGAAGCTGTGTATGAGGAAGCAGCCAGCGAACATCGTACCCAGTGGGGAGAGACTGAAAGCTCTTCCTCTGAGATCAGGGTGTCTGCTTTCACCACTTCGACTCAGCATTACACTGGAAATCCTGGCCAGAGCAATGAGGGCAAGTAAAATAAATAAAAGGCACCCACATGGGAAAGGGAGAAGTGACAGTGTCTCTGTTCACACCATCTGATACGCAGAAAACCCTAAAGAGTCCACAAAAGAAAAAAGACAACACAAACTATTAGAATAAAGTCGGCAAGGTGATAGGATACAAAGCCAAACCACAAAGTCACTTGCATTTCTATGCACCAACAATGAGCAATCCAAAAGGGAAATTCAGAAAACAAGTCCGCTTATGACACCATCAAAAAGAATAAAAAACTAGGAATAAACTTAACCAAGGAGGTGAAAGACCTGTGCAGAGAAGCCAATACAGTGCTGAAAAAAATGCAAGACGCGAGTTAATGGAAACCCACTCCCTGTTCATGGATTGGAAGACCTCATGTTTTTAACAGGTCGACACGACACGGAGCAATCTATAAAGTCAGCGCAATCCCTATGAAAATTTCAGCTGCATGTGTTCAGAAACAGAAAAACCCACGCTAAAATTTATGAAGTGTCAAGGGATTGTAAACAGCCTAAGCAACCTCAAAAAGAGTGACAAAGCTGGAAGACACACGTCTTGATTTCAAAATGACTACAATCCTGGGTTTTTTTTGGGGGGGGTTGGGTTTTTTTTTTTGTTTGTTTGTTTGTTTGTTTGTTTTTGCTTTTTAGTGCCACACCTGAGGCATATGGAGATTCCCAGGCTAGGGGTTGAATCTGAGCTGTAGCCACCTGCCTACACCACAGCCACAGCCACGCCCGATCTGAGCCGCGTCCGTGACCTATACCACAGCTCACGGCAACGCCGGATCCTTAACCTGCTAAGCGAGGCCGGGGATCGAACCTGCATCCTCCTGGATCCTAGTTAGGTTCATTAACCGCTGCACCACAGTGGGAACTCCCCCACTCTGCTCTCTGATGCTGAGGCAATTTCTCTGCCAACCATGTTTCTCCTTTGCCAGTGAGCTGCCCGTTAGAATCTCCCCCAAGGCGGCAGTGGAAAGGCTGGAGGCGGGAAAATGAACGTGTACCTTTCCGTTTGCCAGAGAAGCGGTGCTGCTGCACCATGAGTGCGGGAGGCGATTGCAGTAGCGGCAGTGGGTTCCAGTTTGCAGTCTCCCGGCAGGTCTAGAACCAGCCTCATTGCACCTCGTCGGGAGCACCCGCACCGGCGCGCCTGTGCCCTGTCCTCAGAGGCGTTGACCTCAGCTCTGGTCCAGCTGTTGAGGCATCAGCACAAACCTCTCAGAGGTCTGGCTCCACAGGATCCTTGCTCTAAGTTTTTAGGTTTTATAGTCTTGGCCTCTTGCTTTGTTCTAGGCGTCGTCTCTGCTTCCTAAAGGACCACTTCTGAGATACTTTCTCACCGCCTCTTTGCTTTTTCAGTTTTCTATTTCTTTTTTCTTCTCTCTTTTCCTTTTCTTTTTTAGGGCCCCACCTGCGGCATATGGAAGTTCCCCGGCCAGGGGTTGAATCTGAGTTGCAGCTGCCGGCTTACACCACAGCTCATGGCAATGCCAGATCCTTAACTCACTGAACAGGGCCAAGGATCGGACCGCATCCTCATGGATACTAGTCGAATTCTTTTCTGCTGTGCCATAGCAGGAGCTCCAGCTTCTCAGTTTCCTAATATCTAGTGAATAATTCTTTTTTTTTTTTTTGTCTTTTTTTTTTTTCAGGGCCGCATCTGTGGCACGTGGAGGTTCCCAGGCTAGGGGTCTAGTTGGAGCTGTAGCCGCCAGCCTGCGCCAGAGCCACAGCAATGCCAGATCCGAGCCATGTCTGCAACCCATACCACAGCTCACGGCAACGCCGGATCCTCAACCCACTGAGCAAGGCCAGGGATCGAACCTGCAACCTCATAGTTCCTAGTCGGATTCGTTTCTGCTGTGCCACGCCGGAAACTCCTAGTGTAGTTCTTTGAGCAAATAGCTCCTCAGTTACAGTTTGTCTTGGTCTGTAGATCACAAAACTGACAGGTTATTTGCCTTTCCCTTGCCCCAGCCCCCCCAGTGTACAGTGGTGCAACTGGCGGAGGGTGACTGCTCAAAAAAGGGGGAGGATGGGAAATGCAAAAGTCACTAGTCCACAGCAGCTGAAGCCCAGCCAAGAAATTCTTCAGTTAGGTCTTAAGTCCTGAAAATAACCCCTCATTGCTTTGGGCTCTGTTCTGAGCTCTTTATTTTGCCCTCTGAGTCATCCTTTTATTTTTTAAAAAATTCTTATTTTTCCTTGAACAAATAAAATTAACTATCATAGTGTGCAAAAAAAAAATTTTTTTTTAATGAAAGATAGCACATGTTTGCAACCAAGTAGTTTTCCCAGCCTGTTACCTTCTAGTACAATTTTGGGCAGCAGGAGCAGGAGTGGGGGTGATTCTAAAGTCTCCTTTCATTTTGAACTGCTCTGTCTTTGCCAGTCCAAGCTGCTTTTGCTGGTCTAATTCTTTCAAAAATTTTGTGGATCGCCTATGATTTGAGGCTACCTCCATAAGAGAAAAGATACGCCCACAAGTCTGTTTGAGAATTGTGTTCACTCCATCGGAGAAAAGAAACACTCACAAATATCTCTGAGATAAGCCCTGCTGTACCTTGTGCTCCTACTGAGCTGAGAAACCACATCTAGGCTGCTTTGCTGCCCTGTTGTTTGATTGAGGGTTTGTGGGCTCACATGAGTCTTTTTAAGAGGAATTCCCATCGTGGCGCAGTGGAAATGAATCTGACTAGGAACCATGAAGTTGTGGGTTCGATCCCTGGCCTCGCTCAGTGGGTTAAGGATCCGGCATTGCCATGAGCTATGATGTACGTCACAGATGTGGCTCAGATCCTGTGTGGCTGTGGCTGTGGTGTAGGCTGGTAGCTGTAGCTCCGATTTGACCCCTAGCCTGGGAACTTCCAAATGCCGCAGGTGCGGCTGTATAAAGCACACACACAAAAAAACCCAAAAAACTTTCTAAGAGACCTGTTGGGTGACTGAACAGTACTCTGGGGTATCAACTTTAATATTTCTGAGGTCTTTAAGAAAATAGTTTACAGTCATACCCTTGGCTTCGTTTTTAGACCAGTTCTTCTGGATTTGAAATCCACTTGGAAGTCATTTCTTAATTTTAGTCTCTTTTGCCATTTGGAAAAATTGATAATTTTCCAAACCATTGAGTACTTGTTTCTTTTTGTTTACCAGTTCTTTTTCTCTTTTCTCACATCTTACTATGAGCAACAAGGAGAAACCAGACAGCACTTTCTGTACTTTGCTTGGGAATCTACTAGCTAGTTCAGGACTTTCTTTCTTTCTAGATCAAGACTTTTAATAGGCACATTTGGGGCCTTCCATCTAACCACAGGTTTGGCGTGGTTGGTAAGATCTCTGCCATTACATAACAAGAACCCCTGTTCTTTCTTTCTTTTTTTTTTTTTTTTGTCTTTTTGTCTTTTCTAGGGCTGCGTCTGCAGCATATGGAGGCTCCCAGGCTAGGAGTCTAATCAGAGCTGTAGCTGCCAGCCTACACCACAGCCACAGCAATGAGGGATCTGTGTCGTGTCTGCGACCTACACCACAGCTCACGGCAATGCCGGATCCTTAACCCACTGAGCAAGGCCAGGGATCGAACCCGCAACCTCTTAGTTCCTCGTCGGATTTGTTAACCACTGAGCCATGACGGGAACTCCAGAACCCCTGTTCTTCACATCCTTTTGAATCCTCACTGGCAGCATCCTCAGAGTCCAGCTTTCCACTAACGGTCTGCCCAAGGTTATTCGCCTTTATCGAACATGCCTCAGAATCCTTCTGGCCTCTGCCCACAGCCTGGTTCCAAAGCCACTCCTGTAATTTTTTATATTTGTGTGTCAGCACCCCATGTGCCATGTAACAAAGTATCTTAAAACTTAGTGGTGGAAGAGTTCCCACTGTGGCTCAGTGGGTTAAGAACCCAACTAGTATCCATGAGGATGCAGGTTTGATCCCTGGCCTCACTCAGTGGGTTAAGGATCCTGCACTACTATGAGCTGGGGGATAAGTTGCAGATGTGGCTGGTGTTGCCATGGCTGTGGCGTAGCCCGCAGCTCTAGCTCCGATTCAGTCCCTAGCCTGGGAACCTCCATGTGCCGCAGGTATGGCCCTAAAAAGACAAAAGACAAAAAAAAAAAAAAAAAAAAGTGGGTAAAAGAGCATTTAGGAGTTCCCTTGTTGGTGCAGTGGTTTAAAGATCTGGCATTGTCACTGCAATGGTTTGGGTCACTGCTGTGGCATGAGTTCAATCCCTGAGCCGGAAACTTGCACTTGCTGCAAGTGAGAGGGAAAAAAAAAAAAAGAAAGAGCAGGCATTTCACAGAGGAGGAAATCAAATGTTATTTAAAAGCCTCCAAAAGAACTCTCAGCACCCTCAGCAATCTCCATAGAACAAACTGAAATCACAGCACCGTTGGCAAGAAAAGGATCTGTTGGTGCCCGAGTTGCAGGCATTCGAGGGGTCAGAGGCCCCCCCGCCCCCCGCTTGTGAGTGAGTGTCCCTAGTCTCACGTTCCCGTTCGGCTGAGCACCACGCTGTCTTCAGTCCAGTCTCGGACTGCCAAGGGTTTGAGGTTTGACCACCACCTGCGAGCTGACGAGCTCGGCTGCCACCGTTTGAGTCCCCCACCTGGGCACCATGCTTCCAGGCACCACAGCTCCCTGATAAGCAGTCACACCGGCCACTTGCAAAGTCCCTGTAGAGTTATGTGGGCCTCCCTGGAGGCCACAGGGACTGTAGGCCACTTGTAAGTAACATACGTAAGTTAGAAATGAGAAATGCAGGAAGAGAAAGAAAATCCAGTGTGTAGGTCTTTCATTTTATGAGTGTGAGTGTGCGGGTGTGTGCACATGCATACACACCAGGAAGCCGCTTCATGCATGATTCCTGGGGTCACAGGAGCTGATCACATGGGCCTGACCATTCCTGCGCAGACCAGTCAGCCTGGAACACCCCTGGGCGCTCCCTCAGATCTGAGCGGCGGTCTGGCATGCTTCTTGTAAACTAAAGGAGGAAAGGCTCTTTGTGAATTTTTTCCTGGATGAGGCCTAATATCCCCAGGGCCTGGGATCCGGGGACACGAACCTTCCCCGGAGGCCTCAGCATAGGCAGGTGAAGTCAAAGTCAGGGCAGGCAGGGTATGCAGGGCGAGGGGCCAGCTTGCAGTCTTTGTGGACCAGTCTTAGAGCTGGGGTGGGGACGCTGCACATTCGAACACACACACACACACACACATGCACACACATGCTTTTTCTGCACAGCCCACACCCAGTCAGGGAACAGTCTTGGGTTTCTACTTCTGCCTCAGCGGGAGGAAGCAGCAGCTCTGGACCCAGACAGCTGAGGCCGGGAGAGGCTTCCTGCCTGCTCAGCTTTCTGGACAGCCCCCTCCCCTCCTCCCTGTGTTGAAAACATCCCTTTAGAGAAATGATGGTCCCGGAAGAGGGGGTGGGGTAACATTGCCAAGAGCAGTGACCCCAGAAGACAGAGGGTCAGAAGAGAGGAGTGAGTTAGCTGGATTTCAAGTCTTCAAAAGCAAGCACCTCAACCGCACCTGCCCCCAACGTCCAGGGGAAAGAAAAAGCAATCTAAGACACAGGAAGTCCCAGCCCAGCCCTCTCCAGCGGGGCCAATTGGTTCTTGGGCACTGTTAGGTTCTAAAATACATTTTTGGTGCTAAAATCCCTTCATCTATTCAAACATCATGTACAATATATAAGAAAAGAACTCTCAGAGCCATGAATAACCGTCACTTTATAAATTTCCTTTAATGAAATTATTTCAGAACACAGGCACAGATCTTTCTTGTTTATTTTATTCCCTACAAGGATGTTCAAATGTCTACGTTAGGTTCCAAATTTGAAAAAAATCTGTCACAGCAGGTGAGGTAAAACTAACTTGTGCAAATAAACACAAGCAACTCAAAGAACAATCTTTACATTTATAAAACAGTAATATTTTTAAACCAGCGCAAGGAAAACTGCTTGTATTGTTATGCAAGAACTATACAAAAAGATTCATGTTTTGTTTCAATTTCAGTACCCGTGTCAAACTAGGCAGGTATTCAGAGGACATAGCTGACTCCAAGCCGCAAAAACCAAATGGGGCCGTTTTCCCTGGAAAATAACTGAAAAGCAGAGATAGAGTATATGGGATTGTAGCTCTAGGTTCTAGAAAGACAAAGATTAAAAACTATCACCTTCTAAAGTCATTTTATTTTTAGTCAATTTACAGCTGCAGAAATCAACTCGATGTCAATTACAAAACCGAAGGCAGAGCTGAGCTCTTTGCCTGAGCAGAGTTGATTTTGCCCCTCCCAGGGTGTACAATATCCCTTTCAGACCAAGGCTACGTATGTCATAACTATATTTAGAAATACGCGGAGAGGAAAATATTACTACTGCCGTTCAAGCCTGTAACTGAGAAAGGAACACATGAGAGCGCAGGGAATCCAAAGCTTAAACTTGAGTTCCTCAATCAACTTCAAATGTCGGATGACGTTCAAAGGTGTTAATTATAAAAAGAAAATCCCAGTAACACATTCCAATTGAAGACATAGTACTCTCTCCCCACAGGGAAAAAAGAAAAAAAAAATCGATTTTTGGTGTCTTCTTCCAGCACTGTCGAAAGGTAAATACAGTTGCAAAGTTTTCGACAAATATTTCGGAAGCTCTGTGGACAGTTTGAAGCAGGGATTTGAGTCCGTGTACAGAAGTAACCGTTTGTTTACAGCCAGATAACTCTCGAAAATGGCAGAGTCGGAATACTGAGCTTCAGAAATCACGACAGCGAGAGACGCACGGAACACGAGCCGTGGCGCATCAGCCGATGAATCTTTCCGACGGCCACGTCTCCTGGACGTTCGCGGGGACGACCGGAGCCTCCTCCTCGGGCGGGGCCAGGGCCTCCATCTCGCGCACCACCTGCGTGAACACCTGGTCCACCATCAGTTTGCTCTTGGCCGTGACCTCCAGGAACGGGCACCGCCACTCGCGGGCCAGCGCGCGGCCCTGCGCCGTCAGCACCTGGCGCTGGGCGTCCAGGTCGGCCTTGGTGCCCACCAGCACCAGCGGCACGGCCTTGGGCCCCCGCAGCCGGCCCATGCGCTCCCGCAGCGGCCGCACGGCCTCGAACGAGGCCTCGCTGCACACGCTGTAGAGCACCACGAAGCCGTCGCTGTTCTTGATGTACAGGTCCTTGAGGGTGACCAGGTGCTCGGCGCCCACGGTGTCCACGATCTCCAGCAGGGCGGGCGCCGCGTTCACCTCGATCACCTTGCTGAAGAGCTCCTCCACCGACGGCTCGCACTGCTCGGGGAACCTGCCGCAGGCGAACTGCGTGGCGAGGGCCGTCTTGCCCACGGCCACGCTCCCGAGCAGCACCACCCGGTAGCCCTTGGCGGGTCGCGGCCCCAGGCCCGCCATGGCCGAGGCGCGGCAGGCGGGACGCGCGGCCGGAGGACGCGGAGGAATGGCGCGCGGAGGCGGGGGCCGGGCTGCCGGGGCCGCCGCGGGGCGGGGGGCGAGGGGCGGGGCGGGGCGGGGCTACGCGGAGGCGGGGGGCCCAGGGCCCGCGCGGCCGCTCCCGCGCCCGCAGGGGTGGGCGTCCGCCCTGGCGCTCGGCGGGGGTCCCGGCTGGGTCGGGATCTGCTCCCCGAGGCTCGAGACCGCCCGCCCCCGCCGCGGAGCCCGGACGCCGGAGTCCCGGCCCCTGGCGCCCACGCCTCCGCAGCGTCTGCCCCGGCCCCGCACCAGCCCTCCTTCCCCACCAGCCCCGCGCCCCAGGCCTCCCCTCGGGGGGCGGCCCCCCGAGCTGCCCAGGCTCAGCTCCTGTCCCGGGTATCCCGCCGACGGCCTGCCGGCGCCCCTCAGTCCGTCCCCGCTCCCTGCTCCCCCTTCCTAGGAGAGCCCCTTCTGTCTGCGGGGCCAGAAGGTAACCTGATGCCTTCCACGTCAACCGGGAAATAGCAGGATTTCTCCACCATTTCAGATCCAGTCTCGTGGCCGGAAGCCAGGCTGGCCTCGCTCAAGGTCAGGCCTGGCAGGGCTGCGCCGCCGGAGCCCCCCTCCAGGCACGGAGGACCCCAGGCAAGGGGCAACCTGCCAGGGAGCTTCAGACCGAGGGTGCCGAATTCCTGCTTCCCGGCGCCCATGCTGTGCCCAGGCTTCCTCATGCCCTGCCGCTTGTCACTGAGCAGGGCCCAGGGGAGCTTTGGAAAATCACAGCCCCTCCCACGCTCCTCGGCGTCCTCTTCTGCCTCCACATCTAAGAGCAGTGGCCGCACGACTCGCCATCCCAGCTGCGACGATGGAAGCGGTTCCCATTCACCCAGAAGCAGGCAAGAACCGGGAAAGCCCAGGGCCCCGGGGCTTTGGGGTGATCCTACTTATAATGGGGCTCCCCCAGGTCTGACTCCCTGCCGCAGTCTCTCTCAGGCTTCTCCTCTCCAGCGACCAACCTTCCTGCTATTCTTTCTTTTCTCCCCCCCCCCCCTTTTTTGGCAGCAACCTCAGCCTGTGGAAGTTTCCCGGCCAGGGATCAAACCAGCGCCTCGGCAGTGGCCCAAGCCACAGCAGTGACAATGCTGGATCCTTAACCCTCTGATCCCCTGGGGAACTCCTTCTCTTCCTTGATGTCGGAGGAGAAAGGCTGTGTGTCGGGCGACAGAGGGGACTGGACCGAAAGTCCTGGGACGCTCCACCTGGTAAACTCGGCCCGTCTGTTTCAGGACCAGCAGGTGCCTTAGGACTTCAGGGGACCTGCAGGTCTAGGTTGGAAGTGGAGATAAACACACTTTCCCTGTCCCTGTGCTTGGGGTACCACTGAACCTCCTTCCTTCCAGGGAGTCCTGGAGGGGGCAAGGCCCCAATTCTGACTGAACCGGAATATCCTGCCTCCCCAGCAGCTTTAGACTCAGAGATAAAGTTTAAGTGACAGGAGGACATCCTGTACCCTGGCATCTGTGGCCAGCCACAGAACGTGCTTTTTTATAAACAGGGCACAGAACTACCTTAATGTATAATATTCATTACACACTTAACACACAACAGACAACTTGATTTCTAAACAGAGAAATCTTACAAGAATTAGCCTCTGATTCCAAAGTAACAAGACTGAAAATTAATTTTTTAAAAATTAATATTTTAAAGACTCAAACCTAGAAACTGTAAATATTCTCTGGAGAAATGCAAGTTCCAACCACGTTTCAGCAACTTCCCGTGGGTAAATTTTGAGGAAATGTAGGCAACTCACTGTCTAAAAACATCACAAATCACAGAAGGAAAAAAAATCACTCTGAGCGAGAGCCACTGGACGCACCAGACAACCAAAATCACATCCAGAAAACTGCAGATACTGTGTTACCAAGCAGACAAAATAAGAATGTGTACATGTTTAAAGACATAAGAAAAGCCTTGGAGTTCCCGTCATGGTGCAGCAGAAACGAATCTGACTAGGAACCATGAGGTTGCAGGTTTGATCCCTGGCCTCGCTCAGTGGGTTAAGGATCCAGCAGCGTTGCCGTGAGCTGTGGTGTAGGTCAAAGATGAGGCTCGGATCTGGTGTTGCTGTGGCTGTGGTGTAGGCCAACAGCTGTAGCTCTGATTTGACCCCTAGCCTGGGAACCTCCATATGCCGCAGGTGCAGCCCTAAAAAGACAAAAAAGACACGCACACACAAAAAAACATAAGAAAAGCCTAAAAATATGAGCAAGAAACAAGAGGCTATAAACTAGGGTCAAATAATTTGAAAGAGATCCCCTCCCCCAAAAACGAAAAAAAAAAAATTCTGGAAATGGAAAACGTAAATCATTTATTTAATTAACATAAAACACCCACTGGTAGGTTAAACAGGAGATTAAACATGGCCGGGGGGGGGAAGCCACAGAAATAAAACTAACGTTTTTCAGAGACGTGACTAATCCTGGAGCGGTTTTCAGCATACTGTGCCCTGTGCCTTCGGGAGATAAGGGCTGCCAGGAGGCTGCCAGATATTCCCAGACTGCCTTTGAATGATATTGGCTGGTGTGAGCCTACATTATTATTTGAGGCTTTTAAAGTCATTAACAAGTCAGCCAGCCCCACAGTCCTTCTTTTTTATTTTTTTAATTAAAAAGTTGGAGGGAGGCTGCACCCATGGTAGGCAGAACTTCCTAGACCAGGAATCAAACCCATGCCACATCGTTAACCAGTGCCCCAACACTGACAATGCCAGATCCTTAACCTGCTGAGCCTTGAGGAAACTCCCCCAAAGCCCTTTTACCTTTGCGTCAATGCCACCGAAGTACCACTAGCATGTTGACCTTCTTCCTGTATCTCATCCTAGTCCACCCCAGGCCAAGGCTCATCCCTGGCTCACTCACCACCAGCAGCAAGGTCCTACAGTGGCATCTAAAGGGTGTGTGATGTATCTTAGAATTCTACCCCAAAGTTCTACTTTGTACAGCCTGCATTGTACAACCCTGAGCAAGGCCGGGGTTGAACCCGTGTCCTCATGGATACTACATCATGGGTTTGTTACCACTGAGCCGTGAAGAGAGCTCCTGACTCAGTTCTAAGAGTCTGAAAATATCTCACTGTGGCGGGGATGGACAGTTAGCAGCATATTATCTGTAAACACGGGTGAGCATATTGTTTATTTCCTTTTCTTATCCTATTGCTTTAGCCAGACTCTCCAAAAATAACAGTGCTGAACCAGGAAGGTAATAGCTGGCACCCCACCTCATTTCCGATGAACTTGGCACCGTTAATATGATGTAGGCTTTCGTTCTCTGATGTTCTTTGTCATCAGAGGAGGTCCTAGTTTAGTTATACTTAGGGTTTTTATTGGGAATGTCTGTGAGGTTTTGTTTGGTTGGTTGGTTTGGGTATGGTTTGGGGTTTTTCCTTCTGGTTTTGGTCTCTGATAAATTTATAAGAGTTTTCTTTAATTTTGTTAATTTGATGATTGTTGGGTGATGGATTTCCTAATGTGAATTATTCTGTTTCTCGCCCTCTCTTACCAGTCTTCTCCTTGCTACCTTCTAGATGCAGTGGCCTCTTCCTTTGGCCAATCTGTTCTCCCATCTCAGCACATTCGCTGTGCCTTTCTCTTGGAATGCTGTTCCCTCAGCACTGGCTACTCTCACGAGGGCAGAGACAGTATATGCTGAGGCTGTATCCATTCTAGGGCAGCGCCTCCCACAAAGCAGGCGCTCCATAGCTGCCGTTCTGCTGTGATGCTTGCTTTGAAAATGTGGATTTGCTCCAACACCATTGAGCAATTAGGGAATGATTCGAGCATAATGTGAAATTCGCATTTTGTGTGATTTTGTTTATAAGAAATAGTGAGTGAACACAGAAAACCCCACCAGCTCAACTTGCGTGTGTAGAGAGACGCAAAACACACCACATGCTCACATACCTCAGACTCCTCCCAGCTACTTCGTAACCTCTGTGATAGGAGCCACCCTCGTCCACGGTGTTACAACTTTCTAACCACCTCTCAAGACCCCGTGAGCCTCAACCCTCCTTACCCCCACAAGCAAACCTCAGGCCTTTTCAGATAAAGGATCATATTTTTAACAGTATTTTGTATTTTTAAAAACAATTTAACTTATACAAATGTGCTAACTTTTTAAAATGAGGTTCTCACCTTTTTTTAAAAAAATGTGTCGGAGTTCCCATCGTGGCGCAGTGGTTAATGAATCCGACTAGGAACCATGAGGTTTCAGGTTCGATCCCTGGCCTTGCTCAGTGGGTGAAGGATCCGGCGTTGCCATGAGCTGTGGTGTAGGTCGCAGAAGTGACCCGGATCCCGCGTTGCTGTGGCTGTGGTATAGCTACAGCTCCGATTCGACCCCTAGCCTGGGAACCTCCATATGCCGTGGGAGTGGCCCAAGAAATGGCAAAAAAAAAAAAAAAAGCTTTTTTTGAAGTATTTTGAGTGTCCTACCCCAACCCCATTTCCCTAAGTTCTATTTTTTTTTTTTTTGGTCTTTTTGCCTTTTCTAGGGCCACGCCTGTGGCATATGGAGGTTCCCAGGCTAGGGGTTGAATTGGAGCTGTAGCCGCAGGCCTACACCACAGCCACAGCAACTTGGGATCCAACCTGTGCCTGCGACCTACACCACAGCTCATGGCAACGCCAGATCCCTAACCCACTGAGTGAGGCCAGGGATGGAACCCGCAACCTCTTGGTTCCTAGTCAGATTTGTTAACCCCTGAGCCACGATGGAACTCCATGAATTCTATCTTTTTTTTCTTTTTCTTTTTCTTCTCCTACTGTACAGCAAGGGGATCAAGTTATCCTTACATGTATACATTACATTTACATTTTCCCCCCACCCTTTGTTCTGTTGCAACATGAGTATCTAGACATAGTTCTCAATGCTCTTTTTTTTATTTTATTTTATTTTATTTTTTTGTCTTTTTGCTATTTCTTGGGCCGCTCCCGAGGCATATGGAGTTTCCCAGGCTAGGGGTCTAATCGGAGCTGTAGCTGCCAGCCTATGCCAGAGCCACAGCAACTCGGGATCCGAGCCGCGTCTGCAACCTACACCACAGCCCACGGCAACGCCGGATCGCTAACCCACTGAGCAAGGGCAGGGATCGAACCCGCAACCTCATGGTTCCTAGTCAGATTCGTTAACCACTGCGCCACGACGGGAACTCCTCAATGCTCTTTTTTTTATTTTTATTTTTTTATTTTTTGTCTTTTTGCCTTTTCTAGGGCCGCTTCCTAGGGCATATGGAGGTTCCCAGCTAGGGGTCTAATCGGAGCCATAGCCACTGGCCTATGCCAGAGCCACAGCAACACGGGATCCAACCGCATCTGCGACCTACACCACAGTTCATGGCAACGCCGGATCCTTAACCCACTGAGCAAGGCCAGGGATCGAACCTGAAACCTCATGGTTCCTAGTCGGATTCATTAACCACTGCCGTGACGGGAACTCCCATGAGTTCTATCTTTAAAAAAATATTCTAGGAGTTCCCATCATGGCTCAGTGGTAACCAACCCGACTAGTATCCATGAGGATGAGGGTTCAATCCCTGGCCTCGCTCGGTGGGTTAAGGATCCAGTGTTGCCATGAGCTGTGGTGTAAGCTGCAGACATGGCTCAGATTGGGTCTTGCTGTGGCTGTAGTGTAGGCTGGTGGCTATAGCTTCAATTCGACTCCTGATCTGGGAACTTCCATATGCCTAAGGTGCAGCCTTAAAAAAAAACAAAAAAAACAAAAAACAACAAAAAAAAAATCCAGATACTTATTTTACTTTGTTTTATTTATTTTTTGGCCATGGTTATGGCATGCAGAAGTTCCTGGGCCAGGAATCAAACCTGCGCCATAGCAGTGACAATGCCAAATCCCTAACGACTAGGCAACCAGGGAACTCCATGAGTCCTATGTTTTTAATTGTGCAGTTTTGCATAGTACCCTGAATTTTAGGAAGCTTATGATGCACCATAGCGAAACTGACTGTATTTGTTGAGTGGTTGAATAAATGCTTAACTTTCTGAATTAAACCCTAATGTATCCTAGTATATTATTTTTTTCAGCATACTAATGAAATAAATTTGCTAATTGCTTGTTGAGGCTGTTTGCATCCGAAAGGAGGGAATGCAGGGATGTAAACGAGCCCAGTAAGGGCTGCCTCATTACTCTTGTCCAAGACCCAAACACTCAAGAGATACGACAAAGGAGACTCAAGAACATTTAGATAAAATTCGACCTTGTCAGTCAACTGGACTTTAATTTTTTTTTCTTCTTGTCTTTTCTAGGGCTGCACCCATGGCATATGGAGGTTCCCAGGCTGGGATCAAATCGGATCTGTAGCCACCAGCCTACACCACAGCCACAGCAACTCGGGATCCGAGGTGCGTCTGCAACCTACACCACAGCTCACAGCAACGCCGGATCCTTAACCCACTGAGCGAGGCCAGGGATCGAACCCTCAACCTCAGGGTTCCTAGTCAGATTCGCTAACCACTGAGCCATGATGGGAACTCCTAATTTTTATTTAAAGTACAAAAAAAAATGTACATTAAACTTCTTGCCGCAGATGATGTCTGCGTGAGAGCAGAGGGCTTCTGTTGGGCGGGCTCCACTGGCGACGTTCTCAATCCCCAAGTCCACGTAGACTCACCTGCCTGGTGGTGAGCAGCCCTGCAAACCTCCAGGCCACCCCCAGCGGGCACTGGAAGTAGCAGTGGGCATCTTCCAGGTGCCCATGCCCCAAACTCCTGGCCTGGTCTTAGGTTTCAGCCTGAGGTGCCTGGAAGGCGTTAACTGTCTCTGAGCCTTTGGCCCAGAATCACTCCGACCTCCCACCTTGACCCAGCTGAGAGGACCTGGGGTCTCAGTATCTTTAGGCACAAGGAGGGACAGCATTCCTGGGAAAGCAGCAGCTGCCGTGAGCATCCATGGAGAACAAGTGTACGAGCCTCCTGGGGCAGGAAACGAAGGACCTCTGCCGACCCCTGGAACTCCCGCCACGGCGCTGGGCCGGCTCTGCTAAGCCCGCTACTGGTGGAGACAAGCGTGGATGCAGCCTCTGCAGAGCAGACGTGCCTACTCCTATTTTAGCAGTTAAGTTGTTTAGGTGACTGGAAAGAATCTGCTGAGGCTGGAAATGCTGAACGAGTGATTACAAAATCCTTCATTGCACATCTGCCGCGGGGGGGCCGGAGGGGCGCAGAGGAAGCGTCCCCAACCGGGAAGCTGCCGAAATTCAAAGCAGCAGCTGCCAGCCCTGCGGAATCTCAGTCTTGGTAATCAAGGGCTCTGGACGGAATGGAGGTGAGAGACAGGATTGGAGCCCCTCATAAAGTTCCCAGTTTCAACTGAGACCCCCACCCAAAGTGCCCACCCTAAAGGGGCCATATCCTCAGTGAATGAATGAATTCAAAAATTTTCAATTCTGCAACCACGGATCAAACCCAGGCTGCAGCACTGACAGCACCGGCTCCTTCACCTGCTGAACCACCTGGGAGCTTCTCCCCACCCCACCCCCCAAATTTTCAAACCATCAGCAAAAGGACGTGAGAAAGAAAACTTTGGGAGTTCCCACTGTGGCTCAGTGGAAACGAATCTGACTGGCATCCTGGCCTTGCTCAGTGGGTTAAGGACCTGGCATTGCTGTGGCTGTGGTGTAGGCTGGCGGCTACAGCTCTGATTAGACCCTTAGCCTGGGAACCTCCATATGCCACGGGTGCAGGCCTAAAAAGACAAGAAAGAAAGAAGAAAGAAAGAAAGGCAGGCAATTTCCTATCCAGGGCTCTTCCTAGGACAAAAAATAAAAAATCTTCCCTAAAATGTATAATAAAGGCCCAGTCCTGGGGGAGGTGGGGATTGGGTTTATATATGTATTTATTTATTTACTTGGGATTGGGTTTAAATTGAGCATCCCTTTGAGGTTCAGGAAACAAGCTGAGAAATAAACATTAAGGAGCCCAGGTTAGTAATTCCTTAAAGATCCCAGGAAAAATACAAGCCAACTAGTCTGGAGCAATGCACTCAGTCGGGGCCTCTCACGATCCTCTCTAATAAAGCTCATGGTCCAAATTTACAGAACAGATAAAGGAAAAAGTCACCCCACAAGCAAGAGCCAACAGAAATAGCCTATTTTTCAGTCCGTAGGATTATCAGATCAAAGACATAAATAAATTTAAAAACAAAAACTAGATTAGAGATATGAAAACAATTATGACACTTTTTTTTTTTTGGCATGCCCACGACATGCGGAAGTTCCCTGGGGCCAGGAATTGAAAGTGCACCACCACAGCAGCGACCGGAGCTGCTGCAGTGACAATGCTGGATCCTTAACTTGCTGAGCCACAGCAGAACCCCTAGAAAAAAGACGATGCTAAATAAAAACACTGGCTTTCGAGGAATACCAGAGTTAGAAAAGTCAGGGGCAATAAGAGCTGACTTTGGGGAGTTCCGTCATGGTACAGCAGAAGTGAATCTGACTAGAAACCATGAGGTTGCAGGTTCGATCCCTGGCCTCACTCAGTGGGTTAAGGACCAGGCATTGCCATGATCTGTGGTGTAGGTCGCAGACGAGGCTCGGATCTGGCATTGCTGTGGCTGTGGCATAGGCTGGCAGCTGCAGCTCCGATTAGGCCCCTAGCCTGGGAACTTCCATATGCCACGAGTGCGGCCCTAGAAAAAAACCAAAAACCAAAAACAAAACAAACAGGTAATGGTTATGAAGGACACAAGTTATATCTATATATGATAGTTTCTAGTCTCCTAAAATGGAAATAAAAACTGGAGTTCCTGCTGTGGCGCAGTGGGTTAAGAATCGACTGCAGGAGTTCCTGTCGTGACTCAGCAGTTAAGGAACCCGACTCTCGTCCATGAGGATGCGGGTTGGATCCCTGGCCTTGCTCGGTGGGTTCACGATCTGGCATTGCCATGAGCTGTGGCATAGGTTGCAAATGCGGCTCAGATCCCAGGTTGCTGTGGCTGTGGCGTAGGCTAGTGGGTGCAGCTCCGATTAGACCCCCTCACCTGGGAATTTCCATATGCCATGGGTGTGGCCCAAAAAAGACAAAAAAGAAAACGAAAAAAAAGAATCCAACAGCAGCAGCTTGGGTCGAGGCAGAGGCGTGGGTCCAATCCCCCAGCCTGACACAGTGCGTTACAGGAGCTGGTGCTGACGCAGCTACAGCTTGGATTCAGTCCCTGGCGGGGAACTTCCCTTTCCATCTTCCATACGCTGCAGGTGTGGCCATTAAAAATAAAAAGCAAAATCCAAAAACCCTCCTAGGTAGACTTTCAAGGAAGTTTGTTATTCAAACCCTGCCCCTCTCTCCCCACAGGGACAGGGACAGACCTCAAAGCCTGGAGCAAGGGTCGTTCTCGCAGCCAACCTTGGACAAGCTCTGGGCTCCCACCTTCGGAGACTCGCTGCAGGCAGGGCCCCCTCCCCCTGAGGCAGCTTGCCCCCCTCCCCCTCCTCCTCATCTCTGGAGAGGAACCTTTAATCACCTCCAGGGGCTCTGACTGAGTCGCCACAGTTCCTTGGTGGGCCAGCGGGGCCTCAGTGGGGAATCACCTTCTGGAAGCCTCTGTCTCACCTGGCAGCTCACCAAGACTTTCAAGGGTGGGCAGGAAAGGCAGGGTGGAGGGCTCACGAGGACCCACAAGGCAAGTTTCTCCCCTATGCCTGGGGACGAGGCTGAGATCGAAGCTGGACTCCTGCCCCACAAGAGGCCTCTGGCTGTACCCGTCAACCTCCCAGCCGGAGCCGGGCCTCTGGCAGCCCCGGCCCTGGGAATCTGGCCCCTCCAGGTATCACATGACCTCACTGGGGAAAAGAGCTGGGTCCCAGGGGGCTTGGGGAGAGTCGAGTAGCTCAGCTGGGACCTGGCGGGACCATACAGGTGGCGCCTACCTGCCGAGGAGCGCACAGCAGCCAGGGGTGCCCGGGAGCCATCAGGGGCGGTTTGGTCACACTGGAGAGGCACCTGCCCACTCCCCCTGCCCACCCCAGCTCCTGCCCAACCCCCTGTTCCTCCGCAGGGCCCCGCATCCTTGGACCCTGGAGAAGGTCCTGCTCCCTGCAGCGGTGATAAGCTGCTGGAAGCATCAGGGGCTGGGACTCACCTCCTGACACAAGGGAGCCCCACCGGCTGGGGCGTCCAGTTGGGGAATCTGATGCAAAGGCCCAGCACTGCCGGCAGAGGGAGCCAGAGCCACTGCACAGACGCCTGTCTGCACAGAGGCTGCTTTGCGGGGGCAGTGGGGGGAGGCCAAACAGCAGATTTCAGAGCTGCAGGTAGAGACCCAGACACAAGGATGTTGCCTTTCCTGCAGGGCAGAAAGGGGTGGAGAGGGCTCAGCCCGAGGGGTGGGGGGGTGGGGGGGGCAGAAGGCCGGGCCTCCTCACAATTGACGTCTGTGCTGAAGCACTGACCAGAGCCTGTGCAAAAGCATCACAGTCAGGGGGCATAGAGGGTCCCTGGCACAGGCAGGTCAGGAGGGGAGGCGGCGCCAGGCTGACCCACCCAGGGATCCTGAGCCGCTCCTGGAAGGGAGAGCCAGGGGGCCCTATCCAGTCCACCCTGTGACGCTAGAGGGTGACGCTGAGGCTCCAAGGTGGTGGGGGCTGCTCAGGGTTGCAGACCTTAGGAAGCCGCAGGAGCTACTGAGACAGCAAAGCAGGGACGGGAGACTCCCAGCCCCTGAGAGACCCCTGTCATCTCAGCTCCCCGCCAGCCCCAGCCCCGCCCCATCAGAGCAGCGAGCTGGTGGGCCAGCCCTGGGGAACCCATGTCCTGTGTTTGGAGGCTCAGAAAGAGGAGCTGGATGCCCCTCAGGGGCCCTCCCCCCTCAGGGCCCCCAGAGTCCCAGCTGCTCCCCAGGCGCGAGGAAGTTGTTCCCCAGCCAGGAGGCGAGGCAGCTGGGCAGGGTCAGTGGGCAGATGCTGGGCTGGGGTTGGAGCCCAGCCAGGTGTGGGGGTCCTGGGACAAGCCTGACCCTCCCTAGGGTCCCTGTAGGGTCAGAGCAACTCACAGGACTTGTCTCTGTGGAGGGAGCCCAGGAAAGGGGCAGCAGAGAGCCATGGAGCAGAGGTCCTGGCAGACATCACAGGTAGGGGGTCCCCAGATCAGGGTGTGGGGTTGAGGGGGAGAGTACAGAGGAAGGGGCAGGATTCAAGACCACCAGCCCCAGGTAGGGGTCCCCGGGACCAGTGACACCACTGCCTAAGGCCAGAGGGGGTCCTGGGAGGAAGGCAATAGCCTAGCCTGGCCCAGATGACAGACTCTGGGCTGGGACCCCAGGCCACAGACTCAGTCCCCTGCAGGGCCAGCCCCCAGCAGACGAGCACAGCCCGTGAGCTGGGCGCCCATGGTCCCCAACGTCAGAGCTGAACCTGAAACACAGGGGTCCACCAGTCAGGAGGCCACGTGCTCTGGAAGTTCCCAGAAGAGCCCCGGTGCCTTCCACGCCCTTGACCCTGAGGGAGGAGGCGCCCTCCCAGCACAGCCCAGTAGAGGCGGACGTCTCAGCCCTCAGCCCACACCGTGGTAACCCAGCTGCAAGCTCCAGCCTCCAGGATCCTGACCTGCTCGGTTCAGGTGGGACGGACAAGCCTCTGGTTCCCAACCTGCCCAGGGACTCTCGCGTGTGGCCAGAAGGGAGGACCGATGGGGTCCCAGGGAACGAAGGGCCACTCACTTGGCCAGCTTACTCCATCAGACCTCTTCCAACCGGGAGAGGAAGAAATCCTTCCTCGACGGACGCAATACCTATTCTGCATATAGATTCTTTTTTTTCCCTGTGCCCACAGATCTTCTGCCAGCTCTACTCTCCAGAGGCTTCCCAGATGCCTGGTAGGTCTTGCATCGCCTCAGAGCAAGGACCACCTACAGCAAAAGAGGCGTGACAGTGGGTTAGGACTGCAGGATCTGCGGTTCCTCACACAGCTCGTATCACACCGAAGCAGCTGACCAGAGGGAAGAGTGGACTTACCTTCAGCTGAGACATCAGCCTGGGAAGATCAGCCTGCAGGGCTGCGGCTCCCTCCGCCAGGCTGGAATAAGCACTGAACCTATGGCCTGTAGATGGCGCTGTATCTAACTAGCTGGAAAACCCGGGGGCCAAGGATTAGGAGCGCCCACTCTCATGTCCCCCCGTAATCCCGCGTGAAGAACTGTGCTTCCGGCCCCTGAACATTTAGGTTTTACTACCTTATCATCCAAGGGATGGATTCTTCCTCCAGGAACAGCAAGGGTTCCACTGAACTTGAAGCTATGAGCACCATCTGGTCACTCTGAGCTCTGCGTTCTGATAGACCAGCAAAGAAAGGAGTTACTTTTTGGCTGTGGGCGGGTGTCACTGACCTTGGCTGTCGTGAGGCGCTCCGCAGTGAGGACAGGGAGGGGCATTTCCAGAATTCTCTGGGGCGGGTCTTGGTGCTTAGGTACTAAGTGAAAACGGTGCCTGGCCAGTTGTGGCAGCCGTATTTTGACAAAGGCAAGGCAACCCACGTCTCAGATGCCCCAGGTCGGAAGGTCTCGGTCACCCGCCCAAGCAAGCTGCCTGAGCCAATTGAAATGATTGGTGAGGGAGAGGAAACGCCTGCAGGAGTGGTGGAGGAAGAAGGGGACTGTCACCTGCCAACTCCAGTCCAGCAGCTCTCACCTCTCCCCCTAATTTTTGTGCATTTAGCCTTTTGTGGAGAAACTGCAAAACTGGACTTAAACGGTATGAGAGGATCTGAGTGGTACCAGAGGCCGACTGGCTGACACCTCTGATGCCCCATGTCACACACCATCTGCCCACTCTGTCTTCAGCCACCAGCGGAACGGGCAGTTCCAGGCAAGCGCAGATGGACAACATCTTGAGTCAGGTGGGCACCACGCAGCCTCTCTACTTCCTGCAGCAGGGCAGTAGTCGATTTTGTTCAATGACCACAAAGTCTGCGATGCTTGTCCCATCAAAGAAGTGAGTCTCCCTCCTCCTTGGTTTAGGCTTGGACACGTGACTTGCTTTGGCCAAAGTGATAACACAGGTGCCACCAACAGAGGCTTGAAATGTGCTTGTTCGTCGAGACTTGCCTTTTCAGCTATTCTCCAGCCTGTGGAGTACAGTCCAATCCGGTAGGAAGGGCCCAGGAAAAGCACCATCAGAGACTTAAAAGATGCATGAAAGGTGGTCCTGCCAAAATATTCATTTGATTCACCTGTCTGGCATCTGCATAACCAGATGGATCACGGCAGTTGGTGGTGGACTAATGTAGTGTAAGTGATGGGGTGCCATCACTCCCCCCTCACGAGAACCGACTCAGGGTCAGAACCAGGAGTAACCAAGTGAGGCTGGTGCACAGGCTGTCTGTGCTCAGGAGTGGTACAACCCCAGTTGCCACCACAAGAGGGCAGAACCAGCTCAGAGAAGCTTCCGGGTCAGGCTCTGCAATCCCCCAGGGAGCCTCCTGCAGAGCAGGGATGGGCTGGTGTCCTCTCCCCTCCTCCCAGACCCTGCTCTCCAAGGCTCCTCTGCGAGAAGGGGTACCCAGCCCTTTCCTTGCCCCCCCCCCATCTTTCTCTGCAGCCACAGCTCCCGTTGACCCATGGTGTCAGGGATGCTCACTCTGTGCTGGGCAGTCCCCAGGCTCCTGGAGCCACCCTGCTGAAGTCAGGCACCACCCTGCAGGGATGTCCCTGGGACTGTTGGCCTTTGAGGAAGCAGGGCTGCCACCTGCCCCTGGGCAGCATATGACACACGGGAAAGGCTGGCCCGTGTGGACTTTGTGTCCTGATCCCCCAGGGGTGGCAATGGGGACAGAGTGGGCGTGGGGCTGACAGCTGTTATCAGGCTGGCATCTGGAAGGCAGTCTCAGAGACTTCGGGGTGTTGCCCCTGGCCAGTGGGGAGCCTGCTGGACCATCAGTCCCTCCCAGGCCTTGTGGAGAAGCCACGTGGAGGAAACAACCAAAGGGGGGCCCAGCCCAGCTCCCAGCCCCAGTGTCCACTCTCGCGGTGCCCCCGTGGGCGACCCAGCCTGTTCTCTGTCCCCTGCCTGCTGACGCGGGCTCTGCCTTCCCAGGACACTGGCTCCCCCTCCTCACAGGGGGAGGGCAGTGGCTGGGGGTGGCCCTGGGCACATGGCTTCCTCTCTGCCTCCATCTCAGAGGGCCCCAGGGACCTTGGGAACTCCAACAGTGCTTTTTCTTTTCTTTTTTTTCTTTTTAGGGCCTCCGGAGGCGTATGGAGGTTCCCACGCCAGGGGTCCAATCTAGAGCTGTAGCCACAAGCCTATGCTGCAGCCACAGCAGTGCCAGATCCGAGCCGAGTCTGTGACCTACACCACGGCTCACAGCAACGCCGGATCCTTAACCCACTGACCAAGGCCAGGGATCGAACCCACGTCCTCACGGATACTGGTTGGGTTCGTTAACAGCTGAGCCACGATGGGAGCGCCGACACTGCTTCTTTAAGTAGGTCTCGACATCCACAAGCCAGCTCAGCCCTGGCTGAACGGCTCTGGAGCAGTCCTTTCCCCTTCTTCCCGACCCCACCTGTACCTAAAGTGGTACAGACCGGGATACTCCCGGCATTCAGGGGACAGACTTGGGGCAGAGGCATCTGACAGAGCCGCCCCTCCCCCTCGGGAGCCCCTCCGCCTGAAGTGGGCCTCCTGCGGCCCCGGCCAGGGGTGGGGATGGGGGGGACCCAGGGCTCCTGCACATGTGGGCCGGGGTCTCTGTCTTCCCGGGGGCAGGGTGAAGGTCACGGCCATGGGAGGCCATGGAAGGTTGACAGGGCTTTTCCTCCAAGACTTTGCCCACCCAAGTCCCCTGGGTGCCCTGGGGTCCGGGAGCCCCTCTGCTGACCACGCCTGACCCAGCAGTCCTTCCACCCTGAGACCCAGTGACAGCCGGGTCTTGGCAGCCCCCAGCCTGGGCTCCTCCTCCAGGGGGGCGGCTCTGCCCTAAGCCAAGATAAGCCGCACTTAACCCCCCAGCGCAGGGCCCAGGCCAGGCAGGGAGGGTGACAGGAGCTGACTGCCTGTCCTGAGGCCCAAACGAAGTCCCCTCCCACCGCTCCTAGTGTTGCTCCAGGAAGCTGCACCCTGGGGTCTGCAAAGCACCAGGGGGGCCCTGGCCCTTGGGGAAGCGAAGGGGCGGCCCTGCCTGACCCAGCCTAGGCCTGAGCCTCGAGCCCCTCTGTCCTTGGCCTGGATTAGCTCTTCACGGAGAACGTGGAGAAGGACCGGCCCGTTTCTCCAGGAGTCCCAGCCCAGCCTCAGCACTGGCCCCTCACACCCTATGCCTGTAACGAGCCTCCCTGTGAAACAAACCCCTAGGCACCCTTTCCTCTGTTACAGAGTCTTTTTTTTTTTTTTTTTTTTTTGTCTTTTTGCTATTTCTTTGGGCCGCCCCCACGGCATATGGAGGTTCCCAGGCTAGGGGTCGAATTGGAGCTGTAGCTGCCAGCCTATGCCAGAGCCACAGCAACGCAAGATCCGAGCCTCATCTTTGACCTACACCACAGCTCACAGCAACGCCGGATCGTTAACCCACTGAGCAAGGGCAGGGATCGAACCTGCAACCTCATGGTTCCTAGTCGGGTTCGTTAACCACTGCGCCACAACGGGAACTCCTTTTTTTTGTTTTGTTTTGTTTTGTGTTACAGAGTCTTTAAAAAAGAAATCCATATATTTCTCGTTTCAAAGGCACTTTGTCGTCCACAATGTCCAAACGAAAGAAAATGCCAGAAAAGGAATTTAGAGTTACTCATTAATCCCAACAGACTCAAGCGCTGCCGACGTGGGGGCATCTTACAAACTCCTGTCCCTGCCGCGTTTGTACAAACGGCTATTTTGTTGTGAAGCATCTGACTGGGTTCCTGAGCGGCACGGTGTGTTGTCGCTGCTGTGGTGCACGTTTGATACCTGGCCTGGGGACTTCTGCATGCCACAGGTGGCAAAAAAAAAAGAATCTGAACAAAGAATGTTCACCCACCACCCCGTAGACGTTATAGGATCATGTGAAGTGCTGACTGGACGGCAGCACCTGCCCCTCGGCCCATGCGACCCCCCAACCCCCTCCCCGGTGTGCAAACCCTTCTGTGTGCGAATCCCGCCAGAGATACTGCACCGTGCATTTGCATTTCTCACTGAACGTCGTGTTGTGAATATTTTCTCCAATCACGAAAAGGGACCCGGCTCATTTTTTTTTCAATGGCCACATTGTCGTGTCGTGTAATTATTTTCCTCTTTCCCTCTTGTGGGGTGTTTTGGGATTTTCCAGTTTCCCCCACAACAAGAATCTTTGTATATGGAATGACAGGTGTCCAGTTATTTCTGATATACATTCCTAGAAGTAGAGTTGTTATCGCAAAGATCTTTAAAGTGAGAGGAGACTCTTAATCTCTTTATGAGACATCTAGCAGACATCTCAGATTTTCTGAGAAATCTCTTAGGTACTCAGACCGTCTAGGGACCCAGAAATATGACTACACGCAGTTATCACAATCAGAGTTGCACGTTTCTATTGGAAATGTGCTCATAGTCATGGCAACAGATTCTAAAGCCTTAGAAACATTGTAAGACCCTCTGTTTAAACAACAGATTCATTGTAGCTGAGAAATTCCAAGCTGGTAACGGTGAATGTTCAGACAAGGCCCAGTTTGGTGCTGGAAAATAAGATTCACCCACGTAAGTTGTCTGAATTCAACACCTTATCAAAGCAAATTCTTCCACCAAGGTTTATAATTCAGAATGATGTCTTTGCTTTCATGGTTTCATGGTAAAGAAGGCGTCTTTAACTCTTTCTCGGATTCCTCTTGTTAACGATGCAGACTTGGGCTTTTAAAGCCGGGCTCTGGAAATTCATCAGGTGGCCCTTGAAGTAAAAAACAGATTGAGCCAAAAAGAGAAAGTAAATTAATGCGATCTTAATTAACAACAGCTGAATACATAGCAATATAATTTCTCCTCATTGAAGAATAGAAATTTTTAATAGATACTGCAATAGTCAATTCCAAAAAGGCTTAAGTCAATTCATTCTTCCATTGGGAGGGAGCCTCATGGTTTTGCCAGAACTGCAGGCAATTCCTGGAGGTAATTACCTTGTTTACTTTTTGACAATGTGATAGGAGACACACATGATTCGCATATTTTATGCTTAAAAAGGGCTTTATTGAGATAAAATTGACTTGTGATAAACTGCATACATTTAAAGTATCCAGTTTAGTATATTTTCACATAAATATATATTTTTCACACACTCATGAAACCATCTCACTGATTCAGATAAACACATCCATCATCACCAGTTTCTTCCTACGCCGTTGTAACTCCCCCAACCCTTCCTGCTCGTGCCCGCCAGGCACAGACAGATCAGCTTTCTTTTTTTTTTTTTTTTGGTCTTTTTGTCTTTTTCTAGTGCTACGTGTGCGGCATATGGAGGTTCCCAGGCTAGAGGTCTAATCGGAGCTGTAGCCACAGGCCTACACCAGAGCCACAACAACACCGGATCCAAGCCGCATCTGCAACCTACACCACAGCTCACGGCAACGCTGGATCCTCAACCCACAGAGCAAGGCCAGGCATCAAACACACAACCTCATGGTTCCTAGTCGGATTCGTTAACCACTGAGCCGCGACAGGAACTCCAGATCAGCTTTCCTAGCTACCTCGGCTACGGTGTCCTCAAGGCCATCAGGTGCTCCCCGTCTCTGCTTCGGCAGTGTAATTTTCACAGCCCTGTGGAGGACCATTTGGCAGTGTGACAAGGTGACAAGTGCACAAACGGGGAACCAGCCATCCCCCTTCTGGGAAAGAATCTTATCAACACTGCAATATCCATGCAAAATGTCCCAGGTACCAGAGAGTCACTTCGATTGTAGGAACGAATGCTGGAATCTCCCTAAATATCCATCAGTAGACACAAGAGGAAATAATTGCCCAAACGATGGAGTACTATACAGCCAGGAAAGAGAATGAGGAAGTTCTCTGTGTTCCGACACAGGAATTACCCCCAGATACAATGTAAAGGGGGAAGTGTGTGTGCAGAGCAGTGGCTGGTATGCGTGCCTCTCCGTCTTTGAGGACCTTCAGGAGAGCCATGACCCTGACCCTGCCCCTCTAATCCCATCCCACCCCACCCCCACCCCCGCACCAGGAAAGAGGAGGAAGCATCACCTGACTGGCAGATGGGGGGTGGTATTAAGCCTCTTTCTCTCTCTTTGATTTGTTGATGTGGTCCACTCATCTCCTCTGTCTCCAGGGTTAGGGGATCTCCTGGGAGAAGTCCCGCTGCCCACCTGCAAGGGGTCTGCCTGCCCAGCGGTGGTTCTCAGTACCAGACAGCTCACACCTGAGGTGAAAGCCATAGTCTCCATGCCAGCTTTTCCAATAATGACAAAGACCTTTTGCTCTTCACCCGCCTGCCCAGCTCAGGTTGTGTCCAGGTAGGTCGTTTACTGGATCCCCAGTAAGCAATGAGATTGTGTTCCGATAGTTTATTTTATTTATTTATTTATTTAGTCTTTTGGCCTTTTCTAGGGCGGCTTCCCGTGGCATATGGAGGTTCCCAGGCTAGGGGTCCCATCGGAGCTGTAGCCTCTGGCCTACACCAGAGCCATAGCAATGCAGGATCTGAGCCAAGTCTGCGACCTACAACACAATTCACGGCAACGCCGGATCTTTAACCCGCTGAGCGAGGCCAGGGATCGAACCCACAACCTCATGGTTCCTAGTCGGATTTGTTAACCACTGCGCCACCCCGAGGGAACTCCTGTATTCCAATAGTTTATATACCTGCTAAACATGCATTTTACAAGGTATGTGTGTATTTCGTGTGTGTGGTAAAATACGCAACTTAAAACCTAGCATCTTAACCACCTTGAAATCACAGCAGTATTAAATGCATGTGTTCACCTGTGGTGCAAGCATCATCACCATCCATCCCTCTTTTCATTTTGTAAAACTGAAACTTTAGGAGTTCCTTGGTGGCACAGGGGGTAGAGGGTCTGGCATTGTCGCGGAGGTGGCACGGGTCCAGTCCCTGGCCTGGGAACTTCCTCATGCCACAGGTGCAGCCTAAATAAATAAATAAACTCAGGAGCGGTTGAAAGGGGCTTGAGAGGTGTAACAAGACACTCCTTTCACTCTAAAAACCCCCAGAAACTTTATAGCTATTAACCAGTGTGCCTCCAGTCTCTCTTGCCCCGGCTCTCGGCTTCCCGTCTATGATTTTGAAACTCTACGTACCTCGTCTAAGCGGAATCATACAGTATTTGTCTTTTTGTGGACTGGCTTATTTCACTAAGCATCATATCCTCAAGTTACATCCATGTTGCAGTGTGTGTCTAAAGACTGAATGATTCATTCCACTTTAATTCAGTGGAACTGCACTTGAATCCCACTGTCTGGATATCCACCTTGCACTTATCCATTCACCCATCGATGGACCCTTGGGCTGCTTCTATGCTTTAACTACTGGGCACAATGCTGCTGGGAGCATGAGTGTGCAAATATCTCTTTGAGTTTCTCCTTTCACATCCTTTGAGTACACACCCAGCAGCAGCGTAGTGGATCAGAGGGCACATTCCTTTTTAAACTTTTTGAGGACTCTCCCTAGGTTTTCCCCAGTGGCTCTACCATTTTTTGTTCCCACCACAAGTGCCCCAGGGCTCTGACCTCTTACATCCTCACCAGCGCTCGCCGCTTTTGGGGTTTTGGAGAGTAGGCATCCTAAGGGGTGAGGTGGGCATCTCATTGTAGTTGTGGTTTCCATTTCCCTGACGACGAGGGATATTGAGCATCTTTCAATGTACTTATTGGTTATTCATATGTTATCTTTGGGAAAATGTCTGTCCCAATCTTTGGCCTATTTTTCTTTGATTTTTTTTTTTTTTTTTTTTTTTGTCTTTTTGCTATTTCTTTGGGCTGCTCCCGCGGCATATGGAGGTTCCCAGGTTAGGGGTTGAATCGGAGCTGTAGCCACCGGCCTACGCCAGAGCCACAGCAACGCGGGATCCGAGCCGCGTCTGCAACCTACACCACAGCTCACGGCAACGCCGGATCGTTAACCCACTGAGCAAGGGCAGGGATCGAACCCGCAACCTCATGGTTCCTAGTCGGATTCGTTAACCACTGCGCCGAGATGGGAACTCCTGATTTTTTTTTTTTCTTTTTTTTTTTTTAGAGCTGCACCTGCAGCATATGGAAATTTCCAGGCTGGGGTGGAATCGGAGCTGCAGCTGCTGACCTGTGCCACAACCACAGCAACACAGGATCGGAACCGAGTCTGCAACCTACACTACAGCTCACAGCAACACTGGATCCTTAACCTACGAGCAAGACCAGGGATGGAACCTGAATCCTCATGGATAATAGTCGGGTTCATTACTGCTGATCCACAGTGGGAACTCCCTCTTTTGCCTGTTTTTGAACCAGATAGTTTGGGGTTTTTTTGTTTGTTGTTTGTTTTCTGCTTTTTTTTTTTTTTTTTTTTTTTTTTTTTGCCTTTTTGCCATTTCTTGGGCCGCTCCCGCGGCATACGGAGTTTCCCAGGCTAGGGGTCTAATTGGAGCTCTAGCCACAGGCCTGCACCAGAGCCACAGCAATGCTGGATCCTTAACCCACTGAGCAAGGGCAGGGACCGAACCCGCAACCTCATGGTTCCTAGTCGGATTCGTTAACCACTGCGCCATGACAGGAACTCCTGTTTTCTGCTTTTTAGGGCCACACCTGTGGCATGTGGAGGTTCCCAGGCTAGGGGTCTAATCAGAGCTACAGCTGCCGGCCTACACCACAGCCACAGCAACGCAGGATCCAAGCTGCATCTGCAACCTACACCACAGCTCATGGCAACACCGGATCCTTAATCCACTGAGCGAGGCCAGGGATTGAACCTGTAACCTCATGGTTCCTAGTCAGATTGGTTTCCACTGTGCCACGATGGGAACCCTTTTTTTCTTTCTTTCTTGATTTTTAATGTAAGCATTTATAAATATAACTTTTCCCTTAGCACTTCCTTTGCACATCCCGTAAGTTTTGGTACATTGTATTTTCAGTTTCATTCATCTCTTAAGCATTTTTTAATTTCTCATGTGACTTCTTCTTTGACCCATTTGTTGTTTAAAGTGTATTGTTTAGGAGTTCCTGCTGTGGCACAAGGGGTTAAGCATCTGATCGCAGTGACTTGGGTCACCGCAGAGGCTCAGGTTTACCCCTGTCTGCTCAGGGCGTTCAAGGATCCAGCATTGCCACAGCTGTCGTATGGCTTGCAGCTGCAGCTCAGATGCAATCCCTGGCCTGGGGTCTTCCATATGTCATGGGTGCAGGCATAAAAAAATAAAAGAAGGTAAAGTAAAATAAAGTCTATTTTGTCTGATATTAGTATAGCCACCCTTTTTTGCTTACTATTTGCTTGGAATATCTTTTTCCATCCTTTCACTTTCAACCTGTTTGTGTCTTTGGATCTCAAGCGAGCCTCCTGTAGCATATATAGCTGGATCATGTGTTTTTAACCCATTCTGATAGTCTCTGTTTTTTGATTGGTCAGTTTATAATTAGTGGTGGGGTTCTCTTGTGGCACAGCAGGTGAAGGACCTGGTGTGTCACTGCAGCAGCTTGGGTCACTGCTGTGGAGTGGGTTCAATCCCTGGCCCAGGAACTTCGATATGCATGGGCATGGCCAAGAAAATAAATAAATACGGTAATCACTGGTAAGGAGAAGCTTCCTTCGGGCAATGTGCTGTTTGTTTTCTGTGTGTCTCATGGCTTTTTTGTCCCTCGTTTCCTGCATTACTCTCCTCTTTTGTGATTAGGTGATTCTTTTTGTAGTGAAATGTATAAATTCCTTTCTCATTGCCTTTTGTGTATATTCTATAGCTCGTTTCTGTGTTGTTGCCATGGGGGTTACATTTAGCGTCCTGAAGTTATAACAGCGAATTTAAATGTATACAGGCTTAACGTACAAAACTCTGCTCCTTTATAGCTCTGTCCTCACCTCTTCCACGTCAAAATCATGAAATTCCATCCTTAAACATTGTTGTTGTGTGGGACCCAGCTTGGTCATGCTTACGCTCTTGGCCAGCAGTGTCTGAGGCGCTGGCCTGGGCCTGGGTCTCTCGGAGTGAGTACCCCTGGCTTTTCCTCCATCAGGGCCAGTGCTGTGGCTGGGCTAGTCTTGTGCTTCTCATTACGCTCGCAGGAAGCACTTCAGCAAAAAACCATCAGGGAACTTTGAGGAACAATTTTTTTTTCGTCTTTTGTCTTTTCAGGGCCGCACTCATGGCATGTGGAGGTTCCCAGGCTAGGGGTCCAATCGGAGCTATAGCCGCTGGCCTGCACCGCAGCCACAGCAACGCGGGGTCCGACTGCGTCTGCGACGTACACCATAGCTCACGGCAACACCGGATCCTTAACCCACTGAGAGAGGCCAGGGATCGAACCCACAACCTCATGGTTCCTTGTCGGATTTGTTTCCGCTGCACCACAACGGGAACTCCTTTGAGGAACTATCTTTATTACTTCAGGTCCTGGGGGGTACACAGCACATCCGAGGGCCACGCAGTGAGGCTGTGGGAGAGAAGGTGAGAGAGGGAGGGGGGACCTGGGGCTTGGCCCTTACTGGGGTCCAAGAATGGTATCCGGGGTTTTGTGGGTCACTCCTCATTGAAACACAAGAGCAGGGGTTACGGTGTGGCAGAGTGGCGGTCGGGTCCCTCCCTACCAAGCGGTCAGTTTTCTAGGTCTCCCACAGGGTTCTGAAACGGGAACTTCCGGGGTGTGGGAGGCCCAGCTCCTGAACTGGTTGGTTTGGTAGAAGCTGTTTTATACAGTTGGCGTTTTAGTTAAAGTGGATGTCTTTTGGAGTTCCCTTGGGTGCAGCCAGTTAAGTATCCAGCATAGTCACGGCAGTGGCACAGTCATGCTGCTGGGGCACAGAGTCAATCCCTGGCCCAGGAAATTCTGCATGCTGGGGGCGTGGCCCCCCCAAATAAATAAATAAATAAATTAATAAATTAAATGGATGTCTCTTGAAATGGGTATCTCAGCCCTTACGCTACAATGAAAAGCTTAATGTTGGGTACTTCAATGTACTTGTATTCCTAAACACATAAACGAATAATTCTTTCAAATGCATCATTATCCCAAATTATGTAGAAAGCAGGATTTGGAATTACGAACTAAAGTTACAGTAATGTTTTTTTCTTTAAATATATTGGTCTCGGAGTTCCCATCGTGGCGCAGCGGAAGCGAATCCGACTAGGAACCATGAGGTTGCAGGTTTGATCCCTGGCCTCGCTCCGGGGGTTAAGGATCCAGTATTGCCATGAGCTGTGGTGTAGGTCGAAGATGAGGCTCGAATCTGGTGTTGCTGTGGCTGTGGTGTAGGCTGGTGGCAACAGCTCCGATGAGATCCCTAGCCCGGGAACCTCCATATGCTGCAGGTGTGGCCCTAAAAAAGACAAAAAAAAAAAGACTCACAGTGAAGTAACCCCTCCCCCGCCTGTCTCCCTCCCCGTCCTCTCCTTGCCCCTCTTGGGCACACACACTTGGGTGCTCACGCACACTCGCAACGAACCTCTATGAGTTCCCGGTGTGTGCTTCCCGGCTGCCTTAAGGGGCACACAGGCAGACAGAGGTGTATACTTTTTTCTACCTCTATTTCTCCGAGGGCAGCTCACCGCCAATGGCTCTGCATTGTGATTTTTTTCCTCAACATTGTATGTTGCAACAGTTTTCAGATTGGAACTGAGAGGACTTCCTCCTTCCCGCCTCGTATTCCCTCGCTCGGGGCGCTGCCATCCCTCTGCTTTGCTTCTGCTGTTGAAGTGACTGGCTGGCTCCCGCGGCGTCTTGCGTGGATGTTTCAGGGCTGATAAGATACGTTCTGAGCAGGGGGCAGGCTGGTTCACGGCTGGATGTGCGGCCGCGAATGGCCCTCCAGGAAGCCACACGAACCACCTCCCGGAGCATCGGGCGCCTGGTGGTCGTCCGCCCTGCCCACCCCTGCGACACCCATACACTTGGGTTTGAGCTGGTCTCGTGAACACTTTCTGCGCATCTTTTGAATGTAATGCCCCAAATTTCTCCCCCAGGGCCTCTCCTGTCTCCTCGCAGGCCTTCCCTGGCTGAGAAAGAGTGTGGTCTCCAGCAAGGTTAGTGTCTATTTCTTTCTTTCTTTCTTTGTCTTTTTAGGGCTGCACCCGCAGCATATGGAGGTTCCCAGGCTAGGGGTCCAATCGGAGCTGTTGCTGCCGGGCTACACCACAGCTGCAGCCACACGGGATCCGAGCCGCGTCTGCGACCTGCACCACAGCTCATGGCAACGCCAGATCCTTAACCCACTGATTGAGGCCAGGGATCAAACCCGCATCTTCATGGTTCCTAGTCGGATTCTTTAACAGCTGAGTCACGAGGAGAACTCCTTTCCCTCTCTGGGGGTCTCTCTCGCTCCCCCCGCCCCGCCCCCGCCACACTCAGCCAGCCCTCAGCTCTCAACTTCCCTAAAACAGGAACCCTTCCCAGTTGCCACCTCCTGGCCTTGGCCCAGCTCTTCCCTCTCCCACACTGTCCCTTCCAGGTCTGTGCAAGGGTCTGGGGTCCCCCACCCATCGTCCCCTCCTTGGCGGGCACTCTCTGTGCCTGCGGACTCTGCCGCGTCACCCCAGCCCCAGACGGGCACCTGGAATGTGCATTTACTTGCTCCCCGTGCCTCCTGGGCCTCCCAGGAATGTCGGCCCCTTGGGGACCGCCTTGGCCACCTCTCCCCACCCCCGCCCCAGACAGCAGGGATGGGGGAGGGTTGGAGGGTCCCATCTGTGCTTGTCCCACATTGACTGTGGCCTCCCTTCCTGTGCCAGGAGCCTGAGGACGGCTGGGTCCTGGGTCTCCCCAACCAGGCTCTCCCCTTGGTCCCCCCACCCTCTGCCTCTCTCCTGCTCTGGGGCGACTCCTTCCCTTAAAGGAATTTTCCTGCTGTGACCAGCAAGTTACTGAGGTGGAACCCTTGGCAGTGCCCGAGCTGGTGACCTTGGCAGGACCTCACACGTCTCCCTCCTCCTGCAGGAATAGCAGTGACCGCCAAGGCGCCCCGGCAGCACCCCCGGGCCCCCATGTCCCCTCCTCCTGCCCTTCGCCTGCTGGCCCATAGGAAACCGACCGGCCGAGGGTCCCTGCCTCCGGCAGCCTCCTCCCTCTGCTCCGAGAACCCCAGCCCACCCCATCGGCAGCAAGGTTGGTGGTCTCGGTACCCTGGCACTTTCCAGCCCAAATCCATCCTCTTCGGTCCATAAACTTCTGCCTGGATTGATTTAAAACTTCCGTCTGGGAGCCACTGCAGCTCAGTAGGTCAAGAATCCGACTGCAGGGGCTGGAGTCGCTGTGGAGGCGCAGGTGAGATCCCCGGCCTGGCGCCGTGGGTTAAAGGCTCTGGTGTCACTGCAGCTGCAGCACAGGTCACAGCTGCGGCTGGGACTCAGTCCCTGGCCCAGGAACTACCGTGTGCTGCGGGTGGGGCCGTAAAAAACCAGAAAACAAAAAACCCAAGTTCCATCTGGTTCTCAGCCCCCCCTTCCTTCCTGCCCCATGCTCTGCAGAAGGAACTGGTGGGAGCCCACCTGCCACTGCACCCCCGGCGGGGTCCCCCCCCCCGATGTTCCTGGGGAGGGTCTCCTGGCGTCGCTGTCCCCCTTCCCTTCCTCCTTGCTCCCCAGTGCTTGGGGGGCCCATCCCACCCCCATCTTCGGGACAGGGCCTTCCCCACCCACTGCAGCTGCTGGTGCAGACGGTCCAGGACTTTCCTGCAGGGCCTCAGACCCCTCCCCTCTTGGCTCCTTTGGGGCCCCTCCCTCAGCTCGGAGGAGTGGATTCACCAGGGTTCCCCCTTCCCTCCCAGGGACTCTACCCTTCCCTGAATGCTGGGCCAGGGTTCCCCGGGTGGAGGAGAGTCGGCTTGTGATGAGCGGGGCCAGCTCTGTGCACAGACCACGGGGCCCCTCTGTCCCCACTGCGCCTGTGCATGGAGCTGAAACTCTGACCGGAGACCCCCCTGCCCCCACCCCCAGTAAGGCCTGTTAGGGGAGGCCGGGCGGGTTCACCATCACCCTTTGCAGGCGAGGAAACTAGGGCGAGGTGTCTGGCTTGCCCCAAGGCCCTTCCAAAGCTCAGGCCCACAGGGGAGAAGGGGGCAGGGGGTGCTGGGGGGCCGGACGCAGGGATTTGACCCAGAACCAGACCCAGGAGGCTGAGAAAGCCGCAGCTGGCCCATTCCTGCTCCCCAAATAAATCACTCCACGGCCACTTTTGAAATCAGCTTTATATCAAACTATAAAAACCCAGGTCTTTTTCTGAGTACATACATACAAAAGCAGTACTACCAAAAAAATAATAATAACATCAAACACGCCACTCCTATAAATGTACAAAGGCCTTTGTACACCATTTACACGGCCAGTTTCTGGCCACAGTACCTGGAAAGGGGGGGACAGGCCCTCGAGAACTGACACCCCTGCAATGCTCTCAGAGGCAGGGTCGCGCCCAAGTCGGATCTGCCCCCTCATGCTGAGCGCGCCTTCCAGGCAAGCAGAGGCCCAGGAGGGTAACTGAACCCACGTTTTCCTGGGGAAGAACAAGGCACCCCATGGGGCGGTGGATGGATGGAGGCTGTGTTGGGCAAAATAATGCCCCCGAAAATGCCCCCATCCTACCCCCAGACCTGTAACTATGTGAGGCCCATGGCAATGAGGCATCAAGGTGTCAGGTGGAATTAAGGTTGCTGGTCAGCCGGCCTTAACATCGGGAGAGGAGGCTGGACTGTCTGCGTGGCCAAGGGTCATCGCGAGGGGCTTAAAGCGGAAGCGGAGGCAGAGGAGGATGCCGGGCGGTGAGCCGCCACGTCCGGCTTTGAAGATGGAAGGGGCTACGAGCCAAGACGTCTGGGCAGGTGGCCTCGAAAAACTGGAAAGGTGAGGAAATTCCCCGAAGGAGCTTCCAGAGGGAACCAGCCTGGCCGAAACCTTGGCTTCAGCCCGCTAGACCCATGTCAGATGTCGGACCTCCAAACGGAAAGACGAGTTCTTGTCTTAAGCTACGAAGTTGGTGAAAAGTCGTGGAAGTGGCAGTTGGAACTAAAACAGGCCGCGGGGCCAGGGCTCCAGCTTGCCCTGCCCAGACCTCAGCCTGAGCTCCAGCGGAGGGCCCACGGGGCACCCCTGCGCCCGTCCCCGGGGGTGGGGGGGAAGGCACGAGTGGGGGAGGGCAGCAGAGAGGAGACTCAGGAGGTCCTCGGACCCCCGGGGCCTGTTCTCAGGGGAAGGAGGGGCATCAGAGAGGGGTCGGGGTCTGCGCCGCGGCGGGGCTGGCTCTGGCCCCAGCTTGCTGTGTGATCCCACAGGCTCCTTTCCATGCCCCAGATCAGAGCTCATCTTTTTCTTTTTTCCTTTCAGTTCTGTCTTCCATTCCACACACCTGCTGAGCCCAGCTCAGAGCAGCCCTGGACCAAAGGAGGCAGGAGCGGGGAGGCTGGGGGCAGGGGGCTTGGGGCGCTGGGAAGGCGCTTCAACCCAGCCATGAGGAGGACCCCCACAAACAGGCAGAGAGCCAGGATCTCTGACCCCTGGCCGCTCCCCAGCCCGGCCCCTCCTTCAGGACACGCAAGATCAACACTCATTCACAGAGAGTTTCTCAGGCGTGGCCTCCGTGGCTCCCACAGCAGGTGCTCCTGCCCCCACAGGAGGGGTAAACAAACCAGGGCCTGTCCAAGTCCAGCGCCTTGGCCACCGCTGCGCAGCAGCAACAGCAGCAGCAACAGCAGGAGGCAGGATGCCTATGCCGGGCTGTGAAGGGCTGTGAAGCTGACGGGGCCCGAACGGCTCCGTGCCCGAGGCTCACCAGGAGCTCACACGCGGCTCACACGCAGGCCAGGCCGCGGAAAAAGCTAACCAACATTTATAAGTGAAAATAGGGGCTTGGAGGGCTCGTGCGCCCCCGTGTTGATGTCCAGGATGCTTCGGATGCTCTTGACCTCACTGCTGGACAGGTTCCCCTTGATGGCCAAGATGGCGCTCAGGTGGCCTTTGCTGGTAAGGAGAGTGTCCATCAGTCCAGCCCCCTTGCCAACACCCCTGCTGGCTCCCCTTCCCAGCTCCCCAGACTCCTGGCCGGAGCCCCAGGACCCCGCAGCCAACCCCCTGCCCACGAGGTGGCATCGCTCTCCTTTGCCCACTGTGCTCCAGGGGCCCGGCCACCTTGCGTCCTAGAGTGTGAGCCAGGTGCCCGGCCGCCTCCGGCCCTTGCACCGGTGTTCCTCCAGGAATGCCCTTCTGCGTGCTCCTGAGGCGACCGCCTCCTTCTCACCCTTTAGGGCTCAGCTGAAACGTCACCTCCCGGAGCGGCTGTCAATCTCTAAAGGCAGCACCTCCTGGGTGAACAGCCTCTAAGTCTTTGCAGCTGAACTCCTTTGCCGGCCTGCTCGTCATGGCTCTAACCCTCAGGGACTAAGCAGCACAAGGGAGGACAAAGACCTGGTCCGTCTTTACTTCACCTCATCCTAGTGCCTAAAGCAGAGCCTGGCACCTAAGAGGAGACACTCAGTAACTGGTGGGACGGGAGGCTGGCTGGCTGGCTGGCTGGCTGGTGGATGGATGAATAAGGTGGATGGGTAGATAGGCGGGTGGATGGATGGATAGATGGATGGGAGGCTGGACAGGTGGCTGGGCGGAGGGATGGAGAAAGACGGACAGGTGGCTGGGTGAGTAGATGGGTAGACAGGTGGATGGATGGATGGTGAGTGTGGAAGTGGACGGGGCAGTGGATCAGCCAGGGGCCGGACTAGGCTAAGCTGGGACGGTCCGACTCAAGGCCTGCTCAACCTTGACCACCCACATCAGAAGACAGCCCGCAGAAACACTTCTCCGGGCTCACCAGATCCCTAGGCAGCCTGAGCCTCCACTCCCAGGGCACAGGTCATGCCCCCTGGGACCCCTAGGCTGAGTGGTGGACCCCAGCTTCACTACTGACTTGCCGTGGTGTCCAGAGGCCCCTGGTCTCTGGTCTGTTTCCCTCCGCGGGGCAGCGTCTAAAGGCTAAGCGTGTGGGCTGGGGACCCGGCCGGGCCGGCTTTGTCACCCCAGCTGTGCTGCCCTGGACACATTCCTCAAGCGCCCCAGGCCTCACGTGTCAGATGGGGATGAAAACTGTCAGCCTCATAGGCTGCGGCGAGGGTCAAGTGACGCCACCGTAAAGATCCAAGCGCGGTGGCTGGCGTGCCATCGGCACTCAGTAAAGGGACCGCGTCGTGGTGGCAGCCCTGAGCTCTAGCCACCTGGCAGGGCGGATCCTGGCAGCCCCAGGCTCCGACCACAGGGGGCTATGGCAGGGCCATGCTGCCAGCTCAGGTCCTCTGGGGCCCTTGTTCTCACCTGAAGTCAGGGTACCAGGTGGCATAAGTGGCTACCTCGATCTTGATGGCACTGGGGTCCTGCAGGCGAATGATCTCGGCGAGTGTGGGGAGGGCACGATGCAGCCAGGTTGCGGGGGAGCCCTGCGAGCACAGGCCTGGTTGAAGGAAGGGTTGTCCTTTCCCTGAAGGTCCCCCAGGGGGCCCAGAGAGGCTCAGGTCAGACTTGATTGGGTGTGGAGAGGCCCAGAGGGGCCATCCTGGAGGAGGAGGGCAGCCCGTCCATCCCTCCATCCCGGGGCATGGGGGAGCAGGGCGGAGAGAGGGGTGGGCGGGGCTTACATTCTCCGTGCAGAAGTTCTGGATGAGCTCCGCGTTCGCCAGGATGTGCCCCGCCAGCTGCTGCTGCTGCTCCGGCGTCCTGAGGACCAGGCGCCGCTTGCTGAGGCGGATGATGTACTCCTTCACCAGGTGCAGGTGTATGACCTCCATGAGCTCCTGGGCGGGCGAGCAGGCGGGGGCACGTGAGCCAACCAGGCAGGGGACTCGCCTCCTCCCCGGAAGCCTCCCAGCCTCCAAGCCCGGGGTCCAGGAGGGGCGGGTGCCAGAGCAAAGGAGAGCATCCGGGCGTGCACCCAGGTGCATGCCCTCGCGGCTACGCATGCGCGGGTTAGCGCAGGCGGCGGGATCCCCACGCCCGCCCCCCCACAGCCCAGCACCCCCTCACCTCCCGGAAACAGTCATGCAGTTCCTCGAACTCGGGCAGCCGTTCCCTCACAGCACAGATGATCTGCTCCAGGGTCTGCGCGGGGGCTGCCCAGCGGGTCTGCGAGAGCTTCTTAAACAGCGGCTGGAAAGAAGGGAGGATGTCTGGCCACGCCCTGCAGGGGAAGGGCCGGCGCGGCGGACACGCTCACAGACACACGCAGGGACACACGCGGCCCAGTACAGGGGGCGAGGGACTGTCAAAGACTCCTGCGGACGCGAGGGAAAACGCGGGTCCCTGCTCACAGGCAGGAAGCGGAGGCAGGCTCCTTCCCCCCTTCCCCCAGGCCGGCCTGCTGCGACTCTGCAGCAAGGACAGCCTTTGCCTGCCCCGAGGCGGCCTCGTCCACCGCCTCCCTCCTTAAATAAATAAATTCCTGCATAAACAAAGCCTTGTGCTTGGCTGGGCCTATGAGGCCCCTGCCAAGTCATCCAGGGTCACTGCCTGGCCACCCACAGCCCCCGGGCGCTGGGGACGAGGCAGCTCCCACGGAGGGCGGTTTCCGGGGACTGCTCCCCATCCTCTGCTAGAGGCACCCACGGGTTTCTGCGGATTTCTCAGCTCCCACAGAGGCGGAGGTGGCTGCCCAAGGCACTGAGCGTCACAGCGGGGGATGGGCACGGGGAGGGGCGCGGGCGGGAGGATGTGGGGGAGCTGGAGCGAAAGTATGTGCAGACTGGCTTGGGTCTAAATGAGGGAGGGATGCTGAGGCTTCTTGTCTGCCCCCCAGGGCCCTGGGCAGCCCTCGGAGGCCCAGCCCCGGGCGGAAATGGGGGAGTGCGGTGGTCAAGAGTCCCCCCCCCCACCCTGTGGACCCTTCACCTGGGCAGCACCAGCCTCACTACAGCTGGGCCCACACCGTGCCTTCCAAACCCCGGGTTTCGCTTCTGCCATTTCCACCCCCAGCCCCCTCCCAGGCCGCCCCATCGCCCTCCGGCCCTGGGCTCAGCAGGTGCCACAGCTGCAGCTACCTTCAGGTCCCCAAACAGGCCCTGAAGCAGGGTATCAAAGCCACGACTCTTGAGCTCATTCAGGGGGTTCAGCAGGTGGCTCAGGAGGTCCTGTGCTGTCTGCCACTTCTGCTCCATGAACATTCTGGAAGGACAGGGAGGCAGGGAGGTCACTCCAGCCCTGCCCAGCCTGCAGCTCCATACCCAGAGAGCCTCGTAGCCCTGGGCAAGTCTTCCTAAGCCATCTCCGCACTCTAGAACCCTCAATGGCTCCCACTTCCTGCGGGAGCAAGTCCGAGTCATCCCATCCATGGCCCCTCGGCAGGGGCTGGCCTCCTTGACCCCAGCACCTAACTCCTAACACCACACCCTCTGCTGACCGAGGGCAAGGCTCAGCCTCTGCACAGCTCAGCCTGTTCATCTGCTTAATGGCCATAATCACTGCACCGCCTTGACAGGGCCTCTTAAGGAGAAAACAGCCCGTGTTCGTGAGAGCCCGACCCCAGCACTATATCAACACCTGTTGCTGCTGCCACAGGCCCCGTCGTTTCCTCACCGCTCCGTCCTGCCCGGCCTGCTCGATTTAATTCAGCGTCTCGGCTTAAGCTGCTCCCGCTGCCCTGCCTCCCCTTCACCTCTCAGCTACCCTGGCTCTCCAGCAGGCAGGCGGCCCCCACGATTCCCGCTCCCACAAACCCCTCCCAGCGCCCTCACCGGAAGGACAGGCAGTTGTTGATGTTGGCGATGACATTGGCCCTGTAATTTCCCAGATGTTTGCTGCTCTCCAGAAAATCATCAAAGGCGCGCTGGTAGCTGGTGAAACCGGAAAGGGTACAAGGAGGACTGGCTCAAACACGGGGACAAAAGCAGCCTCTGGCCTGCCCTGCCCAACCAGGCGCCCTGGGTTGATGGGGTGCTTTTCCAGGCCCCAAGCCTGGGGGGGTGGCGGGCAGGGGTGGGGCACACTATCCCTAAGCCGCCTGTAACTGGCTTCGCAGGCTAAGGCCAGTGCGGCCAGTGCTCCAGCCCAGCTCTGCTGCCCCCCCCGCCCCCCACCAGAGCCGGAAGACTGGAAGAGCAGTGGGTGGGTGGAGGCCGAGGTGTCCTCAGAGGCGGGGAGGGAGGCAGCCAGGGGAACTGTGAGGGCGAGAGCAGGGGCGTCACCTGAAGGGCTGGCAGGGCCAGTCCCTCGTGGTCACCTTCCCTGAGCTGCAGGCTGCTCTGCAGGGGGCTTCGCTGAGCGGGGGGGTCAGATCACCCGAGGCTCTCAGGGCCCAGGTGGGTGGTGCAGGGGGGTGATCTTGCTCAAAATGCCAGATGCCCTGGGGGCAGGGAGGGGGCACTGATCCAGCCTGGATGGCCTCCCAGGGCACAAGGGGAGGGCAGGGGCAGGGGCTCTGAGCGAGGCAGCTGCAGGGAGCCCCTCCCGCGGGCGCACACGCCCATCCCCCACCTCCTGAGGACCGCAGCCAGCTCCACCTGCAGCACACGCTTCATCTGCGCACCCACGTCAGGCGTGATCTCCTCGGCCTTGGCCTGGCCCTGGGAGATGATCTGCAGGGTGAGAGGGGAGCTGAGCGGGAGCCCCCCCGCCCCCGGGCTGGGGAGGGGCGGACAAGCAGGAACAGGCTCGCGTCTGCACACAAGGACGCGGGCTCTGTGCCTGCTCACGCACGGGCTGTACCGGTGCTCGAGGCGGCCTGTGCTACCTGGATGATGTCTATGGCCAGCTCACTGTGGCAGTGGCCGTCCAGCTTCTGGGGAGCCGCATCCTGGTCCCAGCACTTCAACTCCAGGTCCAGGGCGCGGGCCATCAGCTCCCTCATGCTGGCCTGCGGGGAGGGGGGCTGGTCAGGGTAGCACGAAGCCCACGTGGATGGTGGATGTCCCCGTCAGGCCCCCGGCCCGCGTCCTGTCTGCCCCCGCCCCCCTCCCCCCTCCGCTTCCTTCCCGCCCCTCCTTTGTCCCTGCCCGGTGCCAGCCCTGGACGCACCGCCTCGTTGGAGAAGAACGTGGCCTCCAGCAGCCGGATCTGCTTGGGGGGCAGGAGGCTCCCAAGCCCGACTCCCTGCAGCTCGCCCGCCAGCTTGGGGCTGTTGATGACGTCTCTGCGGGCAGAGGGGGGCCAGCACGAGGAGGATCAGCACCGTCCCTCGGGCAGAGCCCACCTCCTCAGCCACCCGCAACCCCATCGCCTTTCCTCCACCAGATCCCATCCCTGCTTCTCCATCTCGGAAGCTGGGTCCTCCCGCTGCTCATCGGGATCCAGGCCCCACACCTGGGACTCAGCACACCAGCCTTCGCCTTCTCACCCCCACCCATTCCTGCTCTAACATACGCCCCCCAGAATCCATCAGCCTCAAGCCACCCGCTGCCCAGCCGCCACCATCTGTCACCTGGCTCCTTACAGGGCCTTCCTCCCTGGCCCCCAGCGATCCCTCCTCCACCCGGCAGGGAGAAGCACCTTTCGGATCTGATCTCCCTGCTCCAAGGACCCTCCTCTTACACAGATAAATGCAGCTCCTACGGCAGCTCTCTGCCTCCTTCCCAACCCACCCCCCTGGGCTGCAGGCCTGCTGGCCATGGGCGTCCTGCCAGCCCTGCATCCCCTTCCCCCCAGGCCAGCTCTGCTGCCCCCAGAGGTGGACCAGTCCAAGCAAGAAAGGCTGACCCCAACCCCACCCCAACTGCTTCCAGAGGCATATCTCCTTGTCCTTGCGTCTCAGAGTCCCCTGGAGATTGCTCAGCCCCGGCAGGTCCTCAGGGACTTTGGCTGCCTAGAGTCTCAAGAGTGGCCCTCTCTGCCCTTCTCCCAGCTGGACCCACTGTGTCCCTTTCTTCCCCACACTTCTGGCCACACAGGCTTTGACAGAGCCACCCTGGATGGGCCCTCCCCAGGGCTCCGTGCCCAGCTGGCTTCAGTGTCCTGCTGCACTGACCCCCGTGGGCTCCAGACTAAAAGCCCCTAGGGTCACTGGGACAGGAAGGCTGAAGGGGAGAGGTGAGTCAGGACAAGGCATTTCCCGGTGAGTCAGGACAAGGAAGAAGGAACTGGCTCAGGGCTGCCCTGACTTTCCCGCAGCCCCTGCCCTGAGCCGGTTCCCTATTCTCTGCTGACTGCTTACCCTCCACCGCCACCGGGCCTCTCCTCTGGTCTCTGCTGGAGGCTGAGCCACCGCCCAAGGTCCCCCCGAGATCCTCAGACACTGCTCCAGGCCTCTGGCAGGGCTGACCCTCGGGGCTGGGGCAGCCCCTGTAGGAACCCCTGGCCTCTCATGCCCTGGGCATTTCCATGCTGCCATAAAAGTCTCTCCCCGCCCAGCTGGTGCAAATGACTGGCATGCTCACGGCCCATGGGGACGCCTGTGGCTGTACCCGACAGGTACCAGGCATCCTCCATGGGCAGAGCCAGCTTCCTAAAAAGAGCTCCAGACTTCGGGGGCCAGAACCCAGCTCCGCCACGGGCTCGCTGGATGAGCCTGCTCATGGGCATCTGTCCCCATGTGCCTAGTGCAGCCCTGGGAGCACTGCCCTGCCTGGGAGTGCCCCCACAGCCTGCTGGCCCATCCAACACTGGCAGGCTCCCCGCGGCTCCCAGAATGCCTCTCGGCTCAGCTTAGGCCCCGGGAGGTGACCCCCTTTGCGGGGAACGCCATCCTCCCTCCACCTCCCTCCTGGCCTGTCCTCTCTCCTCCCCTGCCCCACTCCCTTACTTCCATCAGACTGTGAGGAGTTCCCCTCATGGTGCAGTGGAAATGAATCTGACTAGGAACCATGAGGTTGTGGGTTTGATCCCTAGCCTTGCTCAGTGAGTTAAGGATTTGGCATTGCCGTGAACTGTGGTGTAGTTTGCAGATGCAGCTCGGATCCCGCGTGGCTGTGGCTGTGGCTGTGGCGTAGTCTGGCGGCTGTAGCTCCGATTAGACCCCGAGCCTGGGAACCTCCATATGCCACAGGTATGGCCCTGAAAATACAAAAGACGAAAACACAAAAACCCCATCAGCCTGCGAGGCGCCTGCGGCAGGCCGGGTCTTGTGCCTCTTCCTTGGAGCTGGCCTCCTCGGGGCACCCACAGCCAGGGCCTCCTCTCCCGCTGCCCTCCCTGCTCTGGACGGTCACTGTGCCTCGCCCTCCACAGACTGGGAACTCCGTAATGAATGATGACGTCCCTGCCATTCTCTGGGCCTCAGTTTCCCCAGCGGCGGAGGCCCAGGAGACGAAGGGCCCAAGTGGGAAGCAGGCCCAGCCCGGCCCTGTCGCTCTGAGTCCAGGCTGGGTCTGTGCGGCGCTCCCGCAAGCGGTGACCCCCCCCCCCCCCCAGCGAGCAGGCCTCCCTGCGCCCCGGGCGCACTCACTTGGGGTAGAGGTTCTGCACCCAGACCAGGAGCATGTAGGTGTCTCGCGGGCACAGCTCGAACTGCGCCACGGCCGCCAGCTGGGCCGCGAAGTACTCGTGGTAGCTCTCGGCATAGGCGGCCACCACGCCGAGCTCGGGGGGGAACAGCGGCTTCAGCCGCTCCACCACGGCCTCCAGGTCCTCCCGCATGGTGCGGCCCATGTGCACGAAGACGCGCTCGGCCTCCGAGCGGCCCTCGGCGTCCGCGGCCGGCCGCCGGCTCATGCGCTCCTCGGCCGCCTGCGCCACGCCGCGCCGCCACGCCTGCAGCCAGCGCCGGGGCCGCGTGGGCGCCAGCGACGCGGGCCCGGGGCCCCCCGCCGCCGCCGCCGCCGCCGCCGCCGCCGCCGCCGCCTCCGCCGCGCGGTCCTCGCGCTCCTGCTCGGCCAGCACCGCCAGCGCCTGGCGCAGCCGCTCGGGCGGCGCCTCCAGCGGCCGGCGCAGCAGGCCCAGCACCTGGTCGCGCAGCAGCAGGTAGAGCGCCTCCACCTTGCTCTGGCGCCGCACCAGCTCCTCCGCGCTCGCGCCGCCCGCCGCCGCCGCCGCCTGCAGCTCCCGCTCCAGCGCCAGCAGCGGCCCCGCCGCCTCCAGCCGCCCGCGCTCCAGGTCCGCCTTGAGCTCCTCCACTGCGACCAGAACGCGGCGTTAGCGGGGCCCCGGGGGCGGCGGCGGCCCGAGAGCGACGCCGGGGACAAGTCCCCTCCCGCGCGCCCACGGGAGAGGAGGCCGGGACCCCAAAAGGAGACGCGGGGCGCCCAAGGGGGCCGTGTCCCCTCCAGCCACCCCAGGCCCCCAGCATCAGAAGGCCGGGAGGGGAAACCCTCCACGCCTACCTTTCCTGGCCTGGCTGTGGCCCGGGTGAGTGGGTCATCCAGTCCCATGAGCCCCAGTCCCCCCCAGACTCCGACTGGCTCTGACCTGGAGCCCCCCGCCGCGTACCTGTGGGCAGCCGGTCGGCCAGCTGGGGCCGGGGCTCAGGCTCGCCTTCTGCCTCCGCTGAGCTGGGCTGAGGCTTCTTCTTCCTCCCTTTGGTGAAGACACTAAACACACTGGCCAGGCCTCTTGACTTCTTCTTCTTCTCCTTCTTAGCAGCCTTGTCCGACTCCCGACCAGGGGCCACCTCTAGGGGCAGCACCAGGTCCTCAGAGGAGGCCTCCGACATGGAAGCTTCTGACTCTGCCTCCGATGCGGAGGGCAACTTCTGGGGGCTTCTGGGGAAGTCGAGGGCCCCTGGCTCAGGCTGCTGGCCTGGAGGGCCGTGGAAGAGAGTCGCCATGCTCAGCATCGCCCAGGCTCAGGCCTGCGGGTTGACAAGGGGAGGGAATGAAAGGGTCCGAGGTCTCCCTGCCCTGCCCCCCCCTTCCCCCCCCCTCCCGGTCCAGCAGGCAGCCAGGCTGGCTTGTTTTCCCCTGTGCGACAGCCAGGGCCTCGGGCGGGCTTCTCCTGGTCCACATGGGCACCAACTCCGATCCTGGACACCGGTCCCTCAGCACCCACAGCCCCTCCCAATAACCACAGCCTCTCCCAGAATTGCCCGAGGCAGGGACGAAGCTGGGGACAGGGGGCCAGGCATCCCAGAGAGGGGAGCCCTTTAACTTCATTGTGGCAAAGGCTTCCTTGACAGCCCACCCTCTGGGCAGGGAGGAGGGACTGCAGGACATGAATACCGTCCTGGGTCCCATGAGACCCTGGGGGAGGAGGCAGAGCACGGGCTGCTGTCCCATTGCCCAGGGCAAGAACGGAGGCCCAAAAGTCACAGAGCCCCAGAGGCGGGGCTGAGGCAGGACTCCAGCCCCAGCGCCATCCTCCATTTGGTCCGGTCCTTCTCACGACTCCCTCAGCTTTGGGCTCACAGAGGAACACTGAGCAGAGACGTGGCTGCTCCCGCTGGCACCACAAGGGAGCAGAGCCCGACCGTGTTCTGGCCTCTGGGCTCCAGTCCACAGGAACCACAGCGCCCCTTCAAACTTCAGGGGCTCTTTCCCAGGGCAGGAGGGACAGTGGCCCAGTGAGGCCCAGGGCTGCCGGAGACCACATGGCAACTCAGACTGGGAAGCCAGACATCCCCGCTCCCGTTGCGCTCTGTCTGCTCCCAAATGGGGTGATGTCATCACAGAAGGTTCTGCTTCCTGGGCCCTTCCTGCGCGGCCCATCCCACACTTCCTCCCTCCCTCCCAGCAGCGGTGATCTTGCCCTCATCTCACGCAACTGGCTCCAAGAGCCTTGAAATGCCGCCTGCAGACAATGGCCCAGAGCACCTGGCGCCAGGTCCCCGCCTCATGAGCTGCATTCAGGGAGGCAGGACCCCCTGTGCCCAGCAGCACCCTCCCTGCCGCCTTGACCCTTGTTGGAGCAAGGCCAGGAACCCTTGAGGGGAACACGGCGGATCTCAAAAGAGGGGACGGGACAGGGCTGGCCCTCCCTGGAGACGGGGTGACCCAGAACCATAGTGCCTGCCCCACCGCCCAAGAGTAAATACACCGAGTCGTGACTCATGCGACACAATGCCTTCCAGTCACCCTACGACACCCCTGCAAGGCAGAGGGATCGGCCAGAAAGGGAAACTGAGGCAGAAAGAGATTGGTGGGGATGAGGCCCATCAGACTCTCCGCATCCCCTGCTGCCACCTTTTCCCACTCGCCCGACGCCTCATCTCAGTCCCCCAGGCTTGACCAGAGCCACTCAAGGGCCAGGGAGCCTGGGTTCTCCCACTCCTGCTGGCTTCACCAGGCGCCCTGGGCAGAGACCTGCATCGCCGGACCTCGATCACCTCCCCTGTCCTCTGAGGAGCCCCGGTCCCCAGGGCAAGGCCACTGGGCACCCCGCTCTGCTGGACCCTTGCCCCAGCTTCCTCTCCCAATCCGCGTCATCTTCACGCGAGGCACGTGCAGGAGCTGCCCTGGCAGCTGGCTGGGGCTGCTCAGCAACCCCCCACACCGGCCCTCCTGCTGGGGCGAGGGAGAGGCCGTCCTGACCAGCTGTGCCCACCCGCCTCACCGCTGCCCCCCACCTCCTGCATCCTCACACTGCAGGCTCCACAAGACCTCCAGACCTGCAGGTCCCACCTGGCATCACTGCCTCCTCACTTCTGTGGCACACACCCCCCTTACCCTCTGCAAGGTGCCGCAGCAGCCCCCTTGGCCCTGTGGGAGGCTTTGACTCTGAGGCAGTAGAAGGAGAAGAAGCTGTGGGCTCAGCTGTACCACCCACGAGGGTGTGGACGACACCACCCTTCCTCCCGAAGCCTCAGTCTCCCCATCTGCGAGGTGGGGACAAGGACGCCCACTTCACAGTGCTGCTGAAAGGATGTGAGAAAACCCCACTGCCACATGCCCACACCTGGCGGGGCCTCCGGAAGCGTCTGTGTCCTGTGTCCCCATATGGGTCAGGCTAACCCTGGCACCTGGGTACGGCAGAAGCGGGCAGGAGAGGCATTCCTGTAGGCCCAGGCTCCTGGCTGGACACACTGAGACAGGAAGGGGCCTGTTCAGAGTCACGCTGTGTAGCCTCAGGCTGTGGCCCAGCAGTGGCGCCCTTCGTGCCTCTCGCTCCCCCAGCTTCTCCTCAGGCACACGCACCCTCCCTGTCCTTCTGGGTCAGGGTGGAGGTCCACACAAGCCTCCCTGCCCCGGATGCCATAGGGAGGGCACATCTATGCCCCAGGGGAGGACACCAGTGGCTTGGCACGGTCACACAGCCAGCCTCCACCCCTGGCCCTGGGCCTCTTGGCCTCCCACTGCAAATGGAAGGGAGACCCCTGTGCCTCTCCCCACGGCCCCTCCCTCCTTGCGTTTGGCAGGGCAGAGCCCACCGCTGGGAGCCTCTAACCTGGACCCTCCACACCCGGAGGCAGCGGCTCAGCGCGGAGGCCTCAGTTTCCCTAGAAGGGAGGCTGCTGGAGACTGGGAGTCTCCGAGCATCCGGCCCCCTCGGTCCCCCTCCGTTGCGCCGGCAACCTCGGGGGATCGGGCCAGAGACGCGGGGTCGGGGAGGGCGGGCGGCCGCGCGGAGAGCTTGGGGACTGACGCACCGCGGGCGGAGGTCACTTACTGTGTCCAGGCCGAGCCGCCGATGTCCGCGGCAGAGCCCGGCGCTGCCTGAAATAGACGCAGACTCCGCCCCCGCCCGGCCCGCCCCGCCGCCGCCTCCGCGGAAAACCCGCGGGCGGAGGCCAAGGCAAGAGTGGAGGGGCGGCCCGTGTCCCTGCGCCCGGGGTCGCGCGCCCCCCGCAGGCGGTGCTGGGCCCGCCTGGCAGGGGAGTGGTGGGAAGGGCGAGGTGGCGGGGCTGGGAGAGCGTCGCCCGCCCGCGCCCGGGTGTGTCTGAAGCTGGACCCGCTCGGGGTTGACCCGGGATGCTGACCCATTGTCAGACGGCGGCTTCTGATTGGTTGGCTGGAAGAGGAGCGGCGCGGGGCGGGGCGAGGGGGGCGCCCCCGCGCTCGGGACCCCGTTCCAGCGTCCCAGAGCCGGCGCCCATCCCAGCTCAGAAGAGCTCCCTCCCCACCCCAGCTCACCCCAACACTCGGAGTCCCCTCTCCCCTGCATGGTGCAGAGGCCGGTCCTCCGTGAAGCCCTCAGCTGCAGGAGGACACTCCCTCTGGGGAGGGCGTTGGAGCTGAGGAGTCTCCCGAAGGGAAGGAAGGCTGGCCAGCTCTTGACAAAGCACCTGCGCTGCGCCCGTGGGTGCAGTCTTAGGATCAAGCCTCCCTTAAACCGGGTAACGGCTCACAAAGTGACTTGCCTGAGGTCACACAGGCAGCGAGTGGTAGTCGGAGCCCACACCCAGGCCTGCGGGCTGCCCACTGAAGCACTCTCCCTTTCGGGACCCTGGGCTGGGCCAGGACAGACTCCTAAAGGCCCGAGGTGGGGACCCCAGCAGCTCAGGCTGGCTTGACTCTCACTCAACCAGCTTTGTCCTCACTCAGTGTGGCCCTGAGCAGGTCACATCCCTTTCTGGGCCTCAGTTTCCCTGTCTAAGCTTTGTTTCTTGGGTCTGTCAAGGGGCAGGAAAGGGTGCCAGAAAGGGTACCCCCTTCCCTGTTTCACATGCTAGGAAGCCCTGCCCTCTGGAAAGGACCCTGAGCTCAGGAATTTCCCGGCTGGGCACCAGCTTCTTTTTTGCTTCTCAATAGAGCCTCTGCTCCTCCTCTCTTTTGTTTTTGCCACCCCTCCTCTGCCCGCCCAGTCCCTGCTCCCCCCAGGGACTGGGCACAGCCTGAGCCCTGGGAAGCATGGCTGCCTGGGCCGGGCTTGGGGGAGCTGCCCTTTGGAACTGGACATCGATCCTGTCCTAGGTGGGGCGGGGAAGGGGGGACTTCAGGAAACATCAGTCCCCTTCTGTCCCTGCGGCCCCAGGGGCAATATTTTCCAGGTCTGAACTGTCGGTCACAGCACCCCAGGGCTGGGTGGGTCGTTCCAGCTGCTCCCCAGTGCACGGATGCCCAGGCTGACGTCTGGGACCCCCCCAAGTTCAGCCAGCCATTCAGAGGCGACGAGGACAAGAACAAAGGGGCCCTCTGCCTCCACGGTGCCTGCTGTGGCCGCGTTGTGCAATGCCCAGGCCTTCCTGCCAGGCCCCTTCTTCTGACCCCAAACAGATTGGGAAATCGCTGGAAACTCCAAAGTGCTCTGGGCCTCGAAGGGAGGGGACCCGGCCAGGCTCCCAGGCCACATTATCCCCTCAGAGCCCAGATCCTGGGGACAGGGGCATGGGGCAGAGGCTGGGCAGCCAACCTTGTCCCCAGCTGCCGTGGCATCTGAGCTCCACCTCCGTGGCCTGACCACGAGTTCCCAGCTGTGCCCAGAGGGTGGGAAAAGCCGCCTTCCCTCTTGTGGATGCACCAGTCCTTTCCCCTTCCCTGAGTTCAGCACGAGGGTCGAAGGTCACATCCGCGAAGCCCCCAACACAAGGGAAATCCTCTGAAAATAGGGCTGAATGGAAGGCCAAGGGGTGTGACAGCCAGGGGGGCCCACAGGGCAGGAGCTGTTCTTCCCCCTCTTGACAGATGAGGGAACTGTCCCCTGGAGACCAGAAACTTCAGAGGGAGCCAGAGGCCGGCCAAGAATTCCGCCCTCGGCAGGAAACGAGCATCAGACGCTGGCTGGGACTGTTTCTGGCCAGCTGCTGTCCCGGTCCCAGCTCCCCTGGGGGTGGGCAGGGGGCAGCAGGCCACTTCCACCTGGCAGGGAGGGCAGAAGGCAGGAGGGGACTGGCAGTAGGTCCTCCCCCACCCCCCGGCGAGCCCAGGAGTCAAGTGCACCCGCCTGGCCAGGAGCTGTCAGCTCCTTGCACGCTTCCCAGGGATTAAGAGGCCTGGGACATATGCCTTCCCTCTGCTTCAAAATAACAGCTGACTTTTAAAAAAAAAAATTTTTTTTATTGCTCAATGAATTTATTACATTTATAGTTGTACAATGATCATCACAACCCAATTTTATAGGATTTCCATCCCACACCCCTGGCGCATCCCCCCGCCCCAAACTGTCTCCTTTGGAAACCATAAGTTTCTCAAAGTCTGTGGTAAAATACACATAGCCAAATACACCATTTTAACCATTTTTCTTTCTTTTTTTCTTTTTTGGCTGCCCTTTGGCACATGGAGTTCCCCGGATCAAATCCCGAGCTGGAGCTGCGACCTACACCGCAGCTGTGGCAATGCCGGACGCTTTACCCACTACACCGGGCTGGGAATCGAACCCAAGTCCCTGCCGCTGTAGGGACACCATCGATCCTGTTGTGCCACGGCAGGAACTCCCCATTTTGACCATTTTAAGTGGGCCGTTCAGTGGCGTTGTACATGGTTATGCAGCCATCGCCAGCATCCATCTCCAGAACTTTCTTACCTTGAGAAACAGAAACTCCAAATTCATTAAACACAACCTTCGGAATTCCTGTTGTGGCGCAGAGGAAACAAATCCAACTAGTGTCCATGAGGATATGGGTTCAATCCCTGGCTTCACTCGGTGGGTCAGAGGTCTGCATTGCCATGTGGGTTGCAGACGCTGCTTGGATCTGGTGTTGCTGTGGCTGTGGTGTAGGCCAGCGGTTGAAGCTCTGATTCATCCCCTAGCCTGGGAACCTCCGTATGCCACAGATGCAGCTCTAAAAAGCAGGAAAAAAAAAAAAACCCACAGGAACTTCCCATTCTCACCTCCCCACAGGCCTGGCACCTGCCATTCTACCTTGCATCTCTATGAATTTCACTACTCTAAGTAGCTCATATAAGTGGATTCATAACTGTGTTTTTCCTTTTGTGACGGTCTTATGTCACTTAAGGTCCTCAGGCCTCATCCCTGTTGTGGCACGTGTCAGAATGTCCTTCCTTTTTTTTTTTTTTTTTTTTTTTTGGTCTTTTTGCCATTTCTTGGGCCGCTCCCGCAGCATATGGAGGTTCCCAGGCTAGGGGTCCAGTCGGAGCCGTAGCCACCAGCCCACGCCAGAGCCACAGCAACGCAGGATCCGAGCCGCGTCTGCAACCTACACCACAGCTCACAGAAACGCTGAATCGTCAACCCACTGAGCGAGGCCAGGGATCAAACCCGCAACCTCATGGTTCCTGGTCGGATTCGTTAACCACTGCGCCACGACGGGAACTCCAGAATGTCCTTCCTTTTTAAGCTTGACTGTTTCATGGTTTATCATTTTGTCCATCCGTGGACAATTGAGTGGCTGCCACCCTTTGGCCATCATGGATAACGGGTTGTGAGCGTGGGAGTTCAGCTCTTTCTTCTCGATCCTACGTTCAACGCGTTTGGGTAGACGGCTGTCTTTGGTCAATTTCTCCAGGTGCCAGGCGCTGTTCTAAGAGCTTTGTGTTCAGTAACTGACTTCATCAGACCAGCTCATGACACCGGAAGCCCTTAATTATCCCCGTTTCTCGAGTGAGGACTTGGAGGCACAGAGATCCAGCCACGTGCCAGCCAGTGGTGAAACAGGGAGCCCCGCACTAAGCATCGTGTCTATGACTTACTCCCAGTGTGGGTCAGCCGAAATACACCTGGGTGTATTTAAGTCAGATATGAGGAAGGACCAGCTGCCAGGCCAGAGAGCTTAGATGCAGAAAGTGGGGATTTTACGGCCCTCCACTCCTTTTTCATCTTTGGAAAAAAAAAAAAAAAATTCCCAGTCTCTTTCATAAGCTTGTTCAGTCCACTGATTGAGTCTTCCTCCTCGGCCCGTGGGGCAGCGGGCGGGGCTGTCCCAGGCCTGAGAGCCCAGCCAGCGAATGACCCCCCGCATGTGATGGGTGGTCCCCCCTCGTGTCTCCCTGGAAGAGGGAAGTGGAAAGCAGAAGGGGAGCACATCCTGGCTCAGTAACGGAGTTGGGGGGTCACCCAGAGTGAGGGGGCTCTGGGACCCTGGGCCTGGCTCCCAGCCGAGCTGGCTGGCGGGGCCCCAGCCACTTCCCTCCAGAGATGACTTGCAATTCCCACCGCCCCAGCCGCTCTCAGGTCCTACTTCTCCCTTTACTTCTCCGGCCGGACTTGGGAGCCTCCCTGGGGCCTCCTGTTTCCCGGGAATGCCCGCTCGCTAACGGACCCCGGCAGAGCCATGCTCTCCTCTGCTGCCAGGTGAGGAAACTGAGTCTTGGAGGAGTAAGAGGACCCAAGGCTGAGGCCTGGAGAGGCTGGGATCTCTGCTGCCACCCAGCCTTCCCCAAAGGGGAAGTCACTGGCGCAGGGTCATTTGCAGCTGCACCTGACCTCGGCCAGAGTCTCCTGACCTCGCCAAGGACCACGGGATGGCTGGGACAGCTGACCAGGAACACAGCCACCCCTCCCACCAGGACAGTCTTTGGAGCTGGCGGTGTCTCCCCAACGCCCTCGAAGTTGTTGGCTCGTTTTTGTTGGTTTGTTTTTTAAGTTGTTAATTTATTTTTATTTTTATTTTTTGCTTTTTAAGACCGCACAGGCAGCACATGGATGTTCCCAGCGTAGGGTTCATTCAGAGCTGCAGCTGCCGGCCTACACCACAGCCACAGCAATGTGGGATCTTAACCCACGGATCGAGGCCCGGGATCAAACCTTCACTCTCATGGATGCTAGGCAGTTTCACGTCCCCCGAGCCACGCAGGGAATTCTGTTGACTTGTTACTAGGCTCTCCCCTCCTCCGAGGATGCCGGGCCCCACAAACCTTTCTGTTTGGACGATGGGGAAGGTGGGAAACATGAGCCGTGAGGGGTGCTCGGCGAGCCTGGCCTCCTACCCGAGCTGGAGGAGGAAGGACCCCAGGAAGAAGGACCCCAATTCCGGCGGCCTTCCAAGGAGTATAGTGCAGGAGGGCTCCCTGGAGGAGGGGCCCTGCTGGCATCGGGGGATCTCCATGCCAGCCCCGGTGGCCTCATCTCTTTCCTAAAAGGCCTGGCCTTTCACAATGACTTTCGGCGGTGATGCAAGATGGCCAACTTCAGCTCCCAGGGCTGCCTCGAGGCCTGCCCCTGGATGGCCTGATTTCCAGGAAAAGGGCCCACTCAGTGACACAGGCAGGTCACGTGGCGGAGCGCCAATGAGAATCCCAGCGATGTGCAGGGCGGGCCAAGGCTGAGAGGGAGGGAGGCTGCCCCAAACCCCTCGGGGCTTGCCGCTTGCTCAAAACCGGGCGTGAGAACTCCTCCTCATCGGACGCCCTTCTAGACTTTGGAGAAGGAAGGCCTGACGGTGGGGCTCGGGCAGGGGGACCACCTGGGCCCCCAGGGCGTGTGCCCCCACTTATATCTGTGTTTTCAGGCTCATGGCTTCTCCCTGTGGGGCCTCCCAGGCTCTCCTGAAAATGAAACCAACCGACACTTGATGGGGTTGTCAGGGAAGGGCTTGAAGGAGAGGTGCCTGTAAATACCCAGTAACACTCCTGGGGGGGCGGGGGGCAACTGCGCCCCAGGCCCCTCATCCAGCACCTTTGCTTTTGCTCCTGTAAAGCTCCCAATTTTTTTTTTTTTAATTTTTATGTTGCTACTTCCCCAATACAATTTTTTTTTTTTTTTTTTGCCATACTCACGACATGTGGAAGTTTCTGGGCAAAGAATTGAACCTGTGCCACAGCTGCGGCGACACAGGATCCTTAATCCCCGGTGCCACAAGGGAACTTCCAAGAAGTTAATGCTTAATCCCTGCACCGACTCCTTAGGAAGGGGGAATCCATGAGTCACCGTGAAGAGCCGGCCTGGAGTGCGCCCCTCGGCCTGGAGTGCTCTCCTCTCCCCATCTCCCAAGAGGCCAACATGTGGGGATTCTATCAGCTAAGAGCCTTGGGTCCTCTGTTATCTGCGTTCACAGGCCTCAGGAAGACGGCCATCCCCCGACCCAGCTCCCTCCAACAAAAGCAGGTGCATCACCAAGGCCTGAAATGGCACTGCCCACGGATGTGCCACAGATGCAGCCCACCAGCCGTGTATCCGTCCACATCTGTGTTGGTATCTCTTGCTTCTTACGAGCTCAAGGATCCCATCAGGGGCCCTGACTGTGTCCGGGGACTGGCACGAGGGGCATGGGAATCCGGAGATGTTTGTTCTTACATCTTTTTGTGCCTTTTTTTTTTTTTTTTTTGCCTTTTCTGGGGCCACTCCCACGGCATATGGAGGTTCCCAGGCTAGGGATCAAATCAGAGCTGTTGCCGCCGGCCTCCACCACAGCCCCAGCAACGCAGGATCCGAGCCGCATCTGCAACCTACACCACAGCTCACGGCGACACCGGATCCTTAACCCACTGAGCGAGGCCAGGGATCAAACCTGCAACCTCATGGTTTCCAGTCGGATGCGTTAACTGCTGTGCCACGACGGGAACTCCTTTTTTGTGCCTTTTTAATGTGGAACCAGGTGCATGTGTCACCGTCTAAAACATTAAAGGTAAAAATGAAAACATTTCACAAACTGGCAAAGCTGCTCACGGGTGAGCAGGTGTATGTGCACACAGAGGGCGGGAGGATGGCAGCTCCCGGGAGGAGGAGCAGCTCTGCGATGTCCCCGGGGGTCCAGGAGAGGGGCGGACCCCAGGGGGGTGTGGCCGGTCCAAGTATCAGTCCTCTCCCAGCGTTTCAGTAGAGTGGCTCAGTCCCTGGAGACGCTCAGCCACACCACGGGGGGTCCTGGCCACGAGGGGCCAGTACTGCCACCAAGACCCTGAGCTCTGGGGGGTCAGCCCTCGCCAGTGGCAGTCCCAGCAGAGGCCCCAAGGCCCAGCGTGCTCCACAGACTGGCTGGGGAAGGGCAGTCTCGCCAGGGGCTGCCCGGTCCCGGCTCCTCCCCCTGGGCCAAGGATGGCCAGGGAACTGACACTGACCCTCGTGGGAGGGAGCCCTCAACCTGCTGGGGTCCCTAAGGGACTCTGAGGCAGCAAAGGAGGGAGACGGAAGGTGGCCCTGGGAACCCCTCGCCTCCTCTCCTCTCCTGGGCAGGGATGAGGGCCCTGCAAGGACCACATCCTGCCTGCTGAGGACACTGCGCGTTGGCTGCTCCTTGCGCAGGGGCCCCATGAGGGGCCGGGGCCAGGAAGGAAGGGGTCGTGGTCACCAGGTCAGGAAGGAAGAGGGAGAGGCCGTGCAGGCACAGAGGTGCCATGCTGGCTGCCCCCACGCTGGCTGCCCCCACGCTGGCTGCCCCCACGCTGGCTGCCCCACCCCCTCGAGCTCCCTGAGCTTCAGAGAGGAAGGAGCCCTTGTCACCAGCTGCAAGAGGGCTGCTGAGACCTGAGCACAGCCCAGCTCGGCGTGGCCCCAGGGCTCTTCCAGCAGAACACACTCAGGGGCTGGGCAAAGGGCCACAGAGGGCACAAGCCCCGGGCTGACCTGGGGTGGACACTCAGGTCCCTGCTGTCACCCCAGGCTGGGTTCGTCCTGTCCTCGGACCTGAGCGCCCTCCTCTGGGCAGATGGGCCCCTGCACCCTCTCACTGTCCCCAGCCCAGCCTGGAGCCCCAGAAACTTCGCAGAGCAGGCCCTGTGTCACGGACCCACAGGCTCAGGGCCAGAGACCAGAGACAACCCTCAGTCCATGAGGGAGCCCCAGGAAAGGCGGGCACAGGGGGAGCCACGCTGAGCTGCAGGGGGACGCACAGGGCTCTGTGCAGGGGCAGAGGGTGGCCACGCAGAGGCGGGACCAGGGATCAGCCGGTGGGCCCGGGACCCCGCTCTAGGGGCAAATACTGCTGCGCAAATGAACACAGAGCAAGGCCCGCATCCCTAGGTGCTGACAGGGGCTGGCACATTCCACCAACAGACACACACATGAAACACACACACACACACACACACACACACACGCATACGCACACACACACACAAGCTTCCTTATCAGCCAGACAACCTGGTCTATGAGACCGGAAGTGGCTCTGAGAGCCAGCCCCTGCCCCCATGCTTGGCCTGGGTGACAGGATGGCCACAGAAATATGCTGACTCTTCCCAAGGACGCTCAGGACCTGGGGGCAGGGCAGAGCCTGAGCCAGGGCAGGATGGCCAATGACCTGAGCCAGCCCAGGGTCCCGGGCCTCAGCCCTCCCTCCAGGGCCCCAGCCTCCCCGACTGTACCCTCAGAGGAGTGGCCCTCGGGCCTCCTGCTCACCCCAACTTGGCCTTGGGAAGCTGACCCCAGCCCCCGCTCTCCGCTGGGCTCACAGCAACACACACCAGGGAACACACACCCGCCTGGGCACAGAAGGAAAAGCCTGGCCTTCTGTCTCTGGGCCTGCGTCTCCGTCTTCTCCCCAGCCTCTTCCCGCGGCTTCCCCACTCACCCACCCCACCCACCCCAGAATTTGCTGACAGCACCCCCACCTCCGCATCTACGTTCTTCTCAGCTTTTTCTTGCACACGGTGGCCTGGCCAGGCCCCTGGGAACATGGGGTTACAGGGGTACCTCACTCCCCCAGCCTGGGAGGCAGGGTCCACACGCCCATTTCACAGCTGCAAAAACTGGGGCCAGAGAAGCGCAGAAACTTGACTCCAGTCTCATGGCTGGAAAGTGGCAGAGCTAAGATTGAATCCCCTCCTGCACCGTAGCCTCGCCTAGAAACCCAGCCCCAGGCCCCTTATTCTGCAGCCAACGGGCTCAGGCAGGGCCAAGCCTATCAAGGTCAGGGTTAGGACCAGGGGTGCAGCGGGGGTGGAGGGGGCTCCTTGAGGGGCCTGGGACCAAACGTGGGGGTCGGGTAGCAGGGGCTCCGTGGGGAGAACGTGAGCAGGACCACACGGGATCAAAGCTTCCTACATCTGCCCCCGGCCCCAGCCTGAGACTCTCACCCCAACCCCCTGTCCATCACCTGTCACTCACCTGCCCTCCCTAGGGAAAGAGGTGGCCCTCCGACACCTCCCCTTCCCAGGCTCTGAGGATCCCAGGCCTCCAGTGCTGTCACCACAAAAGGAACACAGACACCGAGCAAGGCCCACATCCCTAGGTGCTGACAGGGGCTGGCACATTCCACCACCAGATGCCAACCCCCATCCTCCGCTCCCGACCCCTGCTACATACACACAAGGACACACACAGGACAGCTGCGGTATCAGCACTCACACACCCCGCTTCCTCCCCCAGGCTGGAGCCTGGGGGTCCCAACCGCTCTGCTTCTTCCTTCCTGCCGCACCCATCCCCACCCCGCTGGATTCCCCACTTAGGAAGATCTGGACACCCCCTTGGCCCTGAGCCCAGGCGCACCCATGGAAGGGGTTGTCCCCGGCACCTGCCTCCACTTCCCCTACCCCAACCCCAGCGAGACTTGGACCTGGCCAGGCTTGGTGTAGGCAGCGGGGCAGACCTGCCCCGGGAGCTGCCGCCTGGCTGTCCCCGGTGTAGACGTGGGCATAGCAGGAGCTGGGAAGACACATCCCCTAGCCCCTCAGCCCTGCAGGCTTTCAGGACCCTGGCCCCATCCTCAGGAGGATCAACTTAGTTGGGCTCCTTGCACCTTGGCCAACTTGCAGTTCCCTCCCCGACTCTGGCCACGGCCAGGACTCTGGGACACGGGCAGCCGACAGGTGGCTGGCAGAGAGGCACCTACTTCGGCATTTCCGTCTATCTCCCCGCTCAGCTCAGCCTCCCGGGCAGCCGGCCCAAAGCTGCCAATGCAAATGGGTTTCCCAGCAGCCTCCCCTGCGGGCTGGAGCCACGCCTCTTATGAGCAAGAAGGATGAGTAGGGGAGCTGGCGCAATCTCCTTGCAGCTCCATTCAGAGCCCTGCAAGGTCACGTCCCATGCACCTGCTCCAGGTCGACCCCGGCCCTGTAGCCGCCCAGAACTTTCACCGCTGGAGTCCCTCTCACATCTGACCCAGATACTTACGGAACAAGCCTTGGCCTCTTCTCGTCTCCCAGGGCCCGGGCATGCCTGGAACAGGACAGAGCAGTGCCCGTCCCTGCTGGGCCAGGCTCACTTGGCACAGGAGGCCGGTGGCCCCTGGGGCCCAGCTCGAAGCCTGTTTTGCTCTCAGCCACAGGGCGCTCAGGCCCCCCAGTTCTAGCCCTGCCTCACCCTCCCCACCGGTACAGAGGACAGGAAAGGGCCATCGCCAAGTGCAGTCACCACGGAACCTTCTGGCCGGGCCCTGGGTGCCTGGGGACCCGGACCCCCTACCCAGAATCAGCTTGGCCCTGCTCCTCCTTAGGGAGACACCATTTTTAATTCATGTTTATTTTAAAAATAAATACTCTTTTCTTCACTTTCAGACGAGGGTGGTGCTGGAAGGTTAGGCAGAGAGGCCTTCCCCTGGCGGACAGCCCTGAAGGGAGCTGCTGCCGCCCCCCAAACGCTCCCCCACAAATGCCTGAAATGCCTCTCTCGCTGCTGCTCCTCCTGGCCAAGCAGCCGTGCATGACCAACCCGACCGACCGACCGACCGCAGATGGAAATTCCGGGACTTCAGGGCTGGGGGCAGGGCTGAAGCGCCTCCCTGGGCTCCGCCTGCGGCAGTCGCCCCACTGGGGTCGGCCCCCCGTTTCAGGCCCAGGAGCCCTAGATGCAGGTGATCAGCACGTCCACGGAGGTGGGCACCTCGATCTCCTCAAAGAGCACGTGGCCCCCCGCAGCCCGGGGGCCCCCTGCCTTGGCCGCAGCCTTCAGCAGGTCCTGGGCGTGCTGCAAGAGGCGCTGGTTCCGACGGCGGCCCAGGCGGCGCAGCGATAGGATGGCCAGCACGTGGTCCCGCCTGCGGAGACACGCAGACCCTCACTGCAGATCCAGCAGCTCCAGGGACACCCCAGACCCCAGGGTGAGAGGACCCCTTCGGCTCAGGCTGGAAGCATGAGTGCGCCCAGCATTCCTGGAGCCTGGTTGGAGAGAGGCTGAGACTAGCCCGGAGGAGCAGAAGGGGGTGCTGGGCCGTGGAGGGGGAGGGGGCCCGCCAGCCAGGGGAGGGGGCCTAGGAGGAGGTTCCGGAAACTCGTGGAGTGGCCGGAGGGGCTGGGGGGGGGCGATGCAGCCTCGCAGGGGTCAGGTCCAGGCCAGGGGCGTTGCCCCCTGAAAGAGTCAGGGCCTCCTTCCAGCACTGAGCAGCAAGGAGGGAGGCAGCGTGGGGGTGGGAGGCCCCACCCAGTGGTGTCACAAGTCCCCCCTCCCGTCCCAAGCACCCCAAGGGGCTCCAAGCACCACCTCCAAAGTTTGGCGGGCCTGCCAAGTACAGGAAAACCCCAAGAGGCCCAAAGGGGAACCTTGGGGGAGCTTGGGGAAGCCAAAGAGCTTGGGCAGGGGGCAGGGAATTCTCCCGGGGTGGGGTGGGGGCAGCGGTGGGACCCGGAAGGGGCTAGACCCGGGACTTTCTGTGCCTCCCCCTGGAATTGCCAAGGCTTGGAAAGATGGGCCTGGGATTTCCATGGGTCTGATGACTCACCACCCCCCCAGCAAACGCCCTGGATCCACGCCTCGTTTCCCTTGGCCCAAGCTTGGGGCTTCCAGAAAGGGCTTTCTCCCTGCCACGGGGACTGTGTCTTCCTCTGAGACTCCCAGGGCAGGAGCCTGTCCCCACTCTCAGACACCTGAGGAGGGGCCCCCACTCCCTTCAGAGGAGTCTCCCCAAGCCCCGGCAGGACTGAATGAGGGTGGCGAGGGAAAGGCAGCCCGGATCCCATGGGGCAGCCCCCAGCCTGAAGTTCAGAGGCGCGAGCAGGTCACCCCGCGGCACTCATGCACCTGCATCCGCGCACACGCTCAGGTGGGGACTGGTCTGAGTGCCGCCGGGGGTCAGGTAGGGGGCTCCTAACCCTCCATGGCCCCCTCAACCAGCTCATGGGTGCACCTACAGCCACAGGAATACTTTTTTTTTTTTTTTTCTTTTTAGGGCTGCACCCTTGGCACATGGAGGTTCCCAGAGTTACAGCTGCTGGCCTGCACCACAGCCACAGCCACAGCCACAGCCACGCCAGATCCGAGCCACACCTGAGACATACGCCACAGCCACAGCAATGCAGGATCCGAGCTGCATCTATGACCTACACCACAGCTCATGGCAACGCTGGACCCTTAACCCACTGAGCCAGGCCAGGGATGGAACCCGCACGCTCACGGATACTAGTCGGATTTGTTTCCCCTGTGCCACGACAGGAGCTCCCAGGACACTTCTGAAGGCAGGAGTCCCCTGAACCCGGGGCCTGCGATGCTCCCTTGGAACCCCCGATGGTACAGACCTGATGTCGGGGTAGCTCCGGATGAGTGTCTCCAGGTGCCGCTGGATGTCGTCTTTGTACGTCTCGCCCAGGATGTCAGCCACGCAGGGGATCGCTTGTCCCAGCCACGTGGCTTCAGAGCCCTGCGGACACAGGGAGATGCGTGCAGGGCAGGCCACCCCCACCCAGGAACCCCCTTGCGGGCCCTGCCTGCAGCTGGGCCATCAGTGTACCGGCTCGCCCTCCTGCGGCCACCACTGCGGCCACCACCGCGGCCCCACCGCCTTCCACACCGCAGAACGGACGCGGGCCTCGGCACCGCGAACTCAGTCGCAGCACAATATTCCCTCCCTGCGATACAGCTCAGAAGTGTCTTCTGTTGTCTGCTCAGATGGGTAAACCGAGGTGCCCACGGGAAGTCCTGCCTGGACTCATACAGCGCCCGGAGCCCAGCAGCCCTCGGAGGGCCTGCAAGTGTAGGGAGGCGGAGGCGGGTCCTCCACAGTCCCGGCCTGGCCCGTGGGGCCCGAACCCCGCCCCTTCCCTACCCCCAGGAACTGCACGCAAATGTGTGCAACGTGCTGTCCCCACCTGGCCGCGCCCCAGCTGTGCCGGCACTCCCAGCCCCCTCTCCCAAGGAGCTCCGGGCCCTCGGTCGGCCGATGCTCCTACCAAGCCCTGGAAGGTGTTGCCAATGGCCTGCGCGTCCTGGCCCATCTTCTGGGAGCCAGTCAGTCGCTCGACACCTCGGAATCGCTCGCGCCGCCCCAGCACGTGGGCCAGGTACTCCCGGACCACATAACGGTGCACCTCCTGCAGCGTCTCCTGGGCGGTGCAGAGGTCAGGGTCAGGGTCAGGGTCAATGGTCCTGGCCCCGGGCAAGCCTCCAGCACAGCCCAGGCCCCGCTCCCATACCTGCGCCCAGGGCGAGGCCACGCGCTCCAGGTGGCCTGCGAAAGCCACCACCTTGTCCATGAGGGGCTGCAGCACATCCTGTGTCAGCCAGGCCTTGGTGCACAGGACCCTGAAGAGTGGCTGGGGGCAGAGGGGGTGGGGTCTTCTAACGGGGTGTCCCCCCATCCGCCAGACCCTCCCATCCCTCCCCTCAGAGCCCAGAGCATGGCTCCTGACCGGGTCTTGCAGGCCAAGGGACAGTCTGCTCACAGGAGGAAATTCTGGGGAGCGAGCCGACTGCCTTCTCTGTCAGGTGACATCCCCTCTCCTACCACAAACTATGTCACCAGGCCTTTCCCGGCACCGCTTCCTCCAGGCCCAGAACCCCAGTGCGCAGGGTTTGTATTTGATCTCTAGCCAGGCCTTGCTTTGGGAGTCCTGGGAACCTGGGGGGCTGGGTGAGGGGCAGTGCCCTGGACGCACCCTCTCTTCTGAAGGAAGAAAGCAGTTGTTTCTCAGCCACTCTTGCTAAGCTGGGAACTCGTCTGGGTCCCCTGCCCCCTGCCCCCCCACCCCAACACTGCCCCTGGGGTAAATGAGTGCTGTGACTTGGGCTTCCAGGCTTCGGTACACAGAAGGCACCTGCTGGACACGAAAAGTGGGGATGGAAGGGCCCGTCCCCTTCACCTGGACATCACCCTGCAAGCCCCGGAGCAGCCGATTCTGAAAGTCGCAGGTGGCAGCCACCAGGGGCTTCTCCAGCTCTTTGAAGCTTCCTGGGAACCTGGCCAGAAGTCCGGTCCTGGGGAAGGACCAGGATGGGTGACAAAGTGGGCAAGGGGGAGCTGGCTGGGCGACAAGACCTGGCCCACAGCCATGAAGGCTAGGTGCCACATCGACTCCATCCACTTAGACTGTAATGTGAAGGGGGCCCCCCCGGACTGTATGGTGAAGCAGCCCTGGGAGCAGTGGCAGGTAAGGGGACAGCACTGTGCCCCAGGAGCCCATCATACAGGGGCAGGGCATCAGAGTGGTGGTGGAGCCACTGCACGGCAGAGCTCCCCGGCGGCAGCGCGGGGCCAACCTCCATCCCTCTCGGTGATGGGAGTGAGGCACAGCCATTCCCGGCACATGGGGCCCTCCTCTGAGCCTCATACCTGCCTCTCCAAATATTACAGTCTCCCCATTTCACTGCTGAGGAAACTGAGGGCCAGGCTATGCCCAGCCCCAAGCCCGAGGACACAGAAAGGCAGGCTACATTTTCATCAGGGGCTTGGCCAGAGGCTGCCTACCAAGAGGCAGAGAATGTTCCCTGTGGCGGTACTCCAGGATCCCCAGCCCCAGCCTGGCAAAGATTAGGGCCCAAAGAACGTTATAGAAGCAATGCCCCGTTGTGGCTGTGCTTTGGGTTCACATGGGCTTGGTTCAAGTCCCAGATCCAGCACAGACTGTCTGGGTGACCATGGACAAGCAGCATTTCCTTTCTGAGCCTCCACGGTCCCATCTGTACTTGGGGACACCACACGTGTTCTGCAGCCGCTGATGCATCTTCAGTGGGGGGACACCCAGGTTTGGCTGGGGTTAGGATCAACGCTGCCGGCCCACAGACAGGGGCTCTGCCTCCTGGGCTGCAGAAGAACCCAGCCCCCACCACTGGCACAGCCCTGGAGGGAGAGTCAGGGAGGACTTCTGGGAAGGGAGTATCTCCCTGAAAAGGAAGAAAGCTGATTGGGATGAAGGGAGATGAACCGGCAGGCGCCAGGCAGGGATGGCTGGAACTTCTTGGCCTCTGCTCATCCTTGAAATTCCCTGCATCCCTTCCAGGGCCTCAGCCCCGAAGGGCCAAGAGAAGCCCTCACAGCGGGGGGCCGGGGCAGGGCGAGCTCCCCTCCCCGGCGGTTCCCCGGGAAGGCGGTAGCCGTCTGTGTTCCAGTTCCCTGAGCTTGCGCGCCCCCTGCCGGCCGCACTCGGCACCGCCTCTGCGGAGGAGCGGGAGAGACCCACCTGAGCTCCTCGCAGGCGTTGATGTTGGCGCCCAGGTGAGGCTCGTTCACTGCCTTCGACTCCAGAAAAGCCTTTTCAAACCTGGGGGCGGGGTACGCAGAGGCCTCGGAGACCCTTTCTGGCTTCTATGACCCCGTGACCGCCCTCCCGTCAGGCCCCCACCCAAACCTCGGGCCTTATGATGAGGCTCCTCCCTCCCACTTGTCGCAGGATCTCGACCTGGGAGCAAACAGTATGGGCCCTTCCCAGAGACGACCGCCGTCCGCACCTTGGCCACTCCACCCACCCCACCCCGGCCCAGGAGGCACCCTCACCTGGGCAGGAAGAGGCCAAGCGCCCGGGCACAAATCTGCAAGGTGGTGGCCTCCAGCTCCTTGGAGATGGCGCCGGCTGCCTTCACGTGCTCTGCCACGAGCTGCGAGCGATGCCACGGGCTGAACGCGTGTCGGAGCCCTCACGCCCCATGCCCCTAGCTCCCACCTAGTGGCCCAGGGATGTCTCCGACCTGCCTTCCCCTGGCTCACTGCCTCCTTTCCAATTTCCAGGGATCAACTTTCCTAACTCTCCAGGGGACCACTTGCCAAGCTGAGAGCTGTGTCTTGGCGCTCCCAGCCTTGCCATGCGCCCCGAGGATCTCTGATCGCACCCCACGTGGGGCCTCAGGCTCCCATCTAATGGGGAGAGGCGGTTAAGACTGCGTTTTACAGCTCCGGGTGCTCCCCCCTGCCTGGAGCCCAAACGCACGTCCCTGCTTCCGGGCTCACCATGTGGACGTCGAAGGACAGCGGAGTATGGTAGCGGCCCTGCAGCACGTCAGGGGCCTCCGCATCCGCCCAGCGACTCTGCTCTAGCTGCAGGATGCCGTCGAAGCAGCTCGCGATCTTGGTCTGTGTGAGGTAGGGAAAGGGCCAAGGTGAGACCCTCAGGGAGGTCCCTATCGCCCAAGCCCCATCGCGTTCCACTCTGCGAGGGCACAGGGCCATGCCCGAGGCCCCAGGGGGAGGGGTGGCTTCGGACAGAGTCGCACCCGGCAGCGTGATCCTGGGCAGAGCCTCTCTACGGTGGGGCACTGGCTACACTCTACCTGGACCCCGCCCCCTCGGGCCTGGCCCCGCCCCCGGCCTTACCTCCAGGAAGTTGGTGTATTCGCTCTCCAGTCGGGCCCACACGTCGGGTGCCAGGAGCGGGGGCAACGGCTCTGAGGACAGAGCCAGGTTCTGAGCCCCCAGGAAATCAGGACTGTAAAGCAAGGGGAAGCCTGAAGGTCTGGGCGGAACCCGGTGGCAGCGGCTGCTCCTACCCTGTCTGGATAGGCTCAAAGCCTTAACAGCCTCACCAGAGGCCGTGAACCTGGGCTTCTGTTCACACAGTCAGCCCCCCACCCCAAACTCTGACTGCAGGATTTCCTGGCACTCCGGCCATCAGCTGTGTGGGCACAGAATGCATAAAGACGCCTGTCAGATGGGCCTCTACCAGGTTGCCTCAGGAGTGATCTCCACCCTCACCGCCGGGAGTATGTCCAAGACTAAGCCCTTAGACGCCTCCCAGGGACCACGCAGCACAGGGACTAGCCACCATCGAGCCCACACCAGGGAGACCCAGACGGGCAGAGGCCACACAGCAAATTAAGGCGCCCAGGACTTTGGCGCCCTCTGCTGGCTTGCCCTCCTCCAGCTCGCCATTGCGCCTGGGGGGCCGGGGGGCCCTCGGCGGGAGAGGTGACCCCCCCACCCACATTTTGCAGAGCCCCGAACCGAGGTGTCCATTCAAAGCGGAGAGAGGGGAGTGAAATCCAGCGCATGCTAAGTTCTGTCAGCCCGTGGTTGTGTCCTCCCTCCCCTGGGAGGGGTGCCCTTTGCTAATTCGCTCAGATGGCAGCTTTTGGACTAGCTGGTGCCTAACTGGGCTCCCTGTCTCCCCCCCAAACGCTTTCCAGCTTCAGGAACCTGCCCATGGGAGGCCCCTTAAGAAAACCTGGACAGGAGAGCACCGTGGCCCCTGGACCCCTGCCGCCCATCGCCAGCCCTCTCCCAGGGAGGAAGAGGAGAAAGGTGCCCTGTGGGGCTCAGGGCAGGTTCTCGAAGGTCTCTCGAAGGTCTCTCGGGTGGGCAGTGCCTGTCCTCCACGGCGTCCTGGCTGGGGCCTCACCTGCCGTAGACATTGGCCGCCCAGTCCAGCAGCAGGTACAGCTGCTCGCAGCCGCGGGCGTTGTGCGCGAGCTCCTGAAGGCGCTGGGCCACCGCGCCGTGGAAGGCGCGCAGGTAGGTCTCCCACGCCGGGAAGCCGGCGGCCGCATAAACGGGATGCACCTCCAGCTGCACCTTCTGCAGGTCGCGGCGAACCAAGCTGCCGAGCTCGGTCAGAACCTGGGCCAAGGCCGATCCGCCCTCGGCTGCCCCTGGGGCCTCTCCGGGGCCCGCTGACCGCACGCGCTCCTGCGCGCTCCGCCGCACTGCGTCCTCCCAGTGCTGGCGCCAGTGGCGCGGCGTGCGCAGGAAGTCGCCGTCTTCAGGGGGCTCCGGGTGGGCCTCCTCTTCCGCGCGCACCACGCCGGCCAGCTCGGCGAGGGCGGCCGCGTCCACGCCGTCCGGGCCCAGGGTCTCGTTCACGATGGCATCAATCTCCGAGGCCAGGGCATCGTAGTGCAGGCACACGTCCATGGCACGTCGTGCGAAGCCCGTGGGGTCCTGCTCGAAGGTGCGCGAGGCTTTCTCGGCCACTAGCCGAGTCTCCAGGTGCCGCAGCTGTTCGAAGGCTGCCAGCAGCTGCCGTTCAGTGATGAGGTCAGCCACAGATTTGCCTTTTGCCAGGTCAGGCAAGAAAAAAGGCAGTGAGGGGGACGCCCCAAATAGGTCTGTGGGCCCTGATCTGACCCACTAGGACCCGGGCTGCCTGGCTCCAGAGTTTCACTGAAGTCCTGCTCCGGGGGAGCAACAGCCCCAACTTCCAGGACATCCCTTCCAATCACTTTTGAGGAGGCAGAAGCCCGGCTCCCCAGCCTGGCTCAAGGCAGCAGCTGGGATCAGCCCCTGCCTCCCCTCGGCTCCCACCTCCACCCCCAGCTCTGCTGGGCCTGGCGGCCTCAAGTGCTGTCCTGACGGCAGGTCCGAGCTCAGGCTGGGCATGTGCTTCGATGCCCAGGCTCCTGCTGCCATGTCCAGCGTCAGCATTTCTTGCCATTCCCTGCTCTGAGCCAGGCTCTACCCACCAGGAGCCCTCCACTTCCGTCTGCACCCCGCTTCAGGTGCCCTCTCCTGGGTGGCCCCCTGGCCTCCCCTCCAGGCAGCCACAGCTCCCAGGCACGCTCTGTGACCCGGTGATCCCAGGGGGCCAGTGCCTCGGCCGCCACTCTGGTTTGGCCAGGAGCCAGACTGTGGAAGGCTGTGGAGTTCGGGAGTCCTGCAGATTTGGCTTCAAATCCCATGTCTCTACCTCCCCGCTGCGAAACTTGAGGCAAGCCACTTAACCTCTGAGCCGCGCTTTCCTCGGCTGCCCTGGTTGAAATGCTGGAAGAATTTGCCTGCAGTTGTGCAGGGTGGGGCTTTGGGGTAGCTGGGGAGGAGAGCCTGTCCCAAAGCCTGGCCACGCCCCCCTCCCTGGCCCCCCCTGCTTGGTGGGGGGGGAGCCCTCACCTTCCAGTTCCTCCGGCCCCGCCCCTGTGGATGTCGGCCGGCTGACATGGTCCAAGGCCCTGGAGGGCACCTCCTGGCCATTGGTTGCTCCTGGCACAGCAGCCGGGCCATTGTCCAGAGTGCGCCGCAGAGAGCGGAACAGGAAGTGGGAACTGCGCCTGAGCAGGCCTGGGTCCTCGGGGGCCCGGCCCGAGGCCCGCTGGCTCGCCCGGGAGAAGGCCCGCCGAAGGGTGCCCAGGCCCGGCCTGGAGTCCTCATGATACACGCCGGCCACATCCCCTCTGTTTGCCCGCAGAGGGCCCTCAGCTGGGAGCTGCGGCTCCACAGGCTCCTTGGGGCTGTGCAGCTCCGGCCCAGAGGTCACTGTCCGCGGTGATGGCATCTTGGCAGCAGCAGAGCTGGGGGTGGAAAGGAGGCTCAGGGGGCCCGGGCCGCCCAGCCCAGGAGCAGACACAGAGACCCTGCAGGGCAGCCCGGGCCCAGTGGCTTGGTCAGGGACGCGTTCCCCGAGAGGGGACCCCAGGGCTGTCAAAAAGGAGGTGTCACCAGGCAGCGCCCGTGGCCAGAGCCATCTGCGTGCCAGGCTGCAGCGACTTCTGCAGACGTAGCAGCTACTTCTTTTAGGGGGCCTTCCCCGACACCGCTTTCCAAGGAGGTCCCCCCAGGTACCTGCCACTCCAGCTCTGCCAGACCCAAGCCTCCCAGCAGAGCTGGAGAGGGAAACTGCGTGTGTCCCCAGGGCTGGGCTGGGCAACCGCGTCCAGTTCTTCCTGGACCTTAGGTCCCGAGGCCTAAAAGCACCCACCCCGTCCACAGCCCAGGCTCCGCCCCGGACCCCTCGGCTCACCCCCATGCAGCCGTGGGGCCTCACTGCTTCTGCTCAAAGGTGAGCTCAGGGACCCTGTGGGAAGCCAACCCTTTTCTGGGTGTCTCAGAACTGGAGGGAGGAGGGGTCAGGCCAGAGGGGGCTGGCCCGGGCCACCGGGGGCTTATCAGGGCCTTGCAGCCTGCAGGGAAGGCTGTGGGAGGGCCCGGGGGTTCTATATTTAACCGGGAACTGGAGATTCCCAAAGCAGTTTCTCACCCATTGCCTTTCCCCCCCAATCTCCCCCCCAGGTGCGCTCTGGCCCCTCCCCTGTAGGAGCTGGGGAGGGAGTCCCCAAGGCACAGGGGTGAAGAAGGGGGAGCTAGCTCTGCCCCCACCCCACCCCCTTTCAGCCCAGCCTGGCTGGGTTCGATGCTCTGGCTTTAGGTTAAGCGGGGTGGGAGAGGCGGGAACTTTCCTGGCCTGGTGGGACTGCCCACCCATCGAATTGTGTGAAGAGTTGCAGGCCAGCAAGGTCTCACTTCAGCCTCGAGGAAACTGGGGCCAGAAGAAAGGCAGGACCCACTGAAGTCACTGTCCCACCAGCGGCTAAGCCCACGGCAGGTCCTGCAGTCACGCCCCAACAAGGGGCCAAAGGCCAAGTGGAGCCAGCACCTGACTCTTGGGCAGGAACAGCCTCTCCCCAGGCCTCGGTTTGCCTGGGGAGGGCTGACACCAGGGCAGGCAGGGCCCAGACCCTAATCCACCCACATGCCCTCCAGCGAGATGACCGTCCAGGGGTCAGACCTGCAGGGGGTCCACTGAGGCTGACCTTCCTCTCCCAGAGGTGTCTGAGCAGGTGGTAGGAGGCTCCACTGAGGGAGGACAGGCTCAGGTGATTGATGGGGACCTTATCAGCCCTGCCCTGGTCACAGGTCATTGTCCTCTCCTGCTGCCAGGACTCAGGGACCCTGCCCTCAGACCAACCCAAACATGGCATTGTCACATGAGCCACCTGTCCCCTCCACTCCCCCCGGGCTCCCCCAGCACCCAGCAGGGGCGGGAATGGGGTGAGAGAGCCATCCTACTGTGCCCAGCCTGCTGGCGCTCCGGGCTCTGTCTGCGGGGAGTGCGGTAGGAGGACAAGCCTGCCTGCTTGGGAAGAGGTCACGCTTACTAAGCACCTACTGTGTGCCCAGCCCAAGGCCTGGCACACATCAGATCTCCATGACAACAGAGTGGCAGGCTGTCATTCACCCTATTTCGTAGATGAGGAAAAGGCTCCGAGAGGGCCAGGGTCTTGCCTCAAGGCACACAGCTCAGGGGCGGGGAGCCTGGACCAGCCCTGGTCTGTCTAGGAACCTGGGAGCAGAGGCTGGACTCCCATGTCTCCCAGCACGAGCGAGCTGGGCTGCTGCAAGGACCCCTTCCTCCTGGCAGAGGCACCCAAGATAGGCCAGGAGTGCGGTCAGACTTGAAGGTCTCCCAGGGGGCCTAGAGGCCCATTCTGGGGGAGGAGGGGCAGCTGGTGGCTGGGTCTTATGGGAGGTCACAAAGGCAAAGACTTGGGCCCACCCTCCTCAGCCCCCCTCAGCCCGAAGCGGAGCTGCACTGAAAGCCCATCGAGGCCCCCAGCTGGTCCCTCTGCACTCAACTCCTGCACTTCCCAAGTCATTCTTTTTTTTTTTTTTTTTTTTGCTTTTTAGGGCCACAGCCGCGGCATGTGGAGGTTCCCAGGTGAGGGATCAAATCAGAGCTGCAGCCGCCGGCCTCCACCGCAGCTATAGCCACGCCAGATCTGAGTCACATCTGCGACCTACACCACAGCTCACGGCAATGCCGGATCCTTAACCCACTGGGCGAGGCCAGGGATCGAACCCACAACCTCATGGTTCCTAGTTGGATTCATTTCCGCTGCACCACGACGGGAACTCCCCCAGTCATTCTTGACCTTCACAGAGTACCAGTCAGTCAAGCCATTCTCCTGCTTTAAACCCGCCTGCGGCTCCCACAGCCCTCAGGCCAAGCCCGAGCCCTGCATTCTGGCCTTCAAAGTCCCCACCTGGACGGAACTTTCTCCAGTCTCACTTCCGGGCCTCCTGGACCTGCGCCCATCCAGCCTCAGCAGCCCCCTCCTGCACGTACAGCCTCCCAGCTTCTGCACAGGCTGCTCCTTCTCCCAGCCTCCCTTCTGCTCCCCAAATCTGGCCTGGATTTCAGAACCGCCAAGGAGCCCATGGGCTGCGCTGTGCCATCTGTCTGCTCATTAGTCACTCAGACCGTCCCCTGCTCACTTGCTTAGAAACCTCTGCCCCTCTGCCACCTCCCGGTCGCCCCAGAGCCAGCCTGAAGGAGTGAACCATCAGCCTAAGGGTCAGTCCTGCCCATGCTGGCCTGATTGGGTGTCGTTCTGGTGTCTTCTGGACTGAGACTTGCAGACTCTCTGCTGACTCTACTTTGGCCCCTGCCCAGCACCTGCCTCCCCACCTGTGGGGCCTCTGACTCTCCTCTCTGCCCCATTGCCCTGAGTGAATGTTCAGAGAGGCCCTGGGCCCTGTGTCTGGGGCTTGGACTTCAAGGCCCAGGAAACACAGGCCTCGCTGGAGCCCTGGGCCCCACGCTCTCCAGGTCAGGCCAGAGCGCCCACTGCAGGGCCAGTGGCAGGGGAATGCCACCCAGAAGACGTGGTCACTGGAAGCCTCTATCTGCCCGCCACCCTACCTGTGACCAAGAAGTCAAGGCTGGGCTTCCCCCCACCCCATCCCCCTGCTCCCCAGCCTCTGCTTCTACCCCCTTTGCTAGGCCGTCCTCCCGGAGCCGGCCTCAGCCTCCCAGGTGGCCCTCAGTCCCCTTCAGCCCCAACCTCCCCACCTACCCTGGGCCTGGGCCATCTCCCCATCCTTCAAAGCTCCACAGCAGCCACCTCCGGCAGGGGCCTGCCTGGGCCGTGGGCAGGACTGTGTCCCACCCATACCTCCCACCTGCCATCCCCGTCACCTGATCCCAGGCCCTACCTGTGCTCCTTCCTAGACCCCATAGCCAACATCTCAGAGCACGCAGGGGTCTTGCCAAAACATAAACCTCTCTGAAAGCCCTTCCTTACAAGATAAGATTATTCTGAAATAAGGAAGAAGGAGTTCCCGTCGTGGCGCAGTGGAAGTGAATCCGATTAGGAACCATGAGGTTGCGGGTTCGATCCCTGGCCTCGCTCAGTGGGTTAAGGATCCGGCACTGCCGTGAGCTGTGGTGTAGGTCACAGATGTGGCTCAGATCCCGCGTTGCTGTGGCTGTAGCTGTGGCTGTGGTTGTGGTGTAAGGCCAGCGGCTACAGCTCCAATTCGACCCCTCGCCTGGGAACCTCCATGTGCCGTGGGTGCAGCCCTAAAAGGACAAAAGACAAAAAAATAAAAATGAAATAAGGAAGAAGACAAGCATGTGCATTCTCATCACACCATTCAGAATTTGCCTGGAAATAAGTTAAGGCAAAATAAAGCAAGAAAAATGAATAAGAGGCAGGAGTATCAGGAAGGACCGATTAAGATGTCACTGTTTGTGGGTGATATGATGGTCTGCTTAGAAATAGCTTTTCCACACCCCAGACAAGCCTATTTTAAAAAGGCACTTAGAAGCCGTCTCTTCCAACTTCGTAGTAGCCTATAAGGAAGAGAATCTGAGAAATCGCATATATATATAAAACTGAGTCACCTGAAACCAAAACATCGTAAATCAGCTTCTCTTCAATGTGAAGAAAGAAATAAAAAATAAAAGTTTCCCTTCTTAAATAGCACCAGGCCCTCTTCCCTCTCCCTGCCCGGGGCTGCCATCGCCCTCAAGAGAAGCGCAAGACGCCTCCTTAGCTGGGCATTCAAGGCCCCTCCTAAAGGGCCGCTCCAGCTTCCTCCTCACTCACTCCCTCACTCACCCACTCTGATCACTCAGAGGCACTCACCTCTCCTTCGTGCAGGCTCTTCTCTCTGCCAGCAGTGACCTCACCCGCCAGCTCCTTCAACACTCAGGACAAGTGGCTCCTCCTCCAAGAAGCCTTCCCTGACCAGCTGCGTCCCAGGCCCCCGTCAGCACCTCCCGCTCTGGGCCTGGTTCCTGCCCTGGGCATAACTTCTCTCGTGCCGGAGGGACAGTTCCAGGTCTGGCCCACCTGCCCCTTGACCAGGAGCCCCCCAGGGCAGAGAGCAGGCCCGCCCTAGCCCCCAGCCAGGGCTGGTACCCTCGCAGGTGCCCAAGGAAAACAGACAAGCCGTTTACTGTAAGAGCAAAAGGCCTCAGGGCTGCCGCCGCTTTTGGGCACCTCTGTGCTTAACCTGAGTGTGTCTCCGGCCATGTGTGCCTCTGTTCTAGAATGCGTGTGCCTCCGAGCGTCTGCGCGTCTTTCTGTTTGTGAGCCTGTGTGTGTGCGTCTGGGCCTGCGTGCATGTCTTCGTGACCGTGTCTATCTGCTTTCCATGCCTCTGTGTGTGTGTGTGAGTGTGAGTGTGTGAGTGAGTGTGTGTGTGTGTGTGTGTGTGTGTTCACTGTGCTTTGAGCTGGCATTCGGGCCTGGACTCTGAGCTGAGGCCCTCAGCCAGGAAAGCGAGCAGCAGAGCCAGACTTGTCCTCTGTCCCTGGAGTCCCCGCCCCCTGCCCACAGCAGCCACGTGGGCCTCCGCTCACCTGCACGGACGTACCTGCTGAGTGAGTAGACCCTGAGCCCCAAGCGGAACGAGGCCAGGGCGGTGCAGCCGGCCGGGCTGGGCCTTCAGAGCAGGGCCCAGGCCGTGGGCCCTCCGGAGCAGCCAGAGCGAGTGGCCAACAGCTGGGACTTCCCAGCTGTGGTCAGGAGCAATCAGGGCCCCCGGCCCCACCCCCAGCCCCACCCTCCGCCACAGCCCCAGACTTTCACTTTCGGAAATGTTCCCACCCCCTTCCCACTGCAAAGGTAACACGCCAACCTTTCATTCCCGGCTGCACAGGCTCAGACTCAGGGCAGTGACCCCGGGAGGGGACAGAGGAGGAGACAGCACGCTTGCGGGGGTGGGGGTGGCACGACCCCGGGACGGCCTGTCCCTCCTGTGGTCAGACTGAGGCCGAGGGAGCAGACCAGCTGGCCCGAGGTAGGGCGCCCAGCCTGCAGCACCGAAGCCCAGAAGGACCTCTCCCTCCAGGGCAAAGTCACCAGCAGCCGTCCTGTCACCAAACTCATCCTGAGAGCCGGTGTGCCCTGCCTGGCACTGAGGGTGACATGGGCTGAGTGGGGAGCAAGAGGACAGCAGCAGCGGAGGGGACAGTGTGGGCCGCATGCAGCCCGGGGCTGGAAGAAGGGGAAGTGCCCCAGGGGACCGAAAGGACGACACTCAGGGAGGAGGAGGGATGGCCGGGGTGGGGTGGGTGAGCAGCCCAGGAGGAAAGGTGTGGAGGTGGGGCCTGAGTCCGGGCAGCTGCTCAAGCGGGGGGCCCCCCTGCAGGGAGGGTCACCAGGCTTCCCAGAAGCGGCAGCCCCCCCGCCCCACGTTCCTGGGTGCTCCGCTGCTGGCGTCCTGGGGAAAAAATTTAGGGAAAATCCGAGAAGCACAGATCCAGTCCTGTCCCCAGGCTGGAGCCAGAGGGTCCGAGGCGGAGCAGGGGAGGGGCTCTGGGCAGACACAGCCTGCGGGCCGTCCAGGGGCTGCTGAGACTGGTCCCACAGGCTGGGGGTGGGGCGGGGGCTTAAGTTGCACGCACTCATTTGCTTGCAGTCCCTTGGCTGGCTTCTCCCTGTGTCCTCGCGTGGTCGTCGCTCGGTGGGCCTGGGTCCTCATCCCCCTCCTCACAGGCCATACCGGATTAGGACCCACCAAAATGGGCTCGTTTTAACTTGGTCACTCTTCAAAGACCCTGTCTCCAAATACAGTCACATGCCGAGGTTTGGGGGGTTGGGGATTTTTTTTTTGAGCCCATAACAGATTGGAAGGTACCTGAGATGCTGCAGCTGACCTGGACCAAGCTGTACCCAGAGATGCTAGCACCTCCTCCAGGAAGCCCTCCGGTTTACTTCTTGAGTCATAGCTCCCAGAGTCTTGGATTCCCCTCTGGGAAGTGGGGCCATAAGAGTCCCAGCTCAAGCCACCTCTCTGCTCAGGCTGGCCTGCCCACTTGTCTCCCGTCCCATGTGTCTCCAATGGTCAAAGACTCAGAGATGAGAAGGGCAAGCATGACTCAAGAGACAGAAGGGGCGTTGTGGCTCAGCAGTAACGAACCCTAGTATCCACGAGTTCATGAGTTCGATTCCTGGCCTCTCTCAGCGGGTTAAGGACCCAGCATTTCTGTGAGCTGTGGTGTAGGCCGCAGACATGGCTCAGATCTGGCGTTGCTGTGGCTGTGGTGTAGGCCAGCGGCTACAGATCCAATTCGACCCCTAGCCTGGGCACCTCCATACGCCATGGGTGCAGCCAAAAAAAAAAAAAGAAAAAAAGAGGTCCCTAAAAAGCCCGCGGGGGCAGGCCTGGAAGGGTTGCACCCAGACTCTTCCCAACACCCAGCTGCACCCTGCAGCTGCCCAGGCCTGTGCCGACTTTTCAGCACAAGGCTGTGATGTTTCTTTTATTCTATCTCCATGTCGTTTTTCCCCAACTTTCTTAGGAAAATCCCTTTGGAAAAGTCCCAGCCTTGTCTCAGAGGGGCTGGTCTGGCCCAGGTCAGCAGAAGGCAGAGCGGGGGGCAGCTGAGAGGCGGCAGGGGCAGTCGAGGGTCCAGAGAGAGAGTAGTTCCAGCTGCCCCACGTCTGTCTACACACCTTGGGAGAGCCATTTCCGACCCCGAGTCTCAGGCTATTCTCCATAAAATGGGCTTTTTGTTGGGATAAAGTGCGTTCACCGCAGCGGAACACCTGACTCGCAATGGCGAAGGGCGGGGAGAAGGACCACGCCACCTGCCACCTCTTTCCTGTCCTGGGGTTCCTCGGACGCCTGAACGTAGAGGCCCAAAGCCGCCAATTCCACCTACACCGTGCAGGGTCCAGGGCAGAGACCGGTCTGAGAACAGGGCACCAAGGTTCCAGTCCCTGACTGGCTGTGGGCGTGGGCAGCGGACGGTGTCTCTCTGAGCTCACGTTGCAAATGTAGGTGACCCAGCTCCAGGGATCTGGGGGCGGGGTCTCAAGAGAGGGGCGGGGAGTATGGTCGCCGGTGGGCGGGGCACATGTCTCTGGCACCGCCCCCTAAGTTACCTCGCAAACTCGCAGGTCCGTCGCTGTATTTGTGGACTCTGCCCGCTGGTGTTTAACGACTGGGGTGCTCCGGGAGGTGGCCTGCGCTGTGCGGGGCGAGCAGACCCGCAAGTGGAGATGCTTTGCTCTGCCCCCACGGGGTACCTCCCGGGGCCTGACCCCCCTCCCCCAGCTGGTGGGGTACAACGGGGTCCTGGGACCTCCAGCTACGGATCCCTCCATCCAAGACCTGCCTGTTCGGTGGTGAGCTCCAGAGGGGTCTGGTGGGCAGCGCCCATGCTTAGGTCTCAGGCGCACCAGGGATTCTGTCCCAGCCCACTTCCTCGTCCACAGTGGGCCCGCGGGACGGCCCTGTCTGAATGGCTGGAACACTCTGCCTGGGAGGGGTGAGCATGAAATTGCAGTAAACCATCCACCATCCACCATCGCCAAGCCACATTCCACAGCAGGAGCCCGGAAATGACTCCTGCTTGCTGAGGTCCTCGACCCGAATCTCATGTGTCAGCAAGCCCTGGCAAGGCTTCCTGTGCAACGACCGCCCCTGCCCCCTTGTGGGACAGACCGGAAGGGCCAGAGGAGGACGGGAAGGACCTCGAAGGACAGCCCAACACCCCTCCTAAGAGGAGACTGGGTACTGGCCACAGACTTAAATGAAAGCAGCTGCCCGGCCAAGGCTGCACCTCGGCCTCCCACCTCTTCTGCATTTGGGGGGTGGGCTATTTTTAGAAGGAAGGCTGGTTGGAGAAAGTGTCTTATGTATCCTGGACCCTAGCAAGGCCTCCAGGAAAGAACAGAGGGGCCTGTGTCTCTGGCCTCCTCCACGCTCACCCAGCCTTGTCACGCTCACCCAGCCTTGTTCCGCCCCGCCTGGGCCGTGGACTTTGCTGAACTAACATTTACACTGGCTCCCCCGCCAGGCCCGGAGCTTCCTCAGGCCGTGGTCAGCCTGGCAGAAGGCAGGGGGCCACCCTGGGATGAGGGGAGGGCAGGGGGCCCCTGGCCCAACCCATCCAGCCAGCAGGGCCCCCCCTGCAGAGGGTCAGAGCCGAGGATGACGTCACTGGAGCTCATGGAGGGACAGACCCCTCACGTGGCTCAGGAAGAGGGGCTGCCCAGTCGCCCACAGGCTCTGTGGCTGCCTGGCAGGCTCCCGGCTTCAGGGACCCTGTCCTAGCGGGGCCAGCACTAGCCTTGGGCACCTCACTTTGCACCTCTCTTGCCTCGTCTATACAATGGGACTTAGATTCAGGCCGGAACACATACCATTCCTGTGCCCTTTTGTGCCCAGTGTGGGGAGGGGAGACATGAAGGAGTCCTGTCCTCAGGGGCCGGCCTGGGGGCCCCAAAGAGAGGTGGGGGGCCGCCTGAAGCAAGCTGGTCTGGCCCTGGACGGCCTCGGCTGAGGCAGAGCAGAGCAGAGGGCCCTGGGCAGGTGCCAAAGGCGCAGGCACAGCAGTGCCACCAACCGCCCCACACCCAGCATGGGCACCTGGGGGGCTACTCGTTTGGCGCTCTGGTCCGGTCAGCCTGGGTCTGGGCAGAGGCCCTTGCCTGGAAGGCCACCGGCAGAACCAGCGTTGTCCTTAGCCCTTCGGATCCACCAGGAAGAACCTTTATTTCTGCTTCAAACCGGAGACCAGGAGGGGTGAGATCCAGACCCCAGGCCAGGGACGGGAGAGGCCCAACCTGGTGCGGCAGGCGGGGCTGGCTGGGCTCTGCCCACTGGGTGCCGGGGCCGGCCCAGCCCTCTCTAAACTTCAGCCCAGCCAGTCTGGGGCTGGGGTCCTCTCCGCCGTCAGAGAGCAGCCTGCAGGGACAGCAGAATCCGGCGGTAGCCGTGCCCCATCACTGGGCACAGGGGGCCTTGTCCTCAGAGCTGGCACACTCGCTGCCACCGTCGTCTGGGGTGTCCCCCAGCAGACTCGGTGAGGGGGCTGCAGAAACATAACGGCCTCCATGTGGGGGGGTGCATTTCTGACAGGTTTGCCAGGAAATGTGTGAGGGCAGCAGCTTCAGGCGTAGGGCGGAGGGAGGAGGAGGCCAGGCCGGGAGCAGGAGCGCCCTCCCCGGCACGTCCACCAGAGCCAGGGCGTAGCTGACTGCGGGGGCGGGGGGGGGGGGGCTGGGCAGACCCAGGGACACCCCCCCGGGAACACAAGTCTCAGTGGTTACCCAGGGGGTGGGCGCCAGTGCTGTTCTGGGCCCTGGACAGGCCTGACAGAGGGACAGAGGTCGAGGGGACTTCCGGGGGAGGCGGGGGTTCTGGCTGGTGTGGCCAGTCTCCTTCTGGGCCCAAGCTGCAGGGGGTTAGAGCGGACCAGGGGGGCTGCCGTGGGGCGGGGGTGGGTAGAGAGGGTAGGCAGGTGGCCAAGCAGCCCCAGCTGAGGCCAGCTCCCCGGGGACAGGCGACCTAGGGGTCTTCAGGGCACCAAGCAGCCCAGGGCACAGCGCACCCCCCACACATCCTCCGTGGAGGCCCTCGAGGCCCAGCCTGCCCCTTCTCCTGGGCCTCAGACCTGGCCCCTGGCTGACCCCTCTCCTACCCGCTCTCCTCCCAGAAGCTTCCCTGGCTCGGGCAGCCCCCGAGTCTATAAGCAGGGCACCCAGGCCAAGACAGGGAGGGTCAGAGCCAAGCAGAAGCTCAGGGCAGGCAGACGGCAGGGGTGAGCGGCCAGAGGGGTGGAGGGCCTGCTCACCAAACAAACAGGAGGGAGGCTCTGCTTCTGACTCCTCTCTTGGGACCCCGCAGGCAGCCCCTCACTCACCAGCAGCAGCCTGGCTTGGGGCCGACCCTGCAGGCAGCTCCCCCCTCTCCACAGCAGCCACCTTGCTGGGCTCCATCACAATGGACGGTGGCCGATGGCCCAACTGAGGGCCCTTCTCCAGGGCACCCACCACAGCCTGCAGGGAGGGGGGGCAGGGGGCAGGGCAATGCCAGGCCTGGGCTCCCCACTCCCTCCCACGCCTGTCCTGCCCTCTGTCCACTGGGAGAGTCGGGAGCCAGGCTGAGCAGGTGTGCAGGTGTGCACATCCCCAGAGGGTCCCAGCCCCCCACTCCCCACCTGGGGTCACAGTTCTCCCTGGGCGACACAGGACCCACCTGGGCTCAGCCCTGAGGCCCATTTCACAGCTGGAGCCCAAGGCCAGAGAGGCCAAGGCCACACAGTGAGTGGGTGGGCTCTGGCCTCTCTGCTTCCCAGTGCCCCCCCCCCCATCCTGCACAGCCCCCTCCTGGGGTCTCTCCTCCTGGGCCCTTGGCCTCCTCCCCAGCTCAGAGGAGCTGGGAAGCTGTTGCCACAGCAACCTGAGCGCCTTGCTCTGGGCTCGTTGTTCAGTGCCCACAGGAGTGTGTGGGGGCTGCCTCCCCCAGCCCTGCTGCTGCCTCAGCATCTCCGCCTCCCATTCAAGGCCTTCGGAGGTAGAGGCCTGAGCCGCCAGTGTTACAGCCCAGAGCTCCTGCCCCAGAGCCACTGCAGCCCTGTCTTCGGTCCCACCCGCATGCCTTGGCTCAGCGGGTCTCCTTCCTGGAGCTCCCCAGCCCTCATCTCTCTTATGCTTTTGGCGCATGTCTGCCTTCTCCCAAAGGTGCATTGAGGAAGGGCAGGCACACGGCTGGCAGGACTTTGCTAAGTGGCTCTTGAGCCCCCACAGCAGAACCATCTGGATCTGTCTGTGTTTAAATGCAATGTCTGGATGGGGACCCAGGAAGCAGCATTTTAACCAAGTACCAAAGGTGACCCTTAAGTGTGAAAACAGGTGTCGTGAGCTGAGACATCTGTGGAATCAGAGTGACAACAGAGCAAGGACCCTGCCATGGCCCTAGGTCTGGACCCTCCTGGGTCCTCTTGCTGGCCTCCTCCCCCCCTTAGAATCCCTCTCTCCGCACCCCTCCCCCGGCTCCTGTCATTCTCCCTCCTGCCCTCCTCCCTGAAACCCTGCTGGTCCCCACCCAGGGCACTCGTCTGCCCAGAGTGTGCCGCGGGGGAGGCAGCCCTGGGCCAGTGGAGCTTGCTATCCACCCTCTCCCTCCTCCCCGCCCTTGGGCAGCTCCGGGCTGGTGCCCCCTCCCCGGCCCCCTGCCCCCCACAATGAGAAGAGCCCACCTCCACCTCCAGGGCTCAGAACATCATCACACACCCCTTGTGCTGGGACCTCACTTTTCACCTGCATCAAAAGCCCTGCAGGGAGTTCCCGTCATGACTCAGCAGTAACAACCCCTATGAGTATCCATGAGGACAGGGGTTCAATCCCGGGCCTCCCTCAGTGGGTTAAGGATCTGGTGTTGCTGTGAGCTATGGTGTAGCGGCTCAGATGTGGCTCAGATCCTATGTTGCTGTGGCTGTGGTGTAGGCCTGCTGCTGAAGCTCCAATTTGACCCATAGCTTGGGAACTTCCATATGCCGTGGATGCGGCCATAAAAAGAAAAGAAAATAAAACAAAACAAAATGAAAAACCTGGAGGAGTTTCTGCTGTGGTGCAATGCCTTTTGGGATCACTGGGATGCAGGTTCAATCCCTGGCCCGGAACAGTGAATTAAGGATCTGATGTTGCCACAGCTGCGGCTTAGGTTGAAATTGTGGCTTGGATCTGATCCTTGGCCTGGGAACTCCATATGCCGTGGGGCGGCCCAAAAAATGCAGGGCACCCTGGCATGGCCTCACCCAGCAGAGAGCAGACTGCCTTGGGGCACAAGGTCTGGAGGTCTGGAGCCAGGGAAGCTGGGCCTGCCATTGCTTCATGCCCCAGACTTCAGCAGAGGAAGAGTCACCTCCCCAGCAGATGGGTGAACTGAGCCCTGTGCCGAGTCACGGGCCAGGGCTTGAGGTGGGCCGACCCCGGGGCCCCAACTATGGACCTTTCCTGTTGGGCCTCCTGCCTCCTCGGCGGGGCTCAGCTCTGGCCTGGCGGGTTGGGGGGCACTCATGCTGCGGCACAAAGACAAGGAGCAAAGACGGGGTATTGCTCTGGGCCAGATGCTGGATCCCACCCTCTGTCTGGAAGCTCCAGCCCAAGGGCCCAGCGCCCACAGCCCCAGCTGGGCGTCTCTCTCTGCTGCCCCTGCCTGAGCCCTGCATCAGAGGGGGTGCTGGCCCAGAGCTCACAGTGGGCCCAGGCCGCAGATGAACAGTGGCTGCAGGAGGAAAGGCTGACCCCACCTGAAGCCCAGGCGGGCTGCCTAGAGGAGACTCCACTAATCCGAGGCCCGAGGATGAGCAGGCAGCAGCCAGCCGGTGGGGAGGAGAGATGCTCCCCTGCAGGCACCGCAAGGGGAGGGCACAGAGAGCCAGGGAACCCGAGGGGCTGAGACGGGAGGCTGGGAGCAGAAGAGTTGGCCGGGGCAGTTCCCTCCCTGGGAAGAGGCACCCCATACACACCCAGGGTGGGCTCTCAGCACTCACAGCCCAAAGGAAGCCGACCTGCTGCCTGCATTTGGCCACGCCCACTGCATTTGGCCACGCCCACTCAGGCCAGGCCCAAGGGCAGGAGCCAGAGACCATACCGCAAACACTCAGGGAAAAGAGGCCCTGCCAGGAGTCACGGGCACCAGGCTGACTCTCCACCTGCCCTGGGCCAGAGGCAGAAATGGGGAGGGCGCTGGCAGGCTGACACCTAACAGAGGCAGCAGGGGGCCGTGGGCAAGGGGCAGGAGCGTTGGGAGGACAGGGGCAGAGGCAGAGCACTGACCAGCAGAGTGGCATGTTGGTTGTGGGGGAGGGGATCGCATGCACACCCAACAAAGGACGAGGGTTGCTATTCTAGGAAACGAGGTTTCTTGCACCAAATATCCAGCTCAGGTCAGCTCAGGTTCCACTGGGACCCAGGGAAGGCTGGGAGGGGTCCATGCACTGCGGTGGGCACCCCAGGGCCATACACAACGGAGCCGCCACCCAACCTCAGAGCACGTGAAAGCCCTGCCCCTAGTGTCCCCTGCTCCCAGGTCCGTCCTTCCATGTGAACCCTGCATGGGGACCCATCCCGGGACGCCAGAACCTTGGCTAAAGCCCAGGCCAGCCAGGACAGAGACCAGGTGAGTGGACTCGGAGACCCAGACAAATGCAAGGCAGAGCCAGAGGGAGAGGCAGGAAAACCTGGCTGGCCAGAGACAAGGCAGAGATGGTAGAACTGGAGAAAGAGAGAGAGAGAAGGCAGGTGGCCCCAGAGAGATGCTGCAGGTAGAGGAGAGAGGGGTGGTGGTAGAGACAAATGATGGAGCCTCGAGGGCAGAGCGTAAGTGCCTGTGGCTGCCTCCCCACTGCCCATCACCAGCATCTTGTGCCAGGCGGGCATCGCACATCCAAGGCTCCCTCCACCCACAGCCCAGCGGCTCCCGTGTGTGCAGGGCCGGACCTCCCTGTGCACAGCCCCCGGGGGCACAAAGCCCTGCGGCCAGCAGCCCACCTTCTCCAGGGAGCTATGACTAACTGCACCCCCGTCACCCCTTCCTTCTCTTCCACCTGCACCATGCCTGGCTGCCAGGGCACCAAGGGCCAGGATGAGGGTGGGGAGGAGGTGCCCCCTGGGTCTCACTGATACTCACCCTCCCGTGCTGGATGCTTGCGCCAGGCTGCCCTGCTGCTGGTCGCCCTCCCTGGCTCTCCCTCGCACTCTCCACCCACAGGCGCTCCCTCTCCCAGCCCCTCATTCCCGATCATTCACACCAGGCTTGCTTCCGCCCTCCTAGCTCCTACCCCCAGAGAGACCCAGCCTGGTCCTCCTCTGAACAAGCCCCCCAGAACCTGTTCCTGGTCATGAGACACCCAGTCTCAAGTTTGAGGTTCAGGAGTTTAGGACACCTGCCAGCTGGGGGGTGTGAAGAGGACAAGGACTATGGCCAAGGGTGATGCCAAAGAGGGGGGCAAGGTCGCGCATCCCTCCCGCCTCATCTTCACCTCAATCCCATTCCCAAAAAACCAAAAACAGCCTTGAGACAGTAAGGCTCATCCGGCGGGTGTATAGGCCTGCCACCTGGGCCAAGGTGCACAGCTTCTGATCCACAGAATTCCCCACCCTCCCACCATCCAGCACCGAACATCCACCTTATCCAACATCCAGCATCCATTCAACGACCCACCATTCAGCAACCACTCATCAGCTACCATGCACCATCTATTCATGTCTCTTCCTCCATCCAACCACCATCCAACCACCATCCACCATCCACCGTGTACCATCTATCATCCTCCGTCAATAACCCGGCATCTGTCCCAGCCACAATCCACACCTAACTTCCACCAACTAATTACCATCCATTCTCTAGCCACCATCCAACCACCCTCCAACCACCACGCCTCCGTCCACCACCCGCACCCACCATTTACCAAGCATCAATACGCCATGAAAGTAGCCTTCAGTCCAACATGAGTTCACCACCCATACATCCATCACTCACTAACAGCTTTCATTAATATTAGCAACGATTATCCATCCACTGATCATTTATCCATTTACCACACATCTAGTTGTCAATAATCCATCTACCGTTATCCAATTTTTTTTTTTTTTTACTTTTTAGGGCCTCACCTGCTGCATTTGGAAGTTCCCAGTCTAAGGGTGAAATTGGAGCTACAGCTGCCACCTGTACTAGAGCCACAGCAACACCAGATTCAAGCTGCATCTGAGATCCGCACTGCAGCTCACGGCAATGCCGGATCCCCTACCCACTGAGTGAGGCCAGTGTTCAAACCTGTGTCCTCATGGATCCTAGTTGGGTTCGTTACAACTGAGCCATGACGGGAACTCCCATTTATCCAAATGTATCCAGCCAGCCACAATCCACCCATCCACAATTCAAGCCTCATCCCTAATTCATTCGTATTTCTATGAACCACAACTCACCATCCACCCACCCACCAACCATCTACCATCCACCCACCTCTCATCTCTACCCACCACATATCTATCCATTTATTGCCCATCTCGCAATACCCTCTATCTATCCAGTCATCATCCAGCCATAATTCATTATTCATCCAAAACTCATTCAAATGTCATCTACTGCCCATCCATATTCATCCAGTCTAGAAACATCTACTGAGTGCCCTGTATGTGCCAAGCATTATTTCGGGTGCTGGGAAAAGAGTAGGGAGACAGACAGCAGTGAGAATTCATCCACCTAATTCCATCCGTCATTACAGCCCGTGCACCATCCATCCAGTCATTATCCGCGCAGCACCCGTCATCCACCTTCTTTCAGTATCCATCTCCACTCATCACCCAGTCACCATCCACTTGCCATCTCTCCATCTTCCTCCATCGTACGTTATGCCATCCATTTACAGTACACCACTCGCCACCTGCCACCCATCATCTCTCCACCATCTCCCCATCCGACGGTCACCTCTCATGCATCCATATTCCAAGATGTAGCCATTTGTCACTCACCCATCATCCATTCATCACCTAAGCATCATCCATCCATCCGGAATCCATCCACCATCCACTCTCCGTCTACACTTCACGGTACACGAACCAGTATCCACTGATCTGGCAACCATCCCTTTATTGGCCATTCATGCACCAGCCAGCTGCCATTTACTTGTCTACCATCCATCAGCCATCCATCCATCATATACCCGCTCACATTTTCCATCATCGAGCCATCCATTCTCCACGGATAGATCCTCCGCAATAATCCACTTACTGCTTGGCCATCATCCGTCCGTACTTCCATGATTCATTCAACCAATAAGCATCCACCAGTCACCCACCATCTCCAATTACCTGCAAGGCATTCACTATCTACAGATTATTTCAGTAGCCATCAACCCATCAATGTAGTGTCCACATACACCCGTTCTCCATCTATTAACCTACAGTCTATTTATCTGTTCATCATCCCTTAACCAGCTACTATTACATAAACGCAGCCACCATCCACCACCTTCCTTCCATCGACCACCTAGCGCCACCATCTACCATGCTTCTACCATCATTATCTACACGCCAACCACCCACATAACACATCCGGCATTGCATCTATCCTTCACCCATTAATTCATCTCCCCACGCAATCATTCACTGCCTCCAACCATCTATTCACCTACTAACGTAACCATTCATCATTCTCAAGCATTCACCTATTGTCTCTATATTATGTTATGTTATTCATAATTTGAGTTAACCATTCTCACTTCTCTTTTTATTCATAATTTGAGTTAACCGTTCTCACTTCTCTTTTTATTCATAATTTGAGTTAACCACTCTCACTTCTCTTTTTCCACTACCATCTCCATCATTCACTCATCTTCTCACCGTTCTTCTGCCCAGTCGTTAGTAAACTAAGCCTTTATGTATTAACACATATTAATATTAAACATAGATATAAAACACTCATTGCTCAGTGCTAGTGCTGTGTTCTGGGATTACCAAGGTGAATAAGATCCCATCCATATGCATGTCTGATGAATTCACAGTCTGATGGTTCAAAAAAAGGAGGCAGGTCAGAAGAGAAGCGTCAGTGTACGCATGTGCATTGCATCCAAATCTCAAAGCCTCCATCTTCTGGCCATGGACTGGCTGTAGCTCTCTGCACCCGTTCCCAGGGGCAGGACTGGGGAGGCCTGATCTGGGCAGAGTGGCTGCAGGGTAGGAGACCTGATGATGTAGGTGAAAAGAGAGGTGAGGTTGAAAAAGAGGTTGGCAGAGATCATGCAAGGCTGGGAGTGCCCGGCTAAGAGACTGGTTCCTGATGAGGGGTCCCTGATGACAACGGGGAGCTCTGGGGGCGTGTGGTTTAGACAGGCAAGTACCCCATTCAGCTAAGTTCTGAGAAGCGACCCCCCCCCCCATACACACACACACGTCTTCATTGGGCAGTGCCTGAACCAGAAGGACAGGGGCTGCCTTAGGGTCACAAAGCAATGCCGTGGTGGTCAGCATGGCTGCAACCGCACCATCTCCACACCCAGGCACCTTCGTGTCAGGAAAGCCTGTGCTGGCACGCTCCCCTCCCCCCCACCCCATCCCCCAAAGGCCACCCCACCTCCTCTCCGCTTGGGCAGGATTTTCTCTCCCTACTTTTTTTTTTTTTTTTTTTGTCTTTCTGTCTTTTCTAGGGCCGCACCCGCGGCATATGGAGGTTCCCAGGCTAGGGGTCTAATTGGAGCTGTAGCTACCAGCCTACACCACAGCCACAGCAATGCCAGATCCAAGCCGTGTCTGCGACGGCAATGCCAGATCCTTAACCCACTGAGAGGGGCCAGGGATCGAACCCGCAACCTCATGGCTCCTAGTCAGATTCTTTAACCACTGAGCCATGACGGGAACTCCTCTCCCTACTTGTTAATGAGGGTGCTAGCTCTCACCGTAGGTGTTGACTTTTACCCAAGGTGTGAGCTGACAAGGGCCTGGTGGCTCTTGGGAACGGGGCCTAATAGGGCCTGAGAAGGAAGTACTCAAGGCCAGGGAGGCATAAAGCTCTGAATATGGAGCGGCAGGAGGGGGCGGGGTGGAGGTATCTGGAAGGATAGGCCGCGAGGCCAGATCTGAGCCCACGGAGTCCTCTTGGGGCCCATCTTGGCCTCTAGGCTCCAGTTCCGCTTCTAACCCTCCTTTCTGCCCTCCACCTCGGGCCCTTCTCCAGAGGAGACAAACAGATCTGGAGGCAGGAGCTGTGTGCCCCTGCTATGCCCAGCCTTTGCTGTGTGCCCTGCAGTGGGCCGCGTGCCCTCTCTGGGCTTCAGTGCTCCTGCCAAGGCAGTGAGGGAAGGGGGTGAGAACAACCAGGACTTCCCGTTGCAGCTCAGCGGGTGGCACACCTGACTAGTATCCATGAGGGTGTGGGTTCGATTTCTGGCCTCCTTCAGTGGGTCAAAGGATCTGCCTTTGAGGTGGGTGTGGTGTAGACTGGCAGCTGTAGCTCCGCCTGGGAACTTGGATATGCCGCAGGAGCAGCCCTAAAAAGAAAAAAAAGAGTAAGGACCAACCACCTCTGATGCTCCCTGGCTGTGGTGTGGCCCGAGTTATCCCCTATGCAGCCCCTCCACCTGCACTCAGCCGCCAAAGCTTGAGCAGGGGTGGGGCAGCACCCGCTGGGAGCCCTCCGTGTGGGTGGAATCCTGGCTCCAAGGAGGCAGGTTTGTCTTGGCGCCCTCTTGTGGCGATCCTGGAATAAAACACCCAGGCTCCCCCGAAGGCACCAGCAGAGCGAAGGGAATTAAGGCGGTTGGGTGTTAACAGGAACGTGAGCACCCAGGTCCTATACTTTGATCCTCAGGGGGAAGCAGGTCCAGAAGCAGCCCTTCTGCCTCGGTGGGCCGGTGGGCGGAGGGTCCTAAGTAAATGGGCAGGGGAGGAGTGAACGGACCCAGGGATGGATTGACAGCTAGGAAAGAGGGTGGTCCTGCTGGAGAAAACGTCGCTCTCCTTTTCTCACTCGCTAGAGTGAAAGGCCCGGAGGCAGAGATTTGCAGCCGTCTTGCTCCAACACCACATCTCCAGCCCCTAAAGACTGACATTTCTCTTTAATGTAAATACTCAGATTCCAGAGTTTCTATAATGCCATAATAAAAGACTCACACCAAGAGAAGCAGCCCCAGGCAGCATGGGCGAGCAGGCGTGCAGGGCACCCTTCCCAGGGTCTATGCACCCACATTGTCGTCAGCCTCCACGGGGGCTGTGGTGTGCTCCGCCTACTGAGAGCGCGGGGTCAAGTTGGCGGAGAGGTCTGCAGTGGGGAAACGGGGACCCAGGACTGCCCCCAGGCCGGAACCGCCCTCCCGTGACCTACCCTGAGCCTGCCTGGGGGGGACGGCGTTGAACTGGGTTCCGAGACTCTGCGTCAGCTGGGATGGGCCTGCCCCCCACCGCGGGGTTCTGGGGTCCCGGCTGGGCGTTCACCCGTGGGCCGCAGAGCTTCTCTCGGGCGCCCCCTCCCGGCCCGGGCGACACACAGCCGCTCAGCCTCCCCCGGACCGCAGCGCCCGCGAACCGCCACCGCGGAAAGGCAGATGCGGGCGGCCGGCCTGGGGCCTCGCCCTGCCCTGGACCGGTGGGGGGGGCGATGAAGGACGTGGGTGGCTCGGAGTCTCTCTCTGTCCCCAGTTCTCCGAGTCTCCGGCCTCCCTCCGTCTCTCCCCGGGGACCGGCGCGGGTGCCGGATGCACGAGCCGGAGAAGGGGATCCCGCTGACCTTCCTCGCTCAGCGCCGCCGCCTGCAGCCTCTAGCCCCGCACAGCAGGAGAGTGGATCGGCCCGAGGATCGAGGCGGAGCTGGACGGGATCCAGCGCGGCGCTGACACCCTACTCTCGGCGGGAGGAAGGGACTTGCTCCCCATTTCAGAGGCCCGGGCGCTTGCTCGGCCCCCTCACCCACCGCGCAGGGAGCTCAACGCGGACGGAGAGGGAGGATGGGGGTCTGGCTCCGGCGGGCTAGGCCTGGGGGACTCGGCGGGACATCCGAGGCCTGCAGCCGGGCGGTAGGGGGAGAAAACGGTGCTTGATTTCCGGCTTGGAGGACAGGTGACCTGGGACAGGTGGCGAGAAAGGCAGGCCAGGTGTGAGGACGTCGGCCGGGGCAAGTGAGCGTGGGGCTGCTGCTGGGACCCAGCTCTGGTGCCACCGCGGAGCTGACCCAGGCCTCAGGGGAGGAAGGGAGCTGTCCAAGGCCACGGTGGCGGAGGTCACCCGGTCAAAAGCGCTCCGCCTACCACCGAGGACAGCTTTGCCCCCCACCCTTCCCTGTGCTTCACCCCAGTCCTTCCCTCTGTGGGCAGGGCCAAACCGGGCTGGGCTGGGTTCGCTGTCCTGGGCTTTAACCTCTAGAGCCTTCTGAGGACCCGCCACTTCCAGGAACACAGGCAGAACCCGGCTGGCTACTTTGCAGGTTTTTTGTTTTTTGGTTTTTGTTTTGCATATGGAGGCTCCCAGGCTAGGGGTCCAATCAGAGCTGTAGCTGCCAGCCTACACCACAGCCACAGCAACGCCAGATCCAAGCCACATCTACGACCAACACCACAGCTCATGGCAACACCGGATCCTTAACCCACTGAGCGAGGCCAGGGATCAAACCCGCATGTTCCTAGTCAGATTCGTTTCTGCTGAGCCACATTGGAAACTCCAGTGAAGCTATTCTTTCTTCCCTGGAGGAAGATGCCAGCCCTTGCTACTTCCATGAAGAAGCATCACAGCAGGGGGCCAGGCACCCAGGCTCAGAAGCTGGTCCTGCCATTTACCAGCCGTTGCCTCACTTCTCGGAGCCTCAGTTTGCTCTTCTGAAAGAGGGGCCATTCCTGTCCCTGTCTCTTTGGATTCTCAGCAGGTTGGTCTGTAAAGAGCCGAGAGCAGGTACTTAGGGTGTCTGCAGTCTTTGCTGTGAAGCCTGGGCGTCCTCCTTGGAGCCCCTCCCATGCCTCCTCCCTGACTTCCTGGTCCAGCCTCCACCCCAGGCAGCGAGCAATTCCCTCCAGTAGTGCTGTAGGCTCTGGGAGAGGAAATCAGGAAATCCTAGCTCAAAGGCTCCAAAGGGCCCTTTATCCCCAAGGCACTGGGGAGCCATGGAAGGCTTCTGAGCAAGAGAGAGCTGTGGTCAGAGCCAGCCTTTGTGAAGACGCTTCTGGAAGCCAGTGGAGGAGGGGCCGCCAGGTAGGAGGGGGTGGCCCGGCAGGGACAGGGCTGCACAGGCTGCACCAATGGCCGCCTCCAGTCTTTCAGCTCCCCTGTCATCACTGTCATCAGCTAGGACACTCTGCACTTAACGTGCCAAGTGTGACTGCAGGCTGCCCCCATGACATCACTGAAGTCTCCACCTGACTCTGCAATGGAGGGGCTCCCCCCGCCTCAGAGGAGGCGCTGGGGTCCCATAGTCAGGGGCCTCCTTGATCCCACAGAGCATGCCTGCCTGGGCAGCTGCAGGTGCTGCTGGGTTCAGTGCTTTTGGATGCAGGGAACATTCCCAGTGGCAATGGGGCATTTCTGTTTCCTGCAAGGACGTGCCTCAGGGAGCAGGAGGGCAGGACTTGCAGACTTGCAGCCAGGTCTCCGCCAGGAGAGAGGACTGCCAACCCGCCCTCCGTCCGGGCTCCCGGCCTCCTGCCTCCTGCACACACATCCATCGGGTGCTTGCTCTGTGTCTGACCTTGGCAGAGTGCCGCTTCATGCCCCGGGCCTTCTAAGTCCTCCGCCGTCAGCTGGGGGGTTGAGAGGAGGAAGGGAAACACCCTCAGGAAGCTCGGTGGCCCAGCAAATCAGGGGCAGGAAACCTCAGGAACCGCTGCCAGGGTCACCGTGGCCGCAGGACCCAGGCAGGGAGGGTGGAGCCACTTGGCCCCTGGGCAGAGGCCCAGCCACGGGCGTCCAGGCCTGCTGAGCGCTCTGCCTTCTGTTCCCACCCTGTGCCCAGGTTTCTTCACCTGGAAAGCCTCACAAATCTGCTTCCTTTGTGTTAACTTCTCAGCCACAAGGTCACCGCCCGAGCAGCCACCCTGTGACCCCATCTATGAGGCAGACACCCGCCTCCCTCTCCATGTCATCGCCGTGTCCCCTTTCTTCCAAGCCCTCGTCACTCTCTGAAATTCTCCTTTTACTGCTCTGCGCGCTGGTCTACAGCCTGTCCCTGGACTAGCATGGACGCTCAGGCCGCCGTCTTGGCCTTTGCCGTGTATTCGGCACCTAGAACAGTGCCAGATCTGTGTCATCTGTTTAATGGCCTCATGGAATTTCATATTTTGGATGCACCACTGATATCCCTTGGTCCACGGAGGGACATTTAGGCTTCCATCATTTTAAATGCAAGTAGCCTGGGGTTCCTGTCGTGGCTCAGTGGTTAACGAATCTGACTAAGAACCATGAGGTTGCGGGTTCGGTCCCTGGCCTTGCTCAGTGGGTTAAGGATCCGGCGTTGCCGTGAGCTGAGGTGTAGGTTGCAGACGTGGCTCGGATCCCACGTTGCTGTGGCTCTGGTGTAGGCTGGCGGCGACAGCTCCAATTGGACCCCTAGCCTGGGAACCTCCATATGCTGTGGGTGCAGCCCTAGAAAAGGCAAAAAGACAAAATAGATAAATAAATAAGTAAAAATAAATGCACGTAGCCTGGAAACGAATACGCTGTGTGTGTGACCCCATTGGTCAGAGTCCCAGCAGGGGACATGAAAGCAGGGGAATCAGGGACAGCATGAGAACTGGCCTGTTTATCAAGGCCAGGGTCCGGAGCTCTTGGGAAGGGGTGGGAGGCTCCCAAAGCTGGTAGAGCAGGGAGCTGATACTCCTGGGGGTGGGCATGGGGCGGGGGCAGAACCTGGGGACGCGAGCTTCTGAGAGAGGGGCCCGAGGCAGGCTGTGGCTGCAGCGACCAGCAAGGGGAGGTGGAGACCAGACGGCGTCTCACTCACCCGAGCTCCCCACCCACGGGTCCAGCCCTTCTGGGGCCAAAGCAGGCAGAGGAGGGCAGAGAGCGGGCCTGGCAGAGGCACACCCCGACGTGGCCCTCAGCATCTACCCTTGTCCTATGTGGGACACATGTCCCCCACACCCACAGCCAAGGATGGTGCACCAGCCTCTGAGCACCCTGGGGGGTGGCAACCAGGGTGTGGGCCAGCCGAGCCCAAGCTGCTGTGCATCACAGCGCTTTTCCTGTGGTGGGGGCGGCGGCGGGGGGGGGGTGGTCCTGGGCAGGTGAGAGGGAAACAGCCCGGGGCGGGGGGCTCGCTGGGACAGCGCCGGCTTCCCACACCTTCTTCAACCACTGACCTTGGGTCAGGCCCTTGGCGATGCTTATTCTTTAGCCTTGGGGGGTGACCCAAACTTTTGCTCCTTCAGGACTTGAGTGCTTTGGGGGCCTGTCATTAGAGAACCCCTTCCTTTTTCTTTTTTTCTTTTTCTTTTTTTTTTTTTGTCTTTTTGTCTATTTTGTTGTTGTTGTTGTTGCTATTTCTTGGGCCGCTCCCGCGGCATATGGAGGTTCCCAGGCTAGGGGTCCAATCGGAGCTGTAGCCGCCGGCCTACGCCAGAGCCACAGCAACTCGGGATCCGAGCCGTGTCTGCAACCTACACCACAGCTCACGGCAACGCCGGATCGTTAACCCACTGAGCAAGGGCAGGGATCGAACCCACCAACCTCGTGGTTCCTAGTCGGATTTGTTAACCACTGCACCACGACGGGAACTCCTCTTTTTTTCTTTTTCTTTTCCCACTGTACAGCAAGGGGGTCAGGTTATCCTTACATGTATACATTACAATTACATTTTTCCCCCCACCCTTTGTTCTGTTGCACATGAGTATCTAGACAAAGTTCTCAATGCTACTCAGCAGGACCTCCTTGTAAATCTATTCTAAGTTGTGTCTGTTTTTTTTTTTCTTTTTCCGTGGCATATGGAAGTTCCCAGTTTAGGGATCTAATCGGAGCTGTTGCTGCCAGTGTACACCACAGCAATGCCAGATCCGATCTGGGTCTGCGACCTACACCACAGCTCATGGCAGCGCCGGATCCTGAGCCCACTGAGCGAGGCTAGGGATCGAATCTGCGTCCTCATGGATGCGAGTCGGGTTTGTTTCTGCTGAGCCACGAGGAGAACTCCCTGCTCCATTTTTCCCAATAAGAACCATTAAGCACCACAGTGACATCTCTGGCGTCCACACATCGTCCACCCGGCCCCCAACGTGTAGAATTAACTCGAATTCCCTCTGATGACTGGGATCAACATCCCCTTGGCTGCCTGCTGGCTCAGTGGCCTGAGGACCCAAGGCAGCTGGTCTTGGGAGGGGACACCTCAGCTTTAATTCATCGGAAGCATGACTGTTTCCCGATGGAGGCATTCCTTTCGTGGACACCCGCCCAGGGTCACAGGAAGGAAAGCAAAAATCCCTCCCCCACTGCTTGGCTCCTGAACCCATGCCAGGGGGCTGGGGGAGTGGTGGCACCATATAATGCCGGCTGGGTGGAGGCAGCCACCACAGCCCGTAGGATAGTTCTGAACCTTGCAGGGTGTTGGCTCTCATTCAGCACCATAACTAGTCTTCTGCAGACCATTCCAGCATTCTGCCAAGCCTGCTGCTGCTGGGTGATGGGGCACATGGTAAGTCCAAGGAATTTCACGGATTTGAACTCTCCGCCATACTTTCTTTATCACAAGATGAGTCTTGGAATTCCCTTCGTGGCTCAGCGTTAAGGAACCTAACTAGTATCTATGAGGATGCGGGTTGGATCCCTGGCCTTGCTCAGTGGGTTTAAGGATCCTGTGTTGCCGTGAGCTATGGCGTAGGTCGCAGACGCAGCTCGGATCCTGGGTTGCTGTGGCTGTGATGTAGGCCAGCAGCTGTCGCTCTGATTCAGCCCCTAGCCTGAGAAACTCCACATGCCGCGGGTGCGGCCCTAAAAGGAAAAAAGTAAAATCTTAACGATAAGTCTCATAGTCCAAGGTGATGTTGCAGGAGTTGCTATGGTGACGGATAAATAAAGCATTCTCAGAGTCCACAAGTGGTGGTGCTGGTAGAAGCAATGTGACGGGAAAGACAAATCCTGATCTGAAATTTCTGTGATGCAGAGGGTCCAATGTCACCAAGCTGGCTACCAGGCAACTGCCTGGTCCCTCTGGGGACTGGTACCCTCTGAGGAGCTCAGTGTGGGCCTCTGTGGACACAGTGGGCACTCAGCCATAATGGAAGCCATGTCAGCTGAGATGAGAGCAGTTTGTGTGGCTGAGCCCCCGTGTAGCCTCCACTCCTGTGGAGGTCACTGGTCACTTGTCCATGGACGCGCTGTGCAAGCACTGGGGCAGGGGAGGAGAGAGGCAGACATCCTCAGAACAGGTCATTTGTCCACGTGACACACAAGCGCTCCCTCCGCAGTAGATGTCCTTTGGCGAGTATTCTGTCCCCATTCTGAGCGCGCGCACCTGCTCCCCTTCCCCCTGGATCTCCTAGGCAGCTGGAGCTCAGCCGGCCAACCTGTGAACCACTGCCCGTGAATCAGCACAGAAGTTTTGCCTTCTGGTAGAACGTCTCTTCACATGGTCTTTCCAGGCTTCTCCTGAGTATGTTTGTAAAGCAGCAGCCATCCATCTCTGCCTGAGGTCACCCCCGCAGCCAGAGCAATCTTTAAACTGGGCACACAACTTTTCATCCTCTGCTGATGGATCACAACCCTTCCCGTGGGCACAGAGCTGTGGCTTTAAATAGTTGGTAAATCAGGAGGCATTCCCATCATGGCACAGGGGCAATGAATCCAACTAGCAACCATGTGGTTGCAGGTTTGATCCCTGGCCTCACTCAGTGGGTTAAGGATCTGGCGTTGCCACGAGCTGTGGTGTAGGTCTCAGATGTGTCTCAGATCCCATGTTGCTGTGGCTGTGGTGTAGGCTGGCAGCTGTAGCTCCAACTGGACCCCTAGCCTGGGAACTTCCATATGCATGGGTGCAGCCCCAAAAAGCCAAAAAAAAAAAGTAAAACAGGAGTAGATACCTTCTATGGAGTCTGAGACACCTACTCCTGAGGTTCACTGGTTCCTTTCAGGTCTGCTTGGGACCAGTTTCTAGGCTGGTGTTCATTTTTTTTTTCTTCTGGTACTTTAAAGATGTTGCTCCAATGCCTTCTCATTTGCATAATTTCCAATAAGAAATTTGACGTCATCTTTATCTCTTTCCCTTGGCATGTAATGTGTCTTGTTCCCCCCTCTGGCTATTTTTTCCCTTCTTTATCACTGGTTTTGAGTAATTTGAATATAATGGGCCTTAGTATAGTACTGACTTTTGCTTTTTTTTTTTTTTTTTTTTTTTTTGCTTTTTAGGGCTACACCTGTGGCACATGGAGGTTCCCAGTCTGGGGTCCAATCAGAGATACAGCTGCCAGCCTACACCACAGCCACAGCAACACCAGATCCGAGCCTCATCTGTGACCTCCGCCACAGCTCATGGCAACGCCAGATCCTTAACCCACTGAGTGCGGCCAGGGATCAAACCTGCACTCTCATGGTTACTAGTTGGATTCATTTCTGCTGAGCCACTGTGGGAACTCCTGATTTTTGCTTTTTTTAAATGTTTCTTGTGCTTGGAGTTCACTGAAATTCTTGGATTTGTGATTTATAGTTTTCATCGAGTTTGGAAATTTTTCAGCCATTAGTTTTTCAAAAAAATTTTTTTTGTCCTTCCTCTTTCCTGCTCTTCTCCTTTGGGACCCTGATCTATATATGGGATCATTTAATATTTTACCACAGTTCACTGATGTTCTGTTCACTTTTTTTTTTTTTTTTGTCTTTTCGCCTTTTCTAGGGCCACTCCTGCAGCATATGGAGATTCCCAGGCTAGGGGTCCAATTGGAGCTGCAGCCATAGACCTATGCCACAGCCACAGCAATGCAGGATCCGAGCTGTGTCTGTGACCTACACCACAACTCACGGCATAGCCGGATCCTCAACCCACTGAGCAAGGTCAGGGATCGAACCCGCAACCTCATGGTTCCTAGTTGGATTCGTTCACCACTGTGCTACGACGGGAACTCCTTTCTCGCTTTTTAATTCTTTTTTTCTCACTGTTTTATTTTTGATAAATTCTATTGCTATGCCTTCAGATTCACTGATCTTTTCTCATGTAATATCTAACCGCCACTAATCCTGTACAGTAGGTTTTTCATCTCAAAAAGTGTAGGTTTTAAAAAATGTCTTTTATGAGTCTATTATTTTTTTGAACTTGTGGAATACAGTTATAATTGCTTTAACATCCTTCTCTGTGAATGCTAACATCTGTGTAAGTTCTGGGTTTTTTTTTTTTTTTTTTTTTTTTAGGGATGCACCCATGGCATATAGAATTTCCCAGGCTAGGGGTCAATTTGGAGCTACAGCTGCCAGCCTACACCACAGCAACAGCAACGTAGGATCTGAGCCACATCTGTGACCTACACTACTAGGGATCCTAGTCCGGTTTGTTATCACTGAACCACAACCGGAACTCCCCTGGGTTGGTTTTGATTATTTGATGATTCCCTTCATTACGGGGGTATTTTCTTGCCTGTTTGAATGCCTAGTAATCTTTGGTTAGAAGCCAAACACTGTGATTTACATTTTTGGGTGCCGGATGTATATGTGTGTGTGTGGGGGGGCTTTTTAGGTCCACACCTGCAGCATATGGAAATTTCCAGGCTAGGAGGTTGAATTGGAGCTTTAGATGCCAGCCTACACCATAGCCACAGCGACACCAGATCCGAGCCACATCTGCAACCCACACCACAGCCCTCGGCAATACTAGATTCTTGATGCGCTGAGCGAGGACAGGGATCAAACCTGCATCCCCATGGATACTAGCCGGGTTCATTACTGCTGAGCCACAACAGAAACTCCTGGTGGTGGATATTTTTGTGTTCCTATAAATTTTCTTAAGCTTTGTTCTGGGCTGCAGTTAAATTACTTGGAAACAGTTTGATGCTCTTGGGTTTTTATTTTTATGATATGTTCGTGGGCAGATCTGGGAATAGTGCTTAGTTCAGGGCTAGTTCCCACTCCCGAGGCACAACATTCTTGAGAATTCTGCCCAGTGCTGGTGAGTTAACAGATTTTTCTAATCCGGATGGTGGAAAACAAGACTATTTCCAAAGTAACAGGCACGATTTCCTCTAATCCTTGGGAATGGTTCTCTCCCCAGCCCTGGGTATTTCCTGCTACACAGGTGCTAGTCAGTGTGCTGCTGGAAGCTTGTGAGGAGCCTCTGCACAGAGCGGGCACTCTCTCTGTGCAGCTCAACCTTTGCGGTGCCCTCTTCGGAGCCTTCCAGCTGCCTTGTTCTCCCCAGACTCTTAGCTCGGCTTCCTCATCTCACGCAGCCCGCCGGGCTCCACCTCAGTCCCCCCTCCCTGGCTGGCAGCTATTGGGATCACTTTTGCCTGTGGTGTCTCAGGATCACTGTCCTTCATTGCCTGCTTTCTCGTGTCATGAAAATTGTCTCATGTATTCTGCCCATTTTCTTCATTGTTTCAGGTAGGAAGGTAAATCTGAACCCTGTTAGTCCATCTTGTTTGAAAGAAGAGGTTAATTTGCATTTCAACATCAATGAGATTAGTCTTTTTTTTTTTTTTTTGGTCTTTTGAAGGCCAACCTGTAGCAAACGGAAGTTCCCAGGCTAGAGGTTGAATCAGAGCTGTAGCTGCCGGCCTACACCACAGCCACAGCAATGCAGGATCCAAGCCGTGTCTTCTACCTACACCACAGCTCATGGCAATGCTGGATCCTTAACCCACAGAGCGATGCCAGGGATCGAACCCTCGTCCTCAGGGACACTAGTTGGGTTTGTTAACCACGGAGCCTTGACAGGAACTCCTCCACGCGATTAATCATGTTCTCATGTGTATACTGGCCTTTTGTGTCTTCTGTACATTTCCTTGTTCATTTTTCTTTGTATCACTTTCCGTGGTGCTTAATGATTTGAAAGGGCACTTTTCAGTGTAAACGGCAAGACCCTTGTTCACATTGGTCTAAAGAAAAAAGGAGGTGTTCCTGTCGTGGCACAGCCTAAACGAATCCGACTAGGAACCATGAGCGTGCAGGTTCGATCCCTGGCTTTGCTCAGGGGGTTAAGGATCCAGCATTGCCATGAGCCGTGGTGTAGGTCGCAGATGTGGCTCGGATCTGGTGTTGCTGTGGCGTAGGCCGGAGGCTGGAGCTCCAATGAGGACCCCCCAGCCTGGGAACCTCCATATGCCAAAAAAAGCAAAAAAAAAAAAAAAAAAAAAAAAACCAGAAAGAAAAAAAAAAAAACCAGAAAGAAAAAAGAAAAAAGGAAATTTTATCATTTCATGTAACCAAATACTTCCTGCTCCTCTCTTTCTCTAGCAGGTTCAGTGGCTGATGGTTTGAATCCCCACCGTCACAGCATGTGCTACAAAGCAACGATCAGCAAACCACAGCCTGTGGGCCAAGTCCAGCCTGTCACTTGTTTTTATAAATAATGCTTTTCTGGGAGTTCCCATTGTGGCTCAGTGGTTAAGGAACCTGACTGGTATCCATGAGGACTCGGGTTGGTTCCCTGGCCTCGCTTAGCGGATTAAGGATCCAGTGTTGCCGTGAGCTGTGCTGTAGGTCGAAGATGCGACTCGGATCCCGTGTTGCCGGGGTTGTGGTGTAGGCCAGCAGCTGTAGCTCTGATTTGACCCCTCGCCTGGGAACCTCCATACGCTGCTGGTGCGGCCCTAAAAAAGACAAGACAAAACAAAACAAAAAGTGATGCTTTTCTCGTGCACACATTGTCTATGGCTATTTTCATGCCGTAACAGTAGAGGCAGGGACTATGGGATATGCAAAACATAAAATACTTTTTAAATTAAAATTTAGTTGATTTTCAATGCTGTGCCAATTTCTGCCTTAAAGCAAAGTGACCCAGTCATCCATATACATATATACATTCTTTTTCTCATATTATCTTCCATCATGTTCTATCCCAAGAGATTGGATATAGTTCCCTGTGCTGGACAGTAGGACCTCATTGCTTATCCATTCTAAACATGCAAAATCTAAAATATTTACTTGTGGCTCTTTGCAGAAAAAGCTCCCCTGCTCGCAAGAAAGGATAAGACATTGTCTCTCCCAGTTTTGGTGTAAAACACCCTGAAGGAATTCTCTGATTGGTCCTGGATGAGTCATGTGATGACACCTGATCAGGAATGGAGAGTTGACAGCCACTGCGGGTGACATGTCCACACCCGGTGGCGGCCCCTCTAGGGACCCATGAGCAGAGTGGAGCCAGAGCAGAGACACATGGGGGTGGGGATCAAGGGACAGTGCTGGGCAAACATAAGACCATCCAGCAAAGGGACAATGGCCTTCGTCTGGTGCACCTGTTGAAGATGTATCAGGACACTAAATGGAAATTTGGGGGGCGTGTAGAGACAACAGATGTCAAGTTACCAAACATGGTGAGAGAGCACTGGATGCAGACTGTCCTGGCAAAAGCATGGGCACCTGTTCCACACCTGGGATAGAGGTGAGAGTGGAGGGAGGGTCTGGTGACGTGGTCCTGCTGGGACACAGGGCACGGGGGACTCCTTCCCTCACCTGAAGCCTAGGGGTTGCTCAGAGAGCTTAAAGGGTGCCCTCCATTGGGGGGGACCTGGGATGGACTCCCTGCTGGAAGAGAAGGTTCCCAGCTGCTCTGGAGGCAGAGTCAGGTCGGTGCTGCCATGTTGGGACCAGCCTGACTCTGCAATGTCTGTCAGGGGGAGCGGTGCTTCCTGTGGACACCTGTGAGCCACATGCGCGGGTCATCTTACGTCCTGTCCAGTGGTCCCCATGGAAGGGCAGAGGGTCCCCTGCAGCCACCAGGTAAACACCCACCCAGGAAAGTGACTCTTCTGCCCAGGAGAGAGAATGGCAGGGAGCTGCTGGGGAGCCTGTGAGTGTCCCCAGGCAAGAGGTGTCAGCTTCCACTGTGCCGGGTACCAACACCTTCCCTCCTCCTCTTGAGCAGCAGCCCCAGGTGGGTGGGTGCAGGGCCAAGTTAGCCCAGAAGCTTGGGCAGGAACAAGGAAGATGCTGAGCGCAGCCCCCTTGCCCCAGAGCTCATCTCAGGACCTAAGGGGCCTGAGCGTAAGACTTAAAGCCAAGTCAAGTTCAGAGGTTTGACTCTGTAGACCTGGGCGTTCTAATTTCTGAACTGAGACAGAGATTGTGGCTTGTATACACTTCAGAGTCCAGGGATAAGGCTAGGCTTAGTCCAGCTTGGCAGTGCTGCCAAGGCCAGAAACCCACCACGCCAGTGTAAGTAGGAGGAGTTTACTGTAAAGGTATTGCTATAAACTGAATGTTTGTGTGCCCCAAATTCAGATGCTGAAACCCTAGTCCCCAGTGTAATGCATGAGGAGGCGGGGCCTTTGCGGGATGATTAGGTTGTCAGAGTTGAGCCCTGGTGAATGGATTCGTGCCTGTTTTTTTTTAAGAGTCTGGAGAGCTACCTCTTTCCACTTGTGACAACACAGACAGACAGGCCTCTGTAACCAGGAATGGGGCGCTACTTAAAACCCAGCCATGCTGGCACCCTGATCTCAGACTCCCAGCCTTCGGAACTGTGAGAAATACATAAGGCACCCCGTCTACTGTGCTTTGTTACAGCAACCCAAAGTGATTAAGACAGACACACAGGAACCTCAGGGGAGCGTGAGGACACTGGGATTCCCTGGTCTGCGGAACCTGAGACACTCCACCCATCAGCTGGTCACAGAGCCCCTAGTCCAAGATAACAATTTTAGCGCACGATACCAGCCACCAATGTGTGAGCACATACTGTGAGCCAAGCACCATTCAAAGAGCTTTCTGGGTATTAACTCATTTAATCCTTCCAGAAACTCAAAGAAATAATGGAATTTTTTTTTTTTTGTTTTAAATGATTTTTATTTTTTCCACTGTCAATTTTCTACTGTACGGCAAGGTGACCCAGTCACACATACATATATACATTTTTTCCCTCACATTATCCTCCACCAGAAGTGGCTAGATAGAGTTCCCAGTGCAAGTTATTTGTTTATTTTATGTTTTTTAGGGCCGCACCTGCAGCATATGGAGGTTCCCAGGCTAGGGGTCGAATTGGAGCTGTAGCTGCTGGCCTGCACCACAGCCACAGCAACACCAGAGCCTAGCCTCATCTTCGACCTACAGACAATGCTGGATCCTTAACCCACTGAGCGAGGCCAGGGATCAAACCCAAATCCTCATGGCTATTAGTCAGATTCATTTCCCCCGAGCCACAATGGGAACTGCTGCAAGCATATTTTTTAAAATTATTTTTAATTCTCTCTCCCTCTCTTTTTCAGCACACCCATGCATGAGAAATTTCCTGGGCCAGGGATTGAACCTGCACCACAGCAGTGAACCAAGCCACTGCAGTGACAACACTGGATATTTAACCTGCTGAGCCACATGGGAACTCCTTATTCTCTCTCCCTTTTTGTACTGTTTTGTTTGTTTGTTTGTTTGTTTTTTATCCCTGAAGAAACTGAGGCACAGGAAGATTTCCTGTATCCAGACTAATGGGCAAGACCCACAGGCTTCCCCTTAGCCAAGTTCGAAGGAAAACCACAGGGGGAGTTGGGTCCTGACACAGCCGAGGGAGTTAGGAAGGGCTGCCCCGAAGGGACAATACTGAAACAGATTTGGGCTGAGCAGACAAAGTGAAGATGGTCAGGGAGGGGCGTCCAAGGTGAAGGGCTTGGCACGTTCAAAGGCCCTGAGGCAGGAGGAAGCAGAAGCAGGAGAGGAGCGGCGAGGAGGCCAGTGAGGCTGGAGTCAGAGACCCAAGAGAAGAGAATAAGGACAGGGCAGGAGGGCTGAGCAGGAGCAGAGCCAGGGCCAGCCTGCTGGGTGCGGGGATGAGAACACACAGGGCGAACCCGGCCACGGAGGGAGTGAAGGACACTGTTACCCAGACACTCGGACAAGGGCAAAGCGTGGGAACTGTCTCAGGCAAATTCGGATTTTTTTTTTTTTTTTTTTTGCTTTTTTATGGCCCCACTGGCAGCATATGGAAGTTCCCAGGGGTTGAACCAGAGCTGCAGCTGCCGGCCTACACCACAGCCACAGCCACGTGGAATCCCAGCAGCACCAGATCCTTAATCCACTGAGCGAGGCTAGGGATGGAACCCGCTTCCTCATGGATCCTAGCTGGGGTGTCTTAACCACCGAGCCAGAAAGGGAATTCCTCAAATTCAGATTTTTGATCATGCTATTTAAAAGCTACATTGACGAATTTGGTCTTTATCCTTAAACCAAGGGGATAGCTTTGGTTTTGAGCCACAGGACCTGCTCAGATGTTTGTTTCCTTGGTTGGTTTTTTTGGCCACATCCACAGCAGGCAGAAATGCTGTGGCCACAGTGGTAATGATGCCACAGCCTTAAGCTTCGGCGCCACCAGGGAATTCCTGACTTGTCTTCATAGATCAGTTTTTTTTTTTTTTTTAAATTTAGGGCTGCACCTTCAGCATATGGAAGTTCTCAGGCTAGGGGTCGAATTGGATCTACAGCTGCGGCTTACGCCACAGCCAGGCCAGATCCGAGCCACATCTGCGACCTACACAGCAGCTCATGGCAACCCGGATCCTTAACCCACTGAGCGGGACCAGGGATTGAACCCAAAATCTCATGGATACTAGTCTGGTTCCTTGCTGCTGAGCCACAAGGGGAACTCCTCCACAGAGTAGTTTTGCCACAGTTTCCTTTAGTGTTCAAACCCCTATCTGTCCCTCATCTGCTCCACTTAGCTGCCCTGCTTCTACTGAAGCCCCCTCTCTCCCCTCTTCCCCAAGTTAGGAGTCCCCCGGGTTTCTCCCCCTCATGGCCTTAGTGACCTCCCACGAGTTCTGGGTGGGATCCTCCTCTCCCGACGCCAAGAGCTCGTTTGGGTGGGCGATATTCTCCATCACTTTCCTTCTCCAGGCACACGAATGAACCAGCAGGAGCCGGCTGGGCAGACCCAGCCTGGAGACCAATGGCAGGCCGCTCCATATAGCAAACTGGTACCCTAGAGCATCTGCGTGGAGGCAAGGTTGGACGATGGGGGTCCGCTCTCCAGCAGCTCCGCCTTGTCCCGGCCTCAGCCTCCCGTCCTTCAAGGCAGAGGTGGACCTGCGTTTACCGAAAGGCCGCTCCCAGACCCGACGAGCCCAGTTTTTAAAACAGCCAGGCCAGCCGCCCAGGCCACCACATCTGCCCCTGCGGGACAGCCCGCGACGCTCACATCGGCCCACCGGCCGCGAAGCTCCCAGGCAGGCCAGGGACGCCGGAGGCCGCCTCGGGCTCCAGCGTCGGGGGCGCGGAGAGAGCCGGGTCGCGGGCGCGCGGGCCCCGCACACACAGGCCGACCCCCGCGCGCTCGCGCACGCCGCCCGGGGGCTCTCCGCGCACGCGCCGGCGCCGCAATCTCGGCAGCGCACTGGCTCCTCGCTGCCCCGCCCCCGCCCCGCCGGGCGTCGCTCCCCTCCGCCCCGCCAGCCCCGGCCTTCCCAGCATCCCGGCCCCGCTACGGCAAGCGGCGAGGCCCGATCCCGCCGGGAGCCGGGAGCCGGGAGCGCAGGGGCGGGGCGGCGCGCTGAGGTCAGCGCGGCGGCGGCCGGCCGGGCCGTGGTTGGCTGGGCCCGCGCTGGCCGCGCCCTGGTTGGCTGCGGGCCGCGGGGCTGGGCCGCCGGGTCGGGGCTGGGGTCGGGGCTCGGGCGCCGGCCGGGCTTGCGCAGCGCTCGGCTCCGCGCTGCTCCTGGTGGCCTGCGGGCGACGGGCGGCGAGGGCGCGGCCGCGGGCGGGGCCGAGGGGCGCGCGGCGGGGGCGAGGCGAGGGCGGGCCGCGTCGCGCGGGGAGGGCGGCGGCGCCGAGGGGAGGAGACCGGCCCATGGACCCGCGGGGCCCGGCGCCCCAGACGCTGCGCCGCCGGGACCGAGCCCAAGATGTCGGCCTAGGCCGGGGCGCGACGACGCGGACGGGGCGGCGACGAGGCGCCGCGGCTGCCGGGGCTCGCGGCCGCCGGGCCCCCGAGGGCTCGCCCTGAGGGACTGGCCGAGCGGGCGGCGAGAGGCCGGCGCGTGGGGAGCGAGCCGCGCGGCACCATGTCGGCCAAGGTGCGGCTCAAGAAGCTGGAGCAGCTGCTCCTGGACGGGCCCTGGCGCAACGAGAGCGCCCTGAGCGTGGAGACGCTGCTCGACGTGCTCGTCTGCCTGTACACCGAGTGCAGCCACTCGGCCTTGCGCCGCGACAAGTATGTGGCCGAGTTCCTCGAGTGGGGTAAGTGCGCGCGGGGCCCCCGCCTGACCCTCGGCCCCTGCGACCCCCTCCCGGCTCCCTCCTCCCCGCCCTGCCTCCTCCTGGGCCTCGGGCTTCCGCTCATCCCGCCTCGTCACTGCTCCCAGCCCCGCCGCCCCGGCCCTCTCCGCCCGCCCGTTGCGCGCTCGCCCCTTCGCCGCTCCTGGTCCCGCCCTGCCCTCCTCCTTGGCCTTCGCACCTCGGCGTTCGGCCGTCCCGCCCCCTCATCCTGCCCCTCGGAGCCACATCCTCCGTTCCCACCCCCACCCCCACCTCCGCCGGGCCAGCGCCCCGGCCGCTTCCTAGATCCACCCTCCGAGTCTGGATATCGTTTCCTGCAGCTCTCCCAGGGACATCCGCCCCCGCCCCCGCACCTCGCCTTTGGGGTCCGGAGTCAGCGTCGAGGTCCCCCCCCCCCCCCCCCGCTGGCTTGTAGCGGCAGCGGCGTCGGCTTTTCGCGTCTGCCTCCCCCACCCCCCCGCATCTCCGGGGCGCCCCTCCTAGGTGACACCCTGTCTGCATCCCCTTGGTGTCCAGGGCTTCAACCCCCCTTTTACTGTACTACTTTCAAGGGTATTTTAGGGTTCAGAGCTTTATCTTGAATACGCCACGTGAGAGCAAATCGAGTTTTGTCATTGTAATCGTACCAGACCCGTGTAATATGGGGGGGGGGGAGGCTGGAATTGTTAGTTTGTGGAAGTCACTTAAAAACTTAACTCATCCGGTTTTTGCATGCTTTCTCTAGTTGGAGCAGGATTCTAGAAATGCTGCAGTCATTGGTCCACTAAACTAAAACACTTTACCAGGACGATAATTTGATAAAGCTCTTTAATAGTGATCCTGAGAATCTGAAGAACAGCTGCAGGTGTAAAGCAAGCTCCTCTTAACTCTCTAACTCAGGCGACCTGTCAGGACCCTCAGACTCACCTGAAACTACTGATTAGGAAGATGAAGTGCTTATGTTCAGGGTTCAGGCCAAATCCATGGAAATCTTATCCTTTGCATCATTTGCGTCATTGGACTAGGACTGTTCAGTTTGAACCAGTAATTTCTAATCTCAAGGGCTGATAAAGCTGATATTTACCTGAAGAAACCAATGGCTGTATTCCATACTGAGGCCATCTACTCTGCCAAAGTGGTGATTGGAATTACTTAAGATGTGATGTTCTTTAGGGAGCTTCTTTTTTTAGCCCATTAGTGAAATAGTGGCATGATGTCTTGTGAGGGCAGTTGAAGGAGGCCCAGAGGCCCAGGACGGTCTGTTCTGCTTTATTTTGGTGGGGTTCTCCGTTCTAGGTTACATGCGGTATCAATAAAGTAAGGATGCTACTCACTTTCTGGGGTCGGCGACGTGATTTCCAGCGGAATGATCAGCAATTGTTGAAGATGGAGCCTTGGGTGCCTGTTGCGTCGGAGCCTGCTGAATGTTGAATTGGCCATTCCTTGCTGAGCATTTGACCTTTTATTTTATTATTCAAGGAATTTATCACATCTGTAGTTGTATAATGATTATCACAATCCAATTTCACATCTGGTCTTGAAATTGAGACATTTTCACAGCCATGTTCAGCTCAGTGCTTGGTGTGTGTGTAAAGGTGTGACTGTGAGGAGGCTGCAGAGGGGCGGTTGTGTTAGCAGGTAAGGTGGGGTCCAGCGGCCTGTGGCCTGGGTTCTGTGCGGTGCTCATTGGGTGGGTGTCCTAAAAGCTGGGCCCCCTGGGGGCCTGTGGTCCTTGTGCGACACCCTCACCACCAGATGGTACCAGGGATGGTGGGCTTCCCTGGAGGAAGCGCCTCTCAGCACGGCGGAGCCGTCGCTTAGAGATTTGGCTTTTCCAAGTCCAAACAGAAGCCGCGTGCTATGATAGAAAAATATTTGGGGAGTTTCCGTTGTGGCTTAGCAGTTAATGAATCTGACTAGCATCCATGAGGATGCAGGTTCGATCACTGGCCTCACTAAGTGGGTTAAGGATCTGGTGTTGCCATGAGCTGTGGTGTAGGTCACAGACTTTGCTTGAATCTGGCGTGGCTGTGGCTGTGGTGTAGGCCAGAGGCTGCAGCTCTGATTCGACTCAGCCTGGGAACTTCCATATGCCACGGGTACAGCCCCTAAAAAAGACCAAAAAAACCCCAAAAGATTCCTACTGCAGAGGTGTGAGTTCCATCCCTGGCCTGGTGCAGCAAGTTAAAGGACCTGGAGTTGGTGTAGCTGTGGCATAGTCCCAGCTGCGGCTCGGATCTGGCCTTGCTGTGGCTGTGGTGTCGGCTGGCGGCTGTAGCTCCAATTCGACCCCTAGTCTGGGACCCTCCACATGCCATGGGTGCAGCCCTAAAAAGCAAGAAAAAGAAATGTCTTGAAAATTGTATTCTGGCTTTTTGGAAATTACAATTACAAAAAAATTATGTTATCCTAGGAATTCAGTCTGTACAGAGGCGTAAACTTAAAATTACGCAGAAGGAGAATGGACTCTAATTTAAGGTGGCATTTTCATGGAATAGTAATGTACTTTATTTTTATTTACTTTTTTCGCTTTTAAGAAAGTTTTTTTTTTTTTTTAGTTTTATCGTAAGGCATTGCAGAAGCGGTATTTAATCTCGTGTACCTTAACCTCTGTACCGTCGTAACTCCCCCGTGGGTGTTATCAGTTAGGTGGTGTGTGGTCATCATTTAGTGTTTCTTGGAATGCCCAGTTATTGTGCTTGGACCGCGGAGAACGGTCTTGCAGATGGACTTGTTTGTGGAGCATCGTTTGGCTCCCTGACTTTGGAATTGCCTCTGCTCAGAGCATAGAGACAGGCTGGGAACCTGTGGGCCCTTGAGTTTCAGGATCTGCACTCTGCGTGGCGCCCGAGGCTCTGATGCCTTGAACCGTGTCGGGCACGCAGAGGGCTGCCCCTCGCTCAGTGTCTGCTGACAGGTGTGTGGAATCCTGAAACGTAATGAAGAAAAATAGCTGATTCAGCTAGAGTTTGAGACTTAGTGGGGAATCGCTAAGGAACTTTGGAAAGTATAAGGAATAAAATTTAAGCTTTGAAAGAGGATTTTCTTACCTCCTCCGTCGCTGCCTGGGTCGAGACCCATCCTGGCCATCCCTGTAGGTTTTGCCTCTGATGTTCCCTTGATTATGTTTATAGTTTGATTAGTTTCCTCTATGAAATCCTGGATCTTAATTAAGAGTTGGAAATATCCTGCTTTGCATGTGTATTTCTTCAAGCTATTTTTTAATGCAAGTTTGACAGCATTTGAAGCAGAGTCTTATGAAACACTTTGAAATTTGTAGAAGCAAACAGCAACAGAAATGGACAGCTAAATGAGGCGCCGTTGTCTGTCGTCTTTGTCATATAAAAATGCTTTTACACGTGTGAAATATCTCATGACTAAAAATAACCGCGGGTGTTATATGGGGGCAGAGCCGATGTTTGAAGTCCCAGCCCATTGGCATTGGCTGGACCACGGTGGCCGCCTGCTCTGGCCCCCGCGTGGCCTCCCCACCAGGCGGGACGCCTGCGGCTCGCTGCTGGAGGCAGACCTGAGCGTGGGTTCCCTGATGCCCAGGCCCGGGCATCGTCTCTCACTCAGTCTCTCACTGGGCCTCCGCACTTCCTCTGCGAGGGGCAGGATTAGCCCTTGTCGCTCTTTGAGTGGAGGTGCCCAGCCCTGGTGGACGTGGGGTGACGGGACCAAGTGTAGTACCTTCAGGCTGAACCGATGGATGGTGTAGAATTCCCAAGGTACATTTTAATCTTAATGGTTTCTCCAGATAGAATTTGCATAACGTGGGAACACTTCTTTAGAGTAACAGATTTAAGAAGCAGATCTTTTGAATAAGAACATCTAACTTGTAGGGGAATATTGGGATCGTGTAACAAAACTTGGGTTAGCATAATTAGACTTGTCAGGAGCTATTTGAAATGCTGAGGGGTGTCGTCTTCAAGGCATGCTTTGGAGCAGTGAGACTTTAAACATGAACCAGCCAGCCTTACCTTTTCTCTCTCAAAACCTTCTCCACTGACAGCTGGGCCTGGACGTGAACAGCAGTGTGGGTGTTAAATCTAGACTTGCAGGAAGTGAGGCTGGACTTGAAGGGAGGCCGTCTCGCTTCGGGACGCCGCTGCGTGAGCTCCCGAGAAGCCTTGAGATGGGCGACCACTTGCTTTTCAAGGAAAATTCTCAACCGCACTTAAGACGCAGCCCTGAGCGCGGCCGGCGGGGTGGAGGGAGCGCCCCGGCCTCTGCGGGGCCTCTGGCTGCAGCACCGCGTCCCAGGCTGGGTCCCCACGGAGCAGGCAGGACTGCTCATCCCAGACTAGATTAAGTGCAGCAAAACTGGGCAATGCTGTTCTTGTAAGGAGGCAAAACGTATTTTTTGAGACTAATACAGTAAAAAGATCACCCTGGAAGAGACCAGATAGAGATTTTTACTTTTTGCTTAATTCAAAAGGTGATGAAAAATAAAAGAAAATTTTGGAAGAATTAACCCCCCCCCAATCCCATCACCATAAGTAACCCCTGTAACCTGACACCTCTTAGTTTGGTTCCCAGCGTGTTCCAGAACACGGGTAGTTTAGGGTTATCTAAGATTTGTGAGAGAAGCTCACACAGGTGCCACCTGACTAATGAAAATGTAGGCGGAACACACACTTTCCTTATTTTATTTGTTTTTTTGTCTTTTTAGGGCTACACTCACAGCATGTAGAGGTTCCCAGGCTAGGGGTCCAGTCGGAGCTACAGCTGCCGGCCTACACAACAGCCACAGCAACACAGGATCTGAGCCGCATCTTCAACCTACACCACAGCTCATGGCAACGCCGGACCCTTAATCCACTGAGCAAGGCCAGGGATCGAACCCACGTCCTCATGGATGCTAGTTGGGTTCATTAACCACTGAGCCATGATGGGAACTCCCCTTAGATTTAAAATCATGTGTTTTGACAGTAAAAATTGTGTGTGGTAATTTTTGACAGTTTTATTTAAATTTAAAATCTACCAGAGAAACTTCATTTTCTTAAAAAAAAAAAAAAAACCAAAGTAGATACTACTTGTGAGATGAAGGTCAACTTTGCAGTATGATATTAAATAACCTGTGTTGCGTATTAGGTTTTCAGTCAGTTTTATTGACTGGTAATTGGCAACAAAATTGTTTTCAGAATTTTGAAAAAACGTTTCAAAAAGGATCAATTATATAATAGGAAACTTTGGGTTTTGTTATCTTTAGGACAGAGTTAGAGACTTGAGTTGTATCCCCCTTGCCGTTCTCGTTCGGGAGCTCCTTTGGAGACGGGCAGCTTCCTCTCCTCGGGGTCTGGTCGGTCGTAAGGCCTCGTAAGGCCGGATGACAGTGACTCTCAAATCAGCCCTGGGTTTGAGCACTCTTAGGAATTTGAGAGATCACACGATCCGCCTCCACGCCCCCTTTGGGTAAACCAGGCTCTGGGCGTCTGCCCTCGGCATTTCTGAGCAAGCAGCCCTCTGACCAGGGCTTCTGTCCTTCGAGGGCGTGATCAGCCTTGGTCCTCGGGGCAGGCCCTGGCTTTGAGATAGCTCGGCTTTCTTTTAACCCTTTTTCCCCACATTCCTGTTATCACTGGCCTAGCAGCCCTCAGACCTAAACGAAAGCCTTTCTCACTTGAAGATTTAAAAGCATCTACCAGATCAGTCTTTTTTTTTTTGGTTTTTTTAGGGCCGCACCCTCAGCATATGAAGGTTGCCAGGTTAGGGGTCGAGTCAGCTGCTGCCCTACAGCACAGCCACAGCAATGTGGGATCCAAGCCGTGTCTGCAACCTACACCACAGCTCGCTGCAACGCCAGGTCTTTAACCCACTGAGTGAGGCCAGGGATTGAACCTTCCTCCTTGTAGATATTAGTCAGGTGCGTTTTCGCAGAGCCACGATGGGAACTCCTGCCAAATCAGTCTTAAACTGCTTTTCACTTCATCACTCTCGCTTTCAAAACTTCTACAGTGACTTTGTATTCTGTGGCTTAAAAAAAAAAAAAATCAGATCTGGAGTTCCCCTTGTGGCTCAGTGGTAATGAACCCGACCAGTATCCATGAGGATGTGGGTTTGATCCCTGACCCTGCTCACTGGGTTAAGGTTCTAGCATTGCTGTGAGCTGTTATGTAGGTCACACATTCGGCTCAGATCCCACGTTGCTGTGGCGTAGGCTGGCAGCTGCAACTCCGATTCAACCCCTAGCCTGGGAACTTCCATATGCTGTGGGTGCATATTAAAAAAAAAAAAAATCCAGTCAAATCCATGGTCAAGTGTTAGAATTTAAAATTGACCTACGGAATTCCCGTCACGGCACAGTCCGAATCCGACTAGGAACCATGAGGTTGTGGGTTCAATCCCTGGCCCTGCTCAGTGGGTTAAGGATATGGTGTTGCCACGAGCTGTGGTGTAGGTCGCAGCCTCAGCTCGGATCTGGCCATTGCCTTAGGCCAGCAGCTGTAGCTCCAATTAGACCCCTAGCCTGGGAACTTCCATATGCTGCAAGTGCAGCCCTAAAAAGCCAAAAGAAAAAAAAAAAAAAAAAAAGAAAAACTAAAAATTGACCTAAAAAGATGCAGCTAATCCAAATCAAAACTACCATGAGATACCACCTCACACCAGTCAGAATGGGCATCATTAATAAGTCCACAAATAACAAATGCTGGAGGGGGTGTGGAGAAAAGGGATCCCTCTTGCACTGTTGGTGGGAATGTAAACTGGTACAACCACTATGGAGATACCTTAGAAATCTACACATAGAACTACCATATGACCCCTCAGTCCCACTCTTGGGCATATATCCAGACAAAACTCTACCTAGAAAGACACATGCACCCACACGTGTTCATTGCAGCACTATTCATAGTAGCCAAGACATGGAAACAACCCAAATGTCCATCAACAGACGATTGGATTAGGAAGATGTGATATATATACGCAGTGGAATACTACTCAGCCATAAAAAAGAATAAAATAATGCCATTTGCAGCAACATGGTTGGAACTAGAGACTCATACTAAGTGAAGTAAGTCAGAAAGAGAAAGACAAATACCATATGATATCACTTATATCTGGAATCTCATATACGGCACAAATGAACCTTTCCACAGAAAAGAAAATCATGGACTTGGAGAATAGACTTGTGGTTGCCCAGTCTAAGGCAGAGAGGGAGGGAGAGTGGTGGTTTGGGAGCTTGGGGTTAATAGATACAAACTATTGTCTTTGGAATGGATTAGCAATGAGATCCTGCTGTGTAGCACTGGGAGCCATGTCTAGTCACTCACGAGGGAGCATGAGAACGTGCAAAAATAGGATGTGTACATGTATGTGTAACTGGGTCACCATGCTGCACAGTAGGAAAAAAATGGGGAAATAACTATTAATAACAGAAGATATAGCCAATCCTAGTTTTAGAGGTTGAGATTAATGGCACTTCTGACCTTACCCTGTGGGGCGATTTTCTTTAAATATAATTTTATTAAAGCGCGTTTATTTAGTTTTCAAGTCAAGTGGCACCTCTGTGGAGTTAGGGTGCAAAATAGCAATCCCTCTACCGGCCTCTGTGCACGCTAGGTTCTCATTTCTCGTGAGCAGTCACTTTGAGCCCTCCTGCCTTTCCTTGTGATCAGCTGTCTTAGGATCGCATTCAGCTGCCCGGAACACAGAAGCAGGTACCAGTGACCTGAACAGACTCAAGGTGGACGGTGCTCTCGGGCCCAGGCTGGTGGCAGCCTCATTCCAAGAAGTCCTCGGGGACCTGCGCCCTGTTCCTGCTCAGGCCACGTCTGGGCTGATGGCGGCCACCCTGCCTGCGTTGCACACGCGGGGTGTTAAGCTCCTGGGGGTGAGGAGGGGGCTCGGGCAGCGGAGGTTCTTTGTCCAGCAGGCCCACCCGGGGTCCCCGCTTCTCTGTGGCTTCTGCTGCCGATGGCGACGTCGCGTTTTCCGCCTTATCAGTTAACTTCCTCCTGTGGAAGAGAAAGCTATGGAACCTGCTGTCTCTTCTCCCAGCACTGCCCGGAACACGTACCCCTTTCTTTTCTGTTTTTCCAAATCTGGCTGTGTAGTAATTTTTGTTTAAATCGATATTCAGCGTTTGTTGTTAGTGTCGGGGAAATATCTTCACAGCTCAGCCGCACAGGAGACGGTTCGGTTCTTGTGTTTTCACTACGGCAGGGCCTTATCTTTGTGTTTATTGGAATGCGTCGGCTTGGGCGCCAAGGGGCAGTTACGAATGTAGTCCAGGTTTTCGTTTGTTTCTAGGCTGGGGGTTGAATCGCAGCTGCAGCTGCCGGCCTGCACCCCAGCCACAGCACCTCGGGATCTGAGCTGCGTCACAGCTCAGGGCAGTGCTGGAGCCTGACCCTCTGAGCGAGGCCAGGGATTGAACCTGCCTCCTCATGGATACTCGGTGGACTCGTTTTCGTGGAGCCACAGCGGGCGCTCGCAGTCCGGGGTTTAAAGCAACTCCCCGGTGCCGTCAGCCGCCTGGAGACTCTGCCGCTTTCCACCCCGCCAGGGCTTCCATTTTCCTGCTCCGCTCGAGGCAGTTGTCGTCCTCTTGCCACTTGGACGTCGTCCTGGGAGTCCCTTCTCTCCGCGCCTCTTCTCTGTTGAACAGGAGTTCCCGGTTCCCGCGTCTTGTGCTCTGGGGCTCCCTGAGCAAGGGTTCACCAGGGAGGAGCTGTTGGGAGACCTAGTCTGGCTGGAAATGCCCGCCTTCCCCCGCGCTTGAATGGCAGTCGTTGAATTCTCGGTGAGAAGCTGTTCCTCCTCAGCGTGGGAAGGCCCATTCCACTGCTGTCCGCCTGCTGCTGTCCGCCCGGGACGGCGAGACCGAGTCTTCTCTCTGCAAGCTTTCGGGGCCTTCTCTTCACCCCTGATGCTCCTTGGTGGCCCTTTCTGGTGGGGACGCTTGGGTCCTCCAGCTCCAGAACTTTGCTGTGTTATTTCCTGGGGATCGCTGATTTCTCCATTCTAGCCTTTTTGATCTCCTGTTGTTTTATGTTGGACCTTCCGAAGTACTCAGCTCATTTCCTTTCTCCTACTTTTTTCCATTCTTGGCTCTCTTGTTCTTATTTTTCTAGCGGAGATCCTCAACTTTATCGTCTCGTCCTTACATTGAGTTTTTATTTCTGCTATCATAATTTTCATTTCTTTTAATTTAATTTTTTTTGTCTTTTTATTTATTTATTTATTTTTTGTCTTTTTGCCATTTCTTGGGCCACTCCCATGGCATATGGAGGTTCCCAGGCTAGGGGTTGGATCGGAGCTGTAGCCCCCGGCCTATGCCAGAGCCACAGCAACGCAGGATCCGAGCCACGTCTGCAACCTACACCACAGCTCACGGCAACGCCGGATCGTTAACCCACTGAGCAAGGGCAGGGACCTAACCGCAACCTCATGGTTCCTAGTCGGATTCGTTAACCACTGCGCCACGACGGGAGCTCCATAATTTTCATTTCTAAGTATTTCGTTCTTGGTATTACTTTTTATAACATCTTGTTTTTTGTTTCATGAAGCCAGTCATTTCAAGAAGCCTTTCTATTTATTTATTTATTTGCTTTTTTAGGGCCACACTCACGGCATGTGAAAGTTCCCAGGTCACATCTCCAGCCACAGCCGCAGCAGCCTGGGCTCCCCGACCCACTGTTTGAGGGCAGGGGTTGGACCCGCATCCTCACAGACGCGAGTCAGATTCGTTTCCGCGGCACCGCAGCGGGAACGCCTCTCTCCGTTGTTGGTTGATTTCTGTGCACACGTTTCGTTATGTGGATGTTTTCTGTTGTTTCCTGTGTTATCTTCTCTTTTATCCTGTTTCCTGCTTTGGTCTTTGTCGCTGGCGTTAGAGGCGCATCTTCCGGTGTCTGGGGGTTATTGGCTGTCTTCCATGGTTACGGGTGGACTGATTGCAAACTCTCCTCTTTAGGAAGTAGCATGAGGACCTTGCCAATTAGAGGGGCACTACCAGAGTTGCTAGAGTAGTTCGCTTTCTGGGCCTGTCATTTTCCTCAGAGTGGCGTTTCTGGTCTCCTGCCTGGATGGCGGGGAGCTGCCAGCTTTCCGGGGAGGTGGGTGAGGTGGGGGTGGGAGGAGATCTGGGTTATGCTTCTGCAGACTTAAGGCCAGTGCTCTGTTCTCTCCGTTACCGCTCAGCCTTTGAGGCACTGGTGCTGCCGATGCTTCCCGAGCCCCTTAGCTCACCGACAGTTGGCCTTCGGTTCTCCAGCTTTGCTAGATGAGGTGCCCGCTGTGCAGAAGTGGGTTGACTTTCCTCGTCTACCGTCCTCTCCTGTCGTTCATTCAGCAAGAATTCTTTAAGAACTCGAGACGTGCCAGGCACTGCCCTGGTAAACCAAACAAAATTCCTGTTCTCTGGCGCTCATGTTACCCTGACGGAGGCTGTGTCCCATTGTAATTGACGCTGTCCTTGCAGTGGGGCTTCCAGATGCGCAGGAGTGGGGGCTTTGTTCCCCACACTGGAGTTACCTGAAAGGTGCCCCAGTTCCGTCTCTAGATGGAGTCAGAGTGCAGAGTTAACCATTTTCTTTTCTGGATGGACTATGTTTCTCTTGTATCTACTCATTTATTAGAAAGCTTCCCCCCGTGTAGAAGGAAGAGACAGAAATACGGGAGGGCATGTTGTTTTTTCTAGTGATTGCACAACACGGGTCGAGAGGGAACGGAGAAAGGGTGACAGGTGGGAGGAGGGGCGTAGATGAAGAGTGTGTTGAAAGCAGAAGCAGGGCCGCGGGCGGCCTGGGTGCCCTGGGTGCGGCGGGTGCGGCAGGACGGCGCCCCCCTGTGGCGCTGGGCAAGGCGGCCGTGTTCCCAGCTGGGGGTTTGAGGCTCGGGGGCCCTCATACGTACAAACTTTATCTTTCTTGACATAGAGCTGATTCTGTTTAACTCCAGAATTTTTGGTATGTAGGAAAAAGTCGCCGATTTAAAGAGCAGAATAAGAATGTTCTTGGGGGGTTCTCCTGTGGCGCAGTGGGTTAAGGATTTGATGTTGTCACTGCTGGCCTGGGTGGGGTTCAGTCACTGGCCCGGGAACTTCTGCATGCAGTAGGCTTGGCCAATAAATTAAGAAAAGCTGCAGTTTTTTAAAAAAAGAGTAAAGAAAAAAATGTTCTTGCCAGTCATAATTTTCTAAAAACAAGTAACAGAAGTGAAATCCAAAGGTAGCTAGACCTGCCTTAGCGTGATACCCAAACTGCCTTTGAAGGCTGCTGCCCATTTGTGTGAAAGAACTGAATTGAAATCCTTGAATTTTGCTGATTTTCTAGAAGGAATTTAAATCAGGGGGCTAAATTTATTTTTTAAACATATGTATTTTTTCTTTCTTATGGCTGCACCCGTGGCACATGGAAGTTCCCGGGCCAGGGGTCAGATGAGAACTGCACCTGCCAGCCTGCGGCACAGCCACAGCCACATGGGATCTGAGCCACACCATCCTACATACCTACCACCTAAACTGCAGCTTGTGGCAACACCAGGTCCTTAACCCACTGAGCAAGGCCAGGGACCGAACCCACATCCTCCCAGACACAGGGTCAGGTTTTAACCCTCTGAGTCACAGCAGAAACTCCTAACCATGTTATTTTATTTATTTATTTATTTACTTTTTGTCTTTGTGCCATTTCTTGGGCCGCTCCCGCGGCATATGGAGATTCCCAGGCTAGGGGTTGAATCGGAGCTGTAGCCCCCGGCCTACGCCAGAGCCACAGCAACGCAGGATCCGAGCCGCGTCTGCGACCTACACCACAGCTCACGGCAACGCCGGATCGTTAACCCACTGAGCAAGCGAAGGGACCGAACCCGCAACCTCATGGTTCCTAGTCGGGTTCGTTAACCACTGCGCCACGACGGGAACTTCCTAACCATGTTATTTTAAACTTGAAGTAGCGTTCGTATTGATTCTTTATGATCGGCAACGATGTCGATTTCATAATTAATGGGTTCGCAGCAATCGGTTTGCAGCAATCACTAACAATAATTTTGCAGCTTGGTCACAAATGGGTTTGTTTCTTTTTTAACCTTAATTTTTTGTTTTCATTTTTGGCCGCCTCATGGCATGTGGAGTTCCTGGGCCAGGGATCAGATCGGAGCCGCAGTTGTGCCCTAAGCTGCAGCTGCTCTGGCAACGCTGGATCCTTAACACACAGTGCCTGGCTGGGGATCTAACCTGTGTCCCTGGGCTCTCAGATGCTACCAGTCCCATTTCACCACAGCAGAAACTCCTAACCCTAAGCATTTGAACTTAGATGGTTGAAAAAAGTCTTTTATTAACAAATCCCCTTTCTGATGTTCCTTTGAAGTAATAAATCTGTCGATGAAGCAGTGATTTCAAATACATAGGATGTGGAGTTCCCGTCGTGGCGCAGTGGTTAACGAATCCGACTAGGAACCATGAGGTTGTGGGTTTGATCCCTGGCCTTGCTCAGTGGGTTAAGGATCCGGTGTTGCCGTGAGCTGTGGTGTAGGTTGCAGACACAGCTCGGATCCCGAGTTGCTATTGCTGTGACGTGAGCTGGCGGCTACAGCTCTGATTGGACCCCTAGCCTGGGAACCTCCATATGCCACCGGAGTGGCCCTAGAAATGGCAAAAAGACAAAAAAAAAAAAAAAACAACAAACCAGGTAGGATGTATTGTCTACCTTGCAGTCATTTGGGAAGTTATTGGAAATGCCATATTTCCAATTTCACCAGTTAATTAAGGTGTTAAGGATAGCTTTTTTTTTTTTCTTCCTTTTTTGACTACCCAACAGCGTATGGAGTTTCTGGGCCAGGGATTATATCTGAGCCACAGTTACGACCTGTGCTGCAGAGATCCTTAACCCACTGTGCTGGGCTGGGGATCGAACCTACATCCTAGGATTTCTGAGGCACCGCCAGTCCCATTGTGCCACAGCAGGAACTCCAAGGATAACATTGTTTTTAGACTGTATTTGGACAAAACATTTGTCAAAAACATCAGGCATTACTTATGGTTTATGTGATCAAAGTGATAACCCGGATATATTTTCTTTTTTTTTTTGCGGCATATGTGAGTTCCCCGGCTAGGAGTTGAATCGGAGCTGCAGCTGCCAGCCTGCACCACAGCCACAGCAACGTGGGATCTGAGCTGTTTTTTTGCCTACACCGCAGCTCACGGCAACACCGGATCCTCAACACACTGAGCGAGGCCAGGGATCGAACCTGCAACCTCCTGGATGCCACTCGAGTTTATTAACCGCCGAGCCTCAACCAGAATTCCGAGGGTTCCCTTTTTCCTACACCCTCTCCAGCATTTATTGTTTGTAGACTTTTTGATGAAGGGCCATCCCACGTGCCGGGACTCAGACCCAGGCTAAACCCAGGTTGGGACTTAAATCCATTTAATTTAGAGTCACTCAACCTGTGTCTGGACTTAGGGAGCTTCGGGTTCTTCATGTCTCCACGCAGAAGGAGTTCAGCAAAAGACAAAGTGACAGGCAAGAAATAGGTTTATTAAGGCAGGACACGTGCACCTCTCACAAGTGGGCAGGCACAGAAGCGCCGCCCCGAGGGCTACAGTTTTATCTACAAGGGGAGTGGGGATTGGAAAAGCCCACTTCTTCATTTCTGGGAGTGGCAGCTCCTCCTTAGTGTCCGTAGGGTGTGTATTCAAATCAGCAGAATGGTGGTCCTCAAACTCCTGCCCTGGGTCTGAATCTGAACACAGGCCTGATCCCATCCCCACCCAGCGACCTGGGGCAGTTCTCAGGCCTCCACTAGTCAGGCAAGCCTGCTTTGTGCTGGTGGCTTTCTCCAGCAGTTGTGAACTTGCAGGGTCTCCCAGTGTCCCTGAAGTTTCCCTCTTTAACCGCGGTCCTTTAACGCGACTTCTGCAACTACCTGGGCCGACGCCATCCCTGTCAATAGTAGTTGTGATTGGCATTTCTCTACTAATGAGTGACGCTGGACATCTTTTCATGTGTTTCTTGGCCATCTGTATGTCGTCTTTGGAGAACTGTCTGTTTAGATGATCTACCCCCGCCTCCTTTTTGACTTTTTAGTGCTACACCAGGAGGCCTGTGGAGGGTCCCAGGCTAGGGGTCTCATTGGAGCTATAGCTGCTGGCCTACACCACAACCACAGCAGTGCAAGGTCTGAGCTGAGTCTGCGACCTACACCACAGCTCATGACAATGCCAGATCTTTCACCCACTGAGCAGGGCCAGGGATCGAACCCACAACCTCATGGTTCCTAGTTGGATTTGTTTCTGCTTCACCACAACAGGAACCTACCCATTTTTTGATGGGGTGGTTTGTTTTTTTGGTATTGAGCTGCAGGAGGTGTTTATGTATTTTGGAGATTAATTGCTTGTCAGTTGGTTCATTTGCAGATATTTTCTCCCATTCTGTGGGTTTTTGTTTTGTTTAGGGTTTCCTTTGCTGTGCAAAAACTTTTAAGTTTAATTAGGCCCCATTTGTTTATTTTTGTTTTTATTGTCATTATTCCAGGAGGTGGATCTGAGAAGATACTGCTGTGGTTTATGTCAGAGAGTGTTCGGCCTATGTTTTTCTCTAAGAGTTTTATACTATCTGGTCTTATATTTATGTCGTTAATCCATTTTAAGTTTATTTTTGTGTGTGGTGTTAGGGAATGTTCTAATACCATTCTTTTCCATGTAGCTGTCCACTTATAGCCCAGCGCCACTTATTGAAGGGTCTGTCTTTTCTTCATTGTATATTCTTGCCTCTTTTGTCATAGATTACTTGACCATAGGTTCGTGAGTTGGATGTTGGGCATTCTGTCCTATTCCAGTAATCCATATTTCTGTTTTTGTGCCGGTACCGTGTGGTTTTAATGACTGTAGCTTTGTAGTATAGTCTGAGGTCAGGGAGCCTGATTCTCCAGCTCCATTTTTCTTTCTCAGGATGGCTTTGGCTATTCTGGGTCTTTAGTACTTCCAAACAAACTTTAAAATATTTTGTTCTCCTTCTGTGAAAAATGTCCTTGGTAATTTGATAGGGATTGCATTGAATCTATAGATTGCCTTGGGTGGTATAGTCATTTTGATAATACTAACTCTTCCAATCCAAGAGGATGGTATATCTTTCCATCTGTTTGTGTCATCTTTGATTTCTTTCATCGACATCTTACAGTTTTCAGAGTACACATCCTTTGTCTTTTTTGGTAGGTTTATTTCTAGGTATTTTATTCTTTTTGATGTGATGGTAAATGGGATTGTTTTCCTGATTTCTCTTTCTGATCTTTCACTGTTAGTATATAGAAATGCAGTCAATTTCTGTGTATTAATTTTGTATCCTGCGACTTTGCCAAATTCATGGATGAGCTCTAATAGTTTACTCGTAGCTTCTCTAGGATTTTCTAGATATAACATCATGTCGTCTGTAAACAAAAACCAGCTATCAGCAGCATGAGAGGAACTTTAAACACATAGCTGATTAAATTGACTTTAGTCCAGAAAGGTTTCCTTGACCATTTATAGTTGCCAGATGATCACACTTCTTTTTCCTCCTTTTCTTGCCTTTTTTTTTCTTTTTCTTTTTCGGGCTGCACTTGCGACGTGGAAATTCCCAGGCTAGGGGTTTAGCTGGAGCTGCAGCTGCTGGCCTTTGCCGTGGCAACGCGGGATGCGATCTGCATCTGTTACCTACACCACAGCTCATGGCAATGCCAGATCTTTAAGCCACTGAGTGAGACCAGGGCTCAGACCTGTGTCCTCATGGATACTAGTCGGGTTTGTTACCACTGAGCTACAGTGGGAACTCCCTACATCTCTTTTCCTATGGCTTATTTTTTTCCCTACTACAGTAATCACTGTGGATTGTATTGCAAGTTTAATGATGCTCAAAATATTACATTTATTATCTGAGAAAAACATTCTCCAGTAAAATGAACTTTAAATGTTTTTAAAATAATGTTCGGTGTGGAGGAATGTAACTGTTGTTTTCCATTTTCCGAGTAGTGTTCTCCAGCAATGCATTTGAACAGGGGATTTAAGTAAACAGTCAGCGAATTGAAGTGTCCCTGACGACCTTTTGAAAGTAGCATCCAGAGTACTTACTGCTGTACTGGTATTGATCTGGGCTCAGGCTATAGATCTAGGACGGTGGACACTGAAACCATTAGCCGTGTCAGCTTTGCAGAGCTCATACAAGATTTTTACCAGCTCGTAAAATTGTTTTATTACCCAGAAGGAATGCCAGCAATAAAATGAATGAACTCACGGCCATCTGGACATGTAGCTGATTTTCATGCCCAGATGCGCTTGCAGTGAGGAAAGCTACGATGTGGTTGGGACCAGAGCGTGTGGTGGTTGGGAGTCAGTCTGTTTGGGTTTCAGTTGGTCTGAGTATTTGTGAGAGGAAACTCGTTTTCGGAAGTTTCTGGCTTGGTATCCCACGTCAAGCCTCTCCGTCCTCCGCTTAGATACAGAGCAGTGAATGACCCTGTGTTTAAAAATGTCATCATTCTTTTTTTGGAGTGGATTCAATTTTTCATACATTGATTCTTTGTTTTCATAACCAGTAATAACAACAGTGATAGAAGCTGTTGGTATTATTTCCTCATTCCATTAGGAAGCTTTTTTGTTGTAGGAATTTCAAACACACTAAAAGGTAGAGGGCAGGAAGTTCCCTGGTAGCCTAGTGGATTAAAGCTCCTGCATTGTTGCTGCTGTGGGGCAGGTTGATCCCTGGCCTGGGAACTTCTGCTTGCTGCACGCAGTAGAATATTGAACCCCTCGTTCCACTCACCCAGCTTCAACAGTTATTAAGCCATGGTCAGTGTTTGTTTGTTTTTTTTTGTCTTTTAGGGTCGTACCCACAGCATATGGAGATTCCCAGGCTAGGGGTCGAATTGGAGCTACAGCTGCTGGCCTACACCACAGCCACGGCTCAGGGGCTCGTTGCCTTCCCAAGACGCTGCTTGTTGCGGGGCCCAGAGACGGGGCCTCCAGGCGCCTGTGAGCTGGTCCAGTGGGGGTCAGAGGAGCCTCTGCGCTCTTCTTTTTTCGTTTGTGTTTAGTGCCGCACCCAAAGCGTATGGAGGTTCCCAGGCTAGGGGTTGGATCAGAGCCGAAGCCGCCGGCCTGTGCCACAGCCACGCCAGATCTGAGCCTCGTCTGCAAGCTACACCACAGCTCACGGCAACACCAGATCCCCAACCCACTGACCAGGGCCAGGGATGGAACCCGATTCGTCCTGGATACCAGTCTGGTTCTTAACCTGCTGAACCACAGCGGGAACTCCAGCACTCTCTTCTCAAGCTGGGGTTTGCTCTCATCACTGCAGGTTGTGAGTGAGGAAGTGACAGGGCAGGTGGAGGCGAGAAGTGGTGGAAGGTGTCGTGTCACCTCCTGTCCTTCGGTACAGACCCACCCTATGCCTAAGCCCGCAGCACGCGGAGGTTCCCAGGCTCGGGGTTGAATTGGAACTGCAGCTGCTGGCTTGCGCCACGGGATCTGAGCCTCGACTGTGACCTCTACCACGACGCACCTGGGACCCTTAACCCACGGAGCGAGGCCAGGGGTCAAACCCGAGTCCTCATGGTTACTAGTCAGATTTGCTTCTGAGCCACGACGGGAACGCCGCAAGGCAGGTCTTGTATGAATGTAGTCGTTGTTTGCTGGAGACACATCGGGGTTGACATTAGTGAGGACTCTTTTTTAAAAAACGTGTTGCAGTGTGGTTGGTTTATGATGCCGGGCTGCTCTCTGCCCTATGGCAGAGCCACCCGTTACACACACGCGTCCTTCTCCAGTTTGGTTTGTCACAGGGTATTGAGCACAGGTCCTCTGCCCCACAGAGGGCCTCGACCTGCTGGCCAACCTGCCCTGTGTGTGGTGGTTTGCATCCGCTAAGCCCAGACCCCAACCTCCCCGCCCTTCGCCCTTGGCACCCGCAGGTCTGCTCTGTGTGCGTAGCCGGGCTCTCGTGTGTTGTGTCTTAGATCCCGTGTGTCAGTGGAGGACTTGCTTTCTAAAATATGACCTTAAGCTTTTGGCTTTTTTCGTCCAGCTGCGGAAAGTGTGTGTCTGCCGGTGATGCTGTGCTGTCCGGGGGCCCAGGCAGAGCCTGTGCTTTTGATCCGTTAGGGGAGCCAGGAGCTTCCTGCAGGGAGCCTTCAGGGGAGGAGCTAAGTAGGGGTGTGTGCGCACATTTAGTTCACTCGGAATCACTAGACTTTCTGGAAAAGTGTGGTTTTTTTGTAATCAGATGACACTTGTCATATAAATCTTTTTTATCCAAGGATTGTTTGAAGAGAATGATGTTTTTGTTTTTTTTTTTTTTTTTTGTCTTTTTTGTCTTTTGTTGTTGTTGCTATTTCTTGGGCCACTCCCGCGGCATATGGAGGTTCCCAGGCTAGGAGTTGAATCGGAGCTGTAGCCACCAGCCTACGCCAGAGCCACAGCAACGCGGGACCCGAGCCGCGTCTGCGACCTACACCACAGCTCACGGCAACGCCGGATCGTTAACCCACTGAGCAAGCGCAGGGACCGAACCCGCAACCTCATGGTTCCTAGTCGGATTCGTTAACCACTGCGCCACGACGGGAACTCCAGAATGCTGTTTTTTGAATGGCTCTTGTGGCCTTCAGATGCAGACTTCCCAGGGCTAGATGTCCTGTTTTGAAATGTTAATTATTTGCCAGCGTTTCAGAGGCTCCTGTCGTTTGCCTTGTTTTCAGTGGGTCCCTGGCCGTCGCGGGAAGAGGACAGGACCGGCCTGGCGACGGCTGGAGAAACCGGAGTCTCACTTTAGCAAGTTAGATGAAAACAGCTTCCTTCCTGTTATTAGCTGCCCTGCCTGGCGGACGGCGAGCTGAACAAGAGGCAGGGGGACATTTCCTGCCTTCTCTGCTCGCGGTCCAGGTTCTTTTCCTTTATGCTGACATTTTTGTATTAGTGAAAAAATATTTTTGCTTATTTTACAAAAAATACCTCAGAAATGCATAGGTTCAGCTGGATAATGCGATAGAGCTTTTAATGTGGATAGCGTGGCATCGAGTCTTGTTCAGATTTAATGGTTGATGGTAAGAGAAATAGCATTTAAAACAGTGAAGCTGTTTTTATCCCGTCTAAAATATTTTTGCTCCTCAAACTACTTTATAAGCCTCTGTAACAAAAAACAAACCAAAACCACACAGCTCGATTTTTCTATACACTCGTAAGCGTTTTGGAAAGGCGTGGTTTCCCCCTTAGCCTGGCAGTGCCAGGGCTTATGGCCTCAGCGCCCAGAAGCGCAGGCCTGTCGGGGGCTGGAGTGGGTGAGAGCCGGTCAGAGCTCAGGGCCACCCCCTTGGCCTGGCAGAGAGGCCGGCTGCTCCCGGTTCCCTCTTCATGGAAGGGGAGTGAAGGCGGCTGGCTTGGTTCCTGCTCTGCTTCAGAAGCGGGTGCCTTGAAGGTAGGTTAACCCTGAGTTGCTGGGCGAGTTGCTCTTGCCATTTCGGAGGTTCCTTCTCTCGTGTCTGGCCGCGGGGGCTGCAGCCTGGCGTTTCTTTGTAGCCTCAGGTGTCGGGCGTGGGGTCGGGTTCTAGAAGACTGGTGTGGTTTCGGCAGAAGGAGTTCTTTTCCCTCAGAGACGTTTATTCCTCCCGCGAGACGGCAGAGCCAGTCGTGGTTAAGTACGGTCAGGGCTTGAATCCACTCTGAGTAAGAGGATTACCGTGGAAAGTTTTCCTTCTCACCGTTTTTGTTTGTTTTTGTTTTGACACCATGGTCTTCCTTGTGTGTCAGCCATCCCGTGCAGAGACGTGGCCACGTGGGACTTGGCCCGCTCAGTGTTGGGACCCGGCTGATAAGTAGGAAGCGGGATGAGCATGGTTTATGTGCAGAAGATTCAGGAGCTTCGATGGGACTCTGGTCTCCACACGGACACTGGCGTTGTTCTTTAAACTCCGATGCGCTTCTTCCTGTTGTTTTCCAGTGGCGTGTGTTTAGGAGTAAATAGCTGTCTAGTAAGGAGACTCCCACGTACGCGTGTTGAGGTCGGAGAAGGCGCCCTGTGTTCAGCTCAGGAGCTGGGTCGGTGACGACGGGGTGGATGACGGTGAAACGCCTCCTTGGAAGCGGTAGTTTCTCTTTTGTTCCAACCGGGTCGGTGTTGGGGGGCAGGCCGTGAGGTCGGGGCGCTGGGCAGGGGGCGGGCGGCCCTTCGCGGGGCGCGGGTGAGAGAAGGTGATGGGAGCGGCGGCCGGAGCCGTGGGCAGCGCCGCGGGGCGGTCCTTGCACCCGCCTGGGCACCGGCTGGCCCTGAGGCCCCCGTCCTGGGCCCGGTGTGTGTCCCTGCGGCGTCACTAGTCAGGGAGGCGGAGGGCGGGGGTGGGGGAGCCAGTCTTCGGGCTGAGGCCGCGTCACCACAGACGCAGCGGCTCTGCGTGTGCACACCGAGAGCTCGTGGCGTTCGTCTGCGTATCGTGTGATCCTCCCGATGACCCTCCGTCCTGGGATCATCCTCCTTCACCAGCGAGGAAAGCAGAGCTCAGGTCACGCCCTCGCAGCACCACTGGGGGGCCCGTCTAACCCAAGCGCTGCTCCTGGCCTCTGTGCCTGTGGCTGCGTGTCGGTGACTTCTGTAAATATCCTTGATACCTCGTGTGTGTGTGTGTGTGTGTGTGTGCGCGTGTGTGTGCGTGTGTGTGTTTAGGGCCGCACCCGCGGCGTATGGAGGTTCCCAGGCCAGGGGTCAAATTGGAGCCTTAGCAGACGGCCTACACCACAGCTCACAGCAACGCTGGATCCTTAACCCACTTGAGCAAGGCCAGGGATCGAACCCGCATCCTCATGGATGCTAGTTGGATTCGCTAACCACTGGGCCACAACCAGAACGCCCCTTGATGCTTCTTGAATAAGCGAATGAACGAATCATGGAGCCCAGCAGCATCTGCGACCCCGCCCTCCGTCCTCCGGTGTCTCTGTAACCGCTTCCCTAGTAGTAAGCACTCTTGTGACCTGTATCGCAGACTGGTTAGTTACTGCCTGTTTTTTAAGTGTCTTTCTTCCAAGTGAACACGGTTTGGTACGGATTGTTTCTGCCGCCCCGAGTTGCTCTCGGACATTTCCGCCACCCTCAGGGAGCCCCGAACCCGCGCGCTCACGCTCCATCCCCCGCCCCCGCCGCCACTGATCTGCTCTCTGTCTGTGGATTTACCCCTTTGGGCAGTTCGTATAAACGGCACCGTAAAACGTGTGGTCTCTGTGCCTGGCTCCTCGCCTGGCATCCGGCTCGTAGGAGGCGTTGCTGGTAGCACAGATCTGCAGAGTCTTCCGTTGTGTGGAGGGAGCGTGTTTTGTTTCTTCAGTCGTCGCCTGATGGACATTCGGGTTGTGTGTGGCTTGGGGTACTGTGAGTAATGCTACTGTCAACACTCTATGTGCAAGTTTTTCTGTAGACGCACGTTTCATTTCTCTTGGGTACATACCGAAGAGTGCAGCTGAGGGGTTACGTGGTGTGTCCACATTCAGCGTTTGGAGGAGCCGCCGGGCAGGTGTGACTGCACCCTTCACGGCCCTGATGGTAGCGTGTGAAGGCCTTGTTCCCTTCGCTCCCGCCGGCAGTTGCTCATTATTGTTAGTGCTACGGTGTTTGATAGGCAAGAACTGGGTTGAGGTGGGATGCTGCGAGAGATGCGCGCAGACCGGCAAGAAGGCTCCGCCTGCTGCTGTTAACTCCAGCCGTCCTCTCGCGCGCTTTGGTTTGCGCTTCCTTGCTGGCTCACCATGTCGAGTGTCTTTCCCTGTGCTCAGCCATTTGTGTGTCTTCTCTGAGAAATGTCTGTTTAGCTCTTTTGCCCATTTTTAAATTGGGTTAGTTCTATGAGATTTTTTTGGTATTTTGTAGGTGCAAGTTCCTTATCCAGATATATGAATTTGCACATATTTGCAAATTGGCACATAAATTCTCCATACTGTAGCTTGTCATTTCACTTTCTTAGTTGTGTCCTTTGAAGCACAAATACTTTTAGGGTTTTGTTTTTGTTTTTGTTTTTTTGCTTTTTAGGGCTGCACCCACGGCATATACAAGTTCCCAGGGTAGGGGTCGAATAGGAGCTACAGCTGCCGGCCTACACCACAGCCACAGCCACGCAGGATCCTTAACCCACTGAGCGAGGCCAGAGATTGAACCCGCATCCTCATGGATTCTAGTTGGATTCCTTTCCACTGCACCGCAACGGGAACTCCCCTAGGGTTTTTTTTTTTTATGTATTTATTTTTTCTTCTAATTTTATTGACGTACAGCTCTGTGTGAGCTTAAGGTGTACAGCAGAATGATTTAACTTACATGTATCATGATGCGATCACCACAGTGCATTTCAGGAACATCCTTCATCTCCTCTAGATACAGAATTACAGAGAAAAAAGTTTTCCTTGGGATGAGAGAAAGAGCTACAAACTTTCAGTCACCAGATAAATGAGTCGCAGGTGTGAAATGTGCAGCGTGGGGAGGGAATATAGTCCGTAATCGTGTGATATCTTTGTGTGGCGACGGGTGACAACCAGCCGCGCGGTGTCCACCGTTTGGGAAGGTACAGAAATACTGCGTCGCCGTCTGTACCAGGAAGTAGTGTCACGTCGGTCAGTTCTCTTTCAAAACCGCCACGTTCATGGTGAAAGACAAGATTCACGGCTGTCAGAATAAATCCTAAGAGTTCTCATTACAGGAGCGTTCCCCGGCCAGGTTGTGACCCATGCCCTGCGGCAACAACACTGGCTCCTTAACCCATTGTGCCAGGCCGGGGCTCGAACCTGTGTCCTGGGGCTACACCCGCTGTGGCCATCGTTTCCTAACGTATGACATCAGGTCAGCATCCCGTGCCCTCAAACACACGCAGGGCTGCGTGCCGGTTACCTCGCAGTAGGACGTGTGAACATGTCAAAGGGGTCGGCTCCCTCAGCGACCCGCATGCGTGATGTCGGCGCCGTGCATGACGTCCATGGTGCTTTTTTCCCCTTGCTGATTCGATCCCGGGTTTCAGCACCAAAAAAAAAATTTTTCCCCCTTTGGTTTTTAAAATGGAAATTTTTTAATGTAATAAGAAATATGAAGTGTTGCATATGTGGGAAATACAGATAAATAACAAGGGAATAAAAATCTCAAGTTCGTTTCTTTGTACGAAACCTGGGCTTTGGGTTTTCTCAGTTTGCTCGCTCCTCAAAAGCTGACGGTATCTGTTCTGCAGGTTTGAGAGGTTATTTGACTTCCCTAACACACAGGTAAATGTTAGCAAGTGGTGACAATTTTATCCAATACTCGGGGTGGAAGAGAGAGTAGAAGACGGATTTAAAGTGTTAAGTCAAGATCTGTATGTTCTTATGGCTCTGAAGTCAAACCACGTCCTATTTGATGTGATCGCAGCACAATGTTGGGTATTTTTGGTTTCCAAAAATCCCCCCAAATTACTGATTAATGAAATAGGTTGCCTTCCTTCGAATGTATTAATTTGCTGATGATTTGCAAACTTCTTACTTTCTTATTTTACTCTCGCCGTTCCTTTCTTAGTTGCCATTTTTATCAGTGTCTTTGTGAAAAGCCTTGGACTAGTGTCTTCTAGAAATGTGCCAGCGAGGCTCAGACTGGACGGTCAGGAGCCCGGAAAGAGGGAACCAGGCTTCTAGGGGCCGGAGCCCTGGCGCTGTGCTCTGTCCTCAGTCTCAGACAGAGGCCTGGTGAGTCCAGGGCATCCGGGAGGAAGAGGTGTAGACGTCCCCTTCCGCCCGGCCGGCGGGTCACAGCCCAGTTGTGAGTGTGTCGCTTTAGGATGCCGTGGCTTTGTGCTGGGAAGGAGTGAGGATTGCAGGCCCCTCTTCCTGCCCCGCACAGCAGCCGAGCTCACTTCCCGCTCCCTCTTCCTGCCCATGGCCGAGCTCTCCGGGGGCGTCCCCGGCTCCGTGCGGGTGTGTGCAGGGTCCGCTCAGCTGACCTGCAGGGCGGCTCCTGTAAGCCAGGGGTGCACTGTGGACTGCCTTTTGTCTTTCAATAGAATGCTGAGGGTACAGCTGGCTAGTAAGCTTCCTAGATGGCTAGTTAGCCAGCAAGAACGGAAATACATGCATTGCTGGGTGCCTTCTCCCTCCTGCTGACACTGGGGCACAGTCCTGTCCCCTCCTAACCTCTGCTGACTCCCCGGGGGACCCCAGCCAGGCCCTGACTCTGATGCCAGCTGCATCCCGCGTCCAGGTTCACAGCTCCAGCCCTGCTCCTCTCCAGAATCCGGGCTCACTGGCCCGGCCCCTTCTGGGGTACGCAGGTCACCCCACTCTGCTCCCTGCCCCTCCTCCCAGGAGGTTGGGCCGCTGCCTTGAAGACACCAGTCCTCCAGGCCCACCTTTGGGTTATAGTCGGAACCTCAGTGTCCAGCCACAGTGGTCACTCTCCTTCCTGCCCCGCCATGGTCCCAGTTCCACTGCTTTTCGCCTTTTATCCACAGGATTTACTGTTTTCTGTGCCATCTGCTTATTCTTAGTGTGTTTTGTTTCCTTGCTGTCTTGCTCCACTAAAATGTAAGCTCCACACCTGACCCGGGAACAGGACTCCAAGGCTGATTTTAAAAGCTGTGCCCTGGAGTTGCCGTCGTGGTACAGTGGTTAACAAATCCGACTAGGAACCATGAGGTTGTGGGTTCAATCCCTGGCCTCGCTCAGTAGGTTAAGGATCCAGTGTTGCCGTGAGCTGTGGTGTAGGTCACAGATGCAGCTCGGATCCCAAGTTGCTCTGGCCATGGTGTAGGCCAGCGGCTACAGCTCCAATTTGACCCCTAGCCTGGGAACCTCCATATGCCGCGGGAGTGGCCCTAAAAAAAGACAAACATAAATAAATAAATAAAAGCTGTGTCCTCACAGAACTTTTACCTGTTTCTCCCTCTGCCCCCATCCTTCCAGAAAAGGTATGTCCCCCCCTCGCACCCTCATAGCTAGTGTCTTCTCTCTCTCTTAGCAACTGAAAATTCATCCATGCAGCTTATCTCCTGAATATCCTATGGCTCCTCCCTTGCTCGTCCATGTGCTGTGTTCAGCGTTTCTCGCCCCGCCGTCTGCCCGGCCAGGGGGACTCTGAACGGCAGGGAGGTGGCCTCCAGGAGGAGCTCCAGCCGGGCTTTTCTCATAAGTGAGGTTTTGCCTTGAACTTGGATAGGAGGCCTGTGGGCCTCAGCCTGGCGGGGCAGCTGGAGATGGAGAAGGAAGCAGGGCCCAGCCAGAGGGCCCCGGGAGGGGACACTGTTAGGAGCGAGGGGCGTGCCAGCCAGCAGGTGCCCGTGCCCAGCAGCGGGCCCTGTGCACGTGCTGGGGGGCGGCCAGCCTCAGCGAATGCCTGCCCGCGTGGCTCGGCCGTTGCGGATTCACCCTCCTGGGGAATAATTCCAGCTAGTTCCGTGGCATTTCTTTAGAACTGTTGCATTCAAAGAGCAGTGTGGTAGAGAGGGCGGGGAGCCTTCGGGTGTGCAGAAGAATGACAGAGATGGTTGAAAGGCTCTAGAAAACTGTGCAGTGTTGAAAAGCACAGGAAGCTGTGACTGTTCCCATCGAGAAGGAGAAGCAGCTTCTCAGATCTTTCCACTCCATGGTTGGGTTCTTTATTGGTAGAAAGTTAGGTGAAAGAGCCAGACGACTCGATGTTAAACTATGATGAAATGTTTGTTTGTTTAGGGCCCCACCCAGGGCATACGGAGGTTCCCAGGCTAGGGGTCAGATCGGAGCTGTAGCTGCCAGCCTACACCACAGCCCCAGCAACGCGGGATCTGAGCCATGTCTGTGACCTGTGCCACAGCTCACGGCATCACTGGATGCTTAGCCCACTGAGCGAGGCCAGGGATCGAACCCGAGTCCTCGTGGATACTGGTCAGATTCTTTTCCACTGAGCCGTGACAGGAACTCCAATGACATTTTTTTTTTAGTTAAATGTTGGAATGGGGTACATTTTACCTTTTTTTTTTTTTTTTTTTTTTTTTTTCCTCGCCATTTCTTGGGCCACTCCCGCGGCATATGGAGGTTCCCAGGCCAGGGGTCAAATCGGAGCTGTAGCCGCCAGCCTACGCCAGAGCCACAGCCACGCGGGATCCAAGCCGCATCTGCGACCCACACCACAGCTCACGGCAACGCTGGATCCTTTACCCACTGAGCGAGGCCAGGGATCGAACCCGCAACCTCATGGTTCCTAGTCGGATTTGTTAACCACGGAGCCACGACGGGAACTCCTAGGGTACATTTTAGAGGAAAAAAATGCCCTCAGCTTTTCCCTTCTTTCTTTCTGCGCTGGAGTGATCACCAGAGCAAGAAGGTAGCTTAGATGACCTCTTAGGGGAAGGGTACTGGAAGCGGCCCTTCCAGCAGGGCCTTCGCACCTTCTGGGCTGCTGGCCAGCGCCTCGCGTTGCCTCCGCTGGCTCGTCTAGGAGTGCGGAAGGGCGAGACCGCGCGCCCCACCCGTCCCAGAAGCCGGCCCCAGTGCCCTGGGCAGACACAGACCTGAGCCGCTGCACCAGCCTTGGGCTCGGGGAGGCCCAGTTCCCTCCCTCATGGGGGGGGACGGTGCTGCCTGCTGCGCAGGGTTGCGGGCTGGCGGCGGCCGTAGGTCACGTCGGGTGCAGACTCACGGCCCGCCTCGCTGTCACTCGGATGCTGTGGCGGGCTCGGCAGCAGGTGCTCTGCCTGAGTGGGTCACAGGTTCACGTCCACGCTCCGCGGAGACTTCGCCCTCGCCTGCCTGAGTAACGTGAGGTCAGAACAGTGAACTAAAGCTCCTGCCTCAGAACTTCTGCTTGGAATGGGGAAAAATGTGACTCTTGAAAGCTTTCGTCCCGTTTCCCCAGAAGCAGCAGCGTCACGTGCCGACTGTGCTCTTTCAGGCGCATCCCGGCTCCTGCGTCCTGCCGGTCGCCGCGCTGTGATGAGCGACGCGCCTTTGAGCCCGTGCGGGGGGCGGACGGCAGCTCCGAGCCCGACGGGAGGGCGCCCGGGCGCAGTCTCCGCCTGGGCCGAGCTCTGGCTCCCGCTGCCGCTTCGTGTTGGACATTTAGGAAGAAATTCTTGAACTGGGCATCGGTGAAGCACGGCAGGCAGGCGCGCGGAAGGGCCGAGGTCGCTGGACCCGCGGGCGCGCGGCTGTGGGTGAAGTGCTGCTCTGGGGGGCTCGTTCCCTGGGGCGGGCGAGGCGGGGTGGAGGCTGTTGGGGTCAGGACCTCGCGGGCCAAACTCCCCTCCCTCTGCTGGCCCAGCGGGTCCGGGAGCCTCTGCTTGGTGGCAGCACTGCTGTTCGCGGCCCGCTCGTGGGGCCTTTTTGGGGTACTCGGTTTTCGGGGCTGAGCCCTTAGTGGCAGGTACTAAGGGCCGCCTCGCGGCCGTCAGTGTGGAGCCTGCCTGGTAGAGCGTGTTTGTTAGGCGTGCATCCTCTTGGTTGCTAGTTTAGCTGGTTTCTAGGATGAGTTGGGTGGTGCAGTTTGCGTGTTAAATATGTCGTAAAGCAGTGCTAAGAGAACTGATGAGCACACAGTGTCACCCGGGGATAGTGGCCGCGGCTACTGTGTCACGAGAGCACCGAGTATGGTGCTGGGCACGGCGCTGAGGGTTTGGCCAGTGGCTTCTTGGAGAGGTGCTGTGGCTTCCAGTCGGCAGGTGGGGCGTCCGCCAGGCCCCTGTGGTGGCCCGGGGTGGCCCGGAGGTGTTCGGGTTTAACACACGGACCCACAGCGGTTGGGTTGGCGCGCGTGCGAGTGTGTGCCTTCGGCGAGGGACAGGGGTCCTGGCAGGTCGCTAGCCAGTATTCATTCTGTGCTTCTGCCTTTCCCTTTTCTTAAACCTGGATTTTACTGGGCAGGATGCTTCCAGTGACTCCCAGAAGAAGTGGCCTGAATGCAGCTGGCTCACTGGCGTGAGCATCAAACATAGTATTGTCGCCGGTGTCTGGGACTTGAATGCAGGTACTCCTCCCCATCGGAAATTAGGTTTCTGCCACTTGGCTTTTACGAAACATCTACGTTAATACTTGTTTTTGGTAACCACGAGAAACCCCAGCACAGCTTTCACTTTGAGGGGAAAAGGTGAAAGGAGTGCTCCGTGTTTATCTTGCAGTTTCCGAGGCGCGCCCGCACCCCGCCCTCCAAGCAGTGAGAGCGGCCGCCAGGCCCCTCCCCGCGGCTTCGCACCGCACCTGCAAGTACCTGCGGGCGGCTCGGCTTAGTGGCTCAGGGAAAAGTTTCCCAGAACCGCTCCATGTTCGGTCACGAGGAAACCTGGGTGGGACTCGGTTGGCAAAGATGGACCAAACGGAAGGAATTGAGAAAAGCAGCCCGTCAACTTCCGAGCGGAGGCAGAAGAAGGAATGCGGGGCTGACCCTGGAGTCTGTCCCCAGACCAGCTCTGGGCAGGGTTAGCCACCTTCATGTGGCAGCAGGCTGTTGGCATGAGACTTTTCCTGGTTTACTGTTGGCTCAGCACGGCCTCCCCACCCTTCCCCACCCCAGCTTTTCTGACTCAAGCTGAACCTGACTCGTCTTCTGAGTCAAGTATGACAGGGCTTCCTTTGCAATCCTCTAAAATCTTAGACCGCATTGAGTTAAAATTGAATGTTCGTGCCACAGCATTATAGTTCCTGCTTATCAGCCTGTGTGGAAGAGTTTCTCCTCGGAGAGCTTTATTTGGGAATTAATGGGGCTTCTCGGAAGATTCAGCTTTCTCAGACTAGTGATTCATGGGGAGACGGATTTGTGACTGTCTCCCCGTGAAGGGTAGTTTTCTGTCATTTAACAAAAAGTCACAGTTACTGAAGTTTCTGTGGTGGCACAGTGGTAATGAACCTGACCAGTATCCATGAGGATGCAGGTTCAATGCCTGGCCTTGCTCAGAGGGTTAAGGATCCGGCATTGCCCTGAGCTGTGGTGTAGGTCACAGATGTTGCTCGGATCTGGCATTGCTGTGGCTGTGGGGTAGGCCGGCAGCTGTGGCTCCGATTCGACCCCTAGCCTGGGAGCCTCCATATGCCCCAGGTGTGGCCCTAAAAAGGCCAAAAGAAAAAAAAATCATAGTTATTAAAACATAGCCTATTTAAGCACATTTTTCCAAAACTTGTTGGTACATGTTGATCCTATCAGCGATCTGAACCGTGCGGACGGAGTCAGAGCTGTCTGGGAATTTTAAACTCATTCAAAGCGTGTGCCGCTGGAAGCGTGTCTGCTTTTCCTGCCGCTGGATCAGGACCTGGCTCTCCTGTTCTCCAGTGCCGGGGATGCTGCCGCGGCTGCTCAGCGTGGGTGGAATTCGTGTCTACTTCATTGTCCTGCCTGTGGCCACACTCCCTGCACCCTGGGGCGCTGGTCTGGCCTCTTCTCCCACGGGAGCTCAGACATGTAGAGCCTTGGCGTGTCCTGGGCTCCAGCCTGGGGACTTGCCCGCACCACCTGCGGCTGCCTCTCGGAGCTGCCCTGGGCCTGCACCTGCCAGGGGCGGGGTCCTCGCTCCCAGCAGCAGCAGGTCCTGCTGTCTCGTGACGGCACCAGAGCTGGCAGCTGCCAGGGAAGGGGCGGACTGTCCCCTCGGGAGGGAGGAGACCTGTCCCTCATGTCCTCTGCTTGTCACTTGGCCTTGGGCTCCTGTTTCTTCATTAGCAGACGGACTGTTGGGACCGGATAGTCTGAAAGACCATTTCTAGGTCCCGGTGTGTGGCTGCAGAGTGGCCTGGGCTGGTCGGCGGGTGGGGGGCCTGTGAGCCTGAGGCGGGGGAGGGCAGGACAGACACTGGGGAAGGCCGGGCGGCCCCTCCCGCGGGCGCTGCCCTGTGACACTGCCCTCTTTGCTCAGCCTCTCCGTCCTGCCGCTCCTTCCAGCCAGTCTGATCTTACTTCCTCTGGTGATAAACAGACCCGGGGCGGGGGGCAGTTTCTGCCAGAGATCCCCCCCCCCCCCCGTTCTTCCTGGCAAAGCTTTTTCCTGTTTAAAGGCAGCACTGGATCGCATATGTGCCAGCACTTGCCCTGATTGGTTGATTGAGTTGTTGCCTTTTAGGGCATCCGTGAGGTTCTTTGGGGGACAGTCTTGGGTTGTAGAAGAATGAAGAGATTAGGAAAAAATGTATCCTAATTAAAGTTTAGCTAAATAAGGGCTAAAGCTTTATTCAGTCTTTTTTTGGTGAAAAGATATTTCAAGCTGTTGAATATATTCTTAACTTAGAAAAACATGCAGGCGCCCCCCACCGGCCCCCACCCGGTGGAGAAGGTAACCTTCCCTGAGACCAGCTCTTGAGAAGAGTCGTTGAGTCTCTGTGCCCCAGGGACTTGGGGAGCAGCTTGACCAGGGGAGGTAGACCCTGCCTTCCTGGGCCGTCCAGTCCAGCGGGAAGGATGGCAGTGAGTGCGTACAGGTGCCAGGCTTACCAGCGGGCTGCTGACCTAGTCACCTGGCTGGAGCCGGGGCCCAAGGATGAGTAGGAGCTATGGGTGAGGCCTCCAGGGCTCTGCTGTGGGCGACCCAGTGTTGAGTGAGGGCCTGCCAGCTGGAAGGCAGGCACAGTAGGATTGAGGGGAGTGCAGGGGAGGGGGCATCGGCTGGGCCTGGGCGTGCCTCAAGCTGGGTGATTTTATTTATTCATGCATGCATGCATGCCTTGCCTACAACATATGGAAGTTCCCAGGCCAGGGAATCAAACCTGCACCACAGCAGTGACAGCGCTGGATTCTTAACCTGCTGTGCCACATGTGTGAGCATTGAAAGTCTCACCAAGAGCCTCGAGAGGCCACTGAGTGAGCAGGGAAGTGATGAGATGGCTTTGGAGAGGGGTGCTGTGGGGCTGAAGGGCAGGAGAGCAGCTGCAGGAGCGCAGGGCAGCCTGGTGGCCTGCCTCCCAGGAGCAGGAAGAGGTAGCATCGGGGGCGCCTGGGGGTGGGTTTGGGGAGTGGTCTAGAAGGGTGCCCAGGGGCTGTGGCTGCGGGTGCAGACCATTGGTGCAGGACTCCCAGTGGGCACCGACCCCAGCAGGGGCTGTGACGCAGAGGCCCCCAGGGCCGGCTCTGAGCTGAAAGGGGCGGTGTCTGTCCTTAGCTTGGTGGCTGGTGCGGGCACGCCGCGCAGGCCCAGCGAACATCTGCCCACTGGGCACCTTTTTGCGTTTGCTGATGGAGCAGGAGGGAGAGGTGCTTTCACTCTTTGTAACATTTTGTTTGTTTGTTTTCTGGCCGTGCGCACAGCTTGCAGGGAAGTCGCTGGCCGGGGATCAAACCCACTGCTCAGTAGTGCTCACGCTGAATCCCCAACTGCTGGGCCACCAGGGACTCTAAAGTTTGTAGTAGTTCTGTTGTCTTCCTTCATAATCTGTTATCACCATGAAGTCAAGCATTATCTCGACATTACAGCTGATCTGTTTTCTTCAAGCTCTCCATGTTTGCCTTGCAAGAATCTCGATAGAAATGACATTTAGAGTGAGTCCCCAGGGGTGTCTGGTTGCTGTGGTTTTGCTTGCATCCTGGCTCTCGAGGAGCAGTGTGGAGAGCTGGGAGCGGCTTGTGTTCTGCAGAGCCGCCCCCCCCCCCCCCGCCCCGACCCCGTGGGCGCCCGGCCTGCTGAGAGGCTCTTTCGGAGCCGTCGGCTCGCCCTCCGGGAGGCTGGAGCGCCAGTTCCCTGGCTAGAGGTCCCCCGAGTCAGCTGGCTCTGCTGAAGTGATAAAACAGCAGTGGAATCGTGTAAGGAGTCAACTTGGTCTCTCTCAGGCTGCATCGCAGCCCCCGCCAAGTGGCTCCCGCTACTCGGTCGCCGCCCCCTCCCCACCGCCGCTGGGGCCTGGGTTGGGTGCTTAGGGCCAGGCGCTCAGGATGACCCCGCAGGCATCCTGGAGTCTCCCCTTGTTTCACCCCAGGCCACAGGCGACTGCGCTCAGAAGTGTCACTGTAACCCATGCGGCCCTCCTCCTCCGGGCTGTCCTCGTCGCCCCAGCACCCGTCACCTCCCTCCTCCTCTGGGCCGTCCTCGTCGCCCCAGCACCCGTCACCTCCCTGGTCACCTCCCTGGTGGGCGGCATTGCTCACCCCGCTCTCCCTGTGGCCACAGATGAGCTTTAAAAAGAGCTTAGAAGTGTTTGGGGAAATGCTTTGATCTTACAGAGAAGTAGCAAATAACAGGGCAGGGAACCCCGTCTCGCGTCTGCGGGTGTGTTGCCGACACGCTGCCCTCGCCCTTGGCCTTGGGTGGTGCTGGCGTCGCTGCCTGAAGGAGGAGGACTTGGGCTCGCCCGCCCCCTCTGTAGGAGGGGCCACAGCGGGTCCCCAGCCCCCCGGCCTCTCCTGGCGGCCGGTCAGGAGGGTAGAACGTTGCTTCAGTTGCCCTTGCCCTCCGCTTTCGTCGCGATTAAACTCAAGTTTGGCAGGAAAATCACAGCAATGACACCTTTTTTCTCCCTGTGTCCTTCAGGGTGATGCCGGGTTTGACTCTGTCATCATCACTTAGGTGGTGTCTTCCTGGCGTCACACAAAGTCACTTTGTCCTCTTTTGATCCATAAGCGTTTCGTTTGGATGCACTTTGAAATTGTGTCAATATCCCATTTCTCATCAGTTTTTAATGTAGTAGTGGATCAATATCCGTGTGTGCCGATTCTGCTTCATTTAACGGGCTGGTTACTCTGTGACTGTCAATCACGATCTTGGCTCACTGTCCTTCGAGCACGTTCTTACTTTCAGGCACGACGAGGTGTCCTGGCTCCTCGTCTTTTCCCGCCCAGCTCTGGAGTTGGCCCTGGTTCCTTGGCTGCAGACTGGGATTCGGGAGCCGAGATCTGGCGCTAGTTGCGCTCTCAGCTGGGGTGTTGCTGCCTCAGGGCTTCTCCATAGACAAAGTGGAGGCTCCATGGGTACCTTCCCACCCATTTATCTGTGTGTTTTCTGCATCCACGTATATTGAAACCATGAGTTCACGCTGGCTGACGCCTCCTCTTCTAAGCCACTGTTAGAGGGTTTCGTCGTCTTCCTCATCCGTAACTTCCTTTTCTGACAGTGCAGAGCCTGGCTCCCGCTGTGCCGAATGTGCGGGCTGTGTGAGCATCCTTCTCCATGCAGCAGACCTCCTGTCCGTCCCCTGCCCCTCACCCCAGCATCACCCAGTTTGGGCTCTCACCTCTGCTCCCTGTTGGGCTCTGCCTAAAGGGGGCACCGGATGGAGACTGGAGGGGCTGGCAGAGGGAGAAAGGACTGGTGGCTTCCTGCTGGCTTCCTCTCTCTCTGAGGGACACTCCCGCAGCCCTCTTCCTCCTGGCGGCAGGAAGCGTCTTCTGGTCTGGGCATTTTCGCAGAGACCCCAGCTCCCCGGGCCCGCCCCTAGGGCCCGCCTTTGCTTCGAGAGCCCAGCCACCAGCAGCCGACCCGAGGCCGGGCCTCCAGAACTCCGCTGCTTTCTTTGGTTGCCCTGATCCTAAGGGTAGCGGTTGCTTCCTGCATCTGCGGTGCCCGTGTTAATCCTTTTCGCCTTTCTGGGCACCTAGTTCACAGTCCTTTGTGTGGTAGCTCCTTCAGGTGGCTGGTGTGGTTGCTGTCTGTTGATGCTCCCCAGTCCGGATGGCTGTGGGTGTAGACACTGATTGACACCCCCTTTGAAGGTCCCTCTTCCTTCTTTTCACTGGCTGAGCCCTTCCGTCTTTCTTGGTCCCCTCCTGCCGGAGTGATTTCAATGCCTCTCAGTACTCGTGTGGTTCGCGGGGTGGTTGGCTGCTGTGTGTGAGTTTCTGTCTGGTCTCAGCTGATGCAGAGTCTCAAGGATCTCTGCACACGCCTGCAGGACTTCTCCTGGGTCCTCAGAACTGTTTGCAGATACTTGGCATTTACAAAGAAACGTTTTCCTTCTGGATCCTTTTATTTATTTGTTTTTTTTTTTTTTTTTTTTACATTTTTTTGGTCTTGTCTTTTTAGGGCCTCACTCGCGGCCTGTGGAAGTTCCCAGGCTAGGGGTCGAATCGAAGCTGTAGCTGCCAGCCTACACCACAGCCCCAGCAACTCGGGATCCGAGCCGCATCTGCGACCTACACCACAGCTCACGGCAATGCCGGATCCCCAACCCACTGATCGAGGCCAGGGATCGAACCCGCAACCTCATGGTTCCTAGTCGGATTTGTTAAACATTGAGCCACGACGGGAACTCTCTTGTTCTATTTTTAAAAATTAGGTTTCATTCAATTTCAATCAAGTCGATTTCTCATTGCTTGATTCAGTTTCGTCACCTTTTCAGCCTTCGTCTAAGGAGTTTCCACAGCCCTTGCCCAGGCTGTCACCCTGGTCCTTCCTTTCAGGGACACTGCAGAAGCAACCCAAACAGCTTCTCTAGAAGGGCAAGGGGGTTAGGGTTAGGGTTAGGGTTAGGGTTAGGGTTAGTAGCTTCAAGTAAGATAAGTGACATGGGAAGAAAAGAGATGCAGAGAAAGCTGTTTAGGTCTCGTCCTTGCCGCAGGGACTTCTTCGCCGCTGCAACCCTCCCTGCCGGTGGGTCCCTGAGGCGGGAGGGGCTTTGGCCTGTTAGTCTGTGGGAGATGGGACTGGTTCCCTGTGCTGTACAGCAGGCCCTCATTGTGCATCCGTTCTAAATAGAACAGTTTGGATCTGCTAACCCCACCTCTTCACCCGTCCCAAGCCCGCCTCCCTCCCCGTTGGCAACCACAAGTCTGTTCTCTGTGAGTCTGTTTCTCTTGTGTAGACAGGCTCATTTGTGCCCCACTTGAGGTTCCACATAGATGGGACCTCACGTGCTGTCTGTCTCCCTCTTCCTGACTTCACTTAGTGTGGGAATCTCTAGTTGCATCCACGTTACTGCGAACGGCAGTCTTTTGTTCTTTTTAATGACTGAGGAGTATTCCATTGTGTGTATGGAATCTTCCTTATCCAGTACTTTCGGGTTGTTTCCATGTCTTGGCTGGCTGTTGTGAGTAGTGCTGGAGGGAACACAGGGGTGCGTGTACCTTTTTACATTATAGTTTTGTCTGGACATGTGCCCAGGAGTGGGATGGCTGGATCGTGTGCTAGTTCTGTATTGTTTTTCTCAGGAAGCTCCCCGCTGTTCTCCATAGTGGTTGTACCAGTTTACAGTCCCACCAGCAGTGCAGGAGGGTTCCCTTTTCTCCACACCCGCTCCAGCATTTGCTTTTTGTAGACTTAGTCATGATGGCCGTTCTGACCAGTGTGAGGTGGCACCTAGTGGTAGTTTTGATTTGCACGTCTCTAATAATGAGTGATGTTGAGCATTTTTTCAAGTGCCTACTGGTCATCCTTATGTCTTCTTAGGTCTGATGCCTGTTTTTCAGTTGGGCTGTTGATTTTTTTTGTCATTGAGCTGTATGAGTTGTTTGTATATTTTGGAGATTAAGCCCTTGTTGGTTGCATCATGTGCAACTATTTTCTCCCATTCTGCGATACTTTATTAAAAGCAATCATTGCTATAAAGTAAAAATAGCATAATTCAGTTGAAAAGAAGCAACAGAATGGTGGCATGGTGTTTATAGCTGTTACGTGTGACGAAGCCAAAATAACGCAGTTGACTAAAAAGGTCACGGCTCGATCAGTGAGCACATGTCATGAGTGAGTAGTTAACGTCACAGGCCAGGCACCCGCTGTGAGAGAACCGCACCTCCCGGGCATTGAAGAAGTGCCCCTTTCAAAGGAAGATGAGACCTCAGGAGACGCGCTCCGGAAGGCAGATCAGGGACCAGGTAAACGGCAGTGCCTGTTGGAGAGTCCTGGAGTTTCATCCTAAAAATTAATTTGAAACAGTAAAAAATCTGTCGAAATTTATTCACCATAAAAAATTAATTTAGGAGTTCCTGTCGTGGCTCAGTGGTGAATGAATCCAACTGGGAACCATGAGGTTGCGGGTTCGATCCCTGGCCTCGCTCAGTGGGTTGGGGATCCGGGGTTGCCATGAGCTGTGGGGTAGGTCACAGACGCAGCTCGGATCCCGCGTTGCTGTGGCTCTGGCGTAGACTGGCTGCTGTGGCTCCGATTAGACTCCTAGCCTGGGAACCTTCATATGCTGCGGGTGCGGCCCTAAAAAAAAAAAAAAAAAAAAAAAAGCAAAAATGAAAAAAATAATCATAAAAAATTTTTTTTAAATTTAAAAACTTCAGTGTTTAACCTCTGTTCAGTGGATACACAGTTTTAAATTGTTGGTATGTCAACTTAATGAAATACTCTGCAGCTTTTAAAGATCGTGGAGTATAGAGACATGAAAAATGTAAGGAGTGAAATAAAAGAATACAGAACCGGCCATGCAGACTTTGGCCGTGTCTGCAGTCAAGGCTGGGCAGGGGCATGTGGAGTTAGAGTGGGTCGTGGTACAGTTGGGAGTGGAATTTTCCTTGAGTTCCATGAGTATTGCTGTGAGGTTTGCACATTTAAAACAGTGGCCGGCAAGGTTTGTAGACGAGCCCAGAAGGCTGTGTTGAGCCGCTGCCAGGGCGAGTGTCGCGGCGCTGGGACCTGGCTTGTGGCGTGGCTCCTTGGCACGCGGCGGCACTGTTTCCTTCCCAGGCTCGCTCCTGCAGAGGCGAGACAGGACAAATCTGACTTGCTGCACAGTGAGATGGAAGGTACCATCTGCCGCTCTCCGGAGATGCCAGGGGAGGTTGTGGTCTTAAGTGGCCGTTGAAGGTCCATATTTCCATGAGCAATTCTGGGAATGAATATTCTGGGCGGTGTGCGAAAGCAATAAAGGTGAACCTTAGGTGACCTTTTAGGTTCTAGCTCAAGGGTTTTTTTAGCGGCCCCCGCCGCCCCTTTTCTAAAGAGTTGGGGCCCACTGTGTCCTGTTGCGACTTGTGTCACGGGTATTTACCGTGGTGCTGGTGGTCATTCACCGTCGTGGGCGCCAGGAAGCGTCCGGTGCTCTGGCCTTTTTCTTAGCTCTGGGAACCACGGCGAGGAGGCCGGGTGGTGCTGAGCAGCTGTTTAAGGAGAAAAATTAAGAATTAGGTGAGTAGTATGGAGCTCAGCCAGAAGCCCGGAAAGTAACCGATCGCGGGTTTAGGGGGCCTGGGAGGTACCTGCAGACGTGCACATACTTAGAAGAGAGAACTCAGAAAAAGCCCTGGGAGATTTTGCCCAGTTTCCCCCAAAGGGAATGTCTGTCAGGCTGCAACAGTGGAGGATTCCGAAAAGAGCTGTAGCGGAGTTCCCATCGTGGCGCAGTGGTTGACGAATCCGACTAGGAACCACGAGGTTGTGGGTTTGATCCCTGGCCTCGCTCAGTGGGTTAAGGATCCGGCGTTGTGGTGTGGGTCGCAGACGCGGCTCAGATCTGGCATTGCTGTGGCTGGGTGTAGGCTGGCAGCTACAGCTCCAATTCAACCCCTAGTCCGGGAACCTCCATGTTCTGTGGGAGCAGCCCTAGAAAAGGCAAAAAGATGAAAAACAAACAAACAAACAAAAAACTGTAGAGAACAAACCAAGCTTAGTGTAAACATGAATTGAGGCTCGAAGGTGAAAATAGGAGCGGGTGTGAGTGGCGTAACCCCCTGGGTGCTAGGCCGAGGGCGGGATGGACCGTGGTCGGGAGTGCGGCTTCTGCAGTCAGAGCGTGTGGCCTCCAGTCCAGGGGCTGCAGCAACGAGCTACACAAACTGGGGGTTCACAGTGGTGGAGGTTTTTTCTTTCATGGTTCTTGAGGCGGGACAGCAGGGCCTTGCGCCTTCTGAGCCCCCAGGGAAGAATCTGCCCGTCTCTTCTGTCCTCGCTGGTGGGGGCCGCCCTTGGCATTGGGTGCCTGCATCTCCACGTGACGGTCCCCTCTGTGGCCCTGGCCCAGACTCCTTTTTAGGAGGACGCCAGCCATGCTGGACATGGGACCCACCCTGTTCCCGTTTGGGGCTTCGTCTGCACTGGATTACCTCTGCGAAGACCCCGCTTCCAAATAAGGTCACAGTCACAGTTTTGAGGGGACACCATCCAGCCCAGTCCACCTCCCACGGGCCCTGGCTCGGCGGTCTCCTCTCAAAATGTGGGTGGTAGTGGGATTGCTCTCGGGGGTGGGTGTGCGGCTCCCAGCCCCGACCCAGCTTCCTCCTGGGCTCATGTGACGGCCAGGGTGGTTACCGCTGGACAATGTCTTGTCCCCCCGCCCCCCCCCCCCCCCCCGCCAACCATGCCGGCTGCCCAGTGGCCCGATGAGCTGACAGGTGGCGCCCAGAGCTCACTGACCTGGCGTGCTGGGCCCTGCAGACCCGGCAGGACAGCTTAGTGTCCGCTCCTTGGGGATCCGAGCCGTAATAATTTTACTGGGACTCCTCTTGGCGAGGGTCTTTGTTAGAATAGATGCGAGGTTCGGGTCCTGAGGTCGGTATCCTTGTTAATGTAGCGAAAATCCCGACTTCCCAGACAGTAACAACTTTATGGACGTTAACTATTCCTGAAAAGAATTCATTTAAAAAGTAAACTTTTTTTTTAAAAAAGTATAACTTAGTGCAATGTTCCAATCATTTAAATTTTTATCTGTTACCAAGTTACTTGCGTAAAATGTTAATTTTACTTTTTTTAATTTGTAGCTAAACCATTTACACAGCTGGTGAAGGAAATGCAACTTCATCGAGAAGACTTCGAAATAATTAAAGTAATTGGAAGAGGTGCTTTCGGCGAGGTAAGACCAACTTCGTTTTGTTAATTTTGCCTCTTCTGCCAGAACAGCAGCAGCTCCCACCCAGTGCTTCTCGGGTCCCATCCAGTGATCCCAGGAGGAGGTAATTACTGGGCTCAGTACTTAGGATGGGTAAAGTCCGAAAGGTAGAATTAAGCAGAGAAAAACAAAAAACAGGCGCTGGTGGCTGGCGGAGGACCCTGAGCATCGTCTGGCCTGGGGGAGCTCTTACGGAGAGTGGAGCCGTGGGGGTTGTCAGCTGAACGAAGGTCCTGGCACTCATTTTCCAAACAAAACAAGCAGGGGAACATGAGGGTGTTCTCATTTTTTGCAGCCGTCCAGGAGGTGAGCCTGGTTCCCGCGTCTGGAGGAGCAGGCGGTGCACCAGGTCCCGCGGGGGCCGCAGCCTCTGTGCCTAGCACCCTCCTGGCGGAGGGCAGGCCACTCTGCCCTGGATGGGGCTGCTGTGGCTCCCTCAGCAAGCTAGAATCCAGGGGCTTACTCTCAGTCACTTAAGAGTTTTGCCTCTTGAGGAGTTCCCGTTGTGGCTCAGCGGTAGCAAATCCGACTGGCATCCATGAGGATGAGGGTTCGATCCCTGGCCTCGCTCAGTGGGTTAAGGATCCGGCGTGGCTGTGGCATGGGCTTGGAACTTCCACATGCCGTGGGTGTGGCCCTAAAAAAGAGAGAGAGGAAAAAAAAGTTTTGCCCCTTCAACTGTGAAACAGGTTAAGTCCTCTCCCGAGGTTGTACCTTGAGCGCCCGAGGCTGGGGGACGTGTGCTGGTTCCCCAGGGAACATGCGTGCCAGCTGCTCTGTCCTCACGCAGCGCCCGCGCCCCGCCTGGCAGCGAACCTGCTGCCCGCGCCTTGGGGGGCCGCGCTCTGCAGTGTGCGGCGGAATCGTGGAGGGAAGCGAGCCCCTGAGCGAGCGCGCTCTGCCCTGAGTGTCTCAAGCCTGCCGAGTCGCATCCAGCCTGTCCTCTGCCTCAGGAAACGCGGCAGCACTTTGGGCGATGCTGCCCCCGGCCCCTGGCAACAGCTGCGGGGCCTCAGGGCCCGGAAGAAACCACCGCTGCGAAAACACCGTGAGACCCCTGCAGGGAGGAAGCGCGGCCCCCACCTCTCCTCCTCACCCCTTCCCCCCCCCCCCCAGCTGAGCCTCGTCCTCACACCCCTGCTCCCCCCGCCCCAAGGGTGCTCTGGCGGCAGCCCGGTCCTCTGCGACGGCGGCTCCCATGCCGACCGGGACCCTGGATCCAGGACCCCCAGCCAGATTTGGGTCATGGCACAGGGAGCTCATTGTTTTTATTGTTTGTTTTTTGTTTTTAATGCTTTTAGGGCCACACCTAGGGATGTGTGGAGGTTCCCAGGCTGGGGATCTGTTCGGAGCTGTAGCTCCCGGCCTCCACCACAGCCACAGCGTCGCCAGCTACGGGCCACGTCTGCAACCGACACCACAGCTCACGGCAATGCCGGATCCTTAACCCACTGAGCGAGGCCAGGGATCGAACCCACAACCTCATCATGGATGCTAGTTGGATTTGTTTCCGCTGCACCACAACGGGAACTCCTAACGTAGTGAATTTTTGAATCAGGAAATTATCTCTGTCTTTCATCCTTCACAGTCTGTTTTTCCGGAAGTTCTTTCAGCTCATCCTGTGCCAGTGAAGTTTTTTTTAAATTGCAGTATGGTTGATTTCCAGTGTTGTGTTAGTTTCAGGTGTACAGCACCGTGAATTGCTTATACCTGTGTAAGCATGTCTTCTTTTTCAGGTTCTTTTCCCTTACTGGTCATTACAAAACATCGAGTATAGTTCCCAGTGCTGTACGCTAGGTCCTTGTTGGGTTTCTTTTTTCTTTTTCTATTTCGGCTGCACCCATGGCAAATGGAAGTTCCCAGGCCAGGGATCGATTCTGAGCCGAAGCTGTGACCTACACCACAGCTGCAGCAACGCCAGGACCATAAGCCACTGTGCCAGGCCAGGGATTGAATCAGTGCTCTCCTAGGGGCAGGCCAGCGCCTGACCCGCTGTGCCACGGGCCCGGTTGTCTCTTTGATGTGTAGCAGAGCATGTGTGTTCACCCAGACTCCTCATTTACCCCCTTCCCTTTCCCTTAGTAACCGTACATTTGTTTCCCATGTCTGTGGGTTTCTGTTTTGTAAATAAGTTTGTCTTTTTTTTTTTTTAGGTTCCGTGTGTTGAGTGATACTGGGATATTTGCTTTGTCTAACTGAGGTCATTTAGTGTGAGAATCTCTAGGTCCATCTGCATGGCTGAAGCTGGCACTGTTTCCTTCTTTCTTAAGGCCCAGTGCTGTTCCGGTGTGTCTTTGTGCCACGTCTTCTTTTTTTTTTTTGTCTTTTTGCCATTTCTTGGGCCGCTCCTGGGGCGTATGGAGGTTCCCGGGCTAGGAGTCGAATCGGAGCCGTAGCTGCCAGCCTACGCCAGAGCCACAGCAACGCGGGATCCGAGCTGCGTCTGCAACCTACACCACAGCTCACGGCAACGCCGGAACCTTGACCCACTGAGCAAGGGCAGGGACCGAACCCGCAACCTCATGGTTCCTAGTCAGATTCGTTAACCACTGTGCCACGACGGGAACTCCTGTGCCACGTCTTCTGATCGCTCCCTCTGTTGATGGGCTCTTGGGTTCTTCCCATGCCTTGGCTGTTGTGGGTGGGGCTGCTGTCAACATCGGGCTGTGTTGCCCCTTTTCCTTGAGCACAGCGACTGTGAGCCTCCTCCTCCCGTCAGCGTCCTGGGACAGCCGTCCAGGAGTTCCTTCCATCCTGGTAACCCCTCCAGTGAGCTGGTTCCCTAGCAGTGCCCAGGGCCGTGTTTTTGGTGTTTGTCTAACAGCTGGGTGCTGGGCGCCCTGCTGAGCACCACGGCCTCCCGTGTTTTCACAGCCGTGAGCACCGAAGCCTCTTGCCTCTGCCCACGCTGCGGCTCCACGGGGCGGATGAGAAACTGAGCCCCGAGGCTGGGCCTGGGCCCAGGGTGGGCTGCGGAGGAGGGCACGTGGTCCCCCGCCTGTCTCCCCAGCCCTGTGCCCTGCCACCTCTCTCACTCCCAGAGTGACTTTAAAAAGAACAGTTTGAAGTCAGCAGAGCAGCCTACCCCTCGCCCCTCCCTTCGTGCTGACCTTGTCTCACGTTTGGCTGCTGCTCCTCCCTCCCTGCCCTCCCCGACCGTGTGGGGTGTGCGAGTTTCACTGAACCCCTGAGCATAAGCGGCTTATGTTAGGTAAGGTCCCCAGTGCCTGCTACTTCAACGCCTGTCTTCAACTAGGGACAGTCTTTTACTTAACCCCAGAAACTTGAAATTTAAAGCTGACAGAACACGTGTTTACCCAGTCTGCCGTCTTGTGCCATTTTTGCCGGTTGGCCCAGTGCTGTTCACCAGGTCTGGGCACTGTGCTTACTTGTCATGTTTCAGAATCATTTTCTAATGTTTTGTAAAATTATTTTGATTTGTATTTCTTTACTGAAATGTCTTTTTTTTTTTTTTTTTGCTTAGAACTGTACCTCTGGCATGTGGAAGTTCCCAGGCTAGGGTTTGAATCAAAGCTGCAGCTGCAGCTGCAAGCCGCAGCCACAGCAACTCGGCGTCTGAGCTGTGTCTGTGACCTACACCACAGCTCACAGCAGCCCCAGATCCTTAACCCATCGAGCGAGGCCAGGGATCGAACTGCATCCTCACGGATACTAGTCAGGTTCGTTTCCCTTGAGCAACAAAGGGAAATCTCCAAAATGTCTTTTCTGGAGTTCCCGTCGTGGCGCAGTGGTTAACGAATCCGACTAGGAACCATGAGGTTGCGGGTTCGGTCCCTGCCCTTGCTCAGTGGGTTAACGATCCGGCGTTGCCGTGAGCTGTGGTGTAGGTTGCAGACGCGGCTCGGATCCCGAGTTGCTGTGGCTCTGGTGTAGGCCAGTGGCTACAGCTCCGATTCAACCCCTAGCCTGGGAAACTCCATATGCCGCGGGAGCGGCCCAAGAAAGAGCAACAACAACAACAACAAAAGACAAAAAAAAAAAAAAAAGACAAAAGACAAAATGTCTTTTCTTGAAGGTATTTGTAGGCTCATCTCTCTTTGAAACTGCTAAGACCAAGTTTTTGGCCATTTTCTGGTAAACCAAACAAGATTTTCTTTTTCTTTTTCTTTCTTTCTTTCTTTCTTTCTTTTTTTTTTTTTTTTTTTGCTTTTTAGGGCTGTACCTACAGCATATGATGGTTCCCAGGTTAGGGGTCCAATCGGAGCTGTAGCTGCCGGCCTCCACCACAGCCACAGCCACGCCAGATCCGAGCCACGTCTATGACCCCAGCCACAGCTCATGGCAACTCGAGCCTTAACCCACTGAGCAAGGCCAGGAATTGAACCTGCATCCTCGTAGAGATAGTCTGGTTCGTTAACCACTGAGCCACGAAGGGAACTCCCTCAGACAAGATTTTCTAAAAATTTCTTTTACAAGTTGTTCAATAGAGAACAATTGCTTTTTTTTTTTACATTAAATTTTGCTTCTGCATTTCACTCCTACACACCTTAATCTGAGTCATGTTTTACACAGACAGATACATTCTCTTTCCTTGTATGTGTCGTATGTCTTCTGGAAATAGTCTGTGCCTTAATAGGCCTCTTCTGAAGAATTAAGCTTCCTCATGTTCTGCATCTAATTTCCAGCCAGATCTGGGTCATTCATGAGGCTTGTCATTTTCATAATTTCATTAGTTTCCTCAAATGTTATCAACTTTACCATTCTTGCCAAGTTAGACCCTTTCTGTAGTAAATACCATGTAGCTTTTTTTTTTTTTTTTTTTTTACACTAATATCTCACTTATCTGGATTGTAGCTGATTCCCAGGAAGAGAGAAATGGATACTTTCCCCAAAGCATATGCCCAGGCTTCTTGTTCTTAGACATTTCTGAGAGCCCCCCCGTGCCTTTGTTTAGGCGTTTATTCCCCCCCTCCCCCTGCCCCCATTTTTGGCCACTCTGAGGCACGGGGAGCTCCTGGGCCGGGGATCAGATCCAAGTCACAGTAGCAGCCTGAGCCGCAGATGTGCCCTGAGCCGTGGCAGTGGCAACGCCGGATCCTTTCTCCACTGTGCTGGGCTGGGATCAAACCCACACCCCGGTGCTTCCAAGCCACCTGCCGATCCTGTTGCACCACAGCAGGAGCTCTGTTGGTGCTGTTATTCTTGACACGCTCAGAGTCATAGCACACTTAGCCCGTGGTTTCTAAGACCGTAGCTAGTCACCAGCAGGTTAGGCGTGGGTCGTGAGCGTCACATGGCGTGGCCGCGGACCCTGGCTGGAAGCCCTGCAGAGGAGGGCGGATGCCTGGGATCCTCTGCAAGTTCTGGGGTCACATCAGAGCATATTGTGCGTGGACCCCCATCTTCAGGCTCGGGAGAATAACATCCAGTTACTACTGTCGTTATAGTACAGTCCTTAGAAGCAGGTGCCTGAGGATGAGACTCTGCCCCTTCCTAGTCATGTTGTTATCTGCAAAGTAAGGGTATTAAAAACAACCACCAGAGTTCCCGTCGTGGCTCAGCCGAACCCGACTAGGATCCATGCAGATGCAGGTTCGATCCCTGGCCTCGCTCAGTGGGTTAAGGATCTGGTGTTGCTGTGAGCTGTGCTGTAGGCCGCAGACGTGGCTCAGATTCTCCGTTGCTGTGGCTGTGGTGTAGGCTGGCGGCTTCAGCTCTGATTCAGCCCCTAGCCTGGGAACTTCCATATACTGTAGGTGCTCCCCTAAAAAGCAAAACAAACAAACCACTACCATCTAGGATTGTGGAGGGGATTAGCTGCTCAGCACGACTCCGGGCACATGGAAAGTGCCCTGTGCTTGTTCGCTCTGTGGGTACTCTGACAATGTTGGGTGGCGGGGTTGTTCAGAAAGCAAGGAGGTAGGGACCTGACTTGTAGAACTCTTTGTTGCACACCTGCGGGGTGCCTGCCTGCCGTTGACAGCAAAAAGGCACGGAAGTTACCATCACTGCTTGTAGTTTTGTGTTGGGGACTTAGGTTAGCAAATGATTGATCTCTTTGGGGTAGAATGCGGCATACAGCAGTGTAGACCCCACCTCCGCTGCTAGTGCAGTGGAAGAGCTTGTCTGAGATTTGATGGAGACCAGGCGTCCAGGAGGACTTCCTGGAAGAGGTGGCACTTGAGTCGAACCTTGAAGAGTATGGCTGATGGCCACCGTGCAAAGTGCTACTTATGTGCCTGACACCATTCTGAGCACCTTAAATGGGTTGAAGCCTTTGATCCTCATGGCAGTCTTAGGCCAGTCCTGCTGTTGTCCATCTTCTATAGAAACGGGGGCACAGAGAAGTGAATTTGCCCAAGTTCCACTCCAGAGCCCACCTGGGTCCTCACTACCCCTGTGAAGCGAAGGTGGCAGAGACAGGAAGTGGCACAGGCAAGGGCTGGCCGTGGGGCGAGAGGTGGACGCAGGCGGCCGTGGGGGCGCGTGGGCGTGGGCGGAGCCCTGAATGCCGCAGGGCGGCTTGGGAGCCACGGTGAACTTGAGGAGCTGGGACCGTGAAGACCCCCAGCCGCACTGCAGGCCGCCCAACCCCCGTGTGCAGCCCTTGCTCTGCGCGGGAGGCTGGAACTGAGCTCGTGAAATTGAGTTGCCGTGTGGCCGAAATCAAGTTTTCATGCTTAAAGGGGCAAATCTCTATCTGTAGAGCAGGCTTCCTTTCACCAGGCGTTTTCCAGATCGCAAGGCAAAGAAGCCTTCGCTCCAGTTCTGTGAGGTGTGCTGACCTTTGTTGCGGCCACTGAAGTTTGTGACCCGTCCGCGTTGCAGGTCGCTGTGGTCAGGATGAAGAGCACCGAGCGCATCTACGCCATGAAGATTCTCAACAAGTGGGAGATGCTGAAGCGAGCAGAGGTCAGTGCGCGGGCACCAGCCCGGCTGGGCCGCAGCCACAGCCCTCGTACATCTGGGCCTTCCTCTGCCCGTACGCGGGCTCGTGAGCGCTGCACGCGCTCGCACACGCACGCTCACTCGTTAAGCCCGAGCACGCTCCCGGGCTTCAGGTGGCACGTGCTCGAGTGTGCACACACAGGCACATCCACACATGCACGCTCAGTCGTGAGGCCCGGCACGCTCCCGAGCTCCTGGACTCGAGGTGTCCCCGGCTCAGGGGCGTTCCTGCTTCGCGGCGTCCTGGCGCCCCGGCTTGGTCTCGGTGAGCACGGGGTGGCTTGTCCTCCTCCCTGTCCACACCTGTCTCCTTTCCAGCTGTGGCACCGGCACAAGGTCTCCCTAGGTTGTGCAAGGTCATAAGTTGCGGGTGAAGCTGGGCTTTTAGGTTTTTTTTCTTTTTTTGTCATAAGTTTGGTCTGCCCTTAAAACAGCCAGGGATCACTCTCCCCGTCTCGCCGTGGCGCTGCGCTGCTTGCGCCCTTGGTCGGGAGTTGTGGGCAGCCCGTCCTTGGTCCTCGCCGTGGGCGGAGCGGCCCCCAGTGTGCCGTCTAAGACGGCTCGGCTGGTGCAGTGAGACTGCGAGAGGCTCCGTAAAGCAGTCGCGGCTACTTTGGTCGCTCACTCCTCTCCTCCTGGAGAGCAGTGGGGATTCCAGACTAATACATGCCGACGGGCGCTGACCCCTTCCCAGGGGGGCGGGGGTGCGTGCATTTATCAGATCGCAACCAACCGGGTCAGCCCGCCCGCTCCCTGGCCGGGGGGTGGGGGTGGGGTACGGGCCAGCCGCTTTGGTGACTCTAGACATTGAAAAGAAACGCAAAGACTCCGTACTGGCGATCTGAGTTTAAGACGGGGTCTTGGGGTTCACTGTGGCTCAGCCTGTTTAGACCCTGACATAGTATCCAGGAGGATGCGGGTTTACTCAGTAGGTTGAGGATCCAGTGTTGCCACAAGCTGTGGCGTAGGTCACAGATGCGCTTAGATCCTGCTCGGCTGTGGTGTAGGCCGGCAGCTGCGGCACAGTTTGGATCCCTAGCCTGGGAACCTCCGTATGCTGCAGGCGTGGCCCTTTTTAAAAAAGGAGGGGCTTTTTGCTGGACATAGATAGGTAGACACTTGAGCATGTGGCCATCTGGTGGGACATCTCTGGACACTAGAGGCTCTGGGCCGGGCCAGCCTTCTTTCAGCCGCCCCTGCACCAGTCCTATTGTCTCAGGCGACAGGGCTTCCAGAACTCCTGGTCTCTGGACACCTGGGCGCTCTACACTCATGTAGGCCTACATAGGCGCTTGTCTGCTTCAGTCATGTTTTTGAACAAAAAAAAGTTGTTTTTGTCTTTTTGCCTTTTCTAGGGCCACACCCTCGGCATATGGAGGTTCCCAGGCTAGGGGTCGAATCGGAGCTGTAGCAGCCGGCCTACACCACAGCTACAGCAGTGCGGGATCTGAGCCGTGTCTGTGACCTACCCCACAGCTCATGGCAACCCCGGATGCTCAACCCACTGAGCAAGGGCAGGGATCGAACCCGCAACCTCATGGTTCCTAGTTGGATTGGTTAACCACTGAGCCATGACGGGAACTCCAAAAAAAGTTTTGAAAGTTTAGAAAAGAAAAGCTTGTGGAAAACAAGTTCTAAGGTCACTGTGGGAGCGGGGGGGGGCGGGGGGGGGCGGGGGGGTGGCGCTTGCTCGGGCCGGCGCTTGCTCGGGCCGGGCTGCCCGCCTCCGCCGGCGCGGTCGGACAGACACAGACGCTCTCCCCCCACTTCTCTGCAGACGGCTTGTTTCCGGGAGGAGCGGGACGTGCTGGTGAACGGCGACTCTCAGTGGCTCACCACGCTGCACTACGCCTTTCAGGATGAAAACTATCTGGTAGGTTTGGGGCCCCCAGGACCTCGGGACTGTCACGCGGCTTCTCGCCAACGTTTTTAAAATAAGCAAGACCTTTGGCGCTCGTGCTGCTTCGAGTGTGTTTGACGATAAAGCCGAGGGTTTGTTGGAACGTGCTGACCGCCGGGTGGACCTTAGCTAGACTTGGCGAGTCGCATCCACGCCCCTCCAGTCACCAGATGACCTGCTTCGTCTGTTCACTTGGTTGATTGCGGTTGCACAGACTGGGCGTTGAAAACATTTTCTGTCTTGAGTAAGAGAAAGACACTGCTCTGGGCACTGACGGCGCGTTCCCGCCACGGCTCCGGGGCTCCCGGGCGGCGCGGGCCCGTGCTGGCTGCGGTCTGTCGTCACCCCCGCCCCCCGGGCCACCTGACACAGCTGTTTGGGTGACTCTCGGCTTCCCTGTTCTTGTCATCTCCTCTGACTGGAGCTGGGCTCGCCGTCCGGAGGGACCCGTCCACCCCGATCATGCCTGTGGCTGGAGTTGCTTGTGGACAGTTCAGAGCGAAAGGGAAGCCAGACCTTCGGCTCGGGCCCGAGTGTTTCACAACGGCTTTGTTAGGTCTTTTAATTCTGAGAGTGACTTTCCAGGTTTGCCTAAACCTAAAAACACCTGTGCCACAGAGCTCGGGGGGCAAGGGGCCTGCACAGACTGGGGAGCAGCCCCTCAGCCCAGGTCCTCCGGCCGCTGGGCGGTTGGCACGGTTCCCCCGCAGTGGCCGCCCGGGGGACTTAGGTGCAGGGTCTCGGCTGCCTTCTCTCCAGAGCTCCTGGCTTGTGAGTTCGTTCTCAGTAATGGGCTCCGTTTGCTCACCGCAAGGGCAGCGATGCAGGATTTCTTTCACTCATCTTAAAATAACCTCAGATATCAGAAGCCCCCTGTGTTCACATGTCCAGGATCGGGTCAAACAGTTGGTTATGCTCTGTCTTTAGAACCGAGTGAACACGTGTCTGGTCGATGGAGGGGCAGCTGGCTTTGCTGAGCACGGGCCCCGGGGGTGTCTCCATCCGTCTCCCCAGGGGCCGGGCGAGCTAGGCGGTCATGAGTCTCTCACCACTTTATGAACGGGGCGTGTGGGGCGAGGGAGACGAATCACTTGCCCCCGGTTGTCACAGCGGCACGGGGCTGTGCTGGGACCCAGCCCAGGCCTCTCTGGCAGGAGGGCTGCTGAGAGCAGGGTCCCGACACCCTGACGCCACCTCCGCGTAGCCCCTGCCTCCTGAATCAGCGTCTCGGCTTTGAGCGGACTGTCCCCAGCTCATCTCCTCTCTGGATAAGACCTGAATGAAGCTTCTAAGAGTGCTTGGCGACATGGGTCTGTGCAGAAGGAAAACCGCGGTTTTGTTTCTAGCTTTTTTCCTGAAGTCAGCGTGGCGCGGTGCTGTCTGAAATGTTAGGCGTTACCAGCTCGTCCCGAGTTAGGAGCCGCTTAGGGGATACAGTGAGGAAGGCGCCTTCCTGAGTTCGGGGAGTTGCCCAGTTAGAGGGAGTGTGAGCGCTGGTGGGAGAAGGAAGCCCGGCCTGTGTCTATGCACCCGGGGCTGTGGGCCAGGTGTGGCCCCTGCCACCCACGAGGGCCGTCTGCAGGCACCAGCGCCAGTGACCACCTCCCGGGGCGGACGCCTGGAGGAGGGGGGCGGGAAGCTGGGCCCCTCGGGACGGGGCCGCCCTGCAGAGCCCAGGCGCGTGGCCGTCTCCACAGTCAAGCCTTTTGGACCTGTCCCTGAAGGGTGTCGCCCTATTGACCGCAGCCAGAAGGCTGCCTTAGGCGACAGAGGAAATCCTTGGTCTAGTTCTTTTGTTGCAAAGCTAAGTTTCTGCTTGTCTGCCTCCTGAGCCCTTGCAGTCGGCCTCCTTGTGCCCTTGCCCCCCAGCGCTGCTGCCGGCGGCTTTTGCCTGTCCTCTTGGACTTCCCAGTGGACCCGGAAACTGTTGCGGCTCAGCTGGATGTGGCCCTTGACTCTGCTGCCACTTCCTTTAGGGGCTGGTGTCTCGGCGCCCTCACCCGCATGTCCGTCCGCAGCTGCCAGGGTCTCGCCCAGGATTGTCTCTGCTCTCGGCCCAGCACTGTGACCCCCACTTCTCGCCTCCCCGCGCCCCCGCAGTCCTGCTCTGGCCCCTCCCTGACGTCCACTGCGGCTCCCACCTGTCTCGGGGTGCAGCCCGCAGTCCCCTCTGTGGCCTCACCCCCTCCTTCCCCGCCGGGCTCCACGTGGCCGCTGGTTCCCACGTCTCGAACGTGCCTTTGTCTGGAACCCGACCCTTGGCCCCCCGGCGGCTTTCCCCTGCGTCAGCCCTTCCTTCCCAGGTCCTGCTCTGCCCCCCACGCTGCACAGTTCCACTTCCTTCCTGGCGTCTGTCCCTCTGAAATTACTGTCTTCATCTCTGGGCTTGCTTCTGGTTCCTCTCCCTGCACTTGACGTCAGCCCCACACCGGAGGGACCTGTGGCCTGGGCTGGGCCGGGCGTGGGGCGGCCCGTGTGTCATTGAGAGAGAGGGTCCACGAAGGTCCTTTAAGGTCCTCGGTGTAACTGGAGCTGTGCCAGGCCTGGGCGGACGGGGACCTTCACACGGCGCTCCTGCCCTTAGGACCCTAAGGACCCACTGTCGGAGGGAAGGGATGGTGCCAAGAGGCCCCGGGTGGGGCTGCCGGACGAGGCCGCCCCTGGGCGGGGTGGGGGCACCTGGAGTGAGTCCTGCAGGCCAAGTTCTGGGGCAGGTCAAGGGTCTTCCTTCCTCAGGCCCAGCCACGTGCTGACGGGTGGCGAGCATGCGCCCAGAGTCCAGATGCTTGGGGTCACATTCTAGCTCTGCTCCTTGCTGGCCGGGTGACATGGGGTGTGTCACCAAGCCTCCTTTCCCTGCCTTAAGGTGGGGTCGTGACAACTGTGTTCAGTGCCGCGGGCAAAGGCAGGACCTGAGCGCTGCCCTCTGAGTGGCAGCTCTTCGGGCCGGCAGCGTTCCTGTCTCCAGTTAAAACGGACCGCTCAGACCAGAGCGCCCCCTCTTAAAAGGGATGGCATCGGAGAGGGTGATTCCGTGAGGCCGGGCATGGCATCTTCAGCAGTCTCTGTGCCCGGCCCCAGCAGAGGGCCTTGCTGCCGCCCTGACTCTGCCAGCGGGCCTCCCTGGCAGAGCCTCCGGGTGCAGCCTGGGGCTCAGTGGCGCCTTGGCCTCCCCGCGGTTGCTCTGAGCTCTGTTCCAGCAGCTCATCTCCGGATCCTTCTTGGGCTGAGCCCATAAGTTCTTAGCTTTCATTTGCTGGTGATACTGTTTTGCTAGTTAGAGCTGCTGATTTTGTGTGATTCTAGATAATTCACCTCCCTTCTCTGGTCCCATGTCCTCTTCCTGTGGCGGGAGGGTCTGGAGAATTATTTGTAAAAATCCCTAGGACTTGATGGGCTATTTCTTATTTGTTCTTCTACTTTGGGTCACTAGCTTTCAGAGTGCCTCTCCAGTGTCCAACCCCACAATTGTTTTTTCCGTTGATTAAATATATGCGTGTGTGTTTTCCCCATTTAGACAGCTTTCATTTTAGTGTTTGCGCTGCAGATGGTTGGTTTTACATGATCAGAGATGCTCGTTATTTCCACATATTTTTTCTTCTGAAGATAATGGTGTCTCCTGCCCGTGTTGCTTTGAGTGCCTCTTAACATTATCCTAAAGTCCTTCGAACTTTGTGCAGGAGGAGGATTCTCACAAAGAAAAAGATTCCTGTCCAGGAAGGTTTCATTTGAGCATATCTTCTGAAGATGTTTTGTTTTTTTCATAATCAAGGATGTTTGTTATTCCCAGTATTTTTTTTAAAGGAAGTTGGCTCTTCCGCCTGTGCCAGTTTGTGGTAAGGACCAAGAGTATCCACTTTCGGGGTGTCCTGTCCCCATGTCCATACACAACTGGCCCTCCTTGGACTGTTCACAGACGGTTGGCGCCTGTGGCCTGGGGATGTTGAGTCCTGCACATAGTCCAGAACCAGGCAGGTCATCAACTCCTGGAATTACTGGGGTTCCCAGGCAGAGACAGAGGGCCAGGCACAGGTGACAAAGCCCTGCCGATGGCCTGGACACCTCAGCTCACCAGGGAGCATAGCACGGCCCCTGAGAACGGGTGGCAGTGTGTGTGGGGCCAACAGAAATTCCCATCAGACAGCAGCCGAAGCTGCTCTTTCTCTGCTGTCCAGTGTCCTCCCTGCATGTGTCAAACACCAGCCCCGGGGAGCAGACACGTGGGGAGACAGACTTACCTGCATGTCTGTGGCATGAGGTCTCCAGTGAGGCCATGAGCCTGCATCTGCTCGTCCATCTGCTGCCTTTACTGTAGGTAAAATTTCTTTTTTCTTTTCTGCATTTTAGGGCCATTTCTGTAGCCTATGCCATTCCCAGGCTAGGAGTTGAATCGGAGCTACAGCTGCCGGCCTACACCACAGTCACAGCTGCGCCAGATCTCAGCTGCCTCTGTGACCTATGCCGCAGCTCATGGCAACGCCAGATCCTTAACCCACTGAGCGAGGCCAGGGATGAACCCAAGTCCTCATGGGTGCTAACTAAGCAGGTTCTTTACCGCTGAGACACAACAGGAACTCCAGAATTTCTTACTCATTTGCTTTCTTTTTGAATTTTGTATTTCCATGAATCAACACAAAACTTTTAATTTCCAGTTCTTTATAATATATGTTAGGGGACCTGACTCTCCTTTTTCTCTTCAGACGTGTTGCTGACCTTGTTTGTTCGTTCTCCTTTAACCCAATTTAAAAATGATCAGAAGATTGGATTAGACATTTTTCCAAAGAGGACATGCAGAAGGCCAACAGACACATGAAACGATGCTCCACATCACTGGTCATCAGGGAAACGCAACACAGAGCCACAGGGAGGTACCACCTCACGCCTGGCAGAATGGCTGTCAGCAGCAAGGACACGGATGCCAGGTGTCAGTGAGGCCGTGGAGCAGAGGGACGCCTGTGCGCTGTGGGTCGGGGGGGGGGGAAGCGGTGCCGCCGCTGGGGGGGGCCGGGGCGGGGGAGCTCAGAGACGGAAAACCATACCGAGTGATCCGCGCCCTCCTGGGCATGTGCATCAGCAAACCCCAAAGCCTAATTGAAAAGGTACGTGCAGCCCGGTACTCGTAGGAGCATTATCTGCAATTGCCGACATACGGAAGCAGCGTCGGCGTCTTGGGCGATGAGTGGAGGAAGAAGAAGAAGGCTACTCGTCACACAGAAGAGCTGAGGAGGGAGCTCCCATCACCGCGCAGCGGAAACGAATCTGACTAGCATCCAGGGGGATGTGGGTTCGATCCCTGGCCCCGCTCAGTGGCTTAGGGATCCAGGTTGCTGTGGCTGTGGTGGAGGCCGGCAGCTGTAGCTCCAGAGCGACCCCTAGCCTGGGAACCTCCATATACCATGGGTGCGGCCCTAAAAAGACACACACGTGCACACACGCACAAGCCGAGGAGTGTCTGTGTGGTGCAGCACGTTAAGGATCTGGTGTTGTCACTGCGGTAGCTCAGATTGGATCCCTGGCCTGGGAACTTCCTCCTGCCACAGTGTGGCCAAAAACCAAAATTTTGCCATTTGCAGCAACATGGATGGACTTGGAGGGCATTGCGCTAAGTGAAATAAGTCAGAGAAAGACAAGTATCGTATATCATTTATATGTAGAATCTTTAAAAATACAACAAACTAAGTGACTAAAAAAGAAGCAGACTCACAGTAGAATGAGCTAGTGTTTACCAGTGGGAGAGGGGAGCGGGACGGGGCTGGATGGGCTGGGGGAGGAAAAAGGGTTATTATGGGATTATATGAAATCACATGTGTGAAACTCGAACATCACAAAGTGCTGTAACATTTAAAGACTCTTTTATATGGAGTTCCCACTGTGGCTCGTGGGTTGAGAACCTGACTAGTATGCGTGAGGATGAGGGTTCGATCCCTGGCCTCACCCCGTGGGTTAAGAATCCAGCCTTGCTGCAGGGTGCAGCGTAGGTCTCAGATGTGGTTTGGACCCCGTGCTGCTGTGGCTGTGGTGTAGGCCGGCAGCTGCAGCTCTGATTTGACCCCTAGCCTGGGAACCTCCATATGGATGCGGCCCAAATAAATAAGTCATCTTTCATTTAATTAAGAAAAGGGTTGAGGTAGAATATTTCTGAAGAACATGAAGAGAGTTGTACGAATGAAACCTAGTGACACAGCTGGTTGGGAGGCGTAACAGTATCGGGAAGTCAGTGATCCTGCCACCGGCGTATACGTGGAGTTTGACTCTGCGTTGATCCCATCCGATTGTGTTGCGCAGGCGGGCGTTTTAGGGACAGCGGGAATAAGTGTTGAAACCTCTTCTCTGCCAGGCACATAAGTTAAACTGAAGCAGGATTGCGGCGGCTCAGGGCCCGGGTCTGAGGGGAAGCCCTGGGCGGCCAGACCCCCGAGGCGAAAGCTCCCGCGGCCGAGGTCGGGCCTTGAGCTCGGAGGCCCCGTGCCGACTCAACCCTGCGTCCTCTGCCCGTCTCTCCCCCCCTCCAGTACCTGGTCATGGACTACTACGTGGGCGGCGACCTGCTGACCCTGCTCAGCAAGTTCGAAGACCGGCTCCCGGAGGACATGGCGCGGTTCTACATCGGGGAGATGGTGCTGGCCATCGACTCCATCCATCAGCTCCACTACGTGCACAGGTAACCCACCACCGGGCGGGGCTGTAGGCGCTGTGCTTGCCGTGTTCACCTACGCCCCTCGGAGTTCCTGAGCCTGAGACCCTGGCTTCCAGACGCCGCTGCTGGGTCCCCCCTGACTGCCTCGGGGCGGGACTGTGCCTTCAGCGGTGCAGGCGAGAGGTTCACCGCGCCAGGAGCCCTCTGACGTTGCCCCGAGGTCAAGGCGGAACCTCTGGCCTGGCTGGCACTTGCCCAGCAGAGGCAGGTCCTGCTCCCAGTGTGGCGATGGCGCCTGGTGTCGGAGTGACGGCCCTTCAGGCCCTTGCGCGAGTGTGACCTTGCTGCTCGGGGGAGAAACGGAGGCCCCGGGCCGCGGGACCGCTTGCCTCGGGCCACGTGCTCCTGCCCAGGGAGCTGTCCCCGGGTAACGGGTGCTGCTTCTGGGGCCCCGAGGTTTGGGGAGGTGCGTTTTCCCTTCTCCTGTTTTCTTTAATGTCCTCGTGCCTGCTTTTGTAACAGTTTAACGTTCGATTTTATACTCTTCCTGCTGGAACTTTGCCTCATGTACAGCAGAGAGAGGAATGTCTGTATTTGTCCCAGGTCCCTGGGGAAGTTAATTTGAACTCCTTCTGAATAGTCTGTTCTTTCTTATTTTTCACTTATTAGAAAGCTTTCTCTTTGTTTTCTTAATTGGTTGTGTAGAAGCTTTGCTCTGTCTTTTAACCTCTGGGTAGAGTAGGAAACACTGAAATCCGTAATTCAGAAACATTTTCTCCAAAGTCAGCTTTGCATCAGACTGAGTGCTTGAGCGATCTTGTCTCAGAACAGAAAGCTTTGCATTTTTGCTGGAAAGTTGACAAAGTTCGATAATACGGAAGTCATTCTGCCCTGTTCTCAGGGGTATGCTGTGTTAAAGTTGAAGCTACGTTTGGTGGGGCCCGAAGCCAGTGAGTTTCATTAGCATGAGAGCGTTGTCACTGGATTTGACAAGCGTGGCTTGGAGGTGGCTCTCAGCTCCTTTCCCGCGGGAGGACGTGGACCATCTGGGTGACTTTGGGCAGTGCCCTCTGCCCCATCGGCTGGCCTTCCGCAGGCAGAACGGCAGCTGCCCGGCTTTGGCAGCTGGACGCCTGTGGGGCTTCCCGGGGGGCTCGGACCAGGGAGCGGGCCATGCGGCTGGGTCAGCCCCGGATACCAGGCAAGGCAGAGCTGGAGACTGACAGGTGCCGGGAAGGCCGCAGCTGGAGGACGTCACACCCCAGGGAGAAGGGAGAGGACGTCGTAGGGTCCGAATAAGACAGGTACAGTTTTAAGGGAAAGGATATTCAGGAAACAGAAAAGACCTTAGAAAGGAGAAGCTGGAAAAAATGGACGGCCGAGGGTGAAGGCAGCGGTGGTCGGGCGGCTCTGGGCCTCCCCCAGGAGCTGGCCCGGACCACCCTGCACCCACCTGCACCGAACCGAACCCGTCGGTTTTGCAGTAGGAAGCCTCACCGGAGCGGGCTTGGAGCCTGGCACTGACGCGTCCCTCAGAAACTCAGGTGGTGGAGGACAGGACTGGGCTCCCTGCGCAGTGCGTCACGGGCAGGACAGGAAGGGAGGGTCCGACGGCGGTTTGTTCTGAGCACCCACGCACCCCGCTGGCCACGTCCCCTGTTCCCCAGGGTCCCAGTGGCTGACAGAGAAAAGGCACTTCCGGGGTGACCGGAGCTGCTGCTCAGCTGTGTGCCTGATTCTTTCCTTAAAGCACCACCGGCGCACGGACACTGGGCCGTGGGGGAGCCTGGGCTGGCTTTGTCCCAAGCAGGGTGGTGGCTCTTGGGGGCCGGCAGCTGCTGGACTGGCTTCTCTCCCAGTTGGCGGCGTGGGCACTGCTGGTGGAAGTTGTGGGTCAGTCCTTGGCCTGAGCCACCAGTGCTGTTCTGCCTGAGGGCCTCTCTGTAACCCCCCTGAATACAAACAGGCAATTCACTTAAAACAATAATACCATTTATTGATGGAATTATATTTTAAATATAGACTCACACGGCCCAAATAACCCAATGCCCCCTTTTTTTTTTTTTAAAGGGTACATGCAGGTGGTTAGGTTGAGCCCCTGGAGGGTGTCAAAGGCGGAGGGGCAGCTTGTGAAGACCCCTCCCCAGCCGTCTTCTCAGGGCCCAGGGTGTTGAGCAGTGAGCATCCTCTGGGAGTTTGCACTTCCCCCTTTGTGTCTGAAAGCGGGGTGGGGGGAGGGGTGGGGGGGGTCCCACCTGCCTGCTCTTCAGATTCCCTGATCGAGGCCCCACTGGCCAGTTTTGCGGGGCCGGCCTTGCCCGCCAAGGCTGCCGCCCGAACCCCAGGCCCCTCTTGGTGCCGAGCTCCTCCCTTGGCTCCCACGCGGCTGTCTGTTAGCGAGGAGGAGGAGGAGGAGGAGGAGGACGGGCGCGCGGCTGCTTTGCCGCCCAGCAGTTTGCCGCCCAGCAGCGGGTGACCCTGCGCCGCCGCCTCGGGTCTGGGCGGGACCCCGTGTGCGAGGCCCGCCTTGGGCAGGCTTTGGGAACCGCCTGGCTTCTGGTGGCTTCTCTGCTCTCACGCACGCATTTCCGGAGGAACCCCGGTTCCTTCAGCGGGCACAGCTTTCAAGACCAGGCGTGGGGGGCCCGGGGGGCCCATTAGCACAGGGTCGGGTGGGGGGTCCTGCCCTCGGCCCTCCCGCCCCCAGAGTGAAGGGCGCGCGCGCGCGCGCCGGGGTCCGCCTGGGGACCTCTCGCTCCCTCGTCTGGTCTCCGTCCCGCAGGGACCCGGCTCCCAGCGGCCTTAACCCTGCGGCGCCCAGGCCCCCGCTGCTCCCCCCCTCAGCGCTGTCGAGTCTCCTGTGAGATGCAAGCGGGGTCGGCCGTCTTCCTCAGCCTCAGGCGCGGTGGCTTGGTTTCATTTCTGGGTTTGGAGAAGGGGCACTTCTCACTCAAACCCAAACCATACGACGCGACCCCCAGAAACCCAGCCCCTCCTCATGCGCCCGCCCCTCCCTCCCGGTCCCCCGGCCCCCGGCGAGTCGCCCGGCCCACTTGGCTTCTGTTTGTCCCTGTGGATGCGAAAGATGAGCAGATGTGTCTCCTTGTTTCTCCTCTCCTTGAACAAAAGGTGCCACGGTAAAGAGGCACTTTGGCGGCTAGTTTTTCCCACCCAACAGATATCCTGGCAGTCATCCTGCAGCAGCTGGTGGGGCTCTTCCTTTTGACGCTTGCCTAGTACTCCACGCATTTCCGTACCCCTTCATCCCCTGTGGGTGGGCGTTTAGGCAGTTTCTAGGATTCTGCAATTACAAACAATGCCATAGATTAATATAACAGTGGGCAAATATCTTTTTAGAGTGTTAGTGTGTCTTTAGGGTAAATTCCTAGAAGTGGGCTCACTGGCTCAACGGAGAAGTAAAGACACATATTAGATAGATAATAATATTTTTTAGTTAGTTTTATGAAGTGTTGCTGGTTTCATCCCATAGAGAGTATACTTTTTAGTGGTCCCACCAGCAGTGTATGAAACTGCCTGTTTCCTTGCAGCCTTGCCAGCATAGTGTATTTTTAAACTTTTGCCATCTGATGGATGAGAGATGGTATACAGTTGGGTGGGTTTTTTGGTTTTGTGAGGTTGAGTATCATTTTTCTAGCTTTGTGTGTGTGTGAGTTGTTTATTTCATGTCATTTGCCCGTTTTTCTATAGGACTTTTGGCTTTTTTCTTTTAGTTGTTCAATATTTGCCCTTTATCTGTGATATATGTTGCAAATATTTTTTTCCCAGTTTGCTTTTTTTTTTTTTTGTCTTTTTGTCTTTTGTCTGTTGTTGTTGTTGCTATTTCTTGGGCCGCTCCCGCGGCATATGGAGATTCCCAGGCTAGGGGTTGAATCGGAGCCGTAGCTACCGGCCTACGCCAGAGCCACAGCAACGCGGGATCCGAGCCGCGTCTGCAACCTACACCACAGCTCACGGCAACGCGGGATCGTTAACCCACTGAGCAAGGGCAGGGACCGAACCCGCAACCTCATGGTTCCTAGTCGGATTCTTTAACCACTGCGCCACGACGGGAACTCCTGCATTTGTTTTTTGACTTCGCTTTTTGTAGTCTTTTGCCATGCAGAGTTTATGTATTAAATGTATTGGTCTTTTATTACGTCAGTATTCTGAGTCATGGTTAGACTCAGTTTTTAGTCCTTTGTCAAAATTTTATTGCAGTGGAGTTGATTTATAATGCTGTGTGAATTTCTGCTGTACAGCCAAGGGACTCAGTTATACGTATATATTCTTTTCCGTTTTGGCTCATCCCAGGGTACTGAATGTAGTACCCTCTGCTGTACAGTAGGACCCTGGTGTTTATCCATATCCTGTATAATAGTTGGCCTCTGTTAACCCCCAAATCCCAGTCCATCCCTCCCCATCCCACCTCCCCCTTGGCGGCAACCTCAAGACTGTTTTTTTTGTTTTTCATTTTAAACGCTCAGAAAAAAGGAAAACCCATGTTTTCTTTTCATAGTTTCATTTTTTACATGTGGCTGTCTGATCCACTACTCTTGTAGGTAGTGGATCTAATTTTATCTTTCAGAGGCTCTCCGATTGTCCTAGCACCAACGGTATCTGTACTGTTCCTTTCTTTTTTTAGATTCAGTGAATTTTATTATATTTAATTTCACAACATTTCCATCCCAAACCCCCAGCCCATCCCCCCCCCCCCATATACTGTTTCTTTCTGAATTTGGTCTGTTTCTGGACACTCTGTTCTCTTCCACTGTCATCTTTCTGTGCTTCAGGGCCACACTGCTTTAACTACAGAGGCTTGAAGAAAGGGAGGCCAGTCCCCCATCATACTCTTTCTCTTGGTGTTTTCCAGCTATTCTACACGTTGCAATAAACTTCAGTATCAATTTGTCTGGCTCCAAAAAACGGGACACTATTTTTTTTTTTTTTTTTTAATTCGATGGGCCTTTCAGTCCTCAGGTTCAAGTCTTTTTTACTTCTGGAAAGTTCTCCTGGATTATAGTTGTAAATATTGGTTCTGTTTTACTGTTTTGATTTCTTCAGGGACTCCCGTTGTATATACGTTGTGCCTTCTTGTCCTGTTCTCCATTCATTCTCCAGCTCCTTTCTTTCTGGTCCTTTTAAATTCTTTCTTTGTCTCATTTTTATTCTCACAGATCTTTTCTCCCTGTCTTCAGTGCCTTTCATTGGATTTTAAGTTGATGCTCCCTTGCCATCTTGTAATTTAGTCTTCATGTCTGTTTTCTGTTTCTTTCCTGGGTTAAGCCAACTCACTTTTTTTTTTTTTCTTATTTTTGTCTAGTTCTTTTCTTTTTATTTTTCTGACTCATTGTTTTGTGTCTCTTGCATATTCCCAGGTGGTTGGTTTGGGGGTGGGGGAGGGCTTGCTGGTACGGAGTTCCCAGGCCAGGGATCAGATCTGAGTCATAGTTGCAACCTGTCCTTTGTTCTGGTGCTGCAGAGATGCCACCAATCCTGTTGTGCCGCAGCGGGGGCTCCTCCTGAATGTTGATTTGAGGATATTTATTTCAGTTTAGAGTGCTGTGCTGTGCTGTTGGGTTTTCTTGTTTTGTTTGTCTCTTGGGGGTGTGAATTGTCATCTCTTGCCACATTTGTTTGTGAGACTCGCCCCATTCCTGGGAGGTGTTGGTACCCATGTGTTTGCACCGAGGGCAGCATTCTGTCGGAGGATTGCCCACGGCCGGCCCTTCTCCTGCAGGCGGCCTGACGTTAGCGGGACCCCACGCTGGCTGGTAGGAGTTGTGCCACGGGGAGCATCCTTGTCCTGCTCTTGGGAAACACGTTCTCTTTTAAAGTCTGTGGCACAGTGAAAACGAATCCGACTAGAGTCCATGAGGATGCAGGTTCGATTCCTGGCCTCGCTCAGTGGGTTGGGGATCTGGCATTGTCATGAGCTGTGGTGTAGGTTGCAGGCGCGGCTCAGATCCTGCATAGCTGTGGCTGTGGTGCAGGCTGGCAGCTGCTGCTCCAATTCAGCCCCTGGCCTGGGAGCCTTCATGTGCCGCGGGCGCAGCCCTAAAAAGACAAAAAAGCCGTTTGTGTTCCTTTCCATGCTGTCCAGTCACATAAGCCTGTTCTGCCAGGAAGGAGAGCCAGTTCCTTAAAGCCCACCCCCATCGCCCCCACTCCCCGCCAGGTGTCAGCAAGTACCCAGAACAGGCGGGAAGACCTCGGGTTTGCTTTGCTGCCCCCCGTGCACGAGTGTACAGGCCGTGCCACTCTTGAGCTTCCATGTCTTTGTCTGCAAGATACGGTCTGGAGGATGCGGTGGTTTGATACCTTCACCCATCAAGTTTCCGCTCAGGGTCTCTTTGTCAGTGGTAACGGCCTCCTGACTCCTTTGCTCTGTCTCTCTGCCCCTTTTATGTCTCCTCATGTCTCTGGAGCGCTGGCCATGCGGATTGCTCTCTGATGCCCAGCTAGCGTGGGGCCTCCGTTGCTGGGGGTGGGGGACGCTCAGGAGGCCTTGGTTAGCGGGGTGGGTGGGTAGGAACAGTGACAGTGTCTCTGCGGGTTAATGGGGATTAACCGGTGGTGGCGACTGCTGCTGCCCAGCTGCATCATCGTGGGGGACGTTTTCCTAGATGGTCACAGTGGGCGTGGCTGGTACGAGCATTTCCTGCAATGAGCCACCACTGCTTAAGGGCTTTGACCTGCCTAATGTGTGCGTGATAATGGTTAATATGTGTATTTATTTTACTAACAGAGACATTAAACCTGACAATGTCCTTTTGGATGTGAATGGTCATATCCGCCTGGCCGACTTTGGATCATGTTTGAAGATGAATGATGATGGAACTGTAGGTATTTTTGTTGGGAGATGTTCCATTTGGTCTTGGGTTTTGCCATTAGAAGGGGCTTATTTACATTTTCAATTTGAGATACAGTTAAGAATCCAGTTTATTAATGTAAATCAAGACAAATGCATTCAGGAGACAGTTGAAATTTTTTATTTGAAAAAACATCTTTATTGCTTTTTGCGGTTACAAAAGTAATACATGTGCCTTCTGAAAGGGGGGTTGTCAGGTTTCCTCGAATCCCTAGGCAGCTGAAAGTGTGTCAGCCCTGCAGTGAGGAAGGTGCAGCTCTTGGGTCTCTTCTTAAGATGTCCTGGCAGGTGGATATTCTCAGTTCTGTCTTGGGCAGGAACTTCCTGTCGGTCACGGGTGTTGTGGGTCTAGACATGGGGGCTTTGATGCTCAGCATTCCAAGAGCCCGTGGACACTCCCCCTGCAGAGCAGGTCACCCCTGAAGTGCCTGTCACCAGGAGACCCGCCCTGGGCCTTGGTCAGACCAGCTTTCTGGCGCATTGGCCTCGTGGGGCTGCCCTAACCCACTGGCCGCTTCCCATGAGCAGCTTCCACGGCGCTGGGGGTTGCCTGCCTTCTACCTGTGGCCCTTGTCGTGGTTTTCGTGTGAGACGCTTGGAGGTTCTTCTTTTAAACCTACACAAAGTGGAAAGTCTAAGGCAACTACTTTTCCTCTCGTAGAACTGGGAGCTTTCAAGCAGCAGTAAAAGAACCCGTGAAACTGGCCTCGTTGACAGGGTTTTAAAGGGAGTGAAGTGGTTTACTCGCTTTGTCTCCGCAAAAGCCAGTCTCTTACTTCTAGAAGTCTCGATGTACTGTGTTGATTGACATCTGGGTGCTGTCCCCGAGTCCAGCCTCCAGGGATGGAACGGTGGCCTTGGTCACCTTTCTTACCTGCACAGCCTCGCATCCAGATGGACAGTCACCTGTGTCACAACCGGGCCGCCCAGTCTCCCTGCTGCCCGCTGTCATTCAGATGGGCTCTGGGTGGGGACCCGAGGAGAGTCTGGCCTTTCTCCGGACAGGTCTTTTTGGTTGGTGTCCCCGTCTTGCAGGCCCCCCTGTGCTCTGAGACCAGCCTGTGATTCTCTGTGGCACTTGCTGCGTGCTCGAGAGCACCTGGGCACCCAGCTGGTACCAGGACCTGCCTCTAGACCTCCTGTTTGGAGGTCACAGGGCAGCTCCTCTGGGAGCCTGTTGATATGCAGCATCTTAGAACCCGTCTTTTTGTTTTTTGTTTTTTTTTTTAATGGCTACCCCCGACATATGGAAGTTCCTGGGCCAGGATTGAATAAGAGCTGCATCTTGGCAAGGCTGGATCCTTCAACCCTCCGTGCTGGGCTTGGGGTTAAGCCCGTGCCTCCTCAGCAACCTTAATTTACTATGCCACAGCGGGAGCTCCCTTAGAATCCGTCTTATAAGAGCCCAGGCGGTGCCCATGCCCATGAAGGTCTGAGCAGGCCTGGCCTGGACGCACATGGACCCCGGACCACAGTTTGAGCAGCGATGGACAGTGTGGCAGTGCAGTGCCACATGGGAGCTCTGGTGGGGCGCTTGGGCACTGAGAGACCCAGTGTGCCAGAGAGCCTTGCGCATTCTGGAAACTGCCCGAGGTTTAGTGCGGTGAGAACATTTATTTGCATTGAATTTTGAATTAATTAGGTTTTAAAATCATGATCACGTGCCGGTTTTGTTCCATGATTCTTTCATCATCTGAGTCTCTGTTAGAGAGAAAGTAATTGGAAGTGTGAAGTTGGAGGCTCTCCTAGGGTTCCCCTCAGCAGTGCCCTCTCCCCGAAGGTCCAGTCCTCCGTGGCCGTCGGCACCCCGGACTACATCTCCCCGGAGATCCTGCAGGCGATGGAGGACGGCATGGGCAGGTACGGCCCCGAGTGCGACTGGTGGTCGCTGGGCGTCTGCATGTACGAGATGCTCTACGGAGAGACGCCGTTTTACGCCGAGTCGCTGGTGGAGACCTACGGCAAGATCATGAACCACGAGGTGAGGCCCCGCCCCGCCCCGGCCCCACGCCCCGCCCCACCCCCGCCCCGGCTCCGCCCCCGCCCCGGCGAGGTTTCGGAGGCAGGATCCGCCCGGCTGCCCACCCAGCAGCCGTGGGTGTGAGGGGAGCTGACCCGCTTCCTGGGGGCGGGAGGTGGTGGTCATCGGGTGGGAGCCCCGCAGGAGAAGGGGCTTTGGAGGAAAGACGGGGGAGCTGGGGGCTGCCCGCAGGCGGCCGGCGGGCGGGCGCTTCACCTGTAGGCCGGATTCTCTGGTGCGGTGCTGGCTCTCACTCGCCTTTTCCCAGAAGTAGGTTATCCAGCGGCTCCCGCGTCCACACAGCAGTTGTAAACCCTCTTGGTCCTGTTTCTTTTCCTCTTATTTTTCCCTTTTCCCTTTCCCAGTGGTTCGTTTTTCACTTCAGCATTGCTGTCTTCTGTCTGTCCTTCGTTTTCTTTTTATTATTTCCTACTCCAGCTCGTATTTTTGTTATCTGTGTTTTTTCTTTTTTTCTTTCTTTTTTTTTTTTTTGCTATTTCTTTGGGCCGCTTCCTGCAGCATATGGAGGTTCCCAGGCTAGGGGTCCAATCGGAGCTGTAGCCACCGGCCTACGCCAGAGCCACAGCAACGTGGGATCCGAGCCGCGTCTGCAACCTACACCACAGCTCACGGCAACGCCGGATCGTTAACCCACTGAGCAAGGGCAGGGACCGAACCCGCAACCTCATGGTTCCCTAATTGGATTTGTTAACCACTGCGCCACGATGGGAACTCCTGTGTTTTTTCTTTATACTTCCCATCACACGTCTTTCTCATGCCAGTTTCCTCCTCTCAGGCGCTTCTCGCAGTCTTTCCCCGCCTGCTCGGCCCCTCACACACCCCAGGAAGGCTCCCACTCGTGCGCTGCTCTGTCCCCCAGCCCCGTCTCCCGTTGTTTGCTCCAGTAGAGAGCAGCTCAGTGGTAAAGGGTCTTTGTTTAAATCAAAGCAAGTTATACTTTTTGTTTTGTTTCAGGCCTGCACCTGTGGCACATGGAAGTTCCCAGGCGAGGGGGTTGAATCTGAGCTACAGCTGCCCGCCCACACTTCAGCCACAGCAAACACGGGACCCGAGCTGCATCTGTGACCTATGCTGCAGCTCTCGGCGATGCCGGATCTTTAACCCACTGAGTGAGGCTAGGGATCGAACTCACATCCTCATGGATACTGGTCGAGTTTGTAAACTGCTGAGCCACAATGGCAACTCCTGCAAGCTATACTTTAAAAACACTTCTGAAATAGAAATAAATTTTTTCATTTATAAATCAATATATACTTACTCTAAAAACTTCAGACATTTCAGACACTGCAAAAGGACAGACACTAAGTAGTGAAAGTCTCCCCACCCGCTGCTCCCTGATGGGCGTGGTTAAGGTGGCAAACAGGGCTTGCGGACTCCAGGAGCCTGTTATTCCTGGGGCTTGCTGCCTGTGGGGCCTGGTCCCGGGGTCACTGCGTGTTTATTTATTCCGTCTTTGCAGCAGCCCTGGGAGGCACAGCTGCTGACTTGTCTTAGAGATCGCAGAGCTGAGGCGGGGGCAGCAGTGGCGGCTTAGCGCTCAGGCCCACTGGGCGGGGATGTGTGTGGCTCTGTGGACTTCAAGCTGCTGTCTGGATGGTGGGGGAGGGTGTGTTTAAGTAAATGCTATGCCATCACACGTGGCCAGGTATTTCTTTGTCCGCTTTCCCTTAGTGCACAGAGATGGCCCTTACTTTCCGTGTATGTGTGCCCTGTGTTTTTTTTAATGAGCGCCCCCCTGGTTTTGGCTGCACCACACAGCATGCAGAAGTTCGCAGGCCAGGGGTCGAACCCATGCCACAGCAGCGACCTGCACAGCTGCAGTGACAACGGCCGATCCTTAGCCCACTGAACCACACGGGAACTCCTATCAAGTCCCTTTTCGATGAGCATTTAGCTAATTGTCAGTTTTCTTGGTTAGAACATAATGGCGTCTTGAGCGTGTTGTTTTCTCTTTGCGACTGTCTAGAATAAATTTTAGAAGTGGAACTGCCGTAGCCGTTGGCACATGTGTTCTCAGAGGCAGTGCCTGTTGGTGTTCCCGCCAACAGCCTGTCGTCGGCCTTCTTTGCCACCTTGATAGGTGAAAATTTATCGCTGTTTTAATTTACATGCAAGGTGGTGACAAGTCTGCCGTGAGTAAACGCGGTAAGACAGACGGTTTTCACGTTTGCTTGTCTGGACTTCAGTTTCACTGGCTTTGGTGGCACTTAGATGCTGTGGAATAAAAGGGACTGTTGCTTTGGAGGACCAGCTTCTGCCTGGTTTCCCGCGATGTCTGTGCTGGGGAGCTTCTTCTGAGGGTTTTCACCTCGTGTCCACGGATCGCCCCTCTTCCCCAGGAGCGATTTCAGTTCCCTTCCCACGTCACGGATGTGTCTGAGGAAGCGAAAGATCTCATCCAGAGGCTGATCTGCAGCCGGGAGCGCCGGCTGGGCCAGAACGGGGTTGAGGACTTCAAGAAGCACGCGTTTTTCCAAGGCCTGAATTGGGAAACTATACGGAACCTCGAGGCACCGTACATTCCCGACGTGAGCAGCCCTTCGGACACGTCCAACTTCGACGTGGACGACGACGTGCTGAGAAACGTCGTAAGTGGGGCGCGGGGAGGGTCTGTGTGCGCCGTGTCCCGTTGGAGGCCGCACGTCACGGTCACGAACCTTGGCGCCGTGGCGAGTCTGAAACTGTTGGCAGCTCTCAAGAAAATGCACCTTTCACTCCAGCCTTTAGCTTGGTCCCATATGTCCCGTTTTATAGACGATGGGTCACTCAGGTTGGGTAAAACGGAGCTGAATAGCTGTTTTGGGTCAGAATTCATCAGACGTACTTGCCTGTCCCAGCCCCGTCGCCCCCGCGGGGCGTCTGCTTGCTGCCCCGCCAGCGGCGTGCAGGTCCCCGGGCTTCTGGCCGTTGCTGCTGTCCCCCGAGCACGAGGACAGGTCCAGTCTTCTGCCGTCCCGTGGGCTCTGCGTGCACGTGCAGTGGTTCCTCCCGAGGCAGCAGGTCGGGGCGACAGTGAGTGGCTGACGGTGAAGAGGGTGGGTTTCCCAGGCGGGGGCTTCGGATGCCCGCGGCGCGTCCCTCCAGCCCCGGAGGGTTTTGTGCAGACGGCGTGGTGTTCCCTGGGCCTCGTCGCATCTGGCCTCATCAGTCTCTGTCGAGGGCGGAGAAACTGAGGGTCGGCCGCGCCTGAAAAAAAACACCTTGATTACGCCTTAGTTTGGAGACGTGTTCTTCACAAAATAATAGCGGAACCTGAGATGACAGGAGAAGAGCATTGTCGTTGCTGAAAGGACTTTTCCTGGATGTCAAAGAAAATATTTCCACGCTGAAAATTCCCAAATGAATAAGTTTACCTTTATTTTCAATAGAGAAGGACCCTCGGATTAAAAAACAGAGTTGTAATTAGCTAAGTCTACCTTTTGGGTTCCAGACTCTGTTTCTGCCTTTGGCCTCTGTTTCAGGCCAAGAACCTGGAGCCCAGCATCTGCCCCCTGTCACCCCAGGGTCCCGCTGAGCAGTGGCTCCTCCCGCTTTAAAGGTTTCACAGTTACTGGCCGGATCCCTGTCCAGCCTTTGTCATTGGCATCGTCGGAAGCAGTGTGTCTTTCCCCCTCTTGGCATCGTCCTTTGGCTGGAGCCAGGCGTCAGAAGTAAACGCGCCAGGCTCAGGCAGGCCGAGCGCTGCTCCCCGGTGCCGGCTCAGTGCCGCCGTCACAGCAGCGCTCCTCCCTCCTCGTTCGCCGTGTGCTAGAGCGTCACTTCATTTGCGCCGTTGTGTGTGTTCTTGCGCAGGAAATACTACCTCCCGCGTCTCACACAGGCTTTTCGGGGCTGCACCTGCCCTTCATCGGCTTCACGTTCACAACAGAAAGGTACGTCTGCCTCCATCCTCCGCAGCAGAGCCCCGGGCAGCGGCGGGGCGCGCGGGTGCGTCTGTGCGAGGCTGGGAGGGCCGTGTGGAAGGGAGCTTGGGGGGTGGGGGTAAAGGACGCCCCCCGGTTGCTGTGCGTGAGCCGGCAGACCGTTTCCCTAACGGGCACCTTAGCAGTTTAGGCCTCGTGGTTCCTGTGGTGTGTTCTTCTAGTTTACAGCTGAAGGACCTGAAAGCCGTTCTTAGGTCGCGGGAGGCACACAGCGAGCGGCCTTGGGGGCCTTGCTGGGCCCTGGCCTCTGCAGGCCCACGGCATCCGAGGCTCAGGGAGCCCATGAGTCTGTGGAGCTCAGCCGAGAGCCGTCTTCACAGAGCACTCGGCTTGCTTTTGTAGAGACTTTAGCTGCCGTTCGCCGTAGCTTCCACTGGAGGGGCTGCAGGACCGCCCCCACAACGACATTCTGGAGAGCCGAGAGCTGGGGACCCACGGGCCCCACGGCTGTGTTTGGATGTGGAGGCCTCTGTCTTGCTGTGTTTGGATGTGGAGGCCTCTGTCTTGCATGGGCCGCTTGCAGCGTCATGTTGCCCGAGGTGCTTTAACTTGCTTTTAAAAGGAAACTGGGCCAAGAAGAAAGGGGTTGAGAAGAAATGCGGGTGAAATAAAACAGACCGAGCTCCCTTGGCGCCTGCAGCAAGGTCGCAGAACTTGATTCACGGCTTCTAGCGCCTGGTGCCCAAATAGACAGAAATCCCCTAGAAGAAGGGGCTTCTGCTCAAGCAGCAGAAACTGTCTGTAGGTGTGAGCTCAGCGGCACTTAAAAGCCAGCCGACGGCCGATGCCTCCTGGCCCAGGGGACCTACTGTCCTTCTGTACAGGTTCTCGGCCTTTCTGGTGCTAATCAAACCCTTGGGCCCCAGAGTCTCCCCCGAAGCAGACTCCACAAGTGTTGGTGCAGCAGCACCCTCAGGCCACCAGCCAGCCCCTCTGTGCGCGCATGTCTGCCGGCTGCCTCATGGCACTCAGGGTAGGACTCAGAAACGTCCCTGGCGTCACTGTCACATAAAAGCCAGCGGAGGGAGTTCTGTTTGGCAGGTCTGTTAAGCTTTTAGCATTGTCACTGCGTGGCTTGGGTTGCTGTTGAGCTTGGAGTTCGATCCCTGGCCCCAGAACTTCCACATGCTCTGCGGGCGCATCCCTCTCCACCGCCTGTTGTCATTGTCATCTGCAGTAAGGAAGATTTTGGTCTGCGTTGGGCTCTATAAACAATACAGTCTTTTCGCAGGTGTTTTTGTTTGCCAGTATAAAAAGGCTGCTCTTTTACCCCGGGGAGTTTTTAAATGCTGTTGAAATCCCTGTAAGTTCTCGGTAGATCAGAAATCGCCGTTGCTTGTTTGCAGCTGTTTTTCTGACCGAGGCTCTCTGAAGAGCATAATGCAGTCCAGCACGCTGACCAAAGACGAGGGCCTGCAGCGGGACTTGGAGAACAGCCTGCAGGTTGAAGCCTACGAGAGGCGGATCCGGAGGCTGGAGCAGGAGAGACTGGAGCTGAGCAGGAAGCTCCAAGGTTAGTGCAGAGCCTAGCTGTGCAGTGCCGTCCCCGCGGGCCCACGCTTACACCCTGTCTCCGTCTCCAGAGGCCACCCAGACCGTGCAGTCCTTCCACGGCGCAGCCCGGACCCTGGGCAGTGCCGCCCGTGACAAAGAAATCAAAAAGCTCAACGAAGAAATTGAACGTTTGAAGAATAAAATAGCAGGTGAGAGTTTTCAGGTCAAACTGCTTAGTTTCTGTTCTAGGGCATTAATTGCTGCAAAGAAAATTTTCAGAGTCCTTTTCATCAGATGGCAAAGCAGGGGACAGAGCTTATTAAACTTCAGCAAACCCGCTTAGGGTTCTGGCACGTTGCCAGTGTGATTAAAATTATTTCTCCAACTTGCTTAACTCTAATAGTATGATATTATAGTTATGGCTGGAATCAGTTCCTAATATTTTATCCATAAACTCTCAGAATATTGTGTGTTTTCTATCTTAATTCTCCTCTTTGTCACTCTGAGGCAGAAGTGCCACCCGAAGCTTTCTTCGGCGGCTGTGCTGTCTTTTCAGTGTGTCAGGTGCTGGAGCTCGTGTTACTGTGCATGTTTGAGGGTTATCAGAGCTTCCTAAAGTCTCGGGTCACTTTTTTTTTTCATCCTGCCCTGGGCCTGGCCGCAGGGGAGGGAGCTGAGGATCTGGTGGCAGCTCTTGGTCCCTTGGCCACGTCCCCTCAGGTCCAGCTGCCCTTGGCTCCTCGGGAGCCTCTGGCTGGGGTCCAGTCCACTGTACATCGCTCCCCAGCTGGGAAGTCGCTCAGGACCCCAGAGCTGTTGCTCTGACACACTGGGCTTCTCATTGGAAACCCCAGTAGCTTCTGCTCTCACCTGGACCAGCTCGGCTTCCACGGGGGCAGGAACTGGGGCTGCAGCCGAAGCTGGGGGTTGGAAACTTTGCAGTGGTCCTCCAGTACCCCCTGGATCCACCCCCTGCCCGACTCTAGAACCCACATCAAACTGTAAGGAGCCCCAAAGAGAAGTGGTTTGCAGGGTTGGTCTCTTGAAGCTGCTGGACTGGCAAGAGAGGGCCCTCAGCCTCTCCTTTGGTTAGACCGTGCTGCTGGCACGAGTGGGCGTGTGCCGCCCCGGGGTTTGTGGTCCCTGGGAGAGAGTGTGCAAAAGACGGAGCAGAGTCTGGTGAGTGTGCTGGTGCGTGCAGGTAGCTCTGCACGTGTGCAAGACCCTCAGACAGGCTTCAGGTAGTCAAGAGTGTTGGGATTATTAAGTAAATCACTGTCCCTAAGTCAGAGAGCAAAGGGCACCGACTTTCTCCTTTGCTCAAATTGCAGAGTCAAATAAGCTGGAGCGACAGCTTGAGGACACGGTGACTCTTCGCCAAGAGCAGGAGGACTCCACGCACCGGCTGAAAGGCCTGGAAAAGCAGTACCGCGCGGTGCGGCAGGAAAAGGAGGACTTCCACAAGGTACTCAGAGGCCGGGCGTGCGCGGACAGGCTGTGCGTGATTTGGCAGAGGGTGTGAGCTTGAAGTCGTGGGGACGTGGCCTCCAGGGCCCTTGTCCCTGCAGATCCCTGGCCTGTGCTTCCTGCAGCTCCTGAAGAGCCAAGCAGCTCCGGAGTCCTGCTGCTCCTGGTCGTAGGTGGCCCCAAGCCTCGCCCGCGGTGGGTCCACACCGTCCAGTCGCCACAGCGGGCACTGTCTCCCCAAGTGAGAGTGAGGACGTGGCACTGAGCACAGAGGGCTCCCCTGCGGCTTGGTCCCGGTCGCCGGCGCAGCGCGCAGAGGGTGCTGGTCCTCGCCCTTCTGGCCACCAGCTGAGCTGCCCTCCTGCACCTGCTGTTGTGGCAGAGGGCTCTGCAGAGGCCATTGGTGAAAACGCGGGTGGTCTCCCCGTGGCTCCTTTATCAGTAAGACACGAGCCGAGACACCCGTGTATCCACACCAGGAGCGGCGAGGATCGTATTTCCTAGAGCGCGTCCACTCGTAACCCTGAGCTGGGGCCCGTTTTGTGCGACAGGCAGGGTTTCAGCTCCCGGTACTCTGCCACCTGCAGCGTGGGGCAGGGAAACGTCCCTGAGCGGGCCCGGGGCCTGTCCTCCCGTGCTGGGAGCTGCCCCTCCAGCCTGCTCAGATCCTGCTGCTTCCAGGCGCAGGCCAGCAGGGCCCACCAAGCCGCCCGGTTGTCATGGGATCAGGTGCAGGCAGGTAGGTGGCCAGAGCAGCGGGTGGTAAGGCCAGGCGTCAGGGCACCAGAGGGACAGCCGGATTCCGTGCCTCAGACTCGTTAAGGGTCAGGCATTCTTTGGTTGACGTCTTAGGCATTTTCATTTATGATATGTTCTTCTCTGATTCTGGTGTGGTTTAAGTAACTGGATTGATGACCAAGCCCGTGCTTCCTGTCTTTGTGCCCGTGGATGACGTAGGGAGAGGTCCTGAGCCAGGCTCCTCTCTGAGCGAGCTGCTCACACCGCAGGAGGGTCTCCCCTGGGCTCGGGGGCTGCGCGTGTGGCTGTGCAGGGACGGGGCAGAGGGCTGCTCCCGGAGCACCGGTTCTGGGGTCGTGACTGCAGCCGGTCACCGGTGTTGTCTGCCACGTTCAGCCCTCGGCAGGCGCTCGGAGCCCCCAGGGCTTCGCTGCCTGTGCCCGGGCAGCCCAGCCTCTCAGACGTAACCTGTGTCTGACTCTCTGTGTTCAGCAATTGATTGAAGCTTCCGAGCGGCTGAAGTCCCAGGCCAGGGAACTGAAGGACGCCCACCAGCAGCGGAAGCTGGCCCTGCAGGAGTTCTCGGAGCTCAACGAGCGCATGGCCGAGCTCCGCTCCCAGAAGCAGAAGGTGTCTCGGCAGCTGCGGGACCGAGAGGAGGAGGTGGAGGCGGCCTTGCAGAAGATCGACGCCCTGCGGCAGGAGGTCCGCAGGGCCGACAAGTGCCGGAAGGAGGTACTCCCGCCAGCCGGGGCTCTGTGGGCCGGCCGCCGGGCGGTTCCAGTAAAACGTCTCTCCGAACCCAGGCCGCGGGCGTTCCCGCCGTGCCGCAGTAGAAACAGACCCGACTAGTGTCCATGAGGACACAGGCTCATCCCTGGCCTCACTCAGTGGGCCGGGGATCCGGTGTTGCCGTGAGCTGCAGTGTAGGTCCCAGACGTGGCTTGGATCCCGTGTGGCTGTGGCTGTGGCTGTGGCAGCTGCAGCTCAGATTCAATCCCTAGCCTGGGAACTTCCATGTGCTAAGGGTGCCGCCCTAAAAAGCAAAACAGAATGAAACAACCTGGGCTGTGCTGTGTAAATCACTTTAAATGGATCTTAAGTTTGCCATGAAGCCAAGTGAGTTGCTGTTCTGAGCATTTATTTTGATTTGTGGTTCTCAGCCCTTGACACCTATTTGTGAAAGAGGTTTTTGTGGTACTAAAATGCCCTTTTAGGAGTTCCCATTTAGGCTCAGCGGGTTAAGGACCCGACATTGTCTCTGTGAGGACATGGGTTCGATCCTTGGCCTTGCTCATTGGATTAAGGATCTGATGTTGCCGTGAGCTGCAGTGTAGGCCACAGACATGGCTTGGATCCTGTGTTGCTGTGGCTAGCTATGGTGCAGGCCAGTGGCTGCAGCTCTGATTCAGCCCCTAGCCTGGGAACTTCTATGTGCCGCAGATGCAGTCATAAAAAATAAAATTCCCTTTTAAAGCAGAGTGGCGGGTATTCATGCACAGGGCACGCCATAGAAGTATGTCGTGAGGCGATCCAGCGTGGCCTCAGTAGGGGTAAAGACTGGAGGGGAGGAAGGCGAGTCTCCGCCTGGCGTGCGCCACGCCAGCTGCTTAAAGCAGCAGTTCTAAGCCTGGTGTCAGGACTCCCTTCACCCTGAAGAAATCCCTGAGAAGAAAAAGGAGTTCCCTGGTGGCCTCATGGTTAAGGGTCCAGTGTTGTCGTTGCCGCGGCTCGGGTCGCTGCCGTGGGGCAGATTCATCCTTGCCCCGAGAACTCACACATGCCATGGGCAGAGCCAAAACATGTCTTTGAGGCCCCAGAGAGCTTTTGTTGATGTGGTTGTAGATCTTAATGTTTTACCATGTTAGAAATTAAAACTGAAAGCTTTTTTTCAATATTGACAAATAGACTCATTAAATGTTAATTAACATAAATACTTTTTATGAAGAGTGACTTTTTTAAAAAATGTAATGAGTGGCATTTGTAACATTTTTATGCTTTTCTTTAGTATCTGACTTATCAGAACGCACCTAGGTTCATGTGTCTGTTTCTGCATTCAGTCTGTAGTGATAGGCTTCTTTGGATGATGTGCTTGAAGAAAACCCAGCTCCTACACATAGGTGATGAGAAGGGGAAGGGCCTTGCAGACCCTGAAAGTCTCAGGACCCCACTTTGAGGACTCTTGCCCTAGATAATTCCACATGTTCTGCTGTTTTGTTTTTTTCTTTTAATTTTATGACTGCACACATGGCTTATGAAGTTCCCAGACCAAGGATTGAATCTGAGCCACAGCTGTGCCCTCTACACCAGGCCGGTGGTCAAACCTGCACCTTTCCAGTGACCCGAGCCTCTGCAGTCAGGTTCTTAACCCACTACACCACAGTGGGAACTCCAAACGAATATTCTGCTATTACAAGGCCACATGATTCCCATAAGCCTTCCTTTAAAATTCTGTTAAGGGTTTTTACTCCGTAAAAGGAAGCGAGGTGGACTCACAGGCTCTTGTTCCTTTCACGCTCATGTTAAGGGCTCGTGGCCTCCCAAGGCTTGGTTGTTTCTCAGTTGATTTTGCAACCCCAGTGCAGTTGTATTTAGAGCCAACTACAGCTCTCCCCTATGAACGCCTAATCAGGTATCACCATTCCAGTTCTGGCAGAAGTGACACTGTGTCTGGGACTCTAAAATGATTTGGGAGTAGGCACACGGCTGCAGCAGGTGGGCAGGTGGGTGTGGCAAGCTACCTGCTGGCACCGGCAGTGACGCGGCTGGAGGGCTCCTTAGAGCACTGCTGTCCTTGGCAAGAGTAGATTTGGCTTCAGCAGATTTTACAAGTACCTGTTGTCACAAACCAGTATCCTTTCTTGAAGTATAGTTTCAAAGGAAATGAGATTTAAATGAGAATTTAAACTTGTTCTACTAACCAGCCATTCCAGTTGAGTCCTGAAATGTCCTCTCAGCCTTTAACTTGTGATACAATCTGCTGAAGAATTACTGAGCCCTTCAAGGCTTTGTGGCTGAGAGCAAGCTCCTTCTGGGTGAAGATCTGCCTGATTCGGGCACTTGCTCGGTGTGATAAGAAGCGATGTTCTTCTTTCTGCAGCTGGAAGCCCAGCTTGAGGACGCCGTTGCTGAGGCCTCCAAGGAGCGCAAGCTGCGAGAGCACAGCGAGAACTTCTCCAAGCAAATAGAGAGTGAGCTTGAGGCCCTCAAGGTAGTGCCTTGCTCGGCCTTTTTCTTCCTGAGAGAGTGTCCACCATGTGGGACTCGCCCTAAGCGCCTCGCACCCTCCCTCGGGGCGGCTCCGGAAGGGGCAGGCTGGGGATGGGCCATGAACTTGGTGTGAAAGCTCATACCAGCTTTTCACTTTTAGACACTAGGTTTGAAGTTCCCGTCATGGCTCAGCAGTAATGAACCCGACTAGTGTTCATGAGGACGCGGGTTCGATCCTGGCCTTGCTCAGTGGGTTAAGGATCCAGCGTTGCCGTGAGCTGTGGTGTAGGTCGCAGCCACAGCTCCAATTCAGCCCCTAGCCTGGGAACCTCCATGTACTGCAGGTGTGGCCCTAAAAAGACAAAACAGAAAAAAAGAAAACAGGTTCTTTGAGGTCTTTCCCCGCATGAGTGTCTCAGGCAGCCTGAGGCAAGTCCTGGTCAGCTGACACCGAATGCTTTCTCTGCAGCTGGGGCTTCTGCATTCAGTGGAGTCCATTTCTGGAAAAGCTCCTCACAGCCCATGTCCAGCCTGGTCGTCTGGGGCCGCAGGGGGTGGAGGGGGGGTGGGCAGGGGGGGGGCTCCTTGTTCCCTGCAAGACGTCAGATACGGGGGCCGCTCTCTGGGCCTCGGGTCCTCATCCGTGCGGTGGAGACAGTGGGTCTTCTCCCCCCGAGCCCTGCACCTGGCCCATCCCCCAGCTCACACCCGAGGCCCCTGTTTGTGTTCTTCAGCTCTGCTTCCACCGCGGCAGCCTTTGCCGGACTGGCTGCCCTGTGACTGAGCCCCCTGTCGGGCTCTGCCCTCTGCAGTGCCCTTCTCCCCGCGGCTTGTTAAACCCCAGTCAGCCCAGCGTGTCCATGGGGCCCGGATGGCTCCCTGCCGCCCTCCAGTGACAGCAGCCTCCTTACCTGGTGGCCCTTCCTCCTCGCTGGCCTCACCCCATCTCCCTGACCAGTTCTCCCCCCTGACGCCCACCTAGTGCCTCTGCCCTTGCGGCCCCCTGACCCCCCTCCCCACCCTGCGCTGAAGCCCTTCCTGGCGCCAGCTCACCTCCTGTGCCACCGCCTCAGCGGCGCCCCTAACCGCCCGTAACCCTTTCTGGAGGGCCTGCCTCTCAGCCCTGGGAAGGTCCCTCTTGGCCGAACGGGTCAACAGCCCAAGGGGACCCCGCGGACCGTTGGTACCAGAGCGTTAGACGGAGGCAGCTGCGGCCTTGGCATGGCGCCTGTCCTGCGTGGGGCGGGGGCACAAGGAGCCGTGCTGGCAAGAGCCCGCATGCAGCCAGGTGGTGGGTGACCCTCGGCCCTCGGGGCGGGCACGGAGGTGTGCACTTAACCCCGACCCCTGTCTGCAGATGAAGCAAGGAGGCCGGGGGCCAGGCGCCGCCTTGGAGCACCAGCAGGAGATTTCCAGGATAAAGTCTGAGCTCGAGAAGAAAGTCCTGTTTTACGAGGAGGAGTTGGTCAGGCGGGAGGCCTCCCATGTGCTGGAGCTGAAGACCGTGAAGAAGGAGGTGCACGACTCCGAGGGCCACCAGCTGGCCCTGCAGAAGGAGGTGCTGGTGCTGAAGGACAAGCTGGAGAAGTCCAAGCGGGAGCGGTAAGTCCGCACAGCGCGGGGCCCGGAGGGCGCCGGCCGGGCCGGGCTCCTGAGCCTGTGCCCTCTGCTTCCCAGGCACAGTGAGCTGGAGGAGGCCGTGGGCACAGTCAAGGACAAATACGAACGCGAGAGGGCCGTGCTGTCCGAGGAGAACAAGAAGTTAACTGCTGAGAACGAGAAGGTAACTCGAGGGATCTGAACCGCCGCTGAGTGGAAACCGGTTTTTTTCATACTTGAGTCTTAGAAGTTTCGTGTTTTCAACACTCTAATTTTTAAATGAAACATGTTTGATCTTTTAAGTGGGGTGTTTCCATTGGGTTATGCTAACTATCTGAAACCACTCACTCTTGTTTTTTGTATGTGCGTGTGTGTCTTTTTGTCTTTAGGGCTGCACCCGTGGCACATGGAGGTTCCCAGGCCAGGGGTCCAATTGGAGCTGTAGCTGCCAGCCGACACCACAGCCACAGCAACGCCAGATCCAGGCTGTGTCTGTGACCTACACCACAGCTCACGGCAACGCCAGACCCTTGACCCGCTGATCGAGGCCAGGGATCGAACCTGCAGCCTCATGGTGCCTAGTGGGATTTGTTTCTGCCGCGCCGTGATGGGAACTCCTCGCTCTTGTATTGAAATGAAACTTAAGTTAGATGTGATCAGAAAGTTCACGTTGGAAACTTAGTTTGGAAAAATCTCATAATAATTTTTTAAAAATGTTTCAGGTATTCAGAAAAAGCTTGTAGTTTTGATAATGGTAACATCTCGTGTATGAAGGATGCCAGATAATGAGTCACGTGCCGCAATTGTTTGATTTCAGCTTTGTGCCTTTGTGGATAAGCTCACAGCTCAAAATAGGCAGTTGGAGGACGAGCTGCAGGATCTGGCGGCCAAGAAGGAGTCGGTTGCCCACTGGGAAGCCCAGATCGCAGAGATCATTCAGTGGTGCGTGTGCGCCGCGGATGCGTGACGTCTGGGGCAGCAGCCCTGTCCAGGAGCGTCACGTTGGACTGAGGGCGTGGGTCGGGGCCAGGGCTGGCCTTGGCCCACACGGCGCCGGCTTGTCACAGGCGATGGGGTGACGGCGCTGTGCAGTCGGTCCCGGGGCGGGACGCCCAGGCGCCTCGCGCTCACGGGAGGGTGTTCCTCCCGCAGGGTCAGCGACGAGAAGGATGCCCGGGGCTACCTTCAGGCCCTCGCTTCTAAGATGACTGAGGAGCTGGAGGCGCTGAGGAGCTCCAGCCTGGGGTCGAGGACACTGGTAGGTCCGCTGCTGAAACCGAGTTTGTGCTGCGTGGCGCCATCCCTGGCTCCACTTTGATGTGGGCGAGGCAGGTGCTCCAGGGAGGCGAGGCTTCCTCGCCCCAGGGGGTCACCCCGTTCGAGGACCCCAGCACCTTGTGGGTCCGGAGCCACAGGTTTCTTTGATGCCATCATTTATTTAGCAAGGCCCCATTGAGTCCCAGGCTCCGGGGAGAAGCCTTAGAGCAGCGGGACTAAGGAGGTTTCGCTGTGTTAATGAAATGACCCGCCCGTCCGTTCAGCGATCTGTGATTCGGGGCGCCCAGGGTGGCGAGTGCCGGGGTGTCGCCGAGGACCCCCGGAGCCCCCTCTCCTTTGGTCAGTCTTGCAGCATCGCTAGGTGGGGCCCAGCTCTGCTGCTCCACGTCCTCCTCTGGTTGTCCCCCGAGCCCGAGACGCCTTCCTCCGTCAGTCGCTCTCTTCCCTGTTATGGAGGAGACATGAAAAATTCTCCACTGAATTCAGTGAAAGCCTAAGGAAAAGTTTACCAAGGTGATCTCTCCAGATTTCCTGTGTAATCCTCTTTTTTTTTTTTTTTCCTTGCTTTCTAGGGCCGCACCTGCAGCGCATGAAAGTTCCCAGGCTAGGGGTCAAATCAGAGCCGTAGCCACCGGCCTACGCCACAGCCACAGCAAGGTCAGATCCGAGCCACATCTGCGACCTGCACCACAGCTCAGGGCAACACTGGATCCTTCGCCCACTGAGCGAGGCCAGGGATCAAACCCTCATCCTCGTGGACCCTAGTCGAGTTCATAACCCACTGCGCCACGACAGGAGCTCCCTCCTGTGTGCTCTCGATAGTCGATGAACTACGCGAGGCAAGAAGAGGGCTGGTTTGCTTCACTGTTGCCTCGTCCTTCTCGGTCGTCGCATTCTCCCTTGCTCTTACTGTCTTAGTCTTGCATCATAGGTAGTGACGACCCGACTATCAGGATGAGGAAATAGCAGGCTTTCAAGATAACGGAAAACGAGGTCACTGCGACCCCGAGAGACAGCGTCACTGCAGAGTCCGGTAGAACCATAGAGAGACCACACGATCGGCGATGAGTGGTCTCATCCTTGTAAACAAGACGTAAATGTAGTTCTTTAGAAGACCTCTCAGGAAGAATGAAAGTCACAGAGTATCAAAACTAAAATTGGGTCCCTTAGACTTTGGTACTATCTGAGCGTTCATATTTGAACTCCAATATCTGGGAATTCGGGGTTGGTAGATGCAGACTATTGGGTTGAGAATGGATAAGCAGTGAGGGCCTGCTGTGCAGTGCGGGAAGCTATGTCCAGTCTCCTGGGATAGACCACGATGGAAAAGAATAGTTTTTTAAAAAGAGAGTGTGTGTGTGTAATTAAGTCCTTCTGCTGCACAGCAGAAGTTAGTGTACATCGTGATACTTTGATTTAAAAATGTATGTGTATAATGAAAGTTCAAGATTTGAGGAAGGTGAAGTACATATTTGTTAGTATTAATTCCATTAAGCCAATAAATAGCTGAAGAATGTATCTCTCACGTTTGGATCTGCAGGATCCCCTTTGGAAAGTTCGCCGTAGTCAGAAGCTAGACATGTCTGCGCGGCTGGAGCTGCAGTCTGCTCTCGAGGCGGAGATCCGGGCCAAGCAGCTCGTCCAGGAGGAGCTGAGGAAGGTCAAGGACATGAATCTCTCCTTCGAAAGGTGCTCAGGGACCTTTTCCGGCACCTGCTAGGTGCTCGCTTAGAACCGGGAGGGCGGAAGTGAGTGCACGTCGCCTCCGGGCCACGCCTCGTGTTGCAGGGAGGTGACGAGAGCGTATGAGTCCGTAGTTTGCGTGCCTGCGTCTCTGCCTGTGATGGGGGTGCTGGTACTCACCCCCCCCCCATGCTAGGTGACAGGTATGTGGCCACGTGTCCTGTGAGCTCGCTCTTCCCTTTAGAGCTGCGTGAGGTACACTGCCAGCAGCCACGACTTTGAAAGTCCACGCTCGCTTATGATTCTGAAACACACGTGCTCTCTGGAGCCTCGCCAGGGCTGACCGCCGCGGGCGGGTTCATGGGTCTCTGTTGGCATCTGCCGCATGCCCACCCTGTCCTAGCGCTTTTCTGGCACCTGGGACAACTCTGTCCTCATGTCTCGACACCTTCTGAACCAGCACATAGATGACCTGGGCTCCGTGCACTTAAAGCTGTCTGTTTTTTGTCTTAGCAAACTAAAGGATTCTGAAGCCAAAAATAGAGAATTATTAGAAGAAATGGAAATTTTGAAGAAGAAGATGGAAGAAAAATTTAGAACAGATGCTGGTAATTTAGAATCAAGCTTCTGAATTGCTTAAGTCTTTTTTAATGTGATGGTTTTATTTTAGCTTTAATTTTTTTTTTAGGTTTAATAGTTTTTAGTTATGTAAAGAAAAGACTTACAATAATTCCAAAGCCCAAATTCTGAAGTAGAGTACGTTCCCCAAAGGTAACCACGGTTTTGGGCTCGTCTTCCTTTGTTTCCTCTTTAAAATATAAAGCACATACCTGCTTGTGCACAGTTAGACATTTGCGGGTTGTCCTCATCCCCCGAGATTTTGCAGAGCGAAGCCAGAGCACGAGGCTGGGCCCCGGCCCTTGGCAGCCGTGCAGGCACTGCCGGCATTGGGCTGTCTGGTCTCTTGCTGTTGCAGCACTGCAGTGAGCAGCCATGTGCCTAGCAGCTCCCATTTCTCTGCAGGTATTTTGGGATCGACTTCCCACTGTGGGATTGCCGGTCAAAGGGTAAGCCTGGACGCTCAGGCTAAACATTGCTGGATTCTGCTCCGAGGCCGTGGGTGTATCCCCACCCAGTACAGGCGAGGCTCCTGCCCTACAGCCTCACCCGCAGAGCAGGATTTCACGCCACTGGCTGCAAAGTAGCATCACATTGGCACTTTTGTTTATCGTGCACAAGACTGTACATCCTTTCATATATTCGAAGGCTATTTGTATTTCTTATTCTGTGGTTCATGTATTTGTATCTTCTGCCCATTTTTAAAAATTCAAGTTATGGCCTTAATTTTTAGAAGCTTTTTGTATATTGAGGACTGGAGCCTTTGGTTTGTGACAGACGTTGCAAGTATTTTCCTAGTATATCTTTCATCTTTTTACCTTGCTTGTGATGTTCTCCCTGCCAAGCACAAGGCAATTATTTTTTCAATTTTTAAATTCTTTTTACTTTTTAAGGGCACACCTGTGGCATATGGAAGTTCCCGGGCTAGGGGCCAGCCTCCGTCACAGCCATAGCAACACCAGATCCGAGCTGCGTCTGTGACCTACACTTGAGCTGCAGCAGCACCAGATCCTCAACCCACTGAGCGAGGCCAGGGATCAGACCTGCCTCCTCATGGACACTAGTTGGGCTCTTAACCTGCCAGGCCACAACAGGAACTCCCTGTTTGTTAAGTTTTTGTGTGTCAAAATTACCAGTTTTCCCTCTTTTGAATCATGGGTATTCCGCAGTCCCGTTATTTGAGTAATTCGCCTTTTCTTCTAATACTGGGTGGTTTCATTTTTAAAATTGAGATTACTGATCCGGTTGGAATTTACCGGGATGTGCGGTTTGAGGCACGGACCTGTTTTGTCGTTTTCCTGTGGCTAATGGGTTGTCCAGTACCAGCTATTAAAAAGTCTCTCGGAGTTCCCGTCATGGCGCAGTGGCTAACGAATCCGACTAGGAACCATGAGGTTGCGGGTTCGATCCCTGGCCTTGCTCAGTGGGTTAACGATCCGGCGTTGCTGTGAGCTGTGGTGTGGGTCAAAGACACGGCTCGGATCCCGAGCTGCTGTGGCTGTGGTGTAGGCCGGCGGCTACAGCTCCAATTAGACCCCTAGCCTGGGAACCTCCATATGCCGCGGGAGCGGCCCAATGAAATAGCAAAAAGACAAAAAAAAAAAATAAAATAAAATAAATTTAAAAAAAAAATAAAAAAATAAAAAAGTCTCTCGCTGCTGATTTCAGATGGGACTCTTACGTAGAGAGGTCACCAGGGGCCCAGGGCGGGGTTCTGGTTTCCGCCCTGTCGCTGCTCACAGGCAGGAGCCACCTGGTCCTAATTGGAGAGCCTTTCCTACCTGGCGGCTCTAGCTCAGAGAGTGCCACCCTGGTGTCCTTGGTCACGCTCCCAAGCGTCCAGGCCTGCGGGACCTAAAGGTGTTTTTACTGGAATGACACCAGATAGTCCGTTGCCTTATGGAGAAGTGATGTTTTAGTAACACTGAGTCTTCCCGTCTAAGCGGGAGAGTCAGTCTTAAATTTTTACCTTGACTAGCCTTGTTTTTCTCATAGGACTCAAACTTCCAGATTTCCAGGATTCCATTTTTGAATATTTCAACACTGCACCTCTTGCACATGATCTGACGTTTAGAGTAAGTAATTTTTTTTTTAAGTGCAAATGATGCTAAGTTACAAATAGTATATGAGATTTGACTCCCTGTGGGGCCCCAAACTCACCAGTAAATTGACATCTGATAGTTTATGACCCCGTGATTGGCCTGGGATGCTCAACATATAAGGTTAGAGACAGTTTTAAGGTGTCTGAAACGTTCCCAGAGCAGCTTCCTCGGGTGAGGTGGATGTTGACAGGGCGCTTGGCATCCTCGGAAGAAAAACCCACACTGACCTCTGGCTGAGTGCCGGGAAGGCCAGGCAGCATTTTAAGTACCAATTCCCCCAGTGCGGCAAGTGCAGAGTCGGCGGGCTCACTGCGGGCGGAGAAGGCGCTTTGGGCGAGCGGCCCGGCCCGGCTGACCCCCACAGGGGTGCCCCGGAGCGGCCCCCACAGGGAGCGGCTGCTGAGCCGCGGGAGTCCCGCCCCGCCGGCCGCTGAGCTTCCTCACGACTCTCCTGGAGGCAGTGCGTCTTTTCTAGACGGTAGGGATGGACCCTTACGAGCAGCCCCCTGGAGGCACATCTCATCAGCCGGACTTCTGGTGTGGTCGTCATTGCTTTTGCTGGTTTCTAACTTTCTTTTCAAAAATTTTAAACCTGCAGGAAGGTTGAAAAAATAGTACAGGGAGCACATGTGTCTCTGAGCTGGCGCTTGGCTGCATCTGCGTCCTCTCTCCGCGTGCACACGCCTCCCTCCTCCCGAGCCATGTGACCCGTGCACGCCCGACGCACCCCCTCCTCCCGAGGTCACGGCGCGGGTACTTGCCGCGTGTCCTCAGTCACTTTTAGGCTGGAGCGGCCGCCTTGTCTTTTCGCCCCTTGTTACGCGTCGATGTTTTGGGGTGTCCAGACCCGTTGTCTTGGAGCACACCCTCTGCTCTTGTCTTGCTTAGATGTGGGTTGAACGTTTCGGCGTGCCCAGGAGCCGGTGTGTCCTTGCCGCGAGCAGAGGCCAGCTGCCCCGCACCGGGGAGGCTGAGCTGCTGTTTATGTCACGGGAGTGGAGTCGATGTAGCACCCTGTGTTCGTGTCTGGTGTTCAGGAAAGTCATTCCGTTAGACGTTTACACACACGTCGTCTTTTTTGTATTCTCTTCCATCATGGCTTGTTACTGGATGTTAACTATATTTCCCTCTGCTGTGCAGTAGGAGCTTGTTGTTTGTCCATTTTTATCTGGCTGACAGTTTACGTCTGCTCACCCCAGACTCCCAGGCCGCCCGTCCCACTGCCCCTTGGCAGCCACAGCTCTTGTTTTCTAGTCCGTGAGTCTGTTTGTGGGTGAGTTCATTTCTGTCATATTTTAGATTCCACATGCAAGCGATGTCCTACTTGACTTAGCAGGATCATCTCTTGAGGGCTTCCAGCCAGGAGACTCATCTTCTGTTAAGCTTATTGTTTATGCCTGAAATGTTTGCCACAGTGAATCTGGGTGTTGCTGTCATGGCTCAGTGGAAACGAACCCAACTAGTATCCATGAGGACGCATGTTCAATCCCTGGCTTTGCTCAGTGGGTTAAGGATCCGGCGTTGCCCTGAGCTGTTGTGGTGAAGGTCGCAGGCATGGCTTGGATCTGGCGTTGCTGTGGTTGTGGTGCAGGCCGGCGGCTACAGCTCTGATTTGAACTTCCATATGCCCTTAAAAAAAAAAAAAACAACTGTGTATTTTATGCCAGTTTTAACTGGGTGGGAATGATGGTTCTGTCCCTCCTGTCTGTCCCTGCTGAGGACTCCGGCTTCTCCAGGTCCTCTGCCAGCCTCTTGGAAGGAGCAGGTCCCCTCCCCGCCGCCCCCTCGCCCACCCGAAGTCAACTGAGCAGCACTGAGTGTGGGCCTCTCCTCCTCCGCAGTTTGCATCCTTCTGACTAATGCACCAGCCCAGGGAAACGGTGGGGGGCTGTTCCGTGGCTGAAATTAAATTACATCGCTTAACATACCTAATTTATGGAAGAAACCTGCTTCCACGTGTAGGTCATTGCTCTGGCTGTCCCTCGTGAGTTTGCTCACAAATTCAGACACTGCCGTACACAGTTGTGCATGTGTTTTTGTGTATGAGCTGCCTTCCCATCTGAATTTGGCTCCTTACACAGCAGCCTAATTAATTCTGGCTGTTGGAGAGCGTTTCTGTGGTCTGGTTCACTGGGGTTTCCATAAGGAACCCAAGGTACAGCTTTAAGCTGCTCGTGTAGATGCCTGCCAGCTCCCTCTGTGCCAGCGTGCCCTCCCCCCGGCTCCCGCTCCCCACACGGACACGAACTCTGCATCTGTGCATAGTAATTGCTGGAAACGTTCGGTTCGGGAACCTTAGGAACGTGAGTCACTTTTAGGTGGTTTTAGAACGCAGCTTTAGAAGTTCCTGTCCTGGCGCAGCAGAAACAAATCCGACTAGGAACCATGAGGTTGCAGGTTCAATCCCTGGCCTTGCTCAGTGAGTTAAGGATCCTGCGAAGCCATGATCTGTGGTGTAGGTCGCAGACGCAGCTTGGATTCCGTGTCGCTGTGGCTGTGGTGTAGGCCCCAGCTGGAGCTCCGATTCAACCCCTAGCCTGGGAGCCTCTCTACGACGCGGAGGCAGCCCTAAAAAGCAAAAAAAAAAAAAAAAAAAAATGCAGCTTTAGATTCAATTGCAAATTGTGAGATCAATTTGGGAATCTTGAATTATTAGAATAAAACATTGTTTCCCTGTGTAATAAAACTTACAGGGAAATTCCTGCTTTATGGGTCCACAGACCCTTTTTTGATACTGGACCTCTTCCTGACCCTGAAATGAGCTTGTGAATGTTTGGCTCCCTTATTTGAGGGCTCCCGGGCACAGAGCCGTCACTTGTGAATGACGATGGAGGGTTGGCCATCTCCGGTTCCTGCCCTTTAAACGTCTGGGTGTGACTGCGACTGGTCAGACTCTGCCCTCCACGCAGTTACCACCCCAGACTGCAGAGCTCAGGCCAGCTGCGAGTGAGGTGGGTCCAGGACCAGATGTCACAGGCCTGAGACCTGTGCTGGGACCTCAGGTCTCCAGCGAAGGCACTTTCGAGACGAAGAGCACGTAGCTGGAGTCCCAGTGCTGCAGGATATGGGGTCTTTCTTTCCCACCGTGTTTCTTCATTTTCACAGGCCAGCTCAGCTAGTGAGCAGGAAACACAAGCCGCAAAGCCAGAGGCGATGCCCCCAAGCTCTGTGGCCGCGAGCACAGAACAGCAGGAGGTAAGAGTGTTGCCCCATGGATGCCCCAGAAGCCCTGGGGGTCTGCCCCCCGTCCCCCGAGGCCCAGGGCCCAGAGGGAAGGTGCTCTGATGCTCAGAGCTGTAGCTCGGAGCCCCGCATGTCATCAGAGTGGCTGCCAGTGCCCCAGCCAGCTGAGGCCCGCTTGCCAGGTGTCTCAGCCACGTAGTAACTTGGAAGCGCAGAACCGTTGGTGACGGACCAGCTCTGGGGGAGATGGTTCCCAACAGGGTCTGACACCTGGGAGCTGCACTGCGCTAGGCCACTGCTCATCTGTCCCCACCTGTCCCCCAGGACGTGGCTCGGGCCCCTCAGAGGCCACCCACCGTGTCGCTGCCCAGCACTCAGGCCCTCGCTCTGGCTGGACCAAAGGTAGGGGCCTTGCTCTTCCCCACGGGGCTTCTCAGTGTGAGGCGACTTGCCTGGAAGCAAGATGGACTTCCTGTTTCCACGTACGTGGGAACGTTTTATTATGAATGGTGTGTGATCCGGAAAGGGCCAGGACCCTGGGCTTTCTTAATGAAACTAATGTCCCATCAGTGCATTTTAATTGGGAAACGTCAGGAGTGGGCCCGGCCCCCTTTCTCCCCCAACGCCGCGCGCCCTCCTCCGGTGGTAGCCACTCTGCGTCTGTCAAGTCCTGTCTCCACCTGCGTTGCCTTTTATCCGGCTGCGCCTCGAGCCTTGGGGACCACGTGGTTTACGGGAGGCTGTTTCTCAGCCTGACGGGATTGTGCCAAACGTGCAGCCTCGTACCTGGTCTGGTTACCTTGGAGGCCAGGCCCCTCTCTGCAGGTTCAGCGTAGGTCACAGCCTTCCAGGTGTGACGAGGCCCTGGCTTTCAGGCTTAGCAAGCGGGTGGCCGTGCATAACGGACAGTTGCTTTTCGTTCACGTAGACGTGGCCTCTTTGAAGTCATTGACCGTAGGCAGCCGTGCCAGCTGGGGACAAGGACTCGATTTTGAGACCAGCTAATGACTGTGGCCTCAGGGATCAGTCAGCTCGGGATTTTGCGGGGGGCCCTCCTTTTCTGCTTGTCCACGGCCCGGTGTCCTGACATGCCCTGGGAATCTGTTCTTTTGCTGCCCGGAGCCTTAGGAACGCCGTGCGGCGTAGCCTGTGGCCTGCATCTCCGCTCGCTCTCGACGTTGTCCTGGGGCTGTTCTCCCGTCAAGGGACGGCGGGTCTTCCCAGACTCTTGCTGTGAGGAGCGGCTGCTGTGGGCTCAGGCTCCGTGGGGGCGGTGTCGGCGCTGCTCCGGGCCAGCCCCACGGCGAACACGCGCGGTTCAGCATCCCGGGGTCGGGGCCTTGGGCGCTGGAGGACGGCCGCTCGTCCGCTTCCCCCGTGCCTCTTGCAACTCGATGTTCTCCCTGCAGCCGAAAGCACACCAGTTCAGCATCAAGTCCTTCTCCAGCCCCACTCAGTGCAGCCACTGCACCTCCCTGATGGTGGGGCTGATCCGCCAGGGCTACGCCTGTGACGGTGAGTGCAGCGGCCCGGCCTGCCGTCCCCGGTGGCGGAGGGCAGGTGCTCGTCTCTGGCTTCGTTAACGCATAGTGAAGGTTTGGGAGTTGAAGTCCTGCTGCAGCGGGGCGATGCACTGCAATGGGGTGACCGGCTTATCTCTTGGTACCTGTTGCGTGATGTCCAGCAGATCCTGTCGTGGCGCAGCAGACACAAACCTGTCTGGGACCCGTGAGGACTCGGGTTCGATCCCTGGCCCTGCTCAGTGGGTTAAGGATCCGGCGTTGCTGTGAGCTGTGGTGTGGGTCACAGACACGGCTGGGATCCTGAGTTGCTGTGGCTCTGGCGTAGGCAGGTGGCCACAGCTCTGATTGGACCCCTAGCCCGGGAACCTCCACATGCCGTGCGTCTGGCCCTAAAAAGACCAAAAAAAAAAAAAAAAAAAAAGGATGTCCAGGGTTCTTCTCCAAAATGAGGAGAAGCAGAGAGAAGTGCGAAGAACGAAGATCGAGGTCATTGAGCGCTGAGCGCCGCGGTTTGGTGGCTCTTCCTCTAACTGCATCGTCAGCCTCCACACCAGGCCCTGCATGCACGCTGGGTGACAGCGCCTGAGCAGGGGCTGTGGGTGGCCAGCTGGGGTCACACGTGGGAAGTGATGTGCCGGGGGCTGGAGCTGGTGGATCCCCAGCCGTGGTCAGCGGGTGCCAGTAGGAGTGTGAATTTACTTGATGCCAGAGTCCCTGAGTGTTTGTTCTAAAAACTTGACCTTTGGGTGGCTAGAGAGTTGCTGTGGCACGTGCGAATCACCAGGTGGCTTCCTGGGGCCACACTCGTTCGTGGCAGCGGCTGCTTTGGGGCCGCAGGTTCTGATGGCTCTTTGCACTTTTGCAGTGTGCTCGTTCGCCTGCCACGTGTCCTGCAGAGACAGCGCTCCCCAGGTGTGCCCCATCCCCCCCGAGCAGTCCAAGCGGCCCCTGGGCGTGGACGTGCAGAGGGGCATAGGGACGGCCTACAAGGGCTACGTGAAGGTAGGAGGGCGGGGCACCCAGCCTCGTGGCCCACGGCCGCACCCAGCTGCTCTCGAAGCCGGTCCCTCTGCCGAGTGACGTGACCCCCATGCGGGTCTGGGAACCCTCCCCTCCTGGGACGCGGGGTCGGGCCCCGGGGTCCTGAGGACCCTGCAGAAGCACACTCAGAGTTGTCCGGGGCCCCTCGTCCCCACCTCCTGGCTGGCGTGCTGCACGACAGGGTTTGAAGCCAAGCGCTGTTGGAAGGTGCTGTGCCCGCACCACATTCCACGGGCCTCCACGTCTGGTGGGACTCACCTCTTGGCTACGTGGCCCTCCTTTCTCCTGCGTCACCTTCTGTCATGGGTGGAACCCTCCCCAGCGGTGCCCTGGGCCAGCTGGGCAGCAGCTAGCAGGGCACCGTGGGCATGGCAGCTGCTCTGAGAAGTCTCCCCGGCCCGCAGCCTCCACTGCCCACTCCCGGATGGGATGTGCTGGCCCCTCAGCCCAGTGGGACACTGTCGTTTAATCTGCAGGTCCCCAAGCCGACCGGGGTGAAGAAGGGCTGGCAGCGGGCCTACGCGGTGGTCTGTGACTGCAAGCTGTTTCTCTACGACCTGCCCGAGGGAAAGTCCACACAGCCTGGCGTCGTGGCCAGTCAGGTCTTGGATCTCAGGTTGGTGTTGGGGGCAGCCTGCCCGTGTTCTCAGCCCTCCGTACCCTCCCTTCTGTAGTTAGTGCGAGGCTCCAGAAACGGGTGCATGCCAGACGCGTTCCTGCTGTGCGCCTTCTTGCCCTGAGAGAATTGCCAGGCGGGCCTCTGATGAGCAGACCGCCTCTGTGCCCCCGATGGAGCTAGAGCCCTCCTCTTTGTGTGGCTGTGGAGTCTGCCGAGTGCCAGCGCCCTGGGCTCTCGCTCCTCGCGGCAGGCGTCTTCCTTCCACCCACCCTCCCCGCCCCTTGTCCCTTGTCTGCGGTTCATGTCCCTGAGACGGGGCGTCATTCGGTCAGCAGGCCGGTGGGACGATCACGTAAGAACAAGGGCGTGCTTAGCACAGAGCCTGGCGTGCAGAGCTAGTGCTCCTGCCACGTCCCCCTCTGAGTGTGCGGTGCCCGTCCCTCTGTCACCCGCCCCCAGGGCCCCACAGTATGGTGCCAGCCCTGGCCTGGAGCCTCGGTGTCCAGCAGTTTCTTGGGGGAGCCCGAGGGCAGCTACAAGAACAAAGGTGTGGCAGAGGCACCGCAGGCGGTTTCCACTCTGCACGTCCCGGCCGTCGGGGCGGAGGGGAGGCTAGGATTTGGCGGGGGGCCCAGGCCACCCCACTCGCCCCCCGCACACGGGTGCCAGGGCGTTGCAGAGCCGGGCTCAGAGCCACTTGGAGGTGATTCCATGATTATCTGAGCACATCGTTACCCTCTTTATAGCCAAGCAGAGGCCAGGTCAGTGCTGTGTTTGCTGTGACTCGGGGACAGGCTGGCGGAACAGAGCAGGGGGACCCACCGGGGTGGAGTTTACTCTCCCGCAGCCCTCGTCCCTGAAACGCACGCGGGGTCCCCGAGTCTTCCGCGTGTGGGCTCCGTCAGCGCAAGGGTCTGCTCATCCAGCCGGACGCGAGGAGCCTCCCTTTTATTCTGGGGAACAGTCTCGAGAGCTCCTTCCTCGTGGGACTTGCGGGGGTTTGGCGGGGGACGGGCGCCCGTGGGCAGGTCGCTGAGTGTCGTGTTTCCTACCAGAGATGAAGAGTTCTCTGTGAGCTCAGTCCTGGCCTCAGACGTCATACACGCGTCGCGCCGAGATATTCCGTGTATATTCAGGGTATGTGGCTTTGGTTTTCTTCTCTTTCTGGAGGCATTTCATTAATCATTAAAAAAGCAAACAGACGGTTAAAATAAAACGAGGGTGGTGAGCGCGTCCTCGTGCCGTAGCAAGGGGCCCGCGCGCCGCCGCCGCCTCTGCCCGGCCGCTCTGACGCCCTCCCGGGCACACGCGGGGCCCGCCGGCCGCTGCGCCCCCTGCCCCTTGGCGGGGGGGCGTCCAGAGTCCCTGCTGCTGGGCGCAGTCGGCTGTCGGCTGTCGGCTGTGGATGAGACGCCCCCCGCAGCCTCCCTCCCGAGGACTGACTGACTGAGCTGCAGAGCCCCCCGCTGAGGTAGTGATAGTCTGTGGCGTTAGGAAGTTTCTAGAAGGTTGTGGATCCTCTTCCACTGGGAAGCTTTTAAGTCCAGTGAATTTTGCTTGACCCCGAAATGAAGTCTGTGAATCATTTTCTGTGAAATCGCGTCTCTGTTGAGAAACTGCCTCCGTGTATGATGCAGAAAATTGCCGTCGTTGGCGGCCTGGAGGAGCGTGTCGTAGCAACTCAAGCTTCCGGGCTTCCTGCTGAGTGTTAGGGGCCAGGCCCGGGGGGGTGTTGGGCTGAGACCCGTTTTCCCTGGACGTGTGCTGAGCATGTTCCTCAGCTGTAGCAAGAGCAGTCGAGGAGGCGCTTTGGCAGCGAGCAGTTACGCCACCGTTTTGGCAGGAGCAGAGGTAGCGGCAGGCCGACGGGGCCAGGATGCGGGCAGCGGCCTCCTGTCCGCGCCTCTCCGGCCGCCGGCGCCGTCGGGTGGTGTGTTTGGTTGTCTGACGGCTCTTCTTTGTTTTGTTTTCTGTCGTGAAGGTGACGGCCTCTCTCTTAGGTACACCTTCTAAGACCAGCTCACTGCTCATTCTGACAGAAAATGAGAACGAGAAGAGGAAGTGGGTTGGGATTCTGGAAGGCCTGCAGTCCATCCTGCAGAAGAACCGCCTGAGGAGCCAGGTGGTGCACTCCCCCCAGGAGGCCTACGACAGCTCCCTGCCCCTCATCAAGGCCGTCCTCGCCGCCGCCATCCTGGGTGCGTGTCCGGGCCGGGAGGCCGCGCGCTGCGGGTGGAGAGGCTCACGGGGCCGTGACACCGAGTCCGCCGTCGGGGCATCTGCTCAGTTCTAGCCCTTGTGCTGTCTTGCGTTCGCAGACGCGGACAGGATTGCCGTTGGCCTGGAAGAAGGGCTCTACGTCGTGGAGGTGACCCGCGATGGTGAGGAGCGCGGCCCTCGGGCGTCTTTCGGGGCCGGTGGTAGGGACTTGTAAGGGTCGGTGAAGCCCTGGACGTGTCCGTTGAGTCAGGGCATCCGAGAGCTTCCTGAGGAAGAGGAAAGGCAGGCGGCTGAGCAGAGCCTACCCTCCACTGGAGGCAGGGGGTCCAAGCGCCACCCGCCCCTCCGAGGGCAGGCCCCACCGGCAGCCGGCGACTGCTTGCAAGTCCTCAGGAGAGGACCGAGTCGGGACGCGGGCGGGGAGGAGGTCCCCGAAGAAGCAGCCTGTCCTTAATTTCTGGCGGCACCGAGGTCTTACCGAAGCGTGCTACCTTTGCTTCAGATTTTGACCTTTTGTTCTCAGCAAGAAAAGGCACGAACACCCCTGTGTCCCCCTCCAGTGCTCTGGGCCCGGCTCTGGGAGCCTCCCCGGGAGCAGGGAGCCACCCTGGGTGGCGGTAGTCCCTGGCAAGCCTGGGTGTGGGCCGTGGCGCGTGGAAGAAGGGAGAAGATGCGTGGCCTGGGGGTGGTGGCTGCCGGCTCAGGCTGCTCATGCCTTGGGATCCAGACTGAGGGCTCTGACTCAGCCCTGAGTTGAGGTCCTGGTCCGGCTGGTCTGGGTTGGTCTGGGGGCCCAGTGAGGCGGGTTTATCTGAGGATCTGGTGAGGGTGGGGAGAGCGCTCTGTTTTCTAGATGCAGCCTGAGGTTCTTGGGTTCAGGGGTGAGCTGGAAGGGGGTCCAGGTTCCCCTCAGGCCCTCGCTGCTCTCCTGGCCGGGGCCCTGGGCCCAGGGGTGTGGGATGAGGAGGGGTTCCTGGCGGCCGCGGGCGCGAGGCCCTCGCTCTCCGCCTCACGCCCCCGCCCCGGCCCGCAGTGATCGTCCGAGTGGCTGACTACAAGAAGGTGTACCAGATCGAGCTTGCTCCCAAAGAGAAGGTCGCCGCCCTCCTCTGCGGCCGGAACCACCACGTCCACCTCTGTCCGTGGTCCTCCTTTGACGGGGCGGAAGGCACCGTTGACATCAAGCTCCCGGAGACCAAAGGCTGCCAGCTCATCGCGACCGGGGCGCCCAAGAAGAGCTCCCCCACCTGCCTGTTTGTGGCAGTGAAGCGGCTGGTCCTTTGCTATGAGATGCAGAGAACTAAGCCTTTCCACAGGAAGCTCAGCGAGCTTGCGGCCCCCGGCCCTGTGCAGTGGATGGCCGTGCTCAAGGACAAGCTCTGTGTTGGCTACCCTTCTGGGTTCTCCCTGTTGAGCCCCCAGGGAGAGGGGCAGGCTCTAAACCTGGTAAATCCCAATGACCCCTCGCTTACGTTCCTCTCACAGCAGTCTTTTGATGCCCTCTGTGCTGTGGAGCTCCAAAGTGAGGAGTACCTGCTTTGCTTCAGCCACATGGGACTGTACGTGGACCCACAAGGTCGGAGGTCACGCATGCAGGAGCTCATGTGGCCTGCGGCACCTGTCGCCTGTAGTATGTATATGTTTTCTGTCGCCATCCCCTTGTTGCCGCTTCCACCTCGACGGTCGGCATGTGTCCTATTTGCTTTGGTTCGTCTCCCAGTTCCCTTAGCTGAGCGGTCAGAGGGGAGCAGGGGGCGGCCACGCCTGCCACCAGCCCGCCACCAGCCCGGGGCAGGCTTGCAGGCGGCCCTGCCCGCCCTCTCTGCCCAGGGGGGCCGTGCGGCCTTCCAGGGCCCTCCCGGCTCGGTGGCCAGCCGCCCGCCTCGGGCACGAGGAAGGGAGGACCCGTGCTTGGTTTCCTTTTGAAAAGCCCTTCCTGCTGACGCGCAAGTTCACGGGTCATGAAAACCAGCCGAAGGTTTGTGATGGCCAGGAAACAGCTCTGATGTCCAGGTTGGGGTCCTCTCGGGACAGACGTTTTTCCGAGCGGTAGGAGCTGTCCCGGGAAACAGCTCTTGCTTAACCTGCGTGAGTGAGGGCGCAGGGCCCGCAAGCCTGGTGAGCGAGGCCCTTGGAGACCGGGCTCCACGGGGGGCTCTTCCTGCCCGGCCTGCGCTCTCATCACTTTTTAAAGAGCCCAGACCTCGGGTTCTGCCTTCTCGACGTCGCAGGTTCGATCCGCAGTGTCACACCAGAGGTCCCAGGGAAGCAGGCCAGCCACCGGGCCCACGTCCGAGCTGTCAGGACACGGGTCACGGGGGTGGGAGGGGTTGCCGTGTTTCTCTTTAACCATATAAAGGTGCAGTCTCGTGTCCCCCTGCGTTGCCAGCTTCTCCAATCTGGCAGAGCACCCAGGGCGTTGGGAACTGAGGCGCCCTGAGATGAGCAGCCTTCACCCGGCGGAGGCTCGCTGGCTGGCCCTCAGCCGGGGCCCAGGGTGCAGGAGAGGTGTGGCCGTGGCCGCAAAGCTGTGTGGTCTTTTCCTCTAGAACTCTCTCTCTCTCTCTCGTTTTGAGAAGTTTGACGTGGAATAGGATGTGGGTCCTAAACAAAGGCCACGGGCACAGTCTCGGCCGTGAGTCCCGCAGGCAGGCACACCTCGGGGTCTGAGTTCACGTCCAAGGCCGGTTCTTTCCCCACCTTCCTGCTCTTTTTTGCCTTCGTGCACAGTGCAGACACCAGGTCAGTTTTAGAACTGGCAAAAATTAATTCCGGATGGAGAACTCAAAGTGTCCCCCAGGAGGACACTGAGGGCCCCAAGGTGAGCTCCCTGCACAGTCAGGCAGCAGAGGCTGGATTCAGACTCCGTGGCCTGTGCCCTTCCCACGGATGCTTGCTTTTTGGTTGAAGTTTTTCTTGGGTCGGGACACTTCAGTTCCTCTCTTTACCGTCATGTTGTAGCCCTGCGTGGAAGCCCCACAGGCTCAGAAGTGACAGGAGCAGACCCAGACCCCGGGGGGCGGGGTCCTCTGAGTTACTTCAGGGCCGTGTGGCGCTCAAAAAGAAGGCCTCCTGGATTGTCTGAAATGTCACCTCTGGGACACTTTGGTGACGGTTCCAGCACCTTTTGTCTTATTTCTTAAACCCTGTTGTATTTTCTGTTTTGCATTCAAAAGAACGGGTATGGTTGAGAGGCCCACTTGGAAGCTGTGATAGCCACACAGCAGAAGCTTTTCACAAATTCATCTTCAGTTAGTTAAGTGTGATGTGAGAAAGATAACTTTTAACCCTGGAAGGTAGAAGGGCCAGGGACCAGGCCTGAGCTAGAGCTGTGTGGCAGCCGTCGGTGTGCTGGGACCTCGCCTCAACATCCCCTGGGTGGGAGACTGGGCCGGGGGGGGGGGGGGGGGAAGCACCCACTGCTGCTTCCTCTCGGCTGGTTCCCATACGTCTTAGCACAGTTCCAAGGCCGGATGGGCTGGCACGTGCCCCCGGGAGGGTTTTCCGTCACAGGCAGACAGCGTGCTGTCATTTAGCGGGAGAGGGACAGACGCAGCAACTCCCAAGGTCGGCGCGGAGACTCTTGTCGCTGGCGTGTGTGTTCAGACCAGACCGCCGGGAGGACGCCTGAAACACCTTCTGAGACAGCCCGTGTACCCGCCCAGAGCTCAGCAGTATTCTGTGTGGAGGTTTTAAATATTTACCCAGAAATCTGCCTTTTTGGCATCTCTTAAAAAAAGGAGTTTGTGGAGTTTCCTGGTAGCCTAGTGGTTAAGGACTTGGCATTGTCACTGCTGTGGCACAGGTTCAGTCCCTGGCCCAGGAACTTCCACTTGCTGTGGGCATAGCCAGGAAAAAAAAATTAAAAGGGTAGTTCCCGTTGTGGCTCAGAGGTAAAGAACCCGACTAGTATCCACGAGGATGTGGGTTCAATCCCTGGCCTCGCTCAGTGGGTTTAGGACCAGTGTTGCTGTGAGCTGTGATGTAGGTCACAGATGTGGCTCTAGTGTAGGCTGGCAGCTGCAGCTCCAATTCCACCCCTAGCCTGGAAACCTCCATGTGCCGCAGGTGTGGCTGTAAAAAGAAACAACAGCAAAGATTTGCATTAAAGAACAGAGCTTTGGGCCCCTGCCTGAATTTCAGATGTATTGAGACGGAAGTAATAATAAGCTTTGCGGTAATTGTGTACGAAAGGGAACTGGCAGAGCTGACTTTTTACCAGTGTCTTGGGCACCTGTGCGGGGCGGACCCGCTGCTGTTTAGTCTCGGCAGCGGGGCGAAGCACCGGAGCTGGTGGTCTGTGCAAACCCCGAGGTGAAGGTTCCCTCGAGTGGGGCCGTGTGCCCCTGGGGGACGCCGCCCGGCTCACCCTCGCTCCATCTGCGCCAGGTTGCAGCCCCTCGCACGTGACGGTGTACAGCGACTACGGCGTGGACGTCTTCGATGCGCGCTCCATGGAGTGGGTGCAGACCATCGGCCTGCGCAGGGTAAGCCCCGCCCCGGCCCTGGCCCCGCCCCCGGCCCTGGCCCCGCCCCCCACGCAGCCACCGGCGCCCTTTTTCCCCCAGATCCGGCCGCTGAACTCGGAGGGCAGCCTCAACCTCCTCAACTGCGAGCCTCCCCGCCTCATCTACTTCAAGAGCAAGTTCGCGGGTGAGCCGTCTGTCCCGGGAGCGGAGGGCAGGGGAGGGAAAGGCAGGCCCCGCTGCGGCCGCAGAGCCACGGGCTCTCCTCGTTCCTGCAGGGCCGGCCCTCAACGTGCCCGACACCTCTGACAACAGCAAGAAGCAGATGCTTCGCACCAGGAGCAAGAGGCGGTTTGTCTTCAAGGTGCCGGAGGAGGAGCGGCTGCAGCAGCGGCGGTAAGAGCCTTCGGGGAGGGCCGGGGGCGCCCGCGCCTTCGCAGGTGCTCCCCGCCCTCATGGGCTTTCCCTCCGCAGAGAGATGCTCAGAGACCCGGAGCTGAGGTCGCGGATGATCTCCAACCCCACCAACTTCAATCACGTGGCCCACATGGGCCCCGGCGACGGCATGCAGGTGCTCATGGACCTGCCTCTGGTGAGCGCCCGGGGCGCCCTGTCCTCCTCCGTGCCCCCGCCTCGCCCTCCTGCAGCTCCTGGGAGCTACGAGTGCCGGGCCTTTGGCTTTGGTAGGGGTCTGCCCGTGTCACTGTGTGGGGTTTCCAGAGGACACAGCTCTCCAAAATGATGGCTGAACCATCTTAGTGTGAGCGCCGTGCATACTGGGTTTTCTTTCTCACGTAAAAAGTATGTGTCTGGAGGACTTGACTTGGGCCTAAACCTGTTCTTGCTGATTCCTAGCTCAAAACGGACCTCATGCCACTGTCCTCTCCGGAGGGCCCGCTTTGTTCGTCGAGGCCAGGGCTCTGCACTTGGCCTGCAGGCCGGGTGGGCAGGGGTGGGACGTGCCCTTCCCCGGGGCCACCTGCACTTTCTGCCGAAGCTCCATGCTCACCTGCTGTTCTCTCTGCCCAGAGCGCTGTGCCCCCTTCCCAGGAGGAAAGGCCCGGCCCTGCTCCTGCCAGCCTGTCGCGTCAGCCTCCGCCCAGGAACAAGCCCTACGTCTCCTGGCCCTCATCGGGTACTGAGGGAGCTGGGATGCTGGGACTCTGGGCTTTTGGTTCAGTTCTTACCCCTTACCCCCAGGGTGATGGCTGTCCTTGTTCCGCAGGTGGCTCTGAGCCCGGGGTGGCTGTGCCTCTGAGAAGCATGTCTGATCCCGACCAGGACTTTGACAAGGAGGTAAGAGTCGCCCGATCACGAGGGCCGAGGCCTGGGGTCTGCAGCTCTGCAGGTGGAGGAAACTCGAAGCAGCTCTTCTTGGGAGAAAGATGCCCCCTCCCCAGAGCAGCCACGGCGGCCGGGGAGGCAGCCCTGCGGGAGAAAGGTGGGGAGTGTTGCCTGCAGGTCGTGGCCTCCATGAGCATAAGGCCCCCACAGCCTGATGCCAGGCTGCCTTCCAGGCTCCGTCCCCGAGTCTCCTGCTCCCCTGCCTGTGGGGCAGGGCATCCCCGTGCACAACTGAGAAATGGGCCTTCCTGTGAGAAGTGCCGGTCCTGGCTAGACTTCCTAGGTGGCGGGGACTGTGACACCCCCCAGGCCTCTTCCTTGTGAAGCTGCCTTGCCTGGGACAGCCATTCGTGTCAGGGGTGGGGGCTCTCGGGACACCGCACCTCGGGTGGCAGCATCGTCGTGATCCTTGGGGTGCAGTTCCCTGCGCCTGGCCCCACGTGGGGGTGAGGGAGGCAAGGCGGAGTGGGCACTGGGTCTGTGCCGGGCTGTCCTGTAGCCACGCAGCCTCGGCACGCTCGACGGGGAGGCCCCCTGTCTGGTTGCCCTCCGCCCACCTCTTGAGCCACACTGGGTTTGGCTCCCGCTCGTTCGTAGAAACGCTTTATAAATTGTGGGTATTATCTGTTGCAAAAATACTTTGTTCGTTATCGCCAACTTTTTAATTTTGTCATTAATTTTAAGGGTGTTTTATCATAGAGAAATTTTTAATTTTTATGGTGCCTTGTCCTAATTGAAAAACATCAAGCTAACAAATGCTTTCTTGTAGTCTTTGAGAGCTTGGCAGGGTTCTCAGTTTGTCTTATGTGTGTGTGTGTGGGGGGGTGTTGGGGGAGTGTGGGGGGTGTGAGAGAGAGGTTGTGTGTGTGTGAGTGAGGGAGATAGGCAAGGACCTGGGCTGCTTTTTTTTTTTTTTTTTTTTTGTCTTTTTAGGGCCACACCTGTGGCACATGGAGGTTCCCAGGCTAGGGGTCAAATTGGAGCTACAGCTGCCGGCCTGCACCACAGGATCTGAGCTGTGTCTGTGACCTGCACCACAGCTCACAGCAGCGCCAGATCCTTAACCCACTGAGGGAGGCCAGGGATCGAACCCGCGTCCTCGTGGATCCTGGTCGGGTTGGCTGCTGCTGAGCCACGAAGGGAGCTCCAGGGCTGCTGTTTCTTTCCAAGGTGCTTGGCATGTTGGCCCTGTACCACTTCCCTTCACCTCGAAGTGTTACTTGGTCAGATTCCTTTGTGTGCGTGTTTCTGGTTCCCGACCCTCTTCTGCCCCAGGATGGCCTTTTCCTGTGCCAGTACCACCTCTCACCTGAGAGCCCCAGAAAATCTTTGTTCCCCCTTTTCGAAACAATTTCTTAGCCTCTCCTTCAAATAAAGTTTGAAACCATCTCGTCGACCTTGTGATCGTAAAGTGAAAGCTGGATGGAGCTTTTCGCTGCGCTCGTGTGGCGTTTGTGGGTTGATGGGGGCTGTCCCCCACGTTGGCCGTTTCTGTGTAGGAGCCCCTCTTGATGGCTTTGCTGGCACAGCCTGTGCATGTTTGTGGCTCATAGCTAATCGTTCCAGGGCCCTTGTCGCCTGTTGGGGTGGCTGCTGGGGTCCGCATAAGCCGGGCCCGTTGGAGTGTGTGTTCTCTGGCCCCGGCCGGCCTGAGCTCTGACTGGTTCTCATCCCTTTGGTGGCCTGGGAGTGTTGGCTCTGGCCCTGGGCCGGGGCGGTGTTTCTGTGCGGCCTCTCCGTGTGCTGGCCGGGGCTGGGAACGGGGCACATGTGGACCTGACAGCAGGCCCAGGCCCCTGCCGAGGCCTCCCACGAAGACCGAGGCCCTGCCCGCCCGCTGGGGAGGTGTCCTCCTCCTGGGAAGCAGCTGGGCAGCCTCGTCGCTGAGGAAGGGGTGACGACAGGAATCCGCTTGTGGTGTTTTCCGAAGTGACCTCTGTGGGTTCTTGCTCCAACCTGTGAGTGTTGCGTCCTGAAAGTAAAGCCTCCTTGGCCAGCGTGTGTTCGTCGTGCCTGGGACACTGAGAGGTTCGGCCAGGGGACGTTTGGCGGACAGCTCTTCCGTCCGTGCTGTCAGTGGAGTCGGCCTGTGCCTTCTCTTCGGAGCTGCCCTCGGCCAGCTGTCTGCAGGGCTGCAGCAGCCTCAGCTCTGGTTCAGGGCTCCACGTTTTTGAGCTGCCAGAACACAGGGGTTTTCTTTGCTGGAAGGGTTCAGAGCCCACCCTTAAAAGGGCCCGAGATTGATGGCTAGGGAGGTGAGTTTTGTCTTACTGGGTTTTCCCCTCTTTTTTCCCTTCAAATATGCGATTTGAAAATTTTCGAACCTCTAGAAAAGTAGCAAGAATAGTAGAGAGAATAACCCATATACCTTTACCGGACCCGTCTGTCCACACTTGGTTTTTTTGGGAAGAACCAGCAGAAAGTGAGCTGCAGTACTTGGCCAGGGTCCAGGGTCTCCCGACAGAGGGCATCTCCCCTCCAGTGTCCCCAGGGCTGTTCTCAGCCAGTCCCCTGACACCCACAGTCCAGCCCAGCCATGTGCCACATCCAGCCGGCATCTCTTTAATGTCTGGTCTACTCTCCGGCCTTTTGTATCTTACTTGTTTTAGAAACGCAGTTCTTTTCCAAAATCCTCCTCAGTCAAGGCCTGTCTGTTTTTGTCTTTCTAAGGCTGCACCTGCAGCATGTGGAGGTTCCCAGGCTTGGGGTCAAATTGGAGCCGCAGCTGCCAGCCTACACCACCGCCACAGCAATGCCACATCCAAGCCGCATCTGCAACCTACACCACAGCTCTCAGCAACACTGGATCCTTAACTCACTGAACCAGGCCAGGGATCGAGCCCACAACCTCATGGTTCCTAGTCGGATTTGTTTCTGCTGCACCACGGTAGGAACTTGTGTCTGGCGTTTTGAATTAAACAGTGAGAAGTCCTCACACCTGTTCCCCAGCCACCCCGGTTCTCCCGAGACCAACAAAGGAGTGTGTATGAGCACACGTGTGTACGCACACGCACGCAGGCACACACGTTCTCCTAAACTGCGTCAGAGCTGCAGACGCTGCGCCCTCTCCTGAGGAGCCAGCTCACCACTGCTGCAGCCTGCACGTCCCATTCTCCAGTTGTCCCGTGATGTCCTTTCTTGGTACGGGAGCCAGTCCCCGACTGCACGTGGCATTTAGCTGCCTTACCTCTTTCGTTCCCTTTACTCTGGAACGGGTCCTCGGTCTTTCTGCCTGGCAGAAAGCCATCTTTTACTTTCTAGAATGCCTCTCGATTGGGTGTCTGACGTTTCCTTGTCCTGCCGCTTGGGCTGTGTGTCCCAGGCTGGAACGCGGCACAGGACGTCGTGTCCTCCTTGGGCTGTTGCATCCCGAGGCACAGGCACCTGTTTGTCCTGCACTGACCTTCTTTGTGCCTCTTTAGTTGATTAAATGACGTTCACATAACAAAAGGAAGCACTTTTTTTAATTCGATTTTTTTTCTTTTGTTTTTGTTTTGTTTTTTATTGTTATTTCCCTAATGCGATTTTTTTCCTAGTGTAAAAGGAAGCGTTTTAAAGTCAGCGATCCAGAGGCTGTTGATAGGTTCACAGTGTTGTCGAATCGCCAGCTCTGTCTTCCTGAGAACGTTTCCGTCACCCCGAGGTCACCCCCTCCCAGGAGCCCTCTCTCGATCCCTCCCTCCCTCACCCCTGGCTGCGCCAGGCTTTGTTCTGTGGGTGGATGTGGCTGTTCTGGGCATTTCCTGTAAGGGAGTGAGTCAGACGTGTGGTCTTTTGCGTCTGTGGCTCTTTTCACCGAGCGTCATGTTTTCATGGGTCAGTAGTTGTGTCCTTTTGTCGCTGGATCTTCCATCGTGTGGATGGGGCACACTTGCGTACTCACCAGTCCGCCATGGACATTCGGGCTGTTTCTACCTTCTCTCTGTTGGGCATAGTGCCCCGAGGCACGTTTGTGTGCGTGTATTTGTTTGAACGCGTGTTGAACTTCTGTGCGGTACTTGCCTGGGGTGGGATGGCCGGTCCCACAGCAGCTTCTATGTTGGACTTTTGGAGGCACCGTTCACGTCCCACCAGCAGCATACAGGGCTGAAGGTTTTTCCACACCTTCACCAGTGCTTATTTTTCTCTTTAAAGAAAAATTTGAGGGAGTTCTCATCATGGCTCAGTGGTGACGAACCCAACTAGTATCCATGAGGATGCGGGTTTGATCCCTGGCCTTGTTCAGTGGCTTAAGGATCTGGCGTGGCTGTGGTGTAGGCCGGCAGCTGCAGCTCCGATCGGACCCCGAGCCTGGGGACCTCCGTGTGCCGCGGGTGCGGCCCTAGAAAGCAAACGTTTTTTTGAACAGCCGTCTTAGCAGGTGTGAGGTTTTAATCATTGTGGTTTCAGGTGGCATCTCTCCCACATGATCAGTCATGTCCAGCATCTTTTTCGTGTGGCTCGCTGGCCGTCCATGCAGTTCTTTGGAGAAACGTCTATTCAGGTCTTTTGCTCACTTTTTAATTGTCTTTTTGTCTTTGAGCTGCAAGAGAATTTGGGATAATGTGAATGCCAGGCCTTCATCGTATGTGTGGCTCACGGATATTTTCTCCCACTCTCCGGGTGGTTTTTCACCTTCTTACAATGTCCTCAGATGTGTTGAAATTTCTAATTTTGATGAAGTGCAGCTTTTCAGTTTTTTTCTTTTGTTCCTCATGCTCTTGATGTTTGATCCATGGCCCAATCCAAGAGCATGAAGATTTAGGATTTAGTCCTGTGTTTTTCTTAAGAGTTTTGTGGGTTTAGCTTTTATATTTAGGTCTTTCACCCATTTTTAGCTAGTTGGTGTGTCTCTGAGGTAGGGGTCTAGTGTAATTCTTTGCATTTGCACCGTTTGTTTGTTGCCCCACTGAGTGGTCTTGGCACCCTGGTCAAAAATCAGTTGGCCATAGGGTTATGGATCTATTTCTGGACTTTTAGTTCGATTCCGTTGGTCCTTACACTAGTACTGCCACACTGGTTTTGATTATTGCTGCTTTGTAGCACATTTTGAAGTCGTAAGTTTGAGAAGTGTGAGTCCTCAACTTCCTCATATTATTTTGACTCTTCTGGGTCCTTTGCAAAAATTCTACATGAATTTGAGGATTGGCCTTCCCTCTTCTGGAAAAAAAAAGCCATTGGAATTTCAGTTAGGATTGCGTTGAATCTGTAGATTGATTACTTTGGGGAATATTGCCATCTTAACATCAGCCTTCCAGTCCATGAACATGGGATGTCTTTCCACTTATTTAGGGATCTTTAATTTCTTTTGGTAAGTTTTGTTCTGTTTTGGCCACACCTGAGGCATGTGGAACTTCACGGTCCAGGGATCAGACCTGAGCCACAGCTGTAACCAGAGCCCCAGCAGTGACAACACGGGAACCTTAGCCTGCCGAACCCCGAGGGAACTCCACCAGCTGTATTTACATACAGACACTTCACTTCCTTGGTTATGTTACATTTATTCCTAGCTATATGTTACCCTTTTGGATGCTGTCGTAAATGAAATCTTCTGGATTCCCTTTGTAGCCTGCTTATTGCTGGTGTATAGAAATACAACTGATTTTGCGTGTTGATCTTGTACCATGCAACTTCTCTGGATTTGTTTAGTTTTTGTGTGAGTCCTTTAGGATTTTCTGTCTATAGAGAATCATGTCATCTGTAAACAGAGATGCTTTTACTTCTTCGTTTCCAGCCCGGATGCCACCTTTTTCCTGCCTGATGGCTCTGGCCGGAGCGTGCAGCCGTGTGGGCTCTGCTGGCAGGGAAAGCAGCGCCCCTCTCTGTTCCTACTCTGAAGGGGAGGCTCTGCCTTTCACCCATTGGGTGGGACGTTACCTGTGGCCCCCCTTTGTCACGCTGAGAAGTTCCTCTCTATTCCTCGTGCTTTTCTCATGAAAGAACTTCACATCCCTGACCGTGGGCTGCTGTCTGCTTTCTTCACTGCGCGTTACTTCGTCGTCGTCACTGGGGTTGGGTCTTGGTTCATGCTCCCCACCAGCAGGGTTAAAGGCCTCGGGAAGTGCCAGCGTGTGTTCTTCTCACGAGAAAGGAGACAGTCCTGCCCCCCCCCCCCCATGCCCGGGCAGCATCCCCTCCGCCCCCCATGGGCCCAGGGCCCTGGTGCTCATGCCCTCTCCCTCTTCGTCCTAACAGCCCGATTCGGACTCCACCAAACACTCGACTCCATCCAACAGCTCCAACCCCAGCGGCCCGCCGAGCCCCAACTCTCCCCACAGGAGCCAGCTCCCGCTCGAAGGCCTGGAGCAGCCGTCCTATGACGCCTGAAGCCGACGCTCACCGCCTCGGGGCCGGGGGGCCTCCAGTGTCAGTGCCAAGACTGATCTGACCTCCAGTGCTGTCCAAGGAAGTGCAGAAGTGACGTGTGGAGACGGGGAGGAGAAACTTCTTTACTGTGACACTGACCGGTTTTGTGCCCCGGCCATGGCGGTGGACCAGGCCCCTGCCTCTGCTCAGGTGTGCGGCGCCCGCTCCGTTTGCACAGGAAGGACCGCCACGCAGCCGCTGCCTCCAGAACCAGCCGAGCAGGCGCGTGGGGCCTGCGGACGCCGGCCTCCTGGGCAGAAAGCCAGCAGACCCGGCTCGGCTCGGCTCGGGAAGCAGACAGCGAGGGCGGCCTCAGTAACGCGTCTGTTCCTGTTTCCTAAAACTTTCCTAGGCCCTTAGGAGAAGAGTAGGAAGTCGTTTGTCATTCCCAGTGTCACTAGAATTTTGAAGACAGGAAAGTGGAGGTTAGTTTGTGGCCTTTTGACTCATTTAGCCGTTACAGATGCCGAGGTGGTTCTGCCACCCCTGTAGAACGTGGACAGAGGCCTCTGTCGTGTGACACCTGCCCTGGGTCCCTTGTGCGTGTCAGTCCCTTCCCGGGCACAACTATGAAGAGTCACCAGTATCTACTACTGTGAAGTCAGCTGTGCTCTGTTTTCCGCTCACTTCCGCAGCTCTGCCTCCTGCTGTTAAAGCAGCGGGTGTCGTGGTGCAGCTGGGCCTGGAGGCCTGTGGGCTGAGAGGAGGCTAGAGCCCCATGGAGCCCCACAGCAGGTGCCAGGACCCCGCCCTGCATGGAGCCCCGTGATTCGTGCCCTTCTGGATCACGTCGACTCGCCGCCACACTCCCCAGCGGCCCCCGCACCCTCGTGTTCCTGGCTCCCTCCCTGCAGCGTTTGAGTCATTAGTGGTGGCCTGTCTCTCTAAAGGCTCGTGATTACCTGGCTGGCACACAGCTTGTCCTTGGCCCTGGACAGATTCTCCCAGCTCTCCCACTGGTCAGCATTCCTGGCGACGCTGCTGAAGACGTGCACTTACCTTGAGTCAGCACTGAGTGATGTGGCACCACTGTCTGCCAGTGTGTGTCACAAACCCAGCACCCGCCTGCCCAACCACCCCGCTGGGCCTTCTGCTGGGGCTGGCACCTGCTGGGTGGGGCTTCTGGTTTTTACTTTTTTAATGTAAGTCCGAGTCTTTGTAATTATTGAATTGTGAGAACATTTTTGAACAATTTACCTGTCAATAAAGCAGAAAGATGACAGTTTTAAAGTTCTCTGTGTTTTGTCTGAATGGATCACCTGTCAGCCTGTGGGTGGGAATCCCTCCCTTCCCTCCCTAAAAGGCAGTGAAAGAACTGTCTTACCTATGGAAGCCGTCTGCTTGGGGAAGGTGCCTGTGTCCACGTGGCAGGAACCAGCCCCCAGAGCTGGGTGCACTTGCCTGCCGAGGTCCCCCATGGTAGGCAGGGTTGGGTATGGGCTGCTGGCTGGAGGGAGGGGCCGCCTGGCCAAGTGTCCCTTCTAGGCCTCCAGGGACAGGCCAGGTGGGTTGGGATGTCACCTGAGAGCCGCGGGAGCCCTAAAGGGCCACGGGCAGGTCGAGGTCAGTGGCTGGGCACAGGATGTACCCACGACCCTCTGCTAGGAGAGGGTGACATGCCCAAAAGCTCCGCAAGGCAGAGCAAGGCCCCAGGAGGGATGGGACCAGGCAGGCCACCCCCAGGGAGGCTGGGCTGGGTCACAGGGGGCCGCGCCGGGGGCTCTGGCTCGCAGGGCAGGGAGCAGCCTGAGGCACCATTGTCGGGACTGCGAGAGGAGGAGGCGGAGGAGGACCCGCTTTCCCTGTGCACACAGGCTGCCAGGCAGCAGGGCACCTCTTGCACTGGCTACGGGATTGGGTACAAACAGCCACAGCCATCTCGGACTCCTGAGGTGGGAGCGGCCTGCCACCACTACGGGTCCCGTGAACAGGCACCACCTGTAGCCCCAGTCACCTTGTGGGGAGCCACCAGAGAGGGCCCTGAAACCAAGTCCCACCCACCACCCTCACCTCCCTGGGAACGCACACACCCTGCCATTGCCACTGCCAAGGGCTCTGGGCACCACCACCCTGCTATGGGTCCCCACCAAGTGGCGACAGGTGCCATTTGCAGGCACCATCCATGGCCTCCACCTCCCTGGAAGCACTGGCTGTACACCTGCATGTGCCCTATCAGGGGTACCCTGTCACCCTGAGAAAAAGACAGCAAGCATCCAAACCGCAAGCAGCCCTCGTGCCAAAAGAACAAAAGGAAGCCCTCGCGAGCTCCTCAGGGACGCTCCCACGTATAAACAAAGAGCCCTCAAGACGGCAGTAGGTCACTGTTTTCCCTGCAGTCACAAAGTGAGAAAAACAAGCAAAGTGAAGCACAGGAACCATTCCCAGCTGAAAGGACAGGAGAGAGTTTCCCTGAAGGAACAAACAAACACCGAGTTCAAAAAGGAGGTAATGAAAACGCTGAAGAAATTACAAATTGATGTCAACAGTAACGCTTTAGAAAAAGGAACCAGAAGCTCTATGGAGAAACCAAGAAAACTGAGGCCATTCATTTGCAGAGATGAAAGCTGAGTCGTTGAAGAGCAAAATGAATAATGCAGAGGAATAAATAAGTGACTTGGAAGATAGAATGATGGAAATCACCCAATCAGAACAGCAAACCAAACCAAATTAAACAAACATGGGGAGTTCCCGTCGTGGCACAGTGGTTAACGAACCCAACTAGGAACCATGAGGTTGTGGGTTCGGTCCCTGCCCTTGCTCAGTGGGTTAAGGATCCGGCGTTGCCGTGAGCTGTGGTGTAGGTCGCAGACGCGGCTCGGATCCCGAGTTGCTATGGCTGTGGTGTAGGCCGGTGGCTACAGCTCCGATTTAGACCCCTAGCCTGGGAACCTCCATATGCCGAGGGAGCGGCCCAAAGAAATAGCAAAAAGACCAAAAAAAAAAAAAAAAAAAAAAGCAATATAAGAGAGCCATTGGATAATATACAGTGTGTCAGTCTATACATAGTAGGGATTCTGGAAAGAGAAGAAAAGGATTGAAAACATACTTGAAGAAATTATGGCTGAAAACTTTCCACGTCTATAGAAGAAACATCTGGATTCAGGAAGCACAGAAGGCCCCAAACAAGTTGAATCCAAACAGACTTACACCAAGACATATGATAAAAATGGCAAAAGTGAGTTAATTATAAGGGAACCCCCACAAGGCTATCAGCTGATTTATCTATAGGCCAGAAAAGAGTAGCAAGGTATATCCAAATGTCTAAAAGGGAAAAATCTGCAGACTAGAATACTCTACCCATCAAGATTATCATTGAAAATAGAAATAATTTCTCAAAAACTAAAAGAATACAGGGATACTAAGCCCATTCTAAAATACTGAACAGTGTCTTCTAAACAGGAAAGAAGTAAGAAGATACAGGATGGAGAAATCACAGTTGGAAAGTAATCACTTAAATAAGCCAGTGTACAGATCAAAACCAAAAACACAAACCCCTACTTGTGGAGTTCTCTTCCTGCCTCAGTAGTTAACCAACCTGACTAATATCCATGAGGACATGGGGTCGATCCCTGGCCGCGTTCAGTAGGTTAAGGATCTGGCATTGCCACGGGCTGTGGTGTAGGTCATAGACGCAGCTCGGATCCCGCGTTGCTGTGGCTGTGGTGTAGGCCAGCGGCTACAGCTCCTGTTTGACCCCTGACGTGTGAACTTCCATATGCTGCTGGTGAGGCCTTAAAAAGACAAAAGAAAAAAAAAAAACCCTACTTGTGAAAGTGGTGATACACACAAGGAATAGCAAAAGGATAAACATGAAAATGTAAAAAAAGGACATCATGGAGTTCCCGTCGTGGCGCAGTGGTTAACGAATCCGACTAGGAACCATGAGGTTGCGGGTTCGGTCCCTGGCCCTGCTCAGTGGGTTAAGGATCCAGCGTTGCCGTGAGCTGTGGTGTGGGTCACAGATGCGGCTCGGATCCCAAGTTGCTCTGGCCATGGTGTAGGCCAGTGGCTACAGCTCTGATTCGACCCCTAGCCTGGGAACCTCCATATGCCGCGGAAGCGGCTCAAGAAAAGGCAAAAAGACAAAAAAAAACAAAAAAGGACATAAAATCGTAAAATGTGGGGAAGGAGAATAAGAAAATCTAGAGGTTTTGGAATGTGTTTGCGCCTATGTGACTTATCAGTCTAAAGCAAGCACAAGTAGGAAGGTATTAACATACTTGGAAAACAGGGCAACAACAAATCAAAAACAAACATTACTTTCACAAAAACCAAAAAGAAGAGGATAAAAGCATAAAATAAAAGGAAATCATCCAATCACAAAGAAACAAAGAAGAAACAGAATCAACTGGAAAACAAGGTTTAAAATGGCAATAAATACATATTCACCAATAATTACCTTAAATGTCAATTGACTGAATGCTCCAATCCAAAGACATAGAGTGGCAGACTGGGTTAAAAAACAAAACAAAACAGAGCCTACAGTATGCTGCCTACCTTAGGGCAAAGACCCACATAAACTGAAAGTGAGGGATGGAAAAGTATTTCACGCTAATGGAAATGACAGGAAAGCAGGGGTTCCCGTTCGCGTATTAAAGAAAATAGACTTTAAAATAAAGGACATGAGGAACACTGTTTAATGATAAAAGGATCCACTCAAGAAGAGCATACTCGTCAATACACATGCCTCTAAGAGAGGAGCAGCCAAGTACATTCAACAAATACTAGCAGATGTAAAAAGAGAAATGGATGGGAATACAGTAACAGTAGGAGACTTGAACACCCTCTCACATCAGTGGACGGACCTTCTAGACAGAGAATAAATAAGGCAGCAGAGATCCTAGATGACACAATAGAGCAGACCTAACTGATATTTTCAGAACATTACATCCAAAAAACCCAGAAGATACATTCTTTTCAAGTGCACGTGGAACATTCTCTAGGATGACCCCATACTGAGGCACAAAACTAGCCTCAGCAAATGTAAGAGCCTAAAAATTATTTTAGGCATCTTCTCTGATCACAATGGCATGAAACTAGAAATTAACCCTGGGAGAAGAAATGAGAGAAAACATGACGACATGGAGACTAAACATCATGCTGTTAAAAACCAACGGGTCAGTGAGGAGACTTAAAAAAAGGAAATTAAAAAATACCTCGAGAGGAGTTCCCATTCTGGCTCAGCAGGTTAAGGACCTGATGTAGTCTCTGTGAGGATGTGGATTCCCTGGCCTCATTCAGTGAGTTAAGGATCTGGTGTTTCTGTGGCTGTGAGGTAGGCCTGCAGCTTCAGCTCCAGTGCTACCTCTAGCCCAGAACTTCCCTATGCCGTATGTGGGGCTGTAAAAAGAAAAGAAAAAAAGAGCAGGGGCATCAGGTTGGCCTATTAAAGTTTTACTACGAACCCTATAAGCGTAGCCTCATCACCACCAGCGGGCTAAAAAGACATTTTGGATATAAAAGGCATCCTTCTTACCTGTTTGGGAGATTAGAAAGGTCTGATCAAATCCAATACTGCCATGGCTGTGGCTTAGGCCTCAGCAGCAGCTCCAATTCAACCCCTGGCTTGGGAACTTCCATATGTCATAGGTGCACCTGTAAAAAGAAAAGAAAGGAAAAGGAAAAAAACCCTTTGAGACAAATGACAAAACACACCATACAAAATCTACGGGATGCCTCAAAAGCAGTTCATAGAAGGAAGTCCATGGCAATACAGGCCTTCCTCAAAAAGCAAAAATCGCAAATCAACAACCTAACCTACCACCTAAAAGAATTAGAAGAAGAAGTACAAACAAAACCTACAGCAGAAGGAAGGAAATCAACAAAAAGAATAGTGAAGAAATCAACAAAATAGAGATTTGAAAAAATAGAAAAAAATCATTAAAACCAAGAGCTGGTTCTTTGAAAGGATAAACAAAATTGACAAACCCTCTGGCCAGACTCATCAAGAAGAGAGAGGAGTTCCCGTTGTGGCGCAGTGGTTAACGAATCCGACTAGGAACCATGAGGTTGCGGGTTCGATCCCTGCCCTTGCTCAGTGGGTTAACGATCCGGCGTTGCCGTGAGCTGTGGTGTAGGTTGCAGACGCGGCTCGGATCCCGAGTTGCTGTGGCTCTGGCGTAGGCCGGTGGCTACAGCTCCGATTCAGCCCCTAGCCTGGGAACCTCCATATGCCGCGGGAGCGGCCCAAGAAATAGCAACAACAACAACAACAAAAAGATAAAAGACAAAAAAAAAAAAAAAAAAAAAAAAAAAAAAAAAAAAAAAAAGCAAAAAGCAAAAAAAAAAAAATAAATAAATAAAAAATAAAATTAAAAAAAAAAAAAAAAAAAAAAAAAAAAAAAAAAGAAGAGAGAGAGAACTCAAATAAAATAAGAAACGTGAAAGGAGAAATCTCAAGGGCTAAGGCAGAAATGCAAAAAACCGTAAAAGAATACTGTGAACAATTATATGCCAACAGAGTTGACAACCTAGAAGAAATGGACAACTTTCTAAAAACGTACAGCCCACCAAAACTGAGTCAAGACAAAATAAATTATTCCAACAGACTGATCACTAGAAATGAAATTGAATATGTAGTGAAAACACTCCCTACAGGAGTTCTCTTTGTAGCTCAGTGGAAACGAATCTGACTAGCATCCATTAGGACGCAGGTTTGATCCCTGGCCTTGCTCAGGGGATTAAGGATCCTGCGTTGCCACAAGCTGTGATGTAGTTTGCAGACGTGGCTCAGATTCTGCGTTGCTGTGGCTGGGGTGGAGGCCGGCAGCTATAGCTCTGATTTGACCCCTAGCCTGGGAACCCCCATATGCCACAGGTACAGTCCTAAAAAAGACAAAAAAAAAAAAGAGAGAGAGAGAAAAAAACCACTCCCTACAAACAAAAGCCCAGTTCCAGATGGATTCACAGGTGAATTCTGCTAAACATACAAAGAACTTATATCCAAGGACTGCTCTTGTGGTTTATGGAGGTTCCTAAGCTAGGGGTCAAATCCGAGCTGTAGCTGCCGGCCACAGCCACAACAACATGGGATCTGAGCCACATCTGTGACCTACACCACAGCTCATGGCAATGCCAGATCCTTAACCCACTGAGTGAGGCCAGAGATTGAACCCACAACCTCATGGTTCCTAGTTGGATTCGTTTCCTCTGCTCCACGATAGGAACCCCAAAAAATTTTAAAACTCTATAAAGTGCATCCTAGCTAAAATTCCTTAAAGCACGTAATGGTAGCTGTGGCAAAGCAGTCTTTTTCTGTCTTTCTTTTTTAGGACCACACGGGAACTCCAAAGTGGCCTTTATGAGTACGCATGTACTGATAAAAAAGTAGACTTTGTATATAATGCATTAAATGTATTAATGAAATTTTTATTTTATTAATTTCATAACATTCTCTCATTATCAGTGTTAATTTTAGGATGCTACATAGGACCAAATTCCCTAAAAAGAATGGATTCAGCAGTTCCCGTCGTGGCTCAGTGGTTAGCGAATCCGACTAGGAACCATGAGGTTGCGGGTTTGATCCCTGGCCTTGCTCAGTGGGTTAAGGATCCGGCGTTGCCGTGAGCTGAGGTGTAGATCGCAGACTTGGCTCAGATACCGCGTTGCTGTGGCTCTGGTATAGGCCAGTGGCTACAGCTCCGATTTGACCCCTAGCCTGGGAACCTCCATTTGCCGTGAGAGCGGCCCAAGAAATGGCAAAAAAAAAAAAAAAAAAAAAGAATGGATTCAAATAAAAGTATAACTGGAGTTCCCCAGAGGCCAGCAGGTTGGGGATCTGGCATTGTCACAGCTGTAGTGTGGGTTCAATCCCTGGCCTGGGAACTTCTGCTATATCATTATAAAAATAATTAATTAATTAATTAAAAAAGAACTTATATCCATCCTTCTTAAACTTTTTTAAAAGACTGAAGAAGAAGGAACACTCCCAGAGACATTCTCTGAAGCTGCCATCACCCAATACCAAAACTGGAAAATGATACTACTAAAAAAGAAAAGTATAGGCCAATATCTTTTTTTTTTTTTTTTTTTTTTTTTTGTCTTTTTAAGGCCACACCTGCAGCATATGGAAGTTCCCAGGCCAGGTGCTGAATCAGAGCTGTAGATGCCAGCCTGCACCACAGCCACAGCAATGCCAGATTTGAGCCACATCTTTGACCTACACCACAGCTCACTGGGACAGTGGATCCTTAACCCACTAAGCTAGGCCAGGAATCAAACCTGAATCCTCAAGGATACTAGTCTGGTTCATTACCGCTGAGCCATGGTGGGAACTCCAGGGCCAATATCTTTGATGAATATAAACGCAAAAGTCCTCAACAAAATTTTAGCCAACCAAATCCAACAACACATAAAAAAGATCACACACCACGACCAAGTGGGAATCATCCCAAGTTCACAAGGATTGTTCAAATGCAAATCAACGTCACGCAGCACATTAACAAAAGCAAAGTCGGAAACAACACAGTCAGCAATAGATGCAGAAAAGGCGTTTGACAAAATCCAACATCATTCATGATGAAAACTCTTACCCAAGTGGGTATAGAGGGATCATATCCTAACATAATAAAAGCCATTTATGACAAACCCAGAGCCAACATAATACTCAACAGGGAAAAGCTGAAAACATTCCCGCTAAAACCTGGAACAAGACAAGGCTGTCTTGTCTCGCACCACCTTTATTCAACATAGTATTGGAAGTCCTAGCCACAGCAATCTGACCAAAGAAAGAACCAACTTGAGAGAAGAGGTTACATTGTCACTATATGTAATTGACATGATACTATATATAGAAAACCTTAAGGCCTCCACATAAAAACTACTGGAAGTGATCAAACCAATTCAGCAAAGTTGGAGGATACAAGATTAAGATTCAGAAATCTCTTGCATTTCTGTATATTAACAAATATTAGAAAAGAAATATAAAAAACAATACCTTTTAAAATTGTAACCCCCCCCAAATTAAATACCTAGGAACAAACTTGACCAAGGAGGTGAAAGACATACACTGAGAACTATAAAACATTAATAAAGGAAATTAAAGAGATTCAAAGAAATGGAAAGATCTCATGCTCCTGGATTGGAAGAATATTGGTTAATTGGCCATACGACCCAAAGCAATCTACAGATTCAATGCAGTCCCTTATCAAATGACCCATGACATTTTTCACAGAACTCGAATAATCCGAAAATTTATATGGAACCATAAAAGACCCAAGATTGCCAAAGCAATCCTGAGAAAAAGAACAAAGCAGGCGGCATCACTCTCCCAGACCTTAGACTGCATTACAAAAACTTCAAGACAATGTGGAACTGGTATAAAAACAGACATAAAGATCAAAGGAACAGAACAGAGAGCCCAGAACCTAATGGTCAACTAATCTCCAACAAAGGAGATGAGAATATAAAATGGGAAAAAGTCTCTTCCGCAAGTGGTGCTGGTGAAACTGGACAGCTGCATGTAGATCCACGAAACCAGACACACCCTCACACCAGGCACAAAAATCAACTCAAAATGGCTTAAAGCCTTAAATATAAAACAACACACCGTAAAACTCCTAGGAGAAAACAAATGCAAAACATTCTCTGACATCAACTGTACAAATGCTTTCTTAGGTCAGTCTCCCAAGGGAAAAGAAATAAAAACAAAATTAAACAAATGGAACTTAAATCCCCAAGCTTTTGCACAGCAAAGGAAACCATTTAAAAAAGGAACAGCCAACCCACAGAATAGGAGAAAGTAGTTGCAAACGATGCACCCATCAAGGGCTTAATCTCTAAAATATACACACAACTCACTCGTACAGCTCAACGACAAAAAAACAACCCAATCAAAAAATGGGCAGAAGACCTAAACAGACAGTTCTCCAAAGACATACGGATGGCCAGTAGGCACATGAACAATTGCTCAACATCACTAAATATTAGAGAAATGAAAGTAAAAACTACAATGAGGCAGCAGCACCTCTCGCAGGTCAGAATAAGTGTACAAATAACAAATGCTGGAGAGGGTGTGGAGAGACGAACCCTCCCATACTGTCGGTGAATGTAAACTGGTACCAGCACTTGGAAAACAGTACGGCGGTTCCTCAGATAACTAAATGCAGAACTGCCCTATGATCCAGCAATCCCACTTCTGGACATATGTGCAGACAAAACTACAATTCAAAAAGATACATTTATGATCATTACACAACTACAGATGTGATAAATGCATTTGAGTAATAAAAAAAAATACATTTACCACTATGTTCATTGCAGCACCATTTTTTTTTTCGTTTTTTTTTTTTTTTTTTTTTAGGGCTGCACCCGTGGCACATGAAGGTTCCCAGGGTAGGGGTCAAATCGGAGCTGTTGCTACCAGCCTACACCACAGCCAACAGCAACACAGGATCCAAGCCACATCTGTGACCTACACCACAGCTCATGGCAATGCCGGATCCTTAACCCACTGAGCGAGGCCAGGGATCAAACCCACAACCTCACGGTTCCTAATCATATTCGTTAACCACTGAACCACAGCGGGAACTCCACTGCAGCCCTATTCACAATAGCCAAGATATGGAAGCAACTTAAATGTCCATCAACAGATGAATGGATTAAGATGTGGTACATATACACAATGGAATACTACTCAGCCATTAAAAAGAACAAAATAATGTCACTTGCAGTAACATGGATGCAACTAGTGATTCTAAGTGAAGTCAGAAAGAGACAAATATCGTACGGTGTCACATGTGGAATTTCAAATGCGGCACAAATGAACCTATGGACAAAACAGAAGCAGATGTGGAGAATAGACGTGTGGTTGCCAAGGGGATGGGAGGGAAGGGGATGGCGGGGAGATTGGGGTTAGTAGATGCAAAACATTTAGAATGGATAAGCGACGAGGTCTTACTCTACAGCACAGGGAGCTGTATCCAGTCTCTTGGGATAGATCATGATGGAAGGTAATATAAGAAAGGCAATGCATACATACATACATGACAGGGTCGCTTTGGTATATAGCACAAATTGGCACAACATTGTAAATCAATTATACTTAAAAAAAACGTGAGGGCAGTGACAACACCTGCCAAAGATGATGGTATGAGGATACAATAAAGTGCAGAGGGCACCCAGCCCAGCGCTGGGTAGGTGATGCTTGAGGAGTGTCCGGGGCATCCCTGTGGCCTGTGTCACTGTGGGCCTCTGTGGTCACAGCTGGGAAGGGAACATGGCAAAGTTTTGGAACAGACACAGTCCTCACACCTGTCCCTGAAAGGGGACCACAAAAGGCACAGGCAGAGTCTTTCACACTTAAGTGTGATCACAGCCCCTGGAACACTGAAAAATAAGCACAGGCTAGTGGGCGGTGGCGGGAGGGGGGTTGAAACACAGGTGCTCAAGTGTCAGCTGTTTTTTTAGCTGTTGTAGCAGAATGAGTGGTGGAGTGGTGGCTTCAGGGCTACTTAGCGCAAGCAGCGTGGGTGAGCTTCGCAACAGGATGCTGGCTACAAAGCCTGGCTTCCTACCAGATGGGAATTTAAACAGTAATCCCCTGTGTTGGAAGCCGAGGGGTTACCCTTGGTGGGGGAGGGGGATGTTTCCAGATACTGGTTACACAGACGTGGTAACTTGTCAGTAGTTTTATACACGCACACGTGTGTGTGATTCGCAGTCCCACTGCTGCCCCACCAAGTGCCCACCAATGCGCGACCTCCTCAGAGTCAGCCCCGCCCCTCACCCCCCAGGTCAGAGCTGCTCTCGGAGCGGGGCGGGCAAGGCCTTGCAGCAGCAAACACCAAACAGCCCCCCACCCAGCAGATGCGCCTGCCAGGGCTCTGGCAGCCACCCCCGAGGGCCCGCCGCTCTGCCCCTGCCCCTGCCCCTGCCCCCTGCGGAGGCCGTAGACCTCCTGTGTCCCCAGGGCAGCCCAGTCTAGCGGAAGTCCCAGCCCAGCCCCACGCAGCCTGGTCCTGAGCACCTTGGCCTGAAGTAGGAGGGCAGCTGGCAGCCCACTTCTCCACCCTCACCTGGCGCCTCCCTCGGTTTGCCTCCCCCGCCCCGCGCCGGCAAGGCCCTCCTTTGCCGCGTGGGCTTCTCCAGAACAGAGGCGGCCCCCTCCTAGTTCTGGGTGGAACTTCGCCGACCGGATGCCTCTGGCCGCCCCACCCTGCACCCACCCAGGACTGCCCTCGCGGGTGGCCAGGCGCCTGCGGGCGAGGGCTCTGAGGACCACCCCTCACCATCGGACCTGGCCCTCCCAGCGCCCCAGCTCCCACCAGGCAGGGGCAAAGCGGTGAGGACGCAGGCGTTGGTGTGTCCACAGCTGACAGCAGGTGCAGGAAACCCCTTTATTGGACAAGGCCACCCTATCCTTGGCCAGCGGAGGGGGCGGGGATCCCGCAGGGCCCCCGACGCCGGCAGGAGAGGGCGGGCGGGTTACGCGGCTGCTCAGGCCTCGGCCTCGGCCTCGGCCTCGGCTTCGCCATACAGCGGATTAATGAAGTAGCTGCGGCTGGAGCTCCTGACGTCCGGCTGCGGGGCCGGGGGCTGCGGAGGCGCAGAGTCAGGGAGCCCGGCCGCGGGGAAGTCCCACCCCCACCCCGTGCGCCCCCTCACCGGGTCCACGGAGTCTGCCGTGTAGAACACCGGGTTGCGGAAGCCCAGGGGCGTCCCAGCCGGCTCGGAGGCGGCCTCGTGGCGCCTACTCCACCTGAGGGCAGGAGGAGCCCTGCGTACCTGAGCCCCGCCCCGCCCCGACGCCCCGCCCCGCCCCGCGCCACCGCCCCGCCCACCCGCTTACCTGAGCCTCCCCGCGCGGCGCAACAGCAGCGCCGCCACCAGCAGCACCAGCAGCAATAGCAGCAGCGCGGCCACCAAGCCGCCCATCAGATCCGAGCGCGCCCCTGGCGCGTTCAACCCAGCAGCCGAGCTGCCTCCGACGGGCGGGCCCGACTCCCGAGCGGTCGCGGACAGGACCCCGAGGGCCTCGCCTGCAATGGAGGGTGCCGGCTCAGTCGCCCCCGAGGGGGTCGGGGCAGAGGTGGGCGGCCGGGAAAGGAGCATCTGGTCGTTACCGTGCTCCGCTATGTCCGCCAAAAGGGCCCGGGCCAGCCGCCCCGCGCTGCCCGTCTCGGGCCCGGTCTCCGCCAGCACCACCTGGATCTCTGTGTCCGCTTTCGCGCCGGAGGCCTCATGCAGGTGCGGTTGGCGCGGAACCTTGGACATGGCCATTCGCAGCCCCTGGTACTGGGGCTGGAGAGGGGGACAGAGTTGGCCCGGGGACTGCAACCCTCGGACCTGTAGAAACGTTGGAGGCAGGGACAAGCGGTGGGGCCGGCGGAGAACCGACGCAATGAGGAGGCGGAGTGGGGCCTGGGGGTCCCTGCAGAGGGGGAGGGCCCAGACCCGGGCTGCGGAGGCGGTGGGGGCGAGGGGAGCGCGGCTCCATTACCAGGGCCAGAAAGGCGTGCAGCAGCCGCGCCCGGTACCGCTCCAGGTCAAAAGCGGGGCCGTGGGTCAGCGACACGATGGCTCCTGCAGCAGGAAGGCAGTGGTCAGCACCGCGGATCTGGGTCCGAAAGGGATCCTGGGGCTGGGGGAGAGCCACGGTGGCCAGGTCGTCCCAGGAGCAACGGCCGGGCGGGGCGCTCACCGCAGAGGTCGCAGCACTGCCCTTCGGGCCGGAGGGCGTCTTGGCAGGCGGCCTGGGGGCAGCGGCCGCCCAGGGGCTGGAGCAGTGCCGCGCAGATCCACGGCTGCACCTGGAAGCGGGGAAGCGGGGCTCAGCTCGAAGGCGGAGGAGGGCAGACCGCAGCGAGAGGGCCGTGCACCCCGGGGGGCGAGGAGGCCAGAGACCCCAGGGCGCCGCGGCCCTGGGCGCCGTCCGGGCGGTACCCCAGCCACCCCAATGCGGGCCCCCCTCACCTCGGCGTTGCCGCAGACGCAGCCCGACGGGTCCGCGCAGGCCTCGGGGTCCACGCTCAGCGCGCCCGACCCGTGGAAGCGCAGGCGGCCTGCGCGGGACGCCAGGAAGGCAGCCAGGTCCTCGTCGCGCGTGAACGTCTGCGGTGGCCAGGCACCACCGGAGCCAGACCGAGGACAAGACAACATTTGAATGCTCGGAACCCACAAGGCCAGCAGGGTGGGAGGTGCTCCGGGGAGCGGCACTGCCGGGCGAAGGCGCGGAGCTGAGACCCGAGCCCCCGCCCCGCGCCCGCGCGCCCAGCTCACCTGGCCCAGAGCCCGGACGCTGCGGACCCGCACGGTGCCGGGGCCGAGGCCCACCCGGAAGGAGGCGTCGGACGGGAAGACGGCGTCGTCGTGGCGGCAGGGCACGCGCTCAGCGTCCACGGAGAAAAGACTGCGCCCCGCGTCCCCCGCGCTCCACAGGCGCGGGTCGTGCCACAAGAAACGGTCGGGGTCGAGGAAGAGCGCGGAGGCTCCTGCGCGAGCCAGCGGCCCTGAGCTCCGCCGGGATGGCGCCCTCCCCTCCAGGCCCCACCCCCGGCCACGCGCCAACCGGGACTAGTCCTTCCCTCCGGGCCCCACCCACGAGCGCGCGCCCCAAGCCCCGCCCCCGGCCCGCCCCCCTCACCTGCGCTACAGTCCAGGTGTGAGCCGGTGTTCTGGGCGCTGAATCCAGCTCCGGAGGCCAGGACAAATTCCCCGTCCAGTGGCAGGAGCTGTAGGAAGCACAGGCTGAGGCAGCCCCACGCGGTGGTCTGGAGATCAGAGCGTCCCCTTCTGCCCCTCCCCTTTGCAGCTGGGGAAGAGAACCTAGGCCCTGAGGCCACCTCGCCCTGGCCGAGGGTCAGATAGGCCAGAGGGAGCAGGGCCTCAGGCCAAGGACAGGAGCCAGCCTGAGACCCGGGAGCGTGAGGAGTTTGGGGCACACTGACTCTTGTCAAGGCCATTCCCCCTCCCCAGTCACCCCTAAAAAACTACAACCCACGGGCTTGTGGGTTCCAGGAAGCCAAGCTGCTGGGGAGTCTGGAGGCAGCCTGACCTGTGAGCAGGGGAGGCGGCTGCAGTTGCCAAGGTAGCAGGGATGGCGGGAAGTGGGGCCTTGGAGTCACCTGTGTCTTCCCCGCAGCCTGGGCAGCCCCTCCACCACAGAAGCCCAGGCCTCAGGTGTCAGAGGAAATAAGGTATAGAGAAGGCCTGGCGAGGGAGGACTGGCCCCCCCCCCCCCGCCAGGCCCTTCGGCGCCTCAGGATGAAGCCCCTCCTCCTTCCCCTCCGGGCTGCAAGTGAGGGCGGGGCCAGGGGAACTGCTCCATGCAGGGGTCACAAGGGGTTCAGCATCTCAGGGGACATCCATCCAGGGCCCAGGTTTGTGTCCCAACTTGGGCTGTAGGGCCTGCCTTTCAGTGTGTCATCACCCAAGCACTGGGCCTGACCAAGAGGCCGGTGCTGGAAGGCTTCAAGGTCACAGGCCAACTACCTTCTCAGCTGAGGGCACAGCACTGGGACTTCAAGGCAAACCCACCTACAGGTGCCAGGGGTGAGCCCTGGGGACAGGGGGACTCGCTATGCCTCAGAGGTGGGGGGATATCAGCGTGCAGGAAATGCAAATAACACACTAAGCGTAATGTTGAAAAGGAAGAGCAAATAGGCGAGGACCGATCTGGTTGAAGAATGTGACTGGCGCCTTCCCATTAAGGAACTCTCCGGAAGAAAGGACAGAGAGAAACCAGGAGACACAGAAGCTGGACACTGAAGCACCAATACTCAGATACGGTTGCAGAGTGTGTGCGTGTGTGTGCACTGTGTGATATCCAAAGAAACAATAAAGTGTTCATTATCTGCAGAAAACTGCGAAACCTCCAGTTGAAAGCTCCCACTGAATGCCAGATAAGGCAAGTCATGAGACACTAGGTTTATGAATATCGAAGACAAAGAGAACATTCTAAAGGCATCAGAGGAAAGAATAGATCACCTGGGAAGGAAAAAAGTCAGAAATCAGGTTCCTCAGCCACAAAGACGCATGAGAACAGATGGCAGAACAGGCTGCCTAAAGACTTCCAGAGCCCACAGCCGCCTCTAGACATGGCCCTGTCTTATTTTACATATATATGTAAAAAAAATTTTTTTTCGGTCTGTTTAGGGCTGCACCCATGGCATATGGAGGTTCCCAGGCTAGGGGTCAAAATGGAGCTGTACCTGCTGGCCTACACCACAGCCACAGGAACTGGGATCCCATCTGCAACCCACACTACAGCTCACAGCAACGCCAGATCCTTAACCCACTGAATGAGGCCAGGGATCGAACCCGCACCCTCATGGATACCAGTCAGTTTCGTTACTGCTGAGCCACAACAGGAACTCCAGCACTAAAGAGTTTTGAATGTTAGTCAACGACCTCCTGTTCCCTAAATCCCCAGTCCAAGTGTTTTCACAGGTGAAGTATACTAAACCCTCAGGGAAACTTACAGAAGTTCCAGAAAACAGAAAAAGAGTGAAAACTGCTGGCCCATATTATTCAGCCAGTGTCACCTTGATTCCAAAACTAAATTAAGGACAAAACAAAAGAAGAAAAATGATAGGCTCAGTTGACTTATGAACACTGATGCAAAAATCTTAAAATGTTTGATGATGGCTCTAATCATGTATTTAACAAAACACGGGGATCACAGCGTTGGTGTCTCAAGAGTGGGGGTAGAAAGACAGGGAAGGCTCCCATCCTGACTTCCCCGCAGTATGTATCACAGTCTTCCAGCAGGTGGCAGTGGAGAGTCCTGTGCCAGCAAAATCAGCAAGACCCAGGGAAGTCAAGTATCTTGAAGAAGTGGCTTTTTTTTTTTTTTTTTTGGTCTTTTTGTCATTTCTTGGGTGGCTCCCGCGGCATATGGAGGTTCCCAGGCTAAGGGTCCAATCCGAGCCGTAGCCACCGGCCCACGCCAGAGCCACAGCAACGCGGGATCCGAGCTGCGTCTGCGACCTACACCACAGCTCACGGTAACGCCAGATCCTTAGCCCACTGAGCAAGGCCAGAGATCGAACCTACAAACTCATGGTTCCTAGTCGGATTCGTTAACCACTGCGCCACGACAGGAACTCCAAGATGTGGCCCTTTGACTGGCACCTGAAGGAAGGTGCCAGGAGGAGATCCCTCTTACAACGACAGTTTGGTGCCAGAAAATCTCACTAACAAGCTAAAGGAGAGAGACATTTCATCACAACTGACACAGGAAAAAAACATGAAAAGTTCAAAACCTATTTATGATTAAAAAAAGAAAAGTTTCTGGTAAACTGGCAATAGATTAGAATTCCCACAATTAAATAAAGTTTATGTACCAAAACTCTCAGCAAACATTATACTCAGTGGAGAAACTGGAATGCCTTCTCTTTCACATTGGAGAACGACAAGGAAGCCTGCTTTTGTCTTTTTTTTTTTTTTTAGGGCCGCACCTGAAGCAGAGGGAGGTGCCCAGGCTAGGGGTTGAATCTGAGCTGTAGCCACAGGCCTACACCACAGCCACGCCAGATCTGAGCCCATCTTCCACCTACTCACAGCTGTGGCAGCGAAGGGTCCTTAGCGGGGCCAGGGATCAAATCCGCATCCTCATGGATGCTAGTTGGGCTCTCAACTCACTGAGCCGCAACAGGAACTCCTACTTTTGTCGTTTTTTTTTTTTTGTTGTTGTTGTTGTTTAACACAGGAGAAGAGTCCTGGACAATGCTATAAGGAGCGAATAAGAAAGAAAAATAGGACTGAAAACAAAGAGGAATAACTGTCATTATTTATGAAAAATAACCAGATAGAGAATATAACTCCTAAAAATAGAATTCATAATAGAAACCTAACTATAAAGCACTTGAAAATTAGCCAGCACTACACAGGACTTGTGTGTGGACGATTTTAAAGCTCTCAAGTAAAGAGGTTTATAATCAATGATCTGAACGATTTGGAGAAGGCATCCGTGCTCTTGGGAGGTTGGCTTGCTTGTATAAAGCTGCTGTTCACTCCCAGACTCTAGGGTTTTGGTGACATTGTAACCTACTCTACAATTTCTCTGCAAAGATGAGATCTACAAAGAACTAGTCAACCTGTCACAGAAGAGTGAAAAAGACAAGTTGCGGCAATGGGTATGAAGACACCCCACGGAGCCATGGCATGAGGGCGACGTGGTGCTGGTTGGAGACCAGGAGGAACCATCAGAGGAGCTGAAGGGGCACTCAGAGCCCCCACTGCACCCTCGGCAGCTGATGAGCAGTGACCACAGTGCCACAAAGCCAAAGGTCAACGCTGGGGGCTTGGAGGAGGACGTCGGAAATCAGGCTCATTCCAAGGAGAAAAATAAAGCTGGTTCCTTGGCTATTGCCCTGCTCAACCAGGTGCTCTGATGGCAAAACAGTGACTTTAACAGACACAATATATAGTTGATTAAGGTCGTGACCCTCAAGCAGGGAGAGATGCTTAAACAAAACACCCCAAACAGTTATACGGCAGGGGGTTTGCACTGAATAGATTAATAAAGAGCGTTTGTGATCAGCAAAGGGAAACGCAGGCGACGTCCACAGTGAGAAGAGACTGGCAGCCTCTCAGCAACCACTGATGGGTGGAAAATAGGAGATTCCCCTGCAGACAAGAAAACTGGGTAGAAGTTGGAGGGGAGAAGGGTTCGGAAGAGAAAAATCCCAGGGAGAGAAGTTCCAAACCAAAAGAAATGCAAATGAAGTCACCGAAATCGCTGTGCCTGTTACTAGGGCGACGGCTCCGCAGCTCGACAGAGTGGAGCGCTGGGGACCCGCCTGCCGCGGGGGTGGGAGGGGCCTCGGTGTTGGGTCCCCTCGGACCCCTGTCCCGGGGTTCCTGGGCCGTTCCTACCCGGCTCCTCCCGAGGCTGACCCCGCGGCACGGAGGAGAGGCGGAGGAGGTGAGGGGGCGCCTCACCGGGCGGTGTGCAAGGATGCAGGTGCACTGAAGGCTCTGCACAGGGAGGAGGGCTCCCGTCCTGGCAGCTGGGCACCGGAAGGGAGAGGCGGGTGGAGAGGCCCGATCAATGAATGAACAATGAATGAATGAATGGATGTTTTCTCTTTTACGATCCTGGAGCTCTTCCTAAGGAGATCATCAAAATAACGAGGTCTGGAGAGACCCCCCACCAGCCAAGGTCCTGGGCTCCCCACCCCCAAGGGACTCCTCTGTCCCGAGGGTGGGGGGTGGGGGGCACCAGTTCCCAGAACGCCTCCCTCTGGCTCCAGGCCACCTGGTTGCCATGGTTACTAGGGCTGTGGAGGCGAAGCCGCTGGTGCAGCCCCTGCGCCCCTATGCACAGTCCCCTCTCCACCGTCCTCTTTGGGTTGGATACATGTAGGAAAGGTATAGTCATTCGGGACCTGCGGGGACCAGGACACTCTGCTCCATGTCCCCTTCCCAGGCAGGGGTGTATCTCTGGCTGCGAAGTGAGGATGAGGTCCCCTGTGCCCACCAGCCCCTCTGCATGGGGCCAGGCTTTCAGAATTAAAGCCCCTTGTGAAAACCATCACCTAACTGGAGCCACCTCCAACTGGAAATACATTCTGGGGCCCCCAGATCCTGCATCTGGGCAAGAGATGGGGTGGGGCTGCCTCTGGATCACCCTCACTTACCCACAAAGTCCAGTGGGCTCTGGGTGAGGACCCCCCACCCCGGAATTCACCCCGTGAAGCAGTTTGAGAACAAGGTCCCCTCGAGTTTCAGGCACTGGGACAGGGAAGGGCTTTGGTGAGGCAGAGAGCGGGTGCTTTCCCCAAGCAAACCTTAAGAACACAGGCCGTTGGGAGCAGGGGCCACAGGCAGAGGGCAGTGGAGACGGGAGGTGCCCTCCACACCCCCTTCCAAGGCTGGGGCACAGCGTCCCCAACCAGAGGCAAAAGGCCAGTGGCCTGCCTGGTGCTCCCTGCAGGTGGCAGCAGTCAGGAGGCAGGAAGGGGCTTTGGCTGACCCCAGTGGGACCCACCAGCCCTCTCCAGCCCAGGCTGCATTCGCAGCCCCGCCTCACCATATCCGAGATGCTGTGACCTTCTCGCACCAGGACGGACACCATCTGGAAGCAGCAGCTCCATCAGCAGCTGAACCCCAGTTGGGCTCCCACCAGCCGGACCTCCCAGTCCCCCCACCCGAGCCCAGCATCGGGGACCAGGCACCTTGTCTGCAGGGAATTTGACGGCAGCGCCTGCGCATGGGGTCTGGTTCTGGCTCCAGTTATCGGCGGCATCAAAGTAGGTGTTGGGGACCCAGAGTTTGTAGGCGGCCCGTGTCAGCGCTGGGCAAGAGGCAAGTGAATGCTCCCCAGGCCCTTGGGATCCAGGTTCCTGCCCAGATGCCCCAGTGCCCAGGGAGGATGACCTCGCCCAGACAGGTGCAGCAGGCCGCTCAGGACCCATGGCCCGGGCACGGATGGGGGCCCCGCAGCCACCCAGACCCAGGCCCTTGACGCTCTCTGCGTCAGACCAGACCCTGCGGGAGCCTGGCCCAGGAGCTCTGACAGAGGAACTCCTGCTGGATCTGCAGATCCTGCTCAAAGGTGCCCTCCTCCACGATGCCCACCAAGATCGCCTCCGAGCCTGCTCCCAGTTTGCCCCGCACTGGCGCGGAGGCCTGGGCCAGGCAAGGATGGTGACAACCAAGGGAGGAAGGTGGATGGGGTAGCTGAGGCTCTGCAGAGAAGAAGGGGCCGGGGGAAGGCAGGGCCCGGCCAGACAGTCTCCAAACCAACAGGAGCTGTGTCCTGAGGGAGCAGCGAGGACCTTAAGGGAGGGGAAGGGGGCGGGATGCCCCCCGCCTGGGTGTGACAAGTGGGGGACAGGCCAGCAGCAGAGCCCTGCAGCCTCCAGAGCTGTCACTGCTTCCTGCAGGGACGGTGCCCACTTCGCAGACAGAGGAATTACGGGAGGGCAGGGGCGGGTCCGAGCAGTCGGTCCAGCCAGGGTCCCGGCCTCCAGCCTCCCTTGGCCTGGGCTGGGCAGGGTGGGACGGGGCGCTGTGCTCGGCCACCGGGGAGGCCCCGCTGGGTCTTACAGCCCCTCAAGCTCTCACTGCCCACCCTCGGGGGACCTTGGCCTCTGGGCGTGGAGCCCCCACAGTGCCCCCCACTCACCGCAGAGCTGCAGCCACAGCAGGACCCGGCCTGGCGCACCCATCTCGCCTGAGTTTCAGCGTCTTGGACCAGGAGACTTTGCCCTGTGGGGCCCACGTGACCAGGCCGGGTGGGGCGGGGGCAGCCAGGGATGGTCACACATTTACCTCCTCACCTGCCTGCAAGGGCTCTTGGGCTCCTCGGAGGCACCCCCCCCACACACACTCAGCCCTCTGGGACTTGACCTTGGGTGCTCAGGAAGAGGGGCTTGTTGGGAAGGACTTGCCTGAGGAAAGACAGGTGCACTGGGGCTGGGGGAAGCAACCTCTGGGCTGCCCCCGTCTGCCCACCTCTGGGGCCGGGTGTCCACCCTCCCAAGCAGGCCCTCCTGCCTCCTGAGCTGGAGGGACCGTGGCCAGTGGGAGACGGACGGTGCCGGGTGTCTCGTGTAGGAGGAACGGTGACTGGGGGACGGGGCGTGTGGTGAGTGGGTGGATGAGGGATGGATGAAGATGGTGCATGAACGGACAGTAAGCGAGTGACAGTGGGTGGAAAACGGGCGGCGTGTGAGTGGGACGTGCCAGGTGGTAGACGGATGCCTAGATGGCCTGGAGATGGATGGCTGGTGACCCGCAGACGGATGACGGGGGGCAGGTGTGTGCGGAGAGCTGTTAGCTGGTGGTGGATGGCTGGGTGGCTGGAAGGAGGAGAAGCGTGTAGTTTGCAGAAAGACGGGCAGTGGATGGCAGACGCTGGTTGGGGGAAGGGGAATGGCGTCGAGCGTGGAAGGTGCGGTGACGGCGGGATGCATGGATGGCTGGAGGGTGGGGGATACACTGTGTGGACAAGTGGCTTGTTGAGATGGATGGTGGGTGAAAAAAGGCTTTGGCCTTTGGATGGTGAATGGTGGATGTGTGACTGGCACGCAGGGTCTAGATACGGCTGTGAGTGGACGGGCGGATGAGGGCAGAGAGGGTGACCCTGCCTAAGGCCTGGGACCTCACAGGGGAGGGAACAACTGGTGCGGAGGCCCTGCAGCAGGAGCATGAGGCTCCAGGAAGGCGAGGCCACATCTGCAGGTGGGGGGCCCTGAGGCGGGCACACTGCTGCTGGGGGCTGGGCTTGATGTGTGTGGAGGAGCCCAGGAGGCCAGGGTGGGGGTCTCCGCCTGGCTTGGATGGGACCAAGCTGGCCACCTGTCAGCCAAGGGGACACCTCTGGGTGTCCAGCAGTGGTGGGGCCAGGCTCCGACACAGGTTGCCCTGGGTTTGCACGCTGTGTGAGGCTGTACAGTTCACTTAGCCTGGTTCATTCTTCATGGGCAGAGCCAGGCAGCAGTGCCCACCTCACAGGGCACCGGGATGAGGCTGAGGGTCTAGGACACTCCATCCCTCTTCCATCTGGGGACTATGGGAAGAGGAGGATGTGGGGGGAGCCGGACTGGCAACCACCCCCAGTGAGCTGCTAAACCCGCCACCCTGGGGAGGGCGCTGCTGCGTCTGGCCAGGGGCCTGTGTTGTCCCAGTGGGAGGTTTGATCTGTCACTTGCCCCCACAGCCTCTGAATTGAGGGGAAGTCTGTCAGGGTCACTTCACAAGCCTCTGGGCCCAGAGGAGTCACAGCCGTAGGGAGAGACACTGGCTGGCTCCAAACCCCTTGCCGTCGCTCCCTGGGGCTGGCTGGGCCAGGACAAGCACCATGTGTATGGGACTTGGGCTGCTTAAGGGCAGAGTCTGAGGGCGGCCACCAGGGGCTGGACCCTGGGCACCGTCAAAGGCAGCCCTCACCAGCTCACGGAGGCTGTGTCAACCAGGTGACCAAGCCCCAACTCCATGGGGGTGGGAAAGGGGGACTCCTGCAGCCCAGAGCCTTGGCCGTGGGGTGGCCCCTCACTGCCAGGGCTCCAGGCTCACTTCCTGGCTCAGTCCTGGGAGCGCAGGGCACGCGGAGGGGACACCAGTGGCGGCCCTGCTGGGGACACAGGCTCCTGTGGCCCTGCCAGGCGTGAGTCCCCAGCTCACCCAGGAGTCTCCTAGTCGGGCTCAGAGCAGGGCAGCCATGCCCTGTGCCCCGAGCAGAGGGAGGCGGCAAGAGTCCCAGCCGGCTGCCTGCCCCACTGCAGGCCTGGACCACGGCTGCCTGGGTAGACCCCAGGGACCAAGGCTGAGGCCCAGTCGCTCGGGGCTGAGGCTCAGGTCGGGGTGGGCCCTGGGGAGCCGCGCAGAGCCCCTTCCTCGTCACGCCCTGCTGTGCCCGTGTCCCCGACGGCGTCCTGGGGGAGAGTGCCCTTCCTCCTGGGGTGGCTGCACACAGGACTCGGCGAGAGAAAACTCCAAAAGGGTGGAAGAAAGGAGCCAGTTTCTGAAATTCCACGGAGCACCCCCTCTAGGGACCCCCTGCCCCCGTGTCCACTGTCTACCGTGCAGTCCTGGGGCTCTGGCTGCAGGCCTGAGTGGGGAGGTGGGCGAGCACAAGGGGTGGGGCGAGCAGCCCAAGTGCTGGGATTGGGTGAGGAGGAGCTGGGGGCCACGGCCTCCCTGCTGTGTGCTCCCCCGAGGCTGCGGGGTGGCTGGGAGGGAACAGCAAGCCCTGGGGGCAGGTGGCACCTTTGGGCCAGGCCCTGAGACTGGGGGGCGGGGGGCAGCCTGTCTTCGGCCCAGCAGGCCCATGAGGAGGCCTGGGACCCCAGCCGAGACTTGGAGAAGGGAGAGAAGCTGAGCGCGGTGGCTCTGGGGTCAAGAGGGACCGTAACACCTGAAGGAGCAGGGGCAGCGGGGGGGTCAGCGGGGGAGACTGAGCCGTTCCCGGGGTTCCCACTGCCTTGCAGTGTTGGAAAGCAGTCCTCATGCCTGCTAACTTGGGGGAACGTCGTGGGAGACGCAGGGCTTCCATACTACTGGGCCTGACCCACGTGACCAGATGCCGAGCTGGCAGGGGGCCGTCTCGGCCCCACACTCCACACCCCAACTGAGAGCCCCCATAGCCACCTGCAACATCCGAGCCAGCCGGGCTGTTTACCAGCCCCCGTGTTCCGGAAAAGGGGCTGGATGCTGCTCTTCCACCTGACAGATGAATAAACAGGCTCAGAGAGCCCACAGCCCCACAGCTGATTGAGCGGTCGAAACGGGCCGGGATCCCCCGGGAGAGGCAGGGCCACCTGGCTGGGGCTCTGGACAAAGGCAGCGCCTGAAGGGAAGGGGCTGTCTGTTTGCCCAGTCTGCAGGGCCCAGGACAGGGACGGCAGGCGTGCAGGACCCTCCCCCAGAGCCCAGGGCCACTGCCTGGGGGCCATGCCCGGGGCCTGTGAGTCTGCAATAAAGAAACAAGACTCTTTAGTCAGATTTATTTTCCTCTAATAAGACAGTTTAGCATTTCAAAGTTTTGCATTCTACACTCTTACAAACTTTAGTTATTAGCATCGGAAACACAAAAACATTGCAAGACCTCAAAACACAAATAAATACCAAATAAAACCACACACGATATACAGTAAACACAAATATAAAACATAATAATGCTGTCGGGAAATCAGACATGTTGTTCATCCACAGTAACAACATGATTATTGCTGAGCAATAACTTAGATTTTTGTCTTTTTCTCAGAAGAGCAGGAAAACACGGGACGTGAGTCACTGGTCGCAATCACTTGGACGGTCGAGATGGGTCCTCACAGCGAGCGGTTACTACAGACGCGAGTTTTAACACAGGCAGGTTGAGAAGAGTCAAATGAGAGATTGGCCTTCTTTGGTCTTTGTTTGGGTAACAGAACTGAACGAAGAGGTGTGCCGTCAGAGAAAGAACCGACTCTGGAAACGCTGCCCGGTGTCTCCGAGGAGCGCACACTTCCTTCACCACAGAAGCTGCTCGGCCGTGAGTCCTTCCCCACGGGTGTGATGCTACAGGGGATTCGCAGAGACATCCTTGGGAGTGGCGCCAGCTTTTGCGTTTACCAATTGAGTCGTTGAGTTTGCTGTTGAAGGTTACCGCCCTGGTCTAAGGGGACTGAGTTAGGAGCCGCCACCGCGAATCGCAGGAGTGGAACAGCCGTCCGGGCTTCACCCCTTCCGCACGCGCTCACGAGACAGACTACACACAGCAGCCGCAGCAGAAATGAAAGGCAAGCACTGCTTGGGGCCCCAGCGGGACCGACCACCTGCGGCCCGGGTCTCCCAAGGCCAGAGAAACACCAGGGACACGTCCGGGTCTCCGCCCCCACCGCCTGGCTCCCTGGCGACAACCCGCTCCGCCCGGCAGACAGTAAAGACGACCGGGTCACCTGCCCACAGGGGGCCTCACGCTGAGCTCCTGGGACCTGGACCCTAGTGGACACGCTCTACTTTGGAAAACACAGGACTACCGAGATGTGCGAAGAGCAAACAGGACCATGGTCTCGGGCTGAGAAGTGGACTGGGGGACAGAACCCCCATCGTCACAGAGCAGAGGCGCTCCCAGGACGCCCCCGCTCCCCTCTGCGGCCTGAGCAGTAAGGGTCTGGACTAGAAGTAAAAAAAAAACAGCAGTTGACAGCTCTGCCTGAGCCCTTTCTAGCACTGATGATCACGCAAGCACGGGGACAGGCTGGAGGGTGGAGGTGTGGGCAAGGGGCCCACGAGGGCTCTGACCCCCAGACCAAGCCTGTGGAGCCTGGCAGAGATGCTGGGGCCGGAAAGGCCTGCGTCCAGCACAGGATGACGTCACTCCGGGAAGAAGGTGGGACTGCGCCCCAGGGCGCACTGGGGTCCTGCCTCTCTCCCCGTCCCCGTGGGCTGACCAGGAAAGGCTCCACTTCGGACCCTGTTCTGTTTAAGGGTCCGTTCGGCTGCCCCTTCCTCTGCCTGACGTTGCCCACAGGCTCGGGTGCCAGGCACAGCACCCTCACCGGACCGAGGGTGACTGGCGGCCCCAGGCGGCTCGGGACCCTGGAGCAGATGAGCTGGTTGGGGAGGGGCTGCACCGTCCTGGCCAAGGTGGCCACAGGGCCGGGCGGAGGCCACTGGAGCTGGCCGGGGTCTGAAAGGCCCGGTGGAGTCGGCCACCAGGGAGGGCGGGTCTCCTGCAGCCCACAGTCCTCGGGGCCCAGGACAGGGCGGGCACCGGGAGGTGGGGAAACAGCCGCCTGGCCGAGAGTCTCCCCCTCACCCGGCCGGTGGCTGGGCCCTGGGGCCGGGCTGGGACTTGGGGGGACAGCTGCCCTCACAGAGCCCTCCTTGTCCACCTGCACAGCTGACGCCCCCGACTCGCTCTCTGGGGTCGGCGCCACTCTCCTGGGTCGCATGTCTTCAAACAATTTACACGAACCCCTACTTGTCTCCTTGTCATCTACAAACCAGGAAACTGAAACCCTAACCTGTAAAAAAGGCCCAGGTGAGCCGCTCCGGCCGCCCTGGCCCTGTCTTGCAGGCCGGGCCCCGCTGGCCATTGCGCCGGCCCGCCGCGTCCAGAGCTGCAGGGCAGGTGGGCCAGGTCTGGTTGTCACTCCCGGGACAGGCGACAGCCACCTCAGCACAGGACCTGGTGCGGCTCCTCTAAAGGACTGGGAGTTTGTTCTGTGGGGAGTCTGTCCTGTTCAGTCAATGGGAAAAGCACAGCCACGCACCGCGTCTGACTCCGGCCCTGTCGCTGGGGCCCCGGCAGAGAGAGGCCGGCCCGGCGGCGAGCACCGAACGTCAGGATGGACTGTGCAAGCTCGCGTGCGCGAGTGGCAGGTGCACACGGAGTGGCCAAAGGGCCTGCGACCCCACACGCCACCAACCGTCACCAGCAACCTTCACCGAGCCACAGTGTGAAGCTCTCGCCACCGCCGCACCCAAGCCAGCCACTCGGGTCCCCGGGGGCAGCCAGGACTCCCGGTGCCTCCCACCAGGAGGAGCCACTGGTGAAGTCCCCAGGGCCCCCCGGCCGGCCGCCCCCAGCAGGACTTCAGCCCAGGGGAGGGGAGCTGCTTTTTTTGCCAGACCAAGATGCCGCTCATCCCAAAAGCATTAGCAGCGTCCGTGCTTTCTGGAGGGGAGGACGTGGCGGGGGGTCCCTGCTGGTAACCCCTGGCTCAGGAAAGCCACCCGAGGCGGGGAAGGGCCTGCCGGGCGTCCCCCCTCCCTGGGCCTCTGGGCAGAACCAGGTCAAGGCCTGGAGGAGGTCGGGCACCTTCGAGGACACAGGGGTCCCGCAGCACCCACAGGAGGTCCTCGTTGAGTGGGGACACGCAACTCTGTACTGGGCAGAACCCACGACCCCGGTTCGCCGCCACAGCCAGCCCCGGGCAGCGGGGAAAGGGAAGATGAAGACAACTGAGCATTTTATCTGCCAAAGGGCACAGCAGAGGTGCTCGGACCTGGTGAGGTCACTTATGGAGGCTCTCGACAGTGTGGAGAGGGGCGCTTCCAGCAGGCACCGGGGCGAAGGCACACCCAGGGCAGGTGGCAGCACCAGAGACACGGGGGCCACCGGGCACCACCCAGCCGCGGGGAGCCCGGAGGCAGGCAGTCTGAGGTGCGCGGCCCAGCTGGCCAATCGTGGGCGCGTCTTTTGGGTGAGTGGCACAGATGCGGCGGTTCACACACATTGGTTTTGCCGAAGAAGCACCCGTCACGTGTAGCACCCATCAGTGGTAAGAGCACCCATGAGGCGTGGTGCATAGCAGGGGCACAGGAGCAGGGCCCCGCTTCTGTCACAGTTGGACCATTGAGAGAAGGTAAACGGGTGAGAACAGCCGTCCGGGCAGGTGCAGGCTGCACGGCAGACCCGAGACCACCCCTCCCAAGAGAGGGGCAGCTCCGGGCCGCCTGCCGGTCAGCCTGGGTGGCCCCCGGGGGGGGTCTCTGGAATGCTCGGGGGCGCTGCTTTGGACGGCGTGGCGCCGCAGCCCAGGGACTCGGAGGGGCGCCGCTTCCGCCCCACTCCCTGCTCCTGCCTGCGCTTGGACCAGGCGGCTCACTCTGGGGGCCTAGAGATTGGGAATCTGTGATAATTAAGCAGTGGAGGCTCCGGAAGCCGAGGACAGGGCCCGGCCTCGTCCGCAGGAGCAGGGCCCAGTGAGGGCCCTGGAAGAGGCAACGGTCTAGCGGTCAAGAGGAAAGTCTGGTTGCACAATCACCTTCTGGAATCACGGGGAGCACAGAGCTGGGGTCAAGAAGCAGCATGTCACAGCTAAGGCACATGTACAGCACGCCACCCCCCACCCCCACGCAAAGGTTAACAAATGCAGCAACGGGACAGGATGAAGAAACGCATCTGCTGTGGCCTCCTTCAGCACAAGTCAGCTGCCCACCCCGGACACGGGACACGGAAGGTCGGTGTTGTCAGCATAGAGCGCTTGTCTGAACACATGGGGCAGAATTTTAAAAACCTAGAGGATTTTGTTTAGAACTCCAAAGTTCAACTAATGCCCTATTTTAGGGTGAAAACAAGTATAAATCTGAAAATGATGCACAGCATCCATGAGCAATTCTCCTTTCATAGTAATTTTGCAGTAGTGTCATTAACTACGACAGATAGTGAAGGTTCACATTTCTAACGAGAAATAACGACGGGTTGAATATTCTCTTTCCTATCACAAGTGATAACCAGTGTTTGATATTTTACATTTTCTTCCAAGAAATATCAGTCTGTCAACGTTTTAAAATAAAATGTTTGCAGTAACAATTATCTTAGAACTTTAAATTAAAAAATGATTCTGAATTTAGAGACTTTCAAAAAAGACCTAAGTGTAACGTCAGGGTCCTCTGACAAACAAATTATTAAAACAGAGACCAGATGAGGCCTTAAAAATAGACAATGTACTATATTTGAAACAAGACTGTACTCTTGAATTTTTGAATATATCAGAATTGCATTATTATTTCATAAATTCTTCTTTTACTTAACATGCTGACACGTCCAGCTGTCCCCAGGTGTGTGTGTGTGTGTATGTGTGTGTGTGTGTGTGTGTGTGTGCGCGTTCTTTTTTTGGTGTTCAAGTTTAAGGAAGAAAAATCATGGTTCTTTTGTTTAGCATATATGTTTTCCACCTTAATTAATTAACTAGATCTTTAAAAATGAAAATGAAACCCTTCTCTGACAGCAGTATCTGTCTCGGCGAAGGACAAATACCTCTTCAGAGCGAAGGGCTGCGAGTCTGTTAGAAAGCGTGTCGAGTAGGTCCTCACGTGTGGCTCCTCTCGCCGGCCCGAGGCCGCCTTCCGCCGCTTCCTCCGTCCACAAGGTCCTTTTCCGAGCGCGAGGACCTCGGTGGAGACAGTCGGTTCAAACCCCCAGAGGAGTTGCCTTCTGCTCAATCCACCTCCCCAGGACTGGTCAGGGGTCAGGCAGATCCGAAGTATCCACTATGACTTTAATAAAAATGGTATCGTCTTTAATATATGTCCCATTTTCTAGCACAGTCTGGGCCACAAAGACTGGGCAGCCAGAGGCAATATTCATCTCCCCCGTGGGTTTCTTGAAGCTGCTGCTGTTGGGGTCCGGCTTGAAGGCGTCTCCCAGATGCCGCCGGGAGGACCCCTGATCCATCAGCATGAGCGTCACTTTCTGCTTGAACGGCCAGGGGAGCAGAGCGTCGTACTCCCCACGCATGATGACAAAAAACAGCGACAGGTGTGTGCCCTTGCCCATGCCGTCCCCGTTCAGGTAGACCCTGGCGCACATCTTGTAGCCAAAGTAGCCGGTGTAGAAGGGCTGGCTGTAGAGGGACAGCGTCTTCCCCATGACGGCCTCCTGCTTCCGCCGCTTGTAGTCCCGGATCTTCCAGATCAGCACGCCGTTGTAGCTGGCGGTCTCCAGGACCTGGAACCGCAGGTCCATGTCGGCCAGCCGGATGTCGTGGACACTGAGCATCTGGTCGTGCCGGCTCAGCTGGGACTCCAGCAGGCCTGGGCAGGCAGGAGAGACGGGTGCGGAGACACGTGACTATCACGGAGGCAGAAGCATCTGAGCTAAGCGGCCTAGAGGCACTGTAGCTGCTGGGGGCAGGGAAGAGGGGCCGCAGACCCCCAGCACCCACGGCCACAGCCTGCTGAGGGGGGATACCCGGCTGACTCAGGCCTGGGTGTCACGGGCCCCCCCGAGGCAGGTTCCAGACGGGGAGCCGTCCCCTGAGGCCCCTTGGGACCCGGCCTCCAGCCTCCATGCGAGGAGCCATCTGCAGAGTTTGAGCCGTCGCCCCGCACGCCACGGCCTCGGGCGGCTTAATCCAGCCTGCCTGCAGCACCTAATCCTTGTTCTTTCTCCCTCTTAATCCTTTCCATGCGAACACTCAGAATAGTCCCTCAGTCCCTACAGCAGCGGCCGCAGGAGCTTCTGGTGTCAGAAGCAGGCCGCTGGGCGGGCCAGGTCTTCCGCCTCACCCGCTGGTCACCCTCTGGGACCTTTGTGAGTAGTGGGGACACCCCACCCAGCAGGCCCCGCCCTCCACCCGGGTCTGCCCCATACCTGTGCTCTGCCACACTGGCCTCGCCCGCCTGGAGGGGACAAGCCTACGTGGGAAATGTCCCCGTCTCTGCCAAAGGCATCTCGGCAGCAAGTGCCCGACCTGACGGCGCAGGGTCTGGAGCCGGGGAGCACAGCCCACGCGCCACTCACCTCAGCGTCTGGCCACGCTGCCAACCTGGGGTCCTGGGACCCGGCCAGGCGCCCAGGAGGAGCCAAGACACGTGGCGCCCGTCCCAGGCCCGCCCCGATCCGCACGCCTCCTGCCGGCCCGCCTGCCTCACCTGTGTTGCGAGCCGCCTGGCCCGCGCTTTTGTCCACGCTTTCCAGCTCGGTCACCCGGTTCTGCAGGGACTCCACGCTGCTCTTCATGCTGTCTGCCTCCTCCCAGTTCTGCCGGAAGGGACGGATCTCCTTGTCGAGCTCTTTCAGTTTCTCTGCTTGGCTGTCTATGACTCGCTTCCAAATCAAAGGGTCAGAAAGGCAACACACAGTCAGAACTCTCCGAAAATGCGGCACCACGGCCATCAAATACCCGCGAGTCAGGAGCAGAGCAGGGTCACAAGGCCCGCTGCCCCACACCAGCCTTCACAGGGCATCATATCCAGGGCACACAGGCATCTCGGGGGACACAGGTACAGAGGTCCCCAGTTCCCAGGAAGGACTGAGAGGCCCCACCCACCGCCTGCGGCGCCCTCAGCCCCCACACTGCTCTGTGCCAGCCTCTCTCTTCAGGACACTGGAGTCACGCCCACTGGCCCTTCTCAAGGCCTCTATCCCCAACAGGGCTGAGCACCAGCTGGGGCCAAGCTATGTGAGCTTCCTACCCGCGGCTTGGTCTAGGGCCAGAGGGGCCACCCTATCCCTGCGGGGGCAGAGGGCATTCCAGAACCCCGCCTGTGTCCCAGGGTAGCGCTGCCACCACGCTGCCACCTGCTCCAGAGCCCTGGCTGTCTGTGCAGGATGGCGGCAGGTCTTCATGAAGGCCCCGGGGGCCTACGAGAGGGCTCTGTTCCCTCCACGGCACCCAGCTCAGTGTCCTGTGGCCATCGGGGGGCAGAGGGTCCTGCTGACAAACACGCGGCTGTCGACAGGGAGGCTCGATTTAAATGAGTCAGAAGCCCGTTTCCCAGAAGCCCGAGGCCAGCCCATCCGTATGAGTCCCGGGGGGCGGGACTGGGGCCGGTCTGTGGGAAGGGCTGGCCTGCCCGCAGGTCAGACGACCCAGCGGGTCTTCACTACTAAAGAGGACCCGCGTCTTTGAAATCAAGCTCCCGAAGGCTGAGCGGCTGCAGGCCTGGCAGCGGAGCGTCCCGAGCGCCTGCTGAGGGCACTTCTGCTTCTGGGCCTATTTTTAAACTTCTAGGTTTCAGCACCTTTGCTGGTTCTCAGTAACCGTGAAGGAACAAACAGAGGCTTGGGTTACTTTTTGGGGATAAAAGTACAGTGTTGATCTTCCTCCTCTTTCCAAGAAACCCTGATATTAGCTAACATTTGAAAAGTAACGCTGATTTCTCCAAAGACTGCTGCTTGCTACACTGACTTACCTCATTTTTAAATACCGACGACTAAGGCATGGTTATTAGCTCACAAAGTCTATTTTCTGGGGACAATGAAACTGATATTAACAGACACCCGAACCTGTAATGTATTCCTACTGAGTATCTGTAACTGTTCTTTCATCCTCTACTTACTCAAATGACAAAGTGACAAACCAGGCTGAGGGGGACACTATTGAACACACGAGGGCAGTTAATGAAAAGGCACCCGATCAGTGGCCGGTCTGAGGGATGGCCCTGCGTGACTGGTGGACCCTGGAGTGAGCCACGGGCCGCAGGACAGCCCGGGACAGGCCATCCCTCACCCCGAGACAGGTGACACATGAGGGCAGCGGTGTGAAGCGGTGAGGGGCTCCCGGGAGCAGAGCCCAGGAGTCTGAGGCGACAGCGGGACCAAGAACACAGTCAGGAGGGCGCACTCGCGGCAAGGGGAGGTTCTGCTGTCACCTGGGAAAGCGGTGCAGGGTCAGGGCAGAGCGGTGGCCTCCACCAGCCCCTGTGAGATGCAGCAAGCCCACGTCCTTCCCCAAGCAGGGGAGCGCCTCCAGAAAAACCCGCCTTAAAGCCAAGTGAGGATTTTCTTAGCAGAAAGGATTCAGGAGCTGAGCTGGATGGCACAGACCACACACTATGGGAATACGCCCTAATCACAGGATGGCTCAGGCATCACTCTGTCTGTCTCAGGCTCGTGCCCCTCAGGGCTGAAGTTGCCGTGTGTTGCCTCACACCATGCAGTCACCGAGCCAATGCGATGGGGTCCCGTGGACAGAGCTCACTCCAGCCCCAAGACCCTCCGACTGCAGGACGACTGTTCATGTGGCTCCTACTGACCACATCTAGGCTGCTTCTGCCCCCCAGCCCCCCCATTTTTTGCCGCCCCAGGTCACATGGAGTTCCTGGGCCAGGGATCAGTTCCAAGCCGCAGTCTCAACCTGAGCTGAAGCTGCAGCAAAGCTGGATCCTCAAGCCACTGTGCCGGCCCGGGGATCGAACCTGCGTCCCAGTGCTCCCAAGACGCCACCAATCCCATTGCGTCACAGTGGGAGCTCCTAGGCTGTCTTTTTAATTAAGAAGAAACGTGTCCTTTACAAAGTAAAACAGTAAGAAGCTACCTTCCTCGGGCGGCAAGAGCAAACGCTCTGCCTGCATCGTGTCTGCCTACTGTGGGGACTCCTGTGTGGCCCTGTCCTGCTCAGGATCTAGGGTCTGCTCGAGACACAGGGAAGGAGAGGACAGAGCTCCACAGGTCTGTCAGCAGCAGGGTGGCTCACCACACAGGGCTGGGGGGGCACCGAGGAGGCTGGGGGGGCTTCCGGGAGGAGGTGGCTTTTCGCTGACATCTGTATTGTATGAGGAGGAGCAGAGTCAGGACAGGGAGATGAGGGAAGAGGAGGTCCGGCTGCCTCGCAGTATTTTATGTGACCTTGTACTTTCTGGCTTGATTCAGTACTTGCAATTTGTATCTTTTCTACTCAATTTAATGTCTCATGTTTTTCCTCGTCTCTGGACAACCAGGAAATTTAATACAATGAAACTAAGTTAAATCCCTATGCAATTCAAGGCACTGTAACTCATCTCAATGTTAAAATGGGCAGAAAGATATTCTTGGTGGTACAACAGAAACCCAACTAGCATCCATGAGGTTGTGAGTTCGATCCCTGACCTCGCTCAGTGGGTTAAGGATCCGGTGTTGCTGTGAGCTGTGGTGTAGGTCACAGACACGGCTCGGATCCCTAGTTGCTGTGGCTCTGGTGTAGGTTGGCAGCTGCAGCTCCGATTGGACCCTTAACCTGGGAACCTCCATATGCTGTGGGTACGGCCCTAAAAAGCAAAAAAAAAAAAAAAAAGAAAGAAAGAAACATCTTCTCTTCCAGATACTTTTGGGGAGCACCGGAAGACCGTTTTGGAAATGTGCTCCACACGGGGTCCACAGGGAAGGGCCCCGAGGGCAGGCGGATGTGAAGACAGCGCCCAGGACAGCGCCGCCAAACAAGCACACGGTGACAGAAGCGAGGAGCCAGATTCCATCAGGCCGATCCCCACACCACAGCCCTCGGGGCAGCGGAGTTGGTGGGCTTGAGCGGAGGCGGCTCGGGACCACCGCCCACCACGGAGAAGCAGTGACAGCAGCGGATTCAACACAGGATCGTCTGGCCTCAGTTCACTTTGGGAAGTGAAACCTCACACACGACTACTCAGGAACAATACGAAATCTTTAATAACAAAAACAGCTAACCTAAAAACATGTGCCTTGCATCTTACGTCGCCGATAATGAATAAATGGCACAGGGGAGAGGTGACGTGACGGGGCCTGCCCTCCGGGAGGGGGCGGAGCGGCGCCTGCGGCCTCGCAGATGGGCTCCGGGGCCAGGATGCCTCTCCCCTGCTTCCCTTAGGCCAGAGAAACCAGCTGCCTTGTCTGACAAAGGGCAGGGTTTCTGCTGAAATCACCTCCCTGAGAAGGTCCCAGAAACACGAATGCGTCCCCCTTATGCAGGCACAATCTTCCGCTTCTTACCTGTAAGTGAAGTATTTTGGACTCGTTATTTCGCAGCATTTCCTTCTGTCTCTCGATTTCAATTTCAAAGCTACAGATCTGGTTGTGCAAACTCTGTATGCTCTTGTTTTTTTCTACACTTTCATTCTGCAGCAAGGAAACCTGAAAAAGAAAGTCTTCAATTAAGCAAACAGCAAGTGGTTTTAATGTTCATTAGCAACAATTACAATGCTGGCAACTAAAAGCCACTCCCCAGCTCCGACCAGGAAACACAGTAGGAAACACATGATCGCATCTCACCTTGCTTGTACGCGCACTTGCGTACGTGTGTACATGCTGAAAAACGGTCACAAAACCAAGTTCTTGCCGTAATCACTCAAAATGCGCCCGAATATTTCCTATTTTATTCTATTTTACTTTAAAGAATGATAGTTGCAAGCCATTCAATTATTTCCCACCCACCAGGCGCCCCTGAAAAGCTCTCAGCATAAGGAGGAAGCAGGCCAGAGCAGTCCCTCGCGGGCTCACTGGTCCTGGGCAGCCGGCAGACATGAGCTGCGGGCCTGGGTTGCAGGCCTTCCACAAAGCTCAGCACATCCACCAGTAGTGCCACGGTGGTCCAAGGACTCTTCAAAATTGGACTTTCTCAAAATTCCCCTCTGAAAAATAATTAGCTCCCCAGAACCAATTTACACTGGTCTTAAAAGCCCCCGGGGCGAGGCTTCGAGGGCGATCCTACGAGGCCTCCTTGCAGGGCTTCACGAAGACAAGGCCTCCTTGCAGGGCTTCACGAAGGCACTGCAGGCCTTGGAAAGGCTCCCCCTGCCAACAGCTGTCTCTGTCTCTGTGCGGCTGCCACTCGGGAAGACGGTGAGCTCCGTGACTCATGGACATGTCGCACGGCCGCTCAGAGGTGCTGCTCTGACCCCTCCCCACCTGAGGACCAGGTGACAACCCAAAGGCACTAGGACAAATCCGGATTCCTGACCCTGCCTTCTGAAGAAGACCAGTACTCAGGATGCTCAGCCCCTGGGGGCGACTGGGAAGGAACAGAAAACTTGCAGCACAGACTTCGCTGCCCCAGGGCCTCACCTGGCACAAAAGGACACGGCCCCTTGATTCTAACGTCTCACAGAACCTCCTAACGTGACCAGCCTGCACACACCCAGACGGGCCCAGGCCGCAGCCGTGGTGCTTGTGCTTTTGCTAAAGTGACAACTCACTCATTCCCATCTGTCAATGGTGGACACAATTCCCAGGCTCCTTATTCCCACACCCCAAAGACAGAGATCAAGCACCACCAGCCCTTTGGATAAAAGTCTCAGGAGCAGCTCCAAAACCAACAGCAGGCTCTTGGTGCGCACATCAGGCTACCTGAGGATGAGCGGATGAACGGCACGTTAGCAGTCGCACCTCATGTCACAGGAAACTCGGCGTCTCATTGAGGGGCTCCCCTAAACTGTCTCTATTTATTTACGTTTCAATCCAAGAGCCCACCTGGCGCCGACAGTCCCTGTTTTCACCCGCCGGGCAGGGGGACCGCATAGCACGTCCATCTGGTGGGTGTGTTTCCCAGAAGCAGAGTGCGACATCCACACAGCAGGTGAAAACAGGGGCCCCTGTGCTTCCTGACCCAGCCTGCTCTGCGGGCTCCCACACTGCCCTCAGACGGCGGCTTTCCTAAAACAGAGGATGGGTGTTTTACAGCCTGGGTGTCACAAAACCATTTTTCTTTAGTTTGATTTACTTTGACTGTGAATGTAACAGGCAGTTTTTCTGAACCAACTGGAAAGTTCTAGTTCCTATTATAGATGAAGAAGATAACTCAGGAGATTCCAACCAAATAATTCCACAATGAGAAATAAACTCCCACTTTAAGAAAATACAGAACTTACACTCACTGTTCGGTTTTTGCTCTTGGGCCCGGTCAAAAGGAGACACCTTCTCGTGAACATCAACGAGGGGGCACAGAGCTGAGGCTTGGGGGGCCCTCCTGAGGGGTGGATCAGGAGAGGCTACTCACGGAGCGACACCGAGAGGGCAGACGTTTCAAACCTGTGGTGGCAGCGAGAACCTGCTGCGGGGCGGGGGCGCGGGGGCCGGCCGTTCTGCTGTGCCCTGGGGTTTCTAACCATGCAAACTTGTGCTCTGTCGGGGCAGGGGCGGGGGGACAACACATGTGACGGGTGGGGAGGCAGGAGCCACATGGTGACAGCACCACCCACAACCATGCACCTCAGACCCACTCACTGTCCTGCAACTAGCATGGCTGGAACCAAACCAATTCACTGTAAGTGAAGATCAACTGAGAAGGCAGATCAACGAGAACCAGCATCTACGAGGGACAAAACCCCTGAGATCTGGGCCTGTGATTTTAAAAAGGCAGAAAGAGAACACACTCTTCCAAAAGAGGGAAGAAGAGGTCCACGGGTCAGCCGTCACTGAGCGCGGAGCCACCGCGTGCTCCTGGGGGATGGTGAACCGTCCCGGAACACAGCTCCCTCCCGCCGCACAGAAGCCCTCCCGCACCACCGTGCACTCGGTGCACCACCGTGCACTCGGCACGCAGAGCCCCGCTTTGCTTACCCTCTGAGCTTAAGCACTTAGGTGAGAGAAACTATTTTATGCCAGATTTTTTTTTTTTTTTTTTTTGGTCTCTTTGTCTTTTCTAGGGCCACTCCTGCGGCAGATGGATCTTCCCAGGCTAGGGGTCCAATCGGAGTTGTAGCCACCTTCCTACACCAGAGCCACAGCCATGCGGGATCCGAGCCGCATCTGCAACCTACACCACAGCTCAGGGCAACGCCGGATCCTTAACCTACTGAGCAAGGCCAGGGATCAAACCCACAACCTCATGGTTCCTAGTCGGATTCGTTAACCACTGCGCCACGACGGGAACTCCTATGCCAGATTTAATAAACACCTTTTGATTGAAAGCTTTAGATTCTTTCCAGCACATTTACATTTTAAATTACTTGGATTTAATACTCAAAACAAGATATTCAAATCTTTACAAATCTTTAGTAAGGAAAATATCAACTCGCCTGGCTGTCATCTGCCCTCGTCCCCTCCGACCACCATAAGTTCTCAACAGATGCCTGCTGCATATCAACTTAAGCGCTTATTTCTGCATAGGAGCCACAGGCCACGATAGGAGGCCCGACAACCTTGTCTATCAAGTCTTAGAGGCGTCCGTCTTTTTCTCACGGAAGAAGGACCGGCTGAGCTGAGTGCCCCAGGAAGGAGCATCATGCAGACAGGGCTGCCAAGGAGTCCAGACCCCCCGCTGAGGACCTTGAGGGGACGCCCAGGAGCACGAGTGTGTCCAGGAAGGGGGTGCGCGGTACCCACACTTCGCACACCACTGGCTGAGAAATTCAACAGCAACACCAGTGATGAGGACGCGTCTTTCCCTGCTTGCCACTTAGAAGGCGGGCGGCAAGGCAGGGCAGATGGTAACCTCCCAGGACGGGGGTTGGCAGGCCTTCTCCGTAAGGAGCCCGTGGGTAATCCTTGAGGCTGCACAGGCCGTGTCTGTCTCCACTCATCAGCGCCACCCTTGTGGTGCAAGGCAGCCACACACCACACTGAAGCCACCGCGCAGGGCCGCGAACTTTATTTACAAAACGATGGGGTGGGGGCTGGACATTTGTCAATCCCTGTTCTAGATCCTTGCTAGGATAACCACAGTCTGATTTTTTTAAAAAAGCACTTCGTACTTGCTTGGCAATTGAAAAATAAAGAGTGAGCTATCAAAAACACACACCTTCGCTTATAAACTCAAGATCACTTAAAGAGAATTTACTTTTTTGACAGTCTCTTGATGCTGTTTCTTTTTTTTTTTTTTTTTTTTTTTGTCTTTTGTCCTTTTAGGGCCACACCCGTGGCATATGGAGGTTCCCAGGCTAGGGGCCTAATTGGAGCTGTAGCCGTTGGCTTACGCCAGAGCCACAGCAACACCAGACCCAAGCCACATCTGCAACCTACACCACAGCTGACAGCAACACCGGATCCTTAACCCACTGAGCGAGGCCAGGGATCGAACCCGCAACCTCAAGGTTCCTAGTCAGATTCGTTAAACACTGAGCCATGATGTGAACTCCATGCTGTTTCTTTTATCCAAAACCATAACTTTTTTTTTTTTTTTTTTTTTTTGTCTTTTTAGGGCTGCACCCTTAGCATCTAGAAGTTCCCAGGCAAGGGATCCAATCAGAGCTGTAGCTGCCAGCCTACACCACAGCCACAGCAATGTGGGATCCGAGCCATGTCTGCGACCTACACTACAGCTCACAGCAACGCTGGATCCTTAATCCACTGAGCCAGGGATCGAACCTGCACCCTCATGGATACCAGTCAGATTCACTTCCCCTGAGCCATGACGGGAACTCCAAAACCATTGCTATTAAAAAGGTTTTCTTCTTTAAATAATCTGAAGAAACTATTAATAACCAACAAAAGCAGGAAAATGTGCTGCGTACCTTTTTCTCTAGAGAATTGCTCCATTCTTTCAGTAAATTGACGTGCTGTACTGCAGAGCTGGCCTCGTGGGCCTTGATCTGCTGGTTTGTCCCCTGTGAGAACAAAAAAGCGATGCATTAAGCCAACCTTATTCCGTGACAGAGGACAGAGACTCACAGACGACCCCAAGCCAGCAGCACGCACAGAGAGGGGAGACTTATCCACACAAGGTGAACAGGGAGCCTCCAGCCTCAAAGGGGTCACGCTCTGCAGCCCCTACTCCCCTGTGTGCAGGTGGGGGACTCGGAGAACAGAGTAGCTCAGAGACAAGACACTGAATTCTACAACTACCCCAGGGCCCTGCTCCTCACCCTTCAAACTTCATACTGAGGGCCTTCTCACCTACATTTCATACTTATAACATCAAGAAATTAAATTTGAGAATATCATTTTTGTTTTGTTTTGTTTTGTTTTGTCTTTTTAGGGCTGCACCCGTGGCATATGGAGGTTCCCAGGCCAGGGGTCTAATCGGAGCTTTAGCCGACGGCCTACGCCACAGCCACAGCAACACCAGATCCGAGCCATGTCTGTGACCCACACCACAGCTCACGGCAACGCTGGATCCTTAACCCAAGGAGCGAGGCCAGGGATCGAACCCAAAACCTCATGGTTCCTAGTCAGATTCTTTTCCACTGTGCCACAAAGGGAACTCCCCATTTTTGTTTTTTGAAAAATTTTTTGGCATTAAAACATAAGTGGAAAATTTTAAGACACCTGCAGTCATAGCTAGATGCTGCTACAATAATCTAGTAACATGCCATCCAAGTAGCGTTCTAAATCATTCACTAAAGTATTTACTTACTCATGAAATACACTGTATCTGAAAAGGTTCCTCAATATTCTGAGTGTACTTAGAGGGTTACATACAGAACATAAACAATGGACAGAGTACATGAGATGTAGACCATCTCAGAGTCAGTATAAGCACATGGAATAGCAATTCATATATTTAAGGAAAAAGTGCATAGAGATATAATTTGTTTTGATCTTGGAAAGTTAAAAAGCCACCGAAAGCATTTTAATGATCTCCAAAACATATACTCTGTACATAGAATATTCATATATATATGTTGATATAAGGACCGTTTTATATATATATATAAACATATATATATACATACACAGAATGAATGATATATATGTACATACGACATAACAGTGGTGAAGGCTCAGTCTCCTTAGAGACTGAAGCAAAGGAAAGCTACAGTCTCAGGCTTTTTACTTTCTAAGAAAATACTGAGATGCCAATATCTCTGTTCTGATTTCATGATAATGTATTGGTAATACATAAAACTGAATATAAAATACCTTAATTGTAGCATATACTGCCCTTTGATAGTTTTAAGATTAAGATATACATTTAAATGAAAACTCAGTTCAAACTCACTAGTGATCCCAGACGTGTTAAAAAGAAAAAACGAAACCGAAACCAAAAAGAACCAGGAACAGGTTTCTCACAGCACAGGTGTGGCAGCGACGGGGACGTCCTCTCCACACGGTCTCTGGGAGGTGTGGCATGCACACGAAATGCACTTATGGACACACGCGTGGGTGATCCTGACGACTGCGCAGGGACGCACACGCTGCTGAAACCATGTCCGGTTTGCTACTGACTTATGTTCAAACAACAGCTCAGATTCCAGGACAATCTACCTAGAAACCCCACCGAATGTCAGTCCTATTTGTCCCATTTACTAGCTGGTTTTGAAGGTGACGGTTCTAACACATTAACTTCCTTCTCAGCACAGGTGTCCACCTGGAGTCGCAAAACACCACCGGCGTGGAAAGCGAGCCCCCACGTCTGCTGCATGCGGCTTCCGTCACCCATGCGACAGGGTGACTCGGTTCCGTGACAAAGACTAGAAGTCCAGAGTCTGCATGTTAAAATGTTAATAGAATGACTTTCTCTCAGGGCGGAATGTCAGCGACTGGGAAGGACAAATGTCGGATACTGACCTGAAAAACGCAGCCATAGCGCTTAAAACTACAGGTGCTGGGGGCATTGACACACTCTGACAAGTGTGCACTCAACTGCAACGGGAAAGAGACGTGAGTTGTGGCACAAACGTTTGCATGAAAATGTTCAAACATATCAAGGGCACAGGTAGATAGCATCTGGGTTGTATTCTTACGAATGGTGTTATTAGCTACAGGTGTGTATACAGCATCTGCTTCCTAGGCTTATATGCAGTAAATATACAGTATCGTCACGTGTATACACATATGTACACCAATATACACAAGTACATTCACTGTAACATTTCTTAAACTCGCGGTTTCTCTAGAACGGGTTGTTTTGTGACATGCCGTCTGCAGTGCCGGGATTTTAAAAAGAAAGGAAAAAAACATAAACTGAAATGCACATTTAAAGACTCTCAACAAAAATTGCATGAAACACAAATAATAGGAAGCATTCAGGATGCAACTGGGCCACACACCTAATATACAGTACACAGGAGTACCTTCAAAGCAAGCTCACACAGTGCACCGTTACTCTCGAGACGCAGAGATAAACTGGAGATGAGCAGTTCCCTCCCTGGAACACTTCCTTTCCTCTGTAGGGCCATAAACCCCCACAGCTTCTCAAAGACCTCGAAGGTCGAAGGTCGAAGGTCGCTCTAACGACAGGGGCCCTAAGGCGGCCCCGCCCACCCAACAGAGGAAGCAACCAAGAGGGTTGGGAGAAGGGAGTTAACTCGTCTTGCGAGGAAGGCAACCCCCCCAAGTTCAGCTGAAATGCTGGCAAATCATCAGATAAAACGCACTTACGATGCCCCCTCGAGAGAAAAGGGAATTGAAATGTCTACATTTTAAAGACACTGTGTTTTGCGTTAGGCTAATCCAATTTAAGGATAATTTCCTTCTTTATTGAAGAAATGCTCATCTGGAAACTCTAGGGATAGATCTTCTTTATGGAAAACAATTAGACCCTGAATGAGAACAGTCTGAGGGCCGTGTGCAGCGGCCCCGGGAACGCGCTTTCCCACGAGCCGGGCGCGTGGCTCTGGCGGCGCAGATGTTTCTACCTTCTGCTCAGCCCTGTAGGACGGACTGTCCTCCCACAGGTCAGCATTTGGGAAGGGGAAGTGGCTCCCAGCACGGCCTTCCCGCCTGCTGCCATGGCTGAACAGGACGGGCGCCCTGAGGGATCCACCTGACTACGGCCCGGCCAACCTGGGCCAGGGCAGAGTCCCGGTGGTCAGAGGCCTGGCCTGTCCCTGGGGGAAAGCACCCCAAAGCCATGTCACGGGCGACTGGCACAGAAACCCAACAGAAGACCGACCGTGTGTGCAAAAATGCCAATTTGAAAATTTAAAAACATAGTCTTTCACGGCCATCAACACAATTGTCAATCTAACCAGCAAACAGTTACAATGTTACGATCAAGGATAGGCGGAGTCTGATGTTACTCTCAGGGCACCAACTATAAACTCAGGGTTGTACTTCTTCCTAAATTGGCTTTATTATCATCATTCTTAGAGACCTACAGAATTCACGGGCACTTCGGGATAGAAGCAAGAATAATCTATAACTCAATAGCGTCTTTCACCAGAAACCCAAGGTAAATGCAAGCTTAAAGATTTTTAAAAATAAAAATAACTCAGAGGCAAAATGGAGGCAGCTTTTGTCCCTGAGTGAGTCAAAATTTAGGAAAGTACATAAAACCCAGGAAACTATTTCAACAGTAGACTCTTCTTCCATTCACTTTAGCAGAAGGGCTTCCAACTGTGGGAACAGCCTACATGCTCGGCCCTGCCATCCCTAGGGGCACGTGCAGGGGCCCAGAGGCCACGGTCACCAGGGCTCTCCGTGCACCCCCTTGTCCTTTCCGCAGGCCCACATGGGTCCCCTCCGTCAGTCAGGGGTGTGAGAGGCTGACCCTCGCTCCCCCACATTCAGGTGTAAAATTCCAGGCTGTGGAACAAGGCTGAGGTGAGCAGGTGCCTCAGATCAGAGCTCCCAGGACCAAGGGGGCCGGGCACGGGGACCCTCTGAGCCCACAGGAGCCCCCAGAACAGCGACTGGAGGGATCCAGGTCAGGACCAGACACAAAACCATTAAGAATCCTTGGAATCAGTCCAGCTGGACATCCCCTGACCAAATGAGGTTAATGCAAAATCTACCTGCCTCAAAGGAGTGTGCATGACACGGGCAGCAGGAGGGTGGCCTTCCTGGTGGCCCCCAAATGCGGGACTGGCCTGGCACCCACTCGCCCAAGCACTGACCCCGCACAGCACGTGTGGCCAGCATGGTGCAGGAGCATCTCTAAATTAATTTCTTTTCCTGAGACAACTCTTAAGAGCAACTCCTATTTTACAGACTTAAAAATAGACTTTTTTAAAAAACCTAACAAGCGTCACCATTGCTTGCACTGTAAATATGCCCATTTTCTCAGTTCTTGGTGATGTTCGCCCTGAATGTACCACTCCGCAGCTTTTAACTGTTTGCGTTGGAAAGATCCGGCTTCCACGGAGCCTAAGGCTTGTCCTCGTTTCCTGCTCTACCCATCAGACCCACCATCTGTGGGAAGCTCGGGCCTCAGCTTCAAGGGAGAGCGGGGTCCCAAGGGCTCCCAGCTCCTGAGGGGCCCCGGCCACGCCCTTACCTCGCTCCTCAGAAGGGTCTGGACGCTGCACTTATGCGGGCAGGACACGACCACGCAGGGACACTCGGTGTCTTCGTGTTTCTGAAGGGGAAAGAGGAAGCGTTGCCAACTTGGAAACACACACCCGTCTTCCTTGAGACCCCACCAACATCCCCAAGGTCCCCAAGGGCTGGAGGGGAGCGCTCCCCTCACACGAGTGCCTTGAGCCACGCCAGCCCCATCACCCCGGAGGAGTTGCTGTGCTGCCCAAGCTTGAGCACAGAGAAAGAAGGCATCTCTCCGGGGCTATGCAACCTGACTGCCCAGGGCACCTGTGGATGCAGAGTCCACCGGAGGGGGCGCCCCAACCATGGCTCCCTTTCAGCCGCATCCCCTCCAAGCCGCTGCCCGACACCTGTGTGCAGGCAGGCCTGGCCTTGCCCTCGCCCACAGCAGGAGACGGCGGTGCCCAGCCTCTGCTTGGTGAGGAGAAGGACGGATTTCCTCTGGCCTCTCAGTTTGGGGTTTGGAAATAATGCTTCTCAGGAACCTGAAAACAAAGTGATCTACTGGGTATTTACTGTCTTGAAATTATCTAGATTTTCTTTAGCATGTGGAAAATGCGGATAAATTCTGGTTTAGCACTTTCTGGATGGCACAGATTTCAACTTGATGGAGCCTAGATGATGATGACAGTTCAATTCATGCCACGGGCACCTGCTGGGCACCTGCCCAGTACACCTGTCCGGAAGCAAAGCCAGGGCAAGACTTCTCACAAGGAGAGCAAATCCCAGGGCCTGGAGAGCACTCCAGACATGTGACAGAGGGTGGCTGGAGGGAGGCAAATGTGGCAGAGCCGGGGCTGTAACTGAGCAGGAGGAGAGCGTGGTGGTGTCCTCGGCAGCCCTGGGACCCTCCCAACGCCCCCAGCCTGCTCTTCCAGATGCTCTCTGCGCCTCCAGTTACACTGCTGTTAAGTGTGCGTGGGGGAGCGCTCGCTGCGAGGCTCAGTCTGACCTGGCAGGCGGGAGGTCAAGGACACGGTGGCCCATGGGGGACGCTCCTCTCCTCTGAGGCCTGGAGCCAGGGCCACACTGTTCTCTCCACAGTGTGTCTGCAGCGCAGAGATGACAACCTAGGTGCGTGGCTGCTTGTACCCGGGCTCGGTCCTCAGAGGCCTGCAGAGCCCGTGGCAGGCGAGTCCACAGCTGTCCAGAGCTCATTAGAAGTGACCAGGCTGAGTGACCAGCAGGCCTCCCACGAGAGGACAGCCATGGGGTGCCTGGCTGTGCTCAGGATCCCCACGGGCTCCCAAATCAAGGCGCTCCTGTCTTTCAGTGGGAAACCCTGGACACACGGCTTCATGCTGCCTCTCCTGTGATGGGGGCGTGACCCGCCCTCCTCGGGGGGGGGGGGTGTCTTGAGGACTGAATCGTCACGGGCCTGGAGAACTACGGTGGCAAACGCTCCACAGAGGCCACGCCCCCCTCCCTGAACCCCACCGTCATTCACCAGGCAGGCATGCCCTGCGTGCTGGGTCAGCCCCACCAGGACAGCTCTGGCGGCAGACAGACATCACCACTGCGGCAGGGTGCCAGGAGGGAGCACCGGGGTCGGGCCCGGGACGGCAGGGCAGTGGAGGTGAGGCCGAGCCCAGCAGGGTCTCCGGGTGTCTTTGCAGATCTGTGCAAGGGTGTCCAGGTGACAAACTGCTAGAAAGGGGCTTCCGGGGGGGCACCAAAGGGCACGGTATTTGACGTGCGACTTGGATGGACATGGCCTCCCAATACCCCTGATACCCCCTCCACAATCAGGGCAGCCTCTCGCTGTGAGAAGACGGCTTCCCAGGACCTCACCAGTTCTGTGAACGGTTCGACCTCTGACAGTGGGACGGGTAAAAAGGGCCAGGAGTGTGACCCGCAATCCGTAGCAATGAACAGGCACTAGCATGTTTTCACATGAACCCTTTACACTTCCCAGGACTGCCTTTTCATGGCTTTTGTCCACTGTAGCAGGTTGAGCAGTGACCCCCCAAAGTTCAGGCCCACCCTGAGGCTCAGAGGGTACATGTGTTTGCAGAGTCTCAGCAGATGCAACTAGTCAGGTGGCCACGCTGGATGAGGCTGGACCCGACGTCCTCGCTGGAGGAGAGGGCACCCCCCAGGACACTGCCACGAGAACGTGGAGGGAGAGTGCGGAACAGGCAGCCGCCAGTCTGGGAACCCAAGGGCCACAACCTCCAGGGGCCTTGAAAGGGCGAGGGAGGGGCCTTCTCCAGGGCGTCCACAGGACACCCTGGATTCAGACCCCTGCCTCCGGAACGAGGGGAACAGACTTCTGTGGCACTTTGTTATAACAGCCAGAGGAGGGTAATACACCCATTTTAAAAAGCCCTGTTAATCTGTCGGTGTATAAGAACCCCCCGCACATCAATGAAGTGAGTTCTGCCTATAAAATTCATGTAACTCTGATACACACACGGAGGAGACGTAACATGTGTGAGTTACTAGGCAGCCCCCGCCAGGGTCCAGGGGCCAGGATGTAACTGGCAACTCCCCTCCAGGCGTATGCTCCTCTCCTAGCTCTTCCCCTCCTTCCCTCCCCCAGACCACAAACCTGAATTTTGTGTTTCAAAAAATAAGTTTCATCACACATATATGTGTAACAGACAAAACACTGTTTTGTCTCGATTGCTCTGAATTTTACTCCAATGGAATTTTCCCCTGTGACTCTTCTGCGACCTGATCAATGCCACGCTTCTAGGGCTAATCCATGTGCCGCTCCAGCGGCAGGTCCTCGACTGTCACTGCTGTGTCACACAGTCCCCTGAGTCCACATGAGCCATGTGTCTGTTCTCCAGCGGGTGGACGTCAGGTCGGTCCAACATTCCTGCTGCCTGGTCATGCTCCGCACGCTGCCTGACCCGAATGTGCCGCGTTTCTCTTAAACATCTAGCAGGGGAACTGCCCCCTGAGCCTGTGAATTTTCAACCCAATGACATGTTGCCAGGTGTTTTCCGGAGTGTCTGTACCTCTAGCCCCCTGCTGCAGCACGTGCACAGCACCCCCCCCACTCTGCAGCGCGTGGTGGACCCAGGTCAACGTGGCTCTGACCTGCTCTGACCTGCTCGGGTCGGCGTCCACGTACACTTTCTACCCGGTCCACGGGGACCGCAGTCTACACGCGGGCAAGTGTGTGGCTGAGCAACCTCATGAGCGAGGGTGGCTGCAAGGCTGCAGCCCGTGCGGGAGCCAGTGCCTCCAGCCTGCGCGGATCAGGGGCCAACTGTGTGTACATGGTTCCACAAAAGGAGGCCTTTACAATTCTGGCTTTTCACAAATTAGAAGAACTGTTCAAAGAGAGTAATATTCGATCATTTCTGAACTGAATGGGAAAGAAGAGGTTTTTTCCCTGACACCTTAAAATATGCTAATAGATTTAAAAAAACAAACATGAAAACGGCTGACATGCCAATGCCACGGTTCAAAGAGAATAGAAACGCCCGCATGAACTGCAATGGTCCAGAGTCTCAGTGTTTTATCAACCTATATTTTACCAACAGTTGACGTACTTGTCACATCACAAAAACTGGGCCATGTGGAAAGTCAGGATGACCTGGGGCTTCGGGCCTAAGTCAGATAACTGCTCTTTTTAAAAATAAACATAAGGCCTGAGAGGACAAGATGAAATGAGTTAGAGTTGTAGGAACAAGACTCAGGAGCTGATACTCTGGCTTCTCTTCAGATCGAATAAATCCTTCACCTTTTACTAAAAAAAATACAAAAAAAAAAAAAAAAAAAAAAAGACAGGAGCTGAATCCCACCACTACTGACAGGCCGGGGCCCAGGGCACACGACACACCAGCAGAGTGTGACTGCCTGCTGGCACCGAGGGTTCCCGCGAGGCGGGGAGGGGTGCACTGGCGGTGACCTCGGCCAGGCCTGCCTCTCAAAATTGTCACAGGCTCCGGTGTCAGCAGTGTTAGAACAGTTCGACAGAAGTGCAGCAAGATTTACAGGAATATTTATTTGCACAACTCAGGTCCCCAACTTTTAATTATCATTTTGTGTCTCTGCACCTGCTATCTGTCTGCTTCTCTCGTTTGCAGTCAACAAATTTAAGATCCAGACCATCAAAGGCCACCTCCTCCCCAGAGCCATCGCAACCCTCTCGGGCCTTGCTAACTGGCTCTGCCCACATGACCACATGCATAACTGCAGGTCTGACTGTGTCTCCCCACCAGCAGGGGGACAAAGGGGAGAGACTGCAATTTCCTCTTGTGTCTCCTGAGCCAGCGGCTCAGGGTCTGCTGCCCAACAGGCCCCCTGCACGGCTTCTTGACTCCATATGCCGTTATTCTAAAACCAGCCGCTTTATGGAGTTCCCGTTGTGGCTCAGTGGTTAACGAACCCAACTAGCATCAAAGAGGACATGGGTTCAATCCCTGGCCTCGCTCAGTGGGTTAAGGATCCGGCATTGCCACGAGCTGTGGTGTAGGTCGCAGACGCGGCTCGGATCCTGCATTGCTGAGGCTGTGGTGTAGGCCAGTGGCTGTAGCTCCGAATTGACCCCTAGCCTGGGAACTTTCATATGCCGCAGGTGTGGCCCTAAAGAGACCAAAAATACACACGTACATATATACACACATACATAAATAAAGTAAAATAAAATAAAACCAGATGCTTTACAGCCTTGTCTGCAGCTCAGAGCTGGTTACTTAACTGTTTTACTGACATGCTCGAAAACTCTTCCTCAAATGAAGATTAATTCCTGGATTCTCTTCTGCAAATAAATGTAATTGATTTTTGCAAAAGGCAAAGGACAACTCTGACAGCAACACAGGAATGTGTACGGTCAGAGTATGCTCACCAGGTACACGTCCCATTCACCTGAATTTAATTACTGAAGCAATTGTTCAGTTTTCCAAAGGGGAGGGTACAGTGTCTTGAAGGTTTTTAGTAACTGGAAACAACCACAGACTCGTACAGGAAACAGATTTCAGGCACAGGAAAGTTCTACGGAGCCAGGTAAGCTGGAGAATATCAAGAAGAGCGTGGCTCATTTCGTACGGAAAAGCTTCCCTAAATTTGGGGCAGTAAGTGCTCTGGAATATCCATGAGGAATTCAACGGAGCCCCTCAGACCTGGCTGCACTTCTGTGGTCCTTCCTACCCCACGAGCACATCACTGTCCTGCCAAGTCCAGCAGCCAATTTCCAGCCCCTCCCTGCTCAGCCTCTCAGTGGCACGTGCCACACCTGCCCCACCACGCCCTCCAGCTCCGCCTCCCTCTGGGACTTGGCTCTCTCCTGGCCCTTCCACGCCGGCCACCCCTTGGCTGGACAGCCGCCCCTTCTTAGCAGTCTGTAAGCTAAGAAGGGGAACAAAGTGGCCCCAGGCCACTACTCTCTGCCTCTGGCCAGTCCCATGGCTGCACAGACCACTTACTAACACGTAACCTGCAGCCCAGACTGCTGCCTATTGCCCCCAAAGCCTGTTTTCTCCCCCTGAGCCTCACCTTGGTAGGACACTCAGGTCTGTCCAGTTGCTCTAGTTCCAGACGCTGGGTGTTACCTGCACTCTTACTCCACATTCAAGCTGATGAGCCATTAGCTAATCCCACTGGCTCTACCTTCAAAATGTACCTCAATCTAACTGTTGCCCGCCCCTCTCCTTTCAAAAGACAGGCCACCAAGAACACTGTGGACTCCATCCTTTCCCCGGATTCCCCTCTCGTCTGGCTGTCACACCTGCCAGAGCAGCGCATGTGATGCCTAACTCTGAGCACGCCTTTGCTCGGGGCTGCCTCCATCACCTTTGTCTTCATCCCCGTTCCTGACTCCCACCCACTGAGTTAGCTCCATCTTGGAGCCTGAGTGCTCTCTCTGTTCCAAGGGCTCTTCCTGCATCGCCCCACCTGCCTAGAGAGCCTGCCCTGGTCACTGCTGCTCCCCAGTGCCAGTTTATCTGTCTTCCTAGTACTTAATCACTACCCCATGCTACACGCCTGCCTACTAACCATCTTCCCACTGGAAGATGAGGGTCACCACTGAACCCCCAGCTCCTAGCACAGGGCCCGCCACACAGTAGGTGCTCAGTGAACAACTGTCCAACAAACAAACAGCTGAGGGTGTCTATACCACGGACTCTTTTTAAAGCATGTCCTCCATCCCAACATCTCTTCCTCTTAAATTTATATATATGATCTCATTCTAACATGCACACAATGTAAAACTGTGCCAAAATAATGGAGGCATGAAAAATTTTAAATTCTCATCTCTCACCAAGAGATACAGCTGCACTTCAATACTGCAGGATAAATTACTCTGTTGAAATGATGGTTATGTCATGGAGCCGTGAAATGATTAAGCAATCCAACATGATTTTAAGGCTATTCCCTGGGACAAATGAAAAATTCTACCTTTTCTGAATAATCAGTCTTCATTTTTTGGCACCCCAAATGATAGTCAATCGAGGCAATGGAAAATGTTAATTGCATAAATCAAAATGGGCAAACAAATAAAGCTTAACTCTGAAATAAAGTCAGATGAAAATTGCTATTTACTCCTATCTTTTCTCTTTATTTCTGTTAGAATAGTCCTTTAAAAAGCTATTCTGTGGACGAATGACATCTGGATGGAGCAGAAGGTGGGTAAAACAAGAAAACACTGCACCTGCAATGTGATCATTGGGACCTGGCTTTTGCAGTGGCTGCACGTGGCCTCACGGTATTTACAGGCCTTCTCCACGTGATCACGCAGGTCTTTTCTCAGTACTTTCTCCTTGCAGTCGGCACGAACACAATAAAGTTCCTCAAACTGGCAATCATTCTTCAAATGCACCTGTAAGACAAACAATTCAAAGTTCTTTTCTTGAGGGCCACACCCATGGCACATGGAAGTTCCCAGGCTAGGGGTCAGATTGGAGCTGCAGCCACCAGCCACAGCGACGCCAGATCAGAAGCAGCACCTGTGAGCTGCATTGAAGCTCATGGCAACACCGGATCCTTAACCCACTGAGCGAGGCCAGGGATCGAACCCAAATCCTCATGGATATTAGTCGGGTTTGTTATTGCTGAGCCACAACAGGAACTCCCAATTCAAAGTTCTTAACCAGCAAAAATCCAATCTGAAATACCCAATTCCAGCCTCTATGCAATTAAATGCTACAAAATGTCTCTACTTGCTGCTAGACCAGTTTTTCACAGAGAAGAGTGAAACGTATTGAGAGACACTAAATCCATACTCCATTTAGTGATTACTCAAACTACATTGCTTTTTAAGAATTAAGGCAATTAACTCTTCTTCCTGGATACATAAGTGGTTATCTGCTAAGGACTTTGTTTCATTCCATCTCAAATATCCTTCCAGGGTAAAATATGACACTAATCAAAAGGAAACATAAGAAGTTACATGGAGTTTCGTGGTTATAAGAAGGAGGAGGTTTTAATGGGCCTTCTAAAATGAAAATTCAATTCAGGTTTCTTTCTACTCTAAGTAAGACGGGGTGTTCAAAAACCCCCTGACAATTCTGTCTACGATGACACAGAAACTACATTTCCTACCCACGTGGTTCTGACTGTGCTCACACTTCGCCGTATGCTGCAGGACTGACGGGAACGTGTGAGGGCCACCTCACACTGACTATAAAGCCGACTCTTGGCTCGTGTCCTTACCAGCAGATGTCCCAGCGTCAACTGCTCTGCACAGCCTCTGCCTTCATTCCTACAGTATATCTGAAGAGCCAGAATCTCTCTCTTGCAGCAATTATCCTTAAACACCTGAAATTGAAAGACAGCTATTTTAGAGGATTAATATTTCTTAATCCCCACATGCTGCTCCTTTAGACAAGACAAAACCACTCTAAAAAATCAGGAGAGCGTTCCTGAAGTGGGCCCCAGAGAGCATCAAGGACCATTTTAGTGTCTTTAGGTAGAACGGAAGAGCTGTCCCCACTAAGAGACACAATTTAAATCATATAACCTTAACTGCCATCTTTTGTTAGAGTAACCAACATTAAATAAGTTATACTGGACAACCGAAGGCCACTCTAGAGCATCCGGACATTTCCAGTGGGCTCTGACACACTCTCCAAGACAAGGACACCCCCAGGGCCACGTTCGTATTTGGACGCTGGAGGTGTCAGGCGCCCGCAGGGGAAGGCGGCACAGGTGGAGCACATCCCACCAAGGACGAGGGCGGGGCTGCAGCTCCGTGTCCCTCTAGACCATTCACGAGAGAAACGGCTGTAAAAGATGACACTTTGGAGACGGTTTGTAAAACATTATTTTGGTTCCTGCGCCTAAGGTTATGTCACTTCAAACTCATTTTTTCACATGAAGGAAGGCATTAGCCCGCTATTTTATTTTATTTATTTATTTAGTCTTTTTGCCTTTTCTAGGGCCGCACCCGCGGCACATGGAGGTTCCCAGGCTAGGGGTCCAATTGGAGCTGTAGCCACCGGCCTACACCACAGCCACAGCAACGCGGGATCTGAGCCGCATCTGCAACCTACACCACAGCTCAAGGCAACGCCGGATCCTTAACCCACTGAGCGAGGCCAGGGATCAAACCTGCAACCTCATGGTTCCTAGTCGGATTCGTTAACTACTGCGCCACGACGGGAACTCTGAGCTTGCTATTTTAGAAAGCTTTAAAAATATATATCTCAAAGACAGAGGTTAATGCAATAGTGAAACTGCTTCCCTTTGAAAATAAAAAACCTTCCTTTAATTTTTTCTGTAGTAAACGAAGACCCTCACTCCTTGTAACAACAGAAGCTACACCATCCTAGTCCTCGGGCACTTCTGAGGGAAGCGCCCACATGCTAACACGCTCCAACAGTGGAAAAACAGACTGGAGCTCAGTATGCCTTTCTCGACTCCACAGGCAAAGAAACAGAACCAACAGCTGTTAAGAGTTAAAAATAAAATGATTTGGAGTCAAATCTAATCTTCTGTAAACCTGACTTTTTTCCAAAGGTCATAATTTAAGATATTAAAAGTCAACAGAACAGGTATTTTTTTAAGCAGCAAGAAATAAGCTTCCTTTCTGTGCCATTAAGTTGAAGTCATCTGAGTTAAACTTTAGAGAGAAAAACCATAGATTGAAAACATGAGAATAATAAAAGCATAGAATTTTAGAGCTGAAAAAGATCTCATGTCATTATTACAACTGTCCCATTTCATAGATGAGGAACTGAGGCCCACAGCACCTGTATCCTCAGGGACCTGCCGAGGGGTCAAGCTCAGACTCCCAGGACCCAACCAGCCCACATTTTCCCATTAGGATCCATGACTTTAGTCCGTCTCTTTCAACAAAAATTGTAAGTCTCCTTCGGCTATCAATGCCACTGAAAAAAATCAGTGGGATAATAATTCTGATTAACAAAAGTTGATACTAAAAAATTCATCTTAGTCCACTGTTTTGCTCTTCGTTCTCAGTCACGCTGGTTAGATACATGCTAACAAGGTGACAGGCTGCCGTGTTAGCCTAAGGTAGAACTGAGTGATTTGTTCTTAAAGACAGTCCCTCCCGATCAGTCGGCGAGGGAGATGCTAAGGAAGAACAGGCAGGTGGCCATCTGGCCACTTCTGTTTCTGACCTGTCCAGAGCAGGCCACGCCTTGTCCCAGCGGCCCTCAGATCACTGCACTCACCTGTGCTGCTGCGACGGCAAAGCCAATCTGCAAAGTGCTTTAGGCAGGAAAACCCCAGAGCAAGGATTTTGCTGTACAACTTAATGAGCTACATTTAAACGTCTGTTAGGTTCATTAATCAAAATATTGGAACCACACATATTTTTATTGATATTTTAAGTACTTCAGGAACAAGGCGTTTCCAACTAGAAGTGTGCCTGGCAGGGCTGGCAGGTGTGGGTGACCACAGAAATGGTGAGAAGGGACCAGAACCCGGCAGGGAAGCTGGAGTGCCCAGGCCCCCGTGTGCTGATCTGCTGGTTTCCATGGTCACAGGGGCGAGGGGGAAGGGCTGCAATCTCACAGGTTGTCCCATGACCTCAGGGCGCTCCCTGGGTGGGGGGCAGGGGAGAGCAGGTCCAAGGGAAGTCCTCAGACCAGCACCGTCTGAGGGTCAAGTCAAGTACAAGCGCCAAGTGCAGGCGTCTGGGATGAAGACCGGAGATGGCTGTGCACCTCTGCACACTTCTCACTCCTCGGGCACCTGGGGGCTCGGGAGGTGATGCCGTTACTGAAACAGGTGAGAAGAGGGGCTCGGGGGCTGAAGCACCCCGTCAGGGTCACATGTCTGGGCAGCTGCCCCGCAGACCTGTCCCGCTGTCGAGGTGCTTATGGGACACGCCCCTGCCCTAACCCTGGTGCGTCAGCTGTCAAGCTCGGAAAAACCCAGGGCCAGAGCACTGGATGCCAACTATGCAGAAGGCACTACTCAGCTCCAAACAGCGATAAAACAATGATTAAAGACCAAGAATACCTTGTCTTTGACGATGCCTTCTTGACACGCGGTACATTTTGGGCTGGAGGAGCTGGGGGAACACACAGAACCATGTTAGTGTGAAAGCCCCCTTCTCACTGGAGCCCACCGGGTGCAGTAAACTGTTCACATTTTTCACATCCTTTACAAAGGATCACGTTTGCTGTGAGAGGCTCAGGATGCCATGGGGAATTTGGTTTAAGCAGGAGAAAAGGGCTAAGAGTCTTTCTTAGTAATTTTTCACAAGGAAGTTTTTAAGCACAACAGCCTTTAGATCAGTCCCTCATGGAAAGCCCCTTTCAATTAAAAATGAAATTTTATTTCTGAAACTAAAACCTGCTCTCCGAGGAGGGGCTCTTTGAGTGAGCACCCACAGCTCACTGGAAAAGCCTCTGAATGGTCTTGCTTTATACAAAGAGCCAGTACTTTGTCCCAGGCTATTTCCTTCACAGTGTATCAAAAGGCTGATGAAAATCCATGGACTTTACCAGAGTGGGTGTTTAAAGCTGACCCTGTCTAAGGAAACCACTAGTCTGTCCCCAAACTCAGGACATGAGCCACTGCACCCAAGGTGCCCTTCTACGGACCTAATTCTTGCCCATCTTGTGCCTGGAAACCACCTCCTAGAGATCACAAACTAATTGTGACCTCTCCCGACATCCAGGGCCCCTGCCCTAAACAACTGAGGGTGCCAGGCACCCAGGCCAGGGTGAGGCAGGGAGATTTCAGGGCACAGGGGGCAGGTCGGTGTGTGCGCTGGGGCCCTGGGGAGGGGCGGGCCCATGAGCCTGGAAAGCCAGGCTGGAGAGCTGAGGGTTGGAGCAGAGGAAATTAACGTGCTTTAAAATAAAAGCTCCTTCATTTTGACTACACTAACATGGAGCTTGTGCTAAACTGCTAAAATCATATGAATCTTTTCACATCCTTAGACCCTGGCTGAGCAGTATCAGCGTGGGGTCCTGACACCTGCAGAAACACGAGCAGGAGGGGCTCCCAGGAGCAGAGAAGGATGGAGACAGAAGAGAAACGGTGCCGGCTCCTCACCAGGGCCCCAGGGGCAGCCCAGGGAAACTGGGGGCTCCGAGCCCACTCTGCCAGCACTAAGCTCAACTTGAGAGCTGTTTCACCCACAGGCGGGGAAGGTGAGTAGAAGCTGAGTTCGAGGTTTGGGACAAGTGGAGATGGGCACAGCCAAAGCACCCGCCTGGAGGAGGGCGAGGGGAGGGAGGCTGACCGCTGAGCTCGGGGGCGAGTCAGGAGAGGAAGGGGCAGCCTTTCCAAGCCCACATGCCCTGGGATGGTGGGGCTGAGGCTGAGCACATCCCACTGCAACCCAGTGCCCAGCACGCTGCCCGGAAAACACCGGCCTCCCAGCCGACCCTCGGGACTCTGCGATGTCCTATCTCCCCAGCTGACCTGGGCCTCCGAGGGCTCGCTGAGCCAGCGCAGGGCGAGGGTCCTTTCCGTGGCCCTGCCCCTCAACCCTGCGCGCCACCATCCGCCTACAGACGGCAGGGAGATGCTGGGGAGGAAGGAGGCTGTGGGCCGGGCCCCGGGAACGGGGGTCTCCCGGGTCGGGGCGGTGCGCACCTCAGCAGGGCGGCCATGCAGGTCTCGCAGAAGCGGTGGCCACACTCGGTCTGCTTGGGGTTGCACAGCACCAGGCGGCACTTCTCACACTTGTACTTGTCCTCCACGGCCTTCACGAACCGTTCCTTGTAGCCGCCCTGCTCGGGGACGAGCACCGCGGGCCCCGCGCTGCGCTCGGGGTGCAGCTTCAGCGGGGGGTTGGGCTGCAGGGCGCCGGCCGCGTCCACCTTTTGACCCGGCTCCATTCTAGGAAAGACAGAGAGGGTGAGAAAAGCGCCCCCAGGCCTGCCCTCCTGCCTGTCACCGGGCGCCACTGTCAACATCCCATTCAAGGGCTTCCTAGAAGGGACACCCTATTTTTAAGGCTCTCTGATTTAAAACACAGTACTGCTCTGCCATACCGTCAACTTCTATGCATCTTTCTGACAGCGTGGCTGCGGCTGTTCTCAGCCACTTTTGTTTCCCCATGAGCCTCACTGCCAGGCGGCAGTCTCCACTCCACTCAGGGGTGGCCCATCTCGCGCTCAAGCCCGGGGTGGGACATGCGCCTCGCACCCCAATAAGAGCACTTACTACAAGTGGGGGCAGCTCGGAGCTCTGGGAGGGCCTGTGTGGGTTTAAGGGGCCGCCTGAGCCTGGGCTGCCAGGGGGGACGGTCTTCCCGGCCGTCTGGGCAGGCTCTCCTACCCCACATGGTGACAAGTTCCCATCAACGGGCAAATGACAAGCTCCCAGAAACGAGCCACAGAGAAGCCAGCATCCGGTGACCCTACCTACAGAGGAAGCTCCTTCCAAAGCTCACCAGGTCTCCAAAGCTACCTCGTGTCCTTGCTTAGCCCACCACTCTGCTCCCGGCAGAAACAGGGCCTGGGCATCGTCCCGCATCCCCGCCCGCCCCCCTCAGCCTGAGGCTTGCTGTGAGCCACCGGGGTCCGTGGGATGGGGGGGACCCTCACCCAGCCCACTGGTGCCCCCTGGTGCCCAGGTGGGCTGGGTGTGGAGCCCACTCCCCAGGCCTCTTTCTGCCTCTCTGAGGCTGGGGATGTGTAGGAATGCGCAGGCAGGACATCTAACAGGTAAACGAACTGGTGTTCAGGCCACACTGGGGTAGTTTTAACAAAACAGCACATTATCGTGCAAAGCACGGGAGGCTCCTGTGAAATCTATTTGTGAAACCAAAACAAAAAAGATTTCCAAGTGACCCCAAAAGGCCAGCAACCCTCTGCTCACCAAATTGATTAGAACCCTGTTAAGATGCAGGTAGGAAGGTGCCCGTCAGGGGAAGGGCCCACCTGCTGCCACCGGCCGCCCCGCTCGGGCCCTGCTTCCACAGATGCCCACCCTGCCTGCTGCTCCCTCTGCGAATGCCCCGCCCACCTCCTCAAGAAGGCCCACCCGGCCGGCCGGCCCCACTCACCCACCCCTCGTGCGTCCGCCTAGTGCTTATGGTTCACTTACTGCTCTCTCCCTGTGCAGGATGCAAGCCCCCCAGTGACATGGGTTTTGATCTCTTTTGTGTTGACTGACAAACCCCAGGTACCTAAAATCACTACTGCCTGATGGCTGCAGGGGTCTCAATACACATTCTTTGGGTTAACAAACAGAGGGAACAGCGAGGTTTGAGCCACTCATACCAAACCATGTGTCTGTGAAACCAGAAAAAAGAAAAAGAAAAACCAGGAAAAGAACACTCTTCAGTTTTCAGATCTGCTCTCACAGCTTTATGCAGTGAAAACCCCTGCTCAGGCTATGAGCTACTCTCAACTTTGGTTTAGTATTTTATCCTATAGTGCTTAAGGAAGCTTGTGTGTTCAATCAAGTTTTTAGTGAGAAATGTGTGATTCTTTGGAGGTGAATTCCTATTTCAAATATGAGAGACAGTCAACTTAGAATCAAGCTAATGACAAATGTCCACTTACCTATAATAAGTCACACTCTGTACAATCAACTAAGGAATATAGTTTTAGACCCTGGGTTTTTATAGGCTGCGTAAGAAAGGAGAACCACACATAAAGGAAAGCCTCCCAGCAGCCCTGTTCTGAAGGGCAGAGGGTGGCCTGTGGTGGGCAGGTCTAGCGGGACTTCCCTATAACTGGGGCACTGACTGGACACCTCGGCAGCGGGACCCCCGGGGCCTCTCGCAACCCTGCCCAGTGTCCTGTATCCTGCCCCGCGTCCCATGCATGGCCCTACCTGAGCTAAGCTGCTGGCTGAAAATGAGCCTTCGGGGAAGGAGAGAAAAACGCCCTGCAGTGCTTAGACAGCAGGAGCAAGAGAACCACCAGCCCTCTGCTCCCCCAGCGTTCACAGGGGAGAAGACCACCACCGAAACATGGCATGGCCTGAGTGCGCAAATCCATCAAGACACGGAGCAGGTGCGCATTGCTGGGGGCTTGGTGTCGGGCCTCTTGGGGTGGTCCAAGGGTTCTGGACCTGGACAGTGGGGGTAACGCCACAACTCTGTGAATACGCTAAACCCCACGGAATGGCATGCTGTGGAGATGTGCATTTTATGGTATGTGGATTACATTTATTTCAGAATAACTGTTTCGAATGGTTCTGTTTGGGTTTGGGGAATGTGTGACATTCATATAGAGTGCCACATACTTTATGAGACTAGAACTGAAAGTGGGTATGCCTGACGCTGTGGCCAAGGCCTGACACATGAAGGGACAGTGTATTTCTTCACGACAACACGTTTGCAAAGAAAACAAGAGACACGGAGGGTCAAGTATAAAGAGCAAGGCACTGCCTGACGGCAGCTCCCGCTGGTGTTCCACCGACCGCGCAGATGCCTGGAGACAGCAAGTGCTCATGGAAGAAAACCTGCCTTCTTCTCCTTCATGCAGACTGTGCCGTGCATGCAAACCAAGCCACCGCTTTTCTTCTGTCACCAGCAATGTATCTCGGGCATTCTTCCCTATCAGCACGGAAAGACGCACTGTGCTATTTTGCACAGCTGCACAAGTCCACTGCACGGCTCACCGACATCCACACAACCGGGTCTCTCAGGGATAGTGAGGCCAGTCTTGATATTATAAACAATCTGCAGTGAACATTCCTGAACACCTCGCTGGACACTTAGAAAAGCACAGAGCAACAGAACTGCCAGCCTAAGCTGATGTGCATTTTAAGGTATATAATCGCTGCCAAACATCCTTCTAGGAGGGCTGTCCATTGTGTATTCGCTGCGATGGTTAGTAAACTATTTATCATTATTTTGAGGGTAACAACAGCCCCTTTCACTCAAGTGCTGATGCTCCTGACTTTGTTTCGACCTCATTCGTGTCCTGGGGACCACTGGTGGCTGTGCCGCCACGCAAACCTCCGGGGCCTCCCGTGGGTGCCCACCTCCCGTGGAGCTGTCAGTGGGCACAGCCCCAGGACGCTGGGGGGCACGCCCACGCCCTCCTACACGGGTGGAAGCCCTTCTCTGTGTCAGTGACTCTGCCGAGGTTCACCACACCAGCCTCCTTTGGTCTCGATCGACAGCTGGGCACCTACAGCGTGCCCAGCTCTGCACCTCGCAGGTCGGGACCAGGGGCAGGGGAGAGCATCCCCACCCGGAGGAGCCGTGGGAGTCGTGAGAATGGCGAACACGCCAGGGTCAACGTGCATGGCCAGCAGCACAGAGGGTGTGAGAGGTTACGAAGAGCTGCCGATCTTTGATCTTCCAGAGGAAGATACTGCCTCTGTCCCGAGGCAACAGGGCCGGGCAGGGTTGGGGAGGGTTCCTGAGCTGGCCCAAATTAAGGCTTAATCCTGATTCTAGCAGAGGACAAGAAGGGCAGGCAGAAAGAGCACCGCCCGGTGGCTGCAGAGGGGACCAGGGACTGCGGGCTCGGGGGGAAAACCCTGGGTGTCTGGGTGGGAAGGCAGGCCTGGGGGTGCCCTTCCCTTGAGGCAGGTCCTTGGGCACAGCTTTATCCCCTGAGCCTCACTTTTCTTTTCACGTGAAATGCAGATAGCACCCTGACTCTCTGAGCACTATCAGGCATCACTGAGATTTTAAATGCGGGCTCCCACTGCAGACTCTGCAGCACTGCACACACAAGACACCTCCTCCTCCAGCCGAGGCAGGAAGTCTGACAAGGATGGGCTGTTTCCTCATCTTAGACAGTTCAAAGCCTTCTTCAAAAAGCCCCTTCTCAGCCATGAGGCAAGAAAAAAGAAAGAAATGGCATCCAGATTAGAAAGGAAGAAGTAAAACTCTTCCTACTTTCAGATGACATAATTTTGTGTAGAGAACATACTAAAGAATCAGCTAAAAACAAGTTAAACTAATAAACTTGGTCAGCAAGGTTGCAAGATACACGATTAATATATAAGAGCCAGTTTTATTTCTATTACACTAGAGTGAACAATCCAAAAATAAAATTAAGATAACAATCCACTTACAAGAGATTCAAACAGAATACAATATCTAGGAATACCAAAGGTGGACAAGATGCGGTTCTGAACATTAGAAACCGCTGTTGAAGACATCACAGAGAAAAGCAAAGGGAAAGCCTGCCCGTGTTTACGGGCTGGAAGACCACCCTGCTGAGATGGCAATACTCACACTGACCCACAGACTCATCTCAACCCCATCGAAATCCGAGCTGTTTGTTTGTGTTTTGGCTGCAGCTGCAGCAAGCGGAAGTTCCCGGGCCAGGGACAGAACACATGCCACAGCAGTGACAATGCCAGATCCCCAACTACGAGGCCACCATGGAACACCTAGCTGGCCTCTTTTTTTCCTTCTTACAGAAATGAATAAGCTGAATCTAAAACTCATTTGGAAGTACAAGGGACCTGGAATAGACAAAACCATCTTGAAAAGGAAGGCCCAAGGTGGAGGGCTCACACATCCTCATTTAGAAACCTAGTACAAATTAATCGATACTGTGGCGCTGGCAGTGAGGACATGTGGATCAATGAGACAGAAGTGAGAGTCTGGAGATGAACGCTTACAGTTACGGTCAACTGATTTCTGACGGGGCTGCTGGGAAGGAGCAGCACGCACGCAGCCTCAGCCCTCCCACCGCAGTTACAGAGCCAAGAATGCTCCGAGCTCGGCCCACCTCCTGCAGCCCCGGCAGGCGGTGCTGGTGGCCGCCACTCAACAGCTGCCTGGATTCCCACGTCCTTCCCTCCCCGCTGATCAATTCGGCAGAGCTCTGGTAAGAAGGCATTGCTCCACGGAGAACAGACAGGTGGGTTCTGAGACCGCCCTGGCTGGTACCCTTCCCTGCCTTTTGAAAAAAATGCATTAAGCAAGATTTGACACATAAAAGAGATTACGTGCAGTATACTAGCAAGGTAAGAATACAACAACAACAGCAATAATGCCGGGAACCCAGACACCACCCACCTGGTGCTCCTCCCTCAGGCCTCCTCCTGCCTCTCTCCAAAAGTCAATGTCATCCTGAACTCTGCATGTACAGGTCTCTTACAATCATGTATTTTTCTCCCTGAAAAATATACTTCTGCCTGTTTTTAACTTCATAAAAACCGCATACCCCACTCAGTCCTCTGCCATCAGCGTTCCCTGCCCCCACGTCGGCTGTGTGCCATAGATACGCACCACTCATTTTCACTGCTGCATAGCAGTCCACGCTGTACCACTCCCTTGCTTTCTCATCGCACTGTTTCTGTTTTGCTATTATGGACAGTCTGTTCTGAATCTTCTAGCACATCTGTCCTGGAGCCCTTAAAGAAGCTTCTCTAGGGTATATACTCTAGATCATGGGATTAGGGTTAAGCAAGCTATGACCTATGGGTCATATCTAGTCAGTAGCTTATTTTTGTTAGGCCCTTGAGTTTAAAATGCTTTTTGGATTTTTTTTTTTAAGAGTTGAACAATTAAATGAAACAAAGGACAACTGTGGCAAGACTGTATGTCACTCACAAAGCATAGACTATTTACCCCTTGCCCTTTACAGAAAGAACCACTTCTGTTAATCCATAGCCTCACCAATACTGGCATCATCAGACGTCTAATTTCTGCCAACACAGCAGGTACAATGGTCCCTTCTCTTCCTTACTCTGATAAATAGGTTTAGTGTTTTTTTCATAAGTTCATGGGCCACTTGTGTTTTTCCTTCTGCTGAACAAATGCCTGACTGTGTCTCCTTTGCATTTTTTTTTTTTTTTGTCTTTTTGCTATTTCTTTGGGCCACTCCCTCGGCATATGGAGTTTCCCAGGCTAGGGGTTGAATTGGAGCCGTAGCCACTGGCCTACGCCAGAGCCACAGCAACGCGGGATCCGAGCTGCGTCTGCAACCTACACCACAGCTCACGGCAACGCCGGATCGTTAACCCACTGAGCAAGGGCAGGGACCGAACCCGCAACCTCATGGTTCCTAGTCGGATTCTTTAACCACTGCGCCACGACGGGAACTCCCCTCCTTTGCATTTTTAACTGGGTTGCTGTCTTCTAAAGTATTGATGTGTAGGGGTTATGCATACATTCTGACTGCTAATCCTTTGTTAGCTATATGCATATGTCTTCCCCAATCCCCCAGTTGTGGCTTGGCTTTAAATTTATGTATTTTAATGAAAAGAAGTTTTTAAGTTTAATAAAGTCAAATGTATCCTTTTAAAGGATAAATCTTTACCTGTATCTTGGCCTTTAAAAAATATTCAGATTAGCTTATGGGTGATGCTGATGAAAAAGGGACAAAATAGAAAGCATCTCTAATTCTCTCACAGAATCATCTTCAAAAGGATATTCTGCTCAAACAAAACTAGTGAATGAGCCATCGATTATGTCAGACTCAGACAGCTCAAGGAAAATACTCTTCCTAAACAAAAGCTTATTTGAGAAAGAAAGGACATGGACACTGAGCAGGGCCAAGTGGATGGGCCCACACCCTCTGTGTCTTCGAGACGGCTGAGGTGGGCCTTCGCTGGCCTGAGGGAAGCAGGAGCTGGACCCCTCAGCAGGTGCCAGTTAGTTCTGATCTGAAGTGTCTAAGAGTCACCTGCTCACCTCCTAAAACAACTAGGACAATAGCAATGATGTTTTTAAGTCTTAAAATAAGACAATTACCCACCTCTTGTGCCCTGAGGAAAGAGGAGTTAGGAATTTAAGAAAACCACCACTGGAGGCAAATACTTCATAGTCAGCTGAGAGGGAGTCAACAGTGAGCCCTGCTGAAGTTGCAGGCAAATGTGATCCATCACCTTAAGACCACACACAAAGTCATGCAGAAGGACAGCCAGAGGGCACCTGCTTCAGGTGCCCTCCCACCTACAACAGGGAGGGTGAGAACCTCAAGATCACCCAGAGACTCGAAATTTGCATCTGTAGAGACCAAAGCTTTCAACAGCAACAAGGGAGGACATGGTTTTCACTAGACGCCTTTATTTCACCTTTCATATTATTTGCCTTTATAAGGCATCTTGACTCCTTTTTGAAATCAAGTGGGATGTGCATAAATTAGGCAAACTCAAAACTGGTCACAACGTTAAAAGCAAACGAGTGAGTGACGTCACTGAAAATGGTTCCATGAGGAACTCCAAAGTCCATCCTTCACTAAAATCACGAAAAAAGCTGGCAAAATCTCTCAGAAACATCTTTGTGGAACTCTAGAAACTAACCAAAACCTTGCAGCAATCAGTGGAAGCCTTGATCAAGAGAAACCGGCTGAACCTTGGTGAGAACCGGGAGCTCTGTGGCATCTTACCTTAGGTTCATCCTGTTCCCTGAGAGGCAGTGCCCAGAAGCCAGAGGCTTGCAGTCCCAGGACAGGCACTTGGTGGGGGCTGGGGGTGGGGGTGGGTGGAGCGGAACAGGCCTCATCCGCAAGGAATTTCAGGATCTGCTGGCTTCCTAGAAGACCATTCCAATGGCTGCCTTGACCTCACAAACTCTGGACTCTCCTGTGCTGAGGCCACTACGGGTGGTGGTGGTGGGCTACATACTGAAAACATTTACAGGCAAATGTATTAGGTGTTCCTGCCGAGGGCAAACTAACCAACTGGCTGACGGGAAATGCTGGGGACTAAGGACTGTGCAAAGCTCCCACATGTTCCTGGGATTCTAGAAGGCCATGCGAATACCCAGGGCCAGGTGCACACTCAGGAAAGGCCTGAGAAGACCCTAAGCTCTCACCTCTGGCTGACCTTCAGGTTCAGCACAAGCAGGAAGTGAACACTAAGGCAAGGTTGTCAACTGCCTGGCTGAGGTTTGAAAACACCCCAGCACTCACACAGACCTCATCTGAAGAGACAGACCTGGAGATAATTTTGGTTCCAGTACTTAAGGAAATCTCTGCACAACCATTACCTGGCTACACTGATGCAACAGACTTCAGTGACTGTATATGCTGAAGAATAAGGATTTACAAAATTAGCTCAAAAAAGTCATTATGCAAACAACTCTAACAAGCAGGGCAAATCCTAGGGAGAGGGGAGAATCTCATTTCCAGATTTGCCACATTGTAATATTCAAAATGCCCATTTTCAACACACAAAAAAATTACAAGGCAGGCAAAGAAATAAGGATGTATGGCCCACACACAGGAGAAAAAGCAAATACTAGAAACAGTCTAGGAGGAAACCCAGACATTAGATACAAAGAGTCTGAATCATCAGACTTCTTTACATAAGTTCAAAGCAGTAAAGGAAACCAAGTCCAAAGAAGTAAGAGAAGGGAGTTCCCATCATAGTGCAGTGGTAACGAATCTGACTAGTATCCGTGAGGACGCGGGTTGGATCTCTGGCCTCACTCAGTGGGTTAAGGATCTGGTGTTGCCGTGAACTGTGCTGTAGGTCGCAGATGTGGCTCGGATCTGGCATTGCAGTGGCTGTGGTATATGCTGGCGACTGTAGCTCTAATTTGACCCTTAGCCTGGGAACTTCCATATGCTGTGAGTGTGGCCCTAAAAAGCCAAAAAATAAAAAAAAATTTAAAAAAAATAAAATGTGTTTGCTAAAAAGGAAGAAATAAAAGAAACCATTAGAATAATCTCTCATGAAATAGAAAATATGAACAAAGAACAAACTTTAAAAGGAACTAGGAGTTCCTGCTATGGTGCAGTGGGTTAAGAATCCAACTGCAGGAGTTCCCGTCGTGGCACAGTGGTTAACGAATCCAACTAGGAACCATGAGGTTGCGGGTTCGATCCCTGCCCTTGCTCAGTGGGTTAACGATCCGGTGTTGCGGTGAGCTGTGGTGTAGGTTGCAGACGCGGCTCGGATCCCACGTTGCTGTGGCTCTGGCAAAGGCTGGCAGCTACAGCTCCGATTAGACCCCTAGCCTGGGAAACTCCATATGCCGCGGGAGCGGCCCAAGAAATGGCAAAAAGACAAAAAAAAAAAAGAATCCAACTGCAGCGGCTCGGGTCACTGCTGAGTCACAGATTTGATCCCTGATCCAGAGTTGCTGCAGCTGTGGTGTAAGTAAGCAACTGCAGCTTGAATTCAATCCCTGGCCCAGAAACTTCCATATGCTGCAGGTACAGCCATTAAAAAATAAAAGGAATAAAATAGAGATTCTGGAGTTGAAAAATCACAGTAACATGAAAAATTCAATAAAGGGACTCAAGAGCAGAACTGAGCAAGCAGAAGAAAGAATTAGAGAACCTGAAGACGGGACAATTGAGTTTATCCAGTCTAAGTAACAGAGGGAAAAAAGAAGAAGAAGAAAAAAAAATGAACGGCACTTCAAAGACTTGTGGGGTACCACCAATTATACTAACATATACATTATGGGCATCCCAGAAAGGAGAGGAGGGAGAGAAAAATGTGGGAAGAATACTTTAAAAGACAACAAAGAAAAACTTTCCATATTTGATGAAAAATATTAACCTGCACTATAGGAAGCTCAGAAAACTCCAAGTAGGATAAACTCAAAGAGATCACACTAATATATGAACTGAATTGCTGAAAGACAAAAAGAGAATTTTGAAAGCAGCAAGAGAAGTAACTCCTTACAGAAAAGGATTTCTTCAATAAGATTAACAGTTGATAGCTCATCAGAAACCATGAAGGTCAATGGGATGACATATTCAAAGGGCTGAAAGAAAAAGATATCAATTAATACTCCTGGAGTTCCCGTCGTGGCTCAGTGGTTAATCAATCTGACTAGGAACCATGAGGTTGCGGGTTCGATCCCTGGCCTTGCCCAGTGGGTTAAGGATCTGGCGTTGCTGTGGTGTAGGTCACAGATGCGGCTCGGATCCTGCATTGCTACAGCTGTGGCATAGGCCAGCAGTTATAGCTCCGATTCGACCCCTAGCCTGGGAACCTCCATATGCCAAGGGAGCAGCCCAAGAAATGGCAAAAAGACAAAAAAAAAAAAAAGACTCCTACATCTGGAGTTCCCACTGAGGTGCAGCAGGTTAAGGATTCAGCATTGCTGCATATCTGGATACAGCTGAGATATGATCCTTGGCCCAGAAACTTCCATATGCCACAGGTGTGCCCCCCCAAAGAATCTTATACCCAACAAAACTATGTTTCAAAAATGAAGGAGACTCTCAACAAAATACTGAAAACTAAATCCAAAAGCACATTAAATGAACTATACATCATGACCAAGTGGGATTTATCCCAGTACAGCAAGGGTGGCTCAATATAAGAAAATCAATGTACTATACCACATTAATAGAACAAGGGGGAAAAAAAAACGCATGATTATCTCAACTGATGTAGAAAAAGCATTTGACAAAATCAAACACCCTTTCATTATAAAAACTCTTAGAAAACTGGGAATAATAGGGGACTTCCTTGACAAGAAAGAGGAGATCTATAAAAAAACTCACATTTAATGGTGAAAGCTTTCACACTAAGGTCAGGAAGAAGGGAAGGTTGCATGCCTTAACCACTGCTATTCAATATTATACTGGAAGTTCTAGCCAGAGCAATTAGGCAAGAAAAATAAATAAAAGACATCCCAATGAGAAAGAAAGAAGTAAAATTATCTCTATTCACAAATGATATGATCCTATACATAGGAGATCCCAAAGAATTCATAGGAAAAGCAACTAGAACTAATAAACGCATCAAAGTTGCAAGGTAAAAGGACCAACAAAGAAATATCAGTTGTGTTTCTATACACCAGTAATAAACAATCTGAAAAATAAATTCAAAGAGCAATTCCATGAGTTTGGAGCTTTTGAGCACAAGCAACTCACTTTCCTTGTTTGGCCCTGGGAAGGAAAGGAGGGAGGGAGAGAAAGAAAGAAAAGAAAGAAAGGGAAGAAAAGGAAGGAAGAAAGAAAAGAAAAGCAATTCCATTTACCATAGCATCCAAAAGAATAGATTACCTAGGAATAAATTTAACCAACAAGGTAAAAGATTTGTTCACTCAAAATAGCAACAGCTGCTAAAAGAAATTAAAGAAGACACTATTAAATTAAGCAAGATAATTGTTTGTTCTGAAACAGATCTATGTACATGGATTGGAAGACAATATTATTATGATGGCAATACTATTTGCGATGGTTGATTTTATGTGCCAATTTGTCTGGGTTACAAGGTGCCTAGACATTTGGTCAAATGTTATTCTAGGTGGTTTTTTTTTTTTTCTTTCTTTCTTTTTTCTTTTTCTTTTCTTTCTCTTTTTTTGTTTTTTGTTTTTGTCTTTTTAGGGCTGCACCCGTGGTATTTGGAGGTTCCCAGGCTAGGGGTCCAATTGGAGCTGTAGCTGCTGGCCTACACCACAGCCACAGCAATGCTGGATCTGAGCTGCATCTGTGACCTACACCACAGCTCATGGCAACACCAGATCCTTAACCCACTGAGCAAGGCCAAGGACTGAACCTGTGTCCTCATGAATGCTAGTCAGATTTGTTTCTGCTGAGTCATGATGGGACTCCATATTCTAGGTGTTTCTGCAAGGGTGTTAGATGAGATTAACAATTAAATTGGTAGACAGAGTAAAGGAAATGGCCCTCCCCAGTGTGGGTGGGCCTCACCGAATCAGTCGAGGACCTGAACAGAACAAAAGGGCTAATCCTCTCCCAAGTAAGAAGGATTTTTTCTGCCTGTCTTTAAACTGAGACGTTGTTTTTTTCCCCTCCCTTCAAAGTAAAACTGAAACATCACCTTTTCTGGATCTTGAGCCTGCCAGCTTTTGGATAGGAACTATACCACTGGCTCTCCTGGTTTCAGGCCTTCAGACTCAGGCTAGAAGTAAGCCACTGGTTCTCGAGATCTTGGGACTTTCCTGCCTCCATAATTGTGTGGGACCCATTCTTTATAATAAATATATCTTCACACACACACGCATGCACACACACACACACACACACGCACACACACCCTTCTCACTGAGTCTCTTTCCTTGGAGGACCCTAACTTACTACCCAAAGCAACCTACAGATTCAATGCAATCCCTATCAAAATTCCAGTGGCCTTTCTTTTACAGAAATGAAAAATCTGATTCTCTAATTCACATGGAATTGCAAAAAAAAAAAAAAAAAAGGAGTCCAATGAGCCAGAACAGTATTGAAAAAGAAAAACAAAGTTGGAAGACTCACACTTCTCAAACTTACTATTTCAAAATTTCCTATAAGATGGCATTAATAAAAATAGTGTAATATTGGCATAAGGATAGACACATAGACCAATGGAACAGAACTGAAAGTCCAGAAATAAACCCAAATATATATGGCCAAATGATTTTTGACAAGGCCACCAAAATCATTTAGTTGAAAAAAAAATAGTCTCTGAAACAACTGGGTGACTGAAGAGAAGATCTGGACCCCTACCTCACTCCATACACACAAACTAACTCAAATGGATGAACAACTAAAATATAAGAGGTAACACTATAACACTCTCAGAAGAAAACATGGGGTAAATTTTCATGACCTTGAATTGGCAAAGGATTCTTAAATATGACAGCAAAAGCACAAGCAACAAAGAAAAATTTTTGGCCTCACCAAATTTGAAAACTTTTGTACATAGAAGAACACTGTCCAGAATGCAAAAAGACAGCAATAAAATGGGAGAAAATATCTGCAAACTGCCTATCTGATAAGGGTTTTAGGGTCCAGAATATACAAAGAACTCTTACACAAAGACAAACAACTCAATTAAAAATGGGCAAAGGGGAGTTCCTTAACCCACTGCTGGTTATAGGATCCAGCATTGCCTCTGTAGCAGGTCTGGTCTGTGGATTAAGGATCCAGTGTTGCCACAGCTGTGGTGAAGGTCGAAGCTGTGTGGCTCAGATTTGATCCCTGGCCTGGGAACTTCCATATGCCATGGGTGTGGCAAAATAAAAATAAAAAATAAAAATGGGCAAAGGATTTGAATAAACATTTCTCCAAGGAAAGCACAGAAGTAGCCAACAAGCATAGGAAAAGATGTCCAACATCATCCGTCGCCAGGGAAACACAAATCAACCCGCATGGTTACACTTCATCCCACCAGGACGGCTCTGATTTTTTCTTTAAGGTAAGGTAACAAGTATTGGTGAAGATGTGGAGAAACTGGAACCCTCCTATATATATGGCTGGTGGGAACCAAATGGTTCAGCTTTTGTGGAAAACATCTTGGCAATTCCTCAAAAAGTTAAACACAGATACCATAGGACCCAGAATTCCACTGCTAGGTATACCCCCCAAAGATCTGAAAACAGGTACTCAAACCAACATATGTACAGATATGTTCATAGTAGCACCACTCACAGTGCTCAAAAGGCAGAAACAGCCCACGTGAAAAGACAAATAGAATGTGGGGTAAGAATCATTCAGCCATAAAAAGAGGTAATGATACAGGCTGTAACGTGGATGAACCTGGAAAACATTACGCCAAGTGCAAGACGTCAAAAACAGAAGGTCACATACTGAGATTCCACTTATATGAAATATACAGAATCGGGAGACCTATGGAGACGAGAACAGACCGGTGGCTGCCCAGGAGATGATGAGAAGGATAAGGGGGATTACTTGCATAATGGGTATGGGGTTTCCTTTTGAGGTAATGAGAGTGTTCTGAACCACACAGAGGTTGTGGGTACACAACACAGTGAATATACTACATGCCACTGGGTTGCTCATGTTAAAATGGTTAGGAGTTCCTGCAGTGGCACAGTGTGTTAAGAATGAGACTACAGGAGTTCCCGTTGTGGCACAGCGGAAATGAATCTGACGAGGTAGGAACCACGAGGTTGTGGGTTCGATCCCTGGCCTCGCTCAGTGGGTTAAGGATCCGACATTGCTGTGAGCCGTGGTGTAGGTTGCAGATGTGGCTCGGATCCCGTGTGGCTGTGGCTGTGGCGTAGGCCAGCGGCTACAGCTCCTATTAGATCCCTGGCTTGGTAACCTCCATATGTTTCAGGTGCAGCTGTTAAAAAAAAAAAAAAAAAAAAAAAAAAAAGAATGAGACTATAGTGGCTCAGGTCTCTGTGGAGGCACGGGCCTGATTCCTGGCCTGGTGCAGTGGGTTAAAAGGACCCAGTGTAGGTCACAGCTGCGGCTCAGTTTCAATCCCGGGCCCATGAACTTTCATGTGCCCAAGGTGCAGCCATGCGAAATGAAATGAAATAAAATGGTTAACTTATGTTGTGTCAACTTCATGTCAATTTTTAAAAATTACCATTAAGAAAAGGACCATCATGAGATACTACACAGCCGTTACATGGCTATAAACTAAAAAACGGAAAACTCACAAGTGTTGGTGAGGATATGGAGAAACCGGAACACTCGTACGTTGCTGAACGTAAAATGGTTCACCCTCGGTAGGAAACAATTTGGTACTTTCCTCAAAAGTTAAAAGACTCAGTTATCGGAGGTCCCGTTGTGGCGCAGCGGTTCATGAATCCGACGAGGAACCATGAGGTTGCGGGTTCCATCCCTGGCCTCGCTCAGTGGGTTAAGGATCCGGCGTTGCTGTGAGCTGTGGTGTAGGTCACAGGTGCGGCTTGGATCCCGAGTTGCTGTGGCTGTGGTGTAGGCTGGCGGGTACAGTTCCAATTAGACCGCTAGCCTGGGAACCTCCATATGCCCGGGTACAGCCTTAGAAAAGACAAAAAAAAAAAAAAAAAAAAAAGGACTCAGTTATCGTATGACCCAGCAATTCTACTTGTGTATATACCCAAGAGAAGAAAAAACATGTGTTTACACAAGGACTTGTACATGAATGTTCATGGCAGCAATATTCCTAACAGACAAAAATATTAAAAGTCCAAATGTCCATCAACAGATAACTGCATAAACAAAATGTGCATCCATCCACACAGAATGTACTATGGTTAAACAAGCATAAGAAAATGAAGAACTGGGGAGTTCCCTGGCTCAGCAGTTAAGAACCTGACTAGGATCCGTGCGGGTGCAGGTTCGATCCCTGGCTTCACTCAGTGCGTTGGGGATCCGGCGTTGCCATGATCGGGGCATAGGTCGCAGATGCAGCTTGGATCTGGTGTGGCTGTGGCTGTGGTGTAGGCCGGTAGCTGTAGCTCCAATTTGACCCCTAGCCTGGGAACTTCCATATGTTGCAGGTATGGCCCTAAAAAGCCAAAATAAAATAAAATAAAATAAAGTAACTGACAAAACTGATGTATGTGTGCTACAACATGAATGACCCTTGAAAACCTCATGCTAAGTAACAGCAGTCAGAAACAAAAAGACACACATTACAGGATTCCATTTACATGAAATGTCGAGAACAAGCAGATATAGAGACAGAAACTAAATTAGTGGTTGTTAAGAGCTGAGGCGAGGGGAGAATAACAGAGAGGGACCACAGGGGGTTCCTTTTTGGGACGATGACAATGTTCCAGAATTAGACAGTGGTGAAGGCTTTATAACATCGTGAATATACAAAAATCACTGAACTGTACATTGTGAATGGCTTAACTGACAAATTCTTTTCATAATAAAAATTTATCAAGTGTTGAAAAAATTTAATGAAGCTTCTTAATCATTAGATACCCCATCTCTCTCTTCATCACACACAGCCTGATAACCACTTCTCACCAACGCCAGCAAAAAAATAATAATAGGGAGTTCTCTTGTGGTACAGTAGGTTAAGGATCTGGCATTGTCATTGCAGTGGCTCAGATTGCTGCTGTGGTGCAGGTTTGATCCCTGGCCCAGAACGTCCACAGGCCGCAGGTGTAGCCCATAATAATATAATAATAATAATATTAGCAGTAACAACAACAACAACAACAAATAGCAAATTTGAACCTGATGTAATGCATTCTGTTCACGTCACAGACGTGGCAGTAAATAAGCAAAGTCACATCTTTGGAAGCTTCTGAAATGCAGGATTATGGAAACCTTTGACTCGACTTCTCGATTTAAATATAAATACCTTTATTTCACTTATTTATATGTGGGTATAAAAATAGTTAAATTCAGAGTTCCCATCGTGGCTCAGCGGAAACGAATCTGACTAGCATCCATGAGGATGTAGGTTCGATCCCTGGCCTCACTCAGTGGGTTAGGATCTGGCGTTGCTGTGGCTGTGGTGTAGGCCAGCAGCTGTAGCTCTGATTTGACTCCTAGCCTGGGAACCTCCCTACGCCGTGGGTGCAGTCCTAAAAAAAAAAAAAGACAAAAAAAAAGTTAAATTCTACCTTAATACTAAAGTTCAGATGTGATAATTACAGGTTAATGAAATTCTATAATATTTATGATAACCATTGTGCTGATGATGAAAAATTATGTAAACTCAGTGAAATGCTTTAAAGAGACCGTGGAGGAGGCAGCTTTTAGGTGCCTATGGACTCACGTGTAACAGCTGGATCTGGAGAAGCAGCGTGGAGATCATGACACCCACAGGTGGACACGTGCCTCGTTGTGACCCCCTGGGCCGTGCGGGCGAGGGGAACCTCAGGCTGCGGCCAACACCTCACCTTCCCGTCCACATTCCAGCATCAACTTGGCAAGATGCTTCCACCCACATGAAAAAAAGTGTCCTGCTGAGCAGTACCAACAGACACATTGGGCAAAGCAAGTGCAGAGGAAGCTACAGCAAAGGGACGGACGGGGCAGGAAAGGGCAGCCGAGTTGGTGTGCTCCCAGGAGCTGGGTGCAGGCAAGACCAGAGCCCCAGAAGCAGCCGCCTCGGAGTGGGGGTCCCGGGCCTGCAACGACGACCAGGGCCTGCCACAGCGCCGAGGGTCCTACTGCTCTGATCTGCAGCTTCCAAGGGAGTAGAATTATTACTGTATTATTATCTTACTTACTGCCTGCCTCATGTTTAGGTACGAATTTACTGTACATTGAGGCTGTATTTTCACTCAAATGAAAACAGTCTCTATTTGAGAAATTCATTTCATGAACGTTTCCGGTCAGTGACTCAGGAAGCCCTTCTCTAAGAGCTGAGCCATGTCTGTGCTTAGACATCCAGCAGGGCTGGACTGGACTCCTTTCACTTTCCTCTGTGCCTCCTTTGCCCTAATGATTTCTGTTATGCCCCTACTTCTGCGATTTACGTTGAGCTGCATGTTACTTGGAGATTAAAAACTGGAAACAAAAGTGCATCTGCTGACAAAAGGGTGTTCCGAGAACTGGAAAGCCCGGGGAAAACCAAAAAAGGAAGCATGGGATAAACAAAGAAAATGGCTCCTGCCAGCAAGAAAGTACCAAACACAACACTGATGCAAAAAAACAAGATCCACATCACGCCCAGCAGAGGAATGAAAAACACCATCCGAGGGATGCCACTAACAGCAGGAGAAAACCAGACAGGGGGTGGGCCCCGTTGATAAAAATGTGCTCTGGCAACCTGCATTTATACAGACACTTCTGCATTGACTCTTGGCACGATGCCTCATGCCAAATGCACTGCAGAGGGAGAGAGCCTGTGGCTAATGTGCCGGGAAAGCAAAGGCAAGAGGAGACCAGATCTGCATCCAAACAAATAGGCAGATCATACTCACACAGGAAAAGCCCCATCAAGGAGAGAGCAAAAGGGAGAGAGACCAAGTGACGCAGGCATATAGCTGGAAAAGAACCTGATTAAACCAAAATATAAAACTTGGTCTTAAATCCTTGAGGAAAACAATAGCTATCTGAGGCCCAGCACTGCCAATATCCCTTGGTGCATATGATGTAGGATTTTTAGAAGAGAATTCATTCAACTTGGCCTATGTACAAAAATGCAGCGCGTCTCCTGGCCCAGGGCCAGGGCCCCGCCATCTGGACGGGAAGGAGCGGAAAGCTCGGGGCTCAGTCCACCTGACACGGAGCTAAGAGGGGGCAGCAGGTGGATGCTGCCCTGAGGCCAAGCCTGGCCTCGAGAGGGGCTGCAGGTTGTGTGATAAGGTACCTTCTCCTGGAGCATCGACTCTCCTGGGAAATATGAGTGAAAAGCATAAAACATGGCCATATTTAGGAGTGGGCTGCCATATTTAAGTCACTTTCAGAATACAGCATGGGACTTGGAAAACCAGCGGCTCTCATCTCTGTGCCCCTTCCCCATCTCCTTGGCAGACTCTAGAGGTGGGAGCTGCTCAGGTGCCAACTCAGACACCTTCTTTCTCCTCCACATACTCCTGTGGGGGATCACCGTGCCCTCCCAAGGCCTTACCCATCAGACCTGCACCAGCAAGACCCAGCTCTGAGCCCCACTCTCACTGAGCTTCCAGACAGCCCAGCTCCATGTGTCACCCTGCGCTGCAGCCTCGTAGCCAACGCAGCCAACGCAGCCAAGACGGAATCTGTCTGTCGTCAGTGTTTCCCATTCCTGTTCAGCACACCCCTGCCTGCTCAGTAACAACCTGCTCCCACCCCAGGGAGACACTCCCGCCCGGCCAGCTGCCCAAGGCAGAGCCGCTCCTGCCTCCCCGCCTGACACCCAGTCACTACTCAAAACCATGGATTCCACCACCTCCAGCCTAACTCTCCCGACCACACCGCATCGCTGCTCAGAGGGGCTCATTCTGTTCCTCAGGTTCAGTTTACTCACCCACAGTCTCTTCCAGCTAAAACAACCTATCTTGAGCTTCTAGTCCCAGCCCCTCACTTTACACACAGGAAAAACCAGCCAAGACAGGAGATGGAATTGCAAAGTCCCCAAACTACTGAGAAATCTTCAGCTGGATACAGAGCAAAACTGATAACATTTATGTGCAAGAGAGACATACTGTTGATTAATGCCAACATATTTGCTTTTGTTTTTTTTAAGGGCCGTACCTACAGCATATGGAAGTTCCCAGGCTGGGGGTTGAATCAGAGCTGTAGCCACCAGCTATGTTAGCCACAGCAACACTGCGACCTACACCACAGCTCACAGCAACATCGTATCCTTAACCCACTGAGAAAGGACAGGAATCGAACCTGTGTCCTGACGGATGCTAGTCAGATTTGTTTCCACTGAGCCACAATGGGAACTCCTAAAATTTATTTAAAAAAAAAAGTCTTTCCTATAATATAGCCAACATGATGGAATACATACAGCTGTAAAAAAAAAAAAAAAAAAGAAAGAAAGAAAAAGAAAAAAAAGGATGAGGAGGCTCTTTCTATACTGCTATGGTGAGAGCACTTGATGTGCTGTTAAATTAAAAGCAGCGTGGAGAAAAGCTTGTACTGTATACTGCCATTTCCTAAGAAAGACAGCTGTGCATATGAACATGCACACACACACACAGCTACCTCTACTAAAAACAGAAAGAGAAACCAAAATCTAAAAACACGCTACCTGTAGAGGAGGAAAGAAACAGGGTATAAAGGTCAGGATGAGAGTTAGATTGCTGAAAATGCTTCACCTTGACATGCAACCATGGAAATAGTTTTTATAAATGTCCAGCACAAAATTTACAAAGACGTTATCCCTTCAAATAAAAATGAGACAAATGGATCTGCGTAACAGGTTGGTGGCACACTCTGAACTGGTTCAAGTCACTTTAATGTGGCAGAAGCTCCCTAGGGATAGGACCTAAGGACAAAAAGACCTGCAGGAAACTGTAAAACAGTTTTCAGTAATCATATACTGGTTGATAATATACTGGTATTATTACTCTCAAACTACCATGTATATTTTGTAGGTTAAAACAAGTCAGTAATGATGAGACTATGTTGTCAGGATTTTCAGCATAAAAGGCAAGACATATCAATATAAAATCAAAGAAGTGAAAACCGTACAATTCTAGATTTGAAACAAAAACATCAGTCTGAACTCATGATTAAGAAGTGCATGTCCTAGCTATCCACAAAACAAGTGTAGAACCACCACCAGCCCTGTGGCAATAAGCATCGCCAGTGCCCAGACTCTGGTCCCAAGATACCATTTTCTACAAACAGGAACCAGAGCTGAGGAGAGAAACAGCCAATTCCAGGTCTGGAGCGAAAAAGTACAAAATGAATCTGAAACATCCCACCGTTTCAGGAAGGAAGGAAAGACTCGTCAAAGGACGGGTCAGCCTAAAGAGCCTCCACTGGCCAAAGGGGCACAATTATCGCATCCATAAGAATAATAACTGCAACATATTAAAACATATCACCTAGATTTAAATTCCTGAGTTTACACTGGTACTTAAAAAAATTTCTGGTCACTCTTGGAGTGGCTATCAAACCATCTCATTATTTGGAGAACCCATAAAGAAAAACCTTCCCATACGATCCGCCCCTTGGGTAACCAAATAGTTAATGAGAGTATTTCAGTAAATCAAGGCGGAGTAAATGGTAAACCGTGTGACATCGTCGTTAACCCCGATGACTGGGTCCAGGAAGTGGGCACCCCTGGTAGCAGAGCAGGCGTGTGCCTTCTGGGGAGGGCACATCCCAGCCCTCCGAGCGCGTGTGCTCAAAGCCTGAGCGGATGGAGCCTCCAGACCCACCTTCCACCTCACTTGGGACGTACAGAGAACACGTTCCATAGAAACAGCACAGGTCAAAACAGGGAAACCTCGGACTCCAGAACAAGCAGCCCGGATTTTCCAACAAAGACCATGCACGGAAGACAAGGGATAGGGCGGAGCAATCCACTGATTAATAGAGACCCAAGAGGCAGATCAGCTAAATGCAACGGTTTGGACTCTGCTTCAAACCAACCTAAAAAATTGAGACTACTGGGGAAATTGAATGGTACTGTGATTATGAATAAAATTTTAAATAGCAGTTTCCTTGATACTTAAGAATTTATCAAAAATAGCTATGTATTAAATCTTACTTTGGATGCAAACATTTCAAACTCACTTCATATTCATTTTAATGTTCTAACAAAGAGTTCTTAGTTTCAAGTATAAATGCCACTCAATCACACATCAGAGATTATAAACATAGGGTATTTTGTTTCCTTCAAACTCCAAGAGCAAGCAGTTCAGCATCCAAAGACGCAGTCCTCAACTGAGGCAGGCAGGTCTCCACCCTCAGCCGCTAGTACCTTTACTGCAATGGGCACCCCCCAGGGAGGGTGGGCCTCAGAGCCTTCAGAGGGAGGGCAGAGGTGATGCCATCACCCTTGGTTTTCAAACACAATGAAGGTATAGAGTTTATTATTCTCCAAAGTGCAGTGCCATGTTACAGAAGGAAACTGTTACCTGTACAGAAGGAAACTGCTGAAGCCGAGCTCGAGTAAGTCTGGGGTGTTTCCGACTTTAATCGCTTTACTGTCATGCAAAGCAAACAAGTAAGAGCGGAAGAAAGAAATCTACACAACTTAAAAATTTCCAGGGACGTACCTGTGTGTCATGTGCTGTAAGAAGGTATATCCAAGCTTGATCACGAGGGAGAGACTTCAGTAAAGAAAAAAGCAAAGCTGTGTCAACCTTATCCTTCCTCAGATGACGCAGTGGAGTCCCTTCGCCTAGGAAGTCAGAACAATACTTGGTTAACTTGCATGTGGAAAACGAATTTTAAAGCTTTTAAAAACAGAATATTAAAATGGAAATTTCTGAAAAATGGTATAGTAAGAAGTTTAAGGGAAAACACTTTTAACAAGTCTGTATAAATACGTGCTTTGGACTTTCTGCATTTTTTGAGCAGAACATAAATTACAGTCTGGATAATTTCAGATGACTTTCATTTTATGGTTTTTTTTTCATTTTCAAAGGTTTTATTGAAGAATAGTTGATTTACAAGGTTGTGATAATAGATTACTTTTATTTTAAAACTACTTTTAACATGAATATCATATATATAGAAAAGCAAACATGTATGTACATTTTATAAGGCTATTATACAAACAGCAGTCCAAGTACCATCCACCAAGGCACTGTTGAAACCCTCAGAAGATCTGGGTGCCTCTCTCTGATCCTAAGCCCTTTACTCCCCCTGTAAGTAACAATTACCCCAACTTAAAAAAATAACAATGCTAATTATTTCCTTGCTTTTCTTTAGATTTATCACCTAGGCATGGTAGCCCTAACTGAAAGTTTATTCTTGCCAGCTTCTGAATTTCATGAAGACGCAATCATGGAGTGTGCATTCTTTCATCCTGCTCTGCTTTTGCTCCATTGCTGCTGCTGGCCCTTATTGCGGGTAAGAGTCCACTGTGTTAACACACCACAGTTTACTTGTCCGCCCCTGTCCCCTGGGCAGTTTCTGCCGTGGAGCATCTTCAGGCACTGCTATCTTACCCACAGGCATGTACCCATCTCGTGCAGACGCCTCAAGTGTGTCTAGGTTCCTGGGTAAGTGCATATTCAACCACTTTCCAAAGCAGTTGTAACAATTTATACTCCCACCAGAAGGGGATGAGAATTTGTTGCTCAACTTTTTCAAGATTCCTCAGGCTTTTAAATTCCTGCTAATGAATGGTTATGCAATGGTATCCTAATAATTCTTTATTATGTAGAATTTTATCATTATTTTGAAAAAAACTCGTGAAATTTTACATCTGACACTTGCCACAATGGAGGTTTAATTTTGCGACCGAGCATTTGCGTTCCCTTTGCCACGGTTATAGCACTCCAATTTCTCACAGGGAGTAACCCCTCAATCTCAGCCCACCAGCTTCCAGAGACTCGGGTTCCAACCCCCAGGCCCAAGGGGACGGGTGTCAGTGGGGCCTGGCCAGTAGAAGCATCCTATCCCCGGCCAGAGTTGGTTCACCTTGTGAGCACGCAACCTAAGGCAAAACGAATGAAGCCTTCGTCCTCTGGAATTTAAGGAGCTCTTATTTCCCAAAAAATGTGAACATGAGCCCATAGAGCAAAGAGCCTCTTTGAGAATGAAGCAAACGGACCTATCTGCAGCCAGCCATACGTAAGGCTTCTCCATAAATTCATTCATTCATCCATTCATTCTGGCCGCCCCACAGCATGTGGAGTCCCCAGGCCAGGGATGGAATCTGAGCCAGAGTTGGGAGGAACACCACAGCTTCAGCAACACTGGATCCTTAACCCACTGCACTGAGCTAGGGATCAAACCCACGTCCTTGCTGCAGAGACACCGTCGCTCCTGGATCCTGTTTGCGCCACAGGCCACAGCGGGAACTACCTGAGGCTTTTTAATTGGGTGATCAATAAATCCCCCGTAGCTTGTAACAGCTGAAGTCCAGTTACCTCAGAAAGAGCCCTAACTGACACAATCACCTGTCATTAAGCAGTTTTAATCTACTCAGTAAGCCACACGGGTCAGTTAAGGTAACACAGGACAATGCATCTACATACACACACAGCCCCAATGGTTTTTCAGTTACATTTTGTAAATCAAAGAGTTTATCACCCAAACTTGGACTACAGTTCTTGCCAAATGGCAACTTAAATAACTCTGAATGCTGCTTTGGCAAGAGAAATGAAAAAATCAATAGTCGTAATTTATTTGTCCTTGTTTGCTCTAAACACTTCACTAATTATACTATATCCCTATTGGGCTTCAGTAACAAGTTATGATAACCTCATAAAATAAATTAGGCAGTGTTCCCTGGTTTATTTTGAGGAAGTATCTGGGTAAGACTGGAATTAATTCTTCCTTGAAAGTCTGCTGGAATTTAACAACAAAGCCATCTGTGCCTAAAAATTTTTAATTACTGATTCTATTTTTTGGGGTGTTTATAGAACTAGTGAAGGTTTTCCACTTTTTTTGCAGCTACTTTTGGAAGGTTACACTTTTATTTTATTTATTTATATATTTATTTATTTAGTCTTTTCTAGGGCAGCGTCCTCGGCATATGGAGGTTCCCAGGCTAGGGGCTGAATCGGAGTTGTAGCCGCCGACCTACACCACGGCCACAGAAACGCAGGATCTGAGCTGAGCTGCGTCTGCAACCTACACCAGAGCTCACGGCAACACCTGATCATTAACCCACTGAGCAGAGCCAGGGATTGAACCTACAACCTCATGGTTCCTAGTCCGATTTGTTAACCACTGTGCCATGACAGGAACTCCAAGAAAAGTTACATTTTTAAAGAAATTTATTTCATCTAAAGTTTTAAATTTACTGACATGATGCTATTTCTAATAAATAATCATACTTTATGATTTTTAAATAGTCTATAGAATTCAAAGTAGTTTCTCTTTTCCTTTCTTTTCATTGACTGTGCCTCTTTTGTTTCCCTTGCCAGTCTCACCAGAGGTCTGTCAATTCTACTAGACTATTCAAAGAACCAATTTCTGGCTTTGCTGATCTTTTCTACTATAATATTTGCATTTGCATAATTCTGCTCTTATTTTTATTACATTCTTCCTTTGGGGTTTTTTTTGCTATTCTTTTTCTAATGTTTAATTAGAATGATTCTTAGGCTACTAATTTTCAGCTTTCTACTTTTTTTAAAGCTATACATGTCCCTCCATGAACAGCTTTGGCTGCATTCTCTAAGTATGAAGTATTTTCATTTTCATCCAGTTAATAATTTTCTAACTAGTAATTTTTTCCATTATGTCATCAACTTAGAATATTTTAAAAATATTCCTTGGGAATTCCCATTGTGGTGCAGTAGAAAAGAACCTGACTAGTATCCATGAGGATGTGGATTCAATCCCTGGCCTCACTCAGTGGGTTAAGAATCCAGCATTGCTGTTAGCTATGGTATAGGTTGCAGACATGGCTCAGATCCCAAGTTGCTATGGCTGTGGTGTAGGCCAGCAGATGCAAGTCAGATTTGACCCCTAGCCTGGGAATTTCCATATGCTGCAGGTATGGCCCTAAAAAATAAATAAATAAATAAATAAAATCAGGGAGGTATATAACAAAAATAAAAATATTCCTTTATTTTTAAACTTTTAGGGATTTTATAACTATATTTTTGTTACTGATTTATAGCTCAATTCCACTGAGGTCAGAGGTTATAATCTATATTCTTTGCAATGTACTTCACTATGGCCTAATATGGTCAATTTTTATAAATGTCCTATGTATGCCTGAATATAAAGTATATGTTGCAGTTTCAGAATAGAATATTTATATGTATATCAGAGCCTATTTAAAACACCTAAAAACACCACCACCACCAAAAAACCTGTGCTTAACAGATTTTCTTTTTGTTAGTTACTGTGATGTGCTGAAATCTCCACTATAACTATAAATCTATTTTTCCCTTGTACTTATGTCAATCTCTACTTTGGATATTCTAGAGTCATATTATCAGGCTTATTCACATTTATAATTATAATGATTTTCTTTTCTTTTTGCTTTCTTTAGGGCCACACCTGTGGCATGTGGAAGTTCCTAGGCTAGGGGTTGAATAGGAGCTACAGGTGCCAGCCTACACCACAGCCACAGCCACAGCCACACCAGATCTGAGCCAAGTCTGCAACCTACACCACAGCTCATGGCAACGCCGTGTCCCCAACCCACTGAGTGGGGCCAGGGACTGAACCAGCATCCTCTTGAGTACTAGTTGGGTTTGTTACCACTGAGCCACAATGGGAACTCCATGATGAATTTCTTTCTTTCTTTCTTTTTTTGCTTTTTAGGGGTACACCTGCAACATATGGAGGTTCCCAGGCTAGGGGTTGAATGAGAGCTGCAGTCTCCAGTCTCTGCCACAGCAATGTGGGATCTGAACTGTATCTGCGACCTATGTCGCAGTCTGAGTGAGGGCAGGGATCAAACCTGCATCCTCGTAGATACTAGTTGGGTTCCTAACCTGCTGAGCCAAACTGGAACTTCAGCTGTCTTTATCTTTTAATTGGAACATTTAATCAATTTACATTGGAAAGTAATTACTCATACCTAGATTTAATTCTATTATTTTATCAGGGGCTTTCTATGTGCCTTCTTTGGGGTTATTTATCATTCTAGTACCCATTCCCCAGTAATGTGGAAGTTACATATTGTTTCTATTTTTTAGCAATTACTCTAGATATTATAACGTACAGGTTCTTGTCAAAGTCCAATGTTGTTCAATATCTTTACTCTTACCCGTCTCATCAAAGACTTTAAAATACTAACTCCATTTATCATATTTCCAACTTATATTCTACTGTTGTATGTGTACACATGTGAATCTTTTTGTGGTTATTAATATTTTATACAATATTCATTCTTTTTTTAGATGTACAATTCTTTCCTCTAGTGTATTAAAGCTATCACTCCAAGTCTTTTGACTTTCACTGTTCGTGCTGAGAAGTCTACTGCTGTTCCTTTAAAGTGTTTCCGTGGGTTTCACTGTGGGTTTAGGGGTGATCTGCTTTGACTTCTCCTCCTTCTCGTTTGTTGAACATCTTGGATCTTTGGTTTGGCTTCCTTCATAGTTTGTGGGATTTTCTGCCATTACCTCTTTAAATAGTTCCCTGTACCATCCTCTCTCTCCTCCTGAGAACCATCACAGTGGGAACTCCAGGATGAGCATGCAGGAGCTCACTGCTCTGCCTCTCCTGCCTTCCCTCTGTGTTTGCCACATTCCAATCTCTGTGCTTCATTCTCATGTTTCTTCTTTCGGTCTATTACTGTTGGTAGATTACACTGATTGATTTTTCCGATGTTAAGCCAACCTTTCATTCCTCACTTGATCACTATGTAATATTCTTTTTATATGTTGCCTAGTGGGTTCTATTTGTGAAGATTTATGGAAGATTTTGTGTGGATGCCGAATACTGCTTGGTGGCCTTTCTTTATGATAATGTCTTTGTCTGATTTTCCTTTCAGGGTAGCACTGGCCTTATAGAACAAGATAGGAAGTATTTCCTCCTTTCGTATTTTCTGAAAATAAATATTCTTATTTTCAGATTAGTCTTCTTTCTTCTTTAAGTGTTTAACAGTTAATTGATAAATGAGGTCATTGGGGCCTGAAGTTTTCTTTGAGGTAAGGATTTTAAATACTAATTCAACTTCTTTAATAAATACACTGTTTTTTGTTTGTTTGTTTTGTCTTTTTGCCATTTCTTGGGCTGCTCCCTGCGGCATATGGAGGTTCCCAGGCTAGGCATTGAATCGGAGCTGTAGCCGCCAGCCTACATCAGAGCCACTGCAACACGGGATCCGAGCTGCATCTGCAACCTACACCACAGCTCATGGCAACGCTGGATCGTCAACCCACTGAGCAAGGGCAGGGATCGAACCCACAACCTCATGGTTCCCAGTCGGATTCGTTAATCACTGAGCCATGACAGGAACTCCAATAAATACACTGTTATATAGATTATATATTTATTCTTGAGTGAACTTTGGTGGTTTACGTTTTTCAACAGATTTGTTCACTTTATTTAGGTCGTCAAATTTATTGGCATAAAATTATTCATAATATTCCTTATCACCCTTTCAATGTCTGTAGGATCTGTAATAATATCCTCTTTTACGTCCCTGATATTGGCAATTAATGTTTCTTTTTTTCCCCCACTGATGAGAGATGTTTCTGGATATAACACACATCTTTAACTTATCACATTTTACCTTCAAGTAATGTTACAACCACTTGAGATACAGTAATACTGTGCTTTCATTTCTCCCCTTCCAACCTTTGTGCTACTGTTGCCATTTATTCATCTCTAAAAGTATTTTAAGTTCCAAAATACATTGTTATTTTTGCCTTAAATAGTCAATTTTAAAAAAAAATTGGAAGTGTGAATATTTACCAATCTATTGATCATTTCTGGATCTTTTCATTCCTTTGTGTAAAAATTTCCATCTGATATAATTTTTCTTCTATTTGAACTTCCTTTAAAATGTCTTATCATGTAAGTTATGCTGGCGATAAATTCTGTCAGCTTTTCTCAGTCTAGAAATTTTGATTTCGCTTTCCCTTTTGAGAGATAGTTGCACTGGGTACAGAATTCTAAACTAACAATTTGTTCCTTTCGGGGCAGTTACTTAAAAACGTCGCTGCGGCCTCCTGGCCGGCGCTGGTTCTGACCGGCAGTCTGCTGACATTCGTCTTTACTTCCCTGTGATGTGCTGTCTCTTCTTCTCCCTGCTTTTTAAGATTTTTTTTCTCCTTACCACTGGTTGTTTCAGCAACTGGATTATGTGGGACCTCAGTGTGATTTTCTCTGTTTACTCTACTTGGGGTTTGTGAGCTTGTGGTTTGTAGACTTCAGCAAATGTGGACATTTTTCAGCCACTATTTCTTTAAGTACTGTCTCCATTCCTTCCTCTTCTCGTGGGACTCCAGTCACACATATCTTAAAACAGCTGATTTTTTTTTTTTTTTTTTGGTCTTTTGAGGGCCATACCTGTAGCATATGGTAGTTCTCAGGCTAGGAGTGGAATCAGAGCTACAGCCACTGGCCTATGCCAAGCTTCAGCCACGCCAGATCTGAGCTGCATCTGTGACCTACACCACAGCCCACAGCAACACCGGATCCTCAGCCCACTGAGCAAGGCCAGGGATGAACCTGCATCCTCATGGATCCTAGTCAGATTTGTTTCTGCCGAGCCACCACGGGAACTCCAAACAGCTGATTTTGTCTCACGGGTCACTAAACGCTGTTGTTTTGTTCAGTCTTTCTTTTTTGTACCATATTTTGGATAGTTTCTATTGCTTTGTCTCGAAGTTCACTGGTCTGTAGTGCCGATGTGCTGCAAATCTCTGTTGCACCTTTCCTACCTCAGACTTTCCATATCTTTCGCTCATGATGCTCATTTCCCTCACAAATGGGTATAACTTATTTATAATCGTTGTTTTAGTGTCCTTGCCTGCTAATTCCATTATCTGCGTTATTGCTGAGGGTTTGTTTTCGCTCTTCAGGGCCACAGCTGCAGCATATGGAAGTCCCCAGGCTACGGGTTGAATCAGAGCTTCGGCTGCTGGCCTACACCACAGTCACAGCAACGGGAGCCCTGAGTTTCATCTGCGACCTACAGCACAGCTCACGGCAACGCTGAATCCTTAACCCACTGAGCAGGGCCAGGGATGGAACTTGCGTCATTGTGGATACCAGTTGGGTTCGTGACCATTGAGCCACGACAGGAATTCCTATTTCTGAGTTTCTATTGACTGATTTTCCTCCTGGTTAAGATCACCTTTTCTTGCTTCTTTGCAGTCCTGGTAATTTCTGTTAGATGCTGGACACGAAACTTTTTTACATTGTTGGATGCCGGATTTTATCATGTCCTTTAAGCTACAGCAGGGACTTTGTTCTGGGAATGCAGTTGAGTTACCTGGAATCAGTTAGGGCAAGTCTGCAGCAGTCCTTTAGTCCAGAACTAACTCAGCACCTTTTCTCTCTCCCTGTCCTGTAACATGGAAACTGTCTCTAGACCAGGATGGGCAAACTGTGACCTGAGGACCAAATCCAACCTGCTGTCTCTATAAATAAAGTTTTATTAGAACATACCCATGGCCATTCATTTTCATACTTGGTATGAAAGTAGTCACAGACAATGGCAGAGTCGAATGACTATGACAGAGACCGTATGGTCTGCAAAGTCTAAGACACTCACTATCTGGCCCTTTATAGAGAAAGTCTGTTTCTCCCTGCTCTAGAGATTAAGTTGGAGTGACTGTACAGCTCATTTCTTTCATTTCCCTTATTTCAAGGAACAGAGTCCTAACCTGCCTGTTGACCAGCGTCTGAGAACTATTGTTTCATGTGTTTTGTCTGGTCTTCAAGGCGTTTAAGATGGAAGTTAGGTTTGGGAGGAAGGCAAGGTGAGTGAGGCACTCGCCTCAGGTATGAATTTTCAGAAAGTGCCAAAACACTCAGCAATAGGGATAAAATCAAAATTAATGCAAAAAACCATGAGAAACAAAATGTTACAATTTTAACTAAAGATAGTATCAGTAACAGCGCTAAGCCAAGCCACACTGAAGCTGAGGCAAAAGGAAAAATCGCTACTACTGATTCTATCTTTATTTAAAATTTGATTTTTTTAAATTATAGATTTATTTTTTTACTTTTATCAAATTCCATTTTTCAAAGTATTGCACTAAAATGTCTAGTGGCTAGGACTTGGTACTTTCAACTGCTGTAGCCTGGGTTCAATCCCTGGTCTGGAAACTGAGATCCCACATCAAGCTGCTCCCTTGGCCAAAAAAAGAAGTTATTAATCTCAACGACTGAGCTTTCCTGTGTGCCCTTAAACTCTGCACCTGAGGCAAATGCCTCACTCACCTCACCCTACTCTTGGTGGAGAGTAAATAACCATCACAAGTGAAATAAAAGAGTCTAGGAATAACTTTCTTTTTTTCCTTTTTTTTTTTTTTAATGGCTGTGCCCACGGCATATGGAAGTCCTAGGCCAGGGACTGAATCCAAGCTGCAGCTGTGGCAACACCCGCTGTGGCAATACCCACTGCTCCAAGCTGGGAATTGAACTGCACCTCTGCAACGACCCAAGCTGCTGCAGTTGGACCCTTAACCCACTGTGCCGTAGCAGGAACTCAAGGAATAATGTTCTTACTAAGCAGAATCACGCTAATGTGTTATAACTACAAGAATTTAAATGCTTTCTTTCTCAAGAGATTATCTTAGAAACGGAAGATGCTTTGATGTGAAACATCATGCTCTAATGACCCGTTTGCTGCCACAGTCTTACATGTACGGGTCCCATACACACCCATTTTGTCGACAGGAAAGTACTACAAGAATATAAACATTTGGATTCCCATTGTGGCTCAGAGGGTTAAGAACCTGACTAGTATCCAGGAGGATGCAGGTTCAATTCCTGACCTCGCTCAGCGGGTTAAGGATCTGGCGTTGCCATGAGCTTCGGTGTAGGTCACAGACGTGGCTTGGATCCCTCATTGCTGTGGATGTGGTATAAACTGGCAGCTACAGCTGATTTGACCCCTAGACTGGGAACTTCCATATGTCGCAGGTGCAGCTCTTTAAAAAAAAAAAAAAAAAAAGTAGGTTTTTTGTTTTTTTTTTTTTGTCTTTATAAGGACGCACCCACGGCCATATGGAGGTTCCCAGGCTAGGGGTCTAATCGGAGTTACAGCTGCTGGCCTATGCCAGAGCCACAGCAAGGCTAGATCTGAGCCACGTCTTTGACCTACACCACAGCTCATGGCAACACCAGATCCTTAACCCACTGAGCAAGGCCAGGGATTGAACCCGCAACCTCATGGTTCCTAGTCAGATTTGTTTCCATTGCGCCACGACGAGAACTCCTAGACATTTTCTTATAATCACTAAATAAATATATGCATACAAAGACAATGTGAGTATAAATCAGTACCAAATTACACAATATCCAGCCAATACTTTTACATTGTGTAATAAAAATAACCTCTAAAGCAGCTGCTACCAAGTCAGTTTGTTGATTGGTGAAAGTAGAACAGTCCCTGAACATATGAGTTCAATTAAAAGCAAATCAACCAACAAAATTCCTCTCCTGACCCTGTGGGACCGCCCTCCCTCTGAAGTTAGCCAGCTCATTTCCGAGGTATTCCCAGCTCCCACTCCTCTCTAAAGAATGCAGTGGAAGAGCACCGGGCAGACAAAAGACCAGCTCATCTACCTGAGAATTAGAGAACCGTCTGCACCCAGGCCAACTCCTACATATTGTTTATTTCATTTTCTAAGGCACAGGTGCAGAAAAACGTTCAAGTGTGATAACCAAAAAGCGCTTTTTCTTAATTAAAAATTTTATGGTATTAAGTTTGGTGGAAAAACAGACTATGAAATTAAAAGTTAAAGTTTTCATGAATAGTCTAGAATTGCTGAAACTCAGTTTAACAAACACCACTCATGGCATGAAGCACCTCCCACGCCTCGCACCCAGCCTGGCTCTGCAGACCCTCCTCTGCCGAGACCCCAGCCCTTCCTCCTGTGCTCATGCTCCTGGTCTCCCCTCCCTCCACTGTCCTGTCAAGTACCTCCTCCTGAAGGCCACACTCGGGTGTCCTGCAGTCCACCACAGACACTAATAGTAGACTCCCGGCTTCTAATTTTAGGGCAGCGTCCACAGCATCTAATAAGGTGCCAGGCCCACTCACCAAAGCACTGGCTTTCTGCGGAACTAAACTCCTTTCAGTTAAACTGGATGTCAAGTCGCATCTTTGGGAGCTGCCCCTTCCCAGGGAAAGTGACCCTGGTCTGCACTGCGAGGATGCCTACTGTGACACTGACAAGGCTGCACAAGCCCTGCCTCCTTCTCCCTCCAGCCTGGCTGTGAGCATCTGAAGACAAATGCACCTTCTTCCGGTCTGAGCCCTCGGCACTTAGAAAACGCCTGCTGCACTGTCAGCACTCAGTACATATTGATCCTTGTCATTAGGAGTTTTTACCAACTTTGTCCTGCAGGTGTTCGCTTATTGCTCACCATTCTACAGATACGTTCCTCCTCCGTCACAGAGATGAGGAGACTAAAACACACAGGCTGAACAGCTTCTCAACATTACACCTTAGCAAGTGGCAGAGCATCTGCCTTTCGAACCCATGTTCCTTTTTTTTTTTTTTTTTTTTTTTTTTGACCACACTCACTGCATGCGGAAATTCCCAGGCCAGGGATCAAACCTGAGCCACAGCAGTGACAACACCTAATCCTTAACCACTAGGCCACCAGGGAACTCCTCAAACCCACATTGTTAACAACAGTGTCTGCTATCCAAGAGTGACTGCTCACTGACTTAAGATGTCATGAGAGTCAATACAGACTGATGCTGTAAAATCGCATCTGCCATTTGCACAAATTATATTTGAAGGTTATCCAATGGTCCAAAATCCTCCTTGGTCTGTTGAGGAACTAAAATAATGACACTTAACTACTCGTCCAAAGTCAGAGTCACCAGGGCTGAAACCCAGGTCTCAGGAACCAGTGTTCCCCATATCAGCTTGTTCTGATGGCTCTGACACCTGTTCAATCCTGGGCAATCACCTAATGCCTTAGCAGGAAGCAAAACTCACACCTCAAAATTCCCAAGACTCAATAATGCCTAACGGATGCATGCGTCCCCTTTTAAAACCAAGCATCTTTTTTCACGGAATTTCAGCACTGACATCCCCAGGGTTTATCTATTCCCTTAGGACTAACAGCATTCACAACCCAATGCCCTGAAAAAAAGCCCCTGTGGCTGAAGCAAGGAAGGCCATTTCTGACTTCAAGGAAGATACTGAAATCTTGGGTAGGCTAAAATGAATTTTCTCACATCATTTAAATAATTATTTGCTTAGCGTCTAGCTACTTTAATATGAGAATTGACCAGAATAATTTTGCTTCCCCCCTCGCCGCCCCATTCTTGGCTGCACTCGTAGCATATGGAATTTCCCAGGCCAGGGACTGAATCTCAGATGCATCTGCGACCTATGCCACAGATATGGCAACACCAGATGCTTAAGCCACTGCACCAAGCTGGGGATTGAACGGGTACCTCTACAGAAACAAGCCAGATCATTAAACCACTGTGCCATAGAGGGAACTCCTAATTTTGTTTACTTTTGAAAAGCACCATCCAAATGGATTTGAACAAGGAGGCGAGCCAGGTAAGAGTGAAATGACTACCCCAAGCTACTGGGTTATAATTAAAACTATCCTTGGGTGAAACAAGTCATGGTTTGGATTTATGAGGTAATGGTGAGTTTGTTTGTTTTTGGCCTTGTGATAGGTTTCTCTGAAGTATCATTCGCCTGAAATCATGGCCAAACAGTCACTACCACCGCATCCCTACGTTAGTCCTAAAATATAAAATGTCAGGAATATTTCTGGGATAGAGTCACGCTGAAAATTTAAGATACCTAGTGTAATATTTCCAAGATCTCTTTGCATTTGATATTATTCGTGCTACATAAACCATCTGGAATAAATCTACTTTCTAGTTAAATGGGACCCCTATTGCTGATATAGACCCAGCAGAAGAAAGACTCCTACATGGTACCCCACTGTTCATATTTTTTTAACCTAGAGTTATACAGAAGCGTGACACCTTTCTGGTCACCCTGAAATTCTCATCTAATTGGTCTTTCAAATAAACTCTATTCTGCCGTGTTGGCTTCTGCTCCACATAGTTATGATCCACTGCAGTTTATTCGGGGAATTCATATAGAGATCTGCTATGCAGCATCAAACCTCTTAGGTTTCCCCCCAAATTAATCAATATTTTGAACATAAAATTCTGCTGTCAACAGTTTTTCTATGAATAAAGTGGCTATATTAATAAAACTTTCTACTAGAGTAATATGCAAACAAATCTCTACCTATAGGTTAGAGCCGTGCTGCTAAATGACAGCAGGACAGACCCAGTGAGCGGAGGGTGCCCTGGCGAAGGGCAGGGAGTGAGCACCTCTGTGCCGTGGCCCCACAGCACCCAGCTGCACACCTTGTGTGGAGCACCCCGATGAGGGCCATGGGGTCACGGGCAGCTGGGACAAAAGCCAGGCTTGTCCGACCTCACCTTCTCTCTTTCCACTCTCATTAAGTGCCTGAAAAGTATTTCTGAATGACAGCTTCCTATCCACCACCTGTCATGAGGAGAATGAAAGAGAATTTCCTGTAGCTGACGCATCACAGGCACCAGGGCAGGTTTCACTAGTGCCATAAAACCACCTCACTCTGCTCTGACAGTCTCCATCCTGCATCAGAAGGATCCTTTTCACTGTGCTACCCTGCACAATGCATCTGTCCACTTGCATGACGGACTTGAGAGAAGAACCAAAGAGGGAAGCATCCATCTAGTCTTAGTAGTTCCCTACTCCTTGGAGGAGAGGAAAACAGAAGTATTCAATAATTTGAAAAAAATAGGAAGTGAGTAACAGAAAAAAAAATAATAAAAAGATCTCTTGGTTGAATCAAAAAGCATCTGAAGACTTCCAAGACGGCCAGTCCTACAAAGGAAAGGTTCATACAGATCATGACGACCCTCTGGAGGAAGACACTGGTACCCAGCCTCACCTGGGATTCAGCATGGATTCGAGCGCCTGGGATGGGGCAGGCACAGTGCAAGGAGCCAAGGAGTGGGGACAAGGAGGACCGGCCCTCCCTCCCAGAGCTCCCTGCCTGTCCGTCCGTGGGGAGGGGCACAGTGACGCGGAAACTAGTGAACAGACACACACGGCAAACCCGCCAGTGACACCCACTTGCGTGGGTGCAGGGAAGGCCTCCCTGAGGAGAGGATGTTTAAGCCAGAAGCCAAAGGATCAACGGAAATCGACTATTTCTGAAATCCCCAAATTGAAAAATTATAAACGTAGGTAAGTATAATTTAAAAAATCAACTGCTAGAGTTCCTGTCATGGCGCAGGGGAAACAAATCCGACTAGGAAACCACGAGGTTGCGGTTCAATCCCTGGCCTCGCTCAGTGGGTTAAGGATCTGGTGTTGCTGTGGCTGTGGTGCAGGTTGCAGACACGGCTTGGATCCCATGTTTCTGTGGCTGTGGTGAAGGCCGGCAGCTGTAGCTCAGGTTAAATCCCTAGCCTGGGAACCTCCATATGCCATGGGTGCGGTCTTCAAAAAAAGGCAAAAATAATAATAATAATAATAGTAAAATAGAAAAATAAAGTGTTTAAAAAGTGGCTCATACTGAACATCAACTCAGTGTCTCATTTTATAGGTTATACAGGGGAAAAAACCATTATAATTTTAGGGTATCAAACTTTTTGCTATACTTCTTGATTTTAATTAGTGTATACATGGACATATATATAATTAATGTGCATATATATATGTGTATATATAATTAGAGTATAACATACACATATACCCACATACACTAACATTTATTTAGCACAAGGATATAAGTACATACACAAATATAATAATATGCTATACTGATAAATACTCGTGCTTGAAAAATATTAATTGAATAAGCGGCTTGCCAGTCAGATCTTAGAAAATGTGTTTGTTAAAAAGATACTTTTCGGAGTTCCCATTTTGGGGCAGAGGAAGCGAATCCAGCTGGTATCCCTGAGGATGTGGGTTCGATCCGTGGCCCTGCTCAGTGGATTAAGGATCTGGTGTTGCTATGAGCTGTGGTGTAGGTCACAGACACAGCTCGCATCCCATGTGGCTGTGGTGTAGGCTGGCAGCTGTAGCTCCAATTTGACCCCTAACCTGGGAACTTCCATATGCTGAGGGTGAGGCCCTAAAAGACAAAAAAAAAAAAGATGCTTTTCTGGAGTTCCCTGATGGTCTAGCAGTTAAAGGATCCAGCTTTGTTGTCACTGCTGTGGCTTGGGTTCAACCCCTGGCCCGGGAACTTGTGCCCCCCCCCCCACTCCCCCAAAGGGTACTTTTCTTCTCACACTCTTCCAAGCAACAAACTAAATCTCCATGGAACTCACTTCCACACATTAAATTACAGTGCAAAAATACCTTTATTAAAGGTGATAGAGGAGCTATTTTTCAATATCACATAGAATTATCACATAGAATTAATAGTATAAGTATTAATATATTAATATTATAAACAGAATTCCTTGATGAACAAATCTGAATGCAGAAAATGCATTTGCTCAAGATCTGTGGTTGCAAGTTGTGATAAGCCGTCCTACTCGCAACGATGAGGAAAACTGTCCAACGTTATTAGATACTTTCAAAACCCCAGGCAGAGGGAAAGGAAGCAAGGCTCCAGGCCCTGTGGGTTCTGACCTCGGGTTCAGAGCTAAGAAAGATTCCTCTTCTCTGGGCGGCAAGACACACGGCTGGGGCTGGAGAAAGAAAGCCACCCCAGGAGAGGGCAGTCAACAGCTCCGGGAGGCTGGACAGGAGCCCACAGACCTGGGATTGGACCCTCCCCTCTGCACCCTGGACTGAACTTCAGTGAACAGAGGGTTGGTGGCAAGGAACTGAATGAAATAATTTCTTGAGGTTTACAGATTTCACAATCCATGTCTACAAAAAGGCCTGTCTTCATGGTGTGGCAAACCCAAGCCCTATCCTAACCTTCTCTTCGCAAACTGTATATTCAGGGACACAGCTATTTTGTTTTGTTTTGTTTTGCTTGTAGTTGATTTACAATGTAGTGTTAATCTCTGCTGTAGAGCAAAGTGATGCAGTTTCAACGCAACAGTGGAGTCGCTCGGAATACAGAGGTCACCTCGTTCCGTACATGTCCTATGGCTGAACACCAGCTGCGAGGAAAGCAGCAGCTGTGCTTCCTCCAATCCGAGGGTCTGAAGACCCTTGCAAAATAATCCTACCTAGTGAATTTGCCTGTGAAATGCCATCTTGTAACATATGCAGGGCTTATCAAGTGAGAAAATTTGTCATTTTTAATTGAGTATCATTTTTTCGACAAGTCAAGATCCTTTCCCCTTCAATTGAAGGAATTTTATTTTTCTAAGCTAAAGGACAATTATTATTATTTTTGTTTTGTTTTGTTTTTGCCCCTGTGTGCAACTTGATGTGGGATCTCAGTTCCCAGACCAGGGACTGAACCCAGGCTGCAGCAGTGAAAGTGCCGAGTCCTAAGCACTAGACCTCGAGGGAACTCTCAAAGAAGAATTTTAAAGAGATTATTCTGTTGAATTCATGTTTAGTTTATCCCAGGCTCTAATGCCTGGGTCATTGATGCACTCCCGATACATGAGTGAGGGATACTGCTCCCTGGACCTGGACAGGGGTCAACAGCCCAAGACTGTGCTGGCTTTTCCTTCTAGGGTTTCATCTCACCCGAACCACCTGGGGCGCTGAACTCCCTGCTATGTACCAAGGCACTTGCTTTAGAGACCTGCTGATGAGACTCTCAGGTAAGGCATCGAGGTTACGTGATTCCTCATGATAACAAGCAGGGTCTCCCCAGATCTAAAAGCAGACAAGCTTCCCCCTGAGAGGTTACCTGGAAGGCTCCCAGGGCGGGTCCCCCGCCAGAGCTCATTTACTCTCACTTAAGTGGAACAACGCAGTGGTCCTGGCTCTTCACGTAAGAGCCAGAGGGAAATCTCAGAGACCACATGCCCGACCTCTTTCTCACCGTTCCAGATTTCTCCATGCCTCACCACAGGCCTATACTAAGCAACGGGGTCCAGGACCTGCTAGTCTTACTCCTTCGGTGCCGTCTTTACCCCCCACCCCCAAATCTGCAACAGCCCTATCACTCCTCAGGGGCTCCAGGTATTCGCAGGCTCCTGCGGTGTCTGGAGCCAGAGAGCCAACTCAGTGCAGGGTGAGCAGGCAGGGCTGCACTGTGACAAGGCCCTCACTGCCTCGCAGCCCAAGCAGGACACGGGCAGTGCCAGCGATGTCTGCGTCAGGACCAAAGGCCGGGCAGTGCTGACGGATTCACCCGGGCCAGGGGCAGGCACCCTTCAGCCCACCGTCCTGTAGCGTGCTCACTGGTTTACGGACTGCCTACAACAGCGGAGACATGGGACTGGCTGGCAAAAGCCACAACCATTTACTATGTGGCCCTTTACAGAAAACGTGGTCTAAGCTGTCAGCAGCCCTCTCCTCTCCCGGCCACATCTTGGCTTCCCATGACGTCAGCTCCTGCACAGGCGTGTGTGGAAAGGCACACACGCGCCCACGGAGGGCAGACAGGAGCAGAAGAACGCAGGTGTGGTGGGGGGAAACGCGTGGGCACAACACGAGCCTGGATCTGCCCTGCCTGGCAACGCCTGGCGATCCCGCCTCGTCTGATGTGGAGACCTATGGGGGACAGTCTCTACTCCGCACACTCCCGCCTTTTCCCTCCACGAAACCCCAGTTAAAGCTCGCCTCTCGGCAGACTTGATGGGAACTCCCGAGCACGTAACAGGTGCCTGAAGCGCTGCGGCCAGTTCGACCCATCAGGTCATCATCCTTGCTCTGGAGTTTAATTCACGCATCGTCAACATGGCCTGCGGGCCTGCCAGGTCCCAGACACCCAGGGCCACGGTCCAACACAGTGATCCTAATCTTTCATCTCTACTTGTCTGTGGAGTAAATCAGATTAAGAGTCTATCATTTCGAGGTGATAAGTATTGTTCTGGATGAACAACCAGGAATGTACTCAAAACTACTGAACTGTACACTATTAACAGGGTAGAGTTTATGCTACGCAAATCATCTCCAAAAAGCTGTTATTAAAAAAATTTCTGGAGTTCCCGTCGTGGCGTAGCGGAAAAGAATCCGACTAGGAACCGTGAGGTTGGGGGTTCGATCCCTGGCCTCACTCAGTGGGTTAAGGATCTGGCCTTGCTGTGAGCTGTGGTGTAGGTTGCAGATGTGGCTCGGATCTGGCGTTGCTGTAGCTGTGGCGTAGGCTGGCAGCTGCAGCTCCGATTGGACCCCTAGCCTGGGAACCTCCATGCCACGGGTGTGGCCTTAAAAAAGACAAAAAAAAAAAAAAATTTCTAAGGTTAATTTTTTTCCTTTTTTGGCCACCCCACCGCATATGGAGTTCCCAGGCCAGGGATCAGATCCAAGTCCCAGTTGCAACCTACCCTGCAGCTGCAGCAACAATGGATCCTATGACCCACTGTGCTGAGCTGGGGATTAAATCTGTGTCCTGGAGCTGCAGAGATGCCGCAGATCCCGTTGTACCACGGTGGGAACTCCTGTGGTTAATTACTTTTTAAAAATAGCAATTTCTAATGCTTTCTACATCTAGCATGTAATTAAAATGTCATACCTATTACTGGCGAATGAAAACATAAGGACTCACTGAGAACTATGTCTAGATACTCATACTGCAACAGAACAAGGGTGGGGGGAAAAATGTATACATGTAAGGATAACTTGATCCCCTTGCTGTACAGTGGGAAAAAAAATAAATTAAAAAAAAACTACAAAAAGGTACTACCTCACACAGGTTAAAAAAGAAAGAAAGAGAAAAGAAAACCTAAGGACTCTAGCAACTGGGCTTCATAATAAATTACCCCAAGATGAAGTGGTATAAACCCCGACCAGTCACGCTCACAGGCCCTGTGGGTTGGGGACCTGGAGCAGTTACGGTGTTGACAAAACACCTCTGCTCCGGTGTCTGGGGCCTCAGCTGGACCATCAGAATCACCTGCTGGGCCATTCACACATGCCAGGCGGTGCTGACTGGGGCCTCTGAATGGTTTCTTCAGGACCTCACCACATGCTATTCCTGCAACAACTAGTGGTCTTCACGGCATGGCACTGGCTTTCCGCAAAAGAAGAGCCAGGCAAAAATGGAATCTTCTTTAAGGCTCAGCTTGGAAGTCACACGGCATCACCTCTGCCACATGGCTAGGCGAGGCAGCTCACACAGCTGGCCCGGGTTCACAGGGAAGGAACAGAGACCTCAGCTCCAGCCAAGGTCCCACTGTGAGAGCGTAGACAGGATGGGAGAGGACACTGAGGCCATTTCGGAGAACACAGTCTCTTACCCCAAGGAAGGTCTGTAATAAAACCCCAGTCCTCCTCAAGCCCAGAACCCGGGTTAACCAGCATCTGGACTATCAAGCCATAGTTCACGCCTTGTAAGCTGAACCTCTTGTAACCCTGTTGTTCTGCCTCAGTGAAAACAGCATTGTGACCTCGATTCAATAGGTGATGATTCAGGGTCACCCCCAGCGACCACTGGGCATCGGCGTCTCTGGAAAATGCCACACACAGGCAGAAGCGTAGCTGTCGAGGCTCAGGCTGTGTCTGGTGCCCGAACCTCTCATCATGGCACGGGGCCTGTGGGGCAGGGGTGCCCTCCTTCACCCTGCCCCCGACATCAATGAAGACAGAAGAAGGATGGGAGGGGAGGGAGGAACTTTAAAGTTACAGCCACCATCCCAGTTCTTACGACAGGCCTCTCTTTGATAAAAGAGAAGCAAAAAATAATGAGCTGAGGGCACGGCTCTTCCAGGAGGAAAGCGATCCTTGGGAAACACAGAGCCAGGTTTCTGATCCTAGGTCTGGTTCTACCTGCTGTGGGACCTTAACCAAGCAGCCTAACTTCTTCGGGCCTCGGTTTTCTCATCTGTAAGATAAAGGGGTTGAACTAGGTCAAGATGCCTCACTGAGGCCCACAGGCGAGTCACTGAGATGATGTACAGGCTGAAAGGCCAGCCCTCCCCGGAGGTTAAACCATAGGACCTGAATGTTTGTTAACGACAAAATGACAATGAAATGTTCTCTCTGAACCTGGCCGGCCCTCTGAGGAGCTACTGCCTCAACAGCCAGCTTTGCCTCAAACCTCAGGCCCCCCACGCGCAGGCTGCTAGATGCCTTTTACAAAATATTACCAGATACTTCAGTGCCCTGCAGATAAGATGTGAATACAGTTTAAACGCACAGGGGACTGGTTTTCAAACAAATCATGCTACCCGTATTTCTAACAAACAGCAAACAATCCTTTGGAAGTGAAGATAACAGGCCTTCGCTTATTATTTTCACAAGTTTGGCATTTTAAAATTTTTTGAATTTTTTTTTTTGTCTTTTTGGGGTTGTACCCATGGCATGTGAAGGTTCCCAGGCGAGGGGTTGAATCGGAGCTGCAGCTGCCAGCCTATACCGCAGCCACAGAAGTGCCAGATCCGAGCCTCATGTGCAACCTACACCACAGCTCACAACAACACCAGATCCTTAACCCACTGAGTGAGGCCAGGGATCAAACCTTCGCCCTCACGGATACTAGTCAGATCCATTTCCACTGAGCCTCAACAGGAACTCCAAGTTTGGCATTTTGAACGTGGGTCTTTCTAACTTGGGCCTCCCTCTCCAAAACCAGCCATCACGCTACCCTGGAATCCGTAACAGGCAGCAGGGCTGCCTCCCTGCACATCAAGCTCTCCCAGAGCCCTGGGTGTGTTACTGCAGAGGCGCTCTTCGGATGGAGAGGATTCTGCCAGAACCACAGCAGCACCCGGGCCCCAAGTGTGCTTTGGGGTGTCGAGGACTGCCAGCCGCGTCTACACTGCCCACAGACGGCAGTGCCAGGATACTGCACATGTGCAGGCTAGTCCCCAACCTCAGATCGAAAACCACCTCTCAAACACAGTCTGTTGCCAGGAGCCAAGAGACTGAGGCAGATGCCACCAGAGAAAGAGCTGAGGTGAAGGCACAGCTGTGGTGAACCCGCAGAAAGAAGGTGCTGCACAAGGGAGGCAGAATTTATTTACACTAATCACGGATGCCGCCTCTCAGCTGGAACATCTCACTTAAAACGCCGGAAGGTTCAGACCCCATTCATAAGCTCCTCAGAAAGCGTGCAGTCGCCATGGTAACCCTGACATTATATTCCTTGGCGGTGGACATATAAATGACCACCTGTAAAGTATTTAATACAGTTTGGAGCCACCAATTCATAGCAAAATAAATCTGACTCTCAGCCTGCCTCTTCGATAAACAAAGAGGAACAGCTGGAGGAAGTACCCAACTCACCCCAGGATAAGGACAGGGCTCCACACACCCAAAAATGCTCCTCTGAAGGCAAATGAGAGCGAAGGATATCACCCTTCATCATCCACGCCACATGGCTGAGATTTCCTAAAACAAAGTGTTCCCTGCCAGATTCACGCAAGCTGTCATCGCTTAAGTTGAAGAAACAAACACATTCACTCCATCCACAGCTACATCTCTAGAATTTGACCATGTTTAGCAAGTCAAAGAAAAGGCAGATCTCTCTAAGGAACACCTTTTATCATTTATTTAGAGGGCATCTGTTAACACAAATAAGGCAGCTGTTCAAACATCCAAACTGTCCTTAATAAGAAATCAAAGTTTTATTTCCTAGGTTCAGAAGAGATCTACTCCATCACAATTCTTTTCCTGCCTCAGGGATATTGACAAACATTTAAAACAGACATTATGCCTGGTTTTTAAAGTCCCTTACCTTCTCCTAATCCACCGTGAACACCGAGGAGAAAACAAATCACCATGCCCTAACTGCAAAGGCATCTTCGGCCTCACATTCCCAGGAAGCCCACTGCATCAGGGCCGTGACAGAGCTGCTGCAGGGCATGTCTCTGCTGCCATGGCGTTCCCCCAAACCGCCTCCATTCTCGGCACTAATCAGCCAGGTCCAGGGAGCATCACCTCCGTCATGCCCTCCTGCAGACTGCAGGCCACCGGCGGCAGCGGCGGTGGCGGCTGCGAAGGCGAGCAAGAGCCCTCACGGGCCGGCCGGCCGTTTCCATATTAACAGGGACTTTGGTGAGCGCTGCATTGCAGTCTTTCTGAAAGCTACCAACCTCGGAAGCAGGAGCGCTGGAGAGACTCCCCAGCACGGGAAGCTGCCTCTGGAATCACAAAGATTTTGGAAGGATCTTTTTTAAAATGTTGCAAAAACCTGGGGCAGGGGGCAGGTCTAGATTTCCAACCTGTTTCCTAAAGGCTGACGAGCTTGGGGTTTTTCTTAGAGGACGGCTTTGACAACTGAACTGAAATTAATGGAACGTGCCTGATGATACACCATCTTTCATGCTCAAGCACTCCCTGCCAGAGTCCTGCACAGCTGCAGCCTCACACCAGCTCCAAGGCCCCTGCGGAGGAGCTACTGGGAGCGAACCAGGACTTTCGTTCCAGAAAATGCGAGTGCAGCAAGCACTTCTAGTTCCTCTGTGGGCAGCAATCACCTTGACCACTCAGCTACCTTCCCAGACAGTAAAAACCATTATGTGGTCAGAGCACTTGAAATAGTAAACCATTGACGCTACAACCAAAGTCAGAAAAAGACAACTTAAAATAGCAGCGTGCTTACTAAGTGACCTTTAATTCTGGTTCCTTCATTCAATATATTTGGTGAGCGCCGACCACGTGCTGTGTGTGAAAGGGCCTGAGCAAGACAGTGCTCACTGTCCTGATGGTCACAGGCACTCGGTGGGTGGCAAACGGAGGACATGTCCTTCCACGCACGAGGACCTGCATGCGGGAGAGGCCCGCACACCAGGGAGGCAGAGCTGGGGCAGGTCTGGGGGTCCAGGCCAGGGGCTGTGAGGAAGGCCACTGAGCAGGGGCTGAGGGGTGAGCTCCCCGCTGGGGAAGGAGAGGAACACCCTCAGAATGACACACGGGCGCCTTGGCACGTGCTATATCCTTGAGTCCCCAGCAAAAGCGTGGGCGGCTCTGTTCTGAAGCCCACCTAACCTCCAGGCAGCCTGGGGCAGGCACTGCCACCACCAAGAGCATCTGGTGGGGGGTGTCTGCACCTGGGCACACCCTTGACGGGGCACATGATCAGGCAGAGGTGCAGAGTCTGAACTGGCGGGCAGCTCTGTACCACGCCACGCGCCAACCCCTGCCCGCAGTTAACAGCCATCTCCCAGGGATGCTGGCCACCCCCCCCCCACGGCTCCGTTCTCCCCCCATTAGTCCTGAGCTGACACTGAGCGGGTCCTCGGTAGCAGTAGGGGGTCAGGTGAGGGACTAAGCAGTGAGGGAACGTACTGCCACGTGCTCGTGGAGAGTAGGAGAGGGCAGTGCCTTGCAAACACTGGGCTCTTCTCTTTGCTGCAAATCCTCCGCTTCCCTTCCTCTGTCTACCTGGCCCCCTACACCACAGGCTCCAGAATCCTCTCCTCCACGAAGTCCTCACAGCTCCCTCCCTACCCCAGCAGCAAGGAGCCTTCCTCCGGGCTCTCGCCACCCTTCACACTACAAGGAAGTGACATTTCTGCAAGGACTGACCATCTGGGCAGTCACCTTTGTACCCGCTGTGGCCAGAGCTTGCAGCGGGCTCTCCACGCCAGCCACAGCTGCACCGAACACTGTCCCTCTGGGAAGGCTTCCAGCATCATCCCCATCTGAGGCACAGACAGGCTCACAGTCCAGATGAGAGGGCCAGGAGTCCAAGACACCGGGTCCCAGGCTCCCCAGGCCACACCCCACCCAGCCAGGAACTGCTTTTCCAGGCACCCAGCATCCCGTCAGCCCCACCGGAGAGGACGACGCTCAGCTGTTGGGGGCGGGATGGGATGCACCTAAGCAAGCACTGCAGCCTTCCCGCATCGTCCCTCCTCTCCAAGGGCAGCGATGAAAAAATGAGTATTTTAGACCAAACCAGAGGCACCTCGTGTGTAAATTCCTGCCTGGATAATCTCACAGCACGCGGTGGGTGATCAGAAGGCAGGAAGAAAGAGGCAGCGTGAGGGAATCTCTCTTTGCTTTATAGAGACTCACTAGAGTGGCTGAACAGACTCAGAGGACTCTCATCAAAGGCCTCCAGGCGCCAGTCTGGGCGCCCCCCCCCAGATGATCCGTGGAACTCTGCCTCTCAGATCAGGATCAAGGGCTGCCCTGCAGCGGGCTCGCCCCCAGGGCCCGGGCGGCGGCAGTGCTGGCACGTGCCCCCGCCTGGTCAGCTCGGCCCCGAGCCTGGGCACCAGAAGCCTGGGCTCCAGCCTGAGAGGGCTCCCCGAGGAGGGTGTGCACAGCAAGCAATGCCTGGAGAGCAGGGCTGACAGCTGACCTGGGGCTGAGCGCCCCTCCAGCCGCAGCAAGGAGAACTGCTTCCGGGGAGTGCACCCTGGACAGTGGGGTCTCCAGGGCCAGAGGTGGAAGGCTGAGGTGGGGGTGAGGAGGTGGAGGCACAGGACCCGCCTTCCAGGCCAACCGTCAACTGGCTGCAAACCAGGGCGGTGAGCGCATGTCCAGCACGTGGCAGTCCCAGTCGCCATGGGGTGACTTCTGATTTGCTCCACTTTACATGTGAGGAAGACGCCAGACTTGAACAGAAGTAATTTTTCAAGTGCACCACTGGGTGCTCAAGCATGCTGCCCAACTGCTGGCCCTGGACTTGGCACAACCCTCCTGGTGAGGGCAGGTCCTGCTCCCCACATCCTGCCTCCTCCCAGCCCATGCCTGGCGCAGGGCAGAAAGGGCACTCTGTCTCCCAACCAATCACTCACTCTTTCTTTGTTTTTGTTTTTTGTTTTTTAGGGCTTCACCCACAGCATATGGAAGTTCCCTGGCTGGGGTCGAACCAGAGCTGTAGCCGCCAGCCTACACCACAGCCACGCCAGATCCGAGCCGCATCTTTGACCTACACCACAGCTCACAGCACGCTGGATCCTTAACCAACAGAGTGAGGCCAGGGATCAAACCTGCTTCCTCATGGATGCTCGTCAGATTCGTTTCTACTGAGCCATGATGGGAACTCCACTCACTCTCTGAATCTGGAATTTCTTGTCCTATAAACCTCAGAGAAATTCCTATAAACTTTACAGAACTGATTTGATTTTTAACTATTATAATGCATATGAAAAGTACCTGAAAGTATAAGCCTCTCAAAATGTAAGGCACAACTGTTACAAAATAAAACCACTGTTCACAAAGCACTCAATTTTTCCAAGCTGAACTTAGTTTATTTTATTTTATTCTGTGGCACATAGAGGTTCCCAGGGTAGGGGTCGAATTGGAGCCACAGCTGCCAGCCTATGCCACAGGCACAGCAACGCCAGATCCCAGCCACATCCACGACCTATGCCGCAGCTTGTGGCAACACTGGATCCTTAACCCACTGAGCAAGGCCAGGGATCGAACCCACATCCTCATGGATATGAGTCAGGTTCCTAATCCACTGAGCCGCAACAGGAACTCCTTAACTCAGTTAAAATATGTGACGAGAGATCTAAAGAGCTCTCCCCATGAACTGAAATGACTGTGGCAAGATCCATCCCTTTACTAAAGAGCAGGAATCAAATTCATAGCTAACTTGGGCAGTCAGCTAATACTGGTAATGTATCAATACAAACGACGGAAACAGCCCCAGAGGCCTCGTTTCGTATTTAACAAAATGTTCGCAAGTATCACTACTATCTTAAGGTGTTCCCTACTTTGAAAGCGGGCAACCCAGTTTCCAAAATTACCATGAACAAAGCCAAGGGAGAAAGCAGTATACTGCCTAAGAGGAAAACACACAGACAGACAGAGATACTGCTGGGGCCAAGGAATAAAGGGTGTCCTCAAGAAGAAGCAGGGAGGAGTTCCCGTCGTGGCGCAGTGGTTAACGAATCCGACTAGGAACCATGAGGTTGCGGGTTCGGTCCCTGCCCTTGCTCAGCAGGTTAACGATCCGGCGTTGCCGTGAGCTGTGGTGTAGGTTGCAGACGCGGCTCGGATCCCACGTTGCTGTGGCTCTGGCGTAGGCCGGTGGCTACGGCTCCAATTCAACCCCTAGCCTGGGAACCTCCATATGCCGCGGGAGCGGCCCGAGAAATAGCAACAACAACAACAAAAAAAGACAAAAAAAAAAAAAAAAAAAAAAGAAGAAGCAGGGAGAAGGACATAGGAAAAATATAAAATACAGACAAGATTTAGTTGACTTGGATGCAAAACAGACTTCACTTATTAGCTGCAAAAAATCTAACAGGACACTTATTTGATAAGACCTGTGATACCGGCAGATGTGATCTGATCTCAGGAAAGAAGGATACCGGACTTCTGCTGCTTCTCTATGTTGCTGGCAATGGAGTCCAGGGGCTTCAAACATGAAACAGGAACCACCAGGTCACCCCCAAAAAAGGCCAAAGAAGCCCCAGTTACAAGAAGCAAAAGCCTCTTTACAAATTTAAAGGGATCTGAAGAGTCAGTCAAAGCAGCATCAGAAGCTGGCACAAACTCCTCCATGTCTGTACCCAAGAGAAATGAAAACATCTCCCACAAACACCTGCACAAAATGCACCAGTCAGAACAGCCAAAAAGCGGACACCACGCAAATGTCTATTGATGGACTTAGGAATACATAAAATGTGGTACATCTGTACAAAGGAATATTATTCAGCAACAAAAAGGAACAACCAGTTGACACATGCTACAACCTGGATGAATCCTGAAAAACATGATGCCAAGTGAAAGAAGCCAGCCTTAAAAGATGACATAAAGGATGATCCAATTCATAGGAAATGTCCAAAATAGGCAAGAGGTGCCCAACTCTGCGAATATACTAAAAGGAGGGGCTCTGGAATAGGTGAACTGCATGGTAGGTGATACCTCTGCTAAAAAGATGACACAATCAGGCAAAAGGCCAAACATCTGAGAGTTAACATCACTTACCAAGAGGCAGCTCTCCGTCTCAAAGAAACAAACAAAAAAGGGAAAATGGTCTTACAAGCGTCTTCATTATGACTCTCAAATGCATTATTTTGGGGTGCCCCTTCCATATAATTGTAAATGAGCTTCTCGCTGTTCAAAACAACTCAGAACTGTTTTGGGTAACCTTTTCTTACCCAAATCTCGGAGTTGAAGAATTTTGTAACAAAACATTTGATTTTAGCGTTACTGTAAAATATAAATTACCACATCTACACATGTAAATATGGGGGAGGATGATCACCATGGAAACTATCAACCGCACCACCATCGCCAAAAAGTACTCATCACTTCTTTCCACTACGAAATAAATACGAGCACTTGGCTGTTTTTTTTTTTTTTTTTTTTTTTTTTTGCTTTTTAGGGCCACACCCAGGGCATACGGAGGTTCCCAGGCTAGGGGTCAAATCGGAGTTACAGCTGCCAGGCTACGCCACAGCCACAGCCAACACCAGATCCGAGCCATGTCTGCAACCTACACCACAGCTCATGGCAACGCCAAATCCTTAACCTGCTGAGCCAGGCCAGATACTGAACCCACAACCTCATGGTTACTAGTTGAATTCATTTCCACTGTGCCACATCTGGAACTCCAAGAACTTGCATTTTTAAGACCCAGAAATAGGAGTTCCCTTCGTGGCTCAGTGGTTAACGAACCTGACTAGCATCCATGAGGACTCGGGTTCGATCCCTGGCCTCGCTCAGTGGGTTAAGGATCCAGAGTTGCCGTGACCTGTGGGTAGGTTGAAGATGTGGCTCGGATCCCACGTTGCTGTGGCTGTGGTGTAGGCCGGCGACTGTAGCTCTGATTCCACCCCTCACCTGGGCACTTCCACATGCAGCAGGTGCGACCCTAAAATAAAAAACAAAAACAAAAAAAAGACTCAGAAATATTTGTAAGACTTGGAGTCACTGCAGTCGGAGAAAACAAATGTGCTAAGCATCACACTTGTAAAAACTGAAACAATGAGAAAAAGAATCTATACATGTATGTGTGACTGGGTCACTGTGCTGTACAGCAGAAAACTGGCAGAACCCTGTAAACCAACTACAATAGGAAAAATAAAAATCACTTAAAAAAACCAAAGCAGAAGCAAGCCCAGGTATGGGAGAAATAGCCGCCTGACTGATTTACAGAAAGACGGCTTCCCAACACCCAGCCAAGGCGCTCCCAACCGGCTCCTACTGCCGTTTGTCCACCTGGAGTTTTCAACAAGCCACCAGCAGGAGACCACATGGCAGGCCAAGCACGACTCTGTAACTGGCTAGCATCGTCATTACAATAACGCGTCTCTATTTTCCGCAGGAAGAGAATCACGTCTACTCACAAGTCACAATGAGTCAACCAGCGTGTAAAATATTTTACATAATGGGAAAATTTATTGTGACCCAAAAGTTCAGTGTGTTCTCATTAAGTTACCAGAAATTACAGATGTGAAGATACTTCTGTTAACTTAACCAAAATCAAGAAAAGAAACTACTTTAGATATGCACACATTTTCGGTTTGGTAATTCTAAGTCTTTTTAAACTACTGTACTTCAAATTACTCAGACTGGTAAGTTTGTAGTTTAAATACTGAATAAAGAAAATCTGCATGCTGACAACATAGGTTATTTCAAATTGGTTTTGACACTGCGTCACTTGCTACCTAAATAGCTAAGCAATGTCAAAACCTGGCAGAGGTGGCTTCAGTTTTTGTAAACACCCCTACGGTGAAATGGTTTTTCCAAAATTACGATACCATCTAATGTGTTAAAGGAGCCTTCCCAGCGTGCCTCACTGTGAATAAACTTCTGTGGAAAATCTTATACAGAATGTTGCATCCATTTAGCAGTTTCTCACATGCTACATTCAGTGTCGGGTTTGTGTGTGTGTGTGTGGTTTTTTTTTTTTTTAAACAATCCCCAGGGGAAAGAAACACTTAGGCAATTAAAACTCACAAATTTTATATGATGACCTTTTTAAAAAAAACCCTTCATCTTCTATGATATTCTAAAGGCTATGCTTGGAAACTGCTAATGTTTGCACATGCAATACAGATGCAAACATTTTATACTACATAATCTATGGGTTACGTGCACACTCTAACAAATCAAATACCCCATTCTACAAACCTAATATATCTGTACCAAAGATAATACCACCAGGTATGTTTTATGTTATAGGCTGGTCCCCCCAAAAGGGTAAAACACAAGGAGTTAAATTAATTATTTGCAATTATTAACCACAAAACTCGGGTGATCCACCATTAACCACTGACCCCAGAATGTGTCTTGAAGGAAGTTTTTACCATACAAACTCTATTCTTAACTACCTTAAAATACACTGCAAAACACCGTTCTTATAAGTCTTTTTGAAAACCATAATATCTCATAAAATCTGAAAGACTGAAAGTGTGTTTCTAATGCAGCGTCAGATTAAATCTGAAGTCCAGTACCCTGGACAAAAATAATTCCGCATCTTTCGAGAGAATCATCTTTAGTATACATGTTCAGATGTGCGTTAAAACAATCTACATGATTTATCGAAGACCACAGAAGAACTCTGGAAGTGATACAAAGGGACATCCGCTTCAGGAACAGCTATTTCACCCTGTATCCTTTTTAAATGCTTGCAATATACATACTTAGCCATATCTGAGTGATAGCTCTTCACTTTCTAATAAGAAAGGGCAGGCTTTCCCACAGCCTGGTAATTAAACATTTTTTCAAAATGCAAGCACCATCTCAGAAAGCAGCAGCTAATTTGTTTAAAATAAAGATTTCTATCTACATCAAAAATCATCCTAAAAACATTAAAGTAAAACTATACTCATATTTTGAAAGTCAGGAAACGTATATTAAACCCACCCAATGTTAAAAACTCTTAGCTCAAGAGGGCAAAGGGTGGTGAGCCTGCAGACAGGTCAGCCCCAGACCTGAAGGCCTTGAAGCAGCCTCCAGGCTTGGTTCACAACCAGTGAAAGGGACAGAGGGGCAAAGGAACAGGTACAGATGACAAGGGCCCCCCCGCCCAGTGTCACGGGAAGGGGATCCAGGTGCACCAGGACAGCAGCTTCCTATCCCGAGGCGCAGTGGCCCTGCAGCCAGCGCCCTTGGGGGCACACTTCTCGAAAGCAATGAGGGATGACAGCAGAGCCCTCCTCAGGCCACAGGATGGGTTGTCTGCCCCACACGGGAGGGCAGACGCTACTTCTTCCTCCTTTCCAGAGCAAGGCACAAGTGCCTGAAAAACAGACATCCACCAAACACATCCACAATCCCTTATCTGTGATTCCAAAATCCCAAAAGCTCTGAGAACGTGTTCCTAACACTGGGTTGCAGGCCGCAGTCTCAGTCCCACTTGCTGGAGGCACACGCCTTGCTGCCAAAATCTCAGTGTCTGATTTCCAGGTGCAGCCGAGGATGTTGCACAGTGGATGGCACAGCCATTCACTCCATTCTCAAACCTCGAAAACTCCAGCCTCCCAAACACCCCAGCCCCCAAGAGCTGTGAAGGAGTGCTAAGTGCCAACAGGTCAGGCACTGGCTGAAACAGCGACACACGAGCCCCCGTAATGGCCAGGAGATGGCGGCCACCTGGAGTAAAAGCCTAGATTTACATACATTATTTGCCTGCTCTACACACTTTCTGGGCACAAGTGTGCCAAAGCCCTCACCGGCTGCCGGATTCCCCGCCTTCGTGGCACCCGGCGCCTGGGGGGAGACCAGGAAGTCATAAATGAGTGCTCCCGGCCACACAGGACGGACGCCAGCTGGGGTCGGGTGCCTGCGCAGACGCTCCAAGAGGAATCCTGCCGAAGGTGGCCAGGGGAGCCCTCCCCTCTGCGGGCCAGCCTTGAGGAACGGGGAGTGCTGCAGGCCAGGCAGGAACACCCTCGCTCTGGGCTGCAGGGCAGGAGCAGGCGGCAGGAGCAAGGTTGCAGGAGAACTGGGAACAAGGAGCACGCGACCTGGTCATGCACGTGAACCTCCAATCCCCAAGCAAGCTCTCCCACGCCTCAGCCATCTCATCTGCCAACGGGAAGAGGGACCGGAACTCTGATTGTTCTCCTGCTCCCATCCCGTGAAGCGCCTCCAACTGTACACAGAGCTTTCTACTAAGAAAGGTGAACAATCTAAATGGGGCGGGGGGGCCAGCACCTAGTTCTACTAAAACTGTATAGAAAGGAAGAGTGGGCAATGGGATAAACAGGAAAGAAGCACTGCACGAAGGCGGCAAACAGCACTACCCGAACCACCTGCCAGAATTAAGACACATGCAGTGCATGGGTTAATCACTGTGTGACAAGAGGGAGAAGGTTCACAAAAATGTCCTTGGAAGGTGGTGCACTTCAGGGGCCCTGCCGGCCTCCAGATGCCTCCCTGGAAAGGCCTGGAATTGAGGGCCGTCCCATTCTACCCACAGACACCCGGCCGTCCGCCGCGTGACCCTCCCCTGTGTGTGCAGAAGGAAGTGGCTTGCCAAGCAACTATTAAGATGCACAAATGGAGGGATACTTGGAGCAGCTGCAAAAGCCCTATTAAGAACAGCAAAATGGGTAAGTGCATCTCAAACTCTTTAAGGTTAAACAGTCACTTGGGTAAGATTTAACAATGTAACAATAGAATACAATAATGAAGTGGCTTCTCAAACTTTCCACCAAAACACACCCAAAGGCACAGGAGAGAGAGCCCCCAGGGTAATAAGCATTTTGAAGTGACTCAATTTATGTCAAGTCTTATGTTTCACGCTAAAAATTCAGGGTAATTTTACATTTAACTCCATACAAACCCTACAACACCCCTTCCCTTGGTGTCACTCTCAGCTTTTAGAAACACCTGGAAATTTCTCATCCTTCCACTGTCACATGGAAGGCTGACAGTCTAGTCTGCCTCTTCTCCCGACCCTGTGAGCGAGGCCCACCGTGCACACCGGCCCAGATCCCAGCCCAGCCCCTATTTCAGGCTCTCTTCAGGACCACTCCCAGCAGTGCCGGGAAGAGGCAGTCTAGCCCAGCTCCCCCCATTCCTCTGTTCACTTCAGAGCAAACTCGTGGGAGCTGTCCATACGCACACCCCACCCTCCCCTGAACACTTCCACCCGCCGCCCCGCTGCAGCCCACCCACACCAATCTCACCCACGCCCTCGGAGACTCCAGCTCCCAAATCCAACCATCACGCTCACTCAACCCACCTGAGGTCCACGTGCCTTTTCCCCAACTGCAAACAGGCATCTCCGGCTCTGCCTCCCCTGTGACTTCCAGCCCAGTACAGCTAACGGCCAGCTCAGCACCTCCAGGTGAACACCCGAAAGGCATTTCTGAACTCGGTGCCCTCCCTGCTGACCCACCTCTAGCAATCCAGCTCAGTGAACAGCACCCCACCACTGCTCAGGTCACGAGCGCCTCCCTTCCGGCCATGCCCCGCACCCAGCCCGGCAGAAAAGACTGTCAGCTCCACCTTCAAAACACATCTCCAACCCAACCCCTTCGCAACAAGTTCCAGCCACAGCAGCCTCCCTGTTTCTAAAAGACCCATATTCTCACCACAAGGCCTTTGACCCTCCTGACCCCTCTACCTAAAAACTCTCCTCCCCCAGATCGCCGCGTGGCTCCCTTCCTTTCTTCTAGCCCCCAGGTTTCCACGCCCAGGTAAAGGCTGCCTGCTCAGAAAGGCTTTCCCTGACGACTCTATCAGGAGAGCACTGCTTCTCCGTCCTCCTGACACCACCCTTCAGCACCCACAGACACAGGTACTGGTGTGTGAACCATCGCTCTCGCCCGTTAGAATACAAACTTCAAGGGGGCTAGAATTTGGACTCATTCGCCAACAAAACCTGACTCAAGGTGGGGGGGCTCAATCAGTATTTGCTGGATCTGTTTGCAGCCTTGTTTTGAAACGCTGTTTGTGTTAATATGAAAACATTCATTCACTTACTTGGCACAGGAGTTTGCAAGCCCTAGACTTAGAAGTCCAGCAAACACCTGCCCACATCCTCCTTATGAACTCCATCCTGGCACCATCGCTGGGGTGCAGGAGGGCCCAGCTGCAAAGTGACTACTCACCAGGACACTGTGTAAAGCAGAGAAAACTGGAAACAACCTCAGTGTCCAGCAACAGAGAGCTGCATCAAGGAAGTCTGTCCCGACGCAATCACGGAATCCTCACGTCAACAACCGAAGAGACCACTCTGTTTAAAGTGCTTCTTTTCTGCCCAGCATAAACGTGACAGCCACGGAGCTAATTTAAAGCTTCTAGTGGCCCCATTAAAAAGGCAAAAAGAAATTAAACTTACGCAACGTGTACTATTTAGCCCAATATAACATGTCACCAAGCTAAAAAATTACGAATGAGATATACATTGTGGGTTTTCCCCACATAAACTCTTTGAAATCTGTTGTCATTTGACACAAAGAACATCTCAATCTGGACTGGGCACAATTATAGACTAAGAAGTGGGAAACTGTCCATGGTATGATAAGTGAAAAAGTTACATGCTGCAGAGATCGACAAATGGGTCCTAAAATGCACAGAGGAAGCCATAAAAGCACACGGTACTCAGAACAGACAAAACAGGCTTTAAAAAGAAGAATAAATTTGGAAGATGCATTCTTTCCAATTTCAACACTCACCACGAAGCTAAGTCATCAAGAAGGTACTGGCATAAGGACAGACACATAGATCCTCAGCACAGGAGTCAGAGTAGAGAAATAAGCCCTTGCCTTGGCGGTCATTTAACTTCTGACAAAGGCACCAGGACCATTTGATGAGGGAAAGATTCGTCTTTTTAATGAACAGACGACTGGATATCCACACGCGAAAGATTGAAACTAGACTCCTCACACCATACAGAAGAAATTAACTCAAAATGGGTCACAGGTTAAAGAGCTAAAACTATATAACTCACAGAAGAAAACTGGAGTAAATCTTCCTGACCTGGACCAGGCAGTGGTCTCTTAAATTCAACACCAAAACCACAAGCAATCAGAGGAAAAAATAGATAAACGGCATGTCATCCAGACAAAGACTTTTGTGCATCAGAGGACACTATCAAGAAAGTGAAAAGACACCTCACAACATGGAGAAAATATTTACAAGTCATCTATGTAATAAAGGAATTGTATTCAGAGTATATAAAGAACTCGTAACTTAATAACAAAAAGACAACCCAACTCTAAAAATGAGCAAAGGACATGAAGAGACATTTTTCCAAGGGAGATATCTAAATGGTCAACAAGCACACAAAAGGATGTTTAACATAATTAAGTCATCAGGGAAATGCAAACCAAAACCACAGACGAGGTGCCATTTCATATCCACTTTCATATCTACCAGGATGGCTAACATAAAAAAGACAGACAATAACAAGGGTTTGGTGAAGATGAGGAGAAACGGAAACTTTCATTTATTGCTGATGGGAATGTAAAATGTCATCAGCGGCTTTGAAAAATGGTCTAGCAGTCTTTCAGAGTTAAACACAGAGTTCCCACATGATCCAGCTGTTTACAACAGATACAAAAACTCGGGAAAAGAACCAAACTTAGGTTCTCACAAAAACTTTAGAGGACGGTCTGCAGCAGCATTGTGCGTCATATCCAAAAAGGGGGGACCAACCATCAACGGTCCATAACTGATGAATGTACAAACAAAATGTGGCCTGTTGGTACAATGGAATATTATTCGCCTATCAACAGGAATTGCTGTTATATAGTAGGAAATGGATGAACCTTGAAAACACTGTTATATACAAAAAAATCAGTCACAAAAGACCGCATTTTGTATGATCCTATTTGCATGAAATTTCCAGAAATGGAAGATCAACAGAGGCAGAACACAGATGAATGACGGTCCAAGGCTGGGGGAGGGGAGAGCGAGAAGGGACCCCTCAGGCACAATGTTTCTTCTGGGGAGGATGGAGAGGTTCTAAAACTAGAAAGCGGTAATCACTGCCAGTTCCTGACTGTGCTAAATGACCGACTTGTACCTTTTTAAAGGGCGAATATTACATCTGAATTACATCTCCGTAATGCCATTATTTTTAAAAGTAGATTATAAAATGGTGTGATAAAGAATAGTTCTAGCTTTACAAAAAGAAAATATATGTATGTCCCAAAGATGGCTTAGGAGAACATATAGGGACATGAGTGAGCAGAACTGTATTTGTATTTTTCATCTTTTTTTTTTTTTAATGATGGCCATTCTGACTGGTATGAGGGGATGTCTCATTGTAGTTTTGATTTGCATTTCTCTAATAATTAGGGAAGTTGAGCATCTTTTTTTTTTTTTTTTTTTTGTCTTTTTGCCATTTCTTGGGCCACTCCCGCAGCATGTGGAGGTTCCCAGGCTAGGGGTCGAACCGGAGCCGTAGCTGCCAGCCTACACCAGAGCCACAGCAACGTGGGATCCGAGCCGCGTCTGCAACCTACACCACAGCTCACGGCAACGCCGGATCCTTAACCCACTGAGCAAGGGCAGGGACCGAACCTGCAACCTCATGGTTCCTAGTCGGATTCGTTAACCACTGCGCCACGATGGGAACTCCGTATTTTGCATCTTTTGATTTGCCTGTTAAAACAATTCCCCTGTAACTGAAAGGGCATTCCTTTTTGAATAAAAAGGGGTGTGGGGGTTCCCGTTGTGGTTCAGTGGGTTAAGAACCCAAGTAGTATCCTTGAGGATGCAGGTTCGATCCCTGTTCTCACTCAGTGAGTTAAGGATCTGCATTGCCAAGAGCGGTGGGGTAGGTCGAAGAGGTGGCTCAGATCCCGTGTTGCTATGGCTGTGGTGGAGGCTGGCAGCTACAGCTCCAATTCAACACTGGAAGTCCTCTTACGGCTCAGTGGGTTAAAGATCCAGCATGGTCGCTGCAGCAGCTCCAGCTGCTGCCATGGCGAGGATTCAATCCCTGGCTCCAGGAACTTCTGAGGGCCAAAAAAGAAAAAATAACAGAAATTGTTTAATTAGGAGTTCCCGTCTTGGCACATCGGAAAGGAATCCAACAACCATGAGGTTGTGGGTTTGATCCCTGGCCTCGCTCAGTAGGTTAAGGATTTGGCGCTGCCGTGAGCTGTGGTGTAGGTTGCAGACGTGGATCAGATCTGGCATGGCTGTGGCGTGGTGTAGGCTGGCTCCAATTGGACCCCTAGCCTGGGAACCTCCATATGCCATGAGTGTGGCCCTAAAAAGACAAAAGCCAAAAAAAACCTGTTTAATTATATTCCAATTATTATAAAAAGATATAAGATGATGCCTCCCCAAAAGATGAATGATATAGACCAAAATAATGACAGTGGTGAGGCAGTGGGAAATATTTGCATTTTCTAAATATTCTGCCATGACATTGACTTTTTTCTTTTTTAAAAGTTTCTCTTTTTTTGGCTTTTTTTTTTTTTTTAAATAAAAGACACACACACACACGCCTTTCAGGACACTAAAATCCTGGTATGGGAGCAGTGTGGCCTTTGGGAAGCTCAGTAAGAGAGAGCAAGTGTAAGCAGATGCTGGTCATCCTGAAGTGAAGCCCACAGGGACTCGTGTGTTTGTTGCTAATACCGGGGGCCCGGTCTCCCACACTCGGTGTCCTGGGGAAGGGGAGACTGAGTCACATAGTTCCACTAAGGGTGGGGGCTGTGTCCCATGCCCACAGCAAACCTCAGGGGCCAGGTCGGGAGGGTGGCTCCAGATGGACAAGCCTAGGTGGAGGGGCCTGATCTCGCAGGACTGGTCAGGGCTCCTCAGGGAGGACCCTGGAACAAACAAGACCGCCCCCCCCCTTTTTTTCTGCTTTTTAGGGCCACACCCGCAGCATATGGAGGTTCCCAGGCTAGGGGTCTAATCAGAGCTGTAGCCGCTGGCCTACACCACAGCCACAGCAATGTGGGATCCGAGCCACATCTGGGACCTACACCACAGCTCAGGGCAATGTCAGATCGTTAACCCACTGAGCAAGGCCAGGGATCGAACCCATGTCCTCATGGATACTAGCTGTAGCTCGTTACCACTGAGCTACAATGGGAACTCCAGCAACACAATCAATCACTTCTAGAGAACCCTATTTTATAGTTTAGAAAAGCATGACTCAGAAAAAATTAACTATTAATTTTTATTTATTTATTATCTTTTGTCTTTTTAGGGCCGCACCCACAGCATATGGAGATTCCCAGGCTAGAGGTCAAATCAGAGCTAAAGCTGCAGGCCTACACCAGAGCCGCAGCAACTTGGGATGAGAGCTGTGTCTTTGACCCACACCACAGCTCACGGCCACGCTGGATCCTTAGCCCACTGAGCGAGGCCAGGGATCGAACCTGTGACCTCATGGCTCCTAGTGGGATTCATTTCCACTACGCCACAATGGGAACTCCGACAAAGACCTATTATTTCAACTTCTCACCCTTAACTCTAATATGACATTGACAGTCTCCTACTCAAAAGCTTTTGAGAGCTCATGACTCACTTGAGAAGTGAGTTCAGGCTTGTTGGTATTTAAGCCACACTCTCTGCCCCTCTTCCCAGGTCCCACAAAACACGTGGCCCACCCGAAGCGCCAACCGCGGCCCACAGCATGTGTGTGATGCACAGAACCTGTGCTCCCCATCCTCTCGCCTCCGGCCCTCCCACAGCAACACCCCGACCCGCACCGCTGCTGCCCTGAACGTCAAAATGCTATTTATCCTGCCAAACGCCAGCTCAAGTCTTCGTCTTTGAAAAGCATTTCCTGACCCTTAAACCAAGAGTCAGATAATAAATACTTTAGGCTTTGTAGACCATTGATGGTCTCTGTAACATATTCTTCTCTGCTTATTTTTATAACCTTTAAAAAAAAAAAAAAACCATTTACAGACCTGCAGTTTTCCAACCCCTGTTCCAAAAGCATCACTCCCACGCTGGGCTGTGATGTCTCCTTCCTCGCTGCCTCTGCCTCTCTTACTACCATGGCTACTAACACTGTCCCTCTAGCACACCTGCTGCACTCTGCTACTGGCCTAACACTGTCTGCATATCTGCCCCTCCTCTGGCTACCTGTTCTTAGGAGGCAAGAAAAATCTACTTTTATCCTCCATAGCACCCACTACATGGTATGAATACACATAAGGTGCTTTGTCCACGAATCTCTTAAAACGATCACTTCTGAACAGTGTGCTGAATTTTAAACTGCTAATTTAAGCATTTCCCACCACAAGCAGCTAAAGAACTTGTCTTTGGTACAGCAGATTTCTAAGGAGCATCCTGAATACATGAAGACTGCCTGGAATTAGAGGTGGTGAAACTCCTTAGTTTAATTTCAACTACACGAACTTTCATGCTGAATCAATGGTTACTTTCAAAGATCTGCTCCTGTCCACACAGGTCTTTAAAATTCTATACTATAAAGGATTTCATTATAAAACCTAAAAACAATACCTATGTGGTATATATGCAGTTTTCAGGAGATACGCAGGTGTGGAAGAAAAAAAAAAAAAAACCTTCAATCTTACCAAATTCAAACAAATGAAAATTGAGACCAGGATTCAAATTTTTCTAGAAAAAGCAATTAGCTGTTGGAGGGTGTATTTTGCCCTCATTAGGAAAATGTACTTCAGTATTTCCAGCTTATGACTTCTTGTAAAATAGCTCATTGATCTCCACCTGCTAGAGACTCAGAAGTTTCTGTGACCAAGAAATCAGAGGCTTTCTTTTCTCAGAGGCCACCTGGAATCCCTTGCAGTCCTAACAGGTAGGCTCCTTCACTTAGACTCATCTTCCACTGGGAAACTTAGGAATTCTCCAGCCTCTGCCTGTGGCAAATAAGGGACAAGGCCAGGCAAACCCTCTGTGCCCACTTCCACATCCTGCTCATCCAAAAAGCTGAGCCAGATAAACACACTACTACTCAGTCATGAACACCTGGAGGATGGGTTCTTTCACATCTAGCAAAACAAGCCTGCATGGACGGCAGGCCGTCTTGAGGACCAGCAGAGCATAGACCTACACGGCCCCAGCCTCCTTGCAGCACCGATTTGCATGCTGGAGGAATTACGCCGAAACCGTGGCACGACGCTTCCATTTCCCTTTTCGTAAGAAGACAACTCACCATGCTCTACCCCAAAAGCGCCCCAACCAAGTCAGCGCGTGACCGTCTTTCTGTGCACTGTGGAGGGGTGAAGCGTAAGCCGGCTGTGGGGATCAGAGAGCCCCCCCAGGAGGTACGGTCCCCGCACCCCCCCCCGCCCCGACACACACACACACCACTGCCCCGGCTCTGGAGGGGAGAGGTGTAAGCCGGCTGTGGGGATGAGAGAGCCCCCCCAGGAGGTACGGTCTCCGCACCTACCCCCCCGCCCCGACACACACACACACACACACACACACACACACACACACACACACACACACCACTGCCCCGGCTCTTTTAATACTCCAAAAGGTGAGGAAAAAATAACTGACAGAAAAATCCCCTATGCAAAAACCCCAGCCCTGCGGGAAGGAGGGTGGGCCTTCTGAATCATCACCTCCCTCCCAGGGAGCACAGCCAGGTGAGTGGCTTCTCATCTAAACATGGCCAGCGTAAGGGGCACCTGCAGGAACCAGGCGGGGTGGGAAGGGGCTCCAGGCCCACCGGAGGAAGAGGGAGGAAGCCGCAGGCAGGGCAGGCAGGAGTGCAGAGAAGAGACGCAGCCTCTGGCCAGACGGTTCTTCTGAAAAGTGGCCCCTGGGAGGCTAGACGGGAGCTTCAGCAGGAAGGATGGCACAGGGCTGGTGAGGAGCACGCTGAATTTCCCGAGTGCCGGGGGAAGGCACGGAAGGGTTTTCACGGAAGGGCGGGAGGCAGTCTCTGTTTCTGGCCACCGTATGGAGAAGGCCTGGAGTGAAGCAGAACGAGTCAGAGCCGCAACATCAGCCAGAGGCCTGTACCAGGCAGGGACCAGCGACACGAAGAAAAGCAGGACGCAGGACTGAGTGCCACGGACCAAACGGGGGAGACAGGGATCACGGAAGGCTCCCCCATCTGTGGCTCAAGCAGCCGGCTGGGCGTAGGGAGGGCTCAAGAGTTCCGCAGGTCGGGAGACATCCCAGCGCAGCCTCAGGTAGCCTCAGCTGACTCTGGTCACGCCCTCTCAGGGCGCAGGGACACACGCCTCCTTCCCCTGCAGGTCCTCGGCTTCCAGCCCTCCCGGGTAAGTGTCCTGTTCTTGCCCTGCCCCCAACCCCACCCATCCCACCCTACTACGGAATCAGCACATGGACTTCCCTGTCTGTCCCTGTGTGATGGCGCCTGGCACACACTGAGGACTCCATCAAGAGCTGTTAAATAAATACGCGTGGTTAAATCTAAAGCTTGAAGAGAGCTGTGGGTTAAAGACATAAATTTGGGGAACTTGGGAACCACAGCTGGAAAATTACTTTATTTTTCTAATGATATCTACTAAAAAAAAAATTCCCATTCTGCTGACCAAAGTTTCAGTGTAACTTACGGTATCTTAAAAAGGGTTTTAAGTCTGGACTTGGAGGACAGACTTGTGTTTGCTGGGGGGAGGGAGTGGGATGGACTGGGGGTCTGGGGGTCGTAGATGAAACCGTTACATTTGCAGTGGATGGGCAATGGGATCCTGCTGTGTTGCACGGGAACTATATCCAATCACTTGTGATGCAACAGGTGGAGGGTAAACTGAGAGAAAGAATGTGTGTGTACGACTGGGTCACTCTGCTGTGCGGCAGAAATGGGCAGAACACTGTAAACCAACCATAATAAAAAACAAATGTAAATAAGGGGGGTGATCCCAACAGACCTGATGGACATCGGGGTTCCCATTCCCTCTGCTCATTTTAACACACACGCCTAGTAGAACCCCGCTATCTCCAAGACTTTTCTGTACAACAGGAGCAGTACAGCCAATCCTTTAAAATAACTCTAAATGGAGTATACAGCCTCTAAAAATTGTGAGTCAATGCTGTACACTGGAAGCATGTCATACGGTCCATCAACTACACCTCAATAAAATAAATCAATAAGATGGTTTTAATCCTTGAGATCTCGCTGAGTGGCTAAAGACTGAAGCTTCTGTAAGCGCCTCACCTTACAAAAACATTAAATCATAGTAATAACACACCACTGGGAATCAAGAAGGGAGTATCTCCGAACAATCTCCACCCCAATATTTTCATCCGTGGCACAACTGATATTTCGGGCCAGACGATTCTTTGCAGGAGAATATTCTGGGCACTGGAGGATGTCTAAGGCCTGTACTCCTAAATACCAACAGCACTGCCCACCCACTCTGACGTCACCAACTGTCCCTGAGGGACAAAATCGCCATTCCCTCTCCCAGCTGAGAACACCTATCCTAGACCAAACAGTTTTCTCATACTGTCGATATGACCAAGGAAGCAGGGATAAAATTCTATTAAGTCTGACCTGCTTGCTTAAAAACTGACCCAACTTACATCCTCCACTGAAACTGAAAGCAAAACAGATACACACACACATACACTCACCCCCATCCTGGTGTGGTTTTGAACCATGACATCAAGCAATGCTGACACTTCCTCTGCAGAGAGTGAATCTAGATGTGAGAATCTCTGGAAGGGCCGCCTCTCACTCTAGGGAGGGAACTCGTCCCCGAGCCTCTCCATTCCTATGAGATGAAGCTTCCCCCAAGTAAACCACCTGCGCTGACCGAGGCCCTCCACAGCACTTGAGAACACGGCCTGCGTAGCTGCTGCCCCAGATGTACAACTGGGGGGGGCCCACAGAGGAGGCTACATGCAGGCTCCGTGGTGCCTCCGCGGCTCTCCCTGCCCCATGGCCAGGACCCAACGGACATCGCGGGCAGTTGCGGCTCCAGGCCCCGCTGCATCCCAGGAGGGCCATCTCCAGCCCAGAGGGGGATTCCTTCTCAAGGGGGCTCCCAGGCCCCGGAGGCCCCGGACCGAGAGCAGTGACGGCCTCACGTGGACACCCTCTCCAGCCCACTGCCCGTACGTGCACTGCCCTCCATGAGAGAGTCAACTGACAGGCTTTAAATCACTGGAGACGTGTGCAGTATCAGATCCCACATCAGTTTACCACAGAGCTTTTGAGGCTTTAACTTTTTCCTCCCTCCTACAAGAGCACTCACACACAAAACAAGCAGCCAGTGAGGCTCTCAGCCTTCTAATGCCCCCCTGATGTGACTGGTGATGCTGGTATCCAGATCAAAATTTTTAATAAGCTCAAAACTGGTTGCCAATTACCCAAATTATCTAAATCAAAAGGCACCAAATATACACGTAGAACAAATACTCCCTTAAGGGCCAAAAGGAAAGAAAATTGAAGACAAGTAATTAAGGGACTAAAGACATGTCAATCTCAACACAGACTCTGCTCTGCCCAAGGAAGGTCAAAGTCTGTCCTTGCGCTTCTCAAAGTGCCGCGCTGAGTCAGGCACCATGGGAGGACAGGCACAGCTTCTCTGCCTGGACGGTCCATTGGTGCACAGATTTATTTTACAGGGTTGTAATATTACAACACATACCACATAGAAAAACGCAAAATTCCTATGAACTTCAGATAAAACAAACCACAAAAACCCTGTGTGGAGAACAGGTCACTTTCTTGGCCCCTGGAAGGGTACAAGCCACATGCCCACTCTTCTGTCACGGGGCGGGGGGGTCGTCACAGTGCAAAGCTGGGGACATGCTGACACGCGTCACCCATGACTGTACAGAACATGGCCCAGTTGTCTTCCTAGCCTGGGTCAGTCAAGGCTGAAAGGAGCACTGGCAGGCACACTGGAGAACCTCAGGCTCCGTGTCTCAGGTCAGTAAAATGGGGAAGGCATAGCTGTTTATCTAGGCACAGAGGTAAACTCGGCATTTCTCTGAGTATTTAGGCAGTTCTGTTAGCCAGCCGCACAGGGCAACCTCCTCCAAGTCAAGCATTCCGTCTGTGCATTTTCTGTGGTGTATGCGGTGGTCATCAGACTCTCCACAAACGGCCAGACAGAGGCTGGAGAGATGGAGACTGTCCGGAGCCACAGGGCTGTGAGCAGGCCGGCTACAGGGCCCACGCCCTTCACCAGCACAGGGCACTGCCCTGAGGGCCTCCCAGGCACCCATCACCCGGGTGAAAAGAAATGCAAGAGCCTGGGAGCGAAGGTTCTGAGACGCCATCCTTGTGAAGTGCATGGGGCTCCCACACCCAGCGAGAACTGCCCCCTTTATAAAGAGCTGGCCAGGGGGCCAGGAGCATAAGCTTCTAATGCAACCTCTCTTCTTGGCTTGAAATGTTATTACATAGGTGCTTTAAAAAAAAAAAAAAAAAAACCTTTCCACATTTTCTATTTCCAAGACTACCTTCTAAGCTCTTGGCCAGCAGGGACCCTGTCGTACACACACTTTGCTCTCCCGTGACATCCAGACACATGCACGGAGTGGACTGTGGATACCCAGCTGCTGATTCAATGCACTTCTGATCTACAGGAACTACCGAATTATCTGAAGAATAAAGTCTGGTAGACCAAATACGAAGGTGCTGGGCAAGCGGAGGAACCAAATGGGAAAGTGAAAACGCACACATGGAAGTTAGAAGCCTGCTCATAGCTGCACTTGCGGGATGCCAGCTAACTGCCAGGAGTTTCACATACATAGTGACACGTGAATATGATACACACCGGACTCGCTACAACCACCTATGAGCTGAGGCTCTACCGCTCCCGGTCCCTGCCCCAAACCAATGCCAGATGTGTTTCAGGGTTCCGAATTTAGGGATTTCAGAAAAGAATTGTGTGTATCTATTATATATTACCCAGTGAAGTCTAGGACAGCAGCCATAAGAAAACACATTAGCAGTGCGCACTGAAATTCAAGAATATTCATACCGAGTGGAATAAAGATTATAAAAAGCATCACACGAGTTCAGGCCAGGTCTGGGCACCAAATCTATGGCAAAAGCAGTCTACTCTCAGGGGCTCTGAGGCTGAGGAACGTGGTGCCTGCAGCACGGGCCTTACTCCACGTGCAGGCCCGAGGCTCAGGAAGGTCAGGGAACTTGCTCAAGGTCATGCAAGCTGAGAAGGAGGAGAGGCAGGGTGTGCAGCCTTCCCGTGACTGGAACCCCAGCTGCGCTCCTAAGGACTAGGAATCACCCTCTGGGGAGAAGGGAGTATGCTCGCTGCACTAAGCACAGGCTCCGGCCCTGCTGAGAGCACAGCAGCACCCAGTCTGGGAGTCTTGAACAGTACCCAGAAATCTGACTTCCGGGGACTTAACTGACTGAAACAGTCTGAAGTGGGGCCCCCAGCCTTCGTGTCTCCTTCTCTTTTGTGGCCATGCCCACAGCCTGCAGAAGTTCCAAGGCCAGGGATCGAACTGGTGCCACAGCAGTGACAACGCCAGATCCTTAACCTGCTGAGCCACAAGAAAACTCCCTGTGGCTCTTTCCAATATTTCCAATGTACAGTCAGGACTCAGAGTCACTGACACGAAACCATGAAGAGAAAGGAAGCAGGCACTAACCACGTCGGGACCCTGGGAAGGCAGCCTGCGGCACGGTCTCCAGGAGTTCCAGTCCAGAGTCCCCGGTTCCATCAGAGGAGCGTGCGACGCTTCCAGTGACGACCAGGCATGTCATTTCATTCCTTAGGGATGGAATACCCCATGAGCATCCTCTCCCCGCCAAACCAATGAAATCCTCGACACACCACACGACAGGCCGAGTCCTATCGGACGACCACACATCATCAACCAAGAACAGAGAGGGGCTGCCCATCCGCAGACGGGAACAAGAAGCGAAGGTCAGGAGAGAAGACCTTCTAACGCTCAGGCTGCTGCTTCGAATCCTCCAACTGAGTGAGACGTGCACACAGCAGTCAAACTGTGGATCTGGACCTTTAATTAGCGTCCTGACCCCCCAGGCTGAAAGGGACATCAGCTGGTCCGCGGCCTGCTCCTCCCACCGCGTGCAGCAACCGGCCAGACGTCTGCCAGCTTCCAGGGAACACACCAGCCGGGAGGAGGACCTGAGCAGCCTTCCACAGCAGCCTCCCAAACGCCGCCTCAGCCGTTGCCCTCCACGCCCAGCCTCGGGTCCTTTCTGACATGACCCGCACACGCGCCACACCCTAAGGCCACTTCTCCCGAGTGAGAGCCTCACTCGGTAAAAGCCCCATGAACACGGATCTAGAGCCCCGTCCTGATCCGTACTGGTTTAGCAACCTACTGACTCCTCCCGTCTTCTGCCTCCTCTAATTTCTGTCCTACTGCTTTCCAGGCCATACAGAGAGCATCAGGGCTGCCTCCTCAGTGTCAAAAACGGGTGGCTGTCACCCAGGTTTCAACAGGCCAGGCAGCAGCTGCCAGGGCCCTGGCGGCACAGCCCAGCAGAGGTGGAACCTCCAGGCCAACGAGCCCAGAAGGCAAAGCATCAAACCAAAGAGGATTATTCTCAAGTCTCCAGCTCTGTCGGCATTTGATTTGCTAACCTGTGGACAGGCCGGCCCCTCCTGCTCTCCTCTCCCCTCCCCTCTTTGGTCGGGGGGCTGTCTGCCCTGTGCCTGTCTCCGCAGTACATGCTGGAAGCACATGACCTACCCGGTGCACAGGCTCACGGGTGGCGAGGAATTCTGCCCAAGACGGATTCTCCTCCAGTGTCACTCCCGCCTCACGTCGCTGACACCCAGATGAGGCTCTGGTTGGTGGAGGGGATACGGGGTTCAGGCTCCAGTGGCTGCTGAGGTAGAACCAGAGTATTCTGAGTGTGAGAAGGGCATGAATGCTGGGGTCCAGAGCAGAACGCGAGGGGCTGACCTGTGCCCCCTCGACATTCCTGTGTCGGGGCCCTCACTCCCAACGTGACAGTATCTGGAGAGAGTCGGGCCTCTGGGAAACAACGAGGGGCCCTAATGAGAGGAGGGAGCAGAGCGCTGACCTCCCACGCGAGGACACAGCGAAAAGGTGACCATCTACGAGCCAGACAGAACCTTCTCCAGGGACCCTCAGCGGGCGGCCCCTTAACCAGGGACTTCCGGCCCCCAGAATTGTGAGAAATAAGTTCCTGTTGTTTCAGCCACACAATTAACGATATTTTGTTATGACAGCCTGAGCTAGTACATGCCTCTTTCAGAAAGCCTAATGTTCCAGATTGAAATGAGCAGTCTGAGTTTCTTGGGAGCACAGAGAGCGCCTCAGTATTTACACACACACACACACACACACACACACACACCCCCAGGGTGACTGGCATCCAGGAAGTGCTTTATAAAATTTTGCTGAGCTAAACTAAATTTGGTCAGTGTTCATTTAAACGTTGTTTTCACACACACAGATACACACACCCCCGCCGAGCATGACCTGAGCCAGGCACTCAGCAGACGAATAAGTGCTGAAATGGTGAATGTTTGATGGACGTACCCTCTACTTGCCTGGGCTGAAAAATGCAAGTTCCTCTAGCCTTACAGGCCACATTTCATTTTTCTGGTGAATTCCTTTTTTAAGGCTTACAATTTCACTTTTCACAAGCACCACAACACTGCTGCCCCTGTCCTCCAGGAAAGGACAGGTCTCAAAGGTTAATAAGTTGCCCGAGGTCACAAGGACTGATGGGCCTCACCCTGGCCACCGACGCCGTCTTGGACCTCGTCCCTCTGCTGCGGGGCTTCCGCTGGCTCCTGGCCCCCTCGCCCACCTCTCTAGCTCCTGGCTCACCAACAGGGGGGCTCCCAGTTTTCTGCCTCTCTATGAAATTTAGAACCTGTGTTTCTACCTGCAGCGCTATACTTAGAAGAACAGAAGGTCAAAGCTTTAAGAGGCCATACCTTCCATACGCAGAACTGAGACCCCTATGAAGCCACCCCACAATGTTTTTCAGGTTACGGATTTTACTCCAAGTATAGCGACTAAAAATCTGACGCAGTTCCTGGTCCTTATGACGAAATAAAAAGCAAGAGTAACTATCTTAATTCATCTCAACACGAGGAACTACCATTTTTACGCGAGCCAGAACACAGAGAGCAAACAGGCAAAGGGCCTGTCATCACCTGTGTGAATGGCGCTGCTCTCCCGACCCCCTTCCCTGCCTCAGTTACCACCCACCCTGGTGCTCGAGTCTCCGTGCCTTTTGTCAACCCCTGTGCTGTCACCCGTGGGCCACAGCCACCATCCTGTGGTAGACAGAACCCTGAAGCTAACGGTCAGTGAAATGGTAAGTGGTCTCAAAAGGGCACCCCCAAAACTGCAGAGAGCAATTTCCTTCTCCCTGATGAAATGGCCAAAGGCCACAAACTTTCGGAATTCATATTAAAAAAAAAAAAAAAAAGACAGAAAAAGAAATGGGTGCCCTGTACCAAATTTCCTTCCTTCTTTCCTCATCCATTGATTCCTTTACCACAGGAGACCTCAGACCACCCAGAGCAGGGGTTCTCGACCCCGGGCACGACAGGAGGGGTTCAGGAGCTCCCAGGATGCCCTGAAATTCCACGTATCAGTCGGTCACTCTGGCACATCAACTCTGTAAAGTGGCAGACTCTTCATTCACACCGACTTTGGAGAGAAGGTTGGATGCCCAGAAGGGATGGGGATTAGGGAACCAAGGCTACGCTTGGGAAACAGAACTGGGCAGCTCCTGCTCGGGTGGCCTCTGCAGCATCCCGTGAAGCAGGGCTGTCTGCGCAGGTGCAGGCAAAGGGCGAAAGAAGGCAGGACACAGCTCCGCCCCCTCCACCCTTATTAATCCCGACACTTGGCGGTTCCACTGCAACCAAAGACGCACATTCCTTGTTTCGTTATTTAAATCCGCACCCTCACTCCCCTCTGACCTCATCACACTTATTCCCACTAAAACAGAGTTACAACAATCCACTGAGATAAGCTGAGAAGGCAGGGTTTACAGAAAATGGAATTTCTACTTGGAACCGATGCATACACACCTCTGCACATGCTGCCAAATTCCCACCCTTTGTACACAAACGCTCTAAATTTATTCTAATAAGTCTCTCCAGCAGATTTACTAGAATGATCTAGGGTAAAGAAAAGAAATTTAGGAGTCCCCATCGTGGTGCAGTGGTTAATAAACCCGACTAGGAACCATGAGGTTGCAGGTTTGATCCCTGGCCTCACTCAGTGGGTCAAGGATTCGGCGTTGTCCTGAGCTGGGGTGTAGGTGGCAGACGCGGCTCGGATCCCTCATTGCTGTGGCTCTGGCATAGGCTTGGCAGCTACAGCTCAGATAAACCCCTAGCCTGGGAACCTCCATATGCTGCGGGTGCGGCCCTGGAAAAAGGCAAAAAGACACAACAACAACAACAAAAAAAATCAAAAGATGGTCACCAATTCCCTGACACTCCCCTCATCAAGAGGTGGGCTCTGTGTCCTCGCCTCTTAAATCTGGGTGTACTCTATGGGTTCTTCCATCAACAGAACACAACAAGAATAATGCTACTGACAGGTTAGCCCCCACTTCCTTTCCTAGAACGATCACTCTAGGAGTCTCCAGCTGCCATGTAAGAAGTCCAGCCACCCTCGCACAGAGGCTGCCCGAGGTGGCCCTGAATCTATGCGGAGAGTGAGGAACCACTAAGCCTGGCCTTCCAACCCTCCAAGTACATGAACAGAGCCCCTGTGGACCCTCCAAACCGGAACAGATAAACACCAGTGAGCAGCCTCCGTTAATGCCACAGAGAGCAGAAGAATCACCCTGCGGGGCCCTGCATGATCAGCCCACAGAACCACAGTTTCTAATACCAAACTACTGCTTTAAGTCATTGATGCCCAGGACGGTCTGCTACTCAGCAAACACGATCTGGAACAATCTGTGGCTTTTTCAGGAAATGGCAGAAGCTCCAGCTCTGGCATTAGAAATGGAATATCCTCCTCCATTCTCCACTGGTGGACACAGAGTTACGGTGGTCTTGTCACCAGGATCGTCCTAGCTGCAAGCCACTGGGACAGCAAGGAGGCTACTACATGTAGAACGGATAAGCAGTGGGATCCTAGCATACAGCACAGGGAACTCTATCCTTCCTCTTGGGTTAGAACATGATGGAAAGGAGCATGAAAAAAGTAATGTGTGTGTATACATATATATGTGTGTGTGTGTGTACATGTGTGTGTGAATATATATATAGAGAGAGAGAGAGACTGGGTCACTTTGCTATAGAAGAAACTGAAGGAACATTGTAAATTGACTATAATTAATTAAAGAAAATTTTTTTTTTTTTTTTTTTTTTTTTTTTTTTTTGCTATTTCTTGGGCCGCTCCCGCGGCATATGGAGGTTCCCAGGCTAGGGGTCGAATCAGAGCTGTAGCCACCGGCCTACGCCAGAGCCACAGCAACGCGGGATCCGAGCCGCGTCTGCAACCTACACCACAGCTCACGGCAACGCCGGATCATTAACCCACTGAGCAAGGGCAGGGACCGAACCCGCAACCTCATGGTTCCTAGTCGGATTCGTTAACCACTGCGCCACGACGGGAACTCCGAAAAATTTTTTTTAATTTTTCTTTTCTTTTCTTTTTTTTTTTTTTTGTTGTTGTTGTTGTTGTCTTTTCTAGGGCTGCACTCGGATATGGAGATTCCCAGGCTAGGGGTCTAATTGGAGCTGTAGCCACTGTCCTTTGCCAGAGCCACAGCAACATAGGATTCAAGCCGCGTCTGCGACCTACACCACAGCTCACGGCAACGCCAGATCATTAGCCCACTGAGCGAGACCAGGGATCAAACCCGCAACCTCATGGTTCCTAGTTGGATCCGTTAACCATTGAGCCACGACGGGAACTCCTAAAAAAATTTTTTTAATAAAATAAAGTAAATAAATACCAAAAAAAAAAAAAAAAAAAAAGCAAGGAGGTTCGTGGTATGATTATCATCAAAGAGTTCTCCTTTGTGCTTCAAAACCCTCCTAGAATCTTCTATAAACTACTGAGGACAGGTTTCAAAATTCTGAAGAAACACAATGTACAGTCAAAATGTGGTTTGGTACCTTGACATCAAATCCAGACAAAAATACAAGGAAAAAAAACCTAAAGACAGAACACAGAACACAGATTAAAAAATTCTCAACAAAATAGTAGCAAACCAAACCCAAACAACACATTAAAACACATTAAAAAGTGAGATATATCCCAGGAAAGCAAGGGTGGTTCAACATATAAAAATCAATTAATGAAACACACGGCATTAATAACAAAAGGAGGGGAAAAAAACACATGTTCATATCAATAGACATACAGAAAGCACTTGACAAAATTCAAAAACATTCAGTAAACTAGGATTTTAGGGGAACGTCCTTAATATGACATAGGGCATTTATTTTTAAAAAGCCACAAAAAGGCAAAAAAAAAAAAAAAAAAAAAAAAAGGTCGCACATAACTTCATAATCACACTGAAAATCCTTCCCTTAAAATTAGGAACGAGACAAGGATGTCTAATTAACTACAATTTTTTTAAAAGGTAAAAAAATAAAAGGATGTCTATTTTCACTACTTCTATTAATGGTATCCTAGAAGTCCTAGCCAGAGCAATTAGGCAAGAAAAAGAAATAAAAAGTATCCACACTGGAAAGAAAGAAAGAAACTATCTTTAGTTGCAAAGGACATGATCCTACACATAGAAAATCCCATGGAACCTACCAAAAAATTAAGAGGTGATAACTAAACTGAGCAAGGCTGCAGGGTATGTGATCAACACACTAAAATCAACTGCATTTTTATACACCACCAATGAACAATCCAAAAAGGAAATTAAGAAAACAATTCCATTTATAATAATAGTAACCAAAATCATAAAATACCTAGGAATAAATTTAACCAAGAAGGTGAAAATTTTATATACTGAAACTATAAAAATCTTCTTAAAACAAATTAAAGGTGTAAATAATTGGAAAGACATTCTGTGGTCATGGATTAGAAGACTTAAGTAATGGAGTTCCCGTCGTGGCGCAGTGGTTAACGAATCCGACTAGAAACCATGAGGTTGCGGATTCGGTCCCTGCCCTTGCTCAGTGGGTTAACGATCCGGCATTGCCGTGAGCTGTGGTGTAGGTTGCAGACGCGGCTCGGATCCCGAGTTGCTGTGGCTCTGGCGTAGGCCGGTGGCTACAGCTCCAATTCGACCCCTAGCCTGGGAACCTCCATATGCTGTGGGAGCGGCCCAAAGAAATAGCAAAAAGACAAAAAAAAAAAAAAAAAAAAAGAAGAAGACATAAGTACTAACATGACAGTTCCCCAAAGCAGATTCAGTGCAATCCCTGTCAAAATTCCAATGACCTTTTTCCAAAATGAGAAAAACTGATCCTTAAATTAATATGGAGCTAAAAGGGGTGCCAAGTAGCCAAAGCAATATTGAAAAAGAAAAATAAAGTTGGAAGATGAACACTTCTCAAACTTACTACTTTAAAACTTTCTACAAAGCTACAATAATCAAAACAGTGTGCTACTGGCATAAGGATAGACATATAGATCAATGGAATGGAACTGAGAGTCCAGATGTAAATTCAAACATCTATGGCCAATGTAATTCCAACAAAGGTGCCAAGACCATCCAATGGGGAAAGAATAGTCTCCTCTACAAACAGTGCTGGGACACTGGATACCCAAACACAAAAAAATTGAAGTGGGACTCCTACTTTTCTTCATATATAAAAATTAACTCAGAATTTCCATGTGGCTCAGCAAGTTAAGGATCTGGTGTTGTCACTGCTGAGTCATGAGTTCAATCCCTGACCCGGGAACTTACACATGCAGTGGGTGTGGCCAAAAAAAATTATCTCAAAATGGACCAAAGATCTCAATGTAGGAACTGAAACTGTAAAATATAGGGGTAAATCTTCATGACCTCAGACTTGGCAATGGATTCACAGGTTTGATACCAAAAGCACAGGGAACAGCAACAACAAAAATAAAGTATACTTTATCAAAATTAACAACTTTTATGCACAAAAGGTTAGTATCAAGAATGTGAAAAAGCGGAGTTCCTGCTAGTGCAATGGGATTGTCAGCGTCTTGGGAGCACTGACACACAGGTTCGATCCCCAGCCTGGCACAGTGGATTAAAGATCCAGCTTTGCCACAGCTGTGGCTCAGTTTGCAACTGCAGCTCGAATGTCATCCCTGGCTCAGGAACTCCATATGCCACAGGGCTTCCAAAAAAGGAGGGAAAAAAAGGAATGCGAAAAAATAACCTACAAAAAAGAGAAAAAAAGATTGTAAATCATATATCTACTGAGGGTTTAATATCCAAAGTATACAAAGAACACATACAACTCAACAATGAAACAAAGAGTCCAATTAAAACAAGGGTAAAGGACTTAAATGGACATTGTTCAAAAAAAGACATACAATGAAAAGATGTTCAATATCATTGGTCCCTAAGGAAATAAGAAACCACAATGAGATACCATGTTACATCCACTAAAATAGCTTTAATCAAAAACAAAAACACCAAAGAAAACGTTGCCAAAGATGTGTCGAAACTGGAACCCCAGTACACTGGAGATGGGAATAGTTAAATGCAACATGACCATAGGACCCAACAATTCCACTCCCAGGTATATTACCCAAGAGAAATGAAAACACATGTCCACATAGGAACCTGTACACATTATTCATAATCATCAAAAGGTAAAAACGGCCCAAATGTCCAAGAGTGGATGCATGGGGAAACTTGATGTATACACACAATGGAATTGTACTCCGCCCCAAAAAGGAACAAATGCTGATACACGCCACAACTCAGATTTACCTAAAAAGTATGCTAAATGAAGAATCTAGACACAAAAGGTCACAAATCACATGACTTTTTTTTTTTTTTTTTTTTGTCTTTTTGCCTTGGCTAGAGCCACTCTGGCGGCATATGGAGGTTCCCAGGCTGGGGTCTAATCGGAGCTGTAGCTGCCAGCCTACGCCAGAGCCACAGCAACGTGGGATCCGAGCCGCGTCTGCGACCTACACCACAGCTCACGGCAACGCCGGATCCTTAACCCACTGAGCGAGGCCAGGGATCAAACCCACAACCTCATGGTTCCTAGTTGGATTCGTTAACCACTGAGCCGCGAAGGGAACTCCGCACATGTCCCCTTTTATATGATACATCTAGAAGAAGCAAATCTGTAACTACAGACAAGCAGAATAGAGGTTATCAGGGGTTGGAAGAAAGAGGGAATAGGGAATGATTAAGAAGTAGAGTTTTGAAATTGGAGCAAGCTAGTCGCACAAAATTCTGAATACACTACATACCAACGAACTATACACTTTAAAAGCATTAATTATATCTGATGTGAATTTTGCCTCAATAAAAGAAAATCTGGTTGGACTATAGTTTATTCATTGATTGATTCATACAAATACCTGAGTATCTAACATATTCCAGGCACTCTCCTAGTAAATGGATTAAGGTGATGGACAAAAATTTTCTGCTGTGAATTTAAAAAAGTAAAGTAAGGAGTTCCTGTTGTGGCTCAGTGGTAATGAACCTGACTAGTATCTGTGAGGATGCAGGTTCAATCCCTGGTCCCATTCAGTGGATTAAGGATCAGGTGTTGCCATGAGCTGCGGCTGTGGTGTAGGCTGACGGCTATGGCTCTGATTCAGAAGAAAATAATGTACTAAAATATAATTTTAAATTATTCAAAAATCATTATATGCAAAAATTGCATTTCTTAAAAAGGGGGTTATCTATAGATACTCCTTTTTGTGCAAATATACAATGATTTTTAGTTTCCAGATATTTTATTCTTGGTTACAAATAACCTCTTTACAATCCAATAATGTGCATCTTCCTTCTGCTCCTACTTGCCCTGCAGGGCCAGGTCGTACTCCCAAGACAGCTAACAAGGCCTGTTCTCCCTTTAGGAAATCCCTCAGGAAAGGAATCACCACGCGTGATGCTAGGTCCTCACATTTGCTCATGTTCTCACTTAATCTTCACAATCACCTCTTCAGAGATGAAAAAACTGAGTTCAGAGAAGACAAGTCACTATCAGTTAGTCAAAGGAAGAGCCAGAAGTCACCTCAGGTGTGACTTCAGACCCAGACTCCTTACATACACAATTCGCCTCCTCTGAGATGGTCTAAGCACATCCTAGGCCAGACTGGAAAGAAAAAAAAAAAAAAAATGAAGTGACACTGTCCTTGAGGAGCCTGTCTTGTCAACACTGAGGCCCAACCAAGACACATCAGAGCATCCCTCGAGCTGGAGGAGGCAGGGCAGGCTCCAGAAACACGAGGGCTTTGGTATCCATCCCAGGCCACTGCCCTGACCCCAAAAGGCCTGCCTTGCTGGAAGAACTAAGAAATCCATCTTCTACCAGAACTCGAGGAGCCGGATCTCGAGGCCTCCGTGCCCAGCTGTGTCCTCTTGGTTGGCGCGCTCTCTCCCTGGACTAGGTACCGACGGCTATGAAACAAGCCCTCACCCTTGTCCAGCCATCGCTGACCCTGCCTGGTTCCATGTTCCAAACTTCACAGTGGTTCCGGCAGAAGGGCCACATAAAAGCTTCTCCAGAATAGCCAATGATGTCATTCCCTTGCTAGCTGTGGAGAAGGCTTCTTTGTCTTGAACTCGTAAGTAATCCACAGTTATCATGAAATTCCAGACAAATGGGTTTGAATCTGCCTCTGCTGGGCTGCAACCAGCTCTCTAGAGTGACCAGACCTCCGGGACTTGTTCACTACTAATCAGCTAATGTTTGTAACTGTAAAGACATAATGACTAAATACTACCATCATTACTAGACTACCAGTTTAAATGGAAATGAAGAGAGAGAGAGAGAAGAGAACGCATGTTAGTAAATCAGCTTTGGGACGGTTCCTTGGCAAGAAGGACAGGGGCAAAGGACGCTTTAACTGAACTTATTAAAGCACATGGAAGGCGCGGTTGCTGCTGTGAGAACATAACTCAAAGCAGAGAGAGGGAATGGAAATGAGTCAGTATAGGCAAAACCGATGCTGTAGGAAAGGAAAGCCTGCATGATAACCCGATGCTGGAAAAACGCACAGCTTCTATAAGAAGCACTACACAGCAGCAAAACTAAAACATCTAGAATCTGAAAGCAAAACTGAAAAGTCTAGAATAAGAACAAAATCCAAAGCCAGATTTTAAGTCAGCCTAAACTGACTGCAGAGCGCAGTGATGAAAACAAGCACGTGGGTCCAAGAGGCTGCTGCTCTTCCTTCTCCCCGTCTGTAAATGGGGGAGGGTCTCCCTAAGGCAGCCGCCCAAAGGCGGCCCCAGGGGCAGCCGGGCCCCTTCTCCTGAGCCCCCTCCCCTGAAGGCGGCCACAGGGAACCACTGCAGGCTCAGGGCCACTGACAAGGGACTCCCTCCTCGACTGGCTCACTACCACTCACCCTCCCTGCAAAAAACACCCCCAAAGTACGGTGCCCCCAGGCTCCCAGGGCACCTACCATCACAGCACCCGCCACACTGTGTTGAAACCAAAGATTCTTCCGGCTTAGCCACCCCACAGAGCTCCATGAGGACAGTGACCAAACAGGATCTCACTCGACTTTTTAGCTTTGGCAGCTAGCATAGCTCCTGGGTACATTCTCAAAGACTGTGGGTTGATTAAATAATTTTCAATTATCTCAAGTTGGAATTAGAGGCCAAGCAGCTTCCCTGGGGCCAATCTTGGAAAAACGAAGACTGCAAGGGGAAAAACAAACAAACAAACAAACAAAAACCGGTTCGCAGGGTGAACAGTCCCTGCTTTGCCATTGTCTGACTCCTGACTCGGGACAGTTCCTCACCCGAACTCGGAGCCTCAGCTGCCTTCCGAACAAGACGAGGGACTCAACCAGACAGTCTCCACGGTCCTCACCAAGATCGGACGTGTCACGCTGACATCCCAGGACCTTAACACCCTGACTCCCCGACGCCTCCATCCTCCGTTACCATAAAAATCAGCATCAGCAGAATGCTTTCGCATCCATTTCATTCCTAAGGAGCAAGTATGCACGTGGTACTTTTAGTCTCATTTTACAGATGGGGAAACCAGCTCAGAGAGGCCCAGCAGCCTACCCAAGGTCACTCTGCTGGCGTGGACGGGGGGCAGGGCTGACACCCAGATCTTTAACGCTGGTGCCATCCACCACAGCCACACTCTCAGGCTTCTCAGGTGGACAGCCTAGGGACACACGGTGGGAATGCCAGGAGATCCCTCCCCAGCAGGTCCTGGCGAAGCCAAGGATGAACACAACGCATCTTTTGGAGAATCAAAGGTACGCAAAATCTGAGGGGACGAAGTATGTTTACAATAACATGTTTCTCAAAAAAAGACGTATTATTGATACAGTGTAAATTTCCTATTAAATTTTAAAATAAAACTTAATGGGCTTGGACTTCTATCAAGGGTTTGAGACATACTGCACTAACACCATGCCATACGCCCTTTCTCACACAGAAAACCCTTCTGAAACCAGAACACTTAATTTACCCCATAATAACATTTCAAACATCAGGCTATATTAATCCAAAAAAGGCAGAATTTAATTTCTGGAATAAAGTTGTGACTTCTGGGCATTACTGGGCAAGGAAGACCTCAAGAGAACTAGATTCCCTGCTCCTCCTTTTTAGATGATTAAAAGCACCCACGAAAGTTAAAAGGTCGAATGAAGCCTCCCAGATTATAAACGCCATAATGCAATGAATCAAGGAGCCAAGCGCTCTCAGAACGGTGGGGGGGGGGGGGGGGGCCACAGTCAAGGGAGGCGGCTCCAGGGCACATCCACCTGCAAACACATATGCCAAACCACATGGAACCACCGTGTGAGCATCTGTCACACCCCTCCTCTCCCCGAACTTGCAAACCTGGATACAAGCACTGATGGAGGGTCAGTCTACCATGTGCCAGGCCCTGGGGGGAGAGGGGGCTGACCAGGATCTCATTACCTCCAGTATATGCAGGCCTCCAACTGAACATCAACCTGCCAGAGAACACAGTTAGTCTCTGAAAACATCCACGGCAACTACGACTCCTGGAAACTAATGTTTTAGTATTTTGATGCAACTGTTGTCCTAAAGACTACCTTATTCCCTTCAATCAATCTATTTATTTATTTATTATCTTTTTGCCTTTTCTGGGGCCGCTCCTGGGGCATATGGAGGTTCCCAGGCTAGGGGTCTCATCGGAGCTGTAACCGCCAGCCTACGCTAGAGCCACAGCAATGCGGGATCCGAGCCGCATCTTCGACCTATACCACAGCTCACAGCAACACTGGATCCTCAACCCACTGAGCGAGGCCAGGGATCGAACCTGCAACCTCATGATTCCCAGTCGGATTCGTTAACCACTGAGGCACGACAGGAACTCCCTCACTCAATCAATTTGGCTGTTCTCTCCACTTGAAGACACCAAGCTTCCAATAAGTATGCTTTTGGGTTTTTCCATAAAAATCAGTGTTTCAACTGGAAAGGAAATCAAGATATCAGAACAGCAGGCGTGATAAATTTCTTGGGAGAATGGCCTCACAAGAAGTTACCAACTAACCTCCATTAAAAAAGTATATGAAGTCAAAATCAGAATGAAGCAAACCATAGGAAAAAGTGGAAACTATGAACAGGGCCCTCCTTTTACTTCCTGAGAATTAGAGAGACTGAGGTCACTTGAGTATGGACGATACAGCAGTAAGTTTAGGGGGACCCCTGGGGGAGGGGCTTTCTAACACTCACACGCCTGCCCTCACTACCGCCTTTTGAGACTTTCTCCTTTCAGTGAGAAACAGCAGGGACAGCAAAGTGGGTGCAGGGTGGGGCCCACAGTTGTGTTCCCCAGCGGACCAGGCCCATCTCAGGGTCGACGGCCTGACCCGCTCAAGCTCCTGGTCACAAAGGGTCTAGTAGGTGCCAGAGAACAGCCCAGGAAATAGAACAACTGGAAACCCACTGACCAGCAGCATTTCCAGTACTGTATCTACTGGCAAGAAACAAGAGGACAGCAAACTGTCAGATCCCATCTTACAGTAACAAAGCGGGGAGGGGAGAAATCCTCTTACTACCATTTTCAGGGCCCAGCAAGAGCCCCCGGACTGGCCCACTGTGCCTGCCTTCCTGACCCTGGGTCTCAACACCTGCTCCTGGAGCAAAGTCTTCCCTGACCGCCTCAGCCAGCCAGGAGCCTTCTTCCCCTTTTCTGAATTTCCACCATACTTCAAGTCTCCTGCACAAGCCACCAATGCACTTGAGCCTACACTGTTCGACTTTTCTAGCTTCTTCCCAGCGGGTCTTCCCTCTCTAGCTAAGAGGCCATCTCCATGAGGGCAGAATGGTGAGACCTTGATTTTTCTCCACCCTTCCTGCCACAAGCTTCAGTTCTGGTGCTATCTCGGCCAAATACTCACTGGTTTCTGGCATCCCCTCTCACCACGTGCAGGAGCCAAAATGCCCTGGACTTCTGCAGGGCCATGCCCTTAAAGGCAGCCTTAAAGGCAACCCTGAAACGCTTAGGCTATGAAAACTCAAGGCATGCTCCTTGAGCACCAAATTCAATGAGCAAAAGATTCCCAAGTCCCACTTAACAATCTACCTATCTCAGAGGATAGAGAATTAAGCAAGAGATTCCAACCTGGGAGTTCCCGTTGTGGCTCAGTGGTTAACGAACCTGGCTAGCATCCACGAGGATGCAGGTTCGATCCCTGGCCTTGTTCAGTGGGTTAAGGATCCGGCGTTGCCGTGAGCTGTGGTGTAGGTTGCAGACGCGGCTCAGATCCTGCGTTGCTGTGGCTCTGGCATAGGCCAGCAGCTACAGCTCCCATTAGACCCCTAGCCTGGGAACCTCCTTATGCCATGGGAGTGGCCCCAGAAAAGGCAAAAAAAAAAAAAAAAGAGAGAGATTCCAACCTGATTTCTGGAGTTGACAGACACTAACGACAGTCACCTGCAGTTACTTCACTTCACCACCCACCAGCCTCACCCCAAGGTGTCTGCACCGGGAGTCAAAAAACGTTGGCCCAAAAGGTTTTAATACTTAATGATAAAATCTCACCGTCTCCTTCCTCGACAGGTCAGTTCCCTACCCTCACTATGTCTAAGAGAGCGTTGGGCAGACCACAGACTGTCAATAAATGTGAACTCGCTGTAAAACGAGAAAGCCATTTTTTGGGGAGGATTTGTTGGGTTTCTTTTGCTTTCCAGGGCCGCACTCGTGGCATATGGAGGTTCCCAGGCTAGGGGTCTAATTGGAGCCACAGCTGCTGGTCTACACCACAGCCACAGCAGGCAGGATCCGAGCCGCGTCTGCGACCTACACCACAGCTCACGGCAACGCCGGATCCTTAACCCACTGAGTGAGGCCAACCTCATAGTTCCTAGTCAGATTCATTTCTGCTGTGCCGAAATGGGAACTCCCCATTTTGCATTTTTCAATTAATTATTAATAATAGACATTACAGGAGTTCCCATCGTGGCTCAGCGGTTAGCAAATCTGACTAGTATCCATGAGGACTCGGGTTTGCTCAGTGGGTTAAGGATCTGGTGTTGCTTTGAGCTGTGGTGTAGGTCACAGGTGCAGCTCGGATCCCAAGTTGCTCTGGCCATAGTGTAGGCTGGCAGTGGCAGCCTAACCTGGGAACCTCCATGTGCCAGGGGAGCGGCCCTAAAAAGACAAAAAGACCCAAAAAAAATTTTTTTTAAAATAGGTATTACACAAGTGCATGTATCCTTTTCTTCTTCTTCTTCTTTTTTTTTTTTTTTCCTTTTCTGTTTAAAGTTGCAGTGTCTTCTGTTTCCATGAGCTCCTCTGGATCCAAAGCCTGCTGCTGCGGCGCAAGCCGCCCATCCCCATTCACCTCTCCAGTGCCCTCCTGCCCGAGGGCACCCAGCCCTCTCAACTCTGGCTTCATGCCTCCTGCCCAGAACAAGTCTAAGCATCATCTCCACATTTAGGCCTCGGCTGCCTCTCCCTGGCCGCCTTCTAAATCCACTGGCCATGTTTTCTTCTTTCTCACTTTGTGGTTCTCTTCCTTGTTTCTCTCTGTAGCTGAACTCTCCTGCCCTGTCCCCCCCCCCACAAAAAATAATAGTAATTTTTCTTCCTCTGTGAACCCTCGTAAAGAAGCATGCAGGGGTCCCGGATTCCATGGAATTGACGCAGAGGCTTTGGTCACAAGCTGTCTCCTCTGCTAAGCTAATAGTTCTTCAATGGACCATTACAAGGAAACTCAGCTATTGCATAATATTTGATAGGTTAGATCACTTGCTGTTTGGAGAGTCTTGCTATACAAAGATGAGAAAAGAGAGATGGGCAAATTTAACGCAATTTCCTTTGTTTGCCTGAGCTAGCCCAGACTTGCAACACCACAGTGACAGTTTTTCTTGAAGTACAGCTTTAACATCATAAAAAAAGGACTTTAAGGGAATGATAAATCATTCTCATCCTTCAGCTCATTAGCATATCTATCCTGACAATACACCCCTCCTCCAAGTCCCTTCTGGCCTTGCACAGAGAAAAATTAAAGGGATGCTAGCAGGGGTGTTTACAGAATCAAAATCCCAAACACAGGGGAAAACAGCGAGGAGCAGCTCAGATGTTTCAGTTAAATGAAGGACTCTCTTCAAAGCATGAACAAGAGTGGGAATATTTGATGGTAAAAGAAACAACTGGCCCCTGCTATGGCCTGTTTCCAGTGGAATGTTTTTATATCCTTCTTTAAACTGAGTGGGGTCATCTTATTAATTCCAAAATGAATGGATAGCATCCAAGGAAAATAATTGGTCTTCTTACCCCTCACAGAAAAATTCACATAAATGTCTTAAAAAAAAAAAAAATGCTGGAATTCTCCCTGCCTGCTCTCTGCTTTCCTGGCTTCTGCATTGTGACAGCTGGAACAGATGGCGTCTGGGTGAGACACCTTACATCTTAAACCTCATCCCTGGTAAGGTCTGATTTTAACTAGTGCTGGAATTCTAGGTCCATCTACTCATCAGATTTCCAATTTCATGTATTTTACAGTTTTCACACTGATAAGGCTTATTTTGTTTCAGCCAAAAAATTTTTCATCTTGGACTAAATATTTACATACATATAGATACAGACAGACACGGATATAGACACTTATGTATGTATGTATATATCCATATATACAGTCACCACACAGTAAAAAGGCAAATATTTCCTTTCATTTGCAAAACGATTGGCTGTTCACTATTTCGCCAGACATCCCACACATGATGCAGTCTTTTAAGCAGGCCATTTTCAAAGATGCAAAAGACAGAAGAAGATTTTAGCACTAACTGATGGTCCACTTGGTCATTTCCTTCCACAAGGATTGTGCAGACATATATAAGATTACGGAACACAGCATTCCCAAAAGCCTCACCAGCGTGTATTTCTAGCAAATGCCAGAAAAAAAAAAAAAAAAATTATGGCTCCTCCTCAGTTGTATGCTGTGAATGTAAATTAAGAAGCAGCAACAACGCTACTCAATTCAGCCTTTATGACTCCACAAAAATTAATGAATAAAAAATACACACACACACACACCCCATCTCATTCTAAAAACTGATTCAGAGCTTAACCCAAAAAACGTGAAACCAAACTGCTTCCTTCAAAGGACAATTATCTCAAGGCTCCTTAAATTTCAAAGCACGTCCCCAACACTCCATCCATTTCCGTTTTGTTGCTGTTTCTAAGGAAGATAAAGAATATTTTTCCACACAGAATTCCCCCCCAAGGCCTAGGCATCAAAGAGATGTCCCCCCAAGGGGTGACAGTGTGAAAACGTGGCAAAGCGGCCGTGAGCAACCAGCCAAAGGTGGAATGTGTGCCTTTCGCCCCAAACTGGACCCCAGGACCCGCCTGCCGCCGAGGCCACTGCAGCTCTCCGACTATGAATCCGTCAGAGGTTCATCTGCAGAGGAATGACTCAGTATAAACTTTTAAATAATGGCTTAAGAAAAGAAGACGCCGACGCCGACGAAGACGCTAAAACAGCCCCAGGGAGAGCACGTTCGTCTCTGCAGACACCCGGGCCAGCCCGCTCCTCGCGCCGCAAACACACACCTCGCAGGGGATGCTGATTTCTCGCCGCCCCGAGAGGAGCGGCTCACGTTTCAAAGAGGCCTCGGCGCCCCGCTTCCTGAAAAGCTGCGGGAACCCGGCCGCGGGCCCGGGCCCGGGCTGGAGGACAAAGTTTCCCGAAGTTGAGGCGGCCGGGGGGCGGGCGGGCCCGGGCTGGGGCGGGGGCGAGGCGGCGCCGCACCGGGCACTCGCCGCCGGGCGCCGGGCCTGCGCCGCCCCGGCCCCGCCGCCCGGCCCCGGGCCCGCCCGCCGCCCGCCGCCCGCCGCCGCCCGCCGCCGAGGGCGCGGGATGGAGCCGCCGGGATGGAGCCGCCCGCCGCCCGCCCGGCCCCTTACCCGCGCTCCGCCGCCGCTCGGCCGGCTCAGGGGCGCCGGGCGCGTCCTCCGCCGCGGTCCGCAGCGTCTTGCTCCCCGGGCAGCCCCATGTCGGGGGGCGGGGAAGGGCCGGCGGCCGCCGCCGCCGCCGGCTGGAAAGTCCCTGCTGGGTTGCAACCCCGGCTCGCGCACGCGGCGGCCGCGCCGCGCCGCGCTCCCTCGCGCCCTCACGCACCCTCTCGCAGCACTTCCTCTCGCGCGCTGGAAATCCCCGCCGGCCGCCGGAGCGCGCCCCGGCGCGCGCCCGCCCCGCCCCCGCCCGCGCCCGCGCCGCCCGCCGCCCGCGCGCGTGGGAGCGGCGGGAGCCCGCGAGCGCGGCCGGCCCACGCGCCGCGGCCCCGCGCGCCCCCGCCGGGCCCGCGCGAGCCCGCGGCCCGTTGCTAAGGCCCTCCCGCCCGGCGCCCGCCGGCCGGCCTTAGCAACGGCGCCGCGGCGCGGGCGCGGGCGGCCTCGGGCGCCCCCCGCGCCCTCCCCGCCGCCCGCCCCCGGCTCCGCGCAGCCCCCGCCCCGGCGTCGCCCCTCTTCCGGGTCGAAAAGCCGCGCAGGCCGCGCGGGGGCCCCAAAGGTGCAGGTCTCCGCGCGGTCGCGAGCGATGGCGTCACCGGCTCACCAGGGCGGCCACCCTCACTCACACTCACCATCCCCCACACGCACGCAGACACGCGTCCGTCCGCACACGTTCTGAGTCTCTCCCTCGCGCACAAGTCTCCGGCGGACGCACACCCACATTCTCCCCCGCTGTCCCTCCCGCTCAGACACGCGTGCCGCAGACGTGTGTCCCCCGCCTCGGTCTCAGCTCGTGCTCACACCTGCACACGCAGTCGCCCGCACTCACGCACCACGCGCACGGCACACACTCGCACTGGCTGCTGCACACATTCGCCCTCGGACTCGCAAGCAGGTGGGCGCGGCCGAAGCTGACTCCAGCCGTGGGGGCCAGTTTGTAATGAGGGGGCCTGTCCAAGTATCGTCGGCTTGACTGGAGTTTCGCGGCTCCCTGGGCTCCTCCCACACCCGGGAAGTTGGGTTTGTCAAGTCTGAGGAGCGTGGCCAGGTTGCCCGAAGCGGCCGGGGCCCCCCGCTGGCCCCGCTGGCCCTGCTGCCCCGTGCCCCGCGCCTCGCCCGACCCCAGGCCTGTTGGACGTGTGCAGCGTCCAGAGCCAGGGCCGGCCGCGTCTCGGGGGGCCGCGGGCATCGTGACGCCGCCAAGTCCTGTAAGCCGGCGTCCACCCCGACTGGGCCTAGCGATGGGGGCCTGTCTCTGGGAGGCTCCGGGCCAAGCAAAGAGCCAGGCCACCCCGCACAGCTGCGCAGGTTAACACGGCGGAGACAGACCGGCCTCTTCGTGCTTCTCTTCTCAGGAAGGCTCAGAAAGACCCCTAGACCGGAGCTGAGACCCGCGTGACCAGCTCAAGCCAGTCTCCCTTCTTATATTTCTGCAGTGACTCATACTGAACAGAGGCAGGAAGTCCAGCACCTCCTCCTGAGGCTTCCTCTGTGGAACATTCCAGAACCCTGGACAGTCTGACCAGGCTGCTGGAGTCACGCCTCGGGCTCCATCAGCCCAACAGGTGCTGGCTCTCCAGGCGCAGAGGTGCGGCCTTGCCCTCCAGGCTCAGCCAGCCTGCAGGAGCACCAGGGCCGGGGCCACCGCAGAGGCTCCCAGCTCTGAGCTCAGGCCGGACAAGCCAAGATGGGTGCCCACCGCAAGCGACCGCGTCGGGGTGGCCGGCCAGCCCTGGCTCACAGACCCTGGTCTGGGCCCAACCTAGGCCACCCGCGGAGCTCCCCCTTCCCTCTTGGTGACGCCCCTCCAGAGCCTTGGGCCTCCTTTCCTGCTCCAGAAGTTGCAACGGCACTTGACTCAAAGGCCAGCGTCCAGACTGCTGCTCACACCCCAGGCTCCGAGGCCTCTGTGTACCTGCCCATCTCCTCCCGGGTCACCAAGCCTGCTCGGGCCACAGTCCTGGGACACAGTCAGCCGGGACTGCCTCACACCATATTGGTATCTCTTTAAGACCTTGCCAGGAATTCTCTGGACTGAACCCTTTCTGGTTCTTTTAAAATAAGCAACAAGGTACGTTTCAAAGACCCGAAGGCCAGAGGGGTTTTCTACAACCGGCCAGGCAACATCAAGTGACATTCAGAGTGAACAGATGCAGCTACCAGCCGCGGTTGAGCCCCCTGCTGGGGACCGGGGACCTGCTCCTTCTCGTCGCCCCCTTGCTCCCGAGCCTTTTCCTTCTCCAACTGACCGAGCAGTTCCGGGTCCCCTGCCTTGAGGAATGGGAGGGGGCAGCACAAAGAAGTTTGCCCGAAACGGGGCCACCGCTTTGGGGGCGGGCGCTCCGTCCTCGGCAATTACAGCTGGCTGGGCAGCAGTGATGGGCAGCGAGGAGAGCCAATCACAGCTCTCCTCGCTGCATTTCAAAAGCCGAGCTCTCCGTTCCCTATGGCAACGTGGAGCAACAAGCCGACCGGCTTTCTGGGCAAAGAAATCTCTCACGGGAATTTATGTAGCGTTACAGGTTCTGTTTGTCGCATTTCTGGGAGAAGTGCACGCAGATGCTACAGTGACTCACTTGCACGGTGGCTCCGGAGCCATTCCCGTGTGTCGTCCAGAGAGGCAGAGAGCTGGCACTGCCCAGTGCGAGGGGACGTCAGGTCTGCGAGGGGCCTCACCAGCGCTCTCCCTGAGCGCCCGGGGTCACATCCACAGGGACCGCTCTCCACGCCAGGATCCTCAGCCCCTGAAGGTCTGACTTTGGCTGAAATGTGCTGGCAGCTGCTCCCGCTAAAACCTGTGAACCATCACCTCAGGAGGGAGCAGGGCACGTGGCAAAATCAAAAACAGTTCCGCTGACTGCTCAGACAAGTGGCTCCCAAACTTTTGGAATACTTTTTTGGTTTTTTGTCCTCCCTGCAGCATATGGAGTTCCCGGGCCAGGGATCAGATCTGAGCCACAGCGGTGGCCTTGGCTGCAGCTTGACCCACTGTGCTGGGCGGGGGGTGGAACAGGCGTCCCAGCGCTGCAGACACCGCCCGTCCCTGTGTGCAATGGTGGGAGCTCCTGGAATACAGTTTACATCACCAACCCATTGCGTAGAAGGTGTGTGTTCACACACACACACACACACACACACGTATATCAATATTTGATCTCAACCGTTGTAAACTCTGATTATTTTCTACTCCATTCCATTTTTTTTTTTTTTGTCTTTTTTGTCTTTTCTAGGGCCACACCCGCGGCATATGGAGGTTCCCAGGCCAGGGGGTCTATCGGAGCTGTAGCTGTCCGCCTACACCACAGCCACAGCAAGGCTGGATCTGAGCCGCATCTGCGCCCTACAGCACAGCTCAAGGCAATGCCAGATCCTTAACCCACTGAGCGAGGCCAAGGATCAAACCCACAAGCTCATGGTTCTTAGTGGGATTCGTCAACCACAGAGCCACTATGGGAACTCCATTCTACTTATTCTGTAAATGCTGCTTGTGACCCTCTCAACTCACTGTTGGTTTATGACCTGAGGTTTGGAAACACTATGCTACAGTAAAAGTAGTGCTGAGGATGGAGAAAGCGGTGCCGGGTTTGGGGTGGGGGTCGTGGGAAAGGACCCCCTCCCTCCTCCCCATCAGGCGTGGGCATGGTGGTGCTGGGCTGGAAAGCCAAGGACTCCAGTCCGCCCACTCCTGCCCAGTCTTGTCCTTCAGGGAGACCTGGCTAACAGCAGAAGGGGCGGCCACTGGGAAGTTTGTGCTCTATCCACACCAACCCCGCATTTGATCTTACTTCACTGTCCTTCGGCCAATGAGCACATCCTGAGCACCAGGCAAATCCGAACAACAGCGGGACATGATTTTGCGATGCAATGAATGAGATCAGTCGTGGACACTCAGCACTGGCAAATGGGCACACAGGTGTGGGCCAGCAACCAGACACACACACACCCCCTGAGCACTAAAAAGGGAGAGGAGCCCTCTGACCCAGTGGCCCGCATCTTCCAAAGAAACAATACCAAACACGAGGAAACCATCAGGTACCTCCCACCCTCGAAACCAAAGCAAGGGCAGGGGTATCGGCCTTGATCTGGTGGCCCACAGGGTGGTGGTCTAGAGCCAACAGATGCTCAGAGTGCGGGATCTGCTGCCGGGTGAGGGTGAGAGCCCGCAGCGCACGCCTGTGGCCAAGGCTCCAGCCACAGCACCACTGTCTCCACAGAGCAGCCTTGGTGGAGCTGCTCAGTGGCTGAGTCCCTAGGAGGAACCAAAGGGCCACAGTTGTCACCGCAGGTTCCGTGGCTCCCCTTGCTCACCCGATCCACCCACGTGGGCCTCCAGGGCCCCTCAGTGGACCCAGGCTGACTCACCCACAGGCCTTGGGCCACGCTGTTCTCTCGGCCTGGAATGCTCTTCCCAGGTAACTCAAAGCTTTACTTGCTCTTCTTTGGGCACAGCCAGTTGGGGGGATTCCAGATCAAAGGTTCGATTCCGGGACTCACTGCGGGTCACCTCCAAATCAAAACAAGGCCATGGACAAGCTCCCCAGACCTCCTAGTGCTGAGTCTCCTAGGAAAGGTGACCCAGAGGATTTCGCTCAAGCAGGAGACGTCTTGACCAGGAATCGAAAAAGCAGAACTCAACTCATGACTAGCTGTATGCTCTTAGGCAGGCACTTTACCTCCCTGGCCCCGGGTTTCCCCTTTCGCAGAGCGGAAATACGACGGCCTGGCCTACCCCAAGGGGGCCTTGAGAAGGCAGCTGATGCCAGCGGGACCATGTGGCCAATGTGTCCCTGCGAGGTGCCATGATACCCAGAAGAAAGGCATGAAGCTGTGTCTCTGCTGCTGTTGCTAGTATTGTGTAGAAAAGTCCCAGCCAGCTTTCCCAGGGTGGGAGGGACCTTTGAAACGTGAGGTGTTCGTGGTCAGTTACCCTAGGTAACAGTCTCATCTGCCCCACTATTTGGGGAGATGTTACCTAGTCTGATGCTTTCTCATCACATCGTCAGGGGTGCCAGCCCGTCGTGGTATTAAACTGATGGTACACTTCGTTATTGAGTCCCTGAAAAGTATCTTCTGAAGGACTGGTCCTCAGGTCTCCACTGTGGATGAGATGAGCTATCAGGAGGGGCCAGCCCCACTCCCTAGGATGCAGTTTTTCAAACTGCACTTTGCAATCTATCAGTTGGTCATAAAAGCAGTTGAGTGAGTGTGAGCAGCATCTTTTAAAAAAATGAAGCGTTCCCATTATGGCTCAACCGGTTAAGAACCTGACTAGTTTCCACGAAGATGCAGGTGGGATCCCTAGCCTTGCTCAGGGGGTTAAGGATCAGGTGTAGGTTGAAAATGCAGATTGGATCCCGTGTGGCATAGGCTGTGGCATAGGCTGGCAGCTGCAGCTCCTATTCGACCCCTAGCTTAGGAACTTGCATATGGTGCAGGTGCAGCGGTAAAAAAGAAAACAAACAAACAAAAGAAATAAAACAGGAAATAGCAAAATGCTTCACACCTAGGAAGGGTCAGTGTAGTTTTGAGAACCTTTTGTTTTAGTTCTGCATGGGCATACATAACTTTGTCTGTCTTAAGGTAAAATGCATTTCTTGTTACAGATTCTGGTGCATCTGAAAGGCCACCAGCCTAATAGAGACACAACTCAGGTGGAGTCTGTATGTAGTTTAGAAGTTATTTTCGTCGGAGTTCCCATCATGGTGCAGCGGAAACGAATCCGACTAGGAACCATGAGGTTGTGGGTTTGATCCCTGGCCTCGCTCAGTGAGTTAAGGATCCAGTGTTGCCATGAGCTGTGGTGTATGTCACAGACGTGGTTCAGATCCCGTGTTGTTGTGGCTGTGGTGTAGGCTGTCAGCTGTAGCTCTGATTAGTCCCCTAGCCTGGGAACCTCCGTCTGCCATGGGTACGGCCCTAAATTCAAAAAAAATTTTTTTTTAAAGTTATTTTCCTTACATCTGCTGACACATCTGTTTTGTATGCTGTGAAAATTGGTATTTCTACCCACTCCAGGAGGAAATACTCAAAATTAGTAAGAGTCTGGATGAATGAGGTTTGTTATATTCAACAAATAAATGATGGTATGGCTCACCTTGCATGCATCCTCCAGAAGGATCTGAGTGGAGGACTGGCCCACTTCACTGCCAGAAACTCTGGTCCACTTAGCTGGTTCCCTCACCCTCTCCCTGTGGAAAGTTCTGGGCAGCCCTTAAAACCTGTGGCTAAGGGAATCCAGGCATGACTAAGTGGATGAATGAGTGGACACCTGCCCGAGCCACATCTCTCCTGTCCACTTCACATGCCTCCAGTTTTAGTTCATCACTGGGCAGCTCCCCGCAGGGGACTCTGGCCTGGGGCAGGGCTCAGGGCTGGGCCGCCGGGGAAGCCCACACCAGGCAGGTCTATGGTGTGGTCATCTGTCTGGAAGGACATCTGAGGGCCGTGTCCTGAGTGGTCCTTCCCATGACAAGCACGATTCCTTCACTTACTGCGAGGATTGGGGATAGATCTAGGGCTGCTGGAGATCGGGGGTCTCTGGAGTGTTGACACAGAAGAAACCCAAGGCCGGCGTCTGTCCACCCCAGGGCGATCAAGAATCCGCTCCAGAATCCTGTGGATTGTGTGTCCTGGGGAGTTCCCAGGAAAACCAGCTCTGACTTTGGTTCACTTGAGTCAAGCAATGAATAAAGTCAACTTTAGGGAGTTCCCTGATGGTGCAGTGGGTTAAGAATCTGGCATTGTCACTGCTGTGGCGCAGGTTCAGTTCCTGGCCTGGGAGCTTCCACATGCCGCAGGCACAGCTAAACACACGCGCACGCGCGCACACACACACACACACACACACAAAATAAAAGTCAACTACAACTAGAATTCCTAAACTCTGGAGCATTTTCAGGCCCGAGAAGTAAAGTGAGGCCACCGGGGTGAGCTGCTGTGAAGGAAAACATCCCCCCACAGTTGGGACTTGGAGTTTCCAATGTGGATCCCCAAAGGGGATCTAAATAGCCCTGTAACTGCCAAATCTCCTCCGTCCTGGGTAGCAAGGACAAAAGGTCACAGAGTCACAAATTCAGGTTATCATTGCACTTCTACCCAATCAATTGTTCCAAGATGTTAATTTCTGTGAGAGACTTGCAAGGTAGGTGATTTTTCATAACCACCAAGTTTGAATTTCCCTCTACTGTTTTTCAACATGGACCCAAATTAGCTCATTTCACAGGGGGGATTGAATGTGCCAATACCTAAAATGACAGTTTTAGAGCTTCTTTGAGGAAATAATTCTTTTCCTTGTGATTAGCAGACTACCTAAATAACTGTGTTTTATCAGTCTAACAGAAGTTTGCTCAACACCAGCTGTACTGTCCTTTCTAAAGCAGGGGAGGCAGAGCTGCCAAATGGAGCCTTAAGGGCAGGACTAAAGGGACGAGGACTGGCGTGGATGCCCACCTGGACTCTCTGCTTACCCTGGGGCCCTGGGCCTGGGCGTCCTGGGCCCATTCCTATACCTCGAGGGGACGTTCTGGAGGATAACAAGAGGCACCAGCCAGTTTAAGTCACTTGGGCAGGGCTCTCGGGAGACCAACCCGTGAGGCCCAGCGGAGGCGAGGCCCTGCAGGGGAAGGTGGGCACGCAGGCCCTCAGGCCTATGAAGCCAGCCTGGCTACCCCCAGTGGTTCTGTGACAGGAAACGGCCTTTCCTCCCTTGCTGTTTCTTTTTGAGTATGAGGCAAACTAAAAAATTTCCCCACAGATGGTTAAGGAACCAAAATCGGACACTAACTTTGGCCTGGGGCTTTTACATTCTGATGGAGCGTTTCATTCTGCAACTCCAAATGCAGAAACTGAAAGGCCTTTCTGGGCAGCCACTGCCTGGTCACCTCCCAGAGAGGGCCCCGGCCCTGTCCTCTCTGGGGACACATTGGGAACAGGCGTGGATCTGCCTGATGTCGCCTGGGTGATGAGGAAATGGGACTTGGATGCCCCTTGCATGCTTCCACTCAGGTGGGTGTGACATCTCTTGTTTCCCAAAAGAAAACAAAAGTTAGAAAAGGATTAAAGAAAAGTTCCCCAGTTTATCCACAGCCCTGATTCTACTTTTTTCCCACCATCATTAAGGATAAACAAGATTGATTTTGCCCCAAGATCAGTAAAAAATAACATCGTCTGTCTCTCTCTGGCATATTCATTCATCCGCTTACGAGGTTTGCTGGACACGGAGCTGAGCTGAGGAATGGGATCTAATCAGGCCTGTTTCCTTTGTAAACCCCAAAGCTGCCCAACCCGGGAGCCCAGCTGCTACGGCTGGTGACGGTCTCTGAAAGTGTCCCCATCCTGCTCCTTAACCTCACTCTGTCCAAGCTTCCTGACCCCCTTGGATGGATCTGGAAGCAGGCAGCCATGAACTCACTGAACTTGTTTTCAGAATTGTGTGCTGCGAGGTCTTTGCCCCTGGACAAGGGTCCAGCTGCCACCATCCTGTCAAGAGAAACCCTAATAGTGCAACGGACTCTCCGACATTGCCCAGAAAAACAAGACAACTTAAACATACAACCCCTAAAGCCCTCTGTAATTAGGCCAGATCCATAGCATTGCTCAGCTGTACACACAGAGGTGAGGATCCGTCCCCAAATGCTGGAACGTACCCCAAGCCATTCCCTGCCACCCACAAGCCCTCATCACAGCCTCCTATCATCCGCCAGCCCTTGGCCGTCCCCCCTGCCCTCCCCTGTTCTTCTGTCCTCTGTCGCCCACATGCCCGCCACTCCCTGCCGCTCACCATTCCTGCCCCATCGTCCTCCACGCGCCTTTCTCAGCCTCCTGGGTGGTGAAGGGTGTCACTCTCCCCTGGTGCGCGTCCCCAGCTCCAGCAGTTCAGCAGAGGCTGAAGAGTGGGCAGCCTTTGTGGGCTGGGAAGGATGCCAACACCCCCTAACTGCATCCGAACCTCAGAAGCTCTGACCCCGGGACCCAGCCCTCCCAGCCCTTCCCCGCTGTCCCGGGTCCTCCTGCAGGACTGCACCCCAGGACTGCAGAGCTGCCCACACAGGGCTGAGAGGAAGGCTGGACAATTTTAGGTTCCTTTGGAAACGGGCGCATGTCCAGAGTCTCCAGTAGAGAAGACCTTTAGCCAAGCCCACTGCCGTCCCCTCCACAGGGCAACCACAGAGGCATCCACTGTTCTGGAAATTTCTCTCCTGAGTCCTCTAGCGGAAAGGAGGTGAAAGGACAGAACAGGCCGCTAGAGAACACAAGACTCTGTCTGGGGCCCTGAGCTCAAGGAACCTTCGCTAATGTCACTGACAGCACCGTGAGCCGACACTCTCGGGGGCTCTGGGGGTGGGAAGACAAATGAACCAAAAGGACACACACACACACCGAATTAACCTGTGCAGGGAGTGAGAACGCAGGACCAGCAGTTTGGACACAGGAGCCCACGTCCTCCTTATCTGCGCTCCTCATGGTAACAGGGGGTGGACACCGCCTAAGATCAGCGCACAAAAAATGAGACCAGGAGTTCCCGCTGCAACTCAGCAGGTTAAGAACCCGACTAGTATCCACGAGGATTCGGATTAGATTCCTGGCCTCGCTCAGTGGGTTAAGGATCTGGTGTTGCTGTGAATTGTGGTGTAGATTGCAGCTACAGCTGAGATCCTGCGTTGCTGTGGCTGTGGTGTAGGCTGGCAGCTGTAGCTCTGATTCGACCCCTAGCCTGGGAACTTCCACCTGCCATAGGTGTGGGCCTAAAAACCAAAAAGAAAAAAAATGAGACCAAAGCTTGGAGGCTTAGACAACAACAATCATTTTCTTATCTCTCAAGGTTTCTGAGGCCAGGAATCAGGAAAGGGTTAGCTGGGTCGGGTCTCTGCTCCAGGTGCAGTGACATAATGGCAGAGCCAGGACAGCATGGGGCTGGCCGGGCATCCAGCCACGTGGGCTGGTTTGGGCTCCTCACAACCAGGTAGCCTCCGGGCCGTCGGTCAGGCTGGAGGCTTCAGGAGCAAACAGGGCAGGATCTGTACCACCTTGACAGCCTTCCACTGGAGGCCACAGAGTGTCACTTATTCCACTCCCTGTTGGTTACAAGCAAGTCATCAGCCTGCCCAGGTTGAAGGGGAGGGGACACAGACCCCACCTCTCAGTGGGAAGAGTGTCCGGGGCACACTGTAGAGAGACACGTGGGGCCGGAAATACCACTGGGCCATCCTGGGAAAATACAGCCTCCACAGCTGAGTTCCCTGGACGCAGCTCGTAGAGGGGGCCCTGTGGTCTGTGGAGGGTCTGCTTTTCACCAAAAACCTGGGAGGAAGGGGAGCAGGGTGGGAAGGGGAAAGAGCCCAGTGGGGATGCGGCTCAGGGAGCACAAACCACACCACCGTTGCCCTGTCCTGAAGAAAAGGGGGCAGCCTCCATACTCACTGGCTGCGGAGGGAAGCATGTGAACTGGGGTGCGTGGCACTCGTTAGCTGGGGCCATGCTCTGGAGAAGAAGGCAGCTCGGTCAGTGGCCGACACACGTGGCAGCCGGGACTGCATGGCTGTCCCAAGCCCTGCAAAGGTAGCATGGGGCTCCATGGTCAATTGCAGAGAGGCCGCAAAGCCCGCCGGTCCCTGCACACACCCCCTCTCCCTCCCGACTTCATGACTCTTTCCAAGAGGAGTCTCTTCCCCACTCCTAAAGGCTGGGCTGGGCCATGTCATGTGCTTTGGCCACTGGAACATTAGCACACATGACGCGTGTGGAGGCTTGAAAAGTGCTTGGGTACTGGAACCCTGGCACCAGGGGAACACTCACGCTAACTCCCAAAACGGCCGCGCAGATGAGAACCAAGGCGTTCCAGCCAGCAGCTTTCACCTTGCAGATACACACATCAGGAGTTCCCACTGTGGCTCAGTGGGTTAAGAGCCCGACATAGTGTCTGTGAGGCTGCAGGTTTGATCTCTGGCCTTTCTTAGTGGGTTAGAGATCCAGCATGGCCGCAAGCTTCACTGTAGGTCACAGATTTGGCTTGGCTCTAGTGTTGCTGTGGTGTAGACTGGCAGCTGCAGCTCCCATTCGACCCCTAGTCCAGGAACTTCCATATGGAGCCATATAAAGAAAAAAAACACCTATCAGGCCATCCTGAATCACCCAGCCTCAGCTGAGCCACGTGACTGAGCCCAAGTGGGACAAACAGAACCACGCTGCTGAGCCCAGCCTGAAGTGCCAGCTCACAGAATCCAAGGCCTTTAAATGCTAGCTATTTTAAGTCACAAAGTCTCTGGGTGGTTTGTTACTCGTCAGAGCTACTAATACAGGCACCAGTAGTGTCCACTACAGAAACCTAATCGCCCTAAGAGCCTGCTAACCTGCTATCATTGCATGGATGGAGAAAAAGAGGCCCTCTGACCCTCCGACCCCCCCGCATGCAGCTCACACCGACCTGAAGAGCTATCAGCCAAGACGGTTCTCCAAACAGCCAGAGCCCCCACCCAATGAGACCTATAGTCCAGTTACAAGCTCTGGGGCTCCTGCGGGTCCTGGGAGCAACTAGGAACCAGCCCTTGCAGCGTTCCCAGAGCAATACTCTCCCAGCCCACGCTTTTTGCCCTTGGGTCTCCGACCTCTGGGGCCCCAAACTTTGGATCTGGGTAAAAGTCAGCGTCATCTCTCCAGCTGCTACAGCTTCCAGTCTCCCTGGATCCAGGAGCTATGCGGCAGGTTCGGGAAATGCCAAGCTGCCCCTTGCAAAACTTTTTTGGGTCTTTTGAATGAAGATTTCAATATTAAACATGAAGATTTTGCTATGATTAAATTCTCACTGGGCATGAGGAAAGAGCTATAACTACATTTCAATGTAGCATTTGAAGGGATTTAGTGATTTTCCATTAATTTTTTTTAAATGTCAAGGGTATATATCTTTCTTCGAGGACTCAGCCTATGGCAAATTTCAGATTTAAAATGACCCAGCCATGGACTTACGAGACCAAGAAGGGAAGGTGAAAAATCTACAATTCCAAAACTAGGAAACTGCTAAGTTTTCAGTTAATTCAAAAATCATTTCGGTGGAAAATTCTGTAAGCGTTCCATGCATAATCAAAGAAAACTGCTTTGGAATTGCAAGTGAAATGAACTCTTGTAAGAGCTCGCTTTCTGGATAAAATGATCATCCTCAGATCAAAGGCGCTGGTGAGTGATCAGATCTCATTACAGAGAACCTGAAGCAGGACCACGGTTACGCTGAAACAAGGAGGCAGACCCAACCCTCCACCTCCCCTTCCCAGCCTGTCTCCCTCTCTCCCCCCAGGCCTGCCTCACCGCCCAGAAAGCCTGCCGAAGGTTCGGTCTTCAATTTTATGGAGCAATGGGGTTTGTAGTAAATATTTATTAGCTATTTAGTAAATACAATTAAATTTCTGGCAGAGATTTGCGTGGCTGTTTTGTTAGAATTAGCTAACCCTTACTTGTCAGTCTAAGTGGGAACCACGGAGGAAAGCAGTGTAGACATTCAAGTGCAAATGGACACTTGGTGCTGATTACAGCAGGAGAGCAGGGTCTTCCTGTTTCTGGGAGCAAAGGGCCTGGTCAGGGAGCCAAAGCCAGGGTAGATGCCCACACCCTTCTATGCCCTCTGTGGCTGGGCACCGCCATCACTCCCCAGCACAGTGTCAGGGAGGAGCTGGGCCTGCAGCTACCCTCTCAGGGCAGGGAGGGGAGCATTCACTCCCCAACCCTGTCGTGAGATCCACCCAAGGTCCCAGAGCCGCCAGACAGCACAGCGGGACCACACCTTCCTCACTCCCACTCCGGCGCTGCTAACACTCTTACTCTTAAATACACAGGTGCTTTCACCTCCTAAAAAGTTCTTTCACCAGCAATGCCACTCCTGGGTATCTACTCTAGAGGAATGAAAACGTCCATCCCCACGAAAACCTGCACACGACTGTTCCCAGCAGCCTTCGTCACAGTGGCCAAAAGCAGGAAACAACCCGAGGCCCCGCAACCCAGGACCAGGTAAACAGCCCGGTGTGTCCACGCCATGGGCTGCTGCTTGGCAGTAAGAGCAACGAAACACTGACACTTGCTACACATGGATCAACTGTGAGATCGTGACGTGAAGTGGAAGATGCCAGACACAAAGCCTGCATACTGCACGATTCCGGTGTAGAAGATGTCCAGCTTCGCATGTCTAGAGAGTCATAAAGTAAACCAGTAGTGGCCTGGGAGGGAGGGAAACGGGGAGACCACTAAGGGGCGAGTGGTTTCTCTTTGGGGTAATGCTCTTGTTCTAAAATTGATTGTGGTGATGGTTGCACAACCTTGCGAATATACCAACCACCACGCAATCGTACACTTCAAAAGCGCAGATTTCATGCCGTTCAAATTAAAAAGGACTTCGCTGGACGGGTGCGGGGGACAGCGTGAGCTCTGGACTGGAATCCCGGCTCCCCCACTTACCAGCTGCCCTGAGGGTTAACTCAGCGACTCTGGGAGCTGTGCCTGGAGAGCAGCTTTTAGGCGAGGCAGCCTTGGGCAACACTCACGGGTTGGCCCTCGTGGAGACGCCTCCTTTCAGTTTCTAGAAAGTTCTAGGAAATGGCCTTTTCCTCCCACAGGGACCCCCAGACTGACCCAAACTCTGGCAGAGCAGAGCAAAGCAACCTCTGAGGGTTTTGCCTCCAGGTAGAAGTGGCGCTTGTAACAGCCTTTGGAAGAACAGCAAGGGACCTGGTTCTTCCAAAGCCGCAGCCAACGGCCAAGCACCCTCCCTCGCTGCTAGAGCCCATTTTCATCCTTGGGTCCACTGCCCAGTGCCCCAGAGGTAAACTCTGATTGGCTAAAGCCAATGGTTCTCCTAGCCAATGACTGGCTCTGCACAGGGCATGTGACCCAATCCTAGCCAATAAGACCAAAAACAGCCTCCTTTTCTCTTTTTTTTTTTTTCTTTTATGGCTCAAGAAACCTCTCCCAGCATTCCTCAGTAGCCAGCCCCCCCAAACCTCATTGGCTAGGATAGGGTCACATGTCCTCTGTAAGCCAGTCATTGGCAAGGAGAACCACTGGCTTAGCCAATCAGAGTTTACCTCTGAGGCATACGCGGTTGCAACCCGTGCTGCCTCACCTGAGCAGGGCAGGGCAGGGCAGAGCAGAGGTGTGAGCGAATGGCCCTTCGACATGCCACTGAGGGAGCGAACTGGTCAGCCTAGAGCTGCCCTTCCTGGGGAGGCTCACCTGCTTTCCTTACTGTTTAATCCAGCTGGATCAGGTTTCTGTTACTTGCAGCTGAAAGTGTCCTAGCTGATAATGGGCAGGGTGCAGAGGACCCGATTCTGTAATGATGAGGGGGGTTCACGGGTCTAGGTGTCTGATGTCAAAAGAGGGGTGGCAGGAGTTCCCATCATGGCTCAGTGGTTAAGGAATCCGACTAGGAACCATGAGGCTGTGGGTTCAATCCCTGGCCTTGCTCAGTGGGTTAAGGATCCGGTGTTGCCGTGACCTGTGGTGTAGGTTGCAGACGCGGCTCGAATCCCGTGTTGCTGTGGCTCTGGTGTAGGCTGGCGGCGACAGCTCCAATTAGATCCCTAGCCTGGGAACCTCCATATGCCAAGGGTGCGGCCCTATAAAAGAAAAAAAAGGCAAAAAAAAAAAAAAAAAAAAAAAAAAAAAGAGGGGTGGCAGGTAGGCAGATTTTCCAAATAGGTTTCTAAGCAGCCGAGTTGTCTTTTCCTGGAAACCCACGCCCTTCTCGGCAGTGCCTGCGGGCACAGCGTACGTTTCTGCTTCTAAGACTGAAGCGTGTGCTGGGCTCTACGACCTGTGCTAGAAAAGAAAAAGGATGCCTTGCTTCCGTGGGAACTTTGCCATTCACTTGAAGTTTTCTTTGTGTATCTTTGACACTGAACAAGAGAGGATGTCAGTCCACCGACACGGTGACGCTGGGACTCTTCTCAGAGGTACCCCTGACCTTCTCCCTCTCCCGCCCCTCAGAGAGGAGCTGCCAGGCAGAAGGCTCCTGTGAGCTCTTCCGGATTTGTTTGCTCCCACCTGCAGCTCGGGGGCCCTGGGGGAGACTGCAGATTTGCACTCTCTGGCCTGTCCTGGAAGTCTGGAGGCTGAGGCCAGTTCCATCTTGGCCTCAGTTCCTCCCTGTCGATGAAGAGGCCCAGAGGAGTTCCACCTCTTGCCTATTGCAGATGTACTGTGATTCCGAGATGATGGTGGCAGGTGACGGGAGGAACAAAAGGCTGCTTCACCCTCTTCTAGAGAAGAATCCATTCATTCACCCCTTTGTTTACTCTATGACATGAGTTGGGTTCCTTGGGCTCCAGGAGGCAGCAGTGGTTAAGCTGCTTCTCAAGACCAGCTGGGACCGTCCAGGCTCAAGAGGATTGGAGGGGTCTTCAGGCAGTGAACCCAGATGGGCTGGGGCAGAGAGACACAGGAGGGCAACAGGGACCCCCGGGGGTCGTCATCGCCGTGGAGGGAAGCTTGGAAACAGTCAGTCCTGTTCGTGGGCTCCAGGCAAAGGTCACTGAGAGGAGTGACAGGATGCTCGGATCCATTTTGGGAAGAGAACTCCAGGCAGAGTGTGGACCAAGGCAGCCATGGGCAGGTGGCCAGTGGTTGTGACCACCAGGCCTGAGGACAGTGATGCTGAGGGTCTGAGCAGAGGCCAGGCCTCCAGCTGGCAGGTGGGAGGTTAGGATTGACCTGTGGTGGGCTTAGGCTCTGTCACTGGCAGGATTTGGTGACCAACTGGCCATTGGGTGAAGGAGAAGGCATGTGGATGCTGAGGCTCCAAGGGCTCTGGCCCCGGCGCCCGGGGCAAGAGATACGGGGAGGGGGTGGGGGGAAGGGCTGTGACCAGCTCGGTCGTGTGCAGTCTGAGGCTCCTGGCCCACATCCCAGGGAGACTCAAGGGGAGCTGTGGGCATGGGGGGGGGGTAGAGCTTGGGGCCTGGAGCCTTTGAGGCGAGGACAAGGGACCCAAAGGGAAGGACATCCACCCACAAGGCCCTCGCCAGTCCTTCCTTCTCAGCAGGAAGCAGCATGGTGGCCAGAGGCCTGGCGAGTCCTCGGGGCCCTGAGCCTCCCTTGGGGTCCAGGAGCCCGAGCAGCTTAAGGAGGGAGGAGCGAATCAGGGGAGCAGAACTGAGGCCTCAGTGAGGCCTGCAGCCAGTGGACAGGCATTGCTTCGTTTGGGGTAGTTACAAGAACCCAAACTCCGCCTCTCCCCCAGGGCACCGAAACGTCCCGATTTGGGGAGGGGGTTACCCAGAAAAGAGTGAGGAGAGGGCAGCTCACTGAGAGGGGGACCCCCACAGGCAGCCTCCTGGGTTCTGGCAGCTGGCCCACCCCGCCTCAGTTTCCCCGTCATCAGTTGTCATTGTCGGAACTGGTCCCGCCCACAGTTGCACCCAGGGAGCAGCCCTCACCCTTGAACTTGAAACCCCAGATGGGAAAATGGGCCTCTAACACTTTCAAGCCCCCACTGCCTACTCAGTCCTGCCTCAAGTCCATGGCCCTCCAAACCCAGCCTCCCCCCCCCGCCGGCTTCCCGCAGAGAGATATAAGGATTTAATAGCTGAGGGCTCTAATGAGAGCTTAGATTATTAAGATCTCACATTTCTCTTTGAAAATACCTCATGAAGTATTCTCTTAAATAATTAAAACTAAAATCCACCTAGCGAAATAAATGAAAAGGCATGTTTGGCTCTGGGGTGTCCCCGAGTGACTTTCCAGGCCATCAGCCCCCTTCTGTGTGCTGTGTCACCAGAGGAATTGGCTTAAAGTCCTGGGCTTTCTAAATCCACTCTCCTTCTCTCAGGCCAGTGGTGTTGATGATGACGCCGGCCAAGCTACTGACCTTCCCAATATACCAGTGTCCTAAAGATACACAGACAGGCCCAGAAAAATCATGCTGACGTCCGGTGTTGACACCAATTGGCCAATCCTAAAATAAGGATTTATATATATTCTCAGAATGCAATTTTATCTGTACTCAGGATGCGGAATTCAGCCTCTCTGTGTGGTGATGAGCTCATCATTTCCGAGAGCCAGAGCTCGGAGGACCCAGACCCAAACGCCCGGGGCTGGTGGTGCCCTGCTGAGTCCTGTTCTGGTAAATCAGGGGCTGCCGCTTCTGTGCACAGCCTGCGGGCCTGGGACCTCCGAGCACCCCAAGGCCACTCAATTCAGTCCTTCAGAAACCACCGCCCACGTGTCACTCTGCTCCAGAACACACAGAGCAGGTCCAACACCTGAGTGATAATTAAAGAAGGCCGGGGGCTGTGTCTGCCACCGGGGGGCACGTGTGAGTGTGAATAAAACGTGGTCCCTACCCTCAAAGGGCTTCACTTTAGTGGGGAAATAGCCAGTGTCCACACAGTGTGGTCAGCACAGGTGTGGACCCAGGGCTTGGGGACTGGAGTTGCCGCTGCAGGGTCTCCCTGGTGGAGGAGATGCCTGGGTGGGGTCAGGTGGCACAGGCTGTGCAGGCAGAGGGCACAGCAGAGGGAAAGGCTGGCAGGGCCCTGGGCCAGGTCAGGGAGCAAAAGTGCGGAAGGCCAAGGAGGCTGGGGTTTATCCTGCGGGCCCAGAGGAGCCACAGATGGGGAGGGACCTGGTCAGGTGGATGTGGACGTGCATCCTGCGGAGATTCCTGGGTGGCCAGAATGGAGGGTGGACTGGTGGGAAGGCGGTAGGTTCTGGGGCGCACTCTGCAGGCCTGAGCTGGGGAAGCAGCATGTGACACCCCGAGAAGGCTCTGGTTTGGGGAGGTGGTAGAGGCGGAATCACTGGGCAGTGGGCTGGGAGCTGGTGGGGGGGGTGGAGTGGGGAGTGAGCCAGGTGATGCTCAGGATGGGGCCTGGGTGGCTGGGTGGCTGGTGGGGCCCCCCGCTGAGATGGGCGCAGTCAAGGACTGGGAGAAGGGTCACCTGCGGGACAGGTGGTGGAAAAGAGGAGAAAGTGAGTTTCCAGGCCAGCGTGTCGAGTCATTCAGTCATTTCCCGCCAGGGCCTTTGGGGGTCAGGCCAGCAGCACACGTGCCCCTAACCCAGGGGACTTAACTAAGCTACCCCGCGACCGGATGTAAAACCACCCATGGACAGAGAGAGAGCCCCCAGGAAGGTCCGGGGCCCCAAAAGGCTTTTCGGAGGTGAGCGGTAGCTGAGCCTAGAGGAGGGGGCATCCTGAGAACCCCACAGGGGACAGGGCCCGGGGACTGGGGCTGGAGTCTGGAGGTTCTGTGAGGGTAACGGGGGACCCAGAAGGAGTCCCGCCAGGACTCTGACATGACCCAAATCACACTGTGAGGAGTTCCTGTTGTGGCGCAACAGAAACAAGCCTGACTAGTATCCGTAAAGACATGGTTCGATCCCTGGCCTTGCTCTGTGGGTTAAGGATCCGGTGTTGCCATGAGCTGTGGTGTAGATCACATGCGTGGCTCAGATCCCGCGTTGCTGTGGCTGTGGTGTAGGCTGGCGGCTGTAGCTCCAATTCAACCCTTAGCCTGGGAACCTCCAGATGCCACAGGTGCGGCCCTAAAAAAAAAAATAAATACATAGATAAGTAAATAAACACCTGCATTAGCTGCTTCGGAGGAAGAGCAGGGTGAGGACGGCAAAGTGCTGCCCAGGGCAGCCCCGTGAGGCAGCACAGGCTGTGCCCACACCAAGTCCGGGGTCTAAGAAGATGCCTTTTCACTGCGACATCCTAGACCCGCTCCAGGACACGGCCGCGGTCTAGCAGTTCGGTGTGTTGGATCCCTTTCCATTAGATGGAGCGGGGTCTTTCTCACAGGGGCCTGGGGCCACGAGGGCTGCACTCCCAGGTGGGATGTCCCAGAAGACGGCGCACAAGACCGGTTTTCTGGACTGCAGGGCCCGGAACCGCCCCGGCCTCAGGCAGCAGGCGGCGCGCCCTGAGCCCCGGTTAAGTCAGGAGGCAGGGCCGGGGTGGAGCGGGCAGCCTCAGGGCAGGACTAGGAGGCGGGGAGGAAGAGGCAGAGCCCGGACAGGGGCAGACGGGGGCTGGGGAGGACCTCTGGGGGGCAGAGGCAGAGAGGAGGCCTGGGCCCTGGTTGGCACGGAGGGCAGGGAGCAGACGGCTCTGCCCAGAGCGAGGGGCCCGAGGGGGGGATCTGTCTGGGTGTGGGGATCGGGTATCCGCTCCAGAGGGTCCCCGGGGGGCCTTGGGGTCCACTCGTGACCTCAGACCCTCGGCCGTGGACGGCCCTCGGCCCCAGGGAGCAGCTCAGGGCCCACCAGGCACCGGGTTATTGGGACACCCCGGCCGAGGCAGGCGGGCCGGTTTTTCCGGGAAATAATCTAGAGGCCTTTGCCGTGAGGACAGACACGCCTTGTTTGGTTGCACTTTGCAAATACTGCGTTTTTCCCAAATGGAAGATTTTGTGGTGACCCTGCCTCCGGCGTGTCTGTCCGCGCCATTTCTCCAGCAGCATCTGTTCGCTTGTGTCCCTGGGTCGCATTTTGCTAATTCTCACAATCCCTTTCATTGGGATTGGCTCTGGTGACGTGTGATCAGTGATCCTGGATGCACGCCTGTGACCTGCGAACGGTTCAGACGCCAGCACGGTTTAGCAATAAAGTAGTTTTCAGTTAAGGCAGTACTTTTTTTTTTTTTAGGCTCAATGCTACTGCATCCTCATGGTAACTGTACCTACCATACAGGGTAAACCTAAATTGTTATTTTATTTATTTATTTATTTATTTTTTGCTTTTTAGGGCCGTACCCGCGGCATATGGAGGTTCCCAGGCTAGGGGTCCAATCGGAGCTACAGCTGCCAGCCTACACCACAGCCACAGCAACGCAGGATCCGAGCCGCATCTGTAAATATAAATTTTATATGCACTGGGAACCAAACCCATAGTACCTCTAAGGTCTGCCTGTATGATTTTTCCTGTGGGTCGCAGTAAAGTTATTTTCACTTTGAATTGGGAGAAAAACCACGAACACTCATGTTTTCCTGTGTTGGCTCTGGGCTGAAGGAATGGTCGCCGTGTCTTGAGGGGGAACCGGGTGCTCAGCCCCGCCCCAATCCCACCAGCCCCTTGGGGCACCCCAACCCCCCTGCCACCTGTCCCCACCTCTGGACAAGGAACGGGTGGCCCTAGATTGTAGCCTCAGCCTCAGCCCAGCTGACCCTTCCCAAGATTCCAGCCCTCGTGGGGAAGGAGGAGGGGAGAGTGGTGAGCCACCAGGAGGGACACGGGAGCCGGGTGACCACGGCCCCTGCATGCGGGCCGGAAGAGAAACCATACGGTGCATCCGAAAGGAAGAGCAGTCTGTCCGGTCAGCATGGCTAGTAATAAGCCCGGAGCTGCTGTCGTGGTTCAGCAGTAACACATCTGACTAGTACCCGTGAGGACATGGGTTCGACTCCTGGCCTCACTCAGTGGGCTAAGGAGCCAGCATTGCCGTGAGTTGCGATGTAGCGAGGCAGCCCTGGCTCCAATTCGACCCCTATCCTGGGAACTTCAATATGCTGCAGGTGCAGCCCTAAAAAAAATAGTAATGACTACAAGACTTGAACATAAGACACCATCAAACTCCTAGAGGAGAACACAGGCAGAACATTCTCTGACATCAACCGTACAAATGTTTTCTTAGGTCAGTCTCCCAAGGCAACAGAAATAAAAACAAAAATAAACCAGCGGGACTTAATCAAACTTACAAGCTTCTGCACAGCAAAGGAAACCACAAAAAAAGAAAAGAAAGAAAAAAAAAGACAACCTACGGAATGGGAGCAATAGTTTCAAATGATGCAACTGACAAGGGCTTAATCTCTAAAATATACAAACGACTTACACAACTCAACAGCAAAAAACCCAACAACCCAACTGAAAAATGGGCAGAAGACCTGAATATACATTTCTCCAAAGAAGACATACAGATGGCCAACAAACACATGAAAAAATGCTCAACATCACTAATTATTAGAGAAATGCAAATCAAAACTACAATGAGGTACCACCTCACAGGGGTCAGAATGGCCATCATTAACAAGTCAACGAATAACAAATGCTGCTGTAGGGCACTGGGAACTCTATCTAGTCAATTCTGATGGAGCATGATGGAGAATAATGTGAGAAAAAAGAATGTACACATGTATGTGTGACTGGGTCACCTCGCTGTACAGTAGAAAATTGACAGAACACAACCAGCAATAATGGAAAACATAAAAATCATTACTAAATAAATAAAGCCTCAAAAAAAAAAAGAGGAAGTGCTAGAGAGGGTGTGGAGGAAAGGGAACCCTCCTTCACTATTAACGGGCATAGAGACTGGTACAAATAATGTGGAAAACATTGGGTGGGTACCTCAGAAAATTAACTGTAGAACTACCATATGCCCCAGCAATCCCACTCCAGGGCATATATCTGGACAGGACAAAACTTTCATTGAAAAAGACACATGCAGAGTTCCTGTTGTGGCACAGTGGAAAAGAATCTGACTAGTATCCATGAGGACGCAGGTTCGATCCCTGGCCTTGCTCAGTGGGTTAAGGATCTGCCCTGAGCTTCGGTGTAGGTTGCAGATGCAGCTTGGATCCTGCATTGCTGTGGCTGTGGTAGAGGCTGACAGCTGTAGCTCCAATTGGACCCTTAGCCTGGGAACTTCCATATGCCATGGATGAGGCCTTAAAAAGCATAAAAAAAATTATATATACACACATGAACCCCTATGTTCATTCACAATGGCCAAGACATGGAAGCAACCTCAATGTCCACCAACAGGTGAATGGATTAAGAAGATGTGGTATATATACACAATGGAATACTACTGAGCCATTAAAAAGGACAAAATAATGCCATTTGAAGCAACATGGATAGAACTAGAGACTCTAGTACTAAGTGAAGTAAGTCGGAAAGAGAAAAATAAATACCATATGATATCGCTTACATATAGAATCTAATATATGGCACAGATGAACCTACCTACGGAAAAGAAACAAACTCACACACTCGGAGAACAGACTTGCGGTGCCAAGGGGGAGGGAGTGGGAGTTTGGGATTAGCAGATGCAACCTATTGCATTTGGAGTGGACAAGCACTGAGATCCTGCTGTCGAGCACAGGGAGCTCTATCTAGTCACTTGTGATGGAGCAGGATGGAGGATCATGTGAGAAAAAGAGTGTGTGTGTGTGTGTGTGTGTGTGTGTGTGTGTGTGTGCATGACTTGGTTACTTTGCTGGACAGCAGAAACTGACAGAACATTGTAAACGAACTATAATAGAAAAAAGGAAAATCTTAAGGAATAATAAGCCCCTCCGATGACGCACTGCCCAGCTCTCTGAGTTGACTCTCACGCTGCCCTGTGGAAGGTTCCATTATCTCTGCCTTAGAGATGAGGACAATGAGGCCCAGAGCGGGTCACACAGCCCAGGGTCACACAGCTCCTGAGTGGCGGAGCTGACATCTGAGTGCAGCTGCTTCCTGTAACAGGCGACCCCGCCAGGGAGCCCAGTTCTAGGCTCATGACCAGCCAGTTCACCCGGCCTCAGGGCAGACCCTCTCAGACGGGCCTGTCTGCCTTCTCAGTCTGACAGCCCTGTGACCTGCTCCTGGGGTCCCACTAATTGTACCGGAGGGCCCCATCCCGAGCCCTGAGCCCCAGGCCCGATCCCCACCTCATCTGGGCCCCGATGGAGCTGCGCTGGGCGGCCCGTGGTCTGTGCAGGTCACTGTGTGGCCACTGCCTTGTTCCTGGTCATGCGAGACCCAGCCTGGGGGTCACCGAGCCCCGGGCAGGCGGCTCCCTGCCGAGCCCATTCTGCGGGTCCCGGAGTGTGTTGCTGCCACTGAAAAGCGAAGGGCTTTGGTGAACTTTAACCTCGGGGTGTCTGTAGGAGCAGCCCTCCTTGTCAGCATCACCCCGTTCTTTTCCGAGGCCACGTGGGCTGAAGCACGCACCTGAGCCAGGCTCCAAGGCCCCGGGCTGACACGCTGTCTGGGTGTCCCTGGCCCAGTTTCTGTGCAGCCGCCGTGGACAGGGCTGGACAAGGCCAGGTCCTGAGTCTTCCCCTCCCAGTGGAAGGTGCTGGAGCGTTATCACCCCTGGGGGGGGCCCCTACATCCTGGGTCAGGAATCACTGGACAAATACCTGGCCTCCCCTCGTGCTGATCGGCTGTTGCAAGCGTATGATACACACTTTCTCAGGGGGACCCGCAGGCTGAGCCCCAGAAGCCCTCAGGGGTGACCAGCTCCGTCACTGCCCGCAGCGGCTCCAGCCAGGCTCCTCCCAGCCTCCCAGGATCTGCTCAGATGGTCTGCTTTGCACCCACAGTGCTGCTCGCCCTCTGCTTCCCGGGCACTTGACAGGCCCTGGGACCTCTCTGAGCCCCGACTCCCCCACTGGCGAGGGAACAGGAGACCCCACGACCACCTCGGGGGGTTTGGGAGCCGAGCCGGCGCCGCCTGGGCTGTGACCGCAGAGGGGCCGAAAGCGGAGAAAGGCCGCAGTGCCCAACCTCGCTCCCAGTACTTGTGGATTCCTGGTGTATTATTATTTGTGGGTTGTTGGTATAATTTTTGCTGATTTACTGATTATTACTTGTTGATTCTGGGCCTGCACAGCCACAAATACTCACATCTCTCCAACCATGCCCCCTGCTGTTTCCTGGCTAATTCAAGCAAGAGCCAGAAGATTCTGCCTGTGTGCTCAGCGTGGGACAAAGGACCGGGAGAAGGCCCTGCCCCCACCTGCAATGGGAAAACAAACAGAACCATTAGCCCCCAAAGCGCGGCTGGGCGGGTAAGCAGCCTGCAGAGCGGTCAGCTGTCCATCGACCAGCGGGAAAGGGAAGAACAGGGATGGGGTCCCTCCCGCATAGGCGCTGCGGGGGCTTTGGGGCCGGCACTGATGAGAGGCCGCACATGGGTCCCCGCCACCCCCGTGTCCAGCCCCGGGATCAGCACTAGGGCTTGTCGCCTGAGTCATCCCCAGCAAAGGCGACACGCCAACAGGCAAGTAAGGGGCAGAGGCGAAGGGGCCTCAGCACGAGCCTGTGGCGACGGCTTAAGCTGGGGCTGGTGCAGGTGGCAGTGGGACCGCAGAGCCCTGCTTAGCCCAGGTTAGGGCTGGTGGCACTCGCGGCCCCGAGCTGTGGCCTGGTCCTGACGGCTGGCTCCGGGGAGAAACTGCTGAATCAGGGAGCTGAGGGACTAAGGGGGGCCTTTCTCGGCAGGAGGAGGAGAATTCTGCGGGACATTTCAGATTCTCCTCCAGGCCTTGCGGGGACACGTGACAGCCGCAGCCCTGGCTACGCTGCCGCCAGGAGGAGAGGTCTCTGGGGCCAAGAGAGCCTGGGGCACTGTGTTTACAGCAGCCTTGGAGCCCGAGGCACTAAGAATAGCTGGGGCCTTGCCCCTGAACCCACTCCACCTGGCTGCCGGGCAGGTGGCGGGACAGGAATAAGCCCCAGGGCGGTGGGCAGGGAGCCCCCACCTCTGGAGGGGGTTACCTTCCAGTTGTGGCCGCTGTCTGGACAGTGGGAGACCAGGTACTGGAGCTGAGCTGGGGGGTGAGGAGGGGGCGGATCCAGCCAGCCTTGGGGACCTGGGGAGCAGGCCCCAGGCAGCGAAGGGACAGGCCGCACCAGCTGGAGGGCCAACCACAGGCCCTGCAGCCCAAAGCAGTGCTCTGGACTTTGGAGCCAGAGCTGGGGTCCCGGTCCCTGTGCAACGGGGGTGTCCCTAAACTCTCAGGGCACAGCCTCCTCACCTGCATTCAGGGACCTTGAATCCACCCTCGGAGGGTGACAGGAATGAGGGGGTGCGACGGAGTGCGGGTGGCCGAGCCTGGCACCCAGCTCAGGCGTGAGAGGCCCTGGCCCTCTGAGGGCGAGGTTTCCAGGGCGGGGCCGGTGGCCGCGAGCTGCGCCACGCGGGGGGCCACGGGCACCTCAGGCCTCAGCACAGAGGGGACAGAGGCTGGGCCACCAGCTCTGGCCCTCAGCCCCACCCTGCGTCCCTAACAGCTGATAAGAATAAGCTGCTGCCGGGTGATTTTTCAATCCAGAATTTCTTGGAAGCGACATCTCCTGCAGGCTAAAATGGTTTGTTCACCAAAATACAGCAGCCAGGGCGCCAGACGTCGGGGCAGAGGGCTGGCCCACAGTCTCTGACATCCAGCTCATGTTTTCAAAATATCACAGCTCATGACAGCTCCCAGTGTGGCCAAAGGGCTTGGGATGGTGGCCAGCTTCCTTTTTGTTCGTGTGAGCTGCTGGCTCCCAGGCCTGGGTCAGAGCGCGCAGGGCCACACCGGGGAGCGGGTGCCAGTGGGTGGCCGGGGCCCTGGCTGCCCCATGCACGTGGCCCGGAGGTGCGGGTTTGGGGCATGAGCGCCCTTGAGAAGCTGATGACTCAAAATCTGATCAGAGGTTTGAGAGCGTGACCACAGCACAACCCTGTTCCCAAGAAGAAGCCATTGAGCGCCCACCATGGGCGCCACATGCATGGGCATCCACGTGCCAATCACAGCCTGCCAGACAGGAAGCTCTTGCACCCACTCCGCTGCCCACAGTCCCCACGCTGCAGCCGGCAGGCGTGGGCATCCCCCTGCACCAGCCCCTGGTGGGGCGTGGAGGGAGAGACAGGATGGAGGGAGGGGCAGGAGAGCTGGCACCCCCTGCCCACAGATCTTCCCTGAGGGCCCTGCCCCCTCCCTGGTGGCATCCTGCCAGCCCGCAGGACAGGTGACAGGGCTCACCTTGGTCCTGGTGTGGAAAGTATCACAACGTCCTTTCCATCAAAGGAAACCTTGGTGACTCCATTTTGCTCGGGTTTCGGCTGAAACGCCCTCCTGCGCCCCCTTCTGCTTTCCCTCTTCTCCCAGTAACAGTTCGTTGCAAATGAGCCAACCGAGAAGGCTGTGCGCCCTGACCTGACCCATGGGAAGGGGACAGGGACCCCACCTGCGTCCGGAATCAACAGGGAGGGTCTTTTCTTCGAAGCCCGGGCCCTTCTGCAGCAGGAAAGAGCCTAGGCGAGAGCTCCCCGTGCACACGTCTCATTTGCTGACACTGATGATCCGCGCCATGTCCCAACACTGGGCACACTGTTGCCCCTGCGGCCCCGTGGGCCTTTCTGCCCAGGAGGCCTGGCAGCGCCGGCCAAGCCAACAGCTCTCCCCCAGCTTCCTTGGAAGGAATTCCGAGGAGACCTGGCCGGCTCTCCCCTCCAGGCACCCGGACGCTTGGCTGCTGTCGGGAAGCAGCTGTATGGGGCAGGGGGCGAGCGATGGGCGGGGTCCCAGACTCCTGTCACTGGCCACCCCTCGCCTGGTGCACAGGGCGCCCTGATGGCCAGTGGGCACCCACTTCACTGGTGGGAGGGAACCTGCATCCCCGCAGTGGCCCAGACAGCCTCCTGCGACCCCCGCCCTCTCCCCATCTCCTCTGCTCGGCCCTGGCCCTGGCCACTGCGGCTCCCGGCAGGGGAGGCCCTGGGCCAGCCTCCCGGGCTTCTTCCACCGCAGAATTGGCTGAAGAGCCCGCTCCCTCCGCAGGGTGTCCTCCTTTTGTGGGAAGTGCAAACTGCTCTGGCTCCTGGGGGGCTTACCCCCCACTGGCTCTCCCAGGAGAGGTCCAGGTGGGACCCCTACCCATGTGCAGTGCCCGCCTCCCCAGGGACCCAGCCACACTCATGAGCTATGCTCTGCACACCCAGCACATAGGCTGCAAATGCGGATGGCCAAACAGGACGGGCACAGGTGGGGCAAGGGGGCGGCTCAGGTTTCACCAGTGGCCCTTCGCCTCAGCATCCAGGGGTGCCACCGCAGTGGAATGGACTGAGGGACTTGCCCCCAGACTTCTGGAATCCCTGCGCCACCTCCCTGCGAGCCACCACAATGGCTTCCTGGGGACTCTGCACCCCAAGCCTGGCAGGGCGCCCTGGGAACACAGCCCCAAAGCCACTCAATCTCCAGGGGGACAGGCACCTCGGCTGAACCATGCTGGGCAGAGGGGCCCTGGGCTGACCCACCACTGCCTGGGCCAACTGGGTCGGGGGGGCCCTTCCAGACCCAGACACAGGTCTGGGGGTGAAGCCTGACAGCCCCCATCCTGGCAACTCCTTTCCCTGGATCCAGAGTCCCCACTGCGCCTGAAGCGGCCCAGGCGGCCCTGGCCTCGCAGGCCTGAGTGTGGGGCACACCTGCTGCTACCTTCCAAGCCCTTTGCCCATCGCTGCTCCTTCCAACCCCCACCCCCAACCCGGACCCGCCTTGAAGGTCCAGAGGGCTTCTGCCCATCCAGGCTGCATTCCCCTGAAAGCGGGGGTCTTTCCTCCCAAGCCCCCCAGCACTGAGAGGCCTGGAGAGGACCCCTGTCCTGACAGGTGTCATCAGACCTGGCAGGAGATCCTCCCCGTCACGAGCCCTGGAGTTAACCTGGCCTGGGGCACCTGCTGGCTGCAGAATTGTCATCTACACGCGACTGCCATCGAGAGGAGGGGGCTCCGGACTTACCGGTCACCGCAGGCTCAGGCGATGCGCTCAGGAGATGGACCAGAAGTGGGCGACAGGAACAGCCAGGCGCTGCATGGTCCTGCCCCTAAGGTGTCAGGGCCCAGGTGGCCGTGCCTCCAGCGGGCATCCAGCCTCAGTGGCAGGAGTGGGGTGCAGCCTGCAGCCTCTGTACCCAGAAGCCACGGCAGTGGGGTCTTGGCGGAAGCGCTTCGAGGTGGCCGTGTGGGGGGCAGTTCCCAGCGCGTGCCCTCTGGGCATCCGTGCCCCGATCCCCTTTTCCCTCCTCCAGCGCTCGCTCCCCGGCTGTCCTAGCAAGAGCGTGAGGCCGTCAGCGTCTCCAACCACAATTGTCAGCTTCTGCGTCGAGCGTCTTGAAGCTGTTACCAGCCGCGCCCACTTAGGATTAATTGCTCGTCTTCCTGATGAACTGACCCTTCCATCGGTATCCTTAGGAATTGTCCCTTTGTCTCTAACAACACGCGTTGCCTTAAAGTCTCTTTTGTGTTGTTCATATAATCTCTCCAGATCTCCTAGACCGTTGGCAAGGCACAGGCCTACCCAGGTTCTTGTGCTTCACAGATACGGCCTTTCAGAAGTTGAAGGTTAGTGGCAGTTCAGTGTTGTCGGATGGCAAGCACGGGGGGTGGAGGGTAAAGCATGTTTAAATTCAGGTGTGGGCGCTGTTTTTTTAGCCTTAGTGCTACTGCACACGTAGTGGACGGTAGCACAGTGTAAATCTAACTTTTATACGCTCCGGGAAGCCAAAGAATTCACAGGACTGGTTTTTTTTGGCCTCAGCCACGGGCCAGTGGACGTCCCCCGGCCAGGTATCGAACCCATACCACAGCAGCGACCCAAGCTGCTGCAGTGGCAACACCGGATCCTCTACCCACTGCACCACAGGGGAATTCTGACTTTTTTTTTTTGCAGTTGGTCTGGAACCAAACCTGCAGGACCTCTGAGGTCTGCCTCTCTCGCAATGTCTGCACTTTTCCTTAAAACCCACCTGTGCTGCGTGTCAGTGTGTCTCTTGAAGACGGCAGGGACTTGGATCTTGCTTGTTATCTAGTCTGTCAATATTTACCTTTTAGTTGCAGTGTTTAGTCCATCTCAATAAAATTTAATTTGGGTTGCGATTAGGTTAGGTTTAGGTTCCTCTTTGCCTGCCTTCTTCTGTGTTAATACAATAGTTCTTGGAATTCCATAATTTTCCTATTGGGCTGCCAGCTATTTGTCTTTGCATATACTGTTCTCCAGGGGTTGATGTAGAGATTAAAATATGCATTTTAGGCGTTCCCTTGTGCAGCAGGTTAAAGATCACGTGACTCAGATCAAGTGCAGCCAAAAACAAAAAACAAAAAAAACCTGTATCTGTTATAAACACGACAGTGTACTTTTGCTTTAAACAGTAACGTCTTTTAAAGAAATTAAGAAAAGTAGAAATCAGAGTTTCTTCTGTGGCGCAGTGGGTGAAGAACCTAACTGCTTGGGTTGCCGTAGGGGCTCGGGTTCCACCCCTGGCTGGGTGCAGCGGGCTAAGGATCTGGCATTGCTGCAGGGTAGCCAAAAAAGAAAAGAAAAAGAAAACTAGAAGTAAACCTACAGCGTGCCACTTTATTCCCCCTCAGCTCCAAGTCTACCCTTCTCTGCCCTGCTTTGTGAAACTGGAGCTGGACCATGGAAATATTTGCTGCCGGCTGGAGCAATGCTAGGTTTGGTCAATAGAGGGCACTAGAGGGCTATTGCAAGACGTAGCTGAGCCACAGCTGCTCTTCTCGGCTCCCACCTGCTTCCGGTGTCCCCCGTCCCCCGTGGCACAGCTACCAGCAGCTCGCAGAAGGCCCACTGGGGCTCATTCTCCAACGAGTTTCTTGGGTGACCAGTGGGTCACTCCCCATGAACCCGCTGCAGCCAGCACTCCTCTGTCTGTTTCTTCACCACTGCCAGGCTGCATATTCCATGAGGGCTGAATTTCAGCCTTGTGGGGCAGAGACATCCTATAATTTTAATTTATTCCTTGAGCACTAGACGAAGCAGCTGTTTTTTGCATTTGGTATTTCTGTAATCCTTAAAGTTCCCTTTTACCCATTTTAGTAGTTAGCCATCAATTACCAGTTTATACTTGTTAAAATTTCTGGTCAAATTTGAGTGGTTTGTTTTCTGACTTGACCTCAAATGATACATTTTAGGCTTTTTTGGTTTGGGTTTTTTTTTTGTTTTTTTTGTTTTTTTTGTTTTTTTAGGGCCGCACCCTCGGCACATAGAGGTTCCCAGACTAGGGGTTGAATCGGAGCTGCAGCTGCCGGCCTACACCACGGCCACAGCCACGCCAGATCCAAGCCGCGTCTGTGACCTACACCATAGCTCATGGCAATGCCGGATCCTTAACCCACTGAGCCACAATGGGAACTCCAAGTTTAGCCTTTCATCGCATTTGCCACTTCTTTGGCCATCGGTGCCTACCTGCAGATCTGAGGTGTCATCTGAGGTCATTTCTCCTCACCTTAAGCAACTTACCTTAGCACTCCCTAGGCTGAGAGCCGCTTGCAACACATTTTCTCAATTGTCGCTTATGGAAAATATCTTTGGAGTTCCTGCTGTGGCTCAGGGGGTTAAGAACCCGACAAGTATTCATGAGGATGCAGGTTTGATCCCTGGCTTTGCGCCCTGGGTTAAGGATCCAGCATTGCTGCAAACTGTGGTGTGGGTCGCAGATGCAGCTCGGATCTGGCGTGGCTGTGGCTGTGGCCGTGGCTGTGGCCAGCAGCTGCAGCTCCGATTTGACCCCTAGCCTGGGAGTTTCCATGGTCACAAGTGCGGCCTTAAAAATGAGAGGAAAAAAAAAAAAAGAAAAAGAAAGACAGAAGGAAAGCGAAAGAAAGAACGAATTTTTATTTTGCCTTAGCTTTGAGGATTTGCTGGATCTAGAGTTCTTGTTTGACAGTTTTAATTTCAGCGCTTTGGAGATATGTTCCAAAGTCTTCTGCCTTCTGGCTTCTGTTGAGCAGTCGGCCGCCCGTGGTCCACATAGCCTGGTTTTCCCTCCCTGCCTTCAAGGGCCCCCCCTTCTCTTCGGCTTTCAGTTGGGTTACGATGTTCCTGGGAGTGGATTCCATTGTTTTCATCCTGCTTTAGCTTCCCTGAGATCTTGGCTCTTTAATGCTTCCCACAAAATTCGAGGTGGTTTTAGCATCATTTCTTCAAATATGTCACCTATCCCTTTCTCGGTTCCCTCTCCTTTGGGGACAGTCACATAACCATTGGCTGCTTCACTGCTCCACGGAGCTGAGGCTGCTCATTTCTCCAAAGTCTTTTCCTCTCCACTTTTGGGGGCTATTTGATTTCTGCTCTCTATCTTGAAGTTCACTAATTCTATCTTTTTTTTTTTTTTTTTGTCTTTTTTTTTTTTTTTGCCTTTTCTAGGGCTGCTCCTGTGGCATATGGAGGTTCCCAGGTTAGGGGTCTAATTGAAGCTGTAGCCACCAGCCTATACCACAGCCACAGCAACATGGGATCTGAGCCATGTCTGTGACCTACACCACAGCTCACGGCAACACCGGATCCTTAACCCACTGAGCAAGGGCAGGGATCGAACCCACAACCTCATGGTTCCTAGTTGGACTCATTAACCACTGCGCCACGATGGGAACTCCTGAAGTTCACTAATTCTCTAAATCTGCTGTTCAAACCACCTAAAAAACCCCCACAAATTTTTCACTTCAGTTTTCATACTGTTCAGCTCTAGAAATCCCATTTTTAGCTGTTTTTAATGTTTGTGTTTCCTCATTTGTCCACTCATTAACATAATTACACCTTAATTATTAATACATATTGATAATAGGTGCTTTGAAGTCTTCGCTAAATTCAACATCCATATCCACTAGGAGTCAGTTTCTATGGACTTAAAGAAAAAAAAACTGGTCATGAACCATATCTTCCCAATTCTTCGCATGTCTCCTAATTTTTGGTTGAAAATTAGACTTTTTTTTTTTTGCCTTTTCTTGAGCCGCCGCTCCCAGGCTACGGGTCAAATCAGAGCTGCAGCCACCGGCCTACACCAGAGCCACAGCAACACGGGATCTGAACCGCATCTGCAAACTACACCACAGCTTGTGGCAACGCCGGATCCTCAACCCACTGAGTATAGCCAGGAATCGAACCCACAACCTCATGGTTCCTAGTTGGCTTCCTTAACCACTGGGCCATGACGGGAACTCCCAAAAATTGGACATTTTAGATAACATATTGTGCGAATTCCTGCTGTGGCTCAGCACGTTAAGAACCCGACTAGTATCCATGAGGATGTGGGTTTGATCCCTGGCCCTGCTCAGTGGGCTCAGGAGCTGGCATTGCTGGGAGCAGCAATGTAGGTGGTAGACATGGCTCGGATCTGGCGTGGCTGTGGCTGTGGCATGGGCTGCAGTTCCAATTTGACCCGTAGCCTGGGAACCTCCATATGCTGCAGGTGCAGCCCTAACAAGGAAAAGAAAAAAAAGGTAACATACCGTAGTGCATCGGGATACTGTTGTGTTCTCAGGATGACTGTTTCGTGTTGTTACTGTTGTAGCGGGAGGGGATCCATGAACCCTGTCTCCCGCTGCAGGTGCAATAGCTGGATCTCTGCTCGTCCCCTCAGCTTCTGCTCCCCTGCTCCTTGGGGGTTCTCCCCTCTGCCTGCATCGTTTGGCGCTCGGTCAAGGGCCTCAGTAACCTTTATATTTACAAGTGCGTCCTCTTTGTGGCTTCCCTGCTTCTGCGGATGCCTCCTAAATTCATAGCTTCCGACCCCCCGAGCTGTACACAGCGGAGGGCTGCTCGCAGCTCCGAAGCAGTGAACTCCCCATCTCAGCTGGTGTCACTGTCTTTCAAGCGGGGACTCCTGCTTTTCACCATGTCTGCAGCACATGCCCGGCTCTGTGGTCAGCCAGGGATTTGAGCAGAGGGTTGACTTAGACGTGGGCTGCCCTCCCGTCTGTGGTTCTCCCACTTCCAGAGGTTTGCCCAGGTTTTCTTTCCGCACTGCTCTCCGTTCTCTGCCACTTCCAGATGACACATGCCTGGCGCTCCGCTGCGGTCTTCCTCCACCAGGCAAAGGGCACTGGGCGGCATCCTCGGGGAAGAAGACGTAAATCTCAATGCTTACTCCTTTTCGTTGCCATTTTTTTCAGGAAGAATACGCTTCTGGTTTCTCTGTGTTTTGGGATGCTTTCCAATTCTTTTCTTTTCAATTAAAAAAATTTTTTGAGCTGCGGTGTGCAGTGGCTTGATGTGGCCTCTCAGTTCCCAGTCCAGGGATGGAACCTGGGCCACCACAGTGAAAGTGCTGAGTCCTAACCATTAGACCACCAGGGAACTCCCCCCAATTCTTTTAAGTAGTTGGAATTGTTTTAGTATTTTGCTCAGATTTTCTCTGTTATCTGCAGATTTTCCTCTGTTATCTGAGTCCTAACCATTAGACCACCAGGGAACTCCCCCCAATTCCTTTAAGTAGTTGGAATTGTTTTAGTATTTTGCTCAGATTTTCTCTGTTATCTGTTATCCATGCCACCACCACGACCGGAAGTCTTCAATTCTTCCAGTGGATTTTACTGTATAGTTTTATTTACCCTCTTAGCCACTTTTAAGCGGTCAGTGGTATTAGGTACCGTCACAATAACCATCACGGCCAGTCCTCTCCAGAACTCTCTTCATCTTCAAAGTCTGAAACACTGTACCCAAGAAACAACAACTGTCCCCTCCCTCCAGCACCTGGCAGCCACCATTCCACCTTCCATCTCTGAATTTGCCTCCTTTCTACATCTAAGTGTTGTTGGTTTTGTTTGTTTGTTTGTTTTTGATTTTGGTTTTTGCTTTTACGACCACACCTGTGGCACACGGAAGTTCCTAGGCTAGGGGCTGAATCAGAGCTGCAGCTGCCAGCCTTTGTTGGTTGGTAATGCACTGAGCCACCACGGGAACTCCCACCTCACAGAAGTGGAATCAGACAGCATTTGTCTTTTTGTGGCTTATCCCACTCAGCAGAAAGGCCTTGTTATAGAATCTTCGTGCCCCCCCAACACTCATATTTCATTAGTGCTCTTATAAAAGATACTTCCAAGGAGCTCCCTGGTGGCCTAGCAGTTAAGGACCTGGCGCTGTCACTGCTGCGTCTCAGGTTTAACCCCTGGCCTGGGAACTTCCGCAGGCTGTGCGTGTGCAGGCGGGGAGGACACTTCAGAGAGGTCCTTTGCCCCACGTGTCCTGTGAGGAATAGCCAACAAAGCTGTCTGGAAACAAGGAGGCAGGCCTTCACCAACCCCCAGATTTGCTGTGCCTGGACTTCCCAACTTCCAGAGCTGTGAGAAATAAAGTTCTTTTGTTTATGGGCCGCCTAGTTGCTGGTATGTTGCCATCGCAAGCCCCGTGGACAGTCCCCGAGGAGTGTCTGTGATGGGGCGCGTGTCAGCTTCTCTTTCTTCGGAGACTGAGCAGTGGCCACTCTGCACGCAGAGGCCACATCCCGTTGACTCCTCCTCTGTCCATGGTCATCAGGTTGTTTCCACCTTGCGGCTACCGTGAATACGGCTGTTATAAGTACGGCTGCTCAGATATTTCTCGAGACCTTGTTTTCAGTTCCTTGGATATATACCCAGAAGTGGAATGACTGGGTCATATGGTAATTCTATTTTTAACTTTTTGAAAAACCCAGTACCCTTCAAATAAGTCCCCTTTTTTGCTTAAATTGGCCAGAGTTTGTTTCGTGCCCCAACCAAGGCGAGTCCTGCAGATGCACCCCCACCACCACCACCACCTCCGACCCCAGCAAGTCAGGGGACCGTGAGCTGCCAGCCTCCCTGGAAAACGGAGCCAGAGACAGAAGCTGCTTATCGGGCAGCGCGATGCCAAGAAGCCGAGGTGAGGAATAAAGGAGGGAGGGAGAGAAAAGGAAAGTGGTAGGTGAGTTACTGAACCAGCCACAGCTTTAGGACAAAATGATTTGTTCAATCTCTTTCTCTCTCTCTCTCTTTTTTTTTTTTTTTTTTATGTCTTTTTGCTATTTCTTTGGGCCGCTCCCGCGGCATATGGAGGTTCCCAGGCCAGGGGTTGAATCGGAGCTGTAGCCACCGGCCTACGCCAGAGCCACAGCAACGCGGGATCCGAGCCGCGTCTGCAACCTACACCACAGCTCACGGCAACGCTGGATCGTTAACCCACTGAGCAAGGGCAGGGATCGAACCCACAACCTCATGGTTCCTAGTCGGATTCGTTAACCACTGCGCCACGACGGGAACTCCCCTGCTCATTTTCTTATTGAGGATCCTTTCCATGTGCTGAGTAGCATCTCTCTGGCTGTTTTCAAGATTCTCTTGGGATTCTGACACTTTCATTATGATGTATCTTGTTGTGGGTCTCTCAGTTCATCTTCCTTGGCATTTGTTGAGCTTCATGGATGTTTATGTTTTTCATACAACTTGGTAACTTTGACCATTATTTCTTTAAATGTTCTCTCTGCCTCCTCTGGGATTCCCACAATGCGTACATTTATCTGCTTGACAGTGTCCCCTTGGCCCCTTAGTCTCTGCTTACTTTTCATCAATATTTTTTCTTTCTGTTCTTCAGATAATTTCTATTAGTCTATCTTCAAGATTTAATGAGGATAAATCTGCTGCTCCAATCTGCTGCTGAATCTCTTTAGTGAATTTTTCATTTCTGTTACTGTCCTTTTTCAGCTCTAGAATTTTTTTTAAAGTTTCCTTTTAGGTTTCCTATCACTTTATTGCTATTTCCATTTAATTCAGATTGTTTTCTTAACTTGAAGAAAAGTCAAGTTCTTTGAGCATCTTTACAACAGTTAAACTCTTTGTCTAGTAGGTCTGCCATCTAGCCTTTCACAGGGATAGTTTTTTTCCCCCCTGTTTGAACAAACCATTCCTTGTTATGCCTTGTGATTCTGTTATTGTTGAAACCAATATCTGAATCCAATAATGTGGTAATTCTGGAAGGCAGTTACGCTCATCACTTTGCCACCAATGCACACTATGATGTGCTAATTCCAGAAATCACATTCTCCCCCTTCCTCAGTGCTTGCTGTTTTGTTTTTTTAATTTTTTTTTTTTTTTTTTTTTTTGTCTTTTCTAGGGTCACACCTATGGCATATGGAAGTTCCCAGGCTAGAGGTCGAATCGGAACTGGAGCCACTGGCCTACGCCAGAGTCACAGCAATGTGGGATCTGAGCCGCACCTGCGACCTACACCACAGCTCACGGCAATGCCGGGTCCTTAACCCACTGAGCAAGGCCAGGGATTGAACCTGCAACCTCATGGTTCCTAGTCGGACTCGTTAACCATGGAGCCACGACGGGAGCTCCTGCTGTTTGTTTTGCTTGTTAGAGCTACCTGCATGTGAAGGATTAGTGTGAGGTGTGAACTTAAGGTTTGCTCAGAACTTCTGAGCCTGTGCCTTCCCAGGCTCCTTTTCTCTGTTTATGCGATTGCTCTTGAATGTCCTAGTCGCCAGGGTCCGGCTCCCAAAAGGGGTGAAAGAAAACGAGGGGTGTGTGTGTGTGTGTGTGTGTATTGGGGGGGAGGGTGTTGGGTAAAAAAAGATGTTGGCCCTTTAAAGCCCCCAGTGTTGCTTCAGTTGAGGGGAAGAAGCTTTTGCAACAATGGTGGGGTGTGTGATACAGACCGCAGGCCCCTGTGTCTGCACCTTCAGGCTCAGAAGCCGTCACCAGGGACCGGAACGCAGCCCCTCATCACCGACGTGGAGAACGCGGCCTTTGTTCCCACATGCTGTGTGCCAGCCGCCCACGGCCCTGGGCAGCTGCTATCACGCTGTGAGCCAGGATCGATGGGGAGTACAGTTCACGCTTCATCAACATGGGTTTAAACTGCACAAGTCCACTTACATCCAAATATTTTTCAGTAAGTACGTCCTATGGTACTGAACGAGCTGCAGTTGACTGAATCCACAGATGCTGAAATACGGGTACACACGGAGGGGCAACTGTAAAGTTGCCTGCGGATTCTTAATTGTGTGGGAGGTCAGTGCCCCGACCCCTCTGTTGTTCAAGAGTCCACTGTACAATTTACTTTCCAAAACCTGCCCCAGAAGGTACAAGGCTTCAATAGACCTTGGAAAAAAAAAAAAAAAAAAAAAAAAAAAAGGAGTTCCCGTTGTGGCTCAGTAGTTAACAAATCCAACTAGGAACCATGAGGTTGCAGGTTTGATCCCTGGCCTTGCTCAGTGGGTTAAGGATTCGGTGTTGCCGCGAGCTGTGGTGTAGGTTGCAGACATGGCTTGGATCCCGCGTTGCTGTGGCTGTGGTGTTGGCTGGTGGCTCCAGCTCCGATTCAACCCTTAGCCTGGGAACCTCCATATGCCGCAGAAGCGGCCCCAGAAAAGGTAAAAAGACAAAAAAAAAAAAAAAAAAAAAGACTTTGGAATGCTGAGGGATGAAGAATCTCGCCTAAGGTCACAGTGATTCAGAGACAGAATCCAAGCCCCCGATTCCTGGCGAGGCACTTTGGCGTTACACGGCTGGGAGATGCTCCAGACAAACAGGCTGGAGCGGGAAGGCGAGGAGAATGTGAGATCAAGGAATGAGGAAGAGAGAGAAGCAGGGAAAGCATTTCAACTCTGAGTCTCCTTTATAAAAGCAGCAGCCAACCAACAAGCCCCAGGCTTGTTAGCTTGGGAGGCCGTTGAGAGCGGCTGTCAAGAGAGGCCCAGCAACCCCCTGCCCCCAACCACACACCCAGTCCTTCCTGTGCTGCAGTCCTGGGCCTGTCACCGGGGAACAGGTCCACGGTGCTGCAGGTGTTTCTCTGCCTCGAGGGTTCCACCGGGACTCGACGCTGCCAGGCGCTCACGCTCTCCTCTCCTCCAGTCTGCAGCTTCCTCCAAGAAGGGACACTGCCATGGACGCAGGCAGGCCCCGGGCCCCAGAGTCCCAGGGCTCAGCCTCTTCCCAGGCACCTGCTCCCGGCTACCGCGTGGAAACGCACTCCCAAACTCAGCGCGGGGGCACAGCCGTCCTTTTCCTGCTCGTGATGCCGCCGCTCTGCACGCAGACTGCTCTCTCTGGGCTGCTCGCCTGGTGACCCCACCTGGGCTCAATGGATGCTCCTGCAGGCCTGGTGGTTTGTGCTGTCACTTGGGCCACCTGTGTCCAGAAGGTTGTCCCAAACTTCTTTACAGGGTGGCAGAGTTTTCAGCAAGCAAGCCCTGATGCTCGTGTCACGCTTGCTAAGGTTCCAAGCAGCAAAGACACCCCTAAGCAAAGCCCAGAGGCGGCGCAAGGCAAGGGCTCCCTGAGGCCGCTCCGCTAACAGTCTCTCCCACCAGGGCTGTCAGAGAGAAGAGGTCATCAGGCCACCTCTGCAGTCGGGAGCAGGTGAGGGCACGGTTCTGTCCTAACCCTGCTCCGAAGGCCTGGAGGGCTGGTGGGGCCTCACTGTGCCGATGGGTGGGAAGCACCGGGCCCCCAGTAGGTACCGGGCCAGTGTCCTGGGGCTGTCGAGGGGCCAGGGACCCGTGGGACTGACCTTGATGGCTGGACAGCATCTTGAGACAGGCCTGGAAAGGGACAAGGAGGGCAAATGTCCACTCTGGAGAGCCCTGCACCATGGGTGGGGAGGTGGGGGAGCCGGCGGCGGGATGACCAGGCCAAGTCGGCCCTGGGGGCCAGCAGGGGTGGGGCTGATGCTCTGCTACCAGCAGGGCAGCTGGCCCACAGCTACTGGAACCATCTTGGTGAGGAAGACAAGCCCTGTACGAGGCACTGAGCAGGCCCTGGAGACCAAGTGCCCTTGCAGGAAGAGAGGCCACCCACCGCACTGGCCCTGGGCCTGGATCCAAGGCAGGAAATGGGGCCGTGCTCGCCGCCACCACTGGCCGAGGGGAGGCTTAGGCTGCACCCAGCCATGGGCTGTCGCCAACCCGAGAGGCCCCACCTCATCCTCCCCACGCTGGCCATCTGCCTAGCCACAGCCTGGGCAGGAGGACCAGAGAGAGAGGCTGCCCCAAGGCCAGCAGAGTGACCTTAAGCGAAGCAAGTCACCTCAGTGGTCCGGCCTCCAGCTCCTCGGGTAAGTGGGGCCACCTGTCCAACAGCACGGGCTACTCCCAAGCCTCAGCGCAGCGCTGGCAAGGGGCCGCGGGAGTCCGCTGTCCAGAGGGGTGGCGACGGGAAGAAAACTGCTTCTTGGGTCTTTCTAGTTTTGAACATACGAACTGCAAGTTACTGGCCACACGTACGTTATAAACACCGAGGTACCTGGTCATGAAGTTCCTTCTTGATAGAGTTTGACACCAGGGCCACTCGAGTGTCACTGGTCTGGAGGTGACACGAGAGGTGGGGATCTCCCAAGAGAGGTGCGGGTTCTGTCTGAAGGTCCAGGAGCTGTGAGAGGCTTGGCCCTTCCCCTGACCCGGGAGATGCCAGCCACAAGCACGTCCCCAGCCTGGTCCTCGGCGAAGGATGAGACGAGCCGCTTACGCAGCGCCCCTTCTGCGCAAGGCCCCTGGGCTGGACCGAGGGGCATCCAGGCACTACCTCGATTATGCTACGTGGCCACCATCCTCGCTGCACAGAAGGGGAAACAGGCCTGGGGGGCTAAGGGAACGAGCGAGATCCCCCCAGATCCCTCCACCGAGCGAGGGTCAGGTCTGCGTCCCAGGCCTAAGAGGAGAGGCCGCAGGGCCGAGTCGGGCCTCCGGGACGTCCAGCCCCCACTCAGGCATCTTCTCCTCGTCCATCTCGGGCGAAGGGTGCTTTTCTTCGTCTTGGTTTCCTCTTCTACGAAACCGGGCGCCACCGCGTTCTCACAGGCTACTACGAGCAGGACGTGCAGCTGTGCGTGCTTGGGCCTTCGGGGGCGAGGCGGTCTTCAGTAAGGCAAGTGACTATTACTAAAAGCCACAAACAACATGCTCCATGTGATTATCCACAGCGTAAAACTTAATTGTTGCTTAATTTCTTTTCAGTCAATTAAGTGCCAGGAGCCACCGTACGCAAAGTAACTGACAGAGTCTTTGCAGCAGGACCAGGAGGCCCTTCCAGCAGAGCTTCCCCTCGGGCCGAGTGCTGGCAAGACATCCGGGGCACCGGGGCCGGCCCAGACCTGAGGCCAGGGGGTCCCTAAGGAGCACGACCGCCGGAAGTTCACGTGGGACTATTGCGCCTGCACCCTCGCCCGACAGCCGAGGGTGGCCTGGAAAGGAGCCTGTGGAGCAGCCGCTGCTGGGAACGCGGCAGCAGGGAACGGCCGAGCGGCATCGGCCAAGGGCAGGAAGCCAGGCTGGTGTGAGGGTCCCCGGGGAACCGTATGAACCTCTGACACCCTCCAGCGGATGGTGAGAAACGGAGCCCCAACTTGGAGAAGGGGGCTGGCTCGTCCCACGTAAACCTCAGGGCTGGCTGTCACTCCTTCTCCAGCTGTCACCTCCTCGGGGACGCCTTCCGCCAGAATGCCCCGGGCAAGACGGCCCTCCCCATGTCTCCCTGAGATCTCAAACACTAGACGGCGTCTGTGCGGCTCAGCCAGGCCGGAACCCTGCCGGCCAGCGTGCATCTTAGCCGGGCAGCGCCCCGGGAAGGGGGAGGGCAGCGAGCACCGGATGGGAACGGAGCAGCTGAAAACCAGAGTCCACCAATGATGCTGCAACCCCGCTTCAAACGTACAACCACAGGCCTCTAGCTGAATTCATTCTTCCCCTCGATACTGTGGCAATAAATAAATAAATAGCAGAAGACTCAAGAAACAAGCAAAGAGCCCAGAAAACTGCCAATTTCAGTTCACCCGCCTCTGGATGCTCAGGACTGGCAGCTGCAGTCCCGTACCCTGGGAGTCGATCATAAGCCATACAGGGCTCCTCCCTCAAGAGCAAGGGCAGCGGGCTTTTGCCTTTTCTCCTCAGGGCACCTGGCGTCCCCACGACATCTGTAACAAGCATCTGGGTGCCATTACCACCAGCTGTGGCGACCAGATGCCTGGGACAGTCCTGATCCCATGAAACGCTCATAAAACACCTAACTTACCACAGGGCTGGAAGGGCAGAGGGCAACACACCACCTCACTCACAGCTGATGGAGGAGGAACTGGCACAGCCTCTCTGGAGGATGGATGGCAGTATGAACCCATGCAAAAATGAAGAGACTTTTGACCCCAAATTGCAATCCTAGGTGCTCATTCTACCACTACCCTTGCAGGTAGGTAAAAGGACATAGGTTAGTTCCAGTCTGCTGTTAATACAGATGACATTTCAGTGACCACCAGCTCAATAAACTTAGAGTCATAACCAGAGTACCATAATCAGGACATCATGAAACCAGCACAAAGCAGAAGCAACTTTTTTTGGCCCCGCCTGCTGTCTGCAGAAGTTCCCGGGCCAAGGCTCGAACCCACATGGCCCAAGTCGCTGCAGTGACAACGCTGAGTCCCTAAGCGGGGCCAGCTGGGAGCTCTGGAGCGAGGCAACTTTACGTCCATGTGCCAATGTGGAAAGACCAGGATGAGGTGAGGGCGTGTCAAGCGCAAAGCGAGGTGTGACGAGCATACGCAGAACAGCCATCCCTGCCCTGCGGCAGAGCAAAGCCCACAGCAATGCCAGGCGGCTTAAGACACGATGCAAGGCTCTGTTTTTCTAGAAGGTAATTGGGGCATTCTCTGCAGGCAAGGGCCCTGATTACGGCTGGAGATGAGGCGCAGCTGGGAGAAGGGGGAATGTCGGGGACGTGAGAATGGGAAAGCCGGAGCACTAGCTCGGGTGACTGGGAGGCGCTGCACCCTCACTGGCAGTGGCGACAGAGGAAGACACTCGGGGAACTTCAGAACAGCCGTGCTTCTCATCTGAGGAGCAGAGACAGCAGCGCCGTCCACCAAGGAGAAGGGGTGGGCAGAGACCCGCGTCTCGGACACGCTGTTCCGCGGTTCTGATGGGCGCAGGGGTGGCGCAGAGCTCAGCTCCGGGGCGCACCGGGGGCCCACAGGTGACCGGAGCCCCGGTTCGGGGGTTAGCTGGTCCAGGGAGGGCGAGCCCAAGGAGGGTAAGGCTGGTGGTCGGCTTAAGGCCGCAACAGGGCCACGCGTCCTCGGCAGGCCGTCCTGGGAGACGGGCTCCACGCGGCGCAGGACCAGAGAGTAAGTGGGGACCCTCCGTGCGCCTGTCCAGGCCCCACTGAGGCCCAGGCTCGAAGCGGCCGCAGAGACGAAGGAGCCTGGTTCTACGTCCGGCGGGAGGGGAGACCGCGTTCGCCTCTGACTTCCCGCGCCGGCACCGAGCACGGTCCTGGTCCCGGGCACGCGGAAGCAAGCGCGAGCCTCTGCCAGCAGGGAACCGGGGGGCTGGGGACCCCACCTTGGAAGCAGGGGGCGGGGCCTGTCCACCCGCCCGGCAGGCAGCGGGCAGGCGGCGGGCAGGCAGCGGGACGCAAGGCGCCCCCGTGTGCAGGGTCCTCCCCTCCAGGAGAGGGGGCCGGGGCCTGGGCCCGAGCCTGCCCTCACCTGCCTGGACGCCCGCGGCGGTCTGCGCCGATCCTGGAAGCCTTTCCCCCAGCTCCCTCCGAACCCCGTTTTTGCCTTGGCTGTTCTTCCAAGTCAGACAAGGCCGAGCCCACACAGCCTCCACCCCGGCCCAGAGCCCTGGGCTAAGGATCCGGCGTTGCTGCAGCTGCGGCTGCGGCTGCGGCTGCGGCTGGGACCCGCTCCCCAGCCTGGGAACTTCCTTATTAGGCCCGTGGGTGTGGTGAAGGGAGGGCGAGAGCGCGAGAGGCAGGCAAAGCCCAAAGGGCCCCTTCTGGAGCCCACCCTCGCCCCGGGAGGCCGCCTCCAGAGCCCTGAGGCCCTGCGCTCCTGCCCGCACCCCCTCGGGCTCGCCGGCTCCATCTCCGGGCGGAAAGCCGGCGCTCAGGCCTGGCACACGCTCCCCACGCTCTGAACCCGGAGTCACACTGGGGCCTCCCTCAGGTCTCCTCCTCCTCTTCGGTGCCGTCTCTGGGCAGCACCGGGCACGCTCTGCCGTGACACTTGGCGCTGTGACCGAGGCTACCAGGCGAGGAACTCAGAGAAGCGCCATGGGAACGCCTCCCACACCAGGCAGAGTCACCGCCGCACAGCGTTCATCTTCACTGCTGCGGGAGGCAACGACAGAAGTTCCCCAGCCAGGAATCAGATCCGCACTACAGCAGTGACAACGCCAGGGCCTTAGCCCGCTGCCAGACCAGGGAGGCCCCTGGAAGTCCGGTGTTTAACAGAAGTAGTGCCCCAGCCGTGCCTCTCTGCTGCCACAGCGCAGGGGCTGGACAGGGCCAGCATCCTCACGCCAAAGCCCGCTCAGGCCGAAAGGAGCAAAACCACTGATGGGAAAAAATTCCTCTCATTGACCTATACGTTTAAGCACTCAACTCCTGCAAACTCTACAAACTCATGTTCCTCAATCGGATCCCAACCATACGATTACAGGTTATAAATAAAAACATAGTTCAGGTAGAGCTAGAGGCTAAAGACAGGGTGCGCAGCCAGCGCTGGGGGACGGGCCCTGTCGGCAATCCCAGGGCCACTGCCCAAGGCAGGGAAACCGGCCTGGGACCAGGGAGGCAGGGAGGTGCTGCTTTGAGGAGAGCGGAGGGCCAGGGCATTCTTTCGGTTTCATAGTTTATTACATCAACGGCTTGAAAATTTTTATTTAACTTCAGCAAATATTGGAAATAGAAAAATGAATTCTGCAGAATTTCACAAATAAATTTTTAAATCTCTACTAACAAATGTTATCATTCGATGGCTAAGCAATTATAATGCTATGGACATTCACCACAATGAATGTGCTGAAATAGAAAACAGGCAGAAAGAGACATTAAAATATTACTTACAACAGCATTATTACAACGTATTCTCTTTAAAATTCCAACATGGATTTTTATCACTTCAAAAGATATACAGCATTTCCATTATATTTGCAAACTTAACCTTATACATCTTTTAAAATCTTGAAAAATTTTTAAGCAATCTAAAAAGCACTTAGCAAAGTTGATAAGTCTACACAATGGAATACGAGCCGCTCCGGTATCAGGTTTAGGTTTAGTTTTAGGAGAAGGCGGCTGTAAACACTCATTATCATACAACATGCATAGACTGTACTGCCCTTCCTTCTTCCCAACTGCGACCTCACCGCAATTGTGCTTTGCTAGAATTAGGAAACGCTGCAGAGACCGGGAGCGGCAGCAAGAGGGTTTGTTTCTGAGCACTGCACGCGGTCACCAGATTCCAATTAGCTAACTACCTTGAGTCAACATGAGGCAGAGTCTCCCTTGACATTGAGAGCCTGCGTCCTGGGTCACTCGATCAGACACAGGCCGGACAAGAGAAACGAGGCTCTCGCTCGAGGTGCTGCCATCTGCCCTCTGTCACGGAAGCAGGGATCCAGCTAGTGTAATGCACTATTTGGCTTATTTTTGGTAGGCAATTATACCAATAGTACATCTGATGTTCAGAAAGACAAAAATAGGGCGTAGCTGCAATTTAAAGTGACGATGAGCACTCAGAGGGGTGCGTGAGAACGAGCAAACCTTAGATGCACGCGACAGCTGCTTAGTCAGTCTACCACGTAAGCTTTAAAACGCGATTTCTTCTCCATGTTCTGACCAGAGGTTTGTGACGACCAAAGGAAGGATCTGATAGGTTGAAAGCTATCAGCAGCCGGCTTGAGGAGCCGCGTCCGGGTGGGGGTGGGGTGGGCGTCACACCAGCCTCCGGCGCCCACTGGCACCGGCACCGCCTGGGCGCCAGCCCAGCGGAGGCCCGGGGCCTCGCGGTGAAAGGGCTGTGTTACAGTCCCCGTTGCTGCTGCAGGCTGTCCCCACGAGATTCAAGTAACAAGGCGTGTAAATGAGTAAGTGAAAAAAATTTTACCTAACACTTTACACATCTACATAAAATTAAATAAAACAAACTTTTAATGCATATGCAATACAATTTATATCTTTTAGGATTTCTAAACTAAAAGTTAAACTATCATTTGCTTCAATGGTACTATATTTTGTACAATAACTTATACTTAGGAGAAAATTTCCACAAAAAATATATATATAATTATGACATTCACATTGATAACTTTTAAGAAGACAAAGCTTAAGTGAACACTGCATCCGCAGCGGCTGTCCCTAAGGACCCTCACGCATCCAAACAGACCTGCTGATGCTCTGAAGTCTGGATCTGCTAAAAGGGGTCTTCCCATAAATGAGACCAAGTCACTCGGCTTCTAAAGCGAAGTGATTTCTTGCACTTAGAACATCACTGCAAAGACAGTGTGACGAACCAGCTGAAAACACAGTGCTGTCTCGTGCACGAAGCGACAACGAAGGCAGTCAGGCAAAGACAACTATCATTCTTCCTGCTGGCAAATGAAAACGACATGGCCCTTCGCCTTGGACAGAAAGCCAAACTTTCCGCCGCTCTTACTCATCGCCAGCACACCAGCACAGGGACTCCGCCGGAGACCGCCTGGGGCCAGGAACCAGGTAAGGGGGGTGCCCAGCAGAGCCGGAGGCCTGGCGCTGCCCATGTGCTGGCCGTGCCACACAGGATCCAGCATCGAGCCTTCAAAGCGCTGCCCACCAGGATCCATTCTTAAGGAAAACAGTCTGGGGGGAAGAGAGGAACAGCGCCCCAGGCGCGAGAGAAGCCCCCGCTGCAAACTGCCTACCGCTTCCGCTAAGAGGCAGGAGGTGGTGAGAAGAAGCAGGGAGAAGCTAAAGCTTCCATCAGGCCCGGTGCCCCTTGAAGCGACGTGCAAAGCACACGTCGCCTCCTCCCCGTGCTCTTCCTGCCGAGTTCCAGTTACGCAGCAGGCTCGTGATAAAAACCACAACGGAGCCCGCGTTTGGCTAGTGTTACCGTGCAGCGCCTGTCGGGCAGCAGCGGTCAGCTGGGACTGCCCTCCTCTCTGCTGAGCTCTTCCTGCACCGAGGGGCACCTGGCGAAGGGACAGGTCCCGTTTTACTCCCCTTTCGAATGATCTTTCTCCCGATTTCACAAAACAATCCAGGTTTCTCGCTGAGCCTCCTCCTAAAGAGGAAGTCAGCTGACTTAAAAAGAAAAAAGAAAAAAAAGCCAAGGTGCTTGGGAGCCATAACATCAAATTTTAATTGCATATTTCAAAATTTTAACAATTTTGTTTATGCCTTAAAGCATCTGCAGTTTTTTTTTCCTTTTTGGTATTGAAAGCAAGAAAAAATATCGAAATGATGCAAAAACCAGTAACAAAAACAAGCTCCTTCAACATATTTAGTGCAGGCTGAACAGACCGTGGGGCTGGGAAACAGGGGATGCTAGAACGCGGTGCAACAGTCTGCCCTCGACCCCTCAGCAGGCCCACGGTCTGGCAAGAGAACAAAAGTGATTCTGGAAGTTTTAAAACAATGATTAAACATCTGTACTTGTTCCCAGTCCAACCAAAAGGTACCACACACCGCTTTTGTAGACTTTTCTTTCCATCTTGGTCTCACGAGAACCAGTAACCGTCACCTCCTGTCCTGCACAGTGAATCACACTGAGAGGATGGTGCTGGCGTGTCACAAGCACACCAAGGACACAGAGGCTACGTGGAGTGACAGGCATACCAAGAGGTCAGGGAACAGACACCACGTAGCTCTTACAAAACCATCGCCAGCTATTCTAAGGCCTTTATTATTGCCCTACCCTGACGTTTACAATCTGCACTCTGTCAAGAATCTGCAGCACGTTCTCCCCTGTCTCCTAACCTCAGTGATGTCATCTTTGGCAAGCAATAAACTTCAAAGAAGAAATAAGACACTAAAACAGAAAAAGGGTTGATAACGTGGTTGCCAAAAGGAGAAGGCACCAATTCCAAATGTACAAGCACCAGGTACAGTGGTGTGGACCAAATCTCTTGGAGCTGGGGGGCGGGGGGCGGGGGGGGGGGTCAGGAAAGACAGGGCGGCACCCGTCCTGGGATTCCAACGCTGAAAGCTGAAGGCAGAAAGTGTGGAGGGCCCCGTTCCCTTAGCTAGTGTCCAAGGGCAGCTGCTGTGAGTGAGCCTTGGGCCTGGCGGAGAGGGAGAAGGGACGGGGGAGACCGACGCTGACTCGACTTGTGAAGCATCACTACACCTGCGTCCAGGGAGACGGGAGTTGCACCGGGACGTCTGGCACGACACGGGTGATGATGCAGCTGCAGTGTACTGTGATTTCCACAGAGCATGATGTCACCTAGGTGGGTGCCTCAGAGAAGGACAAAGGGAGCTTCCTAGAAGGCCAACAGGGTCCCCGGTACTCTGAAAATTACATGATGCACAAGGTAGAGGTTGCAGGCCATGCAGGAACAGAGTCGCCCCTTCCGAGTCGGCTACCTGTTCTGAAGCTGCTGACGGGAAGAGCTGCCGTCGGCGGGCCCGGAGCCCGGAGCCCGGGCCTAGGCGGCCCCGAGCCGCAGGAGGCGCGCGGGCCACGGGGCTGGCCCAGCACGGAGGCGGAGGGAGAGACGCCACGGAGCTCTCCGGGGAGTGGCGCCAGCACAGAGGAACGAGCGAAGAATTAAGGCAGATGCAGCACAGGACTGGAAGTGTATGCCTTTTTGGTAATAGCTGCTTGTCCACAGAGATGTGATGCGGATGGCTAGGTGGTGTCTGGTACACCTGAGTCCTGGGAAACACCGTCGTCCACACCGAGTGCTCAAGGCCTCAGAGCTGCTCATGAGGCAGATGCGAATCTGACGTCAAGAACAGAAGCAGCCTGAGGAGAGAGAGAAAACTGAGCCAAAGAGCAGCTAAACAACACAGACTGCCCGCTCTGGCCTAGGGCACCCGCCCTGTGCTGTAAACACGGCCGCTCCCAAGAGCAGGGCCGGACTGCAGCCTCTGCCGCCACGGGCCGCACTCAGCTCCCGGCTCCGCACGTTCCAGCTGGGCCTTCTTGGACAAGCTTCGGTTTCCTCATCAGCTGAATATACATAACGAGGTCTGCTTCAGAGGATTAAATAAAAATACCTGAACTGGGCATATCGGCACAGTACCTGGCAAACTACCGTGCTCAGGTGCCTTAGCATCGGCTGGAGGGGATCCTGTGGTACCCACCCCGTCCCACGCACGGCCCCAGAGCACCTGCTGCCGGGATACAGAAGACACCTGATCCCGCAGGATCTTCTTTTTTTTTTTTTTTTTTTTTTTTTTTTTTGTCTTTTTGCTATTTCTTTGGGCCGCTCCCGCGGCATATGGAGGTTCCCAGGCTAGGGGTCCAGTCGGAGCTGTAGCCACCGGCCTACGCCAGAGCCACAGCAACTCGGGATCCGAGCCGCGTCTGCAACCTACACCACAGCCCACGGCAACGCCGGATCATTAACCCACTGAGCAAGGGCAGGGATCGAACCCGCAACCTCATGGTTCCTAGTCGGATTCGTTAACCACTGCGCCACGACGGGAACTCCTTTTTTTTTTTTCTTTTTTCCTGCAGGATCTTCTTGATAAGCTTCAAAGACAGTCCGTAACTCTGTACTCATTTTTCTAAGACTGACTCTCAGACCCAAACCTAAAGGTGTCACTCTATGCCCACGGTGTCTTACTGTTAAGGAAAGAACTAAGCTAAAGAGCCCTAAACCTGAAAACAGTGGCACCTTCGGGTGAACTACAAACCTAAGAGGACCGGTGTTAGTGAAATTGGAGGTTCTCCTGACCAGTAACACACCCACCCAATCGCTCTAGAATTGTAAGTGAGACTCACTATCTCCAATCCAGCGGCTGCTGGTGTCCCTGTTTTTTTTCTTTTGCCACACCTGCGGCACATGGACGTCCCCAGGCTAGGGGTCGAATCAGAGCACAGCTGCCAGCCTACACCACAGCCAAAGCCATGGCGACACTGGATCCTTAACCTGCTGAGCGAGCCCAGGGAGCGAACCCACATCCTCATGGACACCACTCGGGTTCTCAACCAGCTGAGCCACAAGGGGGACTCTCTTCTGTGCTTTTCCGACCCTCCCTGAGCTTCGTCCTTGGCCACCCAGACAAGTCCCAAAAGCTCACCCCCTTGGGTATGCTCTCTCCTTAGCGCTAAAGGAAGACAGACTGCCACGTTACCAGAACTTCTGCAATTCGGAGGCCTCCTCACTGTTCATGCTCATACCACCTGAAAGCTGAGGGCAGGCAGGACCCCAGCGGGCGCCTTTCTGAACTGGGGCCTCCACAGGATAAAGCAGAATAGGGAATTACTAGGACACTGAGCTCTGAGCACTGATTGGACAGACAATTAACCAGCTCCCTTGGCGCCAGTGGACAAAGAGAAGCAGCTGGTCCTTAGAGACCAATTTCCGTCTGCAAACTGACGTACGGAAAGCAGAAGACCAGGACGGTGGAGCAGGAGGGGCTGGTCTTCTGTTGGAGAACATACACAACGAGGAAAAATGTCACTCCTGCCAAGTCTGATGCTCCTTCCCCAGGAAGCCTCATCTCTGCACCCTTCCTACAGTGAACCCAGGTCTTCAAGGAAGTCAATTTGTTGCTAAAGGGGCAATCAGCCCTCAGACCAAAACCACTGCGGAGAAAGATATCAGCACCTTTGTTTGGGTCCTGTGCGCCCCGTTCACGGGCCAGAGGGCGGGCGGGCCATGCCTGGGGGTGACTCGGGCAGCCACTCACACTGCCAACAGTCTAGACTTTAAACACTTATCACAAAGATTTTCTGCTAGAAGACTCTAAAAAGTCTAATTCTAACAAAATTAGATACTGACAGATGTAGTATCCGTCAAACTGGCACAGAGGCACCATGGGGACTGGCCGAGCCAAGTTCTCTTCCTCGTGGGCGCACACGCGTGCGGGCCGGCAGGGCTGGGCTGCTGCTGCCGCAGCCGGGCTGTGAGAGCACAGGCAGCACAGGCAGCGCAAAAGACGGGACTTCAACTCTCCCTGCCCGTCTGGGAAGTGAGCTGAGACAGTGAACAGGACGTAAATCCTTACGTCACCCAGGGAACAGGTTCAAATGCACAGTGAATGGCAATGACCTCCTCCCAGCCCTGCTCCCCCTCCTGGGGGTGCGGGGGGAGGGGTGTCAATGGGCAGAAGCGCAGGTGAGGCGGTGGGGCCACGACAGGCGGCCTCAATCGTCCGGCCACCACACCCTGGAAATTCCAGTAGCACAGGACCCAGCATGATTCCCGTCGATACGTAAGCCCCTCAGCCCCGGACAGCAGTGAAGCCTAGGAGGTCTGGACACGCGAGGCAGACCAGGAGCCTGGGGACTCGCTGTGCCGACGCCCCAGGACGTTCAGAGGCAACCCACTCTACAGGACTAGGCTCTACGATCCTCAGGGCGTTCCACACTTACTGTCTGGGCACAGCTGTGACTGTGCTCAAGGGAACACTGGCAGAGGGGCCGCTGTGCGGCTGGAATGCCCTGCGGCATCCAGGATGGAGTATGGCGACGGGAGTAACACACAAGGTGCCACAAAGTGGTGGCGTCCACACACACATTACGGCACCTACAGTAACAGGCAAGTGGAGTGACTGTCGCAGCTGAAACCTCCACGTCTTTCTCTGGCTGACAGCGCTCCCAAGGAGGAGGGTGAGCAGAGGGCCGAGACCTCCCGAGTTACCTCGTCCTCCTCGTCGGGCATCTTGAGAGGGTTCTCTGGGGACTTGACAGGCCTCTGGTTGCTGGGACCATTGGTTTCTTCTTTCCCGTGTTCTGCCTCCCATTCTTGTAAAACTTCATCTATGTTGAAGCGGCGTCGATAATTTACAAAAAAGTTTTTCACTTGTACCACTGATTTGTTCCCGATCACATCTGAGATTGCCTGAAAGTCTCGGCCATATTTCCTGATGGCTAAGCGTGTAAGAAAGCAGTTTTTTCAGCACAAGAGAAAAACAGTAAGACACACACACAATTGAGGTTTACCCTTACCCAGATAAGGACACAGAGGCTTCGCTAGCAGGCACCACCCCAGTGCACTGGCCCCACGGATGAGAGAAGCGGCCCAGTGCTGGTGCTGATCAGCAAAGCTCAGGGTGTCTCTGTCACCCAGGAGTCCCTGTCTCCCATCACATGCCACAAGGTAACTAGGGTCACCCAGCAATCGCCCTGGGTGCCTTGCAGCGTCCCCAGGACCTTCGATCTTACAGCCCTAACACTCAATCTGTACTTTCTGACTCTTCAGAACCCAAAAAGTAGCTGCTAAAATGAAAGACCTTCAGACACGGAGGTTTCTGGGTTAGTTTTACATCTTGGGAGACAGGGGAAAGGAAACACATCAGGCCCAAAGGGACGGCCGCTGTCCGGCGAGGGGGACGTGCCCCAGAAGAGTGCCATCCCCTGAGAAGGCGCTTCAGCCTCAAGCAAGTGCCAGGAGCAGGATGGGGCATGACTGTTTCCTCAAAGCGACCACCATTCCCAAGCTCTCTGTGAGGGGCCTTCCTCCTACCTTGCACGGCCAGAAGCTGCTCCTCCGTGGTCCAGCGTGCGTTACACTTCTGAATGACCTGGGTAATCAAACAGGTCCCGTCAGCAACTGCGTTTCCCTGCGGGGACTGACGAGTCTCTGTCTCCTATCAGAATTTTAACCTCAACTAGGTTTACAAAAGTATGTCTCTACCTTTCCTTCTAAGAGATGTATTATTTATTTCGCATAAAACTTGGGTGCAACTTCAAAGATGACGTTTACGCAATCCTACCTCTGGAAGCCGATACGGTTCTATTCCGCCATCAAGTTTTTCTTTGAGAGCACTGTTTGTCTGTTTAATATTCTGAATCTAAGAGAGAGAAGATTTTCACTTTAAAAACAGAAGACATTTTTAAAGGTAGGAAAAGAAGGCAAAAGGAAATGGAGCTCCCTGGTGGCTCAGCGGGTTAAGCACCTGGCGTCATCACTGCCATGGCATGGTCAATCTCTCACCCGGGCACTTCTGCGTGCTGTGAGTGCCGCCAAACCAACAAAAACGAAACCCAAACCAAGAGGAAAGAAGTTCCTGCCCTGTGTGGTGGCCCAGTGTCCTTGGAGAGCGTCAAACGAGGCTCTTGAATTGACTCGCTTAGGGCAGCAGGAGGGATGGTGACAGGAAGTCCCGTGTGTACCCCCAGTCCACCCCTTCAGGGCAGCGGGTCCCCAGAGCAGCAGGTCACATGCCTGGCATCTGACACACAAGACAGAGGCTGTGCCTGGGCACAGGTGGAGAGAAGGCACAGAGCAAAGGCAGAAGAGGCAAGGGCTGCAGGGCCTCACAGAGCCCCGAGCACCACACCAATTCCACACGGGCAGGAGCCCGCATGCGGATGTCTTTAAGGGGCGGGGGGGAGAGAAAGCAATAGTTTGCTTGTCCACAGGCCTAATTTTGAGCGACTGTAACTTCTTCATTTTCTCCCAAATTATCTTTTCCACATTCTGGCTTTGATTCAGCGAACAACCTACTCTTTCAGGGCCCCTGACGACTTAAAAGAGAGACACAGACAATAGGAACCACTCAATCAACCCCGGCGGCTCCTTCCTTCCGCACAGACTCCACTGTCAGCAGAGGGCGCTGCTGAGCCAAGCGCTGGGCAGTGGACCCCCCCCCCCCCCCCGCCATGGGGGTTCCCCTTGGAAACACCACTTGAGCAAATAAGCAAAAGCCAGCAGAGGAGAAGGTTCACATTCCCAAGCAAAACATCAAAGACACCCAGGAGCAGAGGGCGCCCTCAAAGGCGCAACTTTTACTGCAGCAAATGAAGACCCGCGGGACGGCGGAGGCGGAAGGGGCGGAGCAGAGCGGGCCGGGGGTGAAGGACACGGGCCGGGGGTGAAGGACACCGTCCGAGGCGCACTTTTTAATCCTTCCCTCTGCTCTTTAACAGGTTTGTTTGTTTGTTTTAAATTCTACTTTCAGGAGCTCTCTGATGGCCTATCAGGGCGAGGCTCCTGCATTCTCACTCCCGTGTCTCTGGTTGCTGCTGTGTGGTGTAGGCTCCATCCTAGCCCAGGAGCTTCCACGTACTGCCTGTGTGGCAAAAAGGAAAAAAGAAGAAAAAGAAAACAAAACACCCAAACCAAACGAGAACCTGAAATAAATGCTGCAACTCTCATTAAAAAAAAAAAAAAAAAAATTCTACTTTCAACCCCTCACATTCCATAGATTTCCAGTCTCACAGGCCCTCTCCTCCTGTCTCACTTCCTTCACAGGCTGTGTGTCTGTGGGCGTGCACAGTACATAGTGTGCACACTGCCTGGCGATTAAGCAGCATGCACTCTGCAAGGAGACCACCTGTTTAACACACGCATTTTCTCTCTCAAATCCATGGATAAAGAAGCACAGAGATTAAATGAGTGGCTACAGGGTAAAGTATCCACCCATTCTGAACTAGAAGTTAGCTCTAAATTCTCATTACCTACACGTCTGCTTCTAATCACTTTCCAAATTAGAAATGTCCAGTGTTTACTAATCTGCATAAGAATAAGGGCTACGTGCCAGCATCATGCCAACCTGAAAGGAAATCAGGGTGGCAACAAGCTGGATAAGAAAAAGGATACAAAAGTAACCAGTATTCAAAGAAAAAAACAAACAAAAAGCCTCCTGCCTTACCTGGAGCTCCTGGTTGAACACAACTTTCTTTCGTGCTCCACTGGGCACTCAGTGACCCTTCTCTAACTCGGACTGTTGGGACCGCTTCCTCCTCGCCACCCGGAAAGACCTGACTGTGTTCTGGCTAATCTGGCAGCAGCCCCACAGAAAGTCTAGCAGGTTCTGCTGAGGCAAAAGCTTTTCTTGCTAAAAGGGACAGAGGGTCAGCTCCCCTGCCCCTCCTCTTCTTACTGCTCTGAGTGCAGACTGTAAGGTTACAGGCTGGCTTCTGCAGCTTCCAGTGGGCGGCAACAAGCAGGAGCAGAAGCCCAGAAACTAAAGTCTCTGAGTCCCTGAAAGCATCGCTGAGCCGAAGAAACCACCGACGCCGGAACTTCCGGCTCTCTGATAAAAAGAAACCCTTAACTGTTAGGTCAGTCAGGTTTTCTCTTATCATCAAACGTGGGGCACCAGAGTACGGCGTGCCCGGTGAGAATGCCTGCGGCCCCGAGCCTGGCAGTGCCGCTGGCAGCAGCCCTCAAGGGCCTCGGCGGGTGAGCCTCCTGTCTCCAGCCGGTGAACCCTGAGCAGTTCTCTTCAAATAAAGAAGCCCTGCTCTTGACCCAGCTCCGAAACCAGACTCTGCCTCGATCACGCTGAACCAACAACACCTCCGTGGAGCAAAGGGCCCTTCCTTCTTGGACACGTGGAGACCCAAGAGCAAAAGCACCAGGACCAGCAAGGGGCCCCGGGTCCCTCGAGAGGAGGGCATGCAGGCCCAGGCAGCCCCCACATCTGGGCACCGGGCGGGCAAGGACCCATCGCCTCACCTGGAAAGAGGCCAGAGAGATTAACTGATTCTCCTAAGATCCTAAGGCAGCCGTGACAGCAGCCGAGATGGAGGCCAGTCCTGTGACCCTGGGGCGTGCTTGGTCCCCGACTCACTGCCTCCTTCACCAGAAGACAGACGGGGCCACAGACCCCCAAGGGAGCCATCGAGATAAACAAATAAAAAGTAGCAAAACCTAATTCAGAGTGGAGTGAGGTGACCAATGAGAGGATAACATGGGGCTATGGCGCTGAATCTGCACTTGAACTGCACTATGCAAAATCAGATTAAAAGGATGAACCATTTCTCATACCAGACACAAATAATAATCAGGAAAAGATTTAGTTTAACTATTTTTTTTTTTTTTAATAGCTGTCCATGCAGAAATTCCTGGGCCAGGGATGGAACCCAAACCAGAGCAGTGACAATGCTGGATCCTTAACCACTGAAAGAATTAATTTATTTTTATTCTTTTTAGGACCACACCTGTGGCATATGGAAGTTCCCAGGCTAGGGGTCGAATCTACAGCCACAGCACAACCAGAGGCACAGCCTATGCCACAGACACACCAGATCTGGGCCACCTCTGTGACCTACACTAGAGCTCATGGCAATGCCAGATCCTTAACCCACTGAGAAGGGCCAGGGATCGAACACACATCCTCAAAGACCTTATGCTGGGTTCTTAACCTGCTGAGCCACAATGGGAACTCCTGAAAGGATTAATTTTAAAAACAATATTCTTACAAGAGCACCAAAAAAGTACCAAAGACGCAGGAATAGTTTTAATAAAGGAAATTACAAGACTTGTTCACAGAAAATGACAAAATACTGGGAGAAACTGAGGGTCTGTGTCTGTGTCTGTGTCTGTGTGGGGATGGACCATGTTCCTGGATCAGGAGCTGTTAATTCACCACTGCGACCTATGGAGTCAATCCAATCCAATCCAATTCCAGCAGAGTTTATTCTTCTGGAAACTGAGGTTATGGAAACACAAGGGCCAGGAACAGCCAAGAGCATCTTGGAGGACGAACAATACCAGCCATCAAGATTTATGCCCTGTGTACACTAAGAAGCACAGAGTATGGGTGAAGAATGGACAAGCAGACCAAAGGAGCCTACAGAGAACCCCAACTCTGACCCCCACACACGAGGAAAACAAAGGTCCCACGGCTTTACAACAGGGAAAGGACGGTGATTTACTTACTTATTTATTTTGTAACAGCTGCACCTGTGGCACGGGGAAGTTCCAGGCCAGGGGTTGAATGGAGCTGCAGCTGCCAGCCTACACCACAGCCACAGTAGCAACAGATCCGAGGTACATTTTGTGACCTACACTACAGATTGTACAACACTGGATCCTTAACCCACTGAGCAAGGTCAGAGGTCAAATCCTCATTCTCATAGACGCTATGTTGGGTCCTTAACCCCCTGAGCCACAATGGGAACTCCAAAGCAACAATATCAAGATAGTATGTGGGCATGTTTGCTTGACCTCAGAAAGGTTCTTACAGAACTCAGAGTGCTAACCGTAAAAGAATGAGAAACTGGACTGCCCTCCAACAAAGAATTCCTCTTCATCAAAAGATACACCAAGAGAATGAAAAGGAAGGCCTCCAAACAAGACAGAGGAGACAATTCCCCCGCCGCCCCCATAATTCCACAGTGTTGTCACAACAGAATGGTGGGGGGAGGGTGCTACTGGCATCTGGTGGGTAGAGGCTAGAGATGCCACAGGGCATGGCCTCCTCATCCAGCCCAAGTGTCAACAGTGCGACAATTAGGAGACTCTGATGTGATGCAACCACAACTCCAGACATCGACGAAACCACCATGGGACACCGTCTGGCTCTGTCCAGTACACGCTGGACGTATGCGCACTCTGTCACCAGCAACGCACCCTTCTGCGTAGATCCAGCAAAGACACACACACAGCACCAAGGACCACAGAGAGGAAGCTTCCTTCCACAGTACTGTGTGGAAGATTCAAAAACGGGAAATGACCCAGAGGTCTCCTCAAAGCAAAATGAAGCACCTGTTGGGTGGTCCTACGGCAATGAGCTCTGTAATTACTTGAGTACATGTCACCTGTGGAATAAAAGCCACACCTAAAATGCACGCATGTGCACATACACACACCCCTACCCATCATTTTGTGTATATAAAATCCAAAAAAAGACAAAAATAAGTCCGAACAGGGGCCACCTACTGGGAGAAGCGGGGTAACGAGTGAGGGGGTTCGTGGAGCCTCTGAGGCAGATGCGTTTCTGGAGGGGAGCAGTGGCTGCCGGGAAATGAAGGGAGCACTGGAGGCATCATTCCACGTCCTGAGCCAGACAGAGGCCACGTGGGTGTGCTCACACTACGAGAAGTCACGGAGACTGACAGCTATCACCCAGGCTTTGACCTGGTGGGCCTCGGGTACCTGACGTTTGATCGAAACCAGCTCCATGTCCAGCTGTCTCAGCACCGTGGTAGCAGCAGTGGCATTGGCGGAAACGGCCTCGACGTCTTCTTGAGAGAGAAACATTCCTTTCGGAGGTTTCCTTTTTGCTCTGTTCTTAGCTTGTGTACTGTGTTTTTCTTTTTTGATCTGAGGAATTGTCTCAGTAGGGGGAACCTGCGTGATACACATATTTGATAAATGAGAAAATAAAAATTAAAATGCCAAATGAACAGTCGTAACAAGGATATTTTCTTAGCATGGCTTCAAACTAAGACACACACCATGCCATATCAAAACTCATTTCTACAAATTCTCATACACAGTTAACAGACAAAAACAGTGGCTACTGAACTCTGACTGAATAAACACTTCAAAGTAGACTCCACTTCCTCCCTGTACAGATACAGCCTCTTACTCTACAAACCTCTGACAATAAGCATGCCCAGCTTCCTGCAGTAAAAGAGGAAAGAAAAATAATCTGTATTCCCTTCTGGTGAGCTTGGTATAGACGCAGGAGTTATTTCATCCTGACAGTCCCCAGCAAGAGAGATGGACATATGGCCACAGAAAGAAAAAGAAAAAAAGACAGACTCAGTGCATATATGTATAACGACGTTTCACTTCTTTGAATCCTTACAGAAGTCTATATAAACATAAACTTCAATATGAAACGATAACATTTTTATACACTTTTTTTTTTTTGGTCTTTTTGCCATTTCTTGGGCCGCTCCCACGGCATATGGAGGTTCCCAGGCTGTAGCCGCCGGCCTACACCACAGCCACAGCAACGCGAGATCTGAGCCTCGTCTGCGACCTACACCACAGCTCTTGGCAACGCCGGATCGTCAACCCACTGAGCAAGGCCAGGGATCAAACCCGCAACCCCATGGTTCCTAGTCGGATTCGTTAACCACTGAGCCGCGACGGGAACTCCTATACACTTCTTTTTGATGACACAACTTGTAGGGCAACTGCATAAGTGCCTTCAAAAACTACATGCTGGAGTTCCCGTCGTGGCGCAGTGGTTAACAAATCCGACTAGGAACCATGAGGTTGTGGGTTCGATCCCTGGCTGCCCTGAGTGGGTTAAGGATCCGGTGTTGCTGTAAGCGATGGTGCAGGTCGCAGACTCGGCTTGGATCCTGCGTTGCTGTGGCTCTGGCGCAGGCTGGCAGCTACAGCTCCTATTCGACCCCTAGCCTGGCAACCTCCATATGCCGCGGGAGCGGCCCTAGAAAAGACAAAAAAAAAAAAAAACAAAAACCAAAAACTAGATGCTGTCACTTAAAAATGCATGATTGGGAGTTCGCATTGTGGCTCAGTGGAAACAAATCCAACTAGTATCCATGAGGATTCGGGTTTGATTCCTGACCTCACTCAATGGTAGACACGTAGGAAACAGAGCTAAAAACAAAAAAGAAAAAATGAAATTGATGTGAGTATCATCACCCGTCATCACCGTTACCATGTTGGGGATCTGGCGTTGCCGTGGCGTAGGTCACAGACTCGGCTCGGATCCCGCAGTGCTGTATCTGTGGTGCAGGCCAGCAGCTACAGTTCTGATTTGACCCCTAGCCCGGGAACTTCCATATGCCACAGGTGTGGCCCTAAAAAGCAAAAAGGAAAAGAAAATAAAAAAGCATGACTGCTTGTAGTTTTTTAAAATGCCTTCTCTAAAATCAAACCCTTTGGAAATGAAATGCGGTAAAATCTCAGCAAGGAAAGGATAGCATCTTATCGGTAATATTTGGCCAGCTGTTCATCAACTTATCCTGTTAGTATATCAACATTTGCTGATAAACCTGAAAATACACTGAGGCTTCTTCCTTCATATTAAAAACTGAGATAAAAAGACCACGAAAACTATGATGGCAGCAACAGCTCTTGAACATGCGGTAATAAACAATATGTAACAATATTCGCAGGCAACAGCCTATGTTGTGTGCTGGCCAGTAAAGGCTGCCCACTGTGTCTGTTTAGCAACATCTTAGTGCATAAAGAAACTAAGATTTAACCATTTTCTTTTTAAATCAGAAACCATGCCATACAAATAAAAATTACAGAAAGTAATAAAAAATCAAGGCGCTCTTTCATTTAAAACGTTCCATTAAAGAACCTAATAAATAACAATGCATCAAAACAAAGCTTACTAAAGACTTCAGATACAACTTGATTTCCCCAACAATGCAATGCAGCTAATCTTTCGAGTGACCTTGCTATTTGGACCGTCACATAAATCACTGCTAAGAGTGCCATCCCGAGTGAATTACCAGTTTCCTATGGGGTGATGTTTATTACCCCAAAAGAAGTCTTAAGAATGTATCTAGAACACTTTGACTCAGTAACTCAACTGCCAGACATTAATTCTAATGGAAAAAATTAAGTGCACAAATACATAGTTATGAGCTCAGCCAAAGGCAGAATGAAAAAGACCAAAAACCCGTATAAGACTAATTAACTCAATTACAAAAGACGTGCGTGCTAGAGCGGCACACAGTTATGCACACAGATACATGTGACATAAAAATACGTTCAAAGTAAATTTCACAGGCTATACAAATTACATAGATTCCTCTTTACATTTTTTACGAGTATAGATTCAGAATTGCGTGTGCGGGCACGTACACCGTGCAGAGGAGGTGGTCTAGAAAGGGTCCCCGACAGTGGTGATGGGCGGTGACACTGCACGTCATTTTCCTTGTTTCCTTTTTGTTTTGCTCTATTTCCTACGTGTCCACAAAAAGGCGTGGGTTAGTGTGTGATTTTAAAGTCTAGGTATGTCTAGGAGCTCTCTGGTGGCCCGGTGGTTAAGGATCTGGCGTTGCTGCTGCTGCTGCTGTGGCCTGGGTTCAATCCCCGGCCCCAGAACTTCTGCATGCTGTGGGCATGGAATCCGTCAATCAAGTTTAGCCTTTTTGTCTTTCCTCATACCCACACCGGGATCCAGGGCTCCAGCCTGAACCGAGGGGCTGACAGGCACTGGTGGGCAGAGAGCCCTCCTCCAGGACTGGCAGGGGCAGCCATCCCATCAGGGACCTGCGGCAGGCAGGGGTGGCTTCCGAATGGAGGTCAGGGTGCTGCATCTCCTCAGAGCCTCAGGGATCCAAGACTGCACCGCCCCCGCCCCCGCAAAAGGCTGAGACCATCCAGACACCCCACTGTTCTCAGGGCAGCCTTTACCAGAGAGTGCAGGCCCTGGCGGCTGCAGGAGAGCAGGGGCTGAGCTGAAGCCTGGTCCTCAGCAGGCCGCTTCCTAACCCACGGAGCGGACGGCTCAGGAGCGGAGGCGTGAGGACTGCTGCCGCTCATCTTTCCTCGTTAATACTGTCTTTTCCTTTAAGGCTTCCTTTACTCATATTTCTTGGCGAACAAAAACTTAAATTCTAAAAGGCAAAGTTAGTAAAGTTTAAAAGCCACATCATAAGAGTTCATGCTGTGGCTCAGTGGAAACGAACCAGACTTGCATCCATGAAGACATAGGTTTGATCCCTGGCCTTGCTCAGTGGGTCAAGGATCCGGCGTTGCCGTGACCTGTGGTGTAGGTCACAGACATGGCTCGGATGTGGCGTTGCTATAGGCTGGCAGCTGCAGCTCTGATTTGACCCCTGGTTTGGGAACTTCCATATGCCCTGGGTGGGGCCCTAAAAAGAAAAGGAAAAAAAAAAAAGCCACATCATGATGCCTCACACATGGCACTTGATATATGAGGCAGAATAAGAAAGAGGAATGTTTTACTTATGAAATCAGTCATAAAATTGATTTGCCGTAACAACATGAGGGGGAAAATACCTCCTTCTTGCTTTCCTTGTTTTGATCAATCTCAGCGTCAACTGGGTTAGTTCCGTTTGGGTCTTCTAGCTCATCCTCACTGGAAGACAAGACAAGTTAGTCGAAGATTATTTGGTATTAACTCTATTTAATACATAAATGGAAGCAATAAATTGATTTCATCACAGATTTAACACAAAGTTAGAGCATGTTTTTGTTTATATCCTTCCTATGTAGTATTTCTTACTAAAAAAAGAAAGACAGAGAGCAAGAGAAGTCCTGTGGGAGACAGGACCTTTATTGAAAAAGACGAAAAATGAGGAAGCGAAGGCTCGCGGAGGTCAGGCGGCCTGCCCCAGGCTGCCCACAGCTGAAACCAGCCGTGGTGGCAGCAGAACAACTCAGGGTTTCAAAAGTCAACGTCTCAGGGACGCACCCCAGCTGATACACCCATGGTGCTCCCCCCTCGCCCCCAGGGGCTATGGAGGTGAGAAGTGCTGGCTGAGGAGAGCGTGTCCGCGTCCAGCGGAGGGGAGAATGAGCCCGGAGGAGGGAGTCCCCCCAGGCCGGCCCCTATGTTTCACAGGCAGGTCCCGACAGAAAGGCAACAACCTCTCAGGTGCTCCTGCTGCAGCTGGCCAGCCGGCCGGGGTGCCCCCCTCCCACGTGCACCCAGAGAGGTGGAGGTGCAGGGAGAGGGCAGCAAAGTAGGATGGAGCTGGGCCCGCCAATGCTCTCTTCATTTCCTACTGAGGGTGACAAAGCCCAAGCTTTTCTGTTTCCAATGTAATTCTGATTTCAGCCTAGTAAAATGCACTTGTGTGTAGTAATAAACTTTGTAAACAGCAAACTGGACCTTAGGGTTGGTGCCGTGGCTTAAGAACTCAACTGCAGGCACAACGGGAGGAGTGTCTTGAAAGCACCGGAACACAGATTCGATCCCTGGCCTGGCATAGTGGATTAAGGGTCTGGCATTGCCACAGCCGCAGCTTAGGTTGCAATCTGTTCCCTGGTTCCAGAACTCCATATGCCAAGGGGTAGCCAAAAAAAAAGAATACAACTGCAGTAGCTCAGGTCACTGCAGAGTCTAGGGTTCAATTCCCAGCCCAGTGTAGCGGGTTAAAAGGATCTGGCATCACCACAGCTGCAGCTACACCTCAGGTCTCAGCTGGGGCTCAGAGTCAATACCTGGCCTAGGAACTTCCATATGTTGTGGGTGCGGCCATAAAAACAACAACAAAACCCTTAGCTTGGGAACCTCCATATGCCACAAGTGCAGCCCTAAAAAGCAAAAAAAAAAAAAAAAGGCAAAAAGAAAAAGTTGCTGTAACTCTAGAAACAAACTCAGGAGTCCCTGCTTGTGGTACAATGGGTTAAGGACTGGTGTTGCCGTGGCTACGGATGAGGTTCAGTCCACGGCCTGGGAATTTCCATATGCCGAGGATACAGCCAAAACCAACCAACCAACCTAACAAACTCAGTAGCATTTGCTACTTTTCTCTGGTTACAACGGGTACTGATCCATAAGTAAACTCACTGGTTACAAATGCTGCAGACCAAAAAACATGCAGGTGTGTCAAGGTCAACAAGTTTATGGAAATCTTACAGTTGGAAAGAGCTTTGAGGATGTCTCAGCATGACTCTCATTTTATACCTGCACCCAGATTTTCATTTATTTTTTGTCTTTTTGGGCCATACCCACGGCATATGGAGGTTCCCAGGCTAGGGGTCTATTTGGAGCTGTAGCCACCAGCCTATACCAGAGCCACAGCAACGCGGGATCCGAGCTGCGTCTGCGACCTACACCACAGCAATGTCATGGCAATGTCGGACCCATAACCCACTGAGTGAGGCCAGGGATCGAACCCACAACCTCATGTTCCCGGTCAGATTTGTATCTGCTGCGCCACAACGGGAACTCCCGTGCCCAGATTTTTAAATTCTCCCAAAGCGGTACTCAATTCATTGCCACGTTGTGTTCCCTTTCATTCGGAACCATAGAGCACTGTCCTGAGATGGGGCCGTGGGGACAACACAGTCTAGCCTCCTTCGTGTTGCTCTGCACTGTTAACCGATAAAATAGCATACATTAGAAAAGACAATTTTAAAAGCCACCTGTATTTCCACTAAAGCCAAACCCATGGATTATGTTAGCGACTGCCTTCCAGACTTACGCTTCCTCACTCTGGAGCTGAGGACAGAGGCCTGGGAAGGCCTGCCCTGAGCCCACGCGCGAGAGTCCGTCAGCAGACCCTCCCGGGGGAGCCTGGAGCTCCCTCTGTGGGAGAGCTCCCTCTGTGGGAGAGCTCTGTGCCGCACGTACGTGTGCGTGAGGGCGAGGACTACAAGCTCTCCTTAAACTGACCTCCTGCTCAGCAAGTCCTAAACCCCCCTCTCACTCACATACACAAGACGGACGCATCTAAGCTGTAGATCTTAACAAACAAAACATGAACACATGCCAACTGATTCTACTCAAACCTACCAAGTAAATTTCAACCTAGGAAATAATGGGAGGTTTCTACTTGAAGGAGATGCTGCAGGCGCAGAAGCAGCGTGGGAAGGCGCCCTCTGATCGGGACTGGGCCGCCTGCAGGGAGAGCGGCACGCCGAGGCTGGGGAACACGCGTGTGCGTTTGGGTTCCACCGGGAAGGTCCCTGCACCTTTCCTCGTGTACCCACTGGCTGAGCCGTTCCCGTGACCTCAAGGTCCCCTCCATGGCGAGACCCCGCCACGTGTGGTACCGACCTTTCCTCCCGCTCTCGTTTCTGCTTGCGAGCGTGGCGATCCATCACGCTGGTTTTAGTCCTCGTCTTCTTCCAGGAGTAGTAAAATTTCACCAGACTTGCTATAGACTTATCAGGAAGCTCAACATAAAAAATGAGTTGGTTTAGATCTAAAACTAATCTTTAAAAATCAAATGCGTTTAGATATATTTAATAAGGACCACTCTGCATATTCAGAAATGTCTTAAGTCACAGCCATTTTTCTCTGAATTCATAACAAAGCTTTCATCAATACATTTTAAAATGACTAAAGTTTGAACTGAACTCAGCTCATGAAAGACTGCAAAGTCAGTGTAAGATGAGTCAGTTTTCACACAACTAAAGTTTCTAACGTAACTTCCAGGTAATTTAAAAAAATTCATTTTAGCACTAATGTAACTTCGAGAAGCTTTCAGGGTAGAAGATAAGAGATGAGCAAACTCCCCAGGGAGACAGGGGCCCTGACACTCGCCCTCTTCGAGTGCCACCATGACCCCTGCCCGAGAGACACTCCGAGGAGCCCCAACGGGGGGACGGGGGTGGGGGTGGGAAGGGCTGCGCTCCAGCTGGGAGCTGGGAGGCGCTGGAAGAGCTTCACTCCCACCCCCAGCTCTCTGGTGAGCTGCTTTTCCTAAAGGGAGCTCTACTACAAACGGGTGGATGACAGTCCCTCCTCCCAGGCACTCGGGGCTGGGCTGGGCTGGGGACGACACGCAGGGTGCGCCTACTCACCATTTGCTGGATCCGATGGAATGTCTTCCCGTGAAAACTGAAGGCCTGCTCAAACAAGACTTTATCTTCCACAGTCCACTCATCTGGGAAGGGGGTGAAGTTGGGCAAATCAGCCAATGATTTTTCAATATTATGCTTATGCCAAAAGAGCATCCCAAGAGCCTAGAAAAACAGTATCAAGGAAATTTTTAGACCCACAACGGGAGGAACACTGACGTGGAAATGAGGCTGGCGAGAGGGGCAGGTGTACCTCTTCCCACCCACCAACGAACTCAGAGACGCCGCTAAGTGGCAGGCGCTGACAGGTGCCCTTTGCACACTCGCTAATCTCACTTTTCCAACTGGGACGCGGAGGTCCTGAGACACTGAGCAACGGGCCCCTGGTCGTAGCGAGGGAACTGCAGGAACAGCACAGCTCTGCGTCTGCGCTGGTCAAGGTCCCTTGAAAGCCGCTGCGAATGACGGAGGAAGTGCTCCACAAAGCATGCAACCATTTGCTGGTCTTTCTCCCTCCCCCCAAAAAATGTAAATGAATTTTTTTCAGCTCAGAAAAGCAAAAAAAGAAAAACCAATGGATGAAAAACAAATTAGAAATAAGAGAATTTAGGAATACTTTCCTGAGAAAACTTCCTGTATTTCAATTTTAAAGTGGAAATGCTCACGTTTGAAGACCAAAATCCTTAAAAATTCACACGAGTGCATTTAGCAATCACCCAATAATATTTATACTTTCTAAACAGAATAGAAAACTGATGATTTTCTGAGCAGCTTTGTGAAGTTTATGAGCAGGGTTTGGAGACAGAGGAGTACACATTCCTTGCTTTGAAAGGTTCGGGAACTTCCTTACCGTAGTTCCTAAGAGCTCTACAGCAGAACACCCAGAAGTAAGGGGGCCGGGTCTACATAACCTACTTGGGCACTGGGGTCAATGGGAAGTTTTGGTCACAGGCTGTCGAATCTACAGCAATGAAAGGGCGAGCACTAACCACTTAACGTGATTACTTTAAAAGTTATATTGACAAATAAGGCTGAATAAGACATCATGCTTTTGGAGAAACATCTTGTGGATGTCTCATTAGTTGCCTCCAAACAATTTTTAAAAGGAAACCTTAGTCAAAATTTACAGCTTCAAAGTGATTCAAAACAATTAGTATTGTGAGTTCCCTTTGTGGCTCAGTGGTAATGAACCTGCCTAGTAACCATGAGGATTTGGGGCATCCTTGGCCTTGCTCAGTGGGTTAAGGATCCAGCGTTGCTGTGAGCTGTGGGGATCCTGTGTTGCTGTGGCTGTGCCGTAGGCTGGCAGCTGCAGCTCTGATTCAACCCCTAGCCTGGGAACTTCCATACGCTGCACATGCGGCCCTTAAAAAAAAAAAAAATTAATATTAAAACACTGTAGATCTGAGTGTGACAACAAGAGTCAGGAAATCCCACCGCACAACCACAAGGATGACAAGGCACATATTTAAGTAAGAAAGCACTGTGCTCAGCACCTAAGCGCCACTGCCTTCCTGAACAGTGCAGACCTGCAGGAAAACCCAGGCGCCTTTCACATCAAAGGGTCCTCCGCCTTTCCCCTCAGTAAGAAGGAGAGCAGGGGCTTTGTATGACACTGCTCGTAACCACCAAAACATCGCTAATGAGGACAAGATGCTCCCCCACACTCAGAACAAAAAAGTGAACCATGCCGTTACCTGTTCCATGTTGTACCCATGCTTCTCCTTAGCGATGGCAATGTACTCATCCACTGCAAGACAAGACAAGAGGCCAGTAAGCAAACCGAGGGCAGTGCAGTCGATGGGCACCAAGCCTGCCACGGGGTATATAGTCCAGGCCTGCCACGTGCAAGAGTAAAGCTGAAGAACAGACAGGACCAAGCAGAACTACGTCCCATGATCCCATTACAGAGCTTACATATATAAATCCCACAGAGAAATGGATGCAAATACACTCAGATATTAACAGTACTTATTTCTGGATGGTGAGACGATTTTTTTTTTTTTTAGGTCCGCACCTTGTGGCGTATGGAAGTTCCCAGGCTAGGGGTCAAATCGGAGCTGCAGCTGCCGGCCTACACCACAGCCACAGCAACACGGCATCCAAGCCATGTCTGCGACCTACACCACAGCTCATGGCAACACCAGATCCTTAACCCACTGAGCGAGGTCAGGGGTTGAACCTGCATCCTCATGGTTACTAGTCAGATTTGCTTCCACTGTGCCACAATGGGAACTCCGAGACGATTTTTTTTAACTTCGTTCTACTCAAATTTTCTGTAGTAAACAAGTATTACTTTGGTACTTTGAAAAGTAATTATTTAGGGAGTTCCCATTGTGGCTCAGCACGAATGAACCCAACTAGTATCCACGAGGATGCAGGTTCGATCGCTGGCCTCGATCAGTGGGTTAAGGACCTGGTGTTACCATGAGCTGTGGTGTAGGTTAACAGATGTGGCTTGGATCCCACATTGCTGTGGTTGTGGCTGTGGCTCCGATTCGACCCCAACCTGGGAACTTCCATATGCTGTGGGTGCAGTTCTTAAAAAATAATAATTATTATTTAGAAATAAAAAGGAATGTTAAATGGGGAACTGCTTTTAGTCTTAGTTGAGGCTGGAGAACAAGCAATCTACTTTTATGTTAAAAAAAAAATGTAAGAGATAAACTACATGAACCAATGGCTAGTATCTGCTTTCAAACTCCCATCCAAGATGGCAAGTGTCAGCTTTCAAGCCCTAAGGAAACACCAAGGAAAACTGATGGACTCAAACTCCAGAAGTTGCCACGCCCAGCAACAGACCTACTTCCTCTCTACACAGCCTACTCTTTCAGAAAAATAAGACTAATAATATCACTTCCTTATGTCCATGTATGACTCTTCTTTATAAATCACAAAAATAAGTAAGTTCAGAAAGGAAAAAAGTGAGTAGCACAGAAATGTATGAAACACTAAATCCTAGTAGCCCCCGCTGCCTTTTCTCCCAAATCTTACTTTCCAGGCACAAACCAAGCGTAGAATTGAGAAAAGAGGCTCAGAGTGTTAACACAGCGAGCAGAAGAAAGGTGATATAAGTCAGAGCTTTAAGTTTCAGTAAACTATTCAGTTATTTCACAGTCACCCTTCCTAATTGTGGTACAACTGACAACCAATTTAAGAAAAATAAATCAATTCTGAAAAAGAAATCAAACTCTTATTAGGGTGTATATTCTACCACTAGAAGCAGTTTTTTTTCCACTGACAAAAGGGTCAATTTAGTTCAACAGTGACTACATATAATGCATGTCAATATTAAGGCAGTGATTTTCTTTTTTTACAGCTAAAGAGCTGGTTACTCCACTCAGAACACAGTAAAATTCCAATTTACCTGAGAATCAGTGCATGATAAACTAAAGGCCCTTGTTTGTCACAAAAGTTGAAACTGGTGATCTTTCCTCTCTCTTTTGGCCACCCTGCAGCATCTGGAGCTCCCGGGCCACGGATCAGATCCGAGCCAAAGTCCTGACCTACGCCACAGCTGAGGCATCGGATCCTTAACCCACTGTGCTGGGCCTGGGATAGAACCTGTGTCCCAACACTCACAAGATGCCATCGATCCCACTGCACCACAGCGGGAACTCTGAAACTGGTCATTTTTTTAAATGGGGGAGGAAATATTCCAAAGTGTGTCCCTTGCTTATTATTACTTTCCAATAAAGGAGATTATGCCAAATAAGAGAAAAGTCCTCTAAGGTTCTTTATTTAAAAAAAAAAAAAAAAGGCAACAAAAGGTAAGGCTGCACCGGAAGGTGGCTGTGCAAACCTGGCTGGACAGAGCTGTTCTGGGAGGTGCTGGTGAGGCTCGCACTGCAGAGATGAGCAGTTGGGCCCTGGGGATGGACTGCGGGTCAGAGGATGAAAGCCAGGTAATGAGATGTGCTCAGACCAAGAACACATTAAGATCAAGAGAGAACAATGTACAGTGACTGAGGGTCAACCCTGAGGTCTGCTTTAAGGGTTCCTTCTTTTAATAAATATTTGGTGAACAAACAATATAGGAACCTCGAACTTCCGCTATGTATCCGCAGCTCTGTGAGCATCCAGGCTTCCAGGCGCTATTATTTACCTTGGCTGCGTAAGGACCGCGCGATGTGTGCAGGTACCAGTCAGTCACGTGATCTTTAAGCACACCCACACAGAGGCTGGGTGGGCGATGAGGGAGGCCCACTCAGGCTCCCTCGGGCCTTCCTGCCCACGGTTCCCAGGGCAGACACTCGTCTACTCCCCAGGCAGAACCTGCTACATCAGTTCCAGGGTCCCTAGTGTCTCTAACCAGATTTACCTAAAAAAATTACAAGGGAGGGAGTTCCCGTTGTGGTGCAGTGGTTAACGAATCTGACTAGGAACAATGAGGTTGCGGGTTCGGTCCCTGCCCTTGCTCAGTGGGTTAACGATCCCGCGTTGCCGTGGTGTAGGTTGCAGACTCGGCTCAGATCCCGTGTTGCTGTGGCTCTGGTGTAGGCCAGTGGCTACGGCTCCAATTCGACTCCTAGCCTGGGAACCTCCATATGCCGCAGGAGTGGCCCAAAGAAATAGCAAAAAGACAAAAAAAAAAAAAAAAAAAATTACAAGGGAAACAAAAGCATTCTTTGAAAGCTTTTTATATTTTCATCTGTTCTTTTGTTATTTAACATAAAAATTAGTTATGTTCCTAGTGGTAGGAACAGTAAACCAGATTAAAACTGGATTCCAACTGCTGCAGCTAAGGGTGGATAGAGCATCTGCCGTAAACAACCAGGCATTCTTACTAAGGGGGCTTTTCAAATCATATGCCTTCTTGATTTTCTTGGAGACCACCCTGAGGAGAAAGCAAAATAACAGCAAAGTGGAAAGAACTCCAGCAGAGCTATTTAAATGAAGTTACCTGGTGTAGCAGCCATGCACCTTGAACGTGCAATGAAATAAGTTAAAATATGGGGAGTCTTGCAGCTTGCAAAAGAATTACCATCTGATACCCACTAGCAAAAACAGAGTTTTGCATTATTTTCCTTTGTTGATTTTTATGGCCACGCACATGGTACATGGAAGTTCCCAGGCTAGGGGGTGAATCAGAGCTGCAGCTGCAAGCCTAGGCCACAGCCACAGCCACACTGGATCCGAGCCCGCACCACAGCTCAGGGCAACGCCGGATCCTTAACCCACTGATCGAGGCCAGGGACCGAACCCACATCCTCACTGACAGTATGTCAGGTTCTTAACCCACTGAGCCACAATGGGAATTCCGATCTTTCACTCTTTTTGTTGCCCCCAATGTCCAACAAAGGTTAAACAGATAAACGTTTGCTCAGTGAATGCTGGAGGAGCTGTGATATGTACAATGTCAACATTTTAGGTTCTTTTTCTAGCAAGTTGAAAGGCAGCACATATCAAAAAGTCTACCAATAACACATGCTGGAGAGGATGTGGAGAAAAGGGAATCCTCCTACACTGCTGGTGGGAACGTAAACTGGCGCAGCCACTTCGCAGATCAGTATGGAGTTTCCTTAAAGACACTAAAATAGAGCTACAAAATGATTCAGCAATCCCATTCCTTGGTGTGTCATCTGGAGAAGATGAAAACTCTAATTTGAAAAGATACACACACCCCAAGGTTCACAGAGGCACTATTTACAACACCCAAGATGTGGACACAACCTACGTGCCTATCAAGAGACGAATGGATAAAGAAGATGTGCTGTGTGATCATACTCAGCCATGACAAAGAGTGAAACAATGCCATCTGCAGCAACACAGATGGACTAGAGATCATGGTACCATGAGAAACAAGGCAGAGTAAGACCAATGTTATACGGTATCACTTATACGCGCGATCTAAAAAATAATACAAATCGATCTATACGCAAAACAGAAACAGACTCACAGACCCAGAAAAAAGCATGGTTATCAGAGGGGGTGGGGGAGGAAGAAATTCGGGTATGAACAGATTAACAGATGCAAACTACGGGACATGAACTACCAGTGGTGCCTGACACAGGGCAAGCACCGTACTACGGCTGTGCTGCCTCTGGCAGCTCCCAGGAAGGAGCTGGGTGACCCTGACGGAGAACCCCACTGTGCCAGGAACTCTCTCCCTGCTCCACGCTCAGTGTCTTGGGCATTCGGAACAGAGCCATCGGACAAATGTCGCTGCGGACAGGCCTTGTCTCGCCACCTTCCTAGTCTGTAGAGCCCAGCCCTCGCTCCCTTCCCCAGAGGGACAGCTGCCCACCACGGGTTCTGGACTCCCAGTGCCCTCCCCGCCTGCCTGCCTCCTTCACACAGGCTGCCAGGACCTGCTGGTAGGTCAGGAAGAAAATGGAAGTCTAGGTTTTTCAAAACCTCCCACATGGTCTCCTTAAGCAAAAGTGAGCTTTCAACCCAAGAAAGCAAAATCCACTCCCAACTGCTCTTATGAAAAACAAAGGATGACCAGATGCTTGAGGTGGTGGACAGAAGATCAAACAGGAAGGGAAGCAAAAAACAAGCTGACCCAGACAAAGAAAGCCAGGTCAGGAGTTCCCATCATGGCTCAGTGGTTAATGAATCCGACTAGGAACCATGAGGTTGCGGGTTTGATCCCTGGCCTTGCTCAGTGGGTTGGGGATCCAGCGTTGCCGTGAGCTGTGGTGTAGGTTGCAGACGCAGCTCGGATCCCGCGTTGCTGAGGCTCTGGCGTAGGCTGGTGGCTACAGCTCCGAGTGGACCCCTAGCCTGGGAACCTCCATATGCCACGGGAGCGGCCCTAGAAATGGCAAAAAGACAAAAAAAAAAAAAAAAAAGCAAGCCAGGTCAGTGGGGACATTTCCAACGTTTTCTTCTATCTGGCAACAATGACCAGCAGATTAAAGGTTAACCAGAGACCATCCCAACCTGGGGCGAGAAGCTACCGCGGCAGTCATTCAGTGTGCTGTGCTCGGGACAGGGAGCAGAGTCCACATGGCTCAAGGAAATGCCAGAACACTCCTTGCCGGGCCTGGGCATCTGTACCACCAGCCTTCCTCAGGGCACACGGACAGTCCAGGGCATCATCTGCGAGGCAGAAGCAGGGTTGCCTCGGGCAGCTTGGCTAACATTCTAATCTGCCCTCAGAAGCAGAAGAATCAGACACGGGGTTCAGTGTACTCTGCTCTAAGAGCAATTCTATCGTTGCATGATATGCAGTATTTTAGAAAATTCAAAAACTCGTCTCGAGTTATGACAGATAAAGAAAAATGCATCACTCCGAGCCTTTAAGAAGCACATGGACTATTCACGGCTTTTTTTGATAAGAACTTACCATTATGGAAAGTTCAGGTAAATGAGTTATGTTTTTCTGCCCTTACTATGTACAGAGCACTGCAAGTCAACACACAAAAGAAAGAGGATTTTTTGCAGTAGCTTGAAACAACACCCAGGTGACAGAAGAGAACATAAATACATAAAATAACACTGGGGGTGGAGGACAGTGTTGGGATGCACAACAGTCAGTAAATAATGATGACACTAATGATGAGAAATCAAGAAATGTTTCCTAAAGATTCAACAGGTACACTAATAACTAACTGTAGCTAACATCTGAGAATCTCCAAGTCAGACAGTGAGACACCAACATCATATGCTGCTTTCACTTACAGGTGGAATCTACAAAAAGGACACAATGAACTTCTTTGCAGAACAGATACTGACTCACGAACTTTAAAAAACTTATGCGACCTAATCAAACTGACAAGCTTTTGCACAGCAAAGGAAACCATAAAAAAACCAAAAGACAACTTATGGAATGGGGGAAAATAATTTCAAACGATGCAACTGACAATTGCTTAATCTCTAAAATATACAAACAACTTATATAACTCAACAGCAAAAGCCCTGAACAGACATTTCTCTAAAGAAGATATACGGATGGCCAATAAACACATGAGAAAATGCTCAACGTCACTCATGATTAGAGACATGCAAATCAAAACTACTGTGAGATACCACCTCACACAGGTCAGAATGGCCACCATTAGTAAGTCCACAAATAACACGTGCTGCAGAGGATGTGGAGAAAACGGAACCCCCTGCACTGCCGGAGCAAGTGGAAACTGGCACAACCACTATGGAAAGCAGTGTGGAGGTACCCCAGAAAACTATACGTAGAACTACCATATGACCCAGCAATCCCACTCTTGGGCATACACCCGGACAAAACTTTCCTTGAGAAAGACACATGCACCCGCATGTGCACTGCAGCACTATTCACAATAGCCAAGACATGGAAACAACCTAAATGCCTATCGAAAGACGACTGGATTAAGAAGATGTGGTATATATACACAATGGAATACTACTCAGCTATAAAAAAGAACAAAATAATGCCATTTGCAGCAGCACGGATGGAACTAGAGACTCTAGTGAGGTAAGTCAGAAAGAGAAAGACAAATACCATATAATTTTACTTATATCTGGAATCTAATATAGGGCACAAGTGAACCTTTCCACAGAAAAGAAAACCATGGACTTGGAGAAAAGACTTGTGGTCGCCGAGAGGGAGGGGGAAGGAGTGGGATGGACTGGCAATCTGGGGTTAATAAATGCAGACTATTGCCTTTGGAATGGATAAGCAAAGAGAGCCTGCTGTACAGCACTGGGCACTATATATCTGGTCACTCGTGATGGAACATGATAATGTGAGAAAAAAGAATGTATACATGTATGTGTGACTAGGTCACTTTGCTGTGCAGCAGAAAACTAACACAACACTGCAAGTCAGCTATAATGGAAAAAATAAAAGTCATTATGAAAAAAAAAAAAAAAAAAAAAGCTGGGAGTTCCCATCGTGGCTCAGTGGTTAACGAATCTGACTAGGAACCATGAGGTTGCGGGTTCGGTCCCTGCCCTTGCTCAGTGGGTTAACGATCTGGTGTTGCTGTGAGCTGTGGTGTAGGTCGAAGACGTGGCTCGGATCCCACGCTGCTGTGGCGTAGGCCAGTGGCTACAGCTCCAATTCGACCCCTAGCCTGAGAACCTCCATATGCCACGGGAGCGGCCCAAGAAATGGCAAAAAAGACACACACACACACACACACACACAAAACAAACAAACAAAACTTATGGTTTCCAAAGGAGACAACTGGGGAGGGGGGGCTTGGAGTTTGGGATGGAAATGCTATAAAACTGGGTTGTGATCATAAATGCACAACCATAAATGTAATCAAACTCACTGAGTAATTTTAAAAACTGTTGAGCATTTCCATTGTGCAGGCTGCCATTCAAACTCTTCACCAGGATTATCTTTCTGATCTGCTCCAGTAAGTCGAGGATCCCCCCATTCACAAATAAGGAACCGAAGCCCAGAGAAGCGAGCTCGTCTGGCCAGGGTCACAGAGCTGGCAAGTAGCAGAAAGAGCACGTTCACCCACTCGGTTCCCCGGGCCCAGGACCGCCCATGATGTTGAGGCTCCAGGCACCATCCTATCTTCAGAGTAAGGGGGACAGGAGGAGACAGCACTTGAGACAGCAACAGTCTCTCCAAGGTCCGAGGGGCTGAGCCAGGCCATCAGCACTGGTCACTCAGTGGGAGGGAGGGAAGCCAAGAGCTGAGGCAGACGAAGGACGTCGGCGAGAGTGAGGCCAACAGGCAAACGGGTGCCCTGGGCCAGGCCTCGCCTGGGCCTCTGCTCATGTTTAATCCAAGGATCTAACTGCCCCAGGGCCGTTGGTAAGAGTCTCAGGCTCAAGTCAGGAAGGGGAAGAATGCAGATGAAAATCGCCACGGTGACGTCACCTCACTGCTGGCTGGCAAAGGGGCTCAGAACACCCGAAGTCTATGCAGGGCAACAGGCTGACACCATTAGGTGGGTTGGCAAAGCTATAGCCTTAAAACGGCTTCAAGAACTTGTGTCATCATAGCCGTCACAGGGCCTCAGGTACTGCAAAGGAGAGAGGGCACTGAGTTCCCTCTCAGGACTGAGCGTGCCACGTTTCTCAACAACACGGTGACGGGGAGCTCCCACTGCGGCTCAGCGGGTTACAAACCCAACTAGGATCCAGTGCTGCCATGAGCTTCGGAGTAGGTTGCAGATGCTGCTTGTACTCTGGTGTGGCTGTGGCTGTGGCTGGCAGCTGGAGCTCTCATTTGATCCCTAGCTGGGAATTTCTAAATGCCGCAGGTGTGGCCCTTAAAAAAAAAGAATATGCAACAAATATCATGGCATCTCCTTTTACTATTATTATTTTTCCAACAATATACATGTATTCCTCATGGTTCTGGAAACCGAGAAATCCAAATTCAAGGTGCTGCCAATCTGGTTCCCGAGAGAGCTCTTTTCTGGCGTCAAGGTGGCACCTTCTCACTGTGTCCTCGTGTGGTGGAGAAAACGCTCTGCTGCCTCTTCCTCTTTTTTTTTTTTTAACTCAATGAATTTTATTACATTTATAGTTGTACAAAGATCGTCACAACCCAGTTTCATAGCATTTCCATCCCAAACCCCCATCCTTTTATTATTAAAATAAATTATTGCCATGACTCACTAAGAATCGAAATGAGCTTAAATCATTTCGGTAAAGCGACAGTGCCACCTGGTGGGCACAAACGCGACTACGGTTAACATTTCAATGATCTCGAAAGTATGGGGGGGGCTTAAGAAACATGAGCACAGAGATTCCGCCAGAGCATAATGTAATGAGCCAGTCCTCCCTAGTATAAAGCACACTTTCTTTGTGACGCCACTATCTCTTAATGTAGTTTGTTAAAATCCCACTTTATAGAAAAGGCTTCTCCCACCTTCTGGCACCTCAGTAAGTACTACCAAACCCAGCCCAAGCTCAAGACAATCTGATCGTGGCTTCTGGCATCTCTTCCTACCTAAGCTGCTCCTCTACGCCTGCTCCACCCAGAATCAACGTCCATGACCTTGGGTAAGTTAACCCTGCCTCTCTCTGCCTCAGCTTCCTTTTCAGTCTAAGACACTTAAAAGTGTCTTCCAGGGCTAACATTTCAAGAATAATTTTTACAACGTTTAAACGTTGGAGTTCCCGTCGTGGCGCAGTGGTTAACGAATCCGACTAGGAACCATGAGGTTGCGGGTTCAGTCCCTGCCCTTGTTCAGTGGGTTAAGGATCTGGCATTGCCGTGAGCTGTGGTGTAGGTCGAAGACATGGCTTCTTGGATCCCGCGTTGCTGTGGCTCTGGTGTAGGCTGGTGGCTACAGCTCCCATTCGACCCCCAGCCTGGGAAACTCCATATGCCATGGGAGCGGCCCAAGAAATGGCAAAAAGATAAAAAAAAAAACAAAAACATTTAAACGTTAGATTTAAACATTTTGTGTGTGCTATATTAAATTTCTTTCCAATAAGAAAAGAGCATTCTGCTTCCTTTATTTAGTATTCATACATTTGTGTAGTCTCCAGAAAAGCATGTGTAGAATCTTCACATGTAAAAATTGATCATCACTAAGATGACATTTACTTATTTTTGCTTTTTTAAGGCCACACCCGCAGCATACGAAGTTCCCAGGGGTCGAATCAGAGCTGCAGCTGCCGGCCTACACCACAGCCACAGCAACGCCAGATGGGAGCCACGTCTGTGACCTCCACCACAGCTCACAGAAATGCTGGATCCTTAACCCACTGAACGAGGCCAGGAACTGAACCTGTGTCCTCACGGATACCAGTCAGGTTCGTTACTGCTAAGCCACAATGGAATCTCCTTGAATGATACTCGGTTGTGACTAATCAAAACCACCACCACCTTTTTTCTTAAAAAATGCCCAGGTCTAGGGTGAAGAGGAAGACCCACGGGTGACACATGCCTCCTCCTGCGTTTCTCACGAGCCGGCCCCTGTGATGACCAGACCTCCAGCAGGCAAGGGTGCACTCAGGTTAACGTTCTGCTCCATGAATCTGAGCTGCAGCAAGAAACACGCTCAAGACAAGGTCTGCACCTCCTTCAACAAAAGCAACACTCCTTGACATTAAAAGAGCAAGAAAAAAATGACTAACACTTGATTCCTATAACCTCCTGGCCAATTATAGTAGAAAGAGCCCTGGACCATGAGTCCAAGTCTGTAGTTTCTATCAGGAACTTGCACGCTAAACCCATGTCACCACTTATAAAATAAGAAACATTTTATAAATACTCTGTACAAACACACACAAACACCAAATGGAGTATTACCCAACCGTAAAAAAGACTGAAATAATGCCATTTGCCATTTCTAGGTCCAACATGGATGGACCTAGGAATTATCATACTAACTGAAGGAAGGCGGACAGAGAAGGACAAACATCATGAGATCACTAATATGCGGAATCCGATAAAAAATGATGCAAAAGAACTTACAACACAAAAACAGACTCAAAGATTTTGAAACCAAATGTATGGCTGCCAAAGGGAAACACGGGGAGGGACGGATAGATGAGGGGTTGGGACTGACACATACACACTCCGACCTAAACCAGATGGGTCACAAGGAGCTACTGCACGGCACAGGGTAATCTGTTCAATACTTGTAATAACCTACATGGGAAAAGAATCAGGAAAAGAATGGCTATATGCCTAACTAATTTTACTTTGCTGTGCACCTGAAACTAACACAACTTTGTAAGTTAACTATATCCAATAAAATTTATTTTAAAATACACATATATAAATACACAGACAGGAGTCCCCATCGTGGCTCAGTGGTTAAAGAACCCAACTAGCATCCATGAGGATGGAGGTTCGATCCCTGGCCTTGCTCAGTGGGTTAAGGATCTGGCGTTGCTGTGGCTGTGGCGTAGGCCGCAGACTACAGCTTTGATTGGACCCCTAGCCTGGGAACCTCCATATCGGGTGTGGCCCTTAAAAAGACCAAAAAAAACCCCCCCAAAGACCCCCAAAACACAGACATATATAAACACATATAAAAAATACATATATAAAAGCTTTGTATACTTTGGTATAAAAATATAAAGAGTCAAACTACAGAAATGAAAAGTATTATTAAAATTCATTCCTTTGTAAACATTTGTGAGCGTCAACCAGAAGGAAGAGGAGCAGCAGTTCACAATCACAGAATTAGCTTAGCGAATCCCTGAACTCCATCAGAGCTGTGCTCCAATTCAGTAGTTCCCAATCCTGAGTGAAAGGAACCTCCTGATAAATACTGACTTCACAAGACTCACTCTTGGGCTCTACCCTGTTGTGCAAATGTACGCATACACACACGTGCATGTTCATGTTTATGTATGTGCATAGTGCGTGCATGATGTTACGTACACATTAATGCATGTGTGTAGTTCTTACAAAGTATGACAAGCACAGAGAAAAGCGCATATATGAGGGTACATCTTCGTGAATTTTCAGAAAACAAATACACTCAGATCAAGGGAAAAAATGCAATGCACTTTTGATGTTTTGGGTTTGTTTTTATCGTGCACTCCAGGTGAGTATGCTGGACCCGTTTTGAGAATCAGTGGACTAGAGGGTTCTGTTCGTGTGTGAAGAGTATCCACCCATTTCCAGGCGGTACAAGCCACCTCAACAAGCCCACAAGTTAAGGTGTGGCATTAGAAAGATTACGACACTGTCAGAACCATGAAGCAGAAGAAAACTGCTTTTCTGTCACTGCTATAGAAAATGGGGTTTGTCAAAGTGTGAGCGGTGAATTTCAACCAAGCAAACAAATTTCCTCTCCGGGAGGAGGCTCTGTTTTGAATGAACCAATTCCCAGCCGGCCTCCTGCCGAGGAGGGGCGGCAGGGCAGGAAGGAGGTGGCCAGCAGCAAGGATGCAAGAGCCTGCAAATCCCAGTGACCCCGTACAGCTGGTACACAAATGTCATTTCACGCGACACTGGTGCTTTACCCTGCCTCTTCCAACCTGCGTACACAAGGGCCCTCCTTCAGCACGAACCACTGTCCACAGAGACACAGGAAAGAGGTCCTGAGAGAGACTCAGAGAACCAATCCAAGCAGGGGGAGGCCGGTCACAGGGAGCTGACACAAGGCTCTGCCCACCACAAGCTTCAGGTAAGTCACTTCTCTGAAGGCCTGGCTTCTCGAGCTCTGAAAGGGAGCACCAAAGGACTCACTGGGAGAACACGGGGGAGGGCTTGGTTGGGAGGAGGCTGGTTTTCCCATTGCTGATGCTCGAATCGTGTTGGGGGAGAGGGAGTTTCTTTAGCTAGTAAAGAAATTTGAACTTTCAAAACAGGTCGCCAGGAGTTCCTGTCATGGCGCAGTGGTTAACAAATCCGACTAGGAACCATGAGGTTGCGGGTTCGATCCCTGGCCTTGCTCAGTGGGTTAAGGATCTGGCACTGTGAGCTGTGGTGTAGGTTGCAGACGCGGCTTGGATCCCGCACTACTGTGGCTCTGGTGTAGGCCTCTGGCTACAGTTTAGACCCCAGTTTAGAACTCCATATGCCGCAAGAGTGGCCCTAGAAAAGGCAAAAAGACAAAAACAAACAAAGAAAACCAGGCAAAACAAACAAACAAACCAAAAAAAAACAGGTCACCAAAGAGTGATATTTTATAGGAAACTAGTAAGTTTTACATTTAATTATTCTCCACTGATTCAATGAAGTTTTTAGGCCTACTGTGTGCCATACTGCTTATATAGCTGTGATTTAAAAGAGGGTCAAGGACTTCCTTGATTTACCAGGTTAAGGATCTGGGTGTTGTCGCTGCAGCAGCTCGGGTCACTGCTGTGGCATGGGTTTGATCCCTGGCACCAGAACGTCCACATGTCGTGGGCGTGGCCAAAAATAAAAAGTAAAAATAAACAAAAAAGAGGATCCGCCTTCAAAGAACTCACACTCTGGCCAGAGAGAGATAATTACACAAGTAATTACTTCCAACGCTCATATGTGCTGGAGAAAAAGAACTATGAATGCACTTAACTGGGAAACCTGACCTGCAGAATCAGGGATGGCATTCTTTTCTACTAGAAAAGGACATTATAAGTCCTGCTTGTGTCTATGTTGTTTACAGTAAGGAAAACCTGAGAAACAAGTATGTCCATGAACGGGGACGTGGCTGAATAAATTAAGCTATATGGGAAAACATTATTCGGGTCCAAAACTCAGTTGAGTGGGGTTTTTTTTTTTTGTCTTTTTGCCTTGTCTAGGGCTGCCAGGGCTGCTCCCGAGGCATATGGAGGTTCCCAGGCTAGGGGTCGAATCGGAGCTATAGAAGCCGGCCTACACCAGAGCCACAGCAATGCGGGATCCGAGCCGCAGTCTGCAACCCACACCCCAGCTCACAGCAACGCCGGATCCTTAACCCACTGAGCAAGGCCAGGGGTCGAACCCGCAACCTCATGGTTCCTAGTTGGACTCGTTAACCACTGAGCCATGACGGAAACTCCTCAGTTTAGTTTTTAATCACAGGAAAATTAAACTGAAAAACTCTATATATCAAGAGAATACACAGGCAGACAGAAAAAACATGAAATCGGAGTTCCCGTCGTGGCGCAATGGTTCATGAATCTGACTAGGAACCGTGAGGTTGCCGGTTGGATCCCTGGTCTTGCTCAGTGGGTTAAGGATCAGACATTGCCGTGAGCTGCGGTTGTAGGTCGCAGACGTGGCTCAGATCCCGCGTTGCTGTGGCCCTGGTGTTGGCCGGTGGCTACAGCTCCGATTCGACTCCTAGCCTGGGAATCTCCATATGCCTCGGGAGCAGCCCTAGCAGCCCTAGAAAAGGCAAAAAGACAAAAAAAAAAAAAAAAAAGGAAAAGAAAAAATATGAAAGCAAAATTTTAATAGTGGTTATATCCCACGTGACATGGAATTATAGGCTAGTTTCAACAATAAAAAAAGCTTGTATGTATATATGTAATTACTTTTCTGAACCATTTGAGACTGTCGCACATTATGGCCCTGAACTCTGAAATACTCAGCATATATTTTCTAGGAGTGGGTATGCTATCTTCCATAATGACAGAACAGTAAATTTACCATTGGTCTCCATTTCCTTGGAGCAAGTTCCAGCACTCCTGACAGGGCTGTGTGGACTTCCGGCATCTCCCTCAGCCTCCCTTTCGCGGCAGCGGCCTAGCAAGGGCATGATCTTCCTCACCTGCAACTGCATCAGCTCCTGCTGCCTGTGACTCCCGCTCCTCTCCAAACCACAGGCTGTCAACAGCTTTCGAGCAGGGATCATACTGCTCCTGGCTAAAAATTCCTCGAAAATCCTCATCCCTGTAAGAAACGGGCCTGCCCTTCCGGTTTCACTGCTTCTCACCTGCCCAAGGACACCGTGTGCCCTGGCCAGCCAGGCCCGGCACGCACACCTGTGCACATGTCAGTGCTACCCTCTCTTCTTCCCAGACTGCACATGTGCCCTCGTCCAGCCAGGGAACTGACTCCTTCCTCAACATCCTACTCAGATGTCATCTTTCTCCAATGCTGTTTCTCCCCAGGAAAAGACGGTGCTTTCTGCTGGGTGCCAAGGGGCGCATCAGAACACTAAGAGTCCATGGGAGGAGATGCTTGATGCTGAAATAATTCACTGTCCTCTCCTCCAATGAGTGAGTATTTTTTAGTGTCTCACTCTCCGCCCAACCTCCAGCTTCCACCTTCGGCACTCCTTTGTCATTTAAATATATCATCAATTAACGCAATAATTTAATATATACTATCTAAATGCTATTGTTCTCATCTCTACCACTGGGAATTATTTACATGTCCTCTACACGAACTGTGTCTCCCCAGGAACACTTTCTACGCATACTCCAAAGGCTGCATCTTTCCTTAAAGAGGTTTTACTTGGACATACCGCAAAGCAACTTGTGTCGTATCAGCAATGCTCTAAGCCTTTAACTACAGTTTTTTAAGTGAAACAGTACAGGAAGGCAGATGTGTAATAAGCACAGTCTGGGAACCAGATATTCAGCCTAAATGTGGCTACTAACCAGCTGAGGGACCATAAGCATCTGACCTAACTTCTCCAGACAGCAGCTAAAAGGAAAGAAGTGGACTGAAGAAAGTACATATAAATTACCTTTTATATAATTTCCCCATTAGAATATAAGCTTCCTGAATCCCTCGCTCCTGATACACTACCAGGCACACAAAACTGCTCAATAAAAATGTAAATGAAACTGATGTTCACTAAATAAACGCAAATTAAATATAACCCAACTGAGATACTTATAGAGAGAACTTGATACCACGACTCCAAGATTTACCTAGACGAATAAATACATGAGCCAGGAACATGAAAAAGAATTAAAGTGGCACCAAATCAAGAATCAACAGATAGATCAATGAAACAAAACCAAGAGTCCAGATGCAGACCGAAGCACATACAAAGGTTGAACACGAGGGAAGGGAGAAGTGACTGAGTAACTGCAGATAGAACAAGACGTAAATGAGGAGCAGGGCAGAGAGGACACAGACTTACGGGTCTCTAATAACCTAGCTTCAGAGCGACAGTGTTCCAGACACAGCAAGTAAGATTAACACATTTAACCAAATGTAATTTAAAAACAAAAAATAAGGTGAGGTTTGAATGCTATTTGTAGAAGAATTCAAAGGTTGAAATACAAAGGTGCTTAACCTTGTAAAAATTAACGAAATCTTTTCCCATCAGATCAGCAAAGTCTGTTTCTAAACAAGATGCCTAAAACATTTCATACCCATTAGGAAGGCTACAATCAAAAGAGAACAGACAATAACAAATACCGGGAGTTCCCACTGCAGCTCAACGGGTTAAAAACCCAACTGGTCTCCATGAGTCTGCAGGTTTGATCCCTGGCCTCACTCAGTGGGTTAAGGATCTGGTGTTGCCATGAGCTGCAGTGTAGGTTGCAGATGTGGCTCGGACCCAGATTGCTGTAGCTGTGGTATAGGCCGGTAGCTGCAGCTCTGATTCCATCCCTAGCCCGAGAACTTTCATATGTTGCAGGTGCGGCTGTAAAAAGAAAAAAACAAATATTGACAAGGATGTGGAGATACTGGAACCTAGTGCACTGCTGGTAAGAATATAAAATGATACAGTTTCTGTGGAAAACAGTATGGTAGTTCTTCGAAAAGTTAAATAACAGAACCACCAAATTCAGCACAAAGGCACTTACTTCTAGTACATATTTTCTAAAAGAATTGACAGCAGGGGCTCAAAAAGATATTTGCATAACCATGTTCAGAGCAGCATTATTCACAATAGCCAAATTGCGGTCTTTTTTGTTTTGTTTTAGGGCCGCCACTGGGGCATATTCTGAGGCTAGGGGTCCAATCAGAGTTACAGCCGTCGGCCTACACTACAGCCACAGCAATGCAGAATCCAAGCCGCGTCTGTGACCTATACCACAGCTCATGGCAACACCAGATTCTTAACCCACTAGGCGAGGCCAGGGATCAAGCCCGCATCCTCAGGGATACCAATGGGATTCATTTCCGCTGAGCCACAACGGGAACGCCCCCAAATGTGGTCTCACCCATACAACGGAATTCCTATTCAACCATAAGAATGAGGGAATTTTTATTTATTTTTATTTATTTATTTATTTTATCTTTTGTCTTTTTAGGGCCATACCTGTGGCACATGGAGGTTCCCAGGCTAGGTGTCAAACCTGACATGGGATCTGAGCCACATCTGCGACCTACACCATAGCTCACAGCAACGCCGGATCCTTAACCCACTGAGCGAGGCCAGGGATCAAACCCACAACCTCACGGTTCCTAGTTGGATTCATTTCCACTGCACCAGGACAGGAACTCCTTTTTTGAGGGGGATTCTGATACATGCTACAACATGGATTCAATCTTGAGGACATGATGCTAAGTCAAACAAAGCCAGTCAGTCACCAAAAAACAAATACTATACGACCCCACTTATAGGAAGTGCCTAGTGTAGTCAAATTCATTGAATCAGAAAGTAGAATGGCGAGTGCCAGGGGCCAGGGAGGGAAATGCAGAATTGTTGTTTAAGGGAACAGAGCTTCAATTTTGCTAGATGAAAAGTTCTGGAGGCTGGCTGTGCAACAATGTGACCGTACTCAGAGCAGCCACCTATACACTTCAAAGTGGTTAAGATGGTAAAACTTCGTTACATTTACTGCAATTGACTTTTGAGGAGTTCCCTTTGTCACAGTGGGTTAAGGATCGAGCAGTGTCACTGCTGTGGTTTGGGTTTGATCCCTGCCCCAGGAACATCTACATGCCATGGTCACAAGCAAAAAATAATAATAATAATAATTTTTAAAATTTTTAAAGAAAAAATATATATACCCAAGTGCTAGGGAGGTTTTGGAAAACAGACACCCTCATACAACTCTAGACGAAAGATGGAAAAATCTAGGTGCCATGTGACCTCACAAATCCACTTCAATGATGTTCTCTGCAGCACTGTTTAGAAATGCTTAAACTATTATATGAAAACTTAAATTACATGAAACATCCATATAATAAGACTATTAAAAAACAAACAAACAAGTAAGTTTATAAGGTCTAAAGGACACCCAGAAAATTAACATAACAGCGATTAACTTAAGAGACATAGGATATTTTTCACTATTTCATTTCGTGCATAGGTATCTGTTGTTGCTGTTTTTTTGTTTGTTTGTTTTTGCTTTTGTTTTTGACCACTCCGCAAATGGAGCTCCCAGGCAGGGATCAGACCTGAGCGGCAGCTGCAAACCAAGCCTCAGCTGCAGCGAGACTGGATCCCTAACCCACTGTGCCAGGCCAGCCATCAAACCCATGTCCCAGTGCTCCCAAGGTGCTGCCGACCCCACTGCGCCACAGCAGGAACTCCTCATTCTTTTCTTTAAAAGAAAATAAGCTAAGCCAACTATAGAGGCCAAAATCCACAACACTGACACCACCAAATGCTGACAAGGAAGTGGAGCAACAGGAGCTCTCATTCTTTGCTGGTGGGAGTGCGAGATGGGGCAGCCCTTCCCCACAGTGTTGTGAGTTCTTACGGAACTAGATGTACTCTCACCATATGAACCAACAATCCCACTCCCTGGTATTTATCCAAAGGAGGTGATAACTTATATCTACACAAAAACCTACACACAGATGTTTATAGCAGCTTTACTCACAACTGCCAAAACACGGAAGCATCCAAAATGCCCTTTAGATGGTGAATGGGTAAACCGTGGACCAGCCAGACAATGAAGTATTATTCAGCAGTACAAGCCATCAAAGACACGGCGGAACCTCAAGTGTGTGTCATCACTAAGTCAAAGAAACCAATCTGAATGATTCCAACTATGTGACATTGTGGAAAGGGCAAAATGGAGGAGTAGTTTCCAAGAGTTAGGGGCTGAGGGAGACGCACGGGCCGAGCACAGAGGGTGTTTAGGGCAGGGAAAACTATTTGGTATGATACTACCATGGCGGGTATGGTCGTTACATACAGATTTGTCATTTGTCAAAACCCATAGAATGTACAACACAAGAGTGAACCCCGATGAGAATGACAGTGATCACGCTGTGCCTGTGCTGGTTCACAGATGGTGACAAACGTGTCACGTGCCCTGGCGAGGGGCACACGGGGGTGGACGTGCATATGTGGGTGTATATGGGAAATCGCTCTACTTTCTCCTCAATTTGTCTACGAACCTAACACTGCTTTAAAAATTACGTGTTTTTTAAAAAGAAAAGAAAAAAATAAAAAATAATACATTTTTCCCTTTGACCTAGGAATTCTATCTCTAGGGATTTACCCTAAGGAAATAAGATCACTATGGCTTTTTTTTTTAAGCTTAAAAAAAAACAGATTTCAAATATCGTCAATAGAGAATTTTTTTAAAACAATAGATGAAATGATAGTACCTCATACTTGTTGGTTTAAAACCAAGTAACTGTAAATAGACAGAACAAAGTCCCAGATATATTAAGAGAAAATTGCTAAACAGCTCATATATGTGACAAACATCTCGTACTTATTAATACCTATAAAAATATTAGAAAACGCATATATGTTATAAATAGTGACTACAGGAAGGCCCTGTCTCCATTATATATTCTGTGTTGTTTGAAATTTCTACCACAGTATTTATTTTATAACCATAAAACAATTTTGTAAACTTGCAGTAATCCTAAGAGGCAGAACTCTAAAACAGTTACTTGAGAAGACCGAACCCAGCACAGGACAAGCCAAGAGTCTACGCCAGCTTTGGGGTATCTGCGAGAAGTCTACAAATGTCCCAGATCGCTAATTTCTACCTCAAGTCAGAATCAAGGCTGGATAATCAGATCTTCCACTGTCTTTTTTTTCAGCCTTTTAATGTCTTGGTTAGTTATATGCTCTATTTTACCTGTGTTGCTCCTTCCCTCCACCATTTTCTTTTTTATTCTTCCTTTCCTTCCTTCCTTCCTTCTTTCTGCTTTCTTTCTCTTTCTTTTGTGAAGAACTGCAAAGGTTTTTTGTTTGTTTGTTTGGTTTTTGTCTTTTTGCTATTTCTTTGGGCCACTCCCACGGCATATGGAGGTTCCCAGGCAAGAGGTCGAATCTGAGCTGCAGCTGCCAGCCTACGCCAAAGCCACAGCAACGCAGGATCCGAGCCGCATCTGCAACCTACACCACAGCTCACGGCAACACCAGATCCTTAACCCACTGAGCAAGGGCAGGGACCGAACCCGCAACCTCATGGTTCCTAGTCAGATTCGTTAACCACTGTGCCACGATGGGAACTCCTCCACTGTCTTTCAAAATAACTCAGAAGGCAAGTAGAAAACACTTCTTTTTGCCTATGTACTGGGAGGAAGGGAAGCTGGGGGGGAAATGACAGCAAAGAGAACAAATTATGTGTGCTCGTTTGCATTAACACTGTAATGAATTACAGCTTAACACTTGACCTGACTAGATTACTCGCCAAAGAGTATGATTCCCAAAGTTCCACAAATGGAACCTATGTTCACATCCTCACACTTGAGCAGTTTCTCATCAATCCACAATTCCATTCTACTTCTCGAAGGCAAAAAAGGTGGGAAGGATAGACAGAGGGAGGGAGGGAGGGAGGGAAACAAAGCCCCGAGATTCAAGTTTTCACCACTGCCTTCTTTTACAATAGGAACAAATTAGAAACAAGCTACACTTTCAATAGAAAAATGATATATCCATATGATAGAATACTAGTTATTTTATATGTTTTCAAGGGGTTTATGCAAAGTAAGAAAGGCTTAGATCAAAGTTCGAAAAGACAATACACACCCACACACAGAGATACCATCATCTCACTTATTTAAACATGCGCACACGCACACACACAGCATTAGAAAAACATCCCCTAGTGTTTACCAACAGTTATCTCTCTGGGTAATGAAACAAAGGATGAACTGTTTCTTCTTTATACTTTTGCGTCTTCTGAATTTTAACAATATGTAAATGTCACTTTAAGACTGGTTTAAAGTTTTAATTAATACTGGCAAGACTTACACTAAAACTGCAAATTTATTTTAGGTAACGCTACTGCTTAAAAATCTATCCACTTTTTGGAGTTCCCATGTGACAAAGTGGGTTAAGGATCTGGCAATGTCACTGCAGCAGCTCAGGGTGGTTTGACCCCTGGCCTGGGCACTTCCACGTACCACAGGCACAGTGAAAACAAACAAAAACAGAAAAACCTACTAACTTTTCATAGTCTGCTCTTTCCTTCTAGGTCTGAGACAAATAAGATAATATTAAAACTAAATCCTGACTCCCAGGATTCTAACAGGCAACTGAGTAACAGCAAGAGGTACTAACACACTCGAACTGCAGCAACAGAAGGAAGTGACAGAAATGAAGGGGGGCCGAGACCTGACGACCCTGACCTTTGGGACGCGTTAGAGCATGAAGCGGGGAAGAGCCAGCAAACCGGACACCGATGGCCCCACCCCTGACCCTCTGCTAGTTTCACACCCGCTTTGAATCGTGGAACGCCGTCTGTAAAATGGGAAAAAAGCCCGCCTCTTGGGTTACAGTGAAGACTGAATGACACAGGAACACAGAGGTATTTTAGTTCAGTGTTCAACAAGCTCACGATTTTTAATATTCAGTTCTGTGCACCATATTTAAGATGGACACTGACCAAATGAAATATAGTCAGGAGTGCACTAGAGATGAAGAGAGACCCCAAAATCAAACCACCTGAGAAATACTTGAGGCGACCAGGCAGTTTGACAGAGACAGTAAGGGAGGTTTGGCTGATGCCTGAGCATCTGAAAGACTCCCTCAGAAGGTGACTTTTACGGCAGAGCGCAGGAAAACAAAGATTCAAAAATTACACAGAGGCAGATTTTTGGTTCTTCGTTAGAAAGAACAACATGTTCAAAAATGGAATAGATTGCTTTTGTAAGATACTTCATGTGCTCAAAGGGAAAAAACTTACAGAAATATCTAAAATGCCCAGCACAGCAAAGGCATGAGAAATGCCACTTCCTTCTGCTATTCTGTTCATTATAAGCTCATCAACCAGCCTGTTGCAGGCAAAATTAAGATACTCTGAAAATCACATTAGGCTGAGACTATCTTATCATTGCTAAATTTAGCATTACTCAGAGTAGCTGAATTTCCTGTATTCCACAGAGGGTATCGTATTTTTTTTTTTTTTTTTTTTTTTGTCTTTTTTGCTATTTCTTGGGCCGCTCCCACGGCATATGGAGGTTCCTAGGCTAGGGCTCGAATTGGAGCTGTAGCCGCTGGCCTACACCAGAGCCACAGCAATGCGGGATCCGAGCCGCGTCTGCAACCTACACCACAGCTCACGGCAACGCCGGATCCTTAACCCACTGAGCAAGGCCAGGGATCAAAACTGCAACCTCATGGTTCCTAGTCGGACTCATTAACCACTGAGCCACAACGGGAACTCCGAGGGTATTGCATTTTTAAAAAGAATCCTTCTTGGTCAAAATTAAACATGTTTCTTTACCATATGACCTCTTTGCACCTTAAATGTGCAAACACGACAAGAAATATACAAGGGGGATATTTAACATGCATCATCTCCAACACGTACGTGCAGTGGAAACCTGTTGGCACCTTGTTTAATACTGCAGAACACAATCTGGGAAATACTGAGTTCCAGCCTCTACTCACAATTGAAGTTTTCTGACCAACCTTTGCCCCTGACAGCTCCCTAGGCCCCACCATGCTGGAGGGCATTGATGCTTATCCTATTTTTACGTCGAAGAGCCCCTTGAAAAGCCAATTTTCTCCAGGAAAATGTACATACACCAAAAAATTTTGTATGTGACTTTCGAGTTCACAAATCCCCATGTATTCCATCCATAGACACCCCCACACACTGAAATACTCTCAAAAGAAGGGCTTTAGTTTTTCTTCTCTCTTTTAAGTTATGAAGAAAACAAAATCTTTGAATGGCAAAGACTTCTGGCAATATATTGATATAAAGTTGTTCTTGGAGCTCCTGGTGGTCCGGCAGTTAAGGGTCAGGCATGGTCACTGCTGTGGCTCAGGTCACTGCTGCTGCTGGGCTTGATCCCGGGCCTGGGAACTTCCACAAGCTATGGGAGTGGCCAAAAAAAAAGTTATTCTTGCATGGTATCATCTGAGCAGAGGGGACAGAAAAGCTGAAAAAGTAAACTCTGGAAATAAAATTAATCTTATTTCCAGATCTAGGACCCCAACTCCCCACCCAAAGAAAACCCTAAGTAGCTGCAAATATTCATTCTAACAACAACGCTAACCCAAGACAAACAGCCAATTCAAAGGTTCTACCTCTAGCTAGGCTGAAGTCTTACATTATAAAATCTGTTTCCAATAACATACATTTGACCTTGGCAATCCCTCAAATTAGAAATTTGTTGGGAGTTCCCATCGTGGCACAGTGGTTAACGAATCTGACTAGGAACCATGAGGTTGCGGGTTCGGTCCCTGCCCTTGCTCAGTGGGTTAACGATCTGGCGTTGCCGTGAGCTGTGGTGTAGGTTGCAGACGCGGCTCGGATCCCGCGTTGCTGTGGCTCTGGCGTAGGCCGGTGGCTACAGCTCCGATTCAACCCCTAGCCTGGGAACCTCCATATGCCGCAGGAGCGGCCCAAAGAAATAGCAAAAAGACAAAAAAAAAAAAAAAAAAAAAGAAAAGAAATTTGTTAAACTCTTCATCTTTATAAATCTATTAATTCCCAGCTGAGGGAGTTATACACTGCATTATAATTTTCTTTCCATTCTGAACCTTTCCTCCTACTTACTTCAGAATATTAGCTAGTACATCATACTGAATAAAAAGTAGATTATGAAACCACAATTTAAGAATTTTAAAATCATTACAACAGACAATAAAAAACACACTTTCAAACTCTACAGAATATTGACTTTAAAAAACATAAGAGAAATGTAATATACATGGAGACTCTCAGCTACAAAGGTAACTTTAAAAGTTAGCAGTAAGAAAGAAAGGTGAAAAATAAAAGTGCTCTTAAACTTACATTTTGCTTCGGATAGATTCTGATTAGGCGACCAGACCAACATGCCAAGATTGTCTCGTTCTTGACTGCGTCTTGCTAGTTTGGCTTGGCAGAAATGAAAAAGAAAATTCTTATTATAATTTAGCAGACATAACAGGCGACAATTAGCGACGACACACGTCGGTCTTTTTTAAACCTCAGAACGTACGACACCATCCGCCCTGTGCTGAAACCTACCCCAAGGGGACCTGTGCACCTGACATCACGGAGGGAGGATGGGGCTGGAGGAGACTCTCAAGTTTGCTAAAACATTTCTACTTCCAAGTCTTTTTCTACTTAACTGATACTCATTTAACAAACAGGTACACAGGGGGCAGGTATAACTAATGCTGGGATTTGCTAGGTGAGGAAACTAAACCAGTCACTCAGCTGATAGGAGGCAGTGGCCACACTGCCCAAGGGTTCACGCAGCATGTACCAGGACGCTCCACTCTCAGACCGGGGACCCATAAAAAGGAAGCCACATGTGGCAATAATAAATAAAAGACTCTGTCATTTTTATTTTATTTTTTGTTTTTTAGGGCCGCACCTGTGGCATATGGAGGTTCCCAGGCTAGGGGTTCGCTCGGAGCTGCAGCCGCCGGCCTACACCACAGCCACAGCAACGCAGGATCCAAGTGGCATCTGCAACCTATACCACAGCTCACGGCAACGCCGGATCCTTAACCCACTGAGTGAGGCCAGGGATCAAACCTGCATCTTCATGGATGCTAGTCAGATTCATTAACCGCTGAGCTACGACGGGAACTCCAAAGAGTTCTTGTAAAATATGAATTCTTCCAGTGTTGCTTTGAACAGCCTCACTCTTCACTACCATTAGTGACTCAGGGTTTAGTGACTTAACAACAGGAATCCAAAGATTATTTTAACAACTTTAATAAAAACAAACATTAAAAAAGATTTAACCTGAAAGGAAATTTCTGAAGCGCATTCAAATTCTTAAAAATCTGTGATACAAAACAGTAGGTCAAAAGGTTCACAAGTACCAGGTGTTGAGCTGACACATGTAACTGGATTAATCACAAACAACAGTCATTTACTCCAAGAAACAAAACATTATCTTCAAAAGGTATAAAAGACTCAAGAGACAAGAGGCTCACGAATCAGCCTTGATACTGGTTAGACAAACTCATTCATTCTAAAGCTTTCTCTTATCTTACCTTACCTTTCTTTTCTTTAAATAAATTCCTCTGAAACCTGATCAGTTATGGAATCTAACTCCAGGAAAAGAATTCAACACAACACACACACACACACACACACACACACATGCCATTACAATCACAGTTTTAGAAAATACATAAAGCCTGGTTTAAGAATTCTTGTTTTTATGAAACTGTCAGATCTTTTATTTAATCTTATCTTTAATTTTACCTATCAATGTATTCCAGATTTTTAGAAAGAACTTCTACAACTTTTGCAAAAATCTAGGGGGCAGCTACTTTAAAGAAAAATGGTGGAATGGTGGGAGGGAAAGATCCAGAGGGTGAATGCTATGAATCAGGCAGCTTAAAGGTTGAATTTCTATGCTGGGTGGGAACAGAGTGTAAAGAATGAGGAGAAGGAAACATGACAAAAAGAGGCCAGTGGCTGTTTTTTTGCTTTTCAGGGCCACACCTGTGGCACAAGAAAGTTCCCAGGCCAGGGATTGAATCAGAGCTGCAGCCACTGGCCTACACCACAGCCACAGCAACATGGGATTCATCTGCGACCTCTACCACAGTTCATGGCAATGCTGGATCCTTAACCCACTTAGTGAGGCCAGGAATCGAACTTGCACCTCATGGATACTAGTCGGGTTCGTAACCGCTGAGCCACCATGGGAACCCCCAGGAGTTACTATTTCTGAGTCCAAACCTTTTTATATGGTTCTGATTTTTAGAACAATGTTGATGCTACCCATAATCTAAAAGCACAACAAAGTCAACAAATGAGTGCGGCAGGAGGGATCCCACATGGAAAATGGCCTTGCAATACTTCAAATGAAAATCAAAAGTCAGAACAGAAATAAGCGTAACACACATTGGAAAAGTAGAATTCAAACGGTCTGTTCACAGAAGACGCGATCATCTGTGTAGAAAACCTCGAGAACCTACAAAAGTTGCTAGAATAAATGAGTTCAGCAAAGTTGCAGGAGGCAAGATCAACGGTAGAAAATCAGTTCAAGAATTCCTGCTCTGGGAGTTCCCATCGTGGCGCAGTGGTTAACGAATCCGACTAGGAACCATGAGGTTGCGGGTTCGGTCCCTGCCCTTGCTCAGTGGGTTAACGATCCGGCGTTGCCGTGAGCTGTGGTGTAGGTTGCAGACGCGGCTCGGATCCCGCGTTGCTGTGGCTCTGGCGTAGGCCAGTGGCTACAGCTCCGATTCAACCCCTGGCCTGGGAACCTCCATATGCCGCGGGAGCGGCCCAAGAAATAGCAACAACAACAACAACAAAAAGACAAAAAAAAAAAAAAAAAAAAAAGAAAAGAATTCCTGCTCTGGGCAAAGGAAACCACACACAAAAAAAAAGAACAGGAGAAAATAGTTTCAAACAATATAACTGAAAAGGACTTAATCTCTAAAATTTACAACAACCTATACAACTCAACAGAAAAACAAAACAAAACCCAACAACCCAACTGAAAAATGGGCAGAAGACCCAAACAGACATTTCCCCAAAGAACACATACAGATGACCAACAAACACATGAAAAAAATGTTCAAAATCACTAATTATTAGAGACATGCAAATCAAAACTACAATGAGGTGCCACCTCACATGGGCCAGAATGGCCATCATTAACACGTCAACAAATAACAACTGCTGGAGAGGGTGTGGAGAACAGGGTACCCTCCTAACCTGTTGGTGGGAATGTAAATTGGTACAACCACTATGGAAAACAGTATGGAGGTTCCTCAGAAAACTAAATATAGAACTACCATATGACCCAGCAATACTCTTGGGCGTATATTCAGACAAAACTTTCACTGAAAAAGATACATGCACCCCTATGTTCACTGCAGCCCTATTCGCAACAGCCAAGACGTGGAAACAACCTAAATGTCCATCAACAGGTGAAGGGATTAAGAAGATGTGGTACATATACACAATGGAATACTACTCAGCCCATAAAAAAGAATAAAATAATGCCATTTGCAGCAACTTGAGAAAGAAAAATATCATATGATATCACTTATATATGAAATCTAATATATGCACAAATGAAACTTTCCACAGAAAAGAAACTTGTGAACTTGTGGTTGCTCAGGGGGAGGGAGTGGGAAGGACGGGGAGTTTGGGGTTAGCAGATGCTAACTATTGCATTTGGAGTGGACAAGCAATGAGATCCTGCTGTATAGCACAGGGAACTATATCTAGTCACTTGTGATGGAGCAGGATGGAGGATCATGTGAGAGAAAGAATATATATATATATGTGTGACTGGGTCACTTGGCTGTACTGCTGTGGGTACAGTGGCTTAAGAATCCGACTGCAGCAGCTCAGGTAGCTGTGGAGGTGTGGTTTCCATCCCTGGCCTGGTGCAGTGGGTTAAAAGGATTTGGCATTGACCTAGCTGTGCCATAAATCGAAGCTGTGTCTCAGATTCAATCCCTGCTCCGAGAACATCCTTATGGCCATTAAAAAAAGTCTGAGTTGATTTTTTCTACATACAAACGATTAATCAAAAGTCAAAATTAAAGAATTTGATGGAGTTCCCATCGTGGCTCAGTGGTTAACGAACCCAACTAGCATCCATGGAGATGTGCGTTTGATCCCTGGCCTCTCGCGGTGGGTTAAGGATCTGGCGTTGCTGTGAGCTGTTGGTATAGGTCACAGACGCGGCTCAGATCCCGAGTTGCTGTGGCCCTGGTGTAGGCCAGCGGCCACAGCTCCTATTTGAACCCCTAGCCTAGGAACCTCCATATGCCACCAGTGCGGCCCTAAAAGACAAAAAAAAAAAAAAAAAAAAAGAATTTGCCTATTTAAAGGGATAGATTTGATGTGACACACGCACTGACAACTCTAAAACACCTGAGAGACACTAAAGATCTAAGTAAATCCAGAAATACTACGTTATGGATCAAAAGACTCAATACTACTAAGACAGCATTCTCCCCCAATTGCTCTAGAGATTCAACACAATTTCAGGAAAATTCCAGTACACCACTACTTTGCAGGAATTGACAAACATTCTAAAATTCATACAGGAAGGCAAAGTACCCAAAAGAGTCAAAATAACCTTGAACAAACAAAGCTGCAAGACATATACTACCTGAATCAAAACACAGATGCAGATGCAGACAATGTGCTATCAGCACACACGGAAGGACAGGGAAGGCAGCACAGTCCAGCACAGAACCACCCAGAGGGTCAACGGATTTCCCACAAAGTCCAAAGGCAAAGGTCAAGGGAGAAAAATAATCTTTTCAAGAAATGATGCCAGAACAAATATTATATTTCATACTTTAAAAAATTAATGTAGATCCATACCTCATGTCACATATAAAAATTTAGTCAAGAATGACAGGACTAAGCACAGAACCCCAAACTGTAAAACTTCTAGAAGAAAACACGAGAAAAAATTTTTGGATCAAGACCTTCCTAAATACAACACCAAAAGCACAATCCATATAATAAAAACCTGTTTAAAAAAAATGTTCACAGCCTTATTCATATCAAGAGGTGGAAAAAATCCAAATGTATATGATGAATGAATAAGAAAAACGTAGTAGGTCCATATGGTGAAATATTATACTGCAATAAAAAGGAATGCGGTATTAATCCATGCTCAGTATGGATAAAACCTGAAAACATCATGCTAAGTGAAAGCAGCCAGTCACACACACCAAAAAAAGACCTACCACACAACTCCACTTATACAGAATGTCCAGAACAGGCAATTCTATAGACGCAGAAAGTAAATTAGTGGTTGCTGGAGGGTGTGGGGGTTTGGGAAAAATGAGAGTGACTGTCAACGGGTACAGGGGTAGGGTTTCTTTATGGGATCATATGAAGGTTCTAAAATTGACTGTAGTGATGGCTGCACAACTCTGTGAATATAGTGAAACCCACTGAACTACATTTTAAACAAGTGAATTGTACATTTTGTGAATTATACCTCAATAGAGCCACTATAAAAAGAAGTGAGAGTACATATTCTAACTGCTTCTAGCATATGTATTTCTTTATGAGTAAATGAATTACAAAGCAAAAATATGAAACTGCAGGTAAGATAAACCACACAGTAAATTTAAACAGTGGAACATAGTGGAAAGAAGTGGAGGCACTAGAGTGAGAGGGAAAAGTGGAGTTTGTGATTTTTGCTCCACATACTTCCTTCTTGTTTGGATTTTTCTTCATAAGAATGCATTCAAAGAATACTGAAGCACTGCATTTTCTTTTAAAGAAAAACATTAAGGGAACTCATTTAAAACTTATAAAGAATTATTTCATGATTATAATTTTTATCTCATATGTTGCTCATTTCCTAAAAACTGGGAAACCTGCACAGATTACTTACAAAAAGTAAACTAAATACATCTTCAGAATTAAAGACCTCTGAGCTCTGACAGTGACACCCACTAACTGGAGATGAAGTAAGGAAAACAAGAGCAGGCTCAGCTTCAGTAAACTTGATCTTACACTTAGAACTGCATAGTATAGTCGCAGGAGGCACTTCACCATAGATCTAGTGCCCACAAACACCTGGGCAACAAACAAGTAACTTTAAAAACCCACAGTTGTGTTCCTTTTTATTCTCCTTGGCCTAGAAGGAGAAAAAAAATCTTAAGATGGCTTTCCTTGAGGATTAGGTTCTCAGAGAGCCGCAATAAGATCACTGAATGTGGAGTTCCTTCACAGCTCAGTGGGTTAAGGATCTAGCATTGTCGTTGCCATGGCTCAGGTTCAATCCCTGGATCAGGCTGTGGCTCTGGTTATAGCTGTGACTTGGATTTAATCCCTAGCACGGGAACTTCCACATGTTGCAGGTGTGGCCAAAAAAAAAAACACATCAAATGTGAGCTCACATTCGAAGATGACAAATACTTCACAAAACACTATCAGCAAGAGTTGGCAGATGCTGGATTTCAGATATTATAGTTAATAAAACAGAATTATAACTACATATAAAATGTTTAAAGAAATAGAAGTTGGAATCACAGAAATGAGTAAGCAACAAAATAGCACAAAAAATTACCAAAAAACTTTGAAAAAAACCCAGGTAGTACTTAATTTAAAAAATATGTATGTATATAAATGATTATCCAAACAGAAAGCTCAATGAAAAAATTAAGCATCAGATGAGATTCAGTTTAAGAGCTATACATCTCAAATACCACTCACAATGTAACATCAGAGATTAGAAAAAAAAGATAGGCTACACACATCTAATCAAGGTCCCCAGAAAAAGAATACAGATTTGAAGAGGTAACATCTGAAGCAATAAAACCTAATAATCTTACAAATATAATGAAAGACATGAATCCAGAGACAGGAAGTACCTCCACTGAGCAGGGTGAATAAAATGAATGTAGATCCACGAATGTAAAACTGGAGAGTGCCAGAGACAAAACAGCAGAGATAATTTCTTATAAAGCTAGGCTTAAAACTAACTTATCAGCTAGCAATTCAACCATATGTTTACTCAAGAGAAATGAAACACTTATTCACAAAAAGACATGTATATATTACATTAAACCCAAACCAAAAGCAACAAAAGCAAAAACAAATAAGTGAGACTATACCAAACTAAAACACTTCCGCACAGCAAAGGAAACCATCAGCAAAATGAAAAGGCCACCGACTGCACTGGAGAAAATGTTTGCAAACCATGTATCTAATAAGGGACTAATATCCAAAATATATAAAGAACTCATACAACTCAATAGCAAAAAAAAAAAAAACCACCATTTAAAAATGGGCAGAAGATCTCAATAGACCTTTTCCCAAAGAAGACATACAGACGGCCAACAGGTACATGAAAAGATGCCCGACATCAGTGACCACCAGGGAATGCACTGGCTGTTACCATAAAGCTAAGAGATAACAATTGTTGGCAACAATGTGGAGAAAAGGGAACCCTTCCTTGCCCACTGTTGGTAGGAAGGTAGGTGCAGCTGCTGTGGAAAACAGTATGGAGGTTGCTCAAAAAATTAAAAATAGAACTACCAGGACTCCTCTTGTGGCTCAACAGGTTAAGGATCTGGCGTTGTCGCTGCAAGGGCTCAGGTCCAACCCCTGGGCTGGGACTGGGAACTTTCACGTGCCATGCGCACAGCCAAAAAAAAGAGAGAGAACTACTATATGATCCAGCCATTCTACTTCTGGGTATTTATCTGAAAATAATAATTTGGAAAGATATATACACCCCAGTGTTCACGGCAGCACTATTTATAGTAGCCAACATGGGAAACCTAAGTGTCCATCAATGGATAAATACACACACACACACAATGGAACCCTATTCAGCCATGAAAAATGAAATTTTGCCCTTTGCAGTAACATGGATGGACTCTGAGTGCATTATGTTAAGGAAAATAAGGCAGAGAAAAACAAACACCTTATGACTGCACTAATGCGTGGACTCTTAAGACAAAACAAAAACAAGTCCATGGACAGAGAAAACAGATTGTGCGGAGTGGAGGGAGTGAAACGGGTGAAGGGGGATTAAAAGACCCAAACTTCCAGCCCTAAAATAATAAACCACGGGGATGTGACGAACGCATGGCGACTGTGTGAACACTGCGCTGCGGAAAGAAATTCAGACCGGTTTAAAGATCTGAATGTGAGATACGACACATGGAGCTCCCTTTGTGGAGCAGCGAAATGAATCCGACTAGTACCCATGAGGACACAGGTTCGATCTCTGGCCTTGCTCAGTGGGTCAGGGATCTCAAGTTGCCATGGCTGTGGTGTAGGCCGACAACACTAGCTCCGATTTGACCCCTAGCCTGGGAACTTGCATATGCTGCGCTTGCGGCCCTAAAAAGAAAAAAAAAAAAAAAGATATGATCATAAAACTCCTAGAAGAGAACACAGACAAAACATTCTCTGACATAAATCGTATCAATATTTTCTAGATCGCTTTCCCAAGGCAAAAGAAATAAAAGCAAAAATAAACAAATGGGACCTAATTAAACTTAAAAACTTCAACATAGCAAAGAAAACCACCAACAAACCAAAAAGACAACCAACAGAATGGGAAAAAATATTTGCAAACAATGCAACTGACAAGGGGTTAACATTCAAAATACACTAAGAGCTCATACAGTTCAATAAAATAAAACCCAACCCAATCAAAAAATGGGCAGAAGACCTAAGTATACATTTCGCCAAAAAAGACATGCAGACGGCCAACAAGTACATGAAAAGATGCTCAACATCAATAATTTTTAGAGAATTCAAATCAAAACACAATGAGATCACCTCACAATGGTAAGAACGGCCATCATCCAAAAGTCTAAAAATAATAGATGCTGAAGATGAAGAGAAAAGAGAACCTGCAGACATTGCTGGTGGGAATGTAAACTGATGCAGCTGCTATGAAAAGCCGTATGGAGGTTCCTTAAAAAATGAAAAACAGAGCTACATGTGATCCCACCATCCCATTACTCAATATATATCCAGAAAAGCAAAAACTCTAATTCTAAAAGATACATGCAGAGTTCCTGTCGTGGCTCAGCGGTTAACAAATCTGACTAGCATCCATGAAGATGTGGGTTCGATCCCTGGCCTCGATTAGTGGGTTAAGGATCTGGCATTGCCATGAGCGTTGCCGTGAGCTGTGGTATAGGTCACAAACACAGCTCAGATCCTGCACTGCTGTGGCCGTGTGGCATAGGCCGGCAGCTACAGCTCCCATTGGACCTCTAGACTGGGAACTTCCATATGCCGCAGGTGTGGCCCTAAAAAGACAAAAAAAAAGAAAAGATACATGCATCCCAACAGCCAAGACATGGGAACAACCTAAGTGTCCATCAACAGATGACTGGCTTATATATACATAATATTATATATACACAATAAATGTTTACACAATGGAATATTAGCCATAAAAAAAGTAAATATTGCCATTTGCAGGAACATGGACAGACCTAGAGAATGTTATTTTTAGTGAAGTAAGCCAAAGACAAACGTTAGATGACATGGCTTATATGTGGAATCTAAAAAAATAACACAAATGGTTCTATATATAAAATAGAAACAGACTCAGACACAGAAAACAAACTTAGTAAAAGGGAAAGGGGGAGGGTGAGAGATTAGGTATGAGATTAAGAAATACAATTTGCTACACATAAAATAGATAAGGAACAACAATTTACTGTTAGTTATCTTCTAATAACCTATAATGGAAAATTATCTTGAAAAAATGTAATTGAATCATTTCACTGTACATCTGAAACGAACAATACTGTAAATTACCTTCAATTAAAAAAACGGTATTGCATACTTGAAAGCTGCTGAGAGAGGAAATCTTAAAAGTCCTTGTCACAGAAATGAAATTTTCTGTAACTACGTATGGTAACAGATGTTAGACTATTGTGGTAGTCATTTTGCAATGTACACAAATATAGAATCATAATGTTGTACATCTGAAACTGATACAGTGCTATGTACCAATTATACAAAAAAAAAAAAAAAAAGGATGTTATTAGCAGCCACATGCATAACAGCCAAAAACTAAAAACAATCCAGGAGTCCACAAACAGGAGAAAGTATAAACAGAAGCATTTTCACGTAAAGGAATGCCATACAGAAATAAAAAGGAACAAACTACTGATACGAACATCAATTAATTTCAAAAAACAAAAGAAAACAAAGAGCAAAAAACCCCCCAAGATACTAAACAGTACATTCTGCATGATTCTATCAGTATGACATCCAGGGACAGTAAAATGTGTGGTGACCAAGATCAGAGCCTGGATGGGCGAGAAGACAGAAATGAAAAGGGGGCACGAGAGCTGTCTAGGGTAGGGATGAAACTGTCCCTTCCCTCATCTGGGATGGTAGATACACAACTGTCAAGTCACAACACTTAGGAACTGTGCATTTTATGTTAATTGTGCCTTTAAAAAAAAAGACCTTTAGTGAAGGTTGGTAAAAACGTTAAAAGCCTCAGAGAAAAAGATCATCTACAAATAAATGACAGACTGACAGTAAAATTCCCAATAGCAATGGAAGCCAGAGATACTGGAATAAAATCTTTAAAGTGCTAAGAGGAAATCTTAGACTGTATCCTGCAAAACTCCCTGGAGCATGGACAAAATAAAAATGTTTTCACATAAACAAAAACTTTGGGAGGTTTTACCTACACTGAAGAATTTGCTCAGGAAAAAAAAAAAAAAAATCCTGAAAGAAAAGGTGATTAGAAGAGAAATGATAAGAAAACTATTATTACTTTGTAAACATTGCTTATAAAAAGCCAAAAGCATGTCCAATTTAAGCAGTTTTGAGAAAAGAACAAAACTAAAATTCTAAACAATAACAGGCAAGTCAAGGGTAGAGGATCATACCTAAATGGTTCCAAAGATGATGGGATTAACTTCAGATGTTAAATTAAGTGTGCACAATAAAATTTCATGAAAAGCTACTAAAAAGTTGGTATATATAAATTTCCAAACCAATAAGGCAGAAAAATCAAAGACTCCTTAAAAAACAAAACAGCAACTAAACAACCAATGGATCACTTAAGAAATCAAATAAATTTAAAAAACAAAAACTTGGTGAAAAATGAAAACAAAAACACGATACAAAAATCTATGGGACAGCGCAAAGGCAGTTCTAAGAATGATGTTTATCATGACACAAGCCTACCTTAGGAAACAAAAATCTCAAACAGCCTAACCTTACACCTAAAGAAACAAAAACAAACAAAACCAAAATTAATAAAGGGAGAGAAATCATAAAGATCAGCATAGAAATAAATGAAATAGAGACCAAAAAAAAAAAAAATAGAAAAGATCAATGAAAACTAAAGCTGTTCTTGAAAATAAACAAACTGATAAACCTTCAGGCAAGATTCGTCAAGGGAAAAAGAGGACCCAAATCAATAAACTCAGAAATGAAAAAGGAGGAGTTCCTGTAGTGGCAAAGTGGAAATGAATCTGACTAGGAACCATGAGGTTGGGGGTTCAATCCCTGGCCTCGCTCAGTGGGTTAAGGATCCAGCAGGTGTTGCCATGAGTTGCGGTGTGGGTCACAGACACAGCTCAGATCTGGCGTTGCTGTAGCTGTGGTGTGGCTACAGCTCTGATTAGACCCCTAGCCCAGGAACCTTCAGATGCCTGGGTGTGGCCCTAAAAAAGACCCCCCCACCCCCCAAAAAAAGAAAATACAACCGACACTACAGAAATACAAAGTGTCAATACTACAATTATACACCAATACAAGGGACAACCTAGAAGAAATGGACAAATTCGTAGAAATGCACAATCTCCTAAGATTGAATCAGAAAGAAACAGAAAACATGAGCAGACCAATTGCCAGTAATGAAACTCAATCTGTGATTTTTAAACTTTCGAATCAAAGTCCAGGACCAGAGGCTTCCTTCACATGTGAATTCCACCAAACATTTAGAGAAGAGTTAACTCCCATCCATCTCAAACTATTCCCAAAACTGCAGAAAAAAGGAACATTTTCTAACTCAATTCTATGAGGCCAACAATACACCGATACCAAACCAGACAAAATATCGGATGAAGCGAAATAGCTACACAAGTAGTTGTAGAGGTCCCAGGAGGGGACCACAGATAGAGGGGAAGCTCGGGGAACTTTGGGAGACCACTGGAAGTTAAAAACGCTCCGGAAAGCCATCAGAACCAAGTAGGCCTGCTTAACTCATAGAAGCGCGAGATAGGCCTCAGGTCCGTCAGTGAAAGACAAAACGAGGCCTGCATTCAAGTTCAGCAAGACAATGACCCTTCGGACCCCAGGCGGGAGTTTAAGGGAAAGATGACATTTCCAAGTGGGAGACCCTCGCGGTACAGACGCCTGAGATGATGCGAGTATTTTAGCAGATGTTACCGCCCTTCTGCTGATTTGAATAAGCATCATGAGGTCCCCGTCTGACCTCATAGGGTCAAATACTCCCCTATTGAACACGAAGGAGGAGCTAGTGAACTGAGCCTGAGGTTTATTCTAAGAAAGAGGAAGAGGCGGGTCTTTTCTCACTCCTCACTTCCCTTGGGTTATGAAAATGTAGCCCACCTAATCCTTGGGGGAAGAGCCTCCTTGCCTGCCTGCTTGCATCTCTCACAAGCGTCTTATCTTAATAAATCTGTCTTGCCTATCACTTTGTCACTGAATTCCTTCTGCCTAGAGGCACAAAGAACCTGAACCTCAGGATGTCCAGACACCAGGTGAGTGATTCTAATTTAAAAACCGTCGGAGTTCCCATTGTGGCTCAGTGGTTAACAAACCCGACTAGCATCCATGAGGATGCGGGTTCAATCCCTGGCCTCCTCCCTCAGTGGGTTACAGATCTGGCATTGCCACGAACTGTGGTGTAGGTTGCAGATTCGGCTCAGATCCCGTGTTGCTGTGGTTCTGGCGTAGGCTGGAGGCTACAACTCCGATTCGACCCCTAGCCTGGGAACCTACATGTGCCGCTGGTGTGGCCCTAAAAGACAAATAAATAAGTAAATAAATAAATAAATAAATAACATGGGTTTAAGCCCCAATCTGGGTTCTGGTAGGTTCAGGTTTTAAGTGTTGTCGGTTTCAATATCACACACACAAAAAGAAAATTAGACCAATATCGCCTATGAACATAAATGCAAAAATCCTCAACAAAATGTTAGCAAACTGAGTTCAATGATACATTACATGACAAATTGAAGAATAAAACCCACATGACTGGAGTTCCCATTGTGGCTCAGTGGGTTAAGAACCTGACTAGTATCCATGACGATGTGGATTCGATCCCTGGCCTTGACCAGTGGGTTAAGGATCTGGTGTTGCTGCAAGCTGCAACACAGGTTACAGATGTAGCTCGGATCTGGCGTTGCTGTGGCTGTGGCTGCAGCCAGCAGCTGCAGTTAGAATTTGACCCCTAGCCTGGAAACTTCCATATGCCGTGGGTGTGGCCCTAAAAAGAAAGGAAAAACAAACAAAAAACAATCATATGATTATCTTAATAGATGCAGAAAAGGCTCTGGACAAAATTCAATACTCATTTAGACAAAAAAACTGTCAACAAAGTGAGTATAGAGGGAACATACCTCAACATAATAGAGGTCATATATAACATCATTCTCAACAATGAAAACTGAAATCATTTCCTCTAAGATCAGGAACAACTCAAGAATGCCCATTCTCACCACTTTTATTCAATGTAGCATTAGAAATCCTAGCCACAGCAATCCGATAAGAAAAAGAAATAAAAGCAATCCACACTGGAAAGGAAGAAATAAAACTGTCACTGTTTGCAGATGACATATTATACATAGACTATCCTAAAGATGCCACCAGAAACTGCTATAACTTATCAAAAAACTTGGAAAAGTTGCAGGTTACGAAACTATACGCAGAGCTCCCACTGTGGCACAACAGGATTGGTAGCGTCTCGGGAGGCGCTGGGAAACGGGTTCAATCCCCAGACTGGCACAGTGGGTTAGGTATCTGGTGTTGTCACAGCTTAGGCTAAGATCTCAACTGTGGCTCTGATCTGATCCCTGACCCAGGAGCTCCATATGCCATGGGGTGGCCAAAAATGACCCCCCCACTCCAAAAAAAGAAAAAGAAACAAAATTATATACAGAAATCTGTTGTATTTCTATATACTAACAACCATCAGAAAGGGAAATTAAGAAAACAATCCCATTTACCATCACATCAGAAAGAATAAAATACCTAGGAACAAATCTAACTAAAGAGGTAAAAGATCTGTACATGGAAAACTGAAAGATGAAACAAATGGAAGTTAACACAAACCCATGATAAGATAACACTATGCTCAGGCACCGCAGCATTTTAATATTGTTATGACGACCGTCCTACCCAAGGCAATCTACAGGTTCAATGCAATCCATCAAAATCTTCACAGAACTAGAACAAATAATTCTAAAAATGTATGGAAACAAAAGACCCTAAATAGTTAACACTATTTACTTATTTGCTTTTTGGGGCCGAAGGTGCAGCATATGGAAATTCCCAGGCTAAGGGTCAAATCTGAGCTTCAGCTGCCAGCCTACCCCACAGCCACAGCAACACAGGATCTGAGCTGCGTCTGTGACCTATACCACAGCTCACAGCAATGCCCAATCCTTAACCCACTGAGTGAAGCCAGGGATCAAACCCGCATCCTCAGGCATACCAGTCAGGTTCATTTCCACTGAGCCACAACAGGAACTCTAAGACAATCTTGAGAAAGAAGAACGGAGCTGGAGAAATCATGTTCCCTGACTTCAGACTACACGACAGAGCCAGTCGTCAAAACAGCACATGCTACTGGTGTAAAACAGACACACAGATGGACAGGACAGGGTAGGACAGATAGGATAGGGAGCCCAGAATTAAACCCACACTCATATGGGCTATTAATCTACAACAAAGAAGGCAAAGATATACAATGGGGGAAAGACTGCTTCTTCAATAAATGGTATTGGGAAAATTGGACAGCTATATGCAAAAGAAGCAAAACTGGACTTCTCTCTTACATGATGCACAAAAATAAATTCAAAATGTATTAAACAGCTGAAGTTCCTGTCGTGGCGCAATGGTTAACGAATCCGACTAGGAACCATGAGGTTGCGGGTTCGGTCCCTGGCCTTGCTCAGTGGGTTAAGGATCCGGCGTTGCCGTGAGCTGTGGTGTAGGTCGCAGACGTGGCTCGGATCCTGCGTTGCTGTGGCTCTGGCGTAGGCTGGCAACTACAGCTCCGATTAGACCCCTAGCCTGGGAACTTCCATATGCTGCAGGAGTGGCCCAAGAAATGGCAAAAAGACCAAAAAAAAAAAAAAAAAAAAAAAAAGTATTAAACAGCTAAACATAAGATCTGAAACCATAAAATTTCTAAAGAAAATATAGGCAGTAAGCTCTTAGACATCAATTGATCTGAGTAAAATTATATAATTTTTTTTTTTTTTGGGTCTTTTTAGAGCCATACCACTTGCGACATAAGGAAGTTCCCAGGCTAGGGGTCGAATCAGAGCTGCAGCTGCCAACCTACACCACGGCCATAGCAACACCAGATCCAAGCCAAGTCTGAAACCTCCATCACAGGTCCTGGCCATGCCAGATCCCCAACCCACTGAGCTGAGCCAGGGATTGAACCTTACATCATCATGGATACTAGCCGGGCTCATTACCACTGAGCCACAACAGGAACTCCAAACAACTCAATTATTGGTAGTAATTAAGACTAGTGGCTTGGGATCAATAAGATCTAATTAGTAACTATTACTAAATGCCAGTAACAGGTCTAAAGTATTTTACATGTGTCATATACCACATAACCCTACGAGGCAGGAATTGTTTTACTTTATGTCTGAATCTTCTCAAACAGTGGCCATTATCTGAGCTCCTGAGACTGAATCCCCACTTAGCCCCTTGGTTGCTGGGTGATGATGAACCCAGCTTTATGCAGCCTGTTTTAAAATGGACAGCTTAGGCTTCTCTGAGGGTCAGGAAGGGCCCATGTCAAGTGCCCGGTACATGCAATGATAACAAGGAATAGCAATTACTCTCTCAGGTCTCCCTGTTAGACCGAAGTCCCTGAAGCCTCTGTGTCGTCACTGTCTGGAACATTCCAGGTGCTTCATAAAAGCTGAATAAATTAATATGCACAAAGTAACAAATCGGATGGCCAACTAAGGCAAAGCGGTCGAAAGGGCCTGGTACTACCCTTTCTCTCTCTCAGCAGTCCAGGCTGACTGTCCAGTCGACAAGCATGAGAACCAATCAGGTGGGGCAGCAGCTTGCAGCTGACCCTCAGTGTGCAGCCCTTGGCATGACGGCCCTCTGCCCTCTGAGGGTGTAAATCCTCCCTGTGGGGAGGCTGTTTCAAACACAGTGAGGTACAGCACTTCAAGCTGGCAGCACTGGGTGAACCCTCTCTCTCTCAGGTCCAGCTGCATCGCTGTCCGGTAACCTGGGTCCAGCCAATGCCTGATCTATGCCCCTCTTCTAATTCTTCAAGAAGGAATTTAGATTCTAACCAAATGCTACTGAACCTTCTCTGTCTACACTAGAAACCAGACTTGTGTAATCAGTTTCTTTCTGATTAAAAATATCAGAGGAGTTCCCTGGTGGCTTAGTGAGTTAAGGATCCAGTGTTGTCACTGCTGTGGTGCAGTTTGATCCTGGCCTGGGAATTTCCACATGCCATGGGCAAAGCCAAAAACAAAATAAGAAGGAGTTCCCGTCGGGGCGCAGTGGTTAACGAATCCGACTAGGAACCAGGAGGTTGCGGGTTCGGTCCCTGCCCTTGCTCAGTGGGTTAACAATCCGGCGTTGCCGTGAGCTGTGGTGTAGGTTGCAGAGGCGGCTCGGATCCCGCGTTGCTGTGGCTGTGGTGTAGGCCGGCGGCTACAGCTCCGATTCAACCCCTAGCCTGGGAACCTCCATATGCCGCAGGAGCGGCCCTGGAAGGGGCGAAAAGAACCCCCCAAAAAAAGAAAAAAAAAAAAAAAGGGAAAAAGAAAAAGACGTCCTACTTCCTCTCATTCTTCCTGACCCGCAGCTATCTTGGCTTAGAAGCAGTCGTCTGAGAGAAAACACAACCGCTTTCCTTCCATGTTGTCCACGAGCAAACTCATTTCACACCCATGTAACGCCACCCTGGGTAACACCTACACCAAAGCAAAGCGGGACAAAACACCGCAAACACCGGTGACCTTCACAGTGAAATGGTGTGTGCTCAGGGTCCCCCATTTCTCTTCACGCAAGTCTAACCAGAATGTCGCAAGGCTCGCTAATCCGAATGGGCGAGACGACGGGTTCCACCGCCACGCCTGGAGCAGTTCAAGAGCCCCAAAGCCTCCAGCACGTCAGACCAGTGGGGTGCATCGCCACCAGGAGAAACACCAAGGGCACGGGTGGTCCTGTAACACGACGTTCCCCCGCATCTTCACCACGGCTCCAGGACCCAGGGAAAACGTCAACTTCTGAACCACTAGCTGAACATATCTTTAAATTACATCCAGGTTATTAATTGGAATTTCTTTACAAGAAGTTGCAAAGGAAAACGAGAACATGGAATTACTTCCAGAAGTTTGGCAGAGCCGGATGTTAGAGGTCCAGAAAAACCAGCCACCAAAAATGTACCATAAATTAGAAGTGTACCATAAATTAGTTTAGGCTCTTTGAAGGGCAGTTTGGCAATGTTTACCAAAACCTCCAGCAATTTATCTTAAAAATAACCACGAAGCTGAACAAAAAATCATCTTCAAAACTATTCATCAAGTGCTGGTGAAAATGGCAATAAATTTTAACAACTCAAATATCCAACAAGAGACTTTAAAAGTTTGGCACAGGGAGCTCCTGCTGTGGTGCAGCAGATTAAGGACCTGGCATTGCCACAGCTGTGGTGCAGGTTGCAGCGGCGGCTCGGATTCAGTCCTTGGCCTAGGAACTGCATATGCCATGAGTTCAGCCTCGAGAAAAAAAGAAAAAGTTTACATACTACACAGTGGAAATTATGCACACATTAAAAGAAGAAGATGATGTGTCTGTTTATCTTGTCTTTTCAGGGTTGCACCTGAGGCATATGAAAGTTCCCAGGCTAGGGGTCAAATCAGCTGGAGCTACTGGCCTACACCACAGCCACAGCAACACCAGATCTGACCCATGTCAGTGACCTACACCAAGGTTTGCAGCAACGCCAGATCCTTAACCCACTGAGCTGAGGCCAGGGATCCAACCTGCATTCCTCATGGATACTAGTCAGGTCCATTACTACTGAGCCACAATGGGAACTCCCAAAAGAAGTTGTTTTTAAAAAGTAAATTTAGGAGTTCCCATCCTGGCTCAGTGGTTAATGAACCCGACTAGGAACCATGAAGTTTCAGGTTCGATCCCTGGCCTTGCTCAGTGGGTTAAGGATCCGGTGTTGCTGTGGTGTAGCTCGCAGACTCGGCTCAGATCCCACGTTGCTGTGGCTCTGGCGTAGGCCAGTGGCTACAGCTCCAATGAGACCCCTAGCCTGGGAACCTCCATATGCCACGGGAAGCGGCCCTAGAAAAGGCAAAAAGACCAAAAAAAAACACCTACATTTAATGACACGGAGAAACAGTAGATAAAGTAAAAGACAGCAGACTACAAGAAGCACTGCATCTTACAAAATTATCCAGTATAGCAACTCACCTCCAATTAAAATTACCTTTCCAGGAGTTCCCGCTGTGGCTCAGTGGAAACGAATCTGACTAGTATCTGTGAGGATGCAGGTTCGATCCCTGGCCTTGCTCAGTGGGTTAAGGATCCAGCATTGCCATGTGCTATGATATAGGTTGCAGACATGGCTTGGATATGGTGTTGCTGTGGCATGGTGTAGGCCAGGCACTACAGCTTCCAATTCGACCCCTAGCCTGGAACCTCCATATGCCATGGGTACGGCCCTAAAAAGACAAAAACATTACCTTTCCATAAAGATAACTACATACTAAAACCCCGACGTAGCCAATTACCTTACCCCATCCTACCTGCCTCTCCTGTGTCCAACAAGAACACCTGCTGCCCTTGGACATGCTGTGCTCTCTCCCCAAAGTGTAACACTTTGTAAGTGATTAAACTGTTGACTAACTTTTTCCTAATGAGAAATTACTTGCTTCCATCTGATGTCTTAAGAGGTTAGGGGATGATGCTAAGAGTATAAATCCATTGATATTAGTTTAATGAAAGAAAAAGAAATGAATATCCAAACTTCTGGTGGAATAAAAAACAGCACTATGGGTCAGAGTTTTAAAAACCTTCATAATTATTACTGACTTTTCCCTAACCAATCCAGATTGGTGAGGATTTTATTAGTTTCCTGCCTCCACAATATCTCTTTACAGTGCTTTATCCCTGTGAAAAAAAGTGGACATTCCTGGTCCCCCCCACAGTCTGAGAAACAGCACTGCCAGTGCTGGGACATAGGTAGGGAGCAGCCGTAACTTCTGTGACTTCAACGACATTAACCAACCGGACCCAAGGAAGCCTCAGAGCTCTCTGCACCCCAAAAATTAAATGTCCACACTTAAAACATGCAAGGTTCCAGAAAGCATGAAACCAAATTAAAAATAAGACTTTTCAGGGAGCTTCCCTGTGGCTCAGCGAGTTAAGGATCCAGCACTGTCACTGAAGGGGCTCGGGTTGCTGCTGTGGCACAGGTTTGATCCCTGGTCCAGAAACTTCCACAGGTCACAGGTGCAGTCAAAACAAAACAAAACAAAACAAAACAAAAAAAAAAAAAGACTTTTCGCTATGGTTTAAAATGGAAATTAGGTTATTCCTCTGTTTGATATTTAATGATATGCAAACAACTTAATAGATTTGGGGGGGGTACTATCTCATTCCTGTAAGCAATGATCTTACACTGGACAGAGAGCCTGAAGCTACAACCATTGCTATTCTAATTCAAATAGTAACATATATATGAAAATACGTCACATTATATCCCAGATGAGTTTAGCAGTATCACAATAAACAATTTTACTGGTTGTTTTCTTTTAAAAACAAATCTGAGCCAATTTATAAGACTGAAATTTATATAAGTCACACCAGATTAAGGAAACCTCAGAGTTCCTGTCATGGGTCAGTGGTAACAAACTTGACTAGAATTCACGAGGACACAGGTTCGACCCCTGGCCCCACTTACTGGGTTAAGGATCTTACGTTGCTGTGAGCTGTCGTGTAGGTCACAGACGTGGCTTGGATCCTGCGTGGCTGTGGCTGTGGTGTAGGCCAGCAGCTGTAGCTTCAACTCAACGCCTGGCCTGGGAATCTCCACATGCCTCGGAAGTGGCCCTAAGGGGGGGGGGGGGGCAGCAAGGAAACTTCTATCCTTAATATTATAGTTGAAGCTGAAAATGAGCATTCGAGCTCCTCATTAGCATACTAATCTGGTAACATCACACTTTCACAAGGTCAGAAAACCAGATGTTCTCAATCCCTCTCTCTCTCTCTCTTTTTTTTTTTTTTTTTTTTTTTGCTTTTTAGGGCTGCACCTGTGGCTTGTGGAGATTCCCAGGCTAGGGTTCGAATCGGAGCCACAGCTGCCGGCCTAACACCACAGCCACAGCAACGTGGGATCCGAGCTGTGTCTGTGACCTACACCACAGCTCACGGCAACACAGGATCCTTAACCCACTGAGCAAGGCCAGAGATCAAACCCGCAACCTCAGGGTTACTAGGCAGATTCGTTTCCACTATGCCCCAATGGGAACTCCGAGATGTCCTCAATTTCTTAATATTCAGTCACAGAAATGGCACATCTCTTTTTTTCCTCATTTAAAATATATTGTAAAGTTAATTTTATTATACAAGATAGGAAAAGAGGGAGTTCCCTTGTGGAGCAGCAGGTTAAGGATCCGGCACTGAAACTGCAGCAGCTTGAGCGGCAAAAAAAAAAAAAACAACAAACTAATTTGCCCAAAAAGTACCCTATGCAAAACTCTCTGTTCAAATTTTCATATCTGTTAAGGAAATCACAAATTAAAACAAATATCACTTTTACTGCACATCAAATTCACAGAACTAAATGTACTAAAAATAAGCACAATGTTAATACCATTCACCAGAACACCTGAACTCTGGTTCACATCCACAGAGAGTCCACTAGGATGAACCGGTTAAACAGCTGGGCTCCCAACGCACACCACCACCACCACGGGTCTGCCACCTACAAAGCAGCCCTGGAAAAGCGCCTTAGAAGGAAGCCTTTATCTTCTCATCTGAAAAATTGATTACTCTTACTTTGAAGGCTAGTGTTTGCAGTAAGACAAAGCCACCTGAAAATAGCTGAACATAACTTCCTCTGCGCTTCGTAGCTATGGCTCTCTTCTCCTACATTCCAAGCCACTGATCTAGGCCCTACCTAGGTGGCTTGTTCAAGTTGCAGTAACAGTCTCACCAAGCTTTCTGCCTCTTCCCCTTGCATCCAAATGCAAATCTATCCCATAAACAGCAATAAGAAATCTCTGCCCTGTACTGTCTGTATAATACTGCTACACATTACCTTGCAAGAACAGCTCCAAAATTCATGCAGCCTCTAAACTGACTCATAATATTGCAAATACAAAGGGCTTCATGGAAGAGTTTGCCTAATTTACAGACAAGGAAACCACATTCCAGCAACATGAGTGTCTTCCCAAGGAGATACAATTTCAAAGTCGGGTCTCTGGATGCAGGCTCCCCATTTCAGCCCAGAGTTCTCTCAACCACGCTTGGCCGCATTCAGCCCAGACCTTTTCTGTTTAAGAAAGGAGCACAGGTCCTTGTCCTGGTATTCTGTGGCATGCCAACGGAATTTCTGGTAAAACCAGCTGATTTTGTGGTGGTTGTTGTTAATATTATGTTATCTGCCACTAGAATAAGCAAAATAAAAACGGAAAACCTATGGGCTGTGAAGATTCTGGGGCCTAGCTATTTATAAATGCTGATGAGATGAAAATACATGTTTTGATAGGAGAGATCTCACAACTTCTACCAACAAACCCACTTGTTCAGTAACGAAGTTCCGTAATTTATCCAAATATTCATTGAGACTGTATGGAAAGCACTTATTTTAAAAGTCAAATAAAAAGCCCAATAAGGCAATAGAAACATGGGGAAAGAAAATATTTCCCAGAAAAAGTGGCCTCCCTGAAGAATTTCAAATAACTGATGTAAATACTCCCTTTCTCCAGGAGGTGGTGCTAGATTCCCCACCACTTGAGTGTGGACTGGTGGACTTACTGCCTTGACTCCAAGGAACAGAGCATGAAAGAGGGTGGGAGTAAGTTTGAGGGAGGGCTGTCCGGTAAACATTATCTTGGCTAGGTGACCAAGGCTTTAACATCGCATGTTTCGTCACATGATTCTAGCCTGTGCACCCACCACCACTCTGCTCCAGTGTGATGAGACATGAAGGGCACTCCACTCTCGGCACATTCTTTCCAAACCCACGAGGCCAAACTAATCATAAGAAAAAGCTCAGATAAATTCAGAGATATTCTATAAAATACCCACTTAAAACTTCACAAAACTCTCAGATCATGAATAACAAGCAAAGACCGAGAAACTGTCACAGACCAGAAGAGACTGGGGCCACAGGACAGTTAATGCAATCTGGAAACATGGACTGGATTCTGAAACAGAAAAAGCACATTAATGGGAAACTAGTGAAATCTGAATCAAGACTACCAGCTTAGGAGTTCCCGTCGTGGCTCAGTGGTTAACGAATCTGACTAGGAACCATGAGGTTGTGGGTTCTATCCCTGGCCTCGCTCCGTAGTTTAAAGATCCGGCATTGCCATGAGCTGTGGTGGAGGTCGCAGACACGGCTCGGATATACTGAGTTGTTGTGGTGTAGGCCAGCAGCTACAGCTCCAATTAGACCCCTGGCCTGGGAACTTCTGTATGCCGCGTGTGCGGCCCTAAAAAGATTACAAAAAAAAAAAAAAAAGACTACCCTACCAGCTTAACAGTCAGATACCAGTGTTGGCTTCTCAGTTTTGATACTGTGACATCATGCAAAGGTAACATAAGATCTAATGTTAGGAGAAACTTGGCTAAGAGGACGGGGAAGACAAAGACTGGAAGCCACTCTGATTCTGAGAAAGTAACACCCCAAGAACTCACAGAATTAGAGCCATAAACATAAAAAAATGGCAAAACTACAGCTTTCAGCTCTTTTTTAAAAGACCATTCATCAAAAAGAAAAACCTTGCACTTGTTTAGAGAAGCAATGCAATGGGCAACTGCCTAATTAAATTTTATCCTTAATAATCAGATCTTACGGCAAATATTTATGTTTAAAATCCCACTAGATAAATAAACCAAATTTTCTAATATAAAAAAAGATGGGGTAGGGGAGTTCCTCTGCAGTACAGCAGGATAAGGATCCAGCACCGTCACTGCAGAGGCTCAGGATGCAGCTGTGATATGGGTTCGATCCCTGGCCCAGGAAAAAAAAAAAAGAGAGAATTCCTGTCATGGCACAGCGGAAACGAATCCAAACAGTATCCATGAGGCTGCGGGTTTGATCCCTGACCTTGCTCAGTGGGTTAAGGATCTGGCATTGCTGTGAGGTGCGGTGTATGTCACAGACTCAGCTCGGATCCCACATTGCTGTGGCTGTGGTGTAGGCCGGCAGCTGTAGCTCTGATTCAATCCCTAGCCTGGGAACCTCCAGAAGCCACGGGTGTGGCCCTAAAAAGCCAAAAAAAAAAAAAAAGGATGGGGTAAGATTGAAAGTTTTGTTTTACACTCCAAATAACTTTCCAGAGGGATGATAGACATTTTAATTATATACCAATTATGAAAATTCTTTTCATCTTCAAAAGTCATTAACTAATCCTTACAACACCTCTGTGTTATATCAATCTTATTCTGAAGCAAAGACAACCTCCACTGAAAGGTTAATATAAATTAGCTCCATGTGGAAGGAAACCAGTCTCAGACTAGGATGACAATACTTGGGTTTTGATGCAGCTAATAAGAAGCCGATGTGTCTGTGTGATGCCATAAACACGAGGACGTGAGGTCACCTAGGAGGACGCTCCCTAAGAGCAAAGCAGCGGGAAATCCTAAATCCAGACACTGGGCGCACACCTGTGTCCAACAGTGCCACGAGGAACGCTGTGCGAGGACACGTTCGAACGTCTTTTTCACAAGTTTCCACTCTGTGTGTGTTTGGGTTTACACTAAACCTAACAAAAAAGTACATAAGGGGAAAAAACCAAGATCAGACTTGAGGAATTTTCTTACTAGCTGAGGCAAAGTAAATTCAAAGAATGAAAATAATTTCTACTCAAAGGAATCAGGTCACCAAGAAACATATCTCACACAAGCTTAACCTTAATTTCAGAATCCACCACATTGGGAGTTCCTATTATAGCTCAGCAGGTTGCAAACCCAACTAGTATCCATGAGGGTTCAGGTTCGACCCCTGGCCTCGCTCCATGGGTTAAGGATCCTGTGTTGCTGTGGCTGTGGTGTAGGCCATCAGCTGCAGCTCCTATTTGACTCCTAACCTGGGAACTTCCATGAGCCACAAGTGTGGCCTTAAAAAAAGGAAAAAAAAAAAAAAAAAGAATCCACTGCATTGTCTGGTTCACAAAATTTTTTTCATTCTGCTTTTCGTTTTACATATACTCACAGTGGGAGAGAAAGAAGGGACATGATAAAAGGAAAAATTTATTGATCAACTATTATGTGACAGGCACTTTCACAAATATTAGCTTGTAATCATCACAACTCTGAAAAAGATACCAAAGTCAGTTCTTCAAAATTGAAAGACCATGTAAACATAGGAAATGTCATGATTAAGTGAAAACAGCAAATGAGAGAACTTGCCACAGGAAAGGTCCTGGGAAGACGGAATGCCAACGAGCCTCGTTTCACTGAAGGAAGAGCCTGACCGAGTCATTCAGCCGCCTGCTGCTCTACAGTGTGGCCGGTCAGGTCCTCGGGAGGCCAGTGTCAGCACCTACGCCAGAGACGAGTACAAACGCTGTCTCCAAGGAGGGAAACGGAAGGCTGGGAACGGGGAAGAAGTCTCCTGTTCATCGTATACATCCTTTTCCATCTTTTAATTTTGTGCCACATGCCTACACATTACTCATTCAAATATTCAATAACATTTTATTTAAGGAAAAGAAGTCAACTACAGGAAAAGAGGCCCCACCCACCAATTCAAATCAATCGCCTCCCCCAGCCAGGAGCACCGTGGTCCGAGGCCCTCCCCATCCCAGAAAGGGGGTGTGCTGTCGGAACCCCACGGCCACGACAAGGTGTTACGCCACGTCTGACTAGGTCAAATGAGAACTAAACCTCCTGCAGCTACCCGGATGCAACTAGAGGTAGATTCTCATACTAAGAGAAGTAGTAGGTCAGGAAAAGAAAGACAAGCACATGACAGCACTCACATGCGGCATGTAAAATACGGCACAAATGAACCTGTCTACGGACATGGAGAACAGACGTGCGGTTGCCAGGGGGCAGTGGAGGGAGTGAGATGGACGGGGAGTTTGGGGTTCGTAGGTGCAAACTGTTAGATTTCGAATGGATAAGCAATGAGGTCCTGCTGTACAGCACAGCGAACTTCAGCTGGTCTCTTGGGGCAGACCACGTTGGAAGATACCATGAGAAGAGGGAACGAATGTTTACGTATGACTGGGTCGCTTGGCTGAACAGCAAGAATGGGCACAACACTGTAAATCAGAAAGAGAGAGAGAGAGAGAAAAGGAAAGAAGAGAGAGAGAGTTACGAAAGAAAAGAGAGAGAAAGAAAGAGGAAGGAAGGACGGATAGATGAAATCTTGTATTTAAACTCTTCGGTTTTACCCAAGTGCCCAACTCAAAATGAACCCACATTTTACTTTATGGTTACACACACGTGACATGAGCCTTGTTAGAATTATTAGACTAGCACTCTAAAATCCAACAGATGCTACTTTCAAATAGCTTCTTCTTACACAGTCCCCTGAAATCCTGCACACACACACCCTTTCCACTTGATGTGAACTGTCACACATTCTAAGTACACTCATTACTTACCAAACAGTGACACCTCTGTCAACTGGAAGGCACAATGTTAAAAAGTAGGTAGTTACGTATCTATCAAAAAACCTCAGCTAGGAGGCTGGTTCTAGGTTGAAAGAAACAATATGCTAGAAAGAAATGCAGTCTGGAGAATTTTCACCCAAGTCAGGGTGAAAGGACACAATACTCATAAACAAGTTAGGCGGACGGTACACTCCTTGAAGAGAAACGTTCAGAGCAATAAGAAGGCAGGCAAGCTGAGTGTGAGGCCAAAAAAAAAAAAAAAAAAATCAAAGCAAGCTGCAAGGTTTCTAATACGAGGAGCTTAAGATAATCAATCCCGATACCAGGACCAGATTCAGTCACAAGGAAGTTTCTTAGAGACTTGGTTCCGATGTCCTCACGTGAAACGGAGCTGACTGACCCGTACGTATTCCGGCCAAGTCAGCATGAAGATCCTCAAGTATGAGTTCCTCCCATTCCAAAGGCCTGCCAGGAGCTCTCTTGCGGTGCAACCAGTCAAGGATCCCGCACTGCTACCGCAGCAGCTCGGGCCACTGCTGTGGCTGGTCTGACCCGAGAATTTCCACATCCTGAGGCCACAGCCAAACAGATTAATTAATTAATTAAAGGCCAACAGATAATCAACTCACGCAGCTCTCAGCTACAAAATACCAGACACACGCAACTATCTAAATAATGGGGGGGGGGGATAATAGGGGGGGTGGGATTAAGACGGCGGGATAGGAGGACTGGAGCTCAACTTCTCTCCTAAAAACAACAAAATTCACAACCAAATGCTGAGCAATCTCCACCCAAATGGACCGGACACCTTCAAAAAGATACCCTGCTCCAGAAGACAAAGAGGAGGCCACATCAAGAGGCAGGAGGGGTGATTACGTGACATAAGCAACCCCATACCTCCCAGATGGGAAGCCCCACAGACTGGAAAGTAACTGGTTCAGAGACTCACCTACAGGAGTTAGCGTTCTGAGCCCCACACCAAACTCCCACATCTGGGGATCTGGCACTGGGAGAAAGAGCCCCTGGAGCATCTGGCATTGAAGGCCAGGGGGCTTGTGCGCAGCCGCTCCACGGGACTGGGGGAAACGGAGACCCCATTCTTAAAAGGCACACACAGACTTTCACATGCACTGGGTCCCAGGGCAAAGCAAAGTCTCCATAGGAATCTGGGTCAAACCTGACTGCAGTCTTTGGAGGACCTCCTGGGAAAGCAGGGGTGAATGTGGCTTGTGGTGGGGGAAGGACATTGGAAGCACAGCTCTCGGGAATCGTCATCAGTGTACCTTTCCCTGGAGGTGGCCATTTGGGGAAAATCTGGCCCCACCCATCAGCACTGAGAAGCCCCAGGGCAAACAACAGTCCAGGTGGGATCACAGCCCCGCCCCTCAGTAAACCAGCGACTACTAAAAGACCCCCCAGGCACACAGCCATCTCCAATCCCATCCAGAGACAAAGCACCACCCACCAGAGGGATAAGAATCAGCTCCACCTGCCAGTGAGCAGGCACCACTCCCTCCCATCAGGAAGCCTACAGCAAGCCCCCTACCAACTTCAGCCACAAGGGGGGCAGACACCAGAAGTAAGAGAGGCTACAACTCTATTATCTGTAGAAAGGTCACCACCCCAAAAACCTATAAAAATGAAAAGACAGAGGACTATAACTCAGATGAGAGAGAAAGAAAAACCCCAGAAAATCAGCTATGTGATCAGGAGATTCTCAGCCTCCAGGAAAAAGACTTTAGACTGTTGATGCTGAAGATGATGCAAGACACTGGAAATAAACTGGAGGCAAAGATGGATAACTTACAGGAAACACTGAGCAAAGAGATACAAGATATAAAACGTAAACAAGAAGAGATGCAAAATACAATAACTGAAATTAAAAACTCACTAGAAGCAGCCAACTGCAGAATACAGGGGGCAGAAGAACAAATAAGCGAGGTGGAGGGCAGATTAGTGGGATTACGGATGTGGAACAGAAAAGAGAAAAAAGATTGAAAACAAATGAAGAGAGTCTCAGAGAACTCTGGGACAATGTGAAACGCACCAACATCCGTATTATAGGGGTGCCAGAAAGGGAAGAGAGAGAGAAGGGGACAGAAAAAATATTCCAAGAGATAATAGCCGAAAACTTCCCTAACATGGGGAAGGAATCACTCACACAAATCCAGGAAGCACAACGAGCACCATACAAAATAAACCCAAGGAGGAATACCCCGAGACACATACTAATCAAACTGACCAAAATTAAAGACAGAAAATCTTGAAAGCAGCTAGGGAAAAGAAACAAATAACATACAATGAACCCTGATAAGGTTATTGGCAGATTTTTCAGCAGAAACTCTGTAGGCCAGAAGGGAGTGGCATGATATACTTAACGTGATGAAAGGAAAAAACCTCCAACCAAGATTACTTTACCCAGCAAGGAGCTCATTCTGGTTTGAAGGAGAAATCAAAAGCTTCACAGATAAGCAAAGCCTAAGAGAATTCCGCAACACTAAACCAGCTTTACAACGAATACTAAAGGAACTTCTCTAGACAGAAAAGAAACAGAAATACGACAAATGACAAGGCTCACCAGTAAAGGTATATATATAGTAAAGATACAAAATCATCCATGCACAATTATGCCACCAAAATCAGAAATCATGAGAAGAGGTGGGTACAAATGCAGAACATTGGAGATGCATTTGCAATTAAGAGACCAGCAACTTAAAACAATCTCATATATATATATATATATATATAAATTCTTACATCAAAACTTCAGAATAACTGCAAACCAAAATACAATTGAAACACACACAAATAACAAAAATCAACTCAAATACACTAAAGATAGTCATCAAACCACAAGAGGAGAGAACAAGAGAAGAAGGAAGAAAAAAGACATGTCAATAACTACCTTAAATGTTAATGGACTAAACGTCCCAACCAAAAGACAGAGACTAGATGAATGGATAGAAAAACAAGACCCATATATACGCTGTCTTCAAGAGACCCACTTCACTTCTAGGGACACATACAAATTGAAAGTGAGAGCATGGAAGAAAATATTCCATGCAAAGGGGAATCAAAAGAAAGCTGGAGAAGCAGTACTCATATCAGACAAAATAGACTTTAAAATGAAGAATATTTTACGGGACAAAGAAGGTCACTACCTAATGATCAAAGGATCAACCCAATAAGAAGATATAACAATTTTAAACATCTACACACCCAACACAGGTTCACCACAATATATAAGGCAACTGCTAACAACCTTAAAAGGAGAAATCGACAATAACACAATCACAGTGGGGGACTTTAACACCCCACTTGAAGCAATGGACAGATCAACCAGACAGAAAATCAATAAGGAAACACAGGCCCTGAATGATGCATTAAACCAGATGGACTTAATAAATATTTATAGGACATTTCATCCAAAAGCAACAGAATACACATTCTTCTCAAGTGCAAATGGAACATTCTCTAAGACTGATCACATCCTGGGCTACAAATCCAACCTCCGTAACTTTAAGAAAATTGAAATCATATCAAGCATCTTTTCCGACCACAACACTATACGACTGGGAATCAACAACAAGTAAAAAACTGCAAAAAACACAAACACATGGAGATAAACAACATGCTGTTTTTTTTTTTTTTTTTTTTTTTTTTGCTAAACAACCAATGGGTCACTGAAGAAATCAAAGAGGAAATTTAAAACATACCTAGAAGCAAATGACAACAAAGATACGACACTCCAAAACCTATGGGATGCACCAAAAGCCATTCTAAGAGGAAAGTTTTTGGCAATACAAACCACTTCATGAAACAAGAAAAAGCTCAAATAAATAACCTAACTTTACATCTAAAGCAGCTAGAGAGAGAAAAACAGACAAGACCTAAAGTTAGTAGAAGGAAAGGAATCATAAAGATCAGAGCAGAAATCAATGAAATAGAAACAAAGAAAACCATAGAAAAGATCAATGAAACGAACAGCTGAACCCTTAGCCAGACTTACCAAGAAAAAGAGAGAGAGGACTCAAATCAATAAAATTAGAAATGAAAAAGGGGAAGTAACAACGGACATCACAGAAATACAAGGGATCATGAGAGACTACTATATGCAACTACATGCCAATAAAACGGAAAACCTAGAAGAAATGGACAAGTTCGTAGAAAAGTACAATCTTCCAAGACTAAACCAAGATGAAATAGAAAAGATGAACGAACCCATTACAAGAACTGAAATTGAAACCGTGATTAAAAAACTTCCAATAAACAAAAGTCCAGGACCAGATGGCTTCACAGGCGAATTCTATCAAACATTTAGAGAAGAGCTAACACCTATCCTTCTGAAACTATTCCAAAAAATTGCAAAGGGATACTCCCAAACTCATTTTATGAGGCCACCATCACCCTGATACCAAAACCAAACATATCACAAAAAATGAAAATTAAGGCCAATTTCACTGATGAACATAGATGCAAAAATCCTCAACAAAATACTAGCAAACCACATCCAACAATACATTAAAAGCATTGTACATCATGATCAAGTGGGATTTATTCCAGGGATGCAAAGGTTCTTCAATATCCGCAAATCCATCAGTGTGATACACCACAGTAACAAACTGAAGAATAAAAACCATACGATCCTCTCGATAGATGCGGAAAAAGCCTTTGACAAGATCCAACACCCATTTCTGATAAAAACCCTTCAGAAAGTGGGCACAGAGGGAACCTACTCAACATCATAAAGGCCATATATGACAAACCCACAGCAAACATCATTCTCAGTGGTGAAAAGCTGAAAGAATTCCCGTTGAGATCAGGAACAAGACAAGGATGTCCGCTCTCGCCACTACTCTTCAACATAGTTCTGGAAGTCCCAGCCACAGCAATGAGAGAAGAAAAAGAGATAAAAGGAATCCAAATTGGAAAGGAAGAAGTAAAACTAGCCCTATTTGCAGATGACATAATACTATACCTAGAGAATCCTAAAGACTCTATCAGAAAACTGTTGGAGCTCATCCATGAATTTGGCAAAGTCACAGGATACAAAATTAATACACAGAAATTGACGGCATTTCTATATACTAACAATGAAAGAGCAGAAAGAGAAATTAGGGAAGCAATCCCGTTTACCATTGCATCCAAAAGAATAAAATACCTAGGAGTAAACCTACCTAAAGAGACAAAAGACCTGCACTCTGAAAACTATAAGACACTGATGAAAGAAATCAAAGACGACACAAATAGATGGAAAGACATACCATGCTCTTGGATTGGAAGAGTTGGAGTTCCCGTCGTGGCACAGTGGTTAACGAATCCGACTAGGAGCCCTGAGGTTGCGGGTTCGGTCCCTGCCCTTGCTCAGTGGGTTAACGATCCGGCGTTGCCGTGAGCTGTGGTGTAGGTTGCAGACGCGGCTTGGATCCCACATTGCTGTGGCTCTGGCGTAGGCCGGTGGCTACAGCTCCAATTTGACCCCTAGCCTGGGAACCTCCATATGCTGCGGGAGCAGCCCAAGAAATAGCTAAAAAGACACACAAAAAAAAAAAAAAAAAAAAAAAGGAAGACTTAATATTATCAAAATGACTATACCACCCAAGGCAATCTATAGATTCAATGCAATCCCTATCAAATTACCAAGAACATTTTTCACGGAACTCGAACAAAATATTTTAACGTTTGTTTGGAAGCACAAAAGACACAGAATAGCCAAAGACATCCTGAAAAAGAAAAATGGAGCTGGAGGAATCAGGCTCCCTGTCTTCAGACTATACTACAAAGCAACAATCATCAAAACCGTATGGTACTGGCACAAAGACAGAAATACAGATCAGTGGAACAGGATACAAAGCCCAGAATTAAACCCACACACCTACAGCCAACTAATCTATGACAAAGGAGGCAAGAATATACAATGGAGAAAAGACAGCCTGTTCAATAAGTGGTGCTGGGGAAACTGGACAGCCACATGGAAAAGAATGAAATTAGAACACTCCCTAACACCATACACAAAAATAAACTCAAAATGAATTAAAGACCTAGATACAAGACCAGACACTATAAAACTCTTAGAGGAAAACATAGGCCAAACACTCTCTGACATAAATGACAGCAACATCTTCTCAGATCCACCTCTTAGAGTAATGACAGTAAAAACAAAAAGAAACAAATGGGACCTAATTAAACTTAAAAGTTTCTACACAGCAAAGGAAACCTTAAACAAAACGAAAAAAAAAAAAAGACAACCCACGAATGGGAGAAAATCTTTGCAAATCAATCAATTGACAAGGGATTAATCTCCAAAATTTATAAACACCTCCTACTGCTCCATACCAAAAAAAACAAACAATCCCATCAAAAAATGGGCAGAAAATCGAAACAGACAGTTCTCCAAAGAAGACATGCAGATGGCCAAAAAACACCTGAAAAGATGTTCAACATCACTCATTATTAGAGATATGCAAATCAAAACCACTATGAGGTATCACCTTACACCAGCCAGAATGGCTAGCATCTGAAAGTTTATAAACAATAAGTGCTGGAGAGGGGGTGGAAAAAAAGGAACCCTATTACACTGTTGGTGGGAATGTAAACTGGTGCAACCACTGTGGAAAAAACAGTGTGGAGATGCCTCAGAAAAATAAAAACAGAACTACCTTTTGATCCAGCAATCCCACTCCTGGGTATCTGTCCAGAGAAAACCATGACTCGAAAAGACACTTGGACTCCGATGTTCACTGCAGCACCATTTGCAATAGCCAAGACATGGAAACAATCTAAATGTCCATTGACTGAGGAGTGGATCAAGAAGATGTGGTACATATACACAATGGAATATTATTCAGCCATCAAAAGGAACAAAATACCAGCATTTTTAGCAACATGGATGGACCTAGAAATTATCATGCTAAGTGAAGTGAGCCATACAATGAGACACCAACATCAAATGCTTTCACTGACATGGAATCTGAAAAAAGGACACAATGAACTTCTTTGCAGAAGAGATACTGACTCATAGACTTTGAAAAACTTATGATTTCCAAAGGAGACCGTTTGGGGAGTGGGGGGATGCGCCGGGGTTGTGGGATGGAAATCCTGTGAAATTGGATTATGATGATCATTGCACAACTATAAATGTAATAAATTCACTGAGTAATAATAATGATAATAAGGGAACTCATTTATCTCATGAGTACACGTACTCATGTCACCCATCTCTACTCCAGGCTCGAACTATTTTTAATTCTATATCCTTCATTAATGACAATACTCAAAACTCACTGTCAAATTTTTCTATCCAATCACAAAGATGCCACAGTGGGGAGTTCTATCAGCTACCAGGAAATCAGGAGTTAACTTTAACAGAACATTCTCATTGAGATATCTCCATTCTGGAGTTCCAGTTGTAGCTCAGCAGTTAACGAACCTGACTAGCATCCATGAGGACGAAGGCTCAATCCCTGGCCTCGCTCAGTGCGTTGAGGATCTGGTGTTGCCATGATCTGTGGTGTAGGCTGCAGACACAGCTCAGATCTGGCATTGCTGTCTATGGTGTAGGCTGGTGGCTACAGCTCCGACTGGACCCCTAGCATGGGAACCTCCATATGCCCATGGGGGCAGCCCTAAAAAGACAAAAAAAAAAAAAAAAAAAAAAAAAAAGATACCTCCATTCTATTATGAGTCCGAGTCTCATTGCCAATGGAGCAGTTATTAGTGCGAAAACAGTTAAACAATTCAGTACAGGGCAAACCATTCAACATTAAACAACTGAGATTAAGAACTCGAAAATGAGTTCCATACTATTAAAATATCTCAGAGAAATCAGTTCCTACCTTGGCTGTAAAGAACACCCATAATATCAAGAAGAAAAACTAGAACCCCGTAGCCCTAAAGTTTCTTCCTTGGAATACAACTGCAGAATGACCAAACTCCTGCAAAAAAAATTGAAATTTCAGGATATATCTGGGTCTCAGTTTCCCCATCAATAAAGTAAGAGGACTTGGAGTGCCTGTTGTGGCTCACCTGGTTACAAACCTGATTAGTGTTCGTAAGGATGCGGGTTCGATCCTTGGCCCCGCTCAGTGGGTTAAGGATCCAGCATTGCAGTGAGCTGCAGTGTAGGCTGCAGATGTGGCCCCAATCTGGCATTGCTGTGGCTATCGTGTAGGCAGGCAACTGCAGCTCCAATTGGACCCCTAGCCTGGAAACTTCCATATGCCACAGGTGAGGCCCTAAAAAGCAAAAAATAAAATAAAATAAGAGGACTGGACATGATCTCTAGATTGCATTAACAGACAAATGAAATGGCATAATCCTGTCCACTACACTTTGAAGTCTGGACCTTTCCACTATCCAAGGAAATCCTGTTTTGTTTGTTTTGTTTTAGTGAATGGGTGTGGTGAGGTTTGTAAAGTTTGTGTGCTTTTTTCACTCACTTCCTCCTGGAACTTTTATTAACACACTGACTTCACAATAATTTTAGTCATTAGATCATGACTCGAGCAGCCCCTCTCTCTGTGCTTCACTGCCTTTTTACACAACCAGGCTAGACAACCACCCCTTTCCCAGCTCCTTCATCATCAGACCCGCCTGCTCCAACAGAACTCATTCCAGCCAGGACAAGCGCCTGGGGGCTCACACAGTCTCTAGGAGGGTCGGAGACTCAGCCAGCACACACAAACATCGCACAGAACGGCTTCGGTGGAGATCTTACCACCACAGCGGCTCCACGGACCCCACCACCTGCCGCCTCGGATGCCGGTCTTCCACCACCCTGGCTTCCTTCACATGACCTGCTTCTCAAGCTCAGTCTCGCCCTGGTTCATAGAGCAGGACTCACATGTATATGGCTAACTGCAAGGAACAGTGGGAAAGCCTATGACCAGCTTCTATTTTAGGACTAATGATGCGGGAAATTCCCCCAAAGACAGTGTTCGAAAAGTACTGGGGGCCAAAAAGCATGACAAATATCCACATGTGATACCACACTAGCTACTTACCTCCTAAGGCCTTGCCTGCTTGCTTCTCAGCTTATGCCCTAAACTGCTCCTTCAAGTTCAGTGTTAGGGCTCTCTCCTCTCATCCTGTAGCCCAGAATTCTTCTCAAATCTATTAGCTATTTCCAGTATTTCAAAACAACATACTTCCATTGCCACTGATTTCCCCTCAAGTTTGAACACTATCCATTCACTACCTTACATAAAAGTGGATTTCCTACACAACTAGCCTCTCCCTCCCCCAGTCATCCTACACTAGGCTTAACATGTTTGGATTGAACCAATATTTTATGTGCATGGCTGTGCAAATACTATGCAGCTGCATCATGCTCATACTATTATTGCAGGTCCATTTCCGAATACTTTGGTTTAAATGGAACTAAGTAATTGCCGTTTTTGCTGCTGTTGTTGCTTTGTTTTCTGTCTACTTTTCACAGTCCCACCCCCACCCCAACCTCTACTAGAAGAGTTAACCTATCAGTTGTTTATTTCCTGAAACTACCCCTTGGCGCCCCGCCGCCCTCACCAAACTGGCTGGCTGGTACCTGCACAGATTTATCCCAAGATTTATCTTTGCCGCCACTTTAGAAATCCCTTCGCCTCACCCCCTTGTGGAATTCCCCACTTCCTGGACCCCATGTCTGAGCCGAGCTTTCACGAAGATTAAGCAAATGGGTAAATACATTGAGAATACTGGGAACCAGGACTTCTCACTGTGAAAGAAGGGAGTTACAAAAAAGGAAAGTGGCCAAAATGAATCCTACAGCACTGGGTCAAAACCAGTGGCATTTGGTATCGATTCACAGTTTCGCATATAAAGTAGGGGACAGAGACAGAAAGAGATGTGGAGCAGACACAGCTCACTTCCTAGCTCTGTCCACGCAGAGGCCCAGAAGCCATGGCAGCACGGAGCAGACCGAGCACCAGACCCCGGCTTCTGCAACACTGTCTCTCACTAAAAGAAATCAGTGCTCCCTGAAGGAAGAGCTGACTCCAACACGAGGCAGAGAAAATACAAGATGAACTTGGAACATCTTGATATTTCAAGCAAAGAAGTATTTAAAGAATGATGGAGGTTTGTCAAAAGGACACAGGAACCCACTTGAAGGGGCTCCCACTGGCCAAATCTGGGATAATCTGAGCATCAAATAATGACAGTTATGAATTATAACTTTGAATAAAAAGGAAAACCTTGAGTCCACACTGGTTGCAAATAAAGGAATAAATGGCAGAGAATTAGAAGCTACAAACTATTTCCTCACAAAATACTTATTATAGGAATTCCCGTCGTGGCTCAGCAGAAACAAATCTGACTAGTATCCATGAGGACGCAGGTTCAATCCCTGGCCTCGCTCAGGGGGTTGAGGATCCAGCATCACCGTGAGCTGCCGTGTTGGTCACAGACACGGTTTGTATCCCACGTTGCTGTGGCTGTGGTGTAGGCAGGCAGCTACAGCTCCAATTGGACCTCTAGCCTGGGAACCTCCATATGCCTCAGGTGCAGTCCTAAAAAGAAAAAAAAAAAAACTTATTATATATTAATAAGCACAAAAATATGTCTTGGAGTTCCCTGGTGGCCTAGTAGTTAAGGCCACCAGAAAACCTAGTAGTTGTCACTGCTATGGCTCGGGTTACATCCCTGGCCCAGGAACTACTGCATGAATGGGTGCAGCCAAAAAACAACACTTCTTAAATAATTTTACAGTGGAGAATCCTGGCAGACACCAACTAAAATCAAGAGATAAAGGTCAGTACAGCCAGTAACAGGTGTATTCCTTGTGTGGCATGCTATCCCGACCCAAAACAAAAAAAACTGGTATCTATTCCTGAGAAAACACAGGACAAATTCAATTTACTGTATGTTCTTCAAAATCATCAAGAGCTGTTCCCTCCTCCTTGAATGTGGGCAAACTTGTGACTACAGCAGAAATGACATGATATCAACTCCAAGGCCAAGTCAGAGAGGCTAAACCGATTCTGCCTGTTTCTCCTGACATAAAACTTTGGAAAGCACGTGTCCACATAAGCAATCTGAGCGCCTTGAAGCAGCAGCACAAAGTAGTCCACAGGCAGGGACCTCATCAAGAGGCTCTGAGACTCGTGCACATGGAGAGAGGGGCTCAGCTGTGCCCCCGCCATGCACACGGCTCTCTGCCTGCGCCCACTCCTCTTCCAGCTCCACCAACTGACCACCACCACACGTTACCTGAGCCAGAATCAGAGTCACCCAGCAAAGCTTCCCCAAATTCCTGACCCACAGAAGCCATGCAATTATTGCATATTATTTAATTTTTTGGGGGGAGGGGGTCACTTTTTAGGCAGGCGAAATAAGTGATACAGACTTCGGCACCTGGAAGTGAGATGCCATTGCAAACAAAACCAGAATCGCAGCTTTGAGACAGGCTGGCAGGTAGAAACAGGAAGGTCTTAGGGAGTTTTATCAGTAAGGCTTAGAGCAAAGTGAGAAAGCGATGAGTAGACCCTGGAGGGATGGGGACCTTGCTACGTAGTGGTGGGAAGTGTGACCTGCAGTGACATGGAGCAGAGGAGCTGTACCAACAAACTCCAGGATCCAGCTAAGGAGACTTCCAGGCCTGGTGGTGAAAGTGATCCAGCGTCTTCGCACTGCCTGTGACAAGATGAGGGGGAGAGGGGTGGGCTGGGGAAAAAGAGCCCAGGAGTCAGGACTTGCCGGGTTCAAAAGTAAAAGCTTGTGCTTAGCCCCAGCCTCTCCTGACGGCAAAATGATTCTCAAAATAAGAAATGGCTACGGGCGAGTCCCCATTGTGGCTCAGTGGTTAAGGATCTGGCGTGGCTGTGGCTATGGTGTAGGCTGGCAGCTACAGCTCCAATTCAACCTCTAGCCTGGGAACTTACATATACCGTGGGGGCAGCCCTAAAAAGACAAAAAAGAAAAAAAGAAAAAAGAAATGGCCAGCAGGAAAGATCAAGTCCAGGTTACGGTGGAAAATATTTTTAAAACCTCAGAAAGATCCAAGAAGGCTCCATATTGGCCTTCAAACAGACCAAGGGTCTTGTAAAAGTCTTAAGATCTGCCTCTAAAGATCCCTCCATTAAAACAGCAGAGCTTCTCAGACTGTTAGGAGTGGCTGTTCCGCAGCAGACTCACAAGGAGTCAGGAAATTAAGGACTGATCATAAAGTGTGGCTTTTGTCTAATGGAGTGGATTTCAAACTGACACACAGAGAAACCACAAAATTTTTAAGGTACTGTACCAGTCTGGACTGAAAGAGACAAAAACAATACAAAATGAAGGCCTTTTTTCCTCCCAAAATATTTGCCTGAAGCAGGCTAAGAAAACTTTACTAAGCTATAAAAACTAGCCATTTCTTTAAGAAAATATCCACAGATCATAGATCGGATAAGGAATTAACATCCAGAATATATGGAGAACTCCTAAAACTCCACAAGGAAACAACCAGATTAAAAAATGGACAAAGGGGAGTTCCCACGGTGGCTCAGAGGAACGAATCTGACTAGCATCCACGAGGACGCAGGCTGGATCCCTGGCCTTGCTGAGCAGGTTAAGGATCCGGGGTTGCTATGAGCTGTGGTGTAGGTCACAGACACAGCTTGGACCTGGCGTTGCTGTGGCTGTGGTGTAGGCCAGCAGCTACAGCTCCAATTAGACCCCCAGCCTGGGAACCTCCATATGCCACCAGTGAAGCCCTAAAAAAAGACCAAAAAAAAAAAAAAAAAAAAAAAAAAAGGACAAAGGACTTCAATAGATCTTTCTTCAAAGAGATACACAAACAGTTAAGAAGCACATGAAAAGAGGCGCAGCATCACTAGTCATTAGGCAAATGTCAGTAAAACTACACCCTTCAGAATGGCCTCTACCGAAAGACAGACAACGACAAGCATCAGCGAGGATGCGGCGCAATCTGACCTCTCACACGGTACTGACGGGCAAGTAAAACTGCACGGTCAATGTGGACGACACTTCCTACAAAACGCTACGTTGCCATGTGAGCCAGCACTCCCACCTCTGGGTACATACCCCAAAGAAGTAAAAGCTGTGTCTCCACGAGGTATGTGTACACCTGCGTTCACAGCAGCATTATTCACAATAACCAAAACACGAAAGCAGCCCAAGTGGCTAGCCATGGAAGAATATATAAGCAAAACATGGTGCATCCACACAATAAAATATTACTCAGTCCGGAAAAGGAAGGAAATTCTGACACAGACTACGGCGTGGATGAACTCTGAGGACACGATGTTACGTGAAATAAGCCAGATACAAAAACACAAACACATCCGAGTCCACTTACATGGGCACTAAGAGCAAAGCCACAGAGACAAAGTAGGATGGTGAGTCCAGGGGCCGTGGGGAGGTGGGGTGTGGGCAAAGGGACTTAGTGGTTTATGGGCAGAGAGTTTCAATTTCATTAAGATGGAAAGCATTCTGGAGGTAGATTTTTACTGATGGCTGCACAATATTATGAATGTATTTAATGCCACTGAACTGTTCACTTAAAAATAATTAAGATGGAGAGTTTCCTTGTGGCACAGAGGCTTAAGGATCCAGCATCATTACTGAAGTGGCTTGGGTCACTGCTGTGGCTCGGGTTCGATCCCTGGCCTGGAAACCCCATGTCAGTGGTGCAGCAAAAAAAAAAAAAAAAGTTAACATGGTAAATTTTTTTTTTTTTTTTTTTTTTTTTTGGTCTTTTTGCCTTTTCTAGGGCCGCTCCCACAGCACATGGAGGTTCCCAGGCTCGGGGTCAAATAAGAGCTGTAGCCACCAGCCTACACCAGAGCCATAGCAACGCGGGATCTGAGCTGTGTCTGCAACCTACACCACAGCTCACGGCAACACCGGATCCTTAACCCACTGAGCAAGGCCAGGGATCAAACCCACCACCTCATGGCTCCTAGTCAGATTCGTTAACCACTGCGCCACAATGGGAACTCCAACATGGTAAATTTTATGTTGTGTTTTTTTTTTTTTTTTTTTTTTTGGTCTTTTTTTGCTATTTCTTTGGGCCGCTCCCACGGCATATGGAGGTTCCCAGGCTAGGGGTCCAATTGGAGCTGTAGCCACGGGCCTATGCCAGAGCCACAGCAACGCGGGATCCGAGCCGTGTCTGCAACCTACACCACAGCTCACGGCAACGCCGGATCGTCAACCCACTGAGCAAGGGCAGGGACCGAACCCACAACCTCATGGTTCCTAGTCGGATTCGTTAACCACTGCGCCACAATGGGAACTCCTATGTTGTGTATTTTAACACAATTTTTAGGGGGTCACACCCACAGCACAAGAAAGTTCCCGGGCCAGGGATAGAACTTGCACCAACAACCTGCGCACCACAGCTACAGCAGCATTGGATCCTTAACCCTCTGCACCAAAAGGGAACTTCCTTAACACAATTTTTTTTTAAACAGACATTACTTAAGGAAAAGGATAACTCAGGAGGCAAACCCAGAACCCTCAGAGCAGAGCCAAGAGCCCTGGAGAATCACTTCCAGGTAAGAGAACTGAGTCCTCATCGAGGACTCGCAGCTTGTGCCTGGCTGGATCTCAGAAAGCTCTGGACCCAGTGGCTGCTGTGCCTGCGTCCCCCTTTCGGAACAGCTGTGTCTGCAGCAATTCGCCACAGCCTGACACCGATTTTAAGTGGGAGGTAATGGCAGATTACTCGTCTCTTCGGTTCACGTGTGTCCAGACCCAGATGCACACCTGAGGAAGTTCATCTGGCCACGGGTGACGAGATCCTAAATGGAAGCCAATGCCACGAGGAGGAGACTGCGGGTGTGGGGAGAGGGTGTGGCTGTAACTTGCCCGTGGGAGAGATGCCTTACAACCAAGGGTAAACTGTGATAAACCAGCTCCTCCAATGACAGCTACAACGCCCTCCTTCGCGTGCTTCATTCAACTGCTACCAGAAGACGGAAGCTGGGAGTTCCCCAGCGGTGCAGCAGGTTAGGACCCGGCACTGGCACTGGCACTGCAGCACCTCCAGTTGCTGCGGTCGTGTGGTTTTGATCTCTGTCCTGGGAACCTCCTCATGCTGTGGGCCCAGACAAGAAGAAGAAAGAGAGACGGAACCTACGTGGCCTCCCCCCGAAGCGGAACAGACTTGCGAGACGGCGGAGATGCTGCTCTGGCCCCTGAGGCTGAGTCATAGAGGCGACAGACTCACACTCGGTTCTCTTGCTATCCGCCTGTCCCGAGAGACCGCAGGAGGGGAGCAGCCAGCCCAAGCTGCTTCGGCACCCCTGCTGTTCTGTCTGCAGCCACCACACGACCACAACCTACAGGGAAATCCAAGCCAAAACTACCGCCCCGCCCTTCCTAAATCCTGGCCATCAGAAACTGGGAGAGAGAACAAAACGGGTGTAGTTGTTTAAGGCACAGCAATGCCATCAATGACGAGAGTACAGTGTGGCAACTGTCAGAGGCTGCAGACCTTTACATCTGAGCCAGTTCTTTCTCAAAAAAGAATCTTCGAATCTGCTGCTGGGATGCAAGAATTCTGGGATGTTCTGAGGTTCTCACTTAATACGCAAACTTTCACCTCACCTGTGTACCTACCACCCTCCCCGCTCCGCAAACCTGGCATCCCTTTGGTTCAAACTTTATTTACCAAAGCGTACACTGTGCCACTGCTGGGACAGGGAAGTGAAGCCAGACCCTAGAGGACTTCCTACAGACGTCCAGTCGGCCCTGCCAGCGAGCCCCACCTGCCACCCCTAGGCCTCTAGAGACTGCTGGTACCTCTACTCCCGCTTCTCACCAGCAGCACCACCTCTCCCTCTGGTTCAGCTTCCAAATTCTGCTGAGGTAATGACTCTACATTAACCTGTTTCTCAGTTTCCAAAACACTAATGACACGTCCAGACTGTTCCACAGTCTACAGCACCCACTCCTAAAGGCACCAAACTCGGCGTCTGTACTGCCCTCCCTTCCAGCCCTATCTACGTGCTTTGCTCACATCCTCTCAAATCCAATCTCTTCCTTTGCTTGCTTTCTTTTTTCTTTTTTTTTCCTGTCTTTCCATCTTTTCTAGGGCTGCACCCTCGGCATATGGAGGTTCCAGGCTAGAGATCTAATTGGAGCTCTTGCTGCTGGCCTACACCACAGCCACAGCAACGCCGGATGCTTAACCCACCGAGCGAGGCCAGAAATCGAACCTGCAACCTCGCGGTTCCTAGTTGGATTCGTTAACCACTGAACCACGACGGAACGCCTAATCTCTTCCATTTCTAATGCTTAGTTCAGCCTTGCTATCATGTTTAGAATACCATAAAATCTTTTTAAATGACCTTCCCGACTGTTCTCCTGTACTCCCATGCCTCCTACGATGTCTCAGAATACTTCCCCGCTCACGTCATGCTAACACCTACTAAGTGCTGGGGGAGTTGAACCATCAGGGTCGTCATCAAATAACTGGCCCAAGACCTTCAGAAGGGCTCTCTCTTAATCCTCACACTGACCCTGCAAGACAACCATTACCCTCACTTAAGAAAGCAATTCACGGAGTTCCTGTCGTGGCGCAGCAGAAATGACTCTGACCAGGAACCGTGAGGTTGTGGGTTCGATCCCTGGCCTCGCTCAGTGGGTTAAGGATCCGGCGTTGCTGTGGGCTGTGGTGTAGGTCGCAGATGTGGCTCGGATCCTGCGTTGCTGTGGCTGTGGTTAGGCCGGCAGCTGCAGCTCTGATTTGACCCTTAGCCTGGGAACCTCCATATGCTGCGGGTGCAGCCCTAGAAAAGACAGACCAAAAAAAAAAAAACAAACCCTTAAAGAAAGTAATTCAACAATTACCTATGGAATTGATTTGTCCCTCATTTTCCTCTTGCCAATCTCAGTTAATCTTACCCAAGCTCTAAAACTGTATTTTCTAAAATTCACATGTAAGAAACTACATACAGCTTACAATAAACACAGATTTTCCAGACACTTATTAATACTGGCACTTAACAAAGGAGTTCATTTCTTCCAGCTGACTTCTGTTAGATCACGAAGGTAAGAGGACACTGAGCCAAGGTATAGTCGGGGCAGGAGTGGAGGAAAGGGGTAAACACTAACCCCCCCAAAAGGAGTGGAGTCACCAATCCCTCCGTCAAGTCCCCTCATCCCCAAGTACTGGACCTTATCCAATCACAGGGCGGCTCGCCCACACGTTCCCAACGTGAAATCTGGAAGTACGAGGCTCCCCGCACAGACACTCGGATGCAGTGCTGCTCCAATCGTCAATGTGACTTCTCCACAAAGAGAAGTCTGACTCACAACGACACAGGTTCAAAGCTAATAAGTGAGAGTACAAGCACCTTGGTAAAACCAGCCTTCACACGGTGTTTGACACGCTACCCAAACCCCACGGGCCCTATACTGGATACAAAAAGCATGGGCCCTGCTTCCTTGGCGCACACAATTTACTAGAAATACTCCATACAAGAGAGATTAAACTTGGCGCAAGTTACTTTTTTTTTTTTTTAATGGCTGCACCTGGCACATGGAGGTTCACAGACTAGGGATCAAACCACGCTCCACGTGTCCTGAGCCACTGCAGTCAGACCCTTAAGCTACTGTGCCTCAGCGGGGACATCACTCTCTAAGCCTGGGAAAAGGCTTCTGTATCTGTAGGATGGAGTTAAGAGTAACCGCTTGCTAAGCTGTCCTGTAATGCACGGGTCACAGTGGCTAGACTATAACATGCCTAAATACAGTATCTATCATTACTAAGTAACTACCCACTGAGTTCTTCAAATTATCATCCGACAAGGAGCTAGTAAGCACGGTGGCCTCTGGGGAACTGTGAGACCAATTATGTTTCACTCTACACACATTTTTCAAATTTAGTGGTTTTATACCAATGACATTACCTACCAAAATTTTTTAATTAAAAAAACGAAAATTTGGAGTTCCTGTCGTGGCTCAGTGGTTAACGAAAACCATGAGGTTGCTGCTTTGATCCCTGGCCTTGCTCAGTGGGTTAAGGATCCCACTGTGAACTGTGGTGTAGGTTGCAGACACGGCTTGGATCCTGAGTTGCTGTGGCTGTGGTGTAGGCCAGCGGCTATAGCTCCGATTAGACCCCTAGCCTGGGAATCTCATATGCCTCGGGTACAGGCCTAGAAAAGACAAAACAAACAAACAACAACAACAAAGAAAGCCGAAAATTTCAGGAGTTCCCATTGTGGAGCAGTGGAAACCAACTCAATTAGAATCTATGAGGATGCAGGTTCAATTCCTGGCCTTGCTCAGAGGGTCAAGGATTCAGCTTTGCCGTGAGCTGTGATGTAGGTCACAGACGCAGCTCAGATCTGGTGTTGCTGTGGCTGTGGTGTAGGCCGGCAGCTGCAATTCTGGTTGGACACCTAGCTTGGAACTTCCATATGCCATAGGTGTGGCCCTAAAAAGCAAAAAGAAAAAGAAAATTTCAACCAAAATAAGAGACGGGTATCCTGATTTCTATAAGGCCTCCTTCATTAGTCCGCCAAGTCTCTGAGAGTCAGATGAGCTACCTAAAATACCTGTCATCGTTCTGGAATTTGATGTATATTCTAGGATGAATCAAGTATCCACATCTAGTCCCTACACATCTGAATACTGGCCTTTTAAACCTAAAAGGCCAAGTTATAGCACACAATCCGTTACTTCAAGTTATTCTCTTAAATTTCAAATATTCAATTAACTAAAAACACGACCAGTCCTTTTCATTATAAAAGGTTTATACAATTTCACACTATTAATTACAAACTTTTCTTTTTTTTGGGGGGGGGGGTCTTTTCTAGGGCTGCACCCGCGGCATATGTAGGTTCCCAGGCTAGGGGGCTAATCAGAGCTGCAGCCACCGGCCTACACCACAGCCACAGCAATGCAGAATTCAAGCCGCATCTTCGACCTACACCACAGCTCACGGCAACGCCGGATCGTTAACCCACTGAGCAAGGCCAGGGATCAAACCCACAACCTCATGGTTCCTAGTCAGATTTGTTAACCACTGAACACCATGACAGGAACTCCTAATTACAAACTGTTCTGATTAGTTACCTTCCCCCACAGAAGGTAAAACAGTCGAACATTTTTTTAAATAGTTATTTCCCACTACATTTGTTTCCTACTGTGCAGCATGGTGACCCAGTTACACATACATGTACACATCCTATTTTCGCACGTTCTCATGCTCCCTCGTGAGTGACTAGACATGGCTCCCAGTGCTACACAGCAGGATCTCATTGCTAATCCATTCCAAAGGCAATAATTTGTATCTATTAACCCCGAGCTCCCAAGCACCCCACTCCCTCCCCCTCCCCAAACACTTTTTAACGAGGAAATTTTACTACATTCCAAGCGAGATCTGCCTAGCAACAAGTTATAAACTTATGTCATCCTACTTACGTTCCCATGGATACAGTCATGAACAGTACAGTGGCAGCTGTACAAATCAACAAAAGAATCCCAAGAGAATCATATTTAACACTTGAACAGAAAACAAGACTATAAAGGTAAGAATGATGTCTAGTCCCCTTCCCACAAAACTCATCTCTCCATTATCTACAAAGTCCCAAAGAGTCTTCTATTAGAATTTCTCTCCTAAACCCACCCCCACCCAGGGCTTCTGAAAACAACTGTCCATAAGAATTCAGTAACCACCTCTACGTTACGGTCGATAATGACCCTGGGCTATTGGTATATGTGCTATTCCCAGGATTGGCACACCCTTCTTTCTAATGCAGCAAATCTGTCAAATTGGCTTGAACACAAGGTGGAAACCCATTCTGTGCTTTAAATTTTAATCTGGAAAAATGGAATGTTTTTATTGGTTTCCTAAAATACTGACATTAGTGGGAGTTCCGTTGTGGCCCAGAGGAAATGAATCCTACTACATCCATGAGGATGAGGGTTTGATCCCTGCACTCGCTCAGTGGGTTCAGGATCCCTCGCTGCCTCCCTCGCTCCCTCCCACAGGCTCCCTCGCTGTGGTGTGGGTCTCGGACTCCGAGTTGCTGTGGCTGCACTCGCTCAGTGGGTTCAGGATCCCTCGCTGCCTCCCACAGGCTCCCTCGCTGTGGTGTGGGTCTCGGACTCCGAGTTGCTGTGGCTGTGGCACAAGCCAGCACCTACAGCTCTGATTGGACCCCTAGCCCGGGAACTCCCACATGCCGTGGGTGTGGCCCTAAAAAGCAAAAATAAAACAAAATACTGACATTTTAAGTAAAAGAAGTACATAATCCAAACTAAGAAAAAGACAATTATTTTAAATGTGATTATTTCCAGTGTTTAAACATTATAAGCGCTATTTCTAAAACTAAATTTAAATACACTACAAACTACTGGAAGAAATAATGTTCTCTCACAGCAAATTTATTTGAACAAAGTAAGTTTTTCCTAAATTGTAAAACTTCTAACAGCACAAAAAAGGGAAATACTCTTTTGTAAACCATCCTCTCCAAGCAGTCTGACAAAGACTAAAGATTAACAATCCTAGAAGTTATAAATACAATGACAAATCTGTCTACATAAAGTTTAAAACGCTTTAAGAGCTAAACTAGCTATATACATCATCAAAATAAAAACATTTATAAAATTTATACCAAAAGGTTAGTTCCTTTTATATACAAAGAGTTACGATAAACCAATAAGAAAGTAAGATGGGCAAAGGTCACCAAGAGAACACAAAAGAAATAAACAAATGGCCCACAAGTACCTGAACAGATGCTCAGGTCGGCTAGTTGAAAGGACTGACAATTACTATCAAAGACACTTTCAAAATCTGCAGGAAATGAAAAACAGCCTTTGTAGAAGCCACCTGGGTAGTTTATATTTAAATTTTGATCCGATTGTTCCACTTCCAGGCATCTACTGTACAGAAAGGTTAACTCAATGGAGCAGAGACTACTACACACAGAAGGACAATCAGAATTTGATGTAATAGAGAATATCGTAAACAAGAAAATGTCCATCAATGGGGTCAAATTACGGCTAAATAAATGTACAGAAACACTCTACACAATCACTATGAAGAAAAACAGCTGGCTTTATAGCTCATTTCTGCATATGTATAGAAACAGTCTAATAAATACATATTGCTTCAATACTTCTCTATATAGCTGATTTCAGAAATTTATATGGAGGAAATTTGGGGGGTGGGGGTTCTTTTTAGGGTCACACCCCCAGCATATGGAGGTTCCCAGGCCAGGGGTCAGACTGGAGTGGTAGCTGCCGGCCTACACCACAGCCACAGCAATGCGGGATCCGAGTCCCATCTGAGACCCACACCACAGCTCACGGCAACACTGGATCCTTAACCCACTGAGCAAGGCCAGGGATGGAACCAAGTCCTCATGTCGGGTTTGTTAACCACTGAGCCCCGACAGGGACTCCATGGAGGAAATTTTTAACGTTTGGGTGAGAAAACCTAGGAGAAATGGGACAAGGTAGGAGGACTCAGAAATCAGAAACAACAGAAGCACATGCTGGAGTGCCCTGGTGGCTCAGGGGGTTAAGGATCTGGTATTGTCACTGCTGTGGCACAGGTTTGATCCCTGGCCCAGGAAGTGCCACATGCCGGAGGTGTCACCAAAAAAAAAAAGCACATGCAAAAAAATACCACAGATTTGACTGAAAAAAAAACTGTAGCTAAATATTTAAAAGACAAGCAATCTGAGAATACATATTTGCAACAGATGACTCAATCTCAAACTGATAAGAAAACTATAAAAGCCCTATTCAATGAGAAAAAGACATAAGACAATTCACGAAAGAGCACACAGAAAATTTTCCACCTCTGGAAGCAGAACTTTTTTTCACTAAACAAATCAATCTTCTGCTTAAGTTTCTCTATTTGTCCCGTGCGAGTAAGAGTGTACACAGCCAGACAGACTGAAATGTACCACTGGTGTGCACGAGAACACGCCTTCTGGAAAGCAGTCTGGCAACGGCCCGAAAGATGTTCAAAATGCTCATACATTTTAATCTAGTGACTTCATTCTGGGGAATCCCAGAAATAATCCAAAGTATAGGGAACTGTTTTAAATATATGGAGATTCATCTCAAATTGCTTAAGAAAAAAAAAAACTTAAGCCCAGATATTGCCAACAATAAGGAGTGGTCTGTCTGGCAATATTCTATTCCATGGACTCTTACCCAATTATTAAAAAGCTCTGGAGTCCTCTTGGGGCACAGCAGGTTAAGGACCCAACATTGTCACCTCAGCAGCTTGGGTCGCTGCCATGGTACAGGTTCAGTCCCTGGCTTGAGAACTTGAGCGTGCCGTGGGCACGGCCGAAAAAACGTTTTGAAGACTATGTTCACAGGAAACTATTTACACTAATATTAGGTACTGCTCCAAGCACTTTATATATTAATTCATTTAATAACAGTGTCAGGGAAATATTAATGGCATAAAGCAGTGGTTCCTGGGGTTTTTTTTCTTTTATTTGAATCAGAAAACATTGGGATCAAACCCACATCCTCATGGATACTAGTCAGGTTCATTACTGCTGAGCCACAACGGAAACTCCAGAATTTTTGGGGGTGTGGGGTGGGGTTCTTTTTTGTCTTTTTAGGGCCGCACCCACAGCATATGGAAGTTCCCAAGCTAGGGATCAAATCCAAGCTATAGCTGAAACCTAGGCCACAGCTTGCAGCAACACAGAATCCTTAGCCCACTGAGCCAGGGATCAAACCTGCATCCTCACAGAGACACCGTCAGGTCCTTAACCTGCTGAGCCACAACAGGAACTCTCATGAGAATTTTTTTCATTCATTTTTTTTTTTTAGGGCCGCCCCTGTGGCATATGGAGGTTCCCAGGCTAGGGGTCGAATTGGAGCTGTAGCTGTTGACCTATGCCACAGCCACAACCACATGGGATCTGAGCCCCATCTGTGACCTACACCACCACTCACGGCAATGCCGGATCCTTAACCTATTGAGCGAGGCCAGGAATCAAACCTGCAACCTCATGGTTCCTAGTCAGATTCATTAACCACTGAGCCACAACAGGAACTCCGGAAAATTTTTTTTTAAGAGTTGATTTCCCCCTGTGAAAATGGATTGTGATGATCATTATACAACTACAGATGTGATAAATTCATTGAGTAATTAAAAAAAAAAAAAAGAGGAGTTCCCCGTCATGGCGGAGTGGTTAATGAATCGGATTAGGAACCATGAGGTTGCGGGTTCGATCCCTGCCCTTGCACAGTGGGTTAACGATCCAGTGTTGCCGTAAGCTGTGGTGTAGGTTGCAGACACAGCTCGGATCCTGCGTTGCTGTGGCTGTGGTGTAGGCTGGTGGCTACAGCTCCAATTGGACCCCTAGCCTGGGAACCTCCATATGCCACGGGAGCAGCCCACGAAATGGCAAAAAAAGAAAAAAAAAAAAAAAAAAAAAAAAAAAAGAGTTGATTCCCCATCAGAATTTTTAAGTCAAACAAACCCGAGGTCAAATCCAAGCTCTGACAACTACTAACCACATAACACCAGACAAGTTAGTCTCAGTCTTCCATGTGTAAAATATCACTGTTTTTCACAAGACTGCTATAAATGCACATGTAAAAGGCGTTCTATAAATGATAATCCTCTCCAACATGATTAATGATTTCTAAAATTAGCATTATCTATGCTAAAGTCATCTTAAAAGTAAGCAAAGTAGCTAGCATTTTCCCTGAATCTCAATACATACAAATGTGGGAGTTCCCTGGTGGTTCAACGGGTTAAGGATTTGGCATTGTCACTGCAGAAGCTCGGGTCACTGCTATGGTGTAGGTTCAATCCCTGGCCTGGGAACTTCTATATGCCTTGGGGGTGGCTAAAAAGAAAAAGAAAAAAATATACGCGTGCACACACACACACACATATATATTATTTTTATATAATAAAAAATAAATATATGTAAATACGTACATATATCAATGAGTCTGCCAAATAAATACAAAGAAAGTCACTAGTCATCCTTTTAACCGATCTACCGTCCTCCCTTTCTCTAAAAGTAGACAACAGACAAAAAGCAATAAAGTTAGCCTTCCTTACTACAAATGTAACTATGTCAAAGCTGCTGCTTGATGCGGACTTCAAAATCTGCAGGAGTTCCTGTTGGGGCTCAGTGGTTAACGAATCCAACTAGGAACCATGAGGTTGTGGGTTTGATCCCTGGCCTCGCTCAGTGGGTTAAGGATCCAGCATTGCTGTGAGCTGTGGTGTAGGTCGAAGACATGGCTTGGATCTGGTGTTGCTGTGGCTGTGGTGTAGGCCAGAGGCTATAGCTCCGATTGGACCTGTAGCCTGGGAACATCCATATGCCACAAGTGTGGCCCTAAAAAGAGAAAAAAAAAAAAAAAAAAAAAAAGGTAATACGAAACATGCTGGAGAAAGATGTCATAAATATACAAAATATTTATGTGGTATAGACCACCTGAAGTCAGGGGCAGCAGAAACCCTCTGCCCCCAGTGGCAGAAAGCACGGCGCTTCATTTGACCAGAGTCACATCAGCAACTTGTTCAGCAAAAAAGAGACCTCCCAACTCTGCACATCTGCAGAAACTCAGATGGGTTTGGTTTTTCATACTGTAGTCAGGGTTAATGAAGAGGCTACTCTACCTCATTCAAGCCTAGAATTTTCACTGTCTCCCTCTCACCAGCAGGGCCAAATACTAAACTGTCTCAGGCAAGATTCCATAGGAACTGCAGCCTTTCTCGCACCAAATTTCAGCAAAGATAAAGGGGACCCTCACCTTCCATTCCCAAAGCGTGATTATGTATGGGTACGCTTACGGGGACACGAGCGTGTAGGTGTGCGACATTCTGGAGGCACCTCACATCAAATGGGATCTTCAAGGTTGTGCCTCAGAAGTCCACTTTCTATTACACAGAAAAGTAGGATTTTCCATCTTGCAATTTTTTTTTTATAGTCAACGTTTCAAGATTGCAAAACTTTTCAAGACTTTGCAACATTAGTTTGCAATCCCAAATGGAATCCTCAAAGCCTAGAGTAAAAAGAACATTACCCCATAAAGCTTTCTGGATCCCGCCTGACCCCAGACCACATACGGACTGTGAAAGCCTTCATCACAGGTTGTCCTCTGGCTACCTGCAACAACTTTCTACATGATTCGAATTTTAGATCTGGAAGAGACCTTCTGAGAGCATCTGATTAACTGCAGGACAGAGCTCTATCTCACGAGAGGATCAGGCTCCAGGTTATCACATTACATGCACACGGCACACAGTCAGAATTAGTTTTGAAAAATGCCTCAGAAAAGCTGCCTGCTGGAGACCAAAACAAAGTCATCTCAGGAAGCTCAAAGTCAGTGCTCCCTTCATGCTCACAGTGAGGAACTCCTGTACTCCCTGAGCACCCAAAGTCACTGGGTTGTTATTTAGAGGTCGTGTTCAGTTTAAAACACGAGACTCCCACTTCACACTGACAGAACAATCAGACCACATGATCACAGCTTCACACTGAGAGAATCCCAAGAAAAGATGCATGGCCTTCCAGGAATTCCCGTTGTGGCACAGCGGAAATGGATCCAGTTAGGAACCATGAGGTCGTGGGTTCAATCCCTGGCCTTGCTCAGTGGGTTAAGGATCTGGCCTTGCTGTGAGCTGTAGAGTAGGTCGCAGACACGGCTTGGATCTGGCGTTGCTGTGGCTCTGGTGTAGGCTGGCAGCTACAGCTCTGATTGGACCCCTAGCCTGGGAACCTCCATATGCCACAGGAGCAGTCCTCAAAAGACAAAAAAAAAAAAAAAAAAAAAAGACTATAGGCTCTAGATCAGGTTCCCCCAAGTTGGGTTCTGCTACTCACCAACTAAGACCTCAGGCAAGCTGAGTGCTCTAAATCTCAGTTTCATCATCTGTACAATGGCGATGATTCCACTTGTGCTGGTTCTCACACTCACACTCACACACACACACACACACACACACACACACACACGGCTAGAAAAAAAGGTGAGAAAGCTGGTGATGTGCCTTCAGAATTCCCGCAGCCCACCCATAGTTACACTATCACAGGCATGTCTAGGAAAGACATAAGGCATCTATAAGGCAATAAAAGCAGCGAATGCTGCTGTGAGGTCCAGGCTAGAAACCTCTATTTTGTAAACATCTTGGGAAGAGTTTCTGGTTTCATGTTTGTTTGTTTGTTTCTTTTTTTAACACACTGAAAGTCATTACTGAGACAAATCTCACCAGGCACTATTCTAGAAGCCTGGGGTATAAAAGGTACAAAACTGACCTCACAAAACTTACCTTCTAGTTGGAAGAATCAGAGATAAAATAAATAAGGAAGTATTTAATGAGAGTGAACGAGGGGAAAAAATAAAAGGGCAAGGAAGCAACAGGGATGCAGCTAAAATGTTTAGATAGACGGACCCGGAAAAGCTTCCGTGAGAATGTGCCATTTCAGTGCAGAAGGAAAGAAATAAGGCCATGGCCATATGGATTCAGGGTACAGGGGAGCACGAGTCAAAGCAAGTGCAGAGTCCACGAGGCCGCAGCCTCCCGACGGAGGTCAGGACACAGCAAGCAGGTGTCTGTGACTGCAGTGGGAAAGGGGAGAGCAGGGGGAGCCGAGGTGGCCAACAGGGCCAGATCCAGCAGGGCCTCCTGACCCACATGTCCCGGAAGAACAGGTTCTGAAATGGTTGATTCCATGGGTGAACTTGACCAGGCCAGACAGTGCCAGGTACTGGTCAAACTTTATTCTGGGTTTATAATGAAATCAACATCTGAACTGGCAGACTGAGTAAAGCAGGCTGCCCTTCATAAGGTGGGCGGCCCTCCTCCAATCAGCTGAAGGCCTGCTGAACAAAAAGGCTAAGTAAGAGAGAACTCCTCCCCACCCGAGGACTTGAGCTGGTTCTCAGGCCTTTGGACTCAGACTAGGACTTCCGCCGTCTCTCCTGGGTCTCCCGGAAGCTTTTCCGGGTCCGTCTATCTAAACATTTTAGCTGCATCCCTGTTGCTTCCTTGCCCTTTTATTTTTTCCCCTCGTTCACTCTCATTAAATACTTCCTTATTTATTTTATCTCTGATTCTTCCAACTAGAAGAATCACTGATGGCAGATCTCAGAACTTCTCAGTCTCCAGAGTCACATGAGCCGATTCCTTCTAATAAATCCAACACACACGCGCGCGCGCTCTCTCTCTCTCTCTCTCTATTGATTCTGCTTCTCTGGAGAACCCTGCCTAATTAGGCTTCAATAAGGAGGAATCTACAGGGCCTCCTGGGGTAAACAAGTCATGTAAGGAGAGGACTGCCGAGCTGACCATGGGATTTAGCAACACGGACGTCACTAGCGGCGTTACGAGCAATTTAGAGGATCAGGGCCTAAACGGAACGTGTTCAAGAAAGAATAAGAGGGTAGGAAAGAAGAGAATATAGACAAGTACAACTTAAAAAAAAAAAAGGAGAAATAACAGCCTTTTATGTGTTCTTGAGGATGATACAATAGAGAAGAAAAAATTGATGATGCAGATAAAAGATAAATACCGGAGAGATGTCTCTGAACAGGTATCAAGGCAACAGAGTCTAATGAATATGAAGAGAAGGAGGTCTCAGCTAGGGACATAGGCAGTTACAGAAGGCAAAGGAGCAGGCATAGATGAGGGGAGGGGGCACAAGTGGCAGTGGGAGCCTGTGGAAGTTTTCTTCCAACTGCTTTAATTTTTTTCCCAAATAAAGGAAGGATGGGGAAGAAAGAACTGAAGATTTAAAGTGAGATATTTAAATACTGCCCAGAAGAGTCCTAGAGTAAGAATAGAGCCATATACAGGACATAAGCCAGTAAGCAAGGACCGAACAGGCCGTAACAGAGGCAGCTCACACCTGCCCCCCCCCCCCCCCCGACCCTGCAAATCCACTCAGACGTGCAGCTCCACTTCCCAGCCAGAGCCGCCCACCAGGTCCAGGAAAAGCTCAAAAGAGCCCCACCATCCCAGGGCCTCAGAAGGATGTCTCCTCTCCTCACACTGCCAGCTGCCCTGACCTCCCCGAGGGGTAGGGCCAGGCTTTGATGGGCTGCGTTTCTACCATGGTGGCAGAAGCCACAGCAGCTCCAATCCCAAATTCAAATTCAGCTGCTTCTCCAGCAGGTACCTGGAGGGGCCAACCTGAAAGCACAGAGTAAGTTAGAGCCTGAGGGGCGACTCTGACCACTAAGAGACAGGAGACGGCAAGGAGCCAGTGCATTTCTCAGCTGTCCTCCCCCGCACACCTGCCCCCAGGGGAGTGCCCAAAGGCGCCATGATTCAGGGAGACTTCGAGCATCCCTGAGCAACCCGCTGAGGCTCTCGTGAAGCTGCAGCCAGCTTGCTAACACACCACTCCCTTCTGCTTCCTCTCCTCCTCTGCCTCACTTTCTCCTTCCTCCCTCCCTCTAACTTCACGGAAAGTATTAGCACGTAAGCTGTACTTTATGCTCTCCTTTCTGGAGAAAGCAGGGCAAGGCTCAGGCTACGGCTCAGCCAAGACTAGAGATGAAACCAGAGGAAAAGGGACCAGAAGCACAGGGTTTTTTTTTTTTAATTTTTATTACTCAAATCAATTTATCACATCTGTAGCTGTATAGTGGTCATAACAATCTGATTTCACAGGATTTCCATCCCACAGCCCACGCACATCCCCCCACCCCCCAAGCTGTCTCCTCTGGAGACCATAAGTTTTTCAATGTCTGTGAGGAGCACAGGATTTATTATAATGACCGACTATGGAACTTAAAGTAACTAAACACGAGAATGAGGAGTTCCCGTCATGGCTCAGTGGAAACGAATCTGACTGGTACCCATGAGGACGCAGGTTCAATCCCTGGCCTCACTCAGTGGGGTAAGGATCCGGCATTGCCGTGAGCTGTGGTGTAGGACACAGATGCGGCTTGGACCTGGCATTGCAGCCATAAAAAAAGAATTAAATAATGCCATTTGCAGCAACCTGGATGGACCTAGAGATTATTAAATGAAGTGAAGTAAACCAGACAAACACTGTATCACTTATATGCGGGATCTAAAGTATATCAAAAATGACCTTAATTACAAAACAGTAACAGACTCACTGACATAGAAAACAAACATGGTTACCAAAGGGGGAAAAGGTGAGGGGAGTGAAAAATTAGGAGTTTGCGATAAAACATGCACACTACTTCATATTAAATAGATACCCAATGAGAACAGAGGACTATACGCAATATCTTGTAATAACCTATAATGGAAGAGAATGTAAAAAAAAGAATATATGTTTATATATATATATATATGTATATATGTTTATATATATGTGTATATATGTTTGTATATATGTTTATATATATGTATGTATGTTTATGTATATATGTTTATATATGTTTATATATGTATGTGTGTGTTTATATATATGTATATATATGTTTATATATATATATGTTTATATATATATATGTAAAACTGAATCACTTCACTATATACCTGAAACTAACACAGTGTTGCAAATCATCTGTATTTCAATAAAAAAATTTTTAGGGAGTTCCTGTCGTGGCTCAGTGGTTAATGAATCCGACTAGGAACCACGAGGTTGCAGGTTCGATCCCTGGCCTCGCTCAGCGGGTTAAGGATCCAGCATTGCTGTGCCTGAGGCGTAGGCTGGTGGCTACAGTTCCAATTAGACCCCTAGCCTGGGAACCACTATATGCCACGGGTGCAGCCCTAGAAAAGACAAAAAACAAAAAACAAAACTTTTTTTAATTACCAGATTTTAAAATAACTATATTTACAATGTCCCAGGAAATAAAAGATAAGATATACAATTTTGGCAGAAAACTAGAAACTATAAAAAAGAACCAAATAAAAGCTCCAAAACTAAAAAAAGACTATACAACTGAAACTAAGAATTTAATAGACGAATTTACAGAGACACAGGCAAAATGACGAAAATAAGTTAGAATAAAATATGTCAAATGAAGTCCAAAGATACTAAAATTTGAAAAACAAAACAAACAGACTAAGAGATAGAGATATAGAACACATTTGAAATTGAAATTCCAAAAAGGAAGAAGAGAATGGAATAGAAGCAGTAACTGAATAATGACTGAGAAGTTTCAAAAATTAATGAAAGACAGCAGGCCAAAGGTTCAAGAAGTCCTAAAAATCCTAAGCACAGTGAACTTTAAAAAAAACAAACAAAAAAAAACAGACTGAGAGACAACACAGTAAATAGCTGAAATAAAGACAAAGAGAAAAAAAATTTTTGGCCACACCCACAACATATGGAAGGTCCCGGGCCAGGGACTGAACCTGAGCCATAGCAGCCACCTGAGGATGTGGCATTGTTGCTGCTGTGGCCTGGGTCACTGCTGTGGCACAGGTTCAATTCCTGGCCCAGGAATTTCCACATGCCACAAGTACAGCCAAAAAAAAAAGTAAGGCTTCAAACATATAAAACAGGAGTTTTCACTGTGGCATAACACTGGCAATGTCTCTGGAGCTCTGGGACAGTAGGTTAAGGATCTGGCATTGCCACAGCTGCGGCACAGACCGCAGCTACAGCTCAGATCTGACCCCTGGTCTGGGGACCTCCACATGCCACAAGGCAGCCAAAAAAGAAAAAAATAAAAATAAATAAATAAAAGTTTCATGTAAAATTAAAAAAAAAAAAACAACAACAACAACAAAACGTGGAGAGAGCCCGAGGGAGTGACTGAAGCTGTCTCTGATCCTTGCCCTGCCCTTCATCCAGTTTACATCAGACTGATTATCAAGGACATAAACTATAACCTCTAAGGGAGAAGGTTCTGGGAAGACGGTGGAGTAGGAAGCAACAGAAATCTGTCGCCCCACTGAGACATCAACTGCAAGGCTAGAATCTGTCTGATGTAACTACTGTGGACCTCTAGGGTCTGTTGAAAGCTTGCAACTTCCAAAAAATGGCTTGAATGGTAAATTGCATTAATTTCAATTTCAGCTCTTAATAAGGTAGCAACTTGGAGTTCCCGCTGTGGCACAGTGGTTAACAAATCTGACTAGCATCCGTGAGGATGTGGGTTCGATCCCTGGCCTTATTCAGTGGGTTGAGGATTCGGCATTGCCGTGAGCTGTGGTGTACGTCATAGACTCTGCTTGGATCCGGTGTCCTTGTGGCTGTGGTGTAGGCCGGCAGCTACAGCTCCGATCCGATTTGACCCCTAGGCTGGGAATCTCCATATGCGGCAGATGCGGCCCTAAAAAAAGGGGGAAAAAAAAAGAAGACAGCAACTGCCCATCCCCCAAACAGCCGTGCATGAGTTCCTTCCTGTGTTCGAGGTTGCAGGAACCAGGATGGACAAAAAAAGATCCTACCCTCCATGTAGGAAAGCTGTGCCCTGACTGCAGACTGCTGCTTCTGATGAGGGAGGCGCAGGCGCGAGGCAGCTGGCCATTACCGTTACCCCTCCTCCCCTGCAGCAAGAAGTCCTTCCTCTCACAGACGGGCACCCTCGCCCCTCCACAGGCCTCTTTTTTTCCTTTTGGGAGGCAGACACCGGTGACTAACTGGGCCATCCAAAGGTCACTGCAAATACAGGGAAAACCAGAAAGTGACTGCACATGTCCAGGGAAAGAGCAAGCTCAGAAAAGCTTGGAGAAGACCTCGGCTTGATCCTGGTCACAGAGACAGCCTGAGACAATCAGAACAAAAAAGACGTAACACACACAGTAAACCCCAGGGAAAGAGGAAAGTCTGATTTTAAGAGTTACCACGTTATTAAATTCAAATGTCTAGTTTTCAACAACAACAAAATACAAGGAATAAAAGAAACTGTAAAGTATGACTATTCAAAGGAAAAACTTTTCAACAAAAACTGTTCTTTTAAAAAACATCTGGGAGAAATTCCCATTGTGGCTCAGCAGTAACAAATCCAATTAGTATCCATGAGGACACAGGTTCAATCCCTGGCCTCGCCCAACGGGTTGGGTATTTGGCATTGCCATGGGCTGTGGTGTAGGTGACAGACATGGCCCAGATCCCACACTGCTGTGGCTGTGATGTAGGCCAGCAGCTGCGGCTCCACTTCGATCCCTGGCCTGGGAACCTCCATATGCCATGGGTACAGCCCTAAAAAAAACAAAAAATAAAACAAAAAATAAAATCATCTGAGAGTTCTCCTGTGGCACCATGGGCATCCTAGCAGGATAGAAAGCATCAGAGAGAGTATTTAAAGAAACAGTGGTTGAAAATCCCCCAAACTGAAGAAAGACATGAATATAAACACCCAAGAAATTCAATGAACTCCAAGTAAGTAAGATGAATCAAAGACCTACATGGAGACTCATTAGGCTCAAACTACTGAAAGTCAAAGATAAAGACAGAATCTTGAAAGCTAGAGAGAAACGACTCACAGCATTCTAAGGATCCTCAATAAGATAAGTACATTTCTCATCAGAAACTTTGGAGGCCAGAGGAAAACACAGGCCAAACACTCTTCGACATAAATGACAGCAACATCTTCTCAGACCCATCTCTTAGAGTAATGACAGTAAAAACAAAAATAAACAAATGGGACTTAATTAAACTTAAAAGTTTCTGCACAGCAAAGGAAACCTTAAACAAAACGAAAAGACAACCCACAGAATGGGAGAAAATCTTTGCCAATGAAGCGACTGATGAGGGATTATCTCCAAAATTTATAAACACCTCCTACTGCTCAATACCAAAAAAACAAACAACCCCATCCAAAAAATGGGCAGGAGTTCCCGTTGTGGCGCAGTAGTTAACGAATCCGACTAGGAACCATGAGGTTGTGGGTTCAATCCCTGCCCTTGCTCAGTGGGTTAGGAACCCGGCGTTGCCGTGAGCTGTGCTGTAGGTCGCAGATGCGGCTCGGATTTCGAGTTGCTGTGGCTCTGGCGTAGGCCGGCGGCTACAGCTCCAATTGGATCCCTAGCCTGGGAACCTCCATAGGCCGCAAGAGCAGCTCTAGAAAAAGGCAAAAAGACAAAAAAAAAAAAAAAAAAAAAAAAAGGGGGGGGGGCAGAAGATCTAAACAGACAGTTCTCCAAAGAAGACATACAGATGGCCAAAAAACACGTGAAAAGATGTTCAACATCACTCATTATTAGAGATGCAAATCAAAGCCACTCTGAGGTACCACCTTACACCAGCCAGAATGGCCATCATCAAAAAGTCTACAAACAATAAGTGCTAGAGAAGGTGTGGAGAAAAAGGAACCCTATTACACTGTTGGTGGGAATGTAAATTGGTGCAACCACTGTGGAAAACAGTATGGAGATGCCTCAGAAAACTAAAAATAGAACTACCGTTTGATCCTGCTCCCACTCCTGGGCATCTATCCAGAGAAAACCATGACTCGAAAAGACACACTGCAGCACTATTTGCAATAGCCAAGCCATGGAAACAGCCTAAATGTCCATCAACAGAGGAGTGGATCAAAAAAGATGTGGTACATATGCACAATGGAATATTACTCAGCCATCAAAAGGAACAAAATACCCAAAATACCAGCATTTTTAGCAACATGGATGGACCTAGGAATTATGCTAAGTGAAGTCAGTCAGTTGGTGAGACAACATCATCAAATGCTTTCACTGACGTGGAATCTGAAAAAAGGACACAATGAACTTCTTTGCAGAACAGATATTGACTCACAGACTTTGAAAAACTTATGGTTTCCAAAGGAGATAGTTCAGAGGGTGGGGGGATGCATTGGGGGTGTGGGATGGAAATCCTGTGAAATTGGATTGTGATGATCATTGCACAACTATAAATGTAATAAATCCACTGAGTAATTTTAAAAAAAGAAAAAAAAATAAAGTTCATTATCATTTTTCTCCTTAAAAAAACAAAAGAGAAACTTTGGAGGCCAGAAGACAGTGGGCCAATGTACTCAAAGTGCTAAAAGGAAGAAAATATCAACCAAAAATCTTATAACTGCCAAAACTGTCCTTTTTTTTTTTTTTCTGGCAACGCCCATGGCATGTGAAGTTCCCACGTCAGGGATTGAGCCTGTGCCACAGCAGTGATCTGTGCCACTGTTTGAACTCCAAAACTGTTCTTTAAACAGCCTAAAAAAGGAAATTCTGACACACGCTGAGATACGGATGAATCCTGTCATTAAGCCAAATGAATATACCAGTCACACACACACATCCATGAACTAATAAACACTATAAATGACTGAAGATGCTAAAGGCTTTTGTGTATTTTACCACAATAAAAAAAACTGGAAACTAAAATAAAACCTTTTGGAGTTCCCATCATGGCTGAGTGGTTAACGAACCTGGCTAGTAACCATGAGGCTGTGGGTTCGATCCCTGGCCTTGCTCAGTGGGTTAAAGATGCAGTGTTGCCCTGAGTGTGGTGTAGGTCTCAGACATGGTTCAGATCCCTCGTTGCTGTTGCTGTGGCATAGGCCAGTGGCTGCAGCTCCAACTGGACCCCTAGCCTGGGAACCTCCATATGCCGAGGGAGCGGCCCTCAAAAGACAAAAGTAATTAATTAAAATAAAATAAAATAAAACCTTTTGAGTAACTATTAAGAGAGCAGTATTTTGGGAGTTCCCTGGTAGCTTAATAATTAAGGATGTGGCATTGTCACTGCTGTGGCTGAAGTCACTGACATGACTCAGGTTCAATCCCTAGGCCTAGAACTTCTGCACGCCGCCAAGTGTGACAAACAAAAAAATGAGAATGGTATTTTGAAAAGGAATATATAACTACCAAGTAAAGAGAGAGGGTAGAATAATAATAAACACTAAATCAATGCAAAAGATGATGAAAGGAACAAAAAAGGAACAGAACTGGTAGGTCAAGTAAATAGAAAGCTTTGTTTTGAATCAGTAGATCCAATTACAAATGTATCAGTAAATACTTAAATGGAACCGTGTTACTAAATTTTTGCTTTTAAGATTTGTATAAAAATATATACAGACATATCTAAAACATAAGAATAAAAAATAAATTAAAAAAAAAAAAAAAAAAAAGACTGAGGGAGTTCCCGCTCAGTGGGTTAAGATCAGGTATTGACTCTGAGGCACTGCGGGTTCAATCCCCAGCCCAGTGCAGTGGGTTAAGGGTCCAGCATTGCTGCAGCCGTGGCGCAGGCTGGCAGATGAAGCTCAGATTCAGTCCCTGACCTGGGAACTTCCATATGCTGCGTACGAATGCAAGCAAAAATAAAAAATAAAAAAAATACAGGCTGAAAGCACAAAGATGAAAAAAGGCGCCATGCAAACACTAACAAAAAGAAAGTGGCACAACTGTGGCTAAAAGAGTAGACATTAAGGCAAGAGACGTCCCCAGAGACAAAGAGCAGCATTTCCTAATAAGGGACTCAATCCTCCAGAGTGGTCCTTAAAGAGGCAGCAAAAGGCAGGAGTGGGTGGTATCCTCTGGTGGCATCATGCTGGGGTGTTTTAGGGAAGAGAAAAAAATGGTACAGACAGCAACACAGAACAGTGTCGCCATCCCACCTCTAGGCCCGGGGAGACAGGAACGCAGGGAAAAGCACCACTTGCGAGGGCTGCAGGGAAACAGCGCCATCAGGAGACCATTTGCAGGAAGAACAAGAATGTAAAGGACATTCACAAAAGAAATTGAGGATTGGGGGTTTCTGCTGAGGTACCATGAGTTTCAGAAGGCTCAGTATAAAGGTGTCAAGAGAAGGCCAGGGGTGCGAGATGTGATCAGAAAAAAAAAATGTAGAGTCTTAGAGATTCGAGTTCATAGCAAGAGGGGAAGACTGAGGAATCCTGGCCTTCTTGGTGAAACTGAGTACTAAGGAAAAAGCACATAATGAGATCAGTATCGGTGGCAGAGACACTACAGGTACCAAGGGAAGGGGGTGGGGTGAGGACCTCGCCAGGAACACTGGAAGTCCTGGGGCTTCCTTTAACTTCTGTTGAAGCTTCTAGGCTGGCAGAGGCGTTGTCTCACTCTAAGCACAGGTACACTTTCTTGATACCCTGAAAAAGGGTTGAACTCAGATTTTAAAGAACCAATAAATCTCTGGTAGCTAAAAACCAAAAGAGGGGTTATTCTCAGAGGAAGAAGCAGAGCCAGTTACACAGCCCTCCAAAATCCACTTCTGGAGTTCCTAACTGCCCAAACTCCAGAAGATTTTATATTGTCTTTTTTTTCTTTTTTTTTTTTTCCGCTTTTTAAAAAGGGCCGCACTAGAGGCATGTGGAGAGGTTTCCAGGCTAAGGATTGAATCGGAGCTACAGATGCTGGCCTACACATCAGCCACAGCAATGCCAGATCCGAGCCCTGGGATCGAACCCACAACCTCATGGTTCCTTGTCGGACTCTCTGCTGCACCACGATGGGAACTCCTACAATGTCTTTAATAATGTTATTAAGCACAATTATTCTAACAAAAGAAAATGTTACTTTTCCACGAATGGTAATGAGGGTAATGACAGCTTACCAATTCTGCACCTTTGTATCTCACTCACTCATTAATTCAAAAGATTTTTACTTTGTGCCAACCACGTGCTGAACAATGATCTAGACTTCTGGAGATAGAGCAATATAGAAAACAAAGAACTGTGCCTTTATGGAGTTTAAATTTTAGATCAGATATTAAACATGAACACTTGTACTATGCTGCCGGGTCCTGTGAAAATAAAAGCACTATAGCAGGTTAGGGAACTGGAGTGCAGCAAGGGTTTTCATTTTAAACAGGATGGGCAAAATATCTCCTATGAATTATTCTTGCAAAAATAATTTTAATTTGAAAACGATCAATCCTCTAAATTTAACTACCAGTTTACAGAAAATATAAAGAACAAAGGAGCAAATTAGCCACTGAGCCACAGCACAGGGAGTTCTGCTGTGGCTCAGAGGATTACAAACCCAACTAGTATCCATGAGGACACAGATTCAATCCTTGGCCTCACTCAGTGGGTTAAGGATGCAGTGTTAGGTTGGAGCTGTATGTGGTGTAGGTTACAGATGTGGATCAGATCTGGTGTTGCTGTGGCTGCAGCGTAGCCCGCCAGCTACAGTTCTGCTTAGACCCCTAGCCTGGAAACTTCCATGTGCCACAGGTGTGGTCCTGAAAAGCAAAAATAAATAAATGAATAAATAAATAGGGGTTCCCATCGTGGCACAGTGGAAATGAATCTGACTAGGAACCATGAGGTTGCAGGTTCGATCCCTGACCTCACTCAGTGTACTTAAGTGTACAACTACTATATGATTCACTCCTGAGCATTTACCCACAAGAAAAAGAAATCTATGTTCACACACACACTCAGTGGGTTAAGGATCCGGCACTGCCGTGAGCTACGGTGTAGGTCGCAGACGCGGCTCGGATCTGGCATGGCTGTGGTGTAGGCCAGCGGCTACAGTTCCAATTAGACCCCTAGCCTGGGAACCTCCATATGCCTTGAGTGCAGCCCTGAAAAGACAAAAATACAAAAAATAAAAATAAAGTAAAATTCATTTGTGCTTTGGCCAAGATGGACGTCACAGAGACCAAATTTCCCCTCCTCCTTGAAAATACAAACAAAATACACAGAACACTGGTCTTTGGGACAGCAGACATCAGTGATCCTAAAAGATGGGAACAAAAGAGATAAGCCCCACAGCGGTCCCCATCCCCTGCTTTGATAGTGTTTTCAGGCCATGCAGCCAGATGCGTAAGTGAACTGTCATTTCACCAAAGAAACTATGCGGATGGCAAATAAGCGTACTTTTTAAAGTGTTCGAGATATGTGTCCATAGGCAAACATAAGCTAATGCCACTACACAGCTAGCAGAATGTCTAACCGTATCACATGTTAGGTTAGAGAGCAACTGGAACTCTATACACTGCTGGTGAGAATGTGAAACTGTAAAACCACTTTGGAAAAGTTTGCTGTTTCCTTAAAAACTTAAGTGTACAACTGCTATATGATTCATTCCTGAGCATTTACCCACAAGAAAAAGAAATCTTTTACTGTGTACACACTTGTACACAAATATTCATGGCAGCTTTATTTGTCAAAGCCGAACAATGGAAATAACTCAAATGTCCACCAAGAGGTGAGTGAATAAAAAAGCTGTGGTGTAGCCACACAAGGTACTACCAGTCAGCAATAAAAAAGACGAATCAACTGATACATGCAACTGTGGATGAGTCTCAAGATAACTGTGTTGAAAGAAGCCAGACAAAACAGTACATAACTGGAGCTCCCGCTGTAGCGCAGGGAATTAAAAATCCAAATGCAGCAGCCTGAGTGGCTGGAGGGGCTCAGGTTCAATCCTGGGCCAAGCACAGTGGGTTAAGCATCCCCAACTGCTAAGCTGTGATGTAGATCACAGCCACGGCTCAGATTCAATCCCCAGCCTGGAAACTTCCACATGCCATGGGTGCAGCCATAAAATAAATAAATGTTTAAGAAATAGTACATAATTTGAGATCCCATTTACAGAAAACTTTAGAAAATACAAACTAATCTCCAGCGACAGAAAGCAGATGAGTGGTTGCTTGGGGGAGGAGGGGCAGGTGAGAGGAATCACGAAGAGGCCAGAGGAAATGGGAGGTAATGATATATCCAGTATCCCGACTGTGGCGATAATCTCACTGGTGGATACATGTGTCGACACTAATCAAACCGTACACTTTAAATATAACAGTTTACTGAATGTCAATTATACCACAATAAAGCTTTTTTTATTTTTTTGCTTTTAGGTCCGCACCTTGTGGCATATATAAGTTCCCAGGCTAGGAGTCGAATCAGAGCTTGCAGCTGCCGGCCTACGCCAGAGCCACCGCAACGCAGGATCCAAGCCACGTCTGCGACCTACACCACCGCTCAGAGCAACGCCAGATCCTTAACCCACTGATCGAGGCAAAGGATCAAACCCGAATCCTCATGGATCCTAGGCATGCTCGTTGCCACTGAGCCACCATGGAAACTCTGACAAAGCTATTTTTAATGCACTGTGTGCATCATGTTTGAATGCTGATCTCAACCAACTGTTTAAAGAAAGGTGACCGGAGTTCCCATTGAGGCGCAGTGGAAACAAATCCGACGAGGAACCATGAGGTTGAGGGTTTGACCCCTGGCCTTGCTCAGTGGGTTAAGGATCTGGCGTTGCCGTGAGCTGTGGTGTAGGTTGAAGACACAGCTCAGATCCTGCGTTGCTGTGGCTCTGGCGTAGGCCGGCTTCTACAGCTCCGATTAGACCCCTAGAGCCTGGGAACCTCTACATGCTGCGGGTATGGCCCTAAAAAGACAAAAAGACAAAAAAAATAAATAAAAAGAGGTGACTAGAGATTTAATTATACTAAGGAACAGTTATCAATTTTAATTATGATATATGTGGTTCATTTTGTTGTTGTTTATATTTTAAAGACAACTTTTAAGAGCAGTTTTGGGTTTACAGCAAAACTGAGAGGAAGCTACAGAGACTTCCCACACACTCTGTTCCCACCCACGAACAGCTTCGCCCATTATCAACGCCCCTCACCGGGGTGGGACATTTGTTACAACTGAGGACCCTATTCTGACACGTCGCAATCCGCACAGTTCACAGTACACCAGGATTCACTTTGGTGCCGTGCGTTCTGAGCATGGACAAAGGTACGACGACATGTACCCGTTACTCTGGCACCATACGGGGTATTTTCCCTGCCCTAAACATCTCTGTCGGTCATTCCCCTCCTACTCTAACTCCGGGCAACCAGTGAACGTTTTTACTGTCTGCACAGTTTTGCTTTCTCCTAAATATCATATCGTTGGAATACAACAGTATGTGGCTAGACTGTCTGTATTTTAGAGATAATCGACTTCCAGATACATAGCCAGGTAACTGAAGACAGGCCTCACTAAGAAGGTAACATTTAGGAGTTCCCGTCGTGGCGCAGTGGTTAACGAATCCGACTAGGAACCATGAGGTTGCGGGTTCGATCCCTGCCCTTGCTCAGGGGGTTAACAATCCGGCATTGCCGTGAGCTGTGATGTAGGTTGCAGACGCGGCTCGGATCCCGCGTTGCTGTGGCTCTGGCGTAGGCTGGCAGCTACGGCTCCGGTTCGACCCCTAGCCTGGGAACCTCCATATGCCACAGGAGCGGCCTGAGAAATAGCAAAAAGACAAGAAAGAAAGAAAGAAAGAAGGAAGGAAGGAGGTAACATTTAAGCAAAGATTTGAAAGAAGCAAAGGCTGGATAAGAGGCATAGAAGGAATACAAGAACCAGCCTAACCAGGTCTTATAAGCCACTGTGAAGTCTTTCACTTTCACGCTAAGTGGGATGTAGGCCACTGTGAGGCTCTGGGCAGAGAAACTATCAACTTATGTTTGAATATACGGCAGCAGAAGACCACCAGCAGGCAACCTCAGTGATCCAAGAGACAGAGGACGATGGCTTACAGGAGGACAGCAGCCGTGGAGGCAATAAGCAGCATCTACATTCTCCAAGCAGGGGTACGAAAAGGAGATGGGCAGTCTCCATCCTCAATGGGCAGTGGAAAAGCTAACCCTCACCTAAAGACAAGAGAAGGGCTGTAACATGGACAAGGAACCAGGTTCAACAGGAGGACAGACGAGGTGGCCCCAACTTAGAGGCGAGATGGGAGAAGAGTCATGATTAGTCTCAATAAACGCTGCCTGAATTACTGTGTGCGGGTGTCTCAATCCATCTCAAAACTGCTACATCCCTTTTCAATGCAAGAACCACCAACCACCAAGTCACCTGAGTCAGAAACCTAGCAGCGGTCACCTCCTTGTGCCCACTTTAAATCTGTCATTTAAGTCTGTCTCCCGTCACAGCTGAAGAGCTTTCAAATGCATCCTCACTGCCCTCCTGACCTGCTACCTTCATGGCACCCCTTGCAAGAAGAACTTAACTCCACGCGGGTGGGATGTCTCGTCCACTCAGGGCCCACAAGATGTCTGGCACACAGCAGATGCTCGTTTACGGTTTCGGAATGAACCAGCGGTCTTCTCCACCTTCTGTGAATTCGTTCTCACAAGCTCTCCTCATCACAACCAAATCTTTCCAAATTGCAAGTACATTCACAGCACTCTCTGGCTTAAAACTCTCCAGGCTTACTCACAAAAAGAACAATGATTCTCCTTAAGTGGAGCAGTGTAGTTTTAAAATGCATGGTCAAATAATATGATATATTCTTATAATAAAATAGTACTAGGCAAAAAATAAAATACAACAAAATAAAATAAAATGCATGGTCAAGGGAGTTCCCTGGTGGTTCAGCAGGTTAAGGATCCGGCATTGTCACTGCTGTGGCTCAGGTCACCGATGGGCAGGTTCAAACCCTGCCCAGGAACTTCCACATGCCACAGGCACAGCCAAGGAAAAAAACACATGGGCAATATGATATATATTATTTCACAACAATATTACACTATTGCTTTCATAACACAAACATTAAGGTGTGTTTATTTTATACATATCGAAGAGACATAAGTCTTAAATGATTATTAAAATCATTTAATTTTGCACAGCAAAGGGAACCATTGACAAAACAAAAGGACAATTTATGGAATGGGAGAAGATACTTACAAATAATGCAACAGATAGGAGTTCCCATTGTGGCGCAGTGGTTAACGAATCCGACTAGGAACCATGAGGTTGCGGGTTTGATCCCTGACCTTGCTCAGTGGGTTAAGGATCTGGCATTGCCGTGAGCTGTGGTGTAGGTCACAGACACAGCTCGGATCCCGCGTTGCTGTGGCTCTGGCATAGGCCGGTGGCTACAGCTCTGATTGGAACCCTAGCCTGGGAACCTCCATATGCTGAGGGAGCGGCCCTAGAAAAGGCAAAAAGACAAAAAAAAAAAAAAAAAAAAGCAACAGACAAGGGTTTTGTTTTTTAAAGGCCACACCCATGGCATACAGAAGTTCCCAGGCCAGGGGTAGAACCCAGGCCTCTGCAGTGACCTGAGCCACTGCAGTTGGGTTCTTAACCCACTGTACCACAGCGGGAACTCCAAACAAGGGGGTTAATATCCAAAATATACAGGAGTTCCCCTGTGGCAAAACAGGTGAAGGATCCAGTGTCGTCACTACAGCAGCTCAGGTCACTGCTGTGGCATGGGTTTGATCCCTGGCTCAGGAATTTCTGCATGCTGCAGGTGCAGCTAAAAAACAAAAAACAAAAACAAAACACACACATACACACACAAAAAAATAGCTCATTTAACAATATCAAAAAAAAAAAAAATGTCAAGGGGGAAAAAAGGTAATTGTAATGTATACATGTAAGGATAACCTGACCCCCTTGCTGTACAGTGGGAAAATAAAAAAAATATATTAAAAAAAAAAACAATGTCAAAAAAATAGGCAAAAGACCTGAATAGACATTTTCCCAAAGAAGACATACAGACGGCCAAAAGGCACATGAAAAGATACTCAACGCCACTAATTTTATTTATCTACAATTTTTTTTTTGCTCTTTAGGGCCACACCTGCAGCATCGGGAAGTTCCCAGGCTAGGGGTCGATCCCAAGCTACAGCTGCCGGCCTACACCACAACCACAGCTATGCCAGATCTGAGCCGAATCTTCAACCTATACCACAGCTCACAGCAACACCAGATCCTTAACCCCCTGAATGAGGCCAGGGATTGAACTCACAACCTCATGGTTCCTAGTCGGATTCGTTTCCAATGCACTGCCACGGGAACTCCAACATCACTAATTTTAGATAAATGCAAATCGAAACCACAGTAAGGTACCAGCTCACACAAGTCAAAATGGCCATGATCAGGAAGTCCACAGGAGCGCCTGCTGTGGCACAGTGGGATCAGCAGTGCCCTGGGAACGTGGGGACGTGGATTTGATCCCTGGCCTGGCAGACTGGGTTAAGGGTCTGGCATTGCCGCAACTGTGGCTTAGGTCGCAACTATAGCTCGGATTTGATCTCTGGCCTGGGAGCTCCGAAGGCCACAGGGTAGCCAAAAATGAAAAAAGAAAAAATCTAACAAACAACAAATGCTGGAGAGGATGCAGAGAAAAGAGAACCCTGGGAAGGTAAAGTGGTGCGGACACTATGGAAAACAGTATGGAGGTTCCTCAAAAACTAAAAATAGAACTACCATAAAATCAAGCAATTCCACTCCTGGTATATATCCAAAAAATCGGGAATACTAACTCAAAAAGATACATGCACCTCAATGTTCACAGCAGCACTATTTACAATAACCAAGACATGGAAGCAACCCAAGAGCCCATCAACAGACATTATGATTAAGAAGATGTGATACAGGGGTTCCCATCGTGGCTCAGTGGTTAACGAATCTGACGAGAAACCATGAGGTTGTGGCTTTGATCCCTGGTCTTGCTCAGTGGGTTAAGGATTCGGCATTGCCATGGCTCTGTGTAGGCTGGCAGCTACAGCTCCAATTAGACCTCTAGCCTGGGAACCTCCATATGCCGTGGGAGTGGCCCTAGAAAAAAGACAAAAAGACAAAAAAAAAAAAAAGATGTGATACATACATATACACACATAACAGAATATTACTCAGCCATAAAAAAGAAAATACTGCCATTTACAGCATCGTAGATGGACCCAGATAATAACATGGCTAGTAAAATAGGTCAGATAAAGACAAAGCTGTGTATCACTTTTATACATGGAATCGAAAAAACAATTCAAATGAATAAATATGCAAAACAGAAACAGACGCACAGATAAAACAAATTCATGGTAATCAAAGAGGAAAAGGAAGGAGGGAGGGACAAAGTGGGGTATGGGATTAACAGAAATAAACTACTATATATAAAAAGATAAGCAGAGTTCCCACGGTGGCGCAGTTTGTTAAGAATCCAACTGCAGCGGAGTTCCCATCGTGGCTCAGCAGAAGTGAATCTAATATCCTTAAGGATGCAGGTTCGATCCCTGGCCTCGCTCAGTGGGTTAAGGATCTGGCGTTGCCATGGGCTGTGGTGTAGGTCGCAGATAGGCTTGGATATGGCATTGCTGTGGCTGTGGCTGTGGCCTAGACCAGCGGCTGCAGCTCTGATTCAACCCCTAGCCTGGGAACCTCCACATGCTTCGGGTTTGGCCCGAAAAAGACAAAACAAAACAAAAAAAGGAATCCAACTGCAGGAGTTCCCACTGTAGCGCAGGGACACAGGTTTGATCCCCAGTCCAGCACAGTGGGTAAGGATCCAGCATTGCCTCAGCTATGGCTTAGGTCTCAACTACGGCTTAGGTCTCAACTATATCTCGGATCTGATCCCTGGCCCAGGAACTCCCTATTTCTTACAAAAAAAAAAAAAAAAAAGAAGAATCCGATGGCAGTGGCTTGGATCACTGCAGACCCACAGGTTTGGCCCCTAGCCTGGCACAGTGGGCTAAAGGTCTGGCATTGCCACAGCTGCAGCGTAGGTTGTAGCTGTGGTTCAGCTCAATCCCTGGCCCAACAGAGGGGATTAAAAAGGCAGAATAGAAGGACTGGAGCTCACCTTCTCTCATAAATACAACAAAATTACAACCAAATGCTGAACAACCTTCAACCAAGCAGACTGCAAACTTTGAAAAAGATATCCTACTCCAGAAGGCAAAGAGGAGGCCACATCAAGAGAAGAGATTAGGAGTTCCCGTCATGGCGCAGCAGAAACGAATCCCACTAGGAACCATGAGGTTTCGCGTTCGATCCCTGGCCTCGCTCTGCGAGTTAAGGATCCGGCTTTGACAGAGCTGTGGTGTAGGTCACAGACGCGGCTCGGATCCTATGTTGCTGTGGCTGTGGTGTAGGCCGGCAGCTGTAGCTCCTATCGGACCCCCAGCCTGAGATCCTCCATATGCCACGGATTTGGCCCTAAAAATGGACAAAAAGACAAAAAAAAAAAGAGAGAGAGAGAGAGAAAAGATTAAAGTCAATTTTCTGAATGCCAGCTTGATTCTATCCCATTGAGAATGTGAACACGAACCCAAGAGGCTTTAAAAAATGACCTCCTTTAGGTGGTGTCCCCTTCTGTTTAAACCCCGCCATGGTCTTCCCACCTCAAACAAAGTAGACAGGAACCCTCTCGATGACTTGACAAGGAAAGCTCCAGGTGACCGGAGCCCCAGGTGCTGCCTTATCATCTTTGCTGTGCTCTCTCTCTTGCAGCAGCACGGGTGTCTTTGCAAACGCTTGAACCGATAGGCAGCTGTCACCTGAGTGTCTGCACTTGCAAACACTGTCTCAAAAGCTCTTTCCACACACAGCCACAAGTCCCACGCTCGCAACAGTTCAAGTCACTGTCCAAGCTGCATATTCTCCATGAGGCCCCTCTCTGACCAATGATTTACCATTCCAGACTCTCAATCCTCCCCATCCCTTATCTGCTTTACTTCTGCACACGCTCACTTATTACATGTTTTACTTATCACATGGACTGTCTGCTTTCTTCTCAGAACGGGAACTTGATAAAGAGAGGAATTTTATCCTCTTTACTAACTGCTGTAGCCACCGTACCTGAAATAGTACTTTGCCCACAGCAGGGACTTAATATATATCTGTTGAATAAACAAATTAATTAATAAATCCAAGTCTATGTTGTTTTCACATCCAAAAAAAAAAAAAAAAAACAAACCCTGGCCCAGGAAGCTCTCATAAGCCACAGGTGTGGCCACACACACACACACACACAAATATATATATATTTTTTTATACTTTATAGCACAAAGGTTTATATCCATTATCTTATAATAACCTACGATAGAGTATAATGTTCAAAAATATTTAATCACTATGCTGTGTACACCTGAAACTAACACAATACTGTAAATCAACTACACTTCAATTAAAATAAAAACATTTAAACAATGTATTTAAAATAAATTCTAGGAAGTTCTCCGGTGGCACAGTGGGCTAAGGATCCAGCAGTGTCACTGCAGCAGCATGAGTCTATACTACGGCACAGGTTCGATCCCTGGGTCAGGAACTTCTATATGCCATGGGTGTGACCCCCCCCAAAAATATAATAATAGTGATAACGAAATAAATTTCAAATGGGTAATGACTGCTAATAAGTACGGCATTTCTTTTAGGGTAATGAAAATGAAATTAGGGAGTTCCCGTCGTGGCCCAGTGGTTAACGAATCCGACTAGGAACCATGAGGTTGCGGGTTCGGTCCCTGCCCTTGCTCAGTGGGTTAACGATCCGGCGTTGCCGTGAGCTGTGGTGTAGGTTGCAGACGAGGCTCGGATCCCGCTTTGCTGTGGCTCTGGCGTAGGCCGGTGGCTACAGCTCTGATTCAACCCCTAGCCTGGGAACCTCCATATGCCGAGGGAGCGGCCCAAGAAATAGCAACAACAACAACAACAACAACAAAAAAGACAAAAAAAAAAAAAAAAAAAAAAAAAAAAATGAAATTAGACTGTGATAATGGCTGCACAACTCTGTGAATACCCTAAAAATTGCCAAACTGGACACTTGAAGACAGTGAATTTTATGGTACACAAATTTTATTTTAATACAGCTATCATCTAAAAATAAAATACGCTTCTCGGCTTGTGACCTGTCAGGTACCTAATCTGCAGTCTCACTTTCCACCATTTTCCGAATTACTTTCTTAAGCTTCAATTATATCAAACTTCCTCAAAAATGCCACACCCTCTCTAACCAGAGCATCCAAACATGTGGACCCTCAGCCTGGAGGGCTTTCCCCCATCTGCCCTTTAAGACCTACCTAGGTGTCACCCATGTGGAAAGCCAACTTCAACCACCCCACCCCATCCCACCCTGGCCCCAGGCTCTCAGAGCACAGGCACCGCTCTATCACACACCAGACTAGGCATTTTATGACTATTGGATCCAGTATCACATAAATGATTAAGTCTAATATACCAAGACAGCAAAATCTTACGATTATTAAATCTAGCTTCAGACATAAAGGATTAATATCCTACTTTTTCTGTATGTTCAAGTTCTTCATAAGCAAAAAAGCAAACTATGAATGTTTATGAAAACTCTATAAATGTAATACCCTGCTATAGAGAGAAAAATTAGTGTTCTTGGACTACCAGAAGTAAAAGCAGCCCATCACTTTCTCACATCAAGAGCTCCTAAAAGTATGCACAAAAGGGTAATGTGTAATGAGCAAGGCAACAGACACGTCATAGGTGAATTACGTTCCCGAAAAGCTAAAAATCACCTAAATATCACCTTACTTTTCTTTTTCTTTTCTTTTTTTTTTTTGCCTTTTTGCCTTTTTGCCATTTCTTGGGCCACTCCCGCGGCATATGGAAGTTCCCAGGCTAGGGGTCCAGTCGGAGCTGTAGCTGCCAGCCTACGCCAGAGCCGCAGCAACGCGGGATCAGAGCCATGTCTGTGACCTACACCACAGCTCACGGCAATGCCAGATCCTTAACCCACTGAGCAAGGCCAGGGATCGAACCCACAACCTCATGGTTCCTAGTCGGATTCGTTAACCACTGAGCCACCACGGGAACTCCCTCACCTTACTTTTCAAGAGCGTAATTCCAACTTTATACATATTCTTAAATTGCTTTTTCCCTTTACAATTAAACACAGTCAACCGATGACTGTGTCGGAGGTAAAGGCTGCCTGCTTTTGGAATATACCTAATGATGCTCTGTCTCAACTGCACTGAAGTTGATAGAATTCAGACTTCAAATCAGTGGTATCAAGACTTTCACTTTGCTGTTGCTACTTATTCTTAATAAGACAGAAAGTGTAGTTTTAAAACTTCATAGAAAGAACACCCTTTAAAGATTATCGAGAAATTTAAAACGTAAAACTAAGTAAAAGCTCAGCAGTTCCAGTTTATACCCTGCTCTAGGAGGGTAGGGGCCTGCATCCCCACCCCCAACCTCTCTGTTCCACTAATAAAGCCATACAAAAAAGGCAATGCCACGGAAACTGGCCTGTTGCCAAGCAAGCAGAACACCAGCAAGGACTCAAAACGATAGTTCACCAGCTATATAAAACCCTAATTCAGTTTAGGAATATCAATATAGGGCATAGAAAAGCACCAGATGTTCAAAAATCTAAAAGACATCGAGCTGAAAATGACTAGGAAACAATAAAAATTCTCTAAGAAGTGTTCCAGGGAGTTCCTGTAGTGGCTCAGTGGTAACAAACCTGACTAGCACCCATGAGGACTCGGATTCGATTCCTGGCCTCCCTCAGTGGGTTAAAGGATCCGGCATTGCTGTGAGCTGCGATGTAGGTCGCAGATGCGGCTTAGATCCCGCATTGCTACAGGTCGGCAGGTACAGCTCCAATATGAACCCTGGCCTGGGAACTTCCACATGCTGCGGGTGTGGCCCTAAAAAGACAAAGAAAAAGTGCTCCAAAAGCAGTACACACAAATACTCATTTTATTATATTCCAGCAGGATGGAGGTCCAAGACAGTCCAAGAATGATATATCCCTAAACTATACTTTTCTCTGAAGTGTATTAGTTAGAAGTAATAATTTTCAAATGATTTACTTTATAAAGAATAGTAAATTCTAAAAAAACTATCCTGCTTTGGAAAACTCTGAGCTAGAATCATCAGATTTCAATGAGCAGGCATTCAGACTGAGCACTTTATCACAAACACTGAAATGAATAATGGCTACATAAAAACATAAAATTTGAGGAGTTCCCTCATGGCTCAGTGGGTTGAAGATCAAGCATTGTTACTGCCATGGCTCTGGTTACAGCTGTGGCATGGGTTCAATCCGTGGACAGGGAACTTCTGCCTGCCATGGGTGTGGCCAAAAAACCCAGAAAATTTGATATTCTGGTTTCTAAAAGCGTTATTATTATTCCATTTATAGAAAGTTTCCATGAATATAAAACCCAAACTTAAATGAAAACCATAACAACCCAAAGCAATCTTTGGAAAAACACAACAAAGCAGGAGGTATCACACTCCCTGGTTTCAAACTACATTACAAAGCTACAGTCATCAAAACAGTATGGTCCTGGCACACCCAGATCAATGGAACAGAATAAAGAACTCAGAAATAAACCTGCATTTATATAGTCAATTAACCCACAACAAAGGAGACAAGAATATACAATAGGGAAAAGACAGCCTCTTCAATAAATGGTATTGGAAAAATCAGACCGCTAGATACAACAGAATCCAACTGGACTACTTTCTCACACCCTACACAAAAATAAACTCGAAATGGATTAAAGACTTAAATGTAAGACCTAAAACCATACAACACAGGCAATACATTATGGTTGCCAGAAAGGACAAGGTGGGGGACAGGTGACAAGGATTAACAGATACAAACCTCCAGTTACAGAGATATAATATACAACATACGGAGTATGGTCAATAATACTGTAATAATTGTGTATGAGGACAGATGGCTACTAGACTTCTCCTGGTGACCATGACATAATGCATGCAAACATCAAACTATATAGTACACCTGAAACTAACATAACATCAACTACATTTCAATTTTTTTTAAGCCATAACAACTTGAAGAAACAAAATAGATTAGGGGTAAAAGACAAGATATAGCTAGCTGTGTACTACTTCTTTAACAGGGGGACTGTAGGAGTTCCCGTTGTGGCTCAGAAGATTAAGGATCTGACATTGTCTCTGCGAGGATGCAGATTTGATCCCTGGCCTCACTCAGTGAGTTAAGGATCCGGTGCTGCCACAAGGTGCCACACAGGTCACACATGTAGCTAAGATCCAGTATTGCTTGGCTGTGGTGTAGGCTTTGGCTGCAGCTCCAATTTGATCCCTAGCCCAGGAATTTCCATGTGCTGAAGGTGCATCTGTAAATGAATGGGGGGGGGATAACCAATTCCTCTACTTTTCCTTTTTTTTTTTTTTTTTTTGTCTTTTTGGGGCCACACCTGTGGCATATGGAAGTTTCCAGGCTTGGGGGTCAAATTGGAGCTGGAGCTCCCAGCCTACACCACAGCCATAGCAATGCCAGACCTACACCACAGCTCATGGCAACACCATATCCTTAACCCACTGAGCAGGGCCAGGGATCGCACCTGTGTCCTCATGGATACTAGGCAGGATCGTTTCCGCTGAGCCACAATGAGAATTACCTACTTCCCTTTTTTAAAAAAAGTTTACACTTCTGCTTCCAGGCAGGTGGGATGACATGAACCAGATTTACTCCACCATGGTGAACAACTGAAAACTGGAATATACAAAGCAATAGTTTTTAAGACACAAAGTTACGAAGTAGAGTGATCCCTGAGAAACAAGGAAAGAATGAAGCAAATCCTACAACCACCCCAGTTTACTGCTTGGAGGGTTTCCAACTGGCAGCACAGGGAGAAGGAATCCAGGGGAAGTTAGGCAGTCTCCCCACACTTAGAGACAAGTTGAGGCCAAGGCGGACAAGGCAGCTCGAGTCTGCAGGGCAGGTTATCCACAAAAGAGAGAGCTGCACAGAAAGAGGAGTCCAGAGCTCTCCTCCTTGCGTAGTCAGGACAGTACTGGCCAGCAGACGCCTGTGAAGAAAATACTTGAGGTTTCCATATGAAGAACCACCCAGGAGTTCCCACTGTGGTGCAACAGGACCAGCAGCGTCTTGGGAGCACCAGGATACTGGTTTGATCCCCAGCCCGGCACAGTGGGTTGGGGATCTGGCATTGCCGCAGCTAGTGCTTAGGTCTTCGGCTCGGATCTGATCCTTGGCCTGGGAGCTCCATGTGATGAGGGGCATCCAACGGGGGTGGGGGGCAATCTGACTAGTATCCATGAGGACGTAGGTTCGATCCCTGGCCTCCCTCAGTGGGTTAAGGATCTGGCATTGCAGTGAGCTATGCTGTAGGTGGAAGACGAGGCTCAGATCCCACGTTGGTGTTGCTGTGGCTGTGGTGTAAGGTGGAAGCAAGAGCTCCAATTGGACCCCAAGCCTGGGAACTTCCATATGCCGTGGGTTTGGCCCTAAAAAGCAAAAAACAAAAACAAAAAACAACAGCAAAGCGGGAGGGAGAACTACCCAAAAGAATAACAAGGACTGGAGTTCCCGTTGTGGTGCAGTGGAAACGAATCTGACTAGGAACCATGAGGTGGCGGGTTCGATCCCTGGCCTTGCTCAGTGGGTGAAGGATCCGGCGTTGCCGTGAGCTGTGGTGTTGGTCACAGACGTGGCTTGGATCCCACGTTGCTGTGGCTCTGGCATAGGCCAGCGGCTATAGCTCCAATTCGACCCCTAGCCTGGGAACTTCCATATGCCACGAAAACGGCCCAAGAAAATGGCAAAAAGACAACAACAACAACAAAAAAAGAATAACAAGGATAATTCATGAAGCTCACACAGGGCCAAGAAGAGGACTGATTCCCAACAGAGTGGAAAACCTCAGAATTAACAAACTATTAGAGTACTCAGAAGAGTTTTGGCTCAGTAGTGGGAAATAATTAGCCCTAAACTAAATGCTGCTCTGATCCCACCTAACAAGATTTGAAATGAACAAACCATTTGTAAGGAACTGCATCATGTTCCAGAACAAAACTCAAGAAAATATTTATAGGAATCAGAGTTCCCGTCATGGCTCAGCAGTTAGCGAACCCAACTAGGAGCCATGAGGTTGTGGGTTGGATCCCCGGTCTCGCTCAGTGGGTTAAGGATCTGGCATTGCTGTGAACTATGGTGTAGGTCGCAGATGTGGCTCAGATCTGGCGTTGCTGTGGCTGTGGTGCAGACCGGCAGCTACAGCTCTGATTAGACCCCTAGCCTGGGAACCTCCATGTGTCGTGGGTGTGGCCCTAAAAAAAAAAAAAAGAAAAAAGAAATAAATGAGAGAGATGACATAATTAGTGGACAAAGGTATTAAGACAACTGTAACTGTATTTCAATGTGAGAATTCAAAGGAAAGACTATGTTAAGCAGGGACATAAAATACATTTTAAAAAAAGATCCAAATCAAACTTCTAGATATGAAACCTATAATGTCTGAGATGAAAAATATACTACATACAATGTATTAAGAGCAGACTGGACATTGCAAAAGAAAATATTAGCAAACTTAAAGGTAAAGCAATAGAAAGCATCCAAAACAAAAGAGAAAAGACTGAACAGCAGCAGCAGGAAGCAGCAGGGCTTCGAGCAGCCTCACTGACGTATAATTGTACACATTAAATATGCAGAGCTTATTTTAAGTCAATTATACCTCATAAGGCTGTTTTTAAAAACCTAATCTTGGGAGTTCCCGTCATGGCGCAGTGGTTAACGAATCCGACTAGGAACCATGAGGTTGCGGGTTCGATCCCTGCCCTTGCTCAGTGGGTTAACGATCCGGCGTTGCCGTGAGCTGTGGTGTAGGTTGCAGACGCGGCTCGGATCCCGCGTTGCTGTGGCTCTGGCGTAGGCCTGTGGCTACAGCTCTGATTCGACCCCTAGCCTGGGAACCTCCACGTGCCACGGGAGCGGCCCAAGAAATAGCAAAAAAAAAAGACAAAAAAAATTTAAAAAAATTAAAAATTAAAAAATAATAATAAATAAAAACCTAATCTTTAGAAACAATGCTGAGCCTTCATACTGTTGATTTTTTAAGTCCTACACTTATCTTCAACATAGCTGTACAGCTTCATCATCCTTTTCGTTAACTAGGTACTAGATAACCACCTCAAAAAACAAAGCTCTTCTATGCTTTCAATTTCTACCTGCTTTCTCAAGAAGCCTAACTTTGAATACCCTAACAGCAGTATTTTCACAAATACTCCACTAGAGGAATTCAGCACAAATCCATCTTAATATTTATCAGCTGTTCCAATATACATTTCACCAGGTACCTTGATTAAAGCAGCAGAATCCAGAAGCAGTACAGAAGTTAAAAAGAACAAAGCTTTCACTTCATCAGAACCTCGAGGTCACAGCTGCCCAGCAGTGCCCTCTGGGAAAATGGAGATGTTCGATTCTGCGCAGTCCAGCACAGTGTCTACAGACATCTACTGAGCACCTGAAATGTGGCTAATGGGACAGAACTGAACTCTCCATTTATTTGATTTTAATAAACTTAAATTTAAATAATGGCTACACTGGAGTTCCTGTCGTGGTGCAGTGGTTAAAGACTCCGACTAGGAACCATGAGGGTGCATGTTCCATCCCTGGCCTCGCTCAGTGGGCTAAGGACCCGGCATTGCCATGAGCTGTGGTGTAGGTCCAAGACAAGGCTCAGATCTGGCATTGCTGTGGCTGCGGTGTAGGCCAGCGGCAACAGCTCTGATTGGACCCCTAGCCTGGGAACCTCCATATGCTGTGGATGTGGCCATAAAGAGCAAAATAAACAGATAAATAAATAATAAATAATGGCTACATTATTGGACAGCACAGTTCAAGACAATTTAAAAGAAAATCCAGATTGAAATTTGTAAGAAAGATTAGACTTCTCAAAATAATTTTTTAACATTTACAGCTTATATCATATAATACTAATTTTTTTTTTTTTTTTTTTTTTTTTTTGTCTTTTTAGGGCTGCACCCACGGCATATGGAGATTCCCAGGCTAGGGGTCAATCGGAGCTGTAGCTGCCAGCCTACACCACAGCCACAGCAATGCCAAATCCAAGCCGGGTCTGTGACCTACACCAACAGCTCATGGCAACCCTGGATCCTTGACCCACTGATCTTGAGGTCAGGGATCAAACCCACAATCTCATAGTTCCTAGTCGGATTTGTTTCCACTGTGCCATGACGAGAACTCCTTATTTTTATTTTTTTGTCAATTTTTAAATTAATAAACACCAAAGTTCCATGGTGGCGCAGCACAAACAAATTCAACTGTATCCACGAAGATGCGGGTTCAATCCCTGGCCTCGCTCCGTGGGTTGCTGTGAGCTGTGGTATATGCTGAAGATGAAGCTCAGATCCCAAGTTGCTGTGACTGTGGTGCAGGCTGGCAGCTGTCGCTCCAATTCGATCCCTAGCCTGGGAGCTTCCATACATTGTGGGCACGGTCCTAAAAAGACCCAAAAAAAAAAAAAAAAAAAAAAAAGGTAATAAACACCCTAAAATCAGAAACACAGGGAAAACTCCTATCTCTAAGGCTTGGCTCAAAGCACCACTGCTTCTTGAACTTCTTGCTGGTTTCTTCAATTCCAACCCTGTACCACAGGATTAGACGACTGCATTACCCCACGCCTCAAAACACCCTGTGAACACCGTCACCTGCAAAGGACGAGGAACTGGGGAGAGCGGGCAACGGGAAGGAGCTGCGTGAGAGAAATGAGATTTCCTTGTGGTGATGAATACATTTTGGAGCTGGATGGTGGGTGCACAACAATGTGAATGTACTAAATGCCACTGAATTATTCACTTTAAAATGGTTAATTTGGGAGTTCCCATGATGAAGCAGCAGAAGCGAATCCCACTAGGAGCCATGAGGTTGCAGGTTCGATCCCTGGCCTCGATCAGTAGGTTAAGGATCCAGCGTTGCTGTGAGCTGTGGTGTAGGTCACAGACGCTGCTTAGCTCTGGTATTGCTGTGGCACAGGCCAACAGCTGTAGCTCCGATTAGACCCCTAGCATGGAAACCTCTCCACATGCCGAGAGTGCAGCCCTTAAAAAAAAAAAAAAAGGTTAATTTGGGAGTTCCCGTTGTGGCTCAGCAGAAATGAACCCAACTAGTATCCATGCAAGTTTGATTCCTGGCTTTGCTCAGTGAATTAAGGATCTGGCATTGGTTGCTGTGAGTTGTGGTGCAGGTCGAAGATGTGGCTCATATTTGTTGCTGCTGTGGCTGTGGTATAGGCTGGCAGCTGCAGATCTGATTTGACCCCTAGTCCAGGAACTTCCATATGCTGCTGATTAGGCCCTTAAAAAAAAAAAAAGGCAAAAAAATAAAAAATAGGTAAATAAAATGGTTAGTTTTGAGTTATGTGAAATTCACCTTGATAAAAAAAAATTTACGAATGTATCTAAGGAAAAAAAAAAAAGAACAAAAAGAATGAAAGAATGTACCTAAGGGAGTTCCCTGGTGGTCTAGTGGCTATGGCCCGGGTTCATGCCTGGTCTGGGAACTGAGACCCCCCACTGTACATCACAGCAAAAAAAAAAAAAAAAAAAAAAAAAAAAGACAGGGAAAACCAGCTTTTAAATGTAATTTTAAAGCTCATTTTTCCCTTGGGTTTCTATTTCTTAACTGAACTTTGGGGCTTAATTATCAAATGTCCACTACAAAATGCCTAGTCAAGGAAAGTCAGTTAACCCATGCACATACAGTTATGTCAAGTTAGCAGAGGATAAACTTTCAGATATTTAAATTGAATCAGAGCTCAAAAAACTAAAAAGCAGAAGCAGAGGACACCATGAGCTCCCAGAAGACGTTCTGGAACCAAGGCCAGATGAGCCAAGTACTTATTCTACTCCTCTTACAGCCTAATCCCCTTGGATTCACAATGAGTCTGAGAGCAGCACAAGCCCCAAGCCCAGAAGCTTCCAGGCCAGCAAAGGTACAGCAGGGCCTGTAACTTTCAGTGAGTGTAGACATGTGTAAAATGGCCCAGAAATACCCTAAATTCAAGTGAGCAGAATGTTGAATCAACCCCAAAATTTTAATTAACCTTTTCAGACATAAGTAAGGCTATCAGGTCGTATTTTCTTGGTCACTAGATGAAACGTATCCTATCATAAGAGGATAACTATAGCCAAAGTTCAGGAACAGAGACTCACCGAGGTGTCAAGCAAGCCTTGGGGTTCTGGGCAGAAAAAAATTAGCCCTTAGTTAAACTACAGTAGGACCAAATCAAACACGGCAAACCTCACATCTGAGTCACTCAGAAAAAGCTTGCAATTTGCTCTTAAGTATACTCTGGTCTTTGAAAAATGAACAAAATCTACTAATAATACAAAGAAATATATACTTTGAGGGGGTGCAGGGTTAGTTTGGCTTTTGTTTTGTTTTTTTGTTTTTGTTTTTGTTTTGTTTTGTCTTTTTGCCATTTCTAGGGCCGCACCCACAGCAATATGGAGGTTCCCAGGCTAGGGGTTGAATCAGAGCTGCCTGCCTACGCCAGAGCCACAGCAACGCCAGATCCAAGCCACGTCTGTGATCGGCACCACGCTCACACCAACACCGGATCCTTAACCCACTGAGCAAGGCCAGGGATCGAACCCGCAACCTCATGGTTCCTAGTTGGATTCGTTAACCACTGAGCCATGACGGGAACTCCGGTTTTTGTCTTTTTGATGGGTGAGGAAGGATGGGAATAATATCCAAGGGAGGGAAATTAGTTACTGAAGAGTACTAACCAGACAGCTGTACAGGTGAAATCGGGGGGGGGGGGGGTATCATTTATTCAAGACACGGTTCCTAAATTCATCCTACAGAAGTTCCTGTCGTGGCTCAGAGGTAACGGATTGGACTAGGATCCATGAGGCTGCGGTTTCGACCCCTGGCCATGCTCAGTGGGTTAAGGATTCGGCGTTCCTGTGAGCTGTGGTATAGATCGCAGAGGCAGCTCAGATTCCAAGTTGCTGTGGCTGTGGTGTAGGCCGGCCGCTGCTGCTCCTTTTTGACCCCTAGCCTGGGAACCTCCATATGCCGCAGGTGCGGCCCTAAAAAGAAAAAAATTTCATTCCACAGCTCAAGTTCAATGTGAACCTGTAGAAAAACATATGGGGCAAGGGGGATAGATGTTTAAATGTTATATATACTCTTTTTTTTTTTTTTTTTTGGTCTTTTCTAGGGCCGCTCCCATGGCATATGGAGGTTCCCAGGCTAGGGGTCTAATCGGAGCTGTAGCTGCCAAGCCTATGCCACAGCCACAGCCACACAGGATCTGAGCCGCATCTGCAACCTACACCACGGTTCACGGCAACGCCGGATCCTTAGCCCACTGAGCAAGGCCAGGGATCGAACCCGCAACCTCATGGTTCCTAGTCGGATTCGTTAACCACTGAGCCACGACGGAAACTCCATAAATGTTATATATACTCTTAACGGTTAAACTAAAGGGCAATCAACACAACATGGTCCCCTATAACCTTAAATCATCCAATCACAAGAAATCACTCCCCTCAAAAAAAAAAAAAAACAACTTGTATTTTAAGCTCTGAAGATGACTACTTCAACATATGTGCAGGAATAAAGCAATTCATTCCAATTTGACCCAGTCAACCAAGCCAGACACCTCCTGTTTCATTTATGTTCTCACTGCCAGGAAGCAAAGGAATGTAGCTGGACATGAAGCAGGCTCTGCAACCCTAAACATATATAAACTCCACAATACCTGGGACCACAGGGAAACAGCTAATCAACTGACCCAATAAAGCACTATTCCTATGTGTTTTTTCTTAAAGAGGATTTCTGGCTGGCTCTCCTTAAAATACACTAGATTGAAATCTGACTGCAACCTACGATTAATGGTATCTTGGTATTTTCCTTTCTTAATGATATACAAACAACGGTGCATCTGACAACTCTCGGCATCTCAGAATGGGTTACCCTGGGCAGGTTACTAGGTTGAATCACAACAATAAGCTTCTCAAGTTCCTGTCGTGGCTCAGTGGTAACGAACCCGACTAGGATCTATGAGGATAAGGGTTCGATCCCTGGCCTCGCTCAGTGGGTTAAGGATCCAGCGTTGCCATGAGGTATCATGTAGGTCGCAGATGCAGCTCAGATCCCTCGTTGCTGTGGCTCTGGTGTAGACCAGCAGCTACATCTCTGATTGGACCCCTAGCCTGGGAACTTCCAATGCTGAGGGTGTGGCCCTAAAAACCAAAAAAATTTTTTTAAATAAAAATAACAATAAGCTTCTCAAGGCCTCTGTCTCCTCATATGGAAAATGGCAGTAACGACTTGATCTGATATGAGTGTGATTATAATGTTAAATTATTAACAGACATAAAGTGTTCAAACCAGCCTGGCACATAGCAAGCACTACACTGACCTGACACTGACAGATCATTCCTTCCAGGGTTTTGTTTTTGATTAAGTTGTATCTCTCCATCAACACACTCACCCTCTCCCCCATAATCAGGGACAAATCCATAAGATGGCCAAATTTGGTTTTATTATACAGCACGTCAACTTTTATAGGAAACTAACTGACCGTTATGGAAAGTAAAGCTATATAACTTTAACCCCTCACTAGTGTGCTGTTACAACTACATGCTGGGCAGAAATTAAATCAGAGCTTTTCAAGTCATCTGGCACTGTAATTTAGGTCAATCGGTTACTAGTACACCAAATGAACTAAATAAAGCTGAAACATAATTTAAGAAAAGAGATGTGTCAATTATCAGCGACATTCATCTTAGAAACTGGGAGTTCTGATGACAAACATTATAGGAGCTATGTAGCAAGACCAGTCTCTGAGCAGAAATATATCCCACCAGGGGTATATTTTATTCCTTCCTGATGAAAGAAAATCAATCCCCCACATTATAGAGAAAACAAAAAACTCTATACATATGCAACCCTAACAAAGGATCAGTGTCCAAATACATAAAGAACTCACACAAGTCATTAAGAAAAAGAACCTTATGTAAAGTTACAGAAAAACAGCGAAAGATATATTCACAGGAAGAACCCAAGTAGCCAAAAAACATATAAAAACACACTTAACCTCACCAGTAATTAGAAAAATGCCAAGGTAGACCACAGAAAGACAACACTGCAGAAAGTTAAGAAATCTGGGAGTTTCCTGGTGGTCTAGTGGTTAGGACTCAGTGCTTTCACCAGTCTGGGAAGGAAGAAAGGAAAGGAAGGAGCGGGGGAGGGAGGGAAGAGAAGTGAATAAATCTAACACATAGTGAAAACTGGGTGAAAAAAGGAACTTGTGCCTTATGAGTGGCGAAGTACTTGTCTGGAAAACATCAAAGCAAATGAATATGCACAAATAATCCCATTTACAAAAAGGACTTTGACAATAACAAAACACTGCTTATCATGCATAAGTATGTACTGAAGTAGGAAAGCATGCACAGGCCTTGGGAGCGGCCGCTCAGATTTCCCTTCAAGAGAGAAAGAGCCAAGAGGAGTGGAATTAGCTGACAGCCCCAGCTGCCCAGCACCTCTGCGATCCACTGCGGCATTCGAACCAATGCCAGGCCAAGACTGAACACCACAGGAGTTCTAGAACAGGGCTCTCCTGCCCAATGCACCCTAACAAACGACACCTTCACCCCAAGCCGCACAGCAATCTCAGGCGTCTGGATCCAATCACCACCCTTCCTTCCGTTTTCCTTCGTAGGCGCCCACCTCCATCCATCCTGAACACTCTGCCACCCGACCTGCTTCCTCTCCTCTTTATCCCTCATAGGCACGTACCCCAGGGAACTCCTGCACAACTAACTCTATAGGTAGGAAGCAAACTATCACAGGAATAACATCAATCACCTTCCAATTACAGAAGGCAGGACTGGAAGAATTAGCCTTTCCCTGCACCTGAAGCAAGTATGTCCTAATATTAACAGTGTTTACACCTGAAACTAATACAACACTGTCAATCAACTATACGCTGACAATGTTTTTTACAAAAGCCAAACCATAGTGTTTAATCACCGTGGTGGGTATATGACTATAGGTATTATTTTATTTTCTATGCGAATGGGTTTTCTTAATAACTCTATCTTCACAATTCTACTATCCTACCTTACCATAATTTGCAAAAGCATTCAAACTATCTACTCACTTCAATTTTAGAAATGTAACTCTTACCTCTGGTTCTAAAATTATGCACACATATGACTCTTCCCAATCACCGCACCAGTAACAAGGCTCTAAAACAAGAAGAGTTGGAAGTTTGGTTCCAGAGGCCTCAAGTCTACCTGGAGATACTTTCAATAACTGAAAGACAAATTCAGGTCACTCTGTCTCGCTCGACCATACGTTCTTCATCAAGAACTCAGGAAGGCGGGACTGGATGGACACTACAACCTTCTCTCTCAATACTACAATAGAGGGAAAACACAGAAATTTCAAAGTATCACCCCTACTGCGCAATTTTTACTGAGTCCATGTCTTTAAAGAATTTGACCAATTTGAAAAAAAAAAGAATTTTTAGGGTTTAATGTCATTTCATTTTAATGTTATTTTAAATTACTTATTTCTTCAAACATTTTGGCAAAACACTCTTCATCACCTTAAACCACTTTTTTTTTTTTTTTTTTTGGCTTTTTAGGTCTGCACCCACGGCATGTGGAAGTCCCTAGGCTAGGGTCCAATCAGAGCTACAGCTGCCGACCTACACCACAGCAACGCAGGATCTGAGCCTCGTCTGCAACCTACACCACAGCCACAGCCACAGCCACGCCGGATCCTTAACCCACTGAGCGAGGCCAGGGACCAAACCCACCACCTCATGGTTCCTCATCAGATTCGTTTCCGCTGCACCACGACAGGAACTCCCATTCTATTTTTTAAACACTCTTCTTTAAAAAATCACAATAAAGGAGTTCCTGCATTGGCTCAGTGGGTTAAGAACCTGACATTGTATCCACAAAGATGCAGGTTCAATCCCTGGCCTTGCTCAGTGGGTTAAGGATCCAGCATTGCCATAGGCTGCAACAACAGAGATTGCAGATGCAACTCAGATATGGCATGGCTGTGGCTGTGGTGTAGCCTGGGAACTTCCATATGCTGCAGATGCAGCCATTAAAAAAAAAAAAAAAAAATCAACAACAGAAAACATAAAACTCAACCAGAAGTTAGATATATATATATTAATAAAATTTCCAGAACACAAAACATAAAATATTAGAACTACAACTTGTATGTCTTATTTCTAGGATCACAAATATTTTCTACAACTGCTAATTAAAGCTGTAGGAATTAACTCAATCCAAATCACTGACTCAACATTCAATCCCAATTCCACCTTATTCAAACTTTCACTGTGCTGCTACAGAGATTCTCTATAGGAAAAATGATTTCAAGTTCTCTATCCTAAATATAAATACCAACTTAACACACACTCCTTAGCAAAGATCACTGTTTTCCATTAGAGTAAAGGGACAAAGTGAAACCTTACTTCTTAGGTCTACATTATGCACAGGACCTCTAAAGAAAGGCTCAGAAATGAGGGCTAAATTATACATCGATTACAATAATTTATGTAGCAGAGAGTAAAATTTAAAAAATGAGTTCCCTGATAGCCTAGCAGTTAAGGATCCAGCACTGTCACTGCTGTGATCTGAACAGGTTTACCTATTCTCTCTGGATCTCAGTGTACTTTTCTGCTATATAAACGTTTTGGACTATTTCTCTCTTTTCCAGGAAAACTGCAGCAGGTACATACAACTTAAAAACAATCATTTTTAAATATCTCAGTGCATGATTTGCATTCAAACGTTACAATCCAGTAAAGCAGGCAACGCAAGGACCACTGCTTGGCAACCTAAGTCCCACGAATGCTAATTAGAATAAAACAGCAAAAATGTTTATTTAGCATTCACCGTGTGCCAGACACTGTGCTGGACATTTCCCGTGTATTAGCTCAGTTAACTCCTTCTCTTAGAGAGATCTATTACCTCTATTTCACAGATGAAAGCAAAAATAACTTGCCCAGGGACAACACAGCTGTCAGGAAGCACTACCAAGATCTGAACTCAGGTTTGACAATTCTCACAGACCAAGCTCTCACAAGTCTCCTCTATCCTGCTTCTGAAAGAAACCTGAAATTAAAAAGATGACTCTAACTGACATAATCACAGGCCATACGTGATGAAAAGAACTCTGATTCACGAGGGAGGAAACTGAGGCTCCCGAGATAAAATGACTAGCTCTACCTTCAACAACCTTCTTAATCACAGAGACAGGGCTTTCAACCTCCTGACACCAGCTTTAGGTGTCTCCCAGCACACGGCTTCACGCAGTTATCACACACAGCATTTACCGTTCTCCTGACCTCTCATTTGGGTGAACGCCGCCCCAAAGTAGGCCTGCATCACAACACATCCACCGAAACGTATGAATTTTAGGGTATCTATAAAACTGATTTTTACAAAAAAATTAAAGCATAGCAAACTATGTGTTTAAAGAGGAACACAGAACCACCAGTAAAAAGAAATGAAAAGCAGGTCAAGACACCCTGTTCAGGAAAATAATTCCACATTAAATCATAACACATTTTTTTAATACAAATCAACTCAAGTGACAGTTGAGCCAATGACAACCACACATTTTCAAATGTAATTAAATATATTGGATTCAATGTTTCAAATACAGGTTGCATGTTTAAAGGGCCATTACCTCAAAAATATTTACCATTAATATTTCCCCTTCTGTAAGAGTCTTAATTCTACTGTTGGTGAACTGTGACACTGAAAACCTACTCAGAAGTTGACAATAATAACACATGCTTCAGAAAACAAAGAATTGAGTCAACCTCAAAATCCTGCCATTGTGTTCCTCTAGCTAAAAGACAACAAAGAGTACCAAACAAACAATCAAAGAAATATATAGGTTACAGCTTTTCCTTGCTTGTTGGTAAGATCTTGGAAACATTTACCTTTTTGTATAGAAAAAGACTACTTGTTTCAAAATAAATTATGCTGGAGTTCCCGTCGTGGCGCAGTGGTTAACGAATCCGACTAGGAACCATGAAGTTGCAGGTTCAGTCCCTGGCCTTGCTCAGCGGGTTAAGGATCTGGCGTTGCTGTGAGCTGTGGTGTGGGTCAAAGACACGGCTCGGATCCCGAGCTGCTGTGGCTGTGGTGTAGGCCGGTGGCTACAGCTCCAATTAGACCCCTAGCCTGGGAACCTCCTTATGTCGCGGGAGCAGCTCAAGAAAAGGCAAAAAGACAAAAAACGAAACAAAAAAAACAAATTATGCTTTGCAAGCATAGGAAATAACTAGCCAGAGGTAGGAGAAAATAAGCATTCTTCCCTCTTACTTTATTTTATGATTACTAAATTCTAGAAGAAATCAAAGATAACTCAGCATACGCTATGGCCTTGAGTAAGGAAAGACAATCTGGACGCCGCACAAGAAGGAAGACTAAGTTAAAGGTACAAAACTGCATTCTGGTCTTTGTCTTTAAATGTAATTGATAAAATCTGTTCCATCATTATAAACATAGATGCTTTCTTTTTGTCTTTTGAGGGCTGAACCAGAAGCATATGGAAGCTCCCAGGCTAGGGGTCGAATCGGTGCTGCATACACCACAGCAACGCAGAATCCAAGTCCTGTCTTCGACCTACACCACAGCTCACAACACCACCAGATCCTGAACCCATTGAGTGGGGCCAGAGATCGAACCCACATCCTCATGGAGAGAGTTGGGTTTGTTACTGCTGAGCCACGACCCAACTTCCATGGATGCTATTGTAACTACAAATGTGTCGGCCCACGGATCCAGTCTAGGTCTTCATTAGAGCATATTTTAGAAGGACGTGCTCTATGCCCATCGTGCACTGAGGGATGACAAATGAACCTTTCTCAGACTACGCAGGGAGTAGCATCAGGCGGATCTAGTTTCAATCTTTTGCTTTTAAAGCTAAAGAGGGTCAAGTTGGGATACCAGGGGAGTGTTCTTATGGCTCAGGAGGTTAAGCAACCAGTGTTATCACTGCAGCTGCTGGGGTCGCTGCTTCGGCTCTGGTGCAATCCCTGGCCTGGGAACTTCCACATGCCTCAGGCATAGCCAAAAAAACAATAAATAAAATCAACTTTTCTGTGCATACATATTTACAGGGATCATTTAAAGGAAAAGAAAAAATAAAATAAGCACTTTCCCAACGAGTTTCAGTATGTTCAAATTCTGGTAGAAATAAAGATGCGCACAAAACTCAGGCAGGAAGAAAGAAAAAGCCGTGATGATCACAATCACAATTTCGTATTACTCCCAACTTGGATTCATGGAAAGAAACTGTCTTAAGTCTAAAGACGTAAAAACAAAATTTTTTTCCATGAAATAAAGATATATCATTTCTATTCCAAAATGGAAGTCTCATCTTCCCTTAGATTTTAATTGAGAATACACCTAAAAAAAATAAATCAGGAGAAAACAGTATAGTCCCACAATTTCCAGCCATATCTAGGAGTGTGTCCCACTGCTAGGCAGTAAAACAGGGTTTGAAATTACTTCATACCAGTTAGATTCCTTTCCAGATTAAAACAAACACAAAATAGGAAATGTTAATTGGCAGTAAGACTACGGAGCAAAACATTTAGTGTTTTATTTCTTAGAATGGCAGGTCTCTAGCAAATTTATGGCTTTCAAAACTAATATAACCAAAATGTACCAAAAACTGACCAACTTACTAAAATCAACACATTTATACAAACTGATTTTTAAAAATATGTGGGGGAAACTTGGCGACAAGCTTTGCTTTATGTTCTGCATATTAAAACAAAGATGGACTTGACCTACAAAATGAAGATAGGGTCAACTGTAACCAAAAAACAGTATGCTTCCCCTGGTGGCCAACCAAGGAATGGAGAAGGAGTGCAGAGAAGAGAAAGAGCCTGGTCTGAGTTCCATCCTGTCACTCTTATAAAAGAGAAGTGACTACCAAAAAAGGAAGAGGGGGAGGGGGAGGGGAACCCTCAAAAGGACGAACACAAGTTTAAAAGGAATACAACCCTGGGTGTTAGGCTCCATATACTTTACGAGATTTAAATCATCACCAGACCAAAATGTAGCAGGCAAATGGGAAAGGTCATTTATTTCCAGAGTGCCCAAGAGCTCCCTCAGGGATCCCTATGTATTTTCACGTCAAAGAACACCCGGAGTTTCACACCTTAACAACAGCTTCGGAGCAATCGCCTTTTTCAGGGACTAGATCCTTGCAATTTTCTGCATCTTGTTTCCAAGGGAAAATATTTACGCATTTATTTTCTCAAATAAACTAGTGGGATAACCTCCATAGAGAACCACCAGTTCTGAAGCCCTCCAACCGGGAGCACTGTTACCTCCAGTTGCACTAGAGTCTCTTCCGAATTTCATTTCTGAAATAAAACCCACGTCCTTTCCACAACATTTTCCATGCCAACAATCGTTAAAGATAGTCTTATACAGAAACAAGCTAAAATCTCACTGACGAATTCCTTTGTCTGATTGGATTTTCCTAGTACTTTAAATTTGCTTCCACACAGAATAGCAGCAAGGGTAGCTAATGTTCCATTCTAGGGTGTAGGGATTTCCTGGAGGTGGAAATCATTTGTCAGGCTAAAGCTCCCGAAGCTTCTCATCTTTCAAAACAACCCGTTCCTTCAAATAAAGAAGGAGGAAAAAAAAAAAAAAAAGGAAATACACGGGTATTTACAAAGAGGTCCTAAAATCAAACTGCCACCAGCAAGCCTCTCCTCCCCCGGCAGGCGCCCTCTGGGAAGCACACTTCTTTCATTGACCGGGTTTGGGGGACCTGAGCATGGGAGGGGCGGCAGGAGCCCAGGGGCCGGCAGGAGGAGGAAAGGGCTTGGGGGGCCACCTTCGGGGGGGGGGCGGTCCCAAGTCCCGGCGCTCGCAGGACGCTCCTTCCCCGGCCCCGGCGCGGCTCGCGCGGACCGGGGACGCCCGAGCCCCCGGGCCAGGTGTGGCCGCTCGGCGCCGCCTCCAGTCCGCGGGGCGCGGGGGGGCCTGCGGCCCCGACCGGCCGGGGGCGACCCGGGCCACCCCCGGGGCAGAGGCAGGCTCGCGGGACACGCTCGTGCGTGAGCTTCGCCCTCGTTCTCCCCGCGGACCGCAGGAGCCACACACAAAAAGAAACTTGTCCGAGGCTCTCCGCCCCCTCGGGTCGCGGCCGGCCGGCCGGCCCGGGGCGCTACTCACCGGGGTCGAAGTCGGGCACCACCGCCTGGTACTGGGGTCCGACCCGCATGCCGCCGCCACCTGCGGGGAAGCAGAGCGGGCGGTCAGCGGGCGCGCGGGCGCGCGGGCGGGCGCGGGGGCGGCGCGGGGCGGCTGCCACCTACCGTGCTCCTCGTCGCTGGACGAGCCCGAGCTGCCTTCCTCCCAGGAGTTGCTGCTGCTGTTGCCATTGGGCGCCGCCGCCGCCAAACTTTTATTCTGCCCATTATTGGGGGCGGCGGCGGCCGAAGCGGAGGCGGCGGCGGCCGAGGCGGTGGCCGAGGAGGCGGCGGCGGCGGCGGCGGCGGCCGAGGCGGCCGAGGCGCCGGCGGACGAAGCGGCGGCAGCCGAGGCGGCCGCGCTGGCCGCGTTGTTCCTTCCTCTGCGCTTCCCTGAGACCTCGGGGCCCTTCTCCACCATGGCCGGCATCAGCGGGGGCCGGGGCCGGGCGAAAGTGGCGGGGACCCTCAGCTCCTGAGGAGGGGGCGCCCGGCCGGGGGGAGGGGGTGCGGGCGGGCGCGGGGCCGGGCGGGCGCGGCAGGAGCCCGCGGGCGCGAGTTGGGGCTGGGGCGGCCCTGGCGGGCGGAGCGCGGAGCCGCTTCAAGCCCCCAGCGCCAAGCCGAGCGCAACTTTCGCTCTCATCGCCGCCCGCACTTCACTGGCACTAACTACTCCGGGAGCAGCGAGCGGGAGGGGAGGGGGGCGGGGCCTAGGCGAGCGGGGGGAAGCCGCGCGCAGCCCAACCCGGCGTGGGGATGGCGCCGCCCCCCGCGCGTTCCCATTGGCTCTGGTGGGATTTGGACGGCGAGCGGCAGCCCGGTTGGCTCCGCGCACCCGTCTGTCCAAGGGACCGGGGCGGGAGAGCGGGGCGGGGGAGGCTCCGGGCTTCCGTTGGTCAGGTTCGGTTGACGCGTATCGCCCACTGTACGTGGTTTGAGGTTTGCAATCTCTCTACGCCCCATGATCCATCTCTCTAGGCAATAGCGAGGAGTTAGCTGCCCTCCCCGCCCCCTCCTTCTGCCGGGCCCCCCTCGCCTACGCGCACCTCCCGCGGCCTCTGCCCCTGCTTTCCCCGAAGGGCTCCACTGAGAGTCCCCTCGGTTTCAAAAAGTAAAATATACGAGACACGAGAACAGAAATTGAATGCAAGGTCGGGACTACTTTCCCCCTCGCGCGGAGGATTACGTCTTACAGTTTGAATGGGTTCTATACAAAGAGGGGAAACTAATTGGAAGAAACTAATTGTGCCCCCACCTTTCCCAAGGGATTTAGGGGTGTCTCAGCGCCAGGGGAGGCCTGGTGCAGGGGACAGGGTTCTCAAGTGACAGTCTCCCCTGGAAGGAAAGGAAGCAGTATGGGAGCTCGGGGTGGGGTGGGGGGGTTCTGCTAATTGGGTGGGGGGAGGTTGGAAGTCGCCGTAATTGCTTGAGTTTCCGGGCGTTACGCGCCTGCGAGGCCTGAGGGGAGGGTCTCCGGCGGCCCTGGACCGGACGCAGAGTCGGGGAGCGGGGTCCCTGCATCCCTGATGACCCTTTAAAGAGCTGTAAAGGGGGCCGATCTGTCCCGGGGGGTGGGGGGGGAAGCACTTAAAAAAAGATGGAGGGGGACTCATAGAAATGGACTGGGGTCCAGGAAGGGCAAAGAGGAAGAAGCTATTTTCATCCCAAGCCTTTGGTAGAGGAGGAGGGTCAACTTCCTCCGAGGCAAGAGCCACTTTTCCGGATCTGCTGCCTGCCCTGCCTCCTCCACTCCCACCCTGGGCACCCAGTGAGATGAGGGCGAGCTCGACCCAGCCTGAGACATCCTTGTTCTGGAGAGTGACCACTGGCCAGCCCAAGGGCTGCTTTTATAGCTACATGGGGGGGATGGGAAAGTGTGTGACTCCCAGAGGTCTGTATCTGCCCCACCCCCACCGATCCCCCCAAACGACGAGCTCTTGCTGCATAATTAGATGGGGAGAGCAAGTCTATAAATGAAAAAAAAAAAAAAATTTTTTTAATGCAGCGGATGGCTATTTTTCTTTTAAGTTACTTCTAACCTGAGCTTAATATGGGGACAGTTTACACCAGCTCTGGTTATAAATAGCTACAGGGAGAAATCTGGAGTTTTATGGTTTTAAAGCCTGAATAAATAAGCAGGATGTTCTCCACGTTTTCTGCAGCATGAGCCATCATTATTACTTCAATGAAGTGACCAAGTTCACTTCTGCCTGAATGGGCTGTATGAAAAGGCGCCCGCCGCCCTCCGTATGGGGAGACATGCCCCCACCAAATTCAGGGTCGCAGCTCCATTCCCTTTAAAAAGACACCCCTCTCCTTGGAGAGCCCAGGTGGTGCAGGTGTGTGCTCTGGGATACTCCCCAACAGCTGGCCTGGGTAGGATGCAGACAGCAAAACCAAGGGTTAGGAACCAGAGGTGGCATTTCCCGGGGTTAAACCACCTGACTGAGGGCCGTGACTCATCCGGAGGTGAGCACAGTGTGAGGAATGAGGTTAAGAGCACTCTGCCCTGCTCCCTCAATGTCTATGAAATTATACCACCAGACTCTGGAAAGATTAGCCTACAAGGGCACAAAGGTGATATTCAGTCATTTATTAGAGCAGCAGAGATGGCGCAGTACCTAAGGTTCCCAGCCCCACCTACCAAACCCCAAAGTTGGAGCTACTTCCGGGCTGGGTTATGACTGCGGGTGCATCACTGGATCATCCAACCATTCCGTTTTTTCAACAAATATTAACACTTAACACGTGCCAAGCCCAGTTCTAGTTTGACCCCAAACCCACACAGACACTATAATTGGCCTTGACCCGCTCAGCTTCCTTGTCTGTAAAACACAGATAATAGTTCCTACCTCCTGGCTTGGCGGATTTTTACAGATTTTATCTGACGGGTCCCTCTCCTTCCACCATAGGGAACCCTCCAACCTGAAGAAACCCCGCTTCCTGCCCCTGCCTATTGTTTTCCGGGAGAGGGGGCCCACAAGCGACCCTTCTGATCGGGCATTTGTGATCTCAGACCTCAAACCGGCACTCCACAGGCAGCAGCGCTACCAGTGACACCCTCTCCCACCTTCCCAGACTTAAGATTTCACACCTTCTCTCCTCACACCTCCCACTGCCCCTCTGCCCTCACTCCCAGCCAGGGACCTCACCTCGTTCTTCAGTGAGAAAAACTGAAGCCATCAGATAGGATCTCTCTCATCTTCCAGTCCCCGAACTGACACACACCCCCGCACCCCCTCCCCCTGGGGCTTCTCCCGCCCCTTGATCTTGGGCACCCACCTCCTGCTGCCCTCCCCTTGCTGCCCTCCGGGGCCACCAGCCTCTCTCTTCCCCCTTGGTTAGACCTTCCAAAAAAAAAAAGGGAAAACTCGCCCGTGCTCTGCCTCCTCCCCGTTTCTCTACTCCCCCCACTGAAAACTCCAAAGCCCTGTCTATACCTGCCTTCTCCACTCCCTCCCTTCCCAGCCTCTCCCCACCCCACCCCAGCAGGGCTGTGGCCCTACTCTCAAACGATTGCTCTATTGCTCGGGTCACCCACACGCTCCCTGCTGCCCAATCCAGCGGTCGCTTCCTGGTCTCAGGGAACTTCTCAGCATCTGGGTCCACCCCCCTCCCTCAGGAAACCCCTCACCTCGCCAGACCCATCCTCACCTGGCTCTTCTCCTGCCTCACAGACCCCTGGCAGCCCCCGCCCCTTCCCGGACCCTCTTCCCTGTGTGGGATGCATAGTAGGCACTCGTTAAATATTTGTTGAGCGAAAACCAATGATAAGGAATACAGGCTGTTGTGGGTGCACAGAGCAGGAGCCAATCCCAGTAAGCAGAGGGCTCCTGGTACAGGTGAGGCCTCACCAGGACAACGTAAGATACACCCTTCGAGGAGGCCCGTGGGTTTTGTCAGCCCAGCGTTTCCCTGGAGGAAACCCATCTGCAACATCCTCCTCCAGGTGGTTGGCCTGGGGCTTCCCCATCCCTGACCAGCACGTGACCTAGGTCTGGCCAATCAGAAGGCCCCAGTGCTCTGACTGCAGTGATTGGCTCTGCATGAGCACATGACCTAGCCAGGCCAATCAAGGCTCTTCCCAGAACTTTTTCTGGAACTCTCAGAGAGGAAGGAGCCTCCCTGAAATAGGACCTGAGGCTCTACAGTCTGGAACCTGTAAGACAGAGTCAGGACCCAGGCGCGGACAGGCGGGAGAGGCCTGGACGGAAAGATGGTGGAGGCACTTGCGTTCAGGCAGTGCGAAGCGCAGCGTGGGCGCCCGAGCCGAGGGCTCACTGCCTCCCCCCCAGTCGGGCCCTGTCCCAGGAACCCCTCCCTGTCCACCAGCCTGTGGAAGAAGGCCGCTTGGGTCCTGATAGGATCGTTTGACCTCTCCCCACTACCCACATCCCATACGCCAGACCTGAAATCCTGACTTTTAAAATTGAGCAGCTTGAGTTTCTGTTACAACGGAGAGAGTCCTGAATGATACAAGCAATTAGGCATTAAACCTGGTGCAGAATGAGGGAAAGGATATGCTGGCAGAGGAAACAGCACCGTCCCTCCTTGCCTTCTGTGAAAGGCTTGAAGATAATAGCTAATATCTTCAGGGTGTAACTGTGCCTGGCTCTGCTCTCTGTGTGGAACTCCTGAGCTCTTTTAATGCACCCAGTAATTTACTCGGTGAACACAGTTATGACAGTCTCATGACGCGTCGTAGTTAAGGAAACTGAGGCACATCCGCGTGAACCAGGCAACCCCACTGGTGGGCAGGTCTCCGCCATAGAGCTGCGCAGTCTCACCAGAGACCTAGAAAGGCTGGGGGGACAGGAGTGAGCATGTGGGCAAAATGCCTTGTCTTATTCCACCCATAGTGTTTATAATTTTTTTTTTCCTTAGGCCTGCACCTGCAGCATATGGAAGTTCCCCGACTAGGGGGTCACATCGGAGCGTAGCCACCAGCCTACACCACAGCCACAGCAACTCCGGATCTGAGTTGCATCTGTGATCTATATCGCAGCTTTGGGCAACGCTAGATCCCTAACCAACTGAGGGACGCCAGGGATCCAACCCGCATCCTCACAGATACTAGTTGGGTTCTTAATTGGCTGAGCCACAACAGGAATTCCTGTGTATAATTCCTACTGACGCTTTTTTTTTTTTTTTTTTTTTTTTTTTTTTTTGGCTTTTTAGAGCCGCACCCACAGCACGTGAAGGTTTCCGGGCTAGGGATCAAATCAGAGCTCAGCTGCCAGCCTACACCACAGCCAATGCAGGATCCAAGCCCTGTCTGCGACCTACACTATGGCTCACTTCAACGCCAGATATTTAGCCCACTGAGTGAGGCCAGGGATTGAACCCACATCCTCAAATTTCCTAGTTGGATTCGTTTCCACTGCGCCACAACAGGAACTCCTTCTTACTGCTTTTCTAAAGTTTTAGTATTATTGTTAGGTGACTTGTTAGAAAATTCCACTAGGCTGTAATAGCTTCCCCAAAGCTGGAGGCAGGCAGAAGGCAGAGTCAGGATTGGACTGTGGGGTGGCAGGAGTACAGCCTGAAGCCAGTCCCAGGAGGGTTGATTACCCAAAAAAGATACTCAGAAACTGAGACTTCGGGTAGGAATTTTAGCCATCCTAGGAGTTCTTTTCTTTCTTGCTTTTTTTTTTTTTTTTTTTTTTTTTTTTTTTTTTGATCTTTTCTAGGGCAGCACCTGTGATATATGGAAGTTCCCAGGCTAGGGGTCCAATAGGAACTGTAGGCTGGCCTGCGCCAGAGCCATAGCAATGCCAGATCTGAGCCGTGTCTGCGACCTACACCACAGCTCACGGCAACACCAGATCCTTAATCCACTGAGCAAGGCCAGGGATCAAACCCGCAACCTCATGGTTCCTAGTTGGATTCGTTAACCAATAGGCCACAATGGGAACTCCCATCCTAGGAGTTCTTAATCTGCAATCTGTGGATAGAGTTGTGGGGTACCATGAACCCAGGAAGATAGTTACAGGCTTATTTAAATGAACTTTTAACTGAAATCTAGCATTTTCTTCAATTATGAGTGTAGGCGGTATTAGCAGTGGCTGGGACTCTGTCACCCATAGAAATCATGATACTGTCTCATCACATTACATGCTGGCAAGATCTCAGAACAGTATGTACACTCGGCTCCACAATCACAGAAGATATTAGACCTACACCAGATTTTGTTATTTAATGTGTTAATAACCCCCCAAAACCCCTCAAAATGGATCATATACCTAACTGTAAGGGCTAAAACTATAAAACTCTTCAGAGAAAACACGGGGGTAAATCTTCACTTCATAAGGAGTGACCTCAGGTTAAGCAAAGTCTTAAATACGATTCCAAAAGCCTAAGGAACACAAGGAAAAAATTAATAAATTGGACTTCATCAAAATTTCAATTGTTTTTCTTTGGCAAATGATACCGTCAAGAATGAGAATGGCAGGAATTTCCCTTCAAGGCTCAGTGGTTAAGGAACCCGACTAACCTCGCTGGGTTCGATCCCTAGCCTCGCTCAGTGGGTTGGGGATCAGGTGTGGCTGTGGCTGTGGCATAGGCTAGCAGCTGTAGCTCCAGTTCGACCTCTAGCCTGGGAACTTCCATAAGCTGCAGGCACGGCACTAAAAAGAAAGAAAAAAGAATGTGAATATCAGGATTTCCCACTGTGGTTCAGCAGTAACAGATCCAACTAGTATCCGTGAGGTCGCAGGTTCCATCCCTGGCCTCGCTCAGTGGGTTAAGGAACCAGTGTTGCCGTGAGCTGTGGTGTGGGGTGAAGACGGGGCTCCCATCTGGCAGGTCTATAGCTGTGATGTAGGCCAGCTGCTGCAGCTCCTATTCGACCGCTAGCCTGGAAACTCTCATGTGCCCCAGGCGCGGTCCTAAAAAGCAAGAAAAGAAGAAAGTGAATAGCTTTTTCTCTCTCTCTGTCTACACCCACACCCACCCATGCTTTCTCCGCATGTTTCTTATCTCTCAATAAACACTTTAGTTCGCTCCAAAAAAAAGAAAGAGTGAACAGACAGTCCTCAGGATGGGAGATAACATTTGCAAATCATGCCTGATAAAGGACTTTATCTAGGATATTAAATAATTCTCACAGCCAATAATAGAAGAGGAATAAAACAATTTTAAGGAGTTCCCATCCTGGCTCAGTGGAAATGAATCTGACTAGTATCCATGAGGACACAGGTTCGACCCCTGGCCTCGATCAGTGGGTTAAGGATCCAGCGTTGCCATGAGCTGTGGGGTAGGTCGCAGATGTAGCTCAGATCTGGCGTTGCTGTGGCTGTGGTGTAGGCCGGCAGCTACAGATCTGATTCGACCCCTAGCCTGGGAACCGCCATGTGACATGGGTGCAGACCTAAAAAGACAAAACAAAACAAAACCAATTTTAAAATGCGTAAGGTATCTGAATAAGCATTTCTCCAAAGTTACTAACAGTAAGCACATGAACATTAGTCCCCAAGTAAATGAAAATCAAAACTGCAATGAGGGAGTTCCCATCATGGTGCAGAGGAAACGATCTGACTAGGAACCATGAGGTTTCGGGTTCGATCCCTGGCCTCCCTCGGTGGGTTAAAGATCCAGCATTGCTGTGGCTGTGGTGTAAGCTTTTGGCTACAGCTCCGATTAGACCCCTGGCCTGGGAACCTACATGTGCCACGGGTGAGGCCCTAAAAAGACAAAAACAAACAAACAAACAAAAAAACTGCCGTGAGATATCACTAGGCATCCTAGCCCACTGGGGTGGCTGTAGGAAAAAGAATGGTTAATCGCAAGTATTGGTAAAGACATGGAAAAACTCCTCATACACGGCTGGCAGAAATGTGAAATGATGCAGCTGCTTTGAAAATTACTCTGATGTGGAAGTTCCTGTGCGGTAAAAGAGGTTAAGGATCCAGCATTGCTGCAGCTGGCGTATAGGTCACAACTGCGGCATGGGTTCAGTCCCCGGCCCAGGAACTTCCATATGTCACAGATGCGGCCAAAAAAAAAAGAAAAGAAAAATAGTCTGGCAGTTCCTCAAAAAGTTAAATGCAGAGTCATCATGTGACTCAGCAATCTCACTCTGAGTGATAAACTAAAAGAATTGAAATCATACGTCCACAACACAACTCCTGCACAAATGCTCACAGCAGCATTATTCACAATAGCCAAAAAAGTGGAAACAACTTGAGTCCATGGGCTGCTGGGTGGATAAACCAAAGGCAGCCCCTCCAGGAGATGGGGAACAGTATTTAGTCATAAAAAGAAATGAAGCACTAAGACGGGTCACAACCTGGAGGAACCTTGAAAATGATATGTTGAATGAAAGAAGCCAGTCTGGAAATGCCACATGGTTCTATTTATAGAAAACGTCCAGAGTAAGTCAACAGTATAGAGACCAGAAGAAGACCGATGGTAGCCAGGGGCTGGGAGCCCAGGGCCCTAGGGCGTGACCGCTGATCGTTTTGAGGTGGTGAAATGTTAGAAAATTGATTGTGGGGATGGCTGCACAACTTGGTGAATATGCTGAAAACCAGTGAGTTGTACATTTTAATTTTTTTTTTTTTTTTTGTCTTTTTAGGGCCGCACTTGTGGATATGGAGGGAGGTTCCCAGGCTAGGGGTCCAATCAGAGCTGCAGCCACCGGCCTACACCACAGCCACAGTGACACGGGATCCGAGCTGCGTCTGTGACCTACACCACAGCTCAGGCAATGCCGGATCCTTAACCCACTGAGTGAGGCCAGGGATCGAACCCGCAACCTCATGGATCCTGGTCGGATTCGTTTCCACTGCACCAGGACGGGAATTCCGAGTTGTACAACTTAAATGCGTGCGTCGTATGGCACATGAACTCCGTTTCAGTAAAGCCTCCTTGCTGGGCCTGGAGGCCTCGGGTCTGCTCTCCACGCTGGTCTCCCTGGATGCTGCTGCTGAACTTCTGACGTTGCCAGGATGCCAGGGCCGGCATGTTGACCACAGAAAGGCCACCTGAGGCTCCTGGCCCTGCTTGGTCAGGTCCCCACCGTGCAGTCTGTCAGCCCGACGGCAAACTGGGCGTCTTTGGTCCTCACGTTCCAGATGGGAGTCAGAGGCCAAGCTGGGCCGGGAGAGGAAGGAAGCATCAGGCCTGCCAGTTCACCCCACTCTTTGTCTGAGTCACTGCAAGAATGTTTCACTCTTGGGAGGTCCCGTCGTGACGCAGCGGAAGCGAATCCAACGAGGAACCATGAGGTGGCGGGTTCCATCCCTGGCCTGGCTCAGTGGGTTAAGGATCCGCGTTGCCATGAGCTATCATGTAGGTCGCAGCCATGGCTTGGATCCGGCATTGCTGTGACTGCGGTGTAGGCCAGCAGCTGAAGCTCCAATTCCGCCCCTAGCCTGGGAACTTCCATATGCCACCGGTGCGGCATTAAAAAAAAAAAAGCAAAAAAAAAAAAATTGTTTCACTCTTCATCTAAGAATTCTCCCCTAGAGAATTTGGGAGATGGCCACAGGCTTGAGCAAAGTGTGGAGGCTCCTCCTCAAGGGCTACAGGCACGTGGGTCCCAGCCCCAGGCCTGGGGCGGCCAAGGGAAAGCTCCTCCCTGGAGTCCAGGGGTCCTCCGGCCCCAGGTCCAATGTGGGGACTCTCTCCCCTCCTGGGGGTGCCCCGGGCATGCTGCTCCCACCAGACCTCATGGCCCACTCGCCTTTCTCGTCTCGGCTCACAGGTCACCTCCTCCAGGGAGCCCTTCTGACTCCTCTGCCCCAGCCCAGGCCGCTGGGGTCGCCTTCCTTCCCGATGCTGATGACAGCGGGATGGTCTGTGTGGTGCTGTCCTTCTCTCCCACTGGAAAATAGGCACCACGAGGCTGCTCTGTGCTCCTGGGGTCTGGGAACACACGGCAGCCCTCACCAGGTCACCACTGCTGACTGTCGTGGGGTCAGGCTGGGACACTTAAACAAATCCCAAGTCGAGCCCAAACACACTGCTGGCAAATACAGGCTGAGCAGAGCGCTGGCTTCGCAGATGGCCCCGGGGCTGGCAGGTGCTGGCCTTCAGGCTGCCTCCTGGCCGTGCCCCGGCCTTTAGACCCTGAGAGAGGAGTGTTCTGTGCTCATCTAGAAACCGCCTTCCAGCCTGTGGTTTCCTGTCTGAGGACCCACCCCTTGTCTGCAGGAGTGGCAGTGGGACTAGCACCCCTCCCCTCACCCCACAGGATGCTGGGTCGGAAAAAGGCAAACCTGCTCGGCTCCGCTGAGATAGACGGACGCACAGACGGGAGGCGAATGGCTTGGCCAGTGAAGGTCAGGTGCCCAGAGGTCAGTTGCAGCTTAGCGCTGCAGACCGTCACCACCGTGGGTGGCCGGCTCAGGGGAGCCCTGGGGGCCTTCTACAGGGCAGGAGAGACAGGACGTTGGGCACTGTCCCCTGCCCACAGGACAGCCAGAGAATATCTTTCAAACTGGACTGGATCCTGCCCTTTCCAGCTTACAACTCCCAGGGGCTTCCTGCTGAGGCGTCAAAGCCCCTCTGTGAGCTCGGGGCCCCCAACGACAGCCACCTCCCTCCCAGCCTCCAGGGCTTTGCACAGGCAGTTTCTGGGCCTGGAGGACCTGCCTCCTCCTTGGCCACACCCAGCCCACCTCCAGCAGCCCTCCGCCTCCTCCTGCAGGGACTCTCAGCCTTATCGCAGTGACAGTTGTGGCCCTTTGTTCTCATTTGTTATCGCTCACTCACTAGATTCCACCCTGGCACCAGGCCTGTGCCTGCTCACAGTGCGCTCCAGTCTGGCCGGCCTCTGGCCTACAGGAGAACCCACCTCAGTGGCCTCCTTGTGGTGCCCACGGCGGGTGGGGAGGTGCTGGGGGTGCTGCGGGCACAGGTGAGGTCTGGTGAAGGCCACATGGCCACTCGTGGGAAGGAGCACCACAGCCCAAGGGCAGGGCTCAGCCAAAGCCCCTCCTGGGCCTTCCCACCCCCACCCCACATTCCTCCCCTGCGGCCCAAGCACCTTGCTGGCGTCTGTCCCCAACTGGTCTAGAACACGTGGGCTGCACTAAAGGTTAGGGGTTCTGAACAGGGGGCCAGAGGGAGGCATAATTTCTAGGTTCAGGGGGACCCCTTGAATAATGTAGGGGCCCAATTGGCAAGTGTCTGACATTTTCTTTCCTTTCTTTCTTTCTTTCTTTCTTTCTTTCTTTCTTTCTTTCTTTCTTTCTTTCTTTCTTTCTTTCTTTCTCTCTTTCTAGGGCCACACCCATGGCATATAGAGGTTCCCAGGTTACAGGTCTAATCGGAGCTGAGGCCTCCGGCCTACACCAGAGCCACAGCAACGTGAGATGTGAGCCATGTCTGCGACCTACACCACAGCTCACGGCAACGCCGGATCCTTAACCCACTGGGCGAGGCCAGGGATCGAACCCGCAACCTCATGGTTCCTCGTTGGACCTGTGTCCGCTGCGCCACAACAGGAACTCCAAGTGCCTGGCATTTGCAGAGCCAGTGGAAGAATCAGCCCGACCCTGCCCGGGCTGTGGGCCTGGATGTGGCCTCCCCGCTTCCCATCTGCGGAGGGGGTGAAGCCCGTCCCCAAGGGCTGCTTCAAAATCTCAGAAATTCTGAGAAGAAACGGAAAGGTGGTCAGAGGAGGCCGCTCACTCCCCGTCCTGTCCCAAGGCCCCCAAAGTGAAAACAAAGGAGCAAAAGCAAAGGCCGCAAAATCCTGAACGCCGAAAACCAGATGGGTGAGCGGTTGCTGACTTCACCCGCCAGATAGAACTGGTTCCAAACCCAGCTGTGGGGAAAGCAGAGGAATAATCCCTGACCCTGCAGACCCCAAGGCCCCCATGAATCCCTGCTCGGCCCACCCGTCCACACCGTGGGCACCAGGCCTGCCCCCTCTGCCCCGAGGGAGGTGGGTTCACGCCTTCCTGGCGTACTTCAGCATTCTCAGGATGGCTGAGCGAAGTGGGTGGGAGGTAGAGCCACTCAGGGTCGCAGAGCTGCCGAGAATGGAGGGATTAAGCCAAAGAAAGGCACAAACTGTGCAGGGACAGAGCCCCAGCGTGCATGACCCTGAAAACAATACACTAAGTGGGAGAAACCGGCCCCAAAGTCACGAGGTGTCTGACTGCACGTATATGAAATACACAACAGGCAGGTCCATAGAGCCAGAAGGAGGACTTGGGCTGTCAGGTGCGGGGGAGCAGGGAACAGGAGTGACGGTTTAGGAGGACGGGTATCCTGCCCAAAGTCCCAGAGGAGGCTGTGGGCTGTGCTGCTGGAAGAGTGAGATAAGCGTCCTGGACTGAGCACCCACCAGGTCCCCCTGAGCGAGAGACACTGCCGCTGCTCTCCGGCCCACCTTCCCTCTCGATCAAGCCTCAATGATCTCAGGCCAGCTCGGGGTCTTGAATGACACCTCAGCTCCGGTGTCTCCAGTGCCCCCTCCACTCCAGCCACCTGCTCTGGTGGTCTGATGGGCAGGACAGGCGTCACACCACTGAGCCCCGCCTCGGCATGTGTCACCTCTTCAGCCATGTGCTCACGTCACAACCTTGGAGGCACTGTCCTTGGCATCTCTCCTACCCCGACCCCACTCCCTTCGTCCCACTCTGCTCCAGACTCGAGCCAAATCCAGCCCCCTCTTGTCCTGCACTGCCCCCACCCTGGGGGCCCTGTCACCTCTCACCTGGATGGATTGTTACCAGGCCTCTCTGCTCCTGCCATTGACCTACAGGCACCAAAAAAATATTGTTAAAACAGAAGCCCAAAAAAAAAGGGCCGGGGGCGGGGAGAGTTCCCACTGTGGCACAGTGGAAACGAACCCGACTGGTATCCATGAGGACACAGGTTCGATCCCTGACATCGCTCAGTGGGTTAAGGATCCAGTGTTGCCGTGAGCTGTGGCGTAGGTCGCAGATGCGGCTTGGATCCTGCATTGCTGTGGCTGTGGTGTAGGCTGGCAGCTATAGCTCTGATCAGACCCCTAGCCTGGCAACCTCCACATGCCATGAGTGTGGCCCTAAAAAGAGAAAAACAAAACAAAACAGAAACCATATCTTGTCCTTCCCTCCAGTGGCTCCAGCCTTACTTTCCAGTGTCTACAAGGCCCTGTCCAGACAGGCCCCCAGCCACCTCTTGGACTCTGTCTTGCAGTCTAGTCCCATGAGGCTTCCTGCTGGTCCTCCAATAAACTGGGGCACAAAGACCTCAGGGCCTTGGTACCTGCGGTCCTCTGGGCCAGGAACGTTCTTCCCTTAGAGACCCCCTTGGCTCACTCTTCACTTCCTTCAGATCCCACCGCCACCCCGCCGCCCCCTTTTGATCTTTTTAGGGCTGCACTCGAGGCATACGGAGGTTCCCAGGCTCGGAGTTCAACTGGAGCTGTAGTTGCCGGCCTGCACCACAGCCACAGCAACGCCAGATCCGAGCTATGTCTGTGGCCCACACCACAGCTCATGGCAATGCCAGATCCTTAACCCCCTTGAGCAAGGCCAGGGATTGAACCTGCGTCCACATGATGCTAGTCAGATTTGTTTCTGCTGTGCCACGATGGGAGCTCCCTGACCACCCTGTGGAAATAAGCCACCCTCCACCCAGCTTTCTACTCTTTCCTTGCACAAGTCACCAGCCAGCATATTTTATTTTATTGTTGCCATTGAATTGAATTGAATTTTCCCTTTTGGCTGTGCCCGCAGCACGCAGCAGCTCTTGGACCAAGGATGGAAACCATGCCACAGCAGGGACCCGAACCACTACAGAGACAATGCTGGATCCACAACCTGCTCCACCGCGAGGGCACGCCTGGCATGTTCTGTTGATGTGCACTGTCTGGCTCCCTTCAGGCTGCAAACTCCTACGTGGCTCCGTTCACTCTCGTTTCTCCAGAACCTAGAGCCGTGCGCGGCACACAGTGGGCTCCCATAAACATCTGGTAAATGAATGAACTGCTTTGTGGCAGGGGCACTGGGCCAGAGCGGCAGAGGGACGCGGCTGTGAGCGGCAGCACCAGGGTCTCCTCCAGGCCTCTCTCCCAAGGTCCCGGATCCTTCCAGCTCGCGGCGGCGCTTGTTCTTTTTGTTTGCACCCGTATGCAAGACGGAGTGTTCTCACAGCATCTTCTTGCTGAGAAGGCAAATATTCAAAAATACTTTGACAATGACATTCTCCAGTTCCCCGAGGCTGTGTGAGATGCCAAAAATGATGTGACTAATTAGCGGCACCGACTCCCCACACATCCTGGCATTTCCGTCTCCAGGGAGAGGGCACGGGGGCCAAGACTGGCCCAGCCACTCCGGCCGCTGCAAGGGGACCCCTGCGGGAGAGGGTTGCGGACCGTGAGCCTGGGCCGGGACTGGCGCGGCCTCTGGCTGCCTGAGGGCCCCTGAGCCCGTCCTCTGGCCTCTGTTTCCCCATCTGTAAATGGATTCAGGTCCTGATGTCACCTGCTGCAGGAATGACACACCCTGTGCCAGGGCTGCTGAGAGCTGAGCAGTTCCTCCAGAACAACCTCAGAGCCCCCAACCCCTTTCACGCAAACCCACTCTCAGCCTCCTTCACGCTTCAGCTCCCTAGACCTTGCGGGCCACTCCGAGCCGGCGGCTGGGGACACGGCGACAAGATTCCAGCAACAGCACACGGTCAGCTCTCTCCTGGTCACAGTCCCTTGAGACCAGGTTTTATTTGACCCTCACAGCAACCCCACCAGGCCACCAGCACAGGGGTTATTGCTCTTGTTTGACAGCTGTGGACACTGGGTCCCCAAGAGGGGAATTGACTTGTCCCAGACCCCACAGGAAGCTGGGTGGGCAGGACCAGAACTGGGACTTGAGCCTTCTGACTGCTGGTTCAGGACTTTCTTCTGGCCTCCTCCAAGAAGCGCCAAGATGGCGCCTAAAAGCTGGGAAAAGGAGCTCCCTGGTGGCTCAGCATGTTAAGGATCTGACACAGTCGCTGCTATGCGCACATTCGATCCCTAGCCTGGGAACTTCCACATGCGGTGGGTACAGCAAAAAAAAAAAAAAAAAAAAAAAGCTAAGCTAGGAAGGGTGCCCTCTTCCCAGTTACAGACAGATGGACCCAAGCTTAGCTCACAGACTCCACCAGGCTCAGGGGCCGTGGAGAATGACCAGAGAGGCTGGACCCAGCCAAGACCCAGGCAGGAGCTGAGTCACCGCAAACATGCATTTCGTTTGGCCCCTCCTCTGTTCACGAACCTTCCATGGTTTCTGTTGCTGAGCCACACGGAGCTACGCCCCTGGCACCACCTGAAAGCCCCACATGTGCCTTGAACCCCTCCAGCAGATGGGTCCCCAGGTTCCCCCGGGTCCCAAACTCATCCCGTCACCTTGGCTCTCCAGCTCCCTTACTCCGCGCCAGCTCCCTGTCCCTGGGCCCAGACATCAGGATTCAGGAGGACGAGGTCCCCTCCTTCCAGAAGCTCATGGCCTGGTTGGGGGAGCAAATATGTCTGTGAAAAATGAGAATACAACGAGGCAAGGGCGGCTTCGTCTCGAAGGAGCCAACGGCAATGGCAGCTCCTGATTGCACCGGGCTCAAGAGCGGCCACAGCGTCCCAAACCGAGAGGGCCTGGAAGGACATTCCCAGTGGGAGGAACAGCCTGTGCGAAGGCCCTGGGAATGAAAGAACAGGGTCTATTCCTGGAAAATCACCCACCTTTTCCAAGCCTGGATTCTATGTGGAGATGTGGTGGCAGCTAAGGCCTGGGAGCAAGAGGGACCTTGAATGCCAGGTGAAGATCCTGCCACCACCTACAGGCCACATTCAGCCCACCACCGGTTTTCGCACTGACCGTGAGCTGAGAATGAATTTACCTTTTTTTTTTTTTTTTGGCCGTGCCCACAGCATGCAGAGATTCCCAGGCCAGGGATCAATCCCATGCCACAGCAGACCCAAGCTACAGCAGTAACAACGCTAGATCCTAAACCTGCGGAGCCACCAGGGAACTCCTGGATTTACTTTTTTTTTTTTTTTTTTTTTTTTTTTTGTCTTTTTGTCTTTTGTTGTTGTTGTTGTTGCTATTTCTTGGGCCGCTCCCGCGGCATATGGAGGTTCCCAGGCTAGGGGTTGAATCGGAGCTGTAGCCACCGGCCTACGCCAGAGCCACAGCAACGCAGGATCCGAGCCGCGTCTGCAACCTACACCACAGCTCACGGCAACGCCAGATCGTTAACCCACTGAGCAAGGGCAGGGACCGAACCCGCAACCTCATGGTTCCTAGTCGGATTCGTTAACCACTGCGCCACGACGGGAACTCCTGGATTTACTTTTTAAAGCGGTTGAAAAAAATCAAAAGAAAATACTTTTCTGTGACACAGGAAAGTTATGCGAAATTCAATATGAAATTCAAGTACGTAACAGCTGATTGGAACACAGCCACGCCCACTTGTTTACCTGTGACACGTGGCTGCTTTTGCACTCCAAGAGCAGAGCTGAGCAATAGGTTCACAGGGCCCACAAACCTTGAAATATCTGCTATCTGAGGGAGTTCCCGTCATGGCTCAGTGGTTAACGAATCCGACTAGGAACCATGAGGTTGCGGGTTCAATCCCTGGCCTTGCTCAGTGGGTTAACGATCCGGCGTTGCCGTGAGCTGTGGTGTAGGTTGCAGACGCGGCTCAGATCCTGCGTTGCTGTGGCTCTGGCGTAGGCCGGCAGCTATGGCTCCGATTGGACCCCTCGCCTGGGAACCTCCATATGCCACAGAAGCGGCCCTAGAAGTGGTAAACACACACACACACACACAAAATCTGCTGTCTGGTCCGTCTGCCACTTGCCTTAATCATCTGGCTGAGGAACAGGGACCGTGACCTTGGTGGGTCTGGGGATCACCTGGGGGTCTGAGACAGCTCCTGGGTGACCATGTGGGCAGCCCCTCCCCATCCCACCTGTCCCACCCTGGGGTACAGCTGTGGCTTCCTAGAGAGACTGCCAGGCCGCTGCTCTGCTGGGGGGCAGCCGGATCTCCAAATATAATTGGAGATGATTTCCCAGTTCTGCCAAGGACACCCAGCTCCTCCTCTTGGGCTCCGTGGGGCCGCGACTCACAGCCACCCGCAGAGCCCCTTCCCAGGCAGTTTCCGCAGGGCTGCTGCGCTCCCAGGACTGATGTGCCCACCTCCTGCGTGGCTCCAATCCTGAGCACAGGCCTCATTCATTCATGCCTCAAGGCCTCGCGGCGCAGTCCCGAGCTGGGTGCGGGACCCGGCACTGCATCAGCCCACCCCCCGCCCCCTTGCCCTGGAGGCCCTACCAACTCACTGGGCCTCCACCAGACCCTCCAGTCCAGCCCCCAGTTATGTGACGGTGGCCCACCCCACCTCCAAACTTTTGAGGCTCCCAGCCACTTCCAGGCAAAAGGCAAGCTCCTTGGCCTGGCATTTGAGGCCCTCCCTGGTCTGGTCCCTGCTGGCCTCTCCCATCACATGAGCGCCTGGGGCTCCTGGAAGAGGAAGCTGATCCCAGACTGTCCCCATCCCTCCTTTTGGCTCGTTGGGATCCCTGACCCCTCACCTGGAATGCCCTTCCCCAGCCTGTCTCTGCCGCCGGAGGATGGGCCGGAGGGGAAGGGGGAGCCGAGGGGCCCCTGGCTCTGCCTCAGGCTTGGGGAGGGAGGGTGTGTGGAGGTCAAGGAGCTGGTAACCAAGGCTCTACTAGTCAGAGTTAACCCAGCTGAGCTCTTGCCAAGCGCCTCCCTGGATTAACCCATTGATGCCTGTGAAGCCATTATCTGTCATGGTCCCTTTTGTGCATAGGAGTCATCCGAAGCCCGAAGGGAGAAGTGACCTGCTCCGTGTCCCACGTGTGAGAAAGCGGCTGAGCAGGGACTTGAGCCAGACCTTAGCGCTGCCCTCTGAATCTCAGTGCCACGCTGGCGCACGTAAAGGAGGCACCCTGGCTGCGGCCCCAGCTCTGGCTCCACGCACGGGCAGCTGCAGGCCTGTCATGTACTCTCCCAGGCAGGGCCTCGGGTTCCCCGCCTGCCCCATGGGGAGGGTGAACCTGTCTCTTCCTACACAGAGGATGCTCTACCGGGTCGTTCCGCAAACACACCAGGCCTGGCCCTCCTGGTGCCAGCCCCGCACAAGCACTGGAATCTGGAGGGGCAGAGATATGGTCCCCACGCCGAGCGGCGTCCTCTCCCTGGCTGGCAGGGACACAGACCAGTCCAGGGACTGTGTCACCAGGACGAGTAGGGGTGCTGACTGGGTCAGCACAAGGGCTGGCGGAGGGGACATGTGAACTGAGAGGTGAAAAACAATTAGAGGTTTGCCAGGCAGACAAGCGGGGGAGGGCACGAGGGGCACTGGGAATAGGATGTACAAAGGCGGAGGTGGGGGGAGGGACCAGCGTGGGCATGGCCTCTGCCCTCGGACAGGCTGCATCGTGGAGAGGCTGGGGCAGGGTGGTGCCGCGGGAGCCGGGGCAAGGCTCCGGAGTGGATTCCTGGTGACCTGCCCCTGAGGCCCTGAGCTCTGACATCCAGAGAAGACAGGACACCCTGGGGCCACACAGCAGGCAGGGCCCCAAGGGTGCCTACCCTGCTCACAGTTATTTCTGGTTTGTCCCCAGAGGCCCTACAACAAAAACAACTGCTGCCTGAGGTTTGGGGTATAAAGTCACTGGAGAGCTCCTTTCTGGGAATAAGTGTGGGCCTCCTAATTGCCTGATATGCTCCCCTTGATCAAATCGTGAAGTTCCTATGGCTAATTCTCTTTCCCTTTACACTTTGCCTGCCAGGAAACTCATAGATACATTGGATGCCCAATCACCAAGCATTAATACCCTGGAATTGGAAAATTAGTGTCTCCCTACATTTCCTTCTTTTTCTTTTCTTTTCTTTTTTTTTTAGGGCTGCACCTGCGGCATGTAGAAGTTCCCAAGAGAGGGGTTGAATTGGCGCCAGAGCAGCCAGCCTACGCCACAGCCAGAGTAACACATTTGTTACTTTTTTTTTTTTTTGTCTTTTTTGCCATTTCTTGGGCCACTCCCGCGGCATATGGAGGTTCCCAAGCGAGGGGTCCAATTTGAGCTGTGGCCGCCCGGCCTACGCCAGAGCCACAGCAACGCAGGATCTGAGCCGCGTCTGCAACCTACACCACAGCTCACGGCAACGCCGGATCGTTAACCCACTGAGCAAGGCCAGGGATTGAACCCGCAACCTCGTGGTTCCTAGTCGGATTCGTTAACCACTGAGCCACGATGCAAACTCCTGCAACACATTTGTTACTGATCCCAGTCAAAGCTGCAACCTACACCACAGCTTGTGGCAACGCTGGATCCTTAACCCACTGAGTGAGGCCAGGGATCGAACCCGTGGATACCAGTCAGGTTCTTAACCTGCTGAGCTGCAGCGGGAACACCTCCCTCCATTCTTGACTGTTCAATATTATGTATTGCTATTGTTATAGTTTAATTGTTTCTGACTTTCTGTAGGCTGTTGCTAATTCTTTCTGAAAGACTGAGTGGTATGAATCACAGATCACACATAAGGAAAATCCAGTGTATACATTTGCCCCTGTGAACAAATTCTGGGACGCGATGGCTGAGCAGCAAGGAGGGGCTGCTCAAGACCCTGCAGCCTCAACCCTAACTGTACACGGTGAAAAGCCTTTGTTTCAGGCAGACCCATCTCCCTTCTGCTGTCAACAGGTCAGGGAGCTTTTGCCCAGGCTGTGCCCTCTGCTCTTTCTAATCTGTCTTGGTCTAGGTTTTCTGCAGAGCTGGAGGTCACTCTCCCCAAGAGACCCCACCCCAACCACAGCCCAGGTAACCCAGGCTGTCCCTCTCATTATAGTCTGAGAGGGTGGGCAAGACTGCATTCTGGGCATTTCCTGAGTCTCCACGGAAGCAATGCCAGGATGAAATCTCTTTTTTCTTTTGAGGGCCACATCCACAGCATATTGAAGTTCCCAGGCTAGGGGTTGATTCCGAGCTACTGCTGGCAGCCTATACCACAGCCACAGCAACACCAGATCCAAGCCACGTCTGCCAACTACACCGCAGCTCACGGCTGGATCCTTAACTCACTGAGCGAGGCCAGGGATGGAACCTCATGGATACAAGTCAGATTCTTAACCCACTGAGCCACAGTGGGAACTCTTTAGTCCTGGGGCAGGGTTTGGGGGCCAGTAGCTGCTCCTGATGGGGAAGGGAACGCCGCATCCCAGGGAGATTGGGCTGAGGATCTCGAAACTTGGGGAAGGACTTGCCAGGGGAAGCACCCTCCCAGCCTCCCCACACCCAGCCCATGTACTAGGTGATGCTGCAGTTTGTTGAATGGCTGACTCATTCCTGGCAGAGCTGCCACCAAAGTGCTCCCCGCCCCCATGTCTCCTGCTCCCAGCTGGGCAGGGGTGCTGGGGGCCGTAGGGGTGTCATATCACAGGCATGGTATGATGCCTATGGTATGAGGTTCCACGGTATCATAGGCAGCTCCTCAGACACTCCAAGCAGGCTTCAAGGGCCAGGCTGTAACAGAAAAAGAGGACAGCAGGCCCAGGACTCAGGATCCAGGGGGACCGAGGGCTGCAGGGGGTGGGGGTTTGCAGGGCAGGAGGACAATGACACGGTTTATCTACACATGCACCGCTGCAGTTGGCCAGGTCCTGCTTCCTAGTGAGAGAACATGGGCAGGGCCTGCCCTAGTCACCTGCAGGCAGGATGTCACACCCACAGAGGGTCATGGTGTCCTCACTGAGCCCATCTGTCCCCTGAGGGAGGGTGCAACCAGCTGGGCCTTCTTGATGACTCCCTAGCATGACCGGTGGTCACTCTTTCATGCTCCTTTGGGATGGCCCCTCCGCTCCGTCCCAGCCCCACTGGTCAGAATCAGCAGATACTGGGTGGAACTGGGCTCATCCCAGGGTATCAGGTGAGGACTCCAGCTCAGGGCCCCACAGGTGCAGAGACACTCACTGAGCCCCACCCCACCTCCTCGGCTTGGCCTGGGTCTGTGGGCCCTGGCCCCCACCTCACTGCAGCCTGGCGCTGGCTTTGAGTCTACCCCAGGGGGCTGGGCGTGAGGAGACCACCTGCTCCCTGCAGACACTCCTCAGATGCCCAGGATGGAACACTCATCCCAGAGGGGCCCAGGGCCCTCTCACCCCTTATACCAGCGGATGGGGACTGAAATGAGGCCTTGGCGATGCTAGGCCTGCAAGAGGCTGGAGTCTAAACCTCTGCTCATCCCTTTACAGATGGGGAACTAGGCCCAGCCTGGGGTAAGGGGCTTGACCAGTGTCCCCCAGCCTGTGCCTGCTGACTGCCAGGGCTCTTGGGAAGGAGAGGGGGGCAGGGCAAGTCCTCGCCTACCCACCAGGAGGGGACAAGGGTCTCCAAAGTCGGGTGACTTGGGCCTCTGCCACCAGGGCAATAGTGCCTGGCCCTGCTGGGACCCTTGGGTTGTGGCAGCTGCTGAGGCAGAGCTAAGCTCAGAGGGGCTCCCTGGGAGGGGCCGGGTCACCCGGCCTCAACAGGTGCCAGGCGACTGGCCCCTCCCCCCTGCCAGGCCTCAGCCTCCTCCTCATCCGACGAAGGGAGGGGGCTGGCCCGGGCCGAAGTCCCCAGGTCCCCCACGCGAGGACCTTCCAGATGTCTTTATTTTTGCCGGAGGAGGAGGAGGAGGAGGTGAGCGGAAAGAGCAGTCAAACCCAGCGAGACGTTACACGAGCTCCTGGGTCCCGGCCCCGCGGTCCACACGCGGAAACTGAGGTCCGGAGCGCACGCGACTGGCCCAAGGCCACCCGGAGGCCGGGGCTGGCCGGCGGCGCCCGGGCCGCGGGGCCTCGGAGGGGGTCTCTGCCGGGCGGGCGCCGCCGCCGCCCCCGCCGCCCGGGCGCCGCGCGTTCTTTGTCTCCCGCCGTCGCCATGACTACGGCTCCCGGCGGCTCCCGGCCGCGCCTCCTCCTCCGGCGGCCGGCTGGATTTCTCCTCCGCGCGGCGGCGGCGGCGGGGACCCGGCCCGGGTGCGGGGAGGCGGCGGGCGGGGGCCTCGGCCTGGCCTGTCCCGGGGGACCCTCCAGGCCGGGCCTCGCTCTCCTGACCCGGCGAATGGGCTGCTAGAAGGCAGGGACCTTGACCTGACTCCTGGGGGTGAGGGAAGGCCCCTTGCCGCCTGCCCGCCGCCTGAGGGTCCCGCCCGGGGCGGCCCTTCCGTCTTTGCGCCCCTCTGGCCCCCGTCACCTGCGTGAGGGTCCAGGCCGCTGCGAGGAAAGCCACGGGGGGCTTGTTTGGGACACTCCTTGGTAGCAACTGACTGTCACCGCCTGCGACTTCCCTGCCTCCCTGGCCTCTTTGCTTTATTTCTCTCTTGCTCCCCGTCCAGCTTCGCAAAGCGCTGCCTCCACCTCCCCGGCGAGCTCGGCTCCGCCCTGTGCACGTCTGTATTTCCTGCCCCTCTTCTGCACAGACGGGTCCGTGGGTCAGGAAATCAGTTTATGGAACAACCAGCATTTTCTTTCCTCCTCTTCTTTTTTTTCTTTTTCTTTTCTTTTTGCTTTTTAGGGCCGCACCCATGGCATGTGGAGGTTCCCAGGCTAGGGGTCCAATCAGAGCTACAGGTGCCGGCCTGCAGCACAGCCACAGCAACGCAGGAGCCGAGCCACATCTGAGACCTACACCACAGCCACAGCAACGCTGGATCCCAGCAGCATCTGCCACCTACATCACAGTTCACCGCAAGGCCAGATTCCCAACCCACTGAGAGAGGCAGGAATCAAACCTGCATCCTCATGGATGCTAGTTGGATTCTTTTCCCCTGAGCCCCAATGGGAACTCCCAGCATTTTCTTTCTTTTATGAAAAATTGTCATACAGGGCAGTATGCCCTGCTTAAGTACCCAGTTCTTCAAGTTTTAGCCAATGTCTGCATCCATCATGATATAGAATATTTCCATCACCCAGAATGTTCCTTAGTGCCCCTTGTCCCCTCAATCCTGGGGGCCCCAGCAACCACTGATCTAATTAATGTTACCATAAATCAACTTTGCCTGTTTTATTTTTATTCTTTTGTGTGCTTGTGTGTCTTTTTTTTTTTTTTTTTTTTTTTTTTTTTTTTTTTTGCTATTTCTTGGGCCGCTCCTGGCATATGGAGGTTCCCAGGCTAGGGGTCGAATAGGAGCTGTAGCCACCAGCCTACGCCAGAGCCACAGCAGCGCAGGATCTGAGCCGCATCTGTGACTTACACCACAGCTCATGACAACACCAGATCTTTAACCCATTGAGCAAGGCCAGGGATCGAACCCGCCACCTCATGGTTCCTAATCGGATTTGCTAACCACTGAGCCATGACGGGAACTCCCCCCCTTTTTTTTTTTAAATGTCCTTGCGCAAGGCATTTGTAAGTTCCCCGGGGCCAGGGATTGAACCTGCACCACAACAGTAACCAGAGCCACAGCAGTGACAATGCCAAATCCTTAACCCACTGAGCTCCTTGACTTGACCTGCTTAAGAACTTCACAGAGGAGTTCCCATCGTGGCGCCTCAGAAACGAATGCGACTAGGAACCATGGGGATGCGGGTTCGATCCCTGGCCTCGCTCAACGGGTTAAGGATCTGGTGTTGCTGTGAGCTGCGGTGTAGGTTGCAGATATGGCTCGGATCCTGTGTTGCTGCAGCTGTGGTGTAGGCTGGCAGCTGTAGCTCCGATTCAACCCCTAGCCTGGGAACCTCCATACGCCGTGGGTGCTTCCCTAAAAAGCAAAAAAAAAAAAAAGAACTTCACAGAAATGGAGTCCTAAAGTATGTAGGTGTTGTCAAGAATCCTTTTACTCGGGAGTCCCCATTGTGACTCGGTGGTAACGAACCTGACTAGTTTCCTTGAGGATGAAGGTTCCATCCCTGGCCTCACTCAGTGGGTTAAGGAGCTGGTGTTGCCGTGAGCTGGGGTGTAGTTTGCCGACTCGGCTCAGATGCTGTATTGCTGTGGCTGTGGTGTAGGCTGGCAGCTACAGCTCCAGTCCCCCCCACCCCCCAGCCTGGGAACTTCTATATGCCGCAGGTGTGGCCCTAAAAGGCCAAAAGAAAGAAAAGAATTCTTTTACTCATTGTAATGTCTGTGAAATTCATCCATGGTGTTGTGTATGTTAGCAGCTTGTTCATTTTCACCGCAAAGCAGCACTGCTTTTTACAGATATGCCAATTTGCTTCTCCTCCGTTCACCGGCTGATGGAAAACTGGGTTGTTTTTAGTTTGGGACAGTGATGAACAAAGCATTTTAAAAAATTAAACAAGGTAGACTGGACACAGTACTTGGTAAGGGTGAGCTCGGTCCCATAAGCTTTTCTTTCCTTTCCGTAATCGAATATGTGAGCGCGGGTGTCAGGGAGAATGTGACCCTTCCTGCAGCCACACTGGAGTCCGTGCTATGGGAGACCTGTGGCCCTGATCCTCGGGCTTGGGGACATGCCTTGTCTCTGGAAATATGCCTGTGCCAAAGTCGGGCTTCCCAGCAGAACAGCAAGTGGGACTTGGGCATTCGCCCCCAACAAGAGCAGAGGGGCTGCTTGGCTTGGCCCGTCCTGGGGCTGCTGGGGTTCTGGGCACGCAGGCTGGGAATGAAGCAGGGCTGTTAGTTCCCAGCCACCTCTCTCCAGGGTGGGGCTGCTACATCGCCTTGAGGAAACAGGCCAGGAGGCCAGGTGTGCTGGCCCTGTCAAGCGAGGGGCTAGAGCCACAGGGGCTGGCAGTTCAGAACAAAATTCTTTTTTTTTTTTCAGCTTTTTGTCTTTTAGGGCCACACCCACGGCACATCGAGGTTACCAGGCTAGGGGTCAAATTGGAGCTGTAGCAGCCCACCTACACCACAGCCACACCTACACCACAGCCACAGCAATGTGGGATCTGAGCCGCATCTGCGACCCACACCACAGCTCACGGCAGTGCTGGATCGTTAACCCACTGAGCAAGGCCAGGGATCAAACCCGCCACCTCATGGTTCCTAGTCGGATTCGTTAACCACTGAGCCACGGCAGGAACTCCCAGACCAAAATTCTGACACAGACCGCCTTCCGGTTCAACTCAGGAGGCTTTTCCTGCCTTCCTGGCCCAGTCCTGTCACCCCTCCTCTGGGAGTGCCCCCAGACTCCTCTCCCTGCCCTCCCCGCCTATGACAGCTGTGCTGTTGGCATCTGCATTTTGCAGATGAGAAAACCGAGGCCCAGAGAGGTTAACGAGGTTGTGGAAACCACTGTGAAGTACCTGCAGGGAGGCAGTGGTAAAGCCAGCCACCCTCCAGCTACTGTGCTCCAGGCAGGGGGTGGCTCAGCCAGTCCCAGCCCCACCTGGCAGGTGGGCAGCCCAGATGAGGCCCTGTGCCCTGAGTGGTTGCCAGACACCCCCAGAAACCCCCTCGCCCCCAACCCTTCCACCCATCGTTCCTCTCCTCCCAGCTCCTCTGCACCAGTCTCCTCAGACCTTCAGACCACATGGCTGCCCACGGTGGGCTGTGGCAGGTGTTCCCAGCCAGACTCTGACTCCCAGGGCAGCAGGGCAAAAGAAAGCCTGGCAGGCCGCATGGAGGCGTCCCAGATGCAGCTGGGTTAATAAAAGGGAAATCCTACACCCATCCTGCCACCACCGGGGCCTGGGCACACAAACGGGGGCTCCTGGCACAGGGCCTGGAAAAGGAGTAAGATGGCTCTCTCTGGGGCTCTTGTCCTGGGAGGAGCGCCTGGACAGGTGGCTACGTGACTCAGGCGGGGTGCAGACCACAGGTGCAGAGTGAGAGACCCCGGTGTGAGCTGGAGAGAAAGACAGAGAGAATGACAGGAAGCCAGATGGCCTGGTAGCAGTCACCAGGGCTGGGCCACGCTTCCAAGACATCTTGTGCTTCCCAGTGTTGTTACCCGAAGCATTTATCACTTAGATAAAAACAAATTATACAAAATCTACTGAATTGAAACTAAAACCAAACCTCATAGCCTTCAGAGTTTTCCCAAGAAATGCCTGTGGAGAGGGGCTGCAGGGTGGGGACAGCTCACTTTGGGCCTGAGGCTCCCCCCACCCTAGGGGAGGGATCTGGATTCCCCCCCCCCCACTACTTCCCAAACCCTCCCAGCCGGTAAAGCCCGGTCCGCGCTGCTGTTACCGTATTCTCCCAGTGGATGCTTCGGTTACCGTATTCCCTCGTGTATGTGCCCGGGTAAAGTTCCCCTGGATCCTGGGAGCCCCTTCCCTCAGGGTAAGGAGGAGCTCAGGACCCCTGGGGACTTCGCCGTTCACTCCAGGGGATGTTTCTCCTCCCCACCTTATCCCTTCCTCTATTAATTAATATGTATTTTTATGGAAGAAATGAAATAGTTTCGAGTCTATGCACATGACACACTCGGAATTTTGAAAGATAGATAGGCCTGTAATATAAAGCAGTAGCCCCTCCCCGATTGCCCCACCCCCAATCCTCCCCAGAAGCAACCACAATCAACTTTTTTGGCTGCTGCTTCTGGATTTTATCTCCGTGTTTATAAATAACATGCCTGCGCTGCTGTTACTTGACTTACCAATTTGAGCCATTATCTACTGACTTCCTCTTACGGAAGACAAGGGTTTAGCTTTCTCAGCCCCGTCCCTGCAGCACCAACGTACTTTCTGGTGTCACTTCTCCTTACCGATATGTAACAATTTTTGATCCAAGTGATATTCGGTTGTTTCATCATAATGATTATATAAACAGTTACTGAGTCAAGTAATGCCCGATAATTATATTTCCTTTCCAGTTTAACTTCTAGTTTTTCATGAAGTTAATACTTAGCTTTTCGGACTGCTTCAAAAATGGCTCCCAAAGATCCCCGCCACCTCGTGCTCACACCCTTTGGTAGCCCCTGTCCTTGAGAGAAGCATGACCAGTGACTCCCTCTAACCAAGGGAGCATGACAACAGTGATGGGCCATATCTGCTTATGTGAGACAAGATTGCAGAGCCTGTCATGCTGGCATCTCTTGCACCCTCTTTGTCCTGGAAGAAGCAAGCTGCCATGTCGTGTGGCCATGGTAAGGAGCTATATGTGACCTCTAGGAGCTGAAGGCAGTGCTGGTCAATAGTCAGCAAGAAACAGGGAATTACCACTGTGGTGTAGCAGGTTAAGGAGCCGGCACTGCCACAGCTGTGGCATAGGTTGCAGCTGCAGCTGGGATGCAATCCTTGTCCCAGAAACTTCCATAGGCCACAGGTGCAGCCAAAAAAAAAAAAAAAAAAAAAAGCCGCAAAAAGCTGAAGCCCTCAATCCTACGCAGCAAGGAACCGAATTCAAGCAACAACTTCAGTGAATTTGGAAGTGTATCCTTCCCCAGTGGAGCCTTAGATGAATCTGCAGTCCCAGCAAGCACCTCCAGTGTAGCCTTGTGAAGCCCTGAGCAGAGGACCCAGCTAAGTCCTGCTCAGACTACCATAGGAACTGTAAGATCAATTGGGGGCAATTTGTTATGCAGCAGTAGGTAACTAATAGCTTACTTTGTATCCTTCTCTGTCTTGTACTATCTATTTCTTGCCTATGGCAGAATCTGTCCTCCCATTGTCCCACAGCTTCCCTCCCAGAAGCCCCCCTCCTGCAAGGATCCATGCTAGCCACTCTCTGGGCCTCCAGCGAGGCTACTGTGGACCTGGGATTCCCAGGGAGTCCCCTTTGCCTCTCTCTTGGGTTCAGTCCCCCTTTACTGGATCCTATCTGTCTCTTCCTTGGTTTCCTTGCTTTGTGAGAGAAGATCCCCCAGCAGCTTCCCGAGAAAAGGTGCATGGAAAATTGAGTCGTATAATCTTTGCGCGTTTGAAAAGGTCTTCATCCACCCTCGTGCTTGGTGATAGCTTGGCTAGGTATAGAATTTCAAGTTGAAAACCATCTTGGACCCCCAGTCACTGAGCTGCCACCGAGGACTCAGCAACCTCCCCCTTGAGCCCCCTTGCTTCCTGACACTCTGTCCCCCCTGCCGGCCTTCCCCCACCACGGCCTTCCGCAGGCCCTTTCCACCGAGGAAAAGGCATCGTATCGTATGTCCGCTCTCCAGACCCCTCACTCTTTCCACGCCTTTGCCAGTGCAGGTAAGGCTGATGGTCTGCTTCCTGTGGCCCTGAGGATTATGTCCAGGTAAGAATGAAACAGAGAAGCGGCGGGAAGACCCTTACTACTGTCCAAGGGATGGCTGATGATTAGGATAAAAAGAGACTAGCGAAGGCATTTACGGAGAACTCTGCCTGCAGTGGCACTGTAAGGCAGCATCCAGAATGTGGAGAAGTCATGCAGCGACAGGGTGACCAGTGCAAGAACATATGCCAGTTCCTTGTAGAGGCTGGACGGGCCAAGGACGACCAGCTGAAGGTTCGTGGGTTTTAAGTGCTTTGGACTCACTGAAGCTTAAGTGAGGATCTCCTGGCAATGAGTAAAATTTCCTTCTGTCCCTTGTCGCAAGTTTCAAAACCTCACCGCTTGTATAATGTAACCATTTGGGGCCTGCTTTTAACTTGGACTAGTGTAAGCAACTCCTTCATGCAATAAACTGGAAAGAACCATTAAAAAAAAAAAAAAACTTCATTCACATTCTGAAGGCATTTCTCCGTGGCCTTCTTAGCGCCCAGCTCTGCCCTTAAGAAGCCCAAAGCCTCTCCGATCTTCAGTCCTTTACAGGAGACGTGCTTTTCCTCTCTGGATCTTTGATTTATCCCCAGTGCGCTAGAAAAGACCCCATAAAGCAGAGAGCTCTGCCTGGGGGCTGGGGGAGGGCTCAGGGGGCCGCTGCTCTCTGGGGACTGGCCTTCTGCGGGCCTGTCCTTCTGGGACTCCTGTACTTGGATTTAGCACTCCTGGGCTCGTCCTCTAATTTCGTCTTCTTTCCATTGCTTATTTTGTATTTCTTTGTCATTTAGGGCTACTCTTTAGGGGCTTTCCCTCTTTCTCCCATCCTTAATTTCACCTGTCTTCTTTTTCAGCCATGCCCAGGGCATGTGGAAATTCCCGGGCCAGGGATCAAACCAGTGCCACAGCAGTGACAACACCAGGTCCTTAACCTGCCGAGCCACCAGGGAATGCCTTGACTCTCATCTTTTAAAATTCTACAAGCTCTTTGCTCCTTTCAAACAAATACCATTGTTCTGGCTTAGCGTCCTCTCTGAGAAATGGGTTTAACATTTTCTTCTGCTCTCTCAATTGCCTCTTTTCACCTTACTTCCTTTTTTCTATCTATTTTGGTCTCTGTTCTTCTATTTGGAGGGTTTTCTCTGACACCTGGGGACCCTTGGCTTCCACTCACCATAGCGTGGAGCCTGGACCAGCCAGCTGGAATCTCTCCATGTGGAAGGACTCCCTCTTGGGTCTTCAGGTATCCAGACAGCTTTCTTGGGTGCATCAGTCAGCTTTGCTAAGTTATGCTGCAGTAACAAATAACTCCCCAAATCTCAGGGACACACAACAGCAAAAGTTTATTTCTTGATGGTCCATGGCATCTGCAGGTGGCTGCAGCTCTGCTCTGAGTGTCCTTTTCATCCTGTGACCTGGGTTGAAGGCGCTGCCTCTTTCCAGGACACGCTCTTCTGTGGCAGAGGGAAAAGAACAATGGTGGGACCACTGGATGACTCTTCAAAGTCTCAGAAAGTGCAACATGTCACCTCCATTCTCTCTTCCTTCACCAAAGCAGGTCACATGACCTTTACAGCAAGGGGCAGTGAGGGGCCGGGCGTCTTCCAGTGCTGGTGCTTTGGTTCTCCCTGGAAGACCCCTCCCATCGATCTTCTGCTGGGGACACATGCTTGACCCCTGGCATCCCAGGGGCAGGGCAGGGAAGGATTGGGAAGCTGTGGTCACTTAAGCATCTTTTCCAGCCCCATGCTCCTTCCCGCCTCTGCCAGGCCTGACACCCTGATTTTGGAATCCCTCTCCAGAGACTGTGCATCTTATCTCCTGCAAGGGCTGGGTGGAAGCAGAGGGACGTGGACGATGAGCAGCTGTGCGAGGATTTAGGCGTGTATTCGTTTTCTACGCTGGGTAACAAATGGCCACAGACTTAACTGCTTACAGCAACACACCACACATTTATTCTTTCGCAGTTCCCGCAGGTTGGAGGGCTGGCTGAGCTGGTCCTTTGCTCAGGGCCCCTCCGGGCTGCAGTCAGGGTGCCGCCCACTGCATGCTCATTAGGAGGGTCAGCTGGGGAAACAAATGGGCTCCCATGTTCACTTGGTTGGTTGCTGGCAGGATTCCTGTCTTTGTGGCCATGTGACTGAAGGCCCCGGCTTCAGTCCCTTGCCTCATGAGCTTCCTCTGCATGGCTGCTTACCTCATTTAGCCCAGGAGAAGATTCTCTCCCTCACCTTTTTTTTTTTTTTTTTTTTTTGGGCCATGCCCATGGCATGCAAAAGTTCCTAAACCAGGGACTGAACCTGTGCCACAGCTATACCTAGCAGTAACAATGCCAGATCTTTAACCTACTGAGCCACAAGGGAACTCCTGCCAGAAAAGCAGCAGCAGCAGCAGGAAGTCACAGCCTGCACTTAAAGGGAAGGGATTACACAGGGGTCCGAACATGAGGGGACAAGAAATCATCAGGGTCACCTTAGGATCTGCCCTCCACGAGGGCTGCCATCAGACCCTCCTCCACCTCCCACAGTGCCCAGACCTAGCCTCGCCAGTTTCTGCTGGTCTGTGGGTGCTGGTTTATGGGATGTAGCACCCCAGAGAGGCAGGTAGGTAGCTGTTCCCCTTCTCTGCCGAGTCCTGTCACTTTCTATCTTCCTAAAATGTGCTGGAGCTTTCATCAGCAGTCAGCTCCTCTCTCGTGTTTATACCCTTTTAAACTTTTTTGCCATCGTTTTTATAAAGTTTCCAGAGGAAGCAGAGATAAGCCTGAGGTTTGTTCCCCATGTTTAACCTCCCCCCCATCCACTAGCAAACCCTCCCCACCTGACAGCCTTGCCTTTGACGCCATCTTCCCTGCCCCCTGCCCATCCTCCCCCACTCACCAGCCCACCCAGTGTGGACCCTATCGCTGCTCCTGGCCTGCACCTTTACCTTCACAGCCTCGGAGAGACACACACACACGTGCAGACACACTTCAAGGGCTTTACACTCAAGTTCTTCCTCTTTTTTTTTTGGTCACACTGGCATCATGCGGGAGTTCCCACGCCAGAGATCAAACCTGTGTCACAGCAGTAACCAGAGCCACAGCAGTGACAATGCCGGATCCTTAACCCACTGAGCCACCTGGGAACACGGACACTCGAGTTCTAATTTAGGGGTTCTCCAGGCACACTGTGCTCTTTCCTGCCTCTCCGCTTTGCACATGCTGTTCCCTTTCAGTCACTCCTCTACCCACATCTGCCTCTTGGCATATCTTCCTGTGATTCCTGCTTATCTGCAGCCTGGGACGCCTTCCCGAAGTGGTCCAGCCCATCACAGGCAGGATCTCACATCTGCAAAATGGGCATCGCGCCCATCCCCTCACCCTCCCACAAAGCCCACCAGGGCTTTTCCTGCCAAGCTGGCAGAGCCTGGGAAGCCACCGAGGCCAGAGGGATCTATTAAAACCCTAACTGGCCGCACTTCACCCCGCATACAGCCCATGCGCGGCTCCTGAGTGCTGTCGGGCTAAAATCCAAAGGCCTGCATGTGGCCCACAAGGCTCCGCGGGGCGGTCTCGGCTCCCCGCCCCCACAGCCGATTTTCCAAAGGAGACTGGGAGTCCTCTCCAGTCTCAGGGCCAACTGTTCAGAGCACTTTCTGTCTCCCTGACTCCAGCCCCTTCACTAGTCACTTCCAAACTCACACTGCAGGTCTCTCGGTGGCTCCATCCGCCTCCCCGTAGTTGGGTGGCACGGATCACCCTGTAACATCCCAGGCCGGGCAGGCCTGTGTCTGTGTCCCTCAGGACACATCCTGAGGCCATCTCGGAGAGCAGGTGCTGAATGCAGGAATGGAACCCCGGACAGCTTAGCGTGAACTGATAACCAAGTCCAGATGGAATCCAGAGTCAGGTGGGGACTGGAAGCCTCTAAGCAGCCTGAAGTCAAAAAGCCAAGAGGCCAAGTCCAGTGTGGACCCAGCCTCAGACCGAGCTGCACCCAGGGCCCTGGGACCCCGAGACCCTGCTCTCTGCCCTCACCCTCCCGTGGGTGAGGTCCCTGTCTGAGGACACCAGCCCCCTGCCCACCTGCAGGGCTGGGTGCCCTTCTCTAAAGCAGTGGGGGAATGCTGACTGCCAGGCCTGGAGCTAGGAGGGTGGGGTGCCGCCCACTATACCATATACTCCCAAGATGGCTCAGGAGGGTTCCTTCTGGAACATCAGAGCGCCCTTATCTGAAGGAAGAGGCATTGGAAGGTGGGCCAAGGAACCCGCATGATGAGCCGCCAAGGGGTGGGAACCAGGCCCCTGGAGCTACAGCCCGGGAGAGCTGTCACAGGTCACAAAGCCAGTGCAGAGGGCGGCGGGAAATCGAAGCTGCAGGATGGCCCTTCTCCAGGCCCTGCAGGGGTCAAGTCCAGGCGGCAGGGCTGGGGATCTGGAGAAAGAAGCAGTCACGTGGGCGCCCTCCCCAGCAGGCGCCCAGGGCTCCGAACAAAGGACCCACTCCCGGCATGAGTCACCAAGTGGAGGCAAGCCTTCCGGAATAAGTGGGCCTCCAAAGGGGGAGGGGGCGTCCACAAGCACAGGAAAGAGCACTGCAGGACTCGAACCCCTGGTCAAGGCGCTGCCCGACCCCCTGGGCCGCCTTAAAATGGGCCAACAAGCCCCTCCCCGCAAAGCCAGAGGGCCTTGAAGGGAAGAGACGCACGCAGACCAGCCTGAGAGAGGGAGCGGGCAGCGGGCTGCGGGGCAGTTTGCAAGGCGAGGGCCGGGGTTTGAAAACAATCGGATTAATTCTCCCCATCAGGGCTCGGGGACAGGGGTCAGAGTTCCCACTTAATCCCTCTTCGGGTGGGAGGCCGAGGGACACACGAGCGCTGGCCTGGGGGAGCCGGTCGCCCGCGGGTCCCGAAGGCGCGGAGCCCCAAGTGCGCAGACTGCGCGTCGGCACCGGACACCCCCACCCGCAAGCCCTGCGGGAGTCGAAACGCGCGGCGTGGTCCCCGGGCTGTGCGGTGGCGCGCGGTGCTGCCCCCCAGGCGAGCGGCGACAGCGGCTCTTCCCTGCCGAGGAAAACGCTGCGGCCCTTGTTGGGGGGAGGGGCGAACATGGACCTTCAGGTCTGGGTTTGAACTTGGAGCCCACCTCACCCTCCTGAGACCTTGGAGGCCACTGAGCCCCTCCGTGCCTCCCTCTCCTCTCCCGAAGCAGGGGATCTCCGTGAAAACGGCCCCGGGAGGTCGCGCGCCCCTAGCGGCTCCGGCTGCCGCCAGGGCATTTCTGGGGGTGGAGTCTCGGTCACAGAAGTGTCCTGGGGGAGGGGGAGGTATTCTGAGACGTCGCCAGCAGTGGCTGTGAGTTACCGTAGGTCCTGAACTTTAGGCCGTCCCCCCTCGCCCCCCGTGAGGCCCGCTGTTAGGGGCTCGGTTTGGAGGCGGTGTCTTCGCCCCATTTTGCAGACGCGGAAGCCGAGGCCACGGCGGGGCGCGGTGGGGGGGGGGCTCTCGAAGCTCAGCCGGGCGGAGGGCCCGAAACATCCGGCCGTGCGCCCCTTCTCCGCGAGCCCGGGGTGTGGCGCGGCGGGGAGCGGAGCCCCGGCTCTCGGATTTCATCCCGCCGCCCGTTCCCAGCAGCTCCGCACAGATGTTCTCCCGCTGGGCCGCCCGCGCCGCGTTTTAGGGGCCCTGCGCTGGTTCTTGGGAGCTGGGGCTGGGCCGCCCGTGGTTTCGTCACCACCTGGCAAGGCTTAGCGAGCACCTGGCCGGGATGAGGAGCACAGCGGGCTGGGCGATGGGCCCAGAAGGCCGCGAGGCTCGGGGTGGGGTGGGGGGCCGGCTTCCAGACCCCTGCGGGCCTCGCTTTTCTCCCCTCCTCCCAGCTCCTTCCTGTTACAGCCTTACAGCCGGGGAACAGAGGCCCGGAGAAGTTAGGAAGTTAGCAAGCAGGCCTTGGGTGGGAGAGAGATCTGACATTTGGATAAGGGCTGCCTATTAGGCAAGGGAGCAGCTTGGGCAAAGGCACGGAGGTGGGGGGGGTACAAGGGCGGGGCGAGGCGGGGGGGAAGCCAGCAGTGAGCAGGTCGGGCCAGATGGTGAAGGCCCAGCACACTGGGCCACCTCTGCCCCAAGGCCAGTGAGGCTTAGCTGGGCATCTGGGGAGCTGGGCAGTCAGATGGAATCAGGGATCCGCCAAAGGCTGTCCAGTATTTGCTGGAGAGATTTTACCCCCGGTCAGGAAGGGGGCAGAAAGAGCCACTGGGAAGGAGGACAAGCCTTGCAGGGCCTGTGGCACCTGGTGAGGGCTGGGAAGCTGGCTCTGGGGAGAAAGCACTGAATATCTGCATTTGCTGGGGGTGGGGGTGGATTCTTGCAGCTCTCTGTGCAAATCCCTCGGAGGAGGCCTAGTGGGCTCCCTGGAGGAGGCGGCCGCTGGCCACATGCCAGCCTGGTCTGAGGAGGTGGGGTGCTCCTTGAAAGGCGGTAGCTCCCTCCCAGGGCAGTGGTAGGGGCAGCAGGGGCACAGCCAACAGCCCGGCAAACGGGTTGGACCGGCTGGGTAGGGGGCACAGCCTCTGGGTGGGGCAACCATGACACACGCCGCATGGAGGCCACTGACCTGAGAGGCCACATCCGGGGGTGTCACCCTTGACGGGCCCGGGGCAGCACCGCCCCCTAGAGAGTGCAGAGGGCGTGGCCACAGCCAGGACCCGGCTCCACCCGCTACCGGGCCTCGGCCAAACTGAACTGAAACGGGAACCCCCCTCAGCTCTGGACTCCACACCCCCGGTAGCTACTGTCCCGCCCCTGTGCCTTTTCACAGCCAGGCTGCTCCCTAGAGGTGTCCCCCTCCTCCCCGCCCCCGCTTCACTCTGCCGTCTGCTCCCCCTCCCACCACGGCCTCAGGGGTTCCCTGGGACGCAGAGCCCTCCTCTGTCCGGTCTGTACCCACTCTTCCTGGGGGGGCACCTCCCCAAGATTCATCAACCCCCCTCCCCCGAGGGCGCCCACAGTGCCAGTTCCAACCTGCCTCTTCCTGAACTTCAGACCTAAATAACTGGCTCCCTGGGGGGACTTAGCGCCCACGGCTCGCACGCAGCCTCCTCCGCTCTGTACCCACCCCAGCTTCCTCCCTGGGCTCCCAGCCAGCTCCAGCTCTTACAGGCTGTGGGCTTGAGAGCCAGCCCCCTCCCTCTCTGCGCCCCACAAGCGGGAGTAATAATAGTGCTGACCTCACAGGGTGGCAGTGAAGCGTCAGGGGGACGTTCTGGAGACCCCTCATCCCACTCTCCAAAGGTCCTCACGGGAGCGGCCGGTGGGCAGCCTCCAAGCCCCAAAGAATCCTCACTCTGGGACCACGCCCTGGCGTGGCCCCAGCCCTGAGTGCGGGAGGGACGCATTTCTGTTCCAGGGAATAGAAAAATAGTGACGACGGGATCATTACTTCTGAGTTTAGGGTCTAAAAAAGCTCATTTTTTTTTAACGGCCCCACCTGCTGCTTGTGAACGCTCTCGAGCCAGGGATTGAATCTGAACCACAGCTGGGACCCTTTAACCCATTGCCCGGCCAGGGATCAAACCCGTGTTTCCAAGGGGACAGGAGCTGCTGCAATTGGATGCTTTTTTTTTTTTTTTCCTGTCTTTTCTAGGGCCGCACCTGCAGTATATGGAGGTTCCTGGGCTAGGGGTCGAATTGGAGCTGTAGCTGCCAGCCTCCGCCAGAGCCACAGCAGCTTGGGAACCAAGCCATGTCTGCGACCTACACCGCAGCTCATGGCAACACTGGATCCTTAACCCACTGATCAAGGCCAGTGATCCAACTCACAACCTCATGGTTCCTAGTCGGATTCATTTCACTGTGCCATGTCGGGAACTCCTGCAGTCGGATTCTTAACCGGCTGAGCTACAGCAGGAACTCCTAAAAAATCTAATTTCTGTTTTGGGTGTTCACCCTCCCTCTCTTGCTACAGTGGGGGGGGGGTGCCATGCCCTGAGCAGCCCTGTAACGAGACTCCCCACCCCCAACCACCATGGCCAGGACCTGAAGCCACCAGCCTTCTGGTGAGGGAGCTTTCTCAGATTTTACATTTTCCCCTGATCTTTACAATTTTCTCATCTATACCTAAATTCAACAGCAATTTTTAAAAGTTAAAAGTTAAATTACTTTGAGGAGTTCCCGTCATGCCTCAGCAGTAACGAACTCGACTAATATCCAAGAGGATTCGAGTTAGATTCCTGACCTCAATCAGTGGGTCAAGGATCTGGTATTCCATGAGCTGTGGTGTAGGTTGCAGACATGGCTTGGATCCTGTGTTGCTGTGGCTGTGGTGTAGGCCGGCAGCTGCAGCTCCAATTCGACCCCTAGCCTGGGAACTTCTATAGGCCACGGGTGTGGCACTAAAAAGACAACAAAAATTACTTTGAGCAAGACTTTCCAAATTGTCAATTTAGTTTCATAGATCCAGTGACTGCTTTTGCATTTACATCTCAGCAGTTTGTGTATTCTTCCAATAAAGAACTCATGGAGTTCCCGCTGTGGTGCAGTGGTTAACAAATCCGACTAGGAACCACGAGGTTGCAGGTTCCATCCCTGGCCTTGCTTAGCGGGTTAAGGATCCGGTGTTGCCGTGAGCTGTGGTGTAGGTCGGAGATACGGCTCAGATGCCGAGTTGCTGTGCCTCTTGTGTAGGCCAGTGGCTACAGCTCCAATTCGACCCCTAACCTGGGAAACTCCATATGCCGCGAGAGTGGCCCCAAAAATGGCAAAAAGACAATAATAATAATAAAAAAAGAACTCATATTAACATGTTTGATGGGAGTTCCCATCCGTGAGCTGTGGTGTAGGTCAAAGACACAGCTCGGATCTGGTGTAGCTCCGATTCAACCCCTAGCCTGGAAACCTCCATGTGCCACAGGTGTGGCCCTAAAAGACAAAATAAAATGATTTAAAAAAAAAAATGTTTGATGGGTTTGATGAGGTTGGGGACAAAGGCAGTGGCTCTAGGTGAGCAGGGCAGAAGCTTGGTGCAGGCGTGGAGCAGCCCCTCTCAGGGGCTCCTAACTGGGGTAGGGTGTGAATAAGGTTCCAGGAGCTCCTTGAATTCTACCCACTTCATTGTCAGGGATGGGGGTTTGTGGGTTCCGGAAAGGGTCAGTAGCAAATGCCAGCTTTCAGTTGCCCGTGTGTGTTACAGAGGGTGTGGAGTAGCTTGACGTAGTGAGCGGGTTAAGTGCAGCTGGGTTAAGAAAGCTTCTGCTGCATCGTTGTGGTTTGATTACTTACAGCGCAATGGCACTTCCAGCTTCTGGGGCTTCTAAGTGCTGGAATCTAGGGAACCGCTCTGTCAACCCCCACATTCTCCTCTGTATCCCGTGTCACCAAGCTCAGTGGTTGTGCCTCCCAGATACCCCCCTTTCTCCCTCCCGGTAACCACACCCACAGCCTTCAGTTCAGCTCCTTCCAGAAGGCTGCAGTGGATTCTTCCTCTCCATGGGCAGCCCTGGGTACCCCTTCCTCCCCTGCTTACACCTCCCAACTCCAGCCCGTCAGCCATCCCTCTGTCCCCCTGCCCTCCTTTCGCTGCTCCCCTCCTGCCCTTGAATTCCAACCTTCCTGCCTCACCCAGGTCTATTTCCGAGCCCGGCTCCTTCTTGCCACCTGCTCACCCAGACCGCGGATACCAGTGGGGCTGTGGTCCTACCAGCTGGGACTACTTACCTGCCCTCTGGTCCTAGCTGTCCCAGCTGGGACCACTTACCTGTCCTTACCCTTCCCTAGATTGTTGGGGGACAGAGATGAAAGGGCTTGAAAGGTGTCAGGGACTTCGTGAAGGGCTAACATCATAGTCATTGTCACAGTATTTCTTTTTCTCACACCCGCGGCATATGGAGGTTCCCAGGTTAGGGGTCGAATTGGAGCTGTAGCTGCTGGCCTACACCACAGCTACAACAACACAGGATCTGAGCCATGTCTGCGAACTACGCCATAGCTCACAGCAACACTGGATCCTTAACCCGCTGAGTGAGGCCAGGGATCAAACCTGCATCCTCATGGTTCCTAGCTGGGTCTGCTTAACCACTGTGCCACGAAGGGAACAGCTAATCATCACTGTTTTATTTTTTTACTTCTCTATTGCCGCAGTGTGTAGCAGCTTGATGTGGGATCTCAGTTTCCAGACCAGGGACAGAACCTGAGCCACAGCAGTGAATCCTAACCACTAGACCACCAGGGAACTCCCTGGTCATCATCATTATTATTAATGGTTGTTATAATCACTCAGAAACAACACATTCCAAGCCCAGGATGGCTATTAAGAAATGCTGGAGTTCCCGTTGTGGCACAGTGGAAATGAACCCAACTATTATCCATGAGGATGTGGGTTCTATACCTGGCCCTGCTCAGAGGGATCTGGCATTGCCATGAGCCGTGGTGTGGGTCACAGATGTGGCTCAGATCTGGCTTTGCTGTGGCTGTGGCGTAGGCCGGCGGCTGTAGCTCTGATTCAACCCCTGGCCTGGAGACCTCCATATGATGTAGGTTTGGCCCTGAAAGAGAAAGAAACAGAGAGAGAAAGAGAGAGAGGGAGAGGGAGAGTGAGAGAGAGAGAGGGAAAGAGAGAAAGAGAGAAAGAGAGAAAGAAAGAAAGAAAGAAAGAAAGAAAGAAAGAAAGAAAGAAAGAAAGAAAGAAAGAAAGAAAGGCAAGTTCCCGTGATGGCTCAGTGGAATGAATCTGACTAGGAACCATGAGGTTGCAGGTTCGATCCCTGGCCTTGCTCAGTGGGTTAAGGATCTGGCATTGCCATGAGCTGTAGTGAAGGTCGAAGACACAACTTGCATCTGGCGTTGCTGTGGCTGTGGTGTCGGCTGGTGGCTGTGGTGTCGGCTGGTGGCTGCAGCTCCGACTATAGGCCCCTAGCCTGGGAGCCTCCATATGCTGTGGGTGCGGCCCTAGAAAAGACAAAACAAAAAACGAAAAGAAATGCCAAAAAGCAGCAAAAATCCATCAGGCCCTTTCCCGGAGTGTCAGGCAGAGGGGCAAAAGTGGGAGGGGGTACAGAAGATCTAGGTTCAAGACCTGGGTTCAAGGCAGCTTCCGATGGGAGGAACCTGCCAGGCCAACTCCCCCTCTTCAGACCCAGTAACACAGTGCCTGGGGCCACACTATTTTTTTAGGGGCCCATGAAAGTTTTAATTCTGTTTAAAATGAAAAAGGGAAAAAAGGGAGTTCCCATTCTGGCTCAGCAGATTCAGAACCCGACATAGTGTCTGTGAGGACACAGGTTCGATCCCCGGCCTTGCTCAGTGGGTTAAGGATCTGGTGTTGCTGCGGCTGTGGTGTAGGCCAGCAGCTACAGCTCCAATTCAACCCCTACCTTTGGAACTTTCATATGGTGCAGGTGCAGCCCTAAAAAGACAGGAAAAAGAAGAAGAAAAAAAATAGGAGTTCCCTCTGTGGCAAAATGGGATCAGTGGGGTCTTGGGAATGCTGGGATGCAGGTTCGATCCCCAGTACAGTGAGTTAAGGAGGCATTGCTGCAGCTGGCCTGGGAACTCCATATGCCTCAGGGCGGTGAAAAAAAGAGGGGGGGGGAATTTTAAGGTGAAGATAATGTTTCTTACTATATTCTTCTTTATACTGATGCAGCGGTAAAATAGGAATTTCTTTTTTTTTTTAAACGGAGGGAGTCCAGGGAGGCCAAGTCCCTTGGGCGTCTGAGAGTTAGACGTTGCCCTGGGCCCTGGGCAAGGTTTTCAGCTGGTGAGCCTCAGTTTCCCAGCCTCCAGCCCGGGTGCAGTTGTCGGAGCTGTGGGGATGAGTGAGTGACGGAGCCGGGTCCTGAGCTTGGGGCCCTCCGTCCATCCATCCAGCAGGGCCTCTGCTTGATGCTCTGGCACTTGGGACACAGTGGAGAGAGCCTGACAAGCCTCCCGGGACTTAAAGGGATCAAGATCCAGAAAGTCTGAAAGAAAGGAAGGGCCGAGGGAGCAGCGAGATGCGGGGAGGCCCTGGGGGACACAAGCCCCCTCCTCCTCCTGCAGCAGCGTAAACGGGGCCCGGCTGGAGCCCTTGCTGGGTGCCGCTCCCAGGCAAGGAGCCGAGCAGGGGGAGAGACAGGAGCCCCCGCAGTAGCCACAGTCCCAGCATCCTGGGCAGGCGTCTGAGTGTCTGTCGTGCGTCGGCGTGTGCCAAGCTCCCACCAAGAGGTAGAAGCCGGTAACTCACCTGCCCTGCAGGTGAGGAAGCTGCCCGTCGGACAGGTTGAGCGGTGTCCGTTTTCCAGGCTTGGGGGTGGCCCCTCCATCGGGGGAACCTACACTCTATTCAGAAGATGCTCAGAGGCATTTCAGACGAGCTGATGGAGGGGCAGGGGCATGTCTGGGATGGGGTGGGGGGGGCGGGGGGGGCAGCTCTGGCGATCCCAGCGCCTAAGTGCAAGTGCATGACAGCGGGCGATCCTCTAGGGACACAGCCCAGCCCACAGCCCCCACCACACACACACACACACACACACACACACACACACACACACACACACACACGAATCTGCCCTTTGCAGTTGTCATGCTCAACCCACAAACAGGCCTAACTTTGAGCCTGTGAGGTGACACACACCACCCAGGCCATCTTTAGCAAGGGCAGCAAAATGCTCCACCCTCGAAAACTTGCGGCCTCCCTCACTCGGAAGTCAGACACCACCCAGCCAGGCCCCTAGGGCAAAGCCGAGGGGGCAAAGCTTAAGACCCTCCTCTGTGCATCCCAGGGTGGGAGGGGGGGCGTAGAGACGGTCTCCTGGGCAGCCCCTCTGGGCCCCAGGGCCCCTCCGAGCTGCGGGGACAATCACGGGTATGGATGGGGGGCTGAGGAGTGGGGCGAGGCAGGCAGGAGGGAGCACCAGGAGGGGCCCGGTCTCTCTCCAGCCAGGCCTCCTGCCCGGACCCCTGCCAACTCCCCTTCCCCACCCCCAGCCATGGCTCCAGGCCCAGCAGCCCCCCCTTCACCACTCTCACAGCTGAAAAGAGGGGGTGGGGAGACCCCGCTGAGGTCCAGCCTCCAAAGTGTGTCTGGAAACTCCCTCGGAACCTCGTGGGGTGGGGGGGCCCTGGGGGACCCTGACTCCCCCCGAACCTCAGTTTCTCCCAGGAAGACCGCCTAGAACCTAAAGGAAACTTGAGGCTGGGCTGGGGGCATGTGTGTGCTCCCCCATCCGGCCTGCCAGGCTGTGGGCGGTCTTGGCAGGAGCCAGCCAGTCCGGGCTCTGGAGGAGGAGAGCGGCCGGGGGTGGGAAGCTGCCAGCTCTGGGAGCGGGAGCAGCGGGGCCTCCGAGGAGGGGCCTCCATCCGTCCAAAGGGTGGTGGCCTCCTGCTGATGGGAGAGGGGAGGGGCTGTCACAGGTCGTGGGTGGCCATCCCCCCACAGGACCCTTGGCCCAGGAGTGCTCGGGGACAGATCCCTGCCCATCTCCAAAAGCCTGGGCCTCAGTCTCCATTTCTTATTTTTTTGGGCCATACCCACCAGGGATCCAACTCCCGCCTCAGCCATGACCAGAGCCTGCTGAGCCACCAGGGTACTTACTCTGCTTCTAAAAACGAGGGGCTTCTTGTAAACCAACTATATGTCAATAAATATTTATTGATTGATTGACTTATGGCCACACCTACCGCATATGGAAGTCATGGCCCAGGGACTGAATGCCAGCCACAGCTGCACATACCCCGGATCCTTTAGACCACCGTGCCAGGTGGGAATGGGGATCGAACCTGCGCCTCTGCAGAGCCCCACACCATTATAGTCAGATTCCTTTTTTTTTTTTTTTTTTTAGGGCCACATCTGGGGCATATGGAGGGTCCCAGGCTAGGGGAATAACAACTGCAGCTGCTGGCCTACACCAGAGCCCCAGCAATGCCAGAGCCAAGCCGCATCTGCGACCTACACCACAACTCACAGCAACACTGGATCCTTAACCCACTGAGCAGAACCAGGGATTGAACCCACATCCTCGTGGATACTGGTAGTTACTGTTGAACCATGATGGGACTTCCTGCAGTCAGGTTCTTAACCCATTGCACCACAGTGGGAACTCCTTCAATAAAACTTAAAAAGTGAAAAAAAAAGTTGTTTTTTTTTTTTATTAAAAATGAGGGCTAAGGAGATCCCGTCGTGGCCCAGTGGAAATGAATCCAACTAGGAACCATGAGGTTGCGCGTTTGATCCCTGGCCCCGCTCAGTGGGTCAGGGATCCTGCGTTGCTGCGAGCTGTGGTGTAGGTTGCAGACGCAGCTTGGATCTAGCATTGTTGTGGCTGTGGTGTAGGCTGGCAGCTGAAGCTCCGATTAGACCCCTAGCCTGGGAACCTCCATAGGCCACCGGTGTGGCCCTAAAAAGCAAAAAAATGAAAAACAACAAAAAAAAATTGGATATTTAGTTGTATACGCTGATATTTTACCCCTCCCCCCCAATGAAGGGTAAAATACCAGCATGTAAAACTATCCACATTTTGCCAGTTAAAATTTTATAGCTCTCTAAAAATAAACAAATAAATAAAAATGAGCGGCTTCTGATTCAGCTGCCTGGGCAAGGCCGGGCTCTGAGCACCCAGATCTCCTGGCGTTTGGGGGCTTCCCTCTTCGACCCGCGACTCGCACCTCCTCCCCACGGCGTGAGAGGGGCTGTGGAGCTCAGATTCTTGAACCCCGGACCTCAAAACCCAGTTCCTGAGATCCCGGCCAGGAGGTCCTCAGCCCTTCTGCCGCTGAGCGCTTTCATCCTGCCTCCAGGTCCGAGGCCCAGAAGCGAGGCCGGCGGAAGGGCGCTCTTGTGCCCAACCTCGGGGCGCTTCTCCAGCATCTCCTGGTCTCCGAGCCTGGGTGAGGGACTCTGGCCTCGGGGGCTCAGCCCCGAGCTGAGGGCTCCCTTCGCGGCCCTGCAGGGTCACCAGGAGGGAGCACGGCCGCCCCCCACCCCCGCGGAGGAGGAAACCAGGGCCCCACGGAGCTCACCCACCCGCAACCCCGATCATCCTTCTCGGAACCGGGCTGCGGAGCTGGGCCCGGCGGCGGCTCAGGGTGGGCGGGGCCCGGAGACCCAGGGGCGGGGCCTCGGGAGCCTCCCGCGTCCCCGGTTCCCGGTGTGCTCTCGGCTCCCGCCCTTCCCGGGCTCAGGGCTGCAAGGGCGACGTGACGAGACGGCCCCGCCTGCCCGACCCCTTGGGGCCGGGCAGCCGGGGCCCGGCACGTGCCGCGCCGCGGAAGCATCACGGTCCTGGGCACACAGGGATGCCCAGAGCCCACCCCACGCTGGGTGTGGCGGCCGCACGAGTGTCCCTGGAGACCCCGGAGGAGTTTTTTGGACTAGAGCATCAGGTGATGTCCTGACTGCATCCTTGAAACCCCGCAGAGCCTCCCTGGGCCCCAAATCCTGGCTGGGGCGCCGCCTAGTGGAGGGGATCTGAGTGCCCAAGGTCTAGGCAAAGCCCTGGCATTACACACCTCCCGGGTCTCAGTCTCCAGTCTGTGGAATGGGAACAGCCTTCTCAAGGGCCACGGAGGGACCAGATAACACTGGGGAAGTGCCTGCCTGGTACCCTGGTATGTGGCCTGCCCCAGACAGGCTGCCAGGCCCTCCCCCGACACCAGCCTGCCTGGGGGCTTTGGAAATGTGGTGCCAAGAACTTCAAACGGGCAGGGCTCGAGGCTGGCGTTTAAACATCTGGAACCTTCTATAAGATACAGGTCCATTTCCGGGCACTGGTTTGGGGCCCAGCCCTCCCACCCCCAGTTTTGGAAGGCGGGGCGGGCAGTCAGGCCCTGGAGGGCGGTGGCTGGACTCAAGGGCAGAGTCTGCCCATGGCCGGTTTCGGTTTCTCTGTAGGCACCCCCGGTGGAGGAGGGGGCCACCCCCTGGCCTGGCTGGCCTGGAGGTCCCCTCAACCCCACCACCTGCCCAGGCCAGCCCCTCCCCACAGTTCACCCCTACAGACGGCACCTCCCTCCTCGTGCCCAGCCTCCTCCTGCCTCCCCCTCGTTCTGCCCACTGCTGAGTGGCCCTGCCATCAGCCCTGGGGGCTCGCACCACGCCTTTCTTTTGTCCATGCCCCTGCCAGGAAGCCTCTGCCTTCCCTCGCTGTCTTGCGACTGTCCAGCTCGCAGGTCTTCCCGCATCTCCTTGGTGGGCCCGGACTCACTAACTCCCCGTGCCCCGTGATCTCAGCACTTGCTGTTTACATCAGCCAGAGCTGTGGCCCTGATGACAGCCTATTTACCTGCCATCTCGCCCACCGAAGTGGGCACCCCCTGAGGGCAGACACCTGCATCTCCCTCTCTGGGAGCCAAGGACACAGCACCACGGGCTCTGAGCAAGGTCTGAAAAGCAGGAGAGGCTGAAGGACAGGAACACAAGTCAACAGATAATCTCGGAGTTCCCGTCGTGGCGCAGTGGTTAACGAATCCGACTAGGAACCATGAGGTTGCAGGTTCGATCCCTGCCCTTGCTCAGTGGGTTAAGGATCCGGCGTTGCCGTGAGCTGTGGTGTAGGTCGCAGATACGGCTCGGATCCCGCATTGCTGTGGCTCTGGTGTAGGCCAGTGGCTACAGCTCCGATTGGACCCCTAGCCTGGGAACCTCCACATGCTGCAGGAGCGGCCCAAGAAATGGCAAAAAGACAAAAAAAACAAAAACAAAACCAGATACTCTCCACAACCTCACAGGAATGCCACCGTATTCCCGTTTTACTGAAGAAGTGGGCTCAGAGAGGTTAAGTGGCTTGCCTGAAGCCACACAGCCTGGAAGTGGTAGAGCTGATTTGAAGCCAGGTCAGTGGGCCTTGAGCACCGGGCCTCTTGGGGCCCTGACAAGATGTAGGTGGAGGCACTGTGGCCCTCAGGGTCAGGCTGGCAGATATGGGGACAGAGAGACCCCAGGACTTGCCATGGAGGGAGGGGGAGCGGGTCCTGCTTCCTCTCCTGCCTGAGAAGGAAGTTGTCCACATCAGGGACCCATGCAGGGAGGGGCTCAGATGCCGGGAGAGCAGGTGTGCCCCTGCCTGGGACCCCCAGGGCCTGGCTCAGGGAGCTTAGCTGGGGCAAGGCTGGGCAGCTGGCCGCAGGCCTTGCAGGCCAAGGGGAGGGCTATGCTGGGCATCTTAGATGTTCCTGCTCCAGCCACCACACCGCAGAGACCGAAGTGCCCACTGTTTATGCAGCCTCCCCTGGAAGTCACCTCTCCACGGCAGCGGGGAACCCCAGATGCCCTCTGCCAGCCCTGTTGTCCCCTGAGTTTCTGTGCGGGAGTTGCCATTGCCCAGGAACTTGTTAATACAGTAGAGAGTCTAGATGAGGAGGCCGGAGATGGGAAGGCTGGCCTCTGCCCTTTATTTTTATTATTTTAATTTTAATTTTTTTTTCTTTGGGGCCGCACCCACAGCATATGGAAGTTCCCAGGCTAGGGATCGAATTGGAGCTATAGCTGCTGGCCTACACCACAGCCACAGCCACAGCCACGCCAGGTCCAAGCCGTGTCTGCAACCTATACCACAGCTCACAGCAACACAGGATCCCCAACCCACTGAGCTAGGCCAGGGATCAAACCCCACGTCCTCGTGGATACCAGTCGGATTCATTTCCACTGAACCAAAACGGGAACTCCCTTAATTTTATTTTGTTTTTTTTCCCCTTAATTTAATTTAATTTCTTTGCTTTTTAGGTCCGTGCCTTGTGCAATATGGAGGTTCCTAGGCTAGGGGTTGAATCAAAGCTGCAGCTGCCAGCCTACGCCACAGCCTCAGCAACATCAGATCCGAGCCGTGTCTGTGACCTAAACCACAGCTTGGGGCAACGCCAAATCCTTAACCCACTGAGCAAGGCCAGGGATCAACCCCATCACCTCATGGTTCCTAGTTGGATTCATTTCCACTGTGCCATGACAGAAACTCCATCCCTTTAATTTTAATTTTTTAATTTTTGGCTGCACCCGAGGCATGTGGAAGTTCCCAGACCAGGGATCGAACCTGAGCTACAGCAGTGACAACGCCAGGTCTCTAACCACGAGGCCACTGGAGAACTCCTGGCCTCAGCCCGTTAAACAAGCCTCACCTCCTCACCCATTCCTGTCTCTGCCTCACAGAGGGAGGAGCAGGGGGCAGGCTTATCTGCAAGGCTGTGTGCTCAGCTTTGGCAGGGCAGGTGGGGCTCCAACAATAAGCCTCATGTTTGCTGTCGCTGTCGCCATCCGGATCACGAGCCTCCGATCAGCTGTCTCCAAGCACTTTCTTTGGCTGCTCCGAGGGCTGCAGGGAGGCTCTCGCTTAACCTCACAATCCCTGATTCTGCAGATGAGAAAAGTAAGGCACAGAGAGGCTATGGAACTTGTCCAGGGTCACACAGCTGGTGTGTGTAGGGCTCAGGAAACCCAGAAATCCTGCCCTTAAGTACCACGGTCCCATGACTTTTGTATGAAATTCATCGACACCCCCAGCCCCTGTCCTGAAACAGGGAGAATGGCCCACTAGCCCCCTTGGACCGCTCCCCCCTCCCACAGTAATTCTAGGCGCTCCTGGGCCTCGCTCAGGCTTGGAGAAAGACCAGGAAATCTGCTGTGTCACAGGGACGTACTTCCGGCCGCTGACTGCCGGGGCCACCCCACGGAGCGGGGGGTCAAGGCACAGGAAGCGAGGAGGGAGGGGCGGCTCCCAGCCACCGGCTGCCTGGACCGGCCACCCCAGGCCTGGGTCTTAGCAGACCCCAACGTTCCCCTGGACCCGGCCCCTTCCTGCCAGCCCAGCACAGCCTGGCCTCCCAGCTCCTCTGCGGCCTGAGAACTGCAAGTGGGGTGTCCCGGAGCCCCAGCTCCCTGATTCCAGCCGGCCAGAGGACTCTTGCTTAGTGCAGTGTTTTTCAGAGCTCTTAAATATGTCATCACGGTAACACAGGGGACGAGTTAGGAGAGAAGAGCCATCGGAAGGCTTGGGAGGAAAAGCAACCCCTCTCCTCCCCACTGACCCCCAGAGAGCCAACTCAGCTCCGGTGCTGACCTCCCCTCCCCCCCGCCCTCTTCATCAGCCCCCATGTCCCTGCCTCGTGGCACCATCCCCCTGTTTCAGTCCTCTCTTCCCCTGCCACCTCTGTGACCCTAAGAGGCCTTCCCTGCCCCTCCCCCAACACCCCCACCCCTCCCCGTCCCCATCTTTAGGACCTAACCAACTCTTCCTTGCTGGTGAGAGTCCAGGCTCATTCCCCTGGCTCCCCTATCAATGGCCTCCTAGCCCGTGTTAATCAGTTTGCAGATTGAAAATCAATAATAAGTTTTACGCTGTTATATACCTGTAAACCTTGGAACAGGCAGATTTACCTTTTTTTGGGGGGGACATCTCCCATGGCATATGGAGGTTCCCAGGATAGGGGTCCGATCAGAGCTACAGCTGCCGGCCTACACCACAGCCACAGCAATGCCAGATCTGAGCCTCGTCTGCAACCTACACCACAGCTCACGGCAACACCGGATCCTTAACCCACTGAGAGAGGCCAGGGATCAAATCCACAACCTCATGGTTCCTAGTTGGATTCGTTTCCGCTGCGCCATGATGTGAACTCTGAGAATTGCTAAGTTTTAAACCAGAGCTGTTCTATCCTTGGTGTTGGCCTCTCTGGGCTCCCCTGCTGCAGGGTCACCAACTGTCAGGGTAGGGAAGGGCCTTGGAGTCAGTCTTCCTACATCCCTACTTCATAGAGACAGGCACAGAGAGGGGAAGGAGCTTGCCCAAGGGCACACAGCTTGTCATTGTTTGGGGCAGAGACCTATCACCATCCCCCAGGGTCCTGTCCCAACCTAACCACCTCCGTTGTCTGAGGAAATAGAACCCCTGATAGTTTACCTAGGCATCTGCTGCCTGGAATCAAGACACTTCCCAACTCCACGTACACCTATAGGTTGGCCTGTGACTGAGTTTTGGTCTAGATGTAATTAGAGTGTTTAATTTCAAGAAGGGTCCTTAAAGGACCAGGCAAACCCTGCTCTCCTTTCTCCTTCCTGCTGCCTATAATGCAGATATGATGGCAGGAGCTTCAGCAGCCACTTTGGACTGAAAGGTGTATTTTTTGAACAAAACTGCTCATGGTGGAATCACAGTATTAGAAAGAGTCCAGGCTCCTGACCCTGCCCTGGCCACCTCTAAACATCTTGAGTATGAGAGAAAACGAAATTTCCATTTCATCAAAGCCACTGATATAGTGGGTTTCCAGCTAGGTTCCTTTGACTCAGGGCCTCCCCCCTCCCCGCTTCCCCGGGGGGTCTTGTCTTCTCCCACAAGGAACGACCAGGTCTTGGTGCAGAGCAGGCCTGGGCTTCCTGACTTGACACCTCATGGGAGCGCAGGGCTCCCAAGTGTTCTTTAAGTAGCGCAGTCCCAGAGTTGGGAGATCTTACTCAGACGCCCAGCAACAACAACAAAATCTTCTTAAAGTTGAGAAGCCCCAGCTGAAAGAAAGCGGGTAGGACACCCCCAAGCCCGTCCTCACTCGGCCTCCCCTCCTGGGTCCCAAAGCCCCTGAGCCCATCCAGCATCTGCTAGGGCTCTGTTCTCAGAAGCACCTGCCTGTCCCCCCAGGCAGCCCAGAGCGGGGCCAAACCTGGGTCCCTGGGTGTCGGACAGACAGACTGACAGAAGGCTGCAGTGACTCAGTCTGGGAGGCACAAACAACCATTCCCCCGAGGCCAGGGCAGTGGCTCTGTCACCCCCACTCCCGCATCTGCACCCCAGGCTCCTGTGGGGACAGGAGAGAGAAGCAACAGCTGTCCCCTCTCCACAAGGCTGCCCAGCAATGGCTGGGCAGCAGGAATCAAGGAACACAAGGAGCTGGACCACTGTCCTGCTGATAGGGATGGAGTGGGATAGGCACACAGGGAGTTGTAGAGGTCCCAGGAGGGGACCACAGATAGAGGGGAAACTCGGGGAACTTTGGGAGACCACTGGAAGTTAAAAACGGCTCCAGAAAGCCATCGGAACCAAGTAGGCCTGCTTAACTCATAGAAGCATGAGATAGGCCTCAGGTCCGTCAGTGAAAGACAAAACGAGGCCTGCATTCAAGTTCAGCAAGACAATGACCCTTCGGACCCCAGGCGGGAGTTTAAGGGAAAGATGACATTTCCAAGTGGGAGACCCTCGCGGTACAGACGCCTGAGATGATGCGAGGATTTTAGCAGATGTTACCGCCCTTCTGCTGATTTGAATAAGCATCATGAGGTCCCCGTCTGACCTCATAGAGTCAAATACTCCCTTACTGGACACGAAGGAGGAGCTAGTGACTCTTCGCCTGCCCATGCGTATCTCTCACAAGCGTCCTATTGTAATACAGCTATTCTTTGGGATTCCTGTCGTGACTTAGTGGTTAACAAGCCCAGCTATTATCCATGAAGATGCAGGTTTGATCCCTGGCCTCGGTCAGTGGGTTAAGGATCCAGTGTTGCCGTGAGCTGTGGTGTAGGTCGCAGACGTGGGTTGGATCCCATGTTGCTGTGGCTCTGGCGTAGGCCGGTGGCTACAGCTCCGATTCAACCCCTAGCCTGGGAGCCTCCATATGCCGCGGGAGCGGCCCAAGAAATAGCAACAATAACAACAACAAAAGACAAAAAGACAAAAAATAAAATAAAATAAAATAAAATTATAGTTGAGGAGTTCCCGTTGTGGTGCAGTGGAAACGAATCCAACTAGGAACCATGAGGTTGCAGGTTTGATCCCTGGCCTCACTCAGTGGGTTAAGGATCTGGTGTTGCCGTGGGCTGTGGTGTAGGTCACAGACGTGGCTCGGATCCTGCGTTGCTGTGGCTGTGGTGTAGGCCGGCAGCTGTAGCTCCGATTTGACCCCTAGTCTGGGGATCTCCATGTGCCACAGGTGTGGCCCTAAAAAGCCAAAAAATAAAAAAAATAAAAAATTATAGTTTATTTACAATGTTCTGTCAATTCCTGCTGTACCGCAAAGTGACCCAGTTATATGTATCTATCTATACCTATAGATATTCTTTTTCTCGCATTATCCTCCATCATGTTGCATCACACCTGCCTGGACATAGTTCCCTGCACTGCACAGCAGGGTCTCAGTGCTTATCGACTCCAAACGCAATAGGTTAGTTACATCTACTAACCCGAGACTCCCCATCCATCCTGCTCCCTCCCCCTCCCCCAGGCAACCACAAGTCTATTCTCCAAGTCCATGAGTTTGTTTCTTCTCTATGGATAGGTTCATTCATGCCATATATTAGGTTCCAGATATGTGATATCATATGGTATTTGTCTTTTTCTGACTTACTTCACTTAGTATGAGAATCTCTAGTTTCGTCCATGTTGCTGCAAATGGCATTGTTTTTGCTTTTATTTTTGTTTTGTCTTTTTAGGGCTGTGCCACAGGCATATGGAAGTTCCCAGGCTAGGCGTAGAATTGGAGCTGCAGCTGCCGGCCTATACCACAGACACAGCAATTCGGGGTCCGAGCCTCGTCCGTGACCTACACCACAGCTCACGGCAATGCCAGATCCTTGACCCACTGATCAAGACCAGGGTTTGAACCTGCCCCTCATGGATATTAGGTGGGTTCATTCCTGCTGAGCCATGATGGGACTCCCAAAGTTGACTACTCTTGGTACCTCATATAAGTAGGATAATTCAGGTTTGTCCTTTTTTGATTCTACATAAAATCCTCGGGGTTAATCTATGTCGTAAGATGTGCCAGAATTTCCTTCCTTTTTAGGGCTGAATAGTACTCCATTATGTATATAGGCCTCATTTTGTTTATCCACTCATCCCTTGGACACTTGGGCTTTTTCCACCTATTGGCCACTGTGAATAATGCGGCTCTGAAGATGGGTGTGCAAATGAGGAACGTTATTTTGATGGTGGCAAATTCACAGGAACACATATTGGAGCAAATGCCCAGTACACCACACCTCACAAACATGAATGCTTATGGGGCAGCCGAAGTGATGTGGGTGATTTAAGGATAAACATCCAAGGATGACTGTGGATGCGTGAAAGGCGCCACATGCGCTGGGTACCACTTGACTCTGAGACAGTCCAAGCAGCGCCTAGTGGAGGCTGGGCACAGGCTTCTCTCTCTGTCATTCCTCTCCAAGGCCCTCAGCCTCCAGCTCTGCTGGTCCTCCTCGCCCTCCTCTGCTCAATGCAGATAAAGCCAGCCAGAGGCCAACCATGTGCCCTCCTGTCCCTCCCGGTCTGTCCTGGCTCCAAGTCCCAGGGAGGCATCTCATTGGTTGTGCTCTCACCAGGTCACACTGATAGGTCACTGGTCAGCCTATGGATGAGCTCTCCTTGGTCAGGTGCCCTGCCTGGTCGAATCAGAGGTGAGGAGAGCAGGCTGCGTGTGCCTATCGGGCCTAGGTTGTTCCAGCGGTCTGCGCTGCCCTCAGATGCCCAGCTCTGGGCCCTTCTCGGGTGGGGCTTGGAAGACCCTAGACAGGCACCCTAGAGAGTGAAGGTCAGGGTCTGAGCTGCCTACCCTCTGAACCCGCCTGCCAATAACCACAGGCGGGAGGTGCGGCGGGGAGGCCTGCGTCGGACTGAGGCCTCCGTTGCCCCCTCTGCTAATGAGGCATCTGGGTCTCCGTGCTTGGGGAGTTGGTTGGTGCTGGTGTGTGTGTGTGTGTGTGTGTGTGTGTGTGCGCGCACGCGCGTGTGTGTGGAAGGGGCCCGAGGGGCTCCCCAGACGCAGCTCTGCCCACCTGGGCAGCTGTGCTCTTCTGCCAGCGTCCCTCTTCTCACAAGGGACCCCGACGGTAAGCTCCTGTGCCTTTTCAGACCTTGGTCAGAAGAACCCAGATCTTTGGTTTGGAGACGGGTCCTCTGCACCGGCTCTTCAGCGAGGGCCTGAGCACCGGCGGCTGTGGGGATCCCTGCCCTTGGGTTCCCGGCTCAAATCAGCGCAACTCTGTCCCCACGGGGTATGGGGGAGGGGTAATGTGCGCGCGCGCCCCACCAGGCATACACTCTACTCCCAGCGGCTGTCCTCTCCCTAAGTGCCTGCCGAGAGGGCCAGCCCCCCTGCCCCCAACAGAAGAGCCGTCCCTAATTGCCCTGTGCTAATTGCCACTTCAACCTGTGCAGCTGGGCGGGGCCTCCCCTGGGCTTAGAGCTTGTTATTGGAAAAAAACTGATTTCCCCAGATCGGGAGAATTCAGACTTAGGGGAGGGGGGTGATGTCTGGGTTGTAGCATTTATCATTGAAAACAGGCCTCCTTCCCTCATGGAGGTTTTTTCTGTAAACAGTTTAAAAGGTACCCCCCATCCTCTCACCTCCTGGGGGTCCTGGCCTAAGGGACAAAGGTGGCCTCCCAGGGCACCGTAACACTACACAGACCCCTAAGGGTTTGGGGTCTGAAACCTGGGCCACCTTCAACACGTGGGCTCTCAGCTGAGCCTCCGCCCTCTCCGAAGGCCTATCCCTGGCTTCTTTCTTGTTCTTTTAAGAGCTTAGTTGATATATAACTTGTATACCATGAAATTCTCTTGTTTTAAGGGCACAACTCAATGATTTTTAGTAAATTTATAGAATTGTGCAATGATCACCACTACACAGTTTTTTGTTTTGCTTTGTTTTGTTTTATGGCCACGTTCGCTGCATATGGAAGTTCCTGGGCCACTGATTGAATCCAAGCCATAGCTGCAGCAACACCTGATCCTTAACCCACTGTGCCACAGCAGGAACTCTGGTCTTTTTAATTTTAGACACTCTAATAGGTGTACACTGGTATTTCCTTGTGCTTTACCTTGCATTTTGCTAATGATGATGAAGATATTTTCATACATTCATTGGCCATCTGTATGTCTTCTTTGGTGAAGTGTCCAAATCTTTTGCTCCTTTTAAAACTGGGTTGTGGCTCTTAATTATTAGTTCAAATAATTCTTGATATAGTCTGGATATGTGATTTGAAAATATTCTAGCTCAGGCTTATCTTATTTTATCAATGGTATCTTTTTCTTTCTTTCTTTTTTTTTTTTTTTTGCTTTTTAGGGCCATACCTATGGCATATGGAAGTTCCCAGTTAATTGGAGCTACAGCTGCTGGCCTACACCACAGCCCCAGGAACACCAGATCTGAGCGGAGTCTGTGACCGACACCACTGCTCATCTGCAATGCCGAATCCTTAACCCACTGAGCGAGGCCAGGGATCGAACCCGAATCCTCATGGATACTAGTTGGATTCTGCTGCCACAACGGGAACTCCCTATCAATCGTATCTTTTGAAGTGCAAATGTTTTAAGTTTTGATAAGGTCCAATTTATCAATTTTTTTGTTTTATAGGAAAAAAAATCTAAGACCTCTTTGTCTAACTCATCGTGAAGATGATCTCCCAAGCTCTTTTTTTTTTTTTTTTTTTTGTATTTTTAGAGCTGCACCTGCGGCATATGGAGGTTCCCAGGCTAGGGGTCCAATCAGAGCTGTAGCTGCCGGCCTACACCACAGCCACAGCAACGCAGGATCCGAGCCGTGTCTGTGAGCTACACCACAGCTCACGGTGACACCGACTCCTTAACCCACTGAGCGAGTCCAGGGATCGGACCTGCATCCACATGGATACTAGTCAGGTTCGTTTCCATGCGCCACGACGGGAGCTCCTCCACGCTCAGCCTGAATTTACCTTATCTGTCACTGCCCACTTCCTAGGCCTGACAGTTGCACCTCAGTTTTTTCTCCTTGCACTCGGGCACCCCACTTCTGCTCCCCTTCAGCAGGGATTTAAAAAAAAAAATCCCCAAATCAGATCACACCCCACAAGGGTGGGGATGTTCCCTTGTTTTGTTTATCAGTGAGTCCCAAGTGCCTAGAAAAGTGCCTGGCATACAAAAGGTGCTCAATAGATACACATCGGGTTGGGTCCTGTTGTTTCTCGGGAGGCGCCACATTGTACTTGGAGAAAGGTCCAACCTTGCTGTCCAGGCCTACAAGACCCAACACAATCCAGCCATACCCACCCTGCCCCCTCCCGCCAGCCCCGTCTTCTCTCTAATCCTCATAGGCGTACAGCTCATTCCCATCTCAGAGCCTTTGCTTTAGCTGTTCCTGTACCTGCCATTCACTGCTTCCTGCACTCCCCAAGCCCGGCTCCTTTTGTCAGTCTGAACTCCGCCTAAAGGCCGCCTCCTCTGAGAAGGCTTCCCTGTCCGCCTCATCGGAAGCAGCTGTCTCACCCGCCACGTCCCATCACACTCTCACGCCACCCAGTTTTCACTGTCCACAGAGCACCTGTCTCCAGACACGTAACCAGTTTATATCTTTACTTTGAAGATGGTTAACCTCCCACCTCCGTGGGCCCCGGGATGGGGATGGGGGAGGACCCAGGGTGGAGCCCTCAGCCAAGGCCTTCCTCCTTTAGCAGCATTCCTTGGATATTCCAGCCCCCAAAGCTCTCCTGCCCCCCCGACCCCGGTCTATCTTCATTCCTGTCCCTCTGTGGTGGCACACAATGTGCTCCCTGGTATCCCTGCCCTGGGGAGGTCTCATTTCACGCTGCCTCTGGGCATCCTCATGTCACTCGTTCTGGCCAACGAAATAGTAGCAGACATGATGGAAGGAGAGGTTAGATGGGCGCTTGCATACTGAGCTAGTTCTCAGGGGAACCCAGGTGCCACGCTGGGTGAAGCAGCCCACGTTAGCCCTGTGTGGAGGCGAGGTAGGGCCAAAGTGCAGTCGTCCCGCGGTCCTCACAGGGAACTGTCCAGAACCCCCGCAAATGCCACCAGCCAAGAATGCTCAAGTCCCTATGTACAGCGAGGTAGGATGTGCATTTGCATATAACGTTAAATCATCTCCAGATTACTTACAATACCTAATACAATGCAAATGCTATGTAAATAGTTGCTGGCACCAGGCAAAATCAGATCTTGCATTTTGGAACTTTCTGGAATTTTGTCCCCCACATATTTTCCATCCTTGGTCGATTAAATCCAGGGATGTAGAACCTGTGCATCTGGAGGGCCACTGTACCTGAGATGACAGCCTGTGCTGGCAGCCAGCTGAGTTGCCAGGCTGATAGTTCACATCAACTGCAGTCACGTGGGTGAAGCCTTGACTCTTTCACCCCCACTGAGCCCCAGCCAGTTGCAGCTGTATAAGTGATCTCAGCAGACGAAAGATGAAGCAGCACTGTCCAGTCAATCTAGAGAATGGTGAGAAATAAGAAATCGCTGTTTCCAGCCATGGTTTGGGGATTGTTGGTTACATAGCAGCAGATAACACACACCTGTGGCAGTCTCATTTGTGTCTCAAGGTTTATGGGCATTATAACTGCAGCCCATCCACCCATCCAACCCTCCATCCCCCTTTCCTGTTCACTACCCTTGGAGATGGGCAGTTTGTCCAATCCTTCTCCTCCTTGTGGCAAGAAGTCCCTCCCAGGCCTTACTGACCTGTTTCCTCACTGGTCCAAGTCTGTGCTCCCTCCACAGTGCTCAACAGGAAAGCTTAGCCCTCCCAGCCTCTCCAGGGCCACAGTTCCCTACTGGGCAAGGTGGGGGAGGGCAGAGTGAGGGGCTGCTTCCTGAGGACCCCTGATCCTCCCAATCCAGGTGGCAATCCTCAGTGGGCTCCCCGAGGCTCCCTGGAGTGGGAACAGAGGACAGGCTTGGGACTCAATGACACTGTGGGGTGGGTCTCAGTGGACAGGTAGGTACCCACCAGGCCATCTCCAGCTGAGCACCTTGAGGCGGGTTCCTCTGAATGCTCTGGTCTCAGTGTCAGCATTCTGTAAAATGGGCCTGGGTATGTCGCCGAACCCTCCCCGTGAGGCCGCTTGCAGGAGCAGGCTCGGCTGGGTGGACTGCATTCCAGGCAGAGGGAAGAGATAGCGGGAAGTTCTGTTCCCTCGGGGAGGGGTACGGCTGTGCAAAGGGCTGGCAGGTCGGGTGGGGGGCGGCCACTGTGACCCGCAGGCCGCTGCAGGGGCTGGAGGGCAGAGGCGGGGTTGGAAGCGGCTGTCTTCCAACCCGGAGCAGGGCGGCAGCGACTGTCCCCACTTCGAAGACGGGAAAATGAAGCGCCCCTCGGCCCTTTCCGCCCGGGAGAGCGGCGCTCGCCACCCTGCGCCCTGCGGGGGTCGGAGGACTCGCGGGAGGGACCGCCCCCGGGAGGGGGAGGGGAGCCTGGGGCGGGGCCCTCGGGGAGCTCCCCCCGCCCTCCGGGTGGGGCCACCTGCCCCTCCCTGCCACGCCCCGGGCTTCTGATTGGCCTATAGGGGAAGCGGCCCCGCCCATGGGGGAGGGGGAGGGACGCTAACCCTGGGGCGTGGGGAGGGAAAGCCGGGTTCCGGGAGGCCCAGGGGGCGGCCGAGTGGCCAGACGTCGGGTGGGCACGACTGTGGCTGCTTCAGGGCGGAGACCGAGACCCAGAGTGGGAAGGGGCCTGCGGCGGCTCTATGGCGAGTGGAGCCCGAAGCCCGTCAACCCACCGCTGGGGCAAGGCTGTCTCCTGGCGACCTGGGGCGTCTCGGCCTGGCTCCCTCGCTGCATCCTGTGACGGACTGCGGGCTGCGATGACGCGCGAGGCCGCCAGGGGGCGGTGTCGGCTCGCGCGGGGCCGTGAGGGTCCGTTGGGGCGGGACTCCACCGCCTCCCTGCTTCCTGAGCGGATGGGGAAACCGAGGCTGGCCCACAGTGGCTTTGGCCAGTGCCTCGTCCCCTCTTCGCTGGGGCCACACGGCGAGATCCGATAAGGAGGCCTTCCTCCCCAAGCCCGGGACCCAAGGCGTCCCATAAACCTTGTGGTTCCCTTCCCCGCCAACACTCACATGCACCTGCTCCACCCCGATGCAGAGTCGCTCCGCCTCCCTGGACCTGAGTTTCCCCTCCTGTGACCTGAGAGAAAGTGATGGTGAGGACGCGGGGACCCCCGACGGCTCAGGGGTCTTGGGAAGAAGGAGTTTCCTGCCTGCCGCTGTCAGGCAGGGGCCTCTGTTACCATTAGGACTCATCTAAGATGTGTGAGCAGGGCTAGGCCTTAGTTTCCCTCTGACCTGCAAACCGAAGCTATTTGCCCAAGGGGACCGTGGACAATAAAGCTGGAGGTGCAGACAAAGTGGGGGGCTGTCCTGGGCTGGCCCACCTGGGCTCTGCTCCTTCTGGTCCTGGGTGCTGCCACTCCCCAGAGCAGCTGACTCCTGGGCACTAGAGGTGACCTAGCCAGAGCCCCGCGGGGTGTTTACCAGGCCTGAGAGGGCAGAGATGTGCTCAAGGGCACACAGTCAGGCAGGGATCCAGCCCCTATGTGCTGGAGGGTTGGGGACAGGGCAAGGGCCCCTTCAAGCTCCTGCAGAGCAGGAGGGGCCAGGTCTGAGGGCTCCTGCACTGCCCGGGAGGGGACCTGGGCTGTGTCCTGGCTCAGTCCCCTTGTGCTCAGGAGTCCCTGGTGTCACAGACATGAGTAAGGAACTTCCTGCTCCCGCCCTCCGGGTTGCAGCAGGTGTCAGGTCTAGCTCACACTCCCCACAGGGTGACTGGCTGGCCAGGCTCCCACCCAGCCTGCTCTCCCACTTCCAGGCCTGCCTTGACTCCACCCACCCAGCCTCATCAACTCCTCCAGTTACTCATCAGCATTTATGGGGTACCTACTGTGCTCCACAGGAACAGGCAGGCCCCACCCTGAGGCCAGCAGAGGAGAAACCCCCAGGAGTGCAGGACACTGCAGTGGGGGACTAGAGAGGCTGAGGGAGCTCCTTAAGCCAGGTGACACCTGAAGTGAGTCCTTGGGGACTTCTGGGGACTGGCAGTCATTCAGGCAGAGGGGGGAACAGCATAAGCTAGGGCCCTGAGGCCCCGAGGTCTGCAGGCCTGAAGGCTGAGGTTCTCAGGGGAATGGAAGGGGTCTGGCCTTGGGGCAAAGCGGGGTTTTTCAACTCAGATGGGGAGCATCTTTGATCAGGGGGGGCTCTGAGCAGAAGAGGGGCTGAGCTGACTTGGTTTCAACAAGATCGCCTCAGGTTGCAAGAGGCTGTGGCTGAAGCTGGAGCCTAGAGAGTCCAGGGCAGCCTGGGTCTGGGAGGGGGGAGGGAGGAGGGGGGAGGGAGGGGCCAGGGTGTTTGGACACAGAGCCCCCTGGGGCTTGCCTGTGGCGTGAAGGGTACAGGCGCTCTGCCTCCTCTCAGGGAGCCTCCTCCTCCAGGAAGCCTCTCCTGCCCACTCACCTCTCAGAACAGCTCGGGGGACTTGTTGGTTGAATTAATTAACACTGACCATCTGAGTCCCCTGGGGAGGGATGGGGGAGCCCCAGCCCAGCATCCCCACCTGCATCTGAGGCCCCCCTCATCTTGCGGGTGGGAGGGACTTCTGGCAGAGCTTTCATCAGCTGTCGCAGGGGCTTCTGACAGCCCAAAGGGGTTAGGAACTCATGAAACCAAAGCCTTCCCTTCCTGGGATGGAATGAGCCTTACAGGTTCCGACCCTGTGGCCAAAGCCCTGGCCCTCTCCGGGCTCCAGTTCCCTGCCTAGAACTGAGCTGACAGCCTGGCCTATGTCAGCAGGCGAGTCCCTGAGATGGTGGCCGTGAGACAGCATTTCGCCCGGTTCACGTGCCTTTTTAAACAGTTACCTTGATGGGAATTCCCGTGGTGGCTCAGTGGAAACGAATCCTACTAGGAACCATGAGGTTGTGGGTTCGACCCCTGGCCTTGCTCAGTGGTTAAGGATCTGGTGTTGCCGTGAGCTGTGGTGTAGGTCACAGACACAGCTCAGATCTGGCATTGCTGTTGCTGTGGTGTAGGCCGGCATCTGTAGCTCCGATTTGACCCCTAGCCTGGGAACCTCCATATGCTGTGGGTGCAGCCCTAAAAAGACAAAAAAAAAAAAAATTCCCTTAATTATATGAATAATATCACATATGTGCCCCTTGTGAAAGACTCAAACCACATAGAAGGTACAGAGAGCAAAACTAAGAGCATCCCCCTCCCCCTCCCCCTCCCCTCTCCTCCCTGCCCGCTCCTCAGGGGACCCTGCAGTCCACAGACAGTGTTTTTTAAACAGTATGTATGCTTTTCCTTTTAACATTTTTTTTTTTATGGCCACACCTGTGGTATATGGAGAATTCCTGGGCCAGGGATTGAACCCAAGCCATTGCTGTGACCTGAGCCGGATCCTTTAACCCAGTGTGCTGGGCCGGGCTTCGAACTCACTCCACAGTAGGCTCCTGAGCGGCTGCAGTCGGCTTCTTAACCACTGTGCCACAGCGGGAACTCCCTTTCTTTTAACATTTTTAGGTGGCAATGCTGAAAATTAATCCCAGGAGCTGGATTCCTGGGGGCAGCTCTGTTGAGGACACAGCTGTGTCCCCCAAGAACTCAGTGACTTCTCAGCACAGCTCTTATCTCCACTTGACAAGCTCAGGCCATTTCGTGCCTGTGCCCGCGTGATACCAGGGACGTACGATGGTCTTGCGGCAGCTGTGGATTCACCTCCTAGACCAGGACCTGTGCGGGGTGAAGGGGACACTATTATAATGAGACTGGAGGACAGGGACTGTGCTGGGCAAATATTCTGAGTCAGGACCTTTTCAAGTGAGAAACCTCTGTCTCCAACTGGCCTAATCCAAAAACTGGATTATTTAATGAGAAACTATATTATTTAATTTTTTTTTTTTTGGCTTTTCAGGGCCACAGGTATACGGCATATGGCGGGAACTCCCAACTATATTATTTAATTTTTGTTAAATAAATAAAAACCCGGGAGTTCCCGTCGTGGCTCAGTGGTTAGTGAACCCATCTAGCTTCCATGAGAACGTGGGTTTGATCCCTGGCCGCAGTGGGTAAAGGATCCGGTGTTGCCATGAACCATGGTGAAGGTTACACTTGCGGCTCGGATCCCGCGTTGCTGTGGCTGTGGTGTAGGCTGTTGGCTACAGTTCCAGTAGACCCCTAGCCTGGGAACCTCCATATGCTGCAAGTGCAGCCCTAAAAGACCAAAAGACCAAAAAAATTAAAAAAATAAAAATCCAACTGGATCATTTAATGAGAAAGCTCAAGGCTTCAGGCACGGCTTTTTCCAAGGAACCTCTGTGGACCCAGAGATGCCATAGAGACTGTCTCACTGGAGTGTGTGTGTGTGAGAGAGAGAGAGAGAGAGAGAGAGAGAGAGACGGGATCCCTGGCTCCAGGTCTACACCGGGCCCTCGCCGGGAGGACAGGGCCGGTTGAGAAGGTGCATCAAGATTGCTTTCGCTGCTCCCCTCTGGGTGGTCGCCTTGGGTTCCTATTTTTCATGATTAAAAATGCAGCAGTGACCGTACTTCAGTAGTTGGCAGTTAACCTGTATTCTCTTCAAAGGTTTAACTCTGAAATTGCTAGAAATGAAAGAAACGAGGATTACCTCCTTTTTAAAAAATTTAATTTGGAGTTCCCATCGTGGCGCAGCGGAAATGAATCTGACTAGGAACCGTGAGGTGGCGGGTTCGATCCCTGGCCTCACTCAGTGGGTTAAGGATCCGGTGTTGCCCTGAGCTGTGGTGTAGGTCACAGACATGGCTCAGATCTGGCGTTGCTGTGGCTGTGGTGTAGGCCGGCAGCTGTAGCTCAGATTCCATCCCTCCTGGGAACCTCCCTATGCCACGGGTGTGGCCCTAAAAAGCCAAAAAAAAAAAAAACTTTAATTTTTTCTTGTTGTTTCTGGCTTCATGGAGGCCTATGAAAGTTCCTGGGCCCCAGGGTTTCAATTCAAGCTGCATCTGCATCCATCTGCATCCTGCGCTGGGCTGGGGATTGAACTGGCAACACCCCTGGAGACAAGCAGGATAAGTAGCCAACCTCGCCACAGCAGGAATGCCCCAGACCCCTTTTTATTGCACTTGGCGTCACAGATACTGTGTTTTTTTCTTCAAGTTGAAGGTTCATGGTGACCCTGCATCGAGCAAGCCTATTGGCACCATTTTTCCAACAGCATTTGCTCATTTCACCTCTCTGTGTCACATGCTGGTAATTCTACAATATTTTAGACCTTTTCATTGTTATTATATGTTATGGTGATCTGTGGCCAGCAATCTTTTCTTTTAAATTTTTATTGGAGTTCCCGTCGTGGCACAGTGGTTAACGAATCCGACTAGGAACCATGAGGTTGCGGGTTGGGTCCCTGCGCTTGCTCAGTGGGTTAAGGATCCGGCGTTGCCGTGAGCTGTGGTGTAGGTTGCAGACGCGGCTTGGATCCCGCGTTGCTGTGGCTCTGGCGTAGGCCGGTGGCTACAGCTCTGATTGGACCCCTAGCCTGGGAACGTCCATATGCCACAGGAGTGGCCCAAGAAATACCAAAAAGACAAAAATAAATAAATAAATAAATAAATAAATAAATAAATAAATAAATAATAAAATAAAATTTTTATTGATTGATTGTCTTTTTGCCATTTCTAGGGCCGTTTCCCGCAGCATATGGAGGTTCCTAGGCTAGGGGTCTAATCAGAGCTGTAGCCACTGGCCTACGCCACAGCCACAGCGATGCCAGATCCAAGCTGAGTCTGCAACCCACACCACAGCTCACGGCAGCACCGGATCCTTAACCCACTGAGCAAGGCCAGGGATCGAACCTGCATCCTCATGGATACTAGTCGGTACTGTTGCCACTGAGCCACAATGGGAACTCCCTCCTGGGTTAATCTTTCTAACTGGCGGCAGGAGCTCCTTACACATTCTGAATGTCACTCCTTTGCTGGGTGCTGGACTCTGCTTCCCAGGGTGTCACTTGTCTTCACCTAGTTTTATCTTGACTTTGGTCTGAACCAGCATCTCCCGTTGAGCCTGGGAAGACTGGTTGGACAGGACAAGAGTTTGGTGGGAGAGCCTGAGCCCAAGTGCAGAGATGGGGAACCAGCCCAGCCGTGTGTGTTGGGGGGGATGGTGGAGGAGGGTGGTCCAGCCAGGTGCTGGAAGGGCGGGACCCAGGTGAGGTGGGGGTGGGTGAAGGACAGCCTCACCCTCTGACCTGGTCCTGGCCACTTTCCATACTGGCCTTGCCCAACCCTGCCCTGGAACAGCTTCCTTTTGTGATCTGAAAATTCTCCTGACTCATTTCCCAGATAAGAGACTGGCGCTCAGGAGTTCCCATCATGGCTCAGTGGTTAACAAACCCAACTAGTATCCATGAGGACATGGGGTCAGTCCCTGGCCTTGTTCAGTGGGTTAAGGATCCGTCATTGCCGTGTGTTGTGGTGTAGCCCGAATCCTGTGTTGCTGTGCCTGTGGTGTAGGCTCCGACTGGACCCCTAGCCTGGGAACCTCCATGTGCCGCGGGTGGGGTCCTAAAAAGACCAAAAAAAAAAAAAAGAGACTGGAGCTCAGACTGGTGGGGCTACTCAGCCTGAGTCCCCAGAGCTGGTGTGGAGTGACTAGAACCCAGCTTGCTTGCACCAGCCTCCCCCCCAACCCCCGCCGCCCGCAGGAAGCCCCCCACCCTCCCTTCTACCTGCAGCACACGCCACGCTGAGCTCCCGGGGCACCTGCTCCGCTGGCCTTGCTGGGGGCCGCTGGGGCTCAGGTTGGGGAGGGCTCCCTGTGGTCAACGAGCCACTCTCCTCAAGCCCCGCCCTCTACCCCTCCTCACTCCTGGGAGATGACCTTGAAAACAGAAGCCATCAGAGTAGATGTCTCTCACTGCCACGCAGGGCCCACCCTCTGCCCCCCAAGAACTGACCCATGTCCACCGCGGAAGGCTCCCCTCCGTGTGTGGGGGACCCATCCCTGCTGGCCTCAAGGTCATGGCTCCACAGGTCTTTCCTGCATCAGTGTTTTGCACACATGGCACTTGTCCCAGCTGGCCACTCCCTCCTCCTCGGGACACCTCCGCTTCTGGGAACATTGTGCCCTTTGACCCCCGAGGGCCACCCCCCACCTCCTTGGCCCTCCTCCTGTCCCCACCCCCACATGCTAGACGTCCCAGGCTGTCACTCCTGTCTCCCCGTGTCATGCTTTCAATGCCTTCTCTCTCCAGTGATCCCCAGATGTTTATCACTAGCCAGGGCTTCCCCCTCAGCTTCCGGTTGCCATGGACACGCCGAAGTGGCTGACAGGCAGCATCACAGATGCCCTCACCCTGCTCCTCCCCAGGCTTCCAGGGGCTCAGCCCAACCTGGTAGGCATTCTAGACTGTTCTGGCGCTCTCACACTTGCCGAAGTTGGTCAGAATCCCAGTGACCTCCCTGCTGCCCCTCGGCCCGGCCGCCCCTCCCAGGCCAGTCGGCTACTGGTGGGCCCCCACCCACTCCCCCTGCGGAGGCAGAGAGCCTGAGAGAGCCCAGTCTGCTCAGGTCCCTTCTCCGGAGCCCTCACGCAGGGGCTCCTTCTGTGTTGGCAGTGCCCCTCCGGCCCCCACCTCCATCTCTCTGGATTCATCAGCTACACTTCCCGACCTGGGCGCACACACATGCCTGCCAGGTGGGACGAGCGCCCCCAGGACAGAGGGGAGCATGTCTTGGGTTGGGTCCCAGCAGGAGCATGACAAGGTCAAGGGTCAAAGCCATTCTTAGAAGGCCAGGCTGGTGAGCATCCCCTGCCGGCATAGGTGTCAGGGCCTGAGCAGGGCAGTCCCCCCACCCCTGGACCCCCTTAGTCTCTCCAGGAATCGAGCTCCCTTCTCCCTCCCTGGCCTGCTCCCCGCCAAGTCCACCCTCCCTCTCGGCGCCCTGGCCACGCCTCTGAGGGCAGCAACCTGGCACCTGCTGTTGCTTCACTGGGGGGTGGCCCTTCCCCCATCATTGCCACCTGGACCAACCCCGCCACAGCCCGAGGAAGGCTGGCATGGTGTTTGCAGCAGCACTGGGAGACCACACATGTGCTGAGACAGGGGACAGATTTCACCAGTGCAAGATTCCTCAGCAGAGGTGAACTGAGACCCAGAGTGGCGTGAAGCCTGGGGGGTGGGTCTAAAAGCGCCAGTGGGGGAAGGCAGGCTGCCCAGAGTGGCGCTGAGGGAGCCAGGGTGCAGAGCGTTACAATGTAAGGCGCCTCGGTGGGAAAGCACTGGGCGGGGGCTGGGCCTCAGGACAGACACGCAGGCCTTCAGATTTCTCCAGCATTTTTTTTTCTTTTTTTTTTTTTTTTTGCTTTTTAGGGCTGCACCCGCAGCATATGGAAGTTCCCAGGCTAGGGGTCGAATCAGAGCTCTAGCTGCTGGCCTACACCACAGCCACCGCAACGCCAGATCTGAGCCGGGTCTGTGACCTACACCACAGCTCAGGCAACACTGGATCCTTAACCCACTGAGCAAGGCCAGTGATTGAACCCGCAACCTCATGGTTCCTAGTCGGATTCATTAACCACTGCACCACGACGGGACCTCCTCTCCAGTATTTTTCTTAAACTGGATCATGGGCTCCCAGGCTTTTTTCTTGTTTTTTGTCTTTTTTTGGCCTTACCTGAGGCATGTGAACATTCCTGGGGCAGGGATTGAAACTGCGCACAGCAGCGACCTCAGTCACAGCTGCGACAATGCCAAATCCTTAACCTGCTAGGCTACCAGGGAACTCCCCAAGCATTTAAAATTTATATTATTATTATTTTGTATGCCTGAGATAACTTTTTTTTCCTTTAGGGCCACATCTGCAGCATATGGAACTTCCCAGGTTAGGGGTCAAATTGGAGCTGCAGCTGCTGGCCTACACCACAGCCACAGCAACTCCAGATCCAAGCCACATCTGCAACTTACGCCTCAGCTCACAGCAATGCCAGATCCTTAACCTGGGGCCAGGGATTGAACCCGAATCCTCATTGGTACTAGTCAGGTTCTTAACTTGCTGAGCCACAACCAGAACTCCGTGTATGCCTGAAACAATTTACTCACTTCCAACCCCCCTCTACCTCTTCCTCCAGGTTCTCAGGACAAACCCAAGCTCCTTGTCCTGGCATTTGAGGCACTGTGCTTCCTGGCTCCGCCCACCTGACCTCTGTAGCCTCCCTCTGTAACTTCCAGACCTTTGCTCCAGCTGTGTCCGGACCAGGAATGCCTTTCCTCCGCCCCACCTCGTCTATCCCGCTAAGTCCATTTCCATGGGAAGCTTCTAAGTAGTGGAGAAACAGGGTCAGACTTGATTTTAAGGGAGGCCTTCGGGAAACCCAGCGAGGAGTGCAGAGGACAAGGTGAAGGGGAGGCAAGGAGGGCTGGAGGGCTGGAGAGGGACGTGCCCCAAGGCCAGCTGCGCACCAGTCACCTGCAGCCCGTGCCCTTTCACCCTCATTCCACTGGGAGCCTTGGAGCCGGTGGGAGGTCTCAGCTTCAGCCCTTGAAGAGCAGAATGGGGACATGGGCACAGGGTGGCTGGTGTCCTGAGCCACAGGTAGTTTACCTGGGACGCCACCTCCCTTGGTTGTCTTCCAGGGTCCGGGGGCTCCCAAAGGTCAAATGTCAACTCCAGGGTTCCCATTCACTTCGCCCCTAACACATTCAGAGACTTCCAGAACGGGAAAGCAGGCACAAACCATGGGGAGACTGGAGCCTAGAGCAGAGGGGGGCAGAGGTAGAGTCCGGATCCCCACCCAGTGCTCCCTGTAGCCCTGCCCCTGGCCGATGACCCAGCTCTGCAAACTTGGTGGTAGCCAGGGATCCCTAAGAGGTGTGGTAGCGGGGCTTGCAAGGCCACAGTGCACTGAGGTGGGCAGCATTTTGACTGTGGGTATCTGGTGGGGTCTCAGCTCCCTTGTGGGCAGGCTGGGGCCCCATCCACCACAAATGTCTGAAGGGAAGGCGCCCAGCTGCCCTCAGTGGCTCCTTCCTTGGAGGTCACCTCCCTGTGAGCCCGGATTCCCACCCAGTGAATCAGGGGTCATAATTTTCATCACTACCACTACTGGTTGTGCAAATGAAGTGAAATCAAGTACGTCTAACACAGAGATTGGCACACAGTAGGTGCTCATAAATGGCTGGCTGCATCCATTCATTCCCTGGGAAAGTCAGCTTGGAGAAGGCCCTCTAGGGGCCGGCACCCTCCCAGGCAGAAGGGGTCACAGCTCCCACTTCTTGACCCCTTCTCGTAGTCCGGGAGAACAGTCCCGGAGGAGATCTACCCCAAGGTCACGGAGGATCAGTGCAAAGGGGACCTGGAATACGACACGTGGGGCGACAAGGAAAGTCACGCTCGGCGAAGCCGGACGGGCGCAGGCGGGGAAGCGCTAGGCGCGCGCCCAGACTTTCGCTGAGTCGGGACACAGCAGGCAGGGCCCCCGGCCTGTTTCAGGGCTGGTCGCCCGCCACCCGCTGCCCACTGCAGGGAGCCTGTCCTCGCAGGGGACTAAGGCTTCCGGGAGCCCCGGCCCCGCCCCCCGCGCGCCCTTAAGTTTCTCCCAACTTTTCCGCGGGTCCCTCTCGGCGCCCCGCCCGCCGGCCGATGACGTAACAATGGTGCAGCGCCGCGGCCAATGGGCGGCGGCGGGGACCGGCAGCGCGGACCAATGGCGGCGGCGGGCAGCCCCGCGGTCCTGCCCGACCCGGGCCGCACTGCGCCGCCCGCCGCCCGCCCGCCCGCTTGCAGCCAGCGCCGGCACCGCCGCCCAGCAATCGAGCCGCGGCGGCTCAGAGCGCGGCTGCGGCGGGCGCGGGCGGCGGCGGTACCCCCCTGCCTGTCGGTCCTGGGAGCTTCGCCTGCGCGCCTGACCGCGGGGGGACAGCGCGCGCTCCCGCCCGCAGCGGGGGCGGGGACACGGCACCGCCAACCCCCAAGGTGAGTCCCCGTTCCTTGGCCGGCTCGGCTCGCAGCCCCCGCCCCGGCCGCTGCCCCCTGGCCGCCGCCCCCCTCAGCCCCGCTGAATACGCGCGCATGCAGGTGCAGCTCTCGCTGCGTGGGCCACTGGCCTGCAGACACCCTGGCCTCGCCTCTGCGACCCGAGGCTGCCAGAGATCCGGCCGCGTCGCCGGGAGGGTACTGGGAAGAGCGGGCCGGCGGCCCTGGGCGCGCAGCCCTGCCCTCGGCGGCCCAACCCCCCATTCAGTGTGCCGCGACCGTGACTCGCTGCCCAGTGACGCGGGGCGGCCCAACTTTACGTAACCCGCCCCGCGCCCGGTGTCCACAGAGGGTACACCCAGGGCGCGGAGGCCCAGGCGTGGAGTCGCTCCAGTCATGGTGCCCCCCAAAGGGCGCTGTGGCTGTAGTCCACCCCCACTGGGCCCGGCTCTGTAACTTAGTTACCCACCGCGTGTGGACGCAGCCTGTCCTCTGACCCAGCCCCTTGCGACCAAGGGCTTACCCTTGAGAAAATACAGAGGGGAGCTTGGGCCAGGGCCAGCGCAGGACCAGGGCTTGGAGGCCACGGTTCGGGTTGGTGCAGGGGGCTCAGAGGCAAAGTTAGGACCCAAGTTTGGTTTCCCGTGGGTTGGGGTTCCCTCCACTTCTGGAATGAGCCTGAAACGGGAGGTAGGAGATCCGGGTTCTAGGCCTGGCTCTATCATGACGTGTTGACTGACCTTGGACAAGTTTGTCCCTTGCTGGAAAATGGGAGGACAGTACCTGCTTCTTGTAGGAGTTGGGAAGACCAGGAAGGCCAGCGGACCTGGAGGGGATTTGCAGACTGTGAAGTGTGTGCACAGCAGTCTCTGGGTTGATTTCATCCTCTTCCCTCCTCCCGGGAGCTAGGGGTGGGCACGCCCCGTTAACATCATGTTTGGGTGGAAGGCTAGAGGCCCCCACTCCTGATGTGGCTCCCAGCCTGCATTCCCTCTTTCTTACAGATGAAGAAGCTGAAACGCAGAGAAGGAAAGTGATACACCCAAAGACAGAACTAGTCATCGCAGTGCACTAACCAGGTAGGTCTGAGTCTAGAGCTCTGCCCCTGCCTGGCCCTGGGGTAGGGACCCCCACCTGCAGTTGGGGGTCAGACATGGTCAAGGTTAGATGGATCTGGGGACTTGGAGCTTGGGCTACAGAAAGGCTCTGGCTGCAGCTTCCCTAGCCCCGTGCCTGGCCTTCTCCCTGATTGAGGTTGGGTGCACCTCCCCACAGGTGGGAGCAGAAACTTCCAGTGGGTCCCTGGGCTGCAGGGGGTGTGGGGTTTCAGTGTGGCCTTAATGGTAGGTAGGGCTGCGAGGGCAGGGACAGAGAAAGGCATCTCTAGTAGAAGAGCCAGAAAACAAGACAGGGAGGGAGATCAGGCGGAGCTAGATCAAGGCTTTGGGCGGTTGTTCAGGGCCTAGAAAAGAAGGGAGCTGTGAGGAGGGACTGGAAGTGACTGGTCCAAGGCTGGAGGCAGGTACGAGAGAGGCCCAGACAGGTGGGGCTGTGGGAGGGCTGGACGGGAGTCCTCCACCGGACCCTCACTACCATCCCCTCTGCCCGCAGGTGGCCTGCCTCAGGCCTCTGCCCTGAGGCTGGGAGGCGCCAGCCACCAGCATGCCTTGGGACGCGCAGCGGCCAGGGGGCGGCGCAGACGGCGGGGCTGAGGGCGCAGGCGCGGCGCGCTCGCGGGCGCAGAAGCAGTGCCGCAAGTCGTCGTTCGCCTTCTACCAGGCTGTGCGGGACCTGCTGCCCGTGTGGCTGCTCGAGGACATGCGCGCCAGCGAGGCCTTCCACTGGGACGAGCGCGGACGCGCCGCCGCCTACTCGCCGTCCGAGGCGCTGCTCTACGCGCTCGTGCACGACCACCAGGCGTACGCGCACTACCTGCTGGCCACGTTCCCGCGGCGCGCGCTCGCGCCGCCCAGCGCGGGCTTCCGCTGCTGCGCGGCGCCCGGGCCGCACGTGGCGCTGGCGGTGCGCTACAACCGCGTGGGCATCCTGCGCCGCATCCTGCGCACCGTGCGCGACTTTCCGGCGGAGGAGCGCGCGCGCCTGCTCGACCGACGGGGCTGCAGCCGCGTGGAGGGTGGCGGCACGTCGCTGCACGTGGCCTGCGAGCTGGCGCGCCCCGAGTGCCTCTTCCTGCTGCTCGGCCACGGTGCCTCGCCTGGCCTGCGCGACGGCGGCGGCCTCACGCCGCTGGAACTGCTCCTGCGCCAGCTGGGCCGCGACGCCGGGGCCACGGTCACTGCCGCCGCCAACGCCGCCACCGGGCCGCCTGCACCCGGGGAGCCGCGCCAGCGCCGCCTGCTGCTGCTCGACCTGCTGGCGCTGTACACGCCCGCAGACGCCGCTGGCCCGGCCCGCCGCGAGCTGCTGGGCGACCGGCCGCGCTGGCAGCGGCTGCTGGGGGAGGACAAGTTCCAGTGGCTGGCAGGCCTGGCGCCACCCTCGCTCTTCGCGCGTGCCATGCAGGTGCTGGTCACCGCCATCTCGCCCGGCCGCTTCCCCGAGGCCCTGGACGAGCTGCCGCTGCCACCCTTCCTGCAGCCGCTGGACCTCACTGGCAAGGGCTAGACCGCGGGGGCATCCTGGCGCTGGCTTTTTGGAGAATACTATTTTTCAGAGCGTTGTACCCGGCACTTTACATACATTGTCTCTGTACGCGGAATCACAGCTTCGTCTGTCGCGTGCTTTAGGGCGGGGCCGGGCCGGGCAGGCGGGCCCCAAGCGGCAGGTTTTCTGTATCTCAGCTGGGCTCAGCTCCCTGGCTCGCTCCCTGGAGCGAGGTTGCGGGGTCAGGCGACTCCTGAGAGCCAGGCCCTGCCTTCAACTCACTTCCCAGGCTGACGGTGGGGAGCACCCGCCTCCCACCTTGATTTAGAGGCTCTGGGAAGGTGTCCCAGACGGAGTGACAGCTGAGCTGAGCTGGAGTTGGGCAGGTGCAGGGGCGCGACGGACTCGTCCAAGTAGGGCAGGCATATGCAGAGGGGTGGAGGCCGGGTGAGGCGCCGCAGGGCTGCGGGGCCTGGGTCCTCTGCACAGTCAGCGTGTCGGGCCTCGGGCTCCGGCTCAGATCCTGAGAGCTGTGGAGGGCAGGAAGGCCTGCGCTGCCCTGGGAGAGGAAGGCCCCAGGCGGTGCCTCCTTTCTCCCATCCTTCCTGGCCACCTGCCCCTCCTTGGGTACCACTGGGACTCCCCCACCCAAACAAGCCCAGGCCTGGCCTTGTCCTTGTCACCCTGCTGCTTTCTGACGATTAGCCGCTCCCTAGTCCTGGGCTCCTGCTTCTCACACCTCTGTTGTGGCTGTGCTGCCTCAGGGCCCCGGCCCCCAGTGGGCGCCCCCCCCCCCCAAGGCAGGGTTAGAAGTGCCTTCCCCTGGGCCTGTGCTCTGGCCAGCTCTGGGCTGGGCTCCTGTGGCCCCAATCCAGTGGCTGTTAGGTGGGGCCCCTGGGTGATGGGGTGGCTGCGGGCCACCCCTTTTGCCTCAGCCAACAGAACTGGTTTCTGCAGAAAGGTTTTGAGGATGGAGGCTTGTTGCCGGATGTACCACGACTCTTCGGGACATCATAGGGACCCTGGCTAAAAAGTTGGGGCCGTGCCCTGGGAAGCCTTGGGATCAGGAAGGGTGGCCAGGCTGTCCTGCCCGGGAATTCTGCTGGGCCGTGAAATTTAAGCCGCACCAGCACGGGCTGGAGGGCCACGATGTTCTGCCAGGAGCAGAGGGCTAAAGATCTGCTTGATGAATAGTGACCGCCCGGCTGGGGCCACCCACTGCCCACCCTGTCCCCAGTGTCCCCAGGCTGAGGGGGCTTTGGGTGGTGGGCCATCGGAAGGAGGAGGGTGCGGAAGGGGCTTGGGCAGCAGGAAGTTGTTGCCTGGTGCAGGGGCTTGGTTTAGGTTTGCACCTGCCACCACTCTTAGTGTCCCCAGCTGTTTTCCAAGTGGTTTGGGGCATCTGCAAGCTCCCCACCTGCCCTGAAGTGTGGGTGGGTGCGTGCCAGCCCTGTGGGGAGGAGGGGAGTGTGGAGGCCTGCACAGCCCAGCAGCTGATCCTGGGTCCTGGGTGAGGGCTCCTCTCCTCCTGCTGTGTGTCCCGGGCCAGTTAAATAGCCTCTGTGAACCTTGACCCTTGGAGTCAGTGGCTAGTCACATCTCTTCTAACTTGAGACTTGGGGCAGCAGGAGCCCCAGGTCCTCACAGCAGATCCGCAGTGGCATCTGAGATTGGGCCCCTGGAGGTGCTGGGAACTCCAGCTGCCCTCACGGCCCGGCAGCTTCTGCCTGGAAAGAGCCCTGGGACCTGACGGGCCCCTGGGTGTGTGGATCCCGCCTGGTGACTGCTCAGTCCCTCCTGGCCCAGTCCCCCACTTTGCTCGTCTCTAGACCTACAGCTGCCCCTTTGGTGACAAGCTCGTTCGAGCCCCCTGGGCTGGGGCCGGGGTGATGCAGGGCTGGCGGGGATCCCCCAGGCCCTGCCGTCAGGCAGGAAGGAGGCAGCCAGCTGCTGGGCTGGTCCTGGAGTGGAGGGCAGCCGGGCCACTGGGCATCGGCCCCTGATGTCCTCGCTGGGGCTGGGGCTGCGCAGGGAAGGCTGAGGTGCCACAAAGCCCCGAGGCGGCAGCAGAGCGGGTCCTGATTCCTGGCTCAGCTCCTGCTAAGTCTCACTGGGGATGCTCAGGGCACTCCCGGGGGCGGGGGGGGGGCAGTGAGCTGAGAACCCAGAGCAGCAGTGCAGGGCGGAGAGGCCTTGGGGTTGTCTGGTGGCGGCTGCTGGCGCCCCCCGCCCCTTCACCACTGTCACCCTGGCGCTGAGCGTGGAGGGCTGGAGTCAGCCGGGGGACTCAGCTCTTGGCCACTAGCGGGTAGTCTCGATGGCTTCTCAGAGGCAAAACGCTGTGCCTGAACAAGGTTCTTCATCCCCTGACTGTGGCCAGTCCTGCCCACCCGGGGGCCCAGTGACCCCCTGCTCGGGAGAGCTCAGGGGCCTGTTGGAGGACACAGCTGCTCTCCCCACCCCACGTGACCTGATGCCTGAAGCCTGAAGACACCCAGGCCTGTGCTGTTGGGGTGGCCTAGGGAGGTGTCAAGAGGGCAGGGAGGCAAGGCCCTCACTACCCCCCCCCCCCAGTCATGGTGACAAGGGCCCTGTGCCGGAGCTGTGGCACCGCTGCTGTGTGCCAGTTCATCCCATCACCACCTCACTTTCCTGCTGATCTCCTTCCTTCCTGATGTCTTCAACTTTAAAATATGGTATCGAGGAGCTCCCTGGTGGCGGGCTAAGGATCCAGCATTGTCACTGCTGTGGCTGGGGTTCCATCCTTGGCCTGGGAACTTCTGCATGCCATGGACAGGGCCGAAAAAAAAAAAAATTAAAAAAATAAATAAAATACTGCATCGAGAGCAGTTTCCTAAGTGACCCCAAATCCTATTCAGAACAAGAATGCTTCCTGGAAGTCAGGAAGGAGGGGCCGGGCGTGACTGGGGAAGGCCTTGCAGGGCCGAGCTGGTTCCAGGAGTGGCTGTGACGGAGCCCTGGTCCGCAGGGGGAACCGAGGCATAACTGACATGGGGTAAGTGCAGAGGCTGAGTGCGGAGTCACGACCAATGTCATCACACGTGCAAGCGCCACCCCAGTGGAGCCCTAGAGGTACAGAGGTGAAGACGGGCGCTCGCTCGCTCTCCTCTGTGATTTTAAAGACTAACTGCCTAGAGAAGTGCTGGAGGTAGCACACTCGACTGCACAGATCCAGGGCAGGACGTGGCGGGGCCCCGAGGGGGAGGCACCGGCTGTCCTGGCTGTCCTGGTCCCCACCCTGCGGCTCCCCGCGGGCCCCCCCACCTGCCCGCACCCCACCACCCATACAACCACTGCTGGTGTTTTGGTGTGTTTTCTTCCAGTTTTTTTCTATGCACATATATACACATATGTTAAATTTTTTCTATGCATATTTTTTACATACATGACATCAAATTATTTAAAAACGTACTGTAGGCTAAGCATTTCCATATATTGTAGACTCCTTTGTAAATATGACTTTTAAGAAGCCTTTGGTGTCTATTTTGTGGTAACTTGATTCAGCTGGTGTTGATACGATAAAGAATGTTAGGACTGAGTCTTTAAAATGTAAATTTTATTTATTTTTGGAATAAATAATACATTTACATGGCTCAAATTCAGAAGATACAAAAAGGTATCCACTACAGGCAACCACTGTGACCAGGTGCTTGGGTAGTGTCTTCTGGCCCTCTTGTGCCCCCTGAATTAGGAAGAATTTCAAACCCACCAAAGTTGGAACAGGGCGCCCTCCCCTCCTCCCGTGCTCTCCTACAAAACCACTTTATCACCACCCCACCCGGGAGACTGAACGCGGAGACCACGCCCCGTAGCAGGCAGCCCAAGACACGTTTCCTCGAGGGCACACGTGCTCTTGAACAGCTACGTCCTGTTTCCTTGGAGGTACGCTCGCCAACGTCAGCTGCTGTGAGTGTTTCATGATTATAAACGAGGCTCTGCTGGGTCTTTTCCCTTGGAGGACGGGTTTCCAGAGGCGGGAGTTCAAGGGTTTGATGGTTTTGAGGCTGCTGATGGGCTGTGCCCACAGAGGCTCCCCCGCGTGCTCCACCCCCGCCCTGCCCGGGGCGCGTGTTCCCGAGGCACCTGCTTCACACGTGGTCCTCGATGTTCCTCCTACTTGTTGCAATTGTATGTGGGTTTTAAATCTACAGCAACTTCATACTTTGAAGAACTCGACTCTACCTACTTTCCTCTAAATTTCCCATCACTTTTGAGTTTACGGAGCGCTTGCCATGCAGAAATAAGATCCTCTTTTTTGCCCCCTAGTTTTAAGATTCTTTAATCTATTTCACATTTACTTTGTCCAGATGACCGAGTCACGGTCCACACCAACTGTGAAGCTGCCCCCCGACCCCGCATACCGCCTCCACCTCGCCGACCCCGGCCCTCGCCGGGCTGCCTGACGCCCCTGGCCCTTCCATCCACACCACACTTCATTCTCGGGCCTGTACTCACGCCTGGCAGCTCTCTCCTGTTTCTTTTTCCCGAGACAGGGAGGTGGCATTACATGGCACAGGGCGGGAGTTCTCCAGGGCTGGGTTCCGGCCCCGGCGCTCCCTGTGTCGTCTTGAGCCGGTTACTTCACCTCTCAGAGTCCACACCGCTGGCTGCCGGTGAAGAAGGGGAGCTGCCCGTGTGAGACCCTCCAGCTCAGCTGGCACAGGTGGTGGGCGTGAACATTATGTGAGGGACTCTCGCTGCCCCCCTCCAACCAAAGGCCCCCAGTGGGGGTCTCGACGAACAGAGTGACCCGAGGAAGGCCTTGGGAGAGGGCGGATCTCCGCGCTGCGGGTGGGTCTCCCGCCAGGGACGCGACCGTGCCTTCCTGATTCGGGCTTTCTTGTAAATCTTCCGTCAGGCGTGGCCACCTCCCGACAGCCTGACACTCCTGCTCAGGCCGTTTCCGGACACGCTCTGTGTCCACCTGCTTCAGGAATGTCACCTTTTCCCATGCGCCGATTTCCGCTTCCAGCCTCTGGTCCTGGGTCCTGGCCTCTGCCAGAGATGCCCCTGCCCCTGCCTCCTGTTGGGAGTACTCCCCAGGGCGACCTCGGGGTGACACTCCCCCAGGAGGGTGCCTGGGGCGAGCCGGTCATGCGATGGTGCCCACTCAGGCTCCCGGCGGCGGGGCCAGGCGGGGGGCACCGGCGGGACAGTGGCCTTCGCGAGCGTCCGCGCGCCCAGCAGACTCCTCTGGGCTTGGCCACGCCTGGCTCATCGCACTGTCTCAAAGCACAACCGAAAATCGGCACCGGCAAGAAAACCATACAAAGCACTGAAGATGCAGGCGGGGCAGAAGAATCCAACCAGACTTGGCTTTAACTGCACTCAAGTCCCAGGCGTGTAGATGCGCTCTGCCACCGAGAGGAGCCGGGCAAGGCACGACGTACGCGGAAGAGGAGCCACAGCCGGCCTGGGGCGGCCTCTGCTGTCACCAAACCGAAAAGGATTCTGCAAGAGTCAGGCGTGAAGCAAGCTGTGGGATTTGAGCATCTTGTCCTCAGTGGGACCTGGGGAAGCGCCCTCCTCTCGGCCGCCGGCCCGTCAGACCACAGGCCCATCTTCTCCTGCGGCCCGGGGCCCGGCCACACTCGCTTCGAAAACCGGCAGCGAGGCCCCGGGCCAGGGCCAGGCCACAAAAAGCAGCGAGGCCAGAGTCCTCCGGGGGGCTGCCTCCAGGAGGGGGGACGGGGGGCTCGGGGCGGGACGGGGCCCGGTGCCCAGTGGCCAGCGAGACGAGGTCGAGCCCCAGGGCTGACGGGACCGTGGTGGGCATCCCTTTCCAGCCCGGGAGGCTGTCGACCCACATGCCCGCTGAGGTGCCTGGCTGCCACGCGGAGCCAGCAGGCAGCGCCTGTGACCGCCCCGCAGGTCCAGCACCCGCGGGGCGGCGCCCCCTCTTGGAGGCCACAGCCCAGAGCCCTGCAGGCTCAGCACAGACCATGCAAAGGAACGAAAGGCCTTCCGCTGGTTTCAAAAATACATTTCTCTTCTAAATTTGTAAGATTTGATTTCAAATGAGGTATCTCGTGGAGGTTTGTAATACAACAGACAAAAAAGGCAAGAATGAATGGATTCATCCTCTGAGGATGTGTCTGGTTTTCTTTCCTTTCTTTTTCTTAAATGGTCACACCCTCGGCACATGGAAGTTCCCAGGCCAGAGACTGAAGCCAGGCCGCGGCTGCCACCTAAGCTGTAGCTGCGGCTACACTGGCTCTTTAACCCCCCGCGCCAGGCCAGGGATCTAACCCGCACCTCCAGAGTGACCCGAGCCCCTGCAGTTGGAGTCTGAGCCCCCTGCACCATGGCGGGAACTCCCTCTGGTTTTTATGACGTCCACCAGCAGCGTGAGCTGAGTGTCCCTTAGCTCTAAGGACCTCCCTAAGCTACCCACGTGACCAAGGTCCCCAGGTCCAACCCCAGCTCCCTGCGCCGTCCCGGCCTCGGACACACGCGCACACGTCCGTGTTCTGGTTCATCCACTGGCCTTTATTGTTTCGGCGGAGCTGTGTTCTCCAGGACCGGGCACGGCCCACCCTGGGAGCGGGCAGGGAGGGTGTGTGCAGCGTGCGTGCGTCACGTGTGTCCCGGTGCCCCACCTCGACACAGCCATGGTTCCCCATCGACAGGTCCAGTGCAAACATGTGCTGGGACCTGCACCCCAGAGAGGGGGTGGCGGGACCCTGCGATGGAGACGAGCCATCACGGCACTCGTCCGGTGGGTGGCAGCGCTGACCTTCAGCTCCGTGGCTACTAACGTGGTTCCTGGGGGCAGCCCCAACCTGGCTCTGCTGTGAGCTGCCCATGGGAGGCGCCTTGTGGGGTCCCCTCGGTGGGACCTGGAGCGGTGAGTGAGGAGAAGGTGACTGCAGCCCCCGGTGGCAGCCGTAGTGCATGCAACTGGCAGCAGCCACCGCCCCTCGGGCGCGGCCCCGCGGGGGTCAGAGGCCCTGCTCTACAGCCTGGCTGAGGCTCTGGAACGAGACGGAGGCAAACGCGGAGGAAAGCAAGTGTGGGGCGGCCGACCTGGCTGGACGTGTCCGGACAGGAGCTGGCGAGGCGAGTCCGCGGGGGAGAGAGTCAGAGACCGACTGTGTCCGCCACACGCGCCCGGCCTCCTCCGTCCCAGCAGCGCCTTCAGATGACCTCCCACTCGTCCTCCAGGTCCTCGGGGTGCGGGCCGGCGGCATGGCTGCTCTGGGCACTGTGGGAAGGGCTGAAAGTCCTTGTCAGCCGCTGGAGGAGGTAGCCGGGGGGGCCCACTGCCCACAGCTCATCCGACGAGGTCACTGCAGGGAAAGAGTGGCCACGTGCTCCTTAGTCACCCAGCCGTGGGGGCGCGTCCCGCAGCCTGGGAGGGGTGTCTGGACCCCGCGCTTTCCAGCCGTGGCGCCCAGACACGCCACCCCCAAGCTGGGCCTCGGTTTCCTCAGCTTTAAAGTGGGCGGCCCTGGGAGACCCTGGCTGAGTCTGGATGCTGGTGTCCCCCTCAGGTGTGGCCCTGGGATGGGGTCTGGTTTGGGGAGGCAAGCCCAGGGGGAGCAGCTCCTGGGGGCCCCCAGGTCCCCGACACCTGCCTGTGAAGCACGTGACGTTTCCGGGGATCTTCTTCCAGTAGTCTCCGGCTGGGTTCTTGTCAGTGACGCCGTACCGTCGGGCAAGGTCCCCGTTGGGGCAGCGGGCCCACACAGTCCTGGCGCTCAGGGCTAGCTGGCAGGCCTGTAACCCTGCAGGCAAACAAGGCAGCCGTCGGGCCTCAGACCTAGCCGCAGAAGGGATGGGCCAGCCCTTCCCACAAGCCGCGCTCCCCCGATGTCACGTCTCCAAGGGGACAGTGCACTGTTCTGGGGGCAGAGTGGGCACTGAGGGAAAGGACACCCCGATGGCAGGGCTGGTGAGGCCGCCAGAGCCCAAGAGCAGAGGACAGGAGGCCCACAAGGAACCCCAAGGACAGAGGCTGGCGCCCGCTTGCCAAAGCCTCACATTAGGAAGGCTGAGGTGGACACATGTGTCACCTGCCTTAGCAGAGCCTCCAAAGCAACCCGGGTGTGGCCGCGGCGCCATCATGTGGGCCCACCCAGTGCCTCTACCTGGCACATGCTCCCAGTTGGTGCCCACTGGCATCTCCTCGGTGATCCCAGCTCGGACGTGCACGTGCCACCTGCTGTCCAGGGCCCATAGCATCTGGTCGTTGGGGCTGGAATGGACGCTGACCAAGGTGACCCCGGCTGGCTGGAAGCAGGAAGGGACTTGGGTCAGGGAACGGGGTGCGTGACTGGGGAGGGCAAGGACGGAAGGAGTAGGGAACTGAGGTCAGATGCCCCGCAGCTCATGTCAGCCTGGCACAGCAGGAGCAGTGGGCATGGGGGCAGTGGGGGCCAGGCCTGTCCCTAGGACGCAGCCTCACAGGGACAGAGGGACCTCCCCCACACAGGGAGCCCCAACTCTTCAGTGGCCCCATGTCCTGGGGACAAAGACAGGCCAGACGACCAGAGAAGGAAGGGCCGCTGGGAGGAGACCGAGGAATCCCAGGCCAGGAGGGCGGGCTGCGGGGCCGGCCGCGACAGCTCCGTGCGTGGGGAGAAGGCAGACGTGGCCAGTCGGCAGGGGGACCCTGGGGGATCTGAATCTACAGGAGGTGACTGACCGCTGCCTGCAGATGGTCTAGTTTTTCAAAATGAAAGTTTAATTTTGAAAATCACAAAAATAAAACCCACAAAAAGTGGAGCTGCTGTCCTGAGTGGTGTGACGGAGGGTCCTGGGGGGGAAGGTGCGGGAGCTCCCTCAAGGGCGGGGGCGCAGCCTGGGGAGGGCTGTCCGAGGGGGCGTCCGGGTGGTGGGCCTCCCTCCTCGCGCTCCGAGCCCCACTCCTGCTCTGCTTTTCCTACGAGGAGGACGGATGGGGGCCGACGGGCGGAGCTGCCGTGAGCATCGCCCGAAGCGGGAACTGGCCGCGAGGAGAGGCTGCCCGGCCCGGCCTTGCTGGTGCGGCTCTAGGACGGTGACAACTCTTGAAGGTCACGCTAGATCCTGGGGTCAGGAGCTGGGCACGGGCCTGGCCCCAGGGGCCTCCTGACTCACAGCAGCTACTGAGAACACGGCGTCCCTGGCCTCCCGCTTTCTCCACATGCCCTCGTCCCTCCGCCAGCCCCACGCTGGGCCCGGACACCCGGCAGGAGGACTCTCCGGTCTGTCCCTCTGTTGTCCCTCTCGGGGGCTGCGTGGGCCACATGAGAGCCCAGTGAGGAGACCCAGGCTGGAGTTGGCCTCCTGGGGTGGGCACAAGGCTGGCCGCCCTGCCCGGACCTTGGCCTTAGTGCGCACCTGCTGGGCCCCTGGGCAGGTGTGTCGGCCTTCAGTGTCCTGCCTGCCTCCGCGGACCACGCTGCTCCAGCCCGGGCTGCCCACCGGCAGCCAGACAAGGCTGCTGTGCCTGTGAGGGCAGAGCTGTCCCGAGGCGCTGATCCTCCGGCCACTGCGCTGCTGGTGAGGGGCCCCAACCCAAGGGTCTGGCCGTTCCCCCCAGTGACTGACTGAGCCTCTTTCCCTGGAGCCCAGGGAGGTCCCTGTTCCAGCCCCGGTCTCGGCTCTGCCTTCCCGGTCTGCTGCAGCCAGGGCCCGAGTCGGTTACCCGGTGGCCACTGGTCAGCTCCCTCACAGCCGCAGGGAGTGGGCTGCATTTTGGCTTCACACCCACGTCATTCCCACGTGGCGAGCTTGGGGACAAGGCCGATGCCACACGGCTGCCGGGTCCAGCCCACCAGACACTATCAGGGCTCTTTGGGCAAAGGGGCTTGGCTTGCTGTCCCTTTGAGGATAGTTTTGTGTCCCTTTGAGGTGGCAGGGGCTCCAGGCAGCCCCCAGCACTCACCACCCCTCTCCTCCGCCAGTGGCTCTGGGCCCAGGCTCACCGCTGACAGGGACAAGGAGCCCTCTGTGTGGCTTTCCTTAAAACCTCTCTGGGAGTTCCCTTTGTGGCTCAGTGGAAACGAAACTGACTAGGATCTATGAGGATGCGAGTTCAATCCCTGGCTTCGCTCAGTGGGTTAAGGATCCGGTGTTGCTGTGAGCTGCTCTGTGGGTCACAGATGTGGCTTGGATCCCGCGTTGCTGTGGCTGTGGTGTCGGCCGGCAGCTGTAGCTCAGATTTGACCCCTGGCCTGGGAACCTCCATTCGCTGCAGGTGTGGCCCCAAAGACAAAAATTAAAAAAAATAAATAAATAAAACCTCTCTGGCTTATATGTGTTTTTATCTTTTTTTTGCCTTTTTGTCCTCACGGATTCTAGTCAGGTTCATAACCTGCTGAGCCACAACCGGAACTGCCGGCGTGCATAGTTTTGTGTCCTCCCTGCGGCTCTGCTCACTGCAGATGAGGTCTGTCGCCCTGCTGTCCAGGCTCAGGCCAGCCACCCAGAGGGCCGAGGCAGCAGGCGGGTTCGGCGGCTCTGTGGAAACACTTTAACCAACAGGATGATGAAGCAGAAGTGGCAAGAAGGGCTGGGCAGTGGTAGCAAATGCTACTCGGAGGCCAGGACACAAAAAGTGAGCTCACTAGCAGCCCCTGGAGACCTGGGGAGGGGTTGGGGGGCGGGTAGCTGGGGCGGCTGCCAAGGGTTAAGAGGTGAGAAGAGACCAGAGCACCACAGGGCAGACAAGGCTGCGGTGGGTCTACTCTAGACGGTGGCCACTCAGCCACCTCCCCCTCCTTCACCGGTCAGCTGCCGGCACGGCTCACCTGAACCGCCCACCAGCTCCCATCACCATCCACACAACACCTCCACCAGCCTGCCTGCTCGTGCCACCCCAACCTCCTATCAGCTGCCAACCTTCCAACAGATATTTGATTTTCTTGACTCCTGGGTTTTATCTTTTTTTTTTTTTTAATGGGAGTTCCCAGGCTAGGGGTCAAATCAGAGCTATACCAGCTGGCCTATGCCACAGCCACAGCAATGCGGGATCCCTAACCCACTGAGCGAGGCCAGGGATTGAACCCGCATCCTCATGGACCCTGGTTGGGATCATTAACCACCGAGCCACGAAGGGATCTCCACTGATTCCCGGGTTTTAAAGTCTGGTGAGAGACACGTCACTAATCAGAGTCGCACAAGGAGAGTGAGACCAGCAGGTAAGGGGCCCCCGCGGGGAAGAACGTGGTGCTTGGAGAGCCTCTCACTGGGGTCAGAGCAGGTGGCCAGGGAAGGCTGCCCTGGGAGCTGCCCGCTGATGGGAAAAGGGCAGGGATGCCGGTGGAGGGGGTGCGGCGGCCTGAGGGCGGACGCCGGGCCCGAGCTGGAGTGGGAAGGGCAGGGCGCCACTCCGAAGGCTCGTCTCCTCAGTGGGTCACAGGAGGGTGGGCTGGGATCCGGGGCTGCGAGATCAGGGGTGTGCAGAGAGAGGGGTTTGGAAGCCTATGTGATTCAGGTGACAAGAAACAAGACCCAGTGAACAAAAGGACCTCACAGCCCACTGAGGACTCAGGCTGGTCAGACCAGCACGCCCACTGCCCTGGGCTCTGGGAGGAAAGGGCTTAAGCGGGAGGCGGCGTGGAAGAGAAAGGCACTGCCTGGGGAGACGAGGTGGCAGAGGGCTCCACAAACGTCCCCCCCCCCAAACCCCGCCACCAGCCCAAGAGCTCCTGAACACGGCCCAGGGAGCGTTGCTTCACGAAAGTCAACAGGGACAAGTTCCACTGACCTTACTGCTGGCGGTCAAGCAGGGCCAAAATGCCAAGAGGGGCTGAACAGGAAGCAGCGGTGAAGACTGCTCTGCACACAAACTGGCCATTTTTAAATGAGGAAACTTGCTCTTGCTGAACCCAAGACCCCTTGGGGGGAAGATGGCTCAGACCAGAGGTCCAGGAGTTCTCCAGCCTCGGAGTCCTGGGACTCAAATGGGACCTTGTTAAAATGGCTCATTCCTGGGCTCAGGGCCAGCCCTCCCACATCAGACTCTGGGGCTGGAGACCAGACATGACCTTGCACACAAGTTCTCCAGGTGGTTCTGGCGCAGATGGGCTGGGGACCTTGCGTAAAGCAATGCTCCACTACTGTCCAGAGCCATCAAGGCAACACCACCCAGAGCCACCTACAGATTTCAATGCCATCCTCACCAAAATCCCAGCGGGTTAGCTGACCCTAAGATTCATATGGAACTGTGAGGGACCCCACACGGCCAAACAATCTTGAAAAGGAACAGCTGGAAGACTCACATGCCCTGGTTTCAAAACCATTACAAAGCTGGAGTTCCTGTGTGGCTCAGTGTTTAACGAACCTGACTAGCATCCACGAGGACGTGGGTTCGATCCCTGGCCTCGCTCAGTGGGTTACGGATCCGGCGCAGCTGTGAGCTCTGGTGTAGGTCGCAGACACAGCTCGGATCCTGTGTTGCTGTGGCTCTGGTGTAGGCCGGCAGCTGTGGCTCCAATTAGACCCCTAGCCTGGGAACCTGGGACCCCTATGCCATGGGCACGGCTCTAAAAAAAAAAAAAAAATTATTATTTTATTTTAAAAAGGGCAAAGGACTTGAACAGACTTTTCCCCAAAGGCCTACACATGGCCAGCAAGCACATGAGAAGATGCCCAACATGATGAGTCATCAGAGAAACACACATCAAACCCATCATGAGATACGGCTTCACCTGCACTAGGATGGCTGAAAAAAGGAAAAGAAGGATTGGCCAGAAGCGGGAGAAACAGGAACTCATGCACTGCTGCTGGGGGTGTAAACGGTGCAGCTGCCGTGGGAAAGTTTGGCCATCCCTCAAAAGGTTACACAGAAAATTACCTTAGAATCCGGAAACCCTACCCCTAAATTTGCACCAAAAGAATTGGAACCAGTGTTCAAAACAGAAGCTGCTTGAATGTTCACAGCAACATTCTTCACGAGTGCCCCAACGTGGAAATGACTCAAATGTCCGCCACTGATGAGAGGAGAGACACAATACGGTCCCTGCACACAACGGAGCCTGGCTCAGCGTCGCAAGGAAAGAGGTCCTGGGGCCGATACAACACCGGGAGGCTCCGAAACGCACGCTAAGCCCCGGTGGCAGCCGGCGGGGTAAGGAGCTTCCGCACAGAGAAACAGGATGCTAACGGGAAGAAGGCAGTCGCCAGAGGCCGCTGGTTGTAGGGCTCCCTCTGCATGAAAGGTGCCGGAGCGGAAGCTCCCTCCAGAGAGGAAGCGAGCGGCTGTGGGCGGCTGGGGCTGGAGGAACGGGGCGAGGGTGCGGCTGCGTCCAGGGCTCCCTTTGGGGACAAGAAACTGCTGTGGAAACAGAATGACCCAAGTGACGCGACACTGTGAATGCACCAAGTGCCGCTGCTGGTAAACTCTATGTATGTCTATTTCACCACGACTTTTTAAGAAACGAAAAAGTAGGCCTTGCTTGTGACCAGGTACCACTGTTTTGCAAGATGCCACCCCTGGGGAAGCGGGGGAAGGTCGGGCAAGCAGGGTCTCCTCAATGAAAAAAGGAGCAGGCAGCCTAAACTTCTGGCCTATTCATATTCACAACCTCACGGGGTCTGAAGAGAGACAGGGTGTGTGTGTGGGGGGGCGTGGGGGTGCACCCCACTCCTACTCGTTTTAAGAAGACCAGCTGTGAGGCGGTGATGGGGAGGGGGCCACACCCCCTTTCTGGAAGCACCTAGTGGTTTCATTGCATCTAACCCACAGGCGCTGATGTTTACAAATCAAAGGGGCTGCTCGGGATGGAAGTTCCCGCAAACAAGACCTCATGGGGGGGGGACGACGCCCCCAAGCTGCTCTCTCATGTTTTCAAAAGACCAGCGCTCCTAACTAGTAACTAACTAGCTACTGCACAAGTAACACCACGTTTTATTTATTCCAAGTCACCGGTATTACAGGATAAACCACCACTCTCCCGTTAATGAATCAAGAGACCACCCAGAACGCACTGAGGTCTGGACTAGACGTGAAGTTCAAGTGAAGGGATGAAGGTTTCACGTGACAGACTCTGTTCCCGAACTGGGGCCAGAGGCCCTGCCGCTGGGCACGACCGCCCCGGGCCCGGGGGGCTGTTCTCAGGTTAAGGGATTCATCTCAGTTGATGGTGCAGTGAAAATACTGCCGAGCTTAGATAACATGAGCTAGAAATGGGACAGGTCCTGTTTCCTGGAATCCAGACAAGCCTTTTGAGCTACATACAGTGTCCGTCAACTCTGATTCCAAGCTTGTCACCTAGGGCACGCCCCCAAGACGTCTGACCACCGCCGCTAGGCTAGCTGTGGCTGGAACACAGGCCCCTAGGAGAAAGGATTCTGGGAACTACAGACAGTGGGAGACGCAGGTGGAGGCTCTGGCCCCCCGTGACCTGCCACGGCACTGGTGGCAGCTGTCGCAGGGAGGAGTGTGGCCCTGGGATCGTCACACTCGGTGACTTTCACCAGAGTGGGTTTTCTACCCAGCTTTATGAGACTGCAGGCTCCTGGCGGTGTGTGGCCTCAACGGCTTCAGGGCCTCCCGACTGGTCTCCAGCCTGCCTGGGGCTGCAGAATAATGTGTGCTGGGCTTTGGCGCTAGGCAAACAGGGCTTCACACCCTCCTTCTGGATCCTTCCTTGCACATCTGCTGTATACCCCCCACCTGCTCCGCCAGGCCCGGTGTACAACCTGCCTGATCCACTGGGCCCCACGGGGCGGCCTCCAGGGTATCCTCACTCCCCTGCAGGCTGGGCAGGCTCGGAACCTCAGGACCCGCACAGCCCGCAGAGCTCCAAGCAGGGCTGGTTTCACAGAACCTCTGCTCCAGAAATGCGTGTGAAAGTGGCAGAGCAGGGCCAGCAGGGCTCAGGGAGTGCGGGGTCTGGAGAGCGAGAGCAGCAGTGAGCTCCAGGCTCAAGAGAAAAGAAGGACTCCTACTAAAAAAAAGCTGGTGTTTTCCATTTCAAAGGTGTACCGCAAACAATTCTGGCTTGGAGAGCCCCAGGAGACCAGCCCCACTCCCTCACAGTCTGGATGAGAAAACTGACAACACTCAGGCTGAGAAGTGAGGGGAGGTGCCCACGGCCAGAGCTGTCTCGAACCGAGGTGCCTGGGGCTTGGACCAGAGTTCTCCACACTTGCAGCAGACAAGCCTCACACACACACACACACTTCCCTCAGCCAGAATGTGAATAAATCCAGGCTAGAAGGAAAAAAATGGAAAATCTCACAGCCAGAGGAGATGCTTATCTAGACAGCTCACTTTGGTACAGACCTTATGTGACTTTGGCGAAAATTCAACAGGGACATTTCAGGAACACCGTGGCCGATTAACTGGAGACTGCAGAGCAGTGAGGGTCACACTGGGGGAGATGCCCTCTGGAGAGAGACCCTAACCCACCGTGGGTGGCCAGTGTGCTTCCTAGATCCCCTTCCTTCCCCTCCAGGTGCCGTGTGGAAGTTCCCCAGGCCAGGGATCGAACCTGCATCCTCCTGGATCCTCGTCAGAATAGCTAGTTAACTGCCGGGCTGACGGGAACCCCCGTTCTAATTAACCTTGAATCTACCTGACATCTGTGTCACGTGGTGAACCTGACCCCACCCCCCCAGGATGCGGGCTCCGGCCCGAGGCTGCTACAGGGAAGCTCTCAGGCCCCGGGGTGTGGGGTCTGTCTGCTCCTTCGGCACGCGGCCCCCTGGCTGCTGCACTTTCTGAGGTTGGTTTGGTCATTTTAGTTCTGAACTCTCCCCTGTAGCAGGTCCTTGCCCTGCTTCTGGTGTTAACAGACCTGGGCTCTCAGAGGGCGCCCAGGGCACATCCCTCCTGCTCGGGCTCTGTGTCCTTGGCCGGAGGGTGAGCTGATGACCCGAGAAGCTCCTCTCCTACGTTTTCAGGCTGCAGGGACTGTTGTGCCGAAGGCTCCTGGCTACTGGCTCTGCCAGCTGCCCAGGGTCCCTGCGGAGGGCACCCAGTGTCCCGGGCAGTTTCACGGGAGCAGCTCTGCACTGTTTGTCGAACAGCTTTGGCTGAAGTACAGGATTTTATTTGGAGAGCGAGCTGTGCTGCGAAAGCTGCTGGGAAACTGCTGACCCAGCTGAGCGAGGCCACCGATGCTGGGTTCTGAACAGGGCAAAGTTCTTCATCTTTCTTCCTCTAGTTGGCCAACGGCAAAGCCAGAGGTCCTCTACCCTGGTGACCCCTGCACTGGCTCCAGCAATTTCCTCAGCCTCCACCTCTGGTCTGAAGTGTAACCAGCCCCTGCTAGTTACAGCCGTACGTGCTAAAGAAAAACACCTGAAATTGGGTTCCCAGGCAGCTGTCATAACCTGTTCTTCCTGAGCAGGGGCTGGCAAGGTGGCCTGTGACTGCTCCTGGCCACCACTGGGGGTGGCCCCCAGCCTGGGTGACTGTGCCCGTGGCCAGCACCAGGGCCCCAGCGCTGCTGCAGAAGCTTCACTGCACACCTCTGCCAGCTTCTCACATTCAGCTGCCAGCTTCTCACATTCAGCTGTCAGCTGGGTGCCTGGCCCTGAGGCCCCACCCCCCGGCTGCTGCCCAGGCGGGCCTGACACTGGCCATGGGAGGAAGAAAGCCTAGAAGGAGCATCCCAAGGGCCAGCCTTGGGTCTGCTCCCCGGAGGTCGCACATGGGTGTCAACCAAGACAGGGCTCCCGGGTCTCTGTTTCAATCCCTGGTCACCAGATGTTACAGGCAGGTGAGCGGACGGCTCCAGGGCCCCAGGCAGCATCGTACCCTGATCCTTGATGGGGTAGCACAGCCTTCCAGGACCAGAAAAAACACTTAGGGTCAAATACCCCAGAGAAGGCTACTGTTTCTTACGAACAAGGTTTGAGGGGATGGATGCTCAAGAACAGCAGGGGTTCAAATGAAGCCATGGGAAAAAGGCAGCACGGGGAAAAAATAAAGGAGGTGGCAAAAGCAATTTAATTTTCCTCAAAATGGGGCTGTTCATTCGAGCAGCAGTGGGCTGCAGTGTTGCAGGTCTCAGCCCTTATTCTCAGGCAGCACCGTGGGTCCATCAGACAACAGGTGGCAAGAGCCCCGGCACAGCACCGAGATGCTCAGAGGGTTAAAGGCACACGGAAAGGAGGGAAGGGGGCTCTGGGGAGTTGGAACCCCGGCGCGTGGAGCTGGAGGGGACCTACACCCACAGCTCTCAGCTCTGGACGTGCGTCCAACCACCTGCGGGCCTCTGCCAAGGCCAGAGCCTCCCCGGCAGCGACTCAGAGGGAACACACATCTATCCTTCCCGTCGCTTTTGCAGGAACAGAAAAGCTCACACCTCCCAGGGAGAAAACAGCCACCAACGTTGGAAGCGGGAGCGCAGAGGACGCAGCAGGGCCTCGGAGGCTGAAAGCAGCGCAGCAGCATGAGCGGTGGGCGCAGCGACCCCCAGCAACAGCCCAGCCAGGCCGCCGCGCGGGGACTGCCGTCAGCCAGCCTCGGACCAGCCCTTCCACCAGGACCACCCGGCTGAGGAAAAGCACTGCGTGGGGAAGACACAGTGGAGACAGAAAGCAGGAGCCCAGGGCTGCAGAGACCGCGAGGGGAAGAAACCTCAGAAACATCCTCGGGGACAGGAGGGGACAGGATGACCTCGAGACGCATCCGGAGCAGCCGGCAATCAAAGTCTCAGCACAGAAATAGCCCAACAGAGGGTGAAGAAGAGAGCGCAGAGCATAAAGGGAACGGGAGAGAGAAGCTAAGAACAGCAGAGGCCAGGATGTCCACAGCCTGGCACAGAAAGAAGCAGGACCCCCACAAGGAGCAGCAGAAACAGGAGGGCTCCGGGCAGGGAGGAGAGAGCCGGTGGGGATCGGGGCACGTTCCAGAAGAAAGGCCACAAGCACAGCCCCCCGTCGGCCCTCTGTGACCCCTCCCAGCCTGCTGCCCCCAAGGGCCCCCAGGCAAGCACGGATCTCTGCAATGAGACTAAAGTTCGTGTGAATTGATCATATAATATGCATTATTTTCTTGCCTGGCTTCTTCACTCAACATGATTATTTCATCAGATTTGGAAAATTTTCAGCTGCATCCCCTCCCGTCCCGCCCTCTGCTCTCCTCTGGGACTCTGACCACATCTACGTTAGGTCACACGAAGTTGTCCTGTGCCCACTGATGCTCTGCATGTTTTTTCCAGTCTCTTTTCTCTCTGTTTCAGTTTGGAAGGTGTGTTTTTTTTTTTTTTTTTTTTTCTTTTTGCTGCACCCACGGCGTTTGGAAGTTCCCAGGTCGGAACTGAATCTGAGCTGCAGCTGTGGCAATGCCAGATCCTTAACCCACTGTGTCCGGCCAACGATGGGACCTCAAACTCAGAGACAATGTCAGGTCCTCAACCCGCTGAGACAGAACAGGAACTCCGGGTTTTTTTTTTTTTTTTTTTTTAAACCTAATGTGAGCAATCTCTCTCCCACCCCCCAGCTTCTAGAACATGAAGGATTAAGTCATAACAACTGTTCTAATGGCTGGACCGTGCATTCCATCACCGGTGTCATTTCTGTCACTTCTATGGACGGATTTACTGTCCTTCGTTGCTGGCGACACTTCCCTGTGTCCCTGCTTGCCTCTCAAACTCTGACTGGATGCAAAACAAGGTGAATTTACCTTGTTGGTGCTGACATTTTTGCGATTTAGAAATATTCCTGAGCTGTGCTCAGGGATGCTGTTAGGTTACTTAGCAACAGGCTGATGCTTCTAGGTCTTGCTCTTAAGCTCTGGTCACAGGATGAGAGCTGCATTTAGTACAGGGCTGACTTGGCCCTGGAACGGAGGAAAATCACAGGGGGTGTGACATGGGGAGCTTCCCACGCTGCGGGGTGGCACCGAGAGCCAGTCCTGGCTCTGTCTGGGTCCTGAGGCATTCCCTGCAGTTCTTCCTGGGGGCTCTCTGCCTGGCCTTGGAGGCTTCCTCCCCTGTTCTGCACTGGGCAGCAGCCTTGCGGGACCCTCCCTCCGAGATCCTGCCTCCTTGCGCTCCCTGGAGTCCCAGCCTGTCCCCTCAACTCAAGGAGCCCGGTCTGGGGTCCCCTCCCTGGGCTGTAACCTGTGACCGCAGGGTTCACCTCATTTGTTTCCTGTTTCTCAGGGATCACCGCCTGTTGTCTGAGGTCCAGTGTCTTAAAAACCACGGTTTCATAGGTTTTGTCAGATTTTTAGTTGTTGCAGGCGGGAGGGTAAATCTGGTCCCTGTTATTCTGGGCTAGAAGCAGAAATTCATTTAACTTAACTGGCCTAAAGCTTCGGATGTCACATCCAAGTGACATTCCTCCCGTGTGGGGGCTGTGCGGGGTCTCCCGCATGTCCTCTAGGTGAACTTCAGAGCTCCTTAGAAATGTCAGCTATTAGTCTTGCCAGAAGCAGAGCACAGGAAAGAGAACATTCTAGAACTCCTTCAGCCTTGCAGAGGCCAGGCTAGGAGCCAGGCGGCGGGTCTCCGAGGCAGTGAGACGTGAGGCCAGCAGAAGTAAATCGTGACCCCCGCTGGGAGGAAACAGGTTTCTGAGGGAAGACTAAACTGGCTCCTGGGAGCCCCTGGTCTTGGGGTAAGTTTTCCCTCCATTTTAAATGGGCAAAAAATATTTTTTGGAGTATTTCAGTTTTTCTTCTGCAGTCCTGAATCTGCTGGAAGGCAGAGGAGGTGAATTCACATTTCTGTGAGTTTTCTTTGTGCGAGGCACCTTCTATACATGACTGAATTTCCCTCCCGAATTTTATTATGGAAAGTCTGAAACACACCAGAAAGCTGAGAGTTTTCCAGGCAACACCCAAGTGCCTACCACACCAATAACAGTTTGCTTACTTGTTTTTTCACATACCCATCTGGCCACCCTCCTGCCAGCTTATCTTCCTCCTGGAGGCCCCTCGACGTAAGCTGCAGACACCAGCACAGTTTCCTCTAAACACTTCAACAGGTAAACCCTTAACCAGAGCCCAGCGTGTGTTTGCAGGTCTGTGCTGGGGAAGTTTACACGCCGTAAGGGTACCCAGGCCAGGGACGTCCTTCCATGAGTCTGGAAGCAACCCCGGGCCCTGCCGGTCCTTCCCCTGCCCCCGCCGCAACTATGGGTATGACCTCCGCTGCCACGGTTCGCTGTCGGACCTGGCCTGGAGCTTCAGGTAACTGGAGCCCCCAGGATGCCCCCGGAGGGGACTTCCTCACGCAGGCCAACGTGAGACTCCTCTGCACTGCGGCACTGGTCCCTCTCGTCCCCTCCGCCCACCACTGCACTGTGCCGCCGTCACCACCCCCCACTGCACATGCTGGCTCCTCCTCCACGTACCGGCCCTGACTCTGCACTGACCAGGCTGTCTGCTGCCTGCACGTCCTCCCCCTCCAAAGTGTCCCCCCTGAGGGGGTCTGGATGGGGGGCCGCCTCTTGGGATCCAGTCTCCCATTGCACCTCCTCCGCCATCCTGCCCTTAGCCGCAGCAGGACTCATATGCAAAATCTTTCCTCCCAAGAGCAGAGGTGCTCGGTGGGAATTTGAGGAGCCTGCCACCTGCTTCCCAAAAGAAGGAGCCCCTGCTGACTCTCACCAAGGCACTGGCCTCGGAATGCTGAGACAGGGCCTGGTGACTGCCACTAGCCAGCCGGTCAGGGCCACCCCTGGAAACCACCAGAGAAGGAGGTGCTTCTGTGTCCTCTGCACTTGGTCAGTGAAGAAGCCAACACAGACAGACTCAGCGAGCGTGGGTCCGGAGGTCGGAGATGAGCACGGCTCTGGCCCCTGCCCTCAAGAGCGGCCGACCACGGCAACCCCGGGGGGGCCCAGCCTCCACGCCCCCCAGCCAGCACCCTCCCCTCCGGCCTGCGATGTCCAGAATCTCAGGGCTGTGCAGGCCAGGAGGGCTGCACGTGGCTCCTGGGGACGGGCAGCGCGGCCCTACCCCAGGGTCCTCTCCGCAGCCCTCTGCCCCTCCTCCCACCGCCCCATCCAACTTCCAGGATGCGTCCTCCGGCTGCCCTTGGCCGCTGACCGCGCTCTCCCAGGGATCTGCCCAGCCCCTTGGCAGGTTCCCCCGAAGACAGGTGGACCAGGCGGCCTCTGCGCCACGGAGCCTCGCTGGCCCCCGCTCACTCAGGCGTCAGGGTCCCGGCCCGGGCCGCCCTGCCCTCCTGTGTGGCCGCACGCCCCCCTCCTCCCATGTTCCCGAGGCCACCTGGAGACCCTCCCAGCTCGGGCCCGCAGCTCTGGGAGCCCGGGGCTCGCTTTTCCGCTGTGTGCGTCGCTGCGGCCACCGCGGGCACGCCCTGATGGCCTGGAGGACCAGGGTGAGGAGTCCGGGCACGGCCGCCGACCGCCCGAGCTGGGAACGTGCTTCCTCCAGGTCACACTTCCCTCGCCTCCGGGGACGGTGCTGAGGACGCATGTGCCGAGTCTGAAATCTGAATTCCTGCGCGTGCGGTGGGAAGACCTAGGGTTCAGGTTTCTACGGACGAGGGCTCAGGAAGGCGCCCCGAGCAGAGGGGCTGCACCGTCGCACACGGCTCGAGTCCTTTGTAAAATACACCTCCTCTCCCCCCGCGGACACAGACTCTTCCTGCCCATACGGGAAACACGAAAATGGAGGTGAGCCTTACAATCACTCAGAATCTCCTGATGAAAAATAGCACTTACTCTTTGTCCAGGCTTCTCCTAGGTATTTAGTGGGATTTTAGCATTTCCTGTTTTTGCTTTCTTACAGATCTGGAGCCACACCACGCACAGCATCTCCGAGGACAGGGTGGGTGCGGTATGAGCAGAAACCATTTTCTGGCATGTGCGAGGGGCCCTGGGTGCTGCCCACGTCACCCTCTATCCTAGTGGCAGGTGGGCGGCACCAACCACCCTCGGGCCCCACAGGAGGCAGGGGGATGTTTCTGCTAAGTGGCAAAGGCCAACTCCAAAGCCACTAAAGCCACGACACCACACGGAACACTCTCCTGTTGACACCCGTCAGGAAGATTCTAAATGGCCTTTCGAAGCCCACCCCGAAGTGTTTATAACTGTCACTGTGCCTTGCTAAGTGGACCCTGCACGAGGGGGGCGCTGCACCTCACCCCGCCCCCGCCTCACTGTCTGAACATGACACCAGCAGGTTCCCACTGCCACAAACAGCGGAACAACAGACAGCTTTTTTTTTTTTTTTGCTTTTTAGCGCTGAACCCATGGTACATGGAGGTTCCCAGGCTAGGGGTTGAATCAGAGCTACTGCTGCCGGTCTACACCACAGCCACAGCCACGTGGGATCTGAGCTGCGTCTGCAAGCTATACCACAGCTCACGGCAACACTGGATCCTTAACCCACTGAGCGACGCCAGGGAGCGAACCCCCAACCTCATGGTTCCTAGTCGGATTTGCTTCCGCTGTGCCATGACGGCAACGCCTAAGATAAGTTTTTATTTTTATTTTTATTTTTAATTTTTTTTATTTTTTATTTTTTTGTCTTTTTGCCATTTCTTGGGCCACTCCTGCGGCATATGGAGGTTCCCAGGCTAGGGGTCGAATCGGAGCTTTAGCCAGAGTAATACGGGATCCAAGCCGCGTCTGCGACCTACACCACAGTTCACGGCAACGCCGGATCCTTATCCCACTGAGCAAGGGCAGGGATCAAACCCGCAACCTCATGGTTCCTAGTCGGATTCGTTAACCACTGCGCCACGACGGGAACTCCTAAGATAAGTTTTTAAACGTTGCGTTGGCCACACGGCAGTCTATATCAGTCTGGGTTTCCCTAGTTTCTCTCTTTTCCAGGCAAAGCTGTAGTTCAGGGAGACGGTCTGACCCCAGCGGCCGGAGGGGGCCTGTCCACACAGGAGGACTCGGCTGGAGACCCCACCACGTGAGGCCTGGACCCCGGCTGAGCTTAGGAAAGAGTGGAGACTGCTCAGGAGGCAGAGGGTGACGAAGGGGAGGGCGGAGAAGACCCCTCTGAGGGAAGAAGGGGGCCTGTCCTGGGGGCGGGGGTGGCCTCTTCTCTCACCAACCCACGTGCCCAGTCCCGGGCGCGCCCACCATCAGCTCTGCAGGCTTAGGACGCACCTCTGACACGGACCGAAAGGTCTCTACCTGAAGCGGCAAACGCCAAAGAAAAGAAGCCGAACACAACTATAAATACGTCTCCAAAGCCTTCCAAGTGTCAGCAAGGCTGAAAATGGAGTCATTTGCCTATTTTGTAAAAGCTTCACCTCAAAACTACTACAGGAGGGAGGTTCTACCAGGGGAGGGACCAGGACACAGAAATGGAGGAACTGCCCCTAACTTCAGAGGATCCTGGGCCCTTTGGCACCGGTTACTGCGTCCGCTGCTTCAGCTGCACACACCCCGACCTGGAGACCAGGGCGCTCACGTCCAAGAATGAATAAAATGCAGGAGAGAGAGGTCAAGTCTGGTCTGGAAACACGGAAACCCCATTTACTCTCCAACACTCGGATTCAAGCAAACCGTCCTGGCCTTTAACCCTTTAATGGGGCCTTATCGCCCTCCTACTGCTGGACTCATCCTCTCTCCTCTGGACCCTCTGCAGCTGTAAGGTTACTTTTTTTGTGTGGGTTTTTTTTTTTTTTTTTTTTTGGCTGCACCCGTGGCATATGGAAGTTCCCAGGCCAGGGGCTGAATGTGAGCCTCAGCTGTGAGCTACACCACAGCTTCAGCAACACCAGATCCTTAACCCACTGCACTGGGCTGGGGATGACCTGGCAACGCCATAGACAGGCTGGATCATCTACCCCCTGAGCCACAGTGGGAACTCCAAGATTACTTTGAAAATCACTTTAAAAGCAGGCCTTGTCCTAAGACATGTCGGGTAAGGCTGCAGAGCCCGAGCTCGGTGCCTGCGAGCTCCATCACGGCCCTGCAGCCCATGCCCCGGCCCAGGGCCTGGGCCTCAGTGGGGCTTTGGGAAAAACAGCAAAAGCCCTGTGCAAATGCAAAGCCTGATTTTTCCCCAGAGGAACCAATCTTTTATCTACAAATTCCACAGCCAAGTAAGTGCGTCTCTTCTAGAGAACACTGAAAGCTACTGAATAAGAAAATGTGGCCTGATTCAGTGCAACTACTTGAAATAGTTCATGTTTTAACAGCCTATTTAGCAATCACCACTTTATTCAGAACACAGCTTGGAGGCCCTTTCATGTGGATTTGTTCTATTTTGGCCATTTTTTCTGGGTAAAGCTGTTGATCTCCGCAGTCAATAGAGGGCTCCAAGCATAGCTTCCTCCCCCAGTTTTAGCTTTGCTTCCTAGAGGTTACTCTAAAAGCTAAATGGAGAAAGAAAGAGGAATTCAGGGTTTCACACAGTCCTTGATGTAACCCCCCCACTGGGCTAGGACTCAGCCGGGGGCCCGAGAGGGGCGCAAGCAGAGGCGGGGCTGGTGGGGCCCCACCCTCCCGCATCCTGGCCCCTGGCCTGTCGGGAAGAGACTGAGGCCAGGCACGTAGGTGCCAACCTGCCCAACCATGTCCTTCACCACCACCCATCGTGCAGAGCTCGCTCTTCCACTCAGCAGCCATGGATACCAGAACCTGACTAGTGTCCATGAGGACGTGGGTTCGAGCCCTGGTGTTGCTCAGTGGGTTAAGAATCCAGCGTTGCCCTGAGCTGTGGTGTAGGTTGCAGATGTGACTCGGATCTGGTGTTGCTGTGGCTGTGGTGTAGACTGGCAGCTGCAGCTCTGATTCAACCCCTAGCCTGGGAACCTCCATATGCCACGGGTGCAGCCACCAAAAAAGGGGGGGGGCAAGAAACATTTTCCGTGAGGATGTAGAGAAATTGGAACCCTTACACATTGCTGGTAGAGCATAAAATGTGTTTTCCACTGTGGAAAAGAGCGTGGCAATTCCTTTCAAACTTAAACATACAATCACCATACGACCCCACAATTCCACTTGAAAGTTCTTTTGTTTTTCGGTTTTTTTTTTTGCTTTTTGGGGCTGCACCCGTGGGATATGGAAGTTCCCAGGCTAGGGGTCGAATAAGAGCTACAGCTGCCGGCCTACACCACAGCCACAGCATCACCAGATCCTTAACCCACTAAGCGAGGCCAGGGATCGAACCCTCATCCTCATGGATCCTAGTCAGGTTCATTTACCTCTGAGCCACGGACAGGAACCTCCACTTAAAAGTTATATACCCAATTGAACTAAAACTGCATGTCCAGAGTCTTGTACATGAATGTTCACAGCAGCCAAAAGGTAGGACGGAACAACCCACATGCCCATCAGTTGATGACTGGACTAACAAAGAGGCGGTCTAGCCATGCGATGGAATACTACTCAGTCATGAAAAGGAATGGACCGTCAACAAATGTTACAACGGGGATAAACTTTGAAAATGTGATGCTAAGTGAAAGAGGGCAGACAAAAAGGCCACAAATTGTATGATTCCATTTACATGAAATAGGAGACTCCAGGATAGGCAGGTGCATAGAAACAGAAGGTAGATGAGCAGCTGCCAGGGGCTTGGCTGGGGGGTTCTGAGAGAAAAACGAGTGACTGCTGATGGGCAGGGGGATTCTTTTCGGGGTGATGAAAATGTTTCAGAATTGGAGAGCAGTGATGGTGGCACACCTCTGTAAATATACTAAAGGATACTGAGGTGTACGCCGTAAGAAGGAGAATTACATCTCTTCAAAGAAATACAGCTGTTTAAGAGACAAAAAAGAAAAAGCAAGGGGTTGACAACGACATGCCAAAGGAGGCAGGTAACAGAGAGGAGAACGCGAGAACAACACTGAGACCGACCCCCACCCGGTGGCCTGTCGCTGCCACTGGGCACCGGCAGCGCTCAACGCTCACAGTCTCCAGACGCGGTGCTGCCCACCCCCCTCGGACCCTGTGAGGAGGGAGATCCACGAGGAGCCTCCCTGTGGCCACAGCAGCGAATCAAGGGCCTGAAAGAGCCTGGGGCCCAAGTCCTGTCCAGTTGTCGGGTCTCCCAGCACGGGCCTGGGCGTGCTGGGCAGGACTGGTGGTCCTCGTGACCAGCCCTGCACCTTGACCTCTGCGGCCCCTCCTCTGAGGGTTCATGATGCTCAAATGTGGACAGAGATGAACACAGGCTCTGACCCAAACACTTAAATTCCTTCTTGTCTCCAAGTTAGCATTTTTTTTTTTTTTTTTTGGCTTTTTAGGGCCCACACCACAGCATACGGAAGTTTCCAGGCTAGGAGTCAAATCAGAGCCACAGCTGCCGGCCTACATCACAGCCCCAGAAAGACAGGATCCACGTCTGCGACCTACACCACAGCTCACGGCAACGCTGGATCCTTAACCTACTGAGCGAGGCCAGGGATTGAACCTGCGTCCTCATGGATCCTAGACAGGTTCGTTAAACGCTGAGCCACGAAGGGAATTCCCATTTAAGCATTTTTTGTTCCAGGACTAACCACTGCCGTGCTGTCACCGCTGCACGTGGCAACTTCACATTTCTTCCAACAGAGTCACAAAACAGGGTCCCACAGGAGTTGGAGCAGATAACTCTCATTAAATCACAGTCCCTAATTATCGATTTTAGCAAAAATCCACTTGGCATAGTAACCAGGCCCATTAGATATTTAAGGGTAACTAAGCAGTACACTCAATTTGACTTCCGCTTCTGATTTGAATGGTGGATCAGTCAAGAGAAAAAGAAAAACATTTAGAATACACGGGGAATTGAAATAGAGCAGGGGAAGGCAGGGGGCGCAGGGGAACGAGAATTTCTTCAACACACCAGGAAGGGCATTCACAAAATGACAGATTACCTCCACGACAAGATTTTAAGTGAGTCTCACCTTCTTTTCTACCCTTTGGCCATCATTTGATCTTTTAAACTTTTAAAAGTGTTTGCTTGCTTTTTATGCCTGCACCTGTGGCATTTGCCCTAGGGGTCAAATTGGAGAGCAGCTGCGGTCTACGCCACAGCCTGGCAACACGGGATCCGAGCCACATCTGTGACGTATGCTGCAGCTTACAGCAGCTTATGGCTTACCGGATCCTTAACCCGCTGAGTGAGGCTAAGAATCAAACCCACATCCTCACAGAGACAACACTGGCTTCTTAATCTGCTGAGCCCAAACAGGAACCCCTGACCTTTTTTTTTTTTTTTTCACTTTTTTTTTCTTTTGTCCTTTTAGGGCCACACCCATGGCATGTGGAGGTTCCCAGACTAGGGGTCTCATCGGCGCTGTAGCCGCCAGCCTGTGCCAGAGCCACAGCAACGCCAGATCCAAGCCGCGTCTGTGACCTACACCACAGCTCACAGCAAAGCCGGATCCTCAAACTACTGAGCAAGGCCAGGGATCCAACCCGCAACCTCATGGTTTCTAGTCGGATTCGTTTCTGCTGCGCCACGACGGGAACTCCGGGAACTTCTGATATTTTTTTAAAAAAATATTGCTCAGTTTGTAAAAAGTTAGAAACAAAATATTTTTATTTTGAGAGAGAAAAAACTTAAGTGTTGGTTCAGGTAACCTTTAACAATCTGTTCAGCTCTAAACGTCACAAAAATCGAATTCCAGGTTAGGGAAGCCAGCGAAGGAGCGTGTGCTGACCCGGGGCACACCGTGGTCCCCGGACCTCCCAAACCAGGCCTCGGCCCCCACTTGCTGGGGGCCCCCTGAGCAGGCACGGTCCTTCCCCGACAGCAGCATCCCGACAGTCTACTGAGGAGGGCAAGTTGGTTCCCTACCTGGACAGGCGGCTCGATCATGATCCAGGCCGGAAGCATCAGACTGGGGTTCAGAGGCTGCGTTCCTACACGGAAGTAAACGCCACCCCTGGAGTCGCAGGCCCAGACGTGCTGGTTTCCACACGACAAGCTCGTCAGTCTTACGGTTCCTGCAGACAAAGAGAGTGACATGGTCCACTACGGTCCTGCGGACAAACCAAAGCACAGGCGCTAATTACTTTCGCAAAGTGACGCATCTCTCATTTCATCTGTGAACTCTGGTTTTCTATTTCAAAGGAAGCGATGCGGCTGCGTTTGCAGTTGAACTCTGTTGCTTAAGCACATGACTGCGCGCAAGTGACCCAGGCCTCTGGCTGCTCGCCACCTGCTGGGCGCCACCCAGCAGCCCTTCCGTGCAGTCAAGAGGCCGCCGGCCCGGTGCCGTGAGCACCGAGCACGGGGAGTGAAGGTGTCCGAGCGGGGGCCCGACCATTCGCTGCATCAGGTACGGGACTGGGACCAGCGGATCGAAGTCGTTCTATTCGGGACAAGGGAGCTCACCTGTATGGGTGAGCGTGATCTTCATTAGAATTCAGACTTAGCCCCCCAGAATCTTCGTTTCCCTTTTCCCATTTCTCCTTGTTGATTAAACCCATTTTAAGAGGAAAGGAAAAGGGAGGAGTCTCTAAAGAGAAACTACATTTGATTGATGGTCCACCCGGAAAAAACAGCACCGGCCAGCAGCTCCTGAGCCTGAACCCAGCAACGACGATGCGAGGCTATCACGGCCCCGGTCCCTACATGAGGCCTCAGGACTCAGACACAAGGGGTCTGCGTGGAGGCCAAGGGTGGACGGGGGTCTGAGCCCAGGCCAGTCCGACCCCTTCGCGTCCCGTGTTCAGTTCCACCCGTTCCGACAAATGCCTATGCCTGGGAAAGCCCTGCCCCATCAAGTTACGGAAGGTTTTCATTCCCCCGGAAAGTTCCCTGGGGCCCCTTCGGCCCCCTCTGCCCCGAGGCCACCACTCCTCTGATTTCTATCACCAAGATGAGCTTAGCCTGGTCTGGACGCTCCCAGAAACAGCATCTCGGGGGTGTGGGCCCCGGGCCCGGCGGGAGACCCTTTCGTCGTGGGCGCTGTGCCACTGCATGGACACGCCACAGGCCGCTCCTCCAACAGAAGGACAGTCGGAGGGTCCCCTCCCCCTGAGGAGCAAGGCTGCGAATCACTCGCGGGAGACTTGGCTGTGAACACGCGCGCGCGCGGCGCCTCCTGAACGACACTCAGGAGAGCTCAACTCGGACGGAAACCGCCAGCCCCCGAGTCACGATTCACGCCCTCAGCAGCACCCCTGTTGGCGGCATCTCCGCATCAGCCATTCCCCGGGGGTGGGGGGGGGCGTTAGGCGGCATCTTGGCGTGGTTTTAGTCTGCATTTCCCCGAGAATGAATGATGCCGAGTCTTTCCACGTGCTTACGCAGCACCTGTACATCTTCTACTGTGAAGTACCTGTCAAGTCTTCTGCCCATTTTTCAAGTTGGACGGTTTGTCGTCTGATGACTACGTAAGAGGATGAGTCATCATGACTTTAAAACAGAGACGAGGTGGGGCAGCCAGTCCCTGGCAGTGCTGCCCTCGGCCACCCCACACGGGTGCCGCCGGCATCCGATGACGGCCCGTGCGTCTGCGCCAAAATGTACAGGCACGGGTCCTGTGACCAGGAAAGCGTGCAGGGGCGTTTGGCTTAAAAGCACTAAGCCAGCACTGCCGGAAGCCTCTGGGTACCCTCTGGACGTGTCCTAAAGACGGTGACTTCCCTTACGGTGTGTTTGAAAACTCTTACCACGGAGTAGACAGACATCCCAGACCTCTAACACCACATAGAAAAGATCTCGGGAGCTCCCGCTGTGGCGCAGGGCGTTAAGAATCCCACTGTAGACAAAAAAAAAAAAAAAAAAAAAAAAAAAAAAAGAAAGAGTTCCCATCGTGGCGTGGTGGAAACGAATCTGACTAGGAACCATGAGGTTGCAGGTTCGATCCCTGGCCTCGCTCAGTGGGTTAAGGGTCCGGTGTTGCTGTAAGCTGCGGTGTAGGTTGAAGATGCAGCTCAGATCTGGCACTGCTGTGGCTGTGGTGTAGGCTGGCAGCTGTAGCTCTGATTGGACCCCTAGCCTGGGAACCTCCATATGCCACAAATGTGGCCCTAAAAAGACAAAAAAAAAAAAAAAAAAAAAAAAAAAAGAACCCCACTGCAGTTGCTGAGGTGGCTCAGGTTCGATCCCTGGCTTGGCACAGTAGGTTAAAGGATCTGGCATTGCCACAGCTACGGTACAGGTAGCAGCTGTGGCTCAGATTCAATCCCTGACCTGGGAAGTTCCATATGTCATGGTGCAGCCATAAAAATGTTTTAAAAATTAAAAAAATAAAAAGATTTGTAATGATGAAAATCAAGTACTTTAGCAGTAAACTCCAGAAATAGCTAAGAAACAAATTCTAAGATACTAATTAAAAAACAGTTTTATGTTGGCTCTTCAACCTGTCCTAACAGGAGGAGCTACAGGTGGTCGCTGCTTTCATGAAAGTTACATGGCAAAAAACCACACTGGGTCAGCGTCTCAGAATTAGCAGCGGATACCACCACCACCAATGAGACGTGGAGCTCACGGAACAAGGCGAACGTTCTTTCAGGACAAATATAAAAGGCTGTTAGAACATACACCTCAGCATATAAATCAGCTTGTTCTGAACTGAAGACACAGGTCAAAGAGGCAAACACTTGATGGAGGGCCTCCCAGGGGCTGTGTCCCCCACTGAGTGCACGTGCAGGAACCCCCCGCCCTCGCTGGCCCTGGGGGTTAAGGACAGTGGGCTGCGAGCAGAAAGAAGTGACCTCGCTTCTGGACTGAGGTGTGAGAGAGCTGGCGAGAGGGCCTGTCAGCTGTCCCCTGCTGCAGTGACCACGACGGTGGAGCTGCAGAGCACCCCGCAGGATCAGAAAGCTGCTGGCGTTGCGGGGGGCGGGGGGAAGGGCGAGGAGACACCAACACAACAACTCGAAAAGACTGATGGGGAGAGAGCCAACTGTGTGGGGGCAGAAGGCCACGTTGCCTGAGCTAAGTCAACAAAAGCTGGGGCCCATAATGGCAATAATACTAATCTGGAGTTCCCGTCATGGCTCAGTGGTTAACGAATCTGACTAGGAACCATGAAGTTGCGGGTTCAATCCCTGGCCTTGCTCAGTGGGTTAAGGAGCCGGCGTTGCTGTGAGCTGTGGTGTAGGTTGCAGACGCGGCTCGGATCCCATGTTGCTGTGGCTCTGGTGTAGGCCGGCGGCTACAGCTCCGATTTGATCCCTAGCCTGAGAACCTCCATATGCCACAGGTGCGGCTCTAGAAAAAGGCAAAAAGACAAAAAAAAACAAAACTAATCTGACTAAGGCAGACACGCTGCCTCACATTTTATTCCCCCTCCCCCCAAAAAGTTTTAATTACTATATTCAACAGATTAGATATTTTTCCTTTAAGGTTGCTAATGTGGGATCTCAGTTCCCAGACCAGGGAACCTGGGTCGCAGCAGTGAAAGCACCAAATCCTAACCATTAGGCCACCAGGGAACTCCCCTAGCATTGCTTTTTAAACATACATTTTAGAACAAGAAGTGGGTGGCATTTATCTCGTATTTTGTTATTTATAAAACACTTCTCTGCATAAATTACTACATAATGTAATCCTATTTGTTACCTAAAGGCATGAACTGACACTGAATATTTCTTCATTAAACACTGTGACCAGATAAACTACAAGTTGCATTAGTTTGCTAAACATTCCAGTGCCTGACACACGCATACGTATGTGCATTAGAAATGTTATGAGCATCTTAAATGTCTGCTAAATGATGCAAATTCTCTTCCAAAAACTAGGACTGCCATAAACCACAAAATTCCATATTCAGTCTATACAAACGGGTTCAGTAACTAGATATTTCATTGAAGAATTCTCTTAATTTAATCTCAGAGCAGCAGCTGACTTGGTAATTTGTACAGGGCAGAAAAGAGATACTTGGCTAAAGCCGTCCTTGAAATGGAAATTTCTGCTTGCCGTGTGAAGACTGGTTCCGGACTTTCCATGACTTGGAGCTGCCCAAGGTCACTGCCGGCGTGAGGGAATCCAGACCACGCTGTCAGCAGTGGGAAGACGGCTTCCGCTCCTCGTCTTCGGCTCAGAACACTTGTGAGCAAGAGGCCAGGGCAGAGGAGAGGAGCAGGAGAACCTCATCCCCGAGCAGCTGTGATGAGCCCAACACTTCCTGCTTCAGCCCCTGGGCAGGCAGGTGGCAACTCAGAGCTGGACTCGTGGATGACGGGGGAAGAGCCCCGTCCCTGCGGGGCAGGCGGCTTTATCTGTGAGTATCAGTAACAAGGAGTCAAAACGCACAACCCCAGCATCACTTAGAAATGCAGCCACAAAGAACAACGCTCCAACCGGCTCCTCTCCTGCCGAGCGCGGGTATGGCAAAGCTCGAGGCCCTGCCTGCAGAGCCCTCCACCGCCAGCCCCTGCGTGTCAACGCCTCTCGGGTCAGGCCGACTGATGGCTGGAACAGAGTAGGAGCAGGATGCTCAGGAGATGCGCCACGACGGAGATGCTGACGGAGGGACGGGAAGAGCAGGGAGGACATGAGGCCGTGGGAAGAGGGGCAGGCCCCAGCATGAAGGCCTGGCACCGGGGAGGAGCAGCGGTTCGTGGCTGGAGACCCGTGGGGGGGCTGGGCTGGGCTGTCAGGGCGCTGCCGCCACCCAAAGACTGGCACTCAATTCGAGGGCCTTGGAGCCACTAAACCTTGAGGATAGAGCCCCTGAGCTTTAGGAAGAGCTCAGGCAGTGGTGCTGGGAGGCAAGCACACCTGCAGCCATGACGTGGTTATGCAGCAGTGCAGGTGTTCAGGGGACACTAGCCCTGGCCATGGAGGGAGGGCAGCAGAGCAGAAGACAGCCCAGGAGACCTGGGCGGAAGGAGGAGACACTGCTGAGCACACTGGCCAGCAGGGAAGCTCCAACAGCCAGAGAGGATCCTGCCTTTCCAGCAGGAATCAGTGCGAGCAGAGGGGTGCAGTCAGGAAAAAGAGGACATTTGGGGCCATCAACAAAATGAAAAGACAAGCCTATGGAACATGTATGCAAATGATATATCCAACAAGGGGTTAATACCAAAACTACACAAAGAACGCACATAACTCAGTATCAAAAAGCAAAGAATCCAACTGAAAAATGGGCAGAGGGCCTGAGTGGGCATCTTTCCAAAGAAGACATGCAGATGGCCAACAGGCACAAGAAAGATTCTCACATCACTAAGCATCAGGGAAATGCAACTCAAAACCACAGCAGCGGAAACGAATCCAACTAGTGTCTGTGAGGATGTGGGTTTGATTTCTGGCCTTGCTCAGTGGGTTAAGGATCCGGTGTTGCCGTGAACTGCAGTGCAGGTTGCAGATGTGGCTGGGATCCTGTGTTGCTGTGGTTGTGGTGTAGGCCAGCAAGTAGCTATGATTGGACCCCTAGCCTGGGAACCTCCATATGCCACAGATGCGGCCCTAAAAAGCCAAAAACAAAACAAAACAAAAAAACAAAAACAGACAAACAAAAAAAACCCCCACAAACCAAAAAACCCACAATGAGCTATCACTTCATACCCATCAGAATAGCTCTCATCAAAAAGACAACAAATACCAAGTGTTGACAAGGATGTAGAGAAAAAGGAACCCTCCCGCCCTGTTGGTAAGAATTTAAACTGGTGCAGCCACTAGGGAAAACAGTATGGAGCTTCTGCAAGAATTAAAAATAGGACCATCTGGACTTCCCCTTGTGGTGCAGTGGAAACGAATCCGACTAGTATCCATGAAGATGCAGGTTCAATCCCTGGCCCCGCTCAGTGGGTTGGGGATCCAGAATTGCTGTGAGCTGTGGTGTAGGTTGCAGACTCAGCTCAGATCCCGCGTTGCTGTGGCTCTGGCGTAGGCTGGCAGCTACAGCTCCGATTCGACCCCTGGCCTGGGAACCTCCATATGCCATGGGCGTGGCCCTAGAAACGGCAAAAAGACAAAAATAAATAAATAAATAGAAATAAAAATAAACAAGATGAGTGAATGAATTAACAAAACAGAAATAGACTCAGATACAGAGAACCACTAGTGGTTACCAGACGGGAGTGGGGGAAAAATTATGAAATAATTACAAAGATGAAATGTATAGCACAGAGAATGTAGTCAGTGTTTTATAATAACTGCACGGCACATGATCTATAAAATATCAAACCCCTATATGGTATACCTGAAGCAAATATAATATTGGAATTCAAAAAAAAAAGGAGTGCATTTAGGAAAGAGAAGTCCGCTGTTGGACAGAGCCCTCCAAGGCAGAGCCAAGTCTTGAAAAGGCGGTGTCCCCCCTGCTCCCTGCTGCGAGCACCACCACTGCCAGCTTTGGAAAGAACGACGAAGCATCACAGCCAAGCCCAGGTGAGTAAGCAAGGCAGCACCTGCTTACCTGCTACCACACCTCCTGTTCACGACAGTCGGCCACACGCTGCCTGCTGACACAGCCTGTCACAGACACTCTCTTGTGGGGTTCTGGGCAGGGAGCGCATACCTGAACTCAAAATCTGCACCCCTTCATAAAAATAGGGAACCCCTATTTAAAAAAACCCTTAATTCCCGGTTTGTCCTACAGGCTACACAGACCATCCTGGAGAGTGCAGGACAGCTGGGGCCTCAACCTGCCTTTTGCGGCACCTGACCCTGGCATAGCGGAAGGCTGGCACCCCTCCTGCAGCGCCAACTCCAGACTTGCTGCATTCTCCCAGGATGCTCAGAAAAGGGTGAACGGGGTCTTCAGCCATCATCTCAGTATCACCGGTAACTCAGGTAAGTAAGAGCCGAGGCCCAGAGCGGGGTAAAGACTCAGACAGGCAGCTTTGGGTAAATGTCCCCAGCAGCAGTGTCAGACCCGGGCCAGCAGCCCCCAGAGCCTGACAGTTAGGCAGCGTTCGGCAAGTCCCACTGCCTGAGCCAGCTCACATGGCTTACACAGGGTGCTTACCTGCAGCATCTCTCCGGGGCGGGGCTGCTGTTCCCTTAGAAAGGTGAGACGGTAGCCCTGCAGTCCAGCCAGGGCCCAGCCCCGCACGTGGCCAGCACGGCTGCAGCTGCTCTGTCCTGCCTCTGCCCCGAGTCCCTGCCCTTCTGCCTGACCACCTGGTGCCCGCTGTCTGTATAAACCGTTCCAGACAATTCTGCAGGCATGAGGGCGGGCGGCTCCGAGAAAGCCTGCTGCTCCTCTGCTCCTGCCCCGGCCCCGGCCCCAGCCCCAGCAGGCCTCCGCCGCAGGTGCTTCTGGAGGGTCAGAGCTTGTCTGGAGCTCAGGACAGTCCTGTTCCGTCCGCCTCCCGCTCTGACTGGAGACTCGTTCCCGCCAAAGCGAAGCTTCTCCCCTCCAAAGAACGGCCACTGGCCCCAGAGGAACCCAGACAGGCGCCTCAGCGAGCTGGAAGGGAAGCCTGGCCGCAGCCCCTGCCGTGCATCGGCCTGCTGCGGAGAGGGGCCGGGCAGAGCGTGGCTCCTGGCTCGCGACCCGGGTGCTGCGAGAGCACGGCCTCCTGCCCCCCAGGATCACACACCGAGCCCTGGCCTTTCTCCCCTAGAAGCTCCCAATCAGGCCAGCAGGACCTCTGCATCAAGGAAGGGCTGACGGGGCAGGGAGGAGGGTCGCCCAGAGTCAGCAGTCGGGGCCGTGACCAGTGCAGCCTCTGGGCCGTCACTGTCAGTAACGACGGCTGGCAAACACTCTCAAAAGCTGGACCGTGACCGGCCCTCCAGGCGCTGGGATTAGGTTCAAACACAGGGGGTGAGGCCAGAAGCCAAGTAATCAGAATGACCCCGGACTCCTCTGAGCTGGGGAACAGGGCCTGCTTCTTTAGTCGAGAACTAACCTGCTTCTTTGGCTAAACTGGATCATGACTGGGGGCCTCGCTGGGCAGGGGAATGACGTGGGGTGGGCACATCACGAGACGAGGAGAGGCCGTCAGCTGGAGAGCCGGCGGGGCTGCAAGGGAGGTGGCCTGCCCCTCACTCCTTGTTTTGGCCTCTTTTTAAGTGAGTACACGAGGCTCACCATCAGACATGAAACGCCTGCAATCAGGGATGGAACACTGGCTGTCCGTTCACCAGGGCGGGACCCCTGGGCAAGGGAGGACGCCAGGGCTCACAGGGACCCTCTGGAGCTGCCTGGTGCAGCCTCTGCCTTCGGACAAGCCAGCCCTGCAGAGTCTCTCCCGCCAGGGGACAGCCTCCTGCTGTGGGCTCCCTCTGTGACTTGTTTCGTGGACTAGGAGTGAACTGCTCTTACACGGCATCAGGCGACTTGCGGGCTCGGCACCCGTGAGGGGAGACGGAGAAGGGCGGCAGCAGGAGACACATGCCCTCCTCGGTCCAGCCCTGGCCCGCTGGGTACCACCCCAGCCGTGGAGGAGCCAGGGAAATGGGCCGCTCACCCTGGCTCTTCCAGACGCAAAGGGCTTCAGGCGGAGCAGCAGAGGCAGCTGCATCAACAGTGGTTCCTCCAGCAGGTCTGACCCGCAACTTTCTCCAAGAACGTGCTCCTTCAGGGCCCTGAAAACACTGCCCCGTACAGGGCAGCGAAGTAACGCTCACCACAGAACTAAGAAGCCCTGGCAGCTGCAAGAGTGGCCAGCGAATCAGTGTCCTGAGATCCAGCCACTGTCATACAAGGATTCATGCATGCCGAACAGGGCCCCGGGAGCTGGGTGACGCTGGCCATACCTAGCTGGGAAAGGTCCAGCCTCGTCCAGTGCATGCCCGTGGGGCAGCTCCTGGACAGCGTCCTGATGAACACCTGGCCCAGGCTGTCCAGGGCCCACAGGGCATCTTGGCAGGCAGCGTAGGCCCTCATCTCGGCATCGGGAGGCAGCTGCACGGTGGACGGGCGGGACCAGGCGTGCTGGGAGCTGATGCTGTACAGGTCCTTGCTGCTCTGGCTCAGCCACAGGGAGCTTCCTGTAGAAGAGTTGGCGGGGGTCACGGGTGGCCCGGCTCCCACTTGTCCCTGCTGCACGGCCGGACGCCACGGGGCAGGAGACACCGTGAGCAGCCAGCTGCAGAGACAAGCCCAAGACACTCTAAAGTGGGAGGCAGCAGGGCTTCTGTGATTTCACGGAGGCTACGGTGTGGGCTCAGCGGCCCTGACCTTGGACGTTTTCTAACGAACTGAGACATCTTTAATGTGGTGTGTTCACCCGTGTCCTGGGGGAGTAAGGCTGGTATGGGGCGGCGGGGGCAGCAGGGCGGGGCGGTTTCCCAGCCTGGGGAGGCGGCTGCCGGACAAGGCTGGGGAGCCGGGACGTCTTTTCTCTTTTTTGGCTGCAACTGTGGCCTGTGGAAGTTCCTGGGCCAGGGACCGAATTCGTGCCACAGCAGCGACTTGAGGCACTGCAGTGACAACGCCGGGTCCTTAACCTGCTGCACCACAGCGGGAACTCCCTGAGTCTTTTAGGTTTAAGTCAGTTTAAAATGCAAACCACCCTTGGGGAAGTTAAAACCTCAGTCCAATGTATTATCTAAAGTATTATCTAAAACTTGGGGCCTGAAATGGTTTGGAATTCAAGATATTTTGAATTTTGAAAACCTAAGGTAATGGGCTTGTCATATATTTAAAAAACAGCCCCGATGCCGGGCTGCACCCCCCACCCTCTTGAAGTGTGATAACACTCCTGCAGCAGAGCGTGTCCCTGTCACAATCAGCAGGATGAACAAAGACTGGGGGAGCCTCGCGTCACTTCAGGTCAGGTTTTGCTGCCAAATGAATTTATGCCCCACTCAGGAAATACGCTGTGGTTTTCAGAGCTTACTCTTCAGAACTGCAGGCAGAACGGCCTGATAAGAAGGCCTCTCACTGCACTGAGCTAGCCAGTCCTAGAGGGCTCGGGACTCGAACCCACCGACTCCTCCTCTAAACCAGCCTCAGGGTGCCTTCTCATGGGACCCTCAGTGCACTTCCAGCCCACGGGCAGTTGCATCGCTTCTCCTGGCTCCAAACCCCAGGCTGCGGGAGCAGCTGTGAGCCCTGAGTGGAGTGGGAGGTCGGTCGAGGCTGTAAACCAGACAGAAGGGCCTGTGAGGAGCTGACGGAAACCACAGCAGAAGGGGGGGGGCACCAGGCAAGCCTGGTGCCCACTGGGCCCGTGCTGTGGCCCCCGTGACATGGAAGTCCCCAGCTGCTGACGCAGCGGCCACCCTAGGCCCCCCTGCTTCAGAAGGACACCTCGCCCTTAGACCCCCTCTCCTGGGCAGGCCTGGCCAGCTTCGGGGGCCCTCGCTCAGCCAACGAGGGCTGCCGGCCTGTGACACTGCCATGCCAGCCTCTGGCGGCCAATGCCACGCCCGCCCCAACCAGGCCACAGTCAGACCCTGGTTTGAGCTGTTCGAATGGCAACCCATGCACATGGATGATGGTTCCTAACCGACCTTCCTTGGTGGGAGCGGTGGAAGCCAGCACAAAGGCCCATTTTGTTGCAGAGGCCGTCCCACGGGGAACAACGTTATTCCAGTAAGTGCCTACAAAGAAGAGTGGGGAGATGGTGTAAAAGAAAGAGAATCCACACTGGAGCTTGAGCTCTAGACGCCAACTGGTCCTCGGGACCCGCTTCCGGCTAGTTCCAGAGTGTCCTCAACGCTGGGAGGAGACCCCAGCCAGCCGGCAGGAATCAGCCCCTTGCTGCTCTGAACCGCAAGAGGCCGAGCCACCGTCGCCCAGGCCTGGGGGAGGAGGGCTGGAGAAAGCCCACCCACACAGACGAGGTCAATGTGGACTCCACGCACACGCACAGATCTGGCCAGAGCCCGGGTTCCCAACTGTGCCGAGATTGTCCCTCTAAGAAATGGACTGTTCTCTTACTAGACTCCAGACCTGCTAGGTCTGGGAGGATGTTTTCATTTAAATGGAAATTATTAACGTAAAAATGAATTCCATGCATTCTCCTCCTATTAGGTTCCTAGTGGAAATAGATCACACACCATCCAGACACTGGTATTCAGATTTAAAAAAGGAGCAACACAAAGCATAAACAATGCCTCCATTATCTTTTTTTTTTTTAGGGCCGCGCCTGTGGCATATGGTTCCCAGGCTAGGGGTTGAATGGGAGCTGCAGCCGCCGGCCTACACCACAGCCACAGCTACATCAAATCCGAGCCACATCTGCAACCTATACCACAGCTCATGGCAACGCTGGATCCTTAACCCACTGAGTGAGGCCAGTGACTAAACCCGTGTCCTCATGGATCCTGGCTGGGCTTGTTGCCGCTGAGCTGTGATGAGAACTCCCAGAATGCCTCCGTTATGAAAATACTATTGGCACTAAACTATCTTTTCAGGTTGAGATCCTAAAGCTTTTCCTTAAGGGCTGGCTTTAAAGCGAAGCTGCCTTAGAGCCGATGTGGAAATGAAAGTAGTTCACCTACCGACGAGACTTCCTTTAGCCACGTGGAATTCGTTCTTGCCAGAGGAGATCCAGACGCCACTGCTGTTGACCCCGAGCAGGCTCGGCTGGCACTGAAGCTGCTGAGACCAAAACGCCATGCGCAGTTTATCCGCCACCTTTTCGACAGGCACCTGGGCCGCTGTGGCCACCGAGTGTGTGGCGTGGATTATGGTCTGGAACAAGCTGCACTGGTCGAATACCACGTAGTCTGTGATGCTCACCTGGAGGGGGAGCCGGGCAGACACCCTGCTCTCAGTGCAGCTACAAGCGCCTTCTGTATGCCCACTGCCTGAGACAGAAGGCCCTGGCCCCGCCCACCACACACCCGAACACTCGTGTGTGCGCGTGCTCGTGCGTGTGAGCATGCAGTGCAGCAGGCCGCCACGTGCGGAGGGGCGGGCACAGGGGGCTGGAAGACGCCCACCTCTCACTTTATACACTTTCACACTGCACGGGCCTGTTACGACGAGCGTGTGACATCTCTGTGATGAGCATCACCCCACGCACCCTGAAAGGCTTTCATTCGAATCAGTGAGAGAGGATTTTTTTTGGCCATGCCCACACCACAGCTGTAACCAGAGCCACAGCAGGGACAACTCTGATCCTTAACCTGCTGAGCCACAAGGGAACCCCAGGTTATTTTGCCACCCCCCCCTTTTTTTTTTTTGCTTTTTAGGGCCCACCCTTGGCACATGGAGATGCCCAGGCTAGGGGTCAAGTCGGGAGCTACAGTGGCTGGCCTACGCCACAGCCATAGCAATGCGGGATCCAAGCCACAGCTCATGGCAACACTGGATCCTTAACCCACTGAGCAAGGCCAGGGATCAAACCCGCAACCTCATGGTTCCTAGTCGGATTTGCTTCCGCTGCGCCACGACAGAATTCCTATTTTGCTTTTAAATTCCAGTATTTCCAATGGGCAAGTGCGTACAATATTCAGACTCACAATGTGGGTTGAAAGAAAAGCAGTATGTAAGTGGGGTAACGAAGCAACTGGCCTAAACTGGGCCTGTTCATAACTGCGCCAGCAGAGCAGCACAGACTGTCCTAGGCGTGCACCAGGCCCAGCTTCGAGAAACGCTTTCCCGACAGGCATTTCTCCAGGGCGCCGCCCTCCAGGCAAACCTCTCCCTTGCTGGGCAGCTCTGGTTGAGGCAAGTTCTAAGACGGGTCCAAATCCGACTCGGCCCTCCCCCAAGGACGGCCTCGTGCCGGCCACACTCCCAGGCCGGGCACAGGGAATGCTGAGGGAACGTGACCTCGTTTATGATTGGGTGCTTGAGGTATGAAAAACAAAAGGAAACTACTGCAGAAATCAGCACGTCATTACATGTACGAATACTGCCCTTTCTTATCTGTGAAAGGGCCCGACAGACCAGGAGCAAATGGCATTTCCACGTCGGGACCCTGAGGCCCTGCTGCGGGTGGCCCGGCACACCGCCGACCCGGCTGGCAAGGAGCCCGCGGCCCACGGCCGTGCTGCCGGGTGACAGCTCGGAGGCTCTGCCCTCCCACGGGGTGTAGGAGGCCAGGCCCCACAGGAAGCCTGTGACAGACTCAGTCCTGGCACTCAAGAGCTGCAGATAAGCAGGATGCGAATTTAAAAAAGAGGTTTAACAGCCAAACATAACACTGGCTCTAGCACTGCAGAGAAACCAATCTCATCATAATTAAAATAACTCTGCTTCCAAACACCTCAGCCATGATTCTGTCAAATTAAATTTCTCTGAAGGTAATATTCTGAATATTTAGATAAAATGATATTTAGGAGCTCCCATTGTGGCTCGGCAGGTTGAGAAACTAATACCCATGAGGATGTGGGTTCAATCCCTGGCCTCACTCAGTGAAGCATCTGTATAAATTTCCTTTTTCTTTTTTGGAAGTTCCCAGGCTAAGGGTCAAATCAGAGCTGCAGCTGCAGGCCTACGCCACAGCCACAGCAGGGGGGATCTGAGCCACGTCTGCGACCCTCAGCTCATGGCAACGCCAGATCATTAACCCACTGACTGAGGTCAGGAATCAAACCTGTGTCCTCATGGATACCAGTTGGGTTTGTAACCTGCTGAGCCACAATGGGAACTCCTTTATAACTTTTCAAATAGTATGTGGCATATGGAATTATATATATACATAAATATATATGAATATATATATAATATATATATGAATATATTTGTATAATACTTGTCAAAGAGTATATATATATATAACATATTTATCAAAGAGTAAGTTCACTGGTGGCTCAGTGGGTTAAGGATCTGGCATTGTCACTGCTGTGGGCTCTGGTTTAATCTCTGGCCTAGGAACTTATGCATGCCACAGTTGTGGCCAAAAAAGAAAAGAAAAAAGAAAAAAAAAGGCCAGAAAAACTGGAGTTAAGAATCCAACTGCCACAGCCCAGGCTGCTGCACAGGTGTAGGTTTGATCCCCGGCCCAGCACAGTGGGTTAAAAGATCTGGTGTTGCCACAGCTGTGGCATAGGCTGGATTCAATCCCTGGTCTGGGAACTTCCAAATGCCGTGGGTGCGGCTATAAAATTAAAAAATAAAAATAAAAAAAAGAGCAAACACAACTTACTTGGAGTTCCCGTCGTGGCTCAGTGGTTAGTGAACCCGACTAGCATCATGAGGACGCAGATTCGATCCCTGGCCTCGCTCAGTGGGTTAAGAATCCAGTGTTGCCACGAGCTGTGCTGTAGGTCGCACACATGGCTCAGATCTGGCGTGGCTGGGGCTGTGGTGCAGGCCGGCAGCTGCAGCTCCGATTCGACCCCTAGCCTGGGAACTTCCATGTGCCGTGGGTGTGGCCCCAAAAAACCCAAAAAACAAAAACAAAAAAAAATCCCTAAAAACAAAAAAATACAACTTACTTTTTTTCCACATCCTCGCCCGGAAGAGCTGCCTCGCACAAGGCAGCCCATGGTGACACAGTCCTGCTGCCACCCTGGGGCTGTGGGCGCTCTCCACGCCGGCTGGTGGCAGGGGAGGGGCTTGATTATACCTCACTATTTCTCCAAGTGTTGACTTCCCTGGAAGTGTGTGGGAAAACTCCCCTTTCTCTGTTGGAACACCATTTACTGAGGCCTTTTGAACACGCAGGGAGAGGGAATTTTAATTGTGGGTTGGGTGTGTCACACCCATTGTCTAATCTCGTTGGTTCCCTGGAATTAAACACGTCATTACCTACATCTTGAATGGATGTCACTGGGTTTACTCAGCATATACATGATAAATCTCTAAATAACATCAAAATTAAAAACAAATCCACACACAAAGCCTGTACATCTGAGCAAAAAGAGCTTTGCGAGTTACTCCCTGTGATGAAAGCCCTGGATGTGTCTCCTGTGCCCGAACACAGCAAAATCTGGCTCATCGAACCGTACGGGCCAATCCTGCTCATTTGCTCCAACTCGAGTCTCTAAGGGAAGGGAGGGGCCGTAAAAGGGCGAGCAGGGCCCGCTGGAGCCACCCCGGCGCGTGGTCCGGGGCTGAGCACCTACCTGCCACCAGTGGTCGTCGTCTCCTTGGGGCTTCTTGGACACGATGCCAGTTCTGAACCACAGGTTGCCCCGGATGTCCAGGGCCCACAGCGTCTGCTGGCCCCCGAGCGTAATGCAGACGGGCTCCAAGGCTTGCCTTTCACTGCGAGCAGAGAGAGCAGGGAGTCAGGCCCTCGCTCGAGGCGCCCGGTGTGTCCAGGCCGGCCGGCCACAGGCTCCAAGGAAGGATGCTGGAGTCCTGAGCTGAGGGACTGTGCCACACAGAGCGTTCAGAGGTGCGGCAGCACCCGAGAGACACGCGGAAGCCGGACGGTAGGTAGGGAAGCTCCTCGGAGAAGAGAACCTGGGATGAGGCGAGGAGCCACGCAGAGAAGGCGGCCCGAGCGGCCACCGCGCCACGCCTGCCTCCACCAGCTACGGGCGTGGAAGCCCCAGTGTGCCAGGCCCTGCTGGCTGGGCAGGAAGGCCTCCCCCCATCCCCGCCTGGCGACGCCCCAGCAGCTTCTAGGTGTCGCTTCGGGTCTGCTGGGCACAGTGCCTTCCTGACCCCCGCGGGGGAGACGAGGGCCCTGAGGGCTGCGTGTCCCTCTCCGGCTTAGGACCACGTGCGCTGACGGGCAGCGGTCTGCGCACACGGCTCCCCCAGACGGGAGCCTTGCGAGGGCAGGGCTAGGGCTTGGCCACGTTCACACAGCCAGCCCAGCACGGTCCTGGCTCACAACAGCTACTCGCTCAAGTTGACTGGGCTGCTCTATGCAAACCAAGAATATCCTAATCTAATTTTTCCAAGGACTACTGATAATTTGATACTAGCAAAATGATTTGACAGTACTTTTGTAATTAAAATTTTAACTGGTAGAGGGAGTTCCGCTGTGCTGGGCTCATGATCCAGAGGCACGCACAGGTTTGATCCTTGGTCCCTGGGCTGGCACAGTGGCTTAATGTGGGATCTCAGTTCCCAGAACGGGGACTGAACCCAGGCTGCAGTGGTGAAAGTGCTGAATCCTAACCACGAGACCACCAGGGAACTCCCTATTGGGTTACTTTCTACCAGTCAGGAATTTTTTTTTTTTTCTTTTCCTTTTTTGGCCACACCTGTGGCATAAAAAAGTTCCCTCGCCAGGGACTGAATCTGAGCTGGAGTGGCTTAAGGATCCAGTTAAAAAAAAGAAAAGAAAAGAAAAGAAAAGAAAAAGTAATCAAATAAACTGCAATTCAGAGATTAATTTCAACTGACCAGGTGGATAATAAAGAAAAATATTTGGCCCTAAGTCATCTGAGACTCTAAACAAACTCTGTGACCCTGGGCAGCTCTGCACAAAGCCCATCGGGAGAGACGCGAGGCCGTGTGGTGCCCAAGGTCACACACGAGGGCAGCAGCATTTTGACAGCGGAGCTCTGACCCCACACCCCGTCTGCCAGGCAGAGGGGAACACGGAGCGTCTCCAAGGTTGGGCCGCCGAAATGGGCTCTGACGGCCCCAGAGAACACCGCGACCTTGAAGCCATCCGGGCACCAGCTCTGCCCAGCGACAGGCTCCCCTGGGTCCCCTGCGGGGAGTCAAGCTGACAGAGGACAGACGCTGGGGCAAAGAGGACGCCGATACCTGATAATGTCACATTTCCACTGCTCCCCCTCGGGGCAGAAGCTGCTCACGCCCTCCCGGTACAGGAGCGCTCTCTGCTCCGTCAGCGCCCACACCACGCTGTTTCGGGCTGTGACCTGGGACAGTGGGTACGGACAGTCGATCTTTACGGCCCTGGCGCAGGGGCGATCCACGCTGAGACCTGCCAGGGAGAAGCACACGAGGCCCCCGAAGACGCGCCATCAGGATTTGACGGCTCACTTTCAGTCTGCTGTTCACCTGCTTTCCTTTTTTGCTACATTCTTTCACAGTAAGTGCTCTCTCTTTTCAAGGTCCAGTCAACAAAATATGGTTAAATTGTGCTTAAATAGCACATCTGTCTGAAGTGTTTTCAGACGGTCTTTGAAAACTGGAGGGATAACAATTCAGAATCCTCTGGTGTTTCAAAGTAGCTAAAAACTCCTGTCCCTAGTGGCTCATCAGGTTAAGGATCCAGTGTTGTCACTGCTACGGCTCTGGTTATAACTGTGGTGTGGATGTTTTTTGTTTGTTTTTTGGCTTTTTAGGGCTGCATCCGTAGCATAGGGAGGTTCCCAGGCTAGGGGTCGAATCGGAGCTACAGCGGCTGGCCTACACCACAGCCACAGCAATGCAGGATCTGAACCGTGTCTGTGACCTACACCACAGCTCACGGCAACGTCAGATCCTTAACCCACTGAGCGAGGCCAGGGATTGAACCTGCAACCTCATGGTTACTAGTCAGATTCGTTTTCGCTGCGCCACAATAGGGAACTCCTGTGGTGTGGGTTTGATTCCTGGCCCAGGAACTTTATACTGTGGGTGCAGCCAAAAAAAAAAAAAAAAAAAAGATTCTCAAAGAACATGAAAGCCCAGTGCAGGAGAGCAGCCGGACCCCGAGGCAGCAGGGCCCAGGCCAAGAGCAGCTGCTGCTCAGGGACGCCCTTCTGCGCTAGTAGTCACAGCCCTTGGAGCCTCAGCCGCCGCTGGACCCAGAGGGACCGAGGCCTTCAGCTGTGCCCTGGAGAGCACCTCCCACAAAGTGGCTCCCCTCTCCCTGCTTTCAACCTGGTCTGTGGGGCCTCCTGGTAAAATGAAAAGGCACGTTTCCTGGATGCACGGTGAGGGCCAGAGCTCAGGGTCCCCAACTCCCAGCCAGGTCTCCTTCCCCCACCTCTTTGAAACCTCTGTCTAAGGAGCTTAGAGGCCACTCCTGAGGGAGCTGGCATAACAGCCGTAGTTACCTGAAGCTCTGCACGGGCAGTCAGCCTGGGACCCAGGTGCCGTGACTGGTCACAGGAGCACCCAGGGCCTCACTGCCTTTGGCTCTATTTCCTGAACACAACCCGGCAGGAGTCACCTACTGGATTTCTTACATCCCAAACCCCAGGCCAGCTCGGAGACGCTAGCCCAGAAGGAGTGGGGGTTTGGGCTTGTCTGAACCACTGCCCCGTGATTCCTAAGGTGCCCTCCAAGGTAAAGTGAAAAGGCAGCAGCACCCTGTTTACCCAGCAGGAACGAAACTCAGATATCCCTGGGAGCTGAACATGCACGTCTATTTCTCACTTTCTTTTCTTTTCTTTTTTTTTTTTTTTTTTTTTTTTTTTGTCTTTTTTGCCATATGGAGGTTCTCGGGCTAGGGGTCGAATTGGAGCTGTAGCTGCTGGCCTACACCACAGCCACAACAACGCCGGATCCTTAACCCACTGAGCGAGGCCAGGGATTGAACCTGCAACCTCATGGTTCCTAGTTGGATTCGTTAGCCACTGAGCCACGATGGGAACTCCCTATTTCTCACTTTCAAAGGAGACACGGGAACCAGGCCGGAGAGACCAGGGTGGGCAGGCAGCCCAGAAGCTGGCAGGGCTGCCCCCGGACTCAGGCAGAGCTTCGGGGATGCACGGCTCTCCCAGATCTGAGAGCGAGCCAGATGCGCACGGGCTTCCAATCTCAGAGGCCTGGCCCTGGCAGACGGCTCATAACAGAGATGGAAACTTTCCCTCGGCATCAGCAATGCTAAACGGTTACAAGACTGATCTTTATATAACGCCAATATGGCCTCTTAACCGAGAAAGAACTCCGGCCCCATAATCCCTTCCAGATACTGACAGACCCCACTGCTTTTGGAAACCCGTATCCCATTTTGCAGGCAGTAGGAAAACACTGACTCTCATTACAGTTTATTTTTAATAAACAAGTCCCACTGTCTCTCTTCTAGCAGCTAAAGGTCCCCTCAGGGCAGTTGCCTAGGACAGGATCAGCTGCTATTTAGAGCACACTCTATCTTGCTGTTTTTTCCTGACCCAGTGAACATAGCATATAGAAGCAGGGCTCTGACCTGGCGAGAAAAAAAAACCACCGTAAGTTAGAGGGAAAAATGATTCTAACGTCATTTCTCTGTTATTCTTTCTTCTTCTGCGGTATATTTGATACCGCAGGATAAGGGCTATGCAATGGTTAGCCTTAAGGAGAATAAGATTCTGTTTCTGAACCTCGCTAAACAATTCTATTAATTCCAGCCCTAAATTTGTCCTGGGTTGAATCTGAGTCAGTGGTCGAGAACTGCTAATATATTCCAATGGCAATACTCTCTTTCCAGAAGCGTTTGAATTTGAATCGATTTCTAGCCTCTTAGTCACCATCTCTAAGCACGTCCCCAGCAAGGGAGGGGCTGGAAGAACCGACGGCTCTGGAGGGCCGCCTCCAGTCACCTGTCTGCAGGTACAGGTCTCCGTTTGTCCTGATGATCCAGGCCGTGTCGTCGCTCAGGGCCACGAACACCGCCTGGGGCAGAGCTTCGTACCAGTGACGCTTCCCCTTGATGGTCACTTTTCCACAAGCAAAGGCGCGGTTGGATTTCTGCTCAATCTTCCAGAGAAGGGCTCCTGCGGAAACAAGAATTCTATTCACTGTCCGATACCCACTGAGAATTATTCCCCCTCCATCCTGGGTGCTGTGGGGAGAGAGCTCTAAAACACGCGTGTCCCCCTCCCCCCGCTTCTACCCCAACTGGGCAAAGAGCCTGAACCCTCGTCCTGACCCCTCCGCGCCCCCGTGGTGTGGCTTGGCGCCCGGCCGCTTAACGTCTGCGAGCCTCACTTCCTCACGTGTGAACAGCGGACAGGCTGCCGGAAGGACCGGAGTGAGAAGGGATCAAAGACACAGCACACAGAGCTGGCACCTCGGAGGCATGCCCCGCCTGGAAGGGCCACAGTGCCCACTGCCAGGGCGGCCGAGGCGAGGCCCAGGTTGGCACAATCAGTGTCCCGAGAAGGGCTGGACCTGCCGAGTGCAGAGGACGCGGGAAAGGGGAGCGCGTGAGCCGGGCTGTCCTTTGTTCACTTAGCAAGGGCTTCTGTGAAACAGATGGGGACAGGGCAGGCGGGCAGACGAGAGGCTAAGTCCACGGAGGCAAAGGGTAACCAGCGTGGCCAAGAGCACAGGGGCTGGACGGGAAGGTCTGGACGACGTGGGAGCGGAGATGAGTGCGGGCAGGCAGGCAGCTGGCCAGGCCCGCAGCCCCGGGCCCCCACCTCCGACGGGGCCTGCAGGGCGGCTCGGCCCGCGCACGAACCTGGCAGAGACACAGATCCTACTAGAGCAACACGGGACTCAGCGGCCTGGAAGCCCAAAGTCGTCAATACGATCAGGAAAGACCCAAAGTTAGGAAGAGGCTGGGAGGTGAAAGGAATTAAAAGGCACAATCTCGCCCAGCCAGCTAACAGGACAGCCGTCCCCTGGGCCTCTGAGGAAACATCCAAGCAGCCAGAGGACAGAGCAACCTCAAGCAAACCAGCAACTTAAGCAGGGACAAAGGCCAGGCGAGGTGGGGGACTCCATCCAAAGCCCAGAAGACAAGCGGAGGCCACGGGATCTCTTCCGTCTGACTTCCCACCCCACGTCCCGACGAACCAGCCACGCGAGCCAAATGCACACACACGTCGGTCCTCCTCCCCACCCCGCCAAACAGGCAGAGCGGCCGGCGCTACGACAAACAAGCAAGTGGCCCTGTGCAGACCCGGGGTGGGGGGGGTGGCGGAACCGCACCAGGAACGTCTGAACGTCTGCTCCAACCTGCGCACGGGGCCCAAGCGGCACCGAGAACGGATGCACTGGCGGTCGTTCACCCAGAGCATACGCAGAACTCACTAACAAACAATTTTTAAAAAGGAAACCAAATAATCTGAATATATCCAGGGCCCATCTTCACTGGTTCAGTTGTTATAAAGCAATACTTTTCGTCTTTTTTTGCTTTTTAGGGTCCCCCCCCCGCCACGGCATATGGCGGTTCCCACATTAGGGGTCGAATTGGAGCCACAGCTGCCGGCCTACACCACAGCCACAGCCACGCCAGATCCGAGCCACATCTGCGACCTACATCACAGCTCACAGCAGCGCCGGATCCCCGACCCCCTGAGCGAGGCCAGGGATTGAACCTGCGTCCTCATGGATGCTAATCAGATTCATTTCTGCTGAGCCACGACGGGAACTCCCATTGTATAACTTTAAAAAATGTTTTCATGTGTTACCACTGCAATGAATAAAAAGTGAAAAACTAAGCTGCATCTACACTATTTTCGTCAAATGACGCCATCTGCGTCCTTTGGAGAAAGCCCTCAGGTGTGCAGGAACTTTCAGCAAGTCTGCGGGATGGCCTGGTCCCTGGCCCTGGGTCTCTGGGGGGCAGGGAGCGGGAGGGGGGGAGCGGGGGGGGGGGGTGGCGAACCTGAGGGGGAGACTGCCACCTGCTGGACGGCATCTTCAAACCTCTGCCAGCGCAGCCCGGCCCCCGGCAGCGCGCTGCAGAACAGGCCGCCTTTGTAGTCCAGACACCAGACGTACTTCTCGGAGACCGCCAAGCTGAGAATGCCGTGGCCGGGGCCGGAGTAGCCCATCCAGCTTTCTGCAAACTAACAAGGACAGAGCCTGCTGAGTTCTGCTGCCAAAACGAAGAGCCTGCCATCACTGGGATCACCGAGCTGGCGGGATTTGCGTGTGTGTGTGTGGAAGTCTCTCTGAGAAGCTATGCAGATCTGCTCTGCTATCTCTGGACCACAGTCCCCTAGAAGCATTCTGAAGCAGGAGCTGCCGGGCCCGTGACGACCCTGCGACACGCGGCGAACCCTCGGTCACGGACAGCGTCGCGTCTCCTCCCCTGCTCACACTTACAATCCATGCCTGTAACTACCCAGCAGAAGAAGCTACGATACACGGTTAGCTCTGAAATAAAATGTATCTAATAATAGCTATGTGCTAAGGAAAATAGGCATTAAACAAATTTTTTTTTTTTGGGTCTTTTTGCCCCCTCCAGGGTCGATCCCATGGCATATGGAGGTTCCCAGGCTAGGGGTTCAATCGGAGCTGCAGCCACCGGCCTACACCACAGCCACAGCCACGCCAGATCCAAGCTGCATCTGCAACCCACACCACAGCTCACAGCAACGTCGGATCTTTCACCCACTGAACAAGGCCAGGGACCGAACCTGCATCCTTGTGGCTACTAGTCAGGTTCGTTACTGCTGAGACACAACGGGGACTCCCAAGCACTTTGTTTTTGTTTTTGCTTTTTTGTCTTTTCTAGGGCTGCACCCACAGCATATGGAGGTTCCTAGGCTAGGGGTCTAACTGGAGCTGTAGCCACTAGCCTACACCACAGCCACAGCAACACCAGATCCAAGCTGCGTCTGTGACTTACACCATAGCTTATGGCAATGCCGGATCCTCAACCCACTGAGCGAGGCCAGGGATTGAACCCGCAACTTCATGGTTCCTAGTCAGTTTCATTTACTGCTGAGCCACAACGGGAACTCCCTAAGCACTTTCAAAAACCACTTTTTAACATAAAATGACCAAGAATGGTTAATACTTGTCTCAAGTGCACAGGCTAGGGAGACCCAGGGAAACTGTCCCCCTGAAACCAGGTCTCTGCACGACCTGCAGGGAGGCTTGGAGGCAGGGAAACGGGGGTGTCAACGTGCTGGTCCCTCCACGTGCGCGTCTGAGGAGGAGGGTGGGAGATCCCGCTCCTCCACGTGGAAGGGCCTCTGCCCCCTGGTTTTCCAGACTGGCCCTCAGGCAGCCCAGGCCCGCCAGGCAGACTGGACAGCGAGGTGCCCGTGCTGGTGAGGTGGGTCAGCGTGCTGGGAAGACGGTCAGCAGGGGACCGAGCCAGTCACAGTCCCAGAAAGCTCCCCAAGCCAGGTCACAGGTTTACAAGCTTTGAGGTAAGAATATTTTTTTCCATAAGAAGAACAGCGAGTTTGCCAACGATTTCCCTGAAGAAAGGAGCCCACAAACCTGATCTGACTTGAGCAGCCCGGGATCCTCTGGACCGGGCCGGCTCAGGTCCTGCAGGGAGCGGCCAGCGCCCAGCTCCGCCACGCTAGTCTCGGAGGACGAGGAGGGCAGCCCCTGGGCATAGATGTCCTCCTCGTCGCTGGACGTCACCACCTGGTCCCGTGCAGGCTGCTCGTGGGTGCTGGCCCCCCAGGCGGAGGCCCGGGGGCTCGGTCCCGTCCCCGCGGTCTCCAAGTCACCTTCGGAAGCAGCCCCTGTCTTCCGGCCTGTGTCACTGTCAGTGACGGCGTGCCAGGGAGTGGAGCCGAGGTGGCCGGAGGCCCCCGCGTGTGCTAGGAAGCCCTGCTCTTCCCTGCCTCCGTCAGCCCTGGTCGCCGGAAGCCACCGCTCAGCCCTGGGGGCCCAGCTGGGGCTGGAAGGCACGGGGGGTGAGTCCAGGAGGGGGGCTTCAGAAAAAGGGCCCTGGGGGCCCTCAGGCTCCAGGCCCCCCACCTCGCAGACCTCAGCAGAGTGGCCCTGCTCTGGGCAGGGTGAGAGTGGGCGGCCCGGCCCACGGTCGGCAGGATGGGGCTCCTCTTCGAGTTCTGGGACGCCGCCCGCGACCCCCTCGGCCCCCCTCGGCCACCGAGCTGAAGGCTCCGTCTCCCCTGCGAGGTCACGTGTGGGGGTCTCAGGTCTGCTGCCACTGTCTTCACTTGCCGAATCAGGGGCAGGGGCAGGCGCCTCCAGGACACTGAACGCTTCAGGGTCGTTATATTCAGACAGGACACCGTTCACCTCGCCACTCAGGGTGCTCTCCTGGTCTGGAGACCCCGTGCTGGACCGATCCACGATGCTGCCCAGACTCGAGGCCGTAGACAGCAGGTCTGTGCTCAAGGACTGGGGGCTGTCGCCAGCACACTCGCAGCAGGGGGTCGACTCAAGGGAACTGGGGCAGGCACTCCCACCTCCGCCTTCTAATTAAAAATGAGAACATTTAAAATCAGGAAGAGGCAAGATTTGGCTTAAGAGAAAAATATTTTAAATGAAGGATACTTCACTGTGAAGACCGGATCTCTTAGGTACAAATCATCCCAAGGCAGGGGTGCTTTAAACAGAGGCAAACGCCCGAGCTGACGGGCCCTGGGGCCTCCTTCAAGAAAGCCTTAACTCAGGAGTTCCCGTCGTGGCTCAGAGGTTAACGAATCCGACTAGGAACCATGAGGTTGCGGGTTCGGTCCCTGCCCTTGCTCAGTGGGTTAAGGATCCGGTGTTGCCGTGAGCTGTGGGGTAGGTTGCAAACGCGGCTCGGATCCCAAGTTGCTGTGGCTCTGGCGTAGGCCGGTGGCCACAGCTCCGATTGGACCCCTAGCCTGGGAACCTCCATATGCCGCGGGAGCGGCCCAAAGAAATAGCAAAAAGACAAAAAGACAAAAAAAAAAGAAAGCCTTAACTCAGGAAACAAAGGAACAAATGGATCACAGGCCAATCTTCTAAAGCGATTAAAATGCTAAGGGACCTGATAACATTTTCCTTCAATACTGCAGTGATCTTTAGCTAGAGAGGCTTAACAGGCACCAAGGAGTAAAAAGTTAAAAAAATTCATCAATGTTAAATCCCCAAACTGATGACATATTCAACACTAAACAGAGACTGAGCCATCTAAAGATTTCCATGGGGGGGAGTCCCGTCATGGCTCAGAGGAAATGCTCCTGACTAGCATCCATGAGGACGCAGGTTTGATCCCTGGCCTCTCTCAGTGGCATTACCGTGAGCTGTGGTGTAGGTTACAGACTCGGCTCGGATCCCGCGTGGCTGTGGCTGTGGCTGTGGTGTAGGCTGGCAGCTATAGCTCTGATTCAACCCCAAGCCTGAGAGCCTCCATATGCCGTAAGTGTGGCCCTAAAAAAACAACAAAAAAAAAAAGATTTCCATGGGACTTTCAATCCACAGTCACAGAATCGCTGGTCTAATAAATGATATACATGAATAAACTAAATTTTTAAATATTAAAAAGTATAGGAGTTCTCATCATGGCACAGCGTAAATGAATCCAACCAGGAACCTTGAAGTTTTGGGTTTGACCCCTGGCCTCGCTCAGTGGGTTAAGAATCCGGTGTTGCCGTGAGCTGTGGTGTAGGTCGCAGACGCGGCTGGGATCTGGCATTGCTGTGGCTGTGATGTAGGCCGGCAGCTATAGCTCCGATTGGACCCCTAGCCTGGGAACCTCCATGTGCCATGGGTGTGGCCCTGAAAAGCAAAATAAATAAATAAATAAATAAAAATATTTAAAAAATATAAGCCCCAGACCTGTTGAGCAGGGTGGTATTTAAACCTTGCAGAGGTGGCAGGAGATGTGTGCGCATGAGGCATAAACCACTGCACAGTGAAACCCTTTGAGGAAGACGTGCACTGGCTCTCCAACCCCCCACGCCCACCCCCCCCCATGCCCTGCAGTGACCAGGCAGGCGCTCGCTCGCTTGGCAGGAAGCAGCCCCCCGGAGAGCAGAGCGTGGTCCCGGCCCGGTGGCAGAGGGCCCGGCACTGCTGCAGGTACCTGGCTTCTTCTTCCGCTTCTTCCTCTTCACCTTGAGGGGCTTCACGACGAGCTCCTGGGCGAAGTCTTCGGAGCTGATCACACTGAACCTCTTGGCGCCGAGCTGGCTGCCCTTGCCCAGCTCGGGCGCCTGGAGCCCGGAGCCGCTGTCGGTGGAGTTGAGCGAGCTGCTCCGGCTCCTGGGCTCGCTGGCCACAGAGCTGGCCACGGAGGAGCCTCTCAGCCTCGTCTCGGAAAGCGTGGCCCCCGGCGGCTTCTCTGCATGCTGCCCGTGGGCTGGCTCCAGGCATCCTGCCGTCTCCAGACCGTCCCGCACTGAGAAAGGAGGGCTGGGTTTTACTACCGGGTATCAGAGAGGAAGATGAAGCGCTCTTGTTAAATAAGGCTCGCTAGCTCAACTCAGAGACCAGCAAAACTAAGAGCCGCACAAAGCATTCCAACAGATTTTGTTCTCCAGGAGGCTGATGCATCAAAATCAGTAGAATAATGCGCCGCAGCCGCCTTCTGAAAATAACTCAGTCAGGGAATATCCTAAGTATAGAGTCTTTCTCATCAACTCACAAATTATTTATAAAGGAGAGACACCTGCCTATTTAAAAAGGGCTTAGTGGAGTTCCCGTCGTGGCACAGTGGTTAACTAGGAATCCCACTAGGAACCATGAGGTTGCGGGTTCGGTCCCTGCCCTTGCTCAGTGGGTTAAGGATCCGGTGTTGCTGTGAGCTGTGGTGTAGGTTGCAGATGCGGCTCGGATCCCACGTTGCTGTGGCTCTGGCGTAGGCCGGAGGCTACAGCTCTGATTCGACCCCTAGCCTGGGAACCTCCATATGCCGTGGGAGCGGCCCAAGAAAATGGCGAAAAGACAAAAAAAATAAATAAATAAAAAATAAATAAATAAATAAATAAATTCACCAAACTAGATGTCATCACCCAAGAATACCTACTCTCAAGAAAAAAGAAGAAGAAACCCTACTCTAAACTTTGGTTACAAAAGAAGATGCTTTCATCTACCTCAAAAGATTGCTGCCAAGATTCAATGAAATTACACAGGGCAGGAGTTCCCGTCGTGGTGCAGTGGTTAACGAATCCGACTAGGAACCATGAGGTTGCGGGTTCGGTCCCTGCCCTTGCTCAGTGGGTTAACGATCCGGCGTTGCCGTGAGCTGTGGTGTAGGTTGCAGATGCGGCTCGGATCCCATGTCGCTGTGGCTCTGGCGTAGGCCGGTGGCTACAGCTCTGATTCGACCCCTAGCCTGGGAACCTCCATATGCCGCGGGAGCGGCCCAAGAAATAGCAACAACAACAGCAACAACAACAACAACAACAACAACAAAAGAGACAAAAAAAAAAAAAAAAAGGGCTTAGTGATAGCTCATTCTTACCCTATACCTTTTTTTTTTTTTTTTTGTCTTTTTGCTATTTCTGGGGCCACTCCCGCGCATATGGAGGTTCCCAGGCTAGGGGTCAAATCGGAGCTGCAGCCGCCGGCCTACACCACAGCAACTTGGGATCCGAGCCGTGTCTGCGACCTACACCACAGCTCATGGCAACGCCAGATCCTTAACCCACTGAACAAGGCCAGGGATGGAACCCGCAACCTCATGGTTCCTAGTTGGATTCGTTAACCACGGAGCCACGACAGGAACTCCCCACCCTATACCTTAAATATACTTTAATACTAGTCAAAGGGCACTTGAAAAAACACGCGTACCTATAATAAAATTTCTTGGAGGGAAAAGCAATTTTTGGCTAGCACAAACTCAAAACAGAGGCGTTCATTAAAGGAGGTGGGGTGTGAGGCAAGCAGAGAGCAGAGTAGGACAGGCAGTGGTACGGTGGGCCTGGCACTCTGTGCCCAAGACCAAGAGCGGGCCCATCCCACCTCCACAGACGCGTCCTCCTCTCACCACAATGCCAGGAGGCTCCAGCCCTAGAACCCTCAGCACAGGACTGTGGCCCATTTTTATCCACTCAGCCATCCTTCAGCTCCTGACAATCGACCACGTGCCAGGCAGGTTCTAGGTGCTGAGATTCGGCCCGCCCCCAGATGTGGGGGCGTGCGGGGCAGCGGGGGGCAGGGGCAGCCTGTAGGCTCGCAAGCTCAGTGGGGATGAGCGGGCAGGACTCTGCTCGGAGCAAGCCCAGGGCAGGGCGGTGACCTGCAGGGGAGCACACAAGCCAGCGGCAGATCCCCGCCTGGAGCTGCGCCGGGCGAACAGTGGCCACCACCAGCCACGCAGCTATACTTTCACATTCATTAAAATGAAACAAAATTTAGAGTTCAGCTCCGCAGCTGCACTCTCCACACTTTAAGTGCTCAGCAGCCACGCGTGGACAGTGCCACTGGCGGGCAGTGCAGGCCCAGAGCAACCTCACGTCCGAAAAGACACGTCCAGGCGAGGGTCTGCGCTCCCTCTGGCGCGGTGACCCAGGGGTTAGCTGATGCTGCTCGGAGCAGAGAGACCCCGGCGAGGCGGCGGTGCCCACATCTCTGGCACAGGGTGGGCCCTCCTGGCCAACCTGGCCGGGCGGGAGAAAGAGCCCCGGGGCAGAAACCGAACCCCAACGCTTAGCTTTCTAACCCGTAAAGCGAGGCCAGCATTCCCCAGGGAACGCACGCCGGGTCTTCCAGGGGCTGCGAAGGTGAGTCACAAGATCCATGCAATCCAAACCGATTCTTTGGCGAGGGCAGTGCTAAGTCAAGGAGCAGCAGGAAGAAGGCCCCCAGGAACTCGGGGGAGAGGAGAGACAGACTCAACTACGGCCCTAGGAAGAGCATCAGAAATGCCATCTTGAAGAATGAGGCGAGGGCGGGAGGCAGGGGGCACCACCTGCGGGGGCAGGCCACTCCTGGGAGCACCCACACTGGAGGGTCGGGACACGCCCAGCACAGCTGCGAGGCAGGGACAGGGCCACTCCAAGCCCAGGGAGGAAGGCAGCCTGGTTAGGAGAGGCGGGGCACGCGGGGTGCAGGCGCTGTGACGGCGGCAGCCCCACAGCGCATCCCCTGCGGCGTCAGCACCTTCCACCCGGGGCTGCTCTGAGGTCCACAAGGATCATGCACGCAACTGCTCAGCAGCGTCTCTGGAACAGTGAGCACGATTTAGGGGTGATGAGGGGGAGGGGAGGGTGGGGGGGCAGGAGCTGTTCTACCACCAGGATCAAATAGATAAGGTTCTGGGGGCGTGTGCGGGACAGCACACAGTAGGTTCTCCGCTCGTTGGAATTTGGGCTTATATATGAATTACCAGAAACAGTCAAAAGCACAGAGAATAATCTATACTCCAAGGAAGAACTGTGCTAAAGGTAAAAGCACGCTCCCCAGGCAGCCCCGGAACACGGGATGGAGGTCTGTCCCGTGGTGCCCAGCTCTGGCTCCTGCCCTCCCGACCTGCCCACCCTCCAGACCTGGGGAAGCCAATCTAACAAATACGACCCCCAGCTGACGTCAGCCTGAAAGCAGGTAACCTTCAAGAAAAGCACCATAAGCCATCTTTTAAGAATCAAAGGAAACCCTCTACCTACTTGTTTAGATGAAGCCACATTTAACGAGCAAAAAATACTCAGTTTTATACAGTATGAACTGCAATTACACAACACAGAACATTTTACAACGAATACAAACCTATTGACGCCAGGCCTTCAGGCCTGCTTGAAATTCTTATGATGTTTCTGTCTCCCTTTAAGAAAAATATTTCATTTTCTGTGCAGGAAACAGACACGATATCACCTGACCCTTCCAAACCAGCAATTGTGGCCTGTCCAAAAAAAAAAAAAAAAAAAATCACTAAACCAGGCAACAATGACAGTTCTGCTCAGACAGCACGCAGAGACCCAAGTTAGTCAAATGGTAACTGCTCTTTGCTGTGACCACTTGGGAAGCTTCTGAGAGTGACTCAGCCCCAAATCAGGTAACGTCTGACAGAGGAGATCAGTCTATTTCCGTCTCCCCACCGAGGCCAGTCTCTGCTCCGTCCTGCTTCGAGCCCCGCGGCCCCCATCCCGCCGGGTGCATCCGATGGCCAGTCCAAAGCCCAGCCCTGCTCCTCCCGACGTCACGGCCCCTGCTCACGGGAGAGGTCCAGCCTGACGCAGACGCCCCTCCCGGGAGGTGGCCCCTGACAGCTCGCCCTTCTCGGCTCAGCTAGAGCTCCCAGTGCTTTATACGCAGCCTGGGGCTGGGTCAGGCGCAGGCAGGCCCAGGTGCCCTGCCACATGTGCTCCTGCAGGGGAGGCCAGGAGGCACGGCTACGGCGGGTCTGCACAGGGCAGGGAGGGACGGAGGGGGCCCCCATGGTCACCCGACAGCAGACCGCAAGCGACACACAGGACATCCCTGAGCCCACACCGATTCAAAAGCACATCCCTGCTTCTCAGTCAACAGTGCCAATAAGAGACTAGCTCACTGTAGATAAGACAGAGTCTAAGTCCTTTGCTAAGTCTTAAATAATCCCGGTGAACAGCAGACGCTGGCAGCAGCTTGAAAGCTCCCGATCACGTTGCCATGCTCATCTGCTCGTGATCAGCCCCTCGGCTCCACTTCCCCGCCTGCAAAAGGAAGGTAATTACCCCGACAGAGAGAGCGCTGGGAAGAGAAGAACTGACGTACGGTTACAATGCGTCTCGACGCCACCCATGAATAAGTGCACATTAAATTCAAAGAGGAGCCCAAGAAAAGAGAAAAGCTACGTTCTCCACACTGGGAAGAACACAAAAATGTCTTTCGAAGTGTTCCCTAAGAAACAAACTCACCGCTAAAGGGCGCCCTGGCGATGCCCTAACCCACTCACCTGCCCCCTCCCCGTGTTCTAGGACAGGAAGGCAAAGCAAGCCGATGACAGACTCCCGGTCAGAGGAGAACCAGACCAGGATCTTCCAGGAGAAGGAAAAAGGTCAGTGTTCCGGCCACTGAACCAGCAGTGCCAGACATGGCTGGTAAGAGCCGCTAAGTTCAGTCTGGCACAGATGAATGTGCTTTTCTGTTCACACCTACCCATTAAGAAAACCCTTTTTGTTCTGTAGTGAAGCTCTGCTTATAAAGAAAAGGGTGTTGGAGTTCCCTGGTGGCGCAGCAGGTTAAGTACCTGGTATTGTCATTACATGGCCCCAGGTCGCTGCTACGGCGGAATCATCCCTGGCCCGGCAACTTCCACAAGCCACAGGCACAGCCAAGAAGAGAGAAAAGGGTGTCGGTCAGACGCCAAGTGACCTCAGGAAGGAAGGACGTGAGCAGGACAGGAGTGGGTGGCGAGATGATTTAACAAAAGAGCAAATCTCTGCTCTAAAGGAGAAACAAACTAAACAGGTTTTTTCGGTTTGTTTGTTGGCTACACTCGAGGCATAAGGAAGTTCCTGGGCCAGGGCCTGAATCCGAGCTTCAGCTGTGACCTACACCACAGCTGCAGCAACACCGGATCCTTTAACTCACTGCACCACGGCAGGAACTCCTTTTTTAAAATTCCTAAATCTGCCTCTATTGGCAATAATCTGTTATCATCCTGATGTAAACAGATACTGTTTCCTACCATGATTTAATGATGCTGGAAAATTATCCAAAATACATCATTGAGGAAAGTGGAAAAAAAAAAAAAAAGGCAAAACAGTGTTGCTGCGTTTGGGGAGGAGAATGAAGGAGTAAGAACAGGGCGGAAGGAGAGCTGGAGGAAGAGCCCTTGTCCTGTGCAGCACCGCCCGGGGAGGGCCCAGGGCGCTGGGCCTCTCACTAGTTCCGGCGTATGTCAGTCTCCGCTTAGTGCGCTCACGGCAATCTGGCGGTCAGAAGACACGTGGCCCAGAGAAACCATAAAGAGCAAGGCCACCCTCCTGTACAGCCCAGGGACCTGCGGTCACTGTCTTCCAACAGCCTATAGTGAGAAAGAGTTTGAAAAGGGGAGTTCCTGTCGTGGCACAGCGGTAACAAATCTGACGAGGAACCATGAGATTGCGGGTTCGATCCCTGGCCCCACTCAGTGGGTTAAGGATCAGGCGCTGCCGTGAGCTGTGGTGTAGGTTGCAGATGTGGCTCGAATCTGGCATGGCTGTGGTGTAGACCGGCAGCTGTGGCTCCGATTCGACCCCTAGCCTGGGAAAGTCCATATGTCATGGGTGTGGCCCTAAAAAAGAAAATGAAAAAAAAGAAAAAGAATTTAAAAAAGAATGTGTGTGTGTATGACTGTATAACTGAACCACTTTGCTGTACACCTGAAACACTGTAAATCAACTATACCTCGATTAAAACAAAGAAGAACAAGTTTGGAGTTTCTGCTCTGGTTCAAAAGGATCGGTGGTGTCTCTGCAGCACCAGGATGTAGGTCAATCCCAGTCTGGCAGAGTGGGTTAAAGGATGCGGGGTTGCCACAGCTGCAGTGTAGGCTGCAACTGTAGCTTGGATCTGATTCCTGCCATGGGGAGGCCAAAAAAAAAGAACAAGTTTAATGTCTGTGCTAAAATAAAACACAATTTCTTCACAGAAACCATGAGTACCTAAAGCAAATATTTTCTCACACCTACAAAAACCACCGTGTGATTTCCGTGACTGGCCCAAGGGGAAAGCGCAGCCCTGGAAGCAACACTCTTCCTTCTACCATCGAGAAAGGCGGCATTCTCTCGACCGCCACACCGAGGACGGGGCGCGATCCCCCGACTCACCTGGTTGATGGTGTCTAGAAGGTAAATGCTGTATTCATTCCAACTCAACACCCAGCCTTCTTGAAAGAAGCATGAGACGAGTCCCAGGTGCTTCTCCGGGAAGCTGCAACTTCCCCTGTCGGAGGATTCCAGGCGCGGGTAAAGCTCGAAAGGCTTGACTCCTCCCGCAAAGACATCCTTCAAGATGAACGTGGCTTGAACGGTCCCGTGGACGTCAGCCTTCCACAGCCGGAGCCCAGGCCGGCATGCGTACAAGGTTAGATCGCTTTGCTTACAAAGTCCTGGTATAAAACAGGCACCAAATTTCCCAGTGCTGAAATTTCAAGGAAGAAAAGGAGAAAGAGCAAGCCATGGTCTGATGTAAAGCGCTAGCTGTCAACCCGTGATGTTATAACCATAACAAGGTACTTTGGACTGAGCCAGAACAAGACTGATTCTTTTTCCAACCCTTTTCCACTGCTTGTTTCTGGTTCACTGAATGGCACTGCCGTCTCGTGCCCGTGCCCACCGAGGACACGGTCTCTGTCTCACACTCCCTACAGCACCCCCAGAAGTGTGCACCCCCCTGAGCAGGCATCCTGGCTACTGCCCCCAGCGCTTCACCTCCAGGCTCTTGTTTAGTCCTCGCAACAGCGCTGGGAGGTAAATACTGACTCCCGTTTTAAAGAAGAGGAAAGGGGGCCAAAGGCGACACGTCCAGGACAGGGCAGCCTCCCCCTGCCCTGAAATCCTGCTCCTTCTATGTCCGGCAGCTGTGCTCATGCCAACGTCCCAGTGACTGGGCCCTCCGTCTAGAACTGAGGCGGCCCTATCAGAATTCCTCTTAAACCATCGGGGGGGCCAGTTTTTCTGCTGATCCCCAGGCTTGGCATTTTTTTTCTATTTTTAAAATTATGAACACAAACAAAAGAACATGTGTGTTTTAGAGCCTAATAATGAAATGTTAGGGTTAGGGTTAGGGTTAGGGTTAGGGTGCTGGGCCTCTCACTAGTTCCGGCCAAGGAACCCATCTCTCAACTTCAGAAACTAATCATTAGCGACCCGGTTGGTGCCCTCATGCTCCACTGCCCAGGTGTGACCCCTACAATGAATTCTGTTTTAGTCCCTTGCTCTTATTGATAGTTTAACTACCTACCTATGTCCTCCTAAACACTTCATCATGTAGTACTGCTTGTCTTCTGTTTGTATAAAAAGCAGTAAGATGCTATGTGCATCCTTTGACAGCTTGCTTTTAGCATATTTCTAAGATTTATCCTTGTTGATAAAACAGCTGTACCTCATTCATTTCCACTGCTACCAAGTATATCACAGTTTATTTATTCACCCCCTTACTGACAGGTATTGGAATTATCTCTACTCTTTCATTCTGGATGGTGCTATGAGCATTTTTGACATAGCTTCCTAGTATATAGACGTAAGTTTGTCAAGGATATTTCAGAAATGGAATTGGTGGACTGTTGGGTAACTGTTAGGTTGTTGAATAGAATCAAATTCGAATTGGAAGACAATTTCAAGCCTTTTCCGATGCATTTACACAACCTATATATATATATACTCCATCGCAATCGATGAGTTCTCACTGCTCCAGATCTGCAGGCAAATCTGAGACTACCACCACTGCTCAAATATTAAGAGTGTCAGTTTAACCCTAAGACCTGCTGGTTCTCTCTCCAAGTAGCTGGCTTCGAACAGCAGAAAGACCACTGGCTTTAGAGCGCCACCTCAACTTCCAGCCCTGACATCTAACCGCTGTGTGGTGTGGGTCTCAGCTTCCTAGTCAGTAAACCAGAGATGCTCCAGGATGCCCCCACCTGGGTCTCTGACCACGCCACCCCCCCAGCGTGCCGCCACAGGCCACCTTCTGAAGCCTCTCAGCAGACCACACGTCCCCCACCAGGCACCCCTGGTTTTCTATGCTCCTTTCTACTAAAACAAGCCTCTAGAAGCTGTCCACACGGACGGCTACTCCTCCTCCTTTAGCCCCTCCAAGGCCAAGGCCCTGCTCCCCGTGCTGCCTGGTCCCGAGGTCTGGCTCCACCCCAGCGCAGGGCTAACCTCAACTCTGACTTGGAGCTGCTTCCCCTTCCTGATGGGTCAGCAGTGGAGCGACGCCCCCCTTTCTCAAGCTGCGAAGGGCTCCCACCTGCTCCCACCCCACATCTCCCCCAGCCCAGACTGTCCTTGCTCCCAGGCTTCACCACAGCAGCAAGCACAGTGCCACCACTCACCCACCTGCTCTGGCCAGAGAATCTCTGGCGAACCCTGCCCCACCCTGTCTCTCCCTCCCTTTCCCTCCCCCCCACCTCCTCCCTTCCTCTGCTCCCCCCTCCTGCCCCTCCCCCTCTCTCTCCCCCTCCCTGTCTCTCTCCCCCTCCCCTCGCCCCCCGCCCCCCCCCGCCACCACCACAGAGTCAGCTCTGCCCTCACAGCATTCCCACCACCTGGCCCTGGTGCGAGCCCCACGAGTCTTGCCCTGGGATCAGCCCTGGAATCAAGCACACCCTGAAGCCACAGGAGGCACCCCCGGGCCACCTGCTCTGTACCAGCCCTGCGCTCCTCAAGCCCTTGGCACAGGCAGCATTTCAGCCTGGGGGCTCCCACTGTCCTTCCTTCAGGAATCTGCTCAGGTGCCCCCCAACGCGAGCTCCATGCCGATTCACCACTACAGAACATTCCAGAACATACTCATCTACCGTCCACTCCCCACAGGAGGGTGGGCTCCTGAAGATCAGAGCCCCAGGCCGAGAAGGCGCCTGGCACTCAGCACGGCCACTTGCGGACTCCCAGTGCTGGGGGAATGAACGCTCTCCCTCCCAAACCCGCCTGAGGTCAGGGTCTCACGGCTGCCAGCGTCTGAGGAGCCCGTTTTCATTTCTGGCCGGGACCCTCCTCTGAGCTGCCGAGGGTCCTCCCGGTGGTGATTCCCGCTCGGCTACCTCCCCGGCATCCAAACGCAACGCCCCAGACAGAAGTCCCCCAGCCTGGACCTTAAACCTGGTCTCCCGCCTCAGTCAGACGGCTTGGCCTCTAGCTGGCTGCTGCGGCCAGGGGCGCGGAGGTCTTCTATCCGGCCCCCCACTTCCAGGCCACTACCCAGCCCTGTCCTCTCTGTCCCCACACCCCTCCCTGCACCTGCCCTCTGTACTGCGGGTGGCCCCACCCCCCACTCCTAGACTCCCTGGGGGACAGGACCTGTGCCTCATGGTTACTAGTCAGGTTCATAACCCACTGAGCCACGATGGGAACTCCGCAATGCCTTTCCTAACCACAGTCTAACGTGGCACCTGCAGAGGTAAGGCTTCAAGACGCAGAGGTTGGAGTTCCCGTCGTGGCGCAGTGGTTAACGAATCCGACTAAGAACCATGAGGTTGCGGGTTCGGTCCCTGCCCTTGCTCAGTGGGTTAACGATCCGGCGTTGCCGTGAGCTGTGGTGTAGGTTGCAGACGCGGCTCGGATCCCGCGTTGCTGTGGCTCTGGCGTAGGCGGGTGGCTACAGCTCCGATTCAACCCCTAGCCTGGGAACCTCCATATGCCGCGGGAGCGGCCCAAGAAATAGCAACAATAACAACAACAACAACAACAAAAAAGACAAAAGATCAAGACGCAGAGGTTAAAAATATTCCCATTTAGGAGTTCCCATCATGGCACGGCAGAAAGGAATTCGACTAGGAACCATGAGGTTGCGAGTTCGATCCCTGACCTCACTCAGTGGTTTAAGGATCCGGTGTTGCCGTGAGCTGTGATGTAGGTCACAGATACGGCTCAGATCCTGCCTTGCTATGGCTGTGGTGCAGGCTGGCAGCTACAGCTCTGATTCGACCCTAGCCTGGGAACCTCTGTATGTTGCAGGTGCGGCCCTAAAAAGACAAAAAAAAAAATCCCGTTTATTCTCCTCTACTCTACCTCCCAAGGAGAAAGGGGACACATTTGTTTATTTCTGCATCCTGACACGGTGCCCGGCCAGAGTACGCTTTTAGTCAAAGCTGCCAAAAGACGTGGCTACTCAAACACACCCGGAGAGGTTCACACAAAGTTGCTTAGTGAAGTTTCACACAAGAGGTCTGAAGGCCAGGCTTGCAGGAGAAGACTGCTGGGTGTACGATCCACGTGAAGGTACGGGTTTACCATCCTCCTTCCAGAGAGACAGCAGGTGGTAAGGCACCCACAGACCAGCCGGGACATAACACTGGACAGAGAGTGGGCCCGGCGGAGGGAGGGTCAGGACCTGGTCCCGTGGAGCCAGATGCCACTGGGCTTTCCCAGGGCCGAGGGGAGATTATTGCTATGAAAGACCAAAGCGCTGATGGAATTAAGGGGTTATTCAGCACGGAAAGTGGAAGCCGAAGGGGAGGATGTGACATGGGCTGCCACACAGAAGAGAATAAATTTGCACTGTGCTGCTGCAAAGCACGGGACACAGAACACAGGACAACCAGAGGCTGGCACAGCGGGCACCACCAGCCTCTGCCAGCCTTGTCGCCTGCTCCCCACCAGCACCCGACCCCTCGCCCCAGTCCTCCCTTCGCAGGCAGTGGTGTCCCTACACCCAGGAGCCTTCCAACACCCCCCCACCGTTTCCCACATGCTGGGGGTGTGTGGGGGGACTAACCCTCCTGGGCGCTGTTCCTCCCCCAGGGAGTGGGTAAGAGACGGGGTGCTTCCCCAGCCTGGAGTCCTGACCGCCCCCTTCCCGGGGTTAGAGCCCGTGTGAACCCTGCCCGTGGCTCCACAGCAGGGATACAGCCGGTAGCACCTTCCCCGCTGAGGGCACCTAGTGTCCCCAAGGGCGATGGTGCGGGCGGCAGTGCCCTGCCCCTGCCCTCTCTCTCGGGCCAGGGAGGAGGGCGGGCAGCGGGAGACCCGCCAGGAGCTCGGTCGCCACGAGCCGCGCACCTTTTCCTCGGCTGCGTTCCGACCTGCTGAACGGACTTCTCCTCGGTGTAGAAGAGCAGGCTTCTCTGCAGGGTGGAGACCAGCAGCACCTTCTGGCTGTAGTCCAGCTGCACGATGGACGCCGGCTCCTCCAGCACCAGGAGCGAGTGACAGGCGCCCTGGCGGAGAGAGGCCGGTGAGCGGGCCGGGTGGCACAGGGCCCGCCCGCGCCCTTCCCGCCGTCTGTCCTGAGGGCCAGGGAACCTTACGATGTCACTTTAATGCTCAACGCACAGCGCTTTGGTCTTTTATAGCATTAATCTCCCCTCGGCCCCGGGAAAGCCCAGTGGAATGTGAGCTCGGGCTGAGTGGCTCCACGGGACCAGGTCCTGACCCTCCCTCCGCCGGGCCCCACTCTCTGTCCAACGCTATGTCCCGGCTGGTCTGTGGGTGCCCTACTGAGGAGAGAACAGTCAGCTACGGTAGCATCTACGCCAGGTCGCACCAGGGCTGCCAAGAAACGCTACACAGTTCTGTATAATTTCCTTTAAAATGTTCTCAGTAGAGGGTTCAAGGAAGGCTCTACAAAGATCTGAGCTGAAGATTGGTGCACCATATGTATTATTTATTCCAAGAGGACACAATGGACTTTCTACAAAATGACTGTGATGACAAAGCCCTGCCCCACAAAGAGTATAAAGCAATTCTGGGGACATTATATCCTTGTCAACTGAAAGAAGAAACAGGTTAGAAAGAAATTAAGATGTTATTAAGTATATTAGAGAACAAATGAAGGAAGCAACCTAAATGTCCATCAACAGGTGAATGGATAAAGAAGACATGGTACATATACATACGCAAACACAATGGAATATTACTCAACCAGGAAAAAGAACGAAATCATGCCATTTGCAGCAACACGGACTGACCTAGAGATTATCATACAAAGTGAAGTAAGTCAGATAGAGACAGACAAATATATGATATCACTTACACGTGGAATCTAATGAAATGACACAAATGAACTTATTTATAAAACAGAAACAGGGAGTTCCGTCGTGGCGCAGTGGTTAACGAATCCGACTAGGAACCATGAGGTTGCGGGTTCGGTCCCTGCCCCTGCTCAGTGGGTTAACGATCTGGCGTTGCCGTGAGCTGTGGTGTAGGTTGCAGATGTGGCTCGGATCCCGCATTGCTGTGGCTCTGGCGTAGGCCAGTGGCTACGCTCTGATTCAACCCCTAGCCTGGGAATCTCCATATGCCGTGGGAGCGGCCCAAAGAAATAGCAAAAAGACCAAAAACAACAACAACAACAACAACAACAACAACAAAAACAGAAACAGACATAAAGACATAGAAAACAAGCTTATGGTTACCAAAGGGGAAAGGTGGGGGGAGGGGTAAATTAGGAGATTGCGAGTAACATATACACACGACTACAGACAAAATAGATCAACAGAGGAGTTCATCCTGGCTCAGTGGTTAGTGAATCTGACTAGGAACCATGAGGTTGCAGGTTTGATCCCTGGCCTCGCTCAGTGGGTTAAGGATCCGACATTGCCGTGAGCTGTGGTGTAGGTTGCAGACTCGGCTCAGATCCCGCGTTGCTGTGGCTCTGGCGTAGGCCGGTGGCTACAGCTCTGATTGGACCCCTAGCCTGGGAACCTCTACGTGCTGCGGGAGCGGCCCTAGAAAAGGCAAAAAAAAAAAAAAAAAAAAAAAGAAGATAAATAGTAAGGACCTCCATATAGCACAGGGAACTATACTTAATATTTTTTAATAACCTATGTGGGAAAATAATCTGAAAAGTTCTTATTCATATACATATATGTATAACTGAAACATTCTGCTATATACCTGAAACTAATATAACATTCTAAGTCCACTGCACTTCAATTAAAAAAAAAAAAAGTAAAACTTCAGAAGGCAATTTACTGCTAACACAAGCGATACTCCTTGGTATGAAATGTCGGCTCCCTCTAAGTGACTCTTCTCCTGACTCATTTCTTTAACTGTTTAGGAAACACTGATGTGATGCCACAGACTTTTGTGGGGAAAGAGGGAGCAGCCATCAGGTTTATGGGTAAAATTCACCACGTTTAGATGCACAGTCCTATGAATTTTGACAACTACATACAATGGTGTAAATACCAACACAACCAAGACAGAGGACTTCCCGTCCCCCCAGAACATCAGGGACATGAAGCTGGATTTCCCTCCCACCTCTGCAGTTACACAGACTGTAGCGTTTCAATTTCTGACTTAGCTTATAATGGAATTAATTTTATTGTGCTGTATTGTGCAAAAACACATATCCTCCCATGTCTTTTCTGCAAATCTCATGAAATACGTGTGTCTTTTTTTAAAAAAAGATTAGAACCTTGGAGTTCCTGTCATGGCTCAGTGGTTAATGAATCCGACTAGGAACCATGAGGTTGCAGGTTCAATCCCTGACCTCGCTCAGTGGGTTAAGGATCTGGTGTTGCCATGAGCTGTGGTGCAGGTCACAGATGTGGCTCGGATCCCGAGTTGCTGTGGCTGTGGTGTAGGCCGGCGGCTACAGCTCCGATGAGACCCCTAGCCTGGGAACCTCCATATGCTGCGGGAGTGGCCCAAGAAACAGCAAAAAAAATAAATAAATAAAGACAGTGCTTTCTGCATGTGATTTTTCTCTCCATTGCCTGAAGAATGAGTGTTGCCTCCTCCACGCGATTCACAGGCTGGAGGAGTGGCAGTGGCAAAGGACAAATACAAGGGACCCTTAAAACCTGAACAAAACATTTCCCTATAGAGCAGCAGTTCTCAAAGTGTGGCCCACGGTCCCCAAGGGTGCCTGAGGCCTCTCAAGGTCAAAACCATTTTCGCTGTAATACTGGGTTCTATCTGTCTTTTTCGTTGAGCTGAAATTTGTACTACTGATTCAAAAAAAAAAAAAAGTCACAGCAGGAGTTCTCTCTGTGGCACCATGGGATCAGAGGCATCTTGGGAGCACTGGGACACAGGTTTAATCCCCGGGCCAGCACAGTGGGTTACATACGGGTCCAGCATTGCTGCAACTGCGGCTGGGATGGATCCCCAGGCCAGAAACTCCATATGCCTCGGGGTGGCAAAAAAAGAAAGAAAAAAAAAAAAACAAAAAACAAACAGGCCACGGCAGGTAGAGCTACTGAAACCTTGAGTGGGTCCAAATGGAGCAGGGCCCCCAAACTCCAAAAGCTGCCAGGGGACACTGAGCACTAAGCACTCACAGCGAAAACAGGCATTTCACTTCAGGATGTCTGTGATCCAGGACAACGACCCTGTGTACCCGCATCTTTCTTTCTGGGCAACAGCAGGCGAGCACACAGCTCTCCTGCTGAAGCACTGCAGTTCCCTCAAGAAGCACTGGGCATCTGGAGGAGCTGCACCTGAGGCTTCTGCTCACGGCATACCGTTTCCACTTGAAATCTATAATTATTCAAACTCGCATATCTGGCAGGCATTTTCTCAGAAAGAAAGAGCAAGCTGTTCACTTCAAGGAAAACAAGTGATAGTATTTGTCCCTGATAACGAAATCCAAGTTTACAAATGGAGATTAGAAGTTGAAAGCCTGGAGTTCCCTGGCAGCTCGGCAGATTAAGGAGCTGACATCGCCACTGTGGCACACGTACCATTCCTAGCCCAGGAACTTCCACATGCCATGGGGTGTGCCCCCCTCCACAGAAATAGAAACAAACAAAAGGACTTGAAAACCTGTATCCACCCTTGTGAACCTGACAGATGCCCAGCAGCTGAAGACCCTGTCATGACAGCGACAGCAGCACGGACACAGGCGCTTTCAGTGATGGATGTTACCTAACTCAGTGAGTCGGCCTCCGGAAGAGCCGCAGCCCTCGGGAGACCGACATTCTCCAGGTGGCCAAGGCACGATGCTACCGAATCACACGGGGGCCAAAGGGCGAGACGGGTTTTCCAGGGAAGGGCTCTCTGGAGGCAGGGGGTCCGCCTGGACGAGCTCAGGATCTCGGAGCAGGGTCCCAGGCAAAGGCGGCCAGAAAGAACCGGGTCTGACATGGCACAGGCACTGCCACCACCCCGTGCCAAAGTGGAGGCGCTTCTTCGAGCCCAGGTACGCGCTTGCAGGAGGGTCTGCTGGTGTCCATCACCTGCCCTTCCCATGGAGGTGGGCAGCTCTCATCGTCACGGGCCATGTCCACAGGGCCCGGAGTCTGGCACTGGGGTTTCTGAGCCTGAGCAAAACTTGGTAGAACACGGAGGTGAATCCGAGGCGAGAAGCGCTGCGGTACTAAGACTGCGGTCTCGGTCCCCAGGCTGTCCGTCCCTCACTGACAGGGGGTCTGATTTTGGTTTCCTGGCCTGAAATGGAGCAGTTGCCTAGTGCTGCAGCTGCCTAACAGACACTTCTGAACTGTAGGGCTCTGCCACGGTGCCGAGTGGCACACGGCACCATCTATGTTTGTGTGCACATCTGTGCCTTTATTGATCCTAATGTTTATACAGAATTGAAATACAAGCCCTCCGGTTGTATTTGCACACACAGCTCTGACCTTATATTCTGCTGCACTGGTATCGTTACTGTAATGGCCTTAAACTGCAGGCTTATCAATGTCACATGAACGACAGATGCGTGTACAATAAAGTGTTTACAGGAGCTCCCCCTGTGGCGCAGTGGAGACGAATCCAACGAGCATCGAGAGGATCCAGGTTTGGTCCCTGGCCTCGTTCAGTGGGTTAAGGGTTCAGCGTTGCCACGAGCTGAGTGTAGGTTGCAGACGTGGCTTGGATCTGGCGTTGCTGTGGCTGTGGTGTAGGCCAGTGGCTGCAGGTCTGATTTGATCTCTAGCCTGGGAACTTCCATATGCCAAGGGTATGGCCCTAAATAGCAAAAAAAGAAAGAAAGACAACACCAAAAGCTGTTTAACTCCAGAATATAGGATAAAAATATTTTCAAAATAAAAGATAAAGTATTACAATTACAACCTAAAAAAAAAAAAAAACCCAAAAAGAAAAAAACAGAGGTGTCCCCTTGTGGCCAGCGGGTTAAGGGTCTGGCACAGTCACTGCAGTGGGCTTGGGTCGCTGCTGTGGTGTGGGTTTCATCCTAGTTCAGGCCACAGGCATGGCCAAACAACCCTCAAAAAAAACCAAAACCTCACAAAAAAACACTGGAAAACAAAGTGCGGGATAGACCGATGGATTTCTCTGTAACAGAGCATGAGAAATGCACCCATATGCTTTCAGATTAAAGAACCTACTGTTAGTGGGTTGGGGATACAACTGAAGAGGAACAGCCACGATTCTCTGCGAGGCTGTTAAACTACTCCTCCCACTTCCAACTCCACGTCTGTGAGGGGCCCGGCTTTCTTTACAGACTCCGACCACACAATGTACTGCGACAGACCCAGTGCAGAATCCAGTGTCTTCGATTAAGCCAGATGTTATAGAAATTTGCAAAAATGTAAGCGATGCTTCTCTTCTCACTTGTCTTTTTCTTTTTGGTGGCACCTGTGGCATATGGAAGTTCCCAGGCCAGGGGTGGAATCTGTGCCACAGGAACACCCGAGCCACTGCAATGACAATGCTGGATTACCCCACTGAGCCATAAGAGAACGCCTCACTTCTCCGAAAAGGGTTATTTTCACAACGTGTTATTTATCTTAACATATAATGAGTTCATTATTTTAAAATAAAATTCGGAAATATTTTGAGGAGTTCCTGTTGTGGCTCAGTGATAACAAACCCAACTTGTATCCATGAGGACGAGGGTTCGATTCCTGGCCCCACTCAGATGAGGCTGTGGTGTAGGTCACAGATGAGCTCAGATCTGGCGTTGCTGTGGCTGTGGCGTAGGCCGGCAGCAGCAGATCTAATTCAACCCCTAGGCTAGGAACTTCCATATGCCGTGAGTACAGCCCTAAAAAAAAAAAAAAGAAAGAAATGTTTTTAAACTTCTTAGTCTTAATTCCTAACACAGTGCGTTCAGTAGATATAAACCCATACCAACAAAACCTCTTTGGAGTCCTCTAAGAGAGCAACGGGGTCTTGAGACCAAAAAGTGTGAGAACTCCTGCTAAATAAAGAATATCTGTAGCAGACAGGGCAGTCTTGGATCAGAGGGACTACAAGTCCCCTGGCCAGTAACCACTGCTTTCCTAGACGCACTGGGAAGGCTGGTTATAAATGAGAAAACTAAAGGACCGCGCCACCAAGGAGTGCATGAGAGCCAGTGGACATATGACAAGACAAGCAGAGCACAGGCAGACGGGCAAGGCGTGGGCTCCGGAGCAGGCCCTTGGTCTGAGGTGGAGCTCTGCCAGACACTGGCTTGTGACCCTGGACCAGTAACTGGATCCCTTGGAGCCTGGGTTTCTCATCTATTGACTCAAGATCAGCACACATAGCTTAGCGATCTGCTGTGAGGCTTAAACAAAAACAACAAACTCTGGAGTTCCCTGGTGGCTCAGCAGGTTAAGGATCCAATGTTGCCACTGCACTAGCTCTGGTTACTGCTGTGGTGTGGGTTTGATCCCTGGCCCCAGGAACTTCTGCATGCCACAGGTGTGGCCCAAACAAACATCAACGAGGGTGGGGGCTGGGCTCCTTGCTGCCACCAAACTCCCCCTCCTTTCTCTCCCACCACCCAGAGCTCTCCCAAAGCAATGGAGACCCGCCCAAAGCAATGCCCTCTGTCTAGAGTGGGGACAGAGAATGCTGCCTGCCACGCCAGTAAACAAAGGATGTTGAGCCATCAGCCACTGTAGCCCCCAAAGGCACAGCCCCCGAGGGGCTTCAGGATGAGAAAGAACAGGACACTGGCCCTGGACAGTCAAGGTACACACCAAAGGAACGATTTCAATGCACCTCCACTCTGGCATCTGCCCAGACCTGAGATGTCTGTTTTCTTTAATTAGCAGAAATCTTCTTTTTTTTTTTTTTTTTTTTTTGTCTTTTCTAGGGCCGCTCCTGCAGCATATGGAGGTTCCCAGGCTAGGGGTCCAATCTGAGCTGTAGCCGCCAGCCTACACCAGAGCCACAGCAACGCCGAATCCAAGACACATCTTCAACCTACACCACAGTTCACGGCAATGTCGGATCCTTAACCCACTGAGTGAGGCCAGGGATCGAACCCACAACCTCACGGTTCCTAGTCAGATCCGTTAACCTCTGAGCCACGACAGGAACTCCAGCAGAAATCTTTTGATTCAACTACCTACCTGGCTTGCTTCTGCAAAACTCCTATACATCCTGGCTCCACCCTGACCTCTTTGGAACAGTCCCTCTGAGCTAAGAAACTATCTCCTGGGCAATAATCCCTATAATAAAAATTCTCAACTTTTAGGTTATGTGTTTTTTTTTCCCAGTCAACAACAGTCATGACTGAAATGCTTCACAGCCTCCTATAAACGCTTCAAGGAATTAGGATTGACAGAGGCTTCTTTTCTTTCCTAAGTGGCAGCCACAGACATCAGGAGAAACGAAAAAAGTGAATGTTCCAGCAGAAAAAAGGCCAGTTCTTTAGACGCAGAAGCAGAAACTTATAAAGCATTAGAAAAGTCCTTGAAAGAAAAGGATACAAGTTAACAACCGATAATATAATTTCTCCAGATATAAGAGCAACAGCTGTTTCCGAGGATAATTTCACCTGGTCTAGATCCAGAGAAGAATAGACGATTTTCCCTTTGTCGTCTCCGGAGAACAGTTTCATTCCGTTGGGGCTCCACGCCAGGGCCGTTACGCTATTCCTGTGAATGCCAGTGACATCGAATCTCCGGAGCTGTGAAGAAATGACAGAAACGCGCACAAGAGAAAGGGAAGGGTAAACACTGAGAGATGGAGCTTCACGGGCAAGGGGTGCCTGCGAGCCCCGCTGGAAAAGCGCTGGCGCTCCCTGTCTTTCCCGCGAAACCCTGCACAAGGGTCTACTGCCCAGTTACCTTTAAAACCGACACAGAAGAGGCGTTCCCGTCGTGGCTCAGCGCTTAAGGAACCCAGCCCGACCAGTACCCTTGAGGCCGCAGGTTTGATCCCTGTCCTCGCTCAGTGAGTTGAGGATCTGGCGTTGCCGTGAGCTGCGGCGTAGGTCACAGATGCGGCTCGGATCCCGCGTTGCTGTGGCTGTGGCGTAGGCCGGCGCTACAGCTCCGATTACACCCCTATCCTGGGAACCTCCACATGCAGTGGGTACAGTCCTAAAAAGACAAAAGATAAGAGAAAAAAAATTGACAGAGAAAAGCCAGCGAATATTAAGCAAAGATTAAATGACCCAGGGGTGCTTACTGCCAAGTGTCCTACCAGGATCAAAAATGTTATCTGATTATAAAGAACACCGGGTGAGGCTTTTCTGAGCATATATTTTCTAGGCAGCTGAGGATTTCTCACTTTAAAACACATGAGGAATTTTCCAAGAAGTGACGCGATGCCAAAATGATTAGTACTTACCTGTTTATTTCTCCCCGGCAAGGACGACACGAGCTGAAAGACGGCAACCCTCCCAGAGGCCGTGCCTGCAGCCACAAGGTCGTCAAAGCAGCTCAGCAGCTTCACCACCGTGATGGACTCCGTTTTCCCCTAAGGAAGGAAACAAAAGGGCAGGTCACCAGGCCAGCTTTCAAAAGGTACAGCACGGCTGCTGAAGGAATGGAAAACCTCACTGGACCACAGCCTATACACATCCCTGACTGAAAACAGATATAATTCAGAGGAATAATTAAATCTTTTTCTTTCTAGGTTTTTGATCTTTGAAATGATAAAATTTAAAAACTGCATTTCTTGGACTCCTCTTTGTGGCTCAGTGATTAACGAATGCAACTAGGATCCATGAGGATGCGGGTTCGATCCCTGGCTTTGCTCAGTGGGTTGAGGATCTGGCGTTGCCGTGAGCTGTGGTGTAGGTCGCAGACTCGGCTCGGATTCCATGTTGCTGTGGCAGTGGTGTAGGCCAGCAGCTGTAGCTCCAATTGGACCCCTTAGCCTGGGAACCTCCATGTGCTGTGGATGTGGCCAAAAAAACCCCAAAACAAAAACCCTGTATTTCTTTTTCTTTTTTATTCTTCTGGTTGTACCTATGGCATATGGAAGAGACTGAATCCAAGTGGCAGCTGTGACAAAGGTCACAGGTGTGGTGACACCAGATCCTTAACCTACTGCTCCACAGCGGGAACTCCTAAAGATTGCACTTCTGATGAGGACATGCTGATCAGTCAGGTCCGAAAACACTGGGCTCTCCTCAAGAGAGGCTTGGACAAGAGAAGGAGTCCTCAGAAAAGCTGGATCCTGGAGTCAGAAAAGCTACCCAGATCCAGGCTCTGCTTGCTTCTCTCTCAACGTGGACAAGTCCCCCCTGACTGCACACCATGGCGTGAATCTGCCACACGGGCCTGCTGGAGGATTGATGGGACAACACACTTGAGAATCCTTTATAAACAGACTGCTGGTGTTTTAGTTCCAAGACCAATAATTATGTATTTTTTATTAACATTAACTCAAGCTTAACACATTGGTTTATTAAAAATCTCACAACAAGCATCGCATAGATATTCCGGCTTCGAGCGCATCTGAATGATTTTTTTTTTTTTTTCGTTTTTGGCCGCCCCGTGGCATAGGGGGTTCCCAGGCCAAAGATCAGATTTGAGCTACAGTTGCAAACTATGCCATAGCTGCAGCAACACCGGCTCCTTTAACCCACTGTGCTGGGCCAGGGACTGAACCCGCATCCTGGGACTTCAGAGATGCCCTCGATGCCACCGCACCACAGCGGGAACTCCTGAATGATCATTTTTTATTTTGAAACCATTCATTCAGAAAAATCACACAACCATTCTGACCTTGCTAAGACCTAAGGCAAGAGCTCCAAAAACCCATTTTGCCCCCTGATGCCATCATTCAGATAGAGAAAACCGACCAAACACGCAAGCAGGCCCCCACGCTCGGTACTGAGTCAGCCGCACTGAAGGATGCGGTGCGGCACAGGCCCGCCCTCCCAGAGCTGAGCTGTGGCACCGAGTCGTGTGCGTGAAGAGCCACCCACACTGAGCTGGGGGCTAATGACAGAGCTCACTTTCATCTGGCACTTACAGCCTTCAGACTATGTTCAGGGGCTATAAATACACCCGGTGCCGGATCGTGATACAGCACAAAGAATCTGGAAGGGAAAGGGGACCCTGAAGACGCCTGCTTCTGCAGGTGTATCAGTCTGAGGTGTTTCTGGTAACCCCCCACTGGGAACAGGGTGGAGGAGGGCATGGGACCAGGCAGGAGGACCGCTGGGAGCCTCTGCGCTGGCTCAGGCAGAGGCAGTTCAGGCCTGCTCAAGAGAAGGGTACAGGAGTGCCTGTCGTGGCTCAGCGGAAACAAATCTGACTAGCGTCCATGAGGACACAGGTTCGATCCCTGGCCTAGCTCAGTGGGTTAAGGATCCAGTGTTACTGTGAGCTGAGGTGTAGGTTGCAGACCCAGCTTGAATCTGGTGTTGCTGTGGCTGCCGTGTAGGCCGGCAGCTGTAGCTCTGATTCGACCCCTAGCCTGGGAATCTCTGTATGACATGGGTGTGGCCCTAAAAAACAAAAAAATGCCACTACATCAGGAATTAAAATCATTTATTGGAAATTTGCCATGTCATAGCACAAAATCAAAATGGTTGTATAATTTTTCTTTTTTTTTTTTTGTCTTTTTGCTATTTCTTGGGCTGCTCCCTCGGCATATGGAGAGTCCCAGGCTAGGGGTCCAATCGGAGCTGTAGCCAACGGCCCAGGCCAGAGCCACAGCAACGCAGGATCCGAGCCGCGTCTGCAACCTACATCACAGCTCACGGCAACGCCAGATCCTTAACCCACTGAGCAAGGCCAGGGACCAAACCCGCAACCTCATGGTTCCTAGTCGGATTCCTTAACCACTGTGCCACGATGGGAACTCCAATTTTTCTGAAAAAATAGTTTCAAAAGATAAATCACCACTCAGGTGGGTTGGAAGCCTGAGTATCGATATGCAATGCTTGTACACATGCTTTTTAATAAACCAATGTACTAAACCTGATTTGTCTTGCTTTGTTTTTTCTGTTTTGTCTTTTTAGGGCCGCACCCACAGCACATGGAGGTTCCCAGGTTAGGGGTCAGACTGGAGCCACAGCCACAGCAACTCGGGATCCAAGCCACGTCTGCGACCTACACCACAGCTCACAGCAACGCTGGACCCTTAACCCACTGAGCAAGGCCAGGGATCGAACCCGCAACCGCATGGTTCCTATTCGGATTTGTGTCCACTGCACCATGATGGGAACTCCTGATTTAGCATTATTTAATATGACTAATAATAAACGCTATGGTTCTTGATTTAAAAACCAAAACGTCCGAAGAATCAGATTATCAATACCTAACTTCACATCAAAACAAACACGAAGTTCAAAAAAACATGGAGTTTCAACTTCTGACAGCATAATACTCTAGCTAGTCTGAAAAAAATCCCTCTCCAAACACCTAGAAATGCCGACTAAGATACATAAACATTCTTTTAAATGTACAGCTAGATCCCTAGAAAGTAAAGAAAATCTGCAAAAGCCAAAACCAAAAGAGTTACTGTCAGACAGGAGCAGCGGCCAACCGGAAGCTCCAGGCTGCACCGGGTGAGGTGGCCAACACCCAGACCCCTGGCTGCACCCAGGCGAGGTGGGAGCTGGAACCGATGTCCCCTGTAAAAGCCTAACCTGTGAAGACCTGACTCCTGGTGAAAGTGTAAATTAGGGAGCATCCATCCGCTGGCAAAGGGAGCGGACAAGGAACTCTGACTTATCTCAAGCACTGATGGCAGAGAATAAAGAAGAAGAATGGTTCCTAAAAACCTGTAATCACAAACTGCCCTAATCCAGCATCGGAGTTGGAATGCATTCTCCTTCCCTCGAAAGACGCTCCCTGCCAGGCAGTTTATCTGACGGGCTTCCATGTTTGCGGCACTCCCAAGGGCCTGGCTGAGGGAACAGAAACCCCACCGGTGGAAGCAAGCTCAGCCCAGGGCCCTCAGCAGTCACACCTGTTAGGATCGGCCGCAGAGCTCACGGTCAGAAATTACTATGGGGAAACGGGCCCCATACGAAGAGTCCATTTAAAAAAGCAGGAACAGGGAGTTCCTGTCACGGTGCAGAGGAAACGAATTCGACGAGAATCCATGAGGACGTGGTGGGCTCGATCCCCCTCTGCTCAGGGGGCCGGGGATCCGGCACTGCTGTGAGCTGTGGTGTGGGTCACAGACGTGGCCTGGATCCCGCGCTGCTGTGGCTGCGGTGTAGGCCGGCAGCTGTAGCTCCAATTCGACCCCTAGCCTGGGGACCTCCATATGCTGTGGATCCGGCCCCAAAAAGCAAAAATAAATGAATAAATAAAAAAGCAAGAACAGACTGATCCACACCTCACCCTGACTCAAGTATAAGCATTACATTTATTTATTTGTTTGTTTGGGCCACACCCATAGCAGGTAGAAGTTCCTGGGCCAGGGACTGAACCCAGACAGCCGCGCCCCGAGCCCCCGTTGGTTTGCACCCACAGAAAAGCAGGCCTGGAAGGCGGCCTTAGCCGTGGGGCACTCCTCTGGGGGCGGGAGGCCTGTGAGGGGGAAGGGAAAGAGCTGGAGGAGCAGGAAGGGCCGTCGGATCCCAGGGCAGCTCTGCAGCCGGCAGGAGAGGCGAAGCCGGGAGGGCTGAGCAGGGTGACCCCAGACTGCAGTGCGCCTTCAGATACAACAGACTGGGCCACGGGGACACCCCACGTCTAAGTCCGGCTGGAGGAGTCACGGGTCCCACAGGAACGAGCCTTCCCAGCCGAGGGCAGGAAGGGCAGGAAGTGAGGCTTGGACTCGGAGTGCTGGCTAATTATGCTCCTCACAGCAGCAGACAGATCAGATTAGGTTATCACCCAGTGACCTACCTACCGCGCTAAAAAGACACTGGCGACATCCTACTTTAAGAGATAAAATATTTGAGGGTTATTTTTTATGACCAAACCGGGACATACAGCTCTTTTAGGATACACCTGAATACTCAAGGCTCAAAGCCACCATTAATAGCTTTTTTAGTGGTACGTCTATTTCATCAAACCAATCCTTCATTTAACACATTATTAACTGCATTAATACCCTTAGTATTGTTTTCCATACAAGTCTGCAAGTGGAGGTGGACCTTCAGAATATCAAGTAGCTTATTTAAAAGAATTGCTAGTCGGAGTTCCCGCCATGGCACAGTGGTTAGCGAATCCGACTAGGAACCATGAGGTTGTGGGTTTGATCCCTGGCCTTGCTCAGTGGGTTAAGGATCTGGCGTTGCCGTGAGCTGTGGTGTAGGTTGCAGATGCGGCTCGGATCCTGCGTTGCTGTGGCTCTGGTGTAGGCCAGTGGCTACAGCTCCGATTGGACCCCTGGCCTGGGAACCTCCATATGCTGCAGGAGTGGCCCTAGAAAAGGCAAAAAGACAAAAATAAATAAATAAATAAATAAATTGCTAGTTTAGGAGTTCCCTGGTGGCCTAGCAGTTAAGGACCTGGCATTGCCACTGCTGTGGCTCAGGTTCAATCCCAGGCCCAGGAATTTCTGCATGCAAAAAAAAAAAAATTACTGGCTTAAAATTAGATGGAGAAGCTCCTGCTGTGGCACAGTGGGATCAGCAGCATCTCGGGAGCACTGGGGCCCACGCAGGTTCAATCCCTGGCCTGGCACAGTGGGCTGAAGATCAGGCACTGTCACCGCTGTAGCTTAGTTCGAGGCTGTGGCTCCGATCTGATCACTGGTCTGAGAGCTCTATATGCTGTGGGGCAGCCAAAAAAAAAGAAAAAATGAGATGGACCCTAAGTAGGGTTAAGCAGCTAAGTCTCTACTGATGGCTTCACTGTGCTTGCTGTGGGGACACAAACAAGGACACTGTTTTCAGGGGCTCTTGTGGTCTAGGAAGAGGAGCACACACGACCCGTCAACAAACACAGGAAGCAAGCACTGCCAGCAGTGACACACACAAGGCGGGTCACGGGGAGGCCAAGGCCAGCTGTGACAGGCGCGCAGGGAGGCTGCTGCCCTCAGGCCGGTGAATACCCAGTGTCTCACGGCACCACAGTCTCTGTTTTCTCTCTCTCTCTCTCTCTTTTTTTTTGTCTTTTTGCCATTTCTTAGGCCACTTCCCATGGCATATGGAGGTTCCCAGGCTAGGGGTCGAATCGAAGCTGTAGCCACTTGCCTACACCAGAGCCACAGCAACGCAAGATCCGAGCCGCATTTACAACCTACACCACAGCTCACGGCAACACCGGATCCTTAACCCACTGAGCAAGGTCAGGGATCGAACCCGCAACCTCATGGTTGCTAGTTGGATTCGTTAACCACTGAGCCACGACGGGAACTCCTTCTTTATCTCTTTCTTTTGCTTTTTACGGCGGCACCCTCGGCACATGGAAGTTCCCAGGCTAGGGGTCAAATCAGAACTACAGCTGCCATGGCCCCAGCAACATGGGATCTGAGCCGTGTCTGCGACCTCCACCACTGCTCATGGCAACATCGGATCCTTAACTCCCTGAGCAAGGCCAGGGATCGAACCTGTGTCCTCACGGATACTCGTCAGATTTGTTTCCGCTGCACCACAAAGGGAACTCCCCGTTTTTATTTTTTAAAACAATGACGTATGATCATACTTCCAAGACTATATACAACAAACTATACGAACAGCTTCAAGAGTTACCGTCCAACGGGCACCTGAGGAGCCTCTGTGTCCTCCGCCTGACTCACAGCGCACCCCGCAATCATCCTCCTGAAACCGGGGCTCACTCCTCCCCAGCCATTATTCATACCTTGGCTAATGTCTGAGGGCAGCAAGTTTTAGTTCAGGAGCGGCCTGGCAAGCATGGGGCAATTTCTGCTCCAAGCTCTGGAGGTGTCCGAGCCAGCCTCGGCGAGGGTCACAGCCCTCAGGGGGTCCCCCCACTACACAGTCCGATTCAGCGCCATCTTCAGCTTCCCCAAGTCACATGGCAGCCTATCCGCCCTCTTCCTTCGGTCACATCCTCCTTCTTTCGTGGGAGGACGGTTCAGTCCCCTTCTGGCCTGGGAGCCAGTCTTCCGTCCCTTTAAGGAGACTCTGTCCTCCTCAGATCCCGTCTACGGTGGGTTCAACCCTGACGTCCCCTCCCCTGCAGCTTCCCAGGGGCACATTTTGTTGCCTTGCTGTGGCAACTTAACTTCCTCAAATAGAAATGCAGGAATCAGTTTAAAGAAAACAAGCTGGATGTGAAAGAAGCCCTCAGTGTTTTCTGGGCCCACACTGCACCACGAGGACAGCACTCTGCCAACTTTCCCAGGCTCTTTGGCAGGCAGGTTCCCCTCCACGCACAGGACAAGACACATGACTGCAAAAGTGTTCTCTGGGAGCAAAAAGCCCATGGGAACTCAAGTCTGACAAGCCGTTCTTTATAAGATGCTTTTTTTATTAGGGCCGCACCCACGGCATATGGAGGTTCCCAGGCTAGGGGTCTAATCAGAGCCACAGCTGCCGGCCTACACCACAGCCACAGCAACGCAGGATCCAAGCCACATCTGCAAACTACACCACAGCTCACAGCAACACCAGATCCTTAACCCACTGAGTGAGGCCCGGGATCGAACCCGCAACCTCATGGTTCCTAGTTGGATTGTTTCAGCTGCACCACGATGGGAACTCCTATAAGCTGCTTTTGACACGGTGAAGCTGAACCTTTAGTAAAAACTGCTAGCATATCAAAGAACAAACAGATCTAAAATCTCTAGAAATATTTCTTTTTTTTTCTTTTTGTCTTTTTCTAGGGCTGCACCCAAGGCATATGGAGGTTCCCAGGCTAGGGGTCAAATCAGAGGTGTAGCACCAGCCTACACCAGAGCCACAGCAACTCGGGATCCGAGCCGTGTCTGTGACCTACACCACAGCTCATGGCAACACCGGATCCTCAACCCACTGAGCAAGACCAGGGATCGAACCTGCAACCTCATGGTTCCTCGTCGCATTCGTTAACCACTGAGCCAAGACAGGAACTCCTAAAATCTCTAGAAATATTTATAAGACTCAAATAAGATAGAAATTCATTAAATCCATAAGAATTGTTTCACCATTCTTCTTTTACTAGCAAACAACCACAGTTTAAAGTTTGAATATTTGTTCAACTTTTTAATGATCTAAAAGTCAAACGAAAGCATCTATTTTTCCTGGAACAATTTCCTTTTCTTTTTTTTTTTTTTTCTTTCTTCTTCTTTTGTTGTTGTTGTTGTTGTTGATTTTTAGGGCATTTGGAAGTTCCCAGGCTAGAGGTCGAATCAGAGCTACAGCTGCCAGTCTGCACCACAGCCACGGCCACAGCAGATCTGAGCCGCGCCTGTGACCCACACCACGGCTCATGGCAAGGCCGGATCCCTAACCCACTGAGTGAGGTCGGGGATGGAACCTGGGTCCTCAGGGATCCTAGTTGGGCTCGTGAACCGTTGAGCCACGAAGGGAACTCTGTGGAAGAATTTTCTTAACTCCACTGGGCAAAGTGGCCACTAGACTTGAAGGAAGTCCCTAAGGCCTTGGGCTCTATCACTAGAGAAGACCTTAAAGACAGAGGTATAAGGGAAACAATGAGAGCTCCATTCGACTTTTTGGCAGTCAGAAAACAAAGGGAGAGTATCTTGAAAGTGCTAGAACAGAACCACCACACGAAGTGAGGCAGAGATCAAGTTTCAGGTCCCCATCTTCACATCCAGCTGTTTCAGGCTGGTCAACGGAGCGTCTGTACCCTCACCTTGGCAGTAACTCTTGCTCTATACACGTGCACTTGCTGGCTTCGCTAGTATGTTCCGACGCCCTATTTATCTATTCTTGTGGAAACACCACATTGTCTTACTTACTGAAGCCCTTTTTTTTGGCCACCCCGTGGCATACGGAGTTCCCGGGGCCAGGGGTCAGATCCAAGCTGCAGTTCCGACCTAAGCCATAGCTGCGGCAATGCTGGATCCTTAACCCACTGTGCCGGGCTGGGATCGAACCTGCGTCCCAGGGCTCCCAAGACGCCGCTGATCCGTTGTGCCACAGCAGGAACTCCTGAACCACTGAAGCTTTACAAGTCCTGTTCCTCAGTAGAGGTGCTTTCTCATCCGTTTCTTCTTCTTTCAAGAGTATCTTGACGATTCTTGACCCGTCACGTAGGTCAAGTTATCTTTCTGGTCTGTTCTCATGTATGTCACACCACGTGTTCAACAAGCGCCCAGCATTTCTGCACTTGGTACTCGCGCCTCGCAGTGCGTTCCTTGTGTTTCTGGCTGTTAGCTAGGAAGAATTTCCTGTGTCTCTGTCTGCCCTCTCTCGCTAACCTGTGTAGAAGAAAGGTTTCCAAAAGCATTATTGTTCTTGTGTGAAAACACACCAGGCTCTATGCACCCCATGAAAAGTCTGCTTGCTTCTTCTGGAACACAACTTCACTTAGAAACACAGTCCTTCACCCACGCTACCTACATGGATGTATCAGAGGGTAAACTAACTTTTTTACTTACTTTCCCATAAAACCTTAGACTTGCCCTACACTGAACCAGGGTGCTGGGGCTGCAGCGTAGGCCAGGGGCTACAGGTCCGATTCAACCCCTAGTGTGGGAACCTCCAAATACCATGGGAGCAGCCCTAGAGAAACAAAAACAACACAAAACGAAACACTTTTTACCCAGGAAAACGATCTCTTGGGAAGGAAGGTGAAAAATAAAAATATTCTCAGATGAAGGACACCTAAGCGGATCTGCTCTAAAACAATTACCTCAGGACGCTGTTTAGACAGAAGAGAAGTGATACCAGAAGGAACCCTGGCGCTTTAGCCGTAACCGCGGGATGCTATTGCTCGCCTCCCGAGTTCTTTACACTACATTTGACAGTCAGCAAAAATTCTAACGTTGTCCGATCACGTTTCCAACGTGTGTAGATGCAGTGACACACGTGAGACGACACTAACACGCCGAGGGGAGAGGAAGGACCTACGTGGCATCGAGGGAACACATGTGGTACATTCTACTCACAGAGGCAAACTATCGAGTCTGAGCAGATTCTGAGGTGGTGTGTGTGTGCGCGTGTGTCTACACCCTGTTTGGTATGGTTACTCCTTAGAGCAACCGCTACAAAACCCTCTACAACATGGTATGGTAAAAATCACTGTAGACATAGCAAAATGGAATTTTTAAAAACATTCAAACAACTCACAGGAAAGTAAGAAAGGGGAAAAGGCAAGAAAATCAGAAGAAACAAACAGAAAACAAATGAAATGATAGACCTAAATCCAAACATGTCTATAATTATATTAAATGGAAATGATTCACGCATATCAATTAAAAGAAATTATCAGGAGCTCCCGCTGTGGCACAGTGAAAACAAATCCGACCAGTATCCATGGGGACGCAGGTCCAATCCCTAGCCTCACTCAGCGGGTTGGAGATCCAGCGTTGTCCCCTACAGGTAAGACACCATTTTTCTCTGGCTACTTTTAAGATTTTTCTTTGTCTTCAATTTTTGGCAGTTTGGTTACGATGTGTCCGGGCATGGATTTCTTTGGTATATCCAGTTAGGGGTTCACCGCTGGGTCCGTAAGTCTTCCTTGTTAAGTGCTGAAGTTAACATGGGAGATTTCAGACATGTTAACTCCTAATTAGGGTTTAACTGTGTAATGGTCTTAAGTGTTTCAGGAATTTGATCAGTCACATCTACAAGACAGTAATCAGAGGAATTTAATTTTCGTACAAAACATGCAAATACAAACTCTAGAGCCAGCCTGCCCAGAGTCAGCCAGCGGTGCCCCCTCTGCCCAGCTCCCTCTGGCAGGTCACCTACCCTCTCTGTGCCTCCGCTGTCTCCCTGGTAAAATGGGGATGACAACCCATCTTCCTCATAAAGCTTTTGTGACGACAAAATGACTTGGCCGTATGGGAAGGTTTAGAATAATGCCTGGCACATAATCAGCGCTGTAGGCATGCTGACCATCTTTGCAGAGAGAGCGCGAAGAGCCTCGCGTGGCAGGAGACAGCAGCCACAACTCGGTCACCTCCGCGGCGCTCACACAGGCCACGGACTCAACCAAGCATAGATATTAACCACATGGGTGAATGCAGGGTCCGCCAATGTCTCACTGCCCAGCAACAGCGACGGTACACAGACACCCTGGACTTCACCGACGTACAACAGAGCCTGGGACCCCAGTGGCCGTGTTCTCTGGAAGCGGCCGTGTTCTCTGGAAGCGGCTGTGTTCTCTGGAAGTGACCGTGTTTCTGGAAGTGGCCGTGTCCTCTAGAAGTGACAGTGTTTCTGGAAGTGACAGTGTCCTCTGGAAGTGACAGTGTTTCTGGAAGTGACAGTGTCCTCTGGAAGTGACGGTGTTTCTGGAAGTGACAGTGTTTCTGGAAGTGGCCGTGTTCTCTGGAAGTGACCATGTTTCTGGAAGTGGCCGTGTCCTCTGGAAGTGACAGTGTTTCTGGAAGTGACAGTGTTTCTGGAAGTGACGGTGTCCTCTGGAAGTGGCCTTATTTAAGAGGTGCATGGGAGTTCCCGTCGTGGCGCAGTGGTTAACGAATCCGACTAGGAACCATGAGGTTTCGGGTTCGATCCCTGCCCTTGCTCAGTGGGTTAAGGATCCGGCGTTGCCGTGAGCTGTGGTGTAGGTTGCAGACGCGGCTCGGATCCCATGTTGCTGTGGCTCTGGCGTAGGCTGGCAGCTACAGCTCCGATTCAACCCCTAGCCTGGGAACCTCCATATGCCGCGGGAGCGGCCCAAGAAATAGCAACAATAACAACAAAAAAGACAAAAGACAAAAAAAAAAAAAAAAAAAAAAAAAAAAAAGAGGTGCATGTTCTGGCAGCTAGCCAGTATGGATCCTAATTCTTTTTCCAAAACAATTTTGATGGAATTTGAGTCAGTCAGTCAAGGCACTTCGAGAAACAAGACGCTTTTAAAAACCACCCACTTTCAAAGTTTTCTATTGTGTGCTAAACACTGTAATGTTCTTTTAAGGAAAACCGAGATCTTTGGAGGCAGGAAGAAAATTCAAACGTGAACATTTTTAGTTCTGTTCCCCTCAGTGAAAGCCGGCTGTAGGAGCGCCCGTTGTGGCTCAGCGAAAGCGAACCCGACTAGTATCCATGAGGATGGGGGTTCAATCCCCAGCCTTGCTCCGTGGATCAAGGATCGGCGTTGCTGTGGCTGTGGTGGAGGCCGGCAGCTGTAGCTCCGATTCGACCCCTAGCCTGGCAACCTCCATAGGCCACACCTGCGGCCCTGAAAAAACAAGCCAAAACCCAAAACCAACCAGCGGCTGTCACGTAGTTTGGGTAAGGCACCAGGCCGTAGTCCAGCAAATCAGAGGTCAGCCACCAGCTCCGGGAGCCCGCGGGCGCGGGTGTGGCGACAGCCGGACTCACCTCGCAGTTGTACTTCTTCATCCGGTCGAGGTGGCGGCAGTACAGGTAGAGCATCCCGACGCTGCTGCCCACGGCGATGTAGTCCCCGTTGGCGTCGAGGGCCGTGAGGTAGACCAGCACGGAGCGGAAGCCCTTCTGGATCTTGGTGGGGATGGCGTTGAGGAGCGAGTACAAGGGGCAGAACTCTCTGAACGTCACGGACTCCGACCCAGACGCCATGGCCAAGGTCTCGGCGGCGGCCTTCGGGCGGGAAGAGCGGAAGCCGGGGCTGAAGCACGAGGCGCCGTACCTTCCAACGTCTAGTCCTGCGGAGAGGAAAGATTTCACGGTGGGCACAGAGGACTTGCAGGCGGGTTAAGCCACAGTGGGAGTTAATTAAACAGAGAAAGTGAGCCAAGGGCCCTTAAGATTACTGCTGAGCATTTTATTTATTTTGTCTTTTTGCCTTTTCTAGGGCCGCTCCTGCAGCATATGGAGGTTCCCAGGCTAGGGGTCGAATCGGAGCTGTAGCCACCAGCCAACACCACAGCCACAGCAACGCAGGATCCAAGCCATGTCTGTGACCTACACCACAGCTCACGGCAACGCCGGATCCTTAGCCCACTGAGCGAGGCCGGGGATCGAACCTGCAACCTCTCGGTCCCTAGTCGGATTCGTTAACCACTGAGCCACCACGGGAACTCCGTTCTGAGCATTTTAAACTCAAAGCACACGTCAGCACGTCCCCAGGATGCATACTGTGACAGATGCTGTGGAGGGAGAGGTGGGAGGAGTATTACAAACATTCACCTCTTACCCACTGCTCCTGCTCTCAAGTAGCTTATGATCTTGCCAAAGAGGCAAAAGACACTGTGAAGAGACACAAACCGATGTGATGAGGCATTCACCTGCGGGTCCCAACGAGAGGGGGAGAGCAGCGTGGACTAGCGTGTGGAGGGAACCCCACTGGGAACAGCCTGAGGGCGGAAGCCCGCCCAGAAGGACAGAAGGCGGTCAAGACACGGCACCGGGAGAGCCGTGAAGCAATCCCGCCCTGGGAAAACCCTCACTGTGCGGAGGCCGCCCACAGCCCCTCCTCCCGGTCCACACCGATGGCCACACTTCCTGGGACTCTGCCCACAGAGCCTCCCTCGATAAACACACTCAGGCCTCACCCTCTCACCCTGCGTGTTACGATGCAGGACGCGCTCACTCCTCTGTAATCCTTACCCCACTCCCCCCGCCTTTTTTTGGTCTACTGCTGTTTTTTAGGGCTGCACCTGTGGCAGATGGAGGTTCCCAGGCTAGGGGTCTAATCGGAGCTGTAGCCACTGGCCTACGCCACAGCCACAGCCACGTGGGATCCGAGCCGTGTCTGCGACCTACACCTCAGCTCACGGCCAAAGCAACAAGCAAAAGTGCAGTGACAGTCACAGCGAATGCACACCGATGTGGCACAAAGTCATTAGACCCGCACGAAAACAACGGACAAGGAAGGCAGCCGGGAGGTCACCGGTGACAAGGGCTGGTCTCATCTCGACGCGCCTCCCGCGGCTCCGAGCACAGGGCGGCACAGGAGCCGGAAAAGCTGTTGCCCCACAGGAGTGTGCACAGCGACACACCCGCGCCTTGACTTACGTAAGGCTTTTAAACCAAAAGGTTACTTTTATAACCGCTGCTTGAATTTCAGTAGAAAGACCGGGACTGACTGACGCCAGATAATGGAAGACTAAAGCAGAGGGAAAAGCAGCTAACTCTCCAGTTAGAAGCGCAGTCTATACTAAAAAACAGCTACAAATGTTCACTATCAAACGTTCAGAAAAAGAGAAAAGTACAAAGAATGAAATAAGAGTCACTCGTAACCCCCCTGCAGAGACTCGCTTCAGAGAGAGACAGAGACTGCAGACACGTGTGCGGACGCCCGGTTTTCGCCGAATGAATACATCCCGAGCACCTGCCACGTCACCACCCACCCCCTGGAATACGATTCCGACACTCGAGACTCGGAAGCCGACATCTTCTCCAAGCGCTTTAATTCCTGCTTCGGCTGAGATCCCCGGGAGAAGCGGGCGCACCGCCAGGGGTCCTATTTTCAAAGTCTTTTTTTCCTCAGAGTAGCTCTGTCAAACTACGACCTTCAGATTCAAAAATTCATTCACCTGGTTTGATACTATTCACCAAGAGCTGCTCGATCCCTGCACGGAAGGGGCTTTAAGACGGCCGTCTGCTGAGAAGGGGGCCGAGGACGCGCCCTGAAACCGCCTCTGCAGGGGAGATGAGACAAGGTGCCCATCTGCGGTGGACAGCACAGCAGGTCAGCGTCCTGGAACCATCTCCTTGGCACGATCAATGAGAATACAACCCAAGCAGCTCACACGCCAAGCTCAGTGAAGGACTAAAAATTACCGCAGTTCCGAGGCAGGTATGCGGAGCACAGTCAAATCTTGGATCAGATCCGTGTGAGCTGGCATCCCGGCATCCATCCCTGACTCTCCCGCTCCCTCGCCTTGTTCCGTCAGCTCTATCGCCAGAACCCCCACAGGGGGCCCCTTCACCTGCGCTGCCGCCCTCACACCCGCCGCCTGGCCCCTGCCCTGTCCCGGTAACAGCTGCTCTCCAGCTCCCTCGCCCGCCCCGCCATCCGCGCTCTCGGACTTGCTCAAAATGACAAACACTCCGTGTTCCAAAGGTCGACCCACAGAATGGGAGAAAATATTTGCTAGTCACATAGCTCCTCGAGGACTTGTATTCAGAATATATAAAGGAATTTCTTTTTCTTTTTTTTTTTTTTTCTTTTTTGCTTTTTAGGGCCTTCCTTGTGACATGTAGAGGTTCCTAGGCTAGAGTTCAAATCAGAGCTGCCGCTGCCTGCCTGCGCCACAACAACGTGGGATCCGAGCCCCGTCTGCAATCTACACCACAGCTCACGGCAACGCCAGATCCTTAACCCACTGAACAAGGCCAGGGGTCGAACCCGCATCTTCATGGATACTACTTGGGTTCATTACCATGAAGCCACAACAGGGACTCCTCCATAAAGGATTCTTAAAACTCAACGATAAAAAGATAATTTTTATTTTATTACTTTTGGCTGCCCCTGTGCCACAGCAGTGACAACGCCAGATCCTTAACCTGCTGAGCCACCGGGGAACGCCAAAACATAATTTTTAAGGGGGCAACAGCTCTGAATAGTTGTTTCTCCAAAGACGATACACGAGTGGCCACTAAGCAAATGAAAAGATGCTTTTGACCATAAATCCCCAGGGAAGCGCCAAACAGCACCACAATGACATACCGCTCTCCACCCACCACGAGGGCTGATGAGTGTTAACGAGGATGGGAAACCTGGAACCCCCACACCCTGCTGGTGGAAAACAAGAGGAGGCACTCACTGTGGAAAACGTGGCAGTTCCTCAAAGGGCTCAACATAGAGTTAGCACACAACAAGCCAGCAATCCCACTCCTAGGTATGTGCCCAAGAGAAATGAAAACACAAAACTTGTATACAGATGTTCATAATATTACCGTTCATGAAAACCAAAAAGGAAACAACCCAACTGTCCACTGACCGAAGAACGGATGAACAAAAACGTGGCGTCACCATACAATGGCACATGCCACTCACGATAAAAAGGAATGAAGTGTTAACACAGGCTGCAATACGACCAACCTTGAAAACACTACGCCGAGTGAAAGGAGCCAGACAGGCCAGCCCACGTGTGGGATGATTCCATTTATATGAAATCAGCAGATGTCCAGAATGAGCAAACCTCAAGGGACAGAAAGCGGATCAGCCTCGCCTCGTGCTGGGAGAGGAAGGGACAGGGGCAGGACAACTGCCAAAGAGTACCGGCTTGATTTTCAGGCAGTTGGAAAAGTCCTAAAATTGTACTGATGGTTGCATAACTCTTCGAATATACAAAAAAAAAAAAATGAATCGTACACTTTAAATGGGTAATATGTAATGGTATGCGAATTTTCAATGAAGCTATGACCAAGAAAAAGGAAGAATCAGCTCCCCAACTCCACTGAGTAAACCAGGAATAGAGGGGAACTTCCCCAACTTCATAAAGAATATCTACAAAAAACCCAACACTTGGAAGTTCCCTTGTGGCAGAGGCAACTGGCATTGCCTTAGCTGTGGGGCAGGCTGCAAATGCACCATGGGTTTGACCCCTGGGCCAGGAACTTCCATGTGCTGCATGTGTGGCTTAAACAAACAACCAACCAAACAAAAACACAACATCCTACTTAAGGAAGAGAAAGGCAAAGCTTCCCCGCTAAAATCAGGTATAAAGCAAGGATGCCCTCCTCCCCCCACTCCTTCTTAACATGGTGCTGGAAGGGGCAGCTAACACAAAAAGACAAGGAAATAAAAGGTATACAGACTGAAAAGGAAAAAATGATTTTCGTTTGCAAATGACATGTTCACCTCTGTGGAAAATCCGAGAGACCCAATAAAAAAAACTTCCTGAAACTAATAAGCAATTACAGCAAAGTTGAAAGATTAATATTCGAAGGTCAATCAGTTTCCTATACCAGCTACAAACAAGTGAAACAAAAATTTTTTTTTTTTTTTTTTTGCTTTTTAGGGGCACACTTGAGGGATATGGAAGTTTCCAGGCTAAGGGTGGAATAGGAGCTGCAGCTGCCGGCCTGCACCACAGCCACAGCAACGCAGGATCTGAGCTGCATCTGTGACCTACGCCACAGCTTGCGGCAATGCTGGACTGAGGAAGGCCAGGGTGGAACAAGAGTCCTCAAGGATACTAGCTGGATTCCTAACCTGCTGAGTCACAGGGGGAACTCCAACAAGCGAAATTTTAAATTAAAAATACAGTATCATTTATAGTCACATCCCCCAAAATGAAACACTTAGGTATATATCCAACAAAATATGTACAAGAACTATTATATGAGACACCTCCTGCAGCTCAATATCAAAAAAACCCAAACAACCCAATAAAAAAATGGGCAGAAGCTCTAGATAGACATCTTTCCAAAGAAGACATAAAACGGAAATGCTATAAAATTGGGTTGTGATGATTACTGTACAACTATAAATGTAATAAATTCATGGAGTAATACAAAAAAATACTGCGATAAAAAAAGAAGACATACAGTTGGTCAAAAACACATGAAAAGATGTTCAACATTACTCGTTATTAGACAAACGCAAATCAAAACTACCATGAGATACCACCTCACGCCAGCCAGAATGGCCACCATCAAAAAGTCTACAAATAGGAGTGTGCCAAGCGGTGCTTCTCCACACGTCCTGAGCTGAGGTGTCCAGGAAGAGCTGTTTCACACAAGGAGGTCCGGTCTGGAGGGCTGAGTGCGAGACCCCCCTGAGCAGGTGAAACAAGGCTAAGCACAAAGGATAAGAAAAGGCTCCCATCATCTTCTAAAAAACAGGTCTTAGAGTAGGCCCTCTGCGGAGATGGGATTAAGACGGTGGGATAGGAGGACTGGAGCTCAACTTCTCTCCTAAAAACAACAAAATTCACAACCAAATGCTGAGCAATCTCCACCCAAATGGACCGGACACCTTCAAAAAGATACCCTGCTCCAGAAGACAAAGAGGAGGCCACATCAAGAGGCAGGAGGGGTGACTACGTGACATAAGCAACCCCATACCTCCCAGATGGGAAGCCCCACAGACTGGAAAGTAACTGGTTCAGAGACTCACCTACAGGAGTGAGGGTTCTGAGCCCCACACCAAACTCCCACATCTGGGGATCTGGCGCTGGGAGAAAGAGCCCCTGGAGCATCTGGCATTGAAGGCCAGGGGGCTTGTGCACAGGAGCTCCACGGGACTGGGGGAAACGGAGACCCCATTCTTAAAAGGCACACACAGACTTTCACATGCACTGGGTTCCAGGGCAAAGCAAAGTCTCCATAGGAATCTGGGTCAAACCTGACTGCAGTCTTTGGAGGACCTCCTGGGAGAGCAGGGGTGAATGTGGCTTGTTGTGGGGGAAGGACATTGGAAGCACAGCTCTCGGGAATCCTCATCAGTGTGCCTTTCTTTGGAGGTGGCCATTTGGGGAAAATCTGGCCCCACCCATCAGCACTGAGAAGCCCCAGGGCAAACAACAGTCCAGGTGGGATCACAGCCATGTCCCTCAGTAAACCAGCGCCTAAAGACCCCCCAGGCACACAGCCATCTCCAATCCCATCCAGAGACAAAGCCCCACCCACCAGAGGGATAAGAATCAGCTCCACCTGCCAGTGAGCAGGCACCACTCCCTCCCATCAGGAAGCCTACAGCAAGCCCCCTACCAACTTCAGCCACAAGGGGGGCAGACACAAGAAGTAAGAAAGGCTACAACTCTATTATCTGTAAAAAGGTCACCACACCAAAAACCTATAAAAATGAAAAGACAGAGGACTATAACTCAGATGAGAGAGAAAGAAAAAACCCCAGAAAATCAGCTATGTGACCAGGAGATTCTCAGCCTCCAGGAAAAAGACTTTAGACTGTTGATGCTGAAGATGATGCAAGACACTGGAAATAAACTGGAGGCAAAGATGGATAACTTACAGGAAACACTGAGCAAAGAGATACAAGATATAAAACGTAAACAAGAAGAGATGCAAAATACAATAACTGACTTTCTGCGCTCGCGCTCATCGTGGTGACACAAGGCGTGCCTTCAACATGCAGAACGACGCGGGCGAGTTCGTGGACCTATACGTGCCTCGAAAATGCTCTGCCAGCAACCGCATCATCGGCGCCAAGGACCACGCGTCCATCCAGATGAACGTGGCCGAGGTTGACAAGGTGACAGGCAGGTTCAACGGCCAGTTTAAAACCTACGCCATCTGTGGTGCCATTTGCAGGATGGGAGAGTCAGACGACTCCATTCTCCGGCTGGCCAAGGCCGACGGCATCGTCTCAAAGAACTTCTGACTGGCGAGGCTCACACATGTGGAATGTTTGTCATAAATAAATAGTGCAAGTCAAAAAAAAAAATACAATAACTGAAATTAAAAACTCACTAGAAGCAGCCAACTGCAGAATACAGGGGGCAGAAGAACAAATAAGCGAGGTGGAGGGCAGATTAGTGGGATTACAGATGCGGAACAGAAAAGAGAAAAAAGATTGAAAACAAATGAAGAGAGTCTCAGAGAACTCTGGGACAATGTGAAACGCACCAACATCCGTATTATAGGGGTGCCAGAAGGAGAAGAGAGAGAGGGGGGACAGAAAAAATATTCCAAGAGATAATAGCCGAAAACTTCCCTAACATGGGGAAGGAATCACTCACACAAATCCAGGAAGCACAAGGAGCACCATACAAAATAAACCCAAGGAGGAATACCCCGAGACACATACTAATCAAACTGACCAAAATTAAAGACAGAAAATCTTGAAAGCAGCTAGGAAAAAGAAACAAATAACATACAATGAACCCCGATAAGGTTATTGGCAGATTTTTCAGCAGAAACTCTGCAGGCCAGAAGGGAGTGGCATGATATACTTAACGTGATGAAAGGAAAAAACCTCCAACCAAGATTACTTTACCCAGCAAGGCGCTCATTCAGGTTTGAAGGAGAAATCAAAAGCTTCACAAATAAGCAAAGCCTAAGAGAATACAGCAACACTAAACCAGCTTTACAACGAATACTAAAGGAACTTCTCTAGACAGAAAAGAAACGGAAATACGACAAATGACAAGGCTCACCAGTAAAGGTATATATATAGTAAAGATACAAAATCATCCACGCACAATTATGCTACCAAAATCAGAAATCATGAGAAGAGGTGGGTACAAATGCAGAACATTGGAGATGCATTTGCAATTAAAAGACCAACAACTTCAAACAATCTCATATATATATAAATTCTTACATCAAAACTTCAGAATAACTGCAAACCAAAATACAATTGAAACACACACAAATAACAAAAATCAACTCAAATACACTAAAGATAGTCATCAAACCACAAGAGGAGAGAACAAGAAGGGAATAAAAAAGAGCAACAAAAACAAATCCAAATCAATTAATAAAATGGCAATAAGAACATACATATCGATAATCACCTTAAATGTTAATGGACTAAACACCCCAACCAAAAGACATAGATTGGCTGAATGGATAGAAAAACAAGACCCGTATATATGCTGTCTTCAAGAGACCCACTTCACTTCTAGGGACACATACAAATTGAAAGTGAGAGCATGCAAGAAAATATTTCACTCAAATGGGGATCAAAAGAAGGCTGGAGTAGTGATACTCACATCAGACAAAATAGACTTTAAAATGAAGAATATTTTACGGGACAAAGAAGGTCACTACCTAATGATCAAAGGATCAACCCAATAAGAAGATATATAACAATTTTAAACATCTACACACCCAACACAGGTTCACCACAATATATAAGACAACTGCTAACGACCTTATAAAAGGAGAAATCGACAATAACACAATCACAGTGGGGGACTTTAACACCCCACTTAAAGCAATGGACAGATCATCCAGACAGAAAATCAATAAGGAAACACAAGCCCTGAATGAAGCATTAGACCAGATGGACTTAATAGATATTTATAGGACATTCCAACCAAAAGCAACAGAATACACATTTTTCTCAAGTGCACATGGAACGTTCTCTAAGACTGATCACATCCTGGGCTACAAATCCAACCTCCGTAACTTTAAGAAAATTGAAATCATATCAAGCATCTTTTCCGACCACAACACTATACGACTGGGAATCAACAACAAGGAAAAAAACTGCAAAAAACACAAACACATGGAGATAAACAACATGCTACTAAACAACCAATGGGTCACTGAAGAAATCAAGGAGGAAATTAAAGAATACCTAGAAGCAAATGACAACAAAGATACGACACTCTAAAACCTATGGGATGCAGCAAAAGCCATTCTAAGAGGAAAGTTTATAGGAATACAAGCCACCTCATGAGAAAGCTCAAATAAACAACCTAACTTTACATCTAAAGCAACTAGAGAGAGAAAAACAGACAAGACCTAAAGTCAACAGAAGGAAAGAAATCATAAAGATCAGAGCAGAAATCAATGAAATAGAAACAAAGAAAACCATAGAAAAGATCAATGAAACGAAAAGCTGATTCTTCGAAAAGATCAACAAAATTGATAAACCCTTAGCCAGACTTATCAAGATAAAAAGAGAGAGGACTCGAATCAATAAAATTAGAAATGAAAAAGGAGAAGTAACAACAGACATCACAGAAATACAAGGGATCATAAGAGGCTACTATATGCAACTATACGCCAATAAAACGGAAAACCTAGAAGAAATGGACAATTCATAGAAAAGTACAATCGCCCAAGACTAAACCAAGATGAAATAGAAAAGATGAATGGACCCATTATAAGAACTGAAATTGGAACTGTGATTAAAAAACTTCCAAGAGGGAGTTCCCGTCATGGTTCAGTGGTTAACAAATCCAACTAGGAACCATGAGGTTGCGGGTTCAATCCCTGGCCTTGCTCAGTGGGTTAAGGATCCGGCATTGCCGTGAGCTGTGGTGTAGGTCCCCGACGCAGTTCGGATCCCGCGATGCTGTGGCTCTGGCGTAGGTTGGCAACTACAGCTCTGATTAGACCCCTAGCCTGGGAACCTCCATGTGCCGTGGAAGTGGCCCTAGAAAAGGCAAAAACAAACAAACAAACAAAAAAAAAACCTTCCAACAAACAAAAGTCCAGGACCAGATGGCTTCACAGGCGAATTCTATCAAACATTTAGAAAAGAGCTAACACCTATCCTTCTAAAACTATTCCAAAGAATTGCAGAGGAAGGGACACTCCCAAACTCATTCTATGAGGCCACCATCACCCTGACACCAACACAAGAAAAAGATACCACAAAGAAAGAAAACTACAGGCCAATTTCACTGATGAACATCGATGCAAAAATCTTCAACAAAATATTAGCAAACCACATCCAACAATACATTAAAAGCATTGTACATCATGATCAAGTGGGATTTATCCCAGGGATGCAAGGGTTCTTCAATATCCGCAAATCCATCAGTGTGAAACACCACATTAACAAACTGAAGAATAAAAACCATATGATCCTCTCGATAGACACGGAAAAAGCCTTTGACAAGATCCAACACCCATTTCTGATAAATCCCTTCAGAAAGTGGGCACAGAGGGAACCTACCTCAACATGATAAAGGCCATATATGACAAACCCCCAGCAAACATCATTCTTAATAGTGAAAAGCTGAAAGAATTCCGGCTGAGATCAGGAACGAGACAAGGATGTCCGCTCTCGCCACTACTCTTCAACATAGTTCTGGAAGTCCCAGCCACAGCAATCAGAGAAGAAAAAGAGATAAAAGGAATCCAAATTGGAAATGAAGAAGTAAAACTATCCCTATTTGCAGATGACATGATACCATACCTAGAGAATCCTAAAGACTACCAGAAAACTGTTAGAGCTCATCCATGAATTTGGCAAAGTTGCACGATACAAAATTAATACACAGAAATTGACGGCATTTCTATACACTAACAATGAAAGATCAGAAAGAGAAATTAGGGAAGCAATCCCGTTTACCATAGCATCCAAAAGAATAAAATACCTAGGAGTAAACCTACCTAAAGAGACAAAAGACCTGTACTCTGAAAACCACAAGACACTGATGAGGCGTTCCCGTCGTGGCACAGTAGAAACAAATCCAACTAGGAAACATGAGATAGCCGGTTTGATCCCTGGCCTCACTCAGTGGGTTAGGGATCTGGTGTTGTGTAGGTTGAAGATGCAGTTTGGATCTGGCACTTCTGTGACTCTGGCGAAGGCTGGCAGCAACAGCTCCAAATGGATACCTAGCCTGGGAACCACCATGTGCCGTGGGTGTGGCCCTAAAAGCCAAAAAAAAAAAGAAAAAAAAAAAAAAAAAAAGGCACTGATGAAAGAAATCAAAGATGACACAAATAGATAGAAAGACATACATGCTCTTAGGAGTTCCCGTCATGGTTCAGTGGTTTACGAATCCAACAAGGAACCATGAGGTTTCGGGTTCGATCCCTGGCCTTTCTCATGGGTTGAGGATCTGGCGTTGCTGTGAGCTATGGTGTAGGTCGCAGACGTGGCTCGGATCCCATGTTGCTGTGGCTCTGGCATAGGCCGGTGGCTACAGCTCTGATTCGACCCCTAGCCTGGGACCCTCCATATGCTGTGGGAGCAGCTCAAGAAAAGGCAAAAAGACAAAAAACAAAAACAAAACAAAAAAGACATACCATGCTCTTAGATTGGAAGAGTCAATATTATCAAAATGACTATACTACCCAAAGCAATCTACAGATTCAATGCAATCCCTATCAAATTACCAAGGACATTTTTCACGGAACTCGAACAAAATATTTTAAAGTTTGTTTGGAAGCACAAAAGACCCAGAATAGGAGTTCCCGTCGTGGCGCAGTGGTTAACGAATCCGACTAGGAATCGTGAGGTCTCGGGTTTGGTCCCTGCCCTTGCTCAGTAGGTTAAGGATCTGGCGTTGCCCTGAGCTGTGGTGTAGGTTGCAGACACGGCTCGGATCCCGCGTTGCTGTGGCTCTGGCGTAGGCCAGTGGATACAGCTCCGATTCAACCCCTAGCCTGGGAACCTCCATATGCCGCGGGAGCGGCCCAAGAAATAGCAACAACTACAACAACAAAAGACAAAAAAAAAAAAAGACCCAGAATAGTCAAAGACATCCTGAAAAAGAAAAATGGAGCTGGAGGAATCAGGCTCCCTGACTTCAGACTATACTACAAAGCAACAATCATCAAAACCGTATGGTACTGGCACAAAGACGGAAATACAGATCAGTGGAACAGGATACAAAGCCCAGAATTAAACCCACACACCTACAGCCAACTAATCTATGAAAAAGGAGGCAAGAATATACAATGGAGAAAAGACAGCCTGTTCAATAAGTGGTACTGGACAGCCACATGTAAAAGAATGAAATTAGAACACTCCCAGAGTTCCCATCATGGTTCAGAGGTTAACCAACCTGACTAGCATCCATGAGGACGCAGGTTCAATCCGTGGCCTCATTCATTGTGTTGAAGATCTGGTGCTGCCGTGAACTGTAGTGTATGTGGGTTGCAGACACGGCTCTGATTTGGCATTGCTGTGGCTGTGGTGTAGGCTGGCAGCTATAGCTCCAATTTGACCCCTAACCTGGGAACTTCCATATGCCGCAGGTACTGCCCTAAAAACAAAAACAAAAACAAAAAAACACTCCCTAACACCATACACAAAAATAAACTCAAAGTGGATTAAAGACCTAGAGATAAAACCAGATACCATAAAACTCTTAGAGGAAAACAGGCCAAACACTCTCCAACATAAACAACAGCAACATCTTCTCAGACCCACCTCTTAGAGTAATGACAGTAAAAACAAAAATAAACAAGTGGGACTTAATTAAAACTTAAAAGTCTCTGTACAGCAAAGGAAACCCTAAACAAAATGAAAAGACAACCCACAGAACGGGAGAAAATCTTTGCAAATGAAGCGCCTGACAAGGGATTAATCTCCAAAATTTATAACTACTTCCTACCGCTCAATACCAAAAAATCAAACAACCCCATCCAAAAATGGACAGAAGATCTAAACAGATGATTCTCCAAAGAAGACATACAGATGTCTAAAAAACACCTGAAAAGAGTTCAACACCACTCATTATTAGAGAAATGCAAACCAAAACCACTATGAGGTTCCACCTTACACCATCCCGAATGGCCATTATCCAAAAGTCTACAAACAATAAGTTCTGGAGACGGTGTGGAGAAAAAGGTAACCCATTACACTGTTGGTGGGAATGTAAACTGGTGCAACCACTGTGGAAAACAGTATGGAGATGCCTCAGAAAACTAAAAATAGAATTACCATTTGATCCAGCAATCCCACTCCTGGGTATCTGTCCAGAGAAACCATGACTCAAAAAGACACTTGGACTCCGATGTTCACTGCAGCACCATTTGCAATAGCCAAGACATGGAAACAATCTAAATGTACATTGACTGAGGAGTGGATCAAGAAGATGTGGTACATATACACAATGGAATATTATTCAGCCATCAAAAGGAACCAAATACCAGCATTTTTAGCAACATGGATGGACCTAGAAATTATCATGCTAAGTGAAGTGAGCCATACAATGAGACACCAACATCAAATGCTTTCACTGACATGGAATCTGAAAAAAGGACACAATGAACTTCTTTGCAGAAGAGATACTGACTCACAGACTTTGAAAAACGTATGGTTTCCAAAGGAGACCGTTTGGGGGGTGGGGGGATGCACTGGGGATGTGGGATGGAAATCCTATAAAATTGGATTGTGATGATCATTGTACAACTATAAATGTGATAACTTCATTGAGTAATAAAAAAAAAGTCTACAAATAATAAATGTTGGAGAGGGTGTGGAGAAAAGGGAACCCTCTTACACTGTTGGTGAGAATGTACATTGGTGCAACCACCATGGAAAACAGTATGGAGATTCCTCAAAAAACTAAAAATAGAACTACCATTTGATCCAGCAATCCCACTCCTGGGCATCTATCCAGACAAAACCATAATTCAAAAAGATACATGCACCCCAATGTTCACTGCGGCACTATCTACAATAGCCAAGACATGCAAGCAACCTAAATGTCCATTGACAGAGGGATGGATAAAGATGTGGTACATAGAGACAATGGAATATTGTCAGCCATAAAAGAGTAAAATAATGCTTTTGCAGCAACAACATGGACAGACCCAGAAACTATCATACCAAATAAAGTCAGTCAAAGACAAACATCATACGATACCACCTATATGTGGAATCTTTTTAAAAGGATACAAACGAACTTATTTGCAGAACAGAAACAGGCTCACAGACTTTGAAAAACTTATGGTTACCAAAGGGGACAGGTCGGGGGGTGGGAGCGATGGACTGGGGTTTGGGACTGCCATGTGCACACTGAGGTCTACGGAATGATTGGCCAATGGGGCCCTGCTGCAGAGCACAGAGAAGCTACCCGGTATCCTGCGATGATCTACCGGGAAAAGAGTCCGAGAGAGAATGCATGCGTGTTGATGTGTGACTGGGTCACTAGGTTGTACAGCAGAAACTATCACAACCTTGTAAATTAACCACACTTCAATAAAGCTTTAAAAAAAGAACTATACGAGAAAAACGACAAAACTCACAGGAACAAAGTCAAAGAACTAAGGGGAGGGATATGCCATGTTCACAGATAAGACTCAACATGGCCACGATGCGAATGTGTCCCAACTCGACCAACAGATCCCGTGTAATTCCAGCAAGTTATTTCGTGGGTATCAATGAAAGGGTCCCAATTTTCTATGGAGAGACAGAGGACCCAGAAGAGCCAACAACACTGAAAGGGAAAAACAAAGTGAGAGGACTGATACCATCCAACCACAAAACTTGGTTCAGGAGCTCCCCTGCGGTGCAGCGGTTAAGAATCCAGCATGGTGGGAGTTCCCACTGTGGCTCAGCAGTAACAAACCCGACTAGTATCCATGAGGACTCGGGTTCGATCCCTGGCCCCACTCAGTGGGTTAAGGATTCCGGGTTGCCATGAGCTGCAGCTCAGATCCCCCGTTGCTGTGGCTGTGGTGGAGGCCGGCAGCTGCAGCTCCAATTCAATCCCTAGCCTGGCAACTTCCACATGCTGTAGGTGCGGCCCTTAAAAAAAAAGAATCCAGCATTGCCATTTTTATGGCATGGGTACGGCAAAAAAAAAAAAAAAAAAAACACTAATTTTAAAGCCTCAGTTACCAAGACAGTGAGGTACTGGTGAAAGAACCAATGGATCAATAGAACAGAAGAGAAATTCTAGACGTAGACCACATAAACACAGTCAATCTTTGACAAAGGAGCAGAGGCAACACAATGGAGCAGAGACAGTCTTTTCAACAAATGGTGCTGGAACAACTGGACATCTATGTGTAAAAAAATGAATCCGGACACAGACTTCACATCCTTCACAAAAATTAACTCATAATGGATCACAGACCAAAAGTAAAATTAAGAACTTCTATAATACAGGAGAAAATCGAGATGACCTTGGGTATGGCGATGACATTTCAGAGAGCAAGACCAAAGGCATGGTCTGCAAAAGAAATAACTGACAAGCTAGACCTCATTAAAATTAAAAACATCTTGTGGAGTCTAGAAGGACACAATGAACTTCTTGGCAGAACAGATACTGACTCACAGACATTGAAAAACTTACAGTTTCCAAATGAGACAGGCTGGGGGTGAGGGGATGCACTGAGGGTTTGGGATGGAAATGCTATAAAATTTGGTTGGGATGATTGTTGTACAACTATAGATGTAGTAAAATTCACTGAGTAATAAAAAAAGACTTGTTAGTACTGGAAAAAATAAAGGCTGGACAGTTAAGGAAAAATAAAATTAAATAATAAATTAAATTAAATTAAGTAAAGACTTCTTTTTGCACAGCAAAGGAAACCATTAAAAAAAAGACAATCTATGGAATGGGAGAAAATACTTTCAAACGATGCAACTGACAAGGGCTTACTCTACAATATACAAACAACTTGTACAACTCAACAGCAAAAACCCAACAACCCCAACTGAAAAAGGGGCAAAAGACCTGAATAGACATTTCTCCAAAGATACACAGATGACCAACAGGCACATGAAAAAATGCTCAACATTACTGATTATTCGAGACATGCAAATCAAAACTACCATGGCCAGGTAGAATGGCCATCATTAATAAGTCCACAAATGACAAATGCTGGAGAGGGTGTAGAGAAGTGGGAACCCTCCTGCACTGTTGGTGGGAATGTAAATGGGTACCACCACTATGGAAAACAGTATGGAGGTACCTCAGAAAACTAAATAGAGAACTACCATATGACCCAGCAATCCCACTCCGGGGCATATATCCAGACAAAACTTGCCTTGAAAAAGACACATGCACTCATGTATGTTCAGTGCAGCCCTATTCACAGTAGCCAAAACATGGAAGCAACCTAAATGTCCATCCACAGAGGTACGGATTAAGAAGATGTGGTATATATACACAATGGAATACACTCAGCCATAAAAGAGAACAAAATAATGCCGTTTGCAGCAACATGGATGGAACTAGAGACTCTCAGACTAAGTGAAGTTAAGTCAGAAAGAGAAAGACAAATACCATATGATATCACTTACTTCTGGAATCGAATATATGGCACAGATGAATCTTCCCACAGAAAAGAAACTCATGGACTTGGAGAACAGACTTGTGGTTGCCGGGGGGGTGGGCAGGGAGTGGGATGGACTGGGAATCTGGGGTTAATAGATGCAAACTATTGCCTTTGGAATGGGTAAGCAATGAGATCCAGCTGTATAGCACTGGGAATATTTATTATCTAGTCACTTATGGAGCAGGATGGAGGATCATGTGAGAAAATAATGTATGTATGCATGTGTGATGGGGTCACTTTGCCGTACAGCAGAAAATTGACAGAACACTGTAAACCAACTATAATGGGAAAAATAAAAATCATTTAAAAAAATTAAAGACTTTTGCTCTACAAAAGACAATGTCAAGGGAATGAGAAGACAAGCCACAGATTGAGAGAAAAATGTTTGCAAAACATCTATCTGATAAAGGGCTGTTATCCAATATACACAAAGAACTTTCACAACTCAACGATAAGAAAACAAACAACTCAATTACAATATGGGCCAAGGATCTTAACAGAAGATATACAGATGCCAAACGAATCTATGAAAAGACGCTCCACAGCACATGTCATCCAGGGGATGCGAACTGAAACAAGGTGCCGCTATACACCTGGCAGAACGGCCAAAACCCAGGTCACTGACAATGTCAGACACTGGTGAGGGTGTGCAGCAACAGGAATTCTCAGTCGTCGCTGGTGGGGCTGCAAAGTGGCACAGTCACTCTGGAGGACAACCGGAAGGCTTCTTACACAACTGAACATAATCTCGCCATGTGTTCCAGCAGCTGGTCCTTGGTACTTATCTAAAGGAGTTCAAACTTATGTCCCCACAAAACCTTCCCCAGCATGTTTATAGCACTTTATTCATAACTGTACAGGCGTGGAAGCAACAGAGACGTCCTTTAGCAAGTGAAGGAATAAATAACCTTTGGTGCATCCAGACAATGGAATATTACTCAGCACTAAAAAGAAATGGGCAATTAAACCAGGCAAAGACATGGAGGAAGCTGAAGTCCATACTCCTCAGTGAAAGAGGCCATCTGAGAAGGCTGCACGCTGCAGGATTCCAACTAGAGGTCATTCTGGAAAAGGCGCAACTAGAGAGACAGTGAAAAGATCAGTGGTTGCCAGGAGCTGTGTGGGGGAGGGGAGGGATGAGTAGGCAGAGCACAGAGGACTTTAGGGCAGTAAAAATACTCTGATACGGTAACGATGGATACATGCCATCCAATATTTGTCCAAACTTACAGAATGTACAACACCAAAGGTGAACCCGACGTAAACCACGGACTCTGGGTGATTATGCTGAATCAGTGTGGGTTCATCAGCTGTGACAAGTGTCCCACTATGGGGGGGGTGCCGTTAATGGGGGAGGCTGTGCACTGGTAGGGGGAGGGGACATATATATGGGAAATTCTGTAGCTTCCCCTGAGTTTTGCCGTGACCCTAAGACTGCTCTGGAAAAAAAAAAAAAAAAAAGCGTTTTTAAAAAAGAGCTCTTTTAGAGAGAAATAGGCAGATGTCATACACCCACTACCCACCCCACTCAAGATTCTTCAGTGGCTCTCCAGTGCTCTGAGAATAGCCAACGCCCCTCCTTGGCCTACAAGGCCCCTGCGTGGTCGGTCCCCTTCCCGGCTCCCCTGTCACGTCTCTACCTCTGACCACTGGCCCTCTCCTCCCTCCTCAGGCCACTCCCTCTACCCCCCACCGTCCTCATCTCACTCCACGCACCTGTCTCAAGGAGGCTGTCCCTGACCAGATCGCCTAGAGGCCCCCTTCCTCCAACACGCTGTGTGGTTCTTGCCTTTCCAGCTCTCAGCACAACCCTTAAGTACTTCATTTGATTAATGGTTGAATGACCCTCTTGCTCCTGCGAATGTAAGCAAATCCTCTCTGTCTACCAATGAAAAGCCCAGTACCTAACAATCACAGCTTTGGCACAGAGCAGATGTTCAAGAAAGATTTGTTGAGGAGTTCCCTGGTGGCCTAGTGGTTAAGGATTTGGTGTTGTCACTGCTGTGGCTCCAGTCTGATCCCTGACCCAGGAACTTCCACGTGCTGTGGGATCAGCCAAAATAAATACATAAATAAATATTTGTTGAATGAATAAATAAAATGTTAACTTCAGGTCTTCCTGCAAAAGCATATTCTCCAGCCATCAGTGATGCTTCCTTGGTCATGACTATTCGCATTACAAACATAAAACACCACGCCATCCTTCCTCAGGTCAGCGCATTCCCCTCCCCCGTTAGTACCACCATCCCAGCATCTAGAGGGTGGATGGCGACCCAATGCCTGACCGGCACGTTTTCAAATCTGGAGCCAGGACTAATAATACATAGTCTAAGTCATCCACTTAGTACCATGATGCTAAGTTGCCAGAGCATTCCGGCAACGCTCACGGCTTAAGGTCTCTCTCCAAGATCTCCAGGAAGAGACAATTAGGATCCCTGTTGTACAATCTTTTTTTTTTCTTTTTTCTTTTCTTTTTTTCTTTTGCTCCTTGGGGCTGCACTCTCGACATATGGAGGTTCCCAGGTTAGGGGTCATAACTGGAGCCACAGCCACAGCAGCACCAGGTCCAAGCCGAGTCTGTGACCTACACCACAGCTCATGGCAATGCCAGATCCTTAACCCACTGAGCGAGGCCAGGGATCGAACCCGCAACCTCATGGTTCCTAGTCGGGTTCGTTTCCACTGTGCCACAATGGGAACTCCATACAATCTATCTTTAAAGTCTGGCTATAACATCCATGATTCTGATTCTGCTAAGTGTTAAAACCTCATGGCTGAACATAATGAGACTGAGGCAGTCATTTATCTTCCAGATGAAAGTCCATCACTTCCCTGATCCCATGCCTGTCAGCTCAGAGGCTAATAACAGCCTGCTGAGAGCGTGGGCGTTGAACACGTCAACAAACTGGTTGGTATCAGCTTTATCTCAGGCCACTCTTCCTTCCATACACGCCACACGCCAGCCACAGGGAGCTTCCCACCAGCCCCTGAACACACCACGATCCGTATGTCTCTGCAAAGTCCTTTCCTCCCTCCCCACCCCCCACCACACTGGGCACGAACTGGTTCTCCCAGAAGCCTTCAAGGCTCCCCGACACTTGGTTGGTCTTCCTCTGCTTCCACAGGAGGCCGGGGCCAGTCGTCACTCGGCACCATTGTGATTTGTTTTCTCTCTCCTTCCGTGGCTTCTGGGTCTATAAATGTGCTGTGCTTCAGGGGACCAGAGGGCGTGTGCGAAAATCAATGCTCAACATGTGTTTGTTGAATGACTCTCTCTCACAACACTGTGCCAGCATTCCCCGAGTATGACAGGACAAACTCTAAAACCACACCACCGCAGTTACATCTGTCATTAAGCAAAAATTCACCCCTCTCTTATGTCCAGGTCCCAAGAATACAGTCACTTAAAACTGAGCACACACTTGGAACGACAGTTCACTTCTACTTCAGCAGCTCAGAGCCATCGACCACTCCTTCTGGATTCAACCAAACTCCTGGGCTTTCACTGCACCCAGAAATCTTTCCCTGCTTGACTCCAAAACCTGTGTTCATGGCGTGTGTATCTGTTCCCCACTCCGTTCTTCACTTTTCTAAGTTCTCGCAACTACTCAGCCTGATGTCTGCTTCCTTCCCTTCCCCCACTGAGTTCCAGAAGCCATTTGCCCAAACGACACAGAAGCTAATAAGAAATGAAATGAGACCTTCCTCAAACTTGAAGTGTAATTTCTCTAAGAGAAAACTGAAAACAAATCCAGTGGGAGCCACTCTTGAATTGAGGAAGACAACGTGACTACAAAATAACTTACAGCTAACAAACACTACTTTCTGGTCGCTCCTCCAGAAAAGGATCAGCCTTGCTGACACCAGTCTCCAAGCCAGTCTCCAAAACGCAGGGAGAGCACCCCTTGAACCTAGGCCTGCTGGCTCTCAAGTCTGAAAACTCCCTAGGGCAGGGACTGGGTCTGCCTGGTCCATCACAGCATCCCCAGAAGCTGGTACTGTGGCTGGCATACAGTGGACCCCACAGAACCACCTGCTGAATGGACTATGTAAAAAAAAAAAAAAAAAAAAAAAAAAGCCAGTTTCAGAGGCCATCAAAGTACACTGTAGATGGATGAGAAAAAGTACAAAAAAATGCTGCAGCTTAGGAGACCAGGAGTCACGAGTGACCACAAGGGCTGCAGTGATTTTATTCCCAGATTCGGCCCATGCTGGGATGTGGGCCTGGGAATTTCCAGAGCTCCTTTCCTTAAAGTTTCCAAGACCTTGGCTACAAGGTGGAAGTCAATTCCCAGTGCAACTCATCACGCCAGCAGACAGGTGTGTGCCCAGGTTAGCAGCCCACACTCTCTCTGCCAAACAAATGTTAACAGAAGCAAGAGAACAGAATGAAATTCCTGAGTCGCGACGAAAAAGTGAGGAAGAACGGGGAGCAGGGAGGAGAAATGCAAGTACAGTACGTGGGCGGCGTTCACTGAAATGTACCGCGCGTGCCAGGCGCCGTGCCGAGCAACTCCCAAGCACCGACCCATTTCATCCTCCCACCAAGCCAGAGCGAGAAACTATTACCAGCCCCATTTCGCTGATGATGCAAGAGAAGTTTAGGGAGACATCACTTACCCCGAGCGCACAGCTAGGACGGGGCAGCGCTGTGACCCGGGTCTGACTCCAGGGTACCCCACTCTTTAACCTGCACTAACTATTCTGCCTGAGGCCTTAAAGCAGGACTGAGAGAGGAGTCGTCCGTTCACCCACTTGACCAACAGCTCCTGAGCACCTCTGTGCTATGGGTATGTGCCAAGGCCTGGCCGGACGCGGGAGGGGTGCGGATGAAGGGACGCGGGCTGAGGGTCGGGGGACAGGCGCCACGTCAGTCCCAAGACCGCGGAGCTCGGGGCCTCGGGGCAGAAGGGAGACCAGGGTGCGGCAGAGGGAAGGGACGGCGGAGAGGGAGGAGCGAGTGCAGCCGGGGCGCGCGGGGCGGAGGGCTGGCGGGAGGTGTCGGCGGGCCGGGGCGCCCCGGAGGGATGGGCGACCACCGCTCCCCTGGGCAGACCTCCGCTTCTGCCAGGCAGCCAGCCCGGCGCTTCGTGTGCCAGGGCATTCGGCCACCGGGCGCGGGCGAGACGGGGACCGGGAAAGGGGGCAGTGCGACCCTGAGGTGCTACAGGGGCGACCGGGAGGCCGAGGGGGGGGCGCGGGGCTGGGCGGCGGGGTCAGGCGGCGTCGCGGGACTCACCTCCCGCGGCGGCCCCTCCGGACTCGTCGGCCCAGCCGGGCCGGAGGAGGCGGGGATGGACTCCGGGCCGCGGGGACTGCCGGGAGCCCGTTTCCAGGGCAACGGGGCCCGCACCGTCGAGCGGCAGGCGGCTCCGCCGCTGGCTAGAGCGGCAGAGGAGCAGGAGGTGGCAGGCGGGGCGGAAGTGGCGTCGAGAACTTCCGGCGGACGTGGGCGGGGCTCGGGGGTCTCTTTCCTGGGATCCCTGCGGATGGCATGGAAGGTGCGTGAGAAGGGCCAGTTTCCCCAGGCGGGCAGGGCGTGAGTGTTTTGGTTGGAGCTTAGTCGGTACTCCGACGGAATTCACAGTCTAGTGAGGAAGATGCTAGACATTAAACAAAAAGATACGCTGCACTGATGAGTGTTGTGATGCCAAGTTAAGTACAGGGTATTCCAGGTATTTCGTGCAAGGAGTCCTAACCCAACCTGGGAATCCAGAAAGACTTCTGGTGGAAGTGACTTTCTAAAAACCGACATTAGATCACGTCATTTCCCTGCTCAAGGCTTGCTGCTGGCTTTCCATGACTTGGAATAAACCCAGACTTCTTTTCTTGGCCTGTAAGGGTCTAGCTGCCTGGCTGCCTGCTCACCTACTATTTCCCCTCTCTCCCTCTCATTCTAACCGCCCTGGTCCTTTTCTTTTTTTACACACACTAAGCTCATTCTCACATTACGCCCAAGCTGTTGACTTCTCATCATTCAGATTGCAGCCTAAATGACAGTCTCTCGGGGGTTCACCCTAACACAGGACCCTGTTTTATTCTGTGGGGTTTATGGTCTAAACTGATGCTGACCATCTAGTTGTTATCCATCTCCTCTCTGGAAAGTAAGTTCTGTGAAAATGGCCCTGGTCTACCAAGTTCAGTCGCTTCATTCCCCATGCCTGGCATGATGTAGGCACTCAGCAAAAGCTGGGTTAGTTGTATAAATAAGGAGTGAATGAGTAACTGTAGATACTGGATATAGAGCTTCCAGGCTGTCTCCAAGTGCTGATCTCCCTGAATCCCCACCTGTTCACCAAGCTGGCAGCTCCCAGAACTCTTTGCTCTTGGGTTTTGATGGAGGCTTCATTCCATAAAGAGGGTCGATTAAATTATTTACCACTTACGACTGATCCAACCTCCAGTCTCTCTTCCCTTATTGGAAATGGGGGTCGGGGGTGGGGGGACTGAAAATTCCAACCCTCTTAATATCAATATGATGTTTAAAAGGGGAACCTAGATAAGGATGGGGGCTGGTTGTCAGGGGAACCAATCATGTGATTAGAGAGCGCTGTACCCCTTCCTGCATATCTTGCCCTAAGCACTTCTCTGTCTGGCCCTAGTAATCTAATAGGTAAAATATTTTCCTGAGTTCTCTGTGAGCCACTCTAGCAAATTAATCAAACCTTGTGGAGGGGCTATCTTTGGAACCTCCGATCTATCAGAGATTTCTAGTAGGTCAGAAGCACAGACCTAGATCTGGCCGCTGACATGGAGAGAGAGGGTAAGAGTCTGGTAGGACTGAGCAATTAGCTTGTGGGATGCCATCTCCAGGTAGCTGGTGTCAGAATTGAGTTTATTGCTTGGTGGTGGTGGAAAAACCACACTGGAGAGGCCCTTGTGATAACACATGCTGTGTTGGGTACTTGCTGCACGTCAGACCCTCACAGCTTAAATATATTATTTAATCATTGCAACAGCTCTATGTAGTAGATCTGTTTTACCCCCACTTTACAGATGGGTACTTTGAGGCTCTGAGGGGTTAACTAACTTACCCAAAATTGCACAGCTGGCTGTGACAGAGCAAGTATTTAAACCCAGTCTGTATGGTCTTCAGAGTCTAGACTCCAAACTATATAAACTGTATCGCCATTGTGTGTCCTGGATTCCGTAAGTGGCCTCTCTCAGAATCTGGACCTTATCCTGTGGGCCATGAAATACTTTTGAAGGATTCCAAGTGGAGAGGATTCGAGGCAAAGGAGGGCCCGGGTGTGGGAGGTGCCCAAACAGCCTGAGTTGGCTTATTGTGGTCTGGGGGTTGCTTCCCGCAGGAGCTGGGACCTGGGTGAGTCCTGGGGTTTGGGCAGCCTTAGCCAGAGGAAGGAAGAAGCTTTCTAGCAGAGAGAACTACATGTGCAAGAGCCAGTGGGTGGGTGATTCAACTTCAGAGTTGCCAGTAGGAGTTCCCATCGTGGCGCAGTGGAAACAAATCCAACTAGGAACCATGAGGTTGCGGGTTCAATCCCTGGCCTCGATCATTGGGTTAAGGATCTGGCCTTGCCATAAGCTGTGGTGTAGGTTGCAGGTTCAATCCCTGGCCTCGATCATTGGGTTAAGGATCTGGCCTTGCCATAAGCTGTGGTATAGGTTGCAGACTCGGCTTGGTTCTGATGTTGCTGTGGCTGTAATGTAGGCTAGCAGCTGTAGCTCCAGTTGGACCCCCTAGCCTGGAAACCTCCATGTGCTACAGGTGCAGCCCTAAAAAGCAAAAAAAAAAAAAAAAAAGAGTTGCCAGTAGTTGCTCTTAGCTAGAGATTGCGGGGGTTCAGGGTGGGGGTTAAGATGGGCGCTGAAGCCGAGAGGGAGCCAGGTCCTGAGTTTTTGTTTTTTTTTTTTTTTGTCTTTTTGCTATTTCTTTGGGCCGCTCCCGTGGCGTATGGAGGTTCCGAGGCTAGGGGTCGAATTGGAGCTGTAGCCACCAGCCTACGCCAGAGCCACAGCAACTCAGGATCCGAGCCGCGTCTGCAATCTACACCACAGCTCACAGCAACGCCCTATCGTTAACCCACTGAGCAAGGGCAGGGACCGAACCCGCAACCTCATGGTTCCTAGTCGGATTCGTGAACCACTGCGCCACGACGGGAACTCCAGGTCCTGAGTTCTAAGCACGGAGATCATCACTGCATCTCAGGTCCGGCCCGGTCAGTATGTTGGAATGTCGAGCGCTGATAGCCACAGAGCTCCGAGCAAGCCTAAGGTATCAAAATGCCTGAGACTGGAGAATGCAAGCAAGCAGGGCAGGGGTATCAGAGAGTTTTAGCAAAAGTCACTGCTCTGCCTCCTTTCCCAATTTGCAAGTGGTCAGAGCACTCAGGGCGGAACTTTGGGAGCCATGAGGCTTCCAGAGGATTCAGCTGTATCTGGTGAGACTTAAAACGTAAAAAACAGTTCTATTTGTCTTCTTCCAGGAACTTTCACATTCATCCACACTTTATCATTTCCACAACGTGATTGGTCCAGTTGATGTTGTGTTTCAGATAGGTTTACTGTTTTGAGTTACAAGAACATCTGCCCCCAGCTCTGATCATGAATTTCCTAACATTATGTTTCTTTTACTCCCTATCAGCAAAGACTCTTGGAAGCCCAACACCCAGAAAACCTGTCTTATCTGTCAGTGCAAGAAAAATTAAGGACAATGCAGCCGATTGGCATAATTTAATCCTGAAATGGGAAGCCCTCAATGACAGAGGTTTTGCTATTGCAAATAACATTGCCAACATGAAAATCAGTTTATTGTAAGTACATTCAGAGGATGCTCTGAACGCTTCACCCTTAGTGATTGGGCAGGCGTTTCATGGGAGTCTTTTAGGGTGGGACGCGTAGTCTCCAGCAACATGGATAAATTCAGTTAAATGAAACAGAAAAGCAAGTGGTAGATGACGCGTGCAATCTGTGTGTACATTAAACACAGAATTATACCACAGATTGTTCTAAAAATGGCGTGGGGGAGTTCCCATTGTGGTGCAGCAGAAATGAATCTGACCAGTATCCGTGAGGACGCAGTTTCGATCCCTGGCCTCGCTCAGTGGGTTAAGGATCCGGCCCTGCCATGAGCTGTGGTGTAGGTCACAGACACGGCTCGGATCTGGCATTGCTGTGGCTGTGGTATAGGCCGGCAGCTACAGTTTCCATTGGACCCCTAGCCTGGGAACCTCCATATACTGCAGGTGTGGCCCTAAAAAGACAAAGGAATTGTGGGAAAAAATTGTCAGCAGTTGCCAACTCTAATTGGAAGATTTGCTCTAGTATTCTTTTCTATGTACATGTATTTTGAATTTCTCAAAGTTGTAGTTATATATGTGTATATCCTTGTCTACGAGCCAGAGTCTGGCATCTTAACTTTCTGGCCTTGGCCCCGGGCTCTCACCAGTTCCCTCAAACACATCCTGCACATCGGCTCTCTGCTCAGCAAGGTCCGTGGAACAGTTCTTACCCTTGCTGTGTAAAATACTCTCTGATATTTTCTATTCTATTTCATTTTTGTTTATTTTTTTGGCCACACCTGTGGCATGTTAAGTTACCACCCCACAGCAGCAACCCGAGCCACTGCAGTGACACCAGATCCTTCACCTGCCAGGCCACTAGGGAACTCCAGCTATTCTATTGTAATGTTTAATTTTTCTCCTTAAATGTTGACTGTGGCCCCAGTAGGTGAATTTCATGCACTGTGGTCACAGCCGTCAGTTTTACCAAACACATTCGACACGGGTGAACTCTGAGAAGACGGTCTGTGTCTTACCGAGAATGCTACAGGCTCGATCGAACTGGCTTATTCTGGTGCAGAATTGAGTAGCAGTTGGACATGTCCATTGTACATGTAAATAACATGTAAACATGATGACTGAAATGACACCTGTAGAAAAAGCCCATGATGACATAATTACATGGGTATTGAGTTTTCTGGGCTTTATCGTCATGAACTGCAGCGAGCTCACCAAGTGTGTTTTGTTTCCACTCTTCTCCATTTTGTCCAGGAGCAAAGATGAGACAGAACTGGAGAGCAGCAGCCTGGCTTCTGAGAATGCAGAGAAGATGCACCCGGAATACAGCAGGGAGCTGGAGACGCTGTGTGAGGAGCTGCAGGCCACCCTGGATGGTCTGGTAAGGTCCGGAGGTCCCCAGCCTGGGCTCGCTGTCCCCGAATCCCGAGGCGGGCTTTGCCCCGGAGCCGGCAGCATTCCACGCCGGGGACTGCCCCTTCCTTCGCCTCGCTTTTGTCTCTCCCTCCTCACCCTCCCCCGTTGGTCTCGCCCCCTCTACGTGTCCCATGAATCCTGTTTCCCAAGATGCTGTGCTGGCCCTTCATTCCTTCTGTCCTGCATGTTTTCAGGGCGGTTTCACCCACTTCCAGGGCTCCAGCCCCCTTAGGCTTTTGTGGGCCCTGCCAGCTCTGTCACCACCACTCAGTGACAATATTGGGCGAGTGGCTGCGGCTGTATTCTGGTAAAAACTCTATTTATGGATGACGAAATTTGAATTTCAAGTAAATTTCACGTGTCAGAAAATATTCTTTTTATTTTTTTTTTTCAATCTCTAAAAATGTAAAACCCTTTTTTAGCTTGAAGAGCACACAAAAATAAGCTTTGAGCTGGATTTGCCCTGAGATCTTGCACATAAGAGATACTCTTAAATGTTTAACGAGCTGAGGGCTGGATGGCAGTAGCCACCATACAGGCCCCCACACGTGCACCTACAACCTCATCTCTTTGCCAGACACAGGGATAAGCTTTTGCATGTTTTTGAACTGAGACAGCTGAAGCTTTCCTACAGACATTGAAAGTCTGTATTTTAACCTTTTATCATGGAAATGTTCCTGACGCTTCACAAGCTGCCTTGCCTTTTTAAATAGAACATATCAAGATGTCACTTACTCAAAGGTAGGATTCCACCCATTATAAGGCAGTCTATAGCTTTAAAACAATAATTTTTCAGGAAAGAAGCACTGGCCTTTTATTTTTTATTTTATATTTTTTTAGGGCCACACCGTGGCATATAGAAGTTCCCAGACTAGGGGTCAAATCAGAGCTCCAGCTGCCTGCCTACACCACAGCCCCAGCAACGCAGGATCCTCAACCCACTGAGCAAGGCCAGGGATCGAACCCACATCCTCATGGACACTAGTCGGGTTGGTTACCCCTGAGCCACAATGGGAACTCCAGCGCTGCCCTTTTAGATATCACAGGGTTATAAGATGTAGTGGTTTATGAAACGTTAAAATGAGGAGGTAAATGGTGCCTTGAGGACCTTTTGGCGGTTTAGGCTTTTCTTTGTGTTTGAAGTGCAGTACTGGCTTCAGGATCGTACGATGTTGGGGCTGTTTGTTTTCTGTCTGTTGTGCCTCCAGGTTGCGCCACGATAAGCACTTGCCCACTGCCCAGCCTCCTCCCGCTGGTGCTCACACAAGTAACAAGATAGGCCGGAGTAACTTCATCTGAAGCCCTACGAACAGTAAGGCTGGAGGATGAGGCCTGTGGGCTTTGTGGTTTCTTCATTTTAGCTCCATGTTCACAGCTGTGTCTTCAGTATTGAGTTCCAGACCTAGACTTCTGGACCAGTAGGGAATTAACATAAGCAGAATAATCAATGAAATTTCCAGAATAACCAACTGGAAACTGACCATATGTATTCTGTTTGGTTTTTCCCAAATTAACCCATTTAGTTATGTTTTGGGGGCTTGGTTTTGTTTTTTTGGTTTGTTTTTGTTTGGTTGGTTTTTTTTGTCTTTTTTGCCTTTTCTAGGGCTGCTCCTGTGGCAGATGGAGGTCCCAGGCTAGGGGTCTAATCGGAGCTGTAGCCGCTGGCCAGTGCCAGATCTGAGCCACGTCTACAACCTACACCACAGCTCACGGCAACGTCAGATCCTTAACCCACTGAGCAAGGCCAGGGATCGAACCTGCAACCTCATGGTTCCTAGTCGGTTTCGTTAACCACTGAGCCACAATGGGAACTCCTTTTTTGTCTTTTCTAGGGCCACACCCCTTGCATGTGGAGGTTCCCAGGCTAGGGGTCCATCCAGAGCCGTAGCCTCCAGCCTACGCCACAGTCACAGCAACGCGGGATCCGAGCCGTGTCTGCAACCTACACAGCTCACAGCCACACTGGATCCTTACTTAACCCACTGAGCGAGGCCAGGGATTGAACCTGCAACCTCATGGTTCCTAGTTGGATTCGTTAACCACTGAGCCATGACGGGAACTCCAGTTTTAGGTTTTTTTGGTGGGGGGGGAGGGTTGCTGTGCCTGCGGCATGTGGAAGTTCCCAGGACAGGGATCAAACCTGTGCCACAACAGTAGGTCTTTAACCTACTGAGCCACCAGGGAACTCTTCATTCTTATACCTTCTGTACAATTTGTATCATATCCCATACTCTTATTTACTTCACCTTTTTCTATAGTTCAGTTAAAACTACATTGTCAAAGGAGTTCCCGTTGTGGCTCAGTGGAAACAAATCCGACTAGTATCCATGGCAATGCAGGTTCAATCCCTGGACTCACTGAGTGGGTTAAGGATCCAGCATGCTGTGAGCTCTGGTGTAGGTCACAGATGAGGCTCATACCCCACGTTGCTGTGGCCGTGGAGTAGGTCAGGAGCTGTAGCCTGGGATCTTCCATATGCCTTGGGTGCAGCCGTAAAAAGCCACAAAAAAAAAAAAAAATGTGAGCTGAATACTTCCCTGTCAAAGTCTGAGCATGGGGCTTACTCCCTCTCTCCTAAAAGGGAAGTACTATTTTGCAAAAAGGCAAGTGTTAGGGAGGTGGTGGAGAGGCGTGCTGGTGACCAGAACAGGAAGATAAGGAACAAGGCAGGAAGCAGCATTTCACTTCGTGGCTCAGGGTCACTGACGGGGTGGCCGGGGCCTCCTAAACACGCCCCCGCCCCTGTACATCCCACACTTTGGGCAAGGGTGGTCCCCCCATGGTCACTGTAATCTCCCTGACCCACAGGTTCCTGCTCCAGTGAACTTCTGTATCTTTACATTAGCAGCATTTATTTTTAGGCCAGTTTTAGGTTTACAGGACTGAGCCGATAGTGCAGGGAATCCCCTTGATCCAGCCACACCTGCACCTGCTTTCACACATTACTGTGTTTCACACATTGCAGTCAAATGTTCACTCATCAGTAAACTGATACTGATACATTGCTATTAACTACAGGTGTAGTTTATTCAGACTTCCCTCATTGTCCCCTTGTGTCCTCTTTCTGTCCCAGGAGCCCATCCAGGAGAGCACAGTGAATTTAGTCTCCATGCCTCCTTAGGCTCCTCTTGACTCTGACAGTTTCCCCAACTTTCCTTGTTTTTCATGACTTTGAGCAGGACTGGTCAGGCATTGCATATGTTGTCTGCCAGTTGGGATTTATTTGATGTTTTTCTCATGATACAACTGGGGTTGTGGGTTTTCAGAGGAAGATCCCGAGGCAAGCCTCGCGATGGTGAGCCTCCACACCATAGCAAGGGCCCGCTGTCAAGGCGACACCTGTCAGCATCACCTGCTCAGGTGTGTCTGTCAGATGTCCCCGCTGTCAAGCGACACTGTCCCCACTTTGCACACTGGCCTCTGGAAAGAAGCTGCCATGCAGCCCCCCCCTGAGAGCTGGGGTGTCACCGCCCCTCCTCAAGGGCTGAGTGTGTACATGGGTTATCTGGAATCCTCTGCAGGGAGATTTGTCTCCCCTCCCCCGCCTTTATTAATTATTCACCTATTTCTATGGACTCACATTTCTGGTTACAATCCCGGAGAGGCTTTGATTCCTCAAATTGTCCCCACCTTGGTCATGAGGCGTCCGTGTGGCCTTGGTGTCCCTTTGACATACCCCATCATTGTGAGGTTTGGGTTGGTTTCTTTGAACACTTTCTGGCATCAGAAGATACTCTGGACTCATTTGTGTGTTTCCTGCCTCCCTCCTAGAATCAGCCATTTCTCCAAGAAATTGAGATCTGGGTGCTGGCTGTCAGGCATAAAGATTCTTTGCTCCAGTGAGTTTATTCTAATTTAAAGTGGTTTGGGGGAGCTCCTGCTGTGGCGCAGTGAGTTAAGAATCCAACTGCAGGAGTTCCCCTCCTGGCGCAGTGGAAACGAATCCGACAAGGAATTGTGAGGTTGCAGGTTTGATCCCTGGCCTCTTTCAGTGGGTTAAGGATCCGGCGTTGCCATGAGCTGTGGTGTAGGTTGCAGATGCGGCTCAGATCTGGTGTTGCTGTGGCTCTGGTGTAGGCTGGAAGCTACAGCTTCAATTAGACCCCTAGCCTGGGAACCTCCATATGCCGCAGGTGCGGCCCTAAAAAGACAAAAGACAAAAAAAAAAGAAAAAAGAAAAAAGAAAAAGAATCCCACTGCAGCAGCTTGGCTCGCTGCGGCGGTGAGGGTTCAATCCCCGGCCTGGTGCAGTGGGTTAAAGATCTGGCGTTGCCACAGCTGCAGCGTAAGTCTTCACAGTAGCTCTGATTCAATCCCTAGCCTGGGATTAATTGCAGGTAGTGATTAAAAAAAAAAAAAAAGTGGTTTGGGAACCATTTCTTATTCTTAGGTTTAAAACCAGGAGTTCCCGTCGTGGTGCAGTGGTTGACGAATCCGACTAGGAACCATGAGGTTGCGGGTTCGGTCCCTGCCCTTGCTCAGTGGGTTAACGATCCGGCGTTGCCGTGAGCTGTGGTGTAGGTTGCAGACGCGGCTCGGATCCCGCGTTGCTGTGGCTCTGGCGTAGGCTGGCGGCCACAGCTCCGATTCGACCCCTAGCCTGGGAACCTCCATATACCACAGGAGCGGCCCAAGAAATAGCAAAAAGACCAAAAAAATAAATAAATAAATAAAATAAAACCAGAAGTTACTATTATAAGGATATTGATACCTTTTTCCTATTTCCCTCCAGCCCTTAGAGCGAAGGCTTTCCCAGACTTGGCTCTAAGTGTCTTTAATGAGTCTGACGTTGGTGGGGGAGGGAGGCGGCCGGTCCCCAGGCTGGACGAACTTTTCGCAGCGTCGGCTGCGGGAGGAGAGGCGTTACAGCATGGAGCTGAGAGCAGGCCCAGCCACGGTCAGGTGCTGTCCCTTCACGACTGCACGTGTGTGACTTTGGTGCCATCACTGATGGATGAACCCCAGAAAGGAGCTGGCCCCTCTGGCCTAGTGTCGAGCGGCCAGGATTTTCTTTGCCTCCTCACCTTTGGCGGGTTTTCTTAGCATTGGGTGGCATTGGGGAGGAGAGGGCTTAGGACTGGGTGTGGTATCAAGTCCTGGCCTTGTCCTTCCCCAGCTCGGCAGCCTTGAGAGTTTTCCCAGCTGCAGTACGGAAATGACGAGTCCTACCTCCTGGGGTTGGGCCGAGTGAAATATCAAACCCGAGAAGATGTGGCAAAGGAGGCTAGTCCTTTAAAATCAACGTCAGCTACATCCAGGGTGTGCCACTTCGGACGGGACTGGAGGGTGGCTGAGGGACCAGGTGCAAGGAATTGCGGTTTTGATGCTCTGGCCATCTTATATCCCCTGTGTACAGAAAGCCAATCTATAGCTTTAGGATTTAGGGTTTGGTCTTTGCAGACCTGCACCAGTGAAATCCAAAATCTTAGTTACCTTGCTCATTTGCTCTACTGAACAAACCCTTAATAGCTCCAGCCAGGTGCTTCACAAACACTGGCCTGGTCCCCGACCCCCGCAGAAGCGGGCACTTGCTCAGCGGGCCGCACAGAGCCGGGCGCACTTGGAGGCCTGTCGGTGTCAAGTTCCCACCACGTCCTTCCCTCCTTCCCGGGGGAAGGGCGCAGGGCTGCCTTTCATTATTACTGATTTATAAACAAGGAAACCAAGCCTCAAGGGGGTTTCAGAAAGCTCAAAGGCGGTTCACAAAGAGTGAGAAACGAGCTCATTTACTGCCTCTCCTGTCTCTCATTCCCTGAAAGCCAGAGCCTACCTTGCCGCCCTCCGGGGCTTTGGTGCTAAAAAATCAGTGACATTCGGATCTTAATGAGGTGGGACTCGGCAGGCCTTCTCCTCTAGCTCCAGGGACCCGGGGTTTGTGCCTGAAGCAACCCAATTAATGAAATCCGAGCAGCTGTCAGCCTCCATCGCCCTGAAAATGTACCCGCACGTGGAGTTAATGGTGATAAATTACTGGACCTAAACACTTCCTAGCTTTAAAATCTTGAGTTATTATCAGACACAACCTAGAATAGATTTACAAAGAGATCCTGCTGAATAGCATTGAGAACTATGTCTAGATACTCATGTTGCAACAGAAGAAAGGGTGGGGGAAAAAACTGTAATTGCAATGTATACATGTAAGGATAACCTGACCCCCTTGCTGTACAGTGGGAAGAAAAAAAAAAAAATCTTGTGTTATTGAGTCGCAGACTGGCATAGATTTCAAATAATATTCTCATAGTCTAAATTAATATCTTTTCAGACCAAAATACAGATGAAAATGGAAAAGCTGTCTTCAACTACCAAGGGCGTTTGTGAACTGGAAAATTACCACTACACGGAGGAGCAAAAACGGCCCCTGCTCTTTCACACGTGGCCCACGGCCCATTTTTGTGAGTGGTTCTTTCTGCCTCGGTTTTCAGGGGTCCATCACGCGGACATTGCGCTTAGGGTCCGGTGCGCTCGGAAGCTGACAGGCTCTGAGATTCAGTTCAGCAGCGTCCGCCGGGAGGGGAGGAGGTGGGGAGGTCTTAGACGAGCGTTTCTTCTGGGCTGTAGTTACCTAACGATCAGCAAGGACTGTTAAACTTCAGGAGACCCATGAAGTAAGTTGCCATCATTAGCCCTTTAAAGCCAGCGGGGGGAGTTCCTGTCATGGCTCAGTGGTAACAAACCTGACTGGTAACCATGAGGACTTGGGTTCGATCCCTGGGCTTGCTCAGTGGGTTGAGGATCTGGTGTTGCTCTCACGTAGGCCGGTGGGTGTAGCTCCGATTCCACCCCTAGCCTGGAACTTCCATATGCAGCGAGTGTGGCCCTAAAAAAACAAACAAAAAAAAAGATTCAATAAAAAAGCCAGTGGGTAGAATGAATTTTGCCTTTCTACAGAGGCAGAAATCTTTTTTTTTTTTTTTCTTTTTTTTTTTGGCCATGTCCACAGCATGTGGAAGTTCCCAGGCCAGGGACTGAACTTGTGCCACAGTTGTAACCAAAGCCACAGCAATGCCAACACCAGAGCCTTAACCCACGGAGCCACCAGAGAACTCACTTTTAAATAAGGGAGAAAAGGGTAAAATCGCCTATGTAACATGTTTATTGAATGTGGTCAGCTCGAGATGAGTCTGCTACTTACAGAGGTTGCAGGTCCCTGCAAGTTGAGTGGGAAGGGCACAGTCCTGGCGATTTCGCCACGCTCGCAGCGCCATCTGATTCTGCTCTGCCCCAGCCTGAGCCCTTCCTTCTCCCGGCGCTGCTGCCGACTCTGGCTTTGCAAAGGGGCAGGTGCTCCGGGTCACAGGGAGACGCGCCCTCGTTTCAGATGCCGTTTCCCGCCGGCTCTCCGACATGTACGGGAGGGAGCTCAGCCTGAAGCGCGTGGTGGCGCAGGAGCTGGCGCACAGCGCGCACCGCGACCTCGCCCTGAGCTACCTGGCCATGTGGCTGCACCAGCCCTACGTGGACAGCGACAGCCAGCTGCTCCTGGAGAGCATGCTGCTGGAGACCGGGCACCGGCCGCTGTGACCGAGACACGGCCGAGCGCCTGCACAGCATCTGTAGCTCCTCAGCGGACAGCCTCTCGCGGTGGCCTGGGTGCTGCACCCCGGCGTCACGCCCCGTGTCGTACCCCTGATCAGGGCCCATGCCGAGCCCTGGGGGCACACCCTGTGCTCCCCGAGGGTCTCCCAGACCGGATCATTTCTCCAGTTCTGTGGCCTCTCCAGACGCCCTTGGTGACCGCTGCATGCCACCTGTCACCATGAAGGCTTCTGCGTGAAATAAAGGAGTCTCTCAACAGAATGACTGAGCGGTCTTGTTGTAAATTAGGTGCATTTTACATAGAATCCATTTGTGTAGAAAATTCCTGGTTTAATGTTATTTTATACCTATCTGAATTGTTTAAATTGGCGTGGGAATATGTTAGTTTTATAAATTACAATTTTTTTTTTTTTCCTGCTTTTTAGGGCCGCACCCGCAGCATGTGGAGGTTCCCAGGCTGGGGGTCCAGTCGGAGCCGTAGCTGCCGGCCTACACCACAGCCATAGCAACTCGGGATCTGAGCCGCATCTTCGACCTCCACCACAGCTCACAGCAACGCCGGATCCTTAACCCACTGAGTGAGGACAGGGATCAAACCCGCAACCTCATGGTTCCTAGTCGGATTCGTTAAACACTGCGGCATGACGGGAACTCCAAATTACAACTAATGTTTAAAATACCATCGAGTTATCTGACCACAGATTGGCATCAGGGAATTGAAAACTATCTACCAAAAAATTGCCTCTGTTTTTGTACTGAGGATATGACAGGCCAGTAGAGTGTCTTCCAGGACATCCTTCTGGTGTAAATCCTATCTGGCAATATTTGCAACCAAATATGGGGCGGGGGGGGCATTATCAGTTCTGCCATTGCTCTCCAGAAGCAGAAATCTGAGAGACGTCATGCTCTGTGACATGGGTCCAGCCTCATGAAACTGAAGCTCTGGCATCCCAGGACCGAGGGCTTCCTGGGCGAAGGGACAATATTCCAAGGGTCAGGGACACTCTATAGGACGGGAGTGCCTCCTGAGCAAAAGGGTACCTCACCGTGTCAGCTGGCACAGCAAAGGCATTTACAGGCAACATTTCCCAGAATTTCCCTTTCCCCTCCTTTGTGGTGGTTTTTACAACTTATCCGTGGCTCAGTGGAAATGAATCTAGTATCCATGAGGACGCAGGTTCGATCCCTGGCTTTGCTCAGTGGGTTAAGGATCCAGAGTTGCCGCACGCACGCGCTGTGGTGTAGGCTATAGGTTGGATTGAGCATTGCTGTGGCTGTGGTGGAGGCTGGTGGCTCCAGGTCCAATTGGACCCTTAGCCTCCATATGCTGCGGGTGTGGCCTTAGAAAGACAAAAAAAAAAAAAAAAAAGGCAACATTTCCTAGAATTTCCCTTTCCCCTCCTTTGTGGTAGTTATTAGACCCTACCCAGCGTGATGAAAGCGGCCTGTCAGAGGCCCTGCAGTCGGAACTGCCTGGCTGGCACTTGGCAGAGGTGGCGTCCTGTCCACACACTGGCTGCTGCTTAGGAAGCAGGCAGCTGAGCCTGGGCCCCGGGTCAGTTTTCTGTTGGGGTGGAGGGTGGTACTTAAAGGAATAAACCTCTTCAGAGACACTGGATTTCTAGGCCTTCTTAGGACATTTCCTGGGTCTTGATGCCTCATCCCCAGACACCGAGGTTGCCCAGGGGAACTAACTGGAAAGGATCCGTACTGCTGCGGACGACGCATCAAAGGGCCAAGTGGCAACAGCCCAGGGATCCCTCACAGACCGGAAGAGGCGTCGGACTGATGGAAGAGCTCTCAGCTGTTGAGTTTGCCGAGTTCCAAAGTCCCTATACAACCGCAGGGCAACTTCTGTCTGAAAGGAACAATGACATTGACGGAGAGCCCACGTGGGGACTTCCAGACATGGTGGCCTGATCGCCAGGTCGCTCCTCCGCCTCTGGAGATCTTGCCAAAGAAACAGTGAAAGGACAACAGTAACAGAATCCACAAAAACAAAGAGAATGGGGTTAGGGGAAACATTCCAAGATGGATTAATGATACACTAATTAAAACTGAAAAAAAAAAAGACCTATCTCCAGGAAACACAGAAGCTTAGACAAAAGCACGCATAGCATCACGAGGTGCCACACGGCTTAGATGTGAACACTGCCGTGTCATTGCTGATGATGTCACCAGACAGTGGCTCAGCCGAGCGTGCTGTTCGCCAGATATTCCCGGAGTCCTTGGCCCACGGGAAGCCTGCACTTCCAACGCCCTGTGGCTTGGGGGACCCTGTGGCCACCCAAGTGCCTTTTGTGAGTTTAACCTGCTGGTCCCCACCAGCCTGAGCGACATGGCTTGAGGGGGACACATACCCTTGCTGTCTCAAGCTGCTCAGTCTTTGGAGCCGTTGCCACTGTCCCTCCAGACTGACCCACGGCGACTGGAACCGTCGTCAGGGAGGGTCTGGCAGGGACCACTGGTGTCTTTCAGCGTTGCTTCTTCGCTTCGTTTAGCTGTTAGCTGGCACGGCTGCCAATTCAGGAGTGGGTTTCAGGAAATCCCATCGTGGTGCAGTGGAAACGAACCCAGCTAGGGAACCATGAGGTTGTGGGTTCGATCCCTGGCCTCGCTCAGCAGGTTAAGGATCTGGCATTGCCATGAGCTGTGGTGTAGGTCATAGGCGTGGCTCAGATCTGGCGTTGCTGTGGCTGTGGTGTAGGTCATGCAGCTACAGCTCCGATTCGACCCCTAGCCTGGGAACCTCCATATGCCGCAGGTGTGGCCCTTAAAAGACAAAAAAAAAAAAAAAAAAAAGAGTGGGTTTCAGCACCCTCTTTGCAGATAGGTGTGGCCACGTGACTACTGAGCTGTGAGCAGAGGCCAGAGGCAGCTCCAGATCAGGACCCTTGCCAGCTGTGTGCTCCTTCTCGATCCCTGGGGGGTGGGGCAGACGCCACACCCTGGGAGAGGGCCCCTCTGGGTGAGGGAGCAGCCTGGGTCTGGACCACCTCTGGGCAAAGCCACTCAACTTCCTGAATGTCCCTGGCCCAGAGTGTGACCTGCGAGGTGCTGTGGCCCAAGAACATCCCCTCAAAGTCCTACAATGAGATCCCAACCTGCACACTCCAGGGAACTGGGACAGGACTCACGGTGGTCTCGTGAGACCTGGCCTCTTGAGAAGAGCTCGAGTCCACAAGACCCACCTCGGCCGGACCCCAGAGCCTCCCGGCAGCGCTGGCGGAGCCATTCTGTCCTGCAGGGGCACCGGGCTTGTCTCCCTGTCGGGCTGCTCTGAGATCAAATGAGGCCAGCAAGATACCCCCGTCACCAAGGGCTGTGGAAACGTGCCCCCCCACAGTGAGCAGAGGAACAGAGCCCGGGGTGGGTGTGGCCCTTGCCCCCGCCCCGGCTCCACCTGCTCGGGGTCTCCTGCTGTCTCTGCCAGGGCACCTTTCTGATGCTCGCAGAGGTGGACACACGGCCTCTTCTTCTCTCCCCGCAACAGAGCTGAGGAAAACATTCCAGAAAAAGAGCCCTTGGAGTGCCCGTCGTGGCGCAGCGGAAATGAATCCGACTAGGAATTACGAGGTTGCAGGCTCGATCCCTGGCCTCGCTCAGTGGTTTAAGGATCCGGCCTTGCTGTGAGCTGTGGTGTAGGCTGGCAGCTGCAGCTCTGATTGGACCCCTAGTCTGGGAATTTCATATGCTGCGGGTGCGGCCCTAAAAAGCAAAAAAAAAAAAAAAAAAAAAAAAAAAGCCCTTGAAAAGTGACTGTACCAGTTGGCCACTGAAGGATAGGGGCTCCTCTCTCTACACCTCACTTTTCTCATCCAGAAAATGTCAGTAGAAGCAACTTTCTTTTCTATTTCCCAAGAACATGCTGCCCAGCTGGCAAGCTTCCATATTTTTTTATTGAACCATAAGAAGCTTCTAGTATGGACCAAGTCTGCTGGAAAAGCAGGACATAGCGAGGAGAAAAGGGACATCGTTTTGGGGACTGGAGAGCAGGGCAGACAATCGAGCGACAGTAACCAAATGTCAACGGCAGTGGTTGTCGAGACGCGACGAGTGAGTGGGGCCGCAGGATCCACTGTCAGGTAGCACGTGCCATCGTTACAACGAGCAGGACGGAGAAAACGGTAGACGGAGGGGTAGAAAGGCAATATTCTTTATAAATAAAATGTTCACTTTTGCCAGTATTCACATTAGAAAAATATACATTCCTTGAAATAGACCTTCTCTGGACAAAATACATACAAATCTAGCCTGCAGTTCTGACTCCACCTCACTGTGAGGGCGCTGCCTCCACGGGTTCGGGGGGGCCCATCTGCAGGGCAGGCCCGTCTGAATCCGTCACAATGACTATGTCCCCCTCCCCAGACACGATGGAGCCTGGATGGGACAGGATAAGCCCGTCGGAGGTCTGAATAAATACCTGCCCCTGTCCCTGAGACAACACCTCATGGCACCCGCTGGAAATTTCAAAAGCCATGGCTTCCCCGATGGCAACGATGCTCTCCAGTCCCCTCTGGTCGGCCTGGGCCTCGGTGCCGCAGGGGGACTGGTCCACGTCCCCATCGTGGCTCCCGAGACCCCCTGTGGGACACAGCGATCCGCCCCGGCTGGGCTGAAGCCCGGGCTGGGACACAGGGCTGCAGGCACAGGCAGCTGGCACGATGTCCACAGACCAGGCTGTCCCCAGCGGAGGGGCCCCCGGAAGCAGGACCTCGCTCAGGTGGGGGTCGAGCATCTCTCGGGGGTTTCCTGCCGCTGCATTTCCAGACCTGCCAGGCAGCAGGGCCGTCGAGGCGCTCCCCAGGCTGTCCCTCGTGTCCCGCTCTGGCGAGTGCTCCCAGGCTGGTGTCCCCGGGTCTCCTAACCGAGAGGAAAGGCCCGGCCCCCCTGCATCCCGGCTGGGGACAGCAGGGTCTGTGGGGCCGCTCCCCGCCGCGGAGTCAGCCGACGCGCTCAGCTGCTGGCCGGCCTGCGCTGCGCTGCTCTCGCGCTCAGAAGTCGGCCGCGTGGGGCTTTCTTCAGAGGGGTGACAGGCATCCCCACTTCCCCCAGGGGCAAGACCTAAAGTTCGGAAAAACAGCGACTCACATGTGTACTGTTACGGCCGGTTCCCTGTACTCACCATCCCAAACAAGCTAGTCCGAGTACCTTTCTTGCCAGAAACATAAAAACGTAAATTTCTCTCTCCCTGCTACTGGGGACTGGTAGCTCCCAAGAACCCATGACACTACACGAGGAAACACAGACCAGTCGGGGGAGGGGAGCTGCGTGCAAACCAGGGCCAGGGTTCTCACTGTTCGTGAATGAATCTGCGCTCCCCTCCAGCAGGACCAAGTCCCACCGCGGAGAATGCCTCTGTGAGCTGGAGCCCAGGGGATCAGGCGGGGGATCAGGCGGCCCGAATGAGGTTTCAGGGGGCTAGGCAATCTCGCTCAGTGCGCCTGCTGAGACTCGTGGTCGAGTGCCCAGCTGATGGGTGCTGCCTAGAGCCAAAACGAAAGCCAGGATTGGTCTTAGTCTCACTCTTGATCACAGCTGGCACTTAGAGCCCGTCTCACAAAAGCCAGGCCATAGACTCAGTGTGTCCTTGAGACCTGTCCCTGCTTTCAGGGCTGCCCGACTTCTCGACTTCTCGGACCTGCCCAGGGACAACCACTCAGCACCACCGGCAGCCCTTCTTTCAATAAGGGACCCAAGATGCATGGAGCATAACTATGGACCATGGGAGGTCAGGGTGAAACTCGAGAAACCAGGGCCGCCCACCCAAGAAGCAGGCCAGAGGCCCCCGCGCCCACGGCCCAGGGCGTCTTACCTTCGCCAGCAGCTGGGGTGCAGGCGGCCCGCGCCTGCAGGCCTCCGCCGGGGGCAGAACGCTCAGGGGTGTCCCGGGGCCGAGTTCCTGGTCTGGCCCTTTTCGCTGAAGGCAGCCCCGCCTCTGCAGTCTACGGAGAGAAGACCCGCCCCCTGAGACCAGGAGAGCCAGGCAGGGCCACACGCACACCCTCCTGGAGAAGAGCCTGTGGGCCCAAGAGGGCCAGCCCGCCTCGCGGCCCTGGCCAGACAAGCCTGGCGCCCCCAGGCCTCGCCCACCTCATCCTCCCTCTTCCGCCGGCCAGGTGCCTCCGGCTCCCCCGTGTCCACCTCCCCGCGGCTGCGCTCGGGTGCAAGGCCGTCCGCGTGAATTCCTCTTCTCCTCAGGAGTTCCTCTGTGATTCCTAAGGACTCAGCAACCTGAAAGAAAGGGGCGGGGTTCCCGTCACAGCTCAGCGGCAACAAATCCGACTAGGATCCCTGAGGATGCAGGTTCGACCCCTGGCCTTGCTCAGTGGGTTAAGGAACCAGCGTTGCCGTGAGCTGTGGTGTAGGTCACAGATGTGGCTTGGATCCCACGTTGCTGTGGCTGTGGTGTAGGCTGGCGGCTACAGCTCCAATTCGACCCCTAGCCTGGGAACTTCCACATGCCTCGTGTGCAGTCCTAGAAAGACAAAAAGACAAAAAAAAGAAAAAAGTTCCTGGGCCAGGAACTGAACCTACACCACAGCAGTGACAACATTAGATCCTTAACCCACTGCGCCACCAGGGACTTCCTACTCCTCTCTTTGAATTTTCACCAGTGCCTTTAAAAAAACCATCCACCTCTTCTGGGACCAGCACTCCTTTCCCAGTGGGTGGAAAGGACGTGGGTTCGGGAGCCTGAGCGTCAAGGCTGGATCCCAGCTTCTCTGCTCAGAGCCTGGGCGACCTTGGCAGCCACCCATCTGCCTTATTACTTTTTTTTTCTTTTTAGGGCCGCACCTGCGGCATAGGGAGGTTCCCAGGCTAGGGGTTGAATTGACGCTGTCAGCGGCCGGCCTCCACCACAGCTCACAGCAACGCGGGATCCCAGCCGTGCCTGTGACCTACACTACAGCTCACGGCCACACCAGATCCTTAACCCACTGAGTGAGGCCAGGGGCCCAACCCATGTCCTCATGGGTACTAGTCGGTTCGTTAACTGCTGAGCCACAACGGGAACTCCCATCTGCCTTATTTTATGAGGGAGACAACAACAGCCCTGAACGGCCTTTGTAAAGATTAGGTTCGAGTCCTCAGGCGAAACCGATGCAGAGCACGGCTGTAAAGGTAACACCGGACAGCGTCATGGTTCCGCCTGGATAGCGTGAGGGCTCACAGATCGGAGGTGGGAGGGGAGGGCAGAGAACAGGGGTGGTCACGGACCCAATAAAGCTAAAGGCAATGACAATGAGAATTTTGTCAAAACCACCACAGACAATCCACAGTCTATTAACTGATGCCGGGTGAGAGGGAGAACTATGGGTGTTTCCAATTCTGGTTCAGCTTATCTGCATTTCTGAGTTTTCCAAAAAAAGCATGCGTTGCTTTTACATTGAGAAAAAAACTTCCGCTAAAAAGAAGCTGACTATGACGATGTCGCTACGAAAATAAGCATGAGCCTTTTTCAGTGCGCCGCCTTCCTTCGGCTCTAAGGAGGAAGCTCCCGTCCCGCGTAAGCGTGGTACCTTGCTGTTGTTTATTTCCAGGGTCTCCTGAGAACAGGGGCCAGAACTCTGGAGGTAATCTAGACACATTTTCTTAACCATTGTATGCAGCTCTTCAAATTCCTTGTATACAGCTGGGAAGAAAGGTTTTGCTAGATGCCCTTTTTCAACCTGTGAAAATAAAGACGACAAACCATGTGTAACCCCGAGGCAAAGATACGGGAAACACCGGGAAACCTACAGGAGGGAGGGGCACGAGCTCCCGGCCTCAGCGGCCGGGTCAGTGCAGGTGCCACTGTGCGTGGCGGCAACACCTGCGTGGGCCACACCCCCCAGGACGAGGGCCACCAGGGGACGGTGGCCAGGGAAGCAGGACGGGAGGGCAGAAGGGCCCTGAGGATGGGCACACGCTGGGGCCTGTGGGCGAGGAGGGGGGCCTCTTAGACGCGTGGGCGCAGGCAGGCAGCCGCACCTCAGGGCAGGCTCGTCGGGGGGCAGAGCTGGATGGAGTGGAGGAGGCTGGCGGGGGGGCTGCCAGGAGAAAGGTGGCTTTCTCTTTTTTCAGTTTAATTTAATGTGCATTTTCTCTCGGGGGACACTGCAAGCACGGTGTTGTGTCGGTTTCAGGCATCCAGCAGGAAAGGGGACTTTCGATCCTCCGCCCAGTGAAAAGCCAACGTGTCCACGGGCGTCCAGGCAGGAGCGCCAGGCTCACTCGGCTCCGCCGTGGGGCAGGGCAGTGATTCCCGGGGCCTGGCTCCTCCCGATGTCGGCGTGACTCAAGTCACTCCTCGGTCACTGAGAACCCGTGAGCAGACTCACCTTCATCAGAAGAAACTCGTACACGGTCACGACCTGAGCCAGCTGAGGCAGAGCCAATTCCACGAGATCCGCCCGGTCACACTGGTGGAGAAACTACCAGGAGAAAGCATTTGACGCCTTTGAGAGAATTTCCCAGCAGCCAATGCGCAACAAAGAAATAACAAGCAGAAAGTTCCCTGGAATCTCCGTGATTAAGCGACTCTCATCCATAAACCTTCTGCCTTTTTATTTTTTAATTTATTTTTTGTCTTTTCATTTTTTCTAGGGCCACACTCGCAGCATATGGAGGTTCCCAGACTAAGGGTCCAATTGGAGCTGTAGCCGCCTGCCTGCCTACGCCAGAGCCACAGCCACGCTAGATCTGAGCCGTGTCTGCAACCTACACCACCGCTCACAGCAACACCAGATCCTTAACCCACGGAGCGAGGCCAGGGATCGAACCCACAACCTCATGGTTCCCAGTCGGATTCGTTAACTACTGCGCCACGACGGGAACTCCCCTTCTGCTTTTTTAAATGTCTCACTTGCTCACCCACTAACAAAGTCCTAGGATCTATTCTGGATTCAGATTTGACTCCCCTGAGAGGGCAGTGAGTGAGGGGTGGGTGCCAGGCCCTGGGTAAAGACACAGCAGTGGGGAAACGTGTTTCCTGCTCTCCAGGGCTCACCAACTCGTGCCAGAGTCGCGAATGAAGGCAGGCAGGAGACAGGAGACTGGGTACCCCACCCCCGGGGTGGGAGGGGGATGGGAGGGCGCTGTCCTCAGGACAGGGGGGCCGGGTAAAGGGAAAGGAGGAGCCCTGGGTGCCTCTGGGCTCCCAGCTGGGCACCCGGCAGACCCTTGACAAGGATGGGTGGGCTCTCCTGCAAGGTGGAAGGCAGAGTGTCCGCAGGACACCCCGGGGTGGGGGGTGTCTGAAATCAGCCCTGAAGCTGGAGAGGCCTGACCGGAAGTCCAGGTGTGGGAGTCAGCGGCGGCAGGCGGCCTGAGAAACCAGGGGGGCGGGGAGGCCACCCATGGGGAGAGGCCCAGGAGCCTGGAGAGAGAACGTCTCCTCCTCGGGCTCAGGCAGGGCCCGGCTTGGCCGGCTGGTCAACTAAGCTGTAGAGGACTGGGAGGGATCAGTCACAAAACAGTCAAAAAAGCGAAAGGAAAACCTTTTTTTTTTTTTCCGTCTTTTCTAGGGCCACTCCCTTGGCACATGGAGGTTCCCAGGCTAGAGGTCTAATCGGAGCTGCAGCCAGTGGCCTACACCACAGCCACAGCCACACCGGATCTGAACCACGTCTGGGACCTACGCCACAATTCATGGCAACGCCGGATCCTTAACCCACTGAGTGAAGCCAGGGATCGAACCCACAACCTCACAGTTCATGGCAACGCCGGATCCTTAACCCACTGAGTGAAGCCAGGGATCGAACCCACAACCTCATGGTCCTTAGTTGGATTCGTTAACCACTGAGCCACAATGGGAACTCCCAGGAAAGCCTTTTCAGTTGCAGATGGAAACATTTAACTAGGCATCTCAAAGGCCCTCAGAGAAAAAACAAGACAGCTGGTTTCCCACCCTCGGAGGTGGGAGGCATGCAAAGCTGGGACCCGGGTCGGCTCTCAGGACACAACAGCTGTGTTCACCCCTGGCCCTCCAGGCAGCGCCCACTCTGGCTGCCATGTCCCCTGCGAGCAGGCCTGCAGTGTCCCCTGCAGTGTCCCCACCCCAGGAGGGCCCAGTACTACAGGGACACCAGTTGTGTGTAAATTCATGCGGGCCTCTGGGGAGTCTCATCTGTACAATCCGGAGTGGGGCAATTCAGGGCAACCGGGAATTCGCTGGGGCCCTGTGGCGCCATCTGCCAAGGTGACGTGTGACTACGGCCACCTTGCTGAACTCAGATGCCCTGACACTCACTCCTGCTTAGCAGACACCAAACACCCTGGATCCAAATTCTGGATCTGCCACTGGCCTGTGGAGTGTCCTTGGCAGGTTAACGGCCTGGGGGTCCGGGGCCTGACCATCAAGGGGAGCCACTAACAGCTAGGCCATCCGTGAGATGGGGCTCCCGGAACCCGGAACTCAGCAGGAGGCACCGCAGTGGCCACAGGGGAGACCTCGACAGACAGGGCCATGTGCATGCTAACGCCTGAGTCAAGTCAGGGCTGCTCACCTCCTGCTCCGTCCTGCTGGTCCGGGATTAATCAACCAGCCCCACTGAGAGAAGAGCTAGTCCACCAGGCCTTGAATTTCCCGCTAGAACATGTAACCCCATGAAGCTTTCTAGGAAACCCACTTCCTCTCTGAAAGCCACTTCCCCCCCTTATGTGGGGGAGTTGGGGAGGCTCTGGGCCCTGAACAGCCACTCTTTCTGGGACCAGCTGTCCCATTACCTTGGCTCATGCTCTCTCTTGCTATTTTTCACTTCTTTTCTTTAAGATACGCATCCTACCAAAGACAATATGGCTAAGTTTAGGGGTCCACTTTTCCAAGCCAACCAAAGTCTCTAAACCTGCTCTCAAGGTGCTGGAATGGATCCCAGCGTTCAAAACCAGAAAAAATGCTTTTACACCTTGAAACTTTTTTTTTTTTTTTTTTTTTTGGCTTTTTAGGGTCACACCCGAGGTATGTGGAGGTTCCCAGGCTAGGGGTTGAATCAGAGCTGCAGCTGCCAGCCGACACCACAGCCACGCCAGATCCAAGCCACATCTGTGACCTATACCACAGCTCACGGCAATGCCGGATCCTTAACCCATTAAGTAAGGCCAGGGATGGAACCCGAGTCCTCATGGATATGAGTCAGATTCGTTACCACTGAGCCACAACGGGAATTCCTACCTTGAGACTTTCTACCAAAACAAAACAAAAACAAAAAAAAAAATAGAAAACTGTATCTGTTCTTTTCTAAACTGCTTCCATGAAAACACAGTAACACAATTTATAATTATTCCAAAACTTACTTCAGATAACGCTACCTTTGAATTTATTACATACTTCATCCAATTACACGTCATGGAACTGTTCAGTTGATGGGGGTATTTTACTTTAAATTCAGAAACCTAACAGTGAATTGCCACATACCATGCCAAAGAAACGGGTTCAAGAACAGGGCTCTAAGAGGACGCACCTCCAGGAGCCTGGCTCTGTTCCTTGCCGTGCTCTGCACACCGGCTGCCGAGGCACCCACACTCGGGCGAGCCGCTCGGCTCTGCTCCAGGACAGCCTCGCAGGGCTCCGCAGGGGCCACGGAGCAGCCACTTCTTCCAGGTCGTGGGTGTCTCTCCGATCCCAAAAGGGCTGAAAAACTTCCACTTTCTGGTTCAGACGTCAAAGCCTCTTCAACGTCTATGGACTGGCCGTTCTAGACAATGTTGCACACCCAAAACGATAATTACATAATCATGCTTTACACACCATAATAAAAACCTTAAAGCAGAAAAATGTCAAGTCAAAAGCAAAGAACTTGCTAAATTATTCTCTGTACAATCAAGACACATTAACTGTAATCAATGCTTTTTTGTTTGTTTTTGGTCTTTTTAGGGCTGCACCCGAGGCACATGGAGGTTCCCAGGCTAGGGTCTGAATCGGAGCTACAGCTGCCGGCCTACACCACAGCCACAGCAACGCAGGATCCGAACAGAGTCTGCCACAACTCATGGCAAGCCGGATCCTTAAGCCACTGAGGGAGGCCAGGGATGGAACCTGCATCCTCATGGATACTGGTCAGATTCATTTCCACTGAGCCACAACGGGAACTCCTTGCACAGCTTTCTGAAGAGAATCTGGATCTGACACTAATTATTTCCTCATTTTGCGCCAATTCCCTCCTCTGAAAATAGGAATATTACCCCTACATCTCCTGGAACTGTTGGAAGGCTCCATAAATACACGGAGAGCTGGCCCAAGATATGTCCTCACAGAATTTTCCCTCCCCATCTTCATCAGGGGAGCCTCGGTAGGAGTACCAGGTCCGCCTGTGGCTTTCCGTACCACGTGGCAGACCCAGGAAAGGAGAGGAGAGACACGGGGCTGCACGTCCCTCTGGATGGAGGGCCAGCTCTGGGGCCTCACGGCCTGAAAGCGATCCTGAGCGAGGCCAGAAACCTGTATCAGGAAGGCAGACACCCAGAGGTTGCTTCTGCTGTAGGGTACAGTTTCATTGTTGAAAGAAAGCGTGCCAGTCAGCCTGGTTGTCCAATTTGTCTGAGACAGTCCTGGGTTTGCCTGCTGTCCCTGGGAATTGTTACTATTATTTTTAATTTTATGGCCGCACCCACAGCACATGGAATTTCCCAGGCCAGTGATCAAATCCGAGCCACAGCTGCGACCTCTTCACTGCACTGGCCAGGACTGAACCTGCAACTCTGCAGAGACCCTAGCCCCTGCAGTTGTTTCTTACCCCACTGAACCACACAGGGAACTCCCGATTTGGGATTTTTTTTTTTTTTCAGGGCTGCACCTGCGGCACATGGAGGTTCCCAGGCTAGGGGTCTAATCGCAGCTGCCTGCCTACACCACAGCCACAGCAATGCCAGATCTGAACCATATCTGTGATCTCTGCCACAGCATGTGGCAAGACCAGATCTTTAACCCACTGAGCCAGACTAGGGATCAAACCCATAACCTCACAGACACCATGTTGGGTTCTTAACCCTCTGAGCCACAAGGGGAACTCCGTGAAGTCCCTCAAAAGTTGGGCTTTTACCAGCTGCGGGAGGCGAAGACCCTCCTAACAGAGGCAGCCGGACCCAGAGCGGAGGCTGCAAGGTCGGAAGGCCTGGGTCTAGTTCCCACCCTGGACAGAGCCCCAGACGTGCCTTGACGGGATACCCACCACCCCCTCTGAGCCCACGTGCCTCATCTAAGTGGGAGTTCTTGCACCTGCCCTTTCGGGCTCTCCCGGGACCGAGAAAGCGTACGTGCCACTCCCGCCCAAAGCAGGCAGGCGTGCAGCACACGGCATCGCCGTTGCTACTGCTCTACTATGACTGTGGCGACTGCCACGCAAGATAACATTTTTCAATCCTCACGCAGGGAAGCCCGTGGTTCTACCACTAGACCTCACTCAGTACAGATCTCCGGGGCCCCAAGGAGTGGATGTGAAGACAGAAGCGGCCGCCAGCCTCATTCCCTCCTGCAGGAACCCCGCCACTGCCGGGAAGGGGTTCCCACTCATTTCCAACAGCTCCCAAGTCACTTTCGTCACAAACTCCCATTTAGTCTCATCGATTCCAATGCTGGTTTCTGTTTAACGTTTGAAGCAACAAATTAATATAAATACAGTTACGTGGGCAGAAGCGTAGAGAGGCATAACCGCCAACACAAGTCAAAGGGGAAGGAAAAGGGAAGCTTAAAGCAAACTGGGATGAGGGCGACCACAGGGTTCTGCCGCTGTCAAAGCCGCCCACCTGCTCTTCTAAAAACAGAGTCCCCGCTGTGGCTCAGCGGTTGACGAACCCGACCAGCTTCCACGAGGACATGGGTTCGATCCCTGGCCTCACTCAGTGGCTTAAGGATCCAGCGTTGCCATGAGCTGTGGTGTAGATCGCAGATGCAGCTGGGATCCCGTGTTGCTATGGCTGTGGTGTAGGCTGGCAGCTGCAGCTCCAATTCAACCCCTAGCCTGGGAACCTCCATGTGCCCCGGGTGCAGCCCTAAAAAAGCCAAAAAAATAAAAAATAAAAATAACCAACCTGTTGAGTTCCCGTCGTGGCTCAGTGCTTAACGAATTCGACTAGGAACTATGAGGTTGAGGGTTCGGTCCCTGGCCTTGCTCAGTGGGTTAAGAATCCGGTGTTGCTGTGAGCTGTGGTGTTGGTTGCAGACACAGCTCGGATCCCGCGTTGTTGTGGCTGTGGTGTAGGCTGGTGGCTACAGCTCCGATTCGACCCATAGCCTGGGAACCTCCATATGCTACGAGAGCGGCCCTCAAAAGGCAAAAAGACAAAAAAAAAAAAAAAAAAAAAAAAAAACCGACCTCTTGTAAACGGCACCAAAGTGCTCAGCACATGCTGGTTAAGACTTGAGTAACTTGGAGTTCCCATCATGGAGCAGTGGAAACGAATCCGACTGGGAACCATGAGGTTTCAGGTTCAATCCCTGGCCTTGCTCAGTGGGTTAAGGATCGGGCGTTGCCATGAGCTGTGGTGTAGGTCCCAGACGCAGCTTGGATCACATGTTGCTGTGGCTGTGGTGAAGGCCGGCAGCTGCTGCTCCTTTTTGACCCCTAGCCTGGGAACCTCCATATGCCGTGGGTGCGGCCCTAAAAAAAAAAAAAAAAAAGAGAGAGACTTGAGTAACTAAGTGCCGCCGTGGGGAGGTGCCCTCTGTCGGACCATGAGTTTGGGAAGGGACAGAGCAGGTGCAGAGCCAGCACAGTGTTACCACAGGGGCCCAGGACCAGCAACCTGCTGCAGCCTTTCCCCAGCCCCCATCCCGTCTGGTGTCTCGGACCAGATCTAAAGGCCTGCACCTGCCCTCCCACCAAACGCACTCAGCACATCCCGTGGCCTGTGACAGACAACACGCTTGTCCTGACTGTCCGGCAGCAGCGCAGACAATGTCAGGCTCATTTAAGAGCCGTGGGCAGAAATAAGGACGGCCACTAGCAGAAATGTTACCTGCAGGCCACCCCTAGCAGACCGGGCCCCTCCGTCACGTAGAGCTGGCACGGCCAGCCCCCGGGATGCCAGGCCGGCGCTCCTGCCCCCCGAGGGGCCGGGGGTCAGGCTCCCGGCGGTGGCTTTCTCAGACGGCAGCATCTCAGGCTCCAGGGGGCCGTGACCTGGATTAAGTTTCAAGTGTCGGGCCAGACCCCCCTTTCCTATGTACGACTTTTCACAGGTCTGACACTTAAAGGCTTTGGGCCTCAGGGAGCAGCTCGATAAATCAAAGAGCTCCTGCTTTTCCCTCTGGTCTTCGTCTTCTTCCACACTCAGCTCTGAATAATCGTCAGAATCGGAGGGGTGACTGTCGGCCAAGTCCTCTGTCTTTATGAATTTATAATCTTTAGCTTTATACTTGGGAGGTCGAGATATCCGTCCAGAACGTGTTTTGACTTTCAAGGATTTTTTCAGTTTCGCAGTGTGTTGTGTATGCGAGTTGGGAATAGATACATTTGCTGAACTGGATGGAACAGGTGTTGCTGTTGGCGGGTCAGAGGCTGACGGTGGGGCCACCATGGTGTCCTGGCCACTTGGAGCCTCCGTGACCAAGACTCTCTTCGCAGGGACTGGTCGGAGGGCGGGCAGGGGCCGCCGTACAATCACCTGAACAGGAGGCTGCGGTGAGTGGCTCAGGAGACAAGGCTGTGGCCCGGCGCTCGGCAGGGGCTGCGCCCTGAGCAGCTGAGAGCTGGCGACGCTGAGCCCCAACACGCTGCACTGCTTCCTGGGCGTCTGGCCCGGCCTGGCCGTCGTGGGCTGGAGGGTGGCCAGCGCGGGCATCGGCTTTTCCTGACCTCTCGTCTCTCCGGATGCTACCTTGACACAAATGGCTTCCAATTGCTTAAATACAGAAAGAGAAAAGAAGCATGAGATTTATCAACATTGCTGCAATTTTGCTCTCACCTTAAATCTACTATTGAATTTTTTTTTCTAACATATACATCTTATACATAAAAAAGTCTGCATATAGATTTCTCTGGTAAGCCTAGTGGTATGGATCTGGTGTTGTCAGGCTGGGCCTCAGGTCACTGCTGTGGCATGGGTTTGATCCCAGGCCTGGGAACTTCTACATGATTCAGGCATGACCAAGACAATAGCTTTTATTTGTTTTTTGCTTTTTAGGGCCGCACCCACATCATATGGAAGTTCTCAGGCTAGGGGTCAAATCGGAGCTACAGGAGTACCCACTGACGAGCATCCGTGAGGATCAAACTGGCAAGTTTGACCCCTGGATTCGCTCAGTGGATTAGGGGATCCAGCATTGCTGTGATCCTGTGTTGCTGTAGCTATAGTGTAGGCCGGCAGCTGCAGCTCCGATTCCACCCCTAACCTGGGAACCTCCATATGCTGCAGGTGTGGCCCTCAAAAGACAGAAAATAAAACCAGAGCCACAGCTGCCAGCCTACGCCCCAGCCACAGCAACTCAGGATCTGAGCCGCATCTGTGACCTACACCACAGTTCACGGCAATGCTGGATCCTTAACCCAAAGGCCAGGGAGTGACCCTGCACCCTCACACATCCTAGTCGTGTTCATTAACTACTGAGCCACCAAGGGAACTCCCGGACAATAACTTTTTTTTTTTGATAAGTCTGTATTCCTGGATCTCTACTGTTTGCAGTGGTGTCTGTCAACCCCTCTGACGGGTCCACAGTGACCTACTTTATACCCCATCCCTGTGCTTGCAGAAACATTTGCATATATAATATCCTTCTTCATAGTTTTAGAGTTCTTAGTACTCTAAATTGGACTCAATTCCATACATGGCCTATTTTACTTTTTCTTTCCAATGAAATTCTAGAAACAAAAAATAAGTCAGGTCCCTACAATCTACCTTCTGACATGCAACCCTCACGCAGGGGGAGAGCCCTCTGCTATGCCCCAATCCACACGCCTTTTCCTTCACGCTCTCCTGTACCTGCTGTTTATCATTCTCACGCATTCTTTATGTTACATGTGCGGAGAGCCCTAAAAATATGCTTTTTTTTTTTCTTTTCTTTTTTTTTTTTTTGTCTCTGCCATTTCTTGGGCCGCTCCCGTGGCATATGGAGGTTCCCAGGCTAGGGGTCGAATCAGAGCTGTAGCCACCGGCCTACACCAGAGCCACAGCAACGCGAGATCTGAGCCGCGTCTATGACCTACACCACAGCTCATGGCAACACCGGATCCTTAGCCCACTGAGCAAGGCCAGGGATCGAACCCGAAACCTCATGGTCCTAGTCGGATTCATTAACCACTGTGCCACGACGGGAACTCCTGCATTTCAGTTTTGATGTTTGGGGTTTTTTTTTTTGTTTGTTTTTGTCTTTTTAGGGCCGCACCCTCAGCATATGAAGTCCCTGGGCTAGAGGTTGAATCGAAGCTGCAGCTGTCAGCCTACACCACAGTTACATGGGATCTGAGCTACCTCTGTGACCTACACCACAGTTCAGAGCAACGCCGGATCCTTAACCCACTGGGCGAGGACAGGGATCAAACCTACTTCCTCATGGATGCCAGTTGGGTTTGTTACCAATGAGCCATGATGGGAACTTCAGCTCTGATGCGTTTTTAAACTTGATATAAGTGCATATCCTCTCTGGCAGCTTGGTGGGGCTCCTCTGGCTTCCCCTCCCTATCGTGCTTGTGAAATCCATCTGTACTGAGGGGTGCAGCTCTTGCCATTATTTGCTGGGCTGTGTGAGAACAACATTCACCTACTGGAGCACAGGGGGGCGCGAGCCCTGAGGGCTACGGTCCGCTGTGCATCTTCGCAGACCTGTGTGTGTACACCTGTGAGTTTCTCCAGGGTTCACGCCTAGGAGTGGGGCTCCATTTCTTCACCAACTTTTTTTTTTTTTTTTAACATTTACCGAAATTTTAAACACCTGTCCTTCTTGACCCAGCAATTCTGCTTCTCGGATCCCCTAAGACTGGTACAGGCACAAAGATGTACACTGGGAGGTTCAAGGCGGTACCATCTGCAACAGCAAAGCACCCACCAAAGGGAAGGACTGCTGGCAACAAGGTTCCACAACTAGTACTGAGCCGTGACCCCGTGACAAAGATCACGTTGCAGGTGTTGGGGACACAGCTGTCACGGGCTCAGGGGAGGGGCAGCAAGATGAGGTTCCTAACTTCGCCGAGCAGAAACACTGAGCAATTCCCTCATCCCCCAGAGCAAGCTTTCTCAACCTCCGCACAAATGACATCTTGTCCAGGAGGTCTCCCGTGGCAGCTGCCTGTCCTTTGCACCATTGAGTGCCATCCCTGCCTCCATGCATGTGGTGCCAGTAGCAGCCCCCAAGAGCTGGCAATCAAAAATGTCTCCAGGGAGTTCCTGTTGTGGTTCAGCAGGTTAAGAACCCAACTAGTATCCATGAGGACTCGAGTTCAATCCGTGGCCTTGCTCAGAGGGTTAAGGATCCAAGGTTGCCACAAGCTGCGGCAAAGGTCACAGATGTGGCCGGGATCTAGTGTGGCTGTGGCTGTGGTGTAGGACAGCAGCGGCGGCTCCAATCTGACCCCTACCCTGGGAACTTCCACATGTCAGAAGGGCCCAAAAAAAAAGTCTCCAGACGGGCCCCAGATGAGAACCTCCTCACTGATTTGGGGCCACCCACAGGCCTCTTTGGACTCAAGCCTCTACCAAGCAAGTGTCAATAAAAATATCACACAGGGGAGTTCCCGTCGTGGCGCAGTGGTTAACGAATCCGACGAGGAACCATGAGGTTGCGGGTTCGGTCCCTGCCCTTGCTCAGTGGGTTAACGATCCGGCGTTGCTGTGAGCTGTGGTGTAGGTTGCAGACGCGGCTCGGATCCCGAGTTGCTGTGGCTCTGGCGTAGGCCGGTGGCTGCAGCTCCGATTCGACCCCTAGCCTGGGAACCTCCATATGCCGCGGGAGCGGTCCAAGAAATAGCAACAACAACAACAACAACAAAAGACAAAAGACAAAAAAAAAAAAAAAAAAATCACAGGGTAGAATGAAAACCCTCACTGAACTCAAGATGGAGTATATCCGTCTGCTTATACCTTTTACGCTCTCTCAAAACAGCAAATGCTTCAATATATGACTTTGGCGGGTTTCTTTGTTTTTTGGGTTTTTTTGCTCTTTAGGGCTGCACCCCTGGCATATGGAAGTTCCCAGGCTAGGGGTCCAATCGGAGCTGCAACTGTCAGCCTACACCACAGCCACAGCAATGCTGGATCCCTAACCTGCTGAGCAAGGCCAGGGATGGAACCCGCATCCTCATGGATCCCAGCTGCGTTTGTTGCCTGCTGAGCCATGAAGGGAACTCCCACTGTATTGGTTTTTGAGGAAGAACGCAGAGCTGGTCCTGCACTACTACGGATCAAACGACAACCAGACTTACCACACATATCTTTTAAGAATAACATTTGTTTTGTTTTACTACTAAAAACTTAGACTGTTTCTCTAGGTTCTTGGGCATATAATCAGGTAATGTTACTAAAGACAGACACACAGACACATACATACACAACCAATTCTATTGTTTTAGAGTTACCACAGTGGTAAAGCTGGTCTAATTTTTTTTTTCTTTTCTTTTCTTTTTTTTTTTGCTTTTTAGGGCTGCACCTGCGGCATATGGAGGTTCCCAGGCTAGGGGTCGAATAGGAGCTACAGCTGCCAGCCTACACCACAGCCACAGCAACGCAGGATCCAAGCCCCATCTGTCGCCTACAGCACAGCTCACAGCAACAACAGATCCTTAACCCACTGAGTGAAGCCAGGGACCAAACCTGCAACCTCATGGTTCCTAGTTGGATTTGTTTCCACTGCGCCACGATGGGAACTCCATGGTCTTTTTAATTTGGTATCCAGGCAGGTTTACCAAATGGCTACAATACTTGATACTTTGTTATATGTTTATTTCATTCAGCAAACTTTTACTAAGTATATCTGGGTGGCAGGACATAAACATAAGTCATAGCCTCACCCTTGAAGGGGTGGCTTCCCCTGCCACCTCTCAGTTACCCACAGACCTGCTGCCTCAGGACCTTCTGCCTCAAAATCTGTACTTTCAAAAGCTCCACTGAGGGTTAAGATGGCAGACTAGTTTTCCTAAGGAACAGACAGGAAAGCAATGACACCATGTGCAAGAGTTGCAGTAAGCCAGGCAGGAACAGCCCCGGGGTGGCAGGCTTCCCTGAAGAGGTGACCGCCACGGGCGGGGGGGTGGTGGGGGGTGCTGAAGGAGTAGAGTTTCTACCAGATGAAACAGGTGTTCTAGGTGGACACCTGGATACAGAAAAAAGGGCATGGCGTGTTGGAGGAAATGGGAAATGTTTCTGTGGGGCAGGAACAGGGAGGCTGGAGGGACAGGAGCTGCCCTGCGATGTCTCTGAACTGCCCCCGACAGAGGACCACAAGGCCCGGGTTCTCCAAGCACACAGCCTGCCTCACCACCTCCTCTCCCGTATTTTCAACTGGGACCCACCCTTCCAAATCTAGTTCAGATGCCAGAAGTGACCCCTCCCTTCCTCTAAATGCATTTAGTTCTTTTTTTATTTTTCCTTCTTTTTGGCTTTTTTTTTCATCCACAGCATATGGAAGTTTCCAGGCTAGGGGTTGAATTGGAGCTGCAGCTGCCGGTCAGCAACCACAGCCACAGCCACGCCAGATCTGAGCAGTGTCTGAGACCTACATCACAGCTCACGGCAACGCCAGATCCTTAACCCACTGAGCGAGGCCAGGGATCGAACCCAAATCCTGATGGATACTAGTCGGGTTCATTAACGGCTGAGCCACAATGGGAACTCCCTAATGCATTTTGTTCTTTGTATCTCTGGCTTTCTGACCTTGATCAGAAGTTATCTGAGTCACGTTTTACCTCCTTGGTAACAATCACCACCTGCCTAGGGGCAAGGTACACATCTGATTTGTCTTTGTGGCCTCCACGGTCCAGCTGCAACGCAAAGGGTATCAGCTGAATAGAAGGCAAAGCGACATCATGTGATGCAGGGTGAATTTATATCATCTCGGGTAGACTAACTGCAGAATAAAACCATGCTACCTAACTTGGATTAAGTCTGCTTTCGTTTTATGGAATACGTCACTTTTGGACTCTTTCCTAGGTTACCATACCAAACCCACCTTCAAGAGGCCCTGGAGTACGGCCATACCAGGGGACCCTGAGCAAAGTCACTCAGCCTCTCTGAGCCTGTTCCTCATCCGTAAAATGCTGATGCAAACACATCTCAAAATGGCTGCTGAGAACTACGTGGCCCAGTACAGTGCTGGGTACAGAGAGCAGGCCTGCAAACAGCCACTGTCACCCCCTGATGCCAAAGACCTGCTGTGCAGGGCTTATGTGGGAGGCATCTGTTTCTTAAGCAGAGTATGAGCCAGAAAGCTCATCGAATGAGCCAAACCTCCTACAGATAAGGAAACCAAAGCTCAGAGAGGTTGAGTCACCCAAGGTCACACCTCTAAGAAGTATGGTATTTGGACAGAATCATACCCGTTTTCTCAAACTTTAGTCAGAGAACTTTCCAGTTTTGATGACCAACTGGGTACAACTCTAAACAGTCCACATCACTCAGTCAAAAACATCAACAAAGGAGTTCCTGCTGTGGCTCGCGGGTTAAGAACTGGACTAGTATCCATGAGGATGCAGGTTCAATCCCTGGCCTTACTTAGTGGGTTAAGGATCCGACATTGCCGTGAGCTGTGGCATAGGTCCCATGTTGCTGTGGCTGTGACACAGGCCAGCAGCTGCCGTTCCAATTCGACCCTTAGCCTGGGAACCTCCATATGCCTCCGGTGTGGCCCTAAAAAAAAAAAAAAATCAACAAAACCAAGTGAAGATTGCTAATTCCACCCTCTACATATTCCTTCTAGTGGAAGAAGACTCTAGCCTTGTGTCACTTACCACCCCAGTGCTGAAAGGGGATGTGCTTTTACAGGTGCTGTCAAGGACCTCAAGCTTCAGGTGCCACCCTGGACCCTCTGGGCTTGGAAGACCGTGTTCTAGTCCCAACTTTCCTGGCAGCCAAGAGCTGTGTGACCCCGCCCCCGGCCCCCCCCCCGGGGGGGCGGGGAAGGCCACTGAGAAAGGATGTTTGTTTTTACTCATTAAACGAACGTCAGGTTCTGTGCTGGGCCACTTCTCACTGGGGTGACAGACCCACGCAGTAGGTACCCAGAGGGTGGCAGGTCCTGCACCAGGTTACTATAATGTACTTAATTCTGTCCCCAGTCTGGACCGTGGCTCTTGCAGCAACTCCCACCTGAAACGTCTCCATTGGTTCCCCGTAATCCCTTCGGGTCTCCGCTCCAGCGTCAGGCCTAAGGGCTACTTACTCTAAAGCAGCCCCTGCTCACTCCCAGTACTCCCTGTGCTCGGCGGTGCCCCTCCTGCCCCCAGGGCGGTGCTCGGCGCACAGGGAGCGCTCAACGAATGCGGAGGGCAGGGACAAAGGCCTGGAAGAGGGGCGAGGGGGCGCAGAGGCGCCCTCAGCAGGGCTGTGAACGCGGAGACGGTACGCGGGCGCCGCAGGCAGAGGGCCACGGCCCCGGACGGCCTGGCGGGTTGGAGGCGCTCCGGCCCCCGGAGCGCAGCGTGGGGTCGCCCTGAGTTTTCACGCGGCGGACGCCGCTCTCCCGGGCTGGGCAGCTCCAAGGCCTAAGAGGCGAAGCGGCGGCGCGGGCTGCAGCCCCTCCGGCCTCGCTTCCCCACGTCCCTCCCGGCGTCTCACCTGCGGCGGCAGCAGGCGCGGCGGGCGCGGGGCCTCGGCGCCGGGGCCGCGCTGCAGGGCGGCCTGTTGGGCCGCGTCGCGCAGCCTCCGCGCCGCGTCCTGCAGCACGAAGGGCGGCGGCGGCGGCTCCGCGGGCGGCTGCGCCTTCGTCACCTGCTCCAGGACCCGCCGCAGCTGCTCGGGGCCCAGCGGGGCGACGGGCGCGGCGCTGCCGCTCTGGCCGCGGGGAGCCCGGCCGCCGCCGCCGCCGCCGCCGCCGTCCTCGCTGCCATCCTCAGCCTCCGGCTCCGCGTCCGCCATGACGGCCGACGCGGGGACTCGAACCTGGGCCGCCGAGCGCCGGCGGCTCTAATGTGCGTCACCTGGGAAAGGGGGCCGCTACGAGTGCCCCGCAGGCCAAGACACCTCGGAAGGCGACCGCACCTGACGGCGCGGGCCGGTGGGCGGGGCCTGCGGGACCCCGCGCCGGCCTCCGCTTAACCGGGGACCAGCGCCTTCTCCTCTTGCGGATATGGACGTGTTTAGCCTTCGGCTGTCACCCCCTCCGGGAGCTGGCCGGCATCTCTCAGGCAAAGGTCTTCGAGGTTCCAGAGCCCCTGGCCTAACACCACGCGAATCCAAACGTTCTCAACCGCACACCCGTCGGAGTCACCTGCAGATCCTGTCTGGACGTGTAGACACCAGGGCCCGACCTCCAGACCTTCAGATCTAATGCAAGAGGGGGTTCAATCTGCGCATCCTTAGCAAATGTGCGCCCCAAACCTGAAATTGTTTCCGGGTCGCCCCACTCCTCCCTACCCACTCACCCAGACTGGGCGCACCTCGAGGGTGCTGTTTTGACGCACTCAGGGCCCAGCAGTGCACGCTCAGGGAATGAATGGTGGTTGGATGACTACGAACGAACGAACGCAGGAGCGAATGAACCCCCGCCCCAGCCCCTCCTCACATCGCAGGCTGCGGCTCCACCGCCCTCTCTTCTTCCACCCATTTTCTCCCAGTCTCCTCGCCTCTTTACTCTCCTGGCTCCTTGTCTTAGAGCTACTAGTGTGTGCACCTGTCTCAAGGGAGCAGTAGAGGCAGTAGGGCCACCGCGCTTCTCGGGCGAATCATCATCCCTGTCCCTTGGGACTGTCTTGCCCTCTGTGTACAGTCTAGGCTGGAAGAAGGGGGAGGAAACTGGCATTTGTAGTATAATGTGATAAATGCCATGACGCTCGTGGTGACCGAAGCCTGGTGTCAGAAGGTTCCAGTAAAGTTTGTGATGGTCTTTCTCTCCGCTGGACCATCATCCATCGTCATCATCAGAGGCAATACCCTCGCATTCACTCTGCTCTCTGCCATGTTCTAACTTAATTAGTAGCCTCATTAAGGATTGGCTGTGAGGGAGGAAGATCTGTGGAATTTGTTTCAATTTCTTAATCCTTTTCTTTATCTTTTTTTTTTTTCTTTTTAAACTTTTTTTGAGGGGAAGGGCCCACACTGAGAAGAAGAAATGTAAAGTCAAAAGTCTCCCTGAAAGGAGTTCCCATCATGGATCAGCGATTTATGAACGTGACTAGTACCCATGAGGATGTGGGTTGGATCCCTGGCCTCACTCAGTGGGTTAAGGATTGCAAGCTGTGGTGTAGGTTGCAGACACGGCTCAGATCTGGCGTGGCTGTGGCTGTGGCCTAGGGCGACAGCTACAGCTCCAGTTGGACCCCTAGTGTGGGAACCTCCATAAGCCACAAGTGCTGCTCTAAAAAAAAAAAGATATCTCTGAAAAACAAAAAAGTAGCAAGACGTTTTCAGATGCTTCTGCTACCTGAAAATTGGGTTCACCTCTTGGTGAGTGTTGAGCCAAAAGACAACCAAGCCAAGAGAAGGGAGAGTGTTTTACTTGTAGCAAGTAAGAACACCAGGGATCTTTCCCAAAGAAGCAGTGTCACTCCAAACAGCAAAACTGGGGCACGAGCTTGGGTGGTATATGCATATTCATGAAAGGGCTTGAGCAGAGGAGAATTCAACTTAGAATTGGGGCAAGAGTGTTGATTGAAGTCACAAGGATCAGAAAAGTTCAATATCATCCATTCTCAGGCTCCAGCTGCTCTGGTGGAGGGGGGTTAAATTCTGCAAAACAGCTCAAGAAACTGTTTCAGGTTAATCTTTACTATTGAAACTGTACAGGGGAGTTCCCGCTGTGGCTCAGCAGGTTAAGAACCTGACATAGTCTCCATGAGGATTTGGGTTCCATCCCTGGCCCAGCTCAGTGGGTTAAGGATCCAGTGGAGCTGCAAGCTGCAACATAGGTCTCAGATGTGGCTTGGATCCAGTGCTGCTGTGGCTGTGGCATCAGTTGCAGCTCCAATTTTACCCCTAGTTGGGGAACTTCCATAAGCTACAGGCTGGGGTGTGGCCTAGAAAGAAAGGAAGCAGGGAGGGAGGAAGGAAGAAGAAAGGAAGGAAGAAAAAAAAGGAAGGAAGGAAGGAAGAAAAAGACTGAACAGGGAGTTTTTACAACTGATTCATTATCTTTGCTCTTGTTGCTTCTCCTGCCAGATGACAGTTTGTTTTGTTCCCTTAAGATCTTATTATTGAGACCTGCTCAAGGGTCTCATTATGATCAGGCTTAGATCGCAAAACGACTTGGGCCTAAAGGGGCTCCTCTCTGATGGAGAAAGCCCGCCTGGTTCTCTTCCTCTGGGTCCTCCTGCCCTATCTGCTTACACCTCCTCAATCCGAACCCTCACTAAAAACGTGGCAGTCGTTAGCCAGTCGTTGTTGCCATGCAGGTTGGGATTTTTGTGTGTCTTATTTACCGCTCCCCGCCTAGAGGAGGAAGCTAGAGGAGGATGCCGGGCTTGCAGCAGGCGCTCCATAATAAACACGTGTGAAATCCAAGCCTGGGTTTGCAACCCTAAGAACGCCACAAAACTGAGGTTTCCGACGCGACGAGGGCCCTCAGAAGCTCTGCATTATTATTTAGCAACTGGGGTGGCATCTGAGAGCAAGCTAAAAAAGCACCTTAAGAGGGCTGCCGGCTCGCAACGCAGCCCGAGCATGCGCAGGATCCTGCCTTCTCTCCGCACCGGCAGCCCGCCCCAACTTCAGGATTCTGAGGCTTCCTCCTATTTGCACGCGGCTCACCACCCTCGAGTGGCAAAATTTTCAGTGACGTGAAACAAACTGAGAAGAGAGGAAAGAAGAAGAAAACTGAACTGTGGCCCGTACGGGGATCGAACCCGCGACCTTGGCGTTATTAGCACCACGCTCTAACCAACTGAGCTAACCGGCCACTTGCTGCGAGCGTCTTGCCTGCACTTCTAGGAGATTTCTACGCCTGCGCCTCTAGGCGGAGTCAGCGGTTCTGACTGCCGGGCGGCTCCTGCGGGGGCTGCGGTCCTCCCGGTCTTCGTCCCCACTGGCCGGATGAAACAACTGAGACCCTGGGGCCTTTTAGGAGAATGGAGTGGCGGGTTGCTTCTTACGGCGAATCGGTGGCTTTCTCGGAGAAAAACGCAAGCTGCTCTTAAAACTTAGCTCGGGAGTAGGATTTGCAAATATTGCAACTCAGTGCTATTTTTATTTCACTGAGAATCCTTGCAGCGTGGAAACTGTGTCTCAGGAGCTTTTGGCACGGCTAAATAAAGTTTGGGAAAATATAGAAACCCCTTAAAGGACTGAAGAGCCATGGAATATCCCATCCTCCTGAAACAAGAAATGCTTGGGGTCTTGGGATTCAATGGAACCTTGTTAAAAGGAATGTAATTATGTTGCTTTTTGTACTTAATATTCTAAGCAGATCCCCAATTGCAAATGTCATTTGAAATGGTTCTTCAGTGTTTCTTTAAGTGGATAAGGCAATTTTTTCTCCCCCTTCCTTTTTGGAATGTCTGGAAACTTTCTCCATTTTGGCCCCCCCTCCTTTTTTTGTTTGTTTTTTGTTTTTCTTTTTAGGGCCGCCCCTGCGGCATATGGAAGTTCCTGGACTAGGGGTTGCAACTGCTGGCCTACACCCCAGCCACAGTCAAGCGGAATCTGAGCTGCGCCTGCGATCCACGTGGCAGCTTGCAGCAACACCAGATCCTTAATCCACTGAGCTAGGCCAAGGATCGAACCAGCGTCGTCATGGATGGCAGTAGGGTTCGTTGCCGCCAAGCCACAGTGGAAGCGCCCCAGGTCTAGCTAATCTTAACAGAAGAGATTTAACTGAAATTATGTGAGGTGGCTTCCCCACCACCAGCAAGACTGGAGGACCAGGTCTGGACGAACCGCCATCAGTCAAAACATTCAGTCTGGCGATGTCCTAACCCCTGGGAATCAGCTGTGAGCAAAACAGACCTAATCCTGTCCTCTGGAGCTCATGGTTTGGGCAAAGACAGGGGAAGGCTTAGGTGCTGTGCTGAGTTTATGGAAACTGTGCTGGAGTGTTGGGCAGGTTCCGGGAGGCTGTGTTCTGATGGGCAAGCACAGATAAACATAGGCCAAAGGGTGTCCGATCCTCAAGACAGAGGGGGCTGCTGGCGATGGATGGCAGACATCCTGCCCATTTTGCTTATAGCCGAACGCCCAGAGCCTAGCACACCACCTGGAATAATATATGTTTAATAAATAGCAGTCAGATTGTTACAGAACCAAATCCAACTCTGGTTCGCCCATTTGCAGTAAAGCTAATCTATTGATGCCAGGTTGTGATGAAAGTACTGCGTTTATTGCCGGGCGCCACGCAAGGAGTTCAGGAAAGTTAGTGCCCAAAATACTGGAACTCCTGAAGGGTTTCAGCAAAGCATTTTCAAATGCCAGGTGAGGGAGGGGCATCCCAGGTGTGTAGGATCAGCTCCCTCCGATTGGTTGGTTGATGGTGCGGTAACAGGTGGTGTCAGGGGGGTTAACATGACCTTTTTCTTTCTTTCTTTTATTTTTTGTCTTTTTAGAGCTGCGCCCACGGCATATGGAGGTTCCCAGGCTAGGGGTCTAATCAGAGCTGTAGCCGGCCTACGCCAGAGCCACAGCAATGCCAGATCTGAGCCGCATCTGCAACCTATACCACAGCTCATGGCAACCCCGGATCCCTGACCCGCTGAGCAAGGCCAGGGATCGAACCGGCAATTTCATGGTTCCTAGTCGGATTCGTTTCTGCTGCACCATGACGGGACCTCCGGGGTGAACATTGTCAATCCTTAGGCTCCAGTTGGTCTAGGGGCTCGGGTCATCATCACGTAGTTAATTTCTTCCGCTTGGCGGTGGTTTTTGCATCTGAAGAACAACCCAGGAAGTGCGCATCGGATACTGTCATCTCCATCCTCCGCAAGGAGCTACAGCAGAAGGTATGGGGGAGAAGTGCGTCCCCCGAAGGCCTCTTAGGGTCCTGCTCGGTTACAAGCTGGATGAATGAGCTACTTCCAAAATTATCTTACACTTTAAAATAAAGTCAGGTAAAGTTACTTCTCTCTGTTCAAACTGTCCCCTTGTGACCCAGCCAGATTTAGCTAATAATTTAGCATAAGTATATCCCATGCAATATTTGGGACATACTTATACTAAACCAATATTTGTTGTTGATCTGAAATTCACCTTTAACTGGGCATCGTGTTTGGAATCTGGCAATCCCACAGTCTGAGTAATGGCTGTTTGAAAGATTCCCACCTAACCAACTCTTTCCCTCACTCCCTCTGTCACAGCCCACCACCCTCCTCCAGGCCTTGGAGCTTTTATGCTTCTGCCCTCTTCCTGACCCCTTTCCCCCAAAACACTGCCAAGCTTCCTCCCTCCTTCATCTTCTCTAGGATCTTTGCTCAAATGCCACATACTCAGCGAGGCTTCCCTGAAACCCCCCCCCACCACCACCACTTCTTTTGGCCCCCTGATGCAAGCAGAAGTTCCCCCGCCAGGGATCAAACCTGGGCCACAGCAGTGACAACACCAGATCCTTAACCCACTGGGCCACCAGGGAACTCCCCTGACAACCCTTATTTACAGATGTGACCCTCCCTGCCTTTCTCTGCTTTACTTCCTCCATATCTTGCTTCTTTCCTTTATTCTCTGTCTCCCATCACTAGACTGTGAACTCAGAGAGGACAGGAATCTCAATTTTGCATCACCAGCACCTAGGATAGTGACTGACATATAATAGGTGGTCGATCAAGGTTTTTTGGAAAGAAGCTAAATTGCCCAGCATTCCTTAGAGGTCTCGGCCTGGCACTGGCCAGGTGTTCAAGCCACGTTTCCTGAGTGGGCAGGGCGCTCCTGGCCGAGGCGGCTCCCAGGCAGGGACCCTTGGTCGGGGAGACGCAGTGAGGGAACATAGGCGGCAGGGGGCGCCCGAGACCAATTTAGTCAGCTCGGGCCCCCGGGCGCCGCGGCTCCCAGAGGCCCAGGCTGATGGAGCTGGAGCGCGGGGGCTTTGCACAGCCATCCTTCCAATGCCTCTCAACCTCCCAGCCCATCCTCACTTCGTCTCACGAGGCTTCGTGTTAGGAAAACACAAACATATGCGATCAGAATTAAATGGTATAGAGTTTTCTTTCTCGGGTTTTTAAATGTCTAAGAGGGGGGATTTGGGGCACGCTGCTACCTTGGATTTTAAGCAGTCCACTGACTTTCGAGTCAGCTTATAAAATTTGTCATTCAGCTTATAAACTAGAACCTTAGGGGACGTCCCTCGTGACTGCGTGGGTGATGGATCCGGCATTGTCACCGCTGCGGCCCTGGTTACAGCTGTGGCATGGGTTTGATCCCTGGCACGGGAACTTCTGCATGCTGAGGACCTGGCCTGCTCCCTCCCGGGACATGGAACCTTTGCTAAGAGAATAAAGACACATGTGTTAGTTTCCTAGAGCTGCTGTATACAATACCCCAAACTGGGTGACTTCAACAGCAGCGGTATTCTCTCACGTGTTGGAGGCAAGAAGTCCAAGCTCAAGGGGTCCTCAGGGTTGCTTCCCTCTGAAGGTTCTGAGAACCCGTTGCCTGCCCCTTTCCGGGCTTCGGCTGGTTTGCCCACAATCTTTAGGGCTCCTGGGCTTGTAGAAGCGCCCCTTTGATCTCTGCCTCCAGCCTCACGCTCATGGGTCCCAGGTTCCTAGAACAGTGCCAGGCACATAGCACAGGTGCAAGAGATATTTGGTGAGGGAGGCACAGCAGGTTAAGGAGCTGCCGTTGCCACTGCTGTTAGCGCCAACCATGGCTGTGACACAGGTTCGATCCCCGCCTCTGGAACTTCCGCCTGCGTGAGGGCTCGGCCAAAAAAGTAAGGAAAGAATATTTGTTGAGTGAATGTAAAATTCACTGTGCGGGGCATTCCGTGGGCCTTTTCAATTCAGAAGCACGTCCTTCTGTGCTGGCAAGATTTCGGATGAAGAATGTTCCTGAAGATTTGATCACCTCCTTCAGGCCACATTCCCTGCTTTCTTTCTCTGGACCCCATCCTCCAGAGGGCAAACCTTCCGGCCTGAGTCTCTAACCTTCACTCTTTCGTCTGAATCCTGGGCTGTTTTCTTTCTTTCTTCCAATCTTCTTTTTTTTACATTTTTTGACTCTGGGTCCTGGTGCACACAGACAGGGAGAGAGCAAAAAAACATGTTCAATATTGAAGCTGAAATCTTGCCAGTTGATTCTGGGGGGAAAAAAAAGGAAAGAAAGGAGGGGAAACAAATGAAAATGAAATGCTTCATTGTACAATATGTATTGTGTCATAGCTGTTAGACAATACAAAAGAAACACAGACAAAACAGAAGGGTTTTTCAGATGCTGCTTTTAATTTGCTACAACAAATCAGATGGTTCCAGGGGCTTAAAAAATATACTTCCTTAAGGCATGTACATTAACTGCAAAGCTTTTCCATTAACTGCAAAGACCTCTCCGTTAACTGCAAAGGTCTCCTTCAGATACGAGGCAGCTGGAGAAGCACAGGGAGCTGGAAGCCGCAGACTCAGGTCTGAGCCCAGCGTCCAGGGTGGCTACCAGTGAAGTGGGTGATCTTGGCTGAACCCTTCCCTCCCTGGGTCCCCAACAACAGGCCACATGGCTTCTACAACATGTGAATCCACCTGTTTAATTCTTCCCTATCAAGGATTAGGGTCTGTCCTGATGCCCAATAGTCACTGAAAACTGGCTTTGCCATTTGTCATACAGGAATGACAGAGCAGGTGGCAGCTAATGATTTTTTTCCCCAAGCATGTAACAGCTTGATGTGGGATCTATTCCCAGACCAGAGACTGAACTCGGGTTGCAGCAGTGAAAATCCCAAGTCCTAACCGCCAGACCACCAGGGAACTCCCTTGATGATGTTTCTTGATTAGTCAACATTTATTGAACATTTATTGTGCCAGGCCTGTGTTAGACCCTGGATAAAAAGCAGGCAGTGTTGTATAGACAACAGACACCACATTTAACCATCATTGCCCTTTGGAGAGGGTGTTTGTTTTTGTTTTTGTTTTTGTTTTTTGCTTTTTAGGGCCCCACCCACAACATGTGGAGGTTCCCAGGCTTAGGAGTCCAATCAGAGCCACAGCCACCAGCCTACACCACAGCCACAGAAACTCAGGATCTGAGCCTCATTTGCAACCTACACCAGAGTTCACAGCCATGCCAGATCCTTAACCCACTGAGCGAGGCCAGGGATTGAACCCGCAACCTCATGGACTCTAGTTGGGTTCATTAACCACTGAGCCATGATGGGAACTCCCCTCATTTCTATAAAATGAGGAATAGTGGTCTTGTAACTTGGCTGGGGTCAGCCAGTGTAATCCCCTCTCCCCTAGCACTTTAAGAACTGTTCTATTCTCCATTTAGGAAAACTCGTCTTCACTTTTTTTTTTTTTTGTCTTTTAGGGCCACACCAACAGCATATGGAGGGTCCCAGGCTAGGGGTTGAATCAGAGCCGCAGCTGCCAGCCTATGCCACAGCCACAGCAACACAGGATCCAAGCTGCGTCTGTGACCTACACCACAGCTCACCCCAACACTGAATCCTTAACACACTGAGCAGGGCCAGGGATTGAACCCTCGTCCTCATGGATACTAATTGGGTTCATTACTGCTAAGCCACAGTGGGACCTCCCAGACTTTTCTTACCCTTAAAAAAAGAACTACTGGAGTTCCCTGGTGCCTAGTAGGTTAAAGATCCACTGTTGTTACTGCTATGGCTCAGGTCACTGCTGTGGTACAGGTTCAATCCCTGGCCCAGTAATTTCCACACACCATGGACCTGGCCAAAAAAAATTTTTTTTTAATTAAAAAAAATTCTATTGTTGGAGTTCCCATCGCGGCTCAGTGGTTAACGAACCTGACTAGTATTCATGAGGAGGTGTGTTCAATCCCTGGCCTTGCTCAGTGGGTTAAGGATCTGGCATTGCCATGAGCTGTGGCGTAGGCTCAGATCTGGCATTGCTGTGGCTGTGGTGTAGGCTGGCAGCCGCAGCTCCAATTTGCCCACTAGCTTGGGAACGTCCATATGCTTTGGGTGCAGCCCTAAAAAGACAAAGACAAAAAAAAAAAAAAAAATTTATTGTTCCAAGTGTCTTTTTGTCAGAGAAGTGCATGAACTTCTGTCTAGCCTGAAGTTGACCTGTTTTTGAATCCACATAAGAAAGACCCCAGACTCATCTATAGTGCTTGGCTAACTAACTACCATCTTTTTTTTTTTTTTTGGTCACCCCACAGCATATGGAATTTCTGGGCCAGGGATCTGATCTGAGCAGCAGTCTTGACCTAAACCACTGTGGCAACACCGGATCCTTAACCCACTGTCCCGGGATGGTGATTGAATCTGTGCCCCAGCCCTCCCAAGATGCCTCCAATCCTGTTGTGCCACAGAGGGAACTCCTAAATACCATTCTTTTTTTTTTTTTTTTTTTGTCTTTTTAGGGCTGCGTCTGTGGCATATGGAAGTTCCCAGGCTAAGGGTCTAATTGAAGCTACAGCTGCCAGCCTACACTACAGCCATAGCAATGCCAGATCTGAGCCGCATCTGCGAACTACACCACAGTTCATGGCAATGGCCAATCCTGAACCCACTGAGCGAGGCCAGGGATTGAACCCACGACCTCACGGTTCCTAGTCAGATTTGTTTCCGCTGCGCCACGATGGAAACTCCCAACTACCTTTTTTGAATGGCTGATGCTCTTCTTGCTCTTCCTTATTTCATATTCCTGTTCATGCTGTTTCCTCCGAGTCCTCTATATTTGTTATTTTCTAAAATGAATCCAATTTCTAATATCTGTAGGTAGATGTGCATTTCACCCACCTTACCAAGGTTAACATGTCTGAAATTTCTGTCCTTCGTAGTTTTTCTTTCTAACTTCTGCCCATTTCCTGGTTGTGTTACCAAAAGGGGCATCTGGCTGCTCACCACTCTAAAGGCAAAGAAGAGGCAAGTTTCGTGGAAAGGAAGTTTTGCTGTATTTTGGATGCAAGTGGGGTTTGAGGGGGGAGGGTACTTCTGTCGAAAGGACCAGGGTCCCCTGACAATCAGCGGGCAAGAGCTTTTAAAGGTGGAAGAGGGGCTGTATTCAGAGGCTGCACAGTCAGCTCCAGCCGTCACCTTGACATTGGTCATTGCAGTGGTCTGACCAGCATCATCTCAATTATTTTAAGTACAGTCTGTCTTCAGGTCGAGGGTCGGTTCGTTCCCATTTCCTTGAGGCCACTTCTCGGGATCGCAGCAGCTTAGGTCACGACTACAGTCTGCTCATCACGTAGTGAACTTCTTTCACCTGGTGGGGGTTCAGTCTCTACAAGACAGCGCACAGGATAGGATTCAACACGTTATCTAGAGCCCTTGAGGATAAGCCAAAGGTCTTTGACTTTGCTTAATGACTAAACTGTTATCATTTCATCTCATTTGACTCTTTTTCTTTGCTCCTGTATTTTCTCACTTCTCGGATTCAACTTATTCTCTTTTTTTTTTGTCATTTCTTGGGCCGCTCCCGCGGCATATGGAGGTTCCCAGGCTAGGGGTCTAATCGGAGCTGCAGCCGCCGGCCTACACCACAGCCAGAGCAACTCGGGATCCGAGCCGTGCCTGCGACCTACACCACAGCTCACGGCAACGCCGGATCCTTAACCCACTGAGCAAGGGCAGGGATCGAATGTGCAACCTCATGGTTCCTTGTCGGATTCGTTTACCACTGCACCACAACGGGAACTCCTGATTCAACTTATTCTTTGACGAAAGTTATTCTACGGACAAAAGGCAGGAGGAGGACAGGGTGGAGAAGGACCATGGGGTCCAGCTCCATCAGCTGGAAAATTAAGATGCTCAGCAGAGGAGTTCCTGTTGTGGCGCAGTGGTTAACGAATCGGACTAGGAACCATGAGGTTGCGGGTTCGATCCCTGGCCTTGTGCAGTGGGTTAAGGACCCGGCGTTGCCGTGAGCTGTGGTGTAGGTCGCAGATGCAGCTCGGATCCCGAGTTGTTGTGGCTGTGGTGTAGGCTGGTGGCTACAGCTCCGATTCGACCCCTAGCCTGGGAACCTCCATATGCCACGGCAGCAGCCCTAGAAAAGACAAAAAGACAAAAAAAAAAAAAAAAAAAAAAAAAAAAGATGCTCAGCGGAAGGAAACATTATCTGCTAACACAGCCTAACAGCCACATCTCAGAATTCTCAAGGTGGCCCAGTGGCTTAAGAATCCGGCATTGCTGCAGCTGTGGCACAGGTCACAGCTGAGGCTCGGATTTGATCCCTGGCCCTGGGACTTCCATATGCTGCTGGTGTGGCCAACCCTCCCCTTCTCCCCGCCAAAACCAAACAAACATAGCCTAACAGCTGAATCCCTAGGGAAAAGCAAATGCTAGGGGACAGGGTGAACTGTCCGAGGAACAGTTTTAGAATGAGTCAGAAGTCGCAAGAGGCTATAGTTAGGTAGTGTTCATGCAGAGTTTTAAAAGCGGATGCAGTCTGATTCCATTTCACAAGCATCTCTGGAGCACGTAATGCATGCGTGGCTGCTGGCACTGTCAGTGCTGGGCAGGCAAGGGGCTCAGGGGGAGACCGGAAACAGACATTGTTTCTGTCTGTCAGTTCTTCCTCTTGTCATTCAAAGTGGTCTAAGGAAGCAGGGGACCCGTCCACACAGCTGACACCTGAGAAGGCTGACCCCTCTGTCTATAAACTACAGGAGGGAACTTCCCCAGCCATTGCCTTTTCTTGTTGAAATGGCATCTCTCTTTTTTTTGGTTTTTTTCTCTTTTGTCTTTTTAGGGCCGCACCCGCGGCACACGGAGGTTCCCAGGCTAGGGGTTCAAATTGGAGCTTCAGGGCTGGCCTACACCACAGCCACAACAAAGCCAGATCTGAGCTGTGTCTTCGACCTACACCACAGCTCATGGCAACGCCGGATCCCTCACCCACTGAGCGAGGCCAGGGTAACCCTCATGGTTCCTAGTCGGATTTGTTTCCGCTGCACCATGACGGGAACTCCTGAAATAGCATTTCTTAGTCTCTTGATTTGTTTTTGGCCGTGGCCGAGGCCTGTGGAAGTTTCCGGGCCAGAGATCCAACCCACGCTATAGAAGTGACCTGAGTAGCAGCAGCAGTGATAACTTCAGGTACTTAGCCCACTGTACCACAAGGGAACTCCTTAGTCCATTTAGAATTAAAGAAAGAAGAAGGCTAGTGGTTCTCAAAATACCACTACTGGTGTACCATCACTTGGGATCCTGTTGGAGATGCAAATTTTTAAGCCCCACCCCAGAATTAGACTCAGAAATTTCAGGGGGTGGGATCTTGCAGAATCCAGAATTACCTGAAGGCAGGTGATTTGGGTGCATGCTACAGACTGAGAAGCAGGGACGTCCTGTTGTGGCTCAGCAGTAACCAACCCAACTAGTAACCATGAGGACTCGGGTTTGATCCCTGGCCTTGCTCAGTGGGTTAAGGATCCAGTGTTGCTGTGAGCTGCAGTGAAGGTCGCAGACATGGCTCAGATCCTCTAGTTGCTGTGGCTGTGGGTGTAGGCCAGAAGCTATAGCTCCAGTTCAACTAGTCCAGTAACTTCCATATGCCACGATGTGGCCCTAAAAAAAAAAAAAAGAAAGAAAGAAAAAAGCAAGAAAAAGAGGACTGAGAAATGCTGCTTTAGGCAAAAATCTCTCACCAACATCCTATTTGTCTTGAAAATTTGCATCTCTAACAGGATCTCAGGTGATGCAGCTCTGCACCGGTGGCTGTATTTAAAAATCATTAGCCTTATTTTTTTAATTTTTAAAATATTATTTTTTAATAGTTATTTCCCACTACATTTGTTTCCTACTGCGCAGCATGGTGACCCAGTTACACATACATGTACACATCCTATTTTCGCACGTTCTCATGCTCCCTCGTGAGTGACTAGACATGGCTCCCAGTGCTACACAGCAGGATCTCATTGCTAATCCATTCCAAAGGCAATAGTTTGTATCTATTAACCCCTAGCTCCCCAACCACCCCACTCCCTCCCTCTCCCCTTTGGCTTATTCTTTCTTTAATTCTCAATAGTCTAAGAAATGCTACTTCAAAAAGAAAAAGCCGTGGCTGGGGAAGGTGTCTTCCCACAGCTTCCAGACAGAGGGTTACAAGAGCAGGTGGTGCTCAGGGCGGTGTGGGCTGGAGTTGGTAGCCTCAGCTCACCTGGGTAAGCGCCACAAGCCTGTTTCTACCTACAGGGGGCGCCTCGCCCTAACGCATCCTCAGGACCGGCTTGGTCGCCAAGATTTCACTGCGGAGAACCACGGATCTGCCGTGAAGAGGAACAGAAAATCCGTGTGGGGATTGATGAGGCAGGGCTCATGTGCAAAATGCATTCACCTGTTCACCTATTTAATAAGTGCTCAATGAAGAGCCAGCAAGTTGCTCTGCCTGCAGGAGAGACAAAAGGCAGGTGGGTGGGCTGCCCAAGGAGCTTAGCACCTACCTGGGTAGAAGAAAGATCGTGCAAGAGACATTGAGATAAAGACAAATGCGACTTAAAGACACATCCGCACAGAAATGGAAAGACCACGTGCAGAGTAGAAGAGAGAAATCAAATCCCAGTGGGCTGGAGAGATTAGAAGTGGCTTTTCAGAGCCAACAAAGACAGAGCCACCAATAATAATAACGCCAGGAGTTCCCTTGTGGCTCAGATGGTTAAGGATCCATCGTTGCCCGTACTGTGGCTCTGGTTACATCTGTGGCACGGGTTCAGTGCCTGGCTTGGGAACTTTGGCATGCCATGGGTGCCACTCAAAAAAATAATACCAGCAATACCATCCTTTGTTTTTTAAATTTTCCTGATAAACTTCATATAACACACCATGCTAACCATTTAATATGTACAATTCGGTAGTTTTTAGTAAACTTACAAATTTGTGGGACTGTCACCACTGTTTAATTCCAGGATGTTGTCAACACCACAAAAAGAAACCCCAAAACTATTAGCAGTCACCCCAGGCCCCCAGCACCTTGCAACCATTAATCTGCTTTCTGTCTCACTGGGTTTGTCAGGTCTGGAAATAGCCTGTAAATGGAATCATACAATAAGTGGACTTTAGTATCTGGCTTCTTTCCCTTAGCATCATGTTTTCGAGACTGCTTAATGGGTTTGGGGTGTCCTTTTGGAGTGACGAAAGTATTTTGGAACTAAGTAGAGGTGATGCTTCTGCAACATTGTGGGTGTGCTAAATTTCACACTATATTTTATCTTGTTTTTTGCTTTTTAGGACCGCACCCGTCCCGTGGCATATGGAGGTTCCCAGGCTATAGGCCAAATGGGAGCTGCAGCTTCGAGCCTACACCACAGCCACAGCAACGCTGGGTCCTGACCCCACTGAGCGAGGCCAGGGATCGAACCTTGAATACTAGTTGGGTTTGTTTCCACGGAGCCACAATGGCAACTCCTAAGTGTCATACTTTAAAAATGGTTAATTTGGAGTTCCCGTCGTGGTGCAGTGGTTAACGAATCTGACTAGGAACCATGAGGTTGCGGGTTTGATCCCTGGCCTTGCTCAGTGGATTGGGGATCCGGCGTTGCCGTGAGCTATGGTGTAGGTTGCAGCCATAGGCTGGTGGCTACAGCTCTGATTAGCCCCCTAGCCTGGGAACCTCCATATGCCGCAGGTGCAGCCCTAAAAAGCAAAATAAATAGATAAAATAAAATGGTTAATTCTGGAGTTCCCGCTGTGGGTTAAGAATCTGACTGCCACAGCTCAGGGTGTTGGGGAGGCGTGGGTTGGATCCCCTGCTGCGCCCAGGGGGTTAAAATAGCCATCATTGCTGTAGTTCTCAGCTGCAGCTCATATACAATTCCTGGCCTGGGACCTTCTACATGGCAGGTGCGGTCATTTAAAAAAAAAAAAAGGTTAATTGTATGTTATGTGAACTTTGACTCCAATTTTTAAAAAGAAGTAAAAAGAATCTATCAAAGAGATGTATTTGCCCTTTGACTCAGCATCTCCACTTTAGGAATTTCTCCTATGGGCACACGGGAACACACAGGAAATGGAACACGTTCAAGGTTGGTCCCTGCAGCAGGTGTTTGAAAGATCAGACCGTTAAAGGAGAGACTGGGAATCTGGGGTTAATAGATGCGACCGATTGCCTTGGGAATGGATGAGCCACGAGGTCCTGCTGTGTAGCGCTGGGAATGATATCTAGCCCCTTATGATGGCGCATGAAGGAGGATAACGTAAGAAAAAGTGTAGATATGCATGTGTGATGGGGTCACCTTGCTGTACAGCAGAAAGTTGACAGGACACTGTAAACCAGGGATGATGGAAAAAATAAAAATCAGTAAAAAAAAAAAAAAATCAGACGGTTAGAAAAAACCTAGATGTCCATCCATAAGGGGCCAGTTAAATAAGGGCAGTACAATTGCGAATTAAGACAGCTCTTAAAGAAAGACGCTCTCTGTGTACTCGCATGGGAAAAGCTCCTAGTTAAAGTGGTAAGTAGATACATTTGCCTGGAGTTCTCTGGTGGCCTAGCCGTTAAGGATCTGCTGTCATCACTGCTGTGGTGGCGGGTTCGATCCCTGGCCCCGGAATTTCAGGTGTGTGGCGGCCAACCCCCCCCCCAAAATATAGAGCAGAGCCTGTACTATGCTACCATTGGTGTAGAAAAACGGAAGAAGAAGGACAAAAGATCTCTTATAACACGGGGTGCATACCCTATGGGGAGAGAAACTGGGGGCCAGGGGGCAGGAGGGAGGACTTTTCAATATATATATATTTTTTTTCCTTTTTCAGCTATCTCCAGGGCCTATGGACGTTCCCAGGCCAGAGATCAAATCTGAGCCGCAGCTGCAACCTATGTCACAGCTGCAGCCACGCCTAGATCCTTAACCCATGCACTGGGCTGGGGATGGACCTGGCACCTCTAGAGAGACAAGCGGGGTCATGAACTCACTGAGCCATAGAGGGAACTCCTGTTTTTATTATTTTTGAATCTTGAATCATATGAATGTAGTATCTACTAGACAGGTAGGTAGGTAGATAGGTAGATAAATGCTATTTGAGGAGGAAGAAATAACCTAAACCAAAATCACCTTGGGCACAGAGACGTGAGAGGAGGGGAAGGCAGGAAGATGGGCTGGGCGAAGGGTTAGGGACTGAGGATTTCGGATGGAAGGAGAGTGGATATGGGGTGAGGGTCTGGATTTCTCCTCTGCATGACAGGTGCTTGTGGAGACCTGGTCCCAGTGAAGCCAGAGGGAGGAATCTGGGATCAGCAAGGAGAGAGGTGGGTCGAAAAGGGAAGAGGGGTATATGCAGGAAGTGCAGGGGTCTTCGGGGGGGGATGGGAGGGAGGAAGTTTCGGGGGTGCGGGCACCTGAGCAGATGGTTTTGGCCTTGGCTGAGATGGGCACAGAGGATGGTAGGTCTGGTGAAAGATGGCCAGGCCAGCTTTGCAAGTGTCAAGGGCTCATTTGTAGGGAGAAGCCTGAGCTGGGCTTAGAGGGGAGGAAGCTTCCACTGGGAGGAGGCGAGATGCATGAGGTCCTGGTGGGAAGGCCCGAGGGAGGGCTGGGAACCACAGTGCGGCTAAACATTTCATGTTCTTATGTTTCAGGCTTTCCCTCAATGGCTCTTTCTTTTTTTCTTTTTGGCTGTGCAAAGTTCCTAGGCCAGGGATTGAACCTGGGCCACAGCAGCAACCTGAGTCACAACAGTGACAATTCTGGGTCCTTAACCAGGAAACTTCAATCTTCTTAATCTTAGTAGATAATATCCAGTGTCCATGCAAGAATGAGGTGAAGAGAACTCATATATAGATTTCTCTCATGTATTGGTATAGTGTTTCTGGAGAGTAATTTAATATCAGTGCACACTTTTTTTTTTTTCTTTTTGCCTTTTCTAGGGCCTCACCCGCGGCATATGGAGATTCCCAGGCTAGGGGTCCAATTGGAGCTGCAGGCGCCGGCCTATGCCAGAGCCACAACAACGCAGGATCTGAGCCGCGTCTGCCACCCACACCACAGCTCACAGCAACGCCAGATCCTTAACCCACTGAGCAAGGGCAGTGACCGAACCTGCAACCTCATGGTTCCTAGTCGGATTTGTTAACCACTGAGCCACGACGGGAACTCCTCAGTGTGCACCTGTTAACCCATCAGTTCCTACAGAAAGTCACGCATGTTCTCAAAAATATGCATAAAGATATTTTCTGAAGTATTGTTGTAGCAAAAATAGCAAACTCCATTCTATGGAATATCATGCAGCAATTAAAAAACATAGCATAGCTCTAGATGTGCTAATATTAAAAGATGACTATGATTTATTAAGTGAAAAGAAAGCAAATTATAGGAGACTATTTCAATTGTAGAGGAACTCTGTCCAAATTCATGCACAGAAATTTTGAAAAGATGCCACCCAGCTGTTGCCAGAGGTTCACTCTAGAGAGGATGGGGAGTGAGAAGGATGGAAATGTTTTGAAGGGGTTTTTCCTTTTTATACTTCTGTACCTTCATTTTTTTTTTTAACACTAGATACCTTTTGTTTTGTTTTTTGGGTGTTTTTTTTTTTGTTTGTTTTGTTTTGTTTTTTTTGTTTTTTTTTGTTTTTTTTTTGCTTTTTAGAGCCATTCCCATGGCATATGGAGGTTCCCAGGCTAGGGGTCTAATTCGAGTAGGATGGGAACTCTTACTTTTATTTTTTTTTTTAAAGAGCCCCCATCCCCTGCATTTGGAAGTTTCCAGGCCAGGGAATGAGCCTGGGCAATAGCAGTGACCTGAGCTGCTGCAGTGGCAATGCTGGATCCTTAACCCTCTGTGCCACAAGAGAACTCCCACTTTACTTTTTTAATTTCAGAAATTAATAGGGGGAGTTCCTGTCGTGGCGCAGTGGTTAACGAATCCAACTAGGAACCATGAGGTTGTGGGTTCGGTCCCTGCCCTTGCTCAGTGGGTTAACGATCCGACATTGCCGTGAGCTGTGGTGTAGGTCGCAGACACGGCTCGGATCCCGAGTTGCTGTGGCTCTGGCATAGGCTGGCAGCTACAGCTCTGATTCGACCCCTAGCCTGGGAACCTCCATATGCCGCGGGAGCGGCCCAAGAAATAGCAAAAAGACAAAAAAAAAAAAAAATTAATAGGGGAGTTCCCATCGTGGCTTAGCGGAAACGAATCTCATTAGCATCCGTGAGGATGTAGGTTGCATCCCTGGCCTCACTCAGTGGGCTAAGTTCGCATTGCTGTGAACTGCGGTGTAGGTCGCAAATGTGGCTTAGATTCTGCGTTGCTGTGGCTGTGGTATAGGCCAGTGGTTATGGCTCAGATTCAAACCCTAGCCTGGGAACCTCCATACGCCACAGGGGACACCCTAAAAAGACAAAAAAAAAAAAAAAAGAAAAAAAAAGGATGCGAGTTCCCGTCGTGGCTCAGTGGTTAACGAATCCAACTAGGAACCATGAGGTTTTGGGTTCGATCCCTGGCCTTGCTCAGTGGGTTAAGGATCTGGCGTTGCTGTGAGCTGTGGTGTAGGTTGCAAGACGCGGCTCCCATCCCCCACTGCTGTGGCTCTGGCGTAGGCTTGGCAGCTGCAGCTCTAATTAGAGCCTTAGCCTGGGAACCTCCATATGCCTCGAGATCGGCCCAAGAAATGGCAAAAAGACAAACAAACAAACAAAAAGGAAAAAACAGAGAACACAACATCACGATGTAGTTGGGATGAAATAAGCAAATAAATGACAATGAGCTTCATAAAATGCTATACCAATATACAGAGGTTATTTTTATTGCATTTCATTTCCTTGGGGTCTAGGCCGCTGTCTTGTTCAGTCATCATATTTGCAGGAAGTTCATTCACATATTCATTCCTTCAACTTTATAGTAGAATGTGTTTCAAGAAAGTCAGGGATCTTATCCACGCCGCTCTCCTTTTATCCCCAAAGCTCGCAATAGCGCCCGGAGCTCCATAACTGTCCGCTGAATTAAAAACTTACAAATGTAACTCTCTGTACCAGACTAATTAGTTTTAGGACGAGACTGCAAAGGACAGGTATCAACCGACAATCATTTAGTGTATTCCCAGCCCAGTTAACGCTCAGCGCTGCGGTCCAGGCCTCAGGTCCTAAATCGCTAAATTCTCAGCACCGCTGGGGATAGCGACCTGGGTGAAGGTGTCCCACGCTCTAAAGCGGCGAGAGGGGTTGCTTAGCAACTAAAGCAAGGAGGCGGGCCGCAGTGCGCACGCGTTCACGTACCGCCGGTGGACGCCAACAGGGCGTTTGGCGCAGGCGCAGGCGGCGGCGGCCTCGGGGCGTCCGGGACCGGACGGTTGCTAGGGTGACAGGGATACAACATGGCGGCCGGATCCTAACGCTCTCCATGGTGGGACCACCGCGGAGGTCCTAGTTCGGGACCCCGCCTCCAAGAAGTGGGAGCCAGGGGCCGCCCTTTCTGTGCCCTTCTTCTCCGCCCAATATCCGCGAGGGGTAGTCGCCAGCCTCCGCATCCAGGATGAAGAGTTGAGTGGCGCCGGGGAGGGCGGGACGGGAGGGCGAGGGGCGGCGGGGGGCGTCGTCTGTCTGCGGCGGGCGGGGGCAGGCGCCGAGGGGGGGCGCCGCGCCTCCCTGGGGTGTCGCACCCGCGCCCCCGGGGGCGGCCCGCGGGGCGGGGGCTGGCTTCGGCCGGGGGGGCTCTCAGAGCGGCGCCTCGAGTCCGGCTGAGGCTTGTTGTGCGAAGTTTTGGGAGTTGAGTGAAAACACTTGTTTGTTAAACGCAGGCTTGACCTGAGGTCTCTTGCTGAACGTTGGGCCGTAGTGTGGTGAGCGGTTACAGGGTGGTTTTCTGCCTTTTCTGGACATCGGTGTAGTGGACAATTGAGAGGACAGCTGGGCTGTGTATTTTTTATGTTATTATTCCTTTTGGAACGGGCAGTCGTGTTTTTATCGGAACTGCCTCAGAGAAAGTATGAAACTACCTTTGAGCGAAATGAAAGGGTGATGCTGGGAAGTTGGGAAATGGGGTGGTCCATCCTTGAACACGTAAGGGGCAAGCATGTCACTGCTCTTCAGTTTGTGGATTATGGACAATCAAGGTGTAATCAACTGGAATGGGCTTACTCTTTTTTTCTTTTCTTTCTTTTTTTTTTTTCTTGCTTTACCGTCAGATGTGTCATTATGCTTGTGAGCCAGAAGTGCAGAAAAATTCCGACCTCTTTTGCTGTGAAAAGAGTAGATTTTGTTAGGTATAGTTACAGTGTTAAATTTACATTGTATCCTGATTGTCAGTTGGGTTATTTGTATATGATCTTTTACAAAGGTGTTTAAAACAATGAATTCATCTCATTCGTCCTTTCCAAAACATTCCTATTTTCTTTTGTTGGGTATTGTTTACATTTTTTTTTAATTAATGCACCCAACAGTAGTTAGAATACAAGGTCTACAAAAGGCTTTACATTTTTACTTAGTGCGGACTAATATACACATATTTTTTACTGTATGCCTTTTTCCCTTCCCAACTGTTTATTTTGAAAAATTTCTGGTCTACGGTAAAGTTTAGTACACTTTAGCAAGAAGAGTACACTGAATGCTCATACACACGTCACCTAGATGCACTGTTTTGCCTTACGTTTGTGTGCTCTTTCCCCTTTGCTCTGGCGTCTTCTCTTTCGCTCTAAATTATGTATTTATTTTTGCTTTCAAGTTGTAGACATCATTATGTTTCACCGCTAGTAATTCAGTAAGTATCTGCAAAGAACAAGAACTTTCTCCTACATAATCACAGTACCGTCAATGAAAATAATCAATAAGCAGTTAATAAGAAAGAATAGAAAAGAGTTTTGTTTTTTTTTGCTATCTCTTGGGCCGCTCCCATGGCATATGGAGGTTCCCAGGCTAGAGGTCTAATCGGAGCTGTACTCTCTGGCCTACCCCAGGGCCACAGCAATGCAGGATCCGAGCCAAGTCTGCAACCTACACCACAGCTCATGGCAATGCCGGATCGTTAACCCACTGAGCAAGGGCAGGGACCGAACCCGCAACCTCATGGTTCCTAGTCGGATTCGTTAACCACTGCGCCACGACGGGAACTCCTAGAAAAGAGTTTTGTGTGAGCCAAACTGAGGACTGGCCTGGAAGCCCATTTCCCAGATTACTCTGCACAACCGCTCGGGAGAAACAGGGTTTTCAGCACAGTTTTATATCTTGTCAGAACGAAGAACGTTAAACAAGGCAGGGTTACATTTCAAGGTTTAAAAAAAAAAAGGAACAGGCCAGCATTCAAGTTAACTCATGTATAAACCAGAATGACTTCTTTGTATCTCAATCTGTGAAAATTTTTTTTATCAGTACAAATGAGGTGTTGAAGAACTACTGTTGTATAATGTGCAGTCTTTGTCTCAGATTTTCCCAGTTATTACAATAATATCCTTTATAGGGAAATATGGTTTGTTCTGGCCATGCCCACAGCATGTGGAAATTCTTGCGCCAGGGACTGAACCCACACCACAGCTGTGGCCTGAGCTGCAGCAGTGACAATGCTGGATCCTCAACCCACTGTGCCATAGGGAAACTCCCCATTATAGGTGTTTTTCTTTGTTTGTTTTTATTGTTTTATTTTTAAATTATTTTTATTTTTTTTTGCCATTTCTTGGGCCGCTCCCACAGCATATGGAGGTTCCCAGGCTAGGGGTCCAATCAGAGCTGTAGCCGCCCGGCCTACACCAGAGCCACAGCAACGTGGGATCTGAGCCACGTCTGTGACCTACACCCCAGCTCAAGGCAACGCCAGATCCTTAACCCACTGAGCACGGCCAGGAATCGAACCCACAACCTCATGGTTCCTAGTTGGATTCATTAACCACTGAGCCACGACCAGGAACTCCCTGTTTGTTTGTTTTTAAAATGGCTGCACCCAAGGCATGATGTGGAAGTTTCTGGGCCAGGGATTGAATCTGAGCTGCAGCTGTGACCCTAACCACTGCAGTTGGGTCCTTAACCCACTCCTCCACCATGGGAACTCCCCATTATCTGACTCCAGGATCCCAGTCAGAAATCACAAATTGTGTATTGTTGTCTTATCTCTTTGGTCTCCTTTAACTGGGTACAGTGTCTCGCCTTCTGTGTCTTTGATGACAACGTTTTTCAAGAATCAACGCAAAACATGTGTTTTGCAGAATGTCCCTCAATTTGGATTTGTCTGATTGTGTCTTCATTGCTAGCTTTAGCGTAATAGTTTTTGTCAGAGGTGAAATTGTGTTCCTGTCACTCTGTCCCATCTAGAGTGCCTGATGTCAGCCTGTCACAGTCTTGTTGAAGCTAGTTTTGATCAATTGGTCATTCTGTTTATTCATTTTTGCCTCTTAGACCAAACTTCATGCCCCTCTTCCTAGAGTCAGCTGATCTTAACCAGTTTGCTTTGTCTGCATATATATATTTTTAACATATATATATTCTTTTTCTCAAATTATCCTCCATCATGTTCCATCACAAGTGACTGGATATAGTTCCCTGTGCTACACAGCAGGATCTCGTTGCTAATCCATTCCAAAGGCAATAGTTTGCATCCATTAACCCCAGACTCCCCGTCCCTGCCACTCCCTCCCCCTTGGCAACCACAAGTCTGTTCTCCAAGTCTATGAGTTTCTTTTCTGTGGAAAAGTTCATTTGTGCCGTATATTAGATTCCAGATATGTGATAGCATGTGGTATTTCTTTCTCTTTCTGACTTACTTCACTTAGTCTGAGAGTCTCTAGTTCCATCCATGTTGCTGCAAATGGCATTATTTTGTTCTTTTTTATGGCTGAGTAGTATTCCATTGTGTCTGTATAGCACATTTTCCTAATCCATTCATCTGTCAGTGGACATTTAGATTGTTTCCATGTCTTGGCTGTTGTGAATTGAACTGCAGTGAACATACAGGTGCATGTATCTTTTCCAGTGAAAGTTTTGTCCAGGTCTATGCCCAAGAGTGGGAGTGCTGGGTCATGTGGTAGTTCTATATTTAGTTTTCTGAGATGCCGCCACACTGTTTTCCATAGTTGTTGTACCAGTTTACATTCCCACCAACAGTGCGGGAGGGTTGGTTCGCTTGTCTCCACACCCTCTCCAGCATTTGTTGTTTGTGAATGATGGCCATTCTGACAGGTGTGAGGTGGTACCTCATGGTAGTTTTGATTTGCATGTCTCTAATGATCAGTGATGTTGAGCATTTTTTCAGGTTTCAGTCCTGATCATTAATTAAGTCCTTAACAGTAGTTAACAATGGAGAAACCAGGAGTTCCCGTCGTGGCTCAGTGGTTAACGAATCTGACTGGGAACCATGAGGTTGCGGGTTCGATCCCTGGCTTGCCCAGTGGGTTAGGGATCCGGCGTTGCCGTGAGCTGTGGTGTAGGTTGCAGACGTGGCTTGGATCCCGCGTTGCTGTGGCCCTGGCGTAGGCCGGAGACTATAGCTCTGATTAGACCCCTAGCCTGGGAACCTCCATATGCCGAGGGAGCGGCTCTAGAAATGGCAAAAAGAAGAAACAAAAAACAGTGGAGAAACCATTCTAGAACAGGAAGTCACAGAGACAGCCAAGGACGTAGATTGAACAGGCAGAGTGTGTAAGGGTGAAGCTGGCTCATAGCTTGAGGCCACTGAGTGGGGCTGGGAGTACGAGGTTGTCATACTGGTCTTTATTTCCGGGTTTTCTAGATGTATTTTCTTACCCGTTTTCTAGGCGGTGCCCAAGTGTTTGGGGGTGTGTTGGTCATTCTGTGGGTTATGCCTGGCCTCCTCCTCTTTGTTCTGTGTCATCTGCGGAGCAGTGAGCAAGGGGTGACGGCTGTCGTTGTTGAGAGCCTGGGCTTTGGAGCCAGCAGACAGCTTCCTCTGGCAGGTTACTGACCTTTCTTCTCTTATGCAGGTTTTCTTCATCTGTCTGGTTTTCTGTTGCTGCGTAACAAATCGCCCCAACTTCATGGCCTAAAAAACAACCATTATTCCCTCTCGTGGTTCTGTGAGTTGCCTGGACCCAGCCAGGCAGGTTTGGAGTCTCTTGCGGTTGCAGTTCCGTGGTGGCTGGAGCAGGGGTCATCTCACAGGTGTCCCCCCTCACGTGTCTGGCTGGCTGTGCACCGGGACCTCAGCGTGGGCCGTCAGCCAGGACACGAGGCTCACAACCCTCACAACATGGCATTGTGTTCTGAGAATGAGCATCCTAGGAGTTGGAGGTGGAAGCAGCATCACCTTATCTGCTCCAGCCGCAGACGTGGCATGACCTGCCGTGTCCCCCAGGTTTGAGAGGGGAGAACAGAGATCTCACCCCTGCGGAGGAGTAACAAAGACACATAGTAAGAGGGAGATAATCTGTGTGCACCTTGGAGCCTAGTGTCTGGTCCGAGGTGAACGAGCTTATGATTTGCTATCCCAGGAGGTGGAGGCGGGAACGTAGAAGAGGAAAGGGTGACAAGCATCAGTCACATCCCTACTTTGAAAAAATTTACCCTTTCCTAAATCTAGTGGGAGTATCAATTTATTTCCTGTCTGAACTTTTAAATGAATTATTCAAAAAATATCTATATAAAGGAAAAAGCCCTATATGTTCTAAAGGCAGTAATAGAGAGAATTTTAAAAATTATCTGTCATAATTGCAGTGGGGTGTAAGCTTTCTGTCCCTCATAAATGTCAGTTTTTGTTCCTTTTGTCTTTTTAGGGCCACACCTGCGGCATATGGAGGTTCCCAGGCTAGGGGTTGAATCAGAGCTGTAGCTGCTGGCCTACATCATAGCCACAGCAACGCCAGATCTGAGCCACGTCTGCAACCTGCACCACAGCTCACAGCAACGCTGGATCCTTAACCCTATGAGAGAGGCCAGGGATCGAACTCGAAATCTCATGGTTCCTGGTCAGATTCATTTCTGCTGCACCATGGTGGGAACTCCCTAAATGGCATTATTTTTATAGAGTCAGAATTGCAAGATACTTGGAGTCCCCATTGTGGTGCAGTGGAAATGAATCCAACTAGTATCCATGAGGACATGGGTTCAATCCCTGGCCTTGCCTAGTGGGCCAAGGAGCTAGCATTGCTGTGAGCTGTGGTGCAGGTCACAGGTGTGGCTTGGATTCCGTGTTGCTGTGGCTGTGGTGTGGGCCAGCAGCTGTAGCTCTGATTCAACTCCTTGCCTGGAACTTCCATATGCTGCAGGTGTGGCCCAAAAAAAAGCAAAAAAAAAAAAAAGAAAAAGAAAAAGAAAGAAAAAGTTGCAAGATACCTTAAAAATCTTATTCCATCCTTTCCTTCCAAGCGTGCTTATCACCTTTGTTTCTATAAATAGATGCATCAACTAGCAACTTTCCTTTTCTTTTTAAAGCCACACCTGCAGCATATGAAGTTCCTAGGCTAGGGGTCAAATTGGAGCTGCACCTGAGGCCCATGCTACAGCCACAGCAACGCAGGATTCGAGCCACATCTGCGACCGACACCACAGCTTGTGGCAATGCCAGATCCTCAACACGCTGAGTGGCTGGAGGCCAGGGATTGAACCTGCACCCTCATGGACATGATGTGGGCTTCTTCGCCCGCTGAGCCGCAATGGGAACTCCAACTTTTTCTTTTTAAAGAAAACAAAAGTAAGTAAAAGTGAGACTGGCTTTGTGATAAGTTCAGACAGTGAAAGGTTCTAAGTTAGTCTCACATTAGTCTCAGGACCCTTACTTACTTGGCAGAATCAGTCCTGGATAACATTTTCTTAGAGGTGCTTGCACACATTTCCTGTGCATATCGTGTGTGTGTGTGTGTGTGTGTGTGTGTGTGTGTGTGTGTGTGTGAATATGTATTTGTTCTGAAACTGGATGTGATTATATTAAATATGTTGTCTGTAACTTGTTAGGATGATGCTCCAATGAGATTTTTTTTTTTTTAATGCGGCATATGGAAGTTCCTGGGCTGGGAATTGAATCCCAGCTGTAGCTGGGGCAATGCCGGATCCTTTAACCCACTTCGCCGGGCTGGGTGTGGGACGGATGCCTCTTCCTCAGCTACCCAAGCTGCTGCATTTGGGTTTTTTGTCTTTTGTCTTTTTTGTTGTTGTTGTTGTTGCTATTTCTTGGGCCGCTCCGGCGGCATATGGAGATTCCCAGGCTAGGGGTTGAATCAGAGCTGTAGCCACCAGCCTACGCCAGAGCCACAGCAACGCCGGATCCGAGCCGCGTCTGCAACCTACACCACAGCTCACGGCAACGCTGGATCCTTAACCCACTGAGCAAGGGCAGGGACCGAACCCTCGACCTCATGGTTCCTAGTCGGATTCGTTAACCACTGCGCCATGACGGGAACTCCTGCATTTGGGTTTTTAACCCATTGTGCCACAGCGGGAGCTCCAAAAATGTTTTGAGCATAGATCTTTGAGTAATTCTTCATGTTTCTCAGTGGCATACATTCCTAGCCATCGACTTACTGGGCTAAAGGGTGCAATTTAAATTTTAAAATATTATGAGTTTTTTTAAAGTATAACTTTTTTTTTTTTTAGAGTCAAACCTGCAGCATATGAAAGTTCCCAGGCTAGGAGTCAAATTGGAGCTGCAGCTGCTGGCCTCCAACGCAGCCACAGCGACGTGGGATCTGAGTCGCGTCTGCAGCCGGAACCCTAACCCACTGAGCAGGGCCAGGGATTTAACCTGCATCCTCATGGTTACTAGTGGGGTTCGTAACCTGCTGAGCTACAGTGGGAACTCCTTTTTTAAGTGTAATTGACGCACAGCGTAGTAACGCAGTATTTATATCGGTATGAAATGATCATTTTTATGAGTTTATGGGTAATTTTACGTCCTTTCATGTTTTCATGATGATGTGTAATTCAAGTCACAATTTTCCTCACTACACCAAGTAATTAACCTTCTTTATTGAAGGTTCCTGACTTAGTAATTTGGTTTGAATGACTTAATCTCTCGAAGAGAGTGGAAATTAGAAACAAATCTTCTTCCATTTAGAGTCTAGTTGAGAGGTGTACTCAGCAATTAACCTCCCATTTCTCTTCATCTTCCACTGCTGAAGCCCCATAGTTCTGATGCTTGTCACCCACCTTGATTAAACTCTTTAGAAACAGTGCTTGAATACAAATGTTTGGAATCGAGTGCAACAAGTTTTGAATTTCACAGGAAGTGAACTTGAATGCAGCTTTCACACTTTAAATAAGGCTTAAATGTCACTTAAAACAAGTCTTGGTTTGGTAAAAGTGAATAGAATCTTAATTACTGTGAATGGACTTGCTTATCCTTCTTGTTCTGTCTGCCCTTTTCACATAGCTGTGTTATTTGAACTTTTCTTTGTCCTTCAGTCAGTTGCTGCAACATGCGGCAGCTTGGTGTGGGATCTCAAGACCAGGGTAGAACCCCGGCCACAGCAGTGAAAGCACCTAGCCCTAACCACTAGACCACCAGGGAACTCCCTTGGCTTGTTTGTTTTTTTCTTTTTTAGGGCCGCACCCACAGCGTATGGAGGTTCCCAGGCTAGAGGTCGAATTGGAGCTTCAGCTGCCAGCCTACACCACAGCCACAGCCATGCCAGATCTGAGTCACGTCTTCGACCTACACCACAACTCATGGCAATGCCAGATCCCCGACCCACTTGAGTGAGGTCAGGGATCGAACCCTCGTCCTCATGGATTTTAGTTGGATTCATTTCTGCTGCACCTTGGACGGAACTGCTTGGGCTTGTTTTTTGTTTGTTTCTTTTTTTTTTTTTTTAGGGCTGCACCCTCGGCACATGGAAGTTCCCAGGCTGGAGGTCGAATTGGAGCTCCAGCTGCTGGCCTACACCACAGCCACAGCAACTCAGGGTCTGAGCCGTGTCTGCGACCTACACCACAGCTCATGGCAGTGCCAGATCTCCTACCCAAGGTGAGGGGTCGAACCGAGTCCTCGCGGATGTTAGTTGGATTCATTTCCCGCTGCACCCCAGACGGGCGCTCCCTGGGCTTGTTTTGTTGCTTGTTGATGCCTTCTCTTCGCACTAATGTGGGGCGGGATTTTTTTCTCTGTGCCCTTCCCAGCTTTGTGTTCATCTTCAGCTTTCTTACTTAACATTAAAGGCCTGCGAAAACATGCCAGGTCCTGTTGGAGACAATAGGAAGATACTTCTCCTCAGTGTGTTTTCCTGGGGGTGTTTCTCTCTCTCGCCCCTGCCTTCATCCTTGTTTTATACCCAGACCTGCTGTCTCGGTGAGAGCCGTGGAGGAAACAAGTCACCACAGCCGTCTCCTGGGCCACGGGGTTTATTGATCTTTGCAGTGCATGGCGCAGGGCTTGGTGCATAGCTGGTGCCTTTATTGGCGTCCACAGTGATGCAGTCGTACTGCCGGAGCTGTTTGGCTCCTTGAGGCTGAAGTACAGCATCAATTGCATTGGGGGGGGCGGGTCCCAGGACCACCACCCCTGGTTCCGTGATTTGCTAGGAGGACTCACAGGACTCAGGATGTGTTCTGACTCATGGCTGCAATTTACTGCAGTGAGAGGATTCAGGGAAAAGTCAGCAAAGGAAAAAGGGCTCAGAGCAAAGTCTAGAGGAAATGGGGTACACACTCCCTGGGGAGCCACACGGGACACACTTCGTTCTTCTAGCAACGAACTGTCACAGCACGTGTGAGATGTTTTCTCTAAGGGAAGCTCCCGGTGCCCAGGAGTCTTATGGGGAACTGATGCGGAAGGCACCCCTGCCCGGAGCATGGCGAACCCTCCGGCTCCAGAAGGAGGCAGCGGCCGCCTAACCCCCACTGCCTGCCGCAGCTGTTCAGGCGCAGGGACCGCTCTACCCAGAGGGAGGCGGCCTGTCCCAGGATCCGGGTTCCCCGAGGCGGCCAAGGGCCGGCCTCGGAGCAGGCCTTTGTCAGGAGGCAGCCGTGGGAACGCGCCTCTGCACGACGATGGGCGGTGTCCCCTTTCCGAGGAAGTGCTGGGTGTTCCGGTCGGGTCCGTCCAGAAGGAAAGCCAAGGTGGTGCTTTGTCAGGACGCGTGCGCTTGGCTGGGTCAGGACAGGCTTCCCGAGGGCAGAGGGATGCGTTTCTCAGAAAGGTCAGGCCGGTTAAATTTGCCCGTCAAGTGTCAAGTTTGGAGGCTCCTCAAGAAACTCGGCAAGGATGTTTTATTAAGTTCCAAACTGGGCAAATAAGTAGTGAGTCCCAGGGCCTGTATGTGGGTCCGTTTTTTGTTTGTTCGTTTGTTTTTTTGTCCTTTTAGGGCCACACCCCTGGCGTATGGAGGTTACCAGGCTACTGTCAAAGTGTCATATCAGAGCTGTAGCTTCTGGCCTACACCACAGCCACAGCCATGCTGGATCCTTAACCCACCGAGCAAGCTCGGGGATCGAGCCTGCGTCCTCGTGGGTGATGGTCAGAGTCGTTTCGGCTGAGCCCTGATGGGAATTCCCTGGGTCAGTTTGTTTTGAAGAAGCTTCTCTGGGAGACACCGAGCAATCTTCCTTGGCTGGTTCCAGGCCTTTGGGGGCAGGTTACCGGCTTTAGAGAGGCTCGGGGGTTTAGTTTAAGCCCTGGGTGTCAAGCAGGTTATAGCTTCTGGCTTTTGTCAGAAGGGGTCCAGCTCTTCCACGGTGAGGACTCCGCGGGGGCCGGTCCCCGCTTGCTCAAGCCAGCGTCTCTTGGAGGTGGGGGTGGGGGAGAGCTGTAAACTGGCAGCGTCGCTTGAGATCCTGCCTTGCTGGCAGCGAGGTCAGGTCGTTTTTATTCGGGAGCCCTGGTTAAGAGGGATTCAGTCGCTCAGTTGAAGGTCTTCAGGTGGGGGCCTGGGGCAGCCGCGGGAGGGGTGGTCTGGTTGCGCACAGCACAGCCTCCTGCGGGGCCCCGGGGCCCTGGGGACACCCTGCAGCTTCAGGGGCAGGCGCTGAGCGATCCCGGGTCAGACATCCTGCCCTTCACCGCCCCCCGCGTCTCCTCAGTTGATTTGCTCACGGAGCCCCTTCTGTGGAATGCCCATTAGTGTTGGGGCTGCTGGTGTTTTGTGGAACTCAGTTTGGAAAATGCCAGAGCTTCCGCCCCCCTCGGGTAGGCTTCCCTGCTGCCGACCTGCAGGCATCACGAGGCCAGGCTTCCGTCACCGTGTTTGCTGAAGGCGGCGCTTTGGAATATGGGTTTCCTTACGCATGAATGGACGGGTTTAATGCTAAAATAATGTCCATTGCCCGCAGCGTTCTTTGCTTCTGCTGTTGTTTCTTTGTGTTTCCTTGTCCTGGTGTGATGTATTTTATCTGCAGCTCTTGTGAGTTGCCAGGACCCGGTCATACTAGTTTGGGGCTGGCAGTCCTTCCCATGGGGTCTTCATTTGGGACAGAGCCACCATCCGGGAAATGGGATGGAGACCTGCTTCAGGGACCAGAAGAGGCTCCCCGGAGCTGCCGACACCAAAGTCGTCTTGTCCTCCTGCTAGGGGGTCAGTGGAGGAGTGTACGCGGCCCCCACGCTTTGTCCTCATTCGGGAGATTGTTTCAGCCCGCTTCCGCTGCGCTTCCCGTGATGGCGATGTGTGGTGACAGTCAGTTAAGGGTGAGCTTGAGAACAGGAAAACTCTAGAGCAGGAAGGCTGGGCCCCCGGGGAGCTGGAACTGTGGTCAAGGATCCAGCAGCGGAGTTGGTGGAGGTGCGGATGCTGCCCTTCATCTGATCGCTGTTTTCTTTGTGTCTTTCCCTGAATATACTCTTCTGCTCGTTCCTAACTGGGCCTCCCTTTTTTTCTTGCAATTTTAAAATGTTGGAGTATGACATCCATCCAGAAAACTGCACGCATTATAAGTACAAGTGGGCGAATTTTCAGGAAGGGAACATGTGCACATAACCTGCTCCAAGATCAAGAAACAGCATTCCCTGTATCCTGCAAGTCCCCTTGGGCCCCTTCTAGTCACGTCGCCTCCCAAGGGTAACCACTGTTCTGACCCTGACACCACAGATTTGTCTGTTTTAATAGCTTTATTGTGATATAATTTACATGCTATAAAGTCCAGTGCCTGTTTTTTTTTTAGCTGAGCGGTGCGCCCGTCATCCTAACCTGTTAAAACACTTCCATCACTTCCATCGTCTCCGTGGCAGTTGGCACCACTGCCCCAGGTCCCCATTACCGCCCCCCCAACTCCTGGCAAGCCCTCATCTACTCTCTGTGTCTGTGGATTTGCCTATTCTGGGCATTTCATGTACAGGGCCTTTTGTCCTTGGCTTCTTCTACTTGTCGGCATGTTTCCGTGTTGTTGCATGTGCCTGTGGCTGAGTAATACTCCATCGGCCGGACAGACCATGTTTTGTTTGTCCATCAACTGATGGACATTTGTGTTGTTTCCACCTTTGACTCCTACGAGCAGTGCTTCCAGGAACATTCGTGTGCGGGTTAATATTTGGACATAGATTTTCATTTTTCTTGAGTATATATGCAGCAGTGGAATTCTGGATCACATGTTAATCACTCTGTTTAATATCCGGAAGAATTGCTGAACTATTTCCCATCGCAGGTGCACCACTTTGCATTTCCACCAAGGATGCACCAGAGTTCTCACTTACCCACATCCTCACCAACACGGGTTATTCTCTTTTTGCATCTAGCCCTTCTAGTGGGTATGAAGTGCTGTCTTATGTTTTCTTTCTTCTTTATTGAAGTATAGTTGATTTACAAAGTTGAGTTAATTTCTTTCTTTCCTTCTTTTTTTTTTTTTGTCTTTTTGCCTTCCAGGGCCGCTCCCGCGGCATATGAAGGTTCCCAGGCTAGGGGTTGAATCAGAGCTGTAGCTGCTCTGGCCTATGCCAGAGCCACAGCAACGTGGGATCCGAGCCGCGTCTGCGACCTGCACCACAGCTCACAGCAACGCCGAATCGTTAACCCACTGAGCAAGGCCGGGGACCGAACCCACAACCTCATGGTTCCTAGTCGAATTCGTTAACCACTGAGCCATGATGGGAACTCCAGTTGTGTTAATTTCTGCTGCACAGCAAAGTGACTCCGTTATAATATATATACATTTTTTAAAATATTCTTTTTGGAGTTCCTGTTGTAGCTCAGTGGTTAACGAATCCGACTAGGAACCATGAGGAGCGGGTTCAATCCCTGGCCTCGCTCAGTGGGTTAAAGATCTGGCGTTGCCATGGCTGTGGTGTAGGTCGCAGACGCGGCTCGGATCCCTCATTGCTGTGGCTGTGGCGTAGGCTGGAGGCTACAGCTCCGGGTGGACCCCTAGCCTGGGAACCTCCATATGCTGCAGGTGCGGCCCTAAAAGACAAAAAAAAAATTCTTTTCCATTGTGGTTTATCATAGGATGTCTTATGTTTTTGTTATTTTTAGTTTTCTTGTAAACTATTTTTATTTCATGGATTGCCAGTTTCTTTGAGATGAATATTGTATGAAAATAAATACACTTAGCTTTTAATTTCAAAATCCATTTTCCTTAAAGGAATCACAAAGACAATATCTCTTCCCCTTAAATTGTCTTTAATTACTTAACAGATTAATGCATATACAGAGTGTGACAGTAAAAAGCACAGATGACATACAGTGAAGAGGGAATCTCCCTTCTACTCCTGCTCCCAGCCCCCTGCCTCCCGCCCCCCCCAGGTGCCCCCCCAGGTACCCACTGTGGCACGTCCTTGTGTTCCTTGTAGTTCCTTCTGTACATAAATGAGCACACACGTGTGAGAGTGTATATTCGTTTTTTTACTGCTGTTGTAACAAATTGTCGCAAACCCAGTGGCTTAAAACAGCGCATCGTAAATGACCTCCCTGGACTAGGTTGCTGCCAGGTGTTGGGGAGACTCTGCTCCCTGGGCTTGTCCAGCTCCTCGAAGCCCCTGTACCCTGATGGCTGCCCCCTCCTCTGCCTGGCGCTGCCGCTGCTCAGCGCCCGGTGCCTGGCTGCAAGGCCGTCTCGTCTCCGTTCAGCAACGAGGTCGGCCCTTGAACAACCTTGGCCGTTGATTCTGTCTGGCCAGGCAGCCTGACACTCACAGCTTCCAGGATTAGAACACGGACGTTGCGGGGGTGGGGTGGGGGTGTTATTCGGCCCGACACGGTGTATAAACGCTTTGTAAAAAAGGACTGTCACCGTAGTGGACACACTGTCCTTTAATGTGTCCTTTTCATCTAGTAAAACATCCGGACAGGGTGCTCCCGTCAGGAGGCAAATCCAGCCCTGTCCCTCTTTATCTGCCACGTGATGGTCCTTTGCATGGCTTTCTCATCGTTATTTACCATTTTTAGGGTGTTTCTTGAGGTGCTAGAGGCTCACATTTTTACTTGGTCAAATCAGCCTTTCCAGAGACTTCTTACATTGTGATGCTTAGGATGAGTTTTTCCTGTGATGAGAAGAATTGGTGTTTTCCCTGGATTATGAAAGATACCAGGTGCATTCGCTGTTAAATCCCTCGGGCTGCTGCAACGGTTTGTCACGCATTCGGAGGCTGATACAACAGAAGTTCGTCCTCTCGGGGTCCTGGGGCCGGAAGTCTGGACTCCGCAGCCGCAGGGCCGCGACCCTCCCCAGGCTCCGGGCCGCACCTTCCTGCCTCCTCCCGCCTCTGGGGCGGCCTGCGCGCCGTGGCCTGTGGCCGCATCGCTCTGGTCCCTGCCTCTGTCCCCACGTGGCCTCCTCTTCCCTGTCTGTGTGTTTCCTTCTCATTGTGGAAAAAAAATCACATAACCTGAGACCTGCCCTCTTACTACGTTTTTACGTGGGTGGTAGTTTTCACTGTCCACGCATTGCTGTCCAGCAAAGCTCTGGAAGCTTTTAGTCTTGCGTGGCTGACACTCTGTGCCCGTTCAGTCACAGGCCCCATCTCCCCTCCTCCAGCCCCTGGAACCACCCTCCCGCTCTCAGTGTGTCGCTTACAAGGACCCTTGTCGCTGGATTTGGGACCCACCCAGGTCATCCCGCTGTGCCCGTTTCAAGATCCTTTCCTTATTATCTGCAGACACCGTGCTTCACACTCGCAGGTTCTGGGGCTCGGGACAAGGACGTGTCCTTTGGGGACCACCCGCCTCCCCATGTCCTCAGTGCCTTTTCCTCCCTAGAAATCATCTTTGGAAAATAAGTTTTTTTGCGAGAAGCTTGAACAGTTCTGTTCTTGGATCATTCTCTTCGGGAGTTTTTCAGCATCTGCTGTGTGCACAGCAGTCAGAGGTCTTACTCCCGCCCGTGGCCGTTGCTCGTCTGGTGGGTGTGTGGTATTTTGAATGGTCTAACATGGTTAGGTGCTGTTTTGAGGGAAAAGTATTTTTTCCAGTTTTTACAAATATATAATTACAAATAGAATTTTCTCATTTTGCATGGCCTGGAGTTAAGATTCTTGAAAATACACACTGAAATTGATGGTTATTTTTAGAATGAAAAGTAGCATTAAAGTCAGTGTTATCTATATATTAGCTTTTATAAGTAAGAATAATACCATACCAAGCACCCTGTATTAGTAAAACTGGGAAGGTGTGTACTAACTCTGTAATGAACCATTGGCCCTGGGCTTCCCAACGTGTTTTTGTGGAGAGTGCCAGATGGCAAGGCCGAGTCATCTTGTTTGCTGCTTGTTCAGAAAGTGCTGGGCCGTTGGCCCTAAAGCAATCTGTTGTGTGTGCAGGTGTCATATGGGCCCATCCAGTCACCCCCACGGGACTTCAGGGCAGCGGGAGCCAGTGCCGATCTGCCGATGCTCTTATGCTTGGCGGGACTGTGAGAAATGAAGTCCTTTGTCTCTGACCCAGGAGTCCACGTCTTCTGCCAGCACCATGAAATGGTGGCAGGCTGTGACAGCTTACAAGTGGGATAAAAATTTTAGGCAAATACAGATATTAGTTCAGAAAAATTTTTGTGTAGCTTGAATTTTTGTAGCTAAAGTCACTGAATGTTTATTAAGAGCTGATTTTTTAATATGGTATCTTACAAATACAAATTCTCAAAAGTCTGTTCTATAAATGACGCTATTTATGTATCAGGTGTACTAGGATAATGCTTACTAGGAGCTGTAATGGATGAACCCCCCCACCCCCAGTCTCAGGGGCTTTACGTAGGAAAGGCATTTTTTTCTTTTCTTTTTTGGCTGCCCTGAAACATTTGGAGTCCCTGGCCAGGAGTCAGATCTGAAGCGCAGTCACAACCTAAGCCGCAGCTGTGGCAACACCGGATCCTTATCCACTGTGCCCGGCCAGGGGTCGAACCTGTATCCCAGTGCTTCTAAGATGCCGCCAATCCCATCGCGCCACAGCGGGAACTCCAAGAAAGGCACTTTTCTTGTTGGTGTCAGTGTCCTGTGTGGGTGTTCCTGGTTGCCAGTTTTTCCTGGTGGCTTTTCCACCGTCTTTCTCTCACGGCTTCCAGGTCTCCGGGGGTCATTTGTTTTCTGGCTCGTCACGGAGGGTCGCCTGGAGGAGGTTTGGGGCCTGCTCTTTCTTTTAACTTTTTATCATGGAAAATTGAAAGCATATCAGAAGTGGGGAGTAGAATGGACACCCATGGTAGATCGGTCACCTAGCTTCAACAGTGATCAGCATTTGTCATTTTACCCCCACTACTTTTTTCCCCTAGAGTCTTCATTTTCTCTTGTTGTTTTAAATAAACTACACATTTATTATGGGATAGATCTGACTTAGACAGCGAGATACTCGGAGCGAGCCACGAATTGTGTGTGTGTGTGTGGGGGCGGATCTTTGAGGATGTTATTTTTAAGAATCCCTCTATCTGTGTCATTCTTTTCAATGTATTTGGTATATTCCATTATATAGAAATATCATATTTAATTTATCCACTTTTCTGTTTGGGGCCGTTGGTTTTTTCCTGTTACATAATGTTGCGCTAACATCCTCATATCATGTATAGTTGAGCAAGTATTTTTCGCAGGGTAAGTTGTAGAATTGGAATTGCTGGGTTAAGGAATGTGGACATCTTAAATATTTAATAGATATTGGCAAATTGCCTCTAAAATAACTATTCCAGTTTATCCTTCTGGCAGAAGTGGATGGGAATGTTTTTAAAGTCCTTATCTGTTAGCGAAAAATACTGAAGTATTTCCAGTTGAAATGATAGATTTGCTTTAAAACCCAATGCATTCCCATCCAGGCATAATTTACTTTGGGGGGGGATGTTTTTTAGAAATGAAATTTGAAAGAATTTGCACAAGGTAGACACCTGCTCTGTGTATAGGAGGTGTTGAAGACGAGGCCCCTCTGGAGCAGCTCGGTTCAAAAGCCTGCTCTGTGTTAACCCGGGTTCGGGGATTGAAGGTGCTGGCCTCTTCCGTCCAGGCGCAGTTAGTTGACTGGGTTTCTGATCTGGTTGCTTCTGGTCAGCTCCACACTCGAGGTGCTTTTCCAAACACTCCTCAAGCCTCTCACTGCTTTTTGGCCTTGCTCTCCTGCTTCTCCGTCTCAGTCTATGGGGTTCGGTGGAGCAAGGGCCTGGGCGGGGGAGGAGAAGGGGGTGACTGGCTCCCGCGATCTCGTCTGACTGTCGGGCCTGCTGTCTTGGCAGAAGCTCTTCCACCCCAGGGAGACTTGGGCTCGCACAGCCTTTCTCCTTCCTGCCGTTTCTGCCCATTGCTGCTGGGAGAGCAGCAGCCCCGTCCCGAGCCGGCTTCTGCCGGGCGTCTCTTGCTCGGCGGCAGAAGCAGAAGCAGCCGCAGCCCCGCGCCCTGACTCCCGCCCTGCCCCGACCGGGCCGCGGGCCGGGGGTGGCGCCCCCCGCGGAGGCAGCGGTTACTGCAGACACGGCTCTGTCCGGCCTCGCGGCCTCGCCTCCCCGGCTGCCCAGCGGCGGCCTCGCTGCCGCCTCGCTGCCCTTTGAAGGCGTTTGTTATCCGCAGCATTTCGCTTCAAGAGACGAATTTCTGTATGTGTCAAGTTCCGATGAGGAAGACAGAAACTGCTCGAGGTATTTCAAGCAGGAAGGGATTTGCCCTGGTGCTTTAGAGGCTCCCCAAACCACGGACTCTGCGGGGACGATGGTGGCGGCGGCCGCAAAGCCGCTGTCAGCTTTCAGAAAATCAGGAAATACAAGACTGCCAGGGACCTGCCGTAGGTCAGCTTCTGCGGGGCCATGGACAGTGATTTCCAGAGGATGTTCCAACTGCCGGGAGAGCCGTCCTGACCGGCCTCTGCTTTCAGGTCTTGGAGGGGAGCTGAGCCTTTCCTCTGGCTCAGGATTCGCCTCCTGTGGTTCCCTGCTGCCCAGGGGGAGCAGAGGTTGCTTGTGGCCAACTCAACCCAGCTGCTCATAAAATTTTTTTTTATTGAATTATAGTTGATTTAAAATGTTTCATTAATTTCTGCTGTACAACAAAGTGATTCAGTTATACTACACATACACACACTCATTCTTTTTTTTTTTTTTTTTTTTGGTCTTTTTGCCATTTCTTGAGCTGCACCCGCAGCATATGGAGGTTCCCAGGCTAGGGGGTCCAATCTGAGCTGCAGCTGCCAGCCTATGCCACAGCAACACCAGATGGGATCCGCACCTGTGACCTACAGCACAGCTCATGGCAACGCCGGATCCTTAACCCACGGAGCAAGGCCAGGGATCGAACCCGCAACCTCGTGGTTCCTAGTTGGATTCGTTACCCACTGAGCCACGACGGGAACTCCGCACTCATTCTTTTTTAAAAAACGTTCTTTTCCAAGGAATTTCCTCTTAGGTTTGCCGAGGGAAGAATGCGCAAGGCCAAGGTGGTGAAGCAGGAGAGAGTTATTAAGGCATCAGAGGGGGACCGGCTGAGCTCAGATAGCGCCGGCTCTGACTGTGAGGAGGGGCTGGGCTTTTAAAGCACCGTGGTGGGAACACGTGGCAGGAACCACAAAGAAGGAGGAGGGAAGGTCAAGGGAGGGATAGGGGGTTGAGTCCCAGGACAGAGGGCAGTGAATCCTTGTAGGTGGTTAATCTGTGCTCCCCATTCCCGGAAAGGGCGCAGATCTCATGCCGGGCCGAACCCATGTCCGCAACAGGTCTCCAGGTCAACAGTCACATTCGGGGTCTGTCTCTATCCTCCGGGGAACCTGTCGTTCCTGTTGTGGCTCAGTGGCATGTATGAGGACACAGTTTGATCCCTGGCCACGCTCAGTGGGTTAAGGATCTGGTGTTGCCATGAGCTGTAGTGTCAGTTGCAGACATGGCTCGGATCTGGCGTTGCTGTGGCTGTGGTGTGGGCTGGCGGCCACAGCTTGGATTCGAACCCTAGCCTGGGAACCTCCATATGACATGAGTGCGGCCCTAAAAAGACAAAAGACCAAAAACAAAAAGTTCTTTTCCATGATGGTTCATCATAGGACACCATATAGTTCTCTGTGCCGTACGCTGGCACCTTGCTTATCCCTGCATGTCTAACGCCAGCTTCTCGTAAGATGAGGAGGACACAGACTCTTAGGAAACAGGCAAATGTCTGCTGTCTGGAAGTGAGTCCAAAACATATGCATAAATAAAACTTATCTTTATAATTGTTTTTATTTATAGACTATAAAGCAATCAGCAAAATAGGAGAGGGAACGTTTTCTGAAGTTATGAAGATGCAGAACCTGAGAGATGGAAACTACTATGCATGTAAACAAATGAAACAGCACTTTGAAAGGTAGGTGGCCCGAGACTAAACACAGACGCACGTTTAAATTAGTGGTAAAATTGCATTCCTGTAATAATGCGTAAGACACAATCGCGTTTCTTTGGGCAGTGAGGATTAAAGCCTAATTTTGTGTTTCTCTCATACTGGAGCTTATTCATGTCTAGGTTTACTATGGCATCAGTGATTAATGGGGCCCAAAATTTAAATTGTAAAGATATGCCTTACTTACTTTATTTATTTATTTAGATTTTTATAGCCGCACCTGCAGCATAGGGAGGTTCCCAAGCTAGAGATCAAATCAGAGCAGTAGCCACCGGCCTACACCACAGCAACAGCAATGCCAGATCTGAGCTGTGTCTGTGACCTACACCACAGCTCACGGCAACACCAGATCCTTAACCACTGAGCAAGGCCAGGGGTTGAACCCGAAACCTCATGGTTCCTAGTCGGATTCGTTTCTGCTGAGCCATGATGGGAACTCCAGAGTATGCCTTACTTTAAACAGTCTGAATGTTCCTAAGAGTTGTGTAGATGTTGGATTTTTGTTTTGTTTTGTCTTTTTGCCTTTTGAGGGCTGCTCCTTCAGCATATGGAGGTTCCCAGGCTAAGGGTTGAATTGGAGCTGTAGCCGCCAGGCCACGCCAGAGCCACAGCAACGTGGGATCCGAGCCACGTCTGTGACCTACACCATAGCTCACGGCAACACCAGATCCTTAACCCACTGAGCAAGGCCAGGGACCGAACCCACAACCTCATGGTTCCTAGTCGGATTCGTTAACCACTGAGCCGCGACGGGAACTCCTAGATGATGGATTTTTATAAATGAAATCTTAAAGATATTAGAGGTCCTTGTGATTGAATTAGACATGAATCAGTTAATATATTGAAATAGGGTTTTCAGATGAGATTAGAGAAATGTATTCCCTGGGAGCAATTAGTTGCCTCTTGGGGAAGGGGGGGTGCTGTCTAGTTCTAGAATCGTCACTTCAAGACTCCTGTGGCTTTTCCCACAGAGCAGCCTCTTAAAGTCCTTGAGTTTACAGATTCTTAACATACGTCACACTGATGAGTCAAAACCAGATGTGATTAGGAAACTAACAGAGTAATGACGTAAATGATGACTTCATGGCACCTGTTAAACTTTTCATAAAGACGCTTGAAACTCAGCCTTTTTTTTTTTTTTTTTTTTTTTTTTCTAATATCAAAGGAATTGAAGCCCTAGGAGTTCCCACTTGTGGCACAGCAGGATAAGGATCCGGCATTGTCTCTGCAGCGGCCCAGAGACATGGGTTCAATCCCTGGCCCAGCACAGAGGGTTAAGGATCCTTCATAGGTCACAGCTGCAGCTCTGATTCCATCCCTGACCCAGGAACTTCCATGTGCCACTAATGCAGTCAAAAAAAAAAAAAAAAAAAAAAAAGGAATTGAAGCCTGTAAATATCTAAAGCAAAGTTTTGAAAAACACAACATTATAAATCAGCTGTGCTTCAATACTTTTTTTTTTTTTTTTGCTTTTTAGGGCCGCTCCTGCGGCACATGGAGATTCCCAGGTAGGGGTCTAATTGGAGCTTCAGCTGCCAGCCTGCACCACAGCAACACCAGATCCGAGCCACGTCTGCGACCTACACCACAGCTCACGGCAATGCTGGATCCTTAACCCACTGAGTGAGGCCAGGGGTTGAACCTGCAACCTCATGGTTCCTAGTCAGATTCTTTTCCACTGCATCACAACAGGCACTCCCAATACAATACATTTTTTTAAAAATTTAAAAATATGGAGTTCCTGTTGTGGATCAATTGTAACAAATCTGGTATCCACGAGGTTGTGGGTTTTATCCCTGGCCTTGCTTAGTGGGTTAAGGATCCGGTGTTGCTGTGAGCTGTGGAGTAGGTTGCAGATGCAGCTCCGATCCCACATGGCTGTGGCCGTGGTGTGGGCTGGCAGCTATGGCTCCGACCTGACCCCTAGCCTGGGAACTTCCATAGCCATGTGTGCGGCCCTAAAAAGAAAAACAAATGAAAAATAAAAAAGAGTGTAATTCCCTTACATTAATGTGGCGCCTTCTGAAGAACTTGGGGGTGTAGATCTTGATTTCAAGCTCTTAGTGTGGAAAAGAGTTTTCCAGGTTAGAAAGGAGTAGGCCAGTCTGTCACGTCAAGGCAGTAATTTGATCCTGACGACATCCCCCAGAGCAGTCATACCCACTCCGTGACCACAACAGTGCCCACGAGGAGAGGTGGTCAGTGATGGGAAGTAACGTGACACCTGTCACTCTAGGTCACCAGGCTGAAGCACGTGACCAAGACACTGAAGTTATTGGGGCTCCTGCTTTGCCACTCGTTTCTCATTTCTTCCTTTGTGTATTCTGAAGTCTTTGTCTGCTGTTCCTTTCCTTTCCTTTTCTTTCTTTCTTTTTTTAAATCTTTTTATGGCCAGACCTACAGCATATGGCGGTTCCCAGGCTAGGGGTCAAATCGGAACTGTAGCTGCCGGCTTACACCACAGCCACAGCCGCACCAGATCTGAGCCGTGTCTGTGACTCACACCACAGCCCACAGCAACGCTGCATCCTTCACCCACTGAGCGAGGCCAGGGAGCAAACCCACATCCTCACAGAGACGACATTGGGTCCTTAGACCCCTGAGCCACGATGGGAACTCCGGAATCCTTTGTATCTCTTTACCTCCCTTTACCTTTAGATTATGTGCGATGGAGAACCGGAGGCCCAGTGCACGGATTAGCCCGTCTCCAGAGTAGACGGCCTTGCCCAGCGGGCTCTGAGCGAGGTTCCCAAACCCAGCGGAGAAAGGGCTTTGTGCGGCGCCTGTGATGCCGTTGGGCCGTAGCAGAGTCCTGGGGTCCCGTCAGCTCCCACCGTCAGGGTCAGGGGTCGGGTTCCGACGTGCTTGCAGACACCAACAGGACTTGCCAGCTCTTATTGTGATGAAGAGACAAATGCAGAAAGTGGACCGGAGGCACAGCCTGTAGACGCCAGGCCCTCCTCGTCTGAGGGGTGCACAGTCGAGTTCGCCCTGTTGAGCCCGCTGTCGGGGGAGGTCAGACCTGGTCTTAGGTGTGCCTTCAGGGAGGTGGAGGCATCGTTCCCATCAGAGAAGACCAGAATGCTTTACGGGGCAGTCCTTGGAGGTGTGGAATGCTCAGTTCATCCGGGAAAGGACCTTCACGTGACCCGCGTCCCTAGGAAGAGTGTGGAGTTCCCTGGGGGCCACGGGGACGTGTGTCCTGGATCCACTGCATCCCCGACACCCTGAAAGTGCCTCGTCCACCTGAGCCTCAGCTTCCTTGTGAGGTGCTTGAGGACAAGCCAGGGCAGCGAATACAAGGCAGCTGGCAAGGTGGGCGCCTGAGAAACATTCAGTAGATGGTAGCCTTTATCACCGTCCACAGGATCATTTATCAGAAACAGTTCTTTGTCTTCACTTTAAAAGTGGTTGATTCAGGAGTTCCCATCGTGGCTCGGCACAAACAGATCTGACTAGCATCCCTGAGGACTCAGTTTCGATCCCTGGACTCGCTCAGTGGGTCAAGGATCTGGGGTTGCTGTGAGCTGTAGTGTATGCAGGTTGCGGACACGGCTCAGATCTGGCATGGCTGTGGCTGTGGTGTAGGCTGGCAGCTACAGCTCCGATTCGACCGGTAGCCTGGGAACCTCCATATGCCTTGGGTGCGGCCCTAAAAAGACAAATAAGTGAATAAATAAAACTGATTGATTAGAACACGTGTTTGGGCGAGTTCCTGCTGTCTCACCGTGGGTTTAGAATCTGACTGAAGCAGCTCAGGTTGCTTTGGAGGTGGGGGTTTGATCCCTGGCCTGGCACAATGGGTCACGGATAGTGTTACTGCAGCTGTGGTGTAGGTCGTAGCTTTGACTTGGATTCAGTCCCTGGCCTGTGAACTTCCATATGCTGTGGGTACAGCCGTTAAAAAAAAAAAAAGCAGTTCCTGTCGTGGTGCAGCAGAAACGAATCTGACCAGGAGCCATGAGGTTGTGGTTTGATCCTTGGCCCCACTCAGTGGGTTAAGGATCCGGCGTTACTGTGAGCTGTGGTGTAGGTCGCAGATGCGGCTCAGATCCCCCATTGCTGTGGCTGTGGTGTAGGCTGGCAGCTGTGGCTCTGATTCCACCCCTAGCCTGGGAACCTCCACAGGCCTCGGGTGCAGCCCTAGAAAGACAAAAAAAAAAAAAAAAAAAAAGAAAGGACACATGTTTTTCTCTTAAAAACCCATAATAAGTAACATGTTAAATAAAATACTGCTGAGTCAGTGATACTTTACTTTTTTTTTTTGCTTTTTAGGGCCGCACTTGCAGCATATGGAGGTTCCCAGGCTAGGGGTCTCATCGGAGCTGCAGCTGCCAGCCTGCACCACAGTCACAGCAACGCCAGATCCGAGCCACATCTGTGACCTACACCACAGCTCACAGCAACACTGGATCCTTAACCCACTGAGTTTGGCCAGGGATTGAGCCTGCAACTTCATGGTTCCTAGTCAGATTCATTTCCACTGCTCCATACCAGGAACTCCCTTTTTCTTTCTTTCTCTTTTTTTTTTTTTGTAATGTGTGTGCGTGGGGGGGGATTATTGACAGCTAAGCTGGGGTAGTATTGGCTTTACTGAAAAGGAAGCACCCTTTGAGCTAGTGGTGGCGTGTGGCTCTTGGCTGTACTGAGTCAGTGCTAGTGTCTTGAGCTTGTTCTGCTGGGTGTCTGCTGGCCTGTGCGATCCACACCCGAGGGAACTGGTCTTTGGGTTCCTCTCGTGAGTCCCTGCCTGCTCTCGATGCGCACGTTTAGATCGCGGGGAGACTGTAACCCAGGCTGCCGTTACTTACTTGATAATTGTTCCCGCTAAGCTGAGCCGGCTCTGGCCAGGGGAGCACGTTCGCGTTGGCTCCTAAGCTCTTTTGACACCTCCATCCTTTCTCCTTTCTTTCTTCTTCTTCTTTTTTTTTTTTTTAAGCACTTCTTTACTTCTTGGTACTGCAAGATTCTCTAAACTCATCTTGTATTTTCCCTGCCCCTGGAATCTGCTACTTCTCTAAGGAGCTTTGGTTCCTTTTATTGGAACAAGGTTTTTTGTTTTTTGGTTTATTTGTGGGTTTTTTTCGGTTTTGTTTTTTTGTTTGTTTGTTTTTTTTTGCTTTCTAGGGCTGCACCCGTGGCATATGGGGGTTCCCAGGCTAGGGGTGGAATCAGAGCTACAGCTGCCGGCCTACACCACAGGCACAGCAATGCCAGATCCAAGCTGTGTCTCCAGCCTACACCATAGCTCACGGCAATGCCAGATCCTTAACCCACTGAGCAAGGCCGAGGGTCGAACCTGCAACCTCATGGTTCCGAGTCAGATTCGTTTCCACCGTGCCACGATGGGAACTCCCAGAACAAGGTATTTTGGCACCAGGTCTGCTCATTGCTTCTGGAATGTCAGTGCCTGTAGGTCTTGGCAGGCAGAGCTAGCGTGTTCGTGCTAACCCCGTGTACACACCCCTCCCCACCTCTGCTCCTTCAGAACCGCGAGCGTGAGCGCGCGCTGATGTGAACACATGACTGGATGAGCACGTTGGGATGAGGGGGAGATTCTTCCGTGGAGAAGAATTCCAACTTGTAAGTGTAGAAGGAATGGGGGAGACAGACAGTCGTTAGAATGCACAGTGGTGCTCTCTTCGGGCGGGATGAACTGGCGGTGACGCCCGCATGAAGGGGTGAAGCTTCAGCGAGGACGGGGTTTCTGCACCGCCTCTAATGACCCCTCCCAAATGGTTATTAATGACTCTGGCGGTCGTAAGTGATGTCCACCAGTGGTTTGATATTCCTCCCTCCAAGAAGGGGGGCTTCGTTTCCTTCACTTTGAGCACAGGCTGGGCTCGATGGCTCGCTTATAAGGAATAGAAACTAGAAAGGAAAGATTGTGACTTTACAGTGAGAAACCTGGTGATACCACCTCCACTAAGTGATTAGTATCATCAGTACTAAGACGTATTGATACCATGTCCCCCCTGGTAAAATGGGGTCACCCGTGGGATTCCTTCCAAAGAGCCATAACCTCAGTGGAATTATGAGAATACGGCAGAAGAGCAAAAACTGAAGGGCATTCTACAAACTCACGGGCCAGTACTCCACAACTCGGAAGGTACTGAAAAACTGTCTGACTCTGGAGCTGTCACAGAGTGGCGGTGACCAAGGGGACATGAGAACTTAAATGCAGTGCAGAATCCTGGACCCTGGAGGAGGGAAGGACATTAGTGGAAGATGGGGGAAATCCAAAAAAAGTGTCTAGTGTAGCTAGGTAACAGCGTTATACCAGTGTCAGTGTAACTAGGTCGTAGAGTTGGACCAGCGTCAGTGTAACTAGGTCATAGAGTTGTACCAGTGTCAGTGTAACTAGGTCATAGAGTTGTACCAGTGTCAGTGTAACTAGGTCATAGAGTTGTACCAGTGTCTACTGTAACTAGGTAATAGAGTTGTACCAGTGTCTACTGTAACTAGGTAATAGAGTTGTACCAGTGTCAGTGTAACTAGGTCATAGGGTTGTGCCAGTGTCAGTGTAACTAGGTCATAGAGTTGTACCAGTGTCAGTGTAACTAGGTCATAGAGTTGTACCAGTGTCAGTGTAACTAGGTCATAGGGTTGTGCCAGTGTCAGTGTAACTAGGTCATAGAGTTGTGCCAGTGTCTACTGTAACTAGGTCATAGGGTTGTGCCAGTGTCTACTGTAACTAGGTCATAGGGTTGTACCAGTGTCTACTGTAACTAGGTAATAGAGTTGTACCAGTGTCAGTGTAACTAGGTCATAGGGTTGTGCCAGTGTCAGTGTAACTAGGTCATAGAGTTGTACCGGTGTCTATTGTAACTAGGTCATAGAGTTGTACCAGTGTGTACTGTAACTAGGTCATAGAGTTGTACCAGTGTCAGTGTAACTAGGTCATAGAGTTGTACCAGTGTCTACTGTAACTAGGTCATAGAGTTGTACCATTGTCAGTGTAACTAGGTCATAGGGTTGTACCAGTGTCAGTGTAACTAGGTCATAGGGTTGTACCAGTGTCTACTGTAACTAGGTCATAGGGTTGTGCCAGTGTCAGTGTAACTAGGTCATAGAGTTGTGCCAGTGTCTACTGTAACTAGGTCATAGAGTTGTACCAGTGTCTACTGTAACTAGGTCATAGAGTTGTACCAGTGTCAGTGTAACTAGGTCATAGGGTTGTACCAGTGTCACTGTAACTAGGTCATAGGGTTGTACCAGTGTCAGTGTAACTAGGTCATAGGGTTGTACCAGTGTCTACTGTAACTAGGTCATAGGGTTGTACCAGTGTCAGTGTAACTAGGTCATAGGGTTGTACTAGTGTCAGTGTAACTAGGTCGTAGAGTTGTGCCAGTGTCTGGTGTAACTAGGAGGTAGAGTTGTGCCATTGTCTGGTGTAACTAGGTAGTAGAGTTGTGCCAGTGTCTGGTGTAACTAGGTAGTAGAATTGTACCGGTGTCTATTGTAACTAGGTCATAGAGTTGTACCAGTGTCAGTGTAACTAGGTCATAGGGTTGTACCAGTGTCAGTGTAACTAGGTAATAGAGTTGTACCAGTGTTAGTTTTCAGTTTTGGGAAATGTAATGTAAGACGTTAACATCAGGGAAGGGATTTCTGTGTTGTCATTGCAGCTTTTGTTAGTGTTAAATAATTTCAAAATAAAAAGGAAAACCAACAGCTGATTACCATAGGGTCTTGAATGTGCAGTCTTTCCTTCCACTGACAAAGGTGTTGCTATTATTTCTGATTTACAGGAAGAAATGACAGGAAGTTATGGTTTCGAGAAGGAAGAGTACTGCTTTTGGTGTCACTCCTAGGAATATTATTGCAAATAATTTATTGGATTTTCTGGTGTCACTCATATGTCACCACATGTTTTATGCTATTTTTGGTTTTTTGGTTTTTTGCCTTTTTTTTTTTTTTGTAGGGCTGCACTTGCAGCATATGGAGGTTCCCAGGCTAGGGGTCCAGTCAAAGCTGAGGGCGCCAGCCTACACCACAGCTGCAGTAAGTTGGGATCTGAGCCGAGTCTGCAACCTAACCACAGCTCACAGCAACGCTGGATCCCTGACCCACTGAGCGAGACCAGGGATTGAACCCTCATCCTCGTGGATACTAGTCATATTCTTTTCTGCTGAGCCATGACGGAAACTCCCTTAGTTTTGTTTTTAACCATGAAAATAATATTTCTAGCATTTGGAGTTCTGGAGTAGCTCTCAGCATCATTAAACAGCTTACTCTTATCCACTTGAAGAGTAATTTTAGGTTCCTTTAAGAATCCATTTCTTCTCTACTCGTTGTTATCTCCGTCAGTGCTCGGGGTCACCTTGCGTGGCCCTGGGGGTGGCATGAGGAGCGAGGGCAGCGAGGGAGCCACCCTGCTGAGTCGTGCAGGTGCTGAGGCTCCTCCTCGTCGGCCTTCCACTCCTCTGCTCCAGCAGCGGGTGGCGCTGGCGATAATCTTTGCTCGCACCAAGTAAGGCGGGTGGAGGGTCCCTTGGACCCGCGTCAGCCCCCGAGGCTTGTTTTCCTCGGGCGCCCAGAGCCTCGGTCCGGGGATGACCAGGGCATCCCTTGCGGGAGGCCCACAGCGCCACCACAGACTGCTCTGCCCTCCGAATGTTCTTCCGCCCAGGCCACCCGAAGCACACAGTTCCTAAGAGGCTCCTTTGTGGCTAGGACTGTATCCGTGTCCTTCCTATGGAAGTGCTGTAAAGAAATGGAGCGAGTCATAAAAACCCCTGGTCTTGGCATTTCTAGGCTCTGGCTTTGTGTCCTGAGGCAGGAGCATGGAGCGTGTTAGCCGCACAGGCTCCGAGGCTGGAACTGACAGCTCTGCCACTCTTAGTTCCTTGGACAACTCATTAATCTCTCTGTGGTTCCGTTTCTTTATACGATGGGAGTAACTGCAGTGCCACCTCCCAGGGTCGTCACGAGAGTTAAATCATACAGGCAAAGCACTTGGCACAGTAATGGATCAGCCCGTCGTGTAACAGACGGTCGGGTTGCTCGGCAGCATAGTTTGAAGACTATTGAATAGGTGTGAATAGCAGCTACGAGCACCACAGTCACAGTTACCGCGGCTGTTCATGGAGTGTGGCGCTGTGCCCACTACTTCGTGGGCGAGGTCCCTTTGTCACAGAATCCCCACTGCAGTCCTAGGAGAGGGGTTCTTCTTTCAGACTGGGGGACCCTGGTTAGAGAGATAGGCTCCCTACCCTGAAGGGCCAAGCTGGGAGGGGGAGAGCCGAGCGTGGGGTCCTGGTCCGTGCCGGTCCCGAGCCCGTGTCCTTGCCAGCATCGTCGCCGGTGTCCTTCACCGCCGCAGAAGGTCATGCAGCCGCCTGCTCTTTCTCCAGTCATGTCACTAAATGGTCCTCAAATTACTTTTACAAAAATAAGTCTCCTTTGTAAGGTTATAAATACAAACAAAGGCAAGAAATTCATGAGTCACTCTAAAAGCTCTTTTACTGAAAAGAATGTAATTATAGAAATTTTCAAGTATACACAAAGGAAACAGTAGTATAATGAACCCTAGGTACCTGGCAGCCGCAGTCAGCAGCCCTGTGATTTTCACTTAATCTGTACCGCCACGCAGTCTCCTTCCCCACTTGGTTATTTTTATACAGCTCTTTTTTTTTTTTTTTTGTATTTTTAGGGCCGCACCTGCGGTATGTGGAAGTTCCCAAGCTAGGGGTCAAATCAGACCTGCGTCTGCAACCTACACCACAGCCACAGCAATGCTGGATCCTTAACCCCCTGAACGGGGCCAGGGATCTAACCCATGTCCTTATGGATACTAGTTGGGTTTGTTATCGCTGAGCCACAACAGGAACCCCAACACTTTTTTTTTTTTTTTTTTGTCTTTTTAGGATCACTCCCGTGCCATATGGAGGTTCCCAGGCTATGAGTCTAATCAGAGCTGTGGTTCCGGCCTACACCACAGCCACAGCAACACCAGATCCGAGCCGTGTCTTCAGCCTATACCACAGCTCATTGCAACGCCAGCTCCTTAACCCACTGAGCGAGGTCAGGGATCGAACCCTCAACCTCATGGTTCCTAGTTGGATTGTTTCTGCTGCGCCACGATGGGAACTCCTGTTTGTCTTGATAAGAGAAGCTGCCAGGGCTTTCCCCAGAGTGACTGTGCCTTTTACACTCGCCACAACGAAGGAGTGTCCCAACTGGTTCTGAGTCCGCCTCAGCATCTGGCCTTGGAACCTTCCACCGCTCTGGAAGTGTGTGGGGTTACTTCCTTGGCGTTTTAGTCTCCACTTCCCTGACGACTAGAAATGGTACTAACTCATGTGCTTACCGGCCATTCCTGTATCTTGTGACATGTAGAAGGTATTTCTCTCTTAAATATTTACAATAATAGGAGTTCTTGTCACGGCTCAGGGGTTAACGAATCTGATGAGCATCCATAAGGGTGCAGGTTCGATCCCTGGCCTTGCTCAGTGGGTTAAGGATCCAGCGTTGCTGTGGCTGTGGTGTAGGCCCACAGCAACAGTTTGGATTGGACCCCTAGCCTGGGAACTTCCATGTGCCGCGGGTGTGGCCCTAAAGAGACAAAAAAATTAAGATAATTCACTGGGGAAATTATCTGGGAGGTTTTCTTGGGAGGGTCCCCTCCCCTCCCTCCCTCCCTCCCTCCCTCCGTGTTGATTAGCACATCAGTCTGGGGCGAAAAGCGGGAAACAGTGCAGTGGAGTGGGTGATAAATCACCGCATCGCCACACCTCCAATGCCGAACAGTCAGCGCAAACTGTGCCGGAGAGTTTGGACGTTCTTTGGATTTTTTGGACCTTTATTGAGACATAATTTGCATATCATAGAGTCCACCCAGTTTTGTGCAGTTGTACAGCCATCACCTCTGAGGATTTTAACAAATTCAGCTTCTTTGATAAACATAGGGATATATGTATATATTTTTTTTGTTTGTTTTTTGTCTTTTTAGGGCCACACCCATGGCACATGGAGGTTCCCAGGGTGGGGGTCAGCAACAGCTGCACAGCCACGGCAACGCGGGATCCGAGCCGCGTCTGTGACCTACACCCCAGCTCACGGCCATGCCCGATCCTTAACCCGCTGAGCAAGGCCAGGGATCGAACCCGCAACCTCATGGTTCCTCGTCGGATTCGTTAAGCAGGGCGCCACGACGGGAACTCCAACACGGGGCTATTGTGATTTTCAGCGTTATTTTGTGTCAGATTTGGTAATTTCATTCTTCAAGGAATCTGTCCCGTCTGTCGGCGTGGAGCTGTTCATAATCCTCCCTGAGCTGTCTCTTCAGCGTCTGTCATGACCTCCTGTCTTTCCTTCCTGACAGCAGTTGGTGGCATTAGTGTTTTATGTCGTTTTTTCCTCCATCGGTCTTAGGAGTCTTAGCAGTTTTACGAATCTTTTCAAAGAACCACCTTTCGGCTTTGTTAATTTTCTGTTATTTATCTCTGGAAGTTCCCAGGTCAGGGCTTGCCTCCCGGGGCAGCTGCGGCAGCGCGCTGGATCCTCTAACTCACTGTGCCACAGCGGGAGTGCCCACGCCCTAGAAACTTTGGAATGCTGTGCTTTCTTTGTTACCTTGACTTGAAATGTTTTCTAACTTCCCTTGTGATCTCTTCTTTACCCCTGGGTATTTACAAGTGTGTTGTTTAATTTGCAAATATTCGGGAACTTTCTAGATTGCTCATTGTTTGTAGTTTCTGATTGAATTCTGCTGTGGTCAGAGAACACGTTCTAGGACTGTTTGGGGACTTATCTCGGTCCAGCCTCTTCCCCCCGGGGAGTGTTCCTTTCGCCCTGAGAAGCGTGTTGAACGTCCTGTGGTGTGAACGGCAGGTCCGGGAGGTTAGCTGTGCTGCTAGGGTTTCTGCACCTTGAAGGATTTTTCGAGTGACTGTCCAGCGCTGTGGTCGAGGGGCGTTGAAACCTCCACCTCTGTCTTCAGCTGCCGGTGTTTGCTTCATGTATGTTGACAACACACGTGAGTGACTGTCACGTCTTCCCTTTTTATTGTCATGAAACCATGAACGGTAACACTCCTTACTTTGCAGTCTGTTTTGTCTCATAAGGATGTAACCACTTCTTTTTGCCCTTTTCCTTGAGGACTTTCTTCCTACAGATTGGATTGGTTAGAGAAACTTACTTTCCATAAAATCCTTTCAATAAAATGAAATACTGAAATTTCATAATTTTTAAAATTTCTTAGTCCTAGTAATTATGATCTCGTCCATTTATGGTCAGTATCATCTGGTTCTTTCTGAAGCAGGGGCTACCTACGTTCCTCTGTTCAGTTCTCTTTCCAGCGGACAGTAAAAAAAAAAAAAAAGCAAAGCTGAATGTCACCGACCACAAAATTCCAAGCACCTGCAAGGCAAAGAAAATGGTTCCCTGCAGATCAATCTTCTGTCTTTCTCTCTCTCCTTCTCTCCCTCCCTTTCTTTCTTTGCTCTCTCTCTCTTTTTTTGGCTGCCCTGCTGCATGTGGAGTTCCTGAGCCAGAGATTAGATCGGAGTTGCAGTTGCACCCTAAGCTGTAGCAACACCGGACCTTAACCCACTGTGCCTGGCTGGGGATCGAACCTGCGTCCCAGCGCTCCCAAGACACTCCCGATCCTGTTGCGTCATAGCCAGAACTCCTACTTGCAGAGTTTTAGATTCCCCCCCCCCATGATTTTTAAAAGAGGGAGTAGATGTGATTTGCATTTTAGCTGATTTGCCTTTGCGCTATTACTTGAACTACAGTGAGCAGTTCCCAGGTCAGTGTGCTTTTCTGATGTTTGTGATAGGCCCTTATTCAGAGTGAATGCTTGTAGAACATAAAAGAATTCTGTCTACAAGAAGCAAAATACGTTTCAGGGTATGATAACTGGTTTTCCTAGTAAAGATGAGAAGAGTGACAAAGCTGTAGGACTCTTAGTTCTAAAGACTAATGTTTTTCAGGTGGGTGTTCAAAACGTAGAGCTGCTGCCAGCTCCAGCTGGTTTCTCACTCTTTCCACATGAAGCCGTGGGCCTGCCGACACCGGGACCCGGGTTCTTCTTTGCTGTCGGTCTGTCCTGTGCGCTGTAGGATATTGAGCATCATCTCTGGCACCTGTCGTGGAATGCCCATGTCACCCCTCCCCGTCCAGGGACAACCAGAATCGTCTCTAGTATTGTCTCGTGTCCCCACGGGGCAGAGTCCCTTGGGTCAAGAACCACCGATCCAGCATGCCATGGGCAGAGGCACGACGGGCACAGGCGAGGGGGTCCTCAGGGCCTGGTCAGGGACTCCTTGTGGTGTGTGAAGACAGGCCTCGCTGGCCCTCCATCGAAGACCCCAGGGTGACGGTGTGGAAGCTGCTTGCTTAAGTGCCCCACAGCGGGTTAAGGATCCAGCATCGTTGCTGCTGTGGCTCAGGTTCGATACCTGGCCCAGGAACTTCCACATGCTGTAGGTGCAGCCCAAAAAGAAAAAGAAAGGACCGTTTTACTTGGCCTTTTCTTCCTTCTTCGCCTAATTGCTGGCTGAGTTCATCCCTCTGCCCCGAGAAAAACCTGCTTCTCCCGTGGCACGGGAAGGGTGGGGCAGCGCCTTCCCTGGAGCCCTGGTTCTCGGACGCGTGACTCCCGGCGTATAGGAGGGGGTCCTGGGCCCCAGAGGTGGGCAGTGTTGCTTTAAATAAAGGTAAACTTTTATTTTGTAGGATTTTTGAACGCTATTAATATCAATGAAAATTGTCACTCTCCAGAAGGAACTGGATCGGGCTGATCTCCAGCCTTTTGAACATGAAATTTATGAGGTTCTGTGGGATCAATTTTGGGGAGTGCCTTCTGGAGGCATTTAGGGGAGGCCGGGGTGCCGGCGAGACACCTGAGGTGGGGTGGGTGGCGAGAGGACAAGGTTGTGATCTGGTCCCTGCACACGCCGGCAGTGGTGACTGAGTGAAGAGACCCATACCAGCTGCTAGCCTGAGCCTGCGGAGTGCCGGCCTCCCCTGCCCTCGCCCTGCGAGGCCCTTACCCAGCGCTCCCCAGAACCCCCCTCTCCAGCCGCCAAAGGCTTGTCGTGCCTGGCTCGACAGAGACCCCTGTGGGATCCTGCGTTGGAGGCCCTGTCTCTCCTGGTCACGGTGTGCAGGTTGCTGGTATTTTGAATGTTACCTCGTACGTGAGGGAGGACCTAGGGGATGAGAGCGGACGAGGGTCTAAAACTTGTCCGAAGTGGCCTCACACTCAGACCGTTCGGGTTCTTAGATGCCAGACTCCCATTTGTTGGCTAGCCTGAGAGAGCCTGAAACAGTCAGCTATGCTGATTTAAAACAGCAATAGGAGTTCCCGTCGTGGCGCGGTGGAAACCCGACTAGGAACCATGAGGTTGTGGGTTCGATCCCTGGCCTTGCTCCGTGGGTTAAGGATCAGGCGTTGCCATGAACTGTGGTGTTGGTCGCAGATGCGGCTCGGATCCCGCGTTGCTGTGGCTCTGCCGAAGGCCGGCGGCTACAGCTCTGATTAGACCCCTAGCCTGGGAACCTCCATATGCCGCGTGTGCAGCCCTAGAAAAGACAAAAAAAAAAAAAAAAATTTGGTGGAAGGGTTTTGCCGCTTCAGTGGAAGAGTGGAAGAATATTCCCAGAGTTAGTTTCCTTCCAGAGCCTGGCGGATGGAGTCATTCACTGACCCTGTGCCCCCACCGTGGGGAGGGCTGTCTCCTGGAAGAGTCTGTCTGGAGGGTGGTGACAGCCAGCCTCAGGCTGTGGGCCTCTGTCGCCGAAGTGGTTGTGATTTGGCACGTGAGCGTAGTGGCAGGCAGAGCGGTCTTTGGAAGAAGCCTGCGGTGAGACACACCTGCCGAGAGCACACCTGTCCCAGCGAATGAAACTGAGAAAATGTAGGGCCTTTGTGGACGAGACGAGGGAAGACTGGGTCTGAACTGGAGACCCTTGTTTCAGATGCTGTTTACTTGCTCAGTTGCTAAGTTCCCACAAACCCATTAATAGGATTTCTGTTTTTTGCTTTTTAGGGCCACACCTGAGGCATATGGAAGTTTCTGGGTTAGGGTCGAATCAGAGCAGCAGCTGCTGGCCTGCTGGTGCAACACTAGATCCAAGCCACATGTGTAGTGTACACCCCAGCTCACAACTACGCCAGAACCTGAACTCACTGAGCGAGGCCAGGGATTGACCTGCATCCTCATGGCTACTAGTTGGATTCATAACCCACTGAACCACAACGGGAACTCCTGACTGATAGGAAACTTTGATAACTATTTCTTTTTTTAAATCTTTTTAGGGCCACACTGGAGGTGTATGGAGGTTCCCAGGCTAGGGGTTGAATCAGAGCTACAGCTGCCGGCCTACACCTCAGCCACAGCAATGGGGGGTCCAAACCTCATCTTTGACGTGCACCGCAGCTCACAACAATGCTGGCTCCTTAACCCACCGAGCGAGGCCAGAGATCAAACCTGCATCCTCACGGCTACTAATTGAATTCGTTTCCTCTGTGCCACCACGGGAATTCCTAATATCTGTTTCTATATATGTTAGTTATGGAAGAAACTACCAATGTATTCTGTCAGGAGCATAGATGGGAAAAGTTTGATTATATGTCTGGAGCTATAAGAACCTTGCTTTTTTTAATAAGATAATGTAGAAATAAGATATGCTTAAGTTCAACTGCTAATGGGAGAAATAAAACCTGATTAACTTGTTTGAAGGTTTTTGTTTTTTTTGTTTTTTGTCTTTTTAGGGCTGCATTTGGGGCATATGGAGGTTCCCAGGCTCGGGGTTGAATTGAAGCTGTAGCTGTTGGCCTATACCCGACCACAGCAACGCCAGATCCAAGCCACCTATGTGACCTCCACCACAGCTCACCGCAGTCCTTCCTTAGCCCCCTTAGCAAGGCCAGGGATCGAACCTGTGTCCTCATGGATGCTAGTCAGATTCGTTTCCACTGAGCCACACCGGGGACTCCCTGAAATATTGGTTTGGTGGTGGTGGTCATGGATAACACACAGGGACTTAACCACCCTGAGCTGAAGCTCACGTGTTTGTTTTTACCTACACAACAGTATCGAGCAAGTGAACAGTCTGCGAGAGATACAAGCCCTGAGGCGCCTGAATCCACACCCAAACATCCTCACGCTGCACGAAGTGCTTTTGTAAGTATATTTGGGGCTTCAAAAATTATCCAAGTTTGATGTAACCGTTAAATCTCTTTTTAAGAAGGAAAACCACGGCAGACCCTGTCAGCCTGCAGCTCAGACGGTGATCTGAGCCCCGGGGTGGAAACGCCTTCACCGGCCTCTCTGCAGCTCACTTGGGCTTCTGTGTAAAAGGTGGTGGCTCTGGGCGTCTGCGTGTGAGTTGTGAGCTGCTGGGCAGTCCCTGGTCACGTTTCGGGGACCGTGCCTGCTTGTCCCTGCCGGTCGCCACCCCTGTGTGGTTTCCTATAGGCTTTCTCACTGTAACTGACATCCTTTCGGGGGAGTTTTCGCTTCTGCTCTAAGCGTAGAGGTTGACCCGTTGATCGGGAAGGCGGAGCACAGCTTGTCTGCAGGTGCTGGCAGCTCTTTGCCGTGCCCCAGACTCTGACCAGGGGCTCAGGCTGGGGTCCGGAGCAGCTTTGTGGAGGTGCCTCCAGGGAAGCCTGGCCTCTGCAACCAGCCAAGAAACCACACCTCTGACAGTTAAAGGGCAGATTTTCATCGGAGGATAGAATGGCTGTAAACTCAGGACACACTAGCTTATGGCCTCGAGGCCACCTGGCCTGCGTCTTCTGAGCCCTGAGTTCAGATGGGTCCCCGAGACCAGGGTCTGCGTGTGATGGCACAGCGCTGCCTATGCCAAGGGCACTTTATGTGCACCTGACAACACACATCTGTCCGAGACGGCGGCCTCTGATGGCCCTGAGGGACCGTGGGGACCTCTCCCAGCAGCAGAGAGGCACCCTGAGCAGAGTCTGGGGTGACGCTGCGGGGGTGTAATGTGACTCGTTTTTCTCCTGTTCACCCCGGCTGCATTTTGGATTACTCCCCCCACAGTGTAATGGATGCCAGTTTTCTTTCTTTCTTTTTTTGGGGCCGTGTCTGTGGCATGTGGCATTCCTGTTCCCAGGCCAGAAATCGAACATGCGCCACAGCAGTGACCCGAGCTGCCACAGTGACAGTGCTGGATCCTTAACCCATTGAGCCACAAGAGAATGTCATAAGGTATCCCAATTACATGGATGTGAGTTAGTGCCTTGAAAGGAAAGTCGCATGCCCCAGAGCGTGAATGATTAAATCCTATTTTGGGGGGAGTTCCCTGGTGGCTCAGCAGGGTAAGGATCCAGTGTTGTCACTGCTATGGCACAGATTCAGTCCCTGGCCTGGGAACTTTTGTATGGTGTGGGTACAGCCAAAAAAAAAAAAAAAAAAATCCAATGTTTTTGGTTTTGCTTATCTAATTCTTCAGCCTCATTCCTTCTTTCTGCTGATAGAAACTTTTATATTTTCAAGACACTTCTCTTTAAAAATTGTGGGAGGACTTTTGGAATTTTTGCCTAAAGTGATTTTACTATTATTTTAAATTACTTTTACCTGAAATATTGATTAAAAATCAAAACTTATACTGTTTTAAGTTTTACACTTTGATCTTTGATTGTGGGAGTGTTTTATGTTTATCAGAAATGTTTACAAGTGAATTAAATATTTGATTGTATTTTCTGATTAAGACAAAATATATTTTAAAACCTGCTTTCTTCTCCAGTGACAGAAAATCTGGTTCTCTTGCGCTAATATGTGAACTTATGGACATGAATATTTATGAGCTAATTCGAGGTACGTAGAATAATTTGAAAGCTAATCTGAGATAGATTATTTATTTATTTATTTATTTATTTATTTATTTTGCTTTTTAGGGCCGCACGTATGGCATTTGGAAGTCCCCAGGCTAGGGGCCGTATTGGACCTGCAGCTGCTGGCCTCCGCCACAGCCACAGCCACGCCAGATCCTTAACCCACTGAGTGAGGCCAGGGGTTGAATTCATGTCCTCTTGGATTCTAGTCGGGTTTGTTACCTCTGGGTCACCATAGGAATTCCAAATCTAAGATCTTTTAAAGCTCGTAGTTTCCGTATTCTTGGTTTTAGTTCCCAAAGTCATTAGTCCCCATGGCGCCGTCGTTGTATTATATAAACATGCAGTACTGGGAGTTCCCGCTGTGGTGCAAGGGGACTGGCAGGGTCTCTGCAGCTCCAGGACTCAGGTCAATCCCCAGCCCAGCCCAGCTGGTTAAAGGATCCGGCATGGCTACAGCTACGGTGTAGGTCAAAACTGCAGCTTGGATCTGATCCCTGGCCAGGGAGCTCCATATGCCATGAGACAGCTTTTCAAAAAAAAAAAAAGCCAAAGAACCAACGTACTGGACAGTGAGTGTACAGGCCCCGGGTGGTGTCTTTCTGGCAGTCTGGTCTGCGCAGGCGAGCGAGAGGTGAGCCAGAGGGCGTTCAGGCTGCCGGGTGGCATGGATGAGGATGGCGTGGGAGCCAGCAGCTGGCGAGGCCTTCCTCCCCCAGGTCACCGCCGCCGGGGCCCCGCGCCCTGGCCTGTCCCCTGCGAGGGCTTTTCCTGGCTCTGCTGTGGCTCAGCGTTCTGTTCTCTGCTTCAGAACAAGGCAGGGCTTCCCCACGGCTGCTCCCACTGAGCGGGAGCCTCCTCCCGCGTGGAGCCGTCCCGCGCCCCCTGGGTCCCAGCGTGCTCCTGGCTGGGAGAACACGGCTGCCCCAGCCCACCTCCGTCCTGGCTGGTTCTGCAGCCTCGCAAAGGTCACCGAGGGGAGTGGAGAGGAGGAGGCCGGTGGCTGGCCCACATTTAGCAAAACCCCAGGGGACTGACCTCCTCAGGACAAAGGAGCCTTGTAACCATCCCCCAGGGGGCAGCACGGGCAGAGACCCGCCGTACAGGTCGTGTTATGCTTGTCAAACACATGGAAAATCGGCTGCCTTCCGTGGTGTGAGCAGCTCTAGCTGAAATGGCACTGGAGCGCCGGCATATCCTAGATGATTTAAAACCTGCTCTATTAGAACAGAAACGGACTCCCAGACGTGGAGAGCAGACCCGCGGTTGCCGAGGGGGCAGGGGCGGGGGGACGGGGAGTTTGGGGTTCGTAGATGTAAACCATTCCTGTTGGAACGGGTGAGCAGTGAGGGCTGCTGTACGGCACAGGGAGCTGTATCCAGTCCCCGTGATGCCACGGATGGTGCTATGAGAAAAAATGTATGTGCATGCGCGTAACTGGGTCACTGCTCCACAGCAGAATTTGACAGAACATTGTGAATCAACGATTAAAAAAACCTGCCGTATTATCTCACACAACGTAGCCAAACCGATGGTGGTGTGCTGTGGAAAAGCGAGATGGAGAGGCTGGTCTTGCGACGACCAAGGCACTGGTAGTGAAGGAACATGCAGAGAGTTCAAGTAAAATTAAGAAGTGGGAGAGTGAAGAAAAGCACTATGTCAAATTCACTTTTTATATGTCACTTAAAATACATGTGGTAGGAGTTCCTGTCGTGGCGCAGTGGTTAACGAATCCGACTAGGAACCATGAGGTCGAGGGTTCGGTCCCTGCCCTCGCTCAGCGGGTTAACGATCCGGCGTTGCCATGAGCTGTGGTGTAGGTTGCAGACGCGGCTCGGATCCCGCGTTGCTGTGGCTCTGGCGTAGGCCGGTGGCTACAGCTCCGATTCAACCCCTAGCCTGGGAACCTCCATATGCCGCGGGAGCGGCCCAAGAAATAGCAACAACAACAACAACAAAAGACAAAAAAAAAATAAAAAAAAAAAAATAAAATACATGTGGTAGGAAATTACTAATAAAATAGATATTATAAGTAGACACGTTTTTCTCCATCTGTTAAGTTGATGTAAAGCTTTGGGATCTTTCGGGGAAACAGGAGCTTGCCTTGTATCGAGGAAGATATGGTACCCCTTTGTTTTTTTCCTTGGTCTTTTTAGGGCTGCGCGTGTGGCATATGGAGGTTCCCAGGCTAGGGGTCCAATCGGAGCTGCAGCTGCCGGTCTACACCACAGCCACAGAAATCTGTGTGGTGGCAGATGCTGAACCCTTTTCCTTCGGCCTCTGTCCGTAGCGAGGAGGGAGTGTAGACAGCAGACTGCTGTCCCCCGGCTCAGAGGCCTCGCGTGCTGGCGGATGCGGCCTGGCTGCACTGCGCTTGGCACGGAGCCCCAGCGCCGTCAGGGGTGAGGGCACCCGCGTTTCCTCGTCAGATTCGCTTGGCCGCGAGGTCCCCGGGGGCCGGCTCCACACGGAGGCCCACCTCTCGCCTGCATCCCCCTCTGCCCAGGCCCCCCAGCCTCGCCCAGGGCAGTGTGCTGGGAACCGAGCTCTCCTTGGCGAGGTCCCCGGGCCAGAGTGTGCCGCCTGGGGCCGTGGGGTGTGACTGGGGACCCGGCGCGCACCGCCAGGCCCGGGCAGGGGCACGAGCTGGGCGTTTCGTTGAGCTGCCACACTGGCAGCCAGGTTCCCTCAGGTGGCACCGCCGGCCAGACCCACGGTTCAGGGTTGTAGTCACTCCGGTTTTTACGTGGCTGCTTTCGTAGGTGACATTCTTCAGTGTCTTCTTAATGTGTTTATTTAGTGAAAATTAACTGGCAAAAGTGAATTTGGTCAGGAGAGCCGAAGCGGGAGAATACTGTTTGCCGTCTGCTGGCGTCGGTAGGCGTCGGACAGGGCGCTTGGAAGTGGCTTGTTAATTGTAGCGGATGTTTGCAGGCAAGAATCTGGTAGGAACCAGATGCAGTCTTGGGCCTGGAAAGGTAGGGTCTTGTTTTGGGAAAACTGTTGTATGGCGATGGTCAGTCCCCTCCTTGGCAAGGCCGTGGACCCTCGTGTTGTCCTCGCCCCCACGGCTGCCGGGTGGCCGGGGGTCCAGGAGGACAGGAAGGGCAGGCACGCCAGGGCTTCACACTGGGGCTGAAGGCAGCTGGCAACACGGCAAGGCTGCCACCTGCCCGGGTTTGCGATTCACTCTGGCGAGGTTTGGGCCCTGACATCTCTTTTCTAAAAGTTCCCTGGGTGATGATAAGGGTTGAGTGGATTTGGCTTTTCCTAAAAGAGTCTGCCTTTCCTGAGTTCAAGCTCAGGTGACTAGGATGAGCTGTGTTGTAAGTGAGATGCAGTGTGGACATGGCTGGGAAGGTGCTTCTGGAAATAGAACAGCATGAACACAATTGGGAAGTGCAGGGGCTTCGGGGGCACGTCAGGCTCATCCCCCGTGAATGTGGCTGCAGCAGCCGATCACCAGGATGGATGTCGGGAGGCGAGGTTCCCAGGACGAGGAACCAAGCCTGGCAGCTGATTCTGAGAACTTGTTGGAAGGGCAGCTCGGGGGCCCAAGGCAGACCTGCTGAGCTGGAAAGGCCTGGAGGTGGGGGTGGGGGAAGGTTCTGGTGCTGCGGGACCCTGCACTCCTGTCCCGGGAGGGATTCTGCTGACGGCTGCAGAGGCCCCTCGCCAGACAAGGCCTGAACTTCATGAAGCTTCATCCAGCCCCGTGTGTGAGAGAGAATGGAACTTTTGCTTTTGTTTCACCTTCATGTAGATAATAATTTAATAAAATTACAGAATTCCTCCCTAAGCTGGGGGAGCTGACCATGCCTTGGTTTTAATTCTTTTAATTTAAATTCTGGAAAACTGATGAGAAATTCTGTGGAACAGAATAAAAAGATTGTAATATGACTTGGAAGAAGTTAATTCATTGCACTTAGATAGTTTATCATTTAAATTACTTGTATGATTAACATAAACATTCTTGTTTTATGAGAAAAGGAACACATTTACTTTTTCAACAGAAATTGCACACGTAGGGCCGGAAGTGTCGAGTGGGGTACGGGCTCATGGAGGGGAAAGTGGTTTTTTGAATTGTTAGGTTGGAGCGGATATTTTGTAGATTACAACTTAATAATTCAAAAGCACATACTTTGAAATTAAAATCCAGAACAAGGGTGGCTGTGATGCTGGAGTGCAGTATGAAGAGTTTTAGAACATCAGGGAGCTCCCATCACGGCTCAGGGATTAGGAACCTGACTGGTGTCCATGAGGAGGAAGGTTCGATCCCTGGCCTCTCTCAGTGGGTTAAGGATCCAGTGGTGCCACAGCTGCAGCGTAGGTTGAAGGTGCAACTCGGATCTGCTGTGGCTGTGGCTGTGGCCGGCAGCTGCAGCTCCAATTCGACCTCTAGCCCAGGAACTTCTATGTGCGACAGGTGCGGCCCTTAAAAAAAAAAGACAAAGAGAAAAAGAACATCATGAAAGCGCAGGAAGAGAGGAAGGTGTGGCGGGCAGAGTGTGGGCCGGTGCTGGGTGCATCCGCTGGTGCCAAGGAGTGCTTCCTTCTGTGGGAAAGGAGAGCGCGGGCATCTGGGGTGTGAAAAACGTCCTCCTGTTGAGCCTCGATCGGCCCCCTTGAGAATGAAATCTGCGTCTGGACAGGGAGTCCAGGAGGCCTCAGGATCTGCAAGTGGCTCCTGACTCTTGGGCAGCGGTCTGAGGGAGGGTGTCCTGGAGGCCCCCCCACCCCACGCCCCCCAGGCAGCGTGGGGTCAGGCAAACGCCAGGACTGCGCTGACGCGGCGCAGTCAGAGGCCTTGGCTCGGTGGGATTTGGAATGACAGCATGCCAGGATGTGGCATTTCAAATGGCATATTTTGTAGCTCCATTCCCAGCTACAAGATAGGCTCATTTTCCCTAGAACTGTATACTTCGCGTGATTTTTCCCTGAGAAAATTAGACTTGCAGATGTTATTAAATAAAGAGTACATTTTATTCTTTGTTTCAGAAAGGGAGACACAGACCGTTGGTAATGATATTTGGCTATTTCCTTGATTGCACAGGGCGAAGACAGCCGTTATCAGAAAAGAAAATTTCGCGCTATATGTACCAGTTGTGTAAATCCCTTGATCACATGCACAGGTACGTGCTTGGAGACATGGTGGCTCTCAAATTCGTAAAATGTATTAACAGTCATTAAAAATATAGGCTAAAAGAATTTGAAGGAATAAGGTACAGTTAATTCTATTCTTCCCTTTATGTTGAATGCAGAAATGGAATATTTCACAGAGATGTAAAACCAGAAAATATATTAATAAAGGTAAGAACTTTTATATGAAAAACTGGTATCAGGATGAAGGTAGACTGAAAACTTCTTATTGGCTATGCTTTCGGTCTCAAATGGCTGGATACCATGTTATAATTTTTTTTTTTTTTTTTTTTTTGTCTTTTGTCTTTTTTGTTGTTGTTGTTGTTGCTATTTCTTGGGCCACTCCCGCGGCATATGGAGGTTCCCAGGCTGGGGTTGAATCGGAGCTGTAGCCACCGGCCTACGCCAGAGCCACAGCAACTCAGGATCCGAGCCTCGTCTGCAACCTACACCACAGTTCACGGCAACGCCAGATCGTTAACCCACTGAGCAAGGGCAGGGACCGAACCCGCAACCTCATGGTTCCTAGTCGGATTCGTTAACCACTGCGCCACGACGGGAACTCCCATGTTATAATTTTTTCTTCCAGTGTGGGAAAAAATGGTTTATTTAATAAATACTATCAGCATAACCGTACACCTGGAAAAAAATAATCTTAGGCACCCTTCTTATGTAGAAACTAAACTCTATTCAAATTATCATTCTAACCACTCCATGTGTAAAAGCGAGGAAGCAGCATTGGAGCGCAGAGCGGTCTCCCTCGCCAGCCCTTGAGCTGTGCTTGAGTCAAGTGTGTGGCCTGGTCAGGGCGTGCGGGGAAACCCTCGGGAAACCCGTTGTCCCAGTTAGGCTGACGAGTTCACTGCCCCCCAGAGCCTCCTCCTGCCCCTTGGGAAACTCCCCTCTCGGTCCCTGGTCCCCAGGCAAAGGCCAGCTGACTTTCTGTCACGTAGAATCCGTGTGCATTTTCTAGAATGGTCTATAAATGGAACGGTGTGGGACATCCTCTCTCTTGGCCTGGCTTCCTTGGCTCGGCGTCGTGGCTCTGAGACCGGTGGGCGCTGCGGTGTGTGCGGCTGGCACACCTGATCACACTGCCCTTTGGTTCTGCCGTCGCTGTTGCTCTGTTGCTCTGCGTTTCGGCTGGGGACGTTCTCTTGGCAGATCTTCGGGCTCCCGATTCTTTCCTGGGCCGTGGTGATCTGCTGAGGAGCCTGTCAAAGTCGTTTTCATTCTTGTTCGAGTTTTGTATTTCTAGTGTTTCCTTTTCGCTCTTTCCTGGGGCCTCCTTCTCTCGGCTTAGGTTTCCCGCCCGAACTTGGCGCCCTTAGCTCAGCAGCCGTAGCTACTCCACATTTCCCGGCTGGCAGTGCCAGCATGCTCCAAACCTGTGCCGAACCCGAGTCTGGTTTGGATGACTGCCTTGTCTCTGCAGGCTGTGGGGCCTTTTTTCTTTTTTGTCTTTTTCTTTTTCTGCCATACCCCTGGCATGGGGAAGTTTCCGGGCCAGGGGTTGACTCCCAGCTGGAGATGCAGCGTGTACCACAGCTGCGGCAACACCAGATCCTTAAGCCACTGCGCCGGGTCGGGGAGCCAACTGGCACCTCCGCAGAGACAGGCAGTTTTCTTGCCTTTTCCTGAGGAAGGGGCGCAGAGGGCCAGGCCGTTGGAGGAGGGCTCCGGATAATCTGGGTAAGAGAGGTGCTTAAGGCCCGTGGCAGCTCGAGGGGCCAGAGCTTCACATTCATGGACGGCATGCACTTGTCACTTGCATGCCAGCGGTGAAGACGACGGAGAAACACCTGGAAACCTGTTTCCCTGGCCGGCCGACTGGCTCCAAAGATCCCCGCTGGTGTGGGCTGGGGCCCTCGCTGCCCCCGCCCGGGAACCGAGCTGCCGCAAGCGCCGGGTTGAGGCGCCCGGGCAGCGGACCTGGGGTCATTTCCCAGGCCAGGCGGCCTTTGGAAATCTCTGTAAAACGCAGCCAGAGTATTTGTGCGTGTGCTCCCCTGAACAGAAACACCGCCCCCTCATCGCCAGAGGCGGTTCAGGTGCTCGGACAGCCACCCAGGCGCCCCGCCTCTCTGCCCCGCAGCAGGATGTCCTGAAGTTAGGGGACTTCGGGTCCTGCCGGAGCGTCTGTTCTAAGCAGCCGCACACAGAGTACGTCTCCACCCGCTGGTACCGGGCCCCGGAGTGTCTGCTCACCGACGGCTTCTACTCCTACAAGATGGACCTGTGGAGCGCGGGCTGCGTGCTCTACGAGATCGCCAGGTAGCGGCCGGCCCTCGCGCTGCGCACAGGTTTACAGCCCCTCTGGTGCCGCGGCTGCTTTTAGCTCAGCAGGAAGCGTGTGGGGCGCTCATCTTGCCCTCGGTCTGGCGCTTTTCCTGCCTGCTCGTCCGGAGGAGGGAGCACTCTCCCTTCCTCCTGCCCCCTGGCCTGTCCTGGCTCTGGTGGGTGGTACACCTCATTTCTGCCGTCGGGGCTGCCGTGGGGAGGGCCGGGGGTGGCCCCGGGTCCCCCTCAGGTACAGGCCTTCAGGCAGGTGCTCTGGCCGCAGGTGTGAGGATGAGCCAGGATCTAGAAAGCCCCAACCCTCCCCGTCCTCCCCCCGCAGCCTCTGGGCTTCACCCCCGGCCAGAGCCGATCCCGGGGAAGGGCGAGGGCCTGTCCGCTCCTCGCAGGCACAGGCGCGGGGTGTCGGGTTGAAGAAGCCCCAGGAGGAGGGGCAGCGCCCTCGCGCTCCGGTGGGTCGCTAGGACGGGTGGTGGATTTAAGGTCAGTGCATCAGAACCGGCAGGGCCTGCGCCGGCCACTCCCACCTGCCCAGCTGGGCCCTTCAGGACATACCTGCTGGTTCTAGATCAGTCGTATGTATTGATAAGTGACCTTGTTAATTTGGGAAAGGAGAGAGACGGTTTCACTGATGCCGAAGCACCAACACAGCCTTTCTCAGGTGCTGACACCCTCGCGCTCGTTGGGAAGGCTGAGAAGGGCTTCGGCGCGAGTGCGCGGTGGCCTGGGCCGACCCTGGGCCAAACCCGGCTGAGCTGTCTTGGCACCTGGCCTGCCCCACTCGGGCGTCTCCCACCCCCGCACTGTCTCTTCTGCCCTGCAGCCTGAGGTGCTGCTCTTCGCCTGACTGGAAGCTGGCCTCACTGCCCGCGCTACATCCCTTTTTTCCTGGCCTCCCGGCTGCACATGGAGTTCCAGGGTCACGGATCAGATCTGAGCCGCAGCTGGGGCAATGCCTGATCCTTTAACCCGCCTCCTGGCGCTGCAGAGACGCCATGGATCCCATCGCGCCACAGCAGGACCTCCCGGGGCTACATTTTTGTTTGGTCGTTTTGTTTCTTCCTTTTGGCCATGCCTGCAGTAAGTGGAAATTCTGGCGCCAGGGATCGAACCTGTACCACAGCAGTGACACAGCCGGATCCTTAGCCCTTTGAGCCACCAGGGAGGAACTCCCAGAGCTACGATTCTCAGCTCTTCTCTGTGGCATATATATGAACGTGAGAGGTCTGAAATCTTTTATCCATGATTCCAAAATCCACAAAACCTCCAAAGCCAAAAGCGTCCCTTGGAACTCATTTGCCGCAGCGCTTGACCCGACCCAGCCTGAATTTTGGTTGGCAGAACCCCGCTGAGCTGTGAGGTGGCTCTCGGAGGTTTCATCTGGCAGCCAATGTGCGCTCAGGCTGTGCAGATCCAGGAATGAAGACGCGCTCTGTGGGGACAGCAGAGGGAGGGAGGGAGGGAGGCCTCCCTCGGGGGCTGGAGGGCCCGCAGCCGGGAGGTCGCCGCCCTGACCGCAGCCCTCACCCGCCAGCCTGCAGCCGCTCTTCCCTGGAGCCAACGAGCTGGACCAGATCTCAAAAATCCACGACATCATGGGCACGCCTGCTGCAAAGACCCTCAGCAAGTTCCAACAGTGAGTGCACGCGCTCCCGGCCCGTCCCGGGCATCCGCAGCCCTCCCCGCCATCGGGCCAGCAGTCTCGGCCCCTGACTGTTGACTCGGGTGGTAGAGGCTTTGGGTGAGAACGGTTTCCCAGCCGGGCTGGGCACGGGGGCGCCGCCCCCTGGGACGCGGCCACACGGATGCCTGGGCTGGGACTCCTGGCTGGGTTTTGCTTTGGTCAGAGGGGGAGGAGGGCCCCTCAGGCTGAGGGCGTGGGCAGCCCTCAGCAGCTCCCAGACCCTGGGAAGAGAGATGACAACTGGTGTGGATTCTTTTTCTTTTTTTAATCTTTACTTCACTTTTCTCTAGTGGGAATGTGATATTAGTCTTTTCAAGGAAAAGTAGTTTTCTTCCATTTATAGCATAAAAGACCTCATGACTCTCCCCACTTTTTAAAATAGACTTTTAAAAAAAGGAGTCCCCTGGTGGCCTAGTGGTTAAGGATCCAGCATTGTCACCACGGTGGCATGGGTTCAGTCCCCAGCTTGGGAACTTCTGCATGCCATGAGCATGGCCAAAAAAAAAAAAAAGACTTTAATTTTTTAAGAGCAATTTTAGGTTCACAGAAAAACTGAACAGAAGGTAGAGAGGTTCTACCCACCTTCTGGCCTCCCATGACCGTGCAGCACCCCCGCCATCAGCGTTGGCGCTGGAGTGGCTCGGCTGCCGTAACCCGACCACGCTGACATGTCGTCATCACCAAAGTCCACAGGGTCCCTGGGGGTCCGCGCTTGTGTTCTATGGGTTGGACAACTGCTGGATCCCATGCCCCCCGTTTTAGGCCATAAGCTGTTAGCTTCAGTGCAGGTCCCTATAGAGCTGTGAGGCTGGACCGGCCACGTGCTCTAAATGACGCAGGACCATTTGTCATCATTGGGCTTTTGCTGCAGGTCGAGAGCTGTGAGTTTCGACTTTCCTTTTACAAAGGGGTCAGGAATCCCTGTGCCAACGGCCAGTCTGTCCCCGCAGTGCCTCTCGCTCCTGCGCGCAATGGTGGCCTATGACCCCGATGACAGGGTCACTGCCCACCAGGCCCTGCAGCATCCCTACTTCCGAGAGCAGAGGTAGGCACGCTGGCATCCCCCTGGGCCTGGGGGCTGGCTCACAGGATCCTGGGCACACGGTGGCCCAGGGGCTTCTGGGAACGTGCCCGCTCCTCTCTGGTGTACCCTCCCCAGAGGAGGCTGTCAGTGGCTGCCTGGCCAGCTGGAAGGCCACCTCTGGAGCAGCGTGGCTGGGAGTAGGGTGGCACACAGCCAGTCAACGGGTGGAACTTGCCGCAGGTTGGTCAGCTTGATGGGTGGTGCCTGGCACTGAAGTATCTGCCTTGGGGTCTTCTGCTTCCACCCCTGCCAGCACCACTACAGGGGTGACGCGGGGGTGACATTGGGCGGGGTTGGGGCATGCAGCTCACAGAGCCCTGTCTGCTGGCCGCCCAGAGACCGCCAGGCCGACACAGAAAAGGGAGAGCACTGGTGATGGTGCGTGAGGACGCGAGGGGGTGGCGGCAAGGCGGGCCAGGCAGGTTGGAGACGGGCAGGCAGACGAGGCCTGTGCTGGGCGGGCTCTCAGGGGAGGCACCGCCTTCTCTCTTCCTTCCCTGTAGGGCAGCTGAGAAGCAGGCCAGCCACGGGAGGAGAGTCACGGCCTGCTTTCCAGAGCGCCCCGTGGCCCCCGAGCTCCTCAAGCAAACCTGGCAGATGTCCACGGCGGGCAGGAAGCAGGTACCGAGTGAGCCAGGGGGCTGGGTGCAGGCAGCCAGCTAATGGGCACCATCCTTTGCACTGCCCTGGCTGAGGTTCCTGGCATCCGGGCTGGAGTCCCTCCACCCACAGCGCTCTGCAGACCTGCCCATCGCGCCCTCAGACCGATCTTAGCAGGGGCACGGGGAAGCCATCACTGGCCCAGGTGACCATCCCCACGTGGCCACTGAGCCCCCGTGAGAGCAGCAGGCCCTGGGGGGCACGCTGTCTGTCTCAGAGGCTGTTTCGTGGCTTCGTCTTGGCGCCAGGCTCCTCCTCCTTTTCAGACCCCGCCCCCCCGCCCCGTGCTGCCCCCGCTGGCTTAGTCCCCACGTACCTGTGCCCTGTGGCTGTTTCTCACTCGGCCGGCATCGCTCCGCGTCACCCTCCACCAGGGGCTGCAGATACACCTGCAGCCGGACTGCTTTCCAGAAATGGACACTCCTGTGTCCAGCCACCTGCTTGAGGCCACACATCAGAGTCCAAAAGGCAGCCTTTTTCCATCCCATCCCCCGGTTTCTCCCTGCAAAGTGGCCTTTCTCCCCGTGCCTCCCGTCCCAGGGAGGGTGGAGGCAGCTTCCTCTCAGGGCCCAGACCGTGGACAGACCCACCCCTGCCCCTGGCCTGAGCCCCCCTCATCTTGCCCCCAGGCGTGGGCCCTGCTGGGCCGCCCGTCTCCTGCCGGCATCTACCAAGGGCGCCCCCTGCAGGCGGGGCTGAGGCCCATGCTGTCCGCGAGGGCCACTGAAGGCGTTGGGCTTTGCAGGCCATTCAGTCTCCGTCACAGCTGCCCACGCTTGTGGCGCCGTGGACCAAACGTAAACGAGTGGCGAGGTGGCTTTTTTGGCAAAGTGGTGGCCCTGACGAGGTGGCTTTCAGTAAAATGATGGCCCTGTATGAATTGCACAGAGTTTTCAGCTACTAAAGGTGGCTCACTAGCCACACAAAAGCCGCTTTGGCCGACCTCAGGGAGTCTGAGCGGGAGGCATCGCCATGGCCCTGGCCCTTGGAGGCGCCTGTCACAGCGCAGCCTCCCCCGCGGTCAGCCCAGGCCCCAGGCCCAGCCTTGCTTTGGGTGGCTGGGCCACGGTGTGCGGTCTGGGGCTGCATGTCACCCTCACGGGCAGCGCCGTAGGAGGCTGAAGTCGTACGGAAGAGCCCCTTTGGGTGTTCCCGATTCCCACGGAGGGGAACCGACCTCTGCTTTGTTTGAAGAAACAGCCCCTGCGGCCAGAGGAGGGCCGCCCCCGGAGACAGGGGCCCGCCTGCCTGGTGGAGCTGCCCAGACTCCAGCTTTCGGGGGGGACCACGCTGTCGTCTTACGCCAGCCCCGCGCTGCAGTCCATGTTTGCCCCGGGAGCCGACGGGAAGGTCCCGGTGCTGAGACCCCCGAAGTTCATGGGCGCGAGCCAGAAGGTGGGTGTCCCCTGGCCGTCCCGGCGCCGGCTCACGCCCATCCTGGCCCACACTGAGCGTCCCTTGCTTCAACAGACAGCCGCGCAGAAGGCCGTCAAGCCGAACCTGAAGCAGTGCCGGCTGCCCACGATAGGACGGAGAGACGGCGGCTACTGAGCAGCCCCCGCGGCCCAATGCTCGCAGCCCGGGTGCAGCCCGGCCTGGCAGCCTGACGGCTCCGGGAGGCCCCGCACAGCTGCCCTGTCGGCCTGGAGCCTCCGAAGGCAGCTGTGCTGTGTGTGCCAGCCTGACACACGTGTAAACCGGCGCCTCCCAGGCTTTGCTTTTATTTTTGTAACACAGGAATTTGGGGCAGGAAATGTTTTGTAATTTTTTGTGTGAATCAGAACAGAGAAATTACACTTATCGTTTAGGCTTGGTGTCACCGAGGGCTCCGCACGTTTCGCCTCGTGGTACGACGTCACCAAGAGCGTCGTGGCGTGTGTGGCTGGCAGGCTGGAATTGGAGCCCCTGACGCGCATGAAAGGATGAGCTCTCGTTGCTGCTTCTCCCTTTGCCGACTGTCCGTTCCTCCTGTTTGAGCCCGTCAGGGACTGATTTTGTTGGAAAGGCTTTGGTGCAGCTCCGCTGTGGGAGGAAGCGGGCCTGCCCTCCAGCACTTGGTGCCCCCTGGCCCAGGGCAGGTCACGTGTTGGCGTCGAGGTCCAGCTCTGTCCCGTGGGTAGAGGGCAGGGCACTCATGCCAGCCCTGGGGCGCCCAGCTCCGTCTGTGGGCGGCCAGCAGGGGGTTGGGCACAAGGCACGGGAAGAACCTGTTTCCCCGTGGGGGCGGACGAGGCCCAGAGGCAGTGGCACCGGGCGCGGCTGGGCTAGGCCACTGGGCAGAGGAGACCCCGTGAAAGCGCCTTTTTGTCTTGGTCTGTCGCCTCGTGGTTAGTGTTCCTTCTTTTTCTCATCTCCTCAAACTTCCAGCGGTAAAAAACAGATTTCCCAGGTTAGTCTTTAGTCTTATTCCATCTTTAAGACAGATGGGTGACGCCCTCCAGTGACCCCAGCCCTTCTGGGGGGCTGTGAGGGGGGCCACGTCCCAGGCGGGGCTGGGGAGGTGGGCGTGGCCTCGGGTGCAGCCAGTGGTTCCAGTGGCGGGGGCGGGGGACCCGTGGGTGGGGCCGCCTGGGGCCCCGGAGCCATCTGAAGGCCAGACTGACGGGAGGGTGGGGAAGCACTTCCTTTTAGAGCCATCGCAGCCGTGTGAGGACGAGGCATCGGGGCAGGAAGGGCGCCCAGGAGCCCGCAGCGGGGGCCACTGAGAGCGTCCCCCGCACAGAGGGGGGCGGGGCGTGCATGGCTGCCGTCCTCGAGGGCAGGCTGCAAGTGCAGGCCACCTAGGGAGGGTTGGGGAGATGTTCCCCCCTTTAAATATATCAACAGCTTCGAAGATTCTCCGTGTTCCATTTTGAGAGAGCAAACTCGTCCCTCCCCACAGCCGGTGCGGGCCAGGTGCTCTCTGGGGCGGCCCTTGGCAGGTCCTCCTGCCCCAGGAGGGGGCTGGCATATCAGCTTCTGCAGGTCAAGTCCAAGGTCCCATTGGCACCTGGGGGCGTCCTGTGTCTACACTGCCTGCTCCTGGCGGGGAGCTGATGCCGTGCAGCCCGACAACAACGGGCAGGCAGGGGCTGAAGCACAGGAGGCCGCCTGGCCCTGCTGCCTGGAGCCCTGGCGGGGTCTTCGCCCAGCACAAGCCGGAGGATTGTGAGCCAGGCTCCGGGTTGAGCTGTTGGATGGCCCCCGCGGCCCTGGATGCGCCCCCACAGAGCCTCAGGAGGAAGCGGGCCGTGGTCTCCCAGCTCCTCCTCCACCACCCCAGCGGGTTCTCCCAGCCCAGGGCCCAGCTTGTGCCAGAGAGGGGACATCCAGCACTGACAGCTCCCATGCTGAGACGAGGCGGGCGGGGGCTTGGGCACAGGGGATCCAACTGGCGGCTGCGGCGTTGCTCAGCCTGCCCACAGGGGAGGAAAAGCTGAGGGCCCCGGCGGGGAGGGTCGGCCAGCAAGCTGGCTGCAGGGTCCAGGCTGAGCCAGTCCACCCGGGATGGCCTCCTCCTCTTGGCTTCCCTCATGCCCACCCCGTGCCCCACGCGGGGAGCCTGCGTGGGGAAGCGTGAGACAGGGAGCTCGGGCACAAAGGGTGCGGGGAGCAGAGCCCGCCTCCTTCCGCGGCTTCTGGAGGTGGGGGCCACCCTGGGCCCAGTGCCACCTGCTGCGTGGGGACAGTTTCAGGCTGGCTGATTTGGGACGTCGTCTTGGACCATGCGGCCAGGGGCCAGTTAGGAACCAAGCCCCCCAAATAGCCATTCCTCACACGGAGGCGGCGACAGCAGACGGCACAGCAGAGCTGGGCGCGGGGCGACACACGGTGGGCAGGGCGGGACTGGCCACCCCGCGCAGCGACCGTCTCGGGGCCCATGGACCTCCGCACTGCTGTCCTGGTGCCAGCCAGGTCCTGCTAGTCCACGGGAGGGTCACGTGGGCCAGACTCCTGGACTCGAGTTTCTGGGGCGGCCCTTCTGATCTCCAGAAACACGCGTGGCTCCCCTGTAAGTCGTCTTGGAAGCACTTAGAGACCAGTGCTGTGACGAAGAGGACAAACACCAAATGCTGACTATCTCAAATGCGATGCTTTTTCTTCCGCGGCCACACCCGCGGCACATGGAGCTTCCCAGGCGAGGGGTCGAATCGGAGCTGTAGCCGCCGGCCGACACCACAGCCACAGCCACGGCAGATCCTTAACCAACAGTGCAAGACCAGGGATCGAACCTGCGTCCCCATGGTTACTAGTCAGATTCGTTCCTGCTGCGCCACGACAGGAACTCCCAAAAATGTGCCGATGTTTCAGTAGCAAGGCTATTCTGCACGCGTGTGATACCTAAGTTCCGATTCTCTCACTTAAAATGGGGGGGTATCTTGGTGAGCGGCGGTCTTCACCTCCCCTGCAGGCTCCCACGTGCTCTGACGGAGGCCAGGCTGGTGGCGGGAGCTCCTGCTGGAGCAGCCCTGGGCCAGCGGTGGGGGCTGGGCGTGGGGCAGGGATGCCCCTGGGCTCTGAGAAGGAAGCCAAGACCAGGCCACGAGAGCTTTTTTGAAACGGTAACATTATCCCGTTGCTGGTTCACATAGATGATGAAAATGGGCGAGTAACCTTTTCTAGCCTAAACTCACTTGGCCATGCCCGCAATTTAATGGGATCACTCAGAAATGTGTTTTAGGTGATACTTTAAGGTTTAGAGTCTCATTGATAAAAAGGCCTTCAAAGGGTTCGATGGTATATGACTTTGGGGACGTTATTTTTTGGCTGCCCCAGTGGCACTGCATTAGTTCCTGGGCCAGGAACTTAACCGCTAGGCCAACAGGGAACTCCTTTGTATGACTTTTTTGAACGGAGAGAAGTTCCTCTGTTGGCAGCTACACGTCGCTAGGGTTCTAGTAACTTGTAGCATCGACCAGTAGGAGGGGCCTGATCTGAGCTCAGCTCGCTCAGCAGCTGGTTTCAACCAAGTAAACTCCCATGCAACGTCCTCAGCTTTTCCCCGTGTCGTGGACATCACTCTGTACGGTGTTCGATACTCACCATACAGAGTCATGTGCACTCCTAGGCTTGCAGTGACAGACATGGACCGGCGGGCTGCAAGCTTCGAGAACCTGGCGCGCCGGAACTGCGGCTGGTGTACGTGTGCCTCTGCCCACCAGGCCAGAGACGGGGAGTCTGCGAGAAGGGGCAAGAAAACCCGAGAACTCTCCAGATGAGCCGTGTTCTTGAGCAGCCTGTCTTACATCAGACCGTGACTGCTGGGCTTGTGCTTTGAGGGGCAAGGTAGGCATATTTATTTCAACAAAAAAGTACATTATGGAGTTCCTGTAGTGGCTCAGTAGTTAACGTATCCGACTAGGAACCATGAAGTTGTGGGTTCGATCCCTGGCCTCGCTCAGTGGGTTAAGGATCCAGCATTGCCATGAGCTGTGGTGTAGGTTGCAGACGCAGCTTGGATCCCGTGTTGCTGTGGCTCTGGTGTAGGCTGGCGGCTACAGCTCTGATTAAACCCCTAGCCTGGGAACCTCAATATGCCACGGGTGAGGCCCTGAAAAGACCAAAAAAAAAAAGTATGTTAAACTTTGTGGCTCAGCGGAAACAAATCTGACTAGGAACCATGAGGTTGCAGGTTCGATCCTTGACCTCACTCAGTGGGTTAAGAATCTAGTGTTGCCATGATCTGTGGTGTAGGTCACAGATGCGGCTCGGACCCCGAGTTGCTGTGGCTGTGGTGTAGGCTGGCAGCTGTATCTCTGATTCGACCCCTAGCCTGGGAACTTCCATGTGCACCGGGTGCGGCCCTAAAAAGCACAAAAAAAAAAAAAAAAAAATGGAGCCAATTTAACAGAAGATGAACAAACAGTATATTCAAGACAGTTTTAATATTAATATATTTTCGGGAATTAGAAATACCACTCTTAGATTATGAAAATTACTACTGAAGTGACCATTTTCCCAACTGCAGGATCACAGCATTTATACATATAATACAGTGGACTGCATTGGAACAAACTAGTATTAAAATAAATGTTAACAGATTAAAAAGGGCATCTCCACACCACACCTTGGAGGTCCACCACACCCATATTCAAAATCATTTTTAACAGCATTAAATTATTTTAAGTGCAAATAATTTTTTTAAAAAATCTATGATTGCAGCATCTGTCTTCCTGAATCACGTATTTATGCCAGAAAGTTAACAACTTCCTTGATGAGTGCATTCCAGGTGCCCGCTGACCACCTAAGGTCGTAACATCAGTGCAGCAAGAGACTAACAGCCGAAGCTAAGGGGACGTCTGGTCCAAGAGACATTCTCTTTGACACTAAGTATACATGTATGTATTATATATATTATATGTGAGGTTTTAATTACATTGAATTTTAGAGTAAAAAGCAAGAAAATCTTATTTCTTATTTTTTACTGCAGCCCAAAAAAAGTGGCTTGGAAATGGAAACCACGCCTTTGGGCGAGCGGTGTCCGGCTGCGCGCTGGAGGGCCCTGCCCCGCCAGCCTCTTGCTGCTCCGGCGACGTCCGCTCCGCCGGCGCCCGACGTGCGTCCCGCGCCCAAGTGCCGCTCTTGGCTCCGCCATCGTCGCTCCCTCGAGACCCCGTCCGGGTGAGAATTTCCGAGCAGCAGGAGGGTCGCTACACTACAGTTCCACCTGGAGAACTGGCCTGGTTTTGGGACGACAACAAACCCTGCAAACAAAGCAGTTTACATTAATCCAGCAAAACACGGGGCAACGAGGAGCGTCCCAGCCACTCATCCTGTTCCGGCAGGGGCGCGTGATCACACTTAGGCTCCTGTCGGTTTGGAAGCCGGGGTTTTGAGAAACCCTCCACCTCCATCCATTCACTCCTAACTCATCGGAATCCACTGAGCTTGGCCGCTAGGCCGGCCGGGGCTGGCCTGGGGAGGACGTGGTCCCTCGGGGCCAGGGGTTTTGGAGCATCACTGGCCCAGAGGCAAGGGGCACCACCCGGGGGCTGTTGGCTGTCCTCCCCAAGGGCTGCACTCAGGGCACAGAGGGATCCCCACGGGCCAGCTCAAACCCCCCCCCCCCCCCAGCCGGGGTGGGTCCCCAAGGACAGAGTCCAGGGCATTTCCTTTGCTTTCTCTGAGGGGTGGTGTGGTGGGGGCCCCCTGGCTTTAGTGCCAGCATCCAGGGCCCAGCAGGGAGCAAAAGGAGGATCCAGCTCATGGGGGCAGGGGGCTCAGGGCAGAGCCCAGCCCTGCCACTCAGCTGCGGGCACTCTGCCGCAGGAAGAGGCGGCATCTGCCCCTTTGGGGTGGCTCCCGCCAGAGGCGGGAGCTCTGCTGGATTTCTCGCAGTACAGGCGTGAGCTCCGGGCTTGGATACACCTGAAGGGCTGCCCCTCTGACACAGCAAAGGGCACTTAGATTTCTCTGCATTTCCTGCGATGCATGTGGTCCCCGCAGAGTTTGGCATTCATTTATTAAGAAGAATTCTCAGGTTACAGCACTGCAGCACCGAAGCCCCAGGTTTTCAGTTCTATGAACCCAGGTGCCCTCACGTGATCCTGAAACATGCCACACCTCACACAGGACAAGCCTTCAAGCAAACACGGCTGTGTTTTCACATCCTGGATCTGGGCGCACGCCGATGAGGGGACGCTCTGAACGTGACCTTCAGCTCTGCCCGCGCCTTGCTGGAAGGAAGCTGGGAAGCACGCGGTCCTGCTCCCAGTCATTTTCTCTCAGTTTCTCACCTTGAACCTGAAATCTGTCTGTCGCTCTAGGCAAGATCTCGGAGGCAAAGAACAAGGGAACCTCTCAGAGCGACCCGGGAAGAAGCCCAGCCCCAGGTGGTGGTGGAAGCAGGAGAGGCGCTTCTCACTGCAACCCCACAGCAGGGGCGGGGGGAGGTGAGCGGAGGAAGCAGGGCGCTCTGGCGGCTCAGCCTGGGGACGGGGAGCGCTTTTGGACACTGTGCCCACCTCGGCCCCGCCCGGAGAGGGAGGACGATGGATTTACGACCTCAGCCAGGTGGGGAGCACTGCCCAGACCCCCCCCCCCCCCCGCGCCCGCAGAGCTGCAGGGAGGCCGCGGCCTGGCTCCTGTCCAGCCGGACATCGTGGAGGGAGGAAGCCTCTCTTTAACTCGGGAGCCGCCTTCGCATCAGGTAACCTCGCCAGGGTCTAAGGCGTCCAAGCCACGTGGACTCGGTGAGGCCTCTGAGGGTCCGCCCCGGCGAGGCGAGGAGAGGGCGGCCCCGGACCAAGCTCCCGGCGGGGCAGGGAATGGGCCTCAGGCCAGGAGCCCCTCCGGCCGCGCTCGGTTGGGGAGGGAGGCCTGCCCCGTGTCCACTTCCTAGAGGTGGAACTGTCCTGCTGGACAGAAGGGACAGTGGAGGCCTCGGGGGAAACAGCGCCGGTCAGAAGAAAGTTAGAAGAAAGTTAGGCATTCCCATCATGGCTCGTCAGTTAATGAACCCAACTAGGATCCATGAGGGCGCAGGTTTGATCCCTGGCCTGGCTCAGTGGGTTAAGGATCTGGCGTTGCCGTGAGCTGTCGTGTAGGTTGCACATGTGGCTCGGATCTGGCATGGCTGTGGCTATGGTGTAGGCCAGTGGCTACAGCTCCAATTCGACCCCTAGCCTGGGAACCTCCATATGCTGTTGGTGCAGCCCTAAAAAGCAAAAAAAAAAAAAAAAAAAAGGAAAAATTATATGTGGAGGTCCCTGGTGGCTCAGCAGGTTAGGGCTTCGGCGTTGTCACTGCAGCGGCTCGGGTCACTGCCGTGGTGGTTTTGCTCCCTGGCCTGGAAACTTCCACATGCCACAGGTGTGGGAAAAAAACAAACAAAAAACCGAAAAATTAAATGTGAAAAATAGCTTTATTTCTATAAGCCTGTGCTTTAGTTTAAAGGCTACTGGGTGATGAGGAAAAAGATGAAAACACACAGGCCTCCATCGAAGGCTCCAGACACTCTTAAGGGGAAGGCAGGCACGTTCACCTGAGAACACAGCTCGGGCGTCTTTCAGCGCGGGGCGGGGGTCCCTGACCGGCGGCTGCCTCCTGGCCTCCTGGAGCCTCTCCGCGGGGGGGGGGGGGGGGGGGGGGGCGGGCGGCGGGGAGAGCGCCTGGCCCCGGGCGACCTCGCTGCTCTCCAGCTGTCTGGGCAGCGTGGCAGCAGCTGGTCGGCCCACCCGACACGGACAGCTGGCAGTTAGGGGCTTTAGAAATGTCACTCCAGCCAGGATGGCACAGTGTCCTGTTAGCACCCCAGGAAGGACCCCTCTTAGAGGACTGGTCACAGCCCTGGACTCTGACATGAATAAGCGGTTCTGTTCTCAGCAGAGCTGCCCCTGCATTCCCGCTAAAGATTTCACAGGAAAACTGAGAAAACACTCTGGCTCTTAGCGTGGGTCTGATTGTGATTTTTAAGACTAAGCTAACAGAGTTAGGTCTTTGTTCCCGAAGAATGTATAGAAAAAATATTTTAGTTGAAAAACAATTTACAACAAAGGGATACACCTTGTTCACAGGTGCTGCCGAGATCGTGGACCCGACAGCGAGAAACGACCCCGAGAGTCAGAGCAGCCCACGCCCGAGAAAGGCCGCATCCTGGAGTCCCACTGGGCCACGGTGGGCCTCACCCGGAATGGCCGAGACCGCAGAACCGAACCTCGGGCGGGCCGCTGTGGGATGGGCTGCCTGTGAATCACCGGGTCCCCTGAGCACCGCTCAAAGCCCCCCCACCCCACCCCGGGGCAGGCTCGGCTGAGAATTGGAGCTCAGGGGTCAGGGCTTGGCCTTGCCTGGTGCGGGGGGCTCGCACCCCGCAGAGCACTTAACCCTTGAGGCTCTGGTTCTGGACAGCCTGCCAGGAGCTCCCCAAACTACCTCCCCTCGATCGGAGACTGCGGGGTGAGTCTTTGTAAAGAGAAGAATGGGGATGGCGCCAGGCTCGCTTGCTCCAGGGCCGTTTCTAGCTGTGGGTACGTTTTCCTAACCCATCCACACGCCACCCAGGCTGCTGCAGAAGAGAAGCGAGAGAAGCCGGACAGATTCTAAGGCACAGGAGGCCAGAATCCCTGGGTTAGGGGTGCAGGGCTGCAGGGCTGCAGGGGGAGGGTGCCCGCTCCCCTGGCGCATCCTCTGTGCCACTCCCTGAGCATCCAGACCCCGCCCTGCCCTGGGCCCACTGTTCACAGTGGCCTGGGACTTGGCACCACTGGGCAGCTGCCCCTTTGCCAGCCTTGACCTCCCCAACGACAGGGCACACTGATGGGACATTTCCCCAGAGAGGCCACTCAACCAGAGAAAGCGATCCTGGGAAAAAGGGTTTCTTAACGCACAACCAGTTAAGGGGTTTGGGGTTCCTGTGAGAGCCGAGTCCTTGGAGTTCCCATCGTGGCTCAGTGGTTAATGACCCCGACTAGCATCCATGAGGATGCAGGTTCAATCCCTGGCCTCGCTCACCGGGTTAAGGATCCGGCATTATGGTGACTGTGGTGTAGGCCGGCAGGTGTAGCTCCAATTGGACCCCTAGCCAGGGAACCTCCATACGTGGTGCATGCGGCTCTAAAAAAGTGACAAAAGGACAAAAAAAGAGAACCAAGCCCTTAACTGGGAAGAGTCCCTCGTGTTGCCTGCAGCCCACACCCAGCCCCACTCCTAGGTGACCCACTGTGGCTCTGAAACCCTCTCTGCTCCATGGGGCGGGGGGTCCCTTCAAGGAGGCGCTCAGCCATGCCAGCTCCCGTGAAGGCTGGGCCAGAGGCCCGGGGGTGGGCCGCGTACCTCTAGATCTGCTGCCCTAGAGCACCCAGAGACGCGCTGGTCCAGAATCACTTCGGCAGGCAGCCTCACGTGGAAGAAGGAACTTAATGTCAAGGTTACGAACGAGGTATTTTTTAAAAGATCAAAGTGGTGTGTGTCTGTGTCTGTCTGTCTGTCAGGGGCTTAGTGTCTGCTCAAGCGCTAAGGACAAGTCACAGCTTCCATAGTAGCCGTGAGGTCCGAGCCGGCCACTCAGAGGGTGCAAGTCAGGCTCTTTCTGCTTCGGCAGCTGAGTCGGGGCGAGCGCCACGGCGCTGGGGCGCAGGGACAGCACAGTCACGGAGGGGAGGGCAGCCAGCAGGCCCCAGTGTCCCTGCTCGAGCATCATCAGGAGGGAGTTACTGGGGCGGGGCCTGGGGCAGCTCCCCGGGGCTCGGGGAGGGGAGGCACAGGCCTCGGCCTGGGATCCCTGCCTTCAGCACAGTCCGCAGCGGGACAGAGCCCACCTCGAGGGGACGGCCTCCCACTGCCCTGCTTACCGGAGCCTGAGAGCCTGGGGTGGGAGGAAGGACGCAACGAAACCTTCAGCAGCTCGGCTGCAGAGCCCAGGCCTGCCTTCCCCACCCTGGACCCGGCTCAGACGAAGGTCACACAAAACAGTGCCTGTGGTCCTGCTCAGAACAAACACTGCATTTAGTAAGTTCCTGAAGAAGAGACGCCCCTAAGAGCCAGCAATGCCCGGGGCTCTTTGGTCTATAAACATTAACAAAGCCCTTCATTTTACAGCATTTAAAAGCTTTTCCTTTTTGGTTCACTGAGTTTTTTTAAAGCTTAGGTGTGAAAATGACTATGGAAATTATCTACGTTTACAGTTCGTTCAGACGTTTATTTAAGGTCGTTATACAGAGGACAACCTCAGTTCTTCAGAATATCAAGTATGTACGAAGTCTCTAGCTGTGACAGTGACAAGGGAACAGCTAAAAACCAAGGCAGTGAAACAAACATGATTTTCTTAAAATTATAAAGCAACAATACTGATATTAAAGCTTCATTAATTATTGCAACAGTTACAAACTTAATTTACCAACATTTCCTGTGAGGAAGGCTCTTAATGAAATTTATTCAAGTTTTCAAGAAATTAGATGAAAATGTAGAAAAGAAAATATACATGAATTTTGGTTTTCACTAAAGGGAGATACACAGTTTTATACAGTGTCACCTAACAGAGTAACCTTTAATAAACTTAGGTGTACAGAAATTAAAAATGCAGAAAAAAAATTCGCTTTTACATTTTAAAACTGAGAGACAGCGATGGAACCGTGACAAGATTCATGGAACAGATGCAGCAAGGACTAAGAAGTCAGTACCAGTGGGGCAGCGTCCCTCTCCCGGAGGGGCTGTTACACAGAGGCGTGAACTTGGCTCTGACTTTCAAAGGGAACAACAGGTACAAGCGCTCTTCCAGGTCAGCCCTGGACTCCTCTCTCCCCACCGTCTCTCTCAGCGGCCAGCACAGGGGTCCTGGAGCCGACCTGGACAAGTGACAGTCCCAATCAGCTCAGCGCAACGGGTGTGCTCTGGACAAGGAGGGGGCCTGGCCAATTGTCCCTGCTGAGGTCCCTAGGCAGCCGGCTCTGGTCACTCATCAGGCCAACACACAAACACAGCAAGGAAGCCCCAGGCGTGGGCACGCCCGAAGCTGCAGGACAGTGGGCACAGGCAGCCACCGCTGCCCCTCAGCCGCCTGTGCGTGGGGTCACGCCTCCCAGCCTGGCTACGGCCCCCGCTCGGGTCCTTCCCCCGAAATCCACAGGGAGCTCTGCTTCCACTTCGCCCTTCCTCGGACAGCCAGACCCGCGCCCGCGGCCTCCGGGCGTTCAGGGGCTCCGTGCCCGCGCTGCCGGCCCCCTGAGCGCCCCCCACGTGGGGCCCCCACAGCAGAGCCGTCCGCGACCCCCTCCCAAGCCAGAGGCGCCGAGAACCCGCGCCGCGGGCCGGCGGGGCGCGGGCGGCAGCGGAGGGGACCCGCCCAGCGCCTCGATCCCCAGGGCCCCCGCCGCTGCCGCCCGCCGCCGCCAGAGCTCGGGCTCCTTCCCGCGTCCCCTCCCGTCTGTCCTGAGGCTGCTTTACGCTTCGTCCCAGTCTCGGCTCACCGAGAATTCGCCCAAAACGCTAGAGGGGTCGCTCAGCGCAAAAGGCGAAATTTAGACACCCCCCCTCCCCCCGCCCCGGGTCCGGTCCGTGCAGAACCCAGAGCTCGGGGTAGTTTTTAGCGGCTGCCTACCCCCTGCCGCGGGCGCGCGCGCTCCGAGAAGAAGGCGCTGTTCCCGAAGGTTCCTTCTCCAGCCTCCCGGGGGAGACGCTCGGCCGGGGGCCGGGCCGGGTGCCCCCCCCCCCCGCCCCAGCGCCTGGCACGCCCTGGAGGCCGGCGAGGAGCCCGAGGAGGGCAGGGCCGCCGGCCGCGGCTGTCACCTGCGCCGCCGCCAGCGCTGCGTCCGGGGCGCCGCAGAGTCGCGCTGCCCCGGCAGGAACAGCCTCTTCTTGCCCAAAGGCGTTTTATTCCGGAGGTTAGCTTAGAAAAGATGTTCTTGCTCGAAATAATGTTTAAGCTGAAAAACGGAAACATTTCAAAGAGAAAGCTCGAAGTTCTGTGCGAAACTCCCCATCGCCCCCAGACGACCCGCAGCAGCCACGGCGCCTGCCGGCCCGGAGGGGAGGCCGCCGGCCCCTCGTCTGCGGGCGCCGCCACGCAGAAGCCATCGAGGGCCCCTCCCTCCCCAGGGCCCTTCGGGCCTGGTCTGGGAGGACGCCCGGCCCTCCGCCGGCCCTCCTGACGACCGCTGGAGGCTGCGCTGGCTGCCCGGAGAGGGGGGCCGAGCAGCCTGGGCCAAGCCAGCCCCACCCCAGCACCCGACGCCCGGCACGGGGGCCCCAGACAGATGCCAAGGATACACGCCCCAGTGGAAACTGGAAGAGCGAGACTGCGACCAAGGCCCAAATCCCAAACTGTGCGGGGACCACGGACTGGAAAGCTGAAGGTGGGGGCGGCGGCGAAGATGGACGCCGACTTTGGTCAACACATTTCAGAGCTGTTTTTTTTTTTTTTTTTTGGTCTTTTTGTCTTTTTAGGGCCGCATCCACGGCATATGGAGAGTCCCAGGCTAGGGATCGAATCGGAGCTGTAGCTGCCGGCCTACAGCACAGCCACAGCAACGCAGGATTCGAGCCACACTGTGACCACAGCTCACAGCAACGCCGGATCCTTAACCCACTGAGCGAGGCCAGGGATTGAACCTGTGTCCTCATGGATCCTTGTCAGATTCACTTCTGCTGAGCCACAAGGGCAACTCCTCGAGCTTCTTTCTTAAGGACACGATACCATCCCCCTCTCGCCTCTCCTACCCTGCTCCCACCCCCAGACCCCCCCAGGTTAGTCTCCCCAGCAGACACTGACGGCCAGAAGGAACCAGAAAGAGCCCAGTCGCCCAAGCGCCAGTTCCGCGGGCCACACGCAAGGCTCTTCTGCCAGCAGTGTGATGAGCTGAAAGGTCATGCTTGACAGGCTCTCCTCCAAAGGCTACTTACCTGGGATCCGATCGCCACTTCCGCTTAGGCCAAATACAAAGTCCTGAATTTTGAAACTGCATACTCAATGCCTCAGAAGCATTTGAAACGGAATTTCTGAAACTATGTGGGTACATACGGCTGCACGTGGCGTGTCGGTCCCTAACCTCTGCATCTGACAGCCAATTTATTAGCCTTCGCAGTTCAAAGAGCCCACAGGGATGGCTGGCTTTGCCACCCTAGGGTGGTTAACGTTTAGGAACAAAGGACCATACCTTCCAGGTTACAGGACGCCAACAGTCCCACGGACCGTGACGCGTACCCAGGGGGACATGCAGCTGGAAGGACACTGCCACTGCTGCCACAGGTAACAGAGGCCACCTGCGTCACGGGCAGGTGGACACGTGTGCAGCGGGGCATGGCGGGGGGAGCTGGCCCGGCCTTCCCCGGGGAGGGGGGCGGTGGGTGGGCGCGCTCTGGCTGCTGGAGGAGCACAGCGCTTCTGCTCCATCAGCCACCCTCACCCTGCAGAGAAGCCAGGGTCTCCAGGCCGGCACTTGGCTGAACTGCGTTTACGACTCACACCAAGGTAAGTGATCAGGCTGGCTATGTTTAATCGCCAAGGCGGGTGCAACAGAAAAACAAACCGAAGTGACCAAAATAATAAGATCCGCATCATCCTGACTTAAAACACACAGCTCAAAGCGCCATCTCATCCATCGTCTCAACTGGAATCGGAAAGAAAACCCCGCCCACAGCTAGGAGGGATCTTGAGGACTCAGTCAAACACAGCAGTTTCCCCTGGAGGCGGAAGCCTCCGGAAGCAGCCAGTCTGAGCAGAGGGCGGCCCTGGCACCAGCAGCCACAGACCCCAGGCAGGGGAGGCGCTTGGGGTGGGAGCCCCCGACCCAGAGGCCCGGGGCATCCCGGGAATGATCACAGCTCGTGAACCACGACTAACCTGACCACAAGAAAAGGAGCAACCTGCACCGGCCCTTCCCCTCCGGCGGGAACACAAAACCCAAACCAGGGAAAAGCTGCAAGTTCTCTGCACCCTGGGGGCCTAGGAGTCTTCACACCACAAAGCCGAGGAGTCTGAAGGGCCTCCGGTCATGTGCCTTTTGACCAAAAAACCACAAAAACTCACAAGAGTCCCTCCCCCCGAACCCAAAAGAAAACAGAACCTCCTTCCCCTTGCTGGAGAAAACATAAGCAAATTGCATTCGACATAAAAGATCTTGGCTTATGTGTCAAGAGGCACTTCTGCCAACGCTGCTGGCGCCCTCAGCCCGCAGTTCATGGTAACTGGCCAGGCTCGTGGATATTTTATTTAGTGCACAGAATCTCAATCAAAGTGCTACAAACTGCTTCTTTGAAAAAAGATGTTTATTAAACAATTTTAATTGTCATAAAATGACTAAAATGGGTTTTAAAAATTAAGGCTCTTCTCTTTCTGTGGATTGCCAGACAATGTAAAAATAATATCAATCAACCCTGCTGAACGCTTTGTTCCTAAAGTTAAATTTCATAGATTCCTACACATTTTATGATTAAGATAAAAAAGGGGACTTCTTATAAATGACAGTTAATGGCCGCCCGTAGTGAACACACGCTCTGATCAGGTGTACAATATTCTAATTGAGTGCTTGAGCAAAAATATTCCAGTTGAAGCAGAAATTTTAATTTTAGCATTTTTAAAGTCACTGTTTCCCCACACTGTCATGATTTTCCTAAAATCGAAATCGTCTAATACAGGAACGCTAGCCTGGGGACGCTATATACTCCCAGGAGGGTGACTGACTTGGCTGGCAATTAGTTTGATTATATTTTTTAAACGTTCTAAGGTGAATTATCAAATGATTCGGAATTACATGGCATGCAGTATCCAAAATTATGGCTCTGATGCATTGAGATTTACATTAAGAAGAAGTGTCATTCACAGTCATTGTACACCCCGCCCCTCCCGCAAGAAAAAAATCACTACCTATTCAAGTTCTAGATCTGGTGCAGCATTAAGGGTTAAAACTTACCACTTTACCAGGCCTTCCCCATGTGCAAATAAATCCCTCCTGACAAGCAGTGACTATACAGTCTTCAAGAAAAATCAATACCGTCAGTCTTTCGTGGGCTATCTTTTTACAGATGAGCGGCTCTAACAAGGGAACGTCTTCCATCCGAGGGCACAGGGCCGTGCCCAGAGTTTTAGCTGGGTCCGTTCTGGCTTTCGTGACCAGGTTCAGTTTGTCGCTGCTCTTGCTAGAGATGTGTCCCATGCTGTGGTTTCGCTTGTGGTCTTTCTCGTGGTGCCTGTCCTTGCGCTCGTGCAGGGAGAGCGTGGCGAACTTGCTGACCCCGGACGCCACGGCCCCGTCGGCGACGCTGCTCTTGCTGCCCGCGCCGGACACGGCCGAGTGCGGGAGGCTGTTGGACCGCGGCAGGGGCGGCGGCGCCGCGTTGCCCGGCGTCGAGACACTGTTCCCGGCGCTGCCGACGGGGGGGCTCGTGGCGTTCATGACGTTGGTGTGTGTCCTCGCTCTCGAGAGGGGCTGGTGGGGGAAGAGGATGTCCTCCGTGAGGTCCCAGAGGCAGAGCTGCGTGTCCTGGCCCACGGAGCCGAAGCGGTAGGTGACGCTGACGGGGCGGCTCTCGGTCGAGTTCCGCTTGGACAGCCGGGACTGGGTGCTGTTGGCGCGGTCTCGGCCGAAGTGCAGAAGGTCTTGGAAGTCCTCGTCGCTGCCACTCAGCTCCAGAGGGTCGCTCTCCTCCACGCTGGTGGTGTAGGGGTCGAAGGCCACCACGCTGACCCAGGACTTGTGCCCGTGGCCCCGCGCTATCACCCGGCGGTCTCCAAAAGACCAGACCGTCACCAGGTCGTCCTCGCCGCCCGTCACAATGTACTTGCCGTCGGGGCTCCAGCACACGCACAGCAAGCCTCCAAAGTAGCTTTTCATGGTGCCGTGCAGCTCCACCGAGTCAAAGTTGAACACCCGCAGGAAGCCGTCCTGGCTCACGCACGCCAAGAACTTGCCATCTGGGGAGAAAGCAAACTCGTTGAGGGCCCCCTCGCCCACCGTCCACTTAAGGAGAGGGTTCCTCGTGGATTTGCTCTTGCAAGTGTGCACGGCAAAGCTCTCTCCCTGCTTCAGAAGCTGGTAGTGGGGGGCTGTGGTGCCACAAGCGTGCTCCACATTATACAAGTACATGTTCCCGCTCGAATGGGCTACTAGGAACAGGCTTTCCGAACCAGGAACCCATCTGACACAGGTTACTCGCGACTTGTCTATTAGTCTCTGTGAAGACAAAGGAGAACACGTTATCACCAAGGAGCACGGGCTCAGGCCTGCCCTTCCAGCCAGCAAACCTGCCTGCTTCTCGCCAGACGGGACGCGGCCGCCCGGCGCCCCACGCTACCCCCTGTGCCCTCACCTTCAGGGCTGCGCCTGGGTGTCCGGCCGCCGGCTTCCCGAGGGAGTCGCTGCGGACAGCCCACCGTGTGCCCGACCCACACTGCTCCCGGCGCCGGGACACACTGGTGAGAGGGACAGCCCTGGGCACTCTGCACACCCCACGCCCGTGACTGGCTGCATCTCCAGGGCAGCCTTCTCTGAGGCCCCAGGCAAACTGCAGTCCTCGCAGCCAGGAGAGCCAGGCCCCCAGGGGTCCCTGCACCACCCTGTGGCCACACAGCCCGTGCTGACGACACTGCCCCTCGGGCTGCCTCAGGCCCCCAGGATATAACACATCTTCTGGGCCCCACCTCGTCCCTGATTCACTGCAGCTTCCTCATTCATACTCGCTTCCTGTGTGCAGCCTGAGAAGCAATTCCTCCCCTTCTGCTTTGGAACGAGGCGGTGTTTAAAAGACCAACAGGTGACCAGAGCTCAGGACTATGCGCCTCCTCCTATTTATGTACAATCCGCTGGCCAAACTTTCTCAGGCACAGATCACGAGTCTTGCCTTTAAAACCGAAAGAACAACAGGCAGAGGTAGAAACTCCCCAGAGGGAGGACCCCCCTCCACACAAGCTTCCCTGCTTGCAGGCTTGCTGTGGGGCTGCCTGGCACAGCGGCTTTCACAGGACCGCCCAGTCCCCAGACCACATCACCAGAAACCCTCCGGGAGTTCCCAAGACTCCCGAGGCCTCGGCAGCTCCTCCTGCCCAACGCCCCCGCTGCACCCCGAGGCGCCTCAGGGGCCCGCAGGCGGGGCGTGGGCCAGAGCCTCTCACTTCCCTCCCTGGCTGGACCCCCGCCTCGAGCTCAGGAGGGGCACTGGGGCACGGAGACGTGGGGCCCACCAAGCGCCTTCTGCCCAGTCGGCCCTTCACGCGAGTCCCTGAAAACTTTACAACTTGGGTTTTTCACAGAAGAGATGCATGAGCATGAGAGCTGGTGCAGAAAACTGGGCCGGGAAGGAGGCAGCCGAGGGAGGCAGCCAGGGGCCGGGGGGTGCGGAGGCCTGACCCCGCACAGCTCGCAGCTGGGCTTGGGGCTCAGCAAGAGCGACGAGGTGGCAGGCCCACTGCTGTCGCTCTACAGTGTCACAGACATGGGACGGCACGCTGCCCCCTTAAATGAACAGAGAAGCAGCGGGCCAGCCTTGGGCACCCGCACGGCGTCACCCCGTCTCCTTCCTCTCCTGCCTGGTGACCTGCCTGTACAAGGCAGCTGACCTACGCGAACGCCAGCAACCTGACAGCCCAGCGCTGCTCTGGCAGTTTCCATGAGACCAACGTCGCTTCTGCCACAGGAGGTTGGAGGCGCCGTGTGAGGCCAGATCAGGGCATTTGTTTGGGGGGAGCCCACCCTACCCACCAGGTCTTGCTGTACCCACGGGGCCCAGGTACACCTGACCTCAGCGTGACCAGCCTGCTGGCCCAGTGCCCAAGGGTGGTGGTAACTTGTCCGCATCCCTGGCCTGGTCAGGCAGCTACAAAAGCCACCCTATCTGTCCTGGCACTGCGGCTCTCAACTCCTGCACCCGACACGTCACCGCCACCACATCCACTCTCAATTCTCCCAGGGTCTCTCTGCTGTCACTCTTGCATGTGTAGAAAATTTAAGGATGGACATAAAAATTCTAGCGCCATGGTTAGGAGAAAATTTTGCTTTCGGCTTAAAAAGACACAATAAAAATAACTCCAGTGGAACTCAAAACTGTAGTACTGGTACGGGAGGGCAGCACCGCCCTGCAGCTGTGAGGAGAGGAGACGCACCACTGCAGCACCGCAATTAAAACGCACGTCGCTGGGAGGACAAAACGCACCTGAAGACTTTGCTCCGCATTAAAAAGGTGCGGGAGACTGCCGTGAGCAGACACGGGGACATAACCTATAGACCAACGCCTGAGCCCACGTTCTGCGCCCCCACTGGGCGCCCAGGGAGACGCCCGGCACCCCCAGGCACTTGCGGGCCAGGCGCGCCCGTTTAACCAACCACAGGCCAAACGATAAATGGACCACAGACCCACCTCTAACGCAGAAAAGGGCCCCGCAGCCTATCTACACCCCCGCCGTCCCCGGCAGACCACGCGCTCACACCGGGCAACACCGCTTCCTCGGGGGCTCGGGGGCTGCCGGGCCTCACCCTGAGCTGGGGCGCAGAGCAGGCACATCAGGGCAGCAGGGCTGACTCCCGACCCGAGCAGCCACTCTGGGGCCAGGCGCTGAGCAAGAGGCCCTGCACACGTGCTCCTCGGTCAAGATAAGATAACTCTGCCGTGGACGCCTGCACCTTCTCAAAGGGTAACAGACGCCTCATCCACGGACCAGAGCGCGCAGCAGAAAGCCTCGCTCGGGCCCCTTCCCCCGCCCCAGGTCCCTCTCCAGAACCGCGTCATCAGCTCCTGTTTCTCTCTCCAGAGAGCCCTGTGTGGACCAGGCAGACAGGGGTTTGAACCCGTGTTCATCCACCCCCTTCTCTTCGCTGTTTGCACCTCTGTTTTCTCAGTCAGTCCCCCATCACCTACATCTGTGCTGGCACAAAGAAAGCCTCCTCATTCTTCCCACAGCCGCAGAGTCTTCAGTTATATGGACACACTGCGGTTTATTGTCAAAGTCCTCCCATCCCGCGCCCCATGGACATTTACGCCGCAAAGAATCACCTGCACATGAGGTGGTTTTCATATGTATATACCTGCAGGATAAATTCCCAGGGGAACAGCTGGGCCAAAAGGTACATACATTTATAATTTACAGATATCACCAAACTACCTCCATGAAGACGGAACAATTCCTGTTCCCATCAGCACGCAGAGTAAGAGCGCCCGTCTCCCCAAAGGAAGGCGGCTGCTGTTGCTGGATTCCCCACCAGGAAACAGGCTCAGAGAGGTCAAAAGCCAGCCTGAGGCCCCTTCCACTGCCCACTCATTCGTGTGTCCATTCTGTACTGAACGCGTGACTGCGTGCCAGGCACTGACACAGCTCCGACCCCCACCGCCCTGCCCACACGGAATTCACCACGTTCCAGGGGGCTGACAGGCAGCGACATGGATGGCACCTGATGGCAAGGAATGCTGTGGGGCAAAACCCAACCACGGAAGGACAACGAAGGGCCGGAGGAGTGGAGTGACCCCAGTCTCAGCCAGGAGGCCACCTCAGCAGAGAGGGCTTGCTGGGCGAGGGCCAGGGCCAGGGCGGGCCTAAGAGGGCAGCAGACAGCAGGGGGGAGAGGCAGGAGGAGGTGGGCGAGGCCATCCTCCCGGGGGGAAGCACTGGAAGGGTGCGGACTGAGGGGGGAGCCAGCCAAGCTCTATCCAGTCCGTCGCTGGTGCAGGCGACGGACTGGGCAAGGCCACCAGCACAGGCCTGTCAGCCCCCAGGATGGCGCTGCTGCCTTCAGTGCCACCAGGACATCAACCAAGGCCCTCAGACCCCAGGGCAGGGTGGGAGCCTGGAGCCAGCCAGGAGTCACTCAAGTTAAATCACTCCAGGTTCTTACTTGGTTTGGGTTTAACAAAAAAGGAAAAGAAGAGAAAGCATTTTACCTGTCTTTCGAATTAAGAAACAAATACCCAGAACAGCCCAGTTTCTGCACCAGAAGGGTATGTGTGTGTATAATTTCCCCCCGTTTTCCAGCTGCACCTGCAATATATGAAGCTCCCAGGCCAGGGATCAAATCTGAGCTGCAGCTGCGACCTATGCCACAGCTGTGGCACTGCTGGATCAAACCTGGATCTTTAACCTGCTGCACCACAGTGGGAACTCCCACAAGGGCTAATTTTTGTTCCAAAAAATGTCTAGTGAAGAAAGTGAAGAAGCCCCGTCAGTTCTCAGTGTGAAGTACTGGGATTTCCCTGCTGGGTTTGAGTTCTCCAGTATCAGTGGGGCTGCGATCTGAACAAGCACATGTTTGGAGGTGTCGAAAAACCACCCAGGCAAAACCCCAGGCCCCTCTGAGGAGCCCTTGGGTGGAGCTGGGGCAGGGCCCCTGCCGGGGAGCCGCACCAGAGCATGGCACCCATTCCGGCTGGAGGACCTGGGCAGGAACCGTACCCTGGGGCTCGCGACCCGAGGTCCCAGGCTAAGGGGCTTGGGCTGCGACCCTGAAGCCCAGAGCTGCCCAGTTCCTCAGTCCCAAGCGCATGAAATGTGGCTGCTCCGAAGTGAGATGTGCTGGGAGGTGAATACACACTGGAGTCTGAAGACAGGAAACTGTGGAAACTATTTCATTCATAATTTGCTATCAGCTCTATGTTGAAATATTTGGATATATTAGATAAAATACCTGAATTTCACCTATTTTTTAACTTATTTAATGTGGCTATTAGAAAACTGCAGATTGAATGTGTGGCTGGCACTGCAGCGGGGGCAGCGCTGAGGAGCGTGGGACGCCCAAGGGTCGGGAAAGGGAAGTGACAGAATAAAGTGACGCCCGTCAGCAGCTGCCAAAGTGGGGTGGGGACGGACTAGTCAGGAGGCTATGACGACTGTCCACGGACAAAAGGGTCTTCAACTCGACCAGCGGCAGTGCGGCAGGATGGACCGCTCCCCCGGGAATGGGGCTGCGGGGGGCAGGCTTTGAACCTGACTGACCTGGAAGGCGGTGACGGGCAGGAGCGGAGAGGTGACTGTGCTGAGGAGAAGTTCAAGGGTCCTCAGCCAGGAGGCGGCTGAGGAAAAGGACCAGGAATGACAAGGAAATCAGCCGTGGACAGGAAGAGCCAGACCCAACCTCCTGAGCGCTCCAAGGCAGAAGGCGCACAGGCAGAGGAGGAGTGAAGCTTTGGGGAGAGCAGAAGGAAAGGCCGAGAGCAGGAGCCGGGAGCCCCACGGGGGAGGAAGGAACCCACAGGCCAGCAGCTCTCCTCCCCGCATCAGCACTTCCCGCGGCCTTGGGACAGGGTCCCCAAGGGCAGCTCTGCTCCAGACCAGGAAGCGAGGCTCTCAGCCTCAGCGGGGAGCAGGCAGGGCAGGGGAGGCCTGGGGGGGGGCACCCAGGAGAAGAAGGGCCAGGGCTGGAGAGGAGGCTGAAGGGAAGCGGGAGCTCTGGGCTCCCGGCAAGCCCTGAGCAAGGGCAGGAGAGGCGGGCAGGGGGCCCCGGAGGCTGGGGGGAGACGCACGGCTGCCTGGCTTTCCATTCAAAGGTCAAATTCCAAGTTGCCCCAAGGCCTACTTTTATAAAATCACTCTCACAACCCAAACCTGGACACTGACGTGCCCTTTCTGCGGGTCGCGCCGCTGCCGCCCAGGAAGGGGCTCCCACACCCACTCCTCCCCCTGGTAATCTCCTCGGCCCCACACGCTCCATCCGGGATGCAGGAAATGGTCCCCCTTCTGGTATTAATCAGGTGACAGACAAACCCGAAGCTACTTCCATCGTTACCGGCCTTAACGACAAGGTCTCCTAACCATGCTCAACTAGCTACAAGAAAGCAAGAATCAGAACGAAGCCGTAGCCACACTAAAGCGCTGCCGCTAAAATGAAGCTTTTCTAAAGCGAGGATTTTTTCCTCTTTTCACTGTTACCAACAGGACGAGCAGGAAAAAATTACTTGGGGGGAGAGGGTGGGCAGGCACTTTACAATGCAGGTATAAATTTTCAACAGAAATACTAAAACTTAAAACAATTCGAAACCACAGCAGCTGCTGGAAAAGCTATAATGTAGCCACAAGCAAAAAACAGCAACGAAGGGCTTTGATTATGTAAAAGCATTTAAGGCCGGCTTCCCTCAGGAAGCACCAGGAAAGGGTATTTCAAAGCCGCGTGAAAGAGTCAGGTGTCCTTTTATCGATGTTAAAACTTTAAGGAGTAGATCATTACATGCTCATTTCCTTCCTTTGATTAAAAAAAGCAACAACAACAAAAAAACTAACAGAATGCCCAGCACCACACGTCTGCTAGAGCGCCAGAGAGGATGTTGCAAAGCCGGGCCTCCTCTCCTGCCCACTCCTGGGGCACTGGGTGCAAGGGAGCCCGCAGCCCCTGGTCTGAAAGGGAAGACAGCCGCATGGAGCAGGGCCCGGAGTCCACAGGAGACTGCGGCCACCCAGTGTGCCGCCCTGGCCTCCGCCTGTGAGCGAGGAGAAAGTCAGGAACAGCGGGTCTCATCGCAGGCCAGCGATGACAGAGGCCAGCTGACACGTCCTCTTCAGATCTGACATCTTACCAAGGAATCAAAAGGCACCTGAAAATCCTCTGCAGTCACCATCCTAGGGATTCAACCCAGATACCACCGGAGTTTTTACAAAGACAAGGCTGAGGTCATGACCACGGGGCAACTGCCCCTATGATCTTCCTCCCCAGTAGGTACATCCGAACCATGAGCAGTGACAAGCGAACTCCTCGCCCCTCCGCCCCTCCGGGGTGCAAAGCCAAATGCCGACGGGCCGACGCCCCTTCGCAGGCGGCTCTGGCTGCGCAGGTAGGCTCCGCAGCCTGAGAGCTGGGCCGACGTGCCAAGACACTCTCCGCAGAGCCCCATTCGAGTCTTTCAAGGGCAAAAAACATCGAGCAGGCTACAAATGGAAACCCAAACGCCACCCGGAAGGCAGGGGCAGGCAGGGTCTCGGGGCCCTGAGGCCTCCCTCCCTGGCTGGGGAGCTGGCAAGGAGCAGGTCCCTTCCCCCTCCTGGCTGCACAGGCCTGGCAGCCTCGGGGGGGGGGGGCCCTCTCTCCGCTCACTGGCACGAACTTGAGCGGCCTACGGGCAGGACTGGGACGGGCAGGGCGCTGGCACCTCTAACAGAAGGTGTGAGTGTGACAGTCTCACCTCTAAAAACAATTAAAAATTACAAAGACCAGAAAGTTAACAGTGAGCACTGGGATTCACGGGGGATGTGTTCCCATCTTCTTCTCTGGGTCTCAATTTTTTTCTATAAACAAATATTTAAAAATTTTTACGATCCTCTCTATTCCCAGAGAGACATTTTCATCTATCTTTGGTCTCAGGTGGATTTCTGGAACTTCCCATACCCGCCAGTCTACCCAGCCACGCATGTGTTGCACTTGCCTGTACCGGACTCCTGCAGAAAAGAGGCAAAGGCCTGAGTCATCAGGGCCGCAGTGTGTACACGCGTGTGCACACGGCCGGTGGAGGCTGAGCGGCCCTCGGCGAGGGAGGCGGCCAGCCAGGGGGATTTTCAGCAAAGCCAACCGACCACCTCCTGGCTCTCGCTCCGTCCTGCGAGACCCCCCCACCTCAAGCGAAGCAGCAGCCCTGGCCAGGCCCTGAGTGGCAGGGCCTCCAGCCTCAGGCCCTCAGCTCACACGCCCTCCCAGGCCCCTGTCCTCTCCGGGTCTCCTCCAGAGGCGGCTTCCCCGGCTCCCCCTTCCGCGGAGGGCGCCACCTCCAGGCACGCGAGGCTCAGCTCAGAGCACCTTTCCTCCCAGAGACGGTCACGTCCCTGCAGAGCAGGCCTTCGTGTCTGTCTGTCTGTCTGCTTCTCCCAGGCCCACTGTTTCCTCTTACATCACAAGCAGCCACCGCCATCTGCCCTGCGTGCATGTGTGCGTGAGTGTGTGCGCGTGGGGCGCCGCTGTTCACCCCTCTCCCCGCTCTGAGAGGGGCGACACAGGGCAGGCGTTTCTGTGGCTCCGGCCCCGGCCCCGGGCACAGGGCAGGCTGTCAAAGTCTGTCAGACGAATGAGAAAACGGCCACAGCTCCAGGTGCAAGTCCTCAGCTCTCACCTGGACACTTGCTAGAGCCTCCTCACTGCTCCTGCCACCTTCCTTTTGTCTTTCTTCACTCCACTCCACCTTCCACAAGGGCTGACAAGAGGTCTAAAAAACACATCTGATCCTGATTTTTAAAAAGCCCAAAGGTTCCCCCACAGCTTCCAGCGCCAGAGCCGTATTCTCTGCATGCCACGAAGGGCTCACAGTCCAGTTCCAGCTCCTCCGTCCGCCTGTGACCCCTGCTACCCCAAGGCCAACGGGCTGTGGGCTGGGACCCTTGCCTGCCTCCTGTCTTCTCCAGCTTTGAAGGCCTTTCTCACCCTCCTCCGACTCCTGTGCATTCTTCCAACTCAGGTCAAATGTGACCTTCCGGGAGCTTTCTCGAACGTCCCCCACTGAGCTGAACTTTTCATGTCATACTGTGTGCAGACTGAAGAACACAGGGAGCACACGGCCCCGGGACTCTGCTCACAGCACCGGGACGACGCGCGGCCCAGGCAACCTGTGCGTTGCCCCCAGCTGTGGGCTCCTGCGGAGACAGGGCCCATCTGGCAACCGCACGTGGGGGGCTCACAGTCTAGGGCCAGAGAGCGTTCGTGGCATTAACGTCCAGATCCCACTCAGCTTTGCTCCCTGACCTGGACAGTTCAGGCACCTTCTCTTTGACTACTTCCTCCCGGGTACAGTGGGGACCGCAGTCCACCCCCCGAGCAGAGGAAGCAGAAAATGCCCTGAAACCTCCGAGTCCTGCACCACCTAAGGAGGCAGCACAACTGCTTCAGCTACACTGCTGCACTCTGAGAAACAAACCCGAGAGCCCTTCCTCCTTCCATCCCGACCCGAACCCGAGAGAGTGCTGTCCATACAGCCAAAGATGTCCCTACTGTGAAGGGCAATCGATTTCGGCCCTAAGCTGTAAATGCCAAGTGGGCATTTTTTTTTTTTATAATGGCCACCCCTGTGGTCTATGGACGCTCCCGGGTCAAGGACTGAATCCAAGCCACAGCTGCGGCCACATCAGAGCCTAACCCACTGCAGGGATCGAACCCGTGCCTCTGCAGCGACCTGAGCCACTGCAGGCAGATTCTTAACCCACTGTGCCATCGCAGAAACCCTCAGGTTGGCCTTAAACCACATACAATCCCAGCACTCTGGACAGCCATTTTCCAAATAAGATGTAGAAAAGAGCAGGAAGTAGCTCAGGCTTAAATCACTCGAGTAAGGGGCTGCTTCTAGCCCGCAGCTGCCAGCCGTGCTGAGCAAGGAGTGGGTCTGGCTGATGCCCTCAGGGCCGGGCTCTCTGCTCCCGCCCTCCCCCAGCGACGACACACAAATCCTTCTTGTTCTCTGAGTGGCATTCTGTGCCATCCTCAGCTGAGCGGCCTCCCGGTCTTGTTTACCAAGAGCCTCTACAGGGTTCCAGTCCCTCCCCTTCAGGAACATGTCCCCACCTAAACCCAAACCCCACTCTGACTCCAAATCCAGTTTCTATTAAGAATGGGAAGAATGTGGGGAAGTCTGATTTGGTGCCCCCACTCTCCCCACCCCCCCAATCACCCAGCTACTTAGAAATCACTTCCACGGGTGATGTTAATAAAATATCTAGGTAAATAAAGTAATTTTCTGCTTTAGATTTTTTTTAACAGAAATGGGATTAAATACTTTCCTCTATATTTTGTCAATCCAGATGGCAAGTTTTGTTTCCAGTCAACCTAGATGAAACTAGGAGATGGCAGGGTTCAAAAGATTTCACCAAGTCCACTGGCAAAGTCAAACAGGAGCACCTCGGATGGGTACTGGCTATGTGTGCCCAGCGTAAGCCATAACGACTGCAAAAAGAATCAGAATTTTCCCTGCGAATGTTCTTCCCCAAACAAAATTATTTCTTAAACAACAGAATCGATAATGCACTTCTGGTTCCTTGACTTTAAAAGCAGGCAACAATGCAAACTCCTTGTCCTTTGTGAGAGGGGTCCCACGTGACCTGACCTTTGTCACATCAGGGCTGAAGTCACGAGCCGACTGGAACCCAGGCCTTCCAACTCCACAAGCCTACCTACCCCATCTTTTCCATTTACCAGGAAAGTCACACTGCAACTGAGGACGAAGTACATCAAATGCGTAGCAGCGACACTTAGGGCCGAAAGAAAAGCCACTCCAAAGCTCTTAAAAAATAATAAGAAAAACTGGCCACTTTCATCTGCCAGGTCGTCCTGCCACGGACAGCCCAGACACCTAGGCTCCCTCCAGAATGAAACTGAAGACACCAAAAACCCCAGTACATACCACAACACTGGCAAAAGCTATGCCATGTGATCCAACTGTAAGTGCCAGGATTTCTAATGGCGTCAAAGGTGATGTTACGGCAGCCTTTTCAAGAGCCAGAGAATGACTGAATTCTCAAACACCTGTGAACATCCGCACCAAAACTTTAACTACAACTGAAGCAACTAAGGAAAGAGCTGATCTGTGTGAAATCTTCTGGTGAGGTGAATAAGGTCTAGAATTCTTTACTTTAAATTATAAGCATCAAGCTATAAGGCTCATCCCTACCTCTTTATAAAAGAATTTCCAGGCCCTACAGACACCTGAGCATGCTCCATAAAAAACACACAAAACAGTTACCCCACGGAAGAACAGGCGAAAGTCAGCAAGTTCATTTACCACATTGAAGCTTGGGTAATACTAGGTACACAGGGGAGGAGTGAAAAGTGGGCTCAGCTCAAAGCGGAAAGTAAGGCCCACTACCCTTGGTAAGAACGTAGAGATTCTTAAAGGGATTCTTAACAGCTAAGACAGGGTGCTACTTACTTCCTCATTAAATAGTTTGCTAGTTTCTTTTTTGATTGGGTCTATAAGCTGGACTTGGCCTGCGGAAAAGCCCACTAGGAGAGAGACACTTTCTGCTGTGGCTGTGAGGTGGTTGAAGTCATGACAAGTAGGCTGTGTTCCTTTGTATATCCTTTTATCTATTGGTTTACTCAAGTCAGCAGCCTGGAGGAGAAAGAGAAAAATACACACGGTAAACAGCACATTGAGATGAGAAATCTAAGTTACACTATTTTATACGCCATTATGATGTTCAATCTTAAAAAGTATTTCAACTATTTTTGCAGTTCTTAGCAGTTGATAAAGTACTTTCACATACCTTAGCCAATCTGGTATTGTCAGACTATCCATAATATGTTTATGACTTTCGCCACTTCTTCAAACACAGTTAACAAAGACACTTGGACTTGAGGAGGAAAAACCCTTGTGATTCTAAATTCACTAGTTGTAAAATGCATCCCAAGCATTTCTTCTTCTTTTTTTTTTTTTTTTGGTCTTTTCTAGGGCCGCTTGGGCGGGCACATGGAGGTTCCCAGGCTAGGAGTCGAGAATTGGAGCTGTAGCCGCTGGCCTACGCCACAGCCGCAGCAACGCCGGATCCGAGCCGCGTCTGCGACCTACACCACAGCCCACAGCAACGCCGGATCCTTCACCCACCGAGTGAGGCCAGGGATCGAACCCATGTCCCCCTGGATGCTAGCTGGGTTCATTAACCACGGAGCCCGGATGGGAACTCCCCCCAAGCATTTGCTAACAGAGTTAATAACCACACCCAAGCTCGGCTCTCAGGCGTTTCACAGAACCAAGATGCTCCCTGACGAGTGCAGCTGCAGCCCAGCGGGTCTCCACGCGTGGCCTCCAGACCAGCAGTGGCTGCAGCAGCCTCGCCCTGGAAACTCCGAAATGCAAATTCTCAAGCCCCACCCCAGATCCAGGGAATGAGTTTAAAATCTTCCCGGTGATTCTGATGCCTGCTGAGGTTTGAGAACCACTACTAAGGCCCTGAGAAGCAGGCAGTGGCTCCCTTACTGGGTCACAGTGTCTCTTCTGCATTGGCTTCCAAGTAACTTTCACTTATCAGGCCCAAGCTCAGAGTCCCGTACCGGCATCACCTTTAATCGTGACAATGCCTCTTCAAAGTAGATAATGTTTCCCGTTTTACAGACAAGAAAACAAGTCTAGAGAAGGTAAAAGAACTCAGCCGAGGTCACCATACCTACCTAGGAAGTGGCAGGGCTGGACTGGGAACCCGGGTCTGTTCCGCCATAAAGGACAGGGAGAAAGCACACACGCCACACCCTGACTTCTGACTTGGGCAAAATGTGATTTTTCAAAGTGCCTTCCTCCTCTGAAAGCAGGATCTTCTCTGCATGAGAAACCTTCTGTGCAGTCCAGTATGCTGGGCTGTTCTAGTGGAAATAAAGGAGCCCTCCCCCGCCCCCCGTCTCGTGTGACAATCACAGGTTGGAGAGGACTCAACACGTCCTTTAGGACAGCCACCTCAGCCCGGTGTGCGGTTCCGGGCTCACGGCACTCCTTCTCTATGGACCACACCTCGCGTTGGGCTCTGGAGATTTCTTTCGTCCCAAAAGGCTGGGACATTGTCCCAAGTATTCTAGATTTTTCAGAAAACAGATATAAATACTGTGTGAAAAAGAGGACCTCAAAACGACAGGCTCAGAGTTCCCTTCATGGCTCAGTGGTTAACAAACCCAACTAGGATCCATGAGGATGCAGGTTTGATCCCTGGCCTCGCTCAGTGGGTTAAGGATCCGGTGTTGCCGTGAGCTGTGGTGTAGATCACAGACACAGCTCGGATCCTGCGTTGCTGTGGCTGTGGCTGTGGCTGTGGCTGGCAGCTGCAGCTCCAATTCGACCCCTAGCCTGGGAACCTCCATATGCCCCGGGTGCAGCCCTAGAAGACAAAAAAAAAAAAAAAACCTTTTCCATTATGGCTTATCATAGGATGTCTTATGTTTGTTATTTTTAATAGCAAAAAAAAAAAAAAAAAAAAAAAAAGACAGGTTCAAAACCTGAGCGTTTAAAAGTCTAAGTGGTACCAGTAACTCTGGGAGCCCCAGAGGAAAGGAATGAAGAGTCAGGCCGTGTGGACGCTCTCCTAGGCTCACGGCGCCAAACCCGCGAGGGGAGTCTGTCCGCCCACCCAGGGGGCTAAGTGGAGAGTGGTAAGAGAAGATGCACAGGAAAGGGCCTGGACAAGTGGAAAGGACTGTATGACCCAAGAGGAAGCCCCGACTCTGGGGCGAGGCGACAAGGGGAGGCGGGAGGGGCCCCAGGGCAGCAGCCAGAGAAAGGGGCCCCTGACAGGCCGCCTTGAGGGAGGCCCGGGCTGGGCCCTGCAGGCGGGGAAAGAGAGGGCCAGGCTGAGGGACCGCACAGCCAACCATCTCAGTGCAGGAAACGGCAGCCAGAGTAAAAATAGCTCAAAACATTCATAAGATACAAGGCAGCTCGAGTCAAAAATCAAATGTGAAATAGGAACAATTCAATTACTACATCTCTATTATCAGCATCTGTAACTCTTGAGACTTAAGTTTGCTGAAGAAACTACCCCCCGAAAAATATACATAAAATTATGCACCAAGTAGAAAAGTCAACTCCAAGTCAAGCCAAAAATTAACAGAGAAAATGAATACAAATTAAATGAGCAAAAGAAACACCATGGTTCTCCGAAAAACAGGAAGTTAAAAGCACCATTTTTTCCAAGTATTACTACCAGTTTAAACTTACGGACCCCTTAAAATAACTACATTAGCCTCAGTTATTGGTATATTTCTTTTATATTCTTGAATAATAAAAAATTCAAGTTTGTATTCTGCATGTCTTTTTCCGTTTCTTTTTCTCATATTTTTTAAATTATTATTTTACAAAGCCTCAGTCCAGAGAGACTGGAAATTCCCACCCTCGCACCCCACCCAGAGCATATGGAAGCTCCTGGGCCAGAGACTGGATCCGAGCTGCAGCTGCAACCTATACCTCAGCTGCGGCAATGCCAGGTCCTTAAACCAATGTGCCACTGCAGGAAAGCCTGGACATTTTTGAAATTGGTCTTTCGACACGGGTGAGAGAGAGTCCCACTGTCCTAGAAGCCGTAAGAGTAGTCCTACGCCTGAGAACATCTCTTAGCGAGGTCACACCTTCCTCCTCAACCCCAGTGGCACTGCCGGTACTAGAACAGCAGAAGCTGAGCCAAGCAGCAGGTCACTTACACCAGGCAAGACTCGCTGTGAAACTTGAAGGGTTGCTAAGTGTGCACAGTAAGAAATTCTCCTTCTGAGAAACCCGCGGACTCCCCCACTGCTTCCTGAGCTTCTGGAGCCTGCCAGCACCTGCCCTCTTTCCCAGCACAATCCCGTCCACCTCGTCTGGTCCGCACTGAGTTCTGCCTCTCTTCCCACTGACACGCTGCTGTCTTCCTTCCTCTTCTTCCTCCTTTTCCTCTGGGGGTGGGGGGGGGGGTGGAGGCGTGCTAACGTGTACTCTGAACCCCCGTCTTCTTAGCAGCAGTTATAATCACCGGAGCCAGCCACTCCTCCTCCCACGGGCTCAGCAGCCCCTGGCAGCCAGCTTCCCCGGGCAGATACAGTCTGGCAGGGGGAAGAGCTCAGACTTTGGAACCAGGCAGGCCTAGGTCAAACCCTGCCTTCCCTCTTGGCCTTGGGCAAGGTGCCTGTCCCCTCCCCCAGAGCCTCAGAGAACAAAGCCCCCTAGCTCCTCTGCAGGGCAGTGGTAAGGCCCACGGATAAGGGACATAAAGCACAGAGTGCTCACACCAGCACTTAGGTGGTATCTGCCATTATAATTCCCCCGTGTCGCATCCCGCCTGGGGGCAAATGCTTCAGGGACTTCCTAACTCCCAACACAGGGGGATGCGCTTACAGCCGGCAGCCCTGCTCTTTGTGGTCAGCCCCCTCCATCTTCCCCGACGGCAACACCAACCGCTGTCTAATGAACACTTTCTACGCACGAGGAACTTGACACTTACCAGCTCAGTGAATCGCACAGGTGCCCCTTGGAGTGGGCACCGAGACCATCCATGTTCTATAGCTGAGGAACCTGAGAGGCTTGAGGGGTGGAGGGCCTTGTCCCACCATGCTGCCCCAACCTGCCAGCCAACCCCCTGCCCGCACGCATCCTGAGTCAGGGCAGGCAGATGCCCCTCCTTCCTGGCTTCGTGAAGCCGCCTCTTGACTGGGACCGTCTCCTCTGCCCCGTCCCCAGGGGTCTTACCCTTGGTTCAAGTCCCATCACCTCCAGCAAGCATCTATCTCCCCAGCTACCATTCCCCGTGCTGGCTCCTTTATCTCAATTCTCAAGTACTTAATTTGCTCCACAAAATTTAGGGTTTAATCACGTTTGTGATTACAGTATTGCTTTATGTCTGTTACCATCAATTACAACTGAAAATTTCAACAAAAATGCCTTTAAAACAGAGAACCCCTCTATTAAACAGTTACCACTGTGCTACTGCACAAAGTTATAGTTTTTCTTTTTCAGCTTTTTGGTAAATCCTGCAGAGATTAGTTACAGATACTCCGTTTTGGTTTTAGTGCATCTGCAACCTTACTGCCAACTATCTAAATTCCTAAACATGTATTTATAGCAGAACCAGTTTATTTAAAAGTCTTACCAATTTTAAGAATTAGATCATATTTGGTTATTCAGCCCCAAGAGAGTATCCAGTTGGTCATAAATGCTCAATATCTGTTAACTGAATGAAACTGCAACTGTTTCAAAGGTAAGATTAAATTTCATCATTATGCTCATTAGTTTCTGCATAAGGAGTTACTGATGACAAATAATTTGTCAGCTTCTCATTCTCAATTTAACAGAAAAAATTTAAGTGATGGTTTAAAAATCCCTACTACAGAGACAGAGCTAGTTAACCAAAATCCTCACTCAATAAGCACCAACTTTAAAACGTCATGTTTCTTTTTTCCTTGGACTTTTGATCCTTAAAATCCGTGGAATTCTCTTCATGGCCAATACTGTCAAAACATGACATCAGCAGGGCGGGTTTAGCCCAGCACTAGCGAGCATTTAGCTTCCCAGGCCGCAAAGGACTGCAGAAGCAGCAGCTGTTCCAGCTCACACCTTCACCCGGGTCCCTGCCCGGCCCCAGGGATGCTGCTGAGCCAACAAGAGTGTGGAGGAGGGGCCGGAACCAGTGGGGAGAGGGCTCCCTCAGCTGCGTGGGCCTCCTGGCACCACAGTCCTCACGGGAGGCTGGAGAAGGAGTGGCTGGTCTGCGCGGAGCCCTCTTCACAGACACCTGCTACCCAACCCTCCCGAGTGCCCAGGAGCACCGACGTGATACGGAGAGTCACCTCAGGAAGAGATGCATGCTGGGCGATGGTGCACAGGAGGCACGAAGTCAGAGAGGGGGCCTTCATTTCCCCAAGTTTCATTCTCCCTCCCCTTCAGGGAATCAGCTCAGAGAGAGCCAGTCTCTTAGAGAACTTACCAGAAAAGAGTCCTTTTACTGGTGTACCCAAAACTGCCAGATACCCACCCAGACCAGGCGCTCACCCCGTTTACACCAGAAATCTTCCCTCCTAAGCCCGCTCCAGCGTTAAGCCTCCTGCCTGTTGCCTCAGTCGCCCCCAGGGGACCCCCAGGACAGCTCAGAGCCCTCCCGCAGCCGGGCCTCCTCCAGGCCCCTCCCAGCCGAGGCCTGGCACCAAGCTCCTTCCGCCCACTCTACACACGGCCAGTCCACCCCACACCTGCCAGGGGCACCGACACCAACACTCGGGGCCTTTCCCACCCACAGCCCGAGGCGGCTGACCTCCTGGGCTGGGCATCCAGGCCCGGCTCTAAGGGGCCTCCCGCCCCTGCCCCCTCAAGGGCGCTTCCTCCCACCTTGAGGCCTCTCCTTCCGGTCCTTCTCCCACCGGGGCTGCCGCCCTCCCTGCTGGCACGGAACCTCTCGCCCCAGCACAGAGGGCCCCTGCCCCGGACCTCACCTCGGGGAGGCGTTCTCTCCCCCTCTCCCCCGCGCAGGGCCAGCCGAAGGGCTGCCCTCCTGAGCTGTAACAGGGAGTCCCCGGACCACTGGCCTGAACGGATTCGTCACAGAGCTGGGCCTTGCAGCGGCGGGCGCGCCGAAGCCCATGACGCTGTTTGAAAATCCAGAGAGAGCTGCGGTCGGGCTCTCGACTGCCATTCCCTGTGACCACATCTCAGACAGCAGAACAGGAGGCAAACGGGAACAGGGGATCACTTCCCAGGGTCACGAAGGATCACCTGCTTAGGAAGACGTGGGACAACGAGGGCGCCCTTAAGATCTGGGATCCAGAAGTTCCCGACGTGGCTCAGTGGTTAACGAATCCGACTAGGAACCATGAGGTTGCGGGTTCGATCCCTGGCCTTGCTCAGTGGGTTAAGGATCCGGCGTTGCCATGAGCTGTGGTGTAGATCGCAGACGAAGCTCGGATCCTGCGTTGCTGTGGCTGTGGTGTAGGCCGGTGGCCGCAGCTCTGATTCGACCCCTAGCCTGGGAACCTCCATATGCCGTGGGAGCGGCCCAAGAAATGCCAAAAAAGACAAAAAAAAAAAAAAAAAAAAAGATCTGGGATCCAAAATAAACGTCCGTAAAGGCCTTCTCCCCAGTTCTTCCCGGGAGACTTGGCAGCTCGTCAGGCTCAGGGTTTCTGGCCCCTGTGGGGGATTCGTCCAGGGTGGGTCCCTAGCTGGTCACACCCTGGGGAACCTGGGCCAACGCCTTCCCAGTCACGGCAGTGAATGAAGGGAGACTCGGACCCTCAGAGCCACATGTTTAGTGAACAAAGCTCAGTGTGTTGGATCAAATGCAAGTCTTCCTCTATGCGGTGGAAAAGTACCTGGCTCTGATGACAAAAACACTCAACAGCAATTCGCAAACATCTTCGCCGCCATACTTCATGTACAGGTGAAGAGTTTAACATGCAGGGAACAGTCAGCTGCAAGGCACTGCAGTGATGCCCAGTCCACAAACCAACCCGCCTGCCCCTGAAGGAGAAACAAAACCTGACTAACCTTGGGAGACACCCACACAATCCACCTTTCTCAGTTTCTTCAGTCTGAGAATTACATTCAAAATATCTGCATAATTGGCATTAACAGTATTTAAAGAGTCTAACACATTAAAAAAAAAAAAAAAGATTATCAGGGATATTAAGAAGTCAGTCAGGGGAGTTCCTGCTGTGGCTCAGCAGTAATGAACCTGATTAGTAAGCATGAGGACAAGGGTTTGATCCCTGGCCTCGCTCAGTGGGTTAAGGATCTGGCGTTGCCATGAGCTGTAGTGTAAGTCACAGACATGGCTCAGATCTGGCGTTGCTGTGGCATAGGCTGGCAGCTGCAGCTCCGATTCAACCCCTAGCCGGGGAACTTCCATATGCTGTAGTGTCGCCCTAAAAAAAAAAAAAAAGAAGTCAGGGAGATCCCTTGTGGCTCATGGAGTTAAGGATCCAGCACTGTCACTGCAGCAGCTCAGGTCCCTGCTGTGGCATGGGTTGGATCCCTGGCCCAGAAACTTCCACGTGCTGTGGGCATGGTCAAAAATAAAGGGATACTATATGTAAAGTTAAAAAAAAAATAGAAGCAGAAGAAGTCAGTTAGGTTTGGGATAAACTATCTCGGCAGGGGAAACAAAATGTCAATCGACTGCACAGTTTCAAAAAGGACAGGAATGCTTCTCCCTCATACACCACTCTCGCTCTAACACCTACTAAAGGACCTGGCACATAGAAGGCATCATCAAGTAGCTACGGCAGAAATGAAACAATTCTGAAAACGGAGGGAAGAGAACAAGTGAAGTGATGGGAACCACAAGAAGCCAGAGCCAGGCGTTTATAAAGCAAACATGTAACCCTTTTGCTGACCAAAATCCTAACAATAATGCCTGCTTGGGTGCCCATCCGTGAGAGAAAACAACCCCATTAGCAAACACCAATGAGCCGACAGCTTACAAAGCACCCTCGAGCATCAGTTCTCCTGACCCTCACGGCCCCGTTACTTTGTGCCTGTAAGAACTCCGGCTGCTCCTATATCTTATAAACAGAGAAAGAGAACTGATGTCAAGAAGCAGCAAGGGGTGGAGTTCCCCTTGCTCGGTGGTAAAAAACACCCGACCAGTTGATGGAGCACGATAATGTGAGAAAAAAGAATGTGTATGTGACCGGTCCCCTTGCTGTACAGTACAAAACTGACAGAACAGTGTAAACCAGCTATGATGGGAAAAATTAAAATTAAAAAAAAAAAAAAAAAAAACCCGACTAGTGTCCACGAGGACATGAGGACACGGGTCCTATCCCTGGCCTTGTTCAGAGGGTTAAGGATCCAGGTGTCACTGTGAGCCGTGGTGTGGGTTGCAGATGTGGCTCAGATCTGGTGTGGCTGTGGCTGTGGTGTAGGCTGGCAGCTGATTTGACCCCTAGCCTGGGAACCTCCATACGCCAAGGGTGCAGCCCTAAAAAAGCAGCAGCAAGTACTGGGGTCCAGGCTTCCAAATTCCCGGCCCCTGAGCTCGGCCTACTGCATCTCACTGCTACCACAGCAAGTTGACAAGACAACATCTGAGGTAGCACCTAGTTAAAATTCTATCACTGTGTGACTCCATGATCCTACGCTCGCTGAAGTGGGAATCAAATATTCCAATCTTGCTCATTCTGGCCCAGATTCCAGACCTACCTTCTCAATGCCTTTGCCCTGCAGGGCTGTCTTATTAAAACAGAGTAATAATTCCAAGCATAACAACTGACACTGAAAAGGCACTTTAGAAAGCAGCTCTCTTCTTTGACACTCAGATTTCTCCTTTGGAAAACATAAGGACTTGCTGCTTATTGTAGAAGCTTTACAAATTCTCATCATTCACTAATACTTTCAAAGAAATAGAAGCAAGGAAAAACAGGGATATTGCTTTCTACCCTAAATTTCCTGGAAGAAAACAGAAGCCAAGTTTGGGGCATGTTTTCCTTCCAACATAATTTTCCAGATCAGGACAGTACCTTCCCTTTCTTAGGTTCCACTCCTCCTTCCTTGTCAGACACAGTGGCACACGCCTGCACTTGCACCGGCACACCAGACCCACGCCCTTTTCTAAACACAAGCCTGCGAGCTCGCTTCTGAAGGTCCTGACCCCAGAACGAGCGCCCGCCACTCGCATCCCTGAACTCCTCTCGTGTGCACAACAGCAGCGAGGCCACGAGAAGTAGGGTGAGAAGGGAAGGACGATGCCAGCCACCATCAGAATACAGGCAGATAAGGAGATGTAAGATGCCAGGGGTGCCACCTTCAAGTCATTCCAAAACGGGGAGCGATGCAGAGTCACAAAATGTACACGATGCATCCAGTGAAATTGTCACAGCAACCATCTGTGGAGAGACTTCTCAGAGGAGCCAGGGAAGGCTCCTGCTTTGCAGATCTGCTTTGGGCGGGAAGGGAACGGCAGCCCAGAAGAAGCAGGGCTGAGATTACGAGAAGCGTCTCCCCTCCGCCCCGGCCCAGCACTGTCCGTCAAGTACCTGCTGGAATGATCAGCTTCTGTTGTTATCACATGCTCTTTTTCCCCAAAGCAGCCCGTCACTTAAAAACTTCCCTACGCCAACTCTCCTCTTCGCCCAGAGTGGTTTTTTAAACTGAACTGAACAAGCTGCTCAGCTCCAGCATCTTCGCCCTCTCCGCGTTTTCTCATGTTGCACGCGCATTCGGGTTAAGTCTCCTCTCACAATGCGTGAGATGCTACAAATGGTTGTCATGGTGCTTCATTTAGACTAATGATACACTGATTTCTTCATTAAAGAAAAACTATGAATAAACATTAGATAAAAATCAATTTGCACACATTCTAACACCAGATCTCATCACATTAAAATGCTGACATATTCAAATGGCCTACTTTTATTAAATACTTCTGTTAAATATGCATAGAAATATGCATTTCTATTTCCAAGGGACTATCACCATCTCAGGAAGAGGCAAGATGCTTTCATTTCTGCAAAAGATACTTCAAATTCTTAGAAAATAGATATTTTTTTAAGTTCCCACTAAAAGAGGTAGGGGTGGGGAGGCATTCTATGACCTTTTAAAAGTGTTGTGGAGTTCCCGTCGTGGCTCAGTGGAAACAAATCTGACTAGCATCCATGAGGACACAGGTTCGATCCCTGGCCTCACTCAGTGGGTTAAGGATCTGGTGTTGCTGTGAGCTGTGGTGTAGGTTGCAGATATGGCTCGGATCCTGCGTTGCTGTGGTGTAGGCCGGCAGCTGTAGCTCCAGCTTGACCTCTAGCCTGGGAACTTCCATATGCTGTGGGTGCGGCCCTAAAAAGACAGACGGACAGACAGACAGACAGACAAAGTGTTGTGACAACGCTGGTAAATTAAGGACCATTTCAAAGCAGTGAGCAGTTCTATATGCTGCTTAACTACTATGCTATTGTTTTCCTGACATTTATATAATCCGTGAGCTTATTATGCTTGGCACAGCACACGGATAATTTTTCAGTTTTCCAATTCAAGTTGCTGAGGAACAAAGGCAGGACTCAGCAGAGGAGCCCCCACTCTACATGCGAACTGCCCGAACCCTGCAGTTGCGCAGAGGCCCTGCAACGCCCTGACGCTCGCTTCCTCATCCTGCACCGACACTGAGGCCTCAGGGCTGCAGACCTATCGGCCCAGGTTTCACAGAGCTTAGAACCTTGGCACAATGAACTCCTGAATCTGTAACACAAGAAACTGCAAAAAATGACACTGGTCTGTACCAGCAATTTTACATCAAATGACAGTATTCTGGGGCCGGTACCTCACTGGGTTTTCAAAGGGGAAATAAGAGAGCCATCTTCACCATCTCAGGAAGAGGCAAGATGCTTTCATTTCTGCAAAAGATATTCACTTCAAACTCTTAGAAAACAGATATTTTTTAAGTACCCCCTAAAAGAGGGAGGGGTGGGGAGTACAGTAAACTTATCTTACAGTAAAAGGAGATCAGCCACAAAAACAGACGGCCAAACTATTGGATTTGGTCTCTGTAATTCAAACAGTTAGTCTCTGATGGAGCCAGGCCTCAAGTGAGGTGAAGAAAGCAGCCTAAAGTCAATGACAGTAACAGAGAGCTGGCCCGCTCTAAACACTACCACGAGGAGTTCCCTCACGCCAAGGCAGGTTAAAGATCTGGCCTTATCACTGCTGTGGCGAGGGCCACAAGTACAGCCAAGAATAATAATAAATACACATACACACACACACACACTCTCTCCCCTTCATTTAAAATTTTATTTTTGCTTTGTTTTGTTTTTGTTTTATTTTTGGCCTCCTCGCAGCATACGGCGTCTCCAGGCTGGGGATCAGATCCAAGCTACAGGTGCGACCTACGACAAAGCTGTGGCAATACCAGATCCTTCAACCCACTGTGCAGGGCCAGGGATCGAACCTGTGTCCTGGCGCTGCAAAGACACCACTGATCCCGCTGCACCACAGTAGAAACTCCCATCTAAAATTTTATTATGTCACTGGAAATACTCATTTGACACTTGGAGCTATTAGTCATTTGTCATGTATGTTTTATACGCCCAACTAATCCGAAATTTTTTAGGACATAACTGTCTTACAGGCCACCTCAAAAACAGCCACTCAAATATGAAAAAGGTGAATTGGGTGAGTCTGCTTTCCAAAAATGAATAAACTCTTACTATAAATAACATCAATAAGTTCCTTGCTTGAGATTTGTTCACGCTCTCCAACAAATCCCACCCCACACAGCGAGAGCTTCCCCACTCTCCAACGGGAGTTAACAGAGGGTTGCGAGCAGTGAGATGATGACAGCCTGTGGAGCTCCCGCACGAGGAGCTCTAGCGGTCAGCGTTACACGTGCACGTCTGTGTGCACGCACCTGTGTATTATACGTGATGGTGGGGGAAATGGAGCGAGAGTGAGAGAATTATTGTGTTAGCTTCATGATCTGTACTGCACTGTCTGCAATATTGTATCTGTAAATAAAATACAGACTAGACTTTAAAACAATAAACAAACAGCCACTCAAGACATTTTTGGGAGTTCCCACTGTGGTGCAGCAGAAATGAATCCAACAAGGAACTGTGAGGTTTCAGGTTTGATCCCTGGCCTCACTCAGGGGGTTAAGGATCCGGCGTTGCCGTGACCAGTGGTGTAGGTCGAAGACGCGGCTCGGACCCCACAGTGCTGTGGCTGTGGCTGTGGCCGGCAGCTGTGGCTCCGATTGGACCCCTACCCTGGGAACCTCCATGTGCCGAAGGTACGGCCCTAAAAAGACAAAAGACAAAAAAAAAAAGAAGACGTGTTTGCTGTTTCTTCCCCACCAGATTGAAAACACCTTCGTAGCACCTGGAAAGACCTGAGCACTGGAACAGCAGCAGGAACGCAGGCGCAGCCAGCTTCGACACGTGGGCCAGTGCGGGTGCGGGCGGGAGGCGGGGGGGGGGTCGGCAGGGGGTGCGGGGCAGGGCCTGACCGCCCTACCTCAGTGCCCGGCGGTCCGGCGACTCAGAGCAAAGGCTTCCTCTCCTTTAAACACAAACTCAGCTCCTAGGGATTCATCTGTACAAAACATTTTTCCAGCGTGTAAACTATGTGTAATAGCCCAAAGCGGGCCCAACGCAAATGTCCACGCACAGGAGGCCAGGTAAACAGCAGGCTGTACCCGGACGACCACCTGCGGAAATCACGCACTGAGAAAAAACCCTGACAAATCTCACAAAATACGCTTGAGTGAAAGAATCCAAATATAAAAGAAGTATAGCATACACGAAATAATTCTACTTACATAAAACTCGAAAATTGAAAAGCCGCATCTGTGAAGTCGGAAGTGAGGGCAGTGTTTAGCTTTGAGGAGCAGCGGGAAGGAGTCGTGGGGGGGTGCTCCAGGTGGCTGGGAAAGCTCGTGGCCCCTAGGTGGCCTGGGGCTGATTCATTTCTGTTTGGATGCTATCCTTAAAATTTAAAATAATTTTAGATCAAATACATATACAAAGACAGTCAACGCAGCTTTGTGTCTCACAAAAGTTAACCTCTTCTATGAGTTCTAGAAATGAAAGGGATAAATCTGTCATGTCGCCTTGTAAAACAGAGACACTTACCAGCAAAGAAGGAAGCTACGCGCTGTATCATTAAGTGAAAAATGCAACAATAAAAACAACTCTAAAGATAAAAAGGATTACAAAGAAATCTGAAAGTTGAATCCATACACATTCATAATCATATTGTTGTAAGTGTATTGTTATTCTGAATATGTCTCTTAAAATAAAGCGAAATTTATGTGACTGTCATTAGGAATCCAAATTTTCCACATAAGAGGTATGAGTGCAAAATCATTAACCTTAAATCTGATTAGGAAAGATCAATGTGGACTCATGCGGGGTATTTTTTTTTTCTTTTTTTCTAGCTCTGTCCAGTAAAAAGGTATGACAGCAAAGACTCAATGGCAATAGGAACCCCTAGTGCCCAGAGCATTTGCTGCTTAAAGTCATCAAGGCTCCTATATACTTGTTATCAGGTATGGGGCAGGAAATGGACAAGACGAATCTAGAATACTTTTTAATACCTCTGAGTAAGAAAGCTATCAAAGATTACTGAAGTTGGGTCCAAAAGACTCAGGGGGCAAAGCAGAGGGACGACCACTGGTCAAACACGAAACAATTTAAACATAAAAACAATACTATAGAATTGTCATGGACTAAATAAGAATCGGAGTGCATACTAATATCAACAAATGAGGAGGGAAAGACAGCTTTCCTCTGCAGTAGACTAACACCTAATAAACATAGAAGGAAAAATTAACGGAGTTTGAAAACCACCATTTTACAATCATCAGAGTAATACGGTAATAAGTGATTCAGCCGAAAATCATCCATGGATGCTACAAAGAGTAGATGACGGTCTGATGAGAAACAAGATATCTACGTAGTCTCAAAGCATCCCTCCTCAAACTATGTACTGATTACAAAGAGAAAGCGGAATTTTACATGGATTAATTTAGCAAACCCAATGTTAATCGATGCTAAACTAACATCGCCCACATGACCTGGGGCAGAGCAGCTTCCCCTGCCGCCACTCAAGACGGCTCTGCGGTAGCCCCTCAACTGCAGGCTAGGAATCTAATCACAAAAATATCAAACAAATCCAAACTGAGAGATGCAAAACAACTGCTCTGAACTCTTTAAGATGCCAAGGTCATGAAAGAAGAGACTAAAGAACAGGTCCAGACTGAATGAGACTAAAGAGCCTGCAACTAATTGTAATGTATGAGCCTGGACGGCTCCTAACCAGGGGGAAACGGCCATTAAAGGACAACAAGGTGAATGGTGACATTTTAATGTGAACTGCAGATGAGATCAATGTGATACTTTTGATTGTGATAAATGCGTGGTGGTTACGTAAGAGAAAATCTTGTTCTTGGGAAAAGAAACAGGTTTATGCAGATAAATGGGTATAAGAGAACAATCAGAGGGGAGAGCCACAAAAGTATTAAAAGTGGTTATTAAATGGGGGTTAACATTTAAGTGACAATGTCTTGCCTATCCCAATCTTCTACTTTTCCTCAATAATTATATACTATTTATTCATTTACTTATTGTCTTTTTAGGGCCACACCCGCAGCATATGGAGGTTCCCAGGCTAGGGGTCAAATAGGAGCAGCAGCTGCTGGCCTACACCACAGCCACAGCAACACAAGATCCGGGCCGTGTCTGCGACCTAACACCACAGCTCACGGCGACACAGGATCCTTAACCCACTGAGCAGGACCAGAGATTGAACCTGCGTCCTCATGGATGCTAGTCAGGTTCATTTCCGCTGGGCCACAACAGGAACTCCAATTACATACTTCTTAAATGAAAAAGAAAATGTAGGCCAAAAAAAAAAAAAAAAAAAAGACTGAAACTATTTGAAAATTATTCTGGTAGTTTAAAGGCACACCATGGCCTAGCACAGGGTCACAGAAAAATACATGCCTTGTGGACCAACAGTGAAGTTCACCACGAAAGGAAAGTCAGGCCAGACCACGTGAACGCAGGAGCAGGAAGGACGCACACACCACCACACACGACACCATATTCTGAACTGGCCAAATCCTAGATTTCACACCAATCAGGGCTGCTGGTGTCTGTTATTAATGTTTCTGTGGCACTAGTGATGTCACTCAATGAGATGAGAAAGGAAGGAAAATTCTTTAAAGAAGCCAGCCATTTGGGGACAGAGAAGGAGGCCATGGCTGGTTCTCTGGTTTCACTCTGCAAACAGGACTGCGGCGTGGGAAGCAAGCACCGTGTCTCCTAATTTGCTACAGTGGCAGAGAGAGAGAACATTTCCCAGCGTCCTAGCTGGGACATTTCATCTGTTCCAAGTTTACCTCCCAATTTTCCCTCAAATGTAGATCTAAAATTCTCACAAGAACTGAACTCCAAATTTATCATCAATCCCACGCTTCCATGCCCTAAATTACCCTCAATCCAGAAGAAGTAGCTAAAAAGGTTACACGGAGGAATTCGTTCTTTGGCATTCAGTAATATTTTAACATTTAAAATCATGAGGCCTGAAATAAAAATACTGGGCTCAAGAGGGACAGTATTGTATCCGTAGTCTCAATGGGGACAGGACTGTATTTTAAATGTAGGTTAGCAGGCCAACTAGCTGAACAAGCAGTTCCCAGCCGAAGGCTGAGATCAACCATAATCCAAAAGTTAGCACTTGGCAACAATCACACATTTGCTTCACTCTAAGCATTTATCATTCATTATCTCATATAATAAAACATGCGTAATTCAAAACTTGCAACTATCAGCTTAAAAAGTTAAATATAAAGCTATTCACAAAGAAGTGGACTGAAGAAGCAACTCCTTTCTCAGTATGAATAATTCTGTAACAGATTTTCTCTATATACAATGGTCTTATACAAATACAGGTAACCTAAGTCTCATGTTCATGGAAGCAGAAGACAGATCTGGAGCTTTTAAAAAGTCACATTTGCGGAGTTCCCGTTGTGGCTCAGTGGTTAACGAATCTGACTAGGAACCATGAGGCTGCAGGTTCGATCCCAGGCCTTGCTCAATGGGTTAAGGATCGGCGTTGCCATGAGCTGTGGTGTGGGTTTGCAGACGTGGCTTGGATCCCGAGTTGCTGTGGCTGTGGTGTAGGCCGGCGGCTACAGCTCCGATTCAACCCCTAGCCTGGGAACCTCCATATGCCACGAGAGTGGCCCAAGAAATGACCAAAAAAATAAAATAAAAAGTTACATTTGCTCTCAAGATGCTGCAGCTTAAAACCGAACTGTCTAAAATAACAAATCAATTCATACAACTAAACCTGGAGCTCTAACTCCTTCCCGACAAGGTGCGCTCTACCCAGGAAAAGCAGTCAAGCAGCCTAACCCAGAGGCCTCGTTTCTGTCTCTTTTCCTTTCACCTGTGCTCTTCTTGCTTTTACATCAGACAATAACAACTAGTTGTCAGAACCTGAGATTACTTTATAACAGAGTAAGGAAATACAGAAGACTCTGAAAAACTCATCAAGCTTGGCCTAAATGAAATGACACACATTTAGTTGGTGCCAAATGCCAACTGCTGCCAGCCTTCTTCGGGCTGAGAAGGGAGGAAGGAGAACTGCATGGGGAGGAACAAGCTGCCCACCTCTTGATAACCCCAAGTTCTGGATCTGGCTGTGTCCTCAGCAACTAAGGCCAGCGCGTACTCCCACAGCTCTCTCCAAAGCTCCTGACTGCCTTCCAGAAAATCCTTCCTCTGCAGCCAAGCCAAATGCCCACTAATAAAATTCTGGCCAGTAGGGATGTATGCAGATATAAGAAGGAAGCATCAATAGGTAGCAAGTTTAAGCTAAGCCGCATAGACACTGAAAGCTAAGAAATGCAGGCCAGTAGCTCAGCTAGGTGGTACGTATGGTTATGACAAAGGCTGAGGTTCCAAATACCAGCAGGTCCCGCAAGCAGCATTTGAAGTTTGTAAGTGGTCATATACAGAAAGACAGTCTTTAGAGTGCCATGGAAAGCTGCCCTTTTGCCTCCATTTCTCTCTCTTAGATTACTGCCACTACAACTGTCTTTAAATTAGAAGGGACACACAGTATCATGGCAGCTCCACATCTTGTTGTCCACAGCCAGTCCAAGTACTTGTGCTGTTCTCACAAAGTTTTCAGACCTCAAGTCACGTATGTGCAGCTGGGCAGCAAGAAACCATGGCACACTCAAGGACCCAGAGGAGGAAGAGCATGGCAAAGCAGGGACCCAGCCAGGGTCTGTCCCAGGGCAGGTCAAGGCGGAGAAAGGCTCCAGGAGGCTGCTTTCAAACCTGAGATGTCCCAATCTAGACAGCCACCTGCCTTCATCACAGCTCTTCCGCCTGAGTCCCTAGCAAATGACTCAATCACTTGACATTTTTAGACAGCTTAAGGAGTACCCACTGTGGTGCAGCGGTTTAAGGATTCAGCATTGTCTCTGCGGTGGCACGGGTTCAATTCCTGGCCTGGTGCATTGGGTTAAGGATCTAATGTTGCTGCAGTTGTGGCATAGGTCGCAGCTGCAGCTCAGATTTGATCCCTGATCCAGTAACTTCCATATGCTTCAGGGTGCAGCCAAAAAAAAGGAAAAAGGCGGTGGGGCTTAAGTTATTTCTCTATTCAAACCCACATAACAATCTACACGGGCCCTAACCCAGGAAAACAAAAACACCGAATAGGGTACCATTTCAAAAAACTAAAGTGACACATTGTACAGAATCACTCTGAGGAGTCATCAGGGGCACAGACTGTGAAGCTCAGATGCCTGGGTTTGATGTGGGTTCCACCACTCCTGCCCTGTGAGCTTGGATTAACTTATTTCTCTTTCTACACGACCCCTTCCACAAAATGGGGAAAGGGAAATACCAAAACAGTTCCTACTACACACAGTGTTTGAGGACGAAGGAGTTAAAGTACTGTGACTGGAATAGCACCCACACAAAGTGCTATTAGCATTGTGCTATTAGCATTATTAAGTAAATAACAGCCATTTGCATTTGTTAAATGCACTCAAACCAAGAAGTACGATGAGTAAGCTTAGAAACAAGCATTTAACTTCCGGTAGGAATTTGAAAAATGAATATATTTTCCGATTTAGTTGCCTGTCCAAAAATGCGTGGGGGGGAGGTGAAGGTTAGAAGGCGAGGAGGAGGGAGGGCCTGGTAAGAGGAGCCGACCACCTAACTGCTGAGCTGCACAGAGGCAGCTGTCCCCCTGCTCAAAGCAGGGCTCAGTCTGCTAGCACTTGCTGACTTTCATAACACAGCTGGACTAAAGCAAAGCCAGCAAAATTACTTTTTCTGATCAATTAAAAACTTTTCCGGAGTTCCCGTTGCGGCTCAGTGGTTAACAAATCCGACTAGGAACCATGAGGTTGCAGGTTTGCTCCCTGGCCTTGCTCAGTGGGTTAAGGATCCGGCATTGCCATAAGTTGTGGTGTAGGTTGCAGATGCGGCTCGGATCCCGCATTTCTGTGGCTCTGGCGTGGGCCGGTGGCTGCAGCTCTGATTTGACCCCTAGCCTGGGAACCTCCATATGCCGCGGGAGCAGCCCAAGAAATGGCAAATAGGCAAAAAAAAAAAACTTTTCCAAATTCAATGTAGCATAATTTTTTCAAGTTTTAAGAATACTACAAGTGCAAGGGCCAGAGCTATGTCATATCCCAATGTATACCTCACCAAAAGTACACGTTGATTTCTGGGTCAAATATATTGAGTAGCACATACAATGTGATGACTAGACACGTGTGAAAATGCAGAGGTTGGGCTATGATCGCAAAGTCTCTTTCACCTCCCAATTCTCTGATATACTTAAGTAAATGACTATTCAGAAAAGGAAATAAAATGGCTTGTGTCTATATTAAAAAAAAAAGAGAGAGAGAGAGAGTTCCTTTTGCGGCACAGTGGAATGAATCCAACTAGTATCCACGAGGATGCAGGTTCGATTCCTGGCCTTGTTCAGTGGGTCGGCGAAGCGGCGTTGTTGTGGCTGTGGTGTAGGTCGCAGCCGCTGCTTGGATCTGCTGTGGCTGTGGTGTGGGCCGGCAGCTACAGCTCTGATTTGACCCCTAGCCTAGGAACCTCCATATGCCCCGGGTGCGGCCCGAAAAACAAGAAGAAAAGAAAGAAAAAAGTGCTGAAAGGTTGTTGCTTAGTAGACTGGGCTAAGAATACGAGGGGATAAGTCCAGAAACGGGTATTACAACCATTTGTGACATGAGCACGTGACGGGCACATACTCACATGAACGCTTTGGGAACAAGGTCGTACAGGAAAGGCAGGGTGGTGCAGCAGAGAGCACACAGGCTCAGGAGTCTGCGAAACCCACTGGACTCTCCCGAGGCCACTTACCTGCCGTGAGCCCCTGGCAAATTACTTCACTGCTCAGAGGCTCCCCTTCCTCAGTCTCTACAGAAGGTGGGACACCCCACTCCCTATTCCACAAAGTGTCTGAAAGGATCAGACAACCTGTGTGAAGACACCTGGTTGAGCGCCCAGCACTAAGTAGGCATTCGATCCATGGCTATTAACATAATCCACAAATTAAATGGCCAGCACTCTGAGTGTTCACCATGAGGCCATGAGACCCCATAAGGCAGTGGTTCTCAAACTTCAGCACCACTGGCTGGTAAGACAGAGGGCTGGGCCGCACCTCGGAGTTTCTGGCTCCACGCTCGAGAGGGCGGCCGCGAGATCTGCATTTTCACCGGGTCTGAGGTGCTGCAGCTGCTGCTGCTGCTGAGAACCACGTGGAAGAGACCCTCTGCTGTAAGGGAGAGAGAAGGAAAAGGAACCCGACGGTTCCTGGAAATGTGAGAAGTCAGACAGACGACAGCACGGCTGAGCAGAAAGGTGCCGGGTGGCACCTGAGAAAAGACCAAGACAGACAGACACAACAAGCGTGCAGGGCCGCGAGGCGCCGCCTTGGCCCCTTAAGTGTCTGTGTGGAAGAGCCTCCCCACGAGAGCCGACGGGTTCGGAAGAGGCCGCTGTTAGGCTAACTTTCTTCCGGGCTCAGCTTGCATTTTCTGATGGGTTCGTACAGTGACTCATGACGATCCTTGAGAAGGTTAAGCACGTGGTGAAACGACAAGCAGAGATGCGCCAACAGGGAAACGGGAAGAGAGGCGCCGAAGCAGTGAGAGCCCTTCGTAGAGCCCGATGCGGGTGATCCCAAAGCATCCTCCCCTCTGCAGGCAGGGCCTTCCGACCTCCTTCCGCCAGGCGAGCGCCCGTGAAGGGAGGCTACCGGATGGGAGAATCAAGCCCGTTAAGCCCCACGTACTAACTTGGCACAATCAGCCGTTCACCGAGGGAGCTAAGAGACCTCAAACACAACTCACTGAAGTCAGAGGGTAAAATCTTTTATCACTTTGGTTTTACATCACTCACTAAACATGTTCCTTAAGTGCACTACAGAATAGTACTTAGCTACCACTGCACCTATATTACTGATCTTAGTCTTTATTTACCAACTGAAAACTCTACAAAATTTATTTCAAAACAATGGTCACTACAGCAGAAATCACCACAACCATGTAAATCTCAACTATGCTTCAATAACTAAAAGTGCTCACCAACAGACGGTGCCTCACTCCTTACTTTTAGGTCAACACCGGTCGGATAACTACAGCTCACACTGAAAAAATACACAGGATACCACCATCCACTGCCTGCACCACTCAGAGTTCAGCAGAAAACTGCTGACAGGTTTTTCTCCAAAAAAGACCTAAGAAATCAAGAATTCCTAAGACTGCTCTTAAAAAGGGAGGAAGGACTGAAACCCCACCTCACATCTCATTCCAGAGGAAGTCTCGGCAGTATCAGAGAGACACCAAACACAAACAAGGCAACCTCAGGAGAACAAGAAGAAACCATGAGGACTGAAATTAGAAGAGCTAAGCACGACCCCAAGCCCACAGCATATGAGAAAAGAGTAGTAAGTTTGTCTATAAAAATAAAATTTCTACCCAGGGAAAACACCCTGAGCGAAAATCCGAAAGCAACTGACAAATGGCACCGTCTTCAACTCAGATCACAAATTAAGATCTGGAGTTTCCGCCGCAGCTCAGCAGAAACAAATCAGACGAGGAACCATGAGGTTGTGGGTTTGATCCCTGGTCTCCTTCAGTGGGTTAAGGATCCTGCGTTGCTGTGAGCTGTCGTGTAGGTCGCAGATGCAGCCAGATGTGGCGTTGCGATGGCTGTGGTGTAGGCCTGATTGGACCCCTAGCCTGGGAACCTCCATATGCCAAAGGGGGGGGGCTAATTTGCATAAAAGAGAGCTCTACAATAATAAGAAAAAGAAAAAAAAAAGACCAAATCCTAGTAGAAAAATGAGTACAGGACATGGACAACCCCCTTAGAAAATACAAATGGCTCTTGAATATATGAAACGATGCTTATACCACTCTTCATCTGTCAAATTGGCAAAGATCAAATAATAGCGCACTGGGCCAGAAGCATAAATTGGTACGACCTGTGGGAGATAATCTGTGCCTATCAAAATCACAAATATACATATCCTTTGATCCAGCAATTCCATTCAGAAGAATTTATTCCTCAGACATACCAGCAACATGGCCAAATGATCTATGTCCAAGGTTACTCCCTGCAGCACAGTTTGCGATAGCTAAAGACTGGAAACAATTTCAGTGTCCATCAAAGAAGGAACGATGATACAGCCACACAATAGGACACTGTGAAGCTACTAACAGAATAAAGAGCTCTTTACACAATGACAAAGAATAATCTCCAAAACATATTTTATAAAACAAAACAGAAACAAGGTGCAAAACAGCACAGATGCTAAAACTTCCATTTTTTTTTAAGAGAGGGAAAATAAATGTGATTTTATGTGCAGAACCATAGGCTGTCTCTGAAACACACACGGGAACTCAACACTGGTTACTTCTAAGGATGGATGGGGTACTAGGGGACAGACTATGGGAGATTTTTCATGGCAGGTCATCTGAACTTTGACCCATGTGAATATACTGCCTATTTAAAAAATAAAACACACCTATAAGAAGAAGTCATAATACTATGTTCTAAATGAGGATTTTCTAAGTTACCTGAGATAATAGATTCCTTTCACAGTCTATCTACTGAGCTCTACATGCACCAAGCACTGCGTGAGGCACTGCGTCCCAGCAGTGGAAACGGATAAATCCCTCCTCTCGTGGACTTTAGGAGCGACACGGCCAGAAAAAATCAAATCAGCATCAGAGAGCGGACGGGAGGATGAAGAAAACTCAGCCAAGGGGAGCTGTGGGCCCGAGGTGGGACGGGGCTCACGGAAAGCCGCTTTGACAGCAACACCTTTGGTCAGAGATGGGAAGAAGCAAGGGCGCCAGCGCTGCGGCTGCCGCCGAGGGAAAGGATGCCAGTCGGAAGGAACAAGCCGCACAAGGGCGCCAGGGCTCCGAGGACGCAGCGCGCTCCTCTTTGAGGACTGGGACGGTGGGAGGGAGAGAGAGTGCGAGAAAATCCCCCGGGTGGCTGAGGCGGGAGGGACCAGATCACAATAAGGAATTTAGGTCTTATTCTAAGAATAAGAAATGTTTAAACAGTGGAGAATGTGTCCTGACCCATATTATTTAAAGATCACCCTGGCCGCCATCCAGAGAAGAGACTCTAAGAGGCAGGGGAGCAGCCGAGAGCCCACCGTAATAAAGCGAGTGAGAGAGGCCGCCTTGAACCAGGGAGCTGGAGGTGGAGCAGGGGAGTGATCAGGTGCTGCACATAATTTAAGGCAGAGCCAAGAGACTCTACTGAGGCACTGGAAGTGGACTGAGAAAAAGAAAGAAGTCAGCGGTGACTCCAAAGTATTTAGCCCAAGCAGCTTTTTTACGGGGATCTAATAGGTTCCTTAAAAAAAAGTCACGAGTTTCCACTGTGGCACAAAAGGACGAGAGACATCTCCACAGCGCCAGGACGCAGGTTCGATCCCCGGCCCAGCACAATGGATTAAAGGATCCCGAGTGCCTTGGTAACGGTCTCCACTTCCACTCGGATCTAATCCCTGGCCTGGGAGCGCCATACACCACGACGCAGCCAAAAATGGGAGAGAGAAAAAAGTCATACCTTCACACAAAGCTCAAACTCTAAAATGGGTTATAAACAGCATCAGCAAAAAGCAATGCTTATCTACGTAACAAAGAGACCCACGCCTGGGTCCATTCCTACTTAATGAGCACTTCCACTGCTCCGGTACATTACTAGGTACTAGGGGCCTAAACTGAGCTTAAAAGATATAACTGACGGAGTTCCCGTCGTGAGGCAGTGGAAACAAATCAGAATAGGAACCATGGGAGTTCCCGTCGTGGCGCAGTGGTTAACGAATCCGACTAGGAACCATGAGGTTGCGGGTTCGGTCCCTGCCCTTGCTCAGTGGGTTAAAGATCCGGCGTTGCCGTGAGCTGTGGTGTAGGTTGCAGACGCGGCTCGGATCCCGTGTTGCTGTGGCTCTAGCGTAGGCCGGTGGCTACAGCTCCGATTCAACCCCTAGCCTGGGAACCTCCATATGCCGCGGGAGCGGCCCAAGAAATAGCAACAACAACAACAAGACAAAAGACAAAAAAAAAAAAGATTAAATAGAATAGGAACCATGAACTGGCAGTTCGATCCCTGGCCTCACTCAGTAGGTTAAGGATCTGGCATTGCCATGAGCTGTGCTGCAGGTCGCAGATGCGGCTCGGATCTGGCACAGCTGGTGCTGCTGTGGCTGCGGCGTAGGCCAGCAACCACAGCTCCGATTATACCCCTAGCCTGGGAACCTCCATATGCCTTGGGTGCAGCCTAAAAAGACAAAAGACAAAAAAAAAATTTTTTTTAATTAAAAATATATAACTGAGCACCAGAAAAGAACTGGTAGGAAAAACTCCAAAATAGTAACAGCTGTGGGATATGTGGAAATTTTTTTCTCTTGAATTTGCCGAAATTTTCTACCATAAACACACCTTACTTTTAACTTTAAGAGGGAAATATTTTTCCTTTTTACTATTGCCAATGAAGGAAAAATTCCTACAGGGCCAACTTAGTAGTAATTTGAATGATTAGAAGATTTTCCTTCTAAGAAAACATTTTAGGGAGGGGGAGGGAGTGATATGGACTGGGAGTTTGGGTTTAATAGATGCAAACTATTATATTTAGAATGAATAAACAATAAGGTTCTATGCTACAGCACAGGGAACTCTATCCAGTCTCCTGGGACACACCATAACGGAAGATAATATTTTAAAAGGGTGTGTGTGTGTGTGTGTGTGTGTATGACTGAATCACTTTGCTGTACAGAAACTGGCACAACATTGTAAATCAGCTACACTTTAATAAAAAAAGTTTTTAAAGGGATTTGACAAAAAAAGAAAACATTTTACTGAAGGGATTTCTCAGTTTTCTTTCATGCCTCTACCTGTTACCAGTGCTAAGGCAGGATGTAAGTATGGACAAAGAGAGGAAGAGATGAGTAAGTTGGAGAAAAATGGGTTAACAGCTTCCTATTCTTTACATATATTATCTCACAAAACATAAATGAGAAAGATCAGAGTACTTAACCAAATACTAACTGCATATAAACAATATGCTTTCTGAGATCTACCACCCACCATCAAAAACGACGAACAAAATCACTTACCCATTTATCCATTCATTCAAACATTTACTGAGTGCCTATAATGCATCAAAGGCACTGAGCTAGACATAGAGGGTTCAGGAATGAATGAGATAAAATCACCCCTCCTGAGTTCACAACCTAGTCTAGGCGGTGGGGAAAAAGACATGAAATTTCAAATTCTTTTTTTATGACTGTGACATGTGCTGGGGTTCTACCAGGACATGTTCTGTGCTTCTACCAAGTTCTCTCCTGGTAGAAGATAACAGGAGACGTCACCAGTAAGTGGCTTGGAAAAAAAACCCCACATGAGTTAGGCTTTGAAGGAGTAGGACTTACCCAGGGGAAGGGGCAGAGAGTGGAAGTATATTCTGTGCAAAAGAAGGGAACATGAAGAAGAATCTGTGGCAAGAAGGGGAAGGCTTGTCAGAAGAATTACAAGCAAGTTAGTGGGTCAGAAAGACAGGGTGAAGGGGAGCGGGGATGACAAGCAAAACAAGCGCCAGCTCCTAAAGGGCCTTGTAGGCGTGGTGATGACTTCACTCTGAACTCGGAAAGCAGCAAGAACCACTGAACAACAGCCAGCCTTGGAGCGAGAATCAGATTCACATTTTTAAAGATCACTCTGGCTACTGTCTAGAGAATAAATGCGAGGAGCGGAAGAGCACAGCAAAAGACCAGTCAGAAGGCTGTGTGGTGCCCAGGTGAGATGAGTGAAGGCCTGGAAAGCAAAAGGAGATGCCTTCAAGATCTCCTCTGGAGATAAAATCATCAAAATTCCTGGCAGCATGAAAGCAGGCGGCAGGAGGAAGAGAGGTAGAGAAGAGTCACGGAAAACAACGAAATAGAAGACACTGAAAAGGACCAAAACATCCAAAACGTACGTTGAAGATACGGGAGAAAGACATTCCGTGCAAATACCAACAGAAATAAGCTGATTTTTCAATCCCCAAAAGAGAATTTCCAGTTCTCAAAACAGAACATCACAGCGAGATACTTAACACCCCAGCAGCAATGAATAAAGCAGTCATGAGACGGTAAAGATATGGACAATGTGAATGGCATCGAAAGCCTGATCAAACACACACACAGATCTGTCACCCCGAGCCTCACAGGGGATAGACATTCTTTTAAAAATACAAGGAGGAGTTCCTGTCATGGCTCAGGGATTAATGAACCCAACTAGGAACCATGAGGTTGTGGTTCGATCCCTGGTCTCGATCAGCGGGTTAAGGATCCGGCGTTGCCATGAGCTGTGGTGTAGGTTGCAGACACGGCTCGGATCCCGCATTGCTGTGGCTGTGGTGCAGGCCAGCAGCAAGATTTGACCCCTAGCCTGGGAACCTCCATGTGCCGCGAGGTGGGGCCCTAGAAAGACGAAAAGATTAAAAAAAAAAAAAAAAATACACGGAACAGAAGTTCCCATTGTAGCTCAGCAGAAACAAATCCGACTACTATCCATGAGGACGTGGATTCAATCCCTGGCCTCGCTCAGATATCCAGTGTTGCTGTGAGCTGTGGTGTAAGTCGGAGACTTGGCTCAGATCCTGCACTGCTGTAGCTTGTGTATCGAAGCTGTAGCTTCAATTTGACCCTTCACCTGGGAGCTTCCATATGCTACAAGTGCGGCCCTGAAAAACAAAAACCAACCAACCAAACAAAAAACATGGAACATTTTAACTAGATCACAAAGAAAAAAAAAAAATCATCACATTCCAAATAATTGATAAAGAAAACATTCTATGTCTATACCGTATGAATAAGTCAATGAGTAACAAAACTAAACACCATGAACAGAACTAAAATACGCCTGTTTTGGAGTTCCCGTCGCGCGCAGTGGTTAACGAATCCGACTAGGAACCATGAGGTTGCGGGTTCAATCCCTGCCCTTGCTCAGTGGGTTAATGATCCGGCGTTGCCATGAGCTGTGGTGTGGGTTGCAGACGTGGCTCGGATCCCGCGTTGCTGTGGCTCTAGCGTAGGCTGGCGGCTACAGCTCCGATTCAACCCCTAGCCTGAGAACCTCCATATGCCGTGGGAATGGCCCAAGAAATAGCAACAACAACAAAAAGACAAAGTAAAATAAAATAAAATAAAATAAAATACGCCTGTTTAGAAATTCAGGGTTAGGAGTTCTCTTGCGGCAGGTCAAGGATCCAGCATCGTCACTAGAGCAGCTCAGGTTTGATCCCTGGCCTGGGAACGTCCACATGCCACAGGTGTGGCCAGGAAGAAAAAAAAAATTCCGGGTTAAAGAGGAAATTTAAGTGGAAATAACAAAGTATCTAGATCTTAATGACAATGATGTTACCACACGTGGAGGACTGTTACAGCAGTACTTAAGAGGGACTCCTACAGCCCTGAGCACATCATTAAAGGGCAAAAAAGGCTGAAAACCCATGTTTCCAATTCAGAAAGCTAGAAAAAGAACAGAGTAGGCTGCTCTCGCCTTCTGAAACGGACTGCACTCTGCCTAAGAAATGCGTGTCTCTCTAAATAAACTTGCTTTCACTTTACTATGGCTCACTCTTACATTCTTCTTGAAAAAGAAATACAACAGGAGTTCCCATCGTGGCGCAGTGGTTAACGAACCCAACTAGGAACCATGAGGTTGCGGGTTCGGTCCCTGCCCTTGCTCAGTGGGTTAACGATCCGGCGTTGCCATGAGCTGTGGTGTAGGTTGCAGACGCGGCTCGGATCCCGCGTTGCTGTGGCTCTGGCGTAGGCTGGCGGCTACAGCTCCAATTCGACCCCTAGCCTGGGAACCTCCATATGCCGTGGGAGTGGCCCAAAGAAAGAGCAAAAAGACAAAAAAAAAAAAAAAGAAAAAAAGAAAAAAAAGAAATACAACAGACTCAATCTAAAGAGAATAAAAGAAGTAAAGATAACTAAAGATAACACAAAGTACAAAACAAAAAACAAAAACAGCTGATTCTGCAAAACAAAATTTTAATTGACAAACTCTTGTCTGTTGAAGAAAAAATTAAAATATGAAGGAGGGGTGAAGCTCGAGCTGGACAAAAGTGAAATAGAAAGTGGTCAGAAAGATGAGGCCAGAAAAGCAGAAAGACCGAGGTTCAAGTGTCATCACGAGGGGGTTTCAATAAAGAGAAGATGGTCAACTGTGTCAAACCTGCTGAGAAGTCAAGGAGTTGTGGGCTGCACATATCTAATGCAATTGGCAGCATGACGCTGAGTAACGTGTCTCCTGGCGCCAAGGTCACACTGGAGCGGAAGGACAACCGTTTCTATCTGAATCAGTAATTCTGGAGCTGAAGCCGTTTCAGCTGACGACAAGACCCAGAGTGTCACTATGGGAGAGAGTGCCAGAGGCGGACTCTGTAAAGTCATCAGGGGTGGACACGGAAGCCAAGAAACTGAGGAGCTAAGGTGCTCAATGGGTCATGCAGTGGACAGGACACCACCCGGGAGCATGGCTGGAAAGGAAGGCTGTGCAGCAGGTACCAGGCTCCTCTCAGGAGGAGGGGCAAAGGGGCCTCCACCTAGTCCAGGGCTCACCCTGCAGCACAGCAGTCACGGCCGCCAAGACTTTCCAGGCCAACTTGCACCCCACTCTCTGAGCTCCCAGGGAACTGCAAATGGCGGCCACACCAAGGAAAGCCCTGAGCATAACACCCACCACTTTTTAATTAGCAGAGATTGCTGGCTACATGTACACCTATTCCAAAATCCAGGTGGGGGGGTTAATATAAGGAGTCGTGCAATTCCTAGAATTAAATAGAAAGTAAGAAGGAGTTGGAAGGGAGAGCATGAGTACTTTTTTCCGAGACACCAGGATAAGGAAGATGTCACTTTCAAACACAGCTGGCTCCAGGCAATCGAGACACCAGACACAGCTGCCTCCTGGGTTAGCCCAGAAGAACTCTCAACAGCACAAGATTCCATGCTGTGACTAATTTCTAAGTCTCTCAACCAATGCAACGGGGGCTGGCAGGCCTACCTCTGTGAGCTTTGGTGACGAACACTAACCAGATTTGTCTTGTGACAGGGATTTTGAGAGATTACTGAATTTACTCAAGTAAGTCTTTAGGAGACTGTAATTTCAACCAGTGCTTCATTCAAAATCGAACACAATGTGCCTACTATGTACAGGCGCTTTGATGATACAGATGAATCCAATCTGTTTCTGCCCTCGAGATTCAGATTCAGAGTCAAAAAATCCCACCGCTGTGAAGAGGTCGCGGGACGTTTACAGCAGCCAAACAGCAAAAGCAAGGGAAAGAGGTTTCTCAACACGCAGGAGGAGTACAACACAGCCCACTCTGGGCTCAAAGTGCAACTGCAGCGTGTTGCATGCCTTGCTTTACTGCTTCATCTCACTGTCAGCGCTTCTCTTGAGGCAAGAGCTGTGTCCACTGCGTCGGGTCCCCAGTACCTAACCCAGTGTTACGACCTGCAGCGTCGTTTGCATCTTGTGGTTGCCCACCCAGTATCTATCTATAGATGAATTCTCCTGAATCTATTCACACTGCAGTCCAGAACAGGTTCCAGAGGAATCCGGCTATCGGATAACCCAATCCCCTTGCTACAAGTTTGGATTAGTCAAGACTCTAGTCAACCACTGCATATTTCCTTGGCTACTAGAATGAGCTGGTAATCCAACTTAGGGCAGTAAGTCGAAGGAGGTTTGCTGGATCTTCTGTCAAGTAGCATTCCCTGTTCTTCAGAGAACTACAAGAACCACTCATTCTCATCCTGGATACTGGCTCTCATGCTGCTCCATGTGGTACAGAAACGTGAAGCCTAGAGCCCCTACTCCCACTCTGCCACCTAAGCCGGGTTGATACACAGTAGAAAGCAAAACCCGGAGAATCTCAGCCAGACGGACGTGATGCCCCAATCAATCCACATCTGAAGCCTGTCTTACTTCCGGAATTTTCTTTTTTTTGTCTTTTTTTTTTTTTCGTCTTTTGTCTTTTTAGGGCCGCACTCGTGGCACATGGAGGTTTCCGGGCTAGGGGTTGAACTGGAGCTACAGCTGCCGGCCTATACCACAGCCACAGCGATGCCAGATCCGAACCACGTCTGCGACCTACACCACAGCTCACGGCAATGCTAGATCCGTACTTAACCCACTGGGAAAGGCCACGGATCGAATCAGCATACTCACGGTTCCTAGTCAGATTAATTTCTGCTGCACCACAATGTGAACTCCTGCAATTTTCAATATCAGTATCATGCTGTTTAAAGTTTAAACTTGTCTGAGTTAGGTTTCCTGTTACTTGCAAACCAAAACATTCCTAACATTATATATTCAAGGTATGCTAAATTCTAAAAACCACCCTTCGTCAGCTCCTTGTACAGTACATTCTAATGTTCATCTCTTGCTTCCAGAAAGTCTTTGTTAAACCCAATTCTCAAATGTTAAAATATAAATATTTTCCCTCTTATTTAAAGCTTGAAGAATAGCAACTGGTTAACACCTGTGGCTCAAAATTATAAAAAATTATAAAAGAAAATTTACAAATTTATCAACTATAAAAATATGAAAATCCTTTATGGCAAAAACAAAAATGAACAAGCACAAACATACATACACAAACACCCCTGAGCAAAATTACAAGACAAATAACAAACTGGAAAGAAAAGAATTATGTTAATTCATTATCACAGTCAAAGTGCAAATCTCTCTTATGTATAAAGATCACCTTTTTTAGAAAACCAAGGAGTTCCCTGTGGCTCAGCAAGTGAAGGAACCAGAACTGTCACTGCTGCGGCTTGGGTCACCACTATGGCATAGGTTCAATCCTTGGCCTGCGAACTTTTGCATGTGTGAAATTTGGCATGGCCAAAAAAATAGACAATAAAGACATCCAAAAACCCAACAGAAAAATGGGCAACGGATACAAAACTGACAGTTTATAGGAAAAGAAATGTTTCACTCTTAATATATACAAAGATGCTCAACCTCACTTGTTACAAAGAGAAAACAAAATTACACTAACTTCTCACCTATCAGATCTAATGCAAAAGTCTGACAACACACTGTTGGCGAGGCTGTGGTGCAGCAGGCGCTCTGGTGCGGGAGCACAAATTAACACAACCCCGCCCTACAGAGGGCAGTTTGATGCTATCTACCACAAACGTCGACGCGCTGACCCTCTGACCCAGCAGTACCGCCTCTGGAAATACATACTATAGATATACCTGGCTCTATGCACAATAACATACATGCAAAGTTATTCACTGCAACATCATTTGTCATTTTAAAAATACTAACAGTCGAGAGTCTGGTTAAATAAATTATGGTGGACTTCCCACAATGGCACAGTAGATTATTTTATTTTTTTGGATTTAAATGATTTTTATTTTTTCCATTATAGTTGGTTTATAGTGTTCTGTCAATTTTCTGCTGTACAGCAAAGTGACCCCGTCACACATGCATATATACATTATTTTCTCACATTATCCTCCATCCTGCTCCATAAGTGACTAGATAATAGTTCCCAGTGCTATACAGCTGGATCTCATGGCTCATCCACTCCAAAGGCAATAGTTTGCATCTATTAACCCCAGATTCCCAGTCCATCCCACTCCCTCCCCCTCAGCAACCACAAGTCTGTTCTCCAAGTCCATGAGTTTCTTTTCTGTGGGAAGGTTTATTTGGCACAGTGGATTAAGAATACAACTGCAGCGGCTCAGGTTGCTGTGGAGATGTGGGTTTGATCCCCCACCCAGCACAGGGGCTCAGATTCAATCCCTGGCCTAGGAATTTCCATATGCCACAGGTGCGGCCATAAAATTTAAAAAAAAAAAAAAAATGATGGAACATCCACAGCATGGAATTTAATGCAATTATGAGAAAGATTGAAGAAGCTCTCTATTTACTCCTATGGACAGATCTCCAATACACATCATTAAGCAGAAAAAAAGCAGCAAAACACCACACACAGTATGCTCCCTCAGTTCCTTCAAATCTCTGCTCAAACGTCACCTTATTCTTATAACAACAGAAGGATGAGTCAGGAACAAATAAAATGATTACAGAGAGAGGAAAGGGACTGAGCGAGGGGTCAGACAGAAATGGAAGCTAGATGTCTCTGAATATAACCTTGTTTTATAGTTCTTTTGTTAGAACCACGTAAATGGTTCTTACATAATTACAACACAAAAATTTATTTTTGACAGCTTTACAAAGATATAACTGATACACAAAGAACTTCACGTGTTAAATGTGTACAATCTGATGAACTTGGCCATATGCAAACCCCCACGATACCATCACCACAACCAAGGGAACAGACATGTCTAACCCTCCCAACGTTTCCTCGGGCTCCTTTACTTATTTATTTTGTGATGAATACATGAGATCTACCATCGTAACAAATTTTGATGTATACCATATCGTACTGTTAACTACAGGCACTATGCTCTAAGCAGGTCTCTAGAATCTATTCATCCAGCATAAGTGAAACTGACACAAGGGGTCAAACCCGCATCCTCCTGGATACTGCCTAGGCGATAACCCGCTAGCATTAACCTGCTAGCCGCTGGGGAACTCCCACAATAATGTCTTTTAAAAGATTATAAAAGATTACAAAGGAGATCAATTATATTAAAATACAGTTATATACTACATTAAATAAATTTAGATTTTTATTTTTATTTATTTATTTATTTTTGTCTTCTGTCCTTTCAGGGCCGCACCCATGGCATATGGAAGTTCCCAGGCTAGGGGTCAAATTGGAGCTGTAGCCACCAGCTTACACCACAGCAACTCGGGATCCGAGCCGCGTCTGCGACCTACACCACAGCTCATGGCAACGCTGGATCCTTAACCCACTGAGCAAGTCCAGGGATCTAACCCGCAACCTCATCGTTCCTAGTCAGATTCCTTTCCGCTGCACCACGACAGGAACTCCCTATTTTAGAATTTTTAAGTTTACTTCACCTAGAATAAGAGGCTCTAGTAGCAGATCCACAGCAGATTAACTACTGCAATTTGGAAGTAATGATGAGTGTAAATGATATTTGATAAATCCGCAACAACCATGACATGAAATGCAAACATCTGTGATTTTCACTGGTGATAAAATCACAGGTCTGTTACTACCATGATTTGCTGCCTATATTCATAATTGAAGAACATGTTAAGATTCAGTTAGAAGTTGTAAAAATAGATGTAAAATATTTTTCCCAACCTAGGTTGACATTCCTCCTAAATTCTATTCAGATTAACAAGTCCTGTAAGTTAATACTGTCTAAAACGGCAGGCACCATCTGTACACTGCACCACTATTCACTCATCCGTCTTACCATTAGACTGTAGTTACTTAAGGCCAGGGACTATGTCTTACTTGGGCCTGCAGGTCCAAAAAATGTTAGGTGAATGAACAGGCCATTCCTTATTCTACTGGATTACGATCTCCTCGATGGCAGAGGTTCTCTCTCAACAATATTTTGTTTTGTTTTTGCCTTTTCTAGGGCAGCACTCACAGCATATGGAGGTTCCCAGGCTAGGGGTCGAATTGGAGCTGTAGAAGCCGGCCTACGCCAGAGCCACAGCAATGCAGGATCTGAGCTGTGTCTTCGACCTACACCACAGCTCATGGCAACGCCAGATCCTTAACCCACAGAACAAGGCCAGGGGTCGAACCCGCAACCTCATGGTTCCTAGTCGGATTCGTGAACCACGACGGGAACTCCCATCAAGAATATTTTGTTGTTGTTGTTGTTGTTGCTATTTCTTGGGCCGCTCCCGCGGCATATGGAGGTTCCCAGGCTAGGGGTCCAATCGGAGCTGTAGCCCCCGGCCTACGCCAGAGCCACAGCAACGCGGGATCCGAGCCGCGTCTGCAACCTACACCACAGCTCACGGCAACACCGGATTGTTAACCCACTGAGCAAGGGCAGGGATCAAACCCACAACCTCATGGTTCCTAGTCAGATTCGTTAACCACTGCGCCACGACGGAAACTCCCCATCAAGAATATTTTGATAGAATAAATGAGTATGTTGGTATCTTGTCTCCTCGATAAAAGGATAATCCTCTTAAGTCCCAGGGTCATGTCTCATACTTCTTCAATTTCCCATAGTCCCAGCATACTGCTTTTCACACAAAACCACTCAAATATTTACAAATGAAACATTAAGACAAGACAGAGACACGGACGAAGATCAAAGCAAGCAGAGAACGAGCACCTCTACCAGGTCTGCTGCAGCAGAAAACAAAAAGCCAAAAAAACAAAGCCCAACAGTGAGATGGTTGTGAACCAAGTAAAGGAAAAAACAGCATCAGGTCGCAGGGACCCCCTACAACGTGGTTACTTGAAAATATGTTAAAACAGCGTGGTATTCTTACTTTAAATATAAAAATCTTAAAAACTCCTCATGAATGGTTCTTGCTTCTTTCTCATAAAAATCTATAGTTTCAAGTACATTTTCCTCCTGCTACAAAACAAACAAAATGTAGCACATGGAGTTCCCTTGTGGCATAGTGGGTTAAGGACCCAGTGTTGTCACTGCAGCAGCTTAGGTCACTGCAGTGGAGTGGATTCAATTCCTGGGCTGGGAACTTCCATATGCCTTCCACATGCTTCATGGGTGGCCAAAAATAAAAATAAAAAAAATAATAATGACACAGTGGAGCAGACTGATACGGCATGTTTTTAGTACAATATACCCTACTTTCTAAAATTCCACATTAGAAAATAGAATTGACAATGCAAAACACTACTCAGTTTACAAATTACCAATTGGCAGAGAAGCTGTGAAGTTGAGAAAAATGCTAAAAGGCAAGGAGCAACTGCCAACTAAGGTTCAGTCAGAAATGGAAGCTAAAGCATTTCTGAAATTAGAAAGACAAAGCTACACGTTTTGAAAATTATAAAAATGTGATCCTTCCACAACAGGGCGGGACAAATCCTCTGTCTGAAACCCGACACAGACCCACCTCCTGTGAGGCGGAGTCCCCTCACCTCACCTCTACTCCTTCATTCCACCCAGGCCGGTGCTGCTTCCGGCAGGGCGGGCACAGGCCTTCTACTTTCTGTCACATCTACCAAGACAAAAACACAAGCTCCTCATGGACAGGAAGTGTCTTAATTTACCCTCACATCAGCCATGATAGATAGCAGCGCCTTGTATTTGCCAGTTCCGCAATAAACACTTGAGGAATGAGGATTTTTTTCAAGCGAGATATACCTTGTACTCGATTATGAAAAAGAGATGCCAAATGTTCAGAAGATAACTTGGCTTGTCATTTACATTCTCAGACAATTCTAAATGTCCTGAAAATTAAAACTGAAAATGTCTACCAATTAATTTCTATTTTTAATGTCTACTCTGAAATAACCAAACAGGGCATTTCATATCTTGGCACAAACTAACCTACCTGAAATATAAATAAAATTGCTTCCTAAGACACCAAATAACAGACTACAAATATCTTCACATTTATTTTCAAAATAAGGCTCTTTAGGCACATAGCCAAACTAGTCAGTGGCAAAATCCACTAACTATGTTTTGATTCTTGCTCACGCTTCCTACCAGAGCACAATAAACACTAAAGTCACTAGATGACTGACTCAGTGATAATAAATACAGGTGACAACTTTCTTGGGGACAGCGATTTTGTCTATACTCAGCATAAAACATATCTAGTACCTCGTATCTGGTAGGTGTGCCCATAAGTATTTGCTGAGAGAACGGCATTCATGACTGGCTCGTGGATCTCACTGACACATTCTGGGAGCTTCTTAACATGGATCATAGCCATTCACGGAGACTTTCCAAGTCTCATCACCATCCTCCTCTTTGAGGGCAGGAGAACCAGGGCATCACACGAAAGTTTCTCAAGCCTGCTTTAAGAGATAAATTAACATGCCTTCCCCTGAGTATACAAGGTCCTATCATCAACTAACTAAATCTTTGTATCAATACTTCAGAAGTCATTAAGTGGCCCTTCGTAGGGAAAAAAACAAAACACAGATTTCTACCCAATTCCACATGGGCCCTACTAAATTAAGCACAAAATTTCTGAAAGTAAATTTGGTATAGAAGTTCCCATTGTGGCTCAGTGGGTTAAGAATCCGACACAGTATCCATGAAGATCTGGGTTCGATCCCTGGTCTCACTCAGCAGGTTAAGGATCCAGCATTGCCACAAGCTGCAGCACAGGTCGCAGATGTGGCTGAGATTCGGTGTGGCTGCGGCTGTAGCATAGGACTCAGGTGAGGCTCTGATGTGACCCCTGGCCCAGGAACTTCTCTATGTCTCTGGTGCAGCCATGAAAAAAAAATACATATAAAAAATTCTAGACTTCTAAACTTCTAAATTACAAATGGGGAGCAGAGTGGTGTGAAAATAACAAATGGGGAGAAGGGTGTGAACGCGACCTTCTCTGGAGCAATCCAGTGTCTAAAACTAGCCTGCGGAAAAAGCCTTAAAACGGCATCTACTTCATCCTCCCACACAAAGCATGAATTCCTCAGTCGGCAACAGGTGGTCCTGCAGTCTTGGACAAAGAGACGGACCATTTCCTACACAGAATGTTCATTCTCTCCCAAGTCACCCCATTACCCTCCTGGATAACTCCAGCTCTAAAAATATTTTAGCTGTTATTATTAACTGACCTTCTGGTCCCAGTTTCATCTCAGCATGGTGAATACCAAGATTTTATAACATACAGACCTAGAGTCACTATATGTTCAACTTTCTTTCACAAACACCCACTCTTCCCAATTCCCATTCAAGAAACAGGCAAAGAATCCAAGACATCAAGACATCTCCCTAATATAAGGATGAATCTATTTTCATTAAAAAATTATTGGAGTTCTCATCGTGGCTCAGCACAAACAAATCTGAATCGTATCCATGAGGACGCAGGTTCAGTCCTGGCCTCGCTCAGTGGGTTAAGGATCCGGCATTGCCGTGAGCCGTGGTACAGGTCACAGACTTGGCTGGGATCTGGTGTTGCTGTGGCTGTGGGGTAGGCAAGTGGCTACAGCTCCAATTTGACCCCCTAGCCTGGGAACCTCCATTTGCCGAGGGTACGGTCCTAAAAAGACAAAAAAAAAAAAAAAAAGAAATTTATTGAGCACAGGGAGTTCCCATCACGGCTCAGCAGTAATGAACCCAACTAGCATCCAAGAGGACTCAGGTTCAATCCCTGGCCCCACTCAGTTGGTTAAGGATCCAGCATTGCTGTGAGCTGTAGCACAGGTCACAGACAGGGCTCAGATCCAGGGTTGCTGTGGATGTGGTACAGGCCAGCAGCTGCAGCTGTTTTGACCCTTACCCTGGGAACCTTCATATGCCACAAGTTGGGCCCTAAAAAAAAAAAGGCAAAGGAGTTCCCGTCATGGCACAGCGGAAACAAATCCAACTAGGAACCATGAGGTTGTGGGTTCAATCCCTGGCTTTGCTCAGTGGGTTAAGGATCCGGTGTGTCCATGAGCTGTGGTGTAGGTCGCAGACTCAGCTCAGATCTGGTGTTGCTGTGGCTATGGCGTAGACTGGCAGCTATAGCTCCGATTCGACCCCTAGCCTGGGGACCTCCATATGCCACGGGTGTGGCCCTCAAAAGACAAAAGACAAAAAAAAAAAAAAAAAAAAAAAGAGAGAGAGAGGAAAAAAAAAAACCATTATTGAACACAGAATCATACAACCTTAAGAGTTTAAAAGGTCTTGGACGCCATCTAATTCTACTTCTCATTTATTGTAGGAATTGCTTCAATACTATCCCTGGACAGGAAGGCAGTATAAAAAAGAATGTACATGTATGACTGGATCACTGCTGTACAGCAGAAATTGACAGAACACTGTAAATCAACTATACTTTAAATTAAAAATAAATTTTTTAAAATGCCCCTAGACAGGATCTTAAGATGAGGGGAGAAAAGTAAAGATCTTTGACTTCACGTTAAGTAATTCTGGGTATAGTTTTTAAAGGCTGCTTGATTCAATTTTAAAAAGGGGGAGGGTGGGGAGTTCCCGCTGTGGCTCAGCAGGTTACAAACCTGTGAGCTGTGGTGTAGGTCACAGATGAGGCTGGGGACGTCCACATGCTGCTGGCACGGCTGTAAAAAGCAAAAAGCAAACACACACACACACTGCCCCAAAAAAGGGGAGAGGCGGTGAGAGAGGACTAAATGAAGAGTTTGGGATTAGCAGATACAACCTACCATATGCAAAACAAATAAACAACAGGGTCCTACTTCATAGTACAGGGAACATACTCAACACCCTGCAGTAAGGAGTTCTCCTGTACTGCGTCAGGTTAGGTTCCCCCCCGTGGTCACTGCAGTGGCTTTGGTCACTGCTGTGGCAAAAGTTCGATCCCTGGCCCCAGAATTTCCACATGCCATGGGCATGGCCAAAAAAACAAACAAACAAACAAACTAATATCCTGCGATAAACCACAACGGAAAAAATACAGAAAAGAATATGTATATGTATGCATAACTGAATCACTTTGCCATACATCTGAAACTAACACAACATTGTAAATCAACTATGCTTCAATAAAAATAACTTTAAAAGTTGTGGCAAGTAATACAGCTTATAAAAGTAGATCAAGGGAGTTCCCTGGCGGCCTAATAGGGTTAGAGCTCTGCACTTTCACTGCTACAGCCCTGGTTCAATCCCTGGCCTGAGAACTGAGATCCCACATCAAGTCACTTCGCACTGCAACCAAAATAAAATAGAATAACACAGAAGATGATTTAAAAAAAAAGTAGATCAAAAGTAATCTGCATCATTTGGCTACTTTCCAACACCTCACTGTCTCCTGCTACTTAATTTCCCAGTTACAAGAAGAAAAATTTGTTACCAACTAACAATTATTTAAAGTGTCTTTTAAAAGACGTGAGCAGTTACTTTTGGGCTCAAAATTGAACAGATTTTTCATCTACCAAAGGTTTCTTTTGGGGGGGGCGCACAGGCAGCATGTAGAAGTTCCCGGGCCAGAGACGGAACTCGTACCACAATAGTGACCTGGGCTGTTGCAATGACAATGCTGATCCTTAACCCACTGCACCACAAGTAAGAAACATAGGCGCTCCCTTACTTTAAAAGTAAGACATGAGAGCTCCCCTGGGATGCAAGGGGATCAGCAGCATCTTGGGAGTGCTGGGATGGGGATTCAACCCACGGCCCGACACAGTGCATTAAGGATCCAGGGTTGCCACAGCTGCAGCTTAGTTTGAGGCTGTGGCTCGGATTTGACCCCTAGCCAGGGAGCTCCATCTGCCCTGGGTCGCACCCCACCCCCAAAAAAGTAGGACATACACGGACATGGACACATTATCCAGTCATTCAGTCAACAAATGAATAGCAGGGCCTACTATCTGCTGGCTGCTGCGCTGGGTGGGCACGGAGAAGTCAGAAGGCAGAGAACATGTTCTATTCCAAAGCACCTTTGTTCATAGAAGAAGAATTGAGAATTACAAATTGAAAGAGCTAGAAAGGCAGCGTACAGGATGCTATAAAAACATGTAAGAGTGAAAACTGATCTAGCCTGGGAACTCAAAGAAGGGTATGGTGAGGAACTGACGTTTAAGCTGAGATCTGAGTGGTGGCCATTCACATTCATGCAAAAATAGATCTCCATAAAATGAAAGGTTAGTACAGTAAACCCAGTACCTTCGGCATCTTATGCTAAAACAACCTCTCCTTTAAAAAGAGGAAAGCTGGAGGTCCCATCGTGGCTCAGTGGTTAACGAATCCAACTAGGAACCATGAGGTTGCACGTTCGATCCCTGGCCTTGCTCAGTGGGTTAAGGATCCAGTGGTGCCGTGAGCTGTGGTGTAGGTTGCAGACGCGGCTCGGATCCTGCGTTGCTGTGGCTCTGGCATAGGCTAGTGGCTATAGCTCTGTTTAGACCCCTAGCCTGGGAACCTCCATATGCCGTGGGAAGTGGCCCAAGAAAATGGCAAAAAGACAAAAAAAAAAAAAAGAGGAAAGCAAAGCAAGCTAGAAAGAGATCTGAAAATTAGCAGGTGAAAGTTCTCTGGGGGGAGGGACAGGGTCTTTTTTTTTTTTTTTTCCCACTGTACAGCAAGGGGGTCAGGTGACAGGGTCTTGCTCATCTCTGGACCACCCCACATAACCGCGCCCAGTGTATTATCAAGAGTAGTCACTCAAATCTCCATTGAAACAACTGGCCTACCCTCAGTATTAAGCCAATGTTCCTATTATTTTTAGTTAAGCAAAATAAATTCACCAGGAGTTCCCATCATGGCGCAGTGGTTAACGAATCTGACTAGGAACCATGAGGTTGCAGGTTCGGTCCCTGCCCTTGCTCAGTGGGTTAACGATCTGGCGTTGCTGTGAGCTGTGGTGTACGTTGCAGACGTGGCTCGGATCCCACGTTGCTGTGGCTCTGGTGTAGGCCGGTGGCTACAGCTCCGATTAGACCCCTAGCGTGGGAACCTCCATATGCCGTGGGAGCGGCCCAAGAAAATGACAAAAAGACAAAAAAATAAATAAATAAAAAATAAATAAATAAATTCACCAAACTAGATGTCATCACCCAAGAAAACCTACTCTCAAGAAAAAAGAAGAAGAAACCCTACTCTAAACTTTGGTTACAAAAGAAGATGCTTTCATCTACCTCAAAAGATTGCTGCCAAGATTCAATGAAATTGCACAGGGCAAGAGTTCCCGTCGTGGCGCAGTGGTTAACGAATCCGACTAGGAACCATGAGGTTGCGGGTTCGGTCCCTGCCCTTGCTCAGTGGGTTAACGATCCGGCGTTGCCGTGAGCTGTGGTGTAGGTTGCAGACGCGGCTCGGATCCCGCGTTGCTGTGGCTCTGGCATAGGCCGGTGGCTACAGCTCCGATTTGACCCCCAGCCTGGGAACCTCCATATGCCGCGGGAGCGGCCCAAGAAATAGCAACAACAACAACAACAAAAAAAAAAGACAAAAGACAAAAAAAAAAAAAAAAAGCTGGATCAGTCTCCCTTCACCAAGACAATTCTTTAGGAGTTCCCACTGTGGTACAGTGGGTTAAGAATCTGACTGCAGCCGCCCAGGTTGCTGCAGAGGCACAGATTCAATTCCTAGCCTAACTCAGGGGATTAAAGGATCCAGCATTGCTACAGCTGCGGCGTAGGTTCAGATTCAATCCCTGGCCCAGAAACTTCCATATGCCGTGGGTGCAGCCATTAAAAAAAAAAAGAAGAAGAAGAAGAAGACAGTTCTTTAGATTCAGTTGCGTTTCTTTACCATGAATTCTCTACGTGAAGAAAAAACTGTATCACAGGATTGTACACCTTGGCCTTCTCTGAGGGGCTGAGGCTCCACGACCCCTAAGGTGCCTCTAGCTCTAAAGACTGACCTGTGTCTCACAGGGGTCAAGATTACTCTCCTTAGCGTGGACCTTAGCCTACCTCCTCGTCCACTCCACTCCCCCATGCCTGCACACCTGCTTTCAGGAATGACAGCACATAGTTCATGACTGAAGTTTTTTGAAAGACCCAGTTTCCATTTACAGCAGTGTGGATGGACCTAGGGAATATTAAGCTTAGTAAAATAAGTCAGACAGAGAAAGACAAATACTATATGATATCACTTGAGGAATAAAAAATAATACAAATGAATGTATAAGCAAAACAGAAACAGACCCACAGATACAGAAAACAAACCAGTGGTTACCAAGAGGGGAGTGCAAATTAGGGGTATGGGATTAAGCGATACAAACTACTACATATAAAATAGATAAGCAACAAGGATATATTGTATAGCACAGGGAATTATACCCATTACCTCACACTTTTCATCAAGATCATCTAAAAATACTAAATCACTAGGCTGTATACTTGAAACTAATCATACTATAAATCAACTATACTGCAATAAAAAAAATTTAAAAACCTAGTTTCCACTCACTTCACATGCAGATTTGAGTTGAATGTATTCATCCAAATTAAAGTTTCTGAATATTCTGAACGATCCAATTAATTGCTGTAAAACTTTACATGCCCTGAAGAAAAAATTTTTTAAAAGAGACACAATGACCAAGTGTCAAAAACAGATTTGTAACTCCTAACCACAAAAAGTAAAATGGGGGGGACTAGGGAGGGGACTGCTTTTTAAGGGCCACACCCATGGCATATGAAGTTCCCAGGGTAGGGGTTGAATCAAAGCTATAGCTGCTGGCCTGCGCCACAGCCTCAGCAACACCAGATCTCAGCTGCATCTGCAACCTACACCACAGCTGACAGCAAGGCCAGGGATCGAACTCACAACCTCATGGATACCGGTCGGATTTGTTTCTGCTGCACAGCAGGATTCCCAAATTTGGGGTTTTGACTAATGAAAATTATCTGCTCTATTTTAAAATCAGAAAATAGTTGTTCCCATCGTGGCACAGTGGTTAACGAATCCAACTAGGAACCACAAGGTTGTGGGTTCGATCCCTGGCCTTGCTCAGTGGGTTAAGGATCTGGTGTTGCCGTGAGCTGTGGTGTAGGTTGCAGATGTGGCTCGGATCCCACATTGCTGTGGCTGTGGTGTAGGCCGGCAGCTATAGCTCTGATTCGACCCCTCGCCTGGGAACCTCCATATGCGGCGGGAGCAGCCCTAGAAAAGGCAAAAAGACCCAAAAAAAAAAAAAAAAAATCAGAAAATAGAATCACAAAAACAATCACATACAGTCAGAAATAACAAAAAATAAACGCAAACGCATTCATGGAAAATGAAAAAACAGTTTTTCTCTTTATAGGGCCGCACCCTCGGCATAGGGAGGTTCCCACGCTAGTGGCTGAATCAGAGCTGTAGCCACAGCCACAGCAACTCGGGATCCGAGCCGTGTCTGCGACCCACACCACAGCTCATAGCAACGCCGGATCCTTAACCCACTGAGCGAGGCCAGGGATCGAACCCGCCACCTCATGGTTCCTAGTCAGATTCGTTTACCACTGTGCCACGACAGGAACTCCAAGAAAACTTTTATTTAAAAAGGTAACTGCTACCACTAATTAATTGTTCACATATTTAGGTTTTATGTACTTTTAAATTTTATGTAATTCAATTTTAGTAACTTAAAATTTTAAACTTATTTCCAGAGAAAAAGCTGATCTTTTCAGTTCTCGTAGCAATGTCAAGACAGGAGCTCCTGTTTGACAGTTGCTTTTCATGCTTATTTTAACCATACTTTACAACCACTGAGTGTTGCGGGGCTTTAAAGTTCATCACAATCATTACACCATAAATCACAAGGTGTGTACTGCAATATTCACTTTTGAAAGAGCTGCAGATAGAGGTTAAATAACTCGTCCAAGGTCACCCAACAAGTCAGTGACAGAGTTGAGAGTAGGACTAAAACTTCAGCTCCTTGACTACTAACTACTTCACTTCTCCAATTCCGAAGGAGAAAAAATAAAGCCGCAATTTACTTTCAGTAATCTGCAACAACAAGATACCTCAAACGCAGCCGTACACTTACCATAAACACTACCAAAAAGATTCACCCAGAACAAATGAGACAACGTGTTACATACATCTAGATACCACGGTCACAGCCCTAGCTCTTGGAATCCAGCAAAAACTAAATCCCCAACAAGTTCACCCTTCAATATACACAATTTACTCTCACACTAATCGAACATGTATCAGTCAATCGATTATCACTGTTTCCCACGCCCAGGTGCTGGGAGGTACACTAATTTCCTCACTCTTCTAAGAGTCAACTCAAAGACCGCACATCTCAAAAGGAAGCAGCTGTCAATGAGAACGAAGTTATGTAGCCAGGGAAAGAAAAGCTCTAATAAGTTGCCCCTTTTGAAGAGACATGTTTAAAGGATGATTACATGCTTGACAGAATTACTGTTAAAACGCCCGCCAAGAAGAATGGTTCTAGTAAAGCAGCTTTTAAGGCAGAGCCCTCCCTGTTTGGGACACAGCCTGACTTGTTGGACAAGACTGATCTGGGCACGCTCGCACAGAACCCCTGCGAACCAGCGTAGTTCACCGCAAACGTCGTTGCCACCTAACTCTAGCACTCAGCCTGTCCCATGCTCTAAGGGACACGACCCTGTGACACCCTCTCAGGAGAAGGTTCCCTCCGCGGAAGCAGTGACAGCTGTCTTCCCACGGATGTTTCTGGACACAGTGTTACCATCAGAAGGAGGGGCTCCCAGGAAGTGTCAGTGCGGCAGCAGGTGGAGTAGCCCTTCGTGCCGAGCAGGTCCTTTCTGACCTATCTCAAGTGCTCCGCTTCCCAGCCCCGGTTCCGCCTTACAGGTCTTCCCAGGCCGCCCCGCGCCCCGGTTCCCTAACCCGGAGCGAGACTCTCAGCCCTCCCAGGAGGCGAGGCGGTCTCAACAGACTAGACGGCCACCCCACCTCTTCCGGGGACCCGCAGGCCCGCTCCCTGGCCGTGTCAGAGACGGACAGACCCTGCCGGAGGGGAGGCAGCCGGCGCCTTCTGAGGCCTCCCGGCCGGAACCCCGCGCCCCGCGGTCCCTTTCCACCGCCCCCACCCGTCCGACACCCCGCCGCCGCCCTCCTCACTCCCGAAGCCCCTTCCTCAGGCGCACTCCAGTGGAGTTACCGGCCCACTCAAAAGTAAGAGCGACGGCCACCCCCCCGGTCACCCTGGCCCCGCTGTCACCGCCCTGCTCCCGGCCTCGGCCCACGCCGCTGGCGAGCCCCGGTGACGCCCGGGTCGGTACCTTGCGGACCCCCTTGTAGATATAGAAGTAGAGCTCCCGGCCCACATTGAAGCAGAGGCGGTCGCCGTTGCCAGACTGGTCGTTGAGGTTTACGAAGGAGACGCGGACAGGGTTGGATCCCTGCGAGCTGAAGGGCACCCGGTTGGGCCGGCTGTACTCCGAGTGCGGCAGCAGCTTGTACAGACCTTCCCGGGTGGTGAATTGGGTCTTAATCTCGTTCATCTCCTTCCCTCCTCCCTCCGTCGCCATCTTGGAAAGCAGCGTTCATCCTGCCCTAAGTGCCCGGATCACGCCCACCGCGCAGGCGCCGTCTCGGGCTCCCGCGCTCCCCCCGCCCCTTTCTCCTGGCCCCTCCCACCTGCGAGCCGGCCCCGCGGAGGCCGGCGAGGAGAAGGGGACGGGCTTGTTTACGGCCCGACTGCGCAGGCGTGCTCACCTGGCGCGCTCCACGCGGCTGGGCGTGCGCAGGCTCCGCCCCCGGGCGCGGCCTCGGGGCGGGGCTGCGGTTGGGGGGTCTGGGGGCGGGCCGGCCGTTCCACCGCCCCCGCCGCCCCCGAGCTGGCCTGCGGGAGGCGCTGACGTGAGCTCGCGTGGGCTGCTCAGCTGCCCCGGCCCTGACTTGCAGTCCTGGGACCCCCAGGGGCGGAGGAGAGCGCCGCCTCGGCCGCCGCCCAAGTCGGGGTCGGCACATGGGGTACCGTGAACAGAGCTCGGAAGCCCCCGTGTTCTACCCACGCGAGGGTGCGGGAGAGCCCCCTTCTTCTGGGGCCTCCCCTCGGCCCCCCGGCTGGACCGTCCGGACGCCTGGGTCAGGAAGCCCCTCTGCACCTGTGCATCCTGAGTTCGTTTCCGAGAAGGTACCGAAGACCCTGTTTTCCGCTTCATCATTCGTTTTTTCAGGCGAGGCGGCGGGGAAGGGAGTGTACCTGCCCAGCACCTGTGTTGTTAGCAAGTCAAATATCTGAATACCTCTCTGGGGTGAGCCTTGGCTAATTTAAGGAAAGCAGGTAGTGATGGCACGTCTGTTTTAAGTTTGTCTCCACCAGGTGTTTAGAGAAAGGAGGAGGGAAATGGCTTTGGGAACTAGGATCTAAATTAAGCAGAATTCAACTTCTCTTACTCAATAGTTTATCAGGAGCTCTTAGAAAAATTGGAGGCTGTTGATTTTTTTTTTAAGGCTTAAGCGGAATCTGCGAAATTGTTTGCCAGGCGTAGTTGTGTGGCTGTTCTGTACTCGGTCTAGACATGTAAGGACAGGCACACGTGTTGCAGATTAAACAATCACCCTTTTGTGCCCAGGCTTCTTGGCATGTTGCCCTGGAATGAGAAAGTTCCTAAAGTGACAGAAACATTAATGATAGAATGTGGGGGTGTGGGTGGGGGAGCCAGCATTTGTTACACGAAGAGTGATCCATCCCTTTGTGTTCACATCACACCTGGAGGATCACAGAAGAAGTGGAGGGGGGTAAGTTCGCAGGTAAGAGGCGTCTAAATCATAAACATCCTGTCTTGCAAAGCAAGCAGGTGCCAGTGGCAACTGTACCAGTGATGTAATAATGCATTTGACACCAACGCCCTGTGTCCTCTGTCCATGTTATCAGAACACTAGAGTCACCTCCCCTTAATGAGACCTAAAATGCCTCAGATGTTTTGTTACAGTTGTTTTCATGTTGTCTGGCTTCTGCTAAAAGTCAAACAGGTATCAGCAGTCTTATAAAATGCCGGAATGTATTCTGAGGTCACCATAGATTTATCCGCATTTCTTATAACTGTGTTGTTTTACATTGAAAGTGTGTATTACCTTCCTTGAGGGATAGTCACATTCGGAAACACCTAAAAACAATTCAGCTGTGTTCCCTAGTTATCAAGGGGGGAAACGTGCAATAATACTTTTTGAAGGAAGAAAAAAAAACTCAGCAAGCAAAAATGAAAACATAAAAATTACATCAGCCTTCAATTAACCATAATACCTGTATAGCTTAGGCTTCTACTCAGGTTTTGTTTTTTGGTTTTGATAGGGTTTTTTGGCCATGCCCACAGTATGTCAAAGTTCCCAGGCCAGAGATCAAACCCAATCCATAGTTAAAGCCAGAGCCACAGCAGTGTCCTTAACTGGCTGACCATAAGAGAACTCCTGTGGCTTATTCTATATAAATTTAACATTTTCTTGTGAACACAATAATAAGCTGCTCTCCTTGTCCCATCCAAAGCCTTTGGATAATCTCTATTCTTAACACATTTTTCTCTTGTTGTCTTTCCTCCCCAACACATACTCAAGGATTCAGTATTCACTACCCAGATATATACAGCTGGCCATGACCTAAAGTTCATTTCTGATATTTAGTTTCAAACCAGGCATTTCTAAATGGATTTGTGCCTCAAATTCATCAGTCTTTGAAGCTTATCAATTCCCTTCCATATCTTCAAAGTTGAATGGTATAATGGCTTCATAAATATTTCCTTAATTTCACTTTTTCCTCTCAACTTTCCTCCTACAAGCAAGTGCCAAATTAATCTCCTTAAAATAGTGCTTTAGACATTATATTCTTTTGCCCCAAAACTCTCAATAACTTTAAATATCCAAGCACTTCCTAGCCCATTCTTAGGTATTCCGTAATCCTCCATGCCAAACTGTTCTGCCATCACCGTTAGCTCTTTCTCTTGATTGAAGAGACCTTCCTCTCCTTGCCTCTTCACAGCTCATACTTTTTTTTTTTTTTTCCTGCTTTGGCCACGCGCTCATCAGTAGACTTTCCCAGGGCCAGACAGTGAACCCAAGCCACAGCAGTGACAACTCTGAATCCTTTACTGCTAGGCCACCAGGGAAGAATTCCTACTGCTGGTTCCTTTTTTTTTTTTTTTTTTTTGTCTTTTTGTGTTTTCTAGAGCCACTCTCGCGGCATATGGAGGTTCCCAGGCTAGGGGTCGAATCAGAGCTATAGCCACCAGCCTATGCCAGAGGCACAGCAACCCGGGATCCAAGCTGCGTCTGCAACCTACACCACAGCTCACGGCAACGCCGGATCGTTAACCCACTGAGCTAAGGCCGGGGATCGAACCTGCAACTTCATGATTCCTAGTCAAATTCGTTAACCACTGTGCCACAATGGGAACTCCCCCACTGCTGGTTCTTTAAGAACTAGTTGGAAGAGTTCCTGTGTGGCTCAGCAGGTTAGAAACCCCACTGGTATCCATGAGGATTCAGGTTCAATTCCTGGCCTTGCTTAGTGGGTTAAGGATCCAGCATTGCCGCAAGCTGCAGCATACGCCAGGAGCTCCAGCTCTGATTTGACACCTAGCCTGGGAATTTCCATATGCTGGAGGTGTGGCCATAAAAAGAAGAGAAAAGAGAAGGAAAAAAAAAAAAAAAAGCTAGTGTGAGTTCCATCTTCACCAAGCCTTTCCCAAGTCCTGGATGATAAAATCATCCTTGAAACCAAAGACTCTCAATTCAGGATTCATGGCTGGCATCAGAATATTTGAACCTCTTGTAATTATATTCAGAGTTTTGTGTACATGTTCATTATATCATCAGAGTCTATGGGTTTCATCAGATTTTCACAGAAGTGTGACCACCTTACCCCCAAATTTAAAAATTACCTCCCTAAATTCTGGGGCACTTCTCTGAGGTTTCATTTGTCACGTGTACTATCCTGAAATGTTATCTTCCTTTGGTATGTATTAGCACATACGAATTACCTTGTATTGATGTTATCTTTTAGCGTGTATGTGCTGCCTTTTGCACAAGATCATTTGCCCACTCCAAGATCTTTTAAAATTCTTTGTCTCCTGAAATGCATATTTGAGTGCCATCAGGGGCCACTCTGCTGTAGCCTTTGGGATACCACAGTAACCAAACATCCCTCACTCATGGAGTTTATAGCCTTGTTAAGGGGAAGACTGAAGATAAGCAAGCAACGTGAATAAGCACATCATACCGGGATTGGGCTAGGAAAAAGACAAAGAGCAAGATAAGGGGGATTGGGAGGGTACCTAGTGACTTGCCATTTAAAATATGGTGGTCAAGTTAAGTCTCCTTGAGAGGCGACATCTCAGCAAATGCTTGAAAGAAGTGAAGGAGTGGAGCCGCCGGAAGGTCTGATGCAAGAGCTCATTGGGCAGAGGACCCATCACTGGCAGAGCCCTCAAGGCAGGTGTGTGCCTAGCATGTTCAGGGACTAACACGTTGCCCGAGTGGCGGGAGCAGGTGAGCGGGGAAGCCATGGCAGGGCTTAAAAATCCACGTGTTTGGAGTTCCCGTGTGGCCCAGTGTGTCCAGGGTCCGCTGCTCCGACTGCAGTGGCCCAGGTCGCTCCTAGGGCTTGGGTTCCATCTCTAGCCTGGGAACTTCTGTGTGCCATGGGTGCCGCTGAAAAAAAAGAAAAAACTCCATGTGCTTGCTGGTTTGAAAGTTGCTTCCACGGCTGATGGTAGTAATCCAGGCCGAGAGTGATGGAGGAGTGGACAGCGGGTGGTAGCAGTTGAGATTAAGAAGGTTTGAGTCCTAGTTGTATAAGCCAGGAGGCTTTCGCAGCAGACCAGAGGTGACTTGTGGGAGAAATGGAGGAGTCAAGAGCGAACTGGTGGCATTCTCGCGAGGCTCAGTGGGTTGAGGATCCCTCGTTGTCACTGCAGTGGCTTAAGTCACTGCTGTGGTGTGGGTTCAATCCCTATCCCAGGAATGTCCACATGCTTCAGGTGCAGCCAAAAAAAAAAAAAGAGAGAGAGAGAATGACCCCAAAGTAAGCATGAGCAGCCGTAGGAGGGAAAGTGCCATGAACTTTAAACTTTAAAAAGGCTGGGGGGAAAAACTGTAATTGCAATGTATACATGTAAGGATAACCTGATCCCCTTGCTGTACAGTGGGAAAATAAAAAAAAATAAAAAAATAAAATAACAAGGCTGGAGAAGAGCGGGGTGTGAAGGGAAGACCAGTTCAATTTGGAGCATGTTGGGTGTGAGGTGTCTATTAGGCATTTACAGGAAGTGCCCAGGAGGCAGTTGAGTACTCAGGCCTGGAGAGAATCTGGCCTGACAGGCATTTGGCAGTCCACCTAGGGAGTGAGTGGAAATAGCGGGACGGTCGGGAGGTGGGGCGAAGAGGAGGAGGAGTTGTTGATGAAAAAGAGCATACCGAGAGTTCCCGTCGTGGCTCAGTGGTTGGTGAACCCAACTAGCATCCATGAGGAAGCAGGCTTGATCCCTGGCCGTGCTCAGTGGGTTAGGGATCCAGCGTTGCCGTGAGCTGCGGCATAGGTCACAGATGAGGCTCAGATCTGGCATTGCTATGGTGCAGGCCGGGAGCTGCAGCTGCCGTTTGACCCCTAGCCTGGGAACTTCCACATGCCTTGGGTGGGGTCCTAAAAAAAATAAAATACCGTTTGCCACATAATTCATATGATGTATTCACTTTAGGCCAAACTTACTGTTTTTCTGATTCAGAGATTAATTCATTAAGATGCTAAAAAGGATAGTTAAGTTTTTCGGCTGGATCACTGAGGAGGCATGGGTTTGTTCCTGGCCCAGCACAGTGGGTTAAAAAGGATCCGGCATTGCCACAGCTGTGGTGTAGATGGCAGCTGTGGCTCAGATTCAGTCCCTGGCCTGGGAACTTACATATGCCACAGGTGTAGCCATTTAAAAAAAAAAGAGGAAGGAGCTCCCATTGTGGCGCAGTGGTTAACGAATCCGACTAGGAGCTATGAGGTTTCGGGTTTGATCCCTGGCCTCACTCAGTGGGTTAAGGAACCGGCATTGCCGTGAGCTGTGGTGTAGGTCACAGACACAGCTCAGATCTGGCGTTGCTGTGGCTCTGGCATAGGCTGGAGGCTACAGCTCCAATTAGACTCCTAGCCTAGGAACCTCCACATGCCTTGGGTGCGGCCCTAAAAAGACAAAAAAAAAAAAAAAAAAAAAAGAAGAGGGAAAGACATGGGCTTAGACAGGTGTTTTTAGGAATCACGTTTGAATTCTGTGCTGATGTCATGTAAAGTAACCAAGCTCTCAGGTTTATCTTGTTGGGTGAATTTATTCTATTATTACGTTATCACTTGGTACTTCTTCATAAGACCACGGTGGAACCTGAAAACAAATTTGGAAAATATTACATAATGCTGTGTCCTTAATACAGCACTCCAGCTTTCTGCTTCAGATTTGCAGAATGATTAAACTGACACACCGTCGGGATTGCTAAATTAGGATATGTACAAATTGATCTTGTATAAACCATGTTATTCTTTCTTAAATAACCATTATTAAGTAGACGCAGTACTTAACATTGCACACACGCCTTCAAGTAAAAGTGTCTTTTAAAGAGGTCTTTTAGGGTTTTCAACCATAGCTCATTCTGGGAGCGCCCACTGTGTTGGCATCATGCTTGGTGCTTGTACAACCTCTGGTCTTCACACACGCACAACCCCGTACAGCAGGCACCCTTAACCCCTTCCTGCAAGTGAGAAAAGAGTAATGAAATGACTTGTCCAAGTTACTACCCTTGAGCTAGGTATTAGCAGAAACAAAATTTGAATTCAGGTCTCCAAAGAAACATCTTGGAGTAAAGTAATGAAATATACTGTTTTTTGGTTTTTGTCTGTGTTTGCAGCAGGTGGAAGTTCCCAGGCCAAGGATGAAGCCCACGCCAAGCTGCAACCTGTGCCACAGCATCGGCAATACAAGATCCTTAAGCCACTGCACCAGCAGGGATCTCCCAAAATATACTCGTTTTTAAACTATCCATTACTAGAAGGGGAAGAATAGCAATTCAAATGAAGCAAACCTGTAATTTTTAAAATTCAGAGCTTTTTTTTTTTAACTCAAAACTACAAAAACACAACCCACAGGATGGGGGAAAATATTTGCGAATCAGGTATCTGATAAAGACTCGTGTGTAGAGTATGTAAACAACTCCTCCAACGCAAAAAACAATCTAGTTTTAAAACGGACAAAGGGTCGAGTTCCCAGTGTGGCGCAGTGAGCTCGGTGGCATCTCTGGAGCCCTGGGTTGCAGGTTTGATCCCCAGTGCAGGTGGTTAAGTTCTGGTGTTGCCGCAGCTATGCAGCTGCAGCTCAGATCTGATCCCTGGCCTGGGAACTTCATATGCTGTGGGGCAGCCAAAAAAGAAATAAGATAGAAAGTGTTTGGAGTTCCTGTTGTGGCTCAGCAGGTTAAGAACTTGACAGAGTGTCCCTGAGGATGCGGGTTTGGTCCCTGGTCTCACTCAGTGGGTTAAGGATCCCATGTTGCTTTGACCTGCGGTGTAGGTCATGGGCACAGCTCAGATCTAGCGTGGCTGTGGCTGTGGCATAGGCTGGCAACTGCAGCTCCAATTCAGCACCTAGCTTGGGGGCTTCCGTATGCCACGGGTGCACCCCTAGAAAGACAAAAAGAAAAGAAAGAAAATTTGAAAAATGGACAAAGGCCTTGAGTAGATGTTTCTCCAAGAAGGTACACGAAGGGCCGGTACGCACATGAAAAGATGTTTTGCGCTGCCGTCAGAGAAACGCAGGTCAAAACCAAACGGAGATTCCACCCCACACCCGCTCGGATGGCTGTAATCAGAAAGACAGGGAGTTCCCGTCATGGCGCAGTGGTTAATGAAGCCGATTCGCATCCACGAGGGCTCGGGTTCGATCCCTGGCCTCCCTCAGTGGGTTAAGGTTCAGCGTTGCCATGAGCTGTGGTGTAGGTCGTAGATTCGGCTCGGATCCCACGTTGCTGTGGCTGCTGTGGTGTAGGCTGGCGGCCCCGGCGGCTGCAGTTGCAATTGGGCCCCTAGCCAGGGAACCTCCATGTGCCTTGAGTGCAGCCCTAAAAAAGACAAGGGGGAAGAAAAAAAGACAGGTAGTACCAAGCGGTAAGTATGTGCAGACATTCAGACTCTCATGTCCTGCTGGTGGGAGTGTAAAACAGGGCAGCCGCTTGGGAAACAGTCAGGTGATCCTCAGATGTTGAAGTAGTTGCCACGTGACCTAGCAGTTCCACTCTTAGACATACACCCAAGAGACGTGAAAACATATGCACGCGTATTCACAGCAGCATTAGTCGCAGTAGCCAAAAAGGAGAAACAAACCAGAGGTCCATTAACTGACCAATGGATAAACCAAATGTCATCTTATCCCCAGTCAGGTGGTAGCAGCCATGAGGGGAATGATGCATGTGCCACGACCCGGATGAAGCTTGAAAACGTGCCGAGTAGAAGAAGGCTGACGCAGACGGCCACATGTCATCTGATTGCGTTTATACAAAATGTCAGGCACAGGCGACTCTACAGAGACAGGAAATAGGTTATGGGCTGCCTAGAGATAGGGCGAGGGGGAATGAGGGGGACCGCTCGTGGGTACCACGTTTCTTTTTAAGGTGGCGGAGGTGCTCTCAAGTCTGTGGTGAGAGTTGCACAATTCTGAATATACTACAAACCACTGATTTTTATACACTTTTTTTTTTTTTTTAAATCGCCGCATCCCTGGAATATGGCAGTTCCCTGGCCAGGGATTGAATCCATCCTACAGCCGTGACCTCCATACCTGCAGCTGTGGCCTGTGTAGGTCACAGTGGATCCTTCGACCCACTGAGCAGGGCCAGGGATCAACCCTGAGTCTCCACAGCAACCCAAGCCGCACCAGTCAGATTCTTAACCTACTGCGCCACAGCAGAAACTCCATTGTACACTTTTTTTTTTTTTTTGTCCACACCCACGGCAGGTGGAAGTTCCCAGGCCAGGAATCAAACCCAAGCCTTAGTTGCAACCTGCGCCACAGCTGTGGCAATGCCGTAGGTATCCTTAACCCGCTGCACCATAGGGGAACTTGGGTGATTTTTACACACTTTAATTGGGTGACTTGTATGGGCTATTAAATCAAAACTAGAGGAGTTTTCATTGAGGCGCAGCGGAAGCAAATCCATCTAGGAACCATGAGGTTGTGGGTTCGATCCCTGGCCTCGATCAGTGGGTTAAGGATCTGGTGTTGCCGTGAGCTATGGTGTAGGTTGCAGACATGGCTCAGATCCTGTGTGGCTGTGGTGTAGGCCGGCAGCCAGCTCCAATTGGATCCCTAGCCTGGGAACCTCCATATTGCCGCAGGTGTGGACCTAAAAAGCAAAAAACAAAAACAAAAAACTAGAGCAAACTAAACAATGCCCAGTTTTTCTTAATTCTGTACTATAGTTGATTTACAGTGCTCCTTCAGTTTCTGCCGACAGCGAAGCCACCCAGCCGTCCATGTACATACACTCACACACAGACACACTTTTTTTTCCACACTATCTTCCATCGTTCTAACCAGAGGCTGTACACAGTACCCTGTGCTGTACAGTAGGACCCCATTACCCATCCATCCCAAATGCAACCATTTGCATCTACCCACTCCAAACGCCCTCTCCCCTGGCAAGCACAAGTCTTGCCTCCATTTCTGTGACCTGTTTCTGGTTTGTAGATAGGAATATTTGTGCTCTATTTTAGATTCCACCTGTAAGTAATATCACATGGTATTTGTCTTTCTCTTTCTGACTTTGCTTAGTATGAGAATCTCTAGCTTTATCCATGTTGCTGCAAATGGCATTATTTGTTTTGTTCTGTTTTTTGGGGTTTTTTTTTTTTTTTTTTTTGCTTTTTAGGGCCACACCTGCGGCATATGGAAGTTCCCAGGCAAGGGGTTGAATCAGCGCTCCAGCTGCCAGTCTATGCCACAGCCACACCAACACCAGATCCCAGCTTTGTCTGTGACCTGTACCACAGCTCAGATCCCTATAACATCGGATCGATCCTTAACCCACTGAGCAAGGCCAGGGATCAAATCTGCATCTTCATGGATCCTAGTCTGGTTGGATCCCTGAGCCACAACGAGAACTCCCTATTTTGTCCCTTTTTATGGCTGAGTAGTATTCCATCGTATACATGCACCATGTCTTTTTAATCCATTCATCTTTTGATGGACATTTGGGTTATTTCCAAGTCTTGGCTATTGTGAATAGTGCTGCTATGAACATAGGGGTGCGTGTATCTTTTGAATGAAAGTTTTGTCCAGAGATATGCCCAGGACCAGTTTATTTTTCAAACAGCTACTAAGTTATTAGGACTAAATATTTACATATTAGGTTGTTTGGACTTAGCTAATAAACTGAACTGTTGGGTGTTTTTTTGGTCTGGGGGGGGGGTGGGAAGAATTACTGAGAATCGTGCCCTGGTGGCCTAGTGGATTAAGCATTATGTTTGCTGCTGTGGCACAGGATCGGTCCCTGGCCCAGAAACTTCCATGTGCTGTGAGTGCAGCCAAAAAAAAAAAGAACTCCCTCAGTTTCCAACTTAGGCCTTCTTTTTTTTTTTTTTTTTTTTTTGTCTTTTGTCTTTTGTCTTTTTTGTTGTTGTTGTTGTTGCTATTTCTTGGGCCGCTCCCGCGGCATATGGAGGTTCCCAGGCTAGGGGTTGAATCAGAGCTGTAGCCACCGGCCTACGCCAGAGCCACAGCAACGCAACGCGGGATCCGAGCCGCGTCTGCAACCTACACCACAGCTCACGGCAACGCCGGATCTTTAACCCACTGAGCAAGGGCAGGGACCGAACCCGCAACCTCATGGTTCCTAGTCGGATTCGTTAACCACTGCGCCACGACGGGAACTCCAGGCCTTCATTTTTGTGTGTGTGTGTGTCTTTTTGCCTTTTTCTAGGGTTGCTCTTGCGGCATATGGAGGTTCCCAGGCTAGGGGTCGAATCGGAGCCATAGCCACCAGCCTACACCAGAGCCACAGCAACACGGGATCCGAGCCGCATCTTCGACCTCCACCACAGCTCACAGCAACACTGGATCCTTAACCCAGTGAGCAAGGCCAGGGATCGATCCCGCAACCTCATGGCTCCTAGTCAGATTCGTTAACCACTGCGCCACAACGGGAACTCGTGGATCTGGCGTTGCTGTGAGCTGTGGTATAGGTTGCCGATGCGGCTCGGATCCTGTGTGGCTGTGGTGTAGGCTGGCAGCTACAACTCTGATTCGACCCCTGGCCTGGGAACCTCCGTGTGCTGTGGGTGCGGTCCTAAAAAGCAAATAAAAAATAAAAATAAAAACAGAGCATCTCTACCTATAGCCCAGTCTCTCTGCTCCCAACCTCAAAATAATCACAGCTGTCGCCCACCCCTTACTATAAATACAACTCTGTGTGTGCTGTTTCAGTTGTTTAGACTCTAGGGGTAAAACAGAACTCTGGGTTCCAAACCAGAGTAATGAAGGGAAAAAATATGGGAAGAAAATGAGATCACTTGTCACAAGGCTGTGATATTCTGTCTGTCACTTGCAGACACAGAGCCCGTCGAATTATTTCTTCTTCTCAGCACTGCACAGAAATTAGGACATCCTTTTGGGGGCGATAGCTTGTGCTAGCTTTGTTTTTCATTGTTAAGCTCCTCCAGTTACAGGTTCAGTGACAGCCTATTCTAGCAGCTCAGTAAACATTATGAGTTTTCTCTCTTTAGAGGTTAGAACAGGGACTCGCAAAGCTTAATAGCCTCTGGGAGTGCCCATCCTGGCTCGGGGGAACGAATCTGAGGAGCATCCGTGAGGACACAGGTGTGATCCCTGGCCTCACTCAGTGGGTTAAGGATCCGGTGTTGCCGTGAGCCGTGTTGTAGGTTGCAGATGCAGCTTGCATCTGGTCTGGGAACCTCCATATGCCATGGGTTTGCGCCCCCCCCCAAAAAAAAAGACCGAAAAAAAGCTTAACAGCCTCTATAACAATGTCTAACTTTTTCTGAGAACCTTAAGCAGGAAGGCGAGAAAAGGCAATAGTCAGAGTTGGTATGCTCCATGTCAGGAAACAATTAACGTGCTGCTTCTGCGTGCTTAGAACTGCTCAGTTACTCTCCAGAGAGCCTCATCCGCAGCACTGGGCTGTTGAGAAGCAGCTGGTAAAGCTGAATGATTTCTAGCCTTGGGCCTGGGGTGGGAAGTAAGATGCACTTGTTAATTTAAAAATCCATTTTAGGAGTTACTGTTTGGAAAAGTAAAAATGCAGTTGATGACATTAAAAAGTCTAGTCTAGGAGTTCCCTGGTGGCCTAGGGGGTTAGGGACCCAGCTGCTTGACACGGATTGGATCCCTGCACTGCCGTGTGCCATGGACACAGCCAAAAACTCACTAAATAATAAAGTAAAAAGATCTGGTCTAGGGCTGGGTAGAGAGTATTCTCTGAAAGATCATCTTACTTATTCATTATTTACTTATTTATTTAATAGCGATAGGGGCATATGGAAGTTCCTGGGCCAGGGATTGAATCCAGGCCACAGCTGCAGCACACGCTGAATCATTTTAACCCACTGCACCAAGCTGGGGATCAAACCCACACCTCCGAAGTGACCGGAGCCACTGCAGTTGAATTGTTTCCTTTTTTTTTCTTTTTAGGGCCTCATAGGTGGCATATGGAGGCTCCCAGGCTAGGGGTCAAATCAAAGCTGCTGCTGCCAGCCTACACCACAGCAACACAGGATCCAAGCCACACCTACACCACAGCTCGTGGCAAGGCTGGATCCTTAACCCCCTAACTGGGGCCAGGAACTGAACCCGTATCCTCATGGATGCTAGTTGGGTTCGTTACCACTGAGCCATGATGGGAACCCCTGCGGTTGAGTTTTTAACCCTTGCCCCACAGTGGGAACTCCTGAAAGCTCGTCTCTGGAGGAGGAGGTTCCTGTTACCACTGCGGTTAGATGCTGAGTTTGCCGGGAGGGGGCCGTCGTCGCACCTTTACAGTGAGCAGAATCCCTCACGCCGCGTGCAGCCCAGCGTGAACGCCCAGCGCGTGCTGGGTGACTTCTCCGGCCCTCCTTTTCCACCTTACTCGAGTTTGTGTGTATGTTTTCTTTCTTTCCTGCTGTTTCCACCTGCTCCCTCACTGAGCTGCGGCCCCTTTACTTCCGCTTACCTATCACACCTGTGCTCTCAGGCCTTTGCATAACCTGGATCCCCTTTCTCCTCTCTTCCCGGGGCGGGGGGGGGGGGGGGGGGGGGGCGGGTGGAGAAAGAAGGCCGATCATCCTTTGAACCCTAACTGGAAAACCACCCTTCTTGGCCTGCCCGTTTATGCTGCCTGTTCATCCTGGTTCATCCCTTGGGTTTCAGTTCATTTATTTATTTGTTTTTTGTCTGTTTGTTTGTTTGTTTTATCTTTTTTTTTTTTTGCAGTATTATAATTCTTTTTTTTTTTTTTCTTTTTTTTTTATTATTTTCCCACTGTACAGCAAGGGGGTCAGGTCATCCTTAGATGTATACATTGCAGTTACAGTTTTTTCCCCCACCCTTTCTTCTGTTGCGACATGATGTTTTATCTTTTTTTGCTATTTCTTTGGGCCGCTCCTGCGGCATATGGAGGTTCCCAGGCTAGGGGTCGAATCGGAGCTGCAGCCACAGGCCTACGCCAGAGCCACAGCAACGCAGGATCCGAGCCGCGCCTGCAACCTACACCACAGCTCAAGGCAACGCCAGATCCTTAACCCACTGAGCAAGGGCAGGGACCGAACCCGCAACCTCATGGTTCCTAGTCGGATTCGTTAACCACTGCGCCACGAGGGGAACTCCTATTTGTTTATTTTAAGTTTGGTTTGGAAAGGCTTCATTTCTGAATACATGTGTGATTTTAACAAATACTTTTTACAAGCAAAATTAACAATATTACTTAAGTACAATCAACAATCTAAAATAAAGTGCCAAATTACATGAAATCAGAGTAATCCGGGAAAAACGATGGCTTTCCCCCATTTAAAAAGACACACCAGGGAGTTCCCGTCGTGGCGCAGTGGTTAACGAATCCGACTAGGAACCATGAGGTTGCGGGTTCGATCCCTGGCCTTGCTCAGTGGGTTAACGATCCGGCGTTGCCGTGAGCTGTGGTGTAGGTTGCAGACGCGGCTCGGATCCCATGTTGCTGTGGCTCTGGCATAGACTGGCAGCTACAGCTCCGATTAGACCCCTAGCCTGGGAAACTCCATATGCCGCGGGAGCGGCCCAAGAAATGGCAAAAAGACAAAAAAAAAAAAAAAAAAAAAAAAGGCACACCACCGCCTCTTTTCTATTTGCTTCTCTTCAAGTATTCAAAATGGTGAGAAAGTTTTCCATGCCATTGGAGGTAAGAGTTTCCAAACAGACTTACATTTAAAAGTTGAGTAATTGGGTTCAGGGGACATTCTGTGAAAACAACTCAGGAGACCAAGCACTTGTGGTTTCAGGCACGGAGGTGGCCAGTTTTCTCAAACTGGAAGGCAACATTTGACTTCTGAACAAGAACCAAGTCCCCAGACCGACTCTCCTCAGGTTTCAGTTTAGAGCCTGCTTTCTCAGAGGCTTCCCAGACACCCCGAATCTAAATTATGGCACCGTGTTATTTTCTCAGCATTGTTGTTTCCGCTGTAGCCCTTGCCGCAGTCTCTGATAATACACACCTCGTGTATCCCAATGTATTTCTGCGTTGCTCAAGTCACCCACCTCCCCAGTAGACTGCGAGCTCTTTGAGAACAGGGTCCTGCCTTCGTCGTTCAGCGTTTTGCATCTGGAGTGGGTCCTGACCTTCAGCAGGTACTCAGTCTAGATTCGCCAGATGGATGACTCACCTCCTTTGAGAAACATTCTCCAGCTTTCAGCACTTTATGCTGATACTCAGCAGTGCTCTGGCATTTATTACGTGGCCGTCTCATCTCAGCAGATGGTTAGCTACACACGATTGCAGCTCCCATGCTTGAAAACATGCTCATTCATGCTTTCCTTGCTCCGAGTTTAGCCCTGAGGTTAAACTCCGCTTCAGGACCACATCAGACAGCTCCCTTTCTAGCATTTTAAGGGGGGGGGGGTTCAGCCCCTTGTTTATGTATTGGGCTTTCAGGTAAGAATCTGTTTAGCATGCCTAGTGTTCAGTCACTGCCTCAGCCCCAGCTCAGTGCTCTTCCCTCTCCTCCCCAAAACTAAGAGAAAACAAAACCTTGTCCCATCCATGAGGAGAAATCTCTCTTGGGGGTCACGTCTTGATTTACTAGGATAGCATGTTGGATTTGATGGAGAGGTTTGAGTGGCATAAGGATGATCAGGTATTTGCGTAAGTATTTACTGTGGCTCTGGATCTGTTTATTAGGATAAGAAAAGATTGTGAACTGGGGCACCGAACATGTTTTCTTTTTAAGGTCTTTCTCGTATAGAACAGTGCCTTATAGGTGGTGGGTGCCCAGGACCGTTTAGTGGATTGAACGTGTACGTGAAAAAGCGCATTGGACTTAAAGTCCACAGACATGGCGTGAGTTCCACTCATAATCCCGGTATTGAGTGTTGGAAGTGTTCGCCAGTGCAGTAGGTAAAAGTTCAAAGTCGATTGCCGTTAGTTATCTATGATTACATGTTGGAAAACCTAAGAGGATCAACTGAAAAACTGAAGAAACAGCAAGTATAGCAGGTTATAAAATGAACATTCAAACATCAGTAACTTTCTCATGTCAAAATAGTATCTAATTTAAACCTGGCAAAAGGAAATAATCACAAGAACAAAATAAGGTATAGAAATGAACTCCTGGCGTTCCCGTCGTGGTGCAGTGGTTAACGAATCCGACGAGGAACCATGAGGTTGCGGGTTCGGTCCCTGCCCTTGCTCAGTGGGTTAACGATCCGGCATTGCCGTGAGCTGTGGTGTAGGTTGCAGACGCGGCTCGGGTCCCGCGTTGCTGTGGCTCTGGCGTAGGCCGGCGGCTACAGCTCCAATTCAACCCCTAGCCTGGGAACCTCCATATGCCGCGGGAGCGGCCCTAGAAATAGCAAAAAGACAAAAAAAAAAAGAAATGAACTCCTCACTTGGGCAGTGGGGACCTTTAATCATGGACTACAGTTTGAATGGCGCCCCCTTGGGGTTGAGCTGCACAATGTCTCTGAATATATTTAGAAAGTTTCCAGAACCTACCTGAAGAATGCTATAAAACTCTCTGAAAAAACTAAATTAAATAATTCAGTAAGAATACCTTGTTCTTGGGTAAGAAGACTCAGAAGGTAAAATTGCCAGTTCTTTCTGAATCAGTGTCTGAATTGAATGTGATCCAAATCAAAATCATCAAAATTTTCTTTAGAATTTGTTAAATTTTTCTAAATTTCGTTTAGAAAAATAAATATTTAAGAATCACTATGGAAAACAAATAAAACTAAGAGATGGTTCTTTGAAAGGGTAAGCAAAATCAACAAACCTCTGGCCAGGCTCACCAAGAAGAAAAGAGAGAGGACGCAAATGTACAAAAAATGAAATGAAACAGGGAAAATAACAAATGATACCACAGAAAATTTTTTTAAAAGTGCAGTGAACAATCATATGCCAACAAACTAGGCAACCTAGAAGAGATGTACAAGGTTCTAGAGATAGATATCTCACCAAAACTGAACCAAAAAGAAATAGATCATTTTAACAGACTGATCACTAGAAGTAAAATGGAATCTGCAATTTAAAAAAAAAAAAACACTTCGCTGGAGAATTATATCAAATATAGAGGAGTTCCTGTTGTGGTGCAGTGGAAACAAATCCAACTAGAAACCATGAGGTCACAAGTTCGATCCCTGGCCTCGCTCAGTGGGTTAAAGCTTGGCTTTGCCATGAGCTGTGATGTGAATCGCAGACGCAGCTTGGATCTGACATTGTGGTGGCTGCGGCGTAGGCCAGCAGCTGTAGCTCCAATTCAACCCCAAGCCTGGGAATCTCCATATGCCGCAGGTGCGGCCCTAAAAAGTGAAAAGGAGAAGTTCCTGTTATGGCTCAGTGGTTAACGAATCCGACTAGGAACCATGAGGTTGCAGGTTCGATCCCTGGCCTCACTCAGTGGGTTAAGGATCCCGTGTTGCTGTGGCTGTGGTGTAAGCCAGCGGCTACAAATCTAATTCAGCCTCTAGCCTGGGAACCTCCATATGCTGTGAGTGCAGCCTTAGAAAAGACCAAAGAAAAAGACCACGCACACACACACAAAAAAAAAAGTGAAAAAGAAAAAAAAAAGCAGTCCTTGTAAAACTCTTCCAAAAGATTGAAGGGAAAGGAATATTCCCAGAATCATTCTGTGAAGCCACTATCACCCTGATACCAAACAAAGAAAATTACAAGACAATATCTTTGATGAATATAGATGCAAAAATTCTCAACAAAATACTAGCAAACCCAACCACACATAGAAAAGATCAAACGCCACGACCAGGTGAGATTCATCCCAACGTCACAGGGATGTTTCAGCATGCACAAGCAGGGAGATACCCCACATGAGCAAAAGATGAAAACCGCATGACCAACTCAATAGACACGGAAAAAGCATCTGGTAAAATCCAACAGCATTCATGATAAAAACTTTTACTAAAGTGGGTATAGGGCGTTCCTGTCGTGGCTCAGAGGTTAACGAATCCGACTAGGAACCATGAGGTTGCGGGTTCGGTCCCTGCCCTTACTCAGTGGGTTAAGGATCCAGCATTGCCGTGAGCTGTGGTGTAGGTTGCAGACGCGGCTCGGATCCCACGTGGCTGTGGCTCTGGCGTAGGCCTGTGACTACAGCTCCGATTCAACCCCTAGCCTGGGAACCTCCATATGCCGAGGGAGCGGCCCAAGAAATGGCAAAAAGACAAAAAATAAACAAATAAAGTGGGTATAGAGGGAACATATCTCAACATAATAAAAGCTATTTATGACAGACCTGCAGCCAACATAATACTCAGTGGTGAAAAGCTGGAAGCCTTCCCACTAACTCTGGAGCAGGATAAGGATGTCCACTCTCACCACTTCTGTTCAACATAATATTGGAAGTCCTGGCTATAGCAGTCAGACAAGAAAAACTAAAAGGTGTCCACATTGGGAGAGAAGTGGTAAAATTTTTATATGCAGATGACATGATGCTATATATAGGCAACTCTAAAGACTCCACACAAAAAACTACCGGAACTGATTGAAAAAAAAAATTCTGCAAGGTAGCAGGATACAAGTTTAACATACAGAAATGTTTCATTTCTTTACACTAACAATGAAGTATCAAAAAGGAAAACAAAAAAAACCCTCTTAAAATCACATCAGGAGTTCCTGTTGTGGCTCAGTGGAAATGAATATGCTAGTTACCGTGAGGCAGCAGGTTGGATCTCTGGCCTTGGTCAGTGGGTTAAGGATCCGGTGTTGCCATGAGCCATGGTATCAATCGCAGACACAGCTCAGATCCTGCGTTGCCATGGCTGTGGTGTAGGCCAGGAACTGTAGCTCTGATTAGACCCCTAGCCTGGGAAGCTCCATATGCCACAGGTGCGGCCCTATAAAGCAAATAATAATAATAATAATAATAATAAGACCACATCAAAAAGTTTAAATACTTAGGAATAAACCTGACTAAGAAAATGAAAGACTTACATGCTGAGAACTATAAAACATTGATAAAGGAAACTGAAGATGATTTAAAGAATGGAAAGATATCCTTTGCTCTTGGATTAGAAGAATTAAGATGGTTAAAATGGCCATATTACCCAAAGCAGTCTACACATTTAATGTGATGCTTATCAAATTACCCACGTTATTTTTCACAGGACCAGAACGAATAATCCTAAAATTGTGTGTGGAACCATAAAAGACCCAGAATTGCCAAAGCAATCCTGGGGAAAAAGAACAAAGCTAGAGGAATAACCCTCCCAGACCTCAGACAGTACTGCAGCATGGTATTGGCACAAACCAGGCATGAGGATCAATGAAACAGAATAGAGAGCCCAGAAAGAAACCCACACACCCACAGTCAAAGGAGGCAAGAATATACTATGAAGGAAAGACAGTCTCTTCAACAAGAGATGTTGGGAAAGCTGGACAGCCGCACGTAAATCCGTGAAGTTAGAACACGCCCTCACACCAAAAACAAAAAATAAACTCAAAATAGCTTAAAGACTTAAATATAAGACATGACACCATAAAATTCTTGGAAGAGAACATAAGCAAAACATTCTCTGACATAAATCTTACCAGTGTTTTCTTAGGTCAGTCTCTCAAGGCAATAGAAATAAAAGCAAAAATAAGCAAATGGGAACTAATCCAACTTAGTCTTTTTCACAGCAAAGGAAACCATTACCAAAGGACGACCTGTGGACTGGGAGAAAATATTTGCAAACAATGTGACTGACAAGTGCTTAATTTTCAAAATATACCAACGGTTCATACAACTCAATATCAAAAAAAAAAAAAACCAAAAACCCTCAGGAGTTCCCTCGTAGCACAGTAGGTTAAGGCTCCAGCATGGTGACTGCAGCAGCTCAAGTTGCTGCTGTGGTGCAGGTTTGACACCTGGCCTGGGAACTTAGTGTGCTTTTGGCGTGCCCCCCCCCCCAAAAAAAACCACTGACAAACTCAAAAAAACAGGGAGAAGACCTAAATACACGTTTCTCCAAAGAAGAAATACAGATGACCAATAGGCACATGAAAAGATGCTCGGCATCACTAATTAGTAGAGAAATACGAATCAAAACTCCAATGAGAGATCACCTCACACTGGTCAGAATGCCCATCATTAAAAGGTGCTGGAGAGGGTGTGGAGAAAAGGGAACCTCCTGCACTGCTGGTGGACATGTAAATTGGTGCAGCCACTGTGGAAAACAGCACAGAGGTTCCTTAAAAAACTCAGTTAAAAAAAAAAGCAAATGAGACCCTGCTGTAAAGCACTGAGAACTATATCTAGTCACTTATGATGGCGCATGAAAATGTGAGAAAAAAGCATGTATGCATCTATGTGTGGCTGGGTCACCTTTCTGGACAGCAGAAAATTGACAGAGCACTGTAAACCAGCTATGATGGAAAAAATAAAAATCATTATTAAAAAAAATAAAATGAGTCGCCCTATGATCCAGCAATTCTACTCTTGAGCATTATCTGGAGAAATTTATAACTTGAAAAGACACACGCGGAGTTCCCGTGGTGGCGCAGTGGTTAACGAATCCGACTAGGAACCATGAGAACCATGAGGTTGCAGGTTCGATCCCTGGCCTTGCCCAGTGGGTTAAGGACCCGGTGCTGCCGTGAGCTGTGGTGTAGGTCGCAGACGCGGCTCGGATCCCACGTTGCTGTGGCTCTGGCGTAGGCCGGTGGCTACAGCTCCGATTGGACCCTTAGCCTGGGAACCTCCATATGCCGTGGGAGCGGCCCAAGAAATGGCAAAAAGACAATAAATAAATAAATAACCTAAAAAAAAAAAAAGACACACGCACCCCAATGTTCATAGCAGCACTATTTACGTTAGCCAAGACATGGAAGGAACCTAAATGTCCATCAACAGGTGAATGGATAAATATGTGGTATATACATAATGGAATACCACTCAGCCATAAAAAAGAATGAAGTAATGCCACTTGCAGCAACATGGATGGACCTAGAGAGTCTCATATTAAGTCAGGAAGAGAAAGGCAAATACAGTATGACATCACTTAGGTGGAATCTAAAATATGACGCAAATGAACTTATTTACAAAGCGGAAACAGACTCCTATAGAAAACTAACTTATGTTACCAAAGGGAAAAGGATGTGGGGGAGTTCCCGTCGTGGCGCAGCGGAAATGAATCCAACTAGAAACCGTGAGGCTGCAGGTTCAACCCTCGCTCAGTGGGCAGGGATCCAGTGTTGCTGTGGCTGTGGCATAAGCCAGCAGCTGCAGCTCGAATTCGACCCCTCGCCTGGGAACTTCCATATGCTACGGGTGCAGCCCTGAAAAGCAAAAAAAAAAGGGGGGGGAGGGGGGAATAAATTAGGGGTGTGGATGAGCAGATACAAACTTCTATATATAAAATAGATAAGCCAACAAGGTCCTACTCTGTAGCCCAGGTAACTATACTCGGTATCTTACAATAAACCATCATAGGAAGGAACATGAAAACAAATATAGGTATAACTATTATAGATAAAATTGAATCACTTCTGCTGTACACCATAAATGACAGTGTCAATCAACTACAACTAAACAAAAGATTCACGATGGAAAATTCTGAAAGGGTACTGTTGGGGAAGAACTTGCTTCCAAATATTAACACGCATCATAAAACCTCTGTGGGAGCTCCTTTGGGGCTCGCCAGGTTAAGGAGCCAGCATTGTCACTGCTTTGGATTGGTCACAGCTATGGCCCAAGTCCAATCCCTGGCCCTGGAATTCCTGCATGCCACAGGCATGGGCAAGAAAAACAAAAAATAAAAACTTAATTAAAACATTAATCGAAGGAATTCCTGTCGTGGCTCAGTGGTAATGAACCCTGAGGAATGAGGTTCCATCCCTGGCCTTGCCCCGTGGGTTAAGGATCTGGCATTGCTGTGAGCTGTGGTGTAGGTTGCAGACATGGCTCAGATCTGGAGTTGCTATGGCTGTGGCATAGGCCGGCAGCTACAGCTCCAGTTCAACCCCCAGCCTGGGAACTTCTGTGTGCTATGGGTGAGACCCTAAAAAAAAAAAAAAAACCAAAAAACTATGGAATACAGTAGAGCACCAAATGAGACCCAGTAAAAATAGACATATAAAGATAGGATTGTTTTAATAAAGGTGTTGGAACAGCCAACTGGCCTTTTATAATAAAAATTCCTAATTCCTTCCTCAATCCAAAAGAAGCTCCGGGTGGATCAAAGACTTAAGTATAAAAATTGATCATGAGAGTCCAAAAAGATGAGTTCCTGCCATGGCGGAGTGGGTTACAAATCCGACTGCAGCAGCTTGGGGCACTGCAGAGGTGCCGGTTTGATCCCCAGCCCAGTACAGTGAGTGGGTTAAAGGATTCCAATTGCCACAGCTGTGGCTCAGATTCAATCCCTGGCCGAGGAGCTTCCATCTGCTGCAGGTGTGGCCATAAAAAGGAAAAAACTCCTTCAGTAACTATGTTGGTAATCTTCAAATGGGGAAGGCATTTCTAAACATAGCCCAAAACTCCGAAGCCTGAGGCTATTTTTATTCTATATCTTGCAAGGTACAAAACACCATTTAAAAAGACAACAAACTTGGAAAAAACATTTGTAACACATATGGCAAGGAATAATGTCCCTAAAAAGAAAAATGTTTATTTAAATCAATCAGAAAGGAAAAACAGGCAAAGGACATGAGCAGTTCACAAAAGTTGCATTTATCAGACGTTTTGTTCGTGATTTCTGAGTTTCCTGTCATGCCTAGAACGAACTTCCCACTTCAGGATGCTTAATTTTAATAATGAAAGAAATGCAAGTTAAAACAGTTTTTTACTATCAGTTTGGAAAATGTAAATTATCAGTAGGAAGTTGATAATAGTGTTGCCTCATACTTTTGTACTAACAAAGTATTAAGAAATAGGCACTTTTTTTGGAGTTCCCATTGTGGCTCAGTGGTTAATGAATCCAACTAGGAACCATGAGGTTGCGGGTTCGATCCCTGGCCTTGCTCCGTGGGTTAAGGATCTGGCGTTGCTGGGAGCTGTGGTGTAGGTTGCAGACGCGGCTCGGATCTGGTGTTCCTGTGGCTCTGGCATAGGCTGGTGGCTACAGCTCTGATTTGAACCCTGGCCTGGGAACCTCCATGTGCCGAGGGAGCGGCCCTAGAAAAGGCAAAAAGACTCACACACACACACACACACACAACACACACAAAAAAAAAAAAAAAAAAAGAATGAAATAGGCACTTTTTTTTCATCTCCTTGTAGGGATTCCCCTACGACATATGGAGGTTCCCAAGTCAGGGGTTAAATTGGAGCTGCAGCCGCTGTCCTACACCACAGCCACAGCAGTGCCAGGTCCCTCATCCACAGAGTGGGGCCAGGGATCAAGTCCACATCCTCATGGATACTAGTCAAGTTCTCAACCCACTGAGCCACCACGGGAACTCCAAGAAATAGGCCCTCTTACTCACCTTTGGCAGGAATGTAGTTTGCTCTTATTTGGAGAGCATTTTGACGGGCACTGTCAGAGTGTTTACTGTAGTCACGTGATTTCACTCAGCGACTCCAATTCAAGGGATTTGCTCACATATATACCAGGTTTATGTGTATTGGGGTTTTCACTGAAGCACTGTTTTTAGTAGTTAAAAATTAGAAATTACCTAAATACCTGTCAATAAGGAATTAGATAAATTATGGAAATGCCATACATTGCATCTGTTAAAAGATAAATATGTAAACCCATATGTACTGACATGAAAAGATGTCCAAAATATATTAAGTGAAAAACGGAGCTCCCACTGTGGTGCAATGGGATTGGCAGAGTCTTGGGAGCGCTGGGATGCAGGTTCTATCCCAGCCCAGCGCAGTGGGTTAAGGATCCGGCAATGCTGCAGCTGCAGCTTAGGTCGAGGCTGTGGCTGGGATCTGATTCCTGACCCTGGAGCTCCATATACCGTGGGGCAGCCGAAAGAAAAAAAAAGCAAAAAACCCCCAAAAAACTAGTCAGTTGCAGAGGGGTATACATAATACGTCATTTCTGAAAAGCTAAAACATATACATATACATAGGGGAGTTTTTGTTGGTTTTTTTAGGGCTGCACCTGCGGCATATGGAAGTTCCCAGGCTAGGGGTCAAATTGGAGCTACAGCTGCCAGGCTGCACCACAGCCACAGCAACACTGGATCTGAACCTCAGCTGTGACCTACACCACAGCTTATGGCAACATCGGATCCTTAACCCACTGAGCGAGCCCAGGACTCAAACCTGCATCCTCATGGACAGTCTGACTCATTACTGCTGAGCCACAACAGGAACTCTGAAATGTGGGGCTTTTTAAAGCCCCAAGTTTGTGGACTGTATTGCTTACCTGGTCACTGCAGAGAGTAACCTCTCTGAATCTGTTTTCTTGTTTCTAAAACTGGAGTATTACAGAGTTCCCGTCGTGGCGCAGCAGAAACAAATCTGACTAGGAACCATGAGGTTGCGGGTTCAATCCCTGACCTCGCTCAGTGGGTTAAGGATCCGGTGTTGCCGTGAGCTGTGGTGTAGGTCACAGACGCGGCTTGGATCTGGCGTGGCTGTGGCTGTGGCGTAGGCCGGTGGCTACAGCTCCAATTAGACCCCTAGCCTGGGAACCTCCACATGCCACAGGTGTGGCCCTAAAAGGACAAAAAAAAAAGAAAAAGAAAAAACTGGAGGATTACATACGTACCTCTTAAGTATGTGGAAATGCTCAAAAGACAAAATGTATATACGAGCTTTCTGTTAACAGCAGTGTGCTATCAAATACATGATATTCAAACAAAAGTCATTAAATGTAGATGGCTTCCATAAGCTACATTCTCAAAAGCTAATAAACCTGTGTTTATTTTTCAACTTGATTTAATGATGTAATGCTTATTATCTTTTTGATAGGCAAAGAAATATTTTTTCTTGTTTCATTTTTATTATTTATATCAATTTTATTTTATTATTAATATCTTATATTCAGTTTTCCCAAGTCATTCCCCCAGATAGCTGTTTTTCCTTTTTTTTTTAATTGCAAACTAATTCCTAAATTTTTAGGGGGAAACAGACCCCTTTGAAAGCCCTATGAGGAGTTCCCATTGTGGCTCCGAGGTTAAGAATCCGACTAGTATCCAGGAGGACACAGGTTTGATCCCTGGCCTCGATTAGTGTGTTAAGGATCCAGTGTTGCCACAAGCTGTAGCGTAGGTCGAAGATGCAGCTCAGATCTGGTGTTGCTGTGGCCGTGGCGTAGGCTGGCAGGTGCAGCTCTGACTGAACCCCTAGCCTGGTGATTTCCATTTGCCTCAGGTGCAGCCCTAAAAAGCTTAAAAAAAAAAGAAATTTCAGTAAGGTATCCAGATACAGAATTACTGTAGAGAAATCAACATATATACAAGCCACACTAGTTAGCAGATATATAAAAGACTCTATTTACAATAGTTATGAATAGGATAAAACACCTAGCAATATACTTAACATGAATTGCAAGATCTTTACAGTAAAAACTTTAAAATGCTACAGGTCTCCAAAGACAGCTAAACAAGTAAAAAGGCATATGTTCTAGAATAGAAAGAGTCAACATAAAAGTATTAATTTTTCCTAAATTAATCTATGAATTAATGTGACCCCATCAAATTCCAAACTATATTTGGAAACTAAAAATGATTTCGAAGTTCAAGTGGAAAATGCAAAAAAGAAGAAAAAGAAAAGCCATAAAAAGAAGTGGGAGGAGTTCCAGTCATGGCTCAGCAATTAACGAATCTGACTAGCATCCGAGAGGACACAGGTTCAATCCCTAGCCTCGCTCAGTGGGTTAAGGATCCTGCGTTGCCGTGAGCTGTGGTGTAGGCTGCAGATGGGGCTCAGATCTGGCGTGGCTGTGGTGTAGGCCAGTGGCTACAGCTCTGATTTGACCCCTAGCCTGGGAACCTCCATATGCCACAGGTGCGGCTGTAAAAAAATAGTAAATAAATAAGAAGGTAGTAAGGCGCATAAATAGATTAACAGAACAAAAATTCCAGAAATAAACCCAAATAAGTAGAAACACTTTATGTTTTTTAAAAATATTTTAAATCTGTAAGTAAAAGATCAGTGTTTGCTAATGGATTAGACAACTGGGTAGCCGTCTGGGAGTAAAATGTCCAAACGGCTGAAAGATGAAAAATATGAAAGAGAAGCATTCCCGATGTGGCGCCGTGGGTTCATGCTCTGGCTTATCTCTACGGAGGCGCTGGTTCGATCCCTGGTGCAGTATGTGTGTTTTAGGATCCAGCGTTCCTGAAGCTGTGGCACAGATTTTGATCCCTGGCCCAGGAACTTCCATGTGCCCTGGGGGCAGCTGAAAAGAAGGAAGAGATTTCTAATAGCCTCAGAATGTAGATCCTTCTCAATAGGACGCAAGACTTACAAACCTGGAGTTCCCGTCATGGCGCAGTGGTTAACGGATCCGACTAGGAACCATGAGGTTGCGGGTTCGATCCCTGCCCTTGCTCAGTGGGTTAACGATCCGGCGTTGCCGTGAGCTGTGGTGTAGGTTGCAGACGCGGCTCGGATCCCGCGTTGCTGTGGCTCTGGTGTAGGCCGGTGGCTACAGCTCCGATTGGACCCCTAGCCTGGGAATCTCCATATGCTGCGGGAGCGGCCCAAGACCAAAAAAGAGCAAAAAAAAAAAGACTTACAAACCATAGAAGAAATATTGCCACAGAAAATGTTTTTCAGAGTTCCTGCTGTGGCTCAGCTGGTTAAGAATCCAGTACAGTGTCCGTGCGGAGGTGGGTTCAATCCCTAGCCTCATTCGGTGGGCTAAGGACCCAGTGTTGCCACAAGCTGCAGCACAGGTCACAGCTGCGGCTCGGACTCCACGTTGCCCGTGGCTGTGGTGTAGGCCTGCAGCTGCAGCTCCGATTTGACCCCTAGCAGGAACTTCCACACGCCGTGGGTGTGCCATGAAAAGAAAAAGTTTTTTCCCCTCAATACGGTTGGTGCTTAAACAGTGCCGGGGTGAAGGGTGCAGACCCTCTGCACGGGCAGAAATCCGGTATTGCTCTGCAGTCAGCCCCCCGGCTCCCCAGACCTCCGTCCTGGACTCAGCCAGCCCCGATCGCGTCTTACCACAGTGTGTCTTTATCGGAAAAAACCTGCCTCTAAGTGGACTGGGGCCATTCGAACCTGTGTTCTTCAAGGGTCAGTTGCAGTGGACACTGTAGTCCCTGCTGCTGCTGTTGTGGCGTTCTGGTCCCTCCCCCGCCCGGGAAGGGGACCTGCAGGACCTTCCTGCAAAACAACAAAAACAAATAAGGAAATGCCTTGACTCAGCCCAGGCCGTTGGTCTCTCCATCGGCACCCCTCTATCTGACGGCTCCGCACTCAGACGCGGTGGCGCTCCGGCTGGGTCCCGGCCTTGCTAACTGGCACTTAGGGGAGGGAGGCCACAGTGGAGACCGGGAAGGCCTCCTTTGCCCCTCTCCTGTCCGGTCCGGCACTCACATCACAGAAGCCAGAAGGCCCTGCAGGCCCGCCTGCACCTGCGGCTGAGCCGCCCAGGCTGCATTGGAAGCTCCCTGCTCAGCTGCCCCTCCTGCCTTTATATACAGTCCCTGAATCAGCTTTGCAGGGAAAATAAGTGTTTGTTTTGTTAGGAAGAAAAAAAAATTTCCTCTTGGTAAACCACTGTAAGCAAAATCAACAAACAAGGAACTGGAAAAGGAGTTCTCATCGTGGCTCAATGGTTAACAAACCTGACTAGCATCCATGAGGACGTGGGTTCGATCCCTGGCCTCGATCATTGGGTTAAGGATCGGGCGTTGCTGTGAGCTGTGGTGTGGGTCGCAGACTCGGCTCGGATCCCTCGTGGCTATGGCTGTGGTGTAGGCAGGTGGCTACAGCTCTAATTAGACCCCTAGCCTGGGAACTTCCACATGCCCCAGGTGCGGCCCTAAAAAGCAAAAAAAAAAAAAAAAAGTTGTTGAATGAAAGTGAACAGCCGAGAAAAACTTTGAAAATTCTGAGGAAAGTATTTCTTGCAGCCTGTAACTAAAGCCATGCAAAATATCAATCAAATATGAGAGCAGAACATAGACATTCAGGGGCATGCAAAGTCTCAAAACGACTTACCCTCCCCGTGCCCTTTCTCAGGAAGCAGTGAGAGGACGCGTCCACCGAAAGAGAAACCCTGGAAGGGCAAACGGTGCCGGAAATGGGAGCTCTAATGCTGGACGCGAGACACGGGAACCCCTAGGAAGATACTGAAAAGAGGTCCCGGGATACTGGTTCTGCATCAGGTGTAACGGGCCGCCGTTTGAGCCGGGAGATGGGAGCTGTCCCCAGGAGGCCCACTGCCACTGTGATACCATTTTGCCTGAGCACAGGGCGCGCTGGGTACCGTAACCCAGATTCTTATCCATGCTCAGCTCGCCTGGACTGTGCTCAGGAAGCTCCCGCCTGCCCGCCCTCCCATCCCCGCCCCCCGAATGAACTGAGAGCCCCCATTTCACTCCACAGAAATACTCTTGTCCGAGAGCCGGAGGTCGGCCCGGATGAACGAAGAAGCAGGAAATACAGCGAATCCCACTCATCTCGACATCATTCCTGAGACATCGTGAGCCTGACCCAGCCTGTAGACCAGCCAGGTGCTCCAGCCGCGGCGACCCCTGTATTTCCCTGCGCGTTTCCACGACCTTGCTGCGTGAGGCTCCCCAAGACCACCCCCAGGTTTGGTGATTCCCTCGGAGGACTCAGAGGACTCGGCATAGAGTCGTACTCAAGGCTCTGTCCGTCGCCGCAGAGGGACACCAAGCAGAATCAGCAAAAGAAAACAGCGGCGGGCACAGCCCAGGGAAACCAGCGGTGAGCCGAGTGCCCTCCAGGGGGAGTGCCACAGGACATCGCCCAGCCGCCGATCGCGACAGCACATGTGCTGTGTGTCAACCAGGGCCACTCATTAGAGGCTAAGGACCCAGGCTTCTCCTTTGCACACCCTCTGTCCTGGCACATACGAACTTCCAGAGCCCCGGAAGGAAAGCTGGTGTTCAGCACAAGCCAGATTGTTTGCACAAATAGTTTACGCACAGGAGCCACTGTCACCACTTAGGGAGTGGTGGACACCCTCCTGAAGTGCGGGTTCCGGAGGCCAGCCCGGGGCCAGCCTTGCCAGCAGCGCTTTCCAAGGAGCGCCGTCTCAGGCCTGCTCTGGGAGCTCTTTTCTAAATGATTTCCCACAAACCTTACCCAGAAAGGGCTCCTGGAAACGCCAGGGAAGCGGAAGCCAGGCTGTGACCTGGAAGCTCTGTTTAGTTTACATTTTCCTGGAAACCCTGGCCTGGACCGTGGTGACACCGCTTCTCCTTACACCGAGAGGCACGTTCTTTCCATCTCGTTTCCACTTTCTTTGGCTGCAGGGGACACAGCAAAGTGGTCAGACCACAAAGGGTCCTGTCAGCCAAAGCCCACCCTCTCCTGGGAACCGAGTTGTAACTGGGCATGTGGTGTCCGGGTGGCCTGCGTTTCTGAGGTTCCGTGTGTGTGTCTGAGGTCTTGCCTCTGAAGCCTACAAGAAGTGACGGGCTGCTTCTGGGTCTGGGTCTAAGGCTTAAGACTTTTTCCCCGTCCCCGCTGGCTGGTCCCCAGAGGCGCCAGCGACACAGCTTCAGCCACCCAGGTGGTGAAATGCTGTAGTGACAGCACAAAACAAAGACGTAAGGAGTCGGGTTCCCTGAACATCCTCTCCGAACAAGAGCGGCCTGGCAAGTGAGACAGAAAATGTCCTTCTTTCTTTCTTTTTTTAAATTCTTTGTTATTTCCCCAATACAATTTTTCTTTTTTTTTTTTTTTTTTGCTGTGCAGCAAGGTGACCCAGTTACACATACATGTATATATTCTTTTTTCTCCCATTATCCTGCTCCGTCATGAGCAACTAGACGTAGTTCTCAGGGCTCCACAGCAGGAAGAAAGCTGCCTTATTTCTTCGTGCACTTTCTCCATCCCCCGACTCAAACAGCGTGATAGCACAAAAGGCAGGATGTGCGCTCCCTCGGAAGAAGCACGTCGGGAGCTCCTGAGATTCAGGAATATTTGTTTCTTAACCTGGTATCAAATACACACACACACTTTGGTATGTATCTATGAGTCATCTCACTGTTTTAAACAAATTGCACACACCGTGATGCCAAGGGTACCGCCCAGGGACCTCTGCCCAGACCTGAGTGATGACCTGTATGGGGAAAGAATCGGAAAAGGACTGGCTGGAGGATAGCTGATTTACTTTGCTGTACACAAAGTACAGCACACACAACTTTCTAAGTCAGCTATACGCCGATAAAATTTATTTGAAAAAGTGAAAGACCCTTCCTCGGCGGCTGCTAAGGTGCTCGGTCCTTCCGAGGACGCTAAGGCCGCGTTGGGGTGAGGCCCTCACTTCATCCGGCCACTGGCACCGTGCCCAGCAGCCCCCACCCAGCATTCATCCACACCGCGGCCTCCGTCCCCGGGGCTCGCCTGCGTCTCCTCTGCCCTCAGCCTGCAGGATGATGAGGTGACAGTCACGGAGGATGAGATCGAGGCTCTCATGAAAGCAGCAGGTGTAAATGCTGAGCCTTTCTGCCAGGCTTGTCTGCAAAGCTCTGGCCAGTGTCAACATGGGGAGCCTCATCTGCAGTGTGGGGGCTGGTGGACCTGCCCCCAGCAGCTGGTACTCCACCAGCAGGAAATCCTGCCCCGGCCACCACTGCTGCCCCGGCTGAGGAGAAGAAAGTAGAAGCGAAGAAAGAAGAATCTGAGGAGTCTGATGATGATACGGGCTTTGGTCTTTTTGACTAAACTTCTATAACACATTCAATAATAAAAAGCTGAGCTCATTAAAAAGAAATAAAAAATAAAGTGCTTGAATCTATCAAGGCAAAAAAAGATTAGCAGAATTAATAATGGTGAAATATGGAGTTCCCAGCATGGTGCAGTGGGTTGAGAACCCAACTGCAGCGGCTCAAGTTGCAGCAGCAGCCCAGGTTTGATTCCCAGCCTGGCCCTTTGGGTTAAAGGATCTGGGGTGGCCACAGCCACAGCGTAGGTCACAGCCGAGGCTCGGCCTCATTCCCTGGCCGGGGAACTTCCACATGCTGTGGGTGTGGCTGTAAAGGGTTTTTTTAAATGGTGAAGTATGTGTTTGCTAACACTTGATGAAAGTAGTTTTCCTGGAAAAATAACAAGTGACTTCCATGTACATTGTGGGGAGAAAAGATACAATGACGATGATTCCACAAAAATCGGAGATGGAAATATCCCAGTTTCTCTAACAAAATGTAAAGTCGTGCAATCTCACTAATTTATAAAAGCAAAGTTGTAGGAGTTCCCGCTGTGGCGCAATGGGATCAGCAGCATCTCTGCAGTGCCAAGGACAGAGGTTCGATCCCCAGCCTGGCACAGTGGGTTAAAGGACCTGGCATTGCCACACCTGTGGTGTAGGTCGCAACTGTGACTGGCCTGAGAACTCCATTTGCCACGGGGTAGCCAAAAATGAAAACAAACAATGATAAAGCAAAAAAAAAATGTAGTAATAGTGAAATACCATTTGCCCCTTGCCATTAAAAAAGTTTAATATCCAACATTGGAGAATGTGTGGCAAAACTATCATCTTTATAAATTTCAGTAAGATTATAAATTGATCTAAGCTTTTTGGAGTACAATTTTACACTGCCTACAAAAATTTTAAATATGCAGAACAAATCATCTAGAAAAAGACAACCCAGGAGTTCCCTTCATGGCTCAGCGGTTAACAAACCTGACTAGTATCCATGAGGATATGGGTTTGATCCCTGGCCTCCTTCTGGGTTAAGGATCCAGTGTTGCCACGAGCCATGGTGTAGGTTGCAGACGTGGCTCGGATCCCACGTTGCTGTGGCTGTGGTGTAGGCCGGCAGCCACAGCCCCGATTTGACCCCCAGCCTGGGAACTCCATATCGGCCCTAGAAAAGACCAAAAAAAGACAAAAAAAAAAAAAATTAGGAATGTTCTATTAAAGGGGGGGAGGGGAAGTTTCCATCGTAGCTCAGAGGTAACAACCCAACTCGTATCCATGAGGTCGCAGATTCGATCCCTGGCCTCACTCAGTGGGTTAAGGATCCTGCGTTGTTGTGGCTGTGGTGTAGGCCGGCAGCCACAGCTCCGATTGACCCCTAGCCTGGGAACCTCCATATGCCAAGGGTGCAGCCCTAAAAAGCACCAAAAAAAAAAACCCCAGTTTTTTAAATGAGCAAAAGACTTGAACAGACACTTCACAAAAGATAACATTCATTTTTTAATCTATTTTAAGATTTTTATTTTTCCATTATAGTTGATTTACAGTGTCCTGTCAATTTCTAGTGTACAGCAAAGCGACTCAGTCACACACATGTATATAATATATACATATATATATATATATATTTTACAAAAGATAGATAACATTGACATGGCCAATAATCATATGAAAAGGTGCTCGGTGTCATCCCTTATCAGGGAAAATACAAAATAAAAGCACAGTCCTATCTTCACACTCGCAACAGAGTGGCTAACATCAAAAGGACTGAAAATCCAGGCCTTGTTGAGGAAGTGGGCAACTCAGTGTAAACTGGTGACAACCCTGTTGGAACATGGTTCCTCGGTATCTGCTGAGACCACGCGCGTGCAGGAGCTAAAACACAGGTGACCTGGGAACCAGCAGCGCTACTCCCAGGCGTCTGTCTCACCGAGAGGCAGAAGAATGTGTGCACACGTTCTCAGTGCCTTTGTGTGTCATAGTCAGAACCGAAACAACCCAGTGTCCGTCCGCGGAGCTGGGCCAGTGGACGGGCCGCCGTCATCTGCGTCTGCGCGATAACCGCGTGGCAGAGGGAAAAAATAACTGCCGGTACACCCACCACGTGGCTGAGTCCCACACACACCATGTTGGGTGGGAGTCGCTGACGCAAGGGTACACATCGCGTCAGTCCGTTTATATGACATTCAAAAGCAGACGACTAATCAGTGTCCCGGAAGAGTGCTTCTCTTGGAGGGAGACAGTGATTGAGAAGGGGGCACAGGGAGCTCCTGCGGTGCTGGAAACCCTGTGTTCATCTGGGTGTGTACATTTGTAAAACTTTATCAAGCTCTGCACTTAGGGTTTGAGCACTTTAGCTAAGTTTACTTTAAAAAAATTAAAATAAAGAGCTCCAGCTGTGGTCCAGTGGGATCAGCGGCATCTTGGGAATGCTGGGATGAGGGTTCAATCCCCAGCCCTGCACAGTGGGTTAAAAGTCCCCGGTGCCACAGCTGCAGAGCTGATCCCTGGCCTGAGAGCTCCACACGCCTCAGGGAAGTCAACAATGGGGAAAAAAATGTAGAAAAAGAAATCTCATTGCCTAATAAAAATTAAAATAGGAGTTCCCGTCGTGGTGCAGTGGTTAACGAATCCGACTAGGAACCACGAGGTTGCGGGTTTGGTCCCTGCCCTTGCTCAGTGGGTTAACGATCCAGCGTTGCCGTGAGCTGTGGTGTAGGTTGCAGATGCGGCTCAGATCTGGTGTTGCTGTGGCTCTGGTGTAGGCCGGTGGCTACAGCTCCGATTCGACCCCTAGCCTGGGAACCTCCATATGCCGAGGGAGCGGCCCAAAGAAATAGCAAAAAGACAAAAAAAAAAAAAATTAAAATAGGAGTTCCCTGGTGGCCTAGTGGTTAAGGACTCAGCAATGTCGCTACTGTAGCTACTGTTTCTTTTGTTTAGTTTTGTCTTTCGTCTTTTCTAGGGCCGCACCTGTGGCATGTGGAGGGTCCCAAGCTAGGGGTCGAATCGGAACTGTAGCCTATGCCAGAGCCACAGCAACACGGAATCCGAGCCGAGTATGCAACCCACACCACAGCTCACAGCAACACCGGATCCTTAACCCACTGAGCAAGGCCAGGGATCGAACCCGCAACCTCATGGTTTCTAGTCAGGTTCGTCAACCACTGAGCCACGACGAGAACTCCCGCAGCTTAGATGTGATCCCTGGCCCAGGAACTTCCGCATGCCTTGGGCAGAACCAAAAAAAATTAAAATAAATAAAACATAATGCCCCAGGCCTACTAAAGGCAGGACAAGACAAGAATGGCCGTCAGTCCTACCGTTTACCATTGTGCAAAGATATTAACCAAAGCGAACAGACGAGAGGAAGAAATTAGATGTAAAAAAAATTAGGAAAGAGGAAGTGAAACTTTTACTGTTTGTTAAGAATATGATCAAATACTTAGAACACCCAGGAGAATCAACAGAAAACCTGTCATTAAGTGAATTCAGTGAAGTGATAGAGCACAAAATTATCTGCAGAGATGGGAAATCTCCGTACACACGAATGCCTAAAAGCGTCCCCATAAACATCCTCGCGTGTGTCCTCTCGTGGACCCACATGAGCCTTTCCCCGGGACGTGTGCTCGGGAGCAGGACTGCTGCTCACGGGACCCAGGGGTCTTGCTTTGATGGAAGCTGCCAGATGGTGGGCCAGGACAGTTGCTCCGGCCGAACCACCCCCGGCATCCTTGCCAGTGTTTGCCGTGGCCCTAGAGAATGTGCTTCTGGAGCAAGAAAGAGGAAGACCTGGGCTGTGGGAGTCCAGGGTTCCAGCCCAGGAGAGAGGGGAAGGACTTCCCAGAGTGTGCGGCAGGGTGAGGTTGGAGCAGAGGATGCAGGGCTGCGGGAAGGATGATCCAGGAGTGAGGCGTTGAGCCACTGCATCTAAGCGGTTTGGAAACACTGTATTGACAGGTACTTGAAAGATCTGTTGGAGACTTTAGGAAAAAGTTTAAAAACAAAACAATGCAAATGTAAATACAAGGCAATCATGAGCAGATAACTAAAATTTACCAAAAAGGGAAGTAGGGCATATAACGGTATCTTTTGGCTCATCTTTGAACAATTTTTTACATATCCTTGAACATATAAACTCTGATTACTGATTTAACCAAAAAAAAAATTTGGCCACACCCACAGCATGGAGAACTTGGCAGGCCAGGGACTGAACCCACGACACAGCAGTGACATGAACCACTGCAGTGACAATGCTGGATCCTTAACCTGCTGAGCCACCAGGGATCTTCTCTTGGTAATTTTTATCGTTTTTTTGTATTGTTTGTCCATGCAGCCTATGGAGGTTTCTCCAATCAGAGCTATAGCTGCAAGCCTACACCTCAGCCACAGCAATGCCAGATCTGAGCCGTGTCCGCAACCTACACCACAGCTCACAGCAACACTGGATCCTTAACCCACTGATCGAGACCAGGAATCAAACCCTCATCCTCACGGATACTAGTTGGGTTCATTACCACTGAACCATAACGGGAACTTCAAGTGGTAATTTTTAAAATAGCTCTTTAGGCTTATTTGGAAGCTGCTAAAACGGCTGAAAGTGGTTTCCTGTGTGTAGCAGGAGAGAGGAGAGGGGAGGGGTAAGGCACGGGGCTGCTTAATGAACTTTCTAGAACATTTTTTTTTCTTTCTTTAGGGCCGCACCTGTGGCAAGTTCCCAGGCTAGAGGTAGAATCAGAACTGCAGCTGCTGGCCTGCATCACAGCCACAGCAATACAGGATCCAAGCCTTGTCTTCGACCTACACCACAGCTCATGGCAATGCGGGATCTTTAACCCAATGAGCAGAGCCAGGAATCGAACCCGAATCCTCATGGATACTAGCTGGGTTCATTGCCTCCGAGCCGCTACGGGAACCCCAATGCTGATCCTTAATCCACTGTGCCACTGCGGGAACTCCAGCAACAAAGTACTTTTACTTAAGATATATACATTTTTAAGACATAATACTATTTATTGCATATAAACAAGATTTTGTAATGTAACTTTTATAAGCACTAGGAAATCAAAAAATTTGTGTGACTTGCTCTATTGCTACAACAGTTGCTTAACTGCCGTGGCCTGGAACCAAACCTGCAGTATCTCCAAGGCTTGCCCATACATAGATATTCCTGAAACAGCTGCTCCACAGCAAGACAGAGCCACAGTGTGTATTCCACCAAGCGTGATAATCAGATCTCAGTGAGCTAAGACGCATTCTCGGTCTTTATTTGACATGGGTGATAAGGAAGCATTAGAAGCCTTTGCACATTCTGGAGTTCCCATTGTGGCACAGCGGAAACAAATCCAACTAGGAACCATGAAGTTATGGGTTCGATCCCTGGCCTCGCCCAATAGGTTAAGGATCTGCTGTTGCTGTGAGCTGTGATGTGGGCCGCAGACATGGCTCGGGTCCTGCGCTGCTGTGTCTGTGGCATAGGCCATCGGCTACCACTCCTATTCGACCCCTAGCCTGGGAACCTCCATGTGCCGTAGGGGCGGCCCTAGAAAGACAAAAGGACACAAAAAAGAAAAGAAAAAAGAGAGGATGTATAACCTCGAAGTGTGGGCTGACCAGGTGTGCTTATGTCAGGTCTCACACCAGCTTGATGTAATGTCCTCGGCAGTGGGCGACTTACCGGTCCTCTGGAGAAGGAGCACACATCCAAACCGTCTGCAGGACCTCAGGGTCAAGTTTATCTCTTCATTTTGGATTTGGCCACGTGAGCTGCCTTGGTCAGGGCGAGTGAACATGATGGGAGCAAAGGTTTGAAAGGTGCTGTGGGGGCCACTGGGGCTGCTCTCCTACCAAATCTGCCATGAAAAGAGCCTTCCTCTGATGACTTCAGCCCAGATCGCACAACAGGACACGTGGAACGGAGCTGCCCCAGCCACCTCTCACACGGGTGGGCGAGAAATACTGCCGAGCGTCCGTGCTTGTGTGTGACCCAGCCTTGTTGGGCCAACAGCTGCCTGATACATACTCCAGGTTAACCTGTCATATGACCTGACTAATACATGGCACAGAGCTGAAACCTGAGATTCTGTTTTGGTCTCAGGGAGTGTCACAGGCCCGGTTCTCCAGGAAGCAGATGCTGAGGCAGAGTTAGGAGCCCAGGTTTCCTGCGAAAGAAAGGGGGAGACATCAGGTGGCAGTGCAGACCTGGGAAAGTGTCTGCCAGCCCAGCCAGCTCCAGAGGGGCCCTGCGTCAGGGGACATGCTAGGCCCTTGTGCTGCTGGCTGAGCCAGGCATCGACTGCGGACTGCCCAGAGGAGAGAGTGCCATGGGCAGTCATTGGCTGGGAGGTGCCCTGGAAAGAGCAGGATGGATGCTGAAGGAGGAAAAGCTGGAGCCAGTCAGCAAAGCACACCCCTGGCATCCAGGCAGCTGGTCCCTCCTGCCCATGTCCATAGCTTGCACAGGTAGCTTAGGGCAGTAGGAATGTGAAAGGCAGTGGGAGTTCCTGCTGTGGCTCAGGGTTAAGAACCCAAAATAGTATCCATGAGTTCAATCCCTGGCCCCGCTCAGTGGGTTAAGGGTCCAGTGTTGCCGAGAGCTTAAGCTGGGTTGCAGGCACGGCTCTGATCTGGAATTGCTGTGGCTGTGGCGTAGGCCGGCAGCTGCAGCTCTGATTTGACCCCGAGCCCGGGAACCTGCAGGTGCTGCAGGTGTGACTGTAAAATAAAAAAGGAGGGGGAGAAAGAATTTTAAAATGGGACTCCCCGGAATTCCGGTTGCGGCTCAGCGGTAATGAACATGCCTGGAATCTGTGCAGACGCAGGTTCGATCCCTGGCCTTGCTCAGTGGGTTAAGAATCTGGTGTTGCCATGAGCTGTGGTGTAGGTCGCAGACATGGCTCGGATCCCCTGTGGCTGTGGCTATGGTGCAGGCCAGCAGCTGCAGCTCCAATTGGACCCTTAGCCTGGGAACCTCCATATGCCCCTGGTGCGGCCCTCAAAAGACAAAAGACAAAAAAATAAATAAAAAATAAATAAGTAAAAAGAAAGAAAAACACACACACTCCCACACCTAGACCAGAGGACCTCTCTTTCAGCTGCCTCCCCTTCTTTCCACTCTGCTCCTCCTTCCTTCCCACGGGGAGCCCCAGTTCCTTCCCGGAGCAGCCCTGGCTTCCGCAAGGCGGAGCCTCTCCACTGCCCTGACGGGGCCTCCAGGGCCAGGCTGGCAGTGCAGCAGCAGCAGAGGCTCTGGACACTTACCCCTTCTTGATTCTTACTACCGTTGCGTCATGTTGCCTCTTTTTCACTTAGGCTCATTGTCCTGTCCTCCCGTTTCAGATGAGAGCCCTGCAGATAGCTCCCATCTATGTCATCGGCCAGCCTGGTACAGCCTTCCCAGCTTTGTCAGCCCTTGGTCACATGGGTGCTGGTCCCCAGGAGGAGCTGGCACCAGGACGCACAGGGGCTTCACACGCTGCTGAGTCCGGCTGAGCGCTTCTGCAGCGAGCCTCAGCAGGGACACGCCGTGGTTAGTGTCTCCTGGGGCAGGTGGGCGGGTGACAGTTGGCAGCCTGTCCACAGATCATACACTGAACAGCTCCATCTTTTAGGAAAGGGTTTAGCGTCTCGGGAGGTTTGCAAATAACCTCTCACGTCCCTGCCCGAGTTCAGAACCACTTGAGAGAAACAGGAGTCGGACAGGTGGAGATTAAGCTATTAGCTTTAAGACTGAAAAGCTGATGAGAAGGAAGGGTTATACGTATGTGGCCAAAGGCGTTACTCTTTGAGTTCAAATTGCGCTTGGATTCATTTCACCCTCCTGCCCAGTCTGGGGACAGTAGAGCCCCCTCCCTGGGAGGGGACAGGATGAGGACTGATTTGAGGGGTCCGGTTCTCCCGGACATCATCGATCACTTCCTCTGAGAGAGAAGGCGAAGGTGCAAGATGAGATGAGAGCCCGGAAGTGCTAGGTGAGCGGTCAGGGGTCCTGAACCTGCAGGCCACAGCTTCTGAGGACCTGTGAAGTCCCTGAAATTGAACAGTGTGTGTGTGTGAGAGAGAGAGAGAAAGAGAGAGAGAGATTTTTCTGGAGAGTCTTCAGTAGGTACTTGACCAGATCTCTTTAACCCACGCCCCCAGGACTGCTGTGAGTGTTGGTTGATAATTACCAGCTGCCCCTTCTTTGATGAATTTTCCTTGACCAAAAGGGAGCCCTGAGCCGGAGAGGCTCCACCTGCCCCCAGGGGAAACTGACTGCCTTGGGGGTTAAAGCTCACCCCCTTGCCCCAAGGTGAGAACTGCTCTGCAGTGAGGCTCGCGCTCCGGGTGAAACCCCAATTCAGGCTGAGCTCCTGTCCTGCCAAGACCACCTGCTGCCCCCGCCCCCACTCTTCCTCCTCGGAGCACTCCCTCCAGAATCCCTGTCTCAAGCTCTGCTTCCAGGACCTTGACCCAATTCAGGGCTCGTTAGCTCTCGTCAGATTCTGAAGGTGGTCTGTGATGCTGCAGTGGGTTGAATAGTGACTCCCCAAAAGACGTGCCCACGTCCTAATCCCGGAAGCCCCTGAATGTCACCTTATTTGGGAAAGGGGCCTTTGCAGATGTAATGACGTTAAGCATCCTTATGATGAGATCATCCTGGATTATCCTAAATCCAATGACAAGTGTCCTTAAAGAGACACAGATGGGAGACACTCAGACACAGAGGAGAAGCCATGTGACAGGGGAAGCAGAGGTTGGAGCAAGGTGGCCACAAGCCAAGGAACACCTGGAGCCCCCAGAAGCTGGATGAGGCAGGAAGGACCCTCACCTGGCACCTCTGGAGGGAGCGAGTCCTGCCAATACCTGGATATTGGTCTCGGCTTCCATAAATTTCTGTTTTATGCCACCCAGCTGTGATCATTTGTTACAGCAGCCACAGATACCCTCCAGAGCTTAAGAATTCCTTATCCTGGGGAGTTCCCGTCGTGGCGCAGTGGTTAACGAATCCGACTAGGAACCATGAGGTTGCGGGTTCGGTCCCTGGCCTTGCTCAGTGGGTTAACGATCCAGCGTTGCCGTGAGCTGTGGTGTAGGTTGCAGACGCGGCTCGGATCCCGCGTTGCTATGGCTCTGGCGTAGGCCGGTGGCTATAGCTCCGATTGGACCCCTAGCCTGGGAACCTCCATATGCCGAGGGAGGGGCCCAAGAAATAGCAAAAAGACAAAAAAAAAAAAAAAAGAATTCCTTATCCTTCTGGGCACCAAAGTCCTCCCCCATGGACATGTAAGGCGCCGTTCCCCACCCCCTCCTGTATCACCAGGCCCCCATCCCCAGACCCTCTTAGAGGGCTGAGCTCCTCAGGAGAAACCGCCTCTACCTGGCTGAAAACCCCGCAGAAAGAAGGGGGCAGCTCTGCCGCCCAGGAAGGTGTGTCTGCCCTCTCCCAGCATCACTCTCCTTGGGACCAGCCCCTTATCAGTGGCTCTATCCCTTCTTTGTCCTTCTTGCTCTAAGAATGACCCTAAAGGCCTTTTTGTTTTCCTCGGGGTGTCTGGCAAAGCCGGGCCTGTCCTGACGCTGTCTTTCGGGCTCGTGTCACTTCCCAGCACCCATCCCCGTGAGGCTTCCTTCCTCTGAAGGTTGTCCGTCTGCCCCCAAAAGCCAGCTCAGCGGGGCTGGGGCCGGGCGCTCATCTCCGCTACTCCTTCCCTTGTTTCATCTTCGTTGTGATTATTCATTAGCGTATAATCAGGATGTCTTTTTAAGGACGCGCCCTTCTTGATATCAGCTCACAGAATAAAAGGTAGTTGATAAATGGCGGCCCTTTGCTGCTCACTGAAAGTCAAAAGCTAATGAAATACTTTGATCAAAAAGAATTTTGCTTTCATTGCTGCAAAAATAGCAAAAGCCTTGCAGGAGCAGTTGCACAGGCGTTTGGGCAGATGCTCTTCGAGGTCAGGAATCATCGATCCGAGGTCTGCTTTTAAGCAGGGAGCTCACGCCAGCGCACAGGTGGACGGAAAGGACTTTGCCTGCCAGGCGCCTGGTTCCCGCACACGCCCAGCTCTCCCTGGACCCTTGCAACAGCTTTTTTTTCTAATTTAATGTTACTGGGGTATCGTCGGTTTGCAGCGTAGTATCCATTTCAGGTGTACAGAAAAGTGAAATCAATCATACATATGAGTATCTCCGTTCTTTTTTTCCACATGGGTAGATTTTCCTGTGCCGTACAGTAGGTTCTCGTTAATCAACTATTTTATTTTTTTTTCTTTTTTTGGGCCGCACCCACGGCATATGGAAGTTCCCAGGCTAGGGGTCCAATCAGAGCTGCAGCTGCAGGCCTACATCACAGCCACAGCCACGCCAGATCCTTAACCCATTGAGCTAGGCCAGGGATTGAACCTGTGTCCTCGCGGATACTAGTCAGGTTTGTTACCGCTGAGCCACGACAGGAACGCCTAATCATCTGTTTTATACAGGTCGTGAAGCTGTGACTCCACCCGCCCAATTCCTCTTTCCTCCAAATGGTTTCACCCACAGTGACCATGGGATTGGCTTTGAAAGCTGCGAGTATGTTTCTGGTTTTTTAAATAAGTTCCTTTGGATCATTTTTATTAGATTCCACACGTGAGTGATATCACAGGATACTTGCCTCTCTCTGACTTCTTCACTCAGCGCAGTCATCTCTAGGTCTCTCCAAGTTGCTGCCAAAAGCATTATTTCATTCTTTTACGGCCGAATAATAGTCCACGCGACAGCTTTCTTTTTGTCTCCCTGTGCCCAGGCTTGTGACCCTCAAACCTTCAGTCCCACCAGGCTTCCCTGCATTCCTCAGGCCCTCGCTTTCCAGATCTGGACTTGCCGCCTTCAGGCCCTCTTCCCACACGGCCCTCACCTCCCCGCCGTGCCCTCAGCCCACTGCCTCTCCCCGCTCTTGGCCTGCTCCGCCTCCACCTGACCCGGCTCTTCCCTCCGACTCAACTCAGGTGTCACTTGCCCCTGGGAAGCCTTCTCTGGCCCTCACTGTGCTCCCACAACACCCTGAGCCTATTTTTATCGTTACACTTATGTCAGGGTGTACAGTTACCCATCCTCCTGTCTGGTCCCCAACAGTGAGCTCCCGAGACCAGGAAATGGGTCTTGTGGATGAGGGAGTGATGGAGGCTGAATGGAGTCTCCTGCCTCTTAGAAGGAATGTCAGGTGTTTAGGCAATACCTGTCCTCTAGCTCATCCACCGTATAAATTATTTTGGAATGTTTGAAATACTCCCTTCTTTTTTTTTTTTTTTTTTTCCCGGCTGCATGGAAGTTGCCGGGCCAGGGATCAAATCCTGTGCAGCAACACGGGATCCATAACCCACTGTGGCGGGCTGGGGATTGAATCAGTGCTTCCACAAAGACAAGCCAGATCGTTAGCCCACTGTACCACAGTGGAAACTCCCTGAAATACTTTCTTATACTTATTTTTATCCAAAAAGAAATGAAACTAAAAAATTTTTTTCTTTTTACAGCCACACCTGCGGTATGTGGAAGTGTCTGGGCTAGGGGTCCAGTCGGAGCTGCAGCTGCCAGCTGATGCTGCTGCCAGCGATGCCACAGCAGCACCAGATCTGAGCTAAATCTTCAACCTACACTACAGCTTGCAGCAATGCCAGATCCTTGATCCACTGAGTGGGGCCGAGGATCGAACCAGCATCCTCACAGACATATGTCGGGTTCTTAACCCTCTGAACCACAACGGGAACTCTGAAACTAGAAAATTTTATAATAAAAATTCCATTTAGCTTTTTCATTATTTTTATACTTCCTCCAACTTCCAAAAATTTGTAGCAACTTATAATGAAAAAATAAATCAAGGAGTTCCCATTGTGGCACAGCAGAAATGAATCCAACTGGTAACCATGAGGTTGTGGGTTCGATCCCTGGCCTCACTCAGTGGGTTAAGGATCTGGCATTGCTGTGAGCTGTGGTGTGGCCAGCAGCTATAGCTTCGATTCGACCCCTAGTCTGGGAATCTCCATATGCCACAGGTGCTGCCCTAAAAAGCAAAAAAAAAAAAAAAAAAAAAATCAAGCCATTAAACCACACCCCCCCCACCACCCTCAACTGGAACAGACTTCTTCAGTCTTATTGGCTGGGACTGGGTCACATGACCCCCTCTGGTGAGGGGGCAGGAAAGCAAAGCGGTCAGCTTTCCGGCTTCAGGGTGGACGTTGTCCAGGGAAAGGCTGTTGGAAGTAACTGATTGGACCACCAAGAGTGTCACTGGATGTGGGTACGTTTAAGTCACTCATGGGGTTCTCATGTGACCCAGGGGGCCTGCCTCACTGGCAAACAAGATCCCCTCTCTGCCACGTGTAACCCACTCTGAGCGCTGCCGGAAAGGGACTTCATTGGCATCTTCCTCCCGTCACCCGACAGCGACAGCCCGTTCCTGGGAATGCTGAGCAATGCTGTGTGACACGCCCGTCTGAACTCCTTGGTTGCAGGTGGCAGGAACCCAACCCTCAGCGGCTTAAGTGAAAAAGGGATTATTTGGGGAGTTCCCTCGTGGCTCAGCAGATGAGGGGTTCAGCATTGTCACTGCTGTGGCTTTGGTTACAGCTCCGGTACGGGTTCAGTCCCTGACCCAAGTGCACACACACAGACACACACACACCCCACCCCCCAGGGCAGGAATCATGCTCGAGGCTGCGTCTTCAGGCCTTGATCACTATCAGCTGTGTCCTCACCTGATTTCAATGAGCCAAAGAGCCTTTGGCTGCGTCCGTCCCTCCGAGGCATGTGGAAGTTCCCAGGCCAGGGAGCAAACCCACGCCACAGCAGGCACATGCTGGATCCTTAACCTGCCACCAAAGGAACTCCCAAAGAGCCTTGTTTTTCTTACACCTCAGCCCCTAAAATCAAATTAACCACCCCATCCAGGTCTCAGAAAAGCAGCACCCGTCCCAGGCCAGAGGGAAATCCGTTGGAGGCATCTATCAACCAGACAGACACCCTCGCAGGGGCCTGCCCAGCACTATCCACTGTACCAGCCAACCAGCACTTCCGAGGCTCCGGTGCAGCCTGTCTGCATCATCAAAACAGTGTGTGCACTGCCTGGAAAATGAGCACCAAGCTGCAGTTTTGCTGCGGGCCCTTCAGCCCAGCCCCAGAGAGAGCACCCCCAGCTGCCGGTGGCAGTGGCACCACGGCCTCGAGGTCTTTCAGCTCCCTCCCCTCCTCCTCTGCCTTTCCGATCCCCAGGCAGGAAGAGAACATCCCGCATGGTGTATGTTTTGTCCCCTCGGCAGGGACAAGAAAGTCTAAAGAAGCCGGGCGTGTCCCACCAGGCCTGGCCCCAGTGATCCCGTGGGCCCCCAGGTCCTGGCAGGTAGCGGGTGTGTGAGATGGATTTCTGCCTCCTGCGAGGGCGTCCCCTCCCACCGGCTGCCTTCAAGCCAGCCTGCGGCTGGTGAATTGCTGGCCTGACCCCCAGGGCAGCTCCAGATGTCACTGCTGCGGTGTTGGCTCGAACAGTTTTCTTCCTACCGCCTGGAGGAACCCGGGCTGCACCCTCGCCAGGCTCTGCCTCGCCTTTAGCAAGAGGTGATTTTGTGACCCTGAGGTTTGGTTCCGAGGTCTAAAAGACCGTGTTTGTGTCCCCAGCAGGGTGCTTCTTCACTCAAACGCGAGGGTCCCCGGGTGTCAGCCGTGTGTCTGGATCCACTGCTCAGTCTGCGTCTGGACACAGTCCCTCCAGGTGCCGTGTCACTGAGCTTCCTCTGGAGCTCAGGCCAGGGAGGGCCGCTCCACAGGGATCAGCGACATTCGTATTGTTTGTATCGTCCAGGGTAAGGGGACTAAGCTTTGTTTTTTATTTATTTTTTGGCCTCATGGTACAGCAGCTTGATGTGTGAGATTTCAGTTCCCAGGCCAGGGTTCAATCCCGGGCCTCAGACGTGAAAGCACTGAATCCTAACCACTAGGCCACCAGGGAACTCCCAAGTGGACTAAGGTTTAAACTTACTGTCTGGAGTTGCCGTCGTGGCTGAGCGGGTTAAGAACCCAACCTAGTGAGGATGCAGGTCTCGCCCAGTGGGTTAAAGATCCCGTGTGGCTGTGGCTGGGGTGCAGGCCGGCAACAGCAGCTCCTATTTGACCCCTAGGCTGGGAACTTCCCTACGCCACAGGTGCGGCCCTAAAAAGAAAAATAGAATAATTATACTGAGCGTCTGTGACTAGTGAAGCAGCCACCCCCCCCCCCCCCCGATGAGGGCAAGGGTCGCAGAATGTCGCTGCTCGTTCCCTTGACTTCCCACTAGGTCCTCATGGCACCACCATCTCCCCAGGGCCCACCGGGGCCCTGCCTGGGTGCAGCTGACAGAACCACACCACAGGGCCGAGACCAAATGCGAGAAGGGCTGGGGGAGAAAGACGTGCGATTCTCTGAGCTCCTAGATGAGGCGGCACCTGCCCACGGCAGAGGCCAGGCCAGACCGTTTGCAAAAGCATGAGGCGTGCAGACGGGAGGGGTGGGAGGGCTTTAGCGGTGAGGTCTTGGGAGAGTGATGGTGGCACACGAGTGGGCCAGGAGACTGTGCTGAGCAGTCCGGACTGGACCCTGAGGTCAGCATGGACAGTGGGAGGGGTTGAGCCATGCAAGGACAGGCACACCTGGCACCTGGGAAGGTCCCCCTGGCCTCTGGTCAGACATGGCAGGTGGGGCGTTTGTATTCCCTCCGCTCCTTCCGGAGCCCCCCACATGGCGGTACAGATTCAGCACATGTGTCTCCCACGGCCACAGAACAAAAGAGAGAGGAGGAAGCGGCAGGAGACGTGAACCACATCCTGGGTACCGGGAAGCAGATGGACAGGCAGCAGCTGGCCTTAATCATCTCTGTTCACAGCCCCCAGCCAGCGCAGAGCAAGACAGGGTGGTACTGGAGTTCCCTCAGGGCCCAGCGGGCTAAGGATCCCCCGCTGTCGCTGCCGCAGCTCAGGTCACTTCAGTGTTCACTGGTCCAGGAGCTTCCACACGCCACCTGCGCAGCAAAACTAAATAAATAAACGGCAACCAGGACTTGTGGTCTGTTGCTGAGCAGTTCTGACCCCTGCTCTCAGACTCTACCTGTCTTGGAAGTTGGTCAGTCTCTAGAGCAGAACCTTTCAGATGAGGAGACTGAGGCACAGAGAAGTTGAATCATCTCCCCAGAGACACACAGCCCGAGGACACAGCAGGGCGTCGAAACATAAAGACATGAAAAGAGTGAGCTGAGGTGTAGATTGCGACGGCTCGGATCCCGGGTGGCCGTGGCTCTGGTGTAGGCTGGCAGCCGTAGCTCTGATTCAACCCCTAGCCTGGGAACCGCCCTATGCCGCGGGTGTGGCCCTCAAAAGACCAAAAAAAAAAAAAAAAAAAAAATCCCAATGAGAGACCCCTGCAAGCCCACAGACCGGAAAAAAACACTATGTCCTACCAGCGTTAGGCTAACGTAGAGAAACGGCCTCTGCCTGGAGTGTTGATTGGTGACATTGGTCTGGAGGCTGTTTGGCCAAATCTGCCGAGAGTGAAGAGGATCTTTGTTGGGTTTTTGGGGTTGTTTGGTCACACCCTGAGCCACAGCAGTGGCATCACTGAGTCATTAATGGCTACGCTAGTGGGGAAATTCTACAATTGAAGCGTTTGATACCCAACGAAGCCAGGAAACGTTACTAGAATATCCACAGCAGCCTCGTTTGTAACAGCAAACATCAGGAAGTAATGCCAATGTTTACCCACGAGTTGTAGCAAAGTCATGGGAGCAAGGTTATCCGACAGTGGAGTGCAGGAATAAATGTCACAAAGTGCTGAGCAAAAGAAGTCACAGAACACGTGCGATAACCATTTATGCTCAAACACATCCGTCCTTTAAGGACGCGCACGCGCAGACGCACACATGCACACACGCACCCACAGACCAGAGCCCTTCCACGGCAGTGGTGATGTTGGAGTTCCCAGTGGCGCAGCAGAAACAAATCCAGCTGGCATCCGTGAGGATGCGGGTGTGATCCCTGGCCTCGCTCAGTGGGTTAAGGATCCAGTGATGCTGTGAGCCGTGGTGTAGGCCGCAGATGGAGATCGGATCCCACACTGCTGTGGCTCTGGTGCAGGCCGGCAGCTGCAGCTGATTCAGTCCCTCCCCTGGGAACCTCCATATGCTGTGGGTGCAGCCCTAAAAAGAAAAAAAAAAAATTGCAGGAGTTCCCGCTGTGGCAAATAGGATTGGCAGCATCTTGGGAGCACTGGGACACAAGTTCGACCCCCAGCCTGGCACAGGATGTTAAGATCCCGCATTACTCATGGCTCAGGAGTAACCAACCCGACTAGGATCCATAGGGACACGAGTTCAACCCCTGGCCTCGCTCAGTGGGTTAAGGATCTGACTGTGAGCTGTGGTGTAGGTCCCAAATGCGGCTCAGATCTCGCATGGCTGTGGCTGTGGCTGTGGCTGGCAGCTGTATCTCCGATTTGACCCCTAGCCTGGGAACCTTCATGTGCAGAAGGGTGCTGCCATAAAAAGGCAAAAATAAATCAATAAATAAAAATAAAAGAATTTAGGACCACATGGAGACAGATAGAACCTGCCCCAGCTGCCCCGTCCCTGCCCCCATCTTCCAGAGAAGGAAACTGAGGCTTTGAGAGACTTGCTGCAAAGTCAGCAGAGGGGGAGCAAAAGAGGGACAAAGAAGCAGACAGCACCTCTGCCTGGGCAAGGAGGGGAACTTGGATCTGGGTCCTGAAGGAGCAGGCGTTGTCCAGGCAGGACTAGAAGAGGAAGCAGGAGCAGCGGATCTGGCAGGAGGCTGGCAGGGGTGGGGAGGGCGTTACTGCCAGCTTGAGGAGAGGCGGGAGAAGCCACCGAGTACAGAAGGACTCTCTTCATGGGGCATCCGTGCTAAATATGACAGCCCTGTTCGTGGCAAGAACCCTCCCATTCTTTTTATTTTATTTTTTGGTCTTTTTAGAGCCACACCCTCAGCATATGGCGGTTCCCAGGCTAGGGGTTGAATCGGAGCTACAGCTGCCGGCCTACACCACAGCCACAGCAGCAACGCAGGATCCAAGTGGCATCTGCAACCTACACCACAGCTCACGGCGACACCAGATCCTTAACCCACTGATCGAGGCCAGGGACGGAACCTGCGTCCTCACAGATGCCAGTCAGATTCATTAGATTCCTTTCCGCTGAGCCACAGTGGGAACTCCCCTCCTGTCCTCTTACAGCTGGTTTCATTCCTACTCAGTGAAAGGCTGGAAGCTTTGCCACCAGCTTCCAAGATGAGGCTCTAATGATGGTGACACAATTCTCTTTCCTCACTCTCCTGTTCATGAGAAATAACGAAAAATTAAATTCCTTGAATTCCCAGGTGGCCTGAATCCAGTTGCCCCTGCTGTGGCTCAGGTCACTGCCGTGGCACGGGTTCAACCCCTGGCCTGAGGACTTCCACGGGCCACCGGCTTGGCCGAAAAGCCGAAAAAGAAAAATGGGATTCCTAAGCATCCGAGCCATTTCCAGAGGCCGGCCCCAAACACAACCAACCAACTGGCCGGTAGATGGCGCCAAACGTGACCCCGCCTTTGGGCGGAGGGTTCCTACCTGCTACCTTCAAACGCTCTGCTCTTCCTTCTGCGCAGAGAGGGTAGGTGGCCGCCGGTCCTGGGTCTGATCTTGAGCTGGGTTTGGGGGATGAAGGGATGAGAAAGACAAAGCCTAGTTTCAGTTTGTCCCTGTGGTGGGCGAGAGCAGTAGAGGCGGTACCTAGAGAGAACTGGGCCAGAGGGGGTGATGCCTGAGCTGAGCTTGGAACAAGTGTCCGCCTGGAGGAGAAAAGGGTATTCCCGGTGGAAGAACTGCCCTGAGGTGCCGGGTGCGTGTGGGGACACCTGCAGTGGACAGCAGGGACCATCCATCAGGGCCAGACCGTAAAGTCCGCCACAGTCTGTGCGGTGCATGAAGGGAAGGGTGCCGAGCCTGGCTGTGCCTTTGATCCACTGCGCTGGGGGGGTCGCTGCTGTGCCTGGGGGGCTGGGAGGGGCCAGAGGGGGGAGGACGGAGGCTGGCTCAGAACCAGGAAGCACCACCCCTGTCACGTTCTGCCCGCCTCCCTTGGCACCTGTTTCTCTGCTATGTTTTCTTAAATTCTGGGTCACCTGGCCAGGCAGGGCTGGTGCCGCCTCTGACAGTCAGAGGGGTTGCCGGCGAGGCCAGCGGGGTTTCCCTGACCCTGCGGGTGTCTGCAGCCAGCGCTGCAGGTCTGAGGGCGCTGAGGTCAGGCGTGGAGGCGGGGAGGATGTGAGCTGCCATCACAGAGCCAGTGGCTGGAGGAGTGAGGGGCCCAGGGGTGGCATGAGCTGGGCGGCTGGGCCCAGGGCTGGGCTTTGATCGCCTGGACTGCTGGCTTCCTGTTGGTGAGCTCTGGGGCATTTCTGCACCAGGAGGTGGGGAGCTCAGGAATGCAGATCAGTGAGAGCCGGTGGAAGGTGGCCACCGTGAGGTGGAGACAAAGGACATTTTATTTTATTTTATTTTGTCTTTTTAGGGCTACACCCGCGGCATATGGAGGTTCCCAAGCAAAGGGTTGAATCGGAGCTGTAGCTGCCAGCCTACAGCATAGCCGCAGCAACGCAGGATCGGAGCCCCGTCTGCGACCTACGCCACAGCTCACAGCGACGCCAGATCCTCAACTTACTGAGCAAGACCAGGGATCAGATCCACATCCTCGTGGATGCTAGTCAGGTTCATTACCGCTGAGCCGTGACAGGAACTCCAAGAAAGGACATTTTAAAGGAAAAAAGTCCGGCAGATTTGGCAGCTGTCAGAATGTGGGGGCTGAAGGATGAGTCAGAGCTGACTCAGAAGGTCTGAAGGTGAGTTCAAGGGAAGGTGGCAGAGCTTCCGGGAAGAAGGTGCGGTCGCTGCCCAGGACTGCGGGTTCCTTAGGACCGAAGAACAGGCCTGAACCCGTCCCAGGCTTGGGTGAGCATTTGCAGTCCGTCCCCACCAGGACACAAGCTCCAGCTGTGCCTGCCTTGCCCGGGGGCTTGTCCTCTGCCCGATGCTGCAGGTGCAGGGGAGACCTGGGAGGGAGCGCCCCCCACCCCTCCCCCTCCCCCACGCCAGACTCCCCTGGCAGGTGCCACCGCTGACCCCGGGGCCCCCTGCCCCCAGACTGCGCTGAGACCTGGTCCTCAGGGAGGCCGGCTCCCGTCCACTCGAGCCCAGTTCCCTTCCTCCCCCGAGCCCTCCCACCACGTCCTCGCTCACACCCCCAGCACCCCGATAACTGGACCCTCATCCACTTGGATGCTTCCTAGACATTAGTGCCCGACACGTGCAACAATAAACAGGTCACCTGCTGCCCCGTGGTGACCCCAGCCTCACCCACACACAGGACCCTGCAGGGCTCCTGCATGTCATGCAGGCTGTCACCTCTCTCTCCTTGGTCTGCCCCACGCCTGCCCCTTCTCCACCCACCAGCCCTGCAGGTGCCGGCCCACCTTGGGTCTCCCTGGTCTGACCTTCCCCCGCACCACGGTCAGAGTGGACGCAGGTCTGAGCAGGCCCTGCGAAGGCCTCCAAAACCTCCCATGATCCTCCGGCCAGCACACGGCCCATCGTGGCACCTGCCACCTTTTGCTTCAGCTCGGCCAGCCGCCCCCGCCCCCGCCCCCATCCCCATCGCAGGGAAGGGCTCTTCCAGCCACCGCTTCCTTTTCCGCCTTGCTCCTCCCTCTTCTCTACTGACTCCTAGCGTTTCTTCTAGATTCCACTTTTGCAAACACCCCCATTTCCTGTCCCACCCCCACTCCCACCCAGCAGCTAACACCCACCCTCTCAGCTCTCAGAGTGGCCTCGGGAGACTGGTCAGCACTGCCAGCACTGGTCAGTTTACAGGTTCACGTACTGGCGTGATGCTGGCTTCACTTCTGCCTCCACCACAGGGGCAGCAACCCGGTTCCTGCCCACCATGTCCCAGGGCCTGGACATGGGCTTTCAGTGAACAGGCATTAAATCAACGGTGCTTGTTCAACAGGACACGATTTCTGCTCAAGCACTCAGTGCTGACAACAGTGGGAGGGCAGGGGGAGGGACCCTCCTGGTGACAGTGTGTGGCGAGCTGAGGAAGAAGTGCCCAAACCCATCCCAGACTTCCAGGACTGGCTACTCAAGATGAGCCATGAAAATGGGATAGAATCTGCCAGAAGATGGAGTTCCAGTTGTGACTCAGCGGTAACGAAACGGACTAGTAGCCATAGGATGCGGGTTCAATCCCTGACCTCGCTCAGTGGGTTAAGGATCTGGTGTTGCGGCAGCTGGGGCACAGACCTGCAGCTGCAGCTCCAATCAGAACCCTAGCCAGGGAACTTCCATACGCCAAAGGTATGGCCCTAAAAAAGGCAAGAAAAAAAAAAATTGCCAGAAGGAAACTGTGGTACCAGAGTGTCCCCAATTTTATAGGCAACAGGAAAACTGGTTTGCCATGTGGAAATCTGCCTCTGAGCCAACTCGTAAACACACATGGCAGGAAACAGAGGGCCGGCCACCTTCCCTCACTCAGAGTTCCTCACCCCTCTTGGGACTCTGCTCTCAGTGCTCCCTTCCCTCTCAAGCTTGAGCCCAAGCCCGTGGATAGGCCTGTGTGCAGGACAGCATCCCAACAGCATCCTGATGGTTCTGGGCTGCCAGCATAGTCACCCTGGCCCCTCTTCTCCATCCAGGGAACAATAGTGTGCCCATCCTCTGAGTGCTCACTAAGGCTTCCCTGGGCATGCTCTACATCCCTATTGTAGAGAAGAGAAGCACAGAGAGGTTCCTTAGCTTGCTCAAAGTCACACAGCCAAATGCAGACCTGTGCAGCAACAGACAGCCTCCTCGACGTCAACGGTACCGCGTTCTCCAAAGTGTGCACCACTCAATCTTCTGACATCATTATAACCTGAAGCTGAACATTTCTCCAAGGTCATTGCTGCACATCAATTAAAAAAAAACCTTTATGAGCTGTAATGGACATGCAATATACTTCACGTTTAGAGTACATTTGATACGTGTGCACATACACCTGTGAAATCACCCCTGCAATCCAGATACTGAAAAGATTCATCACCTGAAGTTCCCTCTGGCGGTTACCTCCCCACTTCCCCACCCCTCACCCCACCAGGCAACCCCCCCTCCACTTTGCCACTAGTTTGCATTGCCTAAAATTTTATATAAACGACTGGCATCTTTCCCTCAGCATAATTATTTTGTGTACAGAACATTTGGCAAGAAGGACCATAATCTAGGCCATAAGACAATAAATTTGAAAGGATGCAAAGCATGCAAAATACGTTCTCTAACCACAGTGGAATTAAATATTAGAAACCAATGACAAAAAGATGTCTGGGAAACCCCAAAAACTTGGAACCTAACATTTATAAATTACCCGTGGTCAAAAAGAAATCAAACGGGAAATTAGAAAGTTATTTACTTTAATAAACATGTATACAGCAGTTACTGTGTGCCAGGCCCTGTCTTGGGCCCCTTCCAGAAACAGAATGAGCTAATTCGGGCCTCCTAACAACACGGGGAAGACACCGTCATACCCGTTTCACACATGCTGAACCAGGAGCACGGAGAGAGCAGGCGGCTGGCTGGTGTCAGCCAGGCAGGAGTGGTGGCAGGGCTGGGGTGTGATCCGGGGTCCGTGCCTGGTGCCCCCGCTTGGTGGAGGGACCCTAATATGTTTCAAATGAGGGGCCGAAAGTGTCAGATTCCTCTTTGGGCCGAGCAAGGTCACCGTGGGCTGAGTTCGACACATAGTTAGGAGCTAACTCAGCAGGACCTGGAAATGTATTGGACTTGGGGGGCAAGGAAGCACAAGGCTGGGTACCCAAGGATGAGGTGGGAGTAGGGAGCGCAGGGTTGCCGGGCTCAGCTGGGCTCCTGTCTGGAGGGTGAGGTGCTTTTTTTTTTTTTGGTCTTTTTAGGGCCATACATGCAGCATATGGAGGTTCCCAGGCTAGGGGTTCAATCGGAGTTATAGCCGCTGGTCTACACCACAGCCACAGCAATGGCTGTATCTGCGACCTATACCACAGCTCACGACAATGCCTGATCCTTAACCCACTGAGCGAGGCCAGGGATCGAACCCATGTCCTCATGGATGCTAGTCAGATTCATTTCCTCTGAGCCATGAGGGGAATTCCGCCCAGCCTTCTGAGAACCTGTTTATAAAGGGGATGGGCTGGGCCTGGGAGAAGGCAGGGGGGCAGTGGGAAGGGGTCCTAAGAAATACTCACACTGAAGCTCCACTAGAACATAAGTTAGAAGAGAGGAAACAGGTTTCGCGCGGAAGGAAGAGCATGTGCTCAGCCCTGTGGGGGCAGCTTGGGGAGGGAGGTTCAAAATGAGTGACACGAGTTCCCATCGTGGCACAGTGGTTAATGAATCCAACTAGGAACCATGAGGTTGCCGGTTCGATCCCTGGCCTCGCTCAGTGGGTTAAGGATCTGGCATTGCCATGAGCTGCAGCGTAATTCACAGATGCAGCTCAGGTCTGGTGTGGCTGTGGGCTGTGGTGTAGGCTGGCAGCTACAGCTCCGATGCAACCCTTAGCTTGGGAACTTCCCTATGTTGAGGGTGCGGCCCTAAAATGACACTCACACACAAAACAAGGAGGACAGGAGCCCTGAGCATCGGTGGCAAGGCGGGGCTGCAGGGCCTAGCAAGCCTCCTTAAGGAGCAGTCCTTCTCCTAAGAGTGACAGCTATCAGCCAGGGTCCAGGAAGCGCGTGCAGGAGGGGACAGGGCCAGATCTGGGCTCTCAAAACTGGCGGTGGCTCTGGGTGGAATCAGACCAGAGCAGAGGCAGGAAGCAGTCACGTGGCCATGACGGTCTTTCAGATGAGCTGCCGGGGTGTGGACGGATGGGGGGGGTGTTGGGGCAGTCTTGGGGATGAGGATGGAACTAAGTGGATGGATCCAAAAGGTATTTAGGGGGTAAAAGTATCCAGAACCACTCTAGATCCCAGAAGGCAGCGGGATGGGCCCTGGCTAGTGAGCCCCAGACCAGGGCGGAGGAGGTGGGGGAAAGGGGTCAGGTTCCCGGTCTGGAGCTGGAAGAATCCCCGCGGGGCTGTTCTGTGAATCCCATGCACAGATACTGTTCCAGGCCCCAGCCGCACGCCGGGGTGGGGAGGGGACAAGTGTGGAGAGGGGACAGAGATGGCACTGCTGAAGAGAAGGAAACCGCAGCCAGCTGCTGGTGTCGCAGAGGCAGAAGGGCTGGGGCGGCCGAGGTTACTGTGGAAGCTTCCCAGGTGTCAGGAAGGAGAGACCCGTCCTTGTTGTGCTCAGCTGCGGAGGCAGGCAGGCCGGGGAGAGCGGGGGCGCAGGAAGACTTGGAAGAGGGTGTCAAAGCTGGAGCCTGCCTGGGCTCCCCAAGTGGCCTCTGCAAGCGAGAGAGGAAGGCCCCAGAAGCTTGAGACTTTCACGGCTGGGGCTCTGAACGGCTCATGTATAAGAAAAACTTCCTGGGCAACGGCGGACCTTGCTTAGAAAGAAGATGTGGGCCAGCCCCCACGTCCAGAGAGCAGGAGGGCGGCTGGGGAGCTGCAAGGGGAGACCTTGCGCTGCCGACAGTGGCGACAAGGAAGCTCCTGGGCTCCCCCTCCTCCGAGCCCCCCATCCCGGATCCCAGGACGCTGGGAAGACCCGGCTGCCAGCGCTGCGAGCTTCCAGACGCAGCTGCGGTCAGAACCGCGTTTTGCAACGTGCGCCCGCGGAGCTCACCCCCACCCGGCCTCACCACGTGGCCGCAGTCTGGGTCTCTTCCTGCTGCAGCGCCGTCCGCACGCCCTGCCTGCGCAGCCTCCCACCGGCGCTCAAGCCCCAGTGTGAGGACCTCTTTCCTGGAAGAGCTAGATTTCCCTGGAGACTAGGAAGTGGAGGGAGTTAAGTTTGTTTACATCGTAAGGAGCTTCCAGATTGTTGGGGGGGGGGAAATAGTGGGAGGAGCTAAAGACAAAGGAGCCCGGGGAAGTGGGGCATGGTCCACCAAGGACACCGGGCTAGCGGCCTGGCCCAGCGGCCTCAGTTTGGTCCCCAACCATAAACCCCTGGTTACTGATCTAGGGGGAGTCCTAAGACCCCACCCCCACCCCACCCCCGCCCCCAAGAGTCTTACAGCTGTGACTGTTCAAAAACGCTTCCGGAATTCCCATTTAGAAATTGGCTTTTCTGGGAGTTCCCATTATAGCGTGGTGGAGGAAACGAATACTACTAAGAACCATGAGGCTGTGCGTTCGATCCCTGGCCTCGATTCAGTGGGTTAAGCATCTGTCATTGCTGTGAGCTGTGGTGTATGTCTCAGACTTGGCTCAGATCTGGCGTTTCTGTGGCTGTGGTGTAGGCTGGCAGCTGCAGCTCTGATTAGACCCCTAGCCTGGGAACCTCCATATGCCACACGTGCGGCCCTAAAAAGAAACAAATAAGAAATTGGCTTTTCAGGTGAAGGGATCTGACATGGTGGCTCTGGTCACGGCTGTGGCTCGGGTTCAATCCCTGGCCCAGGAACTTCCACCCGGCATGGGTGCCGTCAAAAAAAAAAAGAAATTGGCTCTTGGGAGTTCTCATTGTGGCACACAAGCCTGTCTGACTAGAATCCACAAGGATGCAGTTTGATCCCTGGCCTTGCTCAGTGGGTTAAGGATCCAGCATTGCTGTGAGCTATGGTGTCGGTTGCAAGCTCCAATCCCAAGTTGCTGTGGCATAGGCTGGCACCTGTAGCCTGGGAACTTCCAAATGCCACAGGTGTGTCCTTAAAAAGTGTAGGAAAAAAAAAAAAGTGTTAGTACGGCGGGGAAGAAGGAGGCAGAATCCAGACTTGCAGACTCCATCTTATAGAAAAGACCCACGTGACAAATGATTTCCTAAAGACAAAGATAACCCCAAGGCCACAGGCTAACATGGCTCAATGAAACGTCCCCAAGCACTCCCTGGTGGGAAAGGGGGGGCTGGATCTTGCTTGCTCAGAGCGCCCCACCACTCCATTGGTAAATAAACCCTGCTTGCAATCTCATTGCTCTAGCCTCTGCTTCCTCCTTGCCCGCTGTTCTAACAGAAAGAAAGAAATTGGTTCTTAAGGCAAGTTAATCACCCAAACCATGGATACTTCAAAATTACATAAAAGACTAAAAGGTCACCGGGCTAGGGTAGGGGTAGGGTTAGGGTTAGGGTTAGGGTCCCACTATTTCCCCCCCCCATTCCAAAATCACGATGCTGGGTCAGCACGCTTGTTCACCAAACCGGAATTCCAGACCAGGACCCGCACCGTGTTTAGGACAAATCCCCACGGGGTTCGAGCATGGGCTTGAGAATTCAGGACTTCAAGTGTCCCTTTCATCGTTTCCGCGGTGCACAGTGGGGTCCCCAAGTCCGTGCAGTGGCCTGCGACTGCCGTGTCTGTGGGGTTGGGGACTCTATGGCAATGAGGGAAGAGACCCTCGCTCCCTGTCCCACCTCAGCCTCACAACCAGCCACATGGAGACCGCGAAGCGCTGGGGCTCCCCTGTGCCCCCCATGCACATACGCTGGTCACCCCTCTTGACACACCTACACTCCACGATGGGGTGAGAACCCTGGGACTCCGCATAACTAGCTCTGCCTGGCATCTGCTGCCCCACTTCCTGTGCCCTGAACTTGTAATCGCTGCCTGGGGCCCCCAAACTCCCAACCTGCCTCTGAGCTCTAATCACCTCCACACGCCTATAAAGGTGGCGTCGGACCCAGACCCTTCAACCCTGCTTCGATCCCCTAAACCTGGCCCCTGGCCCCCAGTCGCGGGCGTGACGCCGAGGGACCCGAAGCTTCCACAACGTGGGGACATTCTTTAACAAGTGAAAAGTTTACTTTTCTGGACTTCCCAGAACCGCGGACACGGGCCTCCATCCCCGGTCCGCACGCTCCGCGCCTGACTGGGGCGAGGGGCCGCCCGCGGCCTGCGCAGCCGCGCTCTCCGAGCCGGGGTCGGGGGCCCGGGGCGGGAGGGCGGGGGACGGGGCCCCCGGAAAGCGCGAGACTTTCGCGAGAGTTCCAAGCCACGCAGGCGCACTGCGGCCGGCGCGGGCGCGCGCGCCGCGGCCGCGGAGGACGGGGCGCGCGGGCGGGTCTCCGCGCGGGCCTGCGCGCGTCCGGGGAGAGGCGGGAGGCGGCCAGGGCGCAGGCGCGGGCGCGCGGCCGCGGCGGCGGTTGGGGAGGGTTCTTCCGGAAGGTTCGGGAGGCTTCTGGAAAAGGCGCCGCGCGCTGGGCGGGCCCGCCTCTATATAAGGCAGGCGCGGGGGCGGCGTGCCAGTTGCTTCTGCGTCCTGGTGCTGCGTCGCCGCGGAGCCCGTGCCGTCCTTCAGCCAAGGTGAGGGGGCGGTTGGGGGGCTTCGGGGGCGCCTGGGGGCCGGCGGGCGGGCCCCGAGTCCAGCCCCGGGGCGGCGGGGTGGCGGGGCCGGTGCGTCCGGGCGTCTCGCAGGCCGCGGGCCTGCCGCGGCCTCCCCTCCCCCCGCCGGCAGCGGGCGGGCCTGGGCCGCGGCGGGGCCGGGGCCGTGCGGAGGCGCGGGCCGGGATCCCTGGGCCCCCGAGGGAGGCGAGCCCCCGGCCCGGCGGGCGGGCGGGGGCGGCGGCGGCCGGCCGGGGGCCCCAGCAGCTCGGGCCGCCGTGCACACGCTCGGGGCCTGGGCCCGGAATGAGGTCATCCCTTTGTCAGCCGGCGGCCCCGGATCCCGCGGGGCGGCGGCGGCGGGCGCGCTGGAGCCGGCTCGGTGTCCCTTCCAGATGCCCGAGGAAACCCAGACCCAAGACCAGCCGATGGAGGAGGAGGAGGTGGAGACGTTCGCCTTCCAGGCGGAAATCGCCCAGTTGATGTCGTTGATCATCAACACTTTCTACTCGAACAAGGAGATCTTTCTGAGGGAGCTCATTTCCAACTCGTCCGATGTAAGTTGCCTTCGGGATTGGGCTTTGGTGTCGGTGTGAAATGCACCATTTTGGGGTTTCGGGCGTAATCATTTGCGGGTTTTGATAGGCTTTGGACAAGATCAGATACGAAAGCCTGACGGATCCCAGTAAACTAGACTCCGGGAAAGAGCTGCACATTAATCTCATTCCGAACAAGCAAGACCGGACCCTCACGATAGTGGACACCGGCATCGGCATGACCAAGGCCGACTTGATCAATAACCTTGGTACGATCGCCAAGTCTGGGACCAAGGCGTTCATGGAGGCTTTGCAGGCCGGTGCCGATATCTCGATGATTGGCCAGTTCGGTGTCGGCTTCTACTCTGCGTACCTGGTCGCTGAGAAAGTGACCGTTATCACCAAACACAACGATGACGAGCAGTATGCCTGGGAGTCTTCTGCAGGAGGATCTTTCACCGTTAGGACAGACACAGGTAGGCGTCGGTGGAGGGTGGGGTGCTGTAGGCACTGGACCCCAGGAGATACTGTGAAGTTTGTGTTAAAGATTAGGAAAAAAAAACCGTTTTTGTTTCCCTGAACTGAGATAGCCTGACGTCGTGGTTATTTATCTCGGGCCTGGCCCTTAATTGCTCAGGGACTATTTTCTTCTGTAGTAATCTTGCTCGGGACAGTTCAGTATTATCTGTGGCTTTGAGAGCCGAATGGGGGCTGCTTTAGTTTTGATTAGGGTCTTAAGATTGAAATTGAGTTTGTGTCTTGCCTTTTCAGGAGAACCTATGGGTCGTGGAACAAAGGTTATTCTACATCTGAAAGAAGACCAAACTGAGTACTTGGAAGAAAGGAGAATAAAGGAGATTGTGAAGAAACACTCTCAGTTTATTGGCTACCCCATTACTCTCTTCGTGAGTATTTGTGCATTTTGTTTGTAGACAGCCAAGTAAGTGAATTGAAATCCTTGCTTTTTAGGAAGAGATCCAAACTTGAGTATTGACTCAAGACTAGTGAAGCGTTCTCTCTTACTGTGTTGGGGTATCTAGGGTTATTTATGTGGCTTTATGAGGAATTGACCAGAAGCTTCCTGGCTCCTGAATGTTTCTCAGTTGGGTGACGAGGTTTTGGTGTCCATGCTGTAGTTCCTTTTAGCTTACTAGTTTTTTAATTTTGGGGGGGAAAAAGGTGATGATTTTGTGTTTTCTTTTTAAGGTGGAGAAGGAACGTGATAAAGAAGTCAGTGACGACGAGGCGGAAGAAAAGGAAGACAAAGAGGAAGAAAAGGAGAAAGAAGAGAAGGAATCTGAGGATAAACCGGAGATAGAAGATGTTGGTTCTGATGAAGAGGAAGAAGAAAAGAAGGATGGTGACAAGAAGAAGAAGAAGAAGATCAAGGAGAAGTATATTGATCAAGAGGAACTCAACAAGACAAAGCCTATCTGGACCAGAAACCCCGATGACATCACTAATGAAGAGTACGGGGAGTTCTATAAGAGCTTGACCAATGACTGGGAGGATCACTTGGCTGTGAAGGTGGGTGATTGCTGAAGCTGGCGTCAGCAGGTTGTCTGCCCCAAATGGGTAAACGTGAGGGTACTTTCTGGCAGCTTTCTCTCCCTACCCCAGCCCGGCGTCCCCCCAAGTGCTTTGTGTGACCGCAGATGTGTAGCTGTCAGGTAGCCTCACTTGTCAGCAGGAGTTGCTTGTGGTATGTGTTGCTCACGGCTGTGTTTTATTGCAGCACTTTTCAGTCGAAGGGCAGTTGGAGTTCAGAGCCCTTCTTTTCGTCCCAAGACGCGCTCCTTTCGACTTATTTGAAAACAGAAAGAAGAAGAACAACATCAAGCTGTATGTTCGCAGAGTGTTCATCATGGACAACTGCGAGGAGCTCATCCCTGAGTATCTGAGTAAGTAGAGTTGAGCCTAAGAAACGACGGCTGTCAAATTCATCCTGTCAACCCCGTGCCACGCGCGCAAGTTCCTGGGCCAGGGGTCACACCCACGCCACAGCAGAGACCCGAGCTACTTCAGTGCGTTGCCAGATCGTTAACCCACTGTGCCACCAGAGACGGAATTCCAGACTTGGAAATGCATGGGGAAAACTGCGTTCTCTTTGGGTTTAGCTGTTTGTTGATTTTTGTCGGAGTGATTTTGAGTGCATTTGGCATGCTTTTCCAGATTTCATTAGAGGCGTGGTGGACTCTGAGGATCTTCCTCTGAACATTTCTCGTGAGATGTTGCAACAAAGCAAAATTTTGAAAGTCATCAGGAAGAATCTGGTCAAGAAATGCTTGGAGCTCTTTACTGAATTGGCCGAAGATAAAGAGAATTACAAGAAGTTCTATGAGCAGTTCTCTAAAAATATTAAGGTAGGTAATCGTGTGACAACAGCTGTAACCAAACTACTTCTCCTTTTCAATGAATTTGTTTTTAAGGCCAAGTTTTGTTGAAGCTACCATTGTTTGTTTCAGCTTGGAATACATGAAGATTCTCAAAATCGGAAGAAGCTTTCCGAGCTGTTGAGGTACTACACTTCTGCTTCTGGCGACGAGATGGTTTCCCTCAAGGACTATTGCACCAGAATGAAGGAGAACCAGAAACACATCTATTACATCACAGGTAAGGCGAGATGGGTGTAATCGTCATGCCTCTTGCTCTGGGATTCCATAGGAACAGCTGGGAGTTCTCTACCCACATGGTGCTGCGTGTGAGTTAGGTGTTGATTTAGGCAGTGAGAGCTAATCTTCATCTGTAGAAAGAAAGATCTGATTATGTAGGGAAAGACAGGAGATGCAGCCACCTCCTGTGAACAGTCTTAAACTTTCGAACATCTCAGGTGAGACCAAGGACCAGGTGGCCAACTCGGCCTTCGTGGAACGTCTGCGGAAGCACGGCCTGGAGGTGATCTACATGATCGAGCCCATCGATGAGTACTGTGTGCAGCAGCTGAAGGAGTTTGAGGGGAAGACCTTAGTGTCAGTCACCAAAGAGGGCCTGGAGCTCCCGGAAGATGAAGAGGAAAAGAAGAAACAGGAGGAGAAGAAGACAAAGTTTGAAAACCTCTGCAAGATCATGAAGGACATCTTGGAGAAGAAAGTCGAAAAGGTGTGTGACCATACGTTTCCCACTTAGATCTCCTAGTTGTGGGCCTTCCTCAGGAGGGGTTAGTTGTCTGTTCAGGAGGTCACAAGTAGCTTTTAAAGATCTGAAAAGTGCAGAAGCTCTAGGAAGAAAGCTGTGAGCATCTGTGTTTAATTTTGATTCAACTGTTAATTCAATAGTAGTTGAGTTAAAATTTTTCCTGTTAAAGCTGATGACAGGTTCTGAGGAGTTAGGTAAGCTTTTTCGAGGCCCAGTTACCACTTAATGTCTCGTTCACAGGTGGTTGTGTCGAACCGGTTGGTGACCTCACCGTGCTGCATTGTCACAAGCACATACGGCTGGACAGCAAACATGGAGAGAATCATGAAGGCTCAAGCCCTGAGAGACAACTCGACAATGGGTTACATGGCAGCAAAGAAGCACCTGGAGATAAATCCAGACCATTCCATCATCGAGACCCTGAGGCAAAAGGCAGAGGCGGACAAGAACGACAAGTCCGTGAAGGATCTGGTCATCCTGCTGTACGAAACCGCTCTGCTGTCTTCTGGCTTCAGCCTGGAAGATCCCCAGACGCACGCCAACAGGATCTACAGGATGATCAAACTTGGTCTTGGTAAGCCGCCCGCCGTTCTGCAGGTGCCGTGCGCAACACCGTCAGGGAAGGAACCCGGCGACTGGAAAGGGGGGGCTGCCAGCAATTTGAGTGAAATTGGGCTATTCCAGTTCATTTGGGGGAGGAAGCGCTGAAGTCCTCAGAGTTTAAGGGGGTAGATAGATGGGTTTTTCATTTCTAAGGAATAAAAAACAGGTTCATAGATGCTGTGACGGCTCAGCCACAAACCTGCAGTATTAGGCTGATGAGCTGGCCTCAAGAGATCTAAAACACGGGTTTTATCTCCAAAAAGGTATTGATGAGGACGACCCCACCGCCGACGACAGCAGCGCTGCTGTGACGGAGGAGATGCCACCCCTGGAAGGGGACGACGACACGTCCCGCATGGAGGAAGTCGATTAGGCTCCGCCTGAGGCTTGCTTGTCCCCTGTTAAAACGCTGTCTGCATTCCCTCTGACGATATATTTTCAAGTATTTTATTTTTGTTAACATTTAAAGGTTGTATGGCATGACAGTTCCTTAAGGGAAAATAAGATTCCTTTGTACTAAGTGTGACACTGTGACATTTGAGCACTAAAGCCGAGCTTGTCCTTTCCTAGTTCCAGTTGGCTTCTTTAACAGACGGCCCTCGTGCTGTGAGGTGTGTGTACCCTGATGTTAACTTCTTGGTCTGTGTTCAGCTCTCAAGCGGATTCCTTAGTTGACCACCTTTTGTCACTGAAGTGTTGTGGAGTATATCTTGATGTTTAGGAGAAAAATACTTGTTCAAGCAACGAGTAGATTTGGGCTCTACCTTTGAAACCTCCCATCCCCTGTAGCTGTTGACTGCATGTATCAGTCCTCTAGGAGTTAGGATGAACCCCGTTGATGGGAGTAGCTATCCTTAGGGCTTGTTTCCAAAGAAATGTAATGTTTAGGGACCCGAAGTCAAAAGCCCACCTAGGCATGTGGTAAAGCTGTTTGAGAAGTAACTCTGCAAGCGTCGTGAGTGGAGATGTAGCGCCGAAGTCGCATTCTGCTTCCGGAGTTGAAACAAATACAGATGAATTAAACAGACACGGTGTGAACATGTCTTGTCGGGGGGCCAGGCGGGTGGAAGATCCAGGGTGGTCCCGCGATATCAGACCTGGGGCGGCACACGCCCTGCCTGCGTGGGGGAGGCTGGGCAGAAGATGGTTCACGCTGGCCGCCCTCGGTCTCAGCGGTGTGACTCCCGGGGCACATACAGGTGGCAGGGGGTGGGCCCGAATCCGGGAGAGAAGGGGGACTCCAGCAAGGTGGCCTTCCCATGTGTTTTCTAAGCCCCGCTCTCCCTTGGGAGTCTCCCGTCTGCACTGTCTGGAGGTGTTTGTAGAGACAGCTGATGCTCTAAACACAGCTCTCACTGCCCTGGCCGTTGGAGCAGCCGAAAGCCCTTTACGAGGCTTAAAGACCGTCCCATCTGACACCATCCGTGCCCTTCCTTCTTAGGATTTGGATCCTGAGCTTAAGGCTCCATGTGAGAAGTGACAGTGATTAACGGGGGGAGGGAGCGGACTGGGGTTCGTGGTGTGAGAGGCCTGTCACTTAGTGCTCAGTGGGCCTAGTTAGTGCTTGGTAAGTGAATGGTAATCACAGTTAATCCTTCGTTGAAGGAGGGTATTGCGGTGTCTGCGGCCAGTTGTGTCTGCTGTGGAAGTGAGGTTTAATGGAAGTAGGAATTGGATGGCAAGACGGCCAAAGGGAAGTTTTCTGTTTTCCCATGTCCTTCACGATCAAGAGGTGCGTTTGAGGGACTCAGTGGAGAGCCTCAGAATGGAAGCTCTTGCACCTGAGCCCTCCTTCCTAAGGTGCTGGAAAGCCTTCAGGGCAGATGCACACGTCCCTATTCAGTGCTGCGCTGGGAACTGACCGTCCCCCAGGCGCCCCTATGCCCGAGGCTTGGACCGCAGAGACATGGATGCCCAGCCTGGCTGGGTGAGATGAGCTAGAGGACAAGCCTCAGCACCCGCCACTCTTCCACTCGGCTGCCAGTGGTGCGAGCTGGAAAAGAGCTGGTTCAGATTACACGGGGGTCTTTGAGGACACTCAGTAAGGAATCAAAGCAGCACAAGAACATTTATTTACCAAGGACGGCTGATCAAAACACAGGAGTTGCTGCTGGGGTGCAGGGAGCCCTGAAGGACATCCATGAGGACGCAGGTTCACTCCCTGGCCTTGCCCATCCAGCGCTGCTGTGAGGTCTTGGATGTGGTGTGGCTGTGATGTAGGCCAGCAGCTGCCACTCCTGACTCCAATCTTAGCGTGGGAGCCTCTGCATGCCGCTGGTGCAGCCCTAAGAGGACAGAGAAGTCCTGTTGTGGCATTTTCTACGTAGTGGGGCTCGTTAGCAGTTTTAAGGGGTGCTTGGTAACTGACAGCTTTCATGCCTTCCTGTGAGGTTTCTTCCTGGGCTCCCTGGCCACATTCTGCTCGGGAGTGCCGTCCTCATGACCTCATGAGCTCCAGCCTAGGCCTTGTCCCTTGGGAAGGCCCCAAGGGAGAGGCAGGCACAGTGACGAGGGGTTTCAGGCGAGGGAGGCTTGAGCGCCTGCTTGCATTAAATCTTGGGAAGGGACACACAGGCAGGCTGAGTGGAGACAGCTGGGGCTGCCTTGCGTTCCCATCGTGGTTCAGCAGAAACGAATGCAGCCACCACCCACGAAGATGCAGGTTCCATCCCTGGCTTTGTTCAGTGGGCTAAGGATCCGGCGTTGCTCGGAGCTGTGGTGTAGGTCGCAGACACGGCTCAGAACCCACGTTGCTGTGGCTGTGGTGTACGCCAGCGGCTACAGTTCTGATTCAACTCCTAGCCTGGGAAGTTCCGTATGCCACTGGTGCAGCCCTAAAAAAAAAGCTGGGGGTGCCTTGAACCTTAGCCAAGCAGCCTTAGGCCTGGATTGCAGACCATTCAGCAGCTTGGCTGTTGGAAAAGCAGTCACCTCAATGGACCATGGCGCTGCTTTCTCAGACTAAGGGGGCCTGTGCCTGCCCCTTGTGGGATGTTGTCAGGGCCAGGAATACTGAGGGTTTGGTAAGTCTGCCCCTCTCTCTCTCCATGAAGTTGTCTCGTCTCCACACTGGCTTCCACTAGGTCCTGGTTCTTGCACCCCCCATTCTGGGGCCCAAGGACCCTGCCTCCAAAGACGGGGATTTAGGAAGAGCCAGTGGGTCCGGTCCTAAGTTTTGACAACAGATGTTTGTTTAGATTTATGGATCCCAAATACCTGGAGCAGTGCTGGGCACACGACAGGCGCTCAGTTAACAAGTTAGCCTAAGCACGTCATAGGTTACAAACACATTCAGTTTCTTTGTTGTTTTTGGAGAATTCAAAAGGCGTGCGAAAATAGAGGGAGGCAAACCTGGACTAGGACCTGGAGAAGCGGGAGCCTTCTTCGCGTGCTCTCCTGCTGCTGACGGGAATGTGAAATAGTGCCATCTTGGAAAACAGCCTGGCAGCATTTTGCAAGGGGAACGTAGGGTTACTGTAAGATCTAGCGGTTCCACTCGTGGGTGTCTCCTCGGGAGATGGGAGCATGTCCACAGACGCGCTTAGAGCCGTCCCTGGCGTCCATCCCGGGGGCCTGGTTCCGGGATTCGCAAGTCTACAGAGACCCGAGGGTGCTCCAGTCCCGTGTGAAATGGTGTGTGCAGAGAAGGAAGATGGAACCAAGACAAGCCGTCTGTCCTCACGGCTGCCTGTGGCAGTGTTCCTCACAGGAGCCAAATGATGGAGCCCGAATGCGCATCCACCATGAAGGGGTGAATAGAAGGTGGCCACCTACCCAGTGGACTCGTGTTTGGAATATTATTGCCACAGAAAGGCATGAAGGACAGATTTCATGCTGGAGTGTGGATACACCTCGAAAACCATCCTAAGTGAAAAGCCTGTCACAAAAAGGCACGTATTTATGATTCCCCTCCCTTTTTTTCGGCGGCACCTGGACCTGATTTTTTTACGGGAAAGGTCCAGCATGGGCAAATGCATACGTACAGAATGTACACAGGTGGTTGGCCAGGGACCCTGGGGAAGATCCAGGGAAGGGAGAGTGGGACTGCTTAAGGAGCATAGAATTTCGGGAGTTCCCGTCGAGGCTCAACGCTTAATGAACCCGACTAGCATCCGTGAGGACACAGGTTCGATCCCTGGCCTTGCTCAGTGGGCTCAGGACCCCGGCATTGCCGTGAGCTGTGGTGTAGGTCGCAGATGCTCTAATTCGACCCCTAGCCTGGGAACCTCCATGTGCCCTAGGTGTGGCCCTAAAAAAGACCAAAAAAAAAAAGTTCCATCTGGGGTGATGAAATGTTGAAAAATTGTGATTGCCTAATACTGTGAATAGAATAAAAGTCATTGAATTATATAGTATATGAATCATACCTAAAACTTACTGAAAAGAGGGAGTTTGGTGGCCTCTCCAAAAAATTAAACAATTACCATATGATCTAGCAATTCTACTTCTGGGCATTTATTTGGAAGACGTGAAAGCAGTGTCTCAAGATATTGATAGACCAGTGTGTCACCAGTGTGTGTGATTCATATTCGCCAGCCACTCATCCCAACCACTCATCAGTGAGTTCATGACTGAACAAAATGTGCTATATCCTCAGGGAAATGTTCAGCCTTAAAAAGGGTTTCGGGGGAGTTCCCTTTGTGCCTCAACCGTTAAACCCGACTAGGATCCATGAGGATGGGTTCGATCCCTGGCCTCACTCAGTGGGTTAAGGATCCGGCATTGCCGTGAGCTGTGGTGTAGGTGTAGGCTGTGGTGTGTAGCTGTGGTGTGGTGTAGGTGAGCCCGCATTGTGGCTGTGGTGTAGGCTGGCAGCTGTAGCTCTGATTCGACCCCTAGTCTGGGCACCTCCATATGCCGCAGGTGCCGCCCTTAAAAACAGGCGAACATGGTAAATGATATGCTCCCTGTATTTTCAAACATACGAAGTAGAGGAAACTGTTTTACAGGCCACTGCAGACCCAACTACTGGTTCGAGCAGTTATCATTCTGGGATCTCACTTGAGTTTGGAATCACATAAGTGCCATTATCGATCCCTTTTAATGGACAAGGGGACAGCTGCTCTGCCCAGAGCCATGCCTGGCTGTAGGCTGGCTTCTGAGTGGACTGTCTGCAGGCCCTTCCCCACACCAGCCTTTCCACGCAGGGTCCCATTCAAAGCATGTGACCGGCTGAGCCTGTCCCGGGCTGTGTCCCAGAGGCTTGCTCTCAGGGCTTCACACCACACCGCAGCTCCCCCCCCTGGGGGGGTAGAACACACACAGCATCAGGTGTTCAGGTGTTCAGAGGTTGAGATGTTTAAGCTCAGTGGCATTAACTGCGTTCGAAATGTTGCGCAGCCATCACGACCCCTGCCCCAAGCCAGGTCCCGCCGCTCTGGACTCAGCCCACAAGTTGCTTTCTCCCTGCGTCTCCCCTCCTTTGTCGCGTTGCTCAGCTGTCCTGCAATGAGCATCTGGCCTGTCTCCCTGCCTGTCGGCCCACGTGTCTAGTTTGTTCCGTGCCAGCCCCGCACACCTGATGCATATTTGTAGACTGAATGAGTGACTGGTCTCTACAGCTGGTATTTCCCCCCTTTCCTGGGGGGATGGACAAATTGTTTAAACGATTTTGTGTAATTTGGGAAGGTGTTCTTCCTTTTTCTCAGCCTTCAAGATCCGCTCCGCCCTTTGAAAGTGTGATTACAGATGACTCTTCTATAGGAAGGAACATTCCAGGGAGCAGTGCTTTTGGTGAGTCACGGTGTATTAATAGCACCATCAAAATCAGAACGAAGATTCTCTGGAGCTATTGCAGCGCCAAGGAGCTGAGCATTACCTGCCAAGTGTCTCTGTCTGATCAGAACCTGACCTGCGGCATATGGAGGTTCCCAGGCTAGGGGTCTATCTAATCGGAGGTACAGCTGCCAGCTCACGCCACAGCCACAGCTATGTGGGATCCAAGCCTCATCTGCAACCTACACCACAGCTCACGGCAACACTGGATCCTTAACCCACTGAGCGAGGCCAGGGATTGAACCTGCAACCTCATGGTTCCTAGTCGGATTTGTTTCCACAGTGCCACGACGGGAGCTCCCCATACGGCATCTTCTTATGAAAGTGCTTTAAGCCTCGACATTTGACCAATGAAAGTTCTAAAGTTAAGAGCACTGTGGTGGTGGTTTTTCTTTATTCCAAGTTAAAAAAGAAAAAAACCTAACAGAGGGCGTAAAATTTGATAAATCAGAAGTAAAAAATTTGATGAATCAGATACCCACTTTTAAAAGTTTTGAATGGATGTAGCCAATATAACAATTAACATTTGAACGCCCTTCATTGTGGATGCAGAAAATTAGCTATTCTGGGAGTTCCCGTTGTGATGCATCAGAAACGAATCTGACGAGGAACCATGAGGTTGTGGGTTCAATCCCTGGCCTCACTCAGTGGGTTAAGGATCTGACATTGCTGTGAGCTGTGGTGCAGGCCAGCAGCTGTAGCTCTGATTAGACCCCTCTCCTGGGATCCTCCACATGCCTCGGGTGTGGCTCTAAAAAGGAAAAAGAAAAAGAAAATTCAGTATTTTGCACTTCCCCTTTTAATAGAACTGCTATGTAGGGAGCTCCCTGATGGTCTAGTGGTTAGGATTTGGCACTTGCACTGCTATGGCCCTGGTTCATTCCCTGGTCTGAGAACAGAGCTCACATCAAGCTGCTGCACGGTGTGGCCAAAACAAAAAAACAAACAAAATCTGGTATGCATCAACTCTAAGCAACCCCTGCATCCTGTGGATTCCGCTGGCTCAGTCCCCTTCCTCAGGCTGGATGCTTAGCAGGCCTGTGAGGAGGTGCCCGGCTTCACTGTGATCATGAGTGGGAAACAAGCACAAGAGAGACACGTCTGACCCTCTAGGAGGACAGAAGTTAACTCTGACTGTAGCTGGAGTCTGGCCCATGGGGATTCTCCTGTACCCCTGGTGAGAGTGTGACATGGTCGTTACTCTGGAAAGCAGTTGGATACATCTATTGAAGGCCCTTCTTTGCCTGGTGATATTAAAGTCCTGCCCACTTGCATAAGGAGGAATGTCCAAGAATGTTCTTTGCAAGACTGTGGTGTGGAAAACAGCCTACGTGTTCACAAACAGGAAGAATATCCTGGTAATTCTAGTTAATAGGGAATTCAGAGGAAGGGGCTAGAGGAACAACCTAAGCAACACTCTGGGGAAGCAGCCAGACAAATCTAGAACATTCTGCAGGATACTTAGCTTGATCTGTCCCACCATTCAGGGCTGTTAACACAGTTCTAGGTTAAAAGAGACATAAGGGACACTCCGAAGAAGATAACACAGATGGCCAACAAGCACGTGAAAAAATGCTCAACTGATTATTAGAGACATGCAAATCAAAACTACCATGAGGCACCACCTCACACCAGTCCAAATGGCCATCATTAATTAGTCCACAAACAACAGATGCTGGAGGGGGTGTGGAGAAAAGCGAACCCTCCTGCACTGTTGGTGGGAATGTAAACTGGTACAACCACTATGGAAAACAGTATGGAGGTACCACAGAAAGCTATACATAGAATACCATATGACCCAGCAATCCCACTCTTGGGCATATACCCGGACAAAACTTTCCTTGAAAAAGACACATGCACCCTCATGTTCATTGCAGCACTATTCACAGTAGCCAAGACATGGAAACAACCTAATGTCCATCAACAGATGAATGGGTTAAGAAGATGTGGTACCTACACACAATGGAATACTACTCAGCCATAAAAAGAACAAAATAATGCCATGTGAAGCAACCTGGATGGAACTAGAGACTCTCATACTGAGTGAAGTAAGTCAGAAAGAGGAAGACAAATACCATATGATATCACTCATATCTGGTATCTAATATACAGCACAAATGAACCTTTCCACAGAAGAGAAACTCATGGACATGGAGAATAGACTCATGGTTTCCAAGGGAGAGGGAGAGGAACCGGGATGGATTGGGAACTTAGGGTTAATAAGATGCAGACTATTGCCTTTGGAATGGACAAGAAATGAGGTCCTGCTGTGTAGCCACTGGAAACTATATCTAGTCACTTATGATGGAGCATGATAATGGGAGAAAAAAGAATGTGTACATGTATGTGTAACTGGGTCACCATGCTGTGCAGTAGAAAATTGACAGAACACTGTAAACCAGCTATGATGGAAAAAATAAAAATCATTATATAAAAAAAGAGAGACGTAAGGGACCCAACCAGAGTTAGAATAAAGGCCTATTGGCATCGCAAGTTGGGCATGGGGGAGCATTGGGCACGGGCGCGGCCCAGTTGGGAAAGGTGGTTCTACCTGTTCCCGAGCATTCTTGCCTGGGGCTCCAATTCCTCAATGGAGATTTTGTTACTCTTACTCTCCTGCCTTTTTCGGCTCTTTCTTTGGCTCTACTAGAACTCCTTAGTTTACTCTTTTCCGTTGCATGAATGTCAAGTACATGGAAATAGACAAGAGCATGGAACCCCACGTGTCTGTGGGTGTTCCGTCCCATCCAGCCCTCTGGTCCTGCCCTTCCTCCGTCCCTCGGGCTCTCTGAAGCACTTTCTGGATTTGGTCATGTTTCGTCTGTGAGTATGTCATCTTGTTGGCCTTCTCTTATCTGTGTGACCCAAACACACGCAGAGTACTTGGCGTTTCAGGTGAAAACAAGACAGGACGTTCGTTCTCGCCACTTCTATTCAACGCTGTACCCGAGGTTCCAGCCAGGACAGTTATCAAGATAAAGGAGGAGGTCTGAGTTCCCAATGTACCGCAGCCGAAGCGAATCCGACTAGGATCCATGAGGATGCAGGTTCGATTCCTGGCCCTGCTCAGTGGGTTAAGGATCTGGCATTGCCATGAGCTTGCTGTAGGTCCCAGATGCAGCTCAAATCCTGAGTTGCTGTGGCTGTGGTGTAGGCCGGCAGCTGCAGCTCTGATTCGACCCCTAGCCTGGAAATTTACATATGCTGTGGGTGCGGCCCTAAAAAAAAAGCCAAAAACAAAAAAGAAAGAAGGAGGTCCCTTGTGGCGCAGCAGGTTAAGGATCTGGCATTGTCACTGCAATGGCTCGAGTTGCTGCTGTGCCATGGGAACTACTCCATGCTGGAGGCACAGCCAAAAAAAAAAAAGAAAGAGAGAAAAGGCATCCTAATCAAACAAGAAGGAATAAAAACTATCTCTATTTGTAGACGACATGACACTGTATGTAGAAAGCTGTAAGGAACACACACACACATATCATTATTTTTTAAAATTTTATTGAAGTGTAGTTGATTTACAATGCTGTGTTAGTCTTTTCTGTACCACAGAGTGATTCAGTGATACATATATATGATGTACCTATGATACAACAATCTCACTTCTGGGAGATTTTTCTTACTCCAGAAGACACAAACACACTCATTTGAAAAGATACATGCACCCCAGTGTTCATAGCAGCACTATTTACAACAGCCAAGACATAGAAACAACTCAAGAGCCCATCAACAGACAGATTAAGAGGATGTGGTACACACACACACACACACACAATACACACACACCCAGAAACATTACTCAGCCATCAAAAAGAGTGAAATACTACCGTTTGCAGCAATGTGGAGTAGATGCTTAATGAAATAAGACAAATACTATAGGATATCACGTATTTGTAGGCTCTGAAAAATAATACAAGTGAATGTATATACAAAACAGACACAGACTCACAGGCATAGAAACCAGTGGTTACCAAAGGGAAACAGGAAAGGGTAGGGACAAATTAGGAATATGAGATTAACAAGTAACAGACCGGAGTTCCCGTCGTGGCTCAGTGGTTAACGAATCTGACTGGGAACCATGAGGTTTCGGGTTCAATGCCTGCCCTTGCTCAGTGGGTTGAGGATCTGGCATTGCCGTGAGCTGTGGTGTAGGTTGCAGACATGGCTTGGATCTGGCATTGCTGTGGCTCTAGTGTAGGCCGGCGGCTACAGCTCCGGTTAGACCCCTAGCCTGGGAATCTCCCTATGCCACCGGTGTGGCCCTAAAAAGACAAAAAAAAAAAAAGAAGTAACAGACTACTACACCTAAAATAGATAAGCAATTGAACAGCACAAGGAATTATAGCCATTATTTTGTAATAACCTATATCTGAATATAATCTGCAAAAACACTAAAGCACTATGCTGTATACCTGAAATTAAAATAGTAAGTAAATCAACTATACGTCAATGTTTAAAAATCAGTGAGCAGCTAATGTGACTTGTGGCATATTTATTTAGTAATTCCTCATTCATCAAAAAAAATTTTTTTGAATGGCTGCATCCCCAGTGGATGGAAGTTCCGGGGATCCAGGCCGGGAATCCAACCTGGCCTCTGCAGCCACCTGAGCTGAGCTGCTGCTTCCAGAGTCTTAACCCACTTTGCCACAGCAGGAACTCCTGAAAATAAAATTTTGAGCAGTCATGCTGTGCCCATGGGGAAGCTTAGGACTGAAAGTCCCTTGGCTCACAGGTTGACAGTCCAGTGAGCTGCGTAGAAATCTATAGCCAGCTTCTACACAGGCAGGCCTGGCCTGCTGTGGGAGCACGGAGGCACAAATCCTAAGCCTTCAAAGTCAAGGAAAGCTTCCTGGAGGAGGTGCCAAACCAAGATGCAGAGGTTAAGAAAGTTGGGGGTGGAGCTCCCGCTGAGGCACAGTGGGATACAGGGGTCTTGGGGGTACTGGGACGCGGGTTCGGTCCCCAGGCGGCACAGTGGGTTAAGGATCCGGTGTGGCCACAGCTGTGATGTACGTCAGCTGCCGTTGAGGCTGGGATCTAATCCCTGGCCTGGGAACTCCATATGCTGTGGAGGAGCCAAAAAGAAAAAAAAAACAAAACCTCCGGGTGGGGGTGGGGCGAGGAACGCCTCCCCCGCCTTAGGTCAAAGATATGGGTGGTTGGGAGGGAGGGGGCCCAGGTACCTTCCGGAATCAGGAAGGGGACGTGGGGGTGGCCGCAGCCTTGGGGCTGGGGAGGGGCGCAGGGTTAGCGTGTGAAGGTCATCCCAAACCACGGGGGAGATTCTCAAGGTTTTGTGGCAAATTTGCATCCTTAAAAAGGCCTCTCTCTCTGTGCTGGCTTCCTGCTTTGCTCCTTCCGTCTCTTTCTCCCTCTCAGCCCCCACCCCCACCGCCTCTGCTTTCTGTGGACCTGTCTTCTCTCTCTTCTCTCTTTAAATAAACAACGTATTTGGGAGTTCCTTGTTGTGGCGCAGCAGAAACTAATCCAAGAGGATGTAGGTTCCACCCCTGGCCTCGCACAGTGGGTGGGAAATCCTGAGTTGCCTTGAGCTGTGGTGCAGGCCTCTGGTTCAGCCCCTAGCCTGGGAACTTCCATATGCTGCGGGTGGGACCCTAAAAAGCAAGCAAACAAACAGCAAAAAACCCTCTCTGGAGCGCTGGGACGCAGGTTCCATCCCGGCCGGGTGCGGTGGGTTAAGGGTCCGGCGTTGCGGCAGGTGCGGCATAGGTAGCAACGGCAGCTTAGATCTGATCCCTGGCCCGGGAACTCCATGTGCGGCCGGGCGGCCAGAAAAGAAGACACAAACCAACAAACAAAGGCCTCTGTGGAGTGGAGCACGAGCAGGGGGCCTAGCACGGTGGGAAGGATCAGAGGAGCTTCGCGAACCGGCAGCGGGCGTCGCCCCCTGAGCGCAGGGAGCCGCCTGCTTCGTTGCCATGGAGATGCCTGTGACGTCACATAGGTCTGGACCGCCGGACTTTCCTTCCCGACTCAGCGATGTTCACTCGGGGGGCAAAATGGACAGGCCACTCACGAGGTATGTGTGCAGTGACAGTCCTGTGCCCTGCGCAGCCCGCCCTCGCGTTCCGACCCCAGCTGCCCTGAATAAGCATCACCTTGGCTCCAACTTCGCCGGAGCAGGACCCCGCTGGCCTCCGCCTGAGTAGCAACACGCCCCACCGGCATCATCCCCAGGAGCCAGTTCTTGTTACGCCCAGAGGCTGGAGGGGGGCGCTACTTTTCTGGCAGCAGGGGAAGCGGGTCTTGGGCGGGTGGGCGCAGGTGCGCTCACTCTGCGCAAAGGTGCTGCCACCTGCGGCGCCTTCCGCCTTCCGGTGGTTAAAGCCACGTTGGCTGCCCTGAGATGGGCCTCCTGCGGCAAGAAGAGGCCTGCAGCAGGAGGGGTGTGAGGCCCGGACCCCAGAGCCTGCCTGGGGCCCCTGCCCCGTGGGAGGACGACCAGGCCAGCCCCCGTGGAGTGGGAGGTGGGCCCTGCCTTGTAGGAATGAAGATAACCTTTCCCTCCCGGTGGTGGTGGTGGTGGGGAGATGTCGTAGCCCCCCCTCGAGGGTGGGGGAGGGTCCCTGCTTCTTGGGAGTGAAGACCCCTCAACATGCTGGTAGGCGGGTCCCTGCCTGCAGAGTAAGGACCCTTGGGGAAGTGCGGAGTGAGGGTGGTGCCCCACTCTCGGGCTGGGGTCCCTGCCTCAGAAAGCCCCCTTTCTTCCCCCCTTAGGGAGAAACACTGCCCCCTCCCTTGCCCTCCCCCCTCCAGGAATCAGGCCCGCTGGGTGGGGAGATGCTGGCCTGAGATGGGGGCTGACGGGGTTACAGGTGTGAGGGGGAGGGGTTGAGCCAAGGTGGGGTGGCCTGGGCCAGCTCTGCCCCGGGGGGGCCCTCTCTCCAGACTCTGCTTCCTCCTGGGTCAGCCAGCAGCCTGGCTGGGGGAATCTGGACCACCCCCCACCTTGGCCCAGGCCACAGGAGACTTCTAGAACACCTGGGAATTAGCCTGGGATTAATTAACATCTGCGTGCAAAGCTACGCAGCATTTTTCCCAAATAAGATATTATTCTCTCCTGTAGTTTCCTCTGGACAGACCGATGTAAAATAAGACAGAAAGTCCAGGTGGTGCTGTGCTCTGGCTTTTCTTGGGTTCCTCCCGCCTGAAGGGGAATTCTTCTGTTTTGGTTGCAGAGCTTGGTGATGTGATGGGCTCTGAGGGGAGCCCAGGAGGCCTGGAGAGGCTCTCACCTACGCACGCAAGGTAAGATGAGGCCTGGCCACCTCAGGAAAGGCTTTTCCCTTTAAAGCTTGGTCAAAACTGTCCGGAGCTGGAGTGACGAGTTTGTTTTTTCAGAGAGCATTAAGGTACAGGAGAGGGCAAAGTGGAAAAAATTCACTGTCCTTCCTTTTGGCTGTTGTTGCGCTTCAGGGCTGCACCTTTGGCACATGGAGCTTCCCAGGCGAGGGGTCGAATTGGAGCTGCAGCTGCCGACCACACCTCATGGCAACACTGGATCCTCAACCCACTGAGCAAGGCCAGGAATCAAACCTGCATCCTCATGGACACTAGTTGGGGTCATTCCTGGTCTCAGAGAGAGAGCAGTGCGGGATGGCTCGGATCGAGATCTTCATGTTCTAGTCAGGAGTTAAGCCTGGGCAGCCTGGGTAAAAGCCAGGAGTCCTGTCGTCACGAGACCAGCTAGAGGCTAACGCAGAACTGCCCTGATTCTGCCCCCTGTTGAAAGCAAGGATGTTTCAAGGAAGCAAAGACTGTGAAAACAGGTGTAAGGTTTACTGTTGGAGTCCTAGCACACATGTGGGAGAGCGCTCAGAGAAGTCATTTGTTTAAGCCAGAAGAAGTAATACCCTAAAGAGGGGTGCCGGTGCGGGCATCCCCCAAAGAGGAGGTGCCAGAGAGGTGATTTAAATCACTTATGTAGGACAGTTCTTCCGGGTCCTTGTTTGGTCCTTGGCCAATTTTCTTGTTTTAATTCTCGCATCTGGCGGGACGCAGGACCCCCCCCCCCTGCCCTGATACGTGTGCACATCTTTTGACAAAGATGGATTCCAGAGCAAAGGGTGCTGGGACGGGATGGCATCAGGACTCATTATGGCCCGGAGCCCCTCCCTTTCTGACCCCCTAGGAGCTTACTGCGCATGTGTCATTGGGGCGGTCTCTTTGACCCCAGCGGTGAGTGAAGTGGTCGTCTTATCTTTCTGCTCCTGCAGAGCTCAGCTCCTGCCATTAACTTTTTCCTTGAACATGTCAAAGTGAAACAAGGGCCAATTTACTCAGCCTAATAAGTCCCAGCTGTTCTCAGCCCAGGGGCCCCGTCTACCTACCTCATTACCACTGAGCCATGACGGGAACTCCTCACTGTCATTCTTTTGTAACTTATATCTCAGAATGATTGTACCCCAAAGTGTCTTACAAAATAACATCAAGTGTGTGGAGTTCCCTTGTGGCTCAGTGGGTTAAAGATCTGGCATTATTACTGTAGTGGCCCCGGTCGGTCGCTGCTGTGGGTGTGGGTTTGATCCCTAGCCCGGAGAACTTCTGCATGCCCTGGTTGTGCCCCACCCCCCAAAATTGACAGTGGAGAGAGAAAAAGAACCCTCCCACCCCCTGTCATGATTTGTGCAGGAAAATATAGACCTTAAGGTCCCCCCTCCAAAATAAACCCCCTGATCACACACAAGGCAGAACGTATTTCTTTGGAGCGTCCATTCTATTCTGCGTGCAGTTGGGGGATAGCGTTTGGTCTCCTGACGTGCCATTTCCTGAGCCCTTGCCCGGGCCCGGGGGCTGCGGATGGAGCTGATGAAGGCATCCTGGGAGGTGTCCACCTCTGAGATGTTTATTGTGAGAGAGCCGGGCTTGTCTTCAGAGATTCCACTGGCAAAGACTTCCTGCTCTCCCAGGTTCCCGGGCCAGGAAAAGTGCTCAGATATTGAACACTTGAACCAGATCTTAGGTTCAAGCGGGTAGGAAAAGACCTAGCCTCCTGTGAAACAGACCGTTCCCTTGCAGCCCATCTGTGCTGGAGGAAGGCTAATCCTCTTAGAAACCGCTCTGGGGGAAGAGGCGTCGGAGAAATATTTCAGGACAAATTTCATTGCAAGGAAATATGCCTGTTCTTGAATTGTTGGTTAGTTTTTGAACATTGCTAAGTGAGACCTTTTGGAATGTGTTTTTCCTTAAAGGGAAATGCAAAATCGAGTTAAGCCCTGAGCCAAATCAGAGGTCAATCTAGAGGTCACCTGGCCAGAATCCTGAATCTGCATGCCTCTCCCATGGAATCATGGAAGGGGGGCCAGGAGGCTTGAGACATTTTTTTCTCCTTTTTGTTTTATTTTATTAATTTTTTGGCCACACCCACGGCAAGTGGCAGTTCCTGGGCCAGGGATCAAGCCGGCACCATAATTGCAAACTGTACCGCAGCCGTGGCAAGGCTGGATCCTTAACCCGCGGCACCGCAAGGGAACCTCCTTTTTCTCCTTTTCTGCACATCTTGAGAGTAGATTTGCTGCTCTCCTCTTTGGCAGAAAGGTCATTTTGCCTCTGCTCTGTTCTCTTCTCCAGACCGGCGCCTCTCACCCCGCTCCCCTCTTCTGGAAGCTGGCTCTCTGAACTTGAGCCCCACCTTCTGTCTGCAGCCTCAGCTCCTGGATGCTCCCGAACTCCAGGTAGGAACCTTCAGAGGAGGCTCCAGTGCAGGGACTGGCTTGTCCCCGCAGGCCACTGTGCCTGGTTGGGGGTGCGGGGTGCTGGGGTCAGGCCCAGGGAGGAAGGAGGGACCACGGGAACCTGGGCTGTGGAGGGAGGAGCCCCCCGCCAGTCTCTGGGGTTTGGGCCATTTGGGGAAGGGCCGTCATCTCCACGCCACCTCCTGCCTTGTGAACAGGTGTTTTTTTGTTGTTGTTTTTCTTTTTGTTTTTAATTGAAGTATGATTAATTTATAATATTATGGTAGTTTCAGGTGTACTGCAAAGATACAGACACACACTTTCTTTGTCAGATTCTTGTCCATTATAGGTTATTATAAGGTATCGAATAGTTTCCTGTGCTGTGCAGTAGGACCTTATTATTATTTATTTTATATAGAATAGTGTGTATCTGAGAATCCCAAACTCCTAATTTATTCCCCCCCCCCGTCCCCTTTGGTAACATAAATTTGTTTTCTATGCCTGTGAGTCTGTTTCTGTTTCATAAATAAGTTCCTTTGGGAGTTCCCGTCGTGGCGCAGTGGTTAACGAATCCGACTAGGAACCATGAGGTTGCGGGTTCGGTCCCTGCCCTTGCTCAGTGGGTTAACGATCCGGCGTTGCCGTGAGCTGTGGTGTAGGTTGCAGACGCGGCTCGGGTCCCGCGTTGCTGTGGCTCTGGCGTAGGCTGGTGGCTACAGCTCCGATTCAACCCCTAGCCTGGGAACCTCCATATGCCGCGGGAGCGGCCCAAGAAATAGCAACAACAACAACAAAAAAGACAAAAAAAATAATAAGTTCCTTTGTAGCAGATTTAGATTCTGCACATAAATAGTATCATATGGTATTTGTCTTTCTCTGACTGTCTTACTTCACTTAGTGTGAGAATTTCCAGGTCCATCATGTTGCTGAAAATGGCATTATTTCATTCTATTTTATGGCTGAGTAAATAGTCCGTGGTATAGATTAGATGTGCCACATCTTTATCCATGCATCTGTCATGGACATTTAGGTTGTTTCAAATTCTTGGCCATTGTAAATAGGGTTAGGCCACCAGGGAACCCCTACTCCTGTTTTTGTTTTTGTTTTTGTCTTTTCCCCTCCCTCTTTGGCTCACCTGGGCATGCAGAAGTTCCCGGGCCAGGGATCGAACGCCTGTCACAGAAGCGACAACCCTGGATCCTTAACCCACTGCGCCACCAGGGAACTCCATGTCTTGAAGCTCAAGTGAAAAGAGAATTCTCTGAGGTCGTCTTTTTCTGAGTACCAAGCCTTGTGCTTAACAAGCCATACTAGTTTCCCACGGCCGCCGTGACAAACGGCCACCAACTGGGTGTCTTGACAGCAGAGATTTCCTCTCCCAGGTCCAGAGGCCGGAAGCCTGAAATCCAGCTGTTGGTTGGTTCTCTCAGGAGACCCTGTTTAGGCCTCTCTCCCGCTTCCGGTAGTTGCCAGAAAACCTGGGCTGGTGTCAGCATCACTCCAACCTCTGTTTCTTTTCACATCACCTCTCCTCTGTGTGTGTGTGTGTGAGGGGGGGGGGGGGGAATCTCCTTTTCTTATAAGGACACCTGGCATTGGATTTAGGGCCCACTCTAAGCCCATCTCAAAGACCCTTTTTCCAAATAAGGCCGTAGCCCCAGGTTCTGGGGTGTGGGGTGTGGATGTGTGTTTAGGAGAGGGCACGGGGCCTCCTGCCGAAGAAGGAAACACCACGTGGCCACCGACGTCACCACCCCAGTGGACGGGTGACACTCTGATTTAAAACCTACTTTTCCAGGTTTTTCACTGCAGTGGCTGGGGCTGCTGTCATGGTGCAGGTTCAGTCCCTGCCCCAGGGACTTTCACGTGCCTCAGGTGCAGCACAAAAAAGTGCGTTTTCTGGTCACTGGGCGGTGTTTTGCGTGCAGTGGGTTGATTTTTTTTTTTTTTTTTCACTCTTTAGGGTGGCACCCATGGCATATGGAAGTCCCTAGGCTAGGGGTTGAATTGGAGCTACAGCTGCTGGCCTGCACCACCGCCAGAGCAACACATGATCTGAGCCATGTCTCATGGCAATGGTACAGCTCATGGCAGTGGCAATGCCGGATCCCTGACCCACTGTGGGAAGCCAGGGATGGAACCCAAATCCTAATGGATAATAGTCGGACTCATTTCCACTCACTGTGCCACAACGGGAACACCTTTTTTTTTTTTCCTTCGATTTTTTTTTTTTTTTTTTTTTTTTATGGTACTCCCGCGGCATATGGAGGTTCCCAGGCTAGGGGTTGAATCAGAGCTGCAGCTGCCAGCCTACACCACAGCCACAGCAACGAGGGATCCGAGTCACATCTGCAACCTTCACAGCAACTCTGGGTCCTTTACCACTGAGTGAGGCCAGGGATCAAACCTGCATCCTCATGGATCCTAGTTGGGTTCATAACCCGCTGAGCCATAATATGAGCTCCTGGAGTGGGATATTTAAGTGACACGTTCATCTCAAAGTAGCCAGGAAAGAAATAAAGCGGCACAGAGAGTAGCATATTAACCTTCTCACGTCCACTGTGGGCTCCTCACCTGCTCACCCATTTTCCTGGTAGGGAAACTGAGGCAAGGAGAAACTACTTTATTTTATTCTTTTGGCTGAGCCCATTGAATATGGAGTTCCCGGGCCAGTAATCAAACCTGCACCACAGCAGCTACCTGAGCCACAGCACCTTAACCCACTGCGCCACAAGGGAACTCCAGGAGAAGCTGCTTTAGGTATGTACAGTCATGCAGCCAGGAGAGAGAGAGACTGTAGACTTCAAGACAGGAGGGAGGAGCTCCCTTCGTGGCTCAGTGGCTATAAACCTGACTAGTATCCATGAGGATACGGGTTTGATCCCTGGCCTTGCTCAGTGGATCTGGTGTTGCTGTGAGCTGTAGTGTAGGTCGAAGATGCGGCTTGGGTCTGGCATTGCTGTGGCTGTGGTGTAGGCTGGTGGCTATAGCTCCCATTCGACCTTTAGCCTGGGAACCTCCATATGCCACGGGTGCGGCGTATGGAGGAAAAAAAAAAAGACAGGATGGACTTGAGGGGCCAGCCAGGGACAGGGGGGAGCTGAGCCCCGGGGAGGGAGTGGACTTGCAGCGATGGGAGCTGTGGGAGGGAGGAGGAGGCAGGGCTGCGGTGGGGGGAGGGTGGGGGTTGTCCTGGGAGAGGCTTTCACTGAGGGACCAGGCTCAGCTAAGCTGTCACAGCATTGCTCTGGACTGAGGGCAGGGAGGGGACAGAGAGGCCAGCTAGGAGACACGGGTGAGAGGGGCAGGGCCGGGGAGGTGGGAGCAGTGGCTGAGTTCTGGACTCAGGGTCAGCATGACTGTCACTGGATGTGACACTGCACAATTCAGTCTGGGACTTGGACTCTCTGCCCTTTTTTTTTTTTTTTTTTTTGAAAGACTTTATTTAAATTTTTTTTTTTTAATTTATTGTCTTTTTAAGGTTGCACCTGCAGCCTGTAGAATTTCCCAGGCTCGGGGTCCAATCGGAGCTGTAGCTGCCGGCTTACACCATGGCCACAACACCACCAGATCCGAGCCGCGTCTGTGACCTACACCACAGGTCACAGCAACACCAGATCCTTAACCCACTGAGCGAGACCAGGGATTGAACCTGCGTCCTCATGGATGCTAGTCAGATTCGTTTCCACTGAGCCACGATGGGAACTCCTGGACCCACTGTCTTTTAAGCAAAGTCACACACGTGGTCAAGGGCTTACTGAAGTTCAGGTTCTTTATGTCTCACTCTGCACAGAAGGAATTCAGCGAGGGGCAAAGTGAAAGTTAAGTAGTAGATTTTTTGAGAGACACAGAGTGTGGGCCGTCTCCGAGAGGCTCTAAACTATGAGGTGGTGAGTTTTTTGTTTTGTCCTTTTAGGGCCATACCTGCGGCATATGGAGGTTCCCAGGCTAGGGGTTGAATGGGAGCTGTAGCCTCTGGCCTACACCACAGCCACAGCACCTCGGGATCTGAGGTGCTGTCTGCGACCTACAGCATAGCTCACGGCAACGCTGGATCCTTAACCCGCGAAGCAGGGCCAGGGATCCCACCTGCATCTTCATGGATACCAGTCGGATTCATTTCACTGAGCCAGGAGGGGAACTCCTGGGGTGGTGCATTGTTATGGGCTGGGTAATGTCATAGGCTACCAAGTGGGAGGATTATTCCAGCTATTTTGGGGAGGGGGTGGGGTTTCCATGAATTGGGCCACGCCCACATTTTGCCCTTTTATGGTTGGCCTTGCCAGTGGGCGTGTCCCTTGGATGCTAATATGTTGGGATGAGCGCATAATGAGGTGCCAGGTCCGCAGGAAGTGGAATCAACCCCCATCTTGGACCTGGTGTGTTTCCACCAGCTTTTGCCAGGTCCTTGCCGAGCTTGTGCCCGGCACCCTTCCCTCCTGCTTCAGAGGCTGGGGGCCTGGAAGGCAGGGATGAGAACCAGAAGGTTTTTGAGCTTCAGCCGCACATACTCAGCTGGGAGGCCCACGTCGGGCTTGTTCTGGGGAAGATCAGTGGTTTGACCTTGGACGAGTCAACTTTGAGGACCCTGTTAAGAGACCCGAGGGGAGGCTGGGCAGTGGGGCCTGGAGGTGGGGGCCTGGGTGATGTGCCTGGGTGGGGGGGGGTGGTGGCTTGTGTGTGTGCGTGGACACGGGCGTGTGCGCCCCGCAGTGCTGACTGGGTAGCAGCCTCTCGGGATTGGACCTTGCTGGGCAGGACTCGCAGGTGGTGAGTCATGGCTCTCAGGGCAATTTCTTCATTAGGAAATGTTCAAACAAACAAGAGAAGCTTCGCCTGTTCTCCCAGCAGGAAGGCCTTTGTGGACACAGGGCAGCACACACAGGCTGCTCGCGGTGCCCACCTGGAGTTGTCACCTGTGCGAGGCTGTGGCTTTGGCAGAGCGCTGAGCAGGGAACTGTGAGGGCAGGAGGGGCCAGCAGGGCAGCCCCTGGGGTGAAGGACGGTCAGCTGGAGGGAGAGGGAAGCGGTGGCTGTAAAGAGGCCAAAGGAGATTAGGACAAGGTCCCTGGGTCACTGGGAGTATCTGAGTTGAGGTAGAGAATTGCAGGGTTTGATAATAATAGACTCGGTTGCAAAGAGATTTGCAGATTTGCGTGATAAAGGTTTTTCTGTAACCGGCAGCCTAGGGAGAGGGAAGCGGGGTGGGGAGGAGGCGAGGAGGGGACAGTGCTACCTGCCTCCTTTGGCGTTTGTTTGCTCTGCTGGAGAAGCTGCTGGGTCAGGGGAACCTGAAATCTGGCACCTTGGGGTCCAGGACATTTCTGGAGTGGCTTCCTGTGTGTGGGGGGGGTGGGGGGGGCGGCAGGCGGGTAGGGGGACCAGAGCATAGCCACAAGGCAGCAACCAGGACCGGCTTCTGGCCTTGGCACTGTATCTTCCCGTCAGTCTGAGGTCTTGGCCTCAGTTTCTGCAGCTGTAAACCAGCCGACACGCTCAGGCCGTTTGCAAGCTTCCAGCTATAGTAACTGAATTCCTCTTGGCATCAGAGAAACGGTACCAGAAACAAATGGCACAGGGACTTCATTTACTTATTGTATATTGTTTCATAGTGGAGTTTTTTTGGTTTTGCTTTTTAGGGCCCCCTGACGGCATATGGAGGTTCCCAGGCTAGGGGTCGAATGGACAGCTGCCGACCTACACCACAGCCACAGCAACGCCAGATCCTTACCCCACTAAGTGGGGCCAGGGATTGAGCCTTCGTCCTCTTGGTTCCTAGTCGGATTCGTTTCCCCTGTGCCACGACGGGAATAACTACAGTTTTTTTTTTAACCCTGTGCATGATGCCTTTTCATTCAAAAGAAATCCTTTAACTTGGCACCAACCAGCTGGTCCCTGGCTTGCACGCTGGTGGGAAATGGGGAGAAATGGAACTTTGCTTCCTGGACTTACTGTAATTAAAACAATTTTTTTTTTGTCTTTTTCGGGCTGTACTCATGGCACATGGAGGTTCCCAGGCTAGGAGCTGCAGCTGCCAGACTACACCACAGCTCAGGGCAACGCCGGGTCCTTAACCCGCTGAGTGAGGCCAGGGATGGAAGCACATCCTCCTGGATACTAATCCGGTTTGTTACGGCTGAGCCAGGATGGGAACTGTGACTTTTGGATCCTTTTTTCTAAGCGAGGCCTACAGAGGGCGCCAAGTAACACACAGGATGTGTTCCTTTGGAAATCAGACTTGTGTTCGGGCCTCTCAGGGGCACAGGAGCAGGTCCCAGCCGAAGCTGGAACCAAATGAATGGTGTAGTATTTACTGCAACCCAGATATAAAAGAAGTGAGTCCAAACTGGTGGGGATGAGTAACTGGACGCATCAGTAAGTGGGAGACAGGTCCTCCAGGCTGAGGAATTTGTGCAGCTGCGCCCTCTGCAGGCCTGAGCACGACCTTCCACGCCTTGGCGGGGGATGGGAGGGATGGGGGGTGGGGTGGCTTCTTCTCAAAGGGGGCAGGATGGACAGGGAGGCGAGAAGAGGCCTGGGCAGTACAGTGGTGACCTGACTTCCACCTGACAGCATGGCTCCAGAGGGGGATGGGCCCATCCCGGTGACAGCGGTGCCCCAGATGCCCTGGGCTCGCCGCTGGGGGTCCTCCGGCAGTCCCTGACCCGGTGTGTTCATAGGAAGATGATCTGGTAAATCCCGACCGAGGGACAGCCTACAAAAGGCTCCTCAAAACTCTCAAGGTCGTCAGAATCGGGGAGTCTGAGACACTGTCACAGCCAAGAGGAGCCCAGGGGGCCCCGCGCTAAGGGTGACGTGGTGTCCTGGGTGGCTCCAGGCTCAGAAAAACAGCTTTGGGGGAAAATGAGCAACATCTGAATTCATGGACTTCTAGCTAATATTAAAAAAAAAAGTTTCTTTGTTTTTTGTTGGGAAATTTTCTAGCCTTTAAAATGCACCTCTGGAGAGGGAGTTCCCATCGTGGCTCAGTGGTAATGAATCCAACTAGCATCCACGGGGATGAGGGTTCCATCCCTGGCCTCGCTCAGTGGGTTAAGGATCTGGCATTGCTGTGAGCTGTGGTGTAGGCTGCATGTGGTATAGGCTGGCGGCCACAGCTCCAATTTGACCCCTAGCCTGGGAGCCTCCATATGCTGTGGATGCGGCCCTAAAAAGACAAAAAAAAAATCAATAAAATGCAGGAGGAATCCTGGTGGCCCAGTGGTGTGGGGTCTGGCATTTTCACTGCTGTGGCTCCGGTTACTGCCTGGGCGAGGGTTCAGTCCTTGGTCCAAGAACCTCTGCATGCCGAGGGGGTGGCCAAACATAAATAGAATAAAATCAGGATTTCACAGCGGGTAAGGATCTGGTGTGGTCGCTGCTCTGGCTCTGGTAGCTGCTGCGGCTTAGGTTTGATCCAACCTCTGCATGCCTCGGGCCCAGCCCCAAAAATAAATTTAAAAAGATAAAGAATTAAATGCTAACGTGTCTGGAGCTTTAGCGTCTGGACTGTAGCATTTCCTGTTTCTCTGAACTCCTCACCCAGAACTGGTGTTCCGAGGAGCCCGCTTTGCAGAAGCCGGGGTTTGCCACAAGAAGCGAGTGGCATGCATGGTGGCAGGTGTGCTTGTTTGTGACGGAGGTGCTTCCCCACAGGGTCTAGGGCGCCACCCCCAGGGATTCTGGAAGAAAGCAAGTGATATGCCACTGCAAGGAGGTGAGTTGTTTCTCTGGAAGCCGCATCCTTGTTTTCAGTGACGTTTTCTGTCTGCTCTTCTGTGGGTGCGTGGTTCTGATCCAAAAGTTGTTAAATATTTTTAACGAGCTTGTTCTTCTCAGAGAAAGTCTGAGTTTGTCACCCCTGGTGCGAGTCAGTCCCCAGTCTGGGCTTAAGTTTCTCATCTGGTAGAAAACAAACCAGTGTGGCCCCCTTCCTGCTCCAGCATTCTAGAACTTTCAGTGTTAATGAGAGTGTGACTGTCCCGTGAATGTTTATAAGATGGGACATCTACGTGCAGCAGGGCTTTCCCCAGACCAAGGTCCTGACGGCGGGCTGCCCTCCCACGCTGCAAGCTGCCTGTGGGTTTCCCTGTATTTTATTATTTATTTTTCATCTTTTTGCCATTTCTTGGGCCGCTCCCGTGGCATGTGGAGGTTCTCAGGCTAGAGGTCGAATCAGAGCTGTAGCTGCCAGCCTACACCAGAGCCACAGCAACTCGGGATCCAAGCTGCATCTGCAACCTACACCACAGCTCATGGCAGCGCCAGATCGTTAACCCACTGAGCAAGGCCAGGGATTGAACCTGCAACCTTGTGGTTCTTAGTCGGATTCGTTACCCACTGTGCCACGACGGGAACTCCTGGGTTTCCTTTTAGTTAAAAGAAAAAAGTGAGGCGTTCCCATCATGGCTCAGCGGAAATGAATCCGACTAGGAACCATGAGGACGCAGGTTCGATTCCTGGCCTCACTCATTTGGTTAAAAATCCAGCGCCGCCGTGAGCTGTGGTGTAGGTCGCAGACGCGGTTTGGATCTGGCGTTGCTGTGGCTCTGGTGTAGGCTGGTGGCTGCAGCTCTGATTGGACCCCTAGCCTGGGAACCTCCATATGCCACAGGTGCAGCCCTAAAAAGACGACAAAAAAAAAAAAAAGTGAGAACTCCGTAGACTAAGCTAGAACTTACAGTCCAGCTCACCCCTTTGGCAAATAGCTCTGACTTTTGGCAGATGCACCCCGTGGACACAGAATAGGCCCAAAGCTCCAGAAAGTTCCCTCCTGCCCCTGGGTGGCCAGCCCGCCCCCCCCAGCCTCCCACCCCCGGCCCTTGCAACCACTGACGTGTGCTTGGTCCTTGTCAACCTGATGTCTCTCATTAAGTGAAGGGTGCATAACCGGCCCCCAGCCATGGCTGCTCTGCGGTCCAGCCGCCCCAGCTGCATCCGGGCAGCGTTCAGCGTGGGCAGTGCCAGGGCCGGCTTCCGGAGGAGGCAGAGGAACATGCTCTGGCGCCTCAAGGTACTCGGGGGGTGGGGGTGGGGACATGGGGCAGGGGTGGAAGGTGCCGGAGGCCCCGGAGGGGACCCCCCAGAGCAGGAGCCCTTCCTGGGGCCCCGCCCCTCCTTGGAATTCATCTCAGCCATTCATTTGTTTTATTTATTTTTTTCGTCTTTTTGCCTTTTCTAGGGCTGCACCCACAGCATATGGAGGTTCCCAGGCTAGGGGTCGAATCGGAGCTGTAGCCACCGGCCTACACCACAGCCACAACAACACGGGATCCGAACCACATCTGTGACCTTCACCACAGCTCACGGCAATGCCGGATCCTTAACCCACTGAGCGAGGCCAGGGATCGAACCTGCATCCTCATGGATACCAGTTGGATTTATTACTGCTGAGCCACAGTGGGAACTCCCTCAGCCATTCATTCTTGGTGTCATCTTTTAAGGCCTTTCCTCTCTTCCCTCAAACTACAGGTATTGAAATACCCATCCTTTAAGAGTCTGTTTTTTGATTAAGAACAAGAGTTACTTTTCCTAGCAGCCTGGTGTTAGAGGGGAACGTTCTAACAAATCTGATGTCAGCCCTGGGCTCTTCCCAGGGACCCTGAACAAAGGCCTGGCCCCAGTCTGGGCCTCAGCTTCTGCGTCTGTGAAGGGAGGGTTTGGGGTGGCTGATCCGGAATGTCCCACCATCTTCACGCTGGGTGCAGTGGCTGGGTCCTGTGAGGCCTCTCGGCGCTGGCGATTGATCCAGCCGCCGGTCTGTCTCCTCACCACGTTCCTGGTCCTATTTCCGTTGGCAGTGGCCCAAGTTGGCCTTTTAGTCCCACCAACCAAGCCCACGAAGGGGTCCTCGGCCTGTGGTCACCACCCCCACGCAGGACCACCCTCTGGGCATGTCTGTGTTGCAGGAAATGGCCTGGGCAGCGGGCCCCTCGACCCTTGGCTTTGAACATGAGGCTGCCGTCTGCCCCGTTCGAAGGGAGGATTATTCAGGCCTTTTGTTTTTCCAGGCCAATCACAAGAGGAACCACATGGACTTGGTGGAAGGAATCTGGAGAGAGGTATGTCAGCTGCTCCTGTCTTTGGGGGAACTTGGGAAGCCCCTGAAAGCCAAGCTCCCAGGGGCCGCCAAGGGCAACCTTGCAAGCAGCCCTTTCTAAGGAGAGAGCTCTCCGGTCGCCGGGAACTCCTCTGCCCTCCGTGGTGTCCCTGTATTTTAGGACACACTTCACTTTGTTATTTAAGTTTCTCCTCTTTCCTTTTTTTTTTTTTTTTGGTCTTTTTTAGGGCCACACCCTCGGCTTATGGACATTCCTAGGCTAGAGGTCAAGTTGGAGCTGTAGCTACCGGCCTACACCACAGCCACGTCTGCCACCTACCCCATGGCTCATGACAATGCCAGATCCTTAACCCACTGAGCGAGGCCAGGGATCAAACCTGAGTCCTCATGGATACCAGTCAGATTTGTTTCTGCTGAGCCACGGTGGGAACTCCTCAAATTTTTTAAATAAGAAAAAAGACTCAATATAGTTTGCCTTAGGTTTGCAGTTAGTCACCTCAAATGAATCACAATCCAAATGAAATTCATTCTCTTGGAGTTCCCTGGTGAATTCCCAGCAGTTAAGGCTATGGTGTTGTCGCTGCTGTGGCTTGGGTTCGATCCCTGGCCCAGGAGCTTCTGTGTGCTGTGGGCACGTCCTAAAAAAAATTAAATTACTCTCGCTGATCACAGTTTGTGTTGCCTGTGGCCTGTGGCTTAAGACACCAGGGCATCGTGTGTGCTGTTCATTCCACCCAAAGCCAGTGAGGGGACCCCTGGCCGGGCGGCCCTTGGCTCGTGAGAACAGTTACTTTATTTTTTTTTTTATTTAAAAATTTTTATTGTCTTTTTCGGGGGGTCACACCTGAGGCGTATGGAGATTCCTGGGCTAGGGGTCCAATCGGAGCTGCAGCTACCGGCCTACACCACAGCCACAGCAATGCCAGATCCGAGCCACATCTGTGACCTACACCGCAACCTCATGGTTCCTAGTCGGATTCGTTTCTGCTGTGCCACGACGGGAACCCCGAGAACAGTGACTTTGCTGTTGGTTTATTTGCACAGTGAGACCACCCCCTGCCCCCCAAGTCTAGGCACTGGGGCTTTGGGGCGGGGCGGGAGGCTCGCTCTGTGGTGGGGGTGGTGGGGGGGCATCACAGGAAAGTGCCCGACTGGTGAATTTCACCACGTCTGACCAGTGTCGGAATCCGCAGTGATCACGCTGCCTGGAGCTGATGTGTTTCTGTTCGTGTTACTTTTCTGGAGTAAATGAGTGTCGACTGTCCAAGAAGGAAATGAGCTCTGGGGAGTTTTCGCCAAGGGGCCCCTTCCCCTGGGGCTGCTGATCCGGCCTGGGTCCCAGTGCGTGACTGAGTCACCGAGTGTGTGTGGGTGTGACAGAGGCCCAGGAGCTCAGAGGTGCGCCGTCCAGGCGCGGGCTCTGCCTGCTGTTTGCTGGGCTCACGGGGGCCTGTGGGCAGGTCTGGAAGGATGTCCCAGCACCGGGTGGCCCGGGTGGCCCATGGTGAGCCCGGAACGTGGCAGGGACTGGCCTCAGGCACTCAGGCTCTTCGGGAGACCTTTCCAGCGAGAGCCCCTCGGTCCAGAGCACTGACACGGGAGTAAGCGCAAGACGAAGCAGAGAGGAGATTGGGATTCAGAGGTCGGGGCCCAGGAGGGTCCTGAGAGCTCCGGGGCCACCTCGTGGGGCCAGCAGTTGAGGAGGTGGTGGGGGGCTTTCGGCTGCCGGGGCGGGCGGGTCACTGCGCTGCCCGCCGCTGCCACTCACACTCGCTGCTCACGCTGGCCTCCGAGAACCCCCACGGGCCCCGTGGGACCAGTGAGTATTCGCAACCTTGGTCCCCTTGGACGACCCTGTGGGGGGGGTGCGGAGGCCCCTCTGCGCAGGCCGGTTAGGGAGCCGGGCCTCCCGAGTGTCCTTCAGCAGGGAGGGCGCCTGCTCTTTGGAGGGACCCTGGTGACAGGCGGGGTGGTGCCCGAGCTCGGCAGGTGCTTGGATGAGGGTTTGAAATGACAGGGCTGGTGCTGAGCCCCTGGAGGGTCGGGGGGACCCTTGGGCTGGCGGGTGCATTTGCAGGGCACATGGTGCGTGATTTGCCCGTGTCAGTGACGGGAGAAATAATTTGTGCGCCCAAGGTCTGTGTGTATCGCACCGCGGGACATCGCTACCTGGCTCAGGAAGCTTTTCTCATCAGTTTTTAGATCCTTACGACGGTGACTCAGAGGGTCCGCACAGCCCCTCCTCCTGTGGCTTCAGCAGCTGTCCCCTGGGTGATGCGAGCTGTCACGTGCCTCTGCAAACGCTCAGGCCCAGGAGTCCGGGGGAAGGGAGCGTGGAAGACCCCCTCTCGGCGGCCCCCCCAGTCCTGGTGCCGCCAGCCGCCAGTGACGTGGACATGCAGCCCGCGGAGGCCGGCAGCCCGGAGGTGTGGGGGCGGGCAGCCTGGCTCCCCGGCCCCCCGGGGGACCCGAGGATGGCGGAGGAGGACTGGGGTCCCCGGGAGACGGGCAGACACGTGCAGGGCAGAGCCAGAGTGTCCCGGCTGCCACCCAGACTTGGGACTGAGAGAGACAAGGGGCCCAAATGCTCACTCTCCAAGAGGAAACTGGAACTTTTACTTGCAGAACCAGCGAAAAATAAGAGAAGGAGGCAGAATGGGGCCTAGACTGAGGCGAGCAGGGTGGGCCCGGGAACGGGCGCGACGCCGTGACAGGCCTGGGCCTGGGCCGGTCAGAACCAACGCTGATGAACATAAAAGAGCTTCCAAGAGCTTCCTTGGCCTTCTTTGGATGTGTGTGTCTTTTTGTTGTTTTTTAATATTATTTATATATATATTTTTTTCTTTTTGTCTTTTTAGGGCTGCTCCTGTGGAGGTTCCCAGGCTGGGGATCAAATGAGAGCTGCAGCTGCCACAGCAACCTGGGATCTGAGCCGCGTCTGCGACCTACGCCACAGCTCACGGCAGCACCAGATCCTTAACCCACTGAGTGAGGCCAGGGATCAAACCCGCGTCCTCATGGTTCCTGGTCAGATTTGTTAGCCACTGCGCCACGACGGGAACTCCGCATGTCTTTTTAAAAGGCTTAAGTGTATTGCCATAGTTTGGGGGACTAATAGGCTGAGAAAAGGTGTTACTAGTGTTTCATCCCAAATGATCTCTGTTCCCCCCCCCCCCGCACTTTCAAATGGTTTCCAGTTCAGGAAAGGCCTCACCCTGAATCCCAGAGAATTTCCTTGCTCTGCTAAATATTTATGTGTATTGAAAAAAATTTTTAAATTTTTTTGGCTGCCCTGTGACCTGGAGTTCCTGGGCCAGAGATCAGATCCAAGCTGCAGTCTCAACCACAGCCACAGCCGCAATAACACTGAATCCTTAACCCACTGTGCTGGGGGTCGAACCTGCGCCCCAGTGCTCCAGAAACACCAATCCTGTTGCGCCACAGCGGGAGCTCCTTATGTGTGTGTGTGTGTGTACGTACATATATATATATATATATATATATATATATTTTTTTTTTTTTTGTCTTTTTAGGGCCGCACCATATGGAAGTTCCCAGGCTAGGGTTTGAATCTGGAGCTGGAGCTGCCATAGCTACAGCCACATCTGCGACCTACACCACAGCTCATGCCAACGCTGGATCCTTAACTCACTGAGCGAAACCAGGGATTGAACCTGCGTCCTCATGGATACTAGTCAGGTTTGTTACTGCTCAGCCACGACGGGAACTCCTTATGTGTATTTTTAAACCTTGACTCTGGGGGCGATGCTCTCTGGCTGACCTCCATCTTGGCCGTGGTTCTCGCCCGGTCCTCACTCCCCTTGGCACACATAGCAGCCTCCAGGAAGGTGTCTGGCTCTTGCAGTTGATGACAAGACGGAGTTTTGAAAGAATATTTAAAACAAATGGGCCCAAACACTGAGGTGGAGGCGAGGCCGTAGAAGGGCGGCTCAGTGGCTGGGGGAATTCTCCTGCGGACTCCCCAGGGCTGCCCCGAGGCCTGAGAAGCCACCTCTGTTCCTTCCTGTCGTGTTTCTGGTTTTCTGAGCAGGTGTTTTGTTGGTGCCACAGGATCGTGGGGTCTTGGTGGGGTGACATCTGACAGAGAAGAGGTGGTGGGGGGCTTGCTTTCTTTTCTTGTCTGAGCCTTTAAAAACTTGCCAGCAGGGAGGATCGGAGCCCCTCACTGTGGCCGCAGCCCCAGCAGCAAGCTGTCCTGAGCCTTTAAGTAATCCAGGAGCAGAGGTGTGACCTGACCCTCCTGGCAGGTGGGGTTGGGGGGCTGGCCTGTGTGGGTGCCGTCCACACTCCCCCAGTGCCCCCTCTGCCAGCTCTGCCGCTGTGGCCATCGTCCAGCATGACCCTGGGGAGGGCGGTCTGAGGTGGGGACCCCTCCCTTGGGCCCCATGGACTGAGCTGCCGGGGTGAGGCCGGGAGGTAGTGAGTAGGGGCCGCAGGTACTCCTGCGGGGTCTGCACGGAACCCTGGATGGGAGCCTCAGTCAGTCCTGGGCCTGTGGCGCCCCCCGCCCCTGCCGCCCAGGCAGAAGGCAGGTAGACTCAGGTCCCAGGCTGGAGCAGCTTCTGCTCCTGACCACTGGACCACAGTCCACGCCTCCGTTTGGGGAGCTTGCCCTGCGACTCCCCCCCAGCCAGGCCTCGGGGTCTCTAGGCTGTTGTTCCTTCTGTGTGCCAGGAGCCTTGGCTGGCACACCAGCCTCTGTGCGTGGGACCCTCGCTCATCAGTGGGGCGGGCGTGGAAGGGTCAGGCGGAGACCTGTGTCCACAGCGGGCTTGTGGCATCACTAGCTCTCAGGTGACCTCCTGCAGCACCGCTCAACACGCCCACTGACTAAAGGAAAGCTGAAAAGCCTTTTTTGCTTTTTTAGGGCCACACCAGAAGCATATGGGGGGTCTCAGGCTGTGTCTAATCAGAGCTACCACTGCTGGCCTACGCCACAGCCCTAGCAACACGGATCCGAGCCACATCTGTGACCTACACCACAGCTCACGGCAGCATCTGATCCCCCACCTGCTGAGCGAGGCCAGGGATCAAACCCACAACCTCATGATTACTAGTCAGTACATTTCCTCTGTGCCATGACGGAAGCTCCCTAAAATGCCTTGTTTATTGGTTCAGGGAGAATGTAAAATGGGCCCCAAGGGCAGGGCTGGCAGTCCCATCTCAGACTGCCGCTCTGCTGGAGCCTGAATGTGGCAGCCCACCAGCCAGGCCAACAGGTTTTCATTGCAGGGCCTGAACCATTGCCCATCCACCCTGGCAGCTCGTGTGAGGCCCCCGCACAGGCCAGAAGCCGGTTTCACCGGGGACCACACCCCACCCACCCCGGCTGAGAATGGCACGTGGCCAGTCACCCCACCAAGCGCCTCCACCTGCAGCTGCCTGAGGACCATGGGAACGAAGGCGCCAAGGAGGGGACAGCGTGAGGCCCCATCTGTGACGCACAAGCCCCCTGCGCCAGGGGCTGCAGGCGGGTCCAGGGTGGCCTCCGGGTCAAAAGAAGCTGAGGGAGCTCGGCCCGCCCGCCCGTTCCTGGCTGAGATGAGGCCGGAGCCGCGTCATGCTTAGTGTTTTATTTCGTACAAGCCACCCGGGGCCCTCCAACCACGTCCGGTTTCCCGCCCGCGTCCACGCCCGCCGTCAGGCCTCATTCCACTTGCTCCAGCCTCGCCATCGACTTCCTCTGACAAGTCCGTACCCACCAAACGTTTTAACGACGGACAAAGGTTAAATATTGGTTTGACTGTTCCAGAAAGGGAGCGCTAGGCAAGGTGCGTTTCACTCGGTGCAGAGGACGGCGACGCCGCGCTCGTAGAAGCTGCGTGGGTCCTCCTTGGTGGCGATTTCGAAGTCCACCGTGAAGATGAGGTCCGCTCGGGTGAAGTTCAGGTAGACGGGAAGCGTCACCTGCGGGGAGGGCGGGTGCTCGCTGCTGCTGCTGCTGCTGCTGGGGGAGGGGGTGGGGGGTGAGGGCGCCCAGGGACGCAGCCCTCCCGGGGGCCCCGCAGTGGCCCCTGCCCGCTCACCACGTTGGCCTTTTTCTCCGCGTTGGTCTGCTTGACCCAGCGCAGCTGCGTCAGGGGCAGGACGGTGGAGATGGCGTTGGACAGCGAGAGCTTGTTGTTGCTGCACGTGGCCCCCTGGAGCTTCAGACCTGGGGAGGGAGTCGGGGGCTGGGGTGCAGCACCAGCGCCGGGGCCCAGCCCCCGGGCGGACCTACCACTCGCGGAACCACCAGCAGGGCCCCCGCGAGGGGCACTTCGAGCAGCCCCCACTCACCCGTGACCCCAAAGCTGCAGGCGTCCAGGGTGGCGCTCTGGGAGGTGGTGACAATGACCTCCAGGCAGAGCTCCTCCAGGGACCAGCTGTTGGCCTGGGCCACGTACTGCCTGGTGGCGGTGATGTAGGCCTCGGGCACAAACAGGCCTCCCAGGCACACGTGGATGTTCTGGGGAAGAAGCAGCCCCGGTGAGGAGCCGGGCCCCACGGTCCCTTGGCCCGGCCCGGCCAAACCCGCCTGCCCACCCCCCGCCCCCCCGGAACAGCCTTCGCCACCTTCAGCTCCTTGGCACCCCCGGAGGCAGCGGCCTGGGAGACGCTCTGCAGCTGCTTGATCCTCTCGCTGAAGTCCGACACCCACTGGATGACGGTCATGCCGGCGGGCACCGTGTAATGGGACCAGCTCCGGGGCAAAATCCCTGCAGGCGAGGGCCCGGCGTCCGTCCTGACCGCGTCCCCCCACCCAGGTGCCCACAGGGGCTGCTGTCCCACAGGCACCCTGGGGGCGCCCAGCACGCGAGCGGCTCCGTGGAGCTGCCCCTCAGGCCCTCGGGCCCCGTAGAGACACCCGGGCCCCCGCCCCCCGTGTTTCCCCCGAGACGGCAGAGGTGGGTAGAGCCTGTGCTAAGCAAGCGTTCAGGGAACCAGCGGAGGGAGAGAACGAGTTCTTGGGGAGCCCGAGCCCGCCCCGCCGGGACCCGACCCCGCGGCAGCGAGCGCGCACCTTTCACCAGCTCGTTGATGAGCGTCCGCAGGTAGTTGGTCTGCTTCTTCTTGCCCTCGCACACCTGCACCACGTCAGCCAGGTCCTGGCGCACGTCCTGCAGCAGCCTGGCGCCCATCTTCACCTCTCTCTCAAAGAATCTGAACAGGGGGTCCTGAGCGCATGGACGGGACGGACAGAGGAGGCCGGGGTGAGAGGGGCCGAGAAGAAAACCAGGGCACCTGCCCCGGAAGCCCCGGACGCAGAGCCCCATGCAGGCCACTCACGGCGTCGCCTGGGCGCTGCTGTGAGCGGATGAGACTCCGTGAAGCCGGGCCCCCGGCAGCTGCGGCCCGTGCCGCACGGAGGGAGAACGGCTGCGTTGGCCTCCGTCTCCTCGTGGGAGACGAGCCCCTCCACTCGGGGTTTCTGGCCAGGCTACCGAGGCCCGGCTCTGCCCCCCCGGGACCACCCCAAGCCCGCGGACACGGGGCGGCCGCCACCTTGATGTTGTCCACCGTGCGCTTGAGGTGGCTCAGCGTCTGCGGGATGAGGTGCAGCCAGTTGGAGGCGGTGGTGTGCAGCGTCCTCATCCAGGCGGGGCGCCCGTCGGCCGTGGAGTCCGTCCGCGTCTTCTTCTCCGTCTCCGCGTAGGCCAGGTCGTCCTCGTCCTCCAGCATCTGCATCTTCAGCATCTTGCTGATCATGTCCACGCCTGCGCGCGGGGACGGCAGCAGGGCAGAGGGAAACAGGACAGGGACCTCAGGCCACGCGGTGCATTTGGACAGGAGCAGCCACGCAGCCCGCCAGGCGCCGCGCAGCCCGCCAGGCACCACGCAGCCCGGGCTTCTAGAGCCCAGAGGGCGGCCCGGCCAGAAAGGTCAGGCGGCACCGACAGAGGAAACACCGGTCGGGGGCTGAACCAGCGGCAAAGAGCAGCGGCCTGGGTGCCCCGACCACCTGCCCTGTTAACGCGTGACCGCTTCTGGCCGGGAAGACGCTGTGGTGGCCTCAGGTGTGCTCTGGACTCCGCCTGTGCCTCTCTGTCCTCGCCTTAGGCTTGGGGTCCCCACCCCTGAGCAGCGCTGCCACTGGGGGGCTGGACCGGAGAGGTTAGGGCTCCCTTTCCCCAAGCCAGGCCCGTGTGTATTCACGCCTCACGGCCTCCACGTGTGGCACATGACCCTGAACTTCCCAAACTGCGTGTGAGGTCCTGAGCCGAGCCCTGGCACGGGCCAGTCAGTGGTCACTACGGGGTTGAGGGGACCCAGATGCTGGTCACCACAGCAGGCAGCGGCAACCTGAGGACACGCGGGCGCTTCTGCGCTAGAGAATGCCCCCCACCCGTCACCAGCACCCAGGCCTTGAACCCTCCTCTGCTTCCTGACCGGATCCACGACTCAACTGCTGAAAGCCTGCCGTTCCCCTTAGTCCCCTGTGGGGCCTTCCAGGGCCACCACCCCACAGTGAGGTCCTGCCTGCTGGCTGTGGGCCTGGCAAAACACTCGTCTCCTGGCCTGTTTCCAGAAGATGTCTGGCCGAGATCAGCGCTTCAAGTGTGGGCATCTTAGCACCCCCAGCTCTGAGTCCCTGGGACGGGGCCTGGGAACGTGCATTTCTAAAGTTGCTGGTGAGGCCGTGGCTGCTGGTCTGGGGACCACACTCCGAGAACCACTGGGTTAGGTGCCTTTGTGAAGAGTCTTAAAATAGAGCTCTACAAAGTATATGCCAATAAAAGAGGCTAACGGCTTTTAAATGTCACTTCATGCCAGGAATTCAATATTTTAAAGGAAAAAAGGTGAAACCTTTTCTGAACCTGAGACAAAACCTAAATGCAACCGACTGCCAGCCCCTGACATGGATCCTGAGCCTTCTCCCCAGAACAGGCTGTACCGCGGAAGAGATGCCCACTGGAGCAGGACATTGCCCCTGCTGCGGCGGCGGGCGGCGTGTACCCACCCTGGGTGGTGAGCAGGACCCTCTCGGCGTTGTTGGGGAGGCCCAGCCAGGAGGGCGTCTGGGTGTCAGGGAGCAGCTCCACCCACTGCACGAACTCCTCCCGCCTGGAAAAGCAGCACCGTCGTTACCACCGTCAGCGCGGCGCCGGAAGTGCCTGCTGCCTGCTCGGCGGGTCCCGGGGGAGGGCACGCACCTGATGCCGTCCGGCATTTGGATGTCCTTGTGCCCGTCGACCTTGCAGGCCAGCTTAAACTCACTGTCGAAACTCCTGGTGGTGAAGAGCCGCTCCAGGAACGTGTTGAGCAGACGCTGGTCGAACTCGTTGTCCACGCGCCCGCCGTAGATGGACTGGGCCATCAGGGTCTTTAGCGCTGACCAGGGGATCTTATCTGGCGAGATGTTCTGCCTCCCCTGGGGAGGAGCAGCCGGTCAGCGCGTGGGGTGGGGGCTCCCTCCTCGCCCCCACGGCAGACAGCACCCGAGCCTCACGTGCCCCCTTCCGCCCCGCCAGACACAGCCCACGCCTGCCTTTGCCGTGTCGTCCAGCCACGTGTCCACTGTGTCGCAGGCCGACCGCAGGTCAGACTCCCCGAACTCATACTTCTTCGACCAGCCCAGGGGCGCGTAGCGTAGGCGCTCCTGGATGATGGCGTGGAACCAGGCCAGCAGGAAGTACAGGCGCGCACGCTCGTTGGGAGACTAGAGGGGGACAGTCAGCAAGGAGAGGTCACCCGGAAGCAGCCCCTCGATCGAGGAAGCAAATGCGTGCCGAGCCCGCCGGAGTCAAAGCCTCGGGAAGCGCTTTCCACGCAGCAACACCAGACCCCCCGGCCTGAGTGATGAGCGCGAGCCCTGTGGCCGAGAGAAAACCGGGCCAGTGTCCTACTGCAAGAGATGTGGCTCCAATCACGCCGGTAAGAGAAGTTACCTGGCCAACAAAAAATGACTCAGAAGACACAAGTTTTCTAAAAATGGCAGAAAAGGTGGATTACGAGACAAAATGTGTCTGTTTTCGTTGGTCTGGTTTGTTGGGGGGCGGGGCTTGCCCATAGCCTGTGGCCATTCCCAGGGCAGAGACTGAACAACCCAAGCTGCAGCAGTGACAACACTGGATCCTTAGCCCAGGGAACTCCGGATTATGGAACAAAATGAAATAGCGCTGAAGAAGTAGAGGCAGAACTGCTGCAAAATCCATGCCATGAGCCCCCAGCCCGCCGCCCATGAGCCCAGGGTCGGCTGCCGCTCGGGGCAGGCCCCACGGCGCCCACCTTGCAGATCCGAGAGACGGGGACGCTGCTGAAGGTCCTCAGCATGTTGGCCTTCACCCCCGGGGGCGGCTCGAACACGAAGATGCGGCCCGCGCGGAGCAGGTTCACGGGCACCTGCGGGAGGCAGGGCGCCCGTCACCGGCACTGTCTCCGCCGCCGGCTCCGCGGGGGCGGTGCCGAGCCCGCTGCGCCACCCACCTTGGGGTTGATCTCCATGGTGAGGAAGAGCCTGAAGCAGGCGTGCGGCTGCAGGGAGTGCAGCTTCTTCTCCAGCTGCATCAGCCAGCCCGGGGCCAGGTGGACGTTCTTCAGCATCACCCACCTGCGGGCGGGACAAGGCCCCCGCCTCAGCGCACGCCGCCCCGGGTCCCTGGGCTCTTCTCCGGCCTCCCAGGGCAAGAGCAGCCTACCTGCCCGACTTCACGGCTGTGTTGATGGCCTTGTCCGCCTGGTTAAAGCCTTCCGCCGAGCCTGGTACCAGAACGCTTGGGGTCAGCACGCTGGCCTCGGACCGCAACGCCCCCGCTGAGCGCTGAGGCCTCGGGCCCTGCCCTTACCGATGGCGATGGACGTGATCTGCGTGTTCTGCTCGGCGGCGAGGTCCTCCACGTGCCCGCTGGCGTCGTAACCGGGCACGGAGCACATCAGGACAGGGGTGTTTGGCTTTACCTGCGGCCGGGGAGTCGGAGAGAGGTGAGAGCACGGCCCAGGCGACAGCGTGGCTGCCGAGGAGGGGAGCCCGGGCGGCCGCAGCGCACCTCTGTGTCCACGATGTGGGTCAGGTCCAGCGGCTGCTCCATGATGGACATGAAGGACTCCCCGAGGTTGGTGGACACAAACACGTGGGCCATGGCCAGCAGGCGGTCGGGGCGGAAGGCCTGGATCAGGAGCAGGCGGTGGATGGCCTGCCCGATGGGAGCTGAAACGAGGCAGGGTTGGGGCTCTGAGACGCGTCCCCGCCTGGGCCGTTCCCTGCTCCGCACACGCAGCGTCCAAGACTCAGCTCAAAGCACACCCCAAATCACGATGTCCCTCCCATCCTCTCTGCCTGCGCGTTGTCACAAAAGCCTCCAGTCACAGCTGTGACAAGGCCTATGCCTGGGTCTCTTGGCGGGTTCCGGCGGCCCTGATTTTTAGTGGCTGCGTATACCTGTTCCTGGAGACGCCCTGAAGTGTCTCAAATGCTAAGTCACAGGGACCCCACAGTGACCACTGACCTGGACCTCACCCGCCTTTTCCTCCCCATCCGGCTCAAAACCAGCCAGTTTTCCCTAAATGCTGGGCAAGGACTTCCCAATCTATTTCTTTCTCTTTTTTTGGCCAAACCTGTGGCGCTTGGAAGTTCCTGGGCCAGGGACTGAACCTGTGCCACAGCAGTGACCATGCTGGATCCTTAACCCGCTGAGCCACACAGACACTCTCTTTAGAAAAAGGAATTAGGAATTTTTTGCTTTCCTACTTCCAAGCCGCTTCCTAAAGTTTTAACACCAAAATACTCAGGGATCTGAGCAGTCAGCGGCTTCTGTTTCTCGGGAGCAGCAGGATGGCCGGATCTAAGCAGCAGAGCCCAATTTTACGCTCGGGTCCCGACAGAGAAGGACAGGGAGAGGCCTGGCCGGGGCTTACTTGCAGGGTTCTCTTCACTCCAGAGGTGCGGCACCGTCTGCTCCGGGGAGCTGCTGTCCAGCCAGATGCTAAACTGCTGTGGAGACAAGGGTGGAGGCGTCTCCGTGGAGCAGAGCCCACCTCTGCAGGCAGGGAGGGCGGGACTGATGCGTGAGATGTCGGATGTGAGAAGACCACACACCACGACCTTCTGGGCTCCACGCGACGCGTGAACCCGTCGCCGACTGCCCTGGGAGAGCTGTCCAGCGGGGGTGCACCCGAGACCACTTACCTCGTCTGCCTGGACCTTCGCGATGAGGTCTTTAAAGGCAGGGAGGCAGCTCAGCCTCACCACGGCCTCCGCCTGCTCCACCGTCAGGCCCGGGATCTTGGGTGTGGAGCCCGCACTCAGCACGATCTCCTTCCCTCGCAGGAAGTGCTGGAACTCGGCCTCGTAGGTGGGCTCCCTGGGGGGCAGCGGGGAGAGTCAGCGAGCGTCCCTCAGATGCACTCGCCATCACTGGAGGACCACTAGCGGCTCAGGGGAGAAAAAATCCCCGACTCACCCGACGGTGCCCTTGAGCTTGATCCTGGCCAGCAGCATGGCGAAGGTGATGTGGTCCTGGTGCAGCATGCCTCGGGCCACCCGGTTAAACGCCACCTGGGGACGGAGGCAGGAAGCACCGCCGTCCCTGGGGAGCCCCACCCGCCCCCCGTCCCCCGCCCCGCCGGGCCGCGTGGTACCTGGAAGAGGTCCTTGGTGATGATGCAGAGACGCTGCGTGTGGTCGGTCACGCCCTTCAGGTTGGGGTTCTCGTACAGGACGTTGTGATAGATGTCCAGGAAGAACTGCAGCGAGTACTGGTACAGGAAGTGTATCTGAAAGGGCGTGAGGAGCGTGAGCAGGGCCCTGGGCGAGGAGCCCCCCGCCCCGCCTGCCGCACGCTCACCTGCTTGAGGGACTCCATGGTGAAGTAGATGCTGCTGCAGGCCGTGGACAGGGGCAGGTACTGCTGGGACACGGTCTCCACCTCCTGCATCACGATGTCCGTCTCCTCCACCTTGCGCGTCACCTCGGCCGCCTCCCTCTTCAGGTTCTCCAGGGTCGTTATGATGGTGTCGTCATCCAAGATGCGTCCCTTCACCTCGTTCAGGGCTTGGAGCAGCGATTTCTCCAGCTGCCGTAAGCGCAGCTGAAACTCCCCTTAAACAACCAAAACGCCCCGAGTTCACGCCAGCGCTCGTGTTCTTTCCAAGGAAAGCTCTGAAGCGTCAGGGAGCAGGCGGGAGCACCCCGTCCTGCGGAGGCGCAGCCCCTAAGCCAACCCGAACCCGAACCCGAACCCTCCAAGCCGTACCTTGGAGTTTGAGAAGGTCGGATCGTTTTTCGTCCACGTCCGGTCTTTCTGCTTTGAGAACTTCATTGAGACACTGGCTCTGCAAGCTGCTGCGGGTGACGGTGAAGTTGACGAAGGTCACCCGGGAACAGAGGTCCGGGGGGAACTCCACCTGCCGGGAGGGGCCACAGACCAGGCGGCGGTGACGCGGTGGCCCCGCCTGCCGCTGCCCCGCCACCTCTCGACTGGAGGGCCTTGCTCCTTACGGTTGGGTCTCGGGTGGACAGGAAGATGACAAAGGACGGTGACAGATCTATGTCCTGGTCCCCGAGGGTGATCAGCACTCTGCCCCCCGTTCGCCGGACCTCACGGTTCAGCACCGGATTCAGAACTGGGTCGTAGCTCTCCACGTCCTGCGTGTGTACATGGGAGAGCTGGAGACGCTGAGAGCCTCACAGCCTTTATTTTCCTCCAAATAACTGGCTCCCTACTTCAGAGAAGGGCATCTCCCCACAAGCCCCCAGCCGTTTAGCCCTGCACTGCTCCCCACATGGCTGCTGGGCACACACGGCTACTTGAGTACAGATAAAACCCCTGTCCCTTAGTGAACTGGCCCCGGGAAGCGCTCAGCAGCCACCGTGCAGTTCAGCACAAGTTCCAGGGCGTCTCTTTCCCCGAGGAGTCCCAGCGGGCAGTGACAATCGAGACGACGTGCAAGTCCTTCTTCTTCTTCCCTTTTTTGGCTGCAACTGCGGGGTGGGTTCAATCCCTGGCCCAGGGACTTCCATGTGCCATGGGTGCAGCTAAAAACGTACTTTAAATCAGCTGCGGCCCGCGTAAGCGCCCAGGCTAGAGATCAAAGCCACGCCGCAGCAGTGACGATGCCAGATCCTTAACCCGCTGCACCACCAGGGAACTCTCTCAGTGAAATTTTATGCCCCAAACTGCTTTTGATGGACTTCTTACAATCTCAGACCTTCACCTTTGCATTCGTATCAAATGACATCTGACAAAGTTCCAAAAGCGGCCCTGTCATCATGCGGTTCAGCTCAGTCCACCTCAGCTGCGTCGGCAAACACCTGCAGCCAGCCCCAACGGCAGGGCCTCCTGGAGGCGGGGCGGGAGGACGTCGAGGCACCCACCTGGACCAGAAGGGGGTTGCCGAATCGCAGGGCGCTCTCCAGGTTCTTCCGGAAGGCGTCGTCCAGGAAGCTGGTGCGCGTGATCTTGCGGTCCTTGTACTCGTTCATGATGAACTCCGTGGCCTGCCCCGAGGGGTCGATGATCAGCGGGTACCTGCGGGCGGGGCGGGACGCAGGTCAGAGAGGCCGGCCCGCCAAGGCGCCGGGCCCAGGCGTGTTCCCAGGGTTAGCGGCAGAGACAACCTGGCCCAGGATGAAGGCTAAGATCCTCTTTCCGAGGACCTTCTGTGAGGAGGAGGCCGCTCGAGCCCAGGCTCTGCTAAGGGCTGGAGCTGGGCCTCTTCTCTGTCCGGGACACAGAGGTGCTGCTTCTGTCTGAGGGCCGAGCGCACTGCGCTGGGACTGCCCCGGACAGCAGTGCGAACACCAGAGCTGCGGCAGCACCAAGAGCCGACGATAGTCCCCCGAGAGATGCTGTCCTGACACCCATAAGGCACAGAGAGGCCAATGTGATTTGTCCAGGGTCACACAGCTCATTAGCGGCACCCATGGACGTGGAAATTCCTGAGCCAGGGACTGAACCTGTGCTGCCATGGGAGCCTGTGTCACAGCTGTGGCCACGCCAAATTTGAACCCACTGCTCCACAAGGGAACGTCCTAAAAGCATCTCAAAAAGCACACAGTTCACACATGTGCTGGTACACAATGCAGAAGCTCCGGAGGGGGCTGTGGTGATAAAGACGCGCCGCCCTCCCCACCAGTCTCTGGTCCACGGAGGAGGTTCGGGCGTTTACAGACACGCGAGTCCGCTGGGGGCGGGGTGGGGGGGCATCCGCTTCAGACAGTTGCGCAAGAACCACGTCCGCAGAACCCAGACGTCCCGACATCCCGACCATCGGGGCGGGGGGCCTGCAGGCCACGCCCGGCTTTCTGCTCTCCTCTCAAAGGTGTTCGGTAAACAGGGCCAAAATGACAGCACCGTCCACCAAAGCGTCCGGCGTGTCCCCGGTGGCCTGGCACGCACCTGTTGAAGCGTTTGAGCATGATGGCGTTTTCCGTGCACAGGTCGTCCGCGGGCAGGGAGCTGGCCTGCCAGCGCAGGCGCTCGTCGGCGTTGGACAGGTACTCCGTCCTGGCGATGTCTGTGCGGAACTGAAAGCGAGCGCACTTACCCTCCCACGTCCCCGGAACCGTGGGGGCTCCGCTGCGCGGCGAGGACGGCGCACCGCCTCCCGGACGCCACCTGCTCCCGGGACGGCTACCTGGATGTTGGCTTGCTGCAGGTGATGGGACCAGGTGGTGAACAGGTTCTGACGCATCTGCTGGTCAAAGTAACCCGCGTAAGCGATGAACGCGGCGGACAAGAGACAGTCCCCGGCGATGGTGGACATCTGATTTTTGAAAGTTTCACTGGTTTTCTCCCATCGTTCCCGTTCAGCAGACAAACTCTTCAGAAGCGCAGTGCTCCGGTTTACCTAAGAGGAAAACCAAGCGAGACCTAGGCTGAGAAGCTCCAGTCAGTCCCTGCCCATCGCGTGCAGGGTTTGGGAGGGCTGGACAGAGGGCGCCCTCGAGCCGTCCAGGCCCCCGGGGAGGAGGGCCCAGGTCCCAGACTGAGGCCAACACGGGCTCAGTCTGGGTGGAGGGAGCTCAGCGTCAGCCCTGAGGCTGTGCCTGAGCAGCTGTGGGGGCCTCGGGGGGGGGGGGGGCCTCTAGGTGAGGGCGGCCTGGATGGGAGGAGACTGAGGAGCCTGTTCTGAGGATCCCAGAGAGGGGTGGGTGTGAGTGGCGGGGCCTGAGAGGAGGCCGAGGGATGGACAGGAGGCCTTGTGGGAACACGCGGGGCTGGATCTGGCCGCGAGGCTGTTCACTGGCTTTAGACTGCCCGGCTGGTGTCCAGCTAAGGGCTCCCTGTGAGCGCGCAGGGCAGCGCAGGGGAGGCCCGGGAGGCCCCCAGGAGCCGCCGCCGCCGAGGCCACAGCGCTCCGGGCGGCAGGAGGGCTGCCGGCCACGGCGGCCTTACTTTGGCTTCGACAGCAGCCAGGTCCGCCTTGATGGCCTGGGCCTCGGAGATCAGGACGGCGTACTCCTCCTTGTAGCGGGCGATGCTGGCCTCCAGGTCTCGGATCATCTGCTCCACCTCGTTGGCCTTCTGCTGGTTGTCCTTGGCGTCGTCCTCCAGCTTCTGCAGCTCGTTCCGCAGGGGCTCCACCCGCTTCAACATGTCTGCGTAGTTGAGCTGCGGAGGGCGGGCCGGCTGTGGGTAAAGGGGCCGGGCAGGAGGCCCTCCCGTGGGGGCTCCCGCGCGGGCTCACCTGGGCGATGGCCCACTTGACCATGGGCCCGCAGGCCAGCGAGGCGCGGTTGACGATCTCGTAGTTGTAACTGGGGTTGGACATGTAATTCTTCTTCATCTTCTCCCTGATGGCATCGCTGCAGAGGAGGAACGGCGTTTCTAGGCACGCGCGGGGCAGACAGCACGTCTTTAGGGGATCAAAACGTGCAGACCGGAGCCCGTGCCCATCTGTCGCTCCAGGGACCAGAGGAGGAGCCAGAGGGACCCTCGTTCTCGGGTGATGGGGACACCGCTGCCGGGAGAGGCTGCCCCCCCGCCCCCTTCCCCCAGGAGACCGGCTGTTTGCGGGCCAGAGACAAGTGTCCTGCTGCCGGGAAAGGGGTCAGAGAACCACCGTCCGGAAGCGGGGCAGGAATCCTGGGAAGAGTCTGGGGAGGCCGCCGCGGCGGCGTCCGCGTGCGCCGTCACCTGATCTCCTCGGCGGAGAAGTTGACGATGGTGGGGATGAAGTTCTCCCGCATGATGATGGAGCGGATCTGCTTCCAGTCCGTGGTGCTCTCGCCCAGCAGCAGGCAGATGGACTCGAGCGCCAGCTTCACGGCGGCCGGAGGGTTGGCCATGGACCGCACCTCCACCAGGTGCTGCTTCTTTATGGACTTCACGGCTGGGGGCGGGGAGGACACGGTGAGAGGGGCCGAGCCACAGCCAGGCGCTGCGACCCCCTCGGAAAAGGGACGGGTGCTCAGAGATCGAAGAGCACGGAGGACGGGCTGTCTTACACCCCGGGAGGGCTGAGGTAGCCGGGCTTTCACAGAATTACGAATGGAAGGAAATGCTTATTACTTTTTAATAATGACGGTACTGAGCCCAATTGCAACATGCCGTAAAAAGCAGGATAGTATCGTTACAAAAGTCTGACAAATCCTCATTGGTGCCTTTACTTCTGTGAAGGTTTAAACATTTAAAAAAATAAGACTGTTCATTTACTCTGCACCAGCTAAACAAAGATACTTTCAATAGGCTACAATTCAAACGTTATCGGACTGGCTGGGTGAAGATATGGAATTAGCAGCTCTAAAAAACGGGACTCCTTCCCACAGACTGAAATGCACATTTTTCCAGCCTAAACTTTTATTAAAACTCCTTTTTTTTCCTGGCTGTGCCTGCACCATGTGGAAGTTCCCAAGCCAGGGATCCAACCCAGTTCACAGAAGTGACCAGGGACACTGCAGCGACAATGCCGGATCCTTAGCCTGCCATATCCCAAGAGAACTCCTACAGTGTTTTCAAACAGTAATTATTCAGTGCAGGTAAAAGCTAAATTAAATTCTCTTCTAAACCCAACTCTGAATGGAAATCTACACTTTGGGGGGTGCATTTAATTTAATCCCCGCTTTTTAGGGCCACAGATGCGGTGTATGGAGATTCCCAGGCTGGGGGTCAAACTGAAGCTGCAGCTCCCGGCCTGCACCACAGCCACAGCAGCGCAGGATCCGAGTCGTGCCTGCCATCGATACCACAGCTCACGACAACACCGGATCCTTAACCCAAGGAAGGAGGCCAGGGATTGAACCCACGTCCTCATGTAGATACTAGTCCTAAGCCACTAGAGGAACTCCTTGGGTGGTGCATTTCAATTGCTCTCCTTGTGTGATGTAACGAGCTCAGGTTATTAGCAATACGTTAAAGGCTGGTGGGCAGGAAGGGCACAGGGTCAAGGCCACTCCTGGCGACTGTGGACTGCAAGTGAGACAGCCTGAGGGGCCCTGCCCTCCTCCCGCAGCATTTCACAGGCACAGGACTGGAAAAGGAAGTGACTGCATCACAACTGCATCAGTAATCACTGGTCAGACCAGGACACGCTCAGAAAACACGATGGCAATGCAGCATACTTTACATCTCTGAGTAGTTTTCAAGTCAGGGACTTATAAATGGCATATTTATGAAATTACTGCTAGATTAAAAAGTGTGGATTACTAACTTATTCAGTCCCTTTTCTCAGGACACGGGTCGCACTACGCAGCCTAGCTTTAAGAGACGAGGGCAGTCTGGGGTATCTGGAAAAACCTCTGGAGACGTAGCCAACACGCTTTTGGAAACAGACACAGCTGGGACCTGGGAAGGCTGTGCCGTCCCCCCGCCCCGGGGCCAGGCCTCCGACGGCGTGCACACACCATTCTGGGCCTCGATGACAGCCGGCTCCACCTTGTCCAGGTCCTCCTTGACGCTCATCTGTTTGTCTGCGATGACTTCCTGCTGCTTGTGCAGCTGCTCCTGGATTTCCTGGCTCATGACCTGGAGAGGAGGCCGGCTTAGCTCTGGGGTCGGTGCTGATCAGGGTGTTCCGTGAACCCTAAAACAGCACACCCTGGATACCCACCCGCCCACCGCGGACCTGTGCCCCCAACCATCTCAGACCAAACCCCCTCACAAGACTGAGCACGCCTGGCCCACGCCGGCCCCGGTTCCGGAAACAAACAGGTACCTTTTTCTTCTCAGCCTCCTGCTGGTCCTTCACCATCTTTTTCAGCTTGTCGTTGGCCGCCGCGTTCTTCACCTCCAGCTCCTGGCTCTTGATCCTGAGGTCCCGACGCAGCTCCTCCACCTGCGGAACGAAACCACACGAGGGACCAGAACCACGCAGGGGTTACCCACCGGGAGCTCAGCCCGCCCACCGCCTCAGGGACAGGCATGCCCTGACGAACCTGGTCCACCGTCTCTTTGATCTTCCTGAGCCCAACGTTCAGGTGCATCTGCTGCTCCTCCAGCTCGCTCCGCTTCTCGTGGAACAGGTTGGCGTAGTGATTGATGAAGTCCAGGTAGTGGCGAGGCGTGATGGCCATGGTTCTGCCTCCTCGCTTTGCCAGCCGAGCGTTCGCCTTTTAGAAAATAAAGCCGATCTCCTGACTCTCTGACCTCAAAATCCACTGTTCTGCCTGTGTGACGTGGTGGTGCGGCCCAGCCCTCGAGTCACGTCCCTCGAGCGGGGGTCTCAGCCCCCTGCGAGGTCTCAGGGTGCCCGCATGCCTAAGCTTTCTCCTCCAGCTTCTCCAGGAGAAGGCTCCACACTCCGCCCCTACATGAGCGCCAGTCATGCCCTCTCCCCTCTCCCGACTTGCAGCAGAAACCAAATGAGCCACAGCATCAGCCCGAGGCGCCGAGGGCTCAGCGCTCTGGTCCCTCGGGGGAGGGGTGTCTGAGGCTGGCCAGGGAGCTGCCCCACCCCATGGGTGCGGGGGTGGCAGGGCAGGGCCCACTGGGAGCCACGAGCTCAGGGTGGTTTTCACAGGGCCTTCCAGAAGGTAGCAGGCTGGACTCTTCTTTTTTTTTTTTTTTTTGTCTTTTGTCTTTTGTCTTTTTGTTTTGTTGTTGTTGTTGCTATTTCTTGGGCCGCTCCCGCGGCATATGGAGGTTCCCAGGCTAGGGGTTGAATCGGAGCTGTAGCCACCAGCCTACGCCAGAGGCACAGCAACGCAGGATCCGAGCCGCGTCTGCAACCTACACCACAGCTCACGGCAACGCCGGATCGTTAACCCACTGAGCAAGGGCAGGGACCGAACCCGCAACCTCATGGTTCCTAGTCGGATTCGTTAACCACTGCGCCACGACGGGAACTCCAGGCTGGACTCTTCTAACACAGAGAGCCTAAAGGAGGGACAGCAAGCTGGTCCAAGCCAGCACCGCAGCCTCTGTGGCTGCGCTCCCTCGCTCTCCCATCAGTTCTGCCCCTGCCACCATGGCGGAGCTGGCCCCCAAAGCCCAAGACACCTGTCACCGGGCCCTTTAACAGAAAGAGCACCGACCCTGGGGCGGGGGAAGAACGGGGGCCTGACACGGCGGCTGTGCAGGGAGAGCTGGGCAGACGCCCCACAGGGTGAGATACCATCAACAGAGCTAAGAAAACAGGTGAGAGACACGCATCTCGCAGGTGCCAGCACAGTGTCAGACAGGAAGCACTCGGGTCTACGTGCTATCAGTCTAGCTCCACCTCGGTCTGGTTTTGCTTTTCCCACCACCTCAAGACCAGACCTACCTGGTGAAGAGTCTGGTGGACAAACACACAGCTGTTCACGATGGCCTCCCGGTGGGACGGTGGCTGCGGCAGTTTGTCGTACACGACAGGCATGTAATCGGGCACGACGTAGTTGGGCTTCTCCAGGTCCATCTTACTGGTGAATTCTTTGCCGACCTGATACAGAGCTTCAGTGGACCAGTCCCCGAACCAGTTCAACACACACCTGCAAAGGACGCCACACGTCAAAACAGCTGCCGAGAGAGAGCAGGGCCGGCCCTCGGGGGGAGGCCCAGGGCGGAGGGAGAGCGGCGGCGGACCTGTTGAAGAGGGCGGGGGACGTGGCTGCGCGGTCCTTGAGCCCCTCCGAGGACGGGTTCATGGTGAAGACGACGTGGAGGTTGCGGATGACCTGGCTGGTGAACCACTTGTAGAGCTCCTCGTGCGAGTCCAGCATCAGGCCCTCCTTCTGCGCACCCTCCTTGCACTGCGTCATCAGGGTGGCGTACTCGTCTCCTTCGAAGAGCCCGGGAACCTGGGAAGCAAGACGTGCCGTGGGGGCCGTGGCCGGCTGGGCCTCGGCTCCCGGCGTCCGGGACCATGCACGCACGCAGGTCCCGGCTTACCTCTCCGTTGGCCAGAAGCGTGTTCATTCGCTCCAGAAACCCAGAATCCAACACGTTGGACTCATCCATTATAAACGCTATCTTTTCGTTTTTACAGCCGGAGCGTCTCAACACGGTCCGGAGGTCTTCGTCGAAGTCCTCCCCCGTGTACTTCCTGTGCACCTACGGAAGCGGGGGCGGGTCAGGCCCCTCCTTGTTCAGGAGGCTACACGCGTGAACCAGAAGGGAGGCCCCACGACCAGCCTCACCTTAATCTGGTAGACGCTCAGGCCGTTCATCCAGGCCACAAAGCGGGACAGCGTGGTCTTTCCTGCGCCGCTGACACCAATCAGCAGCAGGTGGCCTTGCGGCTGACGGAATATTCTGAAACGTGATCAGAAAGGATAAACTGTGAGGCCCTTATGCTGCACGGCCGCTTCGAGGCTCAGGTCCTAGGCCGTTCCAGGATTTCATCTACAGCATCTGGAGTGAGTTTTAACTTGAATTTGCACACGGAACATTTATAGAGCCATTGCTATTTGCCAGGTCCAGTGAGGCTGCAAAGATCAAAGGCACGGAGCTGTCCTCCAGCCAGAGGATCGGAGGGGACCGGCCAACTCCTGCAGAGCACGAACGGCAGTAATCGTGGTGGGAGTGAAGCCCAGGAGCAGAGGAGACCTCTGCTCGGCGGGGGGGTCTGGGACAGCAAAGCTGGACTTGGAAGAGAAGGGGAAGCCGCTCTGCAGAGGCGGCGAGGCAGGGGTGGGTGGGTGGGGGGCAATTAAATCAAGAGCAGCTCAGGGGAGCGGCGAGGACGCAACGACGGAAACCCACCGGTCAATCCTGAGCACGTGGTCCAACACCTCGTTAAACAGGACCAGAGGCACATCGAGCTCTTCTTCGTAGAAGACTTTCAGCCTGGCTTTGACATAATCTCGCAACTCTTCCTGGTCCACTGGGATGTAATCCTGCAGGAGAAAAGGTGAGACCCAGTCACGGAGAAATCATCTTAGTTGTTAGAGCAAAGGGGACTATTTCCATATACCAGGAATTCGTACCTAGAGTCTAGAAGTCAACAGAAAATTCTAGCAACACGGAACAAACCCCCCTGCTGCCCTTGCCTTGGCCTCGGTCAGGCCCCTGGCTGGCCTGCCCTTCCTGACAGATGGAGGCTGATGAATGCTTATGCCAAGGGTAAGGCTCCCAAGACGGGGCCGTTCCCGGCCTAGGAGACTGCATGCCTGATGGAACACTGGCCTCAGCCCTGAACCACACTGTGGCTGGACAAGATGTGCGTCCAGGCTGTAACTTACTAAGATGCCCTGCTCTCCTTTTCAGAGAAAAGGACAACTCCTAGCTGTCTAGGAACCGTTTCATATACTACAATACCAAAGAGAGCTGCAGCTTCATACAAGTGATTCACAGCTGTCCTGTTTCTACCGTGAGGAAAGTAAAAGCAAGGGGAAGCAGAGAGGCCCTCACTGCAGACATGCTGGAGCCACACCTTCTGCGGGCTGGAATCCACAGCTCTTGGAACAGCCATGCTCCTGGGGTTTTCTGCCCAAAACTATCAATGGTTGCAAACCCCCCAGGCATCATGGCCACAGCTTCACGTCAGCACACCTCAAGTCAGAGATGCCTTTTATTATTATTATTTTTTTTTTGGTCTTTTTTTTTTTTTTTTTAATGGCCATACTCGCAGCATATGGAGGTTCCCAGGCTAGGGGTCAAATTGGAGCTATTGCTGCTGGCCTATGCCAGAGCCACAGCAACACCAGAGCTGAGCCACGTCTTCGACCTGCACCACAGCTCACGGCAACGGTGGATCCTTAACCCACTGAGTGAGGCCAGGGATGGAACCTGCAACCTCATGGTTTCTAGTCAGATTCATTTCTGCTGCGCCGCGACGGGAACTCCTAGAGGTGCCTTTTAAAAATTAGTTATTGTGGCTGTGCCTGCAGCCTGCGGAAGCTCCCAGGACAGGGGTGGAGCCTGCACCACAGCGGCGACCCGAGCTGCTGCAGTGACAGTGCTGATCCTTAACCTACTGCGCCCGCCAGGGAACTTCCTGGAGACGTTTCTGCCTAGAAGACAATCTAACGGAAGGGACGGAGAGGAGGAGGGTCCTGACTTGCCCTCAGCTCGTTACCTTCGACAGCCAGTTGCTGTACAGGATGGGCCGGCTCATGGCCTTCTCCTTGTCGATGTTGGGAAAGTGCTTCAGAGCGACCAGATCGATGTTTTCGTCGGTCCAGCGCCTCTCCTCGTCCTCCACGAGTCTGTCGGGAGGAAGGCAACACCGGTTCGACCCTAGGTGCAGGCCCGGAGACCGAGCACCAGGTTCTGTGGGTGGTGTGGGCCACTCCAAGGGCTCCAATTGCAGTCTTTTGTCAGAAACACTCACTTTCTACAAACGGAAGAACCCGAGAAGCTACACTGCAGATGACTTAAGCAACACGAAGCTTAGAAACTAAATATGAAAACATTAAAAAGAAATGCAAACCTGATTCTAGTTCCTAAGCTTGCTTAACAGAAACGCCTCCAGCATCAAGGGGCAGAAGGAAAGAGAAACAAGGACCCGAAGGGGCGCAGCTGTGGTGACGCGGGGCTCGCGGAGAAAACCGCGCAGCCAGGAGGGGGCCTCGCCGAGCCGGAAGGCGGGGAGGACCCTTCGGAGACGCAGCGGGCTACCGGGTGAGGCCGGCGGGCCTGGCCCGCAGTCACGCCCGCCAGAGGTGAGAAGCACAACTGCTGTAGCAGTTTGACTCGAAACAAAGTTTTATCTTTGACGTGTTGAGGAATTTGAGACGTTAGTATCGCTGCTCATTTTTTCCTCTTTAACTAAGAGGCAGAATGAAAGCAGGTCACATGACATAAAAAGACCGTTTCTTAACGTGGCGGAACTCCAAGACGAGAGGGTAAAACGACGCCTCCCACCAGGGCAGCCCGCCTCGTGCAGACACCAACTCGGGGCCGGGAGGGCCAGGGCTTCACCTGTCCTGGAAGAGACGGAGGGCTTCGTGGGCCCAGATCCGAATGAGGCCTTCCACAGGCAGCGTCTCCAGGGGCCTCAGCGCCTCGAAGATCCCCCGCACCCAGCGAGTCATCTCTCGGGGCGAGTAGATGTAGTGAGGCTGTGTGTCCTGCGTGAATCGCTCCTGCGGGAAGGGGAGAAGGGGCGTGTCCGCCGGCTCGAAGCGGGGAAGAGGCGGAGCGCTCGCGGCGCCCGCTACCCTGAGCACAAAGGATCTCGGGCCCGGACCATCCAAGAGCGAATCAGTACGTGCGGTCGGCACTGCCGCTCAGGACAAAGTCAGACCCAAGTTGCTCACTTCCTGCTGACACTCACTTTTAAAGACTTAAATGTTAAAAAGTTATAACTACAAAAAAAACTTCTTCTAAAAATACTTAAGAGCTACACTTAATGATGTTAAAAACGGTATCAGAGAAGGGCCTGCTGCGGTGCAGTGGCTCGGGTTGCTGCGGAGCTGCAGGTTCGATCCCTGGCCCACTGCAGTGGGTCAAAGGATCCAGTGTTGCTGCAGCTGCCGCTCAGATTCAATCCCTGGCCCGGGAAGCTCCATTAAAATAAAAAGTACAGGAAAAAAGTGCAATCACCCACAATTTAAACTATTTCAATGTATCAGAGGCAAGTGCTCAGAAGGGAAGCTGAGCAGGATGGCCAGCGGAGTGCAAAGCTGGCTCTCCCTCCGAGCCCACTGGCAGCGAATGCAGAAGGCTTCCCAAAGAAACACAGGTCAACACCACGAGAGCCCCTTCTGCTCAGCCGGTGGGGGAAGACCCATGCAGTGAATAGCTTTCAAAGCTGAAAGCTGCGCTGTGGGCAGGGTGACCCGTCCCGTCCTGAGAGGTGCAGCCCCACAGTCTCAGACGCAGCAGAAGCACCAGACACAGATGTGGCGGTGCTGTTGAGACGGGAACGTACGCCTCCTTCTAGAAACTGCCTGGCACCGTCTCAACCTCGTCAGGGGACGGCTGCACGCACATGGGCCGGACGAGGACGGCGGGGATGAGCTGAAACCTCGGCGTAGCAGTGGCAGTGGCGGTGGGGGGGGTGGCGCACCTGGGACATGGTGTAGAACTCCACCATGGCCGCCGTCAGCGGCTCCGCGTACGTGCGCAGGGACGGGACGAGGCGCAGCATGGCCCGGTTGAAGGTGCCGTAGATCTGCGTCAGGGAGGCGGGTCCCGGGTAATCCACATACACCACCGGCACGTGGCGCAGGAACCTGCACGAAGACACGGGCTCAGCCGACCTGCCCCGGCCCCGCGTGCAGGGTGGGGGTGGGGGGGGCTTCCTCCCCTGAGCACCCGGCTTCACCCAAACGGCTCAGGCCAGGGCTGACACCAAACAGTAGGCGCAAAAAATCCCAAAAAGCCCCGAGCAGAGGTGGGACAATGGCTCAGGCTTACTGCAGCCTGGTTCAGGCCCTAGAGGCACGCCCAGGGCGGTGGAGGCTCGGCTGTGCGCCTCTCCCAGCCTAACAGCACAGGGAGGTAAGCCAGGAGGGGCCTGCCCGTGGGCGGGACTCTGGCACCCCTCTGCAAGGAAACCCCTGTTTAACGCGACCCCGGAACGGGTGTGGGCGAGGCCAAGGAGTCCACGGGCCGCGTTACCTGTGAGAGAGGGGCTTTCGTCCGGGATCGGTGGGCGGGTTACAAGCCCCAACGAACTGGATCCTCTCCAGCTTCACCCAGGTTTGATCGGAGGTGCGGTAAAAGCCTCCGTGCTCCACCATCTGGGGAGAGGCAGCGGGCGGGTCAGCGGCAGGGGTGAGAGGGCAGGCGGGGCTGGGGGGCCTGGCGGGCGCACGCGCACCTGTCTGATGAAGGAGATGACCCTCTGCGTCCCGTACTTGTCCATGTCGGGCAGGTTGATCTCGTCACAGAAGAGGACCAGCCACTTCCCCAGCTGCACGGGGGCCAGCACCACGCCGTTGGGCGTGCGCCTGTACTCGCAGTAGTGGTCGAAGGTCTTGAGCAGCAGCTCGGGCGTGGTGGCGCTCGAGAAGTTAAGGCCCACCACCTGGCGGGGGGAAGACACGGGCCCAGTGAGGACAGGCCAGTCCCCCCTCTGCACCGAGCCCCCGAGGCCCCCCGCTGGCCCCCGGCCCCGGTACCTCCATGTCGGGCAAGGCCCGGAGGGCGCTGAAGAGCGTCATGGTCTTGCCAGACCCGGGAGGGCCACACAAGACCAGCGGCTTGTGCTCGGCCAGCCAGGTGTACAAGAGGGCTTCGTGGCGGACGGTGTCCAGGGTCGGCACGACCACGTCCGGGGCCGCCACCTTGTGCGTCTCCACTTCGATCTGAGGCACCTTGGCCTGCCACGGCGACCACTCTCCGCTGATGGACACCTAGGCACACGGACGGTGCGGGTGGCCCTGACCCGCCCTCGTGCCCCCGCCGACAGGGCTCCCTCCCCTCACACAAACCAGAACCTCCAAGGTGACCTGCGTGCCCCACAGCCCGCAAACGAAGAGGACAGACCCCGCGTGAAAGGGAAGGCGAAGGCTGCCGGGGGTCGCGCTGACCCACCGTGGCCAGGACCGGCCCTTACTTCGTAGTCAATGATGGGTATGTTGGGGGCGGCGGGCAGCGGCACCGTGGTGATCCGCCTGATGTACTCGCCCAGCTCCGCTCTCATCTTCAGGCGACTGTCCCCGGACAAGGACCAGAGAATGGCATAGACCAGGTAGCGCTGTCGAAGGGAAGGAAGCGCCCGCGTCAGTCAACCGCCCCCGCCAAGGCGAGGCGCGACGGCGACGCCCACCGAGGCCCCGGGGCCGCGCCCGACCTGGATGTAGCGCTCCAGCTGCTCCATCTGCATGGGGAAGTCGGGGTGGTTGGCGTTGTACTGCGCCACGTTGCGGCAGGCCTGGTGCAGCATGGAGAAGAGCGAGCCCAGGCAGCGCAGGCGCGTCAGGTCCATGATGTGCTCCAGCTTGAAGGCGTGCTCCAGGGCCTTGGTGACCAGGCCGTTGGGCGTGAAGTACGGCTGCAGGGTCGTGGCCGCGTCCCTCTGGATCTGCGAGGGAGGAAGGGAGCACTTCAGAGCCAGACTTGCGCCTGTCCTCACCGAGGCCGGGCGAGGCCAGGCGGCTCTGGCAGCAGAGGCGAGGATGGGCAAAGAGCAGAACGCCTTTCTCCGTCCTGGTGGTTCTCAAAAATCGTGCTCCCTGGTTGACCTTCGCTGTCGAAATGGGAAGCGGACGCCTTTCACCAACTCACGGAGAAAACCAAAGGCATGCTTCCTGTTTTCCTGTGCACGTTTTAGCTTTCGAAGCCACGACTGCTGGCTTCCTCGGAAGCGAGAGTGGGACAACACCGACCACGCACACGTCCAGCGAACGCCCGGCCTCCTCGCTTCCAGATGCTCGGGGGACGCCTGCCCCCGCTCCGCGCGAACGCCCAGCCCGGCCCGCGTACCTGCAGCATCGGGGAGGCGGCCTCCTCCCCCTCGTCCTCTTTGCCCTTGCGCCGGCGCTGGGCCTCGTCCTCGCCCTCGTCCAGCGGGATGCTGCGCAGCCTGGCCAGGAAGTTGTTGAAGATCATGTCGGTGCTGAGCACGTCCTCGCTGAACCAGACCATGCCGCAGCGCGACACGGTGGCCAGGGTGGCGTACTTCAGGTCCTGCACCTCAAACATTATCCGCACCTTGAGAGAGAGGTCAGCGGATTTAACAACACGGGCTCGGCGCAGACCTGGCTGCTAAGACTACTTTAGCTACACACTCACTGAAAACGTAACGCGTCTTTTGTCTTTTTAGGGCCGCACACGCGGCACATGGAGGTTCCCAGGCTGGGGGTGGAATCGGAGCTGTAGCCGCCGGCCTACGCCAGAGCCACAGCCACGCGGGATCCGAGCCGCATCTGCGACCTACTCCACAGCTCATGGCAACACTGGATCCTTAACCCACTGAGCAAGGCCAGGCATCGAACCTGCAACCTCAGGGTTCCTAGTTGGATTCCGTTTCTACTCCGCCATGAAGGGAACTTCTGAAAATGTAATTTAAACCTGACCTTTCTGCACACAGTTTAAAAGTAAAAATATCTGTAGCCTGCATCATTACAACATTCGCCAACCTCTCCCCACAGGACTCTGGGCAGGAAAAACCCCGTGGGGGGTGGGGGGAGAAGAGCAGCGAGCTCTCGGAGGAGCAGAAGCAACAGCTCCCTGGCCGGGGGTGCCAGCTATGGAGGCAGAGCCTCACCCCCGGGTGCAACAGCCACGCTCCGGGCTGGAACCCACTCGGCGCTCACACTGGTCCCACCAGGCAGGCAGGGTCTCCTTTTACACAGGGGGGTGGCACCCTTGCCAGGGTCCCGTTGCAGGGAGGCAGTGCGGCTGGCGTTCAAACCAGACACTCTGATCGCAGAGCCTTCACCTCAGCACCAACACAAGGGGATCCACCTCTTTCTGACAGTAGTTAGACGCCACTGCATAATGAGTCTAAGAGCCCTAAGCACCCTCGGCGTGCCCTCTGCAGGGTGGCCTCACCAGCAGCTCCCTCTCCCTCATGCCCACCTCCTGGCACCAGCAAGTCCCACTGGCACAAGCGTTGAGTTCCACCCACAAGCCAGTCACTTCTTGGCGCCTCCACGGCCAAGCTGGGCCCATCGCTGCACCCACCCTGCCCTGCAGGACCCTCCAGCCAGGGGGCTGTAAACAACCAGGTTCCACTGCCCCTGCCCAGACCCCCCAGCAGGAAGCCCCAGTCCCCACGGTGATCCCAGCCTGACAGGTCACCCGAGTCTCCGCTCAGGTCCTGCGCCGCTTGCTTCGCGCACCCGCACCCTCCTGCCACCCGGCCCTCCGAGGGCCCGATGTTCCCACAGCTTCCAGCCCCCCAGGAGCTCAGCACCCCCGAGAAGCCCCCACCTCTCAGCACCGACCCCCGGCTCTCCTCCTGTCTTGCTTCCTCTGCAGCACCGTCACCGCGATCCAGCCCGCCCTCGGACCAGAGAGCAAGGGTTCTATCCACGTGGCTCACTGCCCTCCTCAGCACCCACAACAGGACCCGCTCCAAAAATGGGGGCTCAGAGTAGAATGCCCGCCCACGCTGCACCCGCCCCGCGCACTCATCCGTCAGCCCGATGCCCATCTCCCAGGAACGGTCCCAAGGCCTCCACAGCAAAATGCCTCCCCGAGCCGCCTCCCAGGCTCCTAACTACAGGCGCCCCTAGGGAGGCGAGGCCTGTGGCGTGTGCCCGGGCCGTCACCAGCCAAGCCCAGGAAAGCGCGGCTCGCCAGCCGCAGAGGAGGAAGGCTCCCGCGCGCGACACCCAGTCACGCACGTTGGGTGGAAGGCTGAGGCGCTCCCCGTTGGGCAGAGTCAGCAGCTTGTTGTCATCCAGCACCGAGTTCAAGTTCTCCACCCACTCGGGGTCCACGTCGCCGTCAAAGACGATCCACTGGCGCTTCTGCAGCTCCCCTCTCACGTTGTCTATGATCCTGGCGGGGAGGAGTTGAACACAGCGCGTGACTAGGATTAAAGACCTCACCCTCTGACAGGTTCGGAGGCGACTGACTGCGCTCAGACGGTGGTGGGCAAACGACGCCGACTCCCCCCTGAGGGCACAGCACCCGGGGCCCGGGCGTCCAGGGCGCGGCGCCGTCCAGGCGGACTTACTTCCTCAGGACGTGTGTGAAGAGCCCATCTGTCCACTCCCGGGTGTTGGGGTCCAGCGTCCCGTACAGGTGGTCTTTGCTGATGGCTTTTGGGTCGATAATGTGCGCCACGCCTTCCACGCCCTCCAGCCTCTCCAGAGCCTTCAGAAGGACGCGCCAGGCCATGCTCTTCCCGCTCCCCGAGGGCCCCACCATCATCAGGCCGTGGTTGATCTGGGTGATCTGATAGAGCTGGAGAACCTGAGGGCCGGACACACCAGCCGCGTGACCACACCAGCCGCGTGACCACCCCGGGAAGAAGGTGCAGCCTCCTGGGCCAGCCCTCAGTCGCCAAGCAGGAGGCGGGGCCCGTGAAGCCCTCAGGCGAGCGCGGGGGTTTCTCACCAGAGACAGGCCGCACCCACAGCCAACGCGGGGAGGCTTTTAACCAAACTGTGGGGAGCCGCCGAGGCGCTGACCCACGAGGAGCCCTGCGGACGGTGGAGGCCGTCTGAGCCGGGACAGCAGCCCTGCTTGGCACATGCAGTGTGGGCACATGATACACCTCTTTCCCCACGTGACTCCACGGCGGAGGGAGGGAAGCAACGCCAGCGCACAGCGCGAGCCCCGCCCCGCCCCGCGCATCCGTGCTGTCAGCCCGCGGGCCGCGACGTCCTACTGCTCCCACCGCGGTCCACATTTCCCGCCACGACCCCCTCTGGTCTGCATCTTCCGAGGACGAGCTACGCCCCGTGGGGGCGATCTCAGAGGTTTTGCGGCCACAGTTACACTTGCCTTTTCCACCCACATCCCGCCGACCTCCTCGCCGTCTCCGTAGGTCAGGTACATCTCCTGGCACACCTTCTTCAGCTCCTCCCGGAGCGCCGTCATCTCCCCGCGGTGGTACTGGACCCCGGGGAACACGTCCGACAGGAGGCTGAAGAGCAGCGGGATGTCTTCCGCCACCAGCTTGGGCACCATCGTCTCACAGACGCTCTGAATCAGGATCTGCGGGGGGCCGGGGGAGGGGGTGAGCTCATCCCGGGCCACCGCGCGGCCCCCTGGCCCCGGCTCCCCGAGACGGACCCCGCCCGGGGCTGGGGACGCCCGCACGCACCTCTTGCTCGGGAAGGTTTTCCGCGATCTCCCCTTCGTCGACCGCTTCCCCGCGCTCCTCCTTCTCCCTCTTAATCTTCTGGATCCGCTCCCGCTTCACGTTTCCCGCGCTCACCAGCACGCTCTTGAGCGCGCGGAGACCGAAGTCGTAGTGGCTTTGAGACGAGAGCTGCTCATCACACAGCCTGCAAGAGAAAGAGGCGTCTCTCAAACCAGCACACTTCACACGACCGCGCCAGAGGGCAAGAGGTCAGAGGGGACACACGGACGGACGCGCCGCGGTGACACAGGCAGACGCGAAGAAGTGGCACATTCAGCGCAGGTGCTGGAGACGCGGCCGCGCTCGCGCTGCTCACTTGAAGAAGGGGACGATCTTGTTGGCCAGGACCTCGGCCGTGCGGAAGCCCTGCGAGTACAGCATGACCTGCGCGATGAGCTGCCGGTCGGGCTTGGTCATGGCCAGGCTGCGGAACAGCTTCTTCAGGTTGTCCGGGAGGTTGGACCTGCCCGCGTAGCCGGGGTTCATGGTGATGAAGATGGCCATGTCCGGGCTCACCTTCACCTGCTTGTTCAGCAGCTCGCAGGTGATGGGCGCGGAGGCTGCAACAGGGAGGCAGTGCGGAGACGCGTGACCGTCCAAAACCCCCAAGGTCTCCCCGCCGCCTGCCCAGGCCCCCGCCTCCGCGCCCGCCCAGGACTCCGGGGAGCTGTCACAGATGCAGCGACCGGGGCGGTCCAACCCTCCTCTCCGTGTGTTCCTCTGGGCCGCAAGGTTGGCGCAAGCACAGATGCAGCCCAACAACAGTCGCGGGGATGAAAAATCCACGTCGTAACAGAACTGACGGGCTCAGAGCACGAGAACGACCCCTTCTGGGGTCATCAAAAAGCCAAAAAACAGGAGTTCCCGTTGTGGAACTCAGTAGCTAATGAGTCTGACTAGCATCCATGAGGATACAGGTTCAATCCTTGGCCTCACTCAGTGGGTTAAGGACCAGCATGGCTGTGGCTGTGGCATAGGCCACGGGCTACAGCTCTGACTGGACCCCTAGCCTGGGAACCTCCATATGCTGTGAGTATGGCCCTAAAAAGTCAAAAAACAAACAAAAAAACCACAACCAACCAACCACCACCCCCACCCCCGGCCCTAGAGATAAAAGTGCATTTTCTGCGTGAGAGACCACCGGGCGCACACCCCTCTCCACTAGGAGGTCTGGCGAGACAAGTGCTGTCGCCCCGGAATGAGCAGGAGCGCGACAGCTACGCTGTGCACGTGGGGTATCCAGCATCGGTGCATCTATTTGTTTCTCTAGGTCACGTCCAGGCTCTGCGATAAACAGGCGAGTGAAGCAGCCCTGGAGGCTGAGCAGGCCTCCCTTTCATCCTAGTGCGGACTCAGCGCTGTCTGCAACAGCCAGTCCAGGCAGCACAATTAAACTGTCCCTTATTTCTAATCCAAGCGGCAAGCACGTCTGCCTGGAGCCCCCTCTGCCCTCTGCAGGCCACCTCCGGGAGGAAGAGGAGTCTCACCCTTGTCGTGGTTGGGGCTGGAGTGCTCGCGCAGCGCCTCCTGGATGCACTGCACCTGCTGGGACACGGCGGACAGCATCCGCTCCTCCAGGCGGTTGAACTCGTCAAAGCAGCCCCACGCGCCCACCTGGCAGAGCCCCACGAAGATCCGGCCCATCGCCTGGAACGGAAAGAAAGGGGTGAAAACCCCCGCCTCGGGCTGGTGGCACAGGGCTCGGGCAGGGCTTGACCCCGGCAAATCTCATCCGTCTGCTCCTCTCTGACGTGGGAACAGCACAGCCTCCCCCCGGGCGGCGAAGGTGGAGTCAGCTTCACCCGAGTGGCAAGGGGCCCAGCCCCACACACGGCCAGCACGCTGTCAGCAGCGAGGGGCACGAGTGTGCAGAGGCAGCGAGCCGCACTCTCCCTCCTGCGCCCGTCAGATCGCAGCGACACAGCTGACACTTTCTGTTGTTGAGAACACCTTCCCCTAATGTCTGTTCCCTCCCAGACGCAGAGGAAAGAAAGATGACTCTACCCGAGAGCCCTGACCTGGCAGGCGTGACGCTCACGCTGACATCAAGCACGGGCTGGACCCCAGATGGCTCCCAGGCCCGATCCCACAGGACTCAGGGCAGAGGAGCCCTGCCGAGCCGGAAGGTGCTACTCCCCCCTCACCTCGCAGCCCGGGGACGCCAGGGGACCCCTCGGGGCTTCTCACCTGGAAATCAAAGGTTTCATCACAGTTGAAGACCAACACGAAGCGTCCGAGCTGATGGCCAAGGGCTTTGACAGACTCGGTCTTCCCTGTCCCCGCAGGTCCTGTTATTGACAAGAACACACTCTGCTCTTAACAAAGGGCAGCCCTCACCACAATCAAAGCACGGTGGCCCCCAGGATCTGAGGGGTCCGGGTCCAGGACCCTGGACAGACCACAACCCATGGACACCGGAGTCCCACAGCCGGACCTCCACACCCACAGGTTCCACAGTCATGGATCCAGCCAACCTTGGATGGCAAGTTCAACCCACGGTTGGTCCAGTCTGAGGATTCGAGCCCCAAGCATGCGGAAAGCCGACTGTTTAACCACTCAAAGATCTGGACGTGACCCTCACGGTTCAAACCACGCTGTTCGAAAAGTCAGCTATAAAGGTAGTAACCACCAGCAACTTTGAAAGCTTTAGAGTACACCGGCCGTGCAGTTAAGACATACATTTGCATCATTTACTTCCTCTTGGAAAACCACGCTCACTCTCTGGCTCCGCCAGTCCAGGATCGCGGGGTGACTCACCGAAGGGGGACCCTCCCAGCCTGGCCTCCAAAGCTTGCGTCATCGTCAAATAGCAGCGGTCGGTGAGGGGGGTCTGCACCAGCTTGTCCTGAACCCCCAGGTACTCAAAGCCGTAGTTGAACTTGGCGTTTGCCATTTGGATGGACAACTGCTGCAATACATCCGTCTGCTTGGGGTCGAAGTAAAATCGCATCTGGCTGAGCCACTCGAAAGACTTGGCGTTGTCGATCTTGCTCTTGATCAGGGACCTTGTGACATCTCTCTGGTGAACCAGCTCTGTAATCTGAAGGAGCAGTCACTTCAGGAGTTTATCACAAAGTACCCGTCATGAACTGAAGTACCAACACCAAGGCCCGCGAGTGCCTCGAGGACACGAGCGCATGCTCTGGGTGTTGGCCTGGTTTTGTTTTTGTTTTGGGCCACTCCCACAGCAGGAGAAGTTCGTGGGCCAGGGCCAGGGCCTGAACCTGCACCACAGCAGCCTCCCAAGCCACAGCGGTGACAACGCCAGGCCCTTAACCCACTGAGAGACCAGGGAACTCCCAGTCTTGGATTGTTTAGTAGACTCTTACTCTGAGATTCTAGGTCCCGTCCCCAGTGGCTTATTCATAAGCCTCCCAAAATGCAAATTCACTTTTATAAACAACAGAACCGTTATTCACACAATGCGATTAGAGAACCAGTAGCTGCAACAAAAACAAATAGACAGCAAACAAGACCACCTTCCTTGAACTCTGCAAGTGGCATGCACTCGGCGGGGAGAAGAGCCTGAGACCTGAGAGCGGTGTGGGTGACTCGACGCTCGGACTGGTTTTCAACAGGGACTGAGAGCCAAATCCTCGAAGCCCAGCGCCTCGTCACGAGCCATCGACAGTGCTTCCTCCCCGACACCAGTGCGGGTGCTTTTCGAGCATGACGTCTTGTCACCGCTCGAGGCGAGGACAGGGGACAGGGACTCACCAGGTGCTCCAGCTTGCGTCTGCGGAGCGGGGGCTGCTCCATGAGCACCGAGTCCGCCAGCACGTTGAGGGTGACCTCCACGTTGCTGAGCACAGACTGCAGGGGCGCCGAGTCACCGCTCCCCCCGATGCTGCTCAGAGCCGCCTCCACGTTCTCGGACCAGGCTATCTGCGCCGACAGGACCACAAGCTGGGCCTGAAAGACACAGGACGCAAGACCCCAAAGGATGGCCTTGACGATCCGCCCGAGCGGGTGCCCGCAGACTGTCCCTCCCGCCGCCCGTTACCTGGTACTTGTCGATCCAGGTGATGTAGGTATTCGGGTCAATTGAGGTGGCTTTGCCGAAAATCTCCACCTCCGTCACCGACTCCGCCAGGAGTTTGGCCAGCGTGACTCGCATCTCCTTCTCCACCAGCGTGAGCCACTCGTTGATTTTGGGATGCTCCGTGATGGACACGGGAGTTTTAAACGTGACCTGAAGTGAGTAAGGAGAGTCTAGGGAGGGCGGAATGGGACGGTGGGGGCGAGGCGTCCCGCGTCCCGCGCTCAGCTCCAGCTACCTCCTCTCCTTCACGGGACGAAATGCCCAGCACGACGGAGTTGTCTTCGCTTAGGATGATGCTCGAAACGCCAGCAAACATTTTCTTGAAATGTTTCTGTAACTTGGCTACATTCTTGCTGTTTCCAATGATTTCAAGCAAATCTTCATCACCCACAAAATAGAACCTAAAATTAAAATAGCATGTAATTCACTTTGTGAATTTTTAAAGAAAACCTGTTCAATTTATACCAAATAAACTATTCAGAAAGAAAAAGATGCCACTTCAAAAGTAAAACAATCAGAGCTAAATTTTTAAGATGCAAGCTGCCTAGGAGAGTGGACGACAGTTTAAATGAAGCCGAATAAACAAACCCCGGGTAGACCGTGAAGGAGTGTCTGTTATCATCAGGAGTCAACGGATGAAAGGGAAAGAGTTTCACTGAACGGATCACTGGTGTCCAAGTGACCGGCACAGGCCCGGGGGGGGGGGGGGGGGCGGAGGGCGGGAAGGAGGCCCGCTGGGGACGGGACCTCACTTCAGGCCCCGTCAGAGCTACCCTCACCTGGGGAAGGACGAGCGCTCTCTCTCCAGGTACTCTCCCAGGGCTTTCTGGATCTTTCCTAGCAGGTCTGCCAACCTCTCCAGAGACCTCTGCACCCCCTGGATGTTCAGGACGTCCATAACAAGGGGAGACTTGGACACTTTCTTCATCAGGGCCAAAAACTCCGTGCTGATGCTGCAAATCGAATCAGACGCGGCGTCAAAGCCAGCCTCGTGTAAAGGTGGGGTGCCACAGCCGCAGCGCTTCTGCTCCCGGCTGGAGGCCGTACCTCTGGAAGCGCTGCGTCTCCACGGGCAGCAGGTGCTTGATGTCCGCGCTGCCCGTGAAGATGCCCTCCAGGTAGACCCAGCGCCTCTGCACGTCGATCCACACGTCGAAGAGGGCCATGATGCGGTTCAGCTTGTCTTCCCAGCTCAGCGCGTCCTCCTCGAACACCTGGCGGGCAGACGTCGGGCAGAGGTCAGCGGCTAACCTTCCCACGCACAGAAAGGCCAAAGCCCACCCGACAAGTGCCGATTAAGTCCACGTTACGTTATCCGATTTTGGTGTTTTAATTTTAACTTAATTTTATTTTATTGTCTTGTCTTTTTAGGGCCGCACCTGCGGCATACGGAGATTCCCAGGCTAGGGGTCGAATTTGAGCTGTGGCCACCAACGCCAGAGCCACAGCAACGCCGGATCTGAGCTGCGTCTGCGACCTACACCACAGCCACAGCAATGCCGGATCCTTAACCCACTGAGCAAGGCCAAGGATCGAACCTGAAACCTCATGGTTCCCAGGCAGATTCATTAACCACTGAACCACGATGCGAACTCCTGACTTTGATATTTTTAAAACCCGGCACCTGGTAACTGTGAGTCTGAAGGCTTCACAGTGAAGGTGTGGGACGGAGTCTCCCCCCAGAAGTACCTTGTAATACGGGGAGAGCTTCATGGCGGAGACGCTGTTGATGTGCTCTTTGACCTTGTTGAAGAGGTCGTCCCAGCCGCGGATCAGGCGACACTTGTTCTGATAGTTAACCAGGTCTAATTCATAGGTGTTCCACACTTCTCGTATCTGAATCGAAACCGGAAGAGGCGTGTTATCAACACATGGGAAGGCCCCAGCCATGCAGGCGACAAGGGGGACCACCGAGGGGCTCGCATCCCGCGTTACAGCCTGAAACAGGACATACAAGTGCCCGTAGTCTGTGACTTGCCTGTTTCAAAAATTCCTCCAGAGCCATCTCCCCTTGTGCCACGAGCAGCACGTCCTTGACAACAGCTTCGTTTTTCTGCAAGTCAACGTCCCAGATCTGGCCCAGGGTTAGCTCGGAAACAACCCAGTTGACATGAAGCCTCTTCATCAGCTGCTTCCAGTGGCGATCCTTCAGCGCTTCGGACTTCAGCTCGATCACCAGCATGTTGATCTGCGGAGAGAGAGGGCAGGCAGCGTTACCAGGCCGGTGCGCTTCTGACGGACCCCACGGCTGTAGGCCGCTTACCGACCTTCAGGTAACCCTTCAGGAGCCTCTGCACAAACTCATAGGAGGCATACTGCCGTAACCGCGCAGGGAAGTTCTTCAGCTGGTTCAGGAGGCCGTCCAAATTCTGGCGAAGCTGCCAAGGGAAACACAAGACGGTGTTCAGTATGCCAACGTTCCTCTCAACGCTGCACTGTTTAAAACGGGCTTTAAGAGGACTCTTCCATGAGTCTGGGGGAATTCTGTAAATGACCACGAAGTGACATTTTGGTAATTCACCATACAGGTCCCCGCTGGCGAGGCTTCCGAGCAGCGTCTCCGACTGACGATGCGAAGGCATGCACGCCACCCCCTCGAACGCACACACCTTTCGCGGCTGCACTGAAACCCACGGCTGCTCCTTCATCTGGTCAATCTGCTCCCAGATCTTAGAAAGCTCTGACCAAACGCCTTTGAGGTCCTGCAACTCTTCCAAGGCCACCTGCGGTTGGGAGTAAAGCAGTTCAGCTGTGGAAGAAGCAGCTCCAAATCGGGCAGGCCCCTTGCGACAGCCCGGCCAGGGGCAGTCAGGGCCAGGCGCCCCCCACCCCCATCCCTGAGCGGCGGGCCGGACCTGGACGCGCTCCTCGCTGCCGCTGAGAAGTCCCGTCTCCGTCAGTTCCAGCGCCTCCTTGGCCTTGGCACACTTCTCCCTGTCGTCCTTCAGCCTGCCGAACTTCCCTTCATAGATGGTGAGAGCCTGGAGGGCCTCTTCTGGGCGGAGATTGCCCTGCGGGCGGCCGAGGCCAGAGCATTAGAGACCAGAGCCTCAGGACGGCAGGGCTGTGGCTCCGAGACGGGGGAGGGAGCCTGCTGGGCTCCTGGGTCGCGGGAGCCCTTGAACACGGCTGTGGGTGTAACGTGCATGTGACGTGGGGCTTTTACTCCCGCATCCGACTCAGCCGCGGCCTCACTAAGGGCTGTGGGAAACGGAGCCGAGGTCCGGGAGCAGGGCACGCCTGATGGGAGGGGACGAGGCTCTGGGGGCTCCAGCCACGCCCTCCCTCCCAGGACACAGCTGCCATGTCCACTGCGCGGACAAGGAAAGCAGCAGCGCTGCCCTGCTCACTGGGTGACCCCACTCCCACTTCGCTCGGGCGCCACCACCCCACAGTTCCTCCCCGTTTCCATCGCTTCAGTAAAGAGGCCCGCCTACAGCTGAGCCCCTCCAGCCAACACTCAACACAAAGCAGGTCAGAGGGGCTGAGGGTGGGTCGGGGGCTGCCCCAACAGATGGAGTGGAGGGCACAGCAGCCACCAGGCTGGTGTGAGAGCCTGCACCCCCGACCACAAATCCAGGCCAGCACCCCAGCACTCCCGCACCCTCGCAGCCTGCTCGTCTGTCTCGATCTGAATCCTGCCCCAGTGAGCCAGGCAGGCCTTGGCCCCACACTCGCTGGTCACCTTTCCCGTAAGGCTGTAAACCATTTAACGACCTGACCTCGCCTCTGCCCCCTGGCACCCAGCTCCATCCAACTCAAAATACACGCTTCCCTTGCTCAGGCTATCCCGTCTCTCCCACTGGAGCCTAACTCCGCAACGGGAGGGCCCTGTCTTTCCCGGCTGCTGCTGCACCCCTGCCGCCTAGAACACAGCTGGTGCTCCATAAGTATGTAAGTGACCCAGGAGAACTGGACGTGGCAGGTCCCGGGGATGGAAAGGCTTAATCGCTATGATGACGATGGCAGAACTGCCACCTGCTGCACAGAGTGGCGGCGGCAGCAGCCGCGTAACACTTGGCCTGTGTCCACACGACTGGACACCCTAACTTGTGGGGGCGCTAAGGAAGAGGACGCCGTGCGAACAGAACAGCGTTAGCTTCCTCACTTCCCGACTTAAATGACCGCCAGAGTGGTTTCAGGTAAAAAAGGGCTACGCTGGCTTTCTCACTTTGAAATACACTATCTGCAAGCGCTGCTCCCTTTAAGTGAAAGACGGCAAAGCCTTCCTTCTGCAACGCAGAGCCACAGCAAGGCCTCCTGACGAGAGGCGCCAGGCCACGCCGCTGCTCCCGAGCCTCGGGCGAGACTCACGGTGACGGGCTTGGTCTTCTCCCAGTCGGCCAGCAGGTCGGTGGTGCGGCTCTCCACGGCCCGGTCCTCCTGCACGATCTTCATCTGCAGGTTCGCCACCTGCTGCTGGATGGCGGAGTCCTTGCGCCGCATGATGTCGTTGAAGGCCCCCCACTCGCCCTCGATGTTGTCAATGTACAGCCAGGAGGGCGGGAACTGGAACCGCTGCTTCTCCAGCAGGCGCTGCCCGTTGCGGTAGAGCTTCGAGAGGCAAAGAGACACGGAACGCTCTCTTCCGTGACGACAAATGACTGCCCGACTCCTGCCTGACGCCCACCGCAGAAAAGGCGCTCTGCGGCCACAGAACCCGTGCCCACCTCCAGAAACCTCCCCCCCCCCCCGCCCCCTGCGGCCCCGGGGCCACACGACACCCGGGAGCCCGCCAGGGCCGGTCCTGGTGCGGTCCAGGACCCCGACCGGGATCTAAGCTGGGCTTCGCACCCCCAGTCCAAGTTACGGGAGGAAATTCAAGTCTGAGGACTTGAAAACCCACGACTAAAGCACAAAGACCTTCACGGTCAAGAGCCAGTAGTTCTCCGACCCTGCAGAGCTCTTTCCAACGCGGCCGCCCGAGGCCCGTGTTCACCTTGGCAAGTGGGGCGGCCGCGGAGGAGGGCGGGTGAGAGCTACCCCGCGTACCCGAGACGAGAAAGCGACGGCCAGAGCTCACCTCCACCTGCTTCTCAAACTGCTTGATCTTCCGTTTCAAAGACTGCACGTAGGTGATGAAGGTCACGGCGTCGGAGGTGCTGGCCGTGTCCACTGAGTGCTGCTCCAACTCCTGGCGGGACTGTTGAGAGAGCAGAGACTGTGACCGGAGCCGCGCGACCAGCAGCCCCGCGCCCGCGGGGTCCTGCTCCTCGCCTCACCTTGGAGATCTGGGAGTGGAACTCGGTCATGTTGGAGCCGAGCATCTGCCCAAACTTGCTGAGGACCTCCTTATGCCACGAGTCGTACTTCAAGTTCACCTTCGACTGCACCTGCAGGCCAGCGAGCACCAGACGCCCATCAGCAACGCGTCTGCCCGCAGGTGTGTGCCTTCAGCTTCACCTTGGTCAGAGGCGCTGCCTCACAGCCACCTGGCCCCCAAGAGCCCTGGGCAGGACAGCAGGGCTCACCTTGCCGTAGTCGATGACGACTGGGCCAAACTCCTTCTTGGTCTCCGCGTTGTCAAAGGTCCCGCGGGCCTTCCTGATCTGAACCAGGAGAGCCTGCCACTTGTTGAGGTCTTCCCCGAGTCTGTTATAGATGTTCTCAGCCTGCATGTCCCACAGACACTGGTACTGAAGCCAAACCTGCAAACGGGAGCACAGTTAGAGACGACTGTTTGGTTTTTCACTTGGTAAAATGTTTATATGTTCATCTTCGATTTAAAAAGTTCATGTTCTTTCATCGCTGTCAGGAAAACTCTCACTTCAGATTCTTACAAGTTTCACATCAAACAAGAACCGTCTCCTGTTCCCCCAAATGATTAACCTCCCAGGTTCTTCCTGTTGCTCACTTCCTGCTTTAAAAAGCAACTATCACATCCGCACAAAACTTTCCTCGGAAAAGACACATACACCTGTATGTTCACTGCAGCACTATTCCCAACAGCCAAGACAGGAAAACCACCTAAATGACTGGACTAGGAAGATGTGGTACACATACACAATGGAATACTACTCACAGCCACAGAAGAACAAAACAATGCCATCGGCAACAACACGGACGGAACTAGAGACTCTCCCACTAAGTGAGTCAGAAAGAGAAAGACAAATACTCTATGACACCAGTTATATCTGGAATCTAATATATGGCACAAAGGAAACTTTCCGCAGAAAAGAAAATCATGGAGGACAGACTTGTGGTTGCCAAGGGGGAGGGGGAGGGAGTGGGATGAACTGGGAACATGGGGTTGATAGATGCAGACTATTGCCTTTGGAATAGGTAAGCAATGAGATCCAGCTGTGTAGCACTGGGAACTATGTCTAGTCACTTATGATGGAGCAGGATCATGTGAGAAAAAAGAATGTGTACATGTATGTGTGACTGGGTCACCTTGCCGTACAGTAGAAAATTGACAGAACACTGTAAACCAGCTGTGATGGAAAAAATAAAAATCATTAATATAAAAAAAATAGCAATTGGAGGAGTTCCCGTCGTGGCTCAGTGGTTAACGAATCCGACTAGGAACCATGAGGCTGCGGGTTCAATCGTTGGCCTTGCTCAGTGGGTTAAGGATCCCAAGTTGCTGTGGCTCTGTCGTAGGCCGGTGGCTACAGCTCTGATTTGGACCCCTAGCCTGGGAACCTCCACATGCCGCGGGTGCGGCCCTAGAAAAGGCAAAAAGACTGAAAAAAAAAAAAAAAGCCATTATCTGAGAACTCCTGTCCCCATGGTCCCACCCTTTGAGCCCCACACCCGCTACATCTCTCTCCGCAGAGTCGCGGACGGCTGCAGCCACACCTGAATGAAACCAGCGCCTCACCTTGACATACTGCTCAACCTCAGTCACGATGCCCATGACGGCAGAGTAGGACTCCTCCAGGGCGACGGGGCCGTCCGGCATCCGCGTCAGGGCGTTCCGGTAGAACTTCTCCTCCTCGGTCAGTTCGTAGTGCACGCCCACCTAACCAAAGGCAGTCGGGCATGAACGCAGGCAGTGCGGACAGAAACGTGCATCCGCCACCTTCCGCTTAATTACAATGAACCGAAGAACAGCTCACGCTAACAATGCCTCTTAAGGGATGAGGTAAGAGTAAGCCAGTCACAGGCAATGGGCGCCTTCTTACACTTCACTCATCCAACCCATAAAAGAACACGGACCACCAGCCAGCAAACGTGGCAGGACCATCGGCACCAGGCAAAGAGCACAGACACCTCAGAAGCAGGTGCCCCAGGGCAGACCCCCTCACAGGACAGGGACAGGAGCCCTGGAGGACACGAGATGGCCACAGCCCGCACCGACCCCAACGGGGATGCCGGCCCCCCGACAAGTCACTCATCTGTTTCAAAGATCCAAGGGCCTGTCATGTGCCAGGCGCTGCTGTAGGTACAATCGACAGACTAAAAACCTCACGGACTTACGGTCTGGGGAAGCAACAACTAAGGGAAAATCAAGACACAGACTGTCCAATGGTGACAAATACTGACGAGAAGAGCAGACCAGAGGGAGAGGGAATGTGGGCGGGGAGAGTCCCAGGCCAAGCCCACACCAGAGCAGTGACCACGTGGTCCCTTAACTACAAGGCCACCAGGGAACTCCAGAGAGGATCTATTTTAAACAGGGGGTCAGGGAGGAGGTGACGTGTAAGCAGAGACGAGCAGTGCAAAGGCCCAGGCGCAAAGGCTGGCCTGGCACGTGTGAGGAGGGCGAGTCCCGCGTGCGGCTGCAGCAGAGCCGTGGGCGGAGAAGCAGGTGCTGAGGGCAGAGAGGCAGCTCGTAGCGGGGTCGGTAGGCCGGCAAGCCACCGACATGGGAGGTGGGGAGCCGCTGATGGGCTCTGAAAAGTGCCGAGTCAGGGTCGACACATGATTTACGGCGTGCTCTGGCTGCTCTGCCAAAAACAGACTTTGGGGACAGAGGGAGACACCGAGACATAACCCCAGTGAGGGTGGCGGTACCCTGGACAGGTGGCCCCACCAGGCAGGTTCGGAAGATGGAGACAATGAGGCCGTGATAACGTCTGGCCAGAGCAGCCGGGGGACGGGAAAGCAAAGCTGTGGGTGGTGCTGCGAAAATTTGAAGGGGGATCGAGAGTCAGGTTCCGTTGGACCCGCCCATCAGATGGTGACATGGGGACGCCAAGGAGGCAGAGGGACACGTGGCCTGGAGTTCAGGCTACGGCCTGGCTGGAGGCAGGAAGGAACACTCAGCGGGTATTGAGGGCTCAGAGCCGTGCAGAACCGGGCAGCAGAGGGCAGCGAGGCGGAAGAGAGCCAGGACAGCCACGTGGAGAGCGTGTGTCAGGGCAGAGGGAGAGAAGAGAGCTGAGCTCACGTTCAAAGTCAGGAAGGGCTACACTTCCTAAGAGGATCACTATTTTCTTGAAGAGTCTGTTACAGTGGAGGCTGTGGAGTACGTTCACTTGAAACCCACTGGTCCTGATCAGAAGTACCAGCGCCCGGAGGCAGGGACCAAACGCCAACAGCCCCGAGTTTCCCTTCTGCTCTGGAAGTGCACTAATAACAGTACACCAGGAGTTCCCGTCATGGCCCAGTGGAAGTGACTCCGACTAGGAACCATGAGGTTGCAGGTTTGATCCCTGGCCTCACTCAGTGGGTTGAGGATCCAGCAGTTGCCATCCGCTGTGGTGTAGGTCGCAGACGCGGCTCAGTTCCCTCACTGCTGTGGCTGCGGTGTAGGCCGGCAGGCACAGCTCTGACTGGACCCCTAGCCTGGGAACTCCCATATGCCACGGGTGCGGCCCTAATGTGAAGATTAAAAAAAAAAAAAAAAAAGAGTACACTCTATCTGGGATTGACTTTAAAATCTGGGGGTGGGGGTGGGAAGAGAATAAACAAAACTGGCCACATGCTGATAAACAGAGCAGAGGTGTGTGAGCTCACATGATGCCCTCTGCTTCCGCCAATGTCTGCAAACTCCCGTGATAAAATGCAGTAGCTGGGGAGCTGGGAGGAAAGGACGCAGGCACTGAAGTCCCCCAGAAGTTCACGGAGGGAATCTCTAAGCGACCAGAGCTGCAAACCTGACTATTCTGAAAAGTAACTACTGGGCAAAAACCAGGTCACACGAAGCTTCCGCTCGCTGTCCCTTGGAGAGTCGAGCTGAGGCCTGGGGTTTGAAAGGACGGCCGAGAGCCTCGGCACAGAGGCAGGCGGCGAGGCGGTGCCCGGAGCGGGGAGCCGGCGCTCACCTGGTACCGCTGACTCTGGATGCGGGGGAGAGAGAGCACCACCATCTTCCAGGCGAACATCTCCTGGTACAGCTTGTACCTGCACTCCTCAATCGGCGGGTTCAGGTAGATGACCTGGTTGGTTATTCTCAGCTCGTGCACAACATTCTGGAAAAGAAAGATTTCCCTCTTGACGCAGCACTCTGGTTCAGCGGACTGGCTTTGACAGCCGACACCTTCTCCAAACTACTGAACTACTTCTGCTGCTTCACCAACACCAGTTCGGGGCCTGAGGCCCTCCCCAGAGGTCAGAGGGCAGGCACTGCTTAGGCTCCTCCTGGGTCCTGGTGCCTGGTGTTGCACACACAGCAGGTGCTCGGTGAAGCACCATCGGCTCTGATGAGCGTGATGACGCCCGGACTCGAGGACCCTGTGGCCTGACGCAGCGACACCAGGCTGACTTTACTGATGTGGCTTAGAAGCTGAGGGCAAGCAGTGCCACCTGCCAGTGCTTTAAGCTAATGGAGAATCCCGTCTCAGTGCTACTGTATCAACTTGGATAGGCACACTGGCTTCTCTGCATCTCAGTATTTTAAAACGGATGCTCTGGGGATATCTGTGATATTCAAAAGTGAAAACTTTTTTCTGGTTGCAGTGTACAGCAGCTCGATGTGGGATCTCAGTTCCCGGACCAGGGATGGAACCTGGGCCACAATGATGGAAGTGCTGAGTCCTAATCACTAGACTACCAGGGAGCTCCCCCCAAAGTGAAAACCTTTCTCAAGCAGTAAAAAGAGGAGTTCCCGTCATGCATCAGTGGAAGCAAATCTGACTAGCATCCCCGAGGATGGAGATTTGATCCCTGGCCTTGCTCAGCGGGTCTGGTGTTGCCGTGAGCTGTGGTGCAGGTCAAAGACGTAGCTTGGGTCGTGTGTTGCAGTAGCTGTGGTGTAGGTGGGCAGCTACAGCTCCGATTTGACCCCAAGCCTGGGAACTTCCATGTGCTGCAGGTACTGGTCTAAAAAGACCAAAAAAATAAATAAATAAAAAAAAAACCCTGCCTCTGAAACTGCTTTACACTCACGGGAGAGTTCCAAGGAGAACGTGCGGACTTCGCACGTGCCCTCCAGCAGCTTCCTCTGATGTGGTGTATATGCCTAACTACGAGGAGCCAGGCAGACACACTCGCCTTGGCAGAACACTCCTAATGAAACGGCGGGCGTCAGTGAGACGTCCAGACCCAGCCAGGTCACCACGACACAGCTGTCACATCTCCTCGGTCGCTTCCGATCTGTGACATTTTCTTGGCTTTCCCCTTGCTGTCTGCCATGACCTTGACCATGACTTGGGTGTTGTGTAGAAGGACCTGCTCGGTCTGCCTCTGGGAGGCAGCCCTCCTAGTCTCATCTCCTCGCCACGGCACCCGCACGTCAGCCTGGGGGTGTGGACTTGGGTCAGCTGGGTGTGGGTGGCCTCTCTGCTGGTTCCTCTCTAGGGGAGAACCTGGCTTTATTCGCTCGCCAGTCGGCCACCGGGAAGACACCCACCTTGATCTTCGGCTCCCCTCCAGGCTTGTGACTGACTTGCGGTGCGTCCGTATCCATGTCAACTTCTGCTTTATCCTCGGCTTGTCCGAGAAGCACCTGTGTCCAAGCCCGCAGGCCGGCTTGTAGGCGGACCCCCAATATCCTTTCAATCTGCAGAGAGAACATGCTGCAGTGTTTCTCCCCGAACTCAGCGCACAGGGAGCGGTAACAGAGCCAGCATCTTAGGCCCAAGACAGCTGTTGCTGACCGACCACGACCCTTCACCCCCGCTCCTCTCAGCCTCCTCCTCGTGGCCCCACCGCAGTGCACGGCCTGCAGGCGGACTGCTCACCATCCGTGCGCCCCCAGCTTAGGAGTGAGAAGGAGGCTGACACAAAGGCAGACGGAGCACAGGTCTGCTATTTGTTCAATGATAGAAAATTTTGAAGACAAAAACATTTTCCTGGCAGCCTCAGAGATAAAACTAGAAAACGACAACCTGGAGATTAAACCGTTTTCTCTTTCAGTTGAGGCATGGCTGATGTATATTATATTAGTTCCAGGTGTACAACATAATGATTCAGTATTTGTACAGATTGCAAAACGATCGCCCCAGTAAGTCTAGTTAACACCTGTCCCCACACGGTGACCACTTTCTTTCAGCAAGTAAAGAATAAAGCCAGAACTCGCTCTGATCTATGAGGAGACAAGTAACTTCCTAGGAACAGGATGTCTGCACACCTCAGTGCAGGGTCTGCCTTGGGCCACACAGTCGTCCTGGGGACGCAGTGGGGGCGGCTGTGAGAAAAGCTGGGGGTTGAAGTACATTCAGAAGAACAGGGCTGATGAATGTTCTACTCTGTTCGGTTCCCACGGATGGATGCCCTGCAAGCGATGCATCCATTTTAAAGGAGAAAACCTGTGACCCACAGACAACTTCCGAACTGACCAACCCCTACGTGTCCACTGAGCGGCCTCTGCTGTAAAAACACCTCCTTCTAGAGACGTCACAGCTGCACCCCCTGGATCCACCTGAGAGAAAGCTGCACGGGGTCAGGACGCCTCACACACACCTTCCCTCCCCACGCCCCATCCCCATGGGGGAGCCAAGACCCTCCACGGCAGGAAGAAGGGTACTGTGCTGCTGGGTGCATGTGTCCAGCTTGGCTGGTGCAGGGGGACAGGGCGGTGAGAGAAGTGGCCTGGGAGGGACAGCCTGGCTCATCAGCAGAGCTGGGAGGGGAGCGAGGAGGCCGTCAAAGACCCGGAAAGCGGTTCCTGCTCCCCCTCAGAAGGCGAGTCCGGCGGGCGCTGCAGCGCGGCCCCGTCATCAGGTACACGGGTTTCTGGACACGGAGAGCTGGGTGGTCTGCCGCCGTAACTCCCGTGCGAACACCTCTCTCGGCGACCAACTCATGAGTTAGGGAAGAGGCCCACCCCTGCGCTGACAGCAGACAACGGAAGAGGCCTCACCTCCATGTCCAGCTTGTTGACCCAGATGGGCAGGTTGGAGTAGGAGTGCAGGTTTAGGTCGTCCACGGCCTTCTGGACTCGGTTCAGGATCTCCGAGAAGGTCTTGTGGTCGTACACACAGGTCTCCAGCGAGCGGACCTCCAGGTCTATCTTCTCCTCGATTATCAGCAGGTCATCCACCTAGGGGAAGGCACAGTCACCAGAGCGCGCCTCCCTCTGCGCCTCCGGAGTGGGCGCATTCTTCCCAACCAGCTCGTTACGGTCTGAGGCAGCGAGCTTCTTCCCGAGAGCCAGTCCTGCGTGGTGGCATGAGGACACGTCCCACCCGGGTCTCTGCGGCGGGAGGGGAACTGTCCGGAAACCAGCAGCTCCCCTCCTTGCTCATTCCTGCCCCGGGGAGGGGCGACCTCTGACCCGACCGGCAAAGGAGGGCGCAGGAAGTAAGCTCACGGCTCAGCGCCTTCCCTCCCCGGGAGCCGGCCACCCGCGCCCGTGCTCCGTCCTTTCCTCGGCAGCAAGCCCAGGGGTGGAGGCCGGTGTGAGCTGGGCGATGGTCGGGGGAGGAAGTCAGGGCCGGGGGTGTGGGGCTGGGGGGAGCAGCAGGTGTGTGGCCCGATCTCCGGGCGGCTTTACCAGCCACAGGAACAAAGCTGGCCTTTCGCTCTGCCAGACCCCAGGGTCCTCAGCGCTCAGGCCTCGTAACTTGGCGGAGTGTTGCCTATCGGTGCCCCCGAGCAGCACCCCCCAGCCCTCCGCTGTCGGCCCGCAGGCACGCCTTCTGCGGGACAGCCAGCGTGCCGGCCGGGGGGCGGTCCCGGCTCAGCTCACCCCGGGCACCTGGGGACCCGCGCAGAGCGCACCTTTTCTTGGAAGTTGAAGACCGTCTCCGCCAGGCGCTGCACGTACGGGTCGAGTTTGTAGGACTCCCACACCAGGGCGATGCCCTCGGCGATCAGGGCCTGCACCTCCTTCTTCAGGCCCGCCACCAGCAGCGAGATGGTGTTGCGCTCCTCGACCTTCTCACAGGTCCGCTCGTAAGTCCGGACGCTCTCGATCAGCGAGATGGCGAACGGGTAGAGCTGGTTTGCTTGGTGAGCCTTGTTCACAATCGCCAGCGGGACTCGGAACCCGAGCCACTTGAGGTTTCGAACTTCCTTCGAGAGGGTGATGATCTCGGGGAGGAAGTTGACTTTCAGCTTGAGGACGTTGCCAGAGCGGCCCCGGACGCGCGTGCTCTCGATGGCGAAGATGCGGCCCGAGACGCCGAGGTTGCGCTGCTGCACCTTCCTGGCCCAGTCGTCGAAGATCTCCTGCGTGTTGAGCTTCATGCGGAAGCTGTCGCCGTCCTGCTTCAGCTTCTGGCCCTCGACGTGGTTCTCCCAGCCCTTGCCCAGCACGTCCTCCACACGCTTCATGTAGGCCGTCAGCTGCCGGTCGATCTGCTTGGCCCAGATGATGGAGCCCGACACGGGCGGCAGGTCGCGCACGTGGCTCATCTTGCACGCCTGGCTCTGCGGGTACTGGACCTTGAACTTGTCGTGAAGAGACTCGATGTCGTCCTTCACGCGCTGGATCAGCTGCGTCTGGTACTCGCGGATGGCCCCGCGGATGTGCGGCCTGACGAAGAGCGCGTTGAACCTGGAGAAGATCCTGAACATCTCGTTGGCGTTCTTGGCGGTGCCGAGCTGGTCCCGGAGGCGGGCGGTGATGCGCGTCTCCACCCTGTCGATCCTCTCGTCGTACCGCTTCATGGCGGCCTCCCAGGCCTCCGTGCCCTCCTTGGAGACGTCCAGCCCGTCCACCTCCTTGACGTTCTCGTAGGCCAGGTTGACCTCCTCGATGGCATTCGCGTCGGCAGCATCGAAGAGCACCTCCGCGACCTTCATGTCCTGCGGCTCGGGCGCCTCGCCCTGGTTCTGCTGGGCGACGGCGGTGACCTGGGAGGGAGCGGCCACAGGAAAAACGGTGAGCGGGTGGCATTACTCTCTGCACCAGCAGCGCACGCCACGCAGTTACCAGTGCACCTTCCAGCTTTTAACTCTTAGTCCAACATTTTATAACCTCAGCTCAGCAAGACCATGTGAAACACCAGTGCATGTTAATAAACGTTACCGAAGGATGGTCGATTTACAATGTCGTGTTAATTTCCATAGAGGACACTCTACCTCTGCGTCATAAGGATCTCCTGATCATGTAGTTTCACTGCCGAAGAAGCTACAATAACATGTGCTAAAACCTGGGTTTGGGCTACTTCCCACACAATATTGAGTCTATGATTAAAGTTGCACTGGAGAGCTCGGTAATTCCCAGGGGTGCTATGTACAATCCAACAGGGTTTTCTTTTTAAAGCTTTAAATGGTAACTCCATGGGTCAATCCGACAGCAGGGGCACAGGTAAGGTGCTACGCTAACAGAGCCGATTCCACGCGGTTCTCTCCATGCTACTGGGAGAGAGCAGGGCACACACGTGATCTTTGTCTCCGGACGTATTAGACGTCCACACATGTCTCATGGCCACATGCCTGCAGGATTAGAATGCAGCTAGGCAGTGGTCTTTTATGTCTTTTTAGGGCTGCACCTGTGGCACATGAAGGTTCCCAGGTTAGGGGCTGAATCGGAGCTGTGGCTGCCAGCCTACGCCACAGCCTCAGCAACTCAGGATCCAAGCCAAGTCTGCAACCTATACCACAGCTCACAGCGGGATCCTTAACCCGCTGAGCAAGGCCAGGGATCGAACCCGCAACCTCATGGTTCCTAGTCAGATTTGTTTCCGCTGCACCATGACACAAACTCCTAGGCAGTGGTCTCGATCTGTGGTCCACAGACGCCGCAGATGAACAGACAGCCTGAACTTGTTCGGGGGAAATTATAATCATTTTCCCTAAGGCCGAACTGAATTCATCACGTCCTCTAGCTATGAATGCAGGCAAGAGTCACAGCTGTGAAGAGTCCGTCACGTCCCCCGGGACCTTCCTTGAGGCCTTGTTTGTGCTCATCACGACTTCAAACCTCTGGCGCTCATCAGGACCGTCGCCAGATCTCAGCATTTTACGTGTTCGTGGAGAAGCACGTAAGCCACTAGATCACAACCTCAAAAGGGCTAACAACTGTTTCTTTGTAAACCTGTGCATTTTGTTTTATGTATTTAAAAACACTCTGAGGAAACAAACAAACAAAACAAAAAAAGGAGTTTCTGTCATGGCTCAGTGGTTAACGAATCCGACTAGGAACCTTGAGGTTGCGGGTTCAATCACTGGCCTTGCTCAGTGGGTTAAGGATCCGGCGTTGCCCTAAGCTGTGGTGTAGGTCGCAGGTGCGGCTCGGATTCCACATTGCTGTGGCTCTGGCGTAGGCCGGTGGCTACAGCTCCGACTGGACCTCTGGCCTGGGAGCCTCTGTATGCTGTGAGTGTGGCCCTAGAAAAGGACAAAAACATAAAACACTCTGAGGATTCCCGGCAATGCTAGTTTAAGGGCAAAACTGGACGAAATTATTAAGCAGCTATTTTACTTTAGGTCAATGGAAAGCAACCCCAAGGCAGCCAACGACCTAAGGTGCTGTATTGAGCTCGGGCCGGAGGGAGGGCTGTCCTGCCTGGAGGTGCTCTGGCGCCCCAGCTCAGGCAGGGAATCCTGCAGCTTTGCAAGGGGGAGCAGAACAGCAGTTCGTTTAGAGGGGAGATTCTGGAAATGGGAGAGCCTGACAAGGGCCAAGGTACGAAATTCCATGTACACACCGGAGACCCTGGGGAGCCCTGCAAGAAGAAAAGTCACGGGAAATCTAAAAGTCGCTGTCATCCAGGAATCCCACACCCAGTGAAACTATGCTTCCAATATGAGAGCGAAATATTTTTCCCAAAAAACAAAAAATGAAGGAATCTGTTGCCAGCAAACCTATGGAACAAGAAATCCTAAAGGAATCCCTTTAGGTAAAGAGAGAAGACAGCAGAGAGTCACTCAGTCCACAGGAAGGAATGAAGAGAACTAGAAAATATAAAGAATCCAGCGCTGCCGTGAGCTGTGGTGTAGGCCAGCAGCAACAGCTCTGATTAGACCTGGGAACCTCCATATGCTGTGGGTGCGGCCCTCAAAAGACAAAAAAAAAACAAAACCAAAAACCACTTTGTAGGAGTTTCCACTGTAACACAATGGGATTGGCAGCCTCTTGAGAGCACTTGGACGCAGGTTCGATCCCCCGGCCCGGCATACAGGGTTAAGGATCCAGCATTGCTGCAACTGCAGCTGAGGTCACAACCTCGGCTTAGACCTGATCCCTGGCCCAGGAACTCCATATGCCACAGGGCAGCCAAAAAAGAAAACAAACAAACAAACAAACCTGTAGCACCTTACTGTTGGGCTCATGACGTATGGGCGTGACGTGTATGTATGATAAGAATAACATTATTTTCCCTGTTGTATAAATGACAAGCAGGAGGCAACAGCTCTACTAGTTATAAGGTTCTTATAAGTCAGTATTGAGTATATCATGATACATTAAAGATCTGTGCTGTAATCCCCAGAGTAATGGCTAAAAAAGAAAATTCAAAGAAACACACCTATAAGTCTATAGAGGAATTCAAATTATATGCTGAAAATAACGCAAAAGAAGTCAGGGCAGGAACAGAGGAACAACACAAATGAGACAAAGGGAAAACAAACAGCAAGTAGCAATTCTGAATCCAACCATATAAATAATGGGAACGGATCAAACCCTCCAATAAAATCACCCTGAGGATGCGTGCTTGCTCACATTCGTCCACCACAAATTTGATGGATATAAAGCATGTGGGCCATACGGTTTACAAACAAGAAGTATACAAATTGCACAGCAAAGGAAACCATAAAGAAACTCAAAAGACCACCTACAGAATGGGAGAAAATATTTGCAAAGGATTCAACTGACAAGGGCTTTGCTTCCAAAAGACACAAATAGCTCATACAACTCACTAACAAAAAAACCAAGTAACCCAAAATCAACAAATGGGCAGAGGACCTAACTACACAGCACCCCAAAGAAATTACTCACTTCCCACAGATACCCAACATGAAAAGATGTTCAATACCACGAATTATTAGAGGAATGCAAATCAAAACTACAGCGAGGTATCACCTCACACCAGTCAGAATGGCCATCACCAAGGAGTCTACAGACAGCAAATGCTGGAGAGGGTGTGGAGAAAAAGGAGCCCTCCCTCCTACACCGTTGGTGGGAATGTAAATTGGTGCAGCCGCTATGGAGAACAGTATGGAGAGTTCTTCAAAAACAAGCAGGAGAGTTACCATTATGATACCGCAGTCCCACTCCTGGGCGTATATCCAGACAAAACTATAACTCAAAAACACACATGCGCCTGTATGTTCACGGCAGCTCTATTCACAACAGCCAAGACACGGAAGCAACCCGAGTGTCCAGTGACAGAGGAATGGATGACGAAGATGTGGTCCATACACACAATGGACTGCCACTCAGCCGTAAGAAAGAATGAAACAATGCCATCTGCAGCAGCATGGATGGAGCTAGAGACTCACGCTGAGTGAAGTAAGTCAAAGCAAAACTAATCATGTGATGCGGCTTATACGTGGAATCTGAAAAAAATTATACAAACGAACTGATTTACAAAACAGAAATAGACCCACAGACACAGAAGACAAACTTATGGGACGAAGAAGGATAAATTAGTAGTTTGGGATTAACGTGGACACACTACTACGTATAAAATAGATAACCAACAAGGACCTGCTGTAGGGCACAGGGAACTAGACTCAATATCTTGTCATAATCTGTAAAGAAAAAGAATGTGAAAAAAAGGTATGTACACAGAACAGAACATTGTACATGAACGATACTTCGATAAAAGAAAAAAATGAAAAAAAAAAAAAAGGTTGAACGAGGACCTACTGTAGAGCATGGCCAACTACAGTCAGTATCTTAAGAGAGAATCTGAAAATGAATATACAACCACATCGCTTTGCTGTACATGTGAAACGAACACAACAGCATAAATCGTCTACACTTCAACACAAGAATTTTTTTAAAGAGTATGCAACGTTTTAAACAATGATATCTGAGAAGAAGGACACGGCAAAGAAAGGACTGAGACACCCCAGGCAGGAGGAGTCGGCCCTGGTCTTGGTCTCTCGTGGACACAATAAAGGGTCAACACTTGAACAAGCACATGCACCTGTGTGCACGGGATGCGCGCTGCTCTGCATCAAGTGACGCTGAGCAACAGTATTGACCACCTACTACTCCACCCTGAAGAGCAGCCCTTCTCATCCGTGAATGAAGCTTCTCGGCCGGCGTGATTTCTAGACGGGCCCTCTCCCACCCCACCTCAGCTAACATTACAAGATTTTCAAACCACAGGTGGGTTGAAAGACATACTCCCACCTCGAGTAGATAAATCAACATTCAGCCAATTAACACTGGCTATGTATTGGCTTTACCGTAAATATCTATCCTTTAATCAATTCCTCTACCTATATGTACATCAATCTGTCTTCTATTTCTAGACTGGATTTTTTAACTGAAAAAATTTTTTTGGCTGTGGTGTGCAGTGGCTGAATGTGGGATCTCAGTTCCCAGACCAGGGACTGAACCTAGGCCGCTGTGCTCAAAGTGCCAAGTCCTAACCAGGGAACTCTCTGGACTGGATTTTTTCTTTGAAAGGAAAGCATTGCTGAAGAAAAGAGGTGAACTGAGAAGAAGAAGAAAAAAACGTGAACAAAGAAAAGGAGTCTAAATCTTTTCATAACGCTCAGCCGTGTGCAATTATCTTTTAAGGCGTACGCAGTCATCGTCCACATTTTGCAGACGAGGGGTCCAGGGAAAAGGTTAAATGATGTACTCTAGTCACACGGCCGGTCAATTGGTGGGATTAGGATTTAAACTCTGCGGTCCACATAATTTGGGGGTGAGGATAAATGGACAGAGACTGTTACAAGATTTGGCCTGAAGAGTTCCCGTTGTGGCTCAGTGGGTTGAGCCTTAGTAAGTCCAGGCACCAGGTGAGTGAATCTCATTTAAAAAACCATGGGGGAATCCCCCCCAGTGGCTCGGCAGTTAACGAACCCGACTAACATCCATGAGGATGCAGGTTTGATTCCTGGCCTTGCTCAGTGGGTTAAGGATCCGGCATTGCCATGCGCTGTGGCGTAGGCTGCAGATGCAGCTTGGATCCCGAGTTGCTGTGGCTGTGGCTACAGCTGCAGCTCCGATTCTACCCCTAGCCTGGGAACTTCCATATGCCACAGGTGTGGCCCTACAAAAAAAGAAAAAGACTTGGATTGAAACCCTGTGGTCCAGAATCACTAGATCTTAAAGGTGGCAGTGCCCAGGTGAAAGTGGAGCTGAAGAAGGTACTTAATGGCGTAAAACAGACACAAGCGGCTAATTCTGAAAAAGAGAGAGACGGGGCCACTCCAAGGAGGCGCACGTGAACCGCAGACTGGGAGCGCACCTGCGGCCTCAGGACCCTGACGATGACAGCTCGCAGCTGCTCGTGCTGGCGCCTGAACTTCCTCATCTGGTCGAGGCGAGCCTGCAGCTTCCTGTGCGCGGGGTTGATCCGCCACACCATCTTCAGATTCTCCTCCCGTTTCCTCTTGACAATGTCCCTCAACAACACCTGAAGTTTCTCGTACTCATCATCCCACGTCTGAAAAACTTCAAAGCAGGCGACCATAACCTAGGATACAATTTAGGGAGGAAGCTTATTACTGAAGCGGATTTGCATCTCAATGCCCTGAGGCTGGTTTTCCGATACGTTAACAACTTACTTTTTCAAATTCTTCATAAGCAACATGCATCAACTTTCTAGTGCCCAATACTTTGAGTAACTGAGAACTCAGGTCTCTTGAAATTGCCTCCACCAAACGCAGAGCCCTCTGAATGGGATATTTTGTGTTTCGGATCTTTCTCAAATGGGTGAAAATTGCAACAAGTGCCTGCCTTATTTTGTCCAGCTCAGTGGCAGACAGCAAGTCATTCAGAGGAAAATCCTTCATCAGAGGGTTGTAGTCATTCACAGTTTCCAAAGCCTGTTTTAGACCTACGTTAACAGAGAAACAGTCCACGGTTTTCACATAAACTAATACAAACGCAATATAATGTCATCATGTGTCGGTTTCAAACCTTTTACAAAAAGTCAAAGGCTAATCCTCACAAACTTAGTACTGGTTCATAACCTAAATACAGCCTCACCCCAAGGCATGCTGACAGCAAAAGATTTAGCGACCCAGAAACCGCACTATTTGAAAAAAGCACATGTCGTTAACAAGATGACCGCAGTGTGGTCTTGCTTTTGCTATTTCTAAGACTGTCCATCAACTCACATACACTGTAACAAGCCTGCGAGCGGCAGCCCCACACATTTCATCTTTTTTTGTTTCCTATATTGTCAAAACACACTAGTAATAATTAAGTTTAAAAACAGTAGAATTTTATGGTCCCTAAGAACATTAAAATTGAAATTTTTTTTTTTTGTCTTTTTGCCATTCTCTTGGGCCGCTCTCGCGGCATATGGAGGTTCCCAGGCTAGGGGTCAGATCGGAGCTATAGCCACCAGCCTACACCAGAGCCACAGCAACGTGGGATCCGAGCCGCATCTGCAACCTACACCACAGCTCACGGCAACACCGGATCATTAACCCACTGAGCAAGGGCAGGGATCGAACCCGCAACCTCATGGTTCCTAGTCGGGTTCGTTAACCACTGCACCACGACGGGAACTCCCAAAATTGAAATTTTATACCCATGGCTCAAGCCAGGAGTGTGTTATGGACCTGAAATCACAGAAGAACCTGGATCCTGATCTACTTTTTTTTTTTTGGTACTTCCTCTGCATAATACTATCATAAAAATGTATTAGGAAAGACGTAAAGGTTTCAGAGGTATTTAAAAAAAAAAATTCTAAGTTCCCGCTGTGGCCCAGCAGAAACGAGTCCGACTAGTATCCATGAGGATGAGGGTTCGACCCCTCGCCGTGCCCAGTGGGTTGGGGATCCAGGGTTGCCATGAGCTGTGGTGTAGGTCATGTGTAGGTCACAGAGCGAGTGGCTGTGGTGTAGGCCAGCAGCTGCAACCGATTCAACCCCTAGCCGGGGAACTTCCATGTGCCACGGGTACTGCCCTAAAAAGCAAAAGAAAAAGCGAAGTGTACATTTCCGTATTAGTGAATGGCTGTGTCTTAGTGCGTGTGCGCACCGTGACCAAAGGAACTGGAAAACTTCCTCTAACATTTCAGCTGTGGGCCTCACAGCCTTTCTTCCCTAATGACTTCTTCTAATGCAGCTCTGGGGCACAGAGGAATGTCCAGCCGTGCCCGGCCATCCCGGCGTTTGTGCGCCTGGTACACACTGCTGCCCGGTCAGGAAAGACACTATCCTGAGCACGTTCTGGAACAGGGAGGGGGAGGGGGGGGGCAGGCAAACAGAGAGAGGGTATGATCAGCTCTCCCTCCACTGCCCTGGGGGCAAAGAACTGCTCATCGTCAACCACCCTCCTGCCTGGATCCTCAAAAGCACACTTGATTTTACACTGAAAAAGCAGAGCCCACTCGAGGAACCAAGAAACTGAGACACAGGAGGGACGTGCCCTGTGCCCACTGCACTCGTGCCTAGAAACTGCTTACGCTCCCAAAAGCCCTGGGGGTGAGGAGTACCTGGAACGGGGGGTGGCGGGGGGGAGTGAGACAGATGCAAGGAGTGACCAGGAGGGACGGCGGCGCCTCCAGCAATCTTCATCAACAAGAGCTCCCCCAACCCAGATCAATAACTTGCGGATCAGATCATTAGCTCCAGTTTTTACCTGTGTCCGTGTCGAAACTGACGGTGGCATGGAAACGTTTGCCGTGTTTCAAGATATCCAGAGTCAGGAGCACTTCCGGGCTCTCTCGCTTCTCCTGGATGCGGTACAACGCACGCTCCAAGTTTAGCCAAAAACTAATCTCCTGTAAGGCAGTTCCTGAGGCAGGATCTCGATCAAGTTTGGTCACCTTAAATATCAAATTCAAGTGTATTCAGTATTTAACTAAAGGTAGACAAAGGCTCATTAACTGAACACACGCATCGTAACTCAGTTTTTACATTTCAAATAGAGTTCCTTCCTTGTGTTATCAGCGGTTTACTTTGAAGTCAAAGGTTCCGCAGCAGCGGAGATCAGCACTCTCTCAGGACTGGTGTGTAAACAGTCTCACCCAGGACCGTGACCATCCACCCCCCACAGGCCAAAGTTAGGCCGCCCCTGAGCACTGCCAGGGCCAACAGCAGGTACCTCTACCAGCCAGCCCAGAGGTCACCTCGCCGACAAGAACACGGATCAGCCTTCTCGCACATGTGACAAAGTAAAGCATCTTTCATGGTACTTTCAATACTGCGCTCTTACTTTTTGAATTTCTCGGATCCACCGGTTAACTCCCGATTGCAACTGATTGAGAAAAGTTGGGTCTTCAACCTTATCACCAAAGTCTGTGACTTTCGGCTTTTCTCCACGTTCATAACACTGTTTTGCAACATTTGTAATAATTGGGTGAATTGGTAAGCTGATCTCTGGAATTTCAATGTTTTGCTGCAAGTGAAGGAGTCCCATTTCGAGTTCTGCAATCTTTTTCTCCACCGAAGGAGCCATTTTATCACCATCCCTAAAGAGACAGACGACACCCCAAATTTCAGTGTGCTCTTGGTCCTCTGAGTCTCCTGCTTTACGCCTGCCAGACTTTAATAACACACACTTCGTTAATCTGCAGCAGGCTTGCTTTCTCTTGGTTCGCTAGCTTTACCCTCCCGGCCCCTGAATTCTCCATCACCTTCCAAGGCACGTCGCGAACAGTAAGGGAAAGACGACGCTCAGATGAACAAAAGAAAATGGCTTTTACCTGTCCGCCTTGCCAGACTCTCTGATATAAGACTTAAAAAAAGGAGCCACCGCGTTGCTAATGAAAGAATGCAAGGTTTCATAGGGCGAGTCTTCGCTGAGGGTGAGGACCCGGAGCTGAGAAGATACCGGCTTGTCTGCGTCAATGACGGGAGCTCGTTTAATGAAGGCCAAGCTAAAAGGAAGGAAAAGAAGAATTAGTCTCATTCCAATCACTCTTAATAACCGCAGCCTCCTTGGAGTTATGTACAAAATTAAAAACTCATTTGAATGTTTTAATTTTAAAATTACATCAAGAGTTGACTGGTTCATTTTCTTTTTTTTTTTTTTGTCTTTTTGCCATTTCTTGGGCCGCTCCCGAGGCATACGGGGGTTCCCAGGCCAGGGGTCTAATCGGAGCTGTAGCTGCCAGCCTACACCACAGCCACAGCAACGTGGGATCCGAGCCGTGTCTGCAACCTACACCATAGCTCACGGCAACGCTGGACCCTCAACCCACTGAGCAAGCCAGGGATCGAACCGGCAACCTCATGGTTCCTGGTTGGATTCATTAACCACTGCGCCACGACGGGAACTCCAATGGTTGATTTTCTAACAGTGAAACATGCTTCTCTTTCCTTACTCACTTACAAGAGACCCACTGAATCAAGGTCAAGGTTATCGCATGGGACCATGAAACCAGGCCGAGATCCTTCGCGTCATATGTGGGCTAAGTTCACAATCTTGCCCTCGCTAAAACTAACCTCAGCGACTGTGAGTTACATGCTCTGATGAACTTACATCTGATTTCATACCACTCCGTCCCATTCATTTATGGTATTAAATCACAGGTCAGCTTGACTAAACAAGTCACCTGCAGGTTAACGGCCCCTCTATTTGCTGTACAGCAGAATTTGACAGAACACTGCGGATCAACGATAACAGAAAAAATAAAAATCTTAAGAAATAAACAAAGGCCTCTCCAGTCTGGCCTAAAACAACCCTCCCAGTTTCATTGCCTACTACACACCCGCCCCCCATCCCCAACCTGAGACACCATTTAAACTATGAGTCCCATTTTCTAAACATCCTGTGTTTTGTACAGCTGCTTAAGAAACCTATATTCGGAGTTCCTATCGTGGCGCAGTGGTTAACGAATCCGACTAGGAACCATGAGGTTGCGGGTTCGGTCCCTGCCCTTGCTCAGTGGGTTAACGATCCGGCGTTGCCGTGAGCTGTGGTGTAGTTTGCAGACGAGGCTCGGATCCTGCGTTGCTGTGGCTCTGGTGTAGGCTGGTGGCTGCAGCTCCGATTCAACCCCTAGCCTGAGAACCTCCATATGCCGTGGGAGCGGCCCAAGAAATAGCAAACAACAACAAAAGACAAAAAAAAAAAAAAAAAAGAAACCTATATTCATCTGCTCAAATTCCAAGCAACCTTAAAAACCTAACTCCAGAGTTCCCTTCGTGGCTCGGCAGTTAATGAACCCAACTAGGATCCATGAGGTTGCAGGTTTGATCCCTGGCCTCACTCGCTGGGTTAAGGATCCAGTGTTGCCGTGAGCTGTGGTGTAGCTCGCAGACGTGGCTTGGACCCCACATGGCTGTGGCTGTGGTGCAGGCTGGCAGCTACAGCTCCGATTCCACCCCTAGCCAGGGAACTTCCATATGCCTCAGGTATAGCCCTAAAAATCAAAAAACAAAAAAACCCAGAAAAAAACAAAAACCCAACTCCAGCATCACTGCTTCCATGGGGCCTTTCCTCCTCAGTCTGTGTTTCATGGTATCTGCACCTCTAAGATTTTGCCAAGCATTGCGGTTAGTTGCGTATCTGCCATTCTTCCTCCCAAAGACCATCGACTTCCTGGGAACAGGAACTAAGGTTTGTGTCCTTGCGTACTTACTGCTATAGCTCACACATAACAGGAGCTCACAGGTGGTGGAATCCACAGCTTCAAGAGAAGTAATGTTTGCACTTTCCACTTCTCGTACTATATAGAAGTATTTCAAACATAATACTCCATATTAGCCTAAAAATGTCAAAGAAGCTTCCTGATGTGACACACTGAGAAGGAACACAGTCACAACAGTATTCCTGCCAAAAATGCACAACCTGAATGTAACCACGGCGAAACATTGGCAGATCCAATGGAGGGGTGTCCCATCAAACCACTGGACCGCACTTGTCAAAAGTGTCAATGCCATCACAGACACAGGGAGAAAAACACAATACTGGATTCTAGATAAAAGCAGAAACACTGTAAGGGGCATTACTAAGAAAATATCAAAATGAATTTAACCTGGAGAATAATTCTGTGCTGAAATTTCTGGCATTTGAAAATTATACTGAGGCCCTGACCGAGAATGTTCTTATTCTTAGGAAATGTTGCAAAGAATTTAGGGATAAAAGAGCAGGGTGTTTGTAACTGTCTCAAATGGTTCAGGAACAAAATGATAATACAACTGTGGTAAATGTTTTAGGGTTTTTTGGCCACACCCGTGGCATACAGAGGTTCCAGGGCCAGGGAGCAAACCCACACCACCGCAGACAACCCCAAAGTGGTCAGAGCTAACTGCTATCTGGGATTTCTATATGCTATCCATGCAACGCCTGTAAGCTTGAAATTATTCAAAATAAAAAGTTTTGGAGTTCCCGTCGTGGCTCAGTGGAAACAAATCTGACTAGGAACCATGAGGTTGCGGGTTTGATCCCTGGCCTGGCTCAGTGGGTTAATGATCTGGCGTTGCCGTGAGCTGTGGTGTAGGTTGCAGATGTGGCTGGGATCCTGCGTTGCTGTGGCTCTGGTGTCTGCCAGTGGCTACAGCTCCGATTAGACCCCTAGCCTGGGAACCTCCATACGCTGCAGGAGCGGCCCTAGGAAAAAAAAAAAAAAAAATAGTTATAAAAAGCCATTGCGGAATAAATTAAATATTTACGTATTTAAATCTGGATGTTTGTTAGAGTATAAATTGGTGTAACATGTTCAGAAGGTGGGGAATCTTGAAACCCGCATTAAAGACGTTAATGATGCACTGCATCTGAACCAGTCTTTTTTTTTTTTTTTTTTTTTTGTCTTTTCTAGAGCCACACCCACAGCATATGGAAGTTCCTAGGCTAGGGGTTGAATTGGAGCTGCATCTGCCAGCCTGCACCACAGCCACAGAAAAACCAGATCCAAGCCACATCTGCAACTTACACCACAGCTCACAGCAACACCAGATCCTTAACCCACTGATTGAGGCCAGGGATCGAACCCACATCCTCATGGACATTAGCCGGGTTTGTTAATGGCTGAGCCACAACGGGAACTCCTGAACCAGTGATGTTACCTTTAGGGGTTTATCCTCAAAGAATCGGACCTGTACCTACGAATGTTTACTAGTTATTTATAACAATGAAAACTCAGCTATAATCTAAGAGTATTATATGTTAAGAACATTATGGCTTAAACCTAAAATAGCAATTAAAATAAATATTTTAATTTTACATTGACCTGTAAATCCTCTTAGTTTGAATAAAGAAAGTCAAAGAAACTGAATTGAAGAGCAGAAATCTTGCGTGTTTCCGTACTCTGAATGATCAGCATTGACGTTTGACTCCCACAGGCTTTTGGTCTGAAACGGCGGTGGAATCGCACTACTCACCTGTTGGACTTCACTCCATAATGAATGTCTATGTTGATGTTATAGGAAATGAATTCTTTCTCTTCTTCTCCTTCATCACCAACATCCTCTACGAAGCATAAGAAATATTCTATTAAGCCCCTGTCAACATGCCGGGTCCTGCTTCATCGACTGCTCAGAGCACATCCGTCCCCCGCCCCAACCTGACCCTAACCCCTGTGCGACCTGGCACGCCCTAATTTTCCCTTCCACTCATTTTTTCTGATTGCTGGACCCAGGCGCTTATTTGCTGTGTGATTTCGGGCAAGGTCCTTAACTTCCCGCCCCTGCCTCCTTGTCTGTAAACGAGGGACACACTGGCACGCCTGGCCCCAGGGCAGTGCCGGTGCTGTCCTGCTAAGGCCAAGCTCTCCCCACCCGATCCCAGCAGTCGGATCCCCTGTACCCCAAAGACAGAGGGCACTTCTACCCCGACACCTCAGTGTAGTCTGCTCAGTTGTCTACTCAGCGCCTTCTATGTGCCAGGTGTTACCTAGGTGCATCATACCTGTAACCCTCGTGACAACCCATGGGGCTGGCGCGACTATCATTAATTATCCAAGCAAGGAGCATGAGCACACCGCCCTCAGACACATGACTGGAAAGGGACAGGGCGAAATCGGAAGTCTCATTCCAAACCCAGAGTCCTCCCTCATTAAGCCCCTGCCACCCCCACCAAGGAACTTCTCCAGCAGTTCCCACTGTGGCTCAGCAGTTAACAAATCCAACTAGTATCCATGAGGATGCGAGTTCGACCCCTGGCCTTGCTCAGCGGGTTAAGGATCCGGTGCTGCCGTGAGCTGTGGTGTAGGTTGCAGATGTGGCTTGGATCCCGTGTTGCTGTGGCTGTGATGTAGGCCGGTGGCTTCAGCTCCGACTGGGCCCCTAGCCTGGGAACCTCCACATGCTGCGGGTGCAGCCCTAAAAAGACAAAAAAACCACCACCACCACCACCACCACCAAAAAGAAACTTCTCCAGGAGTTCCCTGGTGGTGAAGCAGCTTAAAGATCTGGTGTTGTCACTGCTGTGGCCCAGGTGTGATCCCTAGACTGGGACCTTCTGTATGTCACAGGAGCAGCCAAAGAATAAAAAAAAGACAGAAAGGACCGTTTCCAGAGTCACCACGGGGCACTCACCTGGCCTTCCCCTCTGCTCTTGCAGAACTTTTCAGAGCCTGCTCTGGGGTCGATTTACAAAAGCATCTCTCTCCCCTCACATGAGCGCTTGCTGGGCAGGACCACACAGCAAACAACGAGCACAGCAGTAATTTTAAAAAGCTTACTGGGAGTTCCCTTCATGGCTCAGTGGTTAACGAACCCGACTAGGATCCATGAGGTTGCAGGTTCGATGCCTGGCCCCTATCAGTGCGTTAAGGATCCAGTGCTGTAGTGAGCTGTGGTGTAGGTCACAGACGTGGCTCGGATCTGGTGTTGCTGTGGCTGTGGCGTAGGCCGGCAGCTGTAGCTCTGATTTGACCCCTAGCTTGGGAACCTCCATATGCTGCAAGTGTGGCCCTAAAAAGCAAACATAAATAAATAAAAATGCAAAAAATTAAAAAAATAAAAACTATGAAATCTGGGTGTACAGGGTCTGAGCAAAAGCTATTTGCTTCAATAGTTTTAAGATGAGACATACAAAATTCATGCTGAAAGAATATAAAATATTAGTATATTTATCAATAAGTCAACAACTCTTCCAAAATATTGGGCTTTTTGGGTATAATTTTAGGAAGGAGACGAGGCGTGGCAGAACATTCTAATACGCCAGGTACTTCCTACCTGGTTTTAAAAAATTACTATCTCAAAAAAACCCAAAGCAACCCAGTTTTCTAACTGTTGAACTGTGGATATACCACAAAATAAATCATACTGCCTAAAACCAACCAAACATATAACTGCAATCCGTAAAATGCAAGCACAGAGACCAAGGGTAAGGAAATGCCCCCAAACTAAAGAGCTGTCAGGGCAGTGGGATTATGGAATATTTTCTCCCTCCACTTTTGGAACGTTCATTAATTCTGTGATTTATATAAAATACATGCCGTTAAAACGACACTCAAGTTATATACAGAGAATAAAAGTCACGTTCTATTATAATCCTCAGGGAGAGGACCGACCTAACTGAAAAGCCGCTGTTGGCTATGACTCATTTCTTCCTGCCGGTAAGAGCCGTCCTCTGCACAAATGAAATCCCAGAGAAAACAGGCTGACTGGACAGAGCATCTAGCACGCTGCCTCCCCGTCCTAACGCCAACAGGCTTAAAGGAGCCGGGCCCCGTGCCAGGCGATGAGTCACGCTGTCTCGGGACTGGGACTAGCACTGCAATGCAGAGAGCGCTGCTGGGCCGCGGGCAGGCACACCCAGTGACATCATCCTCAGACAGGACAGGCAAACACCTGCCCTCCACGGCTCCGCGAAATTCTAACTTCTCTTGATGCTAATGCTTTACAGAAGTCATCACTGATCAGCCGTAGACCACATTCTGGGTTACTTTTTAAATGCTGTTCCCCACAAATACAAAGATCGTAGCAAGTCCGAGTATGTCTGACCCCCACTGTAAAGGACCCAAGACACTGTTTTATACAACTGCCAAATAATTTAAACTTTGTTTCTTTATAACTTACTCCATCTTTCAAAGAACAGTAATTCTACTTCTGCAGAACTGTTAAAAAAATTATTCAGAGGAGGAGAGAAAGATTCCTTTTTTCCCCTTTTGTTCTTTTTTTTCCCCAGGGCCACACCTGCAGCATACGGAAGTTCCTAGGCCAGGGGTCAAATCCGAGCTGTAGCTGCTGGCCTACACCACAGCCACAGAACCTCGGGATTCGAGTTGTATCTGCCACCTACACCACAGCTCACAATGCCGGACCCTTAACCCCACCGAATGAGGCCGGGGATCGAACTTGCATCCTCATGGATGCTAGGCAGATTCATTACCACTGCACCATGACGGGAACTCCGAATTCTGCTCCATTTAGAGGCTTATATACAAACACAATCTGCGTCTAAGGTAAAATCACTTTCAGTAAAGTTGGAACCAGTTTCTGAAAGATGCTCAAGTTACCAGCTAATTCCTAAAGGAATAGGGTGCTGCCTGTTCATCCAGAGACAGGCAGGGAACCAAAGTACCAGCACAGAAAGCACTGGCCCCCCCACAAGCTCCTTCGCTGCAAGTCATACTGATAACGCACCACAGTGGCCTGTGCACACTACTCTGGAAAACTTCCGAGTTTCTCCATTGTGAGAAATGTGGAAGGGGTCGTTCAGCACTATCTGCATAGACTTCTACTGAAAGATCAGTTTCATCTATTCAAACCCCAAGTGGTGTGCAGCTGCACCTTCAATCACCTTAAGAGTCAGGCAGCGGAGTACGTGCCCACAAGGTCCGGGGAGCAGGCAGCAGGAAAAGGCCCAGGCGGGCTGCAGGCCCCGCCCTTGGGCATCCCCTCATTCCCCCCCCACCCCCCACCAAGTGTGTCCCGGCCACAGGGCCAGCCTCGTCTCAACCTCGCAAACGACGCCAGGCATCTTCTTTGGCCAAATGACTTGTGACACGTTCTTGGTTCCCTCTTTTAAAATCCAAACATTCGACTAACACCGCGTTACTTGGGTCCGTTACTTGGGCCCGTCACTGCCATGCCGGCCTCCCCTTTGGTCTCCCGCGGTCGCCTGGCTGCTCCTCTTTCCCATCCAGTCACCTGGATGGCCTCCCACCCTTCTGTCCTCCTCCCGGGGACAGGGACCTCCTCGCACAGGCACTCCCTGCTCCGGCGCAAGGCTGAGAGCTTGCTGAGAGTCCGAGTGTTCTCACGCCTGCACGTCCCCCCTTGCAGCGTCTTGGGAATAGAAAGGAGGGCAACCCCATGTGATGCTCCTACGTAAGGTAAAACCAGGGCTCCGACACTTCCGGAAGGAAAAGAGATGAGGAAGTAAAAAACTAAATTAGTAGTGCCTACGGGACTTAAGACAAATGCCTTTTTTTTTTTGCTTTCTAGGGCCACCCTGCGGCATACAGAAGTACTCAGAGAGGGGTCGAATCGGAGCTGCAGCTGCTGGCCTACACCACAGCCATAGGAGTGTGGGATCCGAGCCCCATCCGTGACCTATGCATCAGCTCACGGCAAAGCCGGATCACTGACTCATTGAGCGAGGGTAGGGCTTGAACCCGCATCCCCATGGATACATACGAGTCGGATTTGTTTCTGCTGCGCCACAACAGGAACTCTAAGACAAATGCTTTTTGAGGCTAACGCTAATTCAAAAGAAATAACGGATACACAGAAAATGAAGACAAACGCTCCCATCTTACTGGATACCAAGGAACTGAACAGAGAAGTTCACTTTTAGCTTTCAGAATCCTCCTCAAACATCCTTCTCCCAGCTGGGTCTTTAACCCCTGGGGTCTTTAACCCCTGGGGTTTCCTCGTCTGTCCATCCGCGACAGAGGCTGGGCTCGGTCTCCCCCGCGGCTCCCAGCCTGATGCTCTGCAGCGCTGCCGGATGCAACTCCCACCCGCCTTCGCTTTTTAAAAAGTGAGGACCGCTTTCCCTCCCTTGTACTCGAACTTCACGGTGATACACTGCACAGCCTGGCTCAACTCGCTGCAGGCTGCTCTGGCCTACAGAGTGCAGGGCCCCGCCTACAGCACGACAGCATAGACAGTACAGACAGTACCAACCAGACCGATGGGCTCCAGGCCCAAGACCGTTTGCTGTCACAAGAAACGCTTCCTGTTAATTTAGAGATCATTCTAGCAACCATTTGGGGGCTAAGCAAGGGCCAGAGATGAATACTTTTCAATCATCCATCTACTACATTTCTTTATCTTTTAGGGAAGTTGAGTCCTCAGAAAAAGAATATGGAACTACACAGGACGAAACAAAACAAACAAAAAGGAAGCTCCTGGAGTTCCCTTGGGGTGCAGCGGAAACAATCTGACTAGCATCTGTGAGGATGCAGGTTCGAGGCCTGGCCTTGTTCAGGGGTTCGGGGATCTGGTGTTGCCATGAGCTGATGTGTATGTATGTTGCAGATGTGGCTCGAATCCCGCATTGCTGTGGCTGTGGTGTAGGCTGACAGCTGTAGCCCCAATTCGACTATGCCTCAGGCACGGCCAAAATAAAAACAAAAACAAACTAAACAAAAACATTCCCCATACAACTTTCTACACCGCTTTATCTCTAAGTTGAATCCTATAAAAAGCATTAACTTTCTTTCACACTCCAGCCGCTGTCCATCTCTGCACTAATGAAGAGGTTAAAACTCCCCAAATTACATACCTCAGGAAAAACTAGAATTCCATGCTTAGGATAAGTACTGACTGTTTTCTTTCTTTCTTTTTTCTTTTTTTTTTTTTGTCTTTTTGCTATTTCTTGGGCCGCTCCTGCGGCATATGGAGGTTCCCAGGCTAGGGGTCCAGTCGGAGCTGTAGCCCCCGGCCTACACCAGAGCCACAGCAACAAGGGATCCGAGCCACGACTGCAACCTACACCACAGCTCACGGCAACGCCGGATCTTTAACCCACTGAGCAAGGGCAGGGACCGAACCCACGACCTCATGGTTCCTAGTCGGATTCGTTAACCACTGCACCACGACAGGAACTCCCAGCCACTGTTTTCAATCTCAAGGACAAAGTTCCAAGGATAAGACATCCGAGTGGAAAAAACCAAAAATCCCACAGCACCTACTCCCAGCCTGGCCACTGACAAGCTGGTGCCCACAGACCATCCCTGGAATCACCAGCTCCCCCAGCTACAAACTGGAGCAGCCTCACCTGTTCCTACCTTTAACACCTGGCCTCTCAGGGCCAAAGATGCACTTCAGGTAAAAAGCGCTGCAAAATGTCATGAACACTGTAAAATGCCTTTTATGTAATGATCACTATCTGGCCGTACTTCCTTTTCTTTCTTTTTATGGCCGTACCTGCGGCATACAGAAGTTCCCAGGCTAGGGGCTGGCCTAGGCCACAGCCACAGCCATACTGCATCTGAGCTGCATCTGCGACCTACACCACGGCTCACAGCAATGTCAGATCCTTAACCCACTGAGTGAGGCCAGGGATCGAACCCACGTCCTCAGGGACACTATATTGGGTTCTTGACCCGCTGAACCACAATGGGAACTCCTTGCCATACTTTCAGAAGTACCCTATGAGGAAAACAATTTTCTATAGGCCAGGAACTACAGAAAAGGGATTTCTCTCTTTAAAATGATGAGTCACTGGCGTTCCCTAATGGCCAAGCAGTTAAGGATACAGCATTGTCACAGCAGCGGCTCAGGTCGATGCTGTGGTATGGGTTTGGTCCCTGGCCCAGGAACTTCCACAGATAAAAAAAAAAAAAAAAAAGAGGAGCTACAATTTAATGTCCCCTTTCCTATCACCTCTCCAACTCCTCACCATCAAAATAAACTGTTAAATTCACAACCTTTACTCTACACTTTAAGAAATGCTATACTTAAACAACAACAACAAAAGTTTATAGCTAACTGGAGTAGTTAAAAAAATATAGATAAATAGACCTTCATTAAAAAAAATGCTGCTAGGAGTTCCCATTGTGGCTCAGTGGGTTAAGAATCTTACCAGTATCTGCAAGGATGCAGGTTAGATCCCGGGCCTCACTCAGTGGGTTAAAGGATCCGGCACTGCCATGAGCTGTGGTGTAGGTTGCAGACACTGCTTGGATCCCACATTGCTGTGGCTGTGGTGCAGGCCAGCAGCTACAGCTCCAAGTGGACCCCTAGCCTAAGAACTTCCATATGCTGCAGGTGTGGCCATGGAAAGGCAAAACAGCAACAACAACAACAAAAAACCCTTCCATATTCAATTACATATGCTTGGAAAATTCCATTAAAAAAAAAAAAAAGGAGTGGGGTGGGGAGGATAAAGTAGAAGTAATTTCTTCTGTTCATTAAAAAACATTATATGACAGAGCTCCTGTTGTGGCGCAGGGGAAACGAATCCAACTAGTAACCATGAGGTGGCAGGTTTGATCCCTGGCCTCGCTCAGTGGGTAAAGGATCCTGTGTTGGCATGAGCTGTGGTGTTAAGTTGCAGATGCTGCCTGGATCCGCTGTTGCTGTAGCTGTGGTGTAGGCCAGCAGCTGTAACTCTGATTTGCCCCCTAGCCTGGGAACCTCCATGTGCTGCAGGTGCAGCCCTTAAAAAAAAAAAAAAAAAAATACGACTTCATTGCTGGTGGTGGTCATTTTTTTTTTTTAATAATAGGGTCGCGCCTGCAGTATATGGAAGTTCCCAGGCTGGCAGCAAATCAGAGCTGCAGGCCTACGCCACAGCCATAGCAATGCCATACACTTAACCCAAGGTGCGAGGTCAGGTATCGAACCCACAGCCTCATCGATACCAGACGACTAGTCGGGTTCGTTAGCTCTGAGCCACAATGGGAACTCCTGGTGGTGGTGGTTTTTCAGCTTAAACCATTCAGATTTGTTTTCCACATTACCGTGCAGGCCTACCTTTCCACTGTAAATAGCTACTTGATGCTAATATTTGATTAAATGTGCAAATAGCAAGGTTAACTCATAAAAATCACCTGGAGGACAGACAGCCCTCCTATTAAGAGTCCCAGGTCTATACTTAAATCTAAATTATGCTAGTGTAGCCAGGATGCCAATAAAACTGATGGGACCACACAGTTTGCCTTAGAGCTCTGTATGTGAAAAATAAGTTACAGACAGGTTGAATAACTAGCAATACTTCCCGGATTTTTATAAATACAGGAATGAGGTAGGATTTCAATTTTGGACAGTCTCATTCCTTAGTCAACGTTCAAAACTGCAAGTCATTATGGAGCCAAGATTTGGATGCCTGAATATTTGCTTTGCTGAAAAAAAGAATACGTACCCATCAAGGAAAAAGAGATGATTTGCACCAGAAAGGATTCAAGAGAAATAGGGTCCCCCCCCATAATTTTAGCAGTCAATTCCAAGATGCTTGAGAAAAGTGAGCTATTGAACACTCTAGAAGCAAAGAACAAGACCTACAATTTTTACAGTAAAGAGTAACTGAGACCCAAGGTAGAAATCACTGATTCCAAAACTGAGCAAAGAAAATATGACTCAAGAATTAACCAAGGTCAAGCTACTCAACATACATTAAAAATACAGATTAAAATACATTTTAACAATATAAGGTACATTTGTTGAAAAACGACCAGAAAGACAGACACCAAAATGCTGACAGTGGCCATATCTAGGTCAAATGGTTCCAGGTGATTTTATCTGTATGCCTTAACTTTCTAAGACAACTATATACTCCTTTTGAAAAAAAGTGGATAAAAAAAATTTTTTTTAAACCGTAGTGGTTTCCATACTGGAAAACAGGGCCCAACATAAAAGAAAATCCAAGACAATTCATCAACACTCTCAATATGTCCCAATGGCTTCTTTGTTTAGAACATTTCATGCCGATTTAAGAAAAATACTCTTTCACGCTGTCCCTGACTCAAGGACCCTCCTGCAGAAACCGATGCTACAATGAAGCATCTCCTGAGAAAGAAAAGCCTTTGAAAGAAACAAACTATCTGAAAGAAACAAACTATCTGAAAGAAACTTAGGTGTGTGCTCTGGGGCTGAGGCCGATTGAGACGTTGTGATTGACAGAATGACACAGCTTTCTGAGGTTATAAGAAGCTCCTCTTGGAACACTTTCAGACAAGCTCCATCCTTGGTACTGAATTAGAATTTACTTAACATCATCCTTTGGTTCCTGGATGGACAGTGCCACACCCATACCTGCGCTGTCAAATCCGATCACACTGGCTACAAAATGGTCTTAAAGCATCCGGGGGAAATCCTCCAAAACCGAAGCTCTACTCTCAAAAGGTCCAGCCTTGCTTTGGGGGGGGGGGGGTGTCACTCTTTGAGGAAACTGCTGGAATAAACAAACCTTTTTCCCCCTCCCTCCACTAGGGCCAAACCCGACTCTCTGTCCTTTTTGCATCTGTAAGATGGATTCAATATCACTGGGTCATTATTAGGATCACCTAAGCGTTACACAAATACAAGAAAGAGAAGCCGTGGACTGGAACTGAGAAGGGGCGTCTAGATGAGGAACTAGGACAAGCTGGTGTGACCTTGGCCGGACACTTCACTTGAGCTTCAGTGTTCTCGCGTTTGAAATGGGGAGATGCACCCACTCAGCATGGACGCCAGAGGACCAGAGGCAGGCCGGCGGGCGCTATCCCCCTAGCACAGGGATGCCCGCTCGCGACCGGCGCTAGCCCTGTCATTCCTTGGACCTGAGCCTCGGGTCCGCCCAGGGCAGGAGCCGGGATGCCCGCCGGCCAGGGCTCCCCCAACTCCGACCCGCCAGGACCTCCCCCTGCACCCAGACCACGGAAAGGCCAGGATCCAGGCTATCCCCGGCTCCGCGGGCTGCCCCTGACACATCCCTCCCGAGGCCAGCCCAACCTGGCCACAAATCGAAACCGAAAAGCTCATGTGACATTGGAGGCCGGGATGCGGCCTCCGCCCGCGCTCAGCCCGGGAGACGCTGTCTCCACCCAACTCGGCCATCTTGAGGCCGAGCAGACAAAGCGATCCCATTGTTGCGGGGCCGGCGAGACAGGGGCGCCCTCCTCGGCCCCCGCGCCCCGGAAGGGGCACCCCGGGGCTCCGGCGGCAGGAGGTGTGGCCGGGAGCGCGGCGGGAGGCCGCGGGGACCCGCCCGCGGGGCGCCGCACCCCGCACCGCACCTTTGAGCGTGGAGCGCTCCACCAGGACCGTGTGGACCTGCGGGTCCGACAGGAACTTGCGCATCTGCTCCAGGGCGCTCTTCTCCTCCAGCGCCGCCTCCAGCGCGGCCGGGGCCTCGCCGCCATCCTCCAGCAGCAGCGGCACCAGCTTGCGCAGGTGCTTCTGCAGCACCGACACGTCGGCCACGTTCTGCACCGCCGACACCTCCAGGCCGGCCGAGCCGTCCTCGCCGCCACCGCCCCCGGGCTCCGACATGGCGCCGCGCTCCGGCCCCGCAGGCAGCACTGAGAAGGCGGCCGCGACTCCGCGCGAGAGCTAGCGAGCGGGCGCACAGGAGAAACCGGCGCCCAAGGCCGACCGTCCGCTAGCCCGCGGCCGACTAAGGCGAGCAAGTGCCGGCTCCGCCCTAAAGGCCGCCGCCCGCCGGCCCCGCCCCGCCCGCCGGCCGCCGCAGCCACTGGCGCCCGCTCGCGCTCTGACGTCACGACGGCGCGCACGCGCGCAAGCAGGCCCGGGGGACGACGCCGCGCAGCCTTTTGGGACTCGTAGTCCTAGCGCTGGGCGGGGCCCTGCGGTCTCCGCGCCTCAAGCCCCAAAGGTGGGAACCTTGACTTGCGCGAGGGTCGATGGAGGTTGTCGGGGACTATGACTGTCGTGTGCACTGCTGTGGCCTCAGCGAGCAGCACGGCGCCTGAGGCTCGCCATTAATATCGAATGAATGAACGAATGAATGGTGTTACCAGCTAATGGTTTTGGAGCACTTAGCTTGTGCCTGACATTGTTCTAGGCACTTAACCTGTGTTCTTTCTTTGAACAAATGAATGACTATGATGTGTTCTGTCACAATACAGACATGTGTGTTCATAGATATATAGAGGAAGCGTGAGGACATTTTTTGGGGTGTGGGGGAGAAGCAGAGAGGCCTGACTGTCACTGCTGGAGCCCTGACTGCAGTAGGTGCAATGCAAGGGAAAGCCGGGTGACCCCTGAACCGTGGGATGAAGCCAAGCCCTTGTGGGTCCTGGCTGCTAGGGGCCAAATAATTCCCCCTAGGAGGCCGTGAGGACCAAGAGGGAGACCTACAGAAGAGCAGTCGCCTGGAGCAGTGATGCCCACGAGCTCATTCCGAGGCCCCAGCATCTGGGTCCGTACAAGGCAGGGGCTGCAGTGCCTTCCTGAGAAGTCTCCCCCGCTGCCATCTGCCCGGACCTCCTCCCTTGAATTGAGACGGCATAAGATCCAGACTCCCCACATCCTTGGTTTAGAAATGACAGTCTCTTATAAGGAGCATTAATTGCCTTTTGAAAGTTCAAACTCATAACTTGCTCAAGTTAGGTGGAGGAAGGGAAGCCAAAGCTGCTATTTTTATAACGAAGCGCACAGTCAGAGAGCTGAGTCCTGATTGGTGGAATGATGATGGGATGATTTGATTTCCCCAAATCATCTTTGGAAAACTGCGAAACCTACAGTATGTCTATTCTTGCTCAATTTTCTGGTGTCAGGCCCCAGGAGCTGCTGGAACATGAGGACTAATCAGATGATTCCTGTCTTTAAGAAGCTCATGGCAGAAAAGATGGATTAATGCCCTATCCTCCTGCCCTCTGTCAGCAGTCCACTCATATCATATGCCCAAGCAGATCTAAACAACCTTCCCAGAAGAACAGAAAGCAGCTGCAGTGCGTTTGTGCTATGCCCATAGTAGGAATGAGTGATAGTAATGCCAGCAATAACTAACACTGAGAGCTCACACAACACCAGCCACTCTGCTAAGGGCTGCCCCCTCCCCACGGCCGTTGGGGGTAGGAAGAGGGACAGGGGAAAATCCATTAGGTGCAGGTTAGTGAACTCTGAATTGACCACACACCATTTGAAACCCAGAAACCCAGCAGTGACCTGGCAGGTGGAGAGAGGCTGCTTACTGTCTACACTGTGAGTCAGCACCGTCCGGGAGATGCAGCCACGTGGGTATCCCAGGGATGCAAACTTCTGCAACCTGGCCCTGAGCCGGCGGGACAGCAGAGCATCAGCTCCAATTTGCAGCCCTATATGATAGGCTCCAAATTAAAAGTGTTCATTTCTAAGAGGCTGAAAATCAGAGGAACCTGAACAATCAGTCTATAAGGATCTATGCTTTTTTTTTCTTTTCTTTTTGTCTTTTGTCTTTTCAGGGCCACACCCACAGCATATGGAGGTTCCCAGGCTAAGGGTCTAATCAGAGCTACAGCTGCCGGCCTACACCAGAGCCACAGCAACGCAGGATCCGAGCCACGTCTTTGACCTACATCACAGCTCACGGCAATGTCGGATCTTTAACCCACTGAGGGAGGCCAGAGATCGAACCCGAAACCTCACGATTCCTAGTCGGATTCGTTTCTGCTGCGCCACAATGGGAATTCCCAGTTTAAATATGTTCCTCATTCATTCTTTTTATTTACTAGTCTGGTTCGTTAACCACTGAGCTGTGATGGGAACTCCAAGGATCCCTACATTGATTACACGTGTGTGCATGTCTTTTTTTTTTTTTTTTTTTTTTGTCTTTTTGCTATTTTTTGGGGCCACTCCCGTGGCATATGGAGGTTCCCAGGCTAGGGGTCGAATCGGAGCTGTAGCCACCGGCCTACGCCAGAGCCACAGCAACGCGGGATCCGAGCCGTGTCTGCAACCTACACCACAGCTCACGGCAACGCCGGATCGTTAACCCACTGAGCAGGGGCAGGGACCGAACCCGCAACCCCATGGTTCCTAGTCGGATTCGTTAACCACTGCGCCACGACGGGAACTCCATGTCTGTTTTTTAAAGGTGTTCGCCGTGTTTAATAAATGCATTCCTGAAGTTCTGTTGAGGTTCAGCAGGTTGAGAACCCAACTAGTATCCATGAGGAGGTGGAGTCCATCCCCGGCCTTGCTCAGGAGCCCACGTTGCCACCAGTTGCTGCGTAGGTAGGTTGAAGACATAGCTTGGATCTGGCATTGCTGTGGCTGTGGCCGGTGAGTGCAGCTCCGATTCGGCCCCTAGCCCTGGGAACTTCCGTCTGCTGCAGGTGCGGCCTTAAAAACAAACAACAAACAAAAACTCCATGCAGCAAGAAGAAAGGTCCACGTTGATTGAAGGCTGACCCAGAGTGTCAGGACTGCCCCAGCCTGCAAGGGAAGGGGGCTTTCGGTGAGATGCCCCTTTGGCCTCCTGGGGTAGGACCCTGCCTCCCCATCGTGCCCCAACCTGGCTCTGTTGGAGGTGGGAGGCCCTGCACCCAAACCTGTCCTCTCCGGTCACTTCTCCTTTGGGCATCTCAGCTTTCTCACATCCGTAGTAGAATCTGCTTTCAGTTGGCAGTGGGCAGGCCGTGCTGTCCACGGGGGGCGGGGAGAGAGAAAGAGGGAGAGAATGGGGCTGGCTGACCCTCAGCCTCCTCTCCCACATCCACGCCCCACCCTGGGCCCTCGGCGGAAGCCAGGCTGGCTCAGCCCCTGCAGACCCTGGGCCTGAAAGCCCTTCTTCTCCCTGGAAATTCTACATGGGCTCGCCCACTCCTCAGTCCTTCATTCCACAGCCTCATTCCCGGACCGGCAGGGCCTGGCCCAGCGTGGGTGCTTGGTTAGTGGCTATGAAACCCACGCCTTAGGCCGGGGAACCGGGAGCTGGGTGGCAGCGGCGGCCGGCCCACAGGGCAATTTCTGGACTTTGACCTTCCCGGCTGCTTTAACTCTGGCAGCGTCGTTGGCCGCCAGCGCGGGACTCCACCCACCCATCGTCCACTGGGCCATAGGACACTCTGATGAAGCTCGTGCCAGCATCCACCCCCTTTTCTGTGTCGGTTTCTTGCCTAGAGAGCCTCAGAATGAGGCTGGAACCTAACCGGAAGCCCGGAGACTGAACCCGTTGATGCGCGCGGTCGTGGGGCGGGAGGGGAGGGTCCCCTAAGGGACCGAGCGGGCTCCTGGCGCCCTCTAGTGGCCTAGAAGAGCACACGCACCCCGGAATCTTCGGCCGCGCGCCCAGGCCTCCTCCCAGCCAGTGGCCCACCCCGTGAGCCTCCAGGCTCACCTTCCCAGGGTCACCTGGGCGATGTGTCCAGGGTCACAAAGCGAGCGATGGCAGCGACCAGTGGGGAATGCCAGCCTGTCGTCCAGCCTGCACGCCACCGCCCATTCGTAAGGTTAGAGACGTTTGCCTCTAATGCAGACAATTTACCGCAGGCCCTCTGACGGCTGCTGCTGCCCTGGCCGCCCCTCTCCGGAGGTACCCACCCTCTCCCCTGGACACAGCACCGAAATCCTCCCCTCGCTCTCACGTGTTCCCTCTCTCCCTCCTGGATTCTTCCCAACCAGTCCAACCTGCTCCAATGCACCCCAATTTCAAGAGAGGAGAGAAACTCTGCCACCCACCCCTTCCTGCCAGCGCCTCTCACTCCCTCCCTGCCTTTTCCAGCAGAACTCCTCGAAAGTGAGTGTTGGTGGGGACTGTCTCTCAGCCAGGCCACCCCCACCGTCCTGGGCAAGTGAGTGCAGTGGTCAAGGTCATGGGTGGCCTCCATATAGCCAAATCCGGGGACCAGTTCTGGGTCCTCCTCCTGCCTGAGCCCTGGACGCGGTGGACACACCTCAGGGCTTTGTGTGCTGTCAATTCTCCCAGCTCTGTGACACCATCACATCTGCACACGGATGACCCCTAACCTTGGAGGCACACTTGCTGTTGCTGGGTGGAATGTTCTAGTAAATGCCAGTCAGGTCAGTTTGGCTGAAAACTGCTAAGACTTCTCTGTCTGTGCTCATCTTCCACTTGTTCCACCTATCGAGAGGGGTATTGAACTTTCGGCTCGTAACTGTGCATTTGTCTCTCTCCTCGAAGTCAGTCAGTTTTTGCTTCCTGTGTTTGCAGCTCTGGTATTAGATGCATTATTGACATATAATGGAATAATGTAAACATATAGCATTACTGTGTCCTTTTCATGAAGTGATCCCTTTATCGTTGTGAAGCGACCCTCTTCCGTCTAGAACTATTTGCTCTGAAATTTACTTTGTCTGATATTAGCACAGCCGCTCTGGCTTTGGGTCAGTGTTGGTCTGATGTCTTTTCCATTCTTCACTCTTGCCCTGTCTGTGCCTTTATATTTCAAGTGGGTAGTTGGCTCTTGCTCTTTAAAAATTCTGACCATCTCTGCGCTTTATTTGTGTGTGCGGAGGGATTAGAGACATGGCTGGCTTAAATCACCGTCTGTTTTTTCCTGCCGCACTCTCAGTGCATGGACGGTCCCAGGATCTATGCCACAGCTGCAGCAATGCTGGGTCCTTAACCCCCTGCTCCACAGGGAACTGGCTATTTGTTTTCTACTTGTCCTGTCTTTTCTTTGACCAGAAGTGAATTTTTTTTTATGGGACCAAATTTGGCTGAGAAACAAAGGAACGTTTTATTTGTTCTTTTGTCTTTTTAGGGACGCACCTGTAGCATATGGAGGTTCCCAGGCTAGGGATCTAATCGGAGCTACAGCCACCGGCCTACGCCACAGCCACAGCAACCTGGGATCCCAGCTGCGTCTGCGACCTACACCACAGCTCACGGCAACACCGGGTCCTTAACCCCCTGAGCGAGGCCAGGGATTGAACCTGCCACCTCATGGTTCCTAGTCGGATTCATTTCCGCTGCGCCACGATGGGAACTCCCAGGTCTGACCTTTTTTCTCACCTGCACTGCTGCCCTGGCTCCGACTCTTCTGGCCTTTGCGTCGGTGTTTTCCAGGCACAAGGGGAAGAGCCTCGGTAAACAGAGATGAGAGGGGTCAGCACCCGCCTGTGCGCCTCTGTCTCCCCCCCGTGGGTCTGAGTGATCGGCCCTTGGCTCCCCCTCCAAGCTCACCTCCGCCCTTTTCCTCAGCCCTGCTCACCTCCTGCTGTCCTCCACGCCAGCAGGCAGGCCCCAGCCTGAAGGTCTTCCCTCCTCCTCAGGGTCCCAAAGGGCTGGCTCCTGTCCCCCAGACCTCTGCTTTAGTGTGACCCCTAGAGAGGCCTCCCAAACAGCAGCCCACCGCCCGCCCCTCTGGGTGTTGCTCCACTTGCCTTGAGCGCGTGTTTCTCTGCACGACACAGACTCGTGCTTCCTGCTTATGGTCTGCGCTCCCACTAGAACGGGATTCCACGAGGCCAAGGGCTTCCTCCGGCGGACCCCGAATCTCAGCACCTGTCCGGGGCTGCAGCTGCGCGGTGCTTGCTGAGGGTGCCGAGTAAAGCTTTGAGTCTGAGTGAATAAACAGACTACTGTTCCCTCCAGGTGGATTACGGGGAGAGTCTAAACAAAGTGAAAACAGGAGTTCCCGTCGTGGCACAGCAGAAAGGAACCTGACTAGGATCCATGAGGACACGAGTTCAATCTCTGGCCTCGCTCCGGGGGTTAAGGATCCGGTGTTGCTGTGGCTGTGGTGTAGGCCGGCAGCTGCAGCTCCGATTCAACCCCTAGCCTGGGAACTTCTCTATGCCGCGGGTTTGGCCCTAAAAAACCAAACAGACAAAAAACAAACAAACAAAAAAAGAAGTGAAAACAAAAAGTATTACTCAGCAAGTGGTACCTACAAACACATCAGAGCTGGTCTGTAAAGAAGCCACCACAGCTCAGCTCCACGGTATCACCAAACTCGGCTCAGCGCCCTCAAGTCACAGGCACACGCCGACCCCCCCATGTCACCCCAGGCCTCTGAAGTTGATCTCCAGCCACGGCTGAAATGGAAGCCACGACTCGCTCCTTCATCTCTCGAGACTTTGAGGAGTTCCCGCTCTGGCGCAGTGGGGTAAGAATCCAGCTGCAGTCGCTGTGGAGGTGCAGTTCCATCCCTGGCCCGGCGCAGTGGGTTAAAGGGTCCAGGGTTGCTGCAGCTGCAGCACAGGTCACAGCTGCAGCTCAGATTTGATCCCTGGCCTGGGAACTTCTACCTGCTATGCATGTGGCCATGAATAAAAAAGACAAAAAAAAAAAAAAGACTTTGAGGAGGGGTGGCACAAATCTAAAGTTCTCGGTGCACCTCCATGAAGAGCCGTTTGGGGGGTATCTGGGTACTCGAGAGGCCACTTGTGGGCCATGTCCCCCAAAAGACGTGCTCAAGTCCAAACTCCGGGTAGCTGGGAAGCTGACCTTCTTTGGAGAAAGGGCCTCTGCAGATCAAATCACGATGAGGTCCTGCGGGCTCGGCGTGGGCCCTGCCCCTGGTGACCACTGTCCTTCTATGAAGAAGGAGATCTGGACCCGGACACAGACGCACGCGGGCCGAGCGCCGTGTGATGATGGAGGCAGAGACTGGAGCTATGCTTCTAGAAGCCCAGGTTTGCTGCCGCCACTGGGAGCTGGGAGAGGCCTGGAATAGACCCTTCCTCGAGTGTCCGAGGGCTTAGGAAGCTAGGGCTGTGAGGAGGAAGCAGGAAGTCCCCCTTGCGGGCCAAGTGTCCTGGAGAAGCGGGGTTGGGGGCAGGAGGCATCCTGGGCCACGGGAGGGACCCCTGGGCTGGCGTGGGGAGACAGGGGGTGCTCCCAGGCAGTAGGACACTGGGTGGCAGGACCCCGGGCAGGCTGGCCCAAGAGGCCCCCCAAGGCTAGGGGTAGCGTTGCAGCACAGGACCCAGGGGGCGGCAGTAACCAGTGTGGACAGTGACGAGGGGCCACTAGGGTCCCCCTCAGGACCCTGTCCCTGCCAGAGTCCTGACCCAAGAAGGAGGCAGACCCTGGGACTGCCTCCTGTGATGCGCCAGCCCCGAGTCGTGGGCCGGGGACGTGCCTCAGAGATTAGGATGTCACAGGAAACGTGGGTGGTGGAATCGCCTGCGCATCCGAGGCTGGGGCTGGAGGTCTGCGCCTGTGACGATCGCGGCTGCGCCACGGCCGTGCGCTGGCTCGACCCCATGACTTTGTCTCGCCTCCACGCCCGTGACACGGCTCAGTACCACGGCAGCTTGAAGTTGGGGTGAGAGAGTCGAAGGCAGAACTGATCTGCCCAAGGTCTCACGGGAAGCTCAAAGTCAGAGACTGCCTGTGTCGAGGGCCTTGTGACCAGCAGCGGGGGGAGGCTGTGTCTATTTCTCTGGTCCTCAAGGCAGCACCAAGAACCGGGCGGCCACCAGTGCGTCCTCTCGCCCCCAGGTGCCCCCAGCATCTGCCCTTGGAGCTTCAGCTTCCACCTGTACCACGGGAACCGCTGGCCTAGAGCCACCGCAGCTCACCCGAAGATCTGCCCAGAAGGTTAAGAATCCGCTTTGAAGAAAGAACCTCCTACTTCACTGCCAAGAATGGAAACATTGCATAGGGGCGGCCCCCAACTTCCAGCGGAACCCCCGCTCTGGTGAGGTGCGACGCTCCAGGCTCAGTGTGCTGCTAGGTTGGGATTTTGCTGAACCTCAGTGCGATGCTGAACCATGGGGGTGGGGAGGACACGTCTGTATTTTTATTGCCAACCCCCCCACTATAAAACTCAAGGGAGTTCTTGTGCCTCAGCAGGTTAAAAACCCGACATAGTGTCCATGAGGATGCAGGTTCAATCCCTGGTCTCTCTTCACGGGTTGGGGATCCAGCGTTGCTTCAGGCTGAAGTGTAGGTCACAGGCTTGGATCCTGAGTTGCCGTGGCTGCAGCTCTGATTTGACCCCTGGCCTGAGAACTTCCACATGCTGCAGATGCGGCTATTAAAAATAAATAAATAAATAAAAGAGTTCCTGTCGCGACTCGGTTGAAACAAATCTGACTAGTATCCGTGAGGATGCAGGTTTGATCCCTGGCCTTGCTCAGTGGATTAAGGATCTGGCGTTGCCGTGAGTTGTGGTGTAGGTCGCAGACGTGGCTCGAATCTGGCGGCAGCTACAGCTCTGATTGGACCCCTAGCCTGGGAACCTCCATATGCCACAGGTGTGGTCCTAAAAAGATAAAAAAAGAAAGGAAGGAAGAAAAGTGACAGGATATAAAGTGTTTTATCAGAAAACACGTACTATTTCCTCGAACCCTCCGCCTGCCCTGCCAGTCAGCCTTACTGTTAGGTATGAGAGTTGCTGTTTTTCTGTCCTGAACAGTCTAGCGTTTATTTTCTAAGTTGAGCACAGAGGGGCCTGTGAGTGAGCCATTTCACTGCCCTGCCCGGCCATGCCTCCTCCACGAAGGGAAGATGTGAGACCCCGTGTTAGGGGCACGCTGCCCAGCACTGTCCACACACAGCAACCTGGAGGCAGGGGCTGGTGACGGACTGCGTGGATCAACTAAGCCTGGGAATCACGGGGTTAGACATTTTGTTTTTTTTTTTAATCTCTTTAGGGACGCACCTGCTGCATAGGGGTTCCCAGACTAGGGGTCGAATTGGAGCTGTAGCCGCTGGCCTGCACCACAGCCACAGCAACTTGGGACCCTTAACCCACTGAGCCAGGCCAGGGATTGAACCTGCATCCTCATGGATCCTAGTCAGATTTGTTCCTGCTGAGCCACAATGGGGACTCCTAGACAAAGTTTAATGAGGTGCCTCCAGACAGGCCTTTTCGGCGCCTCCCAGAGGCCTTGTGGGTCTCCGGGATCAGGGACCAGGTGCGGCATTTCCCAAATCACCCGGCTGCTGAGCTCTTTTGCGGCTGGAGATGCATGGGTGACACTAGAGAGCAGCAGGTAGAACGCAGACCTGTGTGTTTAATTCGCACCTTTATCTGTGACCTATGTGTTTGACAAAACCAGCACCGTAGCTTTTTTTTTTTTTTAAAAAAAAGGAAGCAACTAGTCCCTCCCATTGATTCGACCAGATAGAGGAGTCGTAGTTACCCACCAGCCTCACTTGCAGGCTCCCAGCGTTAAGCTGGCTTTGGATGGGTCTAGAACGCTTTGCTGGCCTGACAGCGCATGGTGAGCAAGTCTTGGTCCTGGTAGGATGCAGGCGCTGCCACTGACAGCTGTGTGACCTTGGGTGAGTCCCTTAACCTCTCTGCACCAAGTTCCCCCTCTTTAAACGAGGCTGATGAGTGTGAACCGCCCCTGGAGCTGTGTGAGGAACACACGCCATAAGGTGGTTGACCTGCCAGCAGAGAGCGACCAGGCACAGGCAGCTCTTACAGATGCTGCTGTCATTAGGAACAGTAAAGGCGGCGCAGGAGCCCCCTCTGCACCGAGCCTTGATCCCAGGTCTGCGGAGGGAACTTTAACCCAAGGAACACAAGGCCTCCGAGGGACAGTTTGGTTTAGTTTTCAAATAAATACATACAGGTTTTCTTTATGGAAAAGCTAAGACCAGGGAGTTCCCGTCGTGGTGCAGCGGAAACGAATCTGACTAGGAACCATGAGGTTGCAGGTTTGATCCCTGGCCTCGCTCAGTGGGTTAAGGATCTGGTGTTGCTGTGAGCTGTGGTGTAGGCCAGCAGCTGCAGCTTCAATTCGACCCCTAGGCTGGGAACTTCCATATGCCTCGGGTGTGGCTCTAAAAAAAAAAAAAAAAAAGGAAAAAGAAAAAAAAGAAAATCTAAGACCAGACATCTTGTTTAAATTGCACCTTTATTTCTTCAGCTTAAAAAAAATTGTGGTAAAACATTCATAAAACCCAGCCATTTTTAAGGGCAAAATCAGCAGCATAAGGAAATCTGTAAATCTGTGCCCCCATCACCGCCCCCTCCACGTCCAGGATGTATTCACCCCCCCAAAGAGAAACTGTCTATCCTCTAAACAGTAACTCCCTATCACCCCAACCCCTAGGGCTGCTCTGAGAAGGGGCACTCTGGAGGAACCCCCTCCGGCCCCCACCCTTCCCCAGGATCTAGTGCCCCCCCCCACCCCGTTCACTCGTCAGACACAACACCAAAACACAGCCATAGGCAGCAGCTGCCTGCCAGGCATTTACTCAGACTTAAAGCCAAGGAAAAGTTAAGCAATGATGTGCTTCTTTAACCTTCCCTCTGGCCCTGCACCTTCAGAAGGAAAAAAGTGAGGTGGATAGTTACATTGTCATGTGGTATCTTTGATGGGATCCTGACACAGAAGAAACACATGGGGAAAAATGGAGAAAATGTGAACTATGAACTCTACTTAATTGTAATGTATCGGTATTACTTCATCAATTGAAGCAAATGTACTGCCAGTCCAAGAAGTGAATAATGAAAGAAATTGTACGTGGGTGTGGGGAAGTCGAGAAGGGCACTCCTTACTCTTAACTGTTCAGCAACTCTAAACCTGCTTTTAAAAAGTCTATCAAGAGGAGTTCCCGTCGTGGCGCAGTGGTTAACGAATCCGACTAGGAACCATGAGGTTGCGGGTTCGGTCCCTGCCCTTGCTCAGTGGGTTAACCATCCGGCGTTGCCGTGACCTGTGGTGAAGGTTGCAGACGCGGCTCGGATCCCACATTGCTGTGGCTCTGGCGTAGGCCGGTGGCTACAGCTCCGATTTGACCCCTAGCCTGGCAACCTCCATATGCCGCGGGAGCGGCCCAAAGAAATAGCAAAAAGACAAAAAAAAAAAAAAGTCCATCAAAAAAGAAAGTGAGAGAGTTCCCGGTGTGGTGCAGTGGAAATAAATCCAACTAAGAACCATGAGGTTGCGGGTTCGATCCCTGGCCTCGATCAGCGGGTTAAGGTTCCAGCATTGCCATGAGCTGTGGTGTAGGTGGCAGAGGGGGCTTGGATCCGGTGTGGCTGTGGCTGTGCCTGGCAGCTGTAGCTCTGGATTAGACTCCTAGCCTGGGAACCTCCATACACTGAGAGTGGGGCCCTAAAAAGCAAAAAAAGAAAGAAAAAAGAAAAAAAGAAAGTGAGGCGGCAGATTTTGTGACGACCACATCTGTCAGAGTCCTTGCTCTTGAGGACCAGACATCTTGATAGGGCGGTGAGTGGCTTTGGCACTTGGGGAAAAGGATTCTGAAGTGGCCATGGCCTAGGAGCAGGCCCCCCCATACGGGGACACTAGCCGCTCTGGTCCTAGTTCCAGCATCCTAATTATGCTCCCAGAAGAGGACAGGCCTGTTAAGGTTTTCCAGACACTGGGGCTGGTGATGCAGAGAGGGGACCCGAGTGACAAGGGGTCTCAGGGAGGAGAGCCACGTCCTTTTACGGAGGTGCTGCAAGAGCCCCCCTCCTGGTGGAAGGTCTGCGGGTGGAGCAGGTTGACACCTAGGTCCAACCCTGACTTCTTCACTTTTAGGCTGTGCGGCCTCAGCAAAGTCTCCCCACTCATGGCACGGACCCCACATTCCTGTGGTAAAGCTCTAGTAAGAGAACAAAAGCATCCAGAGACTGCAAGTCGGCCACATACCCGCTATCTACGACTGGTCGCTCAAGTCGGCCAAGGACGGGGGTCTCTGCTGGACTCGTGATCCACGGTCCGCTTTCTGGGCAGACGCGGCGGGGTGCCCGCTTTCCGTCCCGCCAGGCACTTGCCCCGCTTCGGACGCGGCCGTCCATTTCCACACTCCCTGCCGCATGCAGGCCTAGGGCAAGCTCGTTCTCCCGCAAGACTGTGCCCATTTCACAGGCGACGGAACTGAGGTCCAAGTCACGTCTCAGGCGGGGTTTTTATTTATCAACTGTTCGAACCCGACTTGCCGGCTGCCGCGCGCAGAGGCCCGGCCTGGCCGGCAGCCCGCCGAGCTTCGCCGTGCGGAACCCGGGTTTGGAGTCTAGGTTTCTCGGCCCTTCGCCGAGGTAGGTGAAACTCCCGCTCAAAGACGCCGCAGCCGCCCTGGTCACGTGCGCAGGCGCCCCCTCGGTCACGTGCCCTGAGGCCCCGCGAGGTAACGTGAGCCCTCGGACCAATCCCCGCGGCCAGGACCGGGAGGCCGTAGGATTGGTCCATCCCAGCTGAGGGGGCGGGACTCCTGCCCCGAGACCGGAAGCTTGTCATCCCTTCCGGATCCCGCCCGGCATCCGTGGGAATCTCGCTCGCTGGCGAGACCGCGCCTGATTGGTGCCTTCAATGCGCCGGGGTTGGGCAGTCGCCTGTCGGGGCCGCCGCGCGGGCCGCTTGCGTCATCTTCCTGAGCCGGCCTGGAGGTCTGGGGCCTTCTCGCCCTGGAACCTTTGCTCCCCACGGCTTATGGGGAATGAAACAAGTTTCCTAAAACGGACCCAAGGGCCTCCCATCGCCGTCCCTTCCCTTCCTCCAAGGCCTTGTCCCCGCCACCTCCTCCGAAGCCCCGGCTTCTTTCCTCGCTTCTGTCTGGCCCGGCTCGCGCTTCCAGCACTCATTCGATTTTTCTCGTTCTGCTTAGACTAGGGGTACTTAAGCTGCGGCCCTTGACTGGAATTCTGGGGGCTGAGACCCCTTTCGAATTATATGCAGAATGAACGGTAGGAGCGGCTGTGGATTGCTGCTCTGCTGCTGCTGCTGCTGGGTTTTTATCAAACTCAAATGCTGAAGACCCTCGTAGGACTGGCTTTTCACAGAACTAACAGGGACCCACTTTGTGTGTCTGTGGGCTCTTTGTCAGCACAGGGCCTGGCACAGGTGTCCCCTGGTGCTTATGAGAGGGAAGAGAGTATATCCTGTTTCTCCCGGCCACTGGCTGCACGCACCTCAGCCTGCTCCCCGGCACCTTGGTGTTCCCTGCACACAACTCTTGGTTGCTGCTGGAATCATTCGTTCATTCGTCCTTCTGTCAAACCTTAATTGAGCCTGCGATCTGGTCAGTGGCGAGGTGGAGCACAGTGCCAGACACTGGAAACACGGTGGTGACGGAGAAGGGTTCAGGCGCTGTTCCTACTGAGCTCATGGCCCAGGGGAGATGCAGTGAAGCTGGAGCTGAGGGAAAAGCTGTGAGCGCCTCTGGATTGGTCACCAGAGAGATCTGAGACTGAAGGATAAATAGTGAATAACCAAGTAGGGCTGAGAGAGGGAAGAGCAGGTTGGAACAGCATGTCAGGAGAGATTAGAGGAGGTAGTGGGGCCCGCGATTTGACCCATGGAGGGTTGCTAGGAAGGTGCAGACCGACGAGTGAGTGTTTTTGGAAGATCGAAACCAGGGATGCTCCCACATGAAGAGCTGGGTGGCTGTTTATGGGACGGGCAAGAGCAGGAGGGAGCTGGGCAGAGAGAGGCGGGATGTAGGCATCTGACCACGTGCAGGAGGCTTTCTGGGCCTCTGTCCATCTTTAGGTCTTCCGACCGCCGATTCCAATTTAGCATCCCTCCAGGTGGGTGAGACTTTATGTGATTACAGCAGGGAGGGAGAGGGATGAGGGGAAGGAAGGGAGGCAGGAGTGAGCGAGGGACAGAGGGACACAACCGCAAAGGGGCGAGCAGGACCCAGAGGCCTGCCCGGGTCAGAGAGCCACCCCAGATGCAGACCCGCAGGGGTCCTGCTGTGGGGCCTTCGGCAGTTCACCTCAGCTCCCAAGGGCTGGGGTTTTTGTCTTTGCTCTATGGGGGCAGTAGTCGTAATAATGCTGGGTGACACACTGACTTGGAGTTTTAGGGGATGCCATAACCGGGGAACTGAACTCTGAAAAAACCCAACGTACATATGATCTCTGGAAAAATAAGCCAGTTTGCCTCAGGGAGTGGGACTGGATGCGTGGACAGTGTCGGGCAGGAAGGGCACAGATTGGAAGAAGCCCCCCCCACCCCCAACCATGGCATATGGAAGTTCCAGGGCCAGGGACTGAATCCAAGCCACTGCTGTGACCTAGGATGCTAGCTCCTTAACCCACTGTGCCACAGTGGGAACTCCAGGAAACTTTTTTCAAAAATGGTTTTTCTTTTTGAATTTTGAACAACATGGTAGGTCAAAAGTGATAGCTTCACGTTTCTGCCCTGGTCACGGTGGCACGGGCACCAGGAGTGAAAGCAGAGGGAGCATTAGGAAGGGCCCGTTCTGGGTACCTGGACACCTGAGTTCTGACTGAAGGTCTCCCATCAAAATACCCTGGATTTTCTTTCTTCATCCATAAATTTGGGGACAAGTGAGGGCTTTACAGGGGTAAAGCAAAACTTTAGGATCCCTTGCTGGCCTGCATCTGGATTCTGATTCTGCCGGTGACTAGCTGGTGAGCTTGGGTAAATCAATCTCTCAGAATCTCAGTGTTCTCATCTGAAAAAATCTGGGGATTATCATCAGTCTAGTTGTGAGCATTTGATAAGATGCTATGTGCAGAGGGACAGTCCTGCACATTGTAGGTGCTCGGGAAGTATCACCTCCATTCTTTCTCCTCTTCCAGCTTTGAAGAGCCTGCGACAGTTTGAGGTAGAATCTAGATGGGCCCCAGGGCTGAGAACAGCTGAAACTTGTTGGGCTGAGTAAATTGGGCCTTGTTTCTCTTTGACACCTCAAGGAGAAAGTTAATGGCAGGAGCTGAGCTCTGCTGGAACTAAAAAGATTAGATGAACACATCAGGAGTTCTCTTGTGGCTCAGTAGGTTAAGCATCCAGCATTGTCCCTGCAGAGGCTTGGGCTGCTGCTGTGGTGCAGAGTTGATCCCTGGCCCAGGAACTTCCACAGGTCTGGGGTGTGGCCCCCCAGAAAGAGATGAGCAGGTCAGTCACTCCTGAGGTCAAGGAGACCTCCCTGACTACACATGCTCAGAAAGACTCCTTGGGGGTCAAAAGGGGGGGGCTGACATCCCATAATAGGTATTGCCAACCTCTCATAAACCCTGCACTGGAATCCATCTTGGCTGAAAGTTGTGTATGCGTATCAGGGAGTGCCGGGGTCTGAACAGGTGTGAGAAATAAAACAAGATCAAAAAGATCAAAGGAAAACAAAGACCTGGATGAATGCCCTACATAAGTGATTTTTTTGGAGGGAGGGCCATGTCTCTGGCATTCAGAAGTTCCCAGGCCAGGGACTGAACCTGTGCCACAGCTGCAACTGGAGGCACAGCAGTGACAAGGCCAGATCCTTAACCTGCCTACCCACCAGGGAACTCCCCTTACGTAAGTGATTTAAATCACCCCTTGGGCAGGGACATCCGCACTCCTCTCTGAGTGTGCTGTTTTGCTTCTCAGCTGCCTGTGTGCTCTTCCACATGTGCTGTGCTTATAGTAATAAACTCCACGTCTGTTTCATAGCTTCCATCACTTTGTAAAATTTTTGTTTACAAGGCAGACAAGATCCAGCGGCTCTGCTTCCAGCCACTAGCCTCCCATGGTGTAGTGGTTAGGATTCCCGGTTCTCACGCTGGCTGTCCAGGTTCAGTTCCTGAGCAGGGAAGTAAGCTCTCACCTCAAGCCATCACTCACTGCTCACTGCTGTCTTCCTGAGCTCAGTGAAGCTGGAGAAATGTAACCGAGCTGATGTTGCTCCGGGCGCCCTCTGGTGGCGAGGAGGCTGCGGGGCGGCACAGAGGCCTCAGAGGCCAACCGGACCTGGCTGGTGCCAAATGTCGCACTGAGAAGTGACACAAGTTAAAAACACCCAACCAACCAAACAAAATGAATGAACACTTGTAAAACCAGTGCACAGTCCAGAAATATATACACCTTTGGAACACTCACCTGGTTTTGCACGTAGAGTATATGATAGAATGTATGTACGCAAACTGTTTTGGAATGTGCTTGTTTCATCTAAACATACATTTAGTGTAAACTTCCCACGTGAGAACATATAGTTTTAACACATTCTACTTTAAAAAAAAAACTTTTATGGAGCAGGTGAGGGCATAAAATACACTTTTTTTTTTTTTTTTTTTTTGTCTGTTTAGGGCCACACCTGCAGCATAGAAGTTCCCAGGCTAGGGGTCCAATCAGAGCTGCGGCTGATGGCCTACACCACAGCCACAGCCACTTGGGATCCAAGCTGCCGTCTGTGACCTACACCACAGCTCCCAGCAAGGGCCTGATCCTTAACCCACTGATCCAGGCCAGGGATGGAACCTGTGTCCTCATGGATACTAGTTGGGTTCATTACTGCTGAGCTACAGTGGGAGCTCCCCTAGAGATATTTTAAAAATTCACAACCTAGAAAGAGCGCCAGTGGCAGGCAGCACAGAGAATGATCCCCAAACACACAGCTCCGACATCCCGCCAAATATGCAGACGAGGCGGGGGCCAGCACCCACCAGTTCAGGGCTTTCCTTTCTCTGGGTCTACTTCATTTTCTGTCAAACAAGGGTTTGGAGGGGTTCCCTGATGGTCTCGTGGTTAGGATGCAGTGCTCTCACTGCTGCGGCCTGGGTTGAACCCCGGTGTGGGAACTGAGATCCCCACATCAGGTGCCACAGCCACAAAACCCCACGAGGGTTTTGGACTAGACCAGGGTTCCTGGAATTCAGATTCCACAAGTCAGGAGGCAGATCTGCATTACTGCCCTATTATTAATTTTCCAGGGCACGGGGGATGGCACATAGTACTGCCAACTGTTTTCAGGTAGGGAATTATAAACCCCCTACTTTATTGCCAGGATTGGAGGAAAAGCTTGCCGGGTGAAGGATGGGGCCAAAGGAAGGGACTGGCTCTGCTGCCTTTCCTTGTATCTCCATGACAGGAGAGCACGCTGTCCTGGGCAGACTGGTGGTGGGGACCCGTGCGTGGCCATCAGAGTTACGACATGGTCCCACCTTAGGCTGTCACCTTCGGTGGAGCAGATCGGGGTCTCGGCAACACGCCAACACAAGCGAGGGGCCAGGACTCGGGAGAGGTGGCTCCTGTCCTGGCACTGCTACTCCGCCGGGCTGCCAGGGGCCCCAGTCTCCTCACTCTGGGATGGGTGACGCCCACACAGAGGCTGGAGCAAAAAGCTCGCCAGGGATGAGAGGCTGGTTGCCGTTACTTGACTGCTTCTTGGTTTGGGCAGAGTGGGACCCTGGTGTCCACGCAGTTCTGAACGAGTGGGTGACACCAGGGCGCCTCCTTTGCTGGCGATCCGCACCCCCCCCCCCCCCGGGGACCTCGCCTGGGTCGACGCACTAGCCTGACGGCCAGGACAGCCGGTGACCCTGACACCTCCTCCTACTGCCCTTTCCCAGTGCGCCCTTGGCCAAGCAGCCCATGCCCGATGCTCGGGGAGCAGTGGACACGCACCCCACACTCCTGAGTTGAAGGGGAGAAACCAAAGCAAGGTCCGCTTCCATCGTGATCTGATGTTGAGGTCAGCTCCTCTTAGCTCTTCCCAGGCCTGGACCTCCGTCCTCCCGGGGTGACGGGGTGGCCTGCATCCTTTAGGTTCTGTCCTTGTGCCCAGCAGCCCGCCGGTGTCCCCGAGGAAGCCTCTACCTGCTCAAGCAGGTCAACTGCAAAGCAGGTCTCACAACTCAGCAGGAAGCCCTGGGCTCACACAAGCGCTTTGTCAGAGGCCCCACCTGCACCACCTGCCGGGCTCTGGCTCTGCCCCCTGCTTGCTGGCTTCCTCTTCCGCGAGGCAGCCCTGAAGACTCCCTTTGCCCAAACAGCTCTGTCCCCCTCTCCAGGCAGGTCCCCTCTAGGCCCTGGGAACATCCTGCCTGCTAAGGGCATCCGTATTGCTGGACAGTCTGTGCTGACAGTGGACTCTGGGGTGGGGGGTGTCTTGGGCCACCCAGAATCAGCCTCACCTTTGGGGGGGGCTAGTCAGCCATGTAACTGGGACTGGCCCATGATTAAACTGGCCGGGAGGTGCAGGTCTGTCCGAGCCGCTCCCCGGGAGGGGCGGGGGCTCTGAGCCTGGGTCCGGGGGAGACCTGCTCTCTCTCTTGTGCTGATTCCTTTCGCTGCCATAACCCATCCCCGTGGGGACCACAGCTGTCCCTCCTGTGAATCCTTCCAGGGGATCGCTGAATCCAAGGTGCTCTCGGGGTCGGTGAACTTGGCATCGGCCCTGCCTGACTGTCTCTGGAGCCTCGGCTGAGAGTGGGATCTGGAACCGGCTCGCTTCCCATCACGCTAGTTACCCCGACCTGCCCGGTGCTGGGTTTTACTCCATTTCACTCTTTGCAGCAGACTTTTTGTTTCAGTCTTTTTGAAACTCACCAAATAATGCTGGGGAGTTCCCGTCATGATGCAGTGGAAACAAATGTGGCTAGGATCCCTGAGGACACAGGTTCGATCCCTGGCCTTGCTTAGTGGGTTAAGGAGCTGGCCCTGCAGTGAGCTGTGGTGTAGGTCGCAGATGGGGCTTGGATCCCGCGTTGCTGTGACTGTGGTGTAGTTTGGTGGCTGTAGCTCCGATTTGACTCCTAGCCTGGAACCTCCTGGCAGGTGCAGCCCTAAAAAAAAAAAAAACCCAAAAAATAAAATTAAAAAAAAGCAAAGAAAACCAAAACAAAAAACCCCATGACATTTCAGAGCCAGGGGCCACCCTACCTTGCTCTGTGCCCACATGTGTACTCTGACTCTGTGTGTAGTGCCAGTGTGAGCATGTCGGGGTGTGTGTGTGTGTGTGTGTGTGTGTGTGGTGTGTTGCGTGTGGGGACGCATCTGGGATCCGGATCCACTGTATCTCCTACAGAGCAAACATATCATTCCAGGGGGTCCCTTGAAGCGCAACCTGGTTTACTGGCATCAAGAACTATCACAACTGTGCTGAAGGTTCACCAAAAGCATCTGTTATCAGTTGCTTTTATTACAAGAATTATGATTTTTTTTGGTAACGAGATGAGGCGATGGATGTTAATTAACTTACTGCAGTCATCATGTCACTACTTATGTGTCAGGTCATTCTGCGGTACCAAACTTTCAGAGCTGCATGTCAGTTACACTTGATGAAACTAAAGGGAAAAAAAAGGGCCAAAAACCCGCCGTGATTGGAGCTTCCTTGCGGTGCAGTAGGCTAAGGATCTGGCACTGTCACTGCAGAGGCTTTGCTGCTGCGGCGCTTGTTCTGTTCTTGGCCTGGGAACTTCTGTGGGCCGTGGGCACAGCTAACCGCCCCCCATGAACCCTGTAATTGACTAGATGTTACCAAGCATCCTACAAAAACGGATCATGAAGCCTGGCTCTGCTCCAGCTTATGTTGACTTAACTGCATGTTACTTTCTTTCTTCTTTTTTTAAGGGCCACACCTGTGGCATAGGGAAGCTTCCAGGCTAGGGGTGGAATTGGAGCTGCAGCTGCCAGCCTACACCACAGCCACGGCAACACAGGATCCGAGCTGTGTCCGCGACCTATGCCACAGCTCAAGGCAACACACGATCCTTAACCCACTGAGCGAGGCCAGGGATGGAACCCACATCCTCATGGATACTAGTTGGGTTTGTTACCTCTGATCCATGTCAGGAACTCCTAACTGTGTATTTCCCTCCTATCTTTTTTGGCTGCCCCATGGCATATGGATTTCTGGGACAGGGATCAGATCCAAACCACAGCTGTGGCGATGCCAGAGCCTTTAACCCACTGTGCTGGACTGGGGATTGAACCTGTGTCCTGGCACTGCAGAGACACTGCTAACCCTCCTGCACCACAGCGGGAACTCCTGACTGTATTTCTAAAAGCACCTCAGGAGTAAACCAGGCTGAACTGGAAGTGATCAGGCAAACCTGGGGATAGAAAAAAAAGACGAATTAGAGAGTTTGGGCCCCTCTGGTAGCGTCCTGTGGAATTTACATAAACCTTTAGTAAAAAGCACAAAGATGTGCGAGAGCGGGCAGGCCAGGGTGGGAAAATACAACAGGACCCAGAGCTAAAAGTGCCTGATTTTTTTTTTTTTTTTCTCGTGTGCTTCCTCCACTCCCTGGGGACTGACGCTGGCACTCCTTGTCCCTAGGGTGCCTGGGTATCCGGCTGTTTCTGCCTGTTGCTCCCATCTCGACCACAGAAACCCAAGGCCATGAAGTCAGCAAAGCAGGAAAAACACGGAGAATAAGGCATCTTGACCGGGGGCAGAGGACCGAGGCGGCCAGAGCTGACATCATGGTCAGGAGACGCCTAGTCTCAGCAGAACCGCCAACTTCATGCGGCATCAGCCCGCAGCCTCAGGGCCCCAGCCCCTTTATTTTAATTTTTTGTTTGTTTTGGCTGCGCTAGAAGCACGTGGAAGTTCCCGGGCCAGGGATCGAACCCGTGCCACAGCAGTGACCTGAACATGGTGCTGTCAATGCTGGATTCTTAACTTGCTGAGCCACCAGGCAACTCCCCAGCCCCATGAATCCTCCTGTTTTCTCCCCAGAAAACAAGACGGTCGTTTTCGGGACGTTAGTCTGATTCGCTCTTCATTCGCTGACACATTGGACACTTCGTTTCGTTTCCTCAAAACCCTGCCTCTTTATTCTCATCCAGCCTGGGGGACAGGTACCGAATTTCCAGTATCAAAACCACTTGTCTTCACCTGCAGGAACTACTTCCTTCTCTGAAAATGTTATCCTCAGTGATTTCGAACGTTCTGGGAGTTGGAACCTATCCCGCTGCCGTGAACTCCAGCGTGAAACCACACATACGCAGCAAGAGCTGAAGTTTTGACAAACGGAGAGGTTCCTATGAGTCAAATAAAGTTAGTGAGAATAGAAACTAACGAGTTGGTGGCCTTCAAAGTGTTGCAACTTGGAATAACACGCTTTGAATGTTTTTAGATAAAATGTTACAAGATTTAAATGGACATAAAACCCACAGCTTCTGAGGTGTGCGCAGGCCACCGGCCTGGATGGCCCCTGAGGTTCTGGCCCTAGCCCGGCCCCTGCCGTGTCCTGGTGTCCCCACAGCGCAGTGGAGTGGGGAGGGGCTGGTGCTCCAGGGCCCCTGCTGGGCAGAAGCCCGGCTCCTCCGCGCCGCCGTGACCTTGGGCGGCGACTTACCCTCGGAGAGCCTTGGTCTCCTCCTTTTTCAGGAGGTATAACCGGGGCGGGTGTGAGAATTAAGTAAACTGACACCTACGAGGGGGCACCCACCACAGCCCCGGGCACAGGGGTGCGGCCAGAATCAGCTGCTGTCCCGGGACAGCGATGGTTCCGGACCGGTTATCTGGGAAGGAGGCACTAGGCCATTTGGATTGTGCTTTCCAGCCTCTTTGTATTATTATTATTTTCTGTCTTTTTAGGGCCAAACCCGTGGCATATGGAGGTTCCCAGGCTAGGGGTTGGATCGGAGCTGTACCTTCCGGCCTACACCACAGCCCCAGCAACTCGGGATCAGAGCTGCGTCTGTGACCTACACCACAGCTCACGGCAACGCCAGATCCCTGACCAGCTGGGCGAGGCCAGGGATCGAACCTGCATCCTTGTGGGAGCTGGTCAGGTTCGTTTCTGCTGAGCCAGGAACTCCGCTTTCCGGCCCCTCACTACCTGGACAGCGCGAAGCCGGCCTCCTCTCCTCAATCCGTTCTCTCCAGAATCCTCGTCCTGAGCACGGACCCGGCGGCCCGCACCCCCAGCCCCCGTGTGCGAGATGGGAGACAAAGAAGCTGGACCTGAGCGGAGGTGTCTTCAGCCCCGGGTGCCTGCTGCTCGGCAGCGGGCACCCGTGTCTCCGAAACATGCCCACCACCGGACGCTCAGGCCACAGAGACACGGGGATGGGCTCTGGCCTCGTCGCCGCCCCTGAGCTCCGAGGGCCACCCCCGCGCTGCTGTCACGGTGGGGGCGTCACAGGGGCCACCTGGCCGATAAGGAGAGCGGGGTGGGGGGGCCTTGGGCCGCACGCACCTGCTGGGACGCCTCCGAAGCAGCGCTGAGGAGGTGGGCTCATCGCCGGGACCTGGAACAACTCCAGTCTGGGCCCGCTCCAGGCGACCCTTCGCAAGAGCTTGACGGGGGGGCCAGGATCCCAAAATCCCGCCCTGTTTTGGGGACCTGAATGTCTCTTCAAGAATAGTTTTCAACATCGTGGTCAGGGCTCAAACAGTTCCATTCCTACGCGTGGCATTCCGAGTTCCTCTGCCTCCTCACAAGACAAGGGGTGGTCACTAAAAAGAAGCCACCGCCGGAGAAGCGAAACAGGGAGCCCGCAGGGGCTCGGCCGAGACCCGCCCGGCGGTGGTGGGCGGCACAGCGGCGCCCAGCCCGTGCTGGGCGAGGGTGGCGCTCCCGTCCTCCAGCCCGTGCCCCTGGATGGCTGCCCTGCCCTCACCGTCACCTGATGATACTCAGAACCAGCTTGCCCAACACCATGGCTAAATGTAGCATCATGATGAGCAATAAAATTCACATGTTCTTTATTTAGTCCATATAATACACCATTTTTAGAGGTTTTTTTTTTTTTTTAAATTAGAGAAAAGAGCATATTAAATGGCAAGTGTATGAAGTTTCTCTGCGTAAACAATGTCGAAACAAAAAGTCCTGAATTACAAAATGTTAAAAAAGTTGTAGGCACTAAACATTTCACTAAAGCAGAAAGTTACAGATCTTCCCTAAAGAAAAATAATTGTGCCACTTACCTAGTTTTGCTGTTTCTATGAACTTTTTTTATTCTGTACATAGGACATTTTGTACAAAATATGAAGTCTACATTTTTATTACTCGATACCGTAAAACAAAGATACAATGTATGTACAATAGTAAAAGGAAGCCAGACTACAGCCACACTAAAAAGACACTCGGAATAGTGACATTGCTGATGTACAGATACATTTTGGAAAGAGTGAAGATGCCAAATGCAGAACTTTATGAAGAAAAACAGTCACCAGTTTATTTGCAATGCAGTACTTTTGAAATCAGTTGGGCACAGAGGAAAACAGTATGGGATAGTATGTCCGTTGAACAACTGGCACGGGGAGTCTGAGTTCTAACCAGGAAAGCTTTAATAGGCCAAAATATTAAATAATAACTCTTGTCAAAGAAGATTAGTTTCTCTCAAAACTTTTGTTTCCCCCTCCCTTGTGGTGAATGTTTGTCTTCAATAAAGAGCAGAAGTAAAACCTAGACAAAAAGATGCTTCTGTATGCCACGCTCTGCCCATCGCCCAAACGTTGCTATTTTGCTTTTTCCCCGAGGGCAAAAGGAGAGGCTTCCCAGAAACCTCTCGAACACACATTCTAACATCCAGGTCAAGGATACTTGAGAATCTATCAGCCAAAGACGCAAGTTCAAACAATGGGATATCAGGATACATAAGACGCTGCTGCTTTATACAATAAAAAGCACCCTTTTTCCCTCAGAAGGAGAAGGCATCTAAACTTTTTAAAAACTATAAATGTCATTATGGTAAAGCGGGCGGGGACTTGTCAAGTTTCTCAGGTGTTTCTTCTCCCAAAGCGGGTGTCTCTGCTTCCAGCTGGGGAAGCTCCTAATTCAGGGCTCGCTCCGAACACAAGGCGTCCCTCCCCCCGCGTGACTTGCCTCTGACGACAAGGATTTAGGTGCAACCAACCTAAGTTCAGCCCCCGGGCTGCTCTTCACATTGTTTTAGTGGATTCCTGAGGCCTCGACTCCGAGACAGATCCTGAAAGAAGCCACACTTTACCTGTGATGCATCGAGACATTTGACGTTAAGCTCTAGCATCTTACGCCAGAGAGAGGAAACCAGAGCCACTAGTTTAGAGCAGCAGCAGCACGCATCTCAAATGCTTTCAAGCGGGACAAGTAAGTCAAAATACTGGCCACCCTGAGAGAAATAAAGAACAGACAAAGCACTAAGTTTAAAGATTTGTCTCCTCGTGCTGTTCCATCGAAAACAAAAAGCTCAGTACATGCAAGGAAGTCTCAAATAGTTAGCAGCATTGAAGACCCACGAAACCCCAGACGCTGTGTTTTCCTTCGGAGGCGAGGGCTGAGCGCGCTTGCTCACAAAGACGCGTGGGAGCCCCGCCGCGGCCGGGCCCCGCTCCTTTCCGCGCGGCGGCGGCTGCAGCTGCAGCTCTCGCCCAGGCTGAGAACCGGCCTCACCCCAAGCGCTCTCGGCCTAACTCCCTACAGAAGGCGCCGGGCTCGGGGAGCAGCATTTCACTGATCCGAGAGCCTTGTGCCAGGGCAACAACGTGGGAACAGGGGCGAAAAAAATCTGCAAAGTAAGACACGAACACGTCATTGTCGAGATTCTGGTTCCAGTCAAGAGGAAGCTCCCTTTAAAGCCCACGTGCGTCTCCCAGGTCCCGCGCCGGACCCGGACGCGGCTGTCCGGCTGGAGCGGCCCCCAAGAGGGGCGGGACCCGGGGTGCAGGGGGTAACGCAGGGCCCAGGGCTGTCCCGCCACTTCCCCAGGGGGTGCAGTCACAAGGACAGCAAAGGAGCACTTCGATGAAATGAAAACAACTCACCCCTGCCACCCCAACCAGCCCAACACCCCCGAAAGCAACCGCTGGCGTGACCATCATGTGAAACAACCTCAACGGCGGCGGAGTCTTGAAAACGCCACGTCGCGGCTTCTGGCAGAACTGCTCTGATGCGAAAGAGTGACGTGACCCCTCAGGGCCGCTGCCTTGAATGGCCACAAATCCCATCTGGGCAGAAGGTGGCGCGGGCGACCAGGGCGCCTGCCTTAGCTCTGACTTTGGGAGACTGTCTGATCTGGGACCTGCCGGGGGCGCGAGGCCACGGGGTGCGGGGGGGGGGGGGGGCGACACCGTGAGCGCCCGCAGCCCTGCAGTCGGACCCAGGAGGTCCCCCTTGCTTGACCTCTGGTCTCGAGCCGAGGCGGGAGGGCGTGACTGCCTGGGTCGGGTCGGGTCGGGTCGGGTCGGAGGGCGCTTGCACTTGAGTGTAACTGACGGGCATGGCACACAGAGCACGGGCTTCTACAGGTGCTGCAGGGTGGCGCCGCGGCGGGGCTAGCGCCCGTCCTGGGGGGCCAGCTCCTCGGCCCGGCCGGGGGCCTCCAGGGCGCCCTTGGCGTGCAGGTCCTGGGGCAGCTCGGACTTGCGGCGCACCACGGGCCGGTCCTTCTTCAGGTCCTTCTGCGCCTGGAATGAAAACGCACGGCGTTGGCTGCAGACCTGGGACCCGGACGTGCGTGCTCTGTGCTGAGCCCGCGGGGACCGTCACCACCCACAGTGACCAGGGGCAGCTACTCAACGGGACCCAACGACTGCTGGGAAGGTTGGCGTGCGCAGCGCTGACCCTGGGGGCTCTTGGGGGCGCACTTGGCACAGGGACCGGCTCTACTAAGCCCCTCAGTGGAGAAGGCTTCCTATTTTATCAACTGTGACCGGAGCCGTTCACGGCTCTGTCCGCTACAGAGGCATCTCAGCAAGCCTCTGTAAATAAAGAGAATGAATGGATTCAAAGCCAATACCAGGTCTAAAACTGGCATTCCCGTCATGGCTCAGCGGTTAACGCACCCGACTAGCATCCATGAGGACACGGGTTCGATCCCTGGCCTCACTCAGTGGGTTAAGGATCCGGCCTCGCTGTGGCTGTGGTGTAGGTCGGCAGCTTAGCTCCCATTCTACCCCTAGCCTGGGAACGTCCATATGCTGCAGGTGTGGCCCTACAAAGACAAACAAAAACCCAACAAACAAACAGGTCTAAAACTTCTTTCAAATCTGAAAAAAGATCCCTAAGATGAGAGGTATTCAATGTGTGGGAGAATCCTCTGGAGCTTAGAAACAGTATATTTACCTAAAATCCCATCCTCTAGAACTGCGAGAAACACTGTAACTATTTACATAAAAGTTCCTAAGATGAAGGGTAAGTTACTGCCATTTTCTTACTGAAGCTTAGGGCATTTTGGCTTTACTTCAAAAAAAAAAAAAAAGTTAAATGAATCCCTTTCTGCATGAGGACTTGCAGAACTGTGTCCGCAAAGAAAGGGCCCCGACATGGGGAGTTTGTAGAGCGACGCGTCTGTTTCCATGAATAGTAAGAGTATTGGGTTTCCGAGGCAGGACCACTCTATCACTCCCAGAATCTCTGAAACCTAAGCACGAGCCGTCGAAATCGCCTAACCCGACCTGGGTACCTGCGGGCTGCCAGCTCGTGAGGACCACGAGCCAGCATCATATCTTCCCTTCTCTTCAGCATCTCCAGCGAAAGGGAGACAACATTTAAAGAAGTTGCTTTTGTGGTGGTGATCAGACAGCTACCAGAAAAAACAAGAACACATCCCTGACAGCTCCCCCCAGCGTCCAGGCGGCCAGCATCGCTGGCATGATAGGCAAAGTCCTTCTCTTCCCTTTAACCAAATATCCAAGGACCTGCTAGAGCCGCGCATGGTGACTGCCTGGACTGGCAGAGCCACGGCTTCCCAGGGTTCTCTGCAAGCGTTATCTATGAAAACTACACGCATGGCAAGGCTCGGAAAGATTCTAGTGTGACATCATTTCAGGGTTACTTCTAGAGATGCTATTTGAATATTAATGTTCATTCATGGCAAAGGCAAGGATTCTCATCTTTCCCCGGGGACTAGTGCAAGGTGGCTTCGGGACCACACCACCCACGTCAGAGGACTGTGGAGGCCCCCCCGTCCCCGAAGGGCTGCTTGTCTCGGTCACAGTCCTTGTAGAAGTGCTCTCATCTGGGGACACGTTGGCCTCAGACCCACGAGAAACTCAGGGAACGACTAACAATTTTATGGCCACTCCGTGTCGAGCTGTAAAACAAAGCAAAGCGAAGCCAAACGAAACCAAGCTTTTCGGGTGCCTGAGATATTTAATCACTGCTGCGATAGGCATTCTGAAGAGAGGGCACATTTTGATGGAAAGGCAATAATAAAAACCTTGGCGCTGGAACGGGTAAATGCAAACAGAAAGCCCATGGGACCCTGGAAGCTTCCGGAAGGACACAGAGTGTGAGGGACCCATTTGAGCCTTTCTGCACAGCCATTCTAAGCCCGTGTAGAAAGCAGAGGGCAGTGTGACAAACCACAAGGGGGAGGTGGGAAAAGAGGGCGCCATCCCGCAGCCGGGCACCCTGAGCAGATGCCCCGGGCGGAGGCTGTGCTGCACAGCAAGCTGTCCTGGTGGGGCCGACAAGACACGCGACACCAGGCACACACAGCTCTGCAGAGGTGCTCGAGGCAAACAGCGGTGTGACAACGGCAGCCCTGGAGGCTGCACCTACAGAGCCTGTGAGAACCGTACAGAAGAGGGCTCACTGCTTAATTCAGGACAGAACTCACCAAAGTCTGCTAAGGGGCCAGATCTCTGGCTTCGCCAGCACAGGTTGGGATGGCGGGGGGAGGGGAAGACACTTCCTTCCACGCACCACGCGCGCCACGGTCAGCTCTTCTCCTACGTGCACAAGCCTCGCGGGCATCCCACGCATCGACGGAGGAATAAACTTCACTGCCCGCCTCCTGATCTGCACGGCTGACTCGGCTTTCCTCCCCACCTTCTGCTAAAAAGGATGACTGGGAACATTGTAAATGTCACAGTTCCCGTTGTGGCACAGCAGAAACAAACCTGACTGGGAACCATGAGGTTGTGGGTTTGATCCCTGGCTCGCTCAGTGGGTTAAGGATCTGGTGTTGCCATGAGCTGTGGTGTAGGTGGCAGACGTGGCTTGGATCCCGCGTTGCTGTGGCTGTGGTGTAGGCCAGCGGCTACAGCTCCAACTGGACCACTAGTCTGGGAGCCTCCCTATGCTGCAGGTGCGGCCCTAAAAAGCCAAAAAAAAAAAAAAAAAAAAAAGACTGATAGAAATATCATTCACACGAAATTTACCAGTTTTCTTTGGAGGTTCTATAAAAGGGTTACGGGAGTTTTTCAAAGAAAAACCTCAAATTATAGTTCTGATAGGAAAACATACAGCAGAATTTCTCCATGAAGTTCTAACCAACCGCATCAGGGCCTGGATTCTTGCACAATTCCATCATTTCTCTCGCACACGTCCTGAGCCCACATTCAAATTATTTCAAAGAAATGAGAAATTACTTTGGAAAAATAAAATGAACTCAACAGGGCATTGAAAATGTTCAAACTACTACACAGAAAAACTGAAAAACCTACTTTGGAACTCTGATAACGTCTTACGTCAATTTGGTCCCCAAATGATGGATATAAATTTCCCCTGCATCTTGGTACCTTTGCTTTTTTTTTTTTTTGTCTTCTTGTCTTTTTAGGGCCACATCCGTGGCATATGGAGGTTCCCAGGCTAGGGGTTGAATCGGAGCTACAGCTGCCGGCCTACACCACAGCCACAGCCATGCAGGATCCGAGCTGCTTCTGTGACCTACACCACAGCTCACGGCAACGCCGGATCCTCAACCCACTGAGCAAGGCCAGGGATTGAACCCGCAACCTCACAGTTCCTAGTCAGATTCGCTAACCACTGCGCCACGACAGGAACTCTGATACTTTTGCTTTAACCACAGTGTTTTGGCGAATTCCGGGAACGTGACTCCAAATTAAGAGTCTGTCATACCAAGTATTGCACCTGAGACCACGCTCTTAGGTTTAAGAAACAGCTTCCATTACATAGGTTGATACTCACACTGACACACAGAAAGCTACACTAAGTCTTAAATGGGTCATGCTAGTCTTTCCCAGAGTTATTTCAGTTTTTTTTTTTTTTTTTTTTGCTTTTTAGGGCCACACCCACAGCCTATGGAGGTTCCCAGGCCAAGGGTCGAATCGGAGCTGCAGCTGCTGGCCTACACCACAGCCACAGCAATGCAGGATCTGAGTTGTGTCTGTGACCTACACCACAGTTCACAGCAACGCTGGATCCTTAACCTGCTGAGTGAGGCCAGAAATTGAACCCGCATCTTCATGGATACTAGTCAGGTTCATTAACTGCTGAGCCACGAAGGGAACTCGTATTTCAGCTATTCTTGATCTCTGCGTTTCCACATGAATTTTAGCTACTCAATTTTTAAAAACACAGGTACTGCTGGGGTTCTGACTGGCCTGTGTCAACTTGGTAGAGAACTGCTCTCTTAGAAGCCCAGTCTTTCAACCCAGGAACGAGATCCGGGGACATCTGCCGAGGGGGAAGGAGGGGAGTCGGTCTTGCAAGAATGTCAATTACACAGAAAACTCAGTCGCACAGTCTGATTTCAAGAGTCATGAAAACAAACCAGCAAGACAAACACGCTCTGAGCTCTCCAAGGAATACCCTGTCTGCACAGTGTGACTCAAAACTCTGGGGACCGTTCTCCTTGTCAACTCAGAACTCTGGGGACCGTTCTCCTTGTCACCTGTGCAGGTGCACCTCCTCCCGGGCCCCTGGACGGTCAGCCAGCTGGGAGGTCCCCTGGGCAGTGGCCACCACTGCCGCTTCCAAGTCCGTTTGTCTCAAGAGGAGAAGGCCATTCGGATTTGCTTCTCAGTCTTCTACGGGGTAAGCCCTCCACCAGAACCACGGCCACAGATGGGGTGATCACGTGCTAAGTCCACGACATTCCCCGCGTGGTGTGTTCCTTTCTTAGGTTTAACTCTCAAGCCCAAGGACGGACCAGAAAGAATCCTCCAACCCTGCAACGTCTAGCGTGGAAAGACGGCTTGTAAGCCATCCATTGCCCTTCCCACGATGGGCACCGGGCGTCCTGAGCGACCTGAAGGCTACGTGGTCACAGAGCTGCAGACAGGCCTGCTGGGCGGGGGAGGCTGGCCGTGGCTCCCTCTGACTGTCCGCATCAGCAGGCCTGTGTGCACGTCCTCGGCCCACCTGAAGCTGGAAAATGAAAACGGTGATCGAAGAGCTGACCTCAGATTCCGAGTGAAGGAAAAAGTCGAGAAGGAAGATGAATACCCGCACAGAGAAAAACAGAAGGCTTTGCATGGTTTTTATTCAATTGATTCATTGCTAAGAATACTGTGAGAAAATTCTGGAACCCAACTGGATTAAGTAAAAAATGAGCTCCTGATGTTTTTCTGCTATTTTTTTTTTTTTTTTTTAATGGCTACATCTGTGGCACATAGAAGTTCCCGGCCAGGGACTGCATCTGAGCTGCAGCTGTGGCAATGCCAGATTCTTTTTTTTTTTGTCCTTTTAGGGCCACACCCGTGGCATATGGAGGTTCCCAGACTAGGAGTCGAATCGGAGCTGTAGCTGCCGGCCTGCACCACAGCCACAGCATCTCAGGATCTAAGCTGCATCTGTGACCTACACCACAGCTGACGGCAACACTGGATCCTTAACCCGCTGAGCAAGGCCAGGGATCGAACCTGCGTCCTCATGGATGCTAGTAGGGTTCGTTAACCACTGAGCCACGATGGGAACTCCCAGTGCCAGATTCTTGTTAACATACAGTGTTGTGCCAGGGATTGAACCTGTGCTTCCACAGCAACTCGAGCCTGAACCGCTGCAGGTGGTTTCTCAACCCGCTGCGCCGTGGAAGGAAGTCCTCCCACTGTGTTTTTAGTTTTTGCATCCACCTGCCTCTATCTTAAAGTGAGGCTAAGAGCTCACTGGGTAGGAAGAGGCTCAGATGGGTCAGTGTGGGCACTGTACCCCAGCAGCAACATGAAAAAGGCATGTCAGGTCCACAGTGCTGTCAGGCTGGAAAACAATGCCAGCCATGCACGTAATTCCAAATCTTCTAATAGCCACGTTGAAAGCGAAAAGCAACAGGTGGCATATCTTTTAATAATCTTTTTTTATTTAACCCAGTGTATCCAAAATATTCTCATTTCAACGTAGCATCAATAACAGAAACTAGGAATGAGATGTTTCTAGGTTCTTTTCTTCACACCGAGCTTGGGAGCCCCTGTGTCAGCCGGGGTAGACAGAGCAGGGCTGACAGCCCCAGGTCACGGGGGCGTTGGGGCTGCCGTGCTCGGCAGTGCAGTCTTGATGGCCTGCTGTGTGTGCTCTTGGTAACATCTGATCCTGTTGCATCAAGGGGGGAATATAATTTACTTGAAAAAAACAAACAAATAAACAAAAAATGGAGTTCCTGTCGTGCTGCAGGAGAAACAAATCTGACTAGCAGCCTTGAGGTTGTGGGTTCAATCCCTGGCCTCTTTCAGGGGGTTAAGGATTCGGTGTGGCTGTGAGCTGTGGTGTAGGTTGCAGATGAAGCTCAGATCTGGTGTTGCTGTGGCTGTGGTGTAGGCCAGTGGCTACAGCTCTGATTAGACCTCTAACCTGGGAACCTCCATATGCTGCGGGTGTGGTCCTAAATAGACAAAAGACACACACACACACACACACACACACACACACAAAACCCCTCTCTGAGCTCCTAACGACTCTGGCACCTATAAACCACCTTCATTTACTTAGTCTGCAGTATTTCAGCTAATACTCTAACCTGTTTCCTTTCAGAACTGCAGCATTGTCTTCAGGGATTCTTACACAGCTCAAAGGGGTTAAAGTTTCAGAGTCAGAAAGGGCTAAATCCAGTTAGCCCTGTATTCGTCTGTGTGGACTGAGAACAGGGGGCGTGATCAGAGGTTCACAGCCACTGCAAGGCCCCTCACACAGGCAGGAACTCCACACACTGCCCTCGTTAAAACCTAAATCCTGTGTGTTCCCAGTCTAGCGACAGGATCTTTCTTTGGCTCGGTGGTCATCTAAACATGTGTTTTCACAACCTAAGCGTGGGTGTTGCACAGGTCCTGGCAGAGCCCTGGCCCTGGTGCAGGAGGGTGACCTTGCCGTTGGCAGGACCAGGGCTCTGCTTGGTGTCCTGGGGCCTGGAGGCCGGGACTAGCTCCGCGGACAAGTAAGAGGGGAGCCCTCTGGGCCAAGGCAGAAGTCGGAGAGGGCCAGAAGGAGCAGAGACAGAGGCTATTATTACTGCAAACCTTTGGGGTTTTGCTCTAGTTAACATCAGACTGGAGTTCAGAGTCAGGAGGGCTGCTGTTAGAGCAGACGGAGGCGCAGCTCAGGGGCACTTCGTCCCTGAGAACGGCTCCTTCTGCCCTGGTCACTCCGGGTGTCGACTGACCGTCTCCCATGTGGTCACCGACATTTTTTCGCTCCCGCTGATGCCGGAGGCGCTGCTGTCACAGCTCCAAGGTCACGTGCACGTCTTAACACGTCTCTAAGGGGCGCGCTTTTACCTGGCGAGCCTCTTCGTTCACTGTCTTTCCCAGCGTCTGCGCCTCTTCCGATAAAGGCCCATCTGTCTCCATTGCCACCGGAATGCTCAGGGCGCCCGCCTGGCTACACACTGCGCACTGCAATGCAAAGCGCGGAGTCACTGGAGGTCAGTGTGGGCTCGGCTCAGGCCTCGTCCCGGCGGCACCACCCCACCGATGCCCCCCCCCCGGAAGGGAGCCCAGGCCGAGGCAGCGTGGCCTACGGCTGTAGCACCTGGGCCCTGCCGTCTCCTGCCGTCCAGGCCGCCGTGGCCTCCGGCCTCCTGACTCCCAGGGAGCAGTGTGACGGGCCCCAGGCCTTCCCGCGGCCACCTGCCCCTCCCCAGCTTGCTTCACTCCATCCCCGGCCTCATCCTATTGTGCTCTGCGCTCTGCCCAGACAGCACAACCTCCAGCAGCCCCACTGCTCACATCTCACTGCCACCGGGATGCCACTGTGGCCACGTCAGAGGGTCCTGTTGGCTCCCTCCCCTGCTGTCCGCAGGGCGGCCCCGGGCTCCAGGGTGAGCAGCACCCCACTTCTGACTTTGGTGAGTGTGACGCGGGCCTGAGACCAGTCAGAGGTGGTCGTGATGCTTACCATGAGCTCAGGTACCTCTGACGGGTGACTGTCCCTGGTATGTACTGTCCCCCCCTTGGGCATCTTCCCTCAGCTGGGTACTCCAACATCTCACACCTCTTGTACAAGCCTCTCAAATGTGTGCTATGGTCCCGTCTGTCTGGCAGGAGGACGGAGGCAAGGAGGGGCCTGGCCCTGAAGCTCACGGGCCACAGGCCTGCACCTCTCCCGGCCCGCAGCTGAGCCCCTGCCTCACCCCCCGACCCCTGCCTCCCACCAGCGTCCAGGCAGAGCAGCTCGACCTCCGATGGGACGCGCATCAGGCCTCCCCGTCCCGAGCCTCGCCCAGCCTCTGCCCAGCCCCGTTGCCAGCCTGCTCACTTGCACAAGCCGTGTTCTTGGCTCCATTTCGTTTCTTCAACCCTGAGGGTAGCCAGCTCCCCACTGTGTCCTCTGCCCGCCACTCCCATCAACCCCGCCTGGCAGCAGCATTTCCAAAGGCTTCTATGGGAGCCCCGAGGGCGGGCCCTTCCAGGCTGCTGTCTGCGCTGTACCCAGAGGAGCCCGAGTCTGCCCAGGCTCTGCCCTGGACGACACTGTAGCACCTGCACGCGGTTCTGGGGACAAAATCCCCTCGTCCTGTCCCTTCTCCGAGCCCTCCCCACGCTGATGCTCCATATGCCTCGAGCCCCTGATGGGCTGAGCCCCTCAGTTGGGACCTAAAGAGGCGGCCCCACCCCCGAGGGGCCCGGCGCCCTTACACAGCTGCGGTCCTGGTGCTGTGAGGACACCCCAGCCTTTCTTTACGTGTCTAAGGACCTGGCCACCACTGCTGGTGCACCCCTCAGGCGTGTCTCTGTCTGACCCCTGAACAGAATTCTCTGCTGCTATCCGGCTCCCTTCGTGCACCAGCAGCTCCCTGACACTGGGGGCCGTGGCCTGCTCTCATCTCTGTCCTGGGCAAGTTCCACGACTTGGGACACGTGGCTGGTGCCACCCCATCTGCCAAGAGAGGAGCTGGGGGCCTGCACGTGCCTTGTCCTCAGGGGCTCGGCCGGTGCGGGTAGCGCACAGGGCACAAACCACGAGGTGGCGCAGGGATCATTTTTAACCAACAGCCCAGATTCCGGCCACGGCAGGAGACCAGCAGCGCTCTACGTGACAGCTGCCGGTGGCCGTGCCCAGGGCAGTGCGGGCTCGGTCCCTGCTGGGCTCAGAGCAGAAGGGGGTATGAACGAGGAGCCACAACCTGCCCACAGTAAACCCATGTCACTGGCAGGGCCTCCAGCAGGCTCGGGCAGCAGAGGGCTTTCCCCGGGAACGAAAACCTTCCCAAGGCAGAAGTTCTCAACAGGTGCAGTAAGGAAGGTACGTCTCCCCAAAGAGAGACGGGCGGCCAGACTCCGGGCCCCGGGCCTCCTATGGCACCTCCTTGTCACGGCAAAGGCACAGGAACCCTGAGCCAGAGCCACACATAAAAGTCCCTGGGGAGCCTTGCTTTCATTTCACGGGATCCCCACAAAAGGGAGATGCGTAAAAATGTCACCCAGCCCCTGGGTGGATTAGGAAAAGCACATCTATATTAGAAATCTTAAATAGTTCATGATGTTAAAAAATTACATCATGCCTGACATTAAAAAATCCCAACCGAAGCTCTACCACTGCTAGGACATGAGTGAAATCCTGAAAGGCCCCCCTTTCCAAATCCCAGCGGGCCTGACCGGGACATCCTCGCATCCCCGGGGCGGATGAAAGCCTGGCTTGTGAGAACCCGTGCCCTCCGGTGAGGTGCTCTGAAACCACCTCTCACAGGGCGGACGGCAGCACCCGCTTCGCCTGTGCAACCGCGTAGGCGCGTTCCCGAGGCAGGGAGCAAACCCTACCATCCGCAGCCGTGCTGACTTGCTGCTGTCATGAATGGGAAGCAGCGATTACAAGTGAGGAAAGATTTTCTCTCCAGAGAAGGAGCGGCAGGTACCAAGGCCCTAACTTTCGGCTCTGAAATAAGAGCTCACGCCCTATTCTCCGTTTCAGACCCTGTGCCGTGAGCGGGGCCGTCACCGAAGGTGGCAGCAGAGACGCGGCGGCCGTGCCCGGGCAGCGCAGCGCAGGGCTGAGCGCAGGCAAAGCCCACGGCCCGGACGCTGTTGCCTGAGGCATTTTTAAACAGAGCGGCCAAAGGGATGGAAATGGGATGCAAGAACGCGCAGACAGAGTTCAGAACACGCGAAATGAGGACACACACATTTAGGAAGCAGCAGCTGCCCCAGCACAACAGCGGAACCGCGCGCTCACACTGCCAGCGGCTCCTCCGGTTCGTCCGGAAAAGCTCTGCGCGCTCTTCCAGGAGGCCGCGCCTACACCCCGGGGAAAGCAAATACGACCAGGCCACGTGATCTCCATGTAGTCTACAGGCCTTGGAGGGTGTGTGATGGGTCCCTGGCAAGCCCGATGGGGACCCCGTCTGCCCCTGGGCTGGATCCCGTCCCAGCTGTGTGGCTTTCCAACCAATGTCAGTACATTAATCTCACATTCCATGTAAATTCTATTCTTGAAAGTGTATATCCACAGCCATCTACCTAAATTAACCACTGCGCAGTTTCACGGTCGTCTTAAAACAGCATTTCTGGGTGAGACCATGGAATAGAAATGGTTAGAAGCACGCCAGTTACTTGTTTCCGGTGGCATCTAAGACATACACTTAAGGCAGTCATTCAATTTTCCTTGACTGTAATTTCATCAAAGGGAATGCAAATCAGTATGTTATGATTCAGGTAAAGTGCACACTCTCACCTTCATATTCACACACGCTTTTTATTAGACACCGAGAGACTGAACCCCCCTCCCCCAGCACTGAGATGACAATGATTTACACGCCCCTCTCACCAAGGAAAACCCGCAGACCGCTTACAATCCGGCTCACCTTGTAGAACCTTTTAGGACTGCAGGGGCAGCTGAGCAGTACTCCTCAGAAAGCAAGCTCTTTCCTGGGGAGTTGAGGACAGCCTGGGAACGCCTGGTGCGGCAGATTCACGCACAGCATGTTTCAGGGATGATCAGATGGGCACGTGGCACCAGGAGGAAGGTCTGCCAGGGGGTTCCCGCTGGAGCTCAGCAGAAACAAACCCGGACAGGATCCATGCGGATGTGGGTTCGATTCCTGGCCCTGCTCAGTGGGTTAAGGATCTGGCGTTGCCGTGAGCTGTGGTGTAGGTTGCAGACGTGGCTCGGACGCTGCGATGCTGTGGCTGTGGTGAGGCCAGCAGCTGCAGTTCTGATTGGACCCCTAGCCTGGGAACTTCCACATGCCATGGGGGTGGCCCTAAAAAGACAAAAGAAAGGTCTGCCAGGACAGTCCCCATCACCTGGACCAGTGGGGACACCACCAGAAGGTCACGCGCAACCCCCAGACCCCGGCCACCTGGGAGTCACCTGAGTCGGCGCCACGCGGAGCGGGCCTCCCAGCCACGGCTCCAGAAGCCCCATCGCCTGTGCCCACCGCCAGGGCACATCAGGGCTTAGTCGTGAACACGGCCGACTAACGATAAAGGCTCAGCCGGTAGAAACCTCATTTTCGGAAAGAGGACATCGACTCCACCCTTGGTCTAGTTCACACCTAATTGCTTTTCCTTTAGAATCGATCGAAAAGAGCAGGAAACAGGGTCTGAGCTACGGCATCTATGACATTTGAGAGAGAAAGCAAATGGCAACCTTGGCCCAAAGCGAGGAGGTGCTGTCCCGCTCTTTTTACCACAGTATGTTCATAAGGCTCTCATCTTATTTGAAAAGCAGAATAAGAAAAAAAGTCAATTCTGTGGTAAAAACTTGGTGGGGCAAAATAAGTACTTATACAAAAGTTGAAAAGTATTTTTATTGCAGATATTTTAATATACAGTGTTAGTGGAACGGATTCCCCCCAGATGAAGCCACATTCCTATCTCATACAAACACTCAAGACACACCCTAGCCGTTTTCACGTTACTCTCTTTTTTAGTACCTGGGGGTTTGCTTTGGCTAGATTCTCTATTTTAACCCACGCTTCTTCTCGTTCTTTCATTTTTAGCTTCTCTCTGAAAAATAGTAAAATGTCACTGGTGTTAGAGAAACGAATCAAATTCAAGAAAACCTTAGGGGGATACAGGGCCAGCAATACAAGGCCTCTTTTTTCTCTGTCACTGTCTCATTCCACAGATGTCACTGTGGTGACTGCAAAGCTCGTAACGGGAGAAAAATGAAACAGGACTTAGAGGAAAAGAGTTAAAAATACACATATACCGAAACTTTAACGTGTCTGAGAGTCACGCTCTTAGCAACCAGGTGCAGGCACACCCGTCTCCTTCCTCGCCCCCGTTTTGGTGCCCGGCCGCAGGACGTCTAAGACCCTGATGAGAAGCTCACACGCCGGTCCGCAGAGCCAGGGCGCGGCGTCCTGGCGGAGCCCCTTGGAGAGCTGTGATGCTCCATCAGGGAGACGACCTGCCATCGCAAGGGCCCAGCGTTCACTCCCTCCCGCCTGAACCCCACGCTCGGCTGCGGGAGGAGCGGCCAGGCTGTCCGAAGGTCTGCAGGGCCCGCCGCCCGCCTGTCCTAGCCCCGCAGCCGGCCTCTTGCTCATCTGGGTCTCGCTGCCTCGCTCCTCCTGCCCTTCCCAGGTACCCACTCCGCGAGGCCAGGGTCTCGGTTTCATTCACCGCCGTGTTGCTGGAGCCCAAACGGGGCCTGGCCTGCGGAAACGCACCACGTCTAAGGAACGAACACGGCACCTGGCCAGGACGTGCTGCAGGTGACGCCTGTGCCTCGGAGGGCTTTGACCTCGGCCAGCTTCCAGCGACAGGGAACCCCGTCTGCCCGCAGCCCGTACTTGACTCTCAAGAGGCGATTTTGAGAATGAAACACACGGTTGGCACAGCCCAGGGACAGGGTCACCGTGACTGTCCCCGCACAGATGTGGCTCTGCAGTCCTCAGCATGAGAGCAGGGCCCTGATGTGGGAAGGTCTTAGGTGCCAGATTCCAGAAAACACTGCATTTCTGGAGATCAATAAACTAGAACAATAAAGCAAGGCTGGACCAAGAGTCCTGCCCTGTCACACGACCTCAGAGCCTGCAACTCTCATTCCCGCCCAGTTCGCCTCAGACGTCCTCTGAGAACAGTGAACATTCTGAAAGTTCCATTTGTGGCCTAGGTGCCCTTTTGGCGAAGATGATTAAACCGGGAGCATGACAGCGGGAACAGCTAACTTCAAACACACGTTCTTCAAAAGGAGTTCTAACCAGGACCCAGTGGCTCTGGCAAGGGGCACTTACTTGAGCTTCTCTGCTTTGAACTGCTGGGTGCAGTCATCGAACAGCTTCTGGTTCATCTCCATGAAGAGCTTCAGCGCGTTGTAGATCAGGCCGTGTATCGTCCTGCAAGGAGAGCTGCCAGCTGAAACCCCGGGGCTTCACCTCCGGAGCCCGGCCCACTCCCTCCCGCCGGCCCGCCCCCGACCGGTCAGCACGGCCCGCGGCCCCGTTGCCCAGTCGCCTAAGCGCCGAGCCTGTGACTGAGCCGCTCGCCGGATCCGAGGCAGAGCCCCCTCGCCACCCGCCTTCGGGCGCCTGGGCCCTTGGGCTCGCTGTCCCGGCTGAGGGCAGCCGAAAGCCACCGTGCGTGGAAAGAGTCTGAACGTGCTGAAACTCCAACAAATATGGTTCAGGGAGTTCCCGTCGTGGCGCAGTGGTTAACGAATCCGACTAGGAACCATGAGGTTGCGGGTTCGGTCCCTGCCCTTGCTCAGTGGGTTAAGGATCCGGTGTTGCTGTGAGCTGTGGTGTAGGCCAGCGGCTACAGCTCCGATTCAACCCCTAGCCTGGGAACCTCCACATGCCGTGGGAGCGGCCCAAAGAAATAGCAAAAAAGACCAAAAAAAAAAAAAAAATATATGGTTCAGGCCAACTTAATCAGAGAGACGCCAATGATGCAGACTCTGCTTGCTACCAATGTCAGCTCACCGAGGACAGACAAGTTAACTGTAATAATGCCAAAGCAGGGCTGGGAGAGCTTTCAGTGACACCAGCATGGGACAGCTTATTCAACCCTTCTCTCAGGCTCTGACACGCCGGGGGGCAGGGGAGCCGCCCCACATCCAGCGGCGCCGCGAGAGGGTGTTGGCTCCTTCCGCTCAGATGCAGCCCCCAACGAAGGGGCCCGCAGAGAGACGGGCAGAGAAACTGCCCAGCAGAGCCTGGTCAAGACACAGAACTGGGAGCCACGACAAAAACAAGTCATAAGTACTTTTTAATTCCCTTCCTAAAACCCAAATCCTATTTGGAAAAACACCTAAAAGGCCCTTTCTTTCTGTGCAGCGGGCAGCGACTGGAGCCTGGTCAGAGGTCAGCGCCGGCTCTGACGTCACACGAAACCACACGCAGGGGCCGTGGCTCAACTCTGGGGGCTTGTTAGCCTCTGCCGAGCTCAGTGAAAAATAAACATTACACAGAAAAGGTTGAGGAGTGCCCGTGTGGTGCCGCAGGTTAAGGATCTGGTGTGGTCACTGAGGGAGCCCGGGTTGCTGCCGTGGTGCAGGTTCACCCCCCGGCCTGGCCGAGGAACTCCGCATGCTGTTCCTCGGCCAGGCCGGGGGGGAGCAACCAAAAAAAAGGAAAGTCGTTTTGGAAGCGACGTAGGAACCATGATGACCACTCGCCCAGTGTGTCCCTGACGCCGGCTGCTGTCCTTCCTTCTCCTGTTCGCGGCGCCACGGCCAGCCCTGCTGAGGGGCCAGGGACCCGACAGAGGGTCGCTTTCTCCTACGCCGCCTCCACAGCAAGGCTGCTCGACAGCAAAGGCCGCCGTGTGGTGTGTTTGTGATTCCCCATCACGAAGGCCCGAGGCGGGAGCCCACGTTCTCAGACGGGCCGCAGCGGCCAGAGACGGGGCGAGCCGAGGAGGGGGTGCGGCAGGGCCGCGGCAGCCCCGCAGGCCTCCGGCAAACGGGGGGCGGCCTAGGTGACAGATGGCGCTCTGGCAGCTGTGAATTCTGACTGGAGGGCTGCCCGAGGCGGCGGCAGCGGTGGCGTCGGGGAGGCGAGCCCTGAGTCCCCGGCCGGGGACACGCAGAGGTCAGACCCCGGGGGGACACGCCGACCCTCACCGCCTCCGCAGGGAACTGAGGCGGTGGCGGCGGCGGCGGCCCGGAAGGTGCCGGGGCCGCGAGGGGGCGACGTGCGGGGCGGGCGAGGGGCGGCGGGCACAGCCACCACGGGGTCGCCCTCTCGTTTGGTCACTGATATTCAGACTGGGACTCAACGGTCATGGGTTTCAAGTACCAGCAGAACCTGCAAAGCTTAAAAACGACTGGACGCGAGGCGGCCGGTCCTCTTACTTGTTCCAGTGGGTCTTCGAGTTGCGGTACAAGGACGGGAACATGATGGGCAGGATCTTGGCTGCGTTGTCGCTGATCAGACTCATGATGTACTCGTTGTTCCAGTAATAGAGCGCCCGCTCGGCCACCTGCGAGAGAGACGGGCACGGTGCTCCTGGGGCGACTGAAACAGTCGACAGACGTCCGCCGCACGCGGACGACACCGGACCGGCGAGCTGTTACCTCCGCCCAGTGGACCCTCTAGGCTGCAGCCCTGGGAGCCTCGACAAAGAGGCAGACGGTCTCCTGTCCATCAAGACCACTGTCCCTGGTTTCCCCGCGAGTTCAATAAACATCCCTGCTGGACACGGGCCAGGCGCTGAAAGGGCAGGTCAAATGAGTCCACTGCACGGTCCACCACCTGCCTATCAGGCGTCTACACCACGGGCAGTGCTGCTGGGCACGGAGGACCCTGCAGTGACCCAGGTGAGGCAGAATCTCGCCTCTGGGGAGCTTCCACCACATGCGTGAACAGAGAGTGGGCAGACGGCCTGCCCAGGAGAAGAGATGGCCCTGGGGAACAGCAGCTGGCAGGCAGGGGGCTGGCGGGCGTCCCTGCAGAGGGACCCAGGGAGGGGCAGGGGATGGTGGCTGAGGATGAAGGGGGGCAGCACGGTGGGCACCTCGGGAGGCGTGGGACCACCACGGTGGCCAGCTCCAAAGCCACTGGCAGCGTGGACCAGATACCAGGTGGGCTGGGCTGCCACGGCTGCCCTCTCATGCCAGGCTGCTGATGCCCTGCAGACCATGAGGTTTTGCTCAACCTGTGCCTGGACTTCGCCCTTGTTCGCGATGAGTTCACAGCAAGTATCGTCTCAAGGACACAGGAGGCCGGGTCCCCGCGTGTTGAATGGAGGCCCACGGGCTGGAGATGCGGGAAGTGGGCAGTGACCCGCCTGAGGCTGCTCTCAGACAGGCGCGTGGGAGCGGCACAAACCACGGCCACGCATTTTCTAAAGGTCTAAGGGGTACAAACTCATGCGTGTCGTAAACGAAGAACGGACGGAGGGAGGGGCTCCGAGGCTGGAGAGCTGCGCCGCCTCCGCGCCGCCCGCTGCCCGCCGCCCGCCGCCGCCGGCCGTACCTGGAAGTGGGGGCTGGAGACGCACTTGGCCAGCTGCCGGAACAGCGGCTCCATGATCTTCACGAACTCGGACGGCTCGATGACGTCCAGGATCTCCTCCAGCTCGTTGAGAAACATGACCTCTTTCGGACTGTGGGTCTTTGGCCAGTACTTGAGAAGGGCCATTACCACCTGCCAAGAGACCACACGCCGCGTGACTGCGGTGAGAGGGGCCGCCTCCTCGCTCGGGGGTCTCCTCTGCGGAGCGACAGGGGACACGGTGCCTCTTCCCTCGTACAGGGTGCAGTTTTCCAGTAAACTAGAACGTGGGTCTTTAAAAATAATTTGAGAGGTAGGAAAACATTTTATATACTTTTACTTATTTATTTTTGTCTTTTCAGGGCCGCACCCGAGGCATACGGAGGTTCCCAGGCTAGGGGTGGAATCAGAGCTGTGGCTGCCAGTCTACACCACAGCCTCAGCCACGTAGGATCCAAGCTACATCTTTGACCTACACTACAGCTCACAGCCACGCCAGACCCTTAACCCACTGAGCAAGGCCAGGGATCGAACCCGCAACCTCAGGGTTCCTAGTCAGATTCGTTAACCACTGAGCCACGACGGGAACCCCACCAAATTTTATACTTTAGAATCACAACTTTAATTTATGTGACCCTCGCTTAAACCAACATGTCAGTGAGAGGCGGTTCCTGAAAAACAAACCAAACCAACAAACCAATCCAAGAAAACAGGCAAGTGGGTGAGTTCAGAGAGGAGACCAGTGGGGAACACGGGAGTTCACGTGTGTGCCTCGGTGTGGAAGTCACACACACAGGAGCACCTGCTTCTGTCTCAAGGTGACTGTTCACGCAGGTTTATACACAAACATGCTACACGGTGTGCAGGTCCCAAGTATTTCCAGTGGTGCTAAAACACACCAAAGCGAGAGACACCAAGCACGGACGTTGTTAGTAACCTCGGGACACCCCAGAGGCCTCACCAGAGATGGGGGCCCCATGGTCCCACCGTGGGGCCGCAGTGAGCAGGCTGTGGCCGCCCGGCCTTGGCTGGGACCCCACCAGAGCAGGTCTGCCGGCCAGGCGGCTGCAGCTTCCTGGTTGGGGGGTGTTGGGCGTTCCCTTCTGTGCCCATCAGTGGACAGTGTTTCTGCCAGGCGCTCTTTCTTTACCTTGTTCTGCGGTCCCCAAATTTCCTACCACAATCACACCAGTAAAAGCGGTTCACCCAAAACATCAGATCCGGAATGTACATAAATAAAATCCCTAGAGTATCGCTACCCTAAGCCTAAAAGTACAAAAACCCAAACACTTCTGTATAGGAGCTCCTGCTGCGGTTCAGTGGACTAAGAACCTGACTAGGATCCATGAGGACGCGGGTTTGATCCCTGGCCTTGCTCCGTGGGTTAAGGATCCAGTGCTGCCGTGAGCTGTGGTGTAGGTCGCAGACACGGCTCAGATCTGGGATCTGACACTGCTGTAGCTGGGGTGTAGGCTGGTGGCTACAGCTGCAATTTGACCCCTAGCCTGGGAACCTCCACATGTCGCAGGTGCAGCCCTAAAAAGACAAAAATAAATAAAAGGAATTATTTTTTAAAAAATGCATCATTTGGGAGTTCCCCTGTGGCTCAGTGGATTAAGGATCTTGCATCATCATTGCTGTGGCTCGGGTTCATTCCCTGGCCTGGGAGCTTCCACATGCTGTGGGTGCAGCCAAAAAACCCACCACATCATTTAATGCCTTTCCTACTTTTTGCTCAAAATCATTTGACAGACATTTATTATCATCTATACTCTGTACTGGAATCACTTGCAGCTCCAATATGACCCCCAGCCTGGGAACTACAGCTCCAATATGCCATAGGTGCAGCCCTAAAAAAAAAAAAGAAAAAGAACCAAAAACCCCTGCCAACAGGGGTCCATAAACGTCTTTTAAAGGAATCAGACTTTGGATGTTCCTGAGCCTGGACCCACTCAGACCCAGGGCACCCCGGGTGCAGGACAGTGAGACGCATGCCCACGAGGGCCTCCCAGGGCCTTCCCAGGACTCTGCACCTCTGTCAGCCACATGCTTCTGATGCTGAAGGAAGACAAAACGCCCTGTGTCTTGTCATTATACGTGAATTTCAAAGGCAGAAACTTCCTGATGAGAGGGGCTGAACGTTTTTCATGTGCAGAAACTTAAGCTGCTCTAATCAAGAGATTACTATTTTATTATCCGTGCCGCAGGAAATTAAGCAATGAAGTGGTTCTGGGTGGAACTATGGGGGAGCGGGTGTGTGGGGGCTTGAAGTGGCTTTGTGCTTGTGCCAAGCCGGGGCGTCCTATCTCCTATTTGAGGGGAAGGACCCCACTGAAGCCAGCGTCCCGCCTCCTGCGTCTTTCAGACGCTGCAAGGAGACGCTCCCACCCCTGCAAAGCGGCACTAGCTTTAGCCGTGGGAGCCTGTAAACTCCATCAGCCCTCACGCTACGTTCAGGCGGGGGTGGGGACTTCTCACTGAGTCCTGCTGCAGCAGGATTAGGAGGTTCCCACAGGCACGGGGGCAGGGGGGTCCCCGCAGCCTCACAGCTTGCCTCGGTGGGGCCCGCCTCCGTCCATGCTAAACCTGGGGTAACATCCGGTGAATTCTTTAGCCACTAGAGAGTATGAGAAAAACGCACAAAGGAAAATCTCAGCGGAGAGCGCACGCTCTTCCTCTCCCTAGTTTTGGGGGGAAAGGGCAGGGAGCGTGTCAGAAGGTCTTCACCCGGGACCCCCTCCAGCAAAAGGCCTCGCCCTTTAGCGTGGGGACAGTCTTCAAATACAGGCAGGACTGAGGATGTGGCACCACTGAAGGAGGACATTAAAAAGGCTTTTAAAAAAGGACTGCTGCCTTCTCACCTGTCTTTCCTTACCCAAACACGTCTTCGGCTCGGCAGGAAGATAGAATTACATCTGCACCCTCAACGGGAGTCAATACTTTGTGTTTGGTACCGCAGTCTGGGAAGTGTTGGCACCTTTCCTGGGGGGCTTCCAGAACGCTGGACAGAGCTGAGAAGGGGTGTGCCCAGACCCGGGGACGGGTGCAGGGATGGGACACTCTGAAAGGGGCTGAGTGCAGCTGAGGGATGCGACGGGGGCTTTTCCTGAATTTGTGTGTGACACGGGGATGCTACACAGAGAATTCAGAAGCTTAAAAAGAAAGGAGAGATCAGAAGCAGTTTAACTCAGGAGTACAGCATGAAGAATTTCTATTGTTTTGACCATAAAAACTACAATTTCCCATAAACAAAATGAAAGACAATCTACAAAATGGGAGAAAAATATTTGCAGACAATGTGACTAACAAGGGCTTACTCTCCAAAATATACAAATAGCTCCTACGACTCAACAACAAAAAACCAAACAACCCAATCAAAAAATAGCCAGAAGACCTAAACAGCCATTTCTCTAACGAAGACATACAGGTGGCCAACAGGCACATGAAAAGATGCTCTATATCACTCATTATTAGAGAAATGCAAATCAAACTACAATGAGGTACCACCCCACACTGGTCAGAAACAAAACGTCTACAAATAATGAATGCTGGAGAGGGTGTGGAGAAAAGGGACCCTCTCACGCTGCTGGTGGGAAGGTAAATTGGTACAACCATGGTGGAAAGCTGTGTGGAGGTTCCTCAGAAAACTACATATAGAACTGCCATATGATCCAGCAATCCCACTCCTGGGGATATATCTGGACAAAACTATAACTCAAAAATACACATGCAGCCCCATGTTCACAGCAACACTATTCACAGTAGCCAAGACATGGAAGCAACCTAAGTGTCCACTGACGGATGGATGGATGGAGAAGATGTGGTCCATACACACAACGGAGTACCACTCGGCCGTAAGAAAGAGTGAAATCATGCCATTTGCAGCAGCAGCATGGATGGCGCTAGAGACTCTCGTACTGAGTGAAGTTAAGTCAGAGAAGAAAGACAAACGCCACACGACATCATTTACACGCGGCGTCTACGATGCGGCACAGATGAACCTGTCTCCAGAGCGGAAACAGACCCACAGACGTGGAGAGCAGACCTGTGGCTGCCAGGGGAGGGATGGGGAGGCTGGAGTCACAGCCGATGTAAGTCGCCACATGCGGAAGGAGGGCAGCCCAGGCCCACTGCAGAGCATGGGCCCCGGTGTTCAAGAGCCGAACCAGATGACGGAAGAGAAAGCGCTAACAAAGAATGCGTATGCATACGTATATTTCACGACAACTCAATCAGATAGTTTGAGTTTTGCAGTGCAGCAGGAATTAACACATTGTAAATTAACTACATTTCAATTGTTTTCAATTTTAAAAAGTTGAGTAAAATAATTACAATTTCACAAGTGTGAAAGATGGCTAAATGGGACAGAAAGCCTCAGGAATCAGTCTTTACCTGTTCTATTCCAAAGTGACTTTTAAAAGGCTGTTCAAACACGTAAACTGACATCTCATACCTCCTGCTTTATTACTCAACAGTAAAAAAAAAACCCAGTTAAAAAATGGGAAGTGAATTTAAAGATACTTCTCCAGAGGAGAAAGAGAAATGGCCGACACATGAGCATAAAGACGCTGCGTCATGAGCGCTCAGGGAAACACAAATCACACCACCATGTGGTGGTGGAAAAAAATAAAGATCATCAAATATATATAAAAAACCCACTATGGGATTCTACCTCACACTCACTAGGGTGCTTATACGAAGAAGAAGGGAACACAGCAAGTGCTGGTGAGGAGGTGGGGTAAGCGGAGCCCCTGGGCACTGCCAGCGGGAGTGCAAAAGGCTGTGGCCTCTGTGGAGAAAGGTATGGCATCGCCTCCCAACGCTGAATGCAGAATTACCACACGAGTCAGCAATTCCGCCGCCGCCGGGTATACACCCAGAGGAACTGGAAGCAAGGAGACCAAGAGATATTTGCGCGTGTTTAGAGGGTGCAGGAGGTGCAACAACTCAAGTGTCCACTGACAGGATGGACAAAGACGCTGCCCATCCATCCACGGAACACCGCTGAGCCGTAACAAGGAACCAACTGCTGGCACCCCGACGAAGCAGACGAAACCTGAGCATGCCACGCCGAGCGAAACAAGCCCGTCTCAAAGGTCAGATCCTGCAGGATCCCAGCGAAATAACGAATCTAGATGCGTCAAAGGTAGAGAAATGTGAGGTTATCGGCGGACGGCTGAGGGTAAGGGGAGCGTCACTGTTTAATGGAGAGAGAGTTTCTGTTTGGGGCGATGACAAATATTTAGAAACACTGGTGACAGCTACACAACGCAGGGGATGTAATTGATGCCACTAAACTGTACACTTAAAGCAGCAAATTGTATGCTATATAGTATATTTTACCACAATTGAGAAAAATTAACTTAATATACCCCATACCATTGAATCGTGTATTTGAGGTGGGTGAGCTGTATAGCACGACTTATATCTCAATAAAACTGTGTTGTTGTGTGTTTTTAATTTTTTAATTTTTTTTTATTTTTTACGGCTGCACCCGCATTATATGGAGGTTCCCAGGCTGGGGGTCCAATTGGAGCTGTAGCTGCCGGCCTACACCACAGCCACAGCAATGTCAGATCCAGAGCGCATCTGTGACCTACACCACAGCTCCTGGCAAAGCCGGATCCTTAACCCACTGAGCGAGGCAAGGGGTGGGACCTGGGTCCTCATGGATGCTAGTGGGTTTGTTAACCACTGAGCCACGATGGGAACTCCTCAATACAGATAAAATGTTGAGAAATTTAGGAATCTAAGCACTGATTGGTAGCAATCTAACGCTCATTTATGATGCAATGGTCATCAAATAGTTACACGTGGGAGTTCCCATTGTGGCTCAGTGGATTAAGAACCTGACTAATATCCATGAGGATGTGGGTTCGATCCCTGGCCTCGCTCAGTGGGTTAAGGATCTGGCCTTGCCGTGAGCTGTGGTGTAGGTTGCAGACACAGCTCAGATCGTGCATTGCTATGGCTGTGGCATAGGCTGGCAGCTGCAGCTCCAACTCAACCCCTAGCCTGGGAACCTCCATATGCTACAGGTGTGGCCCTAAAAAAAAAAAAAAAAAAAAAAAAAAATTTACACGTTAACTTGGGAAAAATTTTCGAGACCTCAAAGTCTCTTTAGAACAAGCATTCTGAATCCTTACTCCGATTCCCCCGACTGGAGTCAGTAAGATGCAGTAAAAGCAGACGACGTGGAAGCAATACATTGCGCGAGATTTGGCGGCCAAGCTGCTGGAGGAGTAAAATGCAACGAGGAATAAGATGGCCACCTTATCACAGGATAACTTCTGCGACAAGGGAACTTGGAGTTCAAATGACTACAGTTTGAAAATTTGTAACAGATGAATGAAATCAGTTTGTGTTCATCAGTGTTAGAACTTAAGGTGAAGAGGCTGTCTTGGCCAAGCAGCCAGACTACGATACTGACACCGAGTCAGACACGCACCGCCCCCCCAAGGCCCCGACCAGACAGACAGACAGTCACATGCACACACACACCCCCACCAAGGCCCTGACCAGGCAGACAGACAGTCAGACACACGCACACACACACACCCCCCGCCCCGCAAGGCCCTGACCAGACAGACAGACACACGCACACACACACACCCCCCGCAAGGCCCTGACCAGACTGACAGACAGACACACACACCCCCCGCAAGGCCCTGACCAGACAGACAGACACACGCACACACACACACCCCCCGCAAGGCCCTGACCAGACTGACAGACAGACACACACACCCCCCGCAAGGCCCTGACCAGGCAGACAGTCACACGCACACCCCCACCTCCAAGGCCCTCACCAGGCAGACAGACAGACAGACACACGCACACACCCCCCGCCCCCGCAAGGCCCTGACCAGGCAGGGCGAACTTACTGGTTCGGTGAGCGTGCTGTCCTTTTCTAAAAACTGCACCACACAGTACGCCAGCTGCGGGAGAGGAGAAGTATTAACGCTGCACTTTATTTGTTTATTTTTTTGGTTTTTCTGTCTTTTTTAGGGCCGCACCAGCAGCAGACGGAGGTTCCCAGGCTAGGGGTCTAATCAGAGCTGAGGCCGCCGGCCTACGCCACAGCCACAGCCACAGAGGATCTTCAACCCATTGAGCAAGGCCAGGGATCGAACCCGCAACCTCATGGTTCCTAGTCGGATTCGTTAACCACTGAGCCATGACGGGAACACCTAACATTTCACATTAACATGGAAACGCTGCCTCATCATTAGACTCCCTCCTCTGGGGAGACAGGGATGGACGTGATCAGTGCTGCCCCTCCCCCTGGGGTCCCCCCGCCCCCCAGCTGGGTGTAGGCTCCCTCCACAGGCCCTGCCGGAGGTGCTGTGTGGGACTCACAGGGAGGGACCCCAGGCCCAACGTGTAGCAGATCAGCTGGAGGAGAAACATCAGAAAGCTAAACAAGGAGTTCCCACTGTGGCCCAGCAGGTTACAAACCTGACTGGTAACCACGAGGATACAGGTTCGATCCCTGGCTTTGCTCAGTGGGTTAGGATCCAGCATTGCCATGAGCTGTGGCATAGGTTGCAGGCTCGGATCTGGCATGGCTGTGGTGTAGGCTGGCAGCTACAGCTCCGATTTGACCCCTAGCTTGGGAACCTCCATATGCCGTGGGTGAGGCCCTGAAAAAAAACAAAAAACAAAAAACAAAAAACAGTGAACAGCCAGGGCACAAGGGAGCCCAGGTTTGGTGGGGTTTTTCTTGTGGTCTTTTGAAGACCGTAATGGACAGGTAATCTAACTGCTGGGAAGAACAAAATCTGTTTCCACCTTAAATCCCTAAACTACTAATTTTTAATATAGAATAGCTAACATGATAACAAACTGGCTGTATATAAAGATACCATCAGTTCGTGGGAATCAGAGAAAAAACTCTAAGTGAAAGATTTCCCAGGGAGTTCTTGTTGTGGCTCAGCCAGTTAAGAACCCGACACTGTCTCTTTGAGGACGCAGCTTCAATCCCTGGCCTCGCTCAGTGGGTTAAGGATCCGGCGTTGCTGTGGCTGTGGTGGAGGCCGGCAGCTGTAGCTCCAATTTGATCCCTAGCCTGGGAACCTCCATTATGCCGAGGGTGCGGCCCTAAAAAGCAAAAATCAAAAAACCAAAGAAACAACAACAAAAAACCACTTTCCCCAGGAAGCCAGCGTCATTATTAGAATCATCTGAAGAACATTTTTTTTTCCCCGTCTTTTCTAAGGCTGCACGGTGGCATATGGGTCGAATCGGAGCTGCAGCTGCTGTCCCACGCTGGAGCCATAGCAATGCAGGATCTGAGCCGCGTCTGCGACCTACACCACAGCTCACGCAATACCGGATCCTTAACCCACTGAGCAAGGCCAGGGATCGAACCCACAACGTCATGGTTATGGTGGGGTTCGTATTCACTGCGCCACAAGAGGAACTCCTGAGAACACCTTTTCTGACCCTACGAGGTGAGCTGCCCCGCTCCCAGATGTGCCCGCTCGGGGCCTGGCCTGGGACCAGCCACAAGCGCGGCGCACGTGGCCTGAGTGAAGGCAGGCATCTCCCCGAAAGCTTTGGGTGTTGCAGCGTAAGTCCTGCCCGCACAGAACTTACAGGAGTGAGGGACGAACAAACTTCCTGGTAAACGCAGCCGACCCCCCCGTTAGAAGCCACTTACAGACCCGTTTCTCCGTGTAACTGCAAGAGTATTTCCACAAAGTTTAAGGAACCCCCCAGCTTTAAAACACCCAACTTTCTCTTAGGCCATTTTACTGGCCGTGGCCGTGGAGACGTTGTCTCTGAGGGGGTCACCCCCCAGGAGACTTCCTCAGAGACGCCTCCCTCAGCTCCGGTCGTCACGCCTTCTCGAGGCGTAAAGTCAGTTCTGGAATGCTCCACTCCCGAGGTTTTCCAGACTTTTCTAAAGAGGGATCTCTACGAGAACTCTGACGCCCAAGCCACCGGTGCGACAGCAGAGAGGACGCGCCCCCGGGTGAGAGGCTGGGGTTTCGGGGGCGGCCTGGCTCGGGTCCGAGCAGAGCCCCCGCCCGCGGCCCTCGTCGCGTCGCGTCCCGGGCAGGAGCCTCACCTGAGGGTGGTAGACGCTCAGAGACTTCACTTTGTGCAGAGGCAGCAACACCTTCAGTAGGAAGATCTTGTGCTCCTCTTTCAGCGGTAAGGCGAACCCGTTAATTATACTGTGAAGACAGAACGCACTCCCATTCGCATGTTTACAAACTCCACACTAAAAATGCATCTTGCTGCTTTTCTTTCAGTTTTTGTTTTTAGCTCGAGAACCAGCAAGCACATCACGTGTCGGAAAGGAGGCGGGAGGACGAGCACAGACACCTAAAGGTCCGAGCACCGTCGAGCACGCACGGCCGCTCTGGCTCCGCAGCGCCGAGGGAACTGTGCGTCCTGCGCTGACCGGGGGCCGCCCGGGCCGGGAGTCCGGGGCGAAGCCTCCTTCCTCGGGCAGGGCCGCGCAGACCCGCCCGCCCTCAGGACTCACACTTTCCCGGGGAAGTTCTGCCTCGTTCTTCCAGGGCGTGCGGGACAGAGTCCGTGTGCAGGACAGGCGTCGTTTAAAAACCAACAAGAGGGGTTCCCGTCGTGGCTCAGCAGTGACGAACCCACTGGCATCCATGAGGATGCGGGTTCGATCCCTGGCCTCGAACAGTGAGTTAAGGATCTGGCGTGGCTGTGGCCGTGGCGTAGGCTGGCGGCTGCCACTCCGATTCGACCCCTCGTCTGGGAACCTCCATATGCCGTGGGCGTGGCCCTAAAAAGCAAGAAACAAAAATTAACAAAAATCCGCAAGAAAGTTGCCCCTTCTGCAAGGAAAGGGAGCCCCTTCTCTTCACCTCCAAGCTCAGGTTTTCTCTGTGACATCAAGTCGTCCGCCTGTGTGGTTTTACGGGGAGGTCGGCTCCCGCGAGCCGCAGAGGCGGTCACGGTGACGTCTAACCTGCCCCTCGCCGCTGAGCCCCGGGCGCACGCCAGGCTGAAGGGCCGTCCAGGAGGGGACGGGCGGGACCACAGGGCCCCTTGGCTCAGCTCAGCCTAGCCTCGCCACCACCTCGGACCCGAGGGTGACTCTCTCCCCGTCTCGCAGGTGAGGCAGCGGAAGGCGGGAGCGGTCAGCAGGCCGGTCGCTGGGGACAGCACCTGCTCAAGCTGGCACTGGTTGCCGCCAGGACAGGGACAGGGCGCCTGCTGGCACTCGTCAGAGCAGAGGTGGCCACAAGGCCCTCGGACTGACATTTGTCTGACGTCGGATCGGAAACGGCAAGGAGTGCTGTTTCCGGAAGCACCGCACCACACATCTTCCAGGTGACAGCCATGCGCCCAAGCAGTGCTGGGAACCACGAGACGAGACAAGCAAGAGCCCGGTTCCCCCGCAGGACTCCCCAGAACCCTCAGGCGCTGACCTACGCCGAGACCCCGACCAAGGTGCCAGGGCACCAGCCTGTCCAGGCTGCCCTGGCCGTGGAACCTGAGGAACTCTGGGGATCAGTGAGCCAGGAGGGCGGATCGAAAACCGATAGGTTATCAATTTTCAAAAAAATTTAAGAAAAAGATCGCAAGCAAGAACTCGGAATATGATGACGTTTTTGAAACGTTATTGTATCAGTTTACATATGAAAAATCTATAAAATCAAAGCAATGTGAAACAGTAGCATTTGCTCAACACCCCAACTGCATGATAAATGACCTAGCTGCTCAGGGTCAGATATAAACCTTCTCGTTGTAACTACTTTTATCCCTGCTCTTGAGGAAATAAGTGAAGTGTGTTTCCGTAGTCACACGTGGAAGCCCAGGAGCAGGAGAGGCCTGTCATTTCATGTGTTCTGATCCGGGGCCTCGCCAGCCCCTGCGGGAGGTGGGGTTTATTTAAGATCTTTTGGAGAACGGTTTAAAGTGCCTTGCTTTGGGGAGGGGGCGGTGGAACACAAGGAACTGGATCCTTCTGGCATAAATTCCCCCAAGGCCATTCGCTACGAGTAACACGGAGACACTTACCTTCCCAATATTTCCAGTAATTCTGCTATGCCATTGTGATGCTCTGTTTCATAAATAAATCTAGAAAAAGCAATTTGCTGTTTAGAATTCGACACCGAAACAATGGCTGGAAAAGACTAAAAGCCTCTTGAATAAGAGAACAATGCTTTTAGGGAGAAAACCACGTAGCCGGGTAACAAGCACAGCTACTGCGGGAACGTCCTGGGGGCTGCTGGCCGTTTCCAGAGAGACTCAAGACCTGGATGCAGACACGGGAGGAGGGCAGGGCGTGTGGTGAGTTCAGATGCCCCGACAAGCGCCCGAATTTCCACCACCCAGATTTGACAAGGAACACCCTGCTGTTTGCGTTATCTCTCACACACACACACACACACACACACACACACACACACACACGTCCCCTCCAGCGATCCCTTTAGGCATTTTTTTGCTGCATTTCAACCTGAGTTGACATCTCACTCAATTTTAAAGCCAGCCTGGGACGCGTCATCCCGGCTGCTGGCCCTGCCCTGGAGTGGAAAGCCCGCCACGGGAGTCCCACCTCCGTGGGCGTCTACACTGGGAGGCGCTGCCGTCTGTGAAACTCAACCTGAGGCTCCCTTCATTGCACTTGTTTTCCTGCTCCTCTGCGTGTAACTGGGAGGGCTGGGCACCCTGGCCAGTCGGCGTGCGTGGCTCCCGCAGTCCTGCATGGTCGACTCCACTTGGGACAGACCGGGCAGCTGAGCTCTGCGTCACTGTGACCTGTCTCCTGCTCAACGTTTAAGCAGGGGTGGCTTCTGCTATAAGCCACTTTGCTCTCTTCAATCAACGTTACTATGTTCTCAGTGAGAAATTCTTTTCTTTTTAAGGCTGTACCTGTGGCACACCGAAGTTACTGGGCTAGGAGTCGAATCAGAGCTGCAGCTTCGGTCTACACCACAGCCACGGCAACACCAGATCCGAGCCACATCTGCGACTACACCACAGCCTGCAGCAACACCAGATCCTTAACCCACTGAGCAAGGCCAGGGATCGAACCCACATCCTCATAGATGCTATGTCTGCTTCTTTTTTTTTTTTTTTTTTTATCTTTTGTCTTTTTTTGTTGTTGTTGTTGTTGTTGTTGCTATTTCTTGGGCCGCTCCCGCGGCGCGGCATATGGAGGTTCCCAGGCTAGGGGTTGAATCGGAGCTGTAGCCACCGGCCTACGCCAGAGCCACAGCAACGCGGGATCCGAGCCGCGTCTGCAACCTACACCACAGCTCACGGCAATGCCGGATCTTTAACCCACTGAGCAAGGGCAGGGACCGAACCCGCAACCTCATGGTTCCTAGTCGGATTCGTTAACCACTGCGCCACGACGGGAACTCCTATGTCTGCTTCTTAACCCACTGAGCTACAACGGGAACTCCCAAGAGAAATTCTTAACTCCTAATTATTTTATAGATTTGAAGTAGGTATAAGAAAGAGGAAGTAAGGAGTTCCTCTGTGGCACAGGGGCATCGGCAGTGTCTCTGCAGCACCAGGACACAGGTTTGACACCCACCCGGCACAGTGGGTTAAAAGATCTGGCGTTCGGCTCAGATCGCAACTGCAGCTCAGATCTGATCCCTGGCCTGGGAGCTCCACATACTGTGGGAGAGCCAAAAAAAAAAAAAAAAGAGAGAAAAAAAATTGGAAAAAAAAAAAGGAGAGAAAGGGAGAGAAGTTCCCCTTCGTCCTCTTCCCGAGGGTGCAGCACGGGAGGGAGGCCTAAAGACGCAGGCAGAGCAGGCACGGGCCACCTCCCAGGCGACGCGGAGGGGGGTTCACAGGCAGAGGTGGAGGCCACCCCCGCCCCCGAGGCTGGGCTGCCTTCGACTCCGTGAGCAGCCCTGGCCGCCCGGGAGACCGCGTGGAGCACACCTGTCCCCGGAGCCCCACGAGGGCGGGCGGGGGGGGGTGTCGCGGAACGTGGGAAGTCATGCTGTCGCTGCCGCAGCAGAACTGCAGCCTGCTGCCTGTCTGCCACCGCAGGGCCACCTCTGACCCCGTCTGTTTCACCCACACATGAAAACGCTGACCGAGCAAGAAGCCGCAGAGGGCGGCAGAGTTCACGCTGACACCTGGGAAATCCTGCCTCACCTGACACGACACGGCTGCACTGCGAACAGCCCTCGTCTTTCCCCGCCCGCTCAGGCTTCTCCAGGGTGCTCTGGCGGGGCTGCCGGGTCCCCCCGTCCAGGGTGCGCCTGCACCCTCCCCTCCCTCTGGCCCTGCAGCTGCACGACAGGAAACCCGTCCGCTTGAGCATCTCCCAGCGGGATGCCCTCGGCCGGGCTCTGGCTCCACCCAGAGCAGGGCCCTGGGGGGGGGGCGCGTCCCGAGGAGCCAGCCTGACGGAGTAACTGCTCGTTCAGTGGGCTTCCAGGGATGGAGGAGAAACTACACCGATGGGCTCATCCATTAGCATTTACCTGGTGCTGCCAGGAGCCAGGCAGGCAGCTGGGGCCGGGGCTGTTTACGATAAAGCTGCTGGCACCATGTGCCAGCCCCCCCACCCCGACTGGACCGTCCGCCAAGCTGGGGGTCTCGGGAAGCCTGGGAGGGGGACCAGAGGGCAGGCGGGCGGGAGAGAGTATGAGACCACCCCATCCCGGGAGGATCAGAGAGGCCGCAAGGTCTGGGCAGGGGGTCCAAGGGCTCGCCTGGGACCTGCACCTGCTCATCCAGAGGTCTTGTCAGAGGAGCTGGAGGCCACAGCAGACGAAGGGAGTTGGGATGTGCTAGGACCACAGGCAGGGCTCAGACATGGGGCTGGGGAGGGTGTGAGGGGTCCAGGGGTCAAGCTGCACTGGTCACCACACTGGACTCTCAGGGAGCGTTCTCCCGTGGACCCTGGGGCTGTGCCCCCCCAAACCAGCAGGCGCAGAGTGCAAGTCCCCACCCACCCACCCGCGGCCCAGCCCTCAGGTCCCCCAAAGATGCTCATGTCTCCTCCTTCCCTCCTCCCACGGAGACGCAGCAGGAAGAATGGGCACCGCCAGGTGCAGGGGAGACGCTGGCTCTGGACGGACGGACGCCCACATCCAGAGGGACCAGACTGGGGGGAAAAGGGCGGAACAGACATGGGTGTGAGTGGGGAGGCGGGCGAGCAGGGAGGAGACATGAGCAGACGGGGCCCTGACAGGCTGGCTGCTCAGAAAGGGCCACTCGTACTCCTCGGTCCCTCTGCCAAAGGGGACGAGGTTTGGGGCGGGGGTGGTGATGCGAACCACACGTCAGGCACAAAGGGAAACGCCACCAGGCACAGACTTACCTATAAAATATATTATTTATCTGTTTTCTGATGTAAGCTCTTAAGCCTAAGAATTTTCCATAGATTCTGTGAAGGGTAGTTTTGAGGAAATCTCTCTCTCGAGGGTCTTCACTGTCGAAGAGCTCTAAAAGCTTCAAGAAGAAAAAGACACTCAGTGACTCAACACTCTGCGTGTCGGAGCGCCTGCAGGTGCAGCTCATTCGCACCTTACCTGCAATACAAACTTCTGATCAATATATTTCTTCGCTATATTAGGCTGGAAATCTGGAGACTCTAAAAATCTTAAGAAAAATTCATAAACAAGCTAGAAGGAAAAAAAAAAAAACAATGAGTTAAAAAACGTGGTATTTATTAAATGGAGATAAAAAAAATACACCGTGAGTCGCATCTTTGCAAATATTACCCTTAAAAGAAAAGGGGCGTGTATCTACAGAGTTTATGCCGAATCTCGTGGCTTAACTGAATGGTACCTGAGGTGGTCATTGTTTACCTGGGCCAACAACTGTGGACCATGCCCTTAAATGGCACCGAAACAACGGCTTTCCATGGCAGCTGTCACCAATGCTCAGACACCACAGTGACAGCAGCCACAAGCCAGGCTGTGACCAAACTCCAGGTGAGGTTTGCAGCCTGTCACCTCTGCGTGTCCTGGCAGAAAGGCCAGGTGGACAGGAAGCGGGCACTGCTGGGCAAGTGGGTCACAGAGTCACCCAGGGCTGGGATGCCCCCTCCCCACTTCAGGAGGGGGCCGCAGGCTGTCACGGTTACACAGCATCACAGACACCATGAGGGGAGGTCCTGCTACCGAGAGGGCCCTTCTGCCTGCTCCTTCCCAGGCTTTGCACCTGCCTGCCTCCCCTCCCTCAGCTGGCCCAGACCTCCAAGCCCAGCTTGAGGGGTGTGCATCCTGCCCAGTCAACCTTTCTCCTTACAGATGCACTACAGGGAGTTCCCACTGGGGCGCAGTGGAAACGAATCTGACTAGTAACCATGAGGACACGGGTTTGATCCCTGGCCTTGAGCAGTGGGTTAAGGATCCGGCGTTGCCGTGAGCTGTGGTGTGGGTCGCAGACACAGCTCGGGTCCCGCGTTGCTGTGGCTGTGGCATAGGCCAGTGGCTGTATCTCTGATTAGACCTTTAGCCTGGGAATTTCCATATGCTGCAGGTGTGGCCCAAAACAGCAAAAATCAAAACAAACAAACAAAAAAAACAAACAAAAAAAACCACCCAAAAACCAAACCAAAAAACACATGTGCTACAGAAAAGCCTCAGTGGGCAGGTGAGCCCCAGGGCATGCAGCAGACATACGTAAATCTAAGTACCAAAGTGAGAAATGTCTGCCCAGGAGTTCCCGTTGTAGTGCAGTGGTTAATGAATCCGACTAGGAACCATGAGGTTGCGGGTTTGGTCCCTGCCCTTGCTCAGTGGGTTAATGATCCGGCGTGGCCGTGAGCTGTGGTGTGGGTTGCAGACGCGGCTCGGATCCCGCGTTGCTGTGGCTCTGGCGTAGGCCAGCGGCTACAGCTCCGATTCGACCCCTAGTCTGGGAACCTCCATATGCCGCAGGAGCGGCCCAAAGAAATAGCAAAAAGACAAAAAAAAAAAAAAAAAAAAGAAATGTCTGCCCAGGTCCTCTGACCTCAACTCAGTGGTCATTCCCACTGAGAACACATGACAATTCCGTATCTTCGTACAAAGTGTCCAAACAAATAAAAAACATGTTCTTTCTGCTGCTACAATACTTCTCTCCGCACGCACAGGTTTGCAAGGGCCCGACACCAAGGCCCAGAGGCCCATCGGGGGCCAGCGCACCTGCCCTGGAGAAGAGCCCAGGGCACCCCCACCCCGGCCTCTGCGCCCTCGCAGATCCAGTACCTGGAGGTGAGGCCAGGCTGCTTCTAACGTTGGCTCATCTTCCTCTGGGTCAAATTCTGCTCCCGTAGGGTTGGAGGAAGGTGGTAAGGTTCGAAACATGTTAACTGCAAACTAAAATCCACACGTTTGTAATTATAATCAGGACGTTAGAAACATTTACAGAGAACATTTAAAATCGCCTTAAGTAATTTGAACGATAGCTGCTTCCAGGGGTTATCCGGCTCCTCCTTCTCTCAACACCGAGAAGCAGTGTGGGTCAAAGCTGCAGCCTGACCCACGGCTGTGGACGGGTGACCTTTCAGGCGAGCAGCTTCGACACCTGCTGATGGGCGGGGGTGGCTCCCAAAGCTGGGTTATAACCAGGGAGCGCAGGGCAGGGAGAATGTTCAAAGAAAAGGGTGAGGTTATGAAAGAAACGGCAGAGGTCCCACTGCTCCGGAGCGTGGCTGCCAAAGTCCTCTGCAGTGACAGTGACGGAGCAGCAACTGTCAAGACAGAGTGACTTCTGGAGAGCGGCTGGCTGGAGACCGTTTCCAGAGAAAGGGCTGCATGCGGGTGAGCGAGGCGGCGTCACATCACAGGACGTGGCTCGGCAGCCCAGGACCGACGGGGCTCTGAGGGCTCAGCTTCCTCCCTCCCAGGACTCCCGGTCTCCGCTCTGCTCGCCACCCCTGCTGTCTGTAGCCCCACACTCCCATTCGTTTCAGCTCCATAAACATCAGCGTGTTTTACAGCAGATGTGTCTTCCACACAAAATCTAGACTCCTTTGGAGCACAGGTGCCTTCTCTGCCCGCGTGGTTAACATTGGATAAAGCACGACACACGTTGACAAGGGCCTGGGGTAAATGCCAAAGTTTAATTTTCCTCTATCGCCAACTCGTAACTTCTTTTTCTCTCGCAGTCAGTTTAAATAGTTTGTTACTTCCCTGAATCTCTGAGCCCACCACATGCCAGTTACAGAACTGGGCTCCAGGGATCAAAAAAGCTCTCTGGCCCCCGAGCCCAGAATCCAAAGGTCTGACACACGAGGCAGAATCCGGCTCCACAACCACAGTCGGGGCTCCGTGCAGTATCTGGGGCGAATCTGGCTGTTCAGAAATCAATCTTGTAAAGAAGCTAAAACTCCCCAGCACCGGTTTCGTTTCATCTTGTCCTTCTGTTACTGACATGGAACCCACACTGTAGCACCATTTTCCAGGACAAAAACCCTCCCCAGGCCGTGGGCTCCGGAATGCTTGGTATCAAGTGTTTGCTGCCTGCGTCATATGAGGGGGGCAGACACAGTCCGGGGACAGAAGGAACAAAGAATGGCTGGGACAAGTGACGACAAAAATCTTAGTAAAAATATGAGTAATGCGGAGTTCCTGCTGTGACACGACAGAATCTTGGAAGCGCTGGGACACAGGTTCCATCCCTGGCCCCACACCGTGGGTTAAAGATCTGGTGTTGCTGCAGCTCGGATCTAATCCCTGGCCCGGGAACTCCGCATGCCGTGGGGTGGCCAAAAAGAGAAGAGTAACGCTGAGATATTACGTAGAAAGCAGAGGGCTGGCAGCTGTGAACGGGGTGTGTGCACAGGGCCCCAGAGGAGGCTCCCCAGATGGGGGACCAGAGGCTGGACAGCTGTGACCAGGTAGCAGGGCAGGTCCTCTGTCGCCAGCCCCCAGGGCCCGATCCCAAAGCCCACCCACTAAGGAAAGGCTGTACCCTTCGGCCCCCTGGTCCCCTCCTGGGCTGCACGCGTGGGGCAGCAGGACCTGCCCAGCTGACACAGCGCCGCCCTCCTTCCTGGGCTGCACAGAGCCTGAGGCCCTGTGGGCGGGGGGTGGGGGCTTCCTGAGCTGGGCTCCCCTCCTCTCCATCAAAGCCAGTGATTAGGGGGCTCCAAGAGAGTCGCCTAGAGACGGGGGGGCCTTAGAGGAAGGAGTTGCACACGCGTGCTGGGGTGGAGGTGTCTTGCCAACACCCGCGCTGCCTCTCTGGGAGGCTTGCTGGGGCGCCTGTGATGTCGGGGTGCAGAACACCTAGAGGGCACACATGGGTCGCCTCCTGCGAGGTCCCCAGGGCTGCGTGTTAGGGACACAGAGGCTGGGGGAGAGGGGTGGCGGGCCCCCAGGAACTCCAAGGGAGCGGTCAGCTTGCTCATAGAGGGGCTGGGGGCTGGGGCGCCGGCAGACAGCTGCCCTGCTTGGAGGGGTCTTCCCTCCTCCAGAGGACGCCCCCCCGCCGCCGCCCCGTGCCCCCTCCTCGCTGGGCAGAGATCTGCTCAGGGCTTGGCCAGCCCCCGCCTTCCCTGTCAGGTTGGGTCCCTCCCTAGCCAGGCTGCCCACAGGGGAAGGCGGGTGAGGTTGGGAGTCTGGGGTTGGGGCGTTCAGGGCGTGACAGCTGTAACAGGAGCAAAGGGACATAAAACAGATCCCGGTTAGAGGCCACGTTTGAAAAAAATAAAACACGCCCGCTGGGCTGGCTTGTCCCAGAGCACCTGCTACTCTGCCAACGACCTAGTTAGTGCCTCATGAAGGCACGTGGCCCCGTGGTCACACCCGGGGGGCCCCTCTCGGTGAGGAGCTGACCCTGGAGTGTGTGGGGCGGATTCCAATCAGGTGAAAAGTCTCCTCAGAGCAACACTGGTTTCCCTGGGGCCGGGGCATCCGGACCTGCCCGCACATGGCAGCAGACACTTCCTCCAAAATCTGTCCCCAGCCCCAGGTCTGCCTCTATCCTACCGGCTGCGTTTCTCCAGAATTCCAACTGGTCCATGGTCAGCTCGGACGCTCCATAAATTGCTGCAGGGAAGCTGATGATTCAGCCTCGACCAGAAGCCCCACTGCCCGGTGCCTGGTCCGCTCCGGCCCGACCCTGACACCTGCACATTCACCAAGGCCCAGGAGCTGAGTTAGGGGCCTGCGAGGGGACCAGGCCAACTTGCTCTGAATGCCAAAGTGTCCTGGGAAGAGCCGGGAAGTCTGACGACTGTCTGGCTCTGATAAAAAGTTACTTCTTTCCCACAACAAATACCTCACACCGTAATTTCTACTCTCCTTTCCTACCATCTCTAGAGAAGACTAAAGATACCGAAAACCAACGTGTAGATAAAAGAGCAGCGCCCAAGGAGTTCCCGTCGTGGCTCAGTGGTTAACGAATCCGACTGGGAACCATGAGGTTGCGGGTTCGATCCCCGGCCTCGCTCAGTGGGTTAAGGATCCGGTGTTGCCGTGAGCTGAGGTGTAGGTTGCAGACATGGCTCAGATCCTGTGTTGCTATGGCTCTGGTGTAGGCCGGCAGCTGCTGCTCCTATTTGACCCCCAGCCTGAGAACTTCCATATGCCGCACGAGAGGCCCTAAAAAGACAAAAAAACAAAACAAAACCCCAAAAGAGCAGAGCCCAAGAGCAGGCCTTCCTGGGCTTCTAACCTGCCGAATTTCTCAGCACAGCAGCTTCGGGCTCCAGGCAGTTGAACACCATGGAGCTGACGCCCAGGCGCCATCCAGACGGGCGGCGTGCTGTCTGCGAGCCTCCCAAGGCCATTGGCGTCAACATCGTGCCAGGGAAGCCAGAAGGAATCCATTCCTACTGCAGGTCTGGAAGTGCTGGATCCGATGTGGGCCACGCAGACCACGACGCCCTCTCAGCTGAGATCCACTGACCTGGAGCGAGCCCATCCCCAGACAGGAGCTGGGACCCGGTCTGCACAGGAGGCGGCACGGCCTCGTGGGACGCGGAAGTTCCCAGGCCCTCCTCTCACCCAGAGCAGGGCCCGGGAAAGAAAAACCTGCTCGGGCTTTGGTTTTCTCACCCGCGGAGGGAGGCAAACCCCTTCTTTGCATTGGGCACGTGGGAAAGGAGGAAGCCCTTGAGAAGGGCACCACGCCGGCCGGTGGGTGCTGTGACCCACTCGGCCTGGGCACGGCCTGCCTGCGTCTACAGCTCTCCCGGTGCGTCTACTCTTTGTACCTAAACCACCCTGCAGCTGTTTTTCTCCTAATTGCGAAATTTACTGAATAAACGCAAACCCAAATGGCTTGAGAAGCAAGCCATTGTGGAAAATTCTCACAATTCGGCAATAACACGCAGCCTTCCTATACCTGTAATATTCACCCCCAGTGGGCGAGGTAAGAGAATATTCATGCTGGGACACAACTGCAGTGCGGCAGCACAGCACACGCAAAGGTTAAGGCAGGAAGGGGTGGCCTCCACAGAGAAACACTGAGAAGAATCTCATTTCAGGGACAAGGAGAGAAAGGCTGCTTACTCAGGGCTCTGTTGAAAACCACAAGGGTCATTCTGCTACGTTTTGGACTGTTTTATTCAGGTGAATGGGATTTGTCAAGGGGAGTCCACCAGAGGCCAGACTACAGCTCTTCCTCCTGAAACAGGTTCTGGGGGTCGTACTGCCTGCTAAGCTCTGCTTCCGAATAGAAAGCTGTTATTTGGTTACTGATGACAAAACAGAGCCGGGAAAACCAACAGAGGCAACAGTCAGACCATCACAACTGGGCCACCGACTCCAAAGCCCCAGACGCCAACCTAAGAGCAACACCCTCTCCACCCACGCCAGGCGAGCAGGAAACAGAACTGCCAGGAGGACCCAGGGTTGTGGCCGCAAGAACGACTAAGGGCCTAGGAGCCGGCAGCCCCAGGAAGGCAGGGAATCACAGCGCACGGATGAGGGTGACGTGCGCCAGGCCACACAGACGTGGGTCCCCACAAGCACCCTGGACATAACTCGGATTCGGTCCTTGATGACCGCGATCAGCCAATTTAAAATTCAGATGATAAAAATGCTAGTAGCAGCCTTAAAGGGAAAACCAGTCCCTTTGCTCACGGGTAAAGTGAGTTTACTCGGGTTTCACAGCAGAACCCAGGCGTCCTCCTGGGGAACTCACTGCAGACTCGCCAGCACCTGCCCAGGTGCCCGCACCCAGTCGGTCCTCAAAGACCTGCTGAGAGCAAGGAGGTCCTTTGGGAAAAGCACCCACCAGTCCCCTAATTAATAGCAATGCAAATTAATTACCTGACAACTGCCCAAACCTCCCAATTAAGCCTTACCTCTCAGCTGCCATGTAATTTCATCAGGAGAGCCTTCCTGACCCCAGAACCAGGTGGGTCCCTGATCTCAGGCTCTTCTTTCATCTGCCAATTTCCTTCCTTCCTCTCTCTCTTTCTTTTTGCTTTTTAGGGCTGCACCCTTGGCACATGGAGGTTCCCAGGCTAGGGGCTGAATTGGAGCTACAGCTGCCAGCCTACACCACAGCCACAGCAATGCGGGGTCCCAGCCACATCTGTGACCTACACCACGGCAACCAGCTCACAGCAACGGTGGATTCCCCAACCCACTGATCGAGGCCAGGGATTGAACCTGCATCTTCATGGATCCTAGTCGGATTCATTTCTGCTGCGCCACAGCAGGAACGCCATCTGCCCATTTTCTCTGTGAAATATAACTGGATGGTTGGGTAGTTCTTGGTTCAATGCCTCTATGCCAGCGCCACCCCCCAGGGCCCATCACACCGCAATGAACACGCCAGGTGGGTGGGGCCAGGTCCCCTGTTCCATGACTCGACATCGCTACTTTAAGTAAGAGCTGTTTTCAAATAACGCAGCTTTCCCTCCAAATAGATCCTGGAAGAAAAGCACTACAAGCTGTACTCTGAGCAGCTTGCTGTTTTACAGTCACGCAAAAATGTTCTTAAACCAAGTTAAAGGTACGGAAATACATAACTACAAACGTTTGCAGGATACTTAATAAAGGGAACTTACTCTCAATTTTTCAAACAACGGACATGTCAGTTTTATGACTATTTCACAACTAGAAGTATCATACCATCTTCTTCAAGTGAAAATACGCCAGTTACTTATAATTACGCATGAGTTTATTTTCTAATTTTTATTTTTGAGCTTAAGAATAGAAAATTTAGGGGTTTCCCTGTTAGGATTTGGCTGCAGCCCAGGTTCAATCCCTGGTTGGGGAACTGAGATCCTGCTTTGAGCCGCTGCACATCATGGCCAAACAACAACAACAACGACGAGGAACAGAAACGTACCTACATGAGATAACCACGAATCTGTAATACTTAGAAGTCAATTCAATTTGTGGTTTTTCTTTGTCTTTTCATGGCTGCACCTGCAGCACATGGAAGTTTCTAGGCTAGGGGTTCAATCGGAGCTGCAGCTGACAGCCTACGCCACAGCCACAGCCACGTGGGATCAGAGCTGTGTCTGCGACCCACACCACAGCTCACAGCAACGCCAGATCCTTAACCCACTGAACAAGGCCAGGGATCAAGCCCACATCCTTGTGGATACTAGCTGGGTTCTTAACCCAGTGAGCCACAATGGGAACTCAATTAGTGTTATTTAAAAATAACACTGGAAATGGAAGTTTCTCTGTGTGTTTTCTTTTGTTTTTGTTTATGCTGTGCCTGTGGCATGCAGAAGAGTTCCTGAGCCAGGGATCGAACCTGCACCACAGCAGTGACCATGCCAAGTCCTTAATCTGTTAGGCCATCAGGGAACTCTTGGGAGTTTCTCTTAAGTGGTTTAGTCTGGGCCAAAGGTGAATTTTACACGGTTTCTGAATGATTTAACCCAGTATCATTACGAGAAGCCTCAATGCAAAATAGCTGAATTTGATAGTGAATAACCATGCAGCCACTAACTAGTTTACCACTGATATTCTTAAGCATCTGCTTTATCACAATACTGATTTTTTTTTTTCAGTAAACTGAGAAAGTTCAGGATGGCTTTAGAAGAGCAAAACTATATGGTCTGCATTCCACGTGACGCGTACACCGCGAGGGGAAGCTTCAGAGCGGAAGTGCTTACTTGCCGGCCACACTCGGACAGCCGACCGCTTGCTTGCTACGTGCCGCCTCCACTGACGACGTGCACACAGGTAACAGAATGACACATTACACGCACACCCTTTGATCAGCATGTTTTTGCTGAGCCACTGCTGGATCACCTGTGTGAACAGAGTTATGTACTGAGCACTACAAATGAGGCAGAGATTTCCTCTTCTGAACAAGACAGAGTAATCGGAATGGGGTTCCCCTACTTGCTGAAACAAGCAAAAAAATGAAGGAAAAACACATAGAATTACGATTTTAAGACATGGGTTTCAGAGAGGGAAAGACAGAGATTTGAGGGGTGGGACACGAACGCCCAGCATTCTGCTTTGATAGAGTTTCCAGGGTGCAGCACAGGGAGAAAGAAGCCAGGGAAGCCCCACAGATGACAGATGGCTAGAACCTGCAAGGCAGAGTCCCAGGGAGGACGGAGCTGCACAAAGATTACTCCAGAGAGTGCGGAGGCTCCTTGACTATCCAGCTGAGGACTGTTCAGCACATTTGTGCAAGAAAACTATTGGAGGCTGCAAAAAGAACTACCTGAGAAGACCCGAGAGAGGTGGTACTAACCCAAGGCTGGGAGCATGCCTGTTCCCACCAAGCAGCCTGGAAAAACCCATCAATTCACGCAGCACTGGGCTCACCACGAGAACAGCCTGCCTCAGTAGGGGGATAATTAGCCACGAAAGGTTATGCCCACGGTCCTTCCTAACGCATCTTGGAAAGCAAGAACTGAAAGGACCAAACTGTTTGTAAGTAACTGAACTGCATCCCAAATAATCCCCAGAACGTTAACAGAAATAGGGAAGTATGCCACACTCATAAAGGCAAAATCCACAGTGCCAGGCATCCAAAAAAAAATTACCAAAGTGGCATGAAAACATCGTTTACAAGATGCAAACTATTGCATTTGGAGTGGATAAGCAATGAGATCCTGCTGCAGGATCTCTCTCTCTCTCTCTCTCTCTCTCTCTCACACACACACACACAGGTATACACGCAGGGTGTAGATATACAGGTATAGCTATATATCTAGTCACCTGTGATGGAACATGATGGAGGATAATACGAGAAAAAGAATATATGTGTATACATGTGTGTATATGTATGTGCGTGTGTGCGTGTGTGTGTGTGTATGAATGACTGGGTTACTTTGCTGTACAGTGAAAATTGATAGAACATTGTAAGTCAACTGTAATAGAAAAAACAAAAATCTTAAAGAATATTTATATTGTGAAGGAAAACCGATCAGTTGAACTGACCTGGAACTGACCCAATAGCGGAATTAGAGACAAGGCTAAAACAATATTTTATACATTCAAAAAGTTAGGCAGAGATATGAAGACATAGAAAAGACACAAACTACATGAGATGAAAACTACGATGCGTGAGATGAAAAATTTACTGGATGGGAAATAAAAGATGAGACAGGGAGTTCCTGTTGTGGTGCAGCAGAAACAAATCCGACTAGTATCCGTGAGGATTTGGGTTCAATCCCTGACCTCGCTCAGTGGGTCAGGGATCCAGCACTGCCATGAGCTGTGGTGTAGGCTGCAGACGTGGCTCGTATCCCACGTTGGTGTGGCTGTGGCCAGCAGATTTGACCCCTAGCTTCCATATGGAGCAGGTGTGGCCCTTAAAAAAAAAAAAAAAAAAAAAAAAAGCAAAACAAAAACAAAAAACAAAAGATGAGACACTGAAGAAAAGATTAATGAATTTGAAGACAGAAAAGGAAATCATCAAATGAAACATACAAGGAAAAAATGACTAAAAAGAAAAAGAACAAGCCTGGGAACTTCCAAGCTGTAGGCAGAGGAACTGTGTGTTTAGAAGAACAGAGGCTGGAATGGCAGCAGATTTCTCACCAGAAACAATGCAAGCAAGAAGACAGTGGAGCAAAAATTTTAGAGGATTAAACCATGACCTGTTGTTCTAAACCCACCAGTATCGTGGTTCAGTCCCAGACCACTGAAACAAAGAGAATGTCAAGATAAAGCTTGAGTCACATGAAATTTTTGGCTTCCCAGCGCATGTGAAAGTTATGTTTACATTGTACTGTACTCTAAGTGTGCAATAGCATTTCGTCTAAAAACATACATACCTTCGTTAAAAATACCTCATTGATAAAAATGCTAACCACCACCTAACCCTTCAGTAAGTCCCAACCTTTTTGCTCTTGGGGGGTGGGGGTGGGGGTGGGGGGTTGAAATATTTCAGGAATTACCAAAATGTGACCCAGAGACATGAAATGAGCCAATGTTTTTTTGGAAAATGATGCCAATAGATTTTCTTGATGCAGGGCTGCCACCAATTTCAATTTGTGAAAAACATAACATATTCAAAGTGCAGTAAAGTGAAGCATGACAAGTATGACTGTATCTCTTCCAAAATCAAATGCAAAAGAAAGGCATTTGCAGACAAACAGATGCTCGAAAAATTAATCACCAGTAGACCTGTGCTGCAAGAAATACTAAAGTCTTGCAAGAAGGCTGAGAACGATAAAACATTAATAAAGGAAATTAAAGAGGATTCAAAGAAATGGAAAGATAGCCCATGCTCTTGGGTTGGAAAAATTAGCAATTAAAATGGCCATACTACCCCCCAAAATCTACAGATTTAATACAATCCCTATCAAATTACCCATGACATTTTTCACAGAACTAGAATAATCCAAAAATGCATATGGAAATATAAAAGACCCCAAATTGCAAAAGCAATCCTGAGGAAAAAGAACAAAGCAGGAGACATACCCTCCCAGACTTCAAACAATATCACAAAGCCACAGTCATCAAAACAGTGTGGTACTGGTACAAAAACAGACATATGGATCAATGGAACAGAATAGAGAGACCAGAAATAAACCCAGACGCCTATGGTCAATTAATCTTCGACAAAGGAGGCAAGCATATAAAACGGGAAAGAGACAGTCTCTTTAGCAACTGGTGCTGGGAAAACTGGACAGATGCATGTAAATCAATGAAACTACAACACACCCTCACACTGTGTACAAAAACAAACTCAAAATGGCTTAAAGACTTAAACATAAGACATGACACCATAAAACTCTTAGAACACAGGCCAAACATTCTCTGATGTCAACTGTCCAAATGTTTTCTTAGGTCCGTCTCCCAAGGCAACAGAAATAAAAACAAAAATAAACAAACGGTACCCAAAAACCCCCAAGCTTTTGCACAGCAAAGGAAACCATAAACACACACAGACAACTCAAGGAATGGAGAAAATAGTTGCAAACGATGCACCTGACAAGGGCTTCATCTCCAAAATATACAAACAACTCACACAACTCAACAACAGAAAAACAACAACCCAATCAAAAAATGGACATTGCTCCAAAGAAGACAGACAGCCAGGTAGGCACATGAAAAAGTGTTCAACATCACCAATTATTAGAGAAATGCAAATCAAAACTACAGGAGGTACCAGCTCAAACTGGTCGGAAGGGCCATCATGAACAAGTCTACAAGTAACAAATGCTGGAGAGGGTGTGCAGAAAAGGGAACCCTCCTACACTGCTGGTGGGAAGGTGCACTGGTACAACCACTACGGAGAACAGTGTGGAGGTTCCTCAGAATACTGAAAACACAACTACCACATGGGAGTTCCTGTGGTGGCGCAGTGGAAACAAATCCGACTAGGAACCATGGGGTTGAGGGTTCGTTCCTGGGCCTCGCTCAGCAGCTGTAGTGTAGGTTGCAGATGTGGCTCAGATCTGGTGTTGGTGTGGCTGTGGCTGTGGCTGGTGGCTACAGCTCCAATTAGACCCTTAGCCTGGGAACCTCCATATGCCGTGGGTGTGGCCCTAGAAAGACAAAAAAAAAAAAAAACAAAAGAACTACCATATGATCCAGCAATCCCACTCCTGCACATATATCAGACAAAACTATAATTCAAAAAGATACATGCAGCCCTATGTTCACAGCAGCACCATTCACAACATCCAAGACATGGAAGCAACCTAAATGTCCATCCACAGGTGAATGGATTAAAAAGATGTGGTAGATACACACAATGGACTACTCCTCAGCCACAAAAAAGAACAAAATAATGCCATTTGCAACAACACGGTGGCAACCAGCGATTCTCACACTAAGTCAAAAACAGAAAGGTAAATACCATATGATATTACTGATATGCAGAATCTAAAATATGGCACAAATGAATCTATCTACAGAACAGATTCACAGACCTAGAAAACACACTTGTGGTTGCCAAGGGGGAGGGAGGAGGAAGTGGGATGGACGGGGAGTTTGGGGTCAGTAGACGTGAAGTATTCTATTTAGAATGGATAAGCAAGGAGGTCCCGCTGCACAGCTGGGGAGCTAGACTGGCCTCTTGGGACAGATCACCAGAGAAGAGAGAAAAGGAACACACACACACACACACACGGCTTGGGTCACTCTGCTGTACAGCAGAAAGTGGCACAACACTGTAAACCAACTATATTTTAATAAATAAAAGTAAATTAAAAAAAAAGTCCTTCAAGGAGAAGGAAAATGGTTAGATGCACCCCTGGCATGAAGAACCTGCAAATGGTAACTATCTAGGTTAAGTGTAAAAGGTTTCAAAAAAATTATTTAAATCTCTTTAAAACAGACGTGTTCTAAAAATAATACATTGTGGAGCTTGAAACACGTGAAGAAATAAAATGAATGACAACAAGAGCAGAAAGTTGGGAGAGAAGACATGCAAGCGGGTCGTAAACTTATAATCTCTGTGAAATGGCGCATTGTCACTTGAAGGTCAACTTCGATTAAAGACGTATCCAGAAAAGGTAAGTAAGTGAGATCAAACAATAAAGAGTGAGAGTTAAAAAGCCAACAAAGGGAGTTGCTGTTGTGACTCAGTGGTAATCAACCCAACTAGCACCCATGAAGACGCGGGTTCAATCCCTGGCCTCGCCCATTGGGTTAAGGATCCGGCACGGCTGTGAGTTGCAGGGTAGGTTGAAGATGTGGCTTGGATCTGGTGTTGCCATAGCTGTGGTGTAGGCTGGCAGCTGCAACTCGAATTCGACCCCCAGTCCAGGAGCTCCCATGTGCCGCTAATGAAAAGAGAGAAGATGGAATCATAAGAAGTATTCAATTGATCCGGGAGAACAAAGCAGAAAAAGAGAGACCTCAAACAAAAACCAGATGGGTACACAGAGAAAATACAGCAAGACGGCAGATACCAATACTCACGGGAAAATAAAACGGTCTGAACACCCCCAGGAAAAGGCAGAGCCCCGACAGCATGCTATCTGTATCTGTGTAAAGCTACCAACTGGTCCAAAGTGAAAAGAAACGTGTGCCAAGTCAACACTGGTGGAAAGGCAGCTGGGAGCGGCTATATTAACATCGCACAAAATCCATTTTGGAAAAATACTATGCCCAGTGATTTAAGGATCATTTTATAGTTATAAAGGAGTCAATTCAACTCATAAATAACCCTAATATTTATGCACCGAATAACATGGAGCATTTGATACAACTGTAAGAAAGAGACAACAGGAATTCCTGTCGTGGCTCAGTGGTTAACAAACCCGACTAGGAACCATGAGGTTTCGGGTTTGACCCCTGGCCTTGCTCAGTGGGTTGAGGATCTGGCATTGCCCTGAGCTGCGGCATAGGCTGCAGATGCGGCTCGGATCCTGTGTTGCTGTGGCTCTGGTGTAGGCTGGCGGCTACAGCTCCAACTCGACCCCTAGCCTGGGAACCTCCACATGCCGAGGGAGAGGCCCGAGAAAAGGCAAAAAGATAAAAAGAGAAAAAGAAAGAGACAATAACCAATTAGAACTAGAAAATTAAAGCCCTACTTACAACAGCACCAAAAAATGAAGTGCTTATGGATCTAAAATCTATATATGCAGAAACATATACATGAAAACCACAAAGATGATCAAAATGGGAAATACACTGTGTTCAAAGTTTGACAGGCTTGATAGTTTCAAGATATCGATTCTCTTCAAATACACATATTCATGAAAAGAAAGGCCCACCAATTTAGGAGCTTAGAAAACCCAGCTTCAGGGAGGTATAACTGACTCAGGCAACTGTTTGTAAAGTGTACAATTTGCTATATTCAACATCTGCAGCGTTCCCGTTGTGGCTCAGTGGCTAACGAACCCGACTAGCATCTGCGAAGACGCGGGTTCAATCCTTGGCCTTGCTCAGCGGGTTAAGGATCCGGCTTTGTTGGATATGCCTCCATAGGCCGCAGGTGTGGCCCTAAAAAGACAAAAGACAAAACAAACCCCAAAACACAAACAATTTGCATCCATCTGTGAAACCATCATACAATCTGGATAATAAACATACCTGTCATTTCCAAAAGTTTCTTAGTAGCCTCTAAGTTGGTTGGGGTGAGGTGGGAGTGGGCTGAGGCAGGACTAGGGAGCAGTGGAGGGAGGAAGAACATTAGCTTCTATGTTTCTGTATTTACTTCCCTGACATTTTAGCAGGTTTGAATCCCTGGCCCAGGAACTTCCACATGCCGTGACTTTGGCCAAGGAAAAAAAAAAAAAAAAAAAAAGAAAAAAAAGCAGCAAACCAAAATAAAATAAGCATGCATTTTAAAAATTTTCCAAGTCTTTCTCCCGGAACTAATAGAGGGGAGTTAGAGCTGTCACCGCTAGTACTGAGGTTTCACCTCGCGGACAAGGCAGGGGGGCCACTCTGCACAACCCAGAGAACACCTGCCACGAAGCACCAGCACCAGGTAGAGCAGGGTGGCAGCCGTGGAGACGGGTGCTTCCCACACTTTTTGACCTCGGGACCCTTTAAACTCCTAAAAAGTATCGAGGATCCCAAAGAACTTTTGTTTATGAGAGTTTTATCTATTGACACTGACTGCATCAGAAATTAAACCAGAGAGATTTAAACACACTCATTTACTATAAAAATATAAATCCATTACATTATGCCATATAAATAACATAAACATAAAAAATAACTTTTTTTTCTTTGTCTTTTTAGGGCGGCACCCATGGCATATGGAGGTTCCCAGGCTAGGGGTCACATCAGAGCTGTAGCCTTGCGCCTACACCCCAGCCACAGCCGTAGGATCTGAGCTGAGTCTGCGACCTACACCACAGCTCACAGCAACACCAGATCCTTAACCCACTAAGCAGAGCCAGGGATGGAACTGCATCCTAATAGATACCAGTCTGGTTTGTTTCTGGTGAGCCACAATGGGGACATCCAGACAAATAATGAATTCTTCATAACTAATGTTAGTTATTTCATAAAAACAACTCATATTAAATAAAAATATTTCCCCAAAAACATTCAGTGTGAAGAGTGGCACTGTTTCACGTTTTTGCAAATCTCTTTACTGTCTGGCTTAGTAAGAAACAGCTGGATTCTTACATCTGCTTCTACGTTCAGAGTGTTGATTTGTATGAAATCTAGGAAAAAAAAAATCTGTCTCTGGCAGATAAGCAGTTGGAAAAGGGAGGGTCAATGAATAGCCCTTTTAGACAACTGTGGACGTTGATACGACACCAACACCTACCAAGTAGTCGTCTACTCAAGGCTAGCTATTCTGCAGAATTATAAACCTTATCTTTTTATTGAAAAAATTTTTTATGGCTGCACCTGTGGCATATAGAAGTTTCCAGGCCAGAGATCAAATCCCAGCTGCAGGTGCCACCTATCCCAAGCTGTGGCAACACCAGATCCTTTGACCCACTGTGTCGAGCTGGGGATTGAACCCACGCCGCCGAAGAGGCAGGAGGCCAGGCTGTGCCGTGGCGGGAACTCCGGAGCCCGACTGGTTTTCGTGCACTCCCGGGACCGCGCAGGCATCATGTCCCCCTCATGTGGTCCCGGGCACTGCAGACCACGTGCGTACCCGCCACCCCCGACGTCAAGCGGAAGCTCACACTGGCAGGGTCAAATGCCCCCACGTTCACAATTCTGCCCAGAAGCTCGCGCTCTGCCGTGGACAGCACACACTGCCCGTTACTTCCCTTGAAGCGACACTGCCATTCTGCTCACTCTGTGAGGAAGCGCTCCCCGCACCCTCCGGGCTGCAGCGGCCTGATCATTAGTCGGAAGCAGTGGCCGCACCGGCAACTTGGTTTTGCTGTCGGGGTTTGACGCTAAGAAAGATGCCAACGCCTGAGAAACAGATTAATTAGGTAGCTCAATTGAAAAACAAGACAGAGCTGGTCGTCTTTTTTAAATGACGGACATTAGGAGACCACGGCGTGTATGCGATGTGGGCCCGAGACTGCCGAGGCCGGGCGCTCTCCTCCCGAGCGGCGCTGCTTTTCATCCTCATCCCGCACCCAGGTCTTCGTCACCTGGAAGATACGTCAGGCTGGATGACCTACGGGGTCCCTCAAGCTCTAGGACCGAAGTCTACGATGTATGAAACACACAGCACACACGAAACGATGTCACGCCTGTTACGAGGGAGACGCGAGTCGAAAGCACAGCGAGATCCCACCTCTCACCCACTTCCGGCCAGTGTCGCAAAGACAGGACAACAATGCTGACCAGGCGAGAGGCTGGAACCCCCTTCCCTCCCGGTGGGGACGCCAAGCGCGCAGCCACTTTGGGAAGCGCGGCTCTTTGGCTCTTCCAGCGCTAAACTCGAGGTGTTAACATGTGACCCAGCGATCCCCCCCCCACCAGGTCAACGCCCAGGAGAAAGTGCACACAAAAGCTGGCACACAGCGCTCACGGCAGCATCACTCATAGCTGCCAAGCAGCAGAGATTCCTCAGAGGCCCATCAATGGACAAACGGATAAAGAAATGGGGGTGTTATGTTGACATAATGCAGAATTATCCAGCGACAAAAAGAAACCCCGACACACGCGACAGCACGGATGAAACTTGACAACACCATGCGTGCAGCTCCCCTGTGGGTTGAGGATCCAGCGCTGTCACTGCAGCGGCTTGGGTGTTGCTGCTGTGGTGCGGGTTTGACCCCTGGCCCAGAAACGTCCACACGCCGTGGGTGCAACTCCCCCCCGCCCCCCCCAAAAGAAAGTGACAGAAGACATCTTGCTAAATGAAAGAAAGTCACATGTCGCAGAATTGCATTTCTATGAAATACGCACGCGAGGCAAAGCTGTAGACAGAAAGTAGATGAGCATCTGCCAGGGGCGAGTGGAGGGGGTCTGGGGGAGCAGCAGTAACGATTAGCGGGCAGGGGATTTCTTTCAGGGGGATGAAAACGTTATAAAATTAGATGTGATGACGGCTGCACAGTCCTCCAAACATATCATACCCCCTTTAAAGCGGTGGATTTTAGATGTGCATTCTCTCTCCATAAATCTGTTGAAAACCACACAGCAGTCCAGTCTACAGGCAGCCTATTTAAAAGAAGCAGGCGTAGGCGGTGCAACAGCTAAGAGCTCTGGAGTCTTCAGAGGGGGAGGTAACGTCTTTGAAAAAACTACCACAAAACAAAAACCACACAGGCGCACACGCCAACAAGGCGCAGTCCTTCAAGCATGTGGGCTGAGGGCCCCTGCGGTGGCAGGCGCACCGTGGCACGCAGGTGACACTACGAGGGGCCCGCGCCGTCCTGGCCCCCCCAACCCTGCGGGTCCAGGCGCTGGGTGTGCTGAGACCCCCCACCAGCTGCTCTAACTCTGCACTGGTCCTCTCCTCCTGAGACGGTCGGAAACCACTGCCAAGTGCCATCCCTAGCCCGCGCTTCCCTCATTCTATCTTTCATCACCGTCCTCTGCCTACAGAACAAAAGGACAGCAAATCAAACAGGAGGCCTACCCGCCCACGCCCCGCACTCACACCCGAGGGCCGGGCAGGGAGAGGCTGAGCTTCCTGCTGCCTCGCTCCAGCCCCAGCCGAGCAGAGAGGCCACCAGCGGCCCTCTCGCGCAGCGACAAGGAGAGGCCCGTGGCTCCCCGGGACAAGCGGGCAGGTGGCGGTCCTGCAGCTCCCTCCAGCCCAGTTGCACTGTCATCAGCCGAGTGACAGGTGACCGGTCGGAGCTTCGGGAGGGCAGAGGCCACCGCTCTGCCTCCTCAACTGAGAAAGGACACGCTGTGTGCTGCAGGGGCAGAATGCCTGGCACCTGAACGTGGCTTGAATTTCAGGGTGGGGACCAAGCCAAGACCGCGGGAGGACCCGGTTGACAGGGAGATGAGGCGAAACGAGCGCTCAACCCAAAACAGTCTCGAGGGCTCGGGCCTCGGTGGTGCTGGCGTGCGCGCGGCCTGAGAAACCACAGCAGGGCCGGAGCCAGGCGGGCAGCCCCAGCCGGGGTGCAAAGCATGGGCGTCTGATCCACACCCGGGACCCCGAGTCTCCCTGTTCTCTGCAGACCCCGCCCTCCCGGTTCCCTGTGGAAAACCTGCCAGAAATGTCATTTAGTACAGAATAAGTGCATGTGTTTATAAACTTAAAAGGAAATACATCAATGCATTTAATTCTGAATTAAATGACGTAAGGACTAAAGATTTCAATCTTTTTTTTTTTGGTCCTTTTTTCAGGGCCGCACCTGAGGCACACGGAAGTTCCCAAGATAGGGGTTGAATCAGAGCTGTAGGCGCTGGCCTACACCACAGCCACAGCAACACAGGATCCAAGCCTCATCTGTGACCTACACCACAGCTCATGGCAACCCCGGAGCCTTAACCCACTGAGCAAGGCCAGGGATCGAACCTGTGTCCTCATGGATGCTAGTTGGGTTGGTTACTGCTGAGCCATAATGAGAACTCTAGCTTTTTCAATCATTTTAGAAGACAAAGGCACAACCCTGTCCTGAGCCCTAAAAACAAAGTTCCAGGAGGATTACGAAATGTATCGTGAACAAGAGAAGGACGAACGTGTTGGGAGAGAACGTTAGAGATTTCCCTCTGTGATTCTGGGGCTTGGGAGCCTGCCAAAGTAACTGAGAGTTGAAACTGGGGAGAGAAAGGAGATATTCCCCACTTTTCCTTGGTCTGCATGGGTGAGGTTTTAGTGTTTACTGCTCAGGACACCCCTGAGAGGCCTCTGCAGGTGGGATTTTGGGGGAGGAAGCAACGGCCCTCACAGCCCTCGGCTGCCTGCGAGCTGGAGGGTCCCACACTTCAACAGCCGTCACTATACGCGCCGCTGTATGAAACAGACAGCCAAGAGTACGGGGAACTGAGTATTTTATAATAAGCGAAAAGGGGGAGGACTCCGGAAAAAAAAAGACGCATATATGTATTACTGAGTCCCTTTGCTGTACACCTGAAACTAACACAGCATTGAAAATCAACTGTACTTCAATAAAAAATTAAAAAGCAGAACAAAATTTCTACCTTTCTGAAAAGAAAGTCACCAGTAATACTCAAGCTGATCTCAACTTCAGATACAACAGACTGCAAACTGTGAAAAGAACAAGACTTTCATTTCTTTTTCCAAATCAAACAGAGTAAAGTCAAAAATAAACATTTTAGGTCAACAGGTCTAGTCAATTTTGAAATATACAGCTTTGAGGAAAAAGTTAAGGAACTTAAGGAATTCAATGAAAATTAGGATTTAAAATTTCATAGCAACAAGGGTTTCCCAACGACAGAGGAGTACTAGTTCTTTTTTTCCTTTTTTTTTGTCTTTTGTCTTTTTAGGGCCGCACCCACAGGCATATGCAGGTTCCCAGGCTAGGGGTCGAATTGGAGCTACAGCTGCCGGCCTACACCACGGCCACAGCAGTGCCAGATCTGAGCCTCGTCTGTGACCTACACCACAGCTCACAGCAACACTGGATCCTTAACCCACTGAGCGAGGCCAGGGATCAAACGTGCAACCTCATGGTTCCTAGTCGGATTCGCTTCCACTGAGCCACAATGGGAACTCCAGGGAGTACTATTTTAAAGACAGATAGAATACCAACAATTCAGACAAATGCAAAAGCGGAGTTGGGCCTAGGAGTTTTAAAATGGTACAGCCTGAAATGTTTCCGGGTCACAGTGGGACCTGCAAAGGACCTGGAACAGGACGCCAGGGTGAGATGGGAGAGGACTGAGGCTGGGCTGAAAGAGACCAGCAGTGACTACGCAGCAAGACAGGGCTGGGTGTGTCGCAGCCATCGGGTGGGCCGTCCGGACACCAGCTGGGTCCCTCCTCTATTTTAACTCCTCCCAGCATCAGCATTCTCCTGCACGTCTAAATTAGGTAAGGGCACTCCCATACTAGGGCTAGAGAGCTTTAAAAAAGTCGAAAGAGGGCAAGGTGACGGTACACCTCAAAGCTCTAACACCTTCTGCCTCACCGGTGTGAGGAGGAAACGCGGCAACACGCGTAGGACGCTCCGGTCCCCGGAAGGCACCCGACCTCCCTCGCGCTCCTGATGCACGATCCGGGACATGCTACGCAGGTCGGCCTTCTCCTGCGCTAGTACACGTGTTTGAACAGGATTTTCTGGTGGCAAGCGTCGTGTTCGGCTCAAACGTCTCAGCGTCCGTTTGGGGCTCGGCGGCCGCAGGGCACCCACTTACCATGTGCACTACTTCTGGGTAAATCGGCTCCGTGATCACATTGCGACTGTGGGTGATGTATTCCACCATCTCACTCAGAGCAGCTCGTTTGACTTCCTTCCACTTTAGGTCACTCAGCGGATCAGAAACAAAGTCAAAGAGGACACAACACTGGCGTAACTTCTGGATAAAAAGCTTCTCTTGATCAGCAGGAGGAACATCTGAAAAGAAAAAAGCAAAGTATGTTGATTGTGAAAACGCCTAACCCAGAATTACTGTGAGACACTCTTAAACTTTCTACTGTTTTTATCTGAAGTGATAGAAGACTCAAGAAGTAAGAGGTGGGGCGGGCATTGAGGTTGAACACTCCTGAATGAAAACAAAAGGAGAAGACCCAGCTGGCTGCTGCTCTGATCACATGCTTCGCATGATAAAGTTTCTATGCTTTTAACTCTCTGAAGCCACGTCCAGAGTACTGTCCAAAGGCAGTTCCTTCTAAGCGCGTGCACTCAACAAACGTGACCGAGCCCCAGTTCTCACACGCCGGCACCTGTAGGGCAGGAGAACAGAGACACACCACAGCCAGTGTAGGGACGGCTGCGCACCACAGGTACACAGGTACATGACAGGCACACGACAGGTACACAGGTACATGACAGGTACAGGACAGGTACACAGGCACACCACAGGGACATGACAGGCGAGGTGAGAAAGGTCACGGGAAGGGGGCTCCCTCCCTCAGGTCAGCTGTTGCTCTAAGCGTACAGGGGAGGCCGGGGGACATGCACTGGCTACCTGGCAGCCAGCAGGGGGCCTCGGTGTGGCACCTGCTCAAACTGTGAGGGTCCCTACCCTGGTGCCCCACAAAGCACACGTCAGCCCTCAATCTGGGTGTGGTCAACACATTACACACGATGACAACAATGCAGCAACAGCACAGGTAACGACCACAATCACCATTACTGAGCGAGTGCCCACCTGGGCCAGCTGCCAGACTAAAAGCACTGTAGGTATTCACAGGCATTCTTCTCAGGTCATCTTTACAGTGGTACAAGAGAGACAAGACCCAGGCTGACAGGGTCAGCGTGGAGCTCAAAGTGACTGGAGCGCTGCCCGGCTGCCCAGGATCCCGGGACGTTTAAAAACTCCGGTGTGCCAGTGGGAGCTGGGCAGCCTTTTGGGTGAAGGTGAGATCCGTGGCGACGTTAACAAGTGGGACTGACCTACTAACACGCGATGACCGAGACGCGTCCAAGATGCGCCTGACTCAGTGAACCAGCGTTTCCCACGACAGCAATGAACGGTGCCACATATCAGTCGAGCGAAAGAGCCATTCCGAGGGCAAGACAGCCGCTGGGTTTTAACATCATAAAATGGATACACCGCTTACTGATGCCACGTTGCAGATTCCTTCAAGAAACTTCTCACTAGGAGTGCCCATCATGGCTCAGAGGTAACGAACCTGATTAGTATCCGTGAAGATGTGGGTTTGATCCCTGGCCTTGCTCAGCGGGTTAAGGATCCGGTGTTGCCGTGAGCTGTGATGCAGGTTGCAGACACAGCTCAGATCCCGTGTGGCTGTGGCTGTGGTGTAGGCCGGCAGCTGGAGCTCTGATTAGACCCCTAGCCTGGGAACCTCCATATGCCGTGGGCACAGCCTTAAAAAAAAAAGAGGAAAAAAGAAGAAAGAAAGGAAAGAAACTTCTCACTAAGTTTTGGTGTAATATCAAAGAAAATGTCCACAACCACCTGAAAAGTCCATTAAAATACAGCTCCTTTGCCCAATCACGCATCTCCCTTCACTGTTTCAACCGAAACATGGAACAGGCTGAACGCAGCAGCCGCAGGACTCCAGCCATCTCTTATTCAGTCAGACGTTAGAGAGAGTTGCAAAACTATAAAGTGATGCCACTCTCTCACTACACTAGTTTTTTTTTGTTTTAGGAAATACAGCTATTTTCACAAAATGAGAAGGATGAACAGAGGGAAATTATTTTTAAGGAATTAATAAACACTTTTTTCTCTGGTTTAATTTTGCAGGTGATCAGTATCAGTAGCTGAATCCATATAAACAAAAGCTCTCAGGGTCCCACACAATCTTTAGGAAGGTGAAGGCTCCGGGGAGCCCCTGGCCCCACACCAGCCGGTGCCCGGCGGGCCCCCACGGTGTGGGCTTTCCTGCTTCCCGGGCCGGGCCTGGCCTGGCCCCACATCAGAGGCCACTCCCCCGCCTTCCCGCCCCTAACTGCCCCTCCCCTCTGGGGTCCTGCTCAGGCTCCCTGGCTCCCTGCTCAGACAGGACGCGCCCCAGGCGGTCGTTCAGCGCCTGTGCCCGACACTCAGCCACCTCGCTGAGCATGTCTTCCCGTCCTGCCGCTCTGAGGGCAGGTGCCAGGCGACTGCTCCCAGGTTCTCTGTGCCCCCACGGCCCGCAGCAGGCACTCAGCACCGCCACCCACATGGCCCACTCTCTGGAAAGCAGCGCACAGCTGGCAAAGGGTGACCGCGGGGTCAGACTGTGATCCGGAACATTCTGAGCCCACGACTCGTGGGTCTCTTTACATTCAAACATCCAGGCCTTCGCAGCGGCAAGCCTTTTCATTTTCTGCATCATCTCCGTGCCTGACTCCAGCCACACCTCCGCCTACCCTCCACTTTGCCAGGACCACCTGGAGTGGTCACAGCCTGTCCATCTGGAGAGAACCGAGAAGCTGGCGTTTGCCCCCAGAGCACCCCATGGCGACTCAGCTGTGACCCCTGACACTGAGACAAATCTATCATGGTGAGAAGGATGAACAGAGGGAAATCTACCCCCCGCCCCCGCCTGTTCTTAAGGCATATGGAAGTTCCCGGGCCAGGGATTGAACCTGAGCCACAACAGTGACAATGCCGAGTCCTCAACCACTAGGCCACCAGGGAACTCCTTCTGTGTATTTTTTGGAATGCAAATTAATTTACCATCTTATTGGTCAGCATTTTTTTCTTTTTGTCTTTACAGCTGAACTCTCAGCACATGGAGGTTCCCAGGCTAGGGGTCCAATTAGAGCTGTAGCCACCGGCCTACGCCACAGCCACAGCAACATGGGATCAGAGCCACGTGTGCGACCTACACCACAGCTCACGGCAACACCGCATCCTTAATCCTTAACCCACTGAGCAAGGCCAGGGATTGAACCCGCATCCTCATGGATACTAGTTGGGTTTTATTAACCGCTGAGCCACAACAGGACCTCCTCATCAACATTTTTTCTTCTTCTTAGGGCTGCACTAGTGGCACATGGCGCTTCCCAGGCTAGGGGTCCAATGAGAGAACTACAGCTGCCAGCCTACACCACAGCCACAGCAATGCCAGATCTGAGCCTCGTCTGCGACCTACACCCCAGCTCACAGCAATGCCGGATCCTTAACCCACTGAGCAAGGCCAGGGATCGAACTCACAACCTCATGGTTCCTAGTCGGGTTCATTCCCGCTGCGCCACAACAGGAACTCCCTGGCCAGCATATTAAAAAAAAAGAAAAAAAAAATCTCTATTTTCTGCTATTTCTGTTAACAGGACCACACCCCTGGGGGATAAAAGCGAGTGGAGGTGGTCAAAGACTACGCTTTGTTACCTCCAGGTATTCCGATTCTTTAACAGCGTAAGCTATTTCTGTAATTAAAAATAAGCTCTTTGGAGTTCCCACTCAGCGGGAAGTGAATCTGACTAGCATCAGTGAGGATGCCGGTTCGATCCCTGGCTTCCCTCAGTGGGTTGAGGATCTGGCGTTGCTGTGGCTGTGGGGCAGCTACAGCTCCGATTAGACCCCTCGCCCGGGAACCTCCATGTGCCGCAGTGCGGCCCTAAAAAGACAGTAAATAAATAAACAAACAAACAAGCTCTTTAAAAACTATTAAGTTAGCACAGCTAATCTTCAAGGAAGAAAAAAGGCACGACAGGCTACACCTCCGCTGGCCTTACTCTTCCGACTGCCGTGTCATGTGATCCAAACGTTAACAACTCCCGGAGACGGACACTGTTGGGCCGTCACCCTGCTGTGGGTGCTCTTCCAGACTGCCTGGCTCCTCCGCGGTTACGGCGTGACCCTGGATCGGACCCAAGTCTTACAAGTACTTCTAGGAAGCAGAATAAAAAAAGAAGGGATTCTGGACGCCGCCCATGACTGACGGGGGCTCACGTTAATCTGAATGGTAGGCAGAGTGATGACACTGGTACCCTCTGCTTCAGGACAGACTAAGAGCCCAGCCGGGAGTGCCCACGGAACAGTAGGATGTAAGACGAAGCTGTAGCTTCTGGGGCTGCCGGACCCCCCAGGGACGGGGCTCTGTACCCAGAAAGGGGTGTGAGGAGGACAGCTCCCTGGGAAGAGCCCAGGCAGCACCACAAAGCGGGAACTGCTGACCTCAGAGAGAGAGCAGCATGGGAGGGTCACCACAGCTCTGGCAGGAGACTGCCGTCAATTCTTCCGTCCGTCCTTCTTTGAAGTGAAGCGCCCTGACACTCTTCTGCACCAACACTGTCACAGGCACCTCCTGTCTGTACAAATCTCCCCGCCCTCTTTCCTCCCAAGTACTTTCGCTGGTTGGTTACTGTGAACTTGGGATACTTTCCAATTATTTCAAGGTAAGGTTTTTTTTTTTTTTTTGGCCCTGCCCAAGGCCTGTGGAAGTTCCTGGGCTAGGGATCAAATCCGTGCCACAGCAGTGACCTGAGCCACAGCAGTTGCAATGCCGGGTCCTTCACATGCTGAGCCACCAGGGAACTCCCTCCAGGTAAATATTTCGCGACACTGGGAGCACACTGTGTGGACAGAGCCACGCAAAATCTGCAGGGGGAAGCGAGCAGAGCAAAGACACTAACCCCCGGCATCTGAAGATGAGACTGTTTTATTCTTCTGAAAACGCATTTAGTAAAGGGAGGCCTGGGGTGGGGAAAGGCCACACAAGAGTGCTTGATGAAGGTTCCCACTAGGGTGGGGCCGGGAGCCCCCGTGCCCAGCTCTGGGGTGTTTCTGTCCCACAGTGAGGAGGGCAGTGGTCCCAGAGAGAGCTCTAAGGAGGGGACACCCTTGCACTGACCCCTGGCCTCCAAACTGGGGCTGATCCCTGGGGGTTACCCAGGATGATAACCATAGGTCATCTATTTTCTTCTACAACGAAAAAATAAGATGCACTAACATTTAACACAGGAACCAATGCACATTGGAGGCGCGTGCGTGCGACTGCTCCCTGCCAGGCAAGGATGACGGAGGCTTGGGAGGCCACTGCTGGGCAGCAAGGGGCCACTGCAGGCTTTCCCACGCGAGTCCTAAATGACCCATTGCATCACCTGTGCACCTTGTTGGTGGAAGGGGCTGCCGGACGCGACAGCACCCTTGAACCACCAAGTTTTAGGACAGGACAAGATAGAGCTGACTGGGCAAAGAAGCATCACGGGAACTCTGATCATGCGTAGAAAAATTACTGAGAAAAAGCCAAGCCCACTTCCACAGGCATGTCTTGGTGGCGAAGAGAAACACTCCAGGATACAAAAAGGACCAACTTTCGGCATGACAGGTGCTGGCTCTTCCCAAACAGACACAACCCTGAGGGGAGAAAGAGCCAGAGCTGGAGCTGCACCGACCACTGGCCCAGCCAACGTCACCTGTGACACTTGGAGAGCTGCCGCCAGGGCCCTTCGAGCTGCTGAGGCAGGCTGGCTCTCAGAGGGCCCTGGGCTCCCACAGGCCCGAGCCCCGGCCAAGAGACCCTGCAGCAGACGGAGCCCAGCCAGCAGACTCTCCGAAGGCAGGGGCTCGTCTTTCTAACACAGTTATTCTCAGTGCAAAGCGAGGAGGCATGAAGTTGAATCCAGCTGCCAACAATGTGGGGTCAATCTGGCTTCGTCGCTGACATGCAGCGGTTCACTGGGCTCCATTTCCCACAGGAGGCAGTCAGCAGGTGGCGAGTCCCTCCCAAGAAAAGTTCAGCGACCCTGATTTTGAAAGAGAAAACCCGCAGGCCGTTTTCTGAAGGGACCGTTTCCCTCACCGCCTCCTGCATCTCCTCGGTGCTAATCAAGTGTCCGCAGACCCCAGAGCCCTCCTGCTGCACGGTCGCCTCTTCTGGCACCAATGCCACGAGTCCCAGCGCCCGGAATCTGGGAGACCAAGTCCCTCGTCTGCTCTGCTTCACGTCTCGACTACACGCGGCCCTGTAAACACCCCACACCAATGGCGGGAGCGTGCAGTCTGTGCAACACCGAATCTTCCGGCCCATGGATGTGGACTATTCCAATTACTCTTTTCCTTAAACGCCTTTCAATAAAACTTTACAATTTATTCCTGAACGTGCATCACACGTCATTTTTCAGACTTGCCCTTAGGTGCTTGTTAGGTCCCGACGCTACTGTGAAGAGTCTCTTTAAAAAGACTTGAGAATTTTCCAGCTGCTGCTGCGATATAGAAAAAAAAGACCCGGGCTATGACTTCTGTATCCAGCAACCTTCACTCTTAGGAATTCTCCTGACCTACCCACAAATCCCTTTGGTTCTCCGTGTGTGCCATCCGTCCACGCGGGAACACCGCGAGGCTCTTGCCTCAGCAACGCTGCAGGGAAGCCAGAGGAGAGCGCGGGGGCTGCCTCCCATCTCAGGGGGACGCTCCCACCAGTTTACCGTCCAGCCTGGTCTTTGCTAGGACTCGCCAATGCTTATCAGACTAAGGGGCTGACCTGCAGACCCAGTGCCATCCCAGTCCATATCCAGAGACTTCTCTGAGCAGGGAAGGGAATTTAAAGGTCCACGGAGGGAGTTCCCGTCGTGGCGCAGTGGTTAACGAATCCGACTAGGAACCATGAGGTTGCGGGTTTGGTCCCTGCCCTTGCTCAGTGGGTTAACAATCCGGCGTTGCCGTGAGCTGTGGTGTAGGTTGCAGACGCGGCTCGGATCCTGCGTTGCTGTGGCTCTGGCATAGGCTGGTGGCTACAGCTCCGATTGGACCTCTAGCCTGGGAACCTCCATATGCCACGGGAGCAGCCCAAGAAATGCCAAAAAGACAAAAAAAAAAAAAAAAAAAAAAAAAAAATCCATGGAAACACAAAGGGTCGACACTAACAAGACCCCGGGAGGAGAACAATGGTGGTGGGGGGGTGGGGGGAGTTGCTGCTCAGAAATTGACACTCACTAGAAGCCCGACGAGGATCCATGAGGATGCGGGTTCGATCCCTGGCCTCGCTCAGTGGGTTAAGGATCTGGCGTTGCTGTGAGCTGTGGTGTAGGTCGCAGATGCAGCTTGGGTCCCCCGATGCTGTGGCTGTGGCATGGGCCGGCAGCTGTAGCTCTGATCTGACCCCTGGCCTGGGAACTTCCATATGCCGCAGGTGTGGCCCTGAAAAGCAAAAAAAAAAAAAAAAGGAAAAGGGAAAGGGCCGGGTCCTGCACTGCCCCCCAGGACTTAGGCGCCTGACTTAGGACACAGCGGGTTACGCAGCAGCGGGGACAGGACAGGCTTTAAGTTCGTGGCACTGGGACAAGGAAGCGTGCGTGGACAGGAGGGAAGGAAAGGAGGAAGACGACGCTGGAAGTTCCCACAAGGGCCAGGACCTGATCCAAAGACACAGCTCCAGTGCTTGCAGAAACTAACACACAAGAACGTCTCACGCAGAGAAGACCTTCTTAAGACCTAAGCACAGCGCTGTACCGTGACCTCAGAGCGTTTTCTTCATTCAGACACCACAAAAAGCGAAAAGACCAGGCACAGAGTAGAGAAACTCTTTGAAAACAGAGTCGACTAACCACTGCCCAGAATACGTAAACATTCCCAACAGATCAGTAAGTAACACCCAGAGAACCAACAGAAAAGCAGGCAAGAGTCTTCATTGGGCCTCGCTCAGTGGGGCATGAACATCCACCAACGGCTCGAGAAAGGACTGCCGCTCGCGCGCGTTAAAACCACAGAGAGATGCCGCCAGGCCCCCGACGGATCAGCAGGCCCATCTGACGACACGGCGAGGGCGGGGGGCCGTGCTGGGCTGGGGGCCGCAAGCGTGGAGGTGGACAAACGTGCCCATGAGCCGGGAACTGAGCTCCTGGCACCTGACCCACTGAAAGGCAGACCCACGGGCACCACAGCCGTGTGAAAGAACCAGCACAGCTGGGCTGACAGCTCAGACCCGAAACAACCCAAGGTCCCCTGCCCCGCCTGTGGTGGACCTGACACAGTGCTCCCAGGCTCCAGAGATGAATGAGATCCACAAGCGAGATAAAGAGGACTGACTCCAGATGGTTTGGCTCAGAGTCCGGGAACAGGCAGCCCGAAGCCCCAGGCAGGACCTGTGCGGGCCGGGGACCTGGTGGTGGTTACATGAATGTCTGCTTTGTATCTATTCCGTATACTTTGTATTCGTATCTGCTTCTCTGAGTTTCATCACACACTGAAAAGGCTACAGAACACGTGAATAACCCCTCAAAGCACCGACACACACAGCGGACTGAGCCTCCGCCTCTCCTCCCAAAGGTACCACGGCGCAGGGCCTGTGTCCCCAGAGCCACCCAGCACGCACAGCCCCGCAGAGGCGCACACGGAGTCTCTCCCACGACGGTCAGAGGCATCAACACTGGCGACCTGCAAACCAACCTCGATCTGCCCGGGACTGGTGCGAGCGCACAGACACACACACACACACATGCCCGAGCCCAACGCTTCCTCATGGCCCTCTACACAGTAGTATTGATGCTGAAGAATTTAAGCTCTGGATATCTTTTTTTTTTTTAAATTGAAAAAAATTTCCCAACTGAGATGAAGTTTGAAGCACTCTCTAATTTTTTCTAATTATATAAAGTTTCTCCCCCTCCTTTCCTTTTTTTTTTTTTTTTTTTTTTTTTTTTGTCTTTTTAGGGCCACACCTGCAGAATGTGGAGGTTCCCAGGCTAGAGGTCAAACCAGAGCTGTAGCCGCTGGCCTAGACCACAGCTCTCGGCAACGCCGGATCCTTAACCCACTGAACAAGGCCAGGCATCGTTACCGCTGAGCCACAACGGAACTCCTCCCTTTCTCTCTCTCAAGGAAATTACGACTCCAGAAGCATAATACAAAAATGGTGATGTGACCTGTTTACTGGATCTAAAGCACCTGGTGTGAAGCAACGGAGACACGGACACTGAGATCTCGAGTGGGCCCCAGCCCTGAGCACGTGGAGCCTGCATCATCAGGCACTAGTCTAGAAATGTCCCCAACATATACATGCCAGGCACTGTACCAGGCATGACAACACAGAGATAAACTAAAACATGATACTTGACCTAGAAGGCAACCATTAAAACATGTGAGAAGTGCTATGACCGGCGAGGTGCGATGGCCCTGGGGTGGTGGGCTGGGGGTGTGGGTGCAGAGTGGGGTGTCCTGGGGGCTCTTGAGCTCGGCCGTGGCAGGGCCGGGGCCACGCTCCTCGGGCAGGCTTTATACACAGGTGTCCACCTTCTCGAATCAGAGGACTTTGAAGTTACATGACAAATTCCCCTGGAAAACCAGTTTTTCTCCCAAAGAGAGAACTTTAAGTGAGGACAGTAGATTACATTTTACAAACCCTAAATTAATTACACTGGACGCTGAGCCCTGCATTTTCACAGAGGAGTAGCTCTGTCTTGTTCGGCACTTTATTCCCAGTACCTAGAACCGCCGGGCACATGAACACCTGTTGAATGAAAAAACTGACCGGAAGGAAACAGATTCAGGTAATTTAACTACGTGGTGCCATAATTTAAACCCTATTTATATGCAAGTAATGACCCATGTGTCAGACGCCTGGGCACCTTCGGCTGGAAGAGCCGGGACGTGCTGTGGGCAGGGGGTCAGGTCACAGAGGGAGGCCCGCAGGCAGGTGGGCGTCACAACGTGACCTGGGGATAAGAAGTTCTTCAGAAATGACACAAGGGGACTGAGAAGAAGACGCCAGAGGCAGGAAGCTCTGCCTCAGGGGAGGAGGCTGCACCCTCGGAGCCTGCGAGCCAACGTCCCCTCTTCTCGCGCGGTGACGGCGATGGTGGCGGCCGCGCCAAGCACGGGTCTGCCGGGTGCTGGCCCGGAGCGGCCGTTTTTGGTCACTGGGGTCTCTCACACCAAACCGCTACAACCTGAAAGCACCGTAAACACACGGAGTGAAATACTTGCACGCAGATGACGTGACGACACTCATTAGCGGACGGCCGCCCTGAGCCTTGGCACCTACGTCATTTCAAAACTGAGTTGATCCTTTCAAACGGTTCTAACGTGGCTGGTGGTTTTCAAAGCCACAATAAACCTTTCTCCAAGGTCACAATGCACGTATCACAACTTCGCCGTGTTAATACTTACCTCTTCCATGTTCATGTCCCACAACTCAAGTTCATCCATTGTTGTTGTTGTTGCCTTCTAGGGCTGCACCCTCGGCATGTGGAGGTTCCCAGGCTAGGGGTCGAATCGGAGCTAGCCACCAGCCTACACCACAGCAACACCGGATCCTTAACCCACTGAGCAAGGCCAGGGATCGAACCAGCAACCTCATGGTTCCTAGTCAGATTCATTAACCACTGCGCCACGAAGGGAACTCCTCAAGTTCATCTTTCACTTGCCGTTTCTGCTTTCTTTCTTGGCAATCCTTCTTCTTTGGTCTTTTTAGGGCCACGTCTGAGATATATGGAAGTTCCCAGGCTAGGGGTCGAATCAGAGGTGCAGCTGCTGGCCTACACCACAGCCGCAGCAACCCGGGTTCTGACCTGCCTCTGCAACCTACACCACAGCTCACAGAAGCACTGGATCCTCAACCCACTGATCAAGGCCAGGGATCAAATCCACATGCTCGTGGATACTAGCTGGGCTCTCAACCCGCTTAGCCACAGCAGGAACGACAGGAACTCCCTCTAAGTAACTCTTTTGTTTTTTAAAAAAATCAAAGGGCAGTTTATTAAAAAAGAATCAAAACAGAAACTCTAAATACCAGTGTGTACATTGTACACATTTAAATGACTCACAAGAATGAAAACTTCATTCATTTTTCACAGACATTATCCTACCACCTTGTTGTTCATCAAAAGATGTTGGAGAGAAACCTGACTCCAACTGGCATACAAGATTGCCATTGCAGAGACCTTATTTCAAACATGCAACAGCGCCACTGGTAATAGAGCTTTGGAATAGGTGCTCATTCTAGTATGCCACTACGAATAGGGTAGAAAGCAAGGGAAGTTGAGAATTTGTTCTAAAATGGAATGGGAGCTGTCACGGTCTACACCAGCACTCCTCATTCCGCTGCTGCCTTTTTTAGCAGGTGCTCCTTGTTGATCCTGAAGCGTCCCCATCCCTCTTCACTGGACAGATCGGAAGCACCTCTTCTTTTGTAAAGTCGATAGAGGCTTCTTTCCACTCAGCTCCCAAGAAGCGCATGCTGCTACAGTGACATTTCATTGCAACCTGGCTTAGATTCTTCAGGATTTCTGATCCTATGCCAAAGCCTCTTCAATCACTCCTCACAAAGGGGTCCTCAAGATACAACAGTTTGCCAATCCATGGGTCATAAGTAAAACAGTGCACGGGCAAACCAACGATGCTGTGACCTTCCGGAGTCAGCTGCTCCTTGGGCACTTCTGCAACCAGGCAGTGGGGGAAGCGGTGCCCTCTGAAACCATCTTCTAGCGGACCTTTTCCAGGCAATACTACTTGTTCTTCCATGTATTCGTATTTAGCCAGTTCCTCCATCCGCGGCAGGATATCACTGCCGTCGGCGGCTGCGGCCGGGCGGAGAACGAATGTAGCCATTTTTATCTTTTGCTTTTCTTCCCTTTGCGAACCAGGCCCCTGTGCTTGAACAGCAGGAGGAGGTGGTTTCTCATTCGTTTCCCAGGAGCGTCCTCTTCCCAGTCAGGATGGCACCATGACCCGGCGAACCTCAGCGAGCAACCCAACGTCACCAGCTGGCTGCGACCAAAGAAACCGCGCGCCTCTAAGGACCTCGTGAGCCAAGCTTTGGCCCAGTCAATGGCGTCTTAGGTCTGTCGGGGTTTAATCACCCCACGGAGGTGCCTCTCCCTGGTCAGGTGTCTCAGCGGCTGTCACTTCATTCAAACTCGGCCCCAGCGCTCCCCTGCTTCACGCCGTCTACACTGCTAACGCGAGGAGCTGAGGAGCCCCCTGGGAATGCAAAGGGGACAGAGAGCTCACCTGGCTAGAGTCCTGGGCCTGGCTACCTGAACTACCTTCTGTCTGGTGCAGATCCAGGGCTCTGACAGAGGCAGCAAGCTCTCCCCCTGGTCCCCGGGTACGAAACGCACCCTGCTCCAGTCCTCCAGAGTGGAGGCCAGGGCACGGGCAACACCCAAGTGCTGCCAGCTCCATTAAGTCAGGCATCAGCTTGGTGACGCAGGACTGCCCTAAATCGCTTGTGCTTTACACACGTTTTGCTGGGGACGACCTGTAGCTCGAAATCCATCAGGAGTGGTTCCTCTTGGGCTGAGTCCGGGGCGGACGTGTGATCCTGTGTGACTCCCAGAGCCCACGGGCTTCTCCCCAGCCCGGGTGCTCCTCCCTCCCTCTGCGTTTCTCTGCCTCTCAGCCTGCCTTTCTCTGCACGGGGAAAGGGGGGGTACTCCCCTTCCTCACCACTCTGCCGCCCCCCGAGCCCACCAGTCCTCCCCCTGAAGGCCCAGCATAACTTCATCTTTACTTTTTGGCTGCACCCATGGCATGCAGAAGTTCCCGGCTAGGGATTGAACCCACACCACAGCAGTGGCAATGCTAGGTCCTTAACCCACTGCACCACCAGGGAACTCCCTCAGTATGATTTTATAAGGCAGGTATTTTCCTTTCAGAAAAAGCCAAGGTCCAATTCACTCCTGTTTTAGCACCCAGGAACCAGCAGCCTCACCAGGGACCAGGTGGGCAGAGAGCAGGGCCAGGAGAGCAGCTGAACCGAGATGAGATAAATGCCAGTAGAGACTGGTTTCCAGAAAAAAGCTCTTATTAAAAGGCAAGTGAACTTTGCAGGGAAGGAAGTCACAGGGAAGAAACAAACGGATGACTTCTAGCCCAGACTCTGTTGTGAGAACACGGCGAGGCCACGGCGTGATCCTGAGCCCCGGGTCCTGAAAACGGGAAAGCCTCTGGTGGACACACACGTCTGCTCAGGGATGCGTCCCCACCTCCTGCTGCGGGAACATTTAAGAGGAACTCAACAGCAGTCTTAACGTTTGACTTGAGTCAAGCTCCAGGAGCAAGGAGCCAGCCAGATCCCCAAATGGCGGGATCCACTGATGAGGCCGCACGTCCTGCCGCGGCACCTGCTCCCGACAGCCTGAGGGGAAGGAGTCGGTACAGGTGAGCAGGTCTCTGACACTTCTGGCGACGCGGCTCCAGCTTTCACTCACACTGGCGTTTCTGATGAAATATGAAACTGACCGTCAGCTCCAGCAACGTGGCAGCTCTTATCTAGAGCACGGGGCAGGTGTCATGGCAGGAAAAGTGACTCCTGCTACGTCTGGCAAGTCAGAGCCAGCTAAGGAAGGCTGCGGAACTTCCAGAATGTTCACCAGCAGACAGGACAGGGCAGAACGGTGAGCAGGATACAAACGCGACGTTTTTTCAGTTTTTGTTTGATGTGCTCTATTCCCTCTCCCTGCGCCTCAGACAGAGCTGAGCGCTTCTTTCCAGACGCGCGCTCTCACAACGGATTCCGGGCTCCCCACGTGGGTCCGGCCCAGAGCTGCGGCAGGAAGGAGCTGCGCAGGACACGGTCAGGTAAGCCTCGAGGGCCCGCAGAGCCCCGGAGTCGGGACCCGTGTGCCCCTCTGGGCGGCGAAGCAGGTGAAGGTCAGGGCTGGCCTCTCGCCCCTTGTGCCCCTCGTGCCCCCAGCCCCGCCCCGCAGGCTGGTATTAGTTAACATGTACCTGGCAAGGTTCCAGGCTGCCTCTTACCTGCCCGCCAGCTAATCCCCGCTCAGAGGCCAGGCGGAAGGACGTCAGCCAGCAAAGGATGGCAGCTCCCGTCTGCTCGGCCGGGGACACGCTCCCTGGGGGCTTTCTGACGTCTGACGCGGCACCCGGCCTCGCCTGGGGAGGCTCATGGAAGGAAATCGGGGGCACGGCGTCCTCTGCCTCTGCTGCCGTCAGCAGGTGACAGGTGTTCAACAGATGTGTGACAAGGACAGAAGCACAGGTGCTCAGGACCAGTGACTGGACACCCCGGGCAGGGCGTTCTCTGGGGCCGGCGCATGGGCTGCCCTGCGTGGAGGGAGGAAGGAACCCCGTGGCACGGGCTAAAGGCAAATGCTGCTCCAGCCTGTCACCCCACTGTCTCAAGGACGGGGGGATTTCACACAGGGAGACGAAGGGCCAGTGGGAAGTCCGGCTGGGTCGGTGAGGCCTGAGGCTGCCCCGCAGCACCACGCCGGCTCCCTCAGACGCGGGCCCCTTTAGGGCAAGGTGGCAGGGGTGAGTCGTGGTGACACAGGGCTCCGCAACCACCTGGTCACAGGGATGTCACACCGAGAGGGCACATCTAGGTGGATTCCCGGAGGGACAGCACAGGCCAGAGGGCGAGGGCCAGGCTCCCTCCCACTCCTCCAGCAAACAGTGACTCCGTGGGGCCGCTGGGCGCAGCAGCCCCGGGCCAGCTCTCTCTCCTCCTTAAAGGGAGGCCCCAGATCACACCATCACTCACGCTTCTCACAGGGCTGAGGGCAGCCCGCTCCCCGAGTCACACGCTCCTCACACGCTTAGCGCGGCATCCAAGGGGCTCACCAAGAGGTTTGTCTGCCCTTGGAGAGAGCGCGGCACCTAAACAGCTGACATCTTTACTATTAGTTAAAACAAGAAACACTGTGTTTGGTGCGTGTTGAGAGACATTCAGCTGATCCTTTTCTAAGGACTTGATCTCGAATTACATGGAAACTGAGTCATGCTTCTACTTGGTTCCTCTTTCCTTGATGCGCAGGGTCTGGTGAGAGCTTGGGAGAACCTGGCGAGCTGTTCCTGAATGCGGGCAGGGCACAGGGCAGATGCCCAGAACCACACCAGGAGCACAAATGGGCCGGAGGGGATGAGACGCCAGCCCCGTGGCCCGCCTGCCAGCCTCATTGGGTCCCCCTTGGCAGGCCCCTCACCCCCAAGGAAACTTTTTTAAAGGGCCACATCCACGGCATATGGAGGTTCCCAGGCTAGGGGTTGAATTGGCGCTGTAGCCGTGGCCTACACCACAGCAGCACCGGATCCGAGCTGTGTCTGCAATCTACACCACAGCTCACGGCAACGCTGGATCCTTAACCCACCGAGCAAGGCCAGGGATCAAACCCACGTCCTCATGGATACTAGTTGGGCTCGCTAACCACGGAGGCACGACGGGGACTCCTGGAGGAACCTTTCCTCTTGATAGCTTCCTACATCTGAAACCACAAGGACTTTATTAAAAACGTCACCTATGTACCCCCAGGGGGTGTGCTCACGGGACCCAAGGGCGTGGTGCTTGGGCGGCAGGCACCGTCCTTGAGAGCTGAGGCCATAGTGAGAATGGGTGACCTGAGCTGGTGCCATCTGGGGAAACCTTTAAATCCCACGTTTCTGGACAAAGTACTGCCAAAGACGGGTTCTTTTTGGTCTAAGTTTGCTCGGGGCAGCCTGAGGTCTCTCTAACTCTGCATCCTCACCTAGCAGGCGCTGATTAAGCCCCGAGACAGCGGCAGCAGGGGAGCAGAGGCTTGAGGGCCTGGAACTCCAGCCCCACCTGCTCCCCTTGGCGACCTCTGCAGAATGCTTCATCTCTCCGGACCCCGGTTTCCTCAACTGGGAAACTGGGGGAACCCTCGCGGGGTGGCTGAGCAGAGCAGATGTGAGCTGCTGGGGTGACGGCCAAGCCAGAGAAGGTCCTCAGTCACGGGGCTCGTCTCCTGTCACCATCAGACGCAGCGGTGGCTTAGCTGCTACCTCGCAGTCTGGCCTCGGCTCCCATCCTTCAAAACCGTCCGCTACGGAAGCCACGCTTCTCCTCCTCTCCAGGCATTTTCAAGCAGAGGCCGCGAATGTACCGCACTCAGCCCCGGAATCTGCACCGGACAAAGGAGGCCTTCCAGGCTGACGGGGTCTGCTTGCCTGTAACACAGTTCACTTGGACGTTCTGGCAAATAGGCCACAGGCTGCGATCTGCTGTTCTGGTTCTCGGGACGGCACAGAGCAAGGGCAACTACTTAAATGCTGGCTGAGGGGCTGAGCGAACCCCAAATCCAATTTTTACACACGTGCTTGCTGCTCACGGAGGAGCCACTCTGCCGGATGAGCTCACAGGTGTTTGAGGCTGTCCGCCTGTGCCGGAACGGGACGTGAGCAGAAAAATACCCTTCGCGTTTGAAAGGTTTCTAAAGGATTATGGTGGAGCTGGGTGGTTTTTTTGGGGGTGGGGTGGGGATGCTTGAAGCTCACATGTGTAAGAAGGTAAGTGAAACTGGAAAGCGTCAAGCAGACGAGGGCGGCAGGAGACACCGCTGCGTCCGGCTGCGCCAGGTGGCTTGACATTGCTGGGCCACAGTGTCCACATCTGACAGATAAGGTTTTGGCTCCAGAGAAGGTGCAAAAGCACTCCTCTCTGAGGCCAGAGTGCCAGCAGCAATTCCTAAAGGGGCGACGGTAAAACCACAACCAAATCTCTGGACAGAAGTGGGGGCGGAGCAGCGGGGCGGTGTTTTGATCCAGGAGAGCAATTTCTAAGCGGGCACCCCACGGAGGAGCGCCAGACCCAAGGGCTCGCACTTGCACGTGAGGCCTTCACCAGCAGTCAACAAGCATTCTGCATTTCTGAAAAACCTTTTCAGAAAAACAATCCATGCTGACTGTAAAATAGATGAAATGCAAGCACCCTAAGAAAGGCAAACCCAGAGGGAAGCACTGCTGGCGTTCGGATGGCAGTGGCGGGGGTGGGTGGGTAGGGGTCCACCGTGCACAGGTGCGCAGAGGCGTGTGAAGGAGCTACTGACAACCCCACGGCTGCTCCTGCTGCTCATCTCACTCAACCCTCGGACAATGTCCCCAAGAGCCACAAACAGACCAACGGCATCGGTAGTTGTTCGGAATTTCACTGTCCCTGGGAGCAAAAATCTAATAAACCCAACCTTCTCATGGGGTGTGTGTGTGTGTGTGTGTGTGTGTGTGTGTGTGTGTGTGTGTGTTTAAGTAACACTATCAGGAGTTCCTGTCGTGGCACAGCGGAAACAAATCCAACTAGGAACCATGAGGTTGCGGGTTTGATCCCTGGCCTCACTCAGTGGGTTAAGGACCCGGTGGTGCCGTGAGCTGTGGTGTAGGTTGCAGATGTGGCTCGGATCCTGCATTGCTGTGGCTGTGGTGTGGTCTGGCAGCTGTAGCTCGGATTAGACCCCTAGCCTGGGAACCAGGTGCGGGTGCGGCCCTAAAAAGCAAAATAAATAAATAAATGAATAAAAGAAGTTGATTGCTTTAAAAATAAATAACACTACCCAAAATGCTTTGATTTATGATTAAAGATGGGCCATATTTGTCTAGTTCTACTCCAAAACCCCACTGAAAGGGGCAGAGAATTTTGCGAAGGGCTTAAACCTTCAAGGCAATGGGACTGCTGGGCTGGAGAGCAGGCGGAGGGGGTGGCTAGGGGAAAACTGGGAGAGGGGGAAGGCAGGACGGGGGTGGCCGTGAGGTGGCGGAGCAGCAATCTGGGGTCCCGTGGTGAGGCCCCCAAGGCCCCAGGCCCCATGGAGCAGGGGCGCAGACCGGGAGCTGGTAGAACAGTGCTCACGGCCATCCTCCAAAGACGCCTCTGCCCTGATGAAAAAACCACAGCTCTCCCTCTGCAGAGCTGGCTTCGCGGGAAACCACAGAGCAGGTAGGGCCAACCTCCCGTGTGGCAGCAGCAAAGCTTGAGATGGTGTTTTTTTTATCTTCTGTTTAAGGGCATCAGTGAACGAATGCACCAAATGGCGAGGATTCGCAGGACCCGCGAGAACCGAGAACAGAAACCCAGAGAGATGAGCCCACACCAGGGTCGCCTCCGGGGGGAGCAAAGCAAAGCAGGGCCAGGGCCCGGAAGGAGGGGGTGCTGCTGAGACCCCACGCTCCCGGAATGTAAATACATACGCATGGGGCAGCGGCAGAGCACAGGCCCCAGGCTGACAAGTGGGTGGAGCCTAAGAAAGGAAACCCTTTGTGCCGACCTTCATGTTCCCACAGATTAGAGATTACTTCGGAAAGTTCAAAGGGGACGACACCACAGAGGGGGACCGAAGTGGAACTTTACCAGACTCGGTCCTCAGGTCGCGGAGACCCCGCTCTGCGGCCGGTCCCGCCCGCCCTGGGCTGGCCAGAGGCGTCTCTCCCCTTCCCTGCTGCCTTTGGCCACCGCCCCTCGGCCAGAACCAGGCCTGTTTCGGGGCCACCCCCCACCCAGTTTCCTGATTCATTCGTTTCTGCTTTTGTCCTCATGGAATCCAGTCACTCTTTCTGGGTTTTTTGGCCACGCCCACAGCCTGCAGCAGTTCCAGGGCCAGGGATTGAACCTGTGTCACAGCAGTGACAGCGTGGATCCTTAACCTCTGAGCCCCCAGGGACGTGCAGAACACAGGAGCTCCGTAACGCAGGCCGGCCCTTTTCCTTCGTTGCAAGTGTGGGAGTGGTTTCGGCGCCTCCTCGGGAAGCAACCACGGCGCAGTCACCGCGTGTTCCCTCCCTCCCTCACTGCAGGCCTCGAGGTTCCGGCGCGGAGAGCCAGGCCCAAGCCAGCAGCCCGGCCAAGCCCCGGCCTCACGGTCCTCATGGTCCTCACGCCCGCTCCTCGCAGCAGGACGGCGGGACGGGGACCTTGGGTCGGGGAATCGAGCGCGGATGCTGACGGATGGGAGGCGCCTCCACGGTCCTCGCGGTTCCGCTGTTCCCATTCCCGCCGGTGGCCCGCTGGAGGATAAAGCTTTCCACAGGGTCTTTTACCCACGTGGGGCAACGGGCAGGTAAACCCCAAGCCCCACATCCCATAAACAAAAGGATTTTAGGAACGAAGACACCCTGGAGCGGGGGCGGGCGAGGCGGGGAGGCCTGTCCTGCAGTTCACCTGGGCTGAAATGCGGGCGCTAAGGAACAGTGGGCGAGGCCCCGGCTCTCCCTGGCCTCCTCCCCGCTTTCAGCGCAGCAGGATCAGAGTGCGGTTCCCACCGGGTTCAGCCGCGTGGATCTGCGGAGCTCCTCTCCGCCAACGATCGCCTGTCAAACCCAAGAGCGCGGGGCGCACGTGCTTCTGAAGTCTCCCTGGTTCACGGTGACGACCGGCTGTCACCACCTGATCCGGGGCGGGCAGGGCGTCCAGGTGCTCCCCCACCTGACCCCGCCAGCCTTATGAGCAGTTTTGTCTAGTGGTCCTTCTAGTTCTGGACACAGAATCGTCTGGGTGGACGGCCCACGTTCACGAGGCAGTTCTGCCGGCCTACGGAGGCCGTGCTGAGTGTGGACACGTGACCCCGCCTCCTGGACTCTCACCGTGCCCTGGATTCAACTTTGCCTGCTACTAATTTACAGCCCTTGGGGTTGTTTGCAACTGCCTAACACAGCTTTACTTTCTACTTCTTTTTAATCCCCTTTTATCACCCATCTCAATGTAGGATTTCTTTTCTTTGAGGAAATCAGAAAATAAAGTTTGCTATATTGCGGAATTACCTTTTTTCAAGCACTTTTAAAAATTAGAGTTGATTTACAATGCTGGGCCAATGTCTGCGGTGCAGAAATGATACATTCTGTGTGAGTGTGTGAGTGTGTGTGTGTGTGCGTGCGTGCGTGCATTCTTTTTCTCACACTAGCGTCCATCCTGGTCTACCCCAAGAGAACGGACACAGTTCCCTGTGCTGCACAGTAGGACTGCACTGTTTATCCATTCTGTATGGAACAGTTTGCTCACGGTAGAATTTAAAGCAGAAGTTAGACCCACATTTATTTAATTTGTTACATATGAGAGTGTATATATATCTAAGGGTAAATGTAACTTCAAAAATTATGGAAAGAATCCTTAAATTTTGCTAGTCTAGAAACATGTATACAAAACCCCAGTCAAGCATTTAACACTGAAACATTAAACTTACTCAGTTTAAATAGCTTTTGAAAAAGAACTATCTTCAGACCCTTGAGATATAAACCCTGAAACAGAACTTTCCAAAATAACAGAATGACTTGTTTAGAGTAACGATAAACTTAGCTGTAAACATGTGTGTGACCCTAGAAGCTGGGATTCTGGTCTCAAGCTGGCAGGCTGGGACCCAGGAGGGAAGTCCCTGCCCGTGGCCGTGGCTGCACTGGCTGCCGGCTCTCTCCCAGGGGGCAGGTCGGGGGACTTCCAGCCCCAGCTCCTCATCCACAGCTCAGGTGAGGCCGCATCCAGCTTCCTGGCCTCAACCACGTAGAGCCTTTTGGATACTTTCTGCTACAAGTCTAATCTTATTTACTTTTGCTTGGGGACTAGAGAATTTCCATAAAACAATTTTGAAAATCTAATTTCCTACTGCATCTATCTTGCTAATTTTCCATGCTATCTTCACTTCTGACTCTTCTAAGGAATACTAATAGCCCACCACTATTCCACACTTACTGCGTGCTAGGTATTATTCTAACTCATCTAAGCCCATAAATCCTGCTATACAAACAAGGAAACATCCATTCAGAAATTAGGGTGACAAAGTTCAGAAGCTCAGACGTGACAGGGCACAGGCAGTGTGGCTTCAGAGCCTGTCCATGGCCTGTGAGGGGACAGTTCTGGCTTCCACGGTTGGCCAGGAGCCCTTTCAAACCTCCCAGGCTGGTGCCCATGTGCTGCCTGCTCCTTACAGGGAGAAGCACGGCCTTGCTCAACCTGGTCAGGTTCAAGACTGTGTCTCTCCCCCCTGCGACTCTATAAACCTTAACAACACCATAGAAAAATGTTACTTCTGAGAACTTAAAAACTCCCCCCCCCCCAAAAAAAGAAATCTGTGCATTAAGATCAGTGGTGCTTAATACAAACCACTTGGACACGGGCCAAGTTCCCCATCAGCGCGTGTCCTAGATGGACGCACGGGATGCACAAAGGAACCCTTTCAACACGCCACAGACGTCTGGGGTTTTGCTCCACGTGCAGCCTAAGGATACTACCACACACTAAATATCTCAGTCATCATCTTTCCTTCTACTGGATTCGCGTGAACGCAGCCGACTGCAAAGCGTGCCCTCAGCTGCAAGTCACCGGGGAGAGAGTCCCAGTTCCCCAGTTGAGCTTGTCCACACGCTCCAGGCGCTGGGACATCGGCTGTCACCGCACCTGCCAGCCTCCCGTGGGGGCCACAGCCCAGGAGCTCTGCGCCCTGCAACACAACAGTGCTGGGGCCCCCCGAGACCCCAAGCCCTGGAGACAGAGGCTGCAGCCCCCTTATTGGGAACGGGCTTCGAATACACTCCGAAGGGTGAACTGCTTCTCTGGGAATCTGGCGAGAGAGGGAAACAGAACAGAAGATCCTGCCAGGCCGTCTGACCTTTTTCCTCTGAGGCTTTTCAAATCATGTGCTCACAAGTGAGCTGTCTTTAAGAAAGTGACTTGCCAAGATTTGAGGAGTTTTTCTCAGAGCTCTCAGGAGGCGTGTGAGCTCTTGGGCAGAGGAAAGAGGAGTGCTACCGGTCAGCGGGCTAAGGTATGATTTTCCCAGCACATCACACAGAGACGCTGCTCTAGTCTCTAACCAGATTCCCGACAAGACCAAGTTGGCATCTTTTTTCTGCTTTTTTTTTTAGGGCTGCAGCCGTGGCATATGGAGGCTCCCAGGCTAGGGGTCCAATCGGAGCTGTAGCTGCCGGCCTGCAGCACAACCACAGCAACACGGGATCTGAGCCGAATCTGCGACCTACACCACAGCTCCTGGCAACACCGGATCCTTAGCCCATTGAGCCAGGCCAGGGGTCGAACCCACATCCTTACGGAGCCTAGTCAGGTTCGTTATTGCTGAGCCATGATGGGAACTCCCCAAGTTGGCATCTTACTGCACAAACCCTTTGTACCAACGCCCCGACCTGACAGCCGCCGGGCATCAGGTATGCATTCTGACTTCCCAGGTTCGAGACCTGGGTGCCAGGACTGGCAATGGGGCTCTGAAATTTTACCTACAAGACACCAAGTCTGGGAAGAGAATTTCTTCTGGAACAACCGCCTGAGCGTGAGAGGTAAACAGTTACTCTGATGAATCACTGGTGGCCTGTGGGACTTTGACAGCCAGGCTCCAGGGGCCTAATCTGGGGGTCACCTGACGTCAGCATCTTCTCTCCTGTTCTGAGAAGACTATTTTGGGGCCCAGATGAGAAGACCACTCCCCCGAAACTGGCCCTCGCTGTGGCCGACACGGTTTCTACCCTCGCGCACACAACCCCCACGGCCTGAGCGCGGAGACCAGGGCCTTCCTGACCCGCGGACAGGCTTCTGGGGGCCACGGCAGCTCGCTGTGCTCTGCCCGGACTCGCGAGGTAACCCGTTGCGAGGGATGCGACTGCCTGAGTGGCCCGAATCAGGGCGACTCGAGGAACGGACCATTCTTACGTCGGATTCAGTGAAGACGGACGTTGAAACCAAAGCACTCTGAGCCATAGAGGAGAGAAAACATAAAATGAAAACGTACTTGGAGCTCCTGCTGTTTCTGACACCCACACGAGAAACCCGTCCTGGGAGAGCCCGCCAGGCCGCGAGGCTCCAGGGCCGGTGCTCAGGGCCAGCAATGGACGCAGAATTAGCAGCGGTTACCCACGGCGGTGAAAAATCGTACCCCCGGCTCACACTGGTGACTTCAGGCAACTCTGATCCTGCAACAACTGCGTCAAACTGGCGGCGTCTGGGATCTCCCCGCTGGCCGCGGCAACCCCACCTTCTTAACACACCTGCTCCAGGCACACGACTCCGGGCTGCGGGAGGCTGAGGAAGAGCCCTCACAGGCCCCGGGTCAGCCCGAGGGGCAGATCCAGGGTCCCTGCCACCCGGACCCCACTCCCGGGCAGCCTGGCCGAGCCCAACACCTTGATCTGGGGCAATGTTTTGGCCAAGTCAAAGCTTTTCTCCTGAACACTGAAGGCCCATTCCATTCATCAGCTTCCACTCGCTGGGATCTGAACTCGGGAGCGACCGGTTCCAGCGTGCTCCCGACCCCGTGCCAGGAGCCCATCCTCATCGCACTGAACACCCCGCTGCTCCACGGGGAGGCCTCACTATTCCCACTCTGCAAACGCGGCAACGGCTAGAAATGACCCGGTGAACGAGGGCACCAAGGGCCGTGCCAGGGAGGCTGGGGACGGGCGGAGAGGGTGAGCAAGGCCAGGGCGGGATGGAAGTGGACTGACGGCTGCGAGCGGGGCTGCTGGGCCCAGAACCAAGTGGGAGACGGAGGAGCTCTCTGCAACAGTCTGCTCGGAGTGAACGCACCGCGCCGGCCTGGGCTCTCCCCGCGATTCCTGCCGCATCTGTGCACAGCCATCCTGTTGATAACTGGGCGCTTCTATTTAAATGGACACACTTTTTACAAAACCCTGTCCTGGGCAATAATAACCCCAGGAGTGTGGACTTGACTTGCCAGTTACCTATTTTTATATTCATCAACACGAAACTGTTAAAATAATACTCAACTGGGAGTTCCCGTCATGGAGCAGTGGAAACAAATCTGACTAGGAGCCATCAGGTGGCAGGTTTGATCCCTGGCTTTGCTCAGTGTGTTACAGATCTGGCGTTGCTGTGGCTGTGGTGTAAGCCAGCACCTGCAGCTCTGATTAGACCCCCTAGCCTGGGAACCTCTACATGCTGCGGGTGCGGCCCTAAAAAGACAAAAAAGACAAAAAAAAAGTTCAACTCTGCCTCAGTGAACACCACCTCTGGGGTGTGCGGGCCGCACAGGGAGGCAGCCTGGACGACGCGAGAGACCGAGGAACCTTCACCTCGTTCCCAGTTCTCTGTATGGACTCTCAGCAGCCAAAAGGCTCTGGGGTCTTCCTCTACCGTCCTGAAGGAGAAACCAGATCTTTCAGCCCCAGGAGGACATCCTGCCTCTCTCACTGAGGCTGCTGGCCCCGGCCGGTCTCTGGTTCTACAAACCAGAGCTCATTCAGGAACCCAGCATGAGGAACTCCATCGACCTCCAGCCATTCGTTCTTGTAGGTTCTGCCTTCACATCTACATCATACTGTCACTGCTAAAATGAGGGTGTCTTTGGACAAACCAAACTCAACTTCGACGAGTGTAAATATCAGATGAACTCTTCTACTTCAAAGAGTACACAGTGGTGAGGGTGGCGCGTCCACGTTACAAATCAGAGGCAGGGAAGCACCTCCCTTTGTGCGTTCGGCAGTGGTTTTAGCACCACAAGCTAGAAGGAAGCTTAAAAAGACGCTATGCCCACTGGGCCATTAACATGAACTGTTTCCTCAATTGTGCTGAAGTTCCATTCAAAGGCTTCCCAACTGGCTTCTAATAATTTTTTTTTCTTTAATATACTGTTCCAATGTTTTAGGTCATATCAAATTCTTGTTTTGAAAGTAGCCAAAATGTAAAATATGCCAGCACGTCTGATACACTGAACTGTCATAAACAGCAACAAGAAGGCTCCTATTTCATCTGCAGCAAAACAAAGAACTCCAGCAAAGCCCAGCAAGGCACCCTTCCTGCGGGCTGTTCACACCTGGAGAGCTGCCACCCTGGCTCTGCCACATGGCACTGCTGTTGTTCGTACCTGGAAGATGTGCCTTTGTCGTTTTCACCTGGTGGACAGGTAGGATACGGCAGTGCTCAGAACTGTGTGCCGGTGGAACGCAATTAAAGAAGCCCTGTCACGGCTGCAACCCCCCCGCGCCCCTCCACCCACCCCCACGAGCCCGGAGGTGGCGGCAGATGCCCCGTCGTGACTCTCGGCATCTCTTCATCCTCTCCTGCCCGTTTCCTGGGGCCTTGCCAGACGGCAAGCTCCTTGAGGGGAGGCCCTTCTGCTCACCTTTGAGCTCCCTGCTTCACGGATCTGCCTGAATTATCCACTTAAACCTCTGAACTCAAGTATTGACCCAACTTGACAGAAATCCCGTCTCTTCAACAGAAGAGGAGCGCTCTGTTAGACCTTAGCCCCCTCTGCTAGGAGCGACCAGTTCACCAGCCTGTGCAGCCCCCTCCCGGGCAGGCCCATCAGGAGCCCTGGCTCGGCGGGTCTGATGTACACTGATCCGGGCCGCCCTCCGTGGTCGTCGGCCTCAAAGCAGGACCGGGTGGGTCAGCACCCCAAAGCCGCCAGGGAGGCTGTTAGGGCTCCGAGGTGGACGGGCCTGGGCGGGTTTAGGAGAAACCCTCGTCTTATTTCGGGAGCGTGGCAGCCAGTTCTCGACTCTGGCGGACGGTCCCAGGCCTGGAGGCAGAATGTTCCAGGCTGTTAAAGGCGAATTGAGAACGTGATGGATCTGGAAATCCTCTCTCCTGTGGCCGACGGCCCCCGGGGGTCTCGGAGGCCGGGTGGCAGAGCGGCTGGCATCTTGACGGATGAACTTCAGGTTCCTCTGAGTCGCACCCTATCCCGGGCCTCTGCCTTGACCACAGGCCTGAACGAAGCAGACGTTTCTTCACAAGCCGCCTCCCTTCACGAGACGGTCGTGAATCTGCGGCTCAGCCGACACCACGCAGGCCCTACTTCAGTCCCGGCTCTCGGGGACGAGAACGCCGAGCGACCGAGCGACCGAGGCAGCAGAGGACCAAACAAACGACTGCGGAACTTTCCTTTTTGGTCACTATGGACACTAAACCGGCGTTCCGTTTCCAGTCCAACTGCAACGCCGCAGAGCAGAACACAACACTGACAACCACCACCAGAGTGGGGCTGCGCTGCCGGCAGCTCCAGAGGGAACACACTGGAAGGCGCCACTCCAGGGTGACAGGGTGGGGGCTGGGAGCCCCCGCGAGACCTGGGTGCTCAGGACCGTCCCTCTGCGACCAGGGCCGACGCACGGGAAAACCATCGAGACACTGACGACGCGCAGCACGTGTGCGAACGCAGAGTCCAAGAGGGGAAAATCGCCCGCCTCGAAAAATCCACCCTCGAGGACCTTAAGAGGGATCCTGAAGCCGTTAAAAGCAAAGCGCCACCGGCACCTTCAATGAAGGTGAGGCGACGAGCTCAATCACTCAGAAAACCAAGGGGCCTGGACAGCAGGGGGGGCAGGTCACCCCAGAACCCCACATCCAGGCAGGGCCCTAACCTGACATTTAACTCCGTGGGTTTTCTTCCGGAAGCAACAAGGAGAAAACGTCCAGAAACCCCAACACTGCCCTCAGAATCGCATTAAGGCTCTTACTCACTTAACGGTAACATAGAGACGGTCTCCCCCTTTCTCCTCTGTGCCTTCCCGGGGTTGGGGGGCCAACTGCACGTCACCCCCCACCCCCTGCCCCGGGTTTACAGGACAGAAGGCCGCTGACAGCCTCCAGCCTGGTGGCCGGCGTCCCGGGGACACGAAGACGGAGCCACAAGACCGAGCAGCAAGGGGAGCTTTGTTCAGAGAGCTCCTGAAAGTGATTTCAAAGCCTCCGCTCTGCAGTGTCAGAGGCTGTGAAAAGCTGGTGACGCGCCCTGCTTGCCAGGAGAGAGTAGAGAGTTTCGGTGGCGGGTTAAACCTTTCGGCTGTCCCAGAGCTGAAAGGCTGTCCGTCTAATTAGCTTCTAAGGATCATGCTCAGAGACACAAATTAATAATACATGTCTGTGAGTGTAAGCATATATCCTGTGCTCACCTGGATTCATATAACCTGATAAGACACGCCCCCCTCCCACCGTCTGGCCTCATGTATAATTACACCACTGAATCAAATAGGCTTTTAAAAAAAAAAATCGAGGTGAAATGCACATAACATACAATTAACAATTTTAAACCGTATACTTCAGTGGCATCTAGTGCACTCACGATGTGGCGCCACCGCCCCCTCTCCAGTCTCAAAACCTTTCCATCCCCCTGGAAGGACGAACACGGGCACCCTTTAAGGAGCCGCCCCCACACCCCCCTCAGCCCGGCAACCGCTCATCTGCTGTCTCTACGCGCTTGCCTGTTCTGGACGTTTCATAGAAAGGAAGTAAGAAGTGGGCTTTTCAGTTACATAAATTGTCTGAAACACTGTGGTAATTCCCAAGGTGAGGAAGGCCTATCGACCTGGGACTGGTGGCTTAAAACGTGCTCCGGAGTCAGGGCTTCACAGACCAGTAAACCGCACAGGAAGCCGAGAGACCGACACGGGCTCACCGCCCTGACGAGAGCGAGCGAGCGCCCAAGAATCACAGAAGACGTTCCTATTCCAAAAGGACATCTCTGAAGGAAAGAGGGCCCTGCAGATTACGCTAACTGAGCTTTATGAGAAAGCCACCCCACATCACCTTCCTCTCGGCCTGCACAGAGAAACGCCTTGCACAGAGCCGCACGGGCGTCTGGGAAGGACTGACCCCGGCCGTCGCCTTCCGGCCACGCGAACCCAGACAAACGGAGCAGGCACCCCCGGCCAAGAAGGGGATCTTCCGAAAAGACACAACTCAGGGAATGCCTCGGGTCTCATCCTGTGGGAACCTTTCTGATGGCCAGGACGGACGAGGTCTCTGTCCATCTCAAGAATCGACAGAAAAGGACGGCAGCTTTGCAGGAGACACCAACACCAACCCACTGACAAGCAGGCAGGTCTGCTTGGTCCCGCGGGGTCTGAGAGCTTCGGTGGCAGCCGGTCCAAGAGACAACCTTACAAACACAAGGGCTCTAACCTTGGGGCGGGTCTCCCCCAACCCAGCCTTTTAAACTAGGGCACGCGCTCCGAGCGGGGGCGGGAGAAGAGGAAGGGCCTGAAGCCCCAGGACGAACACGACACACTTCCTGGAACATCACGTTTACAAAGCAATTAAAGCGTGTCCGACGTTTTCACATGACGCTGGAATAATAACGAGAGAGAATACAGAAGTCAGATAGCTCTTCATGACAAAGCCTGAGATTTTGAAACAAACGTTTTGGGGGTTCTGACTAGAACCCACGGCCCCAGACCCCCCGCAAGAGCGGGTTCTCTCTTCGGTCAGAGGAGCTGCCAGGGAGCAGGGAGTGTGCCCTGCACCGCCCTCAGGGGACAGGTTCTGGCCCCAGCCGGGCGAGGCAAGAGGCCAGGAGCCCTGGCAAGGAGCCGAAGACCTTCGCGGAAACGCGAGGCACCCTGAGTGCAAACGGCTTTGAGAAAGAAGAGCAAAGTGGGGGGACCCCCACCTCCTGATGGCAGAGCTTCTGACGGAGCCACAGTAAGCAAAGCTGAGGTGCAGACACACGGACCGGTGGAGCAGAAGGAAGTCCAGAAATAAACCCCACAACTACCGTCCACTGACCCTCGACAGGCGTGCCAAGGCCCTTCAGTGGGGAAAGGAGTCTTTCCAACAAAAGGCGCCGGGAAAACTGAAAAGCCACACCCACGAGGCTGGACGTGGACCCTTACCTGCCACCACAGACAGAAATGAACTCAAAATGGATCAAAGACCAGATGTAAGCGCTGGGAGAGTAACACTTGCAGAAGAAAACACAGGAGCAACTCTCCGGGTTGGGAAACCATCTCTGAGGCATGACACTGGCCACGGGCAGCTCCCTGGTGGTCTAGCAGTTAGGACAGGCTGCTCTCACCACTGTGGCCCAGGCTCAGGCCCTGGTCTGGGAACTGAGATCCCACATCAAAGCTGCTGCTCATCACGGGCCAAAAAACACATGCATCAAGGTGTAACAACCACCCGGGAACCAAGCAACAGAAGACAGATTCAGGTAAGCTGAAGTTCCTCCAAGTTAGAAGCTCCTGTGTTGCAAACCACACACCAAGAAAGTGAAAACACAGGCCAGAGACCCAGCGCCCTCCAAGCCCGGATGCTCGGGGTCCACCCGCCCGCCTGCCCACCCGCCCGCAGAGCTGTGCTGCCCCTCACCCTCACCCGGCCTCCGTCCCCTGCAGGGGCCTCCCCTCTTGTGCCGCCAGGACAACCAGAGCCATTTGGCCTCACCTTCCCCAACCTCCTCCTCAAATCCACCCTCCTGCCCCGCAAAGGTCTGAGAACTCCCTCTGCAGATCTGGTTTTGACAGCCTTACCTGCACACGCAAGGAAGGAAGGAAGGGAGCCGACGCTCAGTGACAAGGCCCGCAACACAGCAACCGGGTTCAGGTGAAACAGAGCAAGGAGAGGTCCGTTCGGCCAGAAGCGCACGGTCGGTCCAGGGGCCCATGTGCCTAGTCGGGAGGCGCCCGGCTGCCCAGAGTGTGGCCTCCGCTCGGCCGGGCCGCCAGGGCCCCAGCGCACTCCCGCTCCCGCCTCAAATCCCCCCGTGCCCGTGGCCTCTCACTGCCGGGTTCTAGCCGGTTAACCCCTCAGAGCACTGTGACAACCTCCGAGACACAGGAGGAGTCTGGTCTGACTGTGAGATAAGGAGTCACACGTGCCCGCGTCCGCTCTGCATGCAAGGCCTTCCCTTTGCTTTTCTGAATCACTGTCATATGGTCACAGGGGTCACACACACACACAGTGACACCCCCCACCTGTCTGTGAGGTTCCCTGGGAATGGCCAGGGCAGGGCTGTGGCTCGCCGGTCACTCACCTGCCCTCGCACCTCTCCACCCACCTGTCCACACAGAGAGGCTACTCACTTGCTGTGAACCCTTCTCTAGTGGGTTCACAGTCACCCCGTCCACAACACACTCCCCACCAGCAAGCTCATCATGTGTGCCTTCTCCTGTGCAGCCCCCATGCCACCAGCCCCGGCCAGGTGGTGATTCCTAAATACGTGTCCAAGGAATGAAACAAAGTTTCGGGTGGGGCCACATGGCAGAAGGTCCAAACTAAATTTTCTTCTCCTCTCTGTTAGGTATATTCCATAGTTTTCCTTCCTTTTGAAACAAGCTCAGTTAACTAAGCATTTTTAGTCTCGTTTTAACCTTATCTGGCACGACAAAGGGTGGAGTGCGGCTGCGACACCAGCGCTGAGGCCGACAGGGCCGACAAGAGCAGGTGCACAGGGCGCCCAGAAGGCAGAGCGAGGAAGGAAACAGCGCAGGGCTTTACCGACACCAGCAACTAGAGCTCACCGGCTGTTTTTAACTACAATGTAAACACCCCTCGAGGACGGTACACGGCGTCAGGAAGCAGCGTCTTTACCGCCGTTTTGCCCTGGACAAATGCCTGTACCCAAGAGCCCGTTTTCAGAGAAAGCGCCTCTCTGCCTGGCGCCCAGAGCTCCCTAATGTAGGACTTGCAAGGGAACGGCAGGTCTCCCTCTGTCCTGGTTCTGAGAATCAGCCACGAGGCAGCTTCACCAGCAGGAAGTTTATGTTAGACTGAGACACTGCGTCAGCTGCACTGAACACGCAGCTTCAAAGCGAGCCCTGCACACCGGGCAAGGCGCTTCACACACGCGGAAAGCAGTCCCGGGGCCCCTGTTCCTTGGCAGGAGCTTCCAGGCTACGCTCAGGGGCAAGGGGTGCACTTTCAGTTCTGCTGAGATCATCTCATCCAGACCCACAAACCCCCAAGGGACAGCCTTACCTTCGTGACCCAGAATCTGCATCTCTCGTTTTTCTAGATGACACCATGAGATCAACTAACCTGGTCTCGGCTGCTCTGCTGAAAAACTGGGCAGAAAAACTGAGCAGAAAGTGCTGCGCAGACAGAGCTCCGGGACAGAGGAGCCTTGGCGAGCGGCCCTGGGCACAGCCAGGGAGGTGTGAGCCCTGGGTGGTGAGTCAGAAAGCCCAAGAGCTTGTCCTGCTGACCTCGGGCAAGCCCGGGAACCCACTGCTTTGGCTTCTACAGCTGTAAAAACGGGACCAATGATGCTGCCTGCTGCCTTGTAGCCAAGAGGACGGTCAATGAACACTTGCAAGGAGCTCTGAGGGTGAGGAGGGCGCCTGGGTGCTAAGAAGGACAAACAACAACAGCCTCCCTCCTCGTCCGGGTGTCAGCCACTCGGCCGCCGGGGAGGCCCAAACTGCTCTGAAAAAAAAGCGGTCTTCCAGAACGCTTTATCTTCCGGCCACACCATTCTGAGAAACCCTGGAAGAAACTTCTGCATGTCCGGAACACTTGGCGCACCAGAGAGAGGGCGAGACAGCAGGCGGCGAAGGCGGCTGCTGGGCCTTGGCTCCGCACACTCTGAACTGGCACGAACGTTCACCTGGGCAGCGTGTTCGGTTACGGCGGATGCCACAGCTAAGGCCTGCCGCTGGCTGCTGAGCCCCTGTTTCTGACGGACAACACGGAAGGTGCTTCTTAAACGTCCCTCTACATTTTCTCCCACGATGTTCACAGCGTTCAAGAGTAGTTTAGGGCTCCAAGTTTAACTTCCGTTTCACTTAAAGGCTCTCCTTTTTGAAAACAGAGAAAAGGCGCAAAGAAGCAAACGATGAAGCCCATACACTACATCATAAGACTAAAGACCGAGCTGGTTTTTATAAGTTGATATTTGACTTTACATAAGCACACACACACTCCAAAAGATATCTTCCCACTTTATGTAGGCGGGACAATCTACGTTCATTTAATTGGATACCGACAGTTGCAACTCATAGCAAAAGAACTCAGGATTAGTATTTCAAAAGTTTACATTTAACTGATGCGCATAACTCAGAAGTGAAAAATTCAGAGCTCCTACCCACTCACATCGTCCTATTTGCATAAGAAAACCCAACCACCCTCCCCCAACGCTTCAGAAAGGTCAGTTTCAGTATGCGAAGGTCTCATCTGGAAAATAAATGAGATAAAATAAGAAAGGCACGCTTAAGGGGAGGAAGCAGGCCGAGAGGAAGATAAGCAAAAAGTTTCAGGACAGCACAGGTGTAACTTTGGGTTCAAGTGTCAACTTAAGTCAACCTTTGGTTAAGGTGCACAACACTCTTCAATATAACGTCATCTGTGACGTGACCGCAAAGAAAAACCTTTTCTGAATTTATGCAAGTCTCTGAAAAGGCCTCACTCACTGGACAGCCCCTCAGCTTTCCTACCAGCAGAGAACGTCTCTCAATTAAGCCTCAGAGCTGCTTCTTCTGCTCGCTCTTCTCGTGGCTTTTGTCCCCAGGGGCAGGGGGCTGGAAGTCAAATGCAGGCTCCCATCTTTCACTTCCCATCAAAACCAGTCACTTTATCAACTGCATTTTTAACCATAATGTATTCGCAGACTCGAATGGGAAGCTATGGCCACAGTCACGGACGCCACTGGCCCCGTCACTGATGCTGTCAGGCCTTCGCCTGGGATGGACAGCTCTGGATTCTGCTGTCACGGGGTCCGACTTAGGAGGGCGTGCGTGGGGAAGGGGCGGTTACTAAGCCGACAAGACCCCGGTGTTTCCCCATCTCATACACTATTCTACGGAGCTGGCAGAGGAGGGTCGCTGGCGTTCTCTCGTAAGGAAGACACCCCCTCGGGACAGGCCTGAGCACAGAGAACAGGCCACGGTTCCAGCAGTGTGGGGAGCAGAGGTGGCCCGTGTCTCAGTCTGACAGCGCGAGCCCTGTCACACTGTCTGGTCCAGTCTGCTGGCCGACACCCACTTCTGACGCCTGTAAAACAAGCACAGAGCTTCCTTCCCACTGGGTTGGGGCGTGAGGCATCTGCACCAGCCCTGGGGTGGGGCCCGGGCACGGGCAGGCGCTGCCCAGCTGCTGCCTCTGCCCAGACACCCACCTGGCCCAGAGTTCACACCAAATGAGCAGAAGGATGCGGGAGACCACGCGGAGCGTCTGTGCAGCGTGTGCATGTACAGCACGATTCAGGATAACGAGATGGAACACGAGCTCGGAGCATCACGTATCATCAAGATGTTAAAAACTTGCAAAAGATTCAGTTTTCTAAAACTGCTACCGTGTCAATTTTTTTCCTTAAGAAATAACCCCCCTGGAGTTCCCGACGTGGCTCAGCGGTAATGAACCCCACTAGTATCCATGAAGATGCAGGTTTGATCCCTGCCCCTGCTCAGTGAGTTAAAGATCCCGTGTAGCTGTGGCTGTGGTGTAGGCTGGCAGCTGCAGCTCCAATTCGACCCCTTGAATGGGAACTTCCATATACTGTGGGTGTGGCCCTAAAAAGCCCCCCCCCAAAAGAAAAAGAAATAACCCCCTCCCCAAATACCACACACTTATTGTGAATTTACATCCACACGCTCGCATAGACAGAGGTGTGGAATGATACACACGAACTCCAAACAATTTGCTCGGTGATGCCAGGAAAGGCAGGAGATTGATTTGGAGGATAAGGTTATGGAGAATTTTAGTTTTACTTGTAATTTTTAAAAAATTGAAAAGTAGCTATATTCACATATGGATTTTTTTATTTTTATTTATTTATTTATTTTTTTAAATTTAGAAAAAGATAAAAGGAAGCTGCCTAAAGGCAGAGAGAGTCCTGGGGTGAGTCCACCAACCAAGCACTGCTGCAGTCACTGCCTCCCACTGTGGCCCCCAGACCAGTTTACGTTATTAGCTGACTAGTTAATCTGGGAATGATTTTTTTGAGGGGAGAAGAGAAAAAAATACAGAGGCTTGGTAAAAACAGGGTCAGGTCACACCCAGCTCACGCTGGAGAGATTTCCCAGGCCAAGGGTCTTCCACTTGCAGGTGTCGGGACGGTGTCCTCAACCATCCGGAGACCCTGAAGGGCTCAGATCCTGCGAGTGCCATCCAGTGATGCTGACAAGTTAGAGAAGGTCTAAAACATTTTTACCTAGCAATTCACATAGGATAACAGGAACAGGCCCACTTCCTGTTAACTTAAGAATCACAGCACAAATAACTTCAGGAGAATTAGCAGGAATGACACGTTCCCATTCTCCCGTCTCTTTCACGTCTGACTTGAGAGAAAGCGGGCAGATCTGCATTTCTGCCTCCGCATTCAATGTGCTCGGTCAGCTGTTCTGGTGGAGGAAAATGAGAAGAAGCCCAGCCTCAAACAGACCTGTTGAGTTGAAAAAAGGGAGTACCTTCACTGGCTTTTCCAAAAACTGTGGGTTGTCTTTGACTCGATGCTAACAGTCAACAAGTGGTAGTTTCTTAAAGATGAGCTTGCACTGGAGTCTGAAACCACACTGACGGAAGTTTCAGCAACGCCAAGCCCTGAGGCGTGTGTGTCTGGCACCGTGAGTGCCTCTCCCTCTGTGTCCGCAGCATCACTGACCGGGCAGGTGTGCGGCCGTGCGCCTCTTCCCATCGAGAAGCCCCGCTGTCCTATCGCCAGGCGTCTCAGCATCGGGAGCTGTTGCGCTCTTGCAGGCAGACACAAGTTCTCCAAAAGGCAGGTTTCCACTTGCAAGTTTGAATTTCATCACGGGCAACAGATAGTGTCACTGTTGTTCCCCCTGTACTGACGGGCTTCTTTGCTCCTTTTCGAGAAAGCATCTGTCAACTATTCAGGTCTCCATAACCCCATCTGTCTTTTGGTCTTTCAAGTAAAAATGATGTTCCTGAAAAACGTGGCCAGCTCAGCTCGCACCCTGCGTACTGCACAGTGTCCCTGGAGACAGCCGCTGTCCCGCAGGTGCCAGAGGCTCTGTGTGCGCCCTGTGCATCGTCACACGGAGTGTTAAAGGTGTGCTCGTGAGGCCGAGACTTAATAACACCAAGCATTTATTTCGCGCTTCGTCAAGGACCTTCTCAGGTCAGACTGCGGTGACATGGTGGAGCTCATGGTGGTCTCCAGCTGGACACCACTGCCTGCCCCACAAAAGGAGCCGTTTTACCCCCACCGCCTCTGCACCATCAGGGCAAATGGCCACATAGAAAAGGCCTTGGCATTCCTTTTTTTTGGGGGGGGGGGTGTCTTTTTAGGAGCACAGGTGCAACATACAGAAGTTCCCAGGCTAGGGGTTGAATTGGAACTACAGCTGCTGGTCTACGTCACAGCCACAGCACAAAAGATTCCAGCCGCATCTTCGACCTACACCACAGTTCATGACAATGACGGATCCCTAACCCACCGAGCGAGGCCAGGGATCGAACCCACGTCCTCATGGATGCTAGTTGGGCTCCTTCCTGCTGAGCCACAGCAGGAACTCCTGCCTTGGTTTTCTTAAGAAGACAGTTTTGCCCCTGATGATCCCTTGAAAGCATCGCAGGGACACCACGGGCCCACTGACCACACCCGTACACACTGCCCTCTGCAAACGCTGAGGACACTGTCGCGGCTTCAGAGTTATGAAAACAAGGCTATCAAAGGCCACCCTGGATAACGGGGTGCAGTAACACCCACTACCTGGAGGCAAAGAAAAATAACTCCTCGTTGTATACATACTGAGAGATCTACCCAGACACCCCCCCGCCACGTCTTCCTTCCTGAAGCCTGCCAGGAATAAAGGACCAGCAGCTCAGGAAGAACCAGGCTTGTTCCCTATTCTCATAATTTTATAAGTCAAAATACCGTAATGAGAACACACGTCTCATAACACAACCAGCAAACAAAAACTGAAAGGTTAGTATACGAAGTTCACGTACATCAACAACAGACTGAGAAACCTAATGGCTCAAGTTGTACTAAAAATACAGTATTTTATATATATACACAACAGACTACGACTCAGGCATCAAGAATGGAAACGTCACCTGCAGTAACACCGATGGACCTAGAGATTCTCATGCTAAGTGAATCAGAAAGAGAAAGACAAACACCATACAATACCACTCACGTGTGCAATCTAAAACATGGCACAAATTAACTTATCTACAAAACAGAAACAGACTCACAGGCAAGGAGAGTAGACGTGCGGTTGCTGGGGGGAGGGGAGTGGGGGAGGGATGGACGGGGAGGTTGGGGTTAGCAGGATGGACAAACAACAAGGTCTGACTGCACAGCACGGGACGCCGCATTCAATATCCTGTGACAAACCATAACGGACAAGACTATGAAAGAGCACATATACAGCTACTACTGAATCACTGCGCTGTGCACAAGAAATAAACACAACACTGTAAATCAACTGTATTTCAATAGAATTTTAAAAACCCACACTATTACACTGCAAATGATAAGGTAGAAGGTTTTAGTTTGGACCCAAACACTCTCTGAATTTTAAAATCCCATGACGAAAAAGGAATTCAGAGGCGTTTAACGTAATGGGACGTGAGGATAACACAGTACATTTTTGGAAGTCAAACCGTTGCCGCATCAGAAAGCAACATCTGCATTTAAAAACAACGAAGGGGAAAATGACAAGCGAAGTCACCTTACTTGGGACTGGTCACAGATAAAATCCCTATCTTCTGAACATAACTTTCCTTATGCATGTCAGGCTAAAACACTTCTCTTCAAAAGAGCTACACAGGGGGTGAGGAGAGGAAGGTATTAAATGCCGATTTCCTGTAACAGACTGGACCCCGAGAAGGAAGATCGGGAGTCGCCCCTGCACAGAGAGGTCTCAGCAGGAACGTCCACGGACCGCCCACCAGCCGAACGCAGAGCACTCGCACGATCCCCAAGGACCGATGTCTTCCCGGGGAAGTGACAAAGTGCACCAGGGGCCGGCGAGGCGGGAGGGAGAGGGCAGACGAGCTGCAGGAGGAACAAATGTAGGTAACACAGTGGCCGAAAAATATGACAGGCTGAGGTGAAGACGCTGGGCTCTGGATTACAACAGCCACGACAGGGACCGTTAGCCAGGCCACCCCCCCACTCCCAGAGCCTCACAAACACTTTAAGCATTTTCTATGTATTCAATGCTTCACCCTCATAAAATGCACAGAGGCAGGTCATTTTATACCCGCTTCATCCCACCTCCAGGCACAGGGGCGAGCTCCTTGCCCAGGCTGGCTCAGCGGACAGGTGGTGTGGTGGGGAACGGGGCAGGGATCAGACCCCAGCGCTGAGGTTCTCACCTGAGTGTGGGCCTTAAAGGCTGTTACACGTTAAAAGGCCATTAGAAATGCCCATAAACACCAAAAAAAAAAAAAAAAAGGTGCACACCTCCAAATACCACTTGGTAAGATGGTGTGGCTGACTGTGCAGCCACCAGGAGGTAGTAGCAGCGAGGGGACTGCTGTCTGGCAGGGCCTCAGCCTCATCCCACCCAGGATGACCAAGCCCCCGACTGCTGATGTCACCGACGGCCACGGATTTGTCAACAATGACATGTGAGGAAAAACACAGGAAAACTCAAAACTGGAACATAAAAGACCATTTAGCAAACAATTTCTAAGTGATTACATTTCCTTTGCACGTCTTTTTTTCTGTTAAAGCAAAACATTTTAAAGGTACTTCTCTCAAACATTACGAAGTTTAAACCTACACAGAAGCCGAATAATTGCATACTATATGCCCACTCCCTATATCAACCACGTTCACATATTAGCATATCTGCTCTGGTTATTTTTCTCTCTGTTATTTGAAGTAACCTGCAGAGATCATAATGCTTCACCCCTAAACATTTCCATCTGCAGCTCCTAAGAATGAGGATAGGGAGTTCCCGCTGTGGCACAGCGGAAACGAATCCGACTAGTATCCATGAGGATGCAGGTTCGATCCCTGGCCTCGCTCAATGGGTCGGGGAGCCAGCACTACCGTGACCGGTGGTGTAGGTCACAGACATGGCTGGGATCTGGCATTGCTGTGGCTGTGGTGTAGGCCGGCAACTGTAGCTCTGATTTGACCCCTAGGCTGGAACTTCCATATGCTGCAGGTGCGGCCCCAAAAGAAAAAAGAACAAGGCCAGTTGCTACAAGTCACAATACCTTTAAAGCTAACAGTAACTCCACAGTGTCCCACGTTCTGTACTCAGCTTTCCCAACAGCCATAGCAACGTCTTCTGTAGGTCTGATCTGGGGTTTGTTTGTTTTTTTCTTAGAACAACGATCTGATAGAAACTCACTCACCGTATTTCACTCCTGCATCTCTTTAGTTTCTTTCTTTTTTTAACTAGAAGGGTTTTTGACTTATGGATAATTCACGAGCCTAGACAAAATCAGATTTCTCTTGCTGTAGTAGTTTGTCCTTGTGCATTTTAGCTAACGTCTTTGCAAGATTAATAAGAAAGACTTTTCCTTAGGCCCATCAGTGAGAGAAACTAATTTTCGGAGTCCTCCCCAAGTCTGGTGGTACTTTTCCCACCCGAGAGGAAGAGGAGACTGGGTCTGAAGCAAGGCCCACGGCGTGGTCACCTGTGTGTGCGTTTTCCGCCAGTCACAGCTGCTCCCGAGTGCTGCTGAGCCGATCCAGTAGTCAGCTGAGGACACACCACGTAACCATCACCTGAGCCGTCATTCAGAGAAATACTTTCATTTCCCTCCACCGATGGTGACCGCGTGCTCACACTGCAGGGAGCTAGATGCTAGATGTGGTGAGAAGCGCCTGGCTGCCCGTGACCCTGCCCAGCGGGCTCCCGACTGCAGGAGGAGGTCTGACAAGGAGCCCACAGTCGATGCCTGACAAACCCGGCAGTTGAAATGGGGCAGCGGAGAAGGGGTCAGCGATGCGCCCACACACCGATAGTGGGCCTGCAGACTGAACTCCAGATACTCAAACCCATTCCACAACCGCACGTGTCACAGGTTCACCTGATGTGGAAGCCGCACAGCCACCTCCCGGCACCCTGACCTGGTGTGGGGCACGAGTGAGCTCAGACTCCCGTGTCACTGTCCCCACGGCTCTCCTCCTCTCCCAGAAGTGCTGCGGGATCTGCCCTGGACCACGCTGAAGGCACTCTGTAAATGCTGCCTTGCCTCCTGGGACAGAGCAGCAGTGGCTTGGGGACAGGTAGCTGGCACAGGGAGCAGGGGCCCTGGACTCAGCCCTGCAGGCTGGTGACCTTGGGCAGGAGAGACTAGGACACGTCCTGCTCACTGCCAGCAGGAATGCTGGGGGGGCGGGGTCAGGCAGTGCCCACAAAGCTTGTCCTGTCCTGCTCGCTGGATCCGCAAGAGAACCACCCTGCGGTGCCACCTGGTACCGAAACCGGGTAGATGCCCCAAAGCACTGGGCCTGCGAGGACTTGGGCCTTCCCTGGATTTCAGTGCCCACACTCTTCCCGACCACGGACCTTATCTTCTTAGGGGTCAAACAGGAGCTGCAGCGGTCAGGCCGGCCCGGCCACGGCCACGGCCACGGCGCACCAGGTGCCAGCTGCGTCCGTCATCTACACCACCGCGACGTGGGAGCCTTAACCCTCTGAGTGGGACCAGGGATCGAATCCAGTCCTCACGGATACTAGGTGGCTTCATTACCGATGGGCCACAATGGGAACTCCCTTAACTCTTTATTTTTGTCTCACTCTGCTACACAATTAAGTGTTTTTCTTTTTTGCTTTTTAGGGCCGCACCCGTGGCATGTGGAAGTTCCCAGGCTAGGGGTCGAATCTGAGCTGCAGCTGCCGGCCTACACCACAGCCACAGCAACGTGGGATCTGAGTCACAACTGGAACCTACACCACAGCTCATGGCAACGCTGGATCCCCGACCCACTGAGCGAGGTCAGGGATTGAACCCACATCCTCACGGATACTAGTCGGATTCATTTTCCCTTCGCCACACTGGGAACCCCTGTAATGAACATCTTTTAATGAAAAAATTGTAGGAGTTTAGCTGCTGCTCCAAGGCAGGAGCCAGGGGCGGTTTGGGGAGAACTAATTCAGGAGAGGTGTGCAGCTTCACACAAACATTCCCCCCCCATTTGTTACCAGGTACCTCCTGCTGTCAGAGACCCGAGAGAAACACCTTTCCCTAGAGGATCGCTGCAGGTGGCTTTAAAGACTCCTACAAAGTCCCCTCACAGCTTACAGAGTCTCCCGTCACTAGACGCTAGGTGGGCTGTTACACCATCCAGAGAAACACCAACATCCAGCCCAGAGAAACACCGCTTTGACCTTGGAGGGGCCTTTTACTGGGGCCGTCAATGAACCCTTCTTCCTCACTCCTTGTGGGGAAGGAGGGGAGGCAGCTCTCCATCCTCCACACTTACCGCCGCCACCAAGCAGGAGTCCCACGCTGGGCGCCGGCACCCAGGCTGGCATCGCATGGGCTGCGGCGGGAAAGGAAGGCCTGGGCCCCGCCGCCCAGCCCCCCGCGGGCTCTCCTCTCCGTTCTTCCGGAAAACCGCAGACTTGGGAGCACGCTCGAGAAAACGCACCTTTCCACCATCAGACTCCCACTCCCCAGGAGAAGAGGGTTCACTGGGAAGGAAGAGCCTGCTCGCCGGCGCCTCCTGTTTTCTGGACTCGCCAGCCGCGTGCGTTTACCCATCACAAGGCCGGGCAGTTAACAACTTTCCTGAGCCAGAGGAAAAGCCAGCTGGAAAAGGATGGGGCTCGCTTTCCTCCCCTCCGGCCACTCACGCCTTTTCGGCTTGGCTGCTCTTGCCTCTAGCCTGGCTCTGGAAGTGACATATATTTTGGTACACTTCACAGACAATTAAAAGTCAAGGAAGAGTCTGGAACAGGAGTCAGCCAACTATGTCCAAAGGGCCAGATCTGGCCAGCTGTTTTGTAAATAAAGCTTTATTGGAACACGTCACGCCCACTTAGTGACCTGTTGTCTGCGGCTGCTTTCACAGCCAAGACCACTCACTCTGCAGCCCTTCCTGAAAAAGTCTGTCGGTTCCAGTCTCCAGCTGCGCTGTCCATTACAGCCACCTGAGCGTGTCTGTTTACATTTAAAGTAGCTAAAAAGGAATAAAATGTAACATCTGGCTTCTCAGTTGCACGAGCCACATTCTGAGTGTTCCACAGTCACACGTGACCAGCGCCACCGAGGGGGACGGCACAGAGAGTTCCCACCTCGGCAGACAAGTTCTCTTGGACAAGCAGGCACAGGATTTAAGTCATCGGGCTAAATTTACAGCCATCGAGTTCCAGGTGACCTGTTCGCCTCCTCCAAACAGAAAAGTTCAGGCTGACTTTCCAGTCTGTCCCTGCAGGACATAATTCACTAAATTAACTGCAAATTCTAGGCTATGTGACAGGAAGGGAGGCTCAAACCTTTGGGGAGCACTCGCTTTGTCACCAAAGCATGTTAATTGTTTACCTGACTGTCCCCTTGGGGGCGGGGGCGGGGGCGGGGCAAACTCTGCGAGGGTCCAGAGGATTCCCTTCATATCCCAGACTAGGAACCTGCCTGGCACGTGGTGGTAGGGACTTGACAGATATCTGTAAGATGAATGAAGAAATGCACCTTGGGCACAAAGACTGTCAAACACGAGAGGCCACTGCAACAGACGACGCTGACAAGGTGCTGGGAAAAACCACTATCATAATCCTGCAGCGAAAGGCTTTACAAACAGCTAAAATTTCTACTTTAAAATGGAAAAAAGGGGGGGGGGAGTTCCCATTGTGGCTCGGTGGTAACGAAGCCAAGTAGTATCCATGAGGACGCGGGTTCGATCCCAGGCCTTGCTCAGATCCGGCATTGCCGTGAGCTGTGGTGCAGGCTGCAGCCGCAGCTCGGATCTGGCGTGGCTGTGGCTGTGGCTGTGGTGTAAGCCGACAGCCACATCTCTGATGCGACCCCTAGCCCGGGAACCTCCACATGCTGCAGGTGCCCCCACCGCCAAAAGATTCCAAACAAAACAAAAAGCTGCTGGGTCGGGTTTTGGCCCGACCGCTTACAGGCCGTGTGACCCTGGGCTGGTTTCTTTCCCTCCGAGTGGAAGGTCCTCCTCTCCCGGTGAGAAGCACCGAGCCCCGGAGAGGGATGCAAGCCTCAGTGCGCCTCCCGGCCGCCTCCCCTTCCCACGGCATCACTATCACGCCGGCCCCCTCGACCAGCACCTGCCCAGGGCCAGCTCTTCCGGGGCCCTCCTGCCCCAGGGCCCTGTGCCCACCTCCACTAAAATGAGTCCTCAGCGCCCATCACAAAGCAGAGCTTCTAACTGGATACTGAACTGATCGAGACTCTGAAACCCGATAAACATAAAAAACATAAATTCACGTTAAATGCACATTAACATGCTTGCTCTAAAAAGTCATGATGGGTAAAGGAAGCGTTGTTTCGGTTTTAAAATTAAAACTGCCCCCACTGTTTTAACCAGAAGTTAGTTGAAGGCCCTAAAAGTACCCCTTCTTCAAAACCCCAAGTCTCTCTTAGACGAATACACTTCACTACTTCTCCCCTCCACAATTAGACAGCAAACAACCCACAACTTAACCAACAGCAAAAAACAAAAAAACAAAAAAAATCCAAATTCGTCGTAAGTCCTGGAATTAAAACAAAAAGTGGTCTAAGATAGAAAATCCAATGAGTCCATTTCAGAATAAATTCACAGTTCAAAAGATGACTAGGACATTAAGTGTCTAATAAAAATCAGAAAACTCACAAACTAAAAAAATCTTTTATTTGCAAGAAAACTCAGAAGCATAAAAATTAGATTTTATATGCAATAACACTCTCTCATGCTGACTAGCCAGTGTTTGAGAACTAAAATCGAAACAATCACATTTTGCTTTTGCCCACTTGGCTCCCACAACTAAACCACCTAAATGCGAACTGCGGTCAACATTTGCTCTTTCCTGGGTCCCGCCAAAACAGGTTGGTCATGGAGCACATTAACTCCCACCAGCTTCATTAAAGAGAGAAGGAGCACCCATTTTATTCAACCCGACCGGGCACTCGTGTGGTTTTATCTTCCCTGGGTACACCCCAGGACCTGACAAATCCTGTCTGGCATTTTAGTCATAAAGACTCTTAGTCACCTAGAAATCCTGCCCCCACCCTTCCTTAACATGGGTCCTGAAAGGAGATTCTGACAGTTCAAACTGTTTCGTTAGGGCAGAGCTGCAATAAAAATTTTAAAGTGATTTGATGAAGCTTAACATTCGTTTTCTATGTCACCAATTATGAACAAAGTTTTTGTACAAATATTTTAAAAAGCTAGGTATATGATTATCCTGATACCTATATTTTAATATAATGATAAGCTGCTATGGTGTTTGTATTTTTAATCTAAGTCGTGAACCCAATTTTTGTAGAAACTACAAGCAGGAAACTGTAATTAGTAAAAACGATCCATTAACACATTGAAAACTTGTTGCCGTTTTAAACTCCTAAGACAAACGTCCACACGGAGCCTACTCAAGTACACAGCATTTCCTTCCCGTCCATGAGAACCTAACAGCTCAGAAATTACGACCCACAATGGATTTCGGTGCTTCAAAGCACGAGCACGTTTCTCTTTGGGGCTCCAAAGCAAGAAGGAAAGCAATCCTTTCAAAGCAAGCTCTCTTCCAAACGTGTCTGCACATTCTCCCACTGCCATTCATCCTGAATTCAGAGACGTGTCCCCGAGTTAAACACCACGGATGCAAGAGAAACTCTCCACACAGACAACTTGCCAGGCAAGCCGCCCGCCTCTCCTTCCCACCCCCGCCCAGCACTCTTTCCCCCCCCCCCCCCCCCCCCCCCCCCCCCCCCCGGCAGTGACTTCACATCCTCTGACCTCAGCGGCTCGGAGAGGGGGAGGGGAGAGCGAGCAGAAAGCAGAAAAACCAGCTTTGAACTATGCATGCAAGGCCTCTCTCGAGACTCAAATGTCTGTAAGTAGTTCGTAAAATGCCAAACTGCAGTGACACACCCAGCCTCCCTCGGTTAGGTGGGCCGTGAAACGGGGTGAATTCTGCGAGAAAGGACTTCCTGCTTCTCTTATCTGAAGCACAATAGCCATTTGTTAACTAACCACAGAAGGTTCCGTTTCAGTGAAACACACAGTAACTTACCTCGAATATGGAGAAGGGCCGCGGGCTGGAAGGGCCCGTTGGAGTTGGCCGCATCCACCACCATCCTGCTGCCCGCTTTATTACATGTCAACATCTAGACTCCAGCGGGAAAGGCAGTGTACTCCTTAAGGCAAGAAACCAGCCTCCATTTTAGTTTAAAAAAAAGACAAACTGAAGCTCTGCAGCTGGAGGGAACGGGCTGCTTCGTGACGTCAGCAGGCCCGGGCGCGCCGATTGGCCGAAAGCTGCAACTTAAAATGACACTAAAAAAACTGCAAATGGAAAGAGCGTTCTGTTTGGCTGTCAGTGTGCGTGAAAAGCCTGGACATTTTTTGGCGTTCTGCAGTCTTCGTTTCTCAGTAACTTTCAGGCAAAGATCCCATCCCTTAAGAGGCAGGGCTGAGGCCACAACCCGGCCAGACCGTAAACAAATGATTCTGAGAGAGCCGCCAAAAAAAAAAAAAAGTGTGCATATGTGTTTATGTGAACTTTACATTTCAGCATTTCCCTATTTGGTACCCCACATACCCACCTGGCCACTTCCTATTTTCTGCTCTAATTACTTTAATAGCTGCATCATTTTAGCATTTTGGCAAGCTAGTTTTTTTTTTTTTTACACAATCCCAAGTCATTAGTTTGGACTCTTGTTCAACCTCTCCTACTACCATGTCATGAACTAATTAATCCTCAAACACTGGTTTTTCTTGGGGTCTAATTTTTTACTGGAAAAATTCAGTTTAAAATTATATAAAAAAAGCTTCTTTAAAGTTAATAGCTAGAAAGTGCTACACACTGTGAAAGTTAAAATAATATTCAAATGTTTATTTTTATACCCTAAAGATGTCAACATATTACTTTTAATTCTTCCTACTTCATTTATTTATTTTTTGCTTTTTAGGGCCTCATTCGAGGCACATGGAAGTTCCCAGGCTTGGGGTCGAGTCAAAGCAACCGCTGCCGGCCTACACCACAGCCACAGCAGTGGGGGATCTGAGCCTTGTCTGCAACCTACACCACAGCTGACAGCAGCGCTGGATCCTTAACCCACTGAGCAAGGCCAAGGATTGAACCCGCATCCTCATGGATCCCACTCAGGGCTGTTAACTGCTGAACCACGAAAGGAACTATTTTATTTTAATAAAATATTTTCACTTATTTTTATGAAACTACCTTTTTTTTTGGTCTTTTTAAACCATTTCTAGGGCCGCTCCCGCGGCATATGGAGGTTCCTAGGCTAGAGGTTGAATAGGAGCTGTAGCTGCTGGCCTACACCACATCCACAGCCACAGCCACAGCAACGCGGGATCTGAGCCGCATCTGCAACCTCCACAACAGCTCATGGCAATGCTGGATCCCCAACCCACTGAGCAAGGACAGGGATCGAACCCGCAACCTCATGGCTCCTCGTCGGATTCATTAGCCGCTGAGCCACGACGGGAACTCCTATGGAGCTAGCTCTTAATAAGCTACTATTCAGATCTTAGCTTCCCATCTTCAAAGAAGGCTAACGGAAAAAGCTATTCCAAAGAGAAGGGCGTCATTTCGGAACTGGAGCCACCTGGGGAGGTGTGTGTGTGTGCGGCAGAGCCCAGGCCCCACGAAGGGCTATTGCTACTAGCTCCAGAGGAAAATGAAGAAGCTATGAGAGGGATCTCTGCCCGGTAGAACTGAAAAAAAAAGTTCCTCCCTTCTCACACACACACACGCACGCACACACACACACACACGCACACACACACACCCTCAGTCCGTCCAAACCATGTCGTCGTCTTCTGTCATTTTCACACACCTCCCCCTGCCCTCCCCACTCCTGGCCTGTGAATGAGAATTCCTAGACATGATTCCCCATAGGAAACACCTGAAAGCGGCCGGGCTTGCAGGCCCCTCCGTGGGCAGCCACTCGACACAGTTCAATGAGCGAACGAAGGGCTACACGCGTTCAGGGGTGCTTACTAAGTACGCCGCACAGGTAAGAATGTGGTTTTACTATGGGTATCGACTGACAGCCATTAAAAGATAATCACAGAGAAAACAAACCAAATCCCCCCTTCCCCGCTCCACAGAGCTGACGGATGCTTCCAGACCCCAAAGCCGCCGTGATTTACTGACAGCAAGCATGGGGAGCAGGGGTCAGGCGAGCCTGGTTCCTCTGCCATCTCAACGGCCCCTGCCCTGAGTCGGGCAGTGAACTTGGATCCTGGCTGCTGACCCACTGGGCTCCTCTGAAGCGCGAGGACGGCCTCCCGTCCAAGATTCGCCTTCACCTCCTCACCCCGGGGGTGAGGCCAGATGAACTAGACTGCAGAGCCGTCAGGAACGAGGCTGGCAGGGGGCCTGGGGCGGGGTCGGGAAGCAGGTGCCTGCTGCAGATCCCGACTTTAAAAGAGAGCTCTTGGATGCTCGCAAATGACTGAATATTTCATAGGAGACGAGGCGGAGAAGGGTCTGTCCCAAGACCGTGCTGAGGAGCCGAAGGCTGAAATAACGGGGAAAGACTCCCGGACTCCAGATTAAAGTCAAAGTGAAGACACTTCTTGATGTATTTTTCCTAATGATCTCACATCAAAGAGGCTCAACTTTATTAGTGATTTTCCTCCATGCTCTTCTGAAGCCTTCTGCATATAAAGTAGTTCCCTAAAGAGCTCGCAGTCTGTGATCAGAAAATCACCGATGAAACATACTCTAAAATATAAGGAAGCCAGTAAACAGATAAATAACATGAGAAAGAAAAAAGGCTGGAACAAATAAAGTGTGTTTCTGGACTGGAGGCACTCAACACTACAAATAAGCTGATGTTCCTATTTCCCCAAATTAATTTATAGTCTTTTTTTTTTTTTTTTGATTTATACTCTTAAAGCAATTCCAGTCAAAATTCAGGGGAGTCTCCTTATGTTTCTGGATAGTTGACAGAATAATTCTAAAGCTTACCTGGAAAGGTAAAAAGGAAGCAGAATGAGAACACCTCTTCTGAGAGGCAGGTCCTGCCAACTATAAAGCTCAGGAACTCAGGACAGGGGGATGTGTGCTGAGGCGGCGGGTCATGGGACAGAGGGCAGCGGCCGCTAAACCAGCGGGTGTAAGCTACACAGGTGTGGTGTCACGACAAAGAAGGAAGCTCAAGTCCATGCAAAGGGGAGAATTACTCAGATAAGCAGTTGGCTGTACCCAGGGAAAAGCCAATTTGAGTCTTCACCACACGCCGAAAGAAAATTGGACATGGGTCACGTTAAAAAAAAAGACAATTAAATTCTCATCAGATCAAAAATTACCCCTTCCCCACAGCTTTTAGAGAAAAAGGGAAGTGAATATCAATTCTCCAGCCAGAAGAGGACATTTAAAAATACACTGGACAGGAGTTCCCGTTGTGGCGCAGCAGAAACAAATCCAACTAGGGACCATGAGGTTGTGGGTTTGAGTTCTGGCCTCGCTCAGTGGGTTAAGGATCCGGTGTTGCCGTGATCACAGATGCTGCTGGGATCTGGCATGGCTGTGGCTGTGGTTCTGGCTCAGGCTGGCAGCTGCAGCTCTGATTGGACCCCTAGCCTGGGAACTTCCATGTGCTGTGGGTTCGGCCCTAAAAAGACAATTAAAAAAAAAAAACAAAAAAACAAAACACTGGACAGGGAGTTCCTGTCGTGGCTCAGCGGAAACAAATCTGACTAGCATCCATGAGGACACAGGTTTGATCCCTGGCCTCACTCAGTGGGTTAAGGATCCATCGTCACTGTGAGCTGTGGTGTAGGTCGAAGACGTACGTTGGATCCCGCGTTGCTGTGGCTGTGGCGTAGGCCGGCAGCTACAGCTCCGATTCGACCCCTAGCCTGGGGACCTCCATATGCTGCGGGTGTGGCCCCAAAAGGACAAAAATAAATAAAAAATAAAATGCACTAGACAGACCCTTAAAGGATATTCATTGCATTAAAAAATCTACAAATTTCGGAGTTCCCATTGTAGCGCAGTGGAAACAAATCTGACTAGCATCCATGAGGACCCAGGTTTGATCCCTGGCCTTGCTCAGTGGGTGAAGGATCTGGCGTTGCGGTGAGCTGTGGTGTAGGTCACAGACATGGCTTTGTTTCCCCTGTTGCTGTGGCGCAGGCTGGCAGCTGTAGCTCTGATTTGACCCCTAGCCTGGGAACCTCCATATGCTATGGGTGTGGCACTAAAAAGCAAAACAAACAAACAAACAAACAAAACAAATTTCCGTATGTTCTCTACAAAAAATCAAAAGGAAATATAAACAGTATAATTACAACAAGTTAATAATATACTGTAATTAATTAATAAAAACTGATACCTCAGTGTTTACATGATTCGGCTTAGAGAACTGTAACTAATCAATAACTATATGAAAAAACTATTTCTCCACCCACCAAATCAGCAATAATTCTTAAAATTATAATACTGGTAAAGGCATGTTCTAACTTTGCCCACAAATCTATAAACTGTTTTGATCCTTTTGGAAAATAATTTGGCAATATGTCAAGATGCTTTAAGTAACTGTACTTCTGCGAATCCATTCCAGAAATATAACAGCCACGACTGTGCGTCCATTTTTAAAACACTTACTTTAAAAGCTGTGCTAGTGTGCACACACACACACAACTTACCACCTTAATCACTTCGGTGCTCCGCTCTCACTGGTGTAAGCACATTCACACCGCTGTGCCGCCACACCCCTCCGCCACCCCCAGAGCTCACGTCATCTTGCAAAACCACCTGCCCCCACCAGACCCTCCCTCCTCCCCCCCTCCCCCCAGCCCTGGCACCTACCCTCCTACCCTCTGTCTCCATGAACGTGACTCCTCCGGGGCCCTCATGTCAGTGGAATCACGCGGATTGTCTTTCTGTGACCAGATTACCCCACTCGGGCCGGGTCCTCAGGGCCCAGCCACGGGGAAGCCCGTGTCAGCTCTCCTCCCTTGTCAAGGCTGAAGGGAGTTCTACCACGGGCACACACCACACTCTGGCCTGTGTGTCCCTCCACAGACACCGGGGCCGTTTCTGCCTTTGGCTGTCGTGAATACTGCTGCTGTAATACAGGTGTACAAATACCTAGGGAAGGCCTTGCCTTCAATTCTTTGGGGTATGTACCCAAAGTGCCAAGTACAGTGATTCGTTTTTAACGTTACGAGGGAACACCTGCCGTGCTGTTTTCCAGAGCGGCAGCACCATTTTACATTCCCACCAGCAGCGAACAGGGTTCCAGTTTCTCTACATGCCCCCAACACTTGCTCTTTTCTGGGAGGTTTTTTGTTTTGCTTTTTAGGGCGGCGTCTGCAGCACATGGAAGTTCCCCAGCTGGGGGAGGGAGCCGCAGCTGCCATCCCACACCACGGCCACAGCCACGCCAGATGGGAGGCACATCTGTGACCTACGCCACAGCTCACAGCAACGCGAGATCCTTAACCCACTGAGTGAGACGAGGGATCGAACCTGAGTCCTCATAGATCCTAGCCGGATTCCGCACGGCTGAGCCACGACAGTAACTCCTTCCGGGGCTTTCCTGACAGTAGCCACCCCAGTGGGTGTTAAGTGGCACCTCCCCGCAGTTTTGATTTGCGTTTCCCTGACGATCAGTGATGTCACTCGGGTTTCCATGTGCTCATTGGCCATTTGCGTATCTCCTCTGGAGAAACATCTAGTCCTCTGCATATTCTTTAACTGGGTTGTCTGTTTTCCCGTTGTGGAGTTGTAGTTCTTTATAAATTCTGGATACTAATCCTCCCTCAGATAAATGACTTCCAAGTATTCTTCCCCACTTTGGGGGAGGCTTTTCACTTTGTTGACGGTGTCCTTTGCTGAACAGAAGTCTTACATTATGAAGTAGTCCAATTTATCCACTTTAGCTTTTGTTGCCTTGCTCTGGTGTCCTAAGAAATCACTGACAAATCTGATGTCATGAAGCTTTTCCCCTGAGAAAACTTAGGTCTTCAGTCCACTTTGAGTTAATTTTTGTTTGACATAAGGCCCCGGGTTCACTCTTGTGTGTGTGGATATCAATTCTTCTCCAGTGTCATTTGTAGAAAAGACTGTCGCTTTCCCAGAGTGGGTGGCACCCATGTTAAAAACCACTTGCCCGTGTACGCGAGGGCTTGTTTCTGGGCTCTCTAATCTACTCCATTGGTCTGTAAGTCTGTCTTCACATCTGTAGCTTTGCAGTAAGTTTTGAACTAAGAAAATATAAGACTTCCAACTTGCAATTTTGTTCTTCATTTTTGCCTGCCCCCGTGACACATGGAAGTTCCTGGGCCAAGGATCGAATCTGAGCCACAGCTGCAACCTACACCACAGCAGCAGCAACGCCAGGTCCTTAACCCCCTGTGCTGGGCCAGGGAGTGAACCTGTGCCATGGCAGAGACAATGCCAGATCCCTAACCTCCTTTGCCTCAGTGCAAACGTCTTATTTTTCTTTTTTAAGATTACTTCGGTTATCTGGGGTCCCTGAAGATTCTAAGTGAATTTTAGGATAGATTTTTCTAGCTCTGAAAAAAAATACTGTTAGGACTTTGATAGAGAGTGCACTGAATCTGTAGATCTCTTTGGGCAGTATTGGCGTCTTAACATTAAGTCTTCCCAATTCGTGATCACACATTTTCCCATTTATTGGTATCTTTAATATCTTTCAGCAATGTTTTGTAATTTTCAGCAGGCAAGTCTTTCACCCCCCACTTGCTAATTCCAAATATTTTATTCTTTTTGAGGGTATCAGATTTCTTCTTTTTTCTTTTTAAGGCGCACCTGTGGCACATGGAGGTTCCCGGGGCTAGGGGCTGAATCGGAGCTATAGCTGCTGGTCTACATTAGGCCACAACAATGTGGGATCTGAGCCGCATCAGCGACCTACACTGCAACTTGTGACAACACCAGATCCTTAGTCCGCTGATGGAGGCCAGGGATCAAATCCGCATCCTCATGGGTACTAGCTGGGTTCTTAACTCGCTGAACCACAATGGGAACTCCAAGGGTATCAGATTTTTATTTATGATTCTAAAATACCAGAAACTACTCTAATGTCAAAGGGATTATCTCCACAGTGAAATACTACACATCCATCAAAATACTTAAATTTGTAAAATAAAAGTGAAAAGGGCAGCATAAAAATTTTCCAAAATATTATGATCATAAAAAAACCACTCAAAATGGCAACACAAGTGACCTTTGAGCTATGGGTAGTTCTTCCTTCTGAAACTTCCCTATATTTTTCAGTATTGCTAAAATAAGCACACAATGCTTTCACGAAAATTGAAGGCAACAGCTAAAAAAGACATAGATTAAATTTCAGCAGAGAGAGAACCCCTTAGTGAATGGTGCCTCTCAGGCTCCGGCTAAAAACAGAGAAAGGGCAGTGATGGGAACCCGGGAAGCACGATGCAGAAGAATTATGGTAAAAACACCCAGAAATTAGCCTCAACCAGGCACGGCCAACGGACCAGCAAATGAGAGGACGTCGACTCCCCGCCGCGAGAACAGGCAGGGACTCCTTCAACTTTCACGGCAGGTCTGCACGCATCCCAAGCACATCTAAGCCGTGGTCCACGCGGCCTCCAGAGCACTCTCCTCCTGAGGAGGCAAGGCCTCAGCGAGCGCCCCCACCCCCAAGGGGCTCCCACGGGTGTCACCGCAGCACCTGGGCGAGTCCTCATCTCCTGCCTGCTCCGGAGATGCTGCCCTGGATAAGCCCAGGCTGCTGCTGCTTTCCTCCTCTGTGATGGGGGGGCTGGTCTCCCCACCTCCCGGGTTGTGAGGAGGCACAAAGGTCACGGGAGCGGGGACCTCGGGAGGTGCTGGACGCGGCGGACGCTGGAGCACTTGAGGAGCACGGCCCCGACCCCCGAGCTGCAGCGTTAGGGTGCAGCTGTGGCCCCCGGGCTACAAGGTGAGGGTGCAGCAAGGCACTGGGGGATCCGCTGGGAACGACGCCCAATTCTGATCCTACGAAACCCCGTTACCTTCCACCTTATCCCAGCAGCAGTAACAAGAGGGACCCGCCAGCCAGTGACCTGGAGACCAGGTCCCAGCCCCGGAACACAAGCCCCGTCCATCTCCCACCACACGCTCGGATCACCGTGTCTGGGCCCTGCCCTGTCTGCCTCCGAGGTGGCCTCCCGCCCCGCTTGTGGGCTCTCCCAGGACGGCCTGCTGCTCTCCCATCCCGCTGCTGCCGCAGCCGCCCGGAGGGCGAGAGCCACCTCGGAGGAAAGGTGCTCTCTGGGCGCAGGGCAGAGCTCCTTCCAGACCCGAACACAGCTCTCAGTGCGCCTGCCTACCCAGGCCCACAAACATACGCATCTCTACTGTACAACGATGAAGGGTTGAAAAGGAGTGAATCCTTATTTTCTGCTTCCTCTGTCACCTTGTTTGGGTATTTATTTAAAAACAAACTGCCTAAAATGCGTCCCATTTGTAGGTAGCACTGTTGAATAAAACTTTCAGATTTTCATTTCTAAATTCAGCTGAAGGCTTTAATTTTCATCTCCCTGAGCAATTTTAGGCACGTTAAACATGCTCATATTTTAGTGAAGGAGTTTTACAGTTTCCTTCATTTAAAGAAGGTTGTGTTTTGAGCCTAGAGAACCGTGGCATCATCACTACAAGGCACCAGTGCTGCCGGCAGAGCCCCCCCTTTGCTGGAAACCACGAGGGCACAGGTGAAGCATGTTCTGTTGGGTGGGAGCTCTAACTTAAAAAAATTTGGCTTCACTTATGGTTTAAAATAGACTTTTTCCTTAGGCAAATCAAAGACACCTCACACTCAGCTGTGTTCAGAGCTTGCCAGGGCACTTCCACTCGCCAACAGCAAGGGCAAAGCGACAGGCACCTGCTGCTTGTTGATCTGAGCGAGTCCTGCGAGCGGTTAAAGGGTGGGCGAGCTTATCCCAGGAGAGGCCAGCAGAGGCTGGCAGAGCCAACCGAGTAAGATCTGCCCCAGCGCAGCTCTTAAGAGGCCTCTCCTTACCTCTGCTCTCCCACAGCTGGGCTGGAAAATCTTGAAAGCCACAGCAGGTCCGCACACCCCTTCCTTGTTCAAAGAAGGCAGGAAACCCACACAAAGTACAGGACACAGATGACAAGTCAAAGCTCTTTTGTGCCAACGATTAGCAACAAGCCTCGTTTCACCGAGAAGAACGCACGGTGCAGGCAGTGGGGATCCCGGGCCGGGTTCCAGCCCTACAGAAAACAGGAGGGTGCGGCAAGGACAGGCTGACCAGCCGGACGGTCCCGTCCCTTCGGCAAACCTGTGCCTCGGGGATCTGCACAGATGCTGGATGCAAAGAGCCTCTGCCCCCAGCCACACTGAAGCGGTGTGTGGGGTTCTACGACCCTGGGGTCCTCCCCGAGGAGCTGGTAAACACTGGTCCATTCACATGGTGGAATGTTATTCAGCCTTGCGAGGTGGGAAAGGAGTTCCCGCTGTGGCTCAGTGGAAATAAACCCAACCAATATCCATGAGGATGTGGGTTCGATCCCTGGCCCCCCTCGGTGGGTTAAGAATCCGATGTTGCCATGAGCTGCAGTGTATGTTGCACACGTGGCTCAGATTCTGAGCTGCTGTGGCTGTGGTGTAGGCAGGCGGCTGTAGCTCCGACTGGACCCCTAGCCTGGGAACTTCCATACATGGCGAGTGTGGCCCTAAAAAGACCCCCCCCCCTCAAAAAAAGAAAGAAAAGAATGTTGGGAGAGAATCTTAGCACATGTTCCCCTATGGGCAAACCTTAAAAACACTTCACAGAGCGCAAACGGCCAGACACAAACTGTGTGACTGCACTCATGGGAGGCCCCAGAGGAGTCAGATCAAGGGCGGGAGGAAGAGTGGGTGCCGGGAGCCAGGGGAGGGGAAGAGGGAGACGGGAGAGGCCGGGGCTTCTGCTGGGGTGATGAGCAGACAGTGGTGACGGCCCCCCGTGTGTGAGTCTCTCTAACACCTCTGAAAGGCACACTCGTGAACGGCTGAAACCATCGATACGGTACTGGGTACATTTTAGCACAAGTTAAGAAAAAGATGAGGCTGGCCTGAGTCGGGTCGGCTCGGGAAACACTGGAGGAGGGAAGGCTTGGGGGAAACCCAGGCCTGGACAGAGCGCAGGAACATGCAGGGGTGTGTGTGCGACTGTGTGTGTGTGTGTGTTGGGAGCTGAATGTAAGGGGCTAGAAGGAATCTGGAGAAGGCCTGGGGAAGGCCTGAGCTAAATATTAAATGTGAGATCACAGATGCCAGGTGAACCCAGCTCCCTGGGGCTCACGGGATTTGACCGGCAGAGGCCTGAGACTGGCTCTGCAGCACGTCTGTGCCCTGAGGAAGAGCGGACGGGAGGGCACCCACCCTAAGGGGCCAGACGGGGCTCCCGCTGGCTGAGACCAGCTCTTAGCCACTCACAGGAGCAGCCTCCGTGGCAGCCTCGCTACGAGCAGAACGAGGGTCTGGAGCTGGAAAACTCAGTGGGTCTGGGGCCACCGCCTCCCAGAGAGCAAGGGCCACCTCTGGTCATCGTCGCTGTCCTATCTTCTACCGCTCTGGACAACCCAGCTGGTCAGTAAGTATTTGCTGCGACCTGTCACCTGCCTCACCAGGCTGTCTCCTCCCATTACTGTGGGCGATAGGAGAAGACACAGATCTGAACACGCGGCAGAGGACAAGACTGACGAGCGCCGAGTTCCTGAGCTCGGGAGCCGGGAGCCCGGAGCGAGGGCTCCGGGAGCGTCTCGAACTCCATCTGCATCCTCGGCCAGTGGCGCCAGGGAAGCTCCTCTACCCAGGTGCTAATTCAGCCTCCCTCACGCGGAAACGACGGCCCACTTGACTGGCAGCACTTTCTGTTGCATCAAAAAATCACCTGCTTTGAATAAGGTTGAAGTATTGTATTTTCACAAAAGGACAGCAGGAAATACAAATTTTACCTGCCATTCCAAAACCCGAGTTTTACAATTTAATGTATGTTCTCCCAACAGCAATGTAACAATTTCTTTCCCAAAAGGCCTACCGCTCATCACCAACTCTGTACTTTTGCCCAAGGGTGGCCAGTGAATTGCTATGAAGCCCTAGTTGTGTCATTTTAACTTCGACGCCTCCTCGGGCCTTTCTTTTCTAAAACAAAGCGAAAGGCCTCAAGAGACAAAGTCCGTGATTCATTCGTCACCTAAAAAAATCTGCTCTTCATTGAACATTTCTGCCTTCCAGACCAAAAAATATTAAAAGAAAGGCTAATTCAGAGAAACGTTCGAATGAACAGGGCCTGAGGACTCTCCATTCAGCCTCCCTGTTAAACAAACAAGAACAGGAAGATGGACAAGGCCCGAAGCGGTTACACAGCCGGGTCCTGGGAAGGGAAGGTGCGGGGGGACAGTGAGTAAAAGATTCCAACACATGTTTCTTTTCTTTTCTTTTCTTTTTTTTTTTTTGCTTTTCTAGGTCTGCACTCATGGCATATGGAAGTTTCCAGGCTAAGGGTTGAATTGGAGCTACAAGCTGCCGGCCTACACTAGAGCCACAGCAACACCAGATCCGATCTGCGTCTGCAACCTACACCACAGCTCACGGCAACGTGGGATCCTTAACCCACTGAGCAAGGCCAGGGATCGAACCTGCAACCTCACGGTTCCTAGTTGGATTCATTTCCGCTGCACCACAATGGGAACTCCAATTCTAATACGTGTTTGATTAGAGTCAAAAGGGGAAAAAAAAAAAGAAAAAAAAAGAAAGAGAGAGACAATAACTGAAGAAATAATGGCTGAGAACCTTTCACAACTGAGGAAATGTAACAATCCACAAATTCAAAACGAATTGCAAAAAAGACGGAAAAGAAATCCATACTTGGACAGCTAGCAGGGAACAACTGAAAAATCAATGTCATAGTCAAAAATCAGGAAAGTGGCCAAAAATCAGAAACAATACCTTCAAAAAGAATGATCTGGGAGTTCCTGTCGTGGCTTGGCAGAAACAAATCTGACCAGTATCCAGGAGGATGCAGGTTCGATCCTTTGCTTTGCTCAGTGGGTTAAGGATCCCGTGTTCCTGTGGCTGTGGTGTCGGCCGGCAGCTGCAGCTCCGATTGGACTCCTATCCTGGGAGCCCCCACATGCCATGGGTACGGCCCTAAAAAGACCAAAAAAAAAAGAAGAAGAAGAGAGAGAATGATCTGGCTTCTCAATATTAATAGAAGTCAAAAGGCAATGAAAATTTTCTTTTTTGGTGGTCTTTTTCGGGCTGCAACGGTGGCATATGGAGTTGAATCAGAGTTTCGACCCTAGCAATGCCAGATCCTACACCACAGCTCATGGCAACGCTGGGTCCTTAACCCACCAAGCGAGCCAGGGATGGAACCCGTGTCCTCATGGATTCCAGTTGGGTTCACTCCCGCTGAGCCACCACACGAACTCCAGCAATGAAATGCTTATCTTCAGTGCACTGGAGGGACAGAACCACCTACAGTCAGACACTCAGTGAGCATCTTTCAAGAACGAAGGCAACATGAAGACATTTTCCAGATAAACAGTGGCCACCAGCACACCCTCATGAAAGAAAATTCTAAATGATGTATTCAAGCAGAAGGATTTGACCTCAGATGCAGCGTCTGAGATGCAGAAAGGGATGAAGAATAACATGAAAGATGAGCAGAAACATCTAAATACGAGGAGGATTTAAAAAGGCTGCGACTCAGACAGCCTACAACGGGGGAGTCGGAAGAGACGGCAGCAGCAGCTTTCCTGTTTTGAGGTATAACTGACATATAACATCATATTAGAGTCACGTGTCCAACACAATGACTCGCTATTTCCCTCCATCACGACATCCTCGTAAGTCTAGTGAGCATCCCTCACCAGACAGACAGAAGCTGTTCTTGCGCTGAGACCTCCAAAGATCTCTACCGGCAACTCTGCAACAGTCCGTGCAGGGTCATCGACCCCGTCGTCGTCACGCTGCTCACCTGAGCTCCAGGGTCCGTTTACTTTCCAACTGCAGGGCTGTTCCGCCGACGTCCTCCACCCACGGCACCTACCTCCCCACCTCCTGCCTCTGGCAACCACTTCTTAAATTAATAAACTGGATGGAGTTCCTGTCGTGGCGCAGTGGTTAACGAATCCGACTAGGAACCATGAGGTTGCGGGTTCGATCCCTGGCCTTGCTCAGTGGGCTAAGGATCCGGCGTTGCCGTGAACCGTGGTGTAGGTTGCAGACACGGCTCGGATCCCGCGTTGCTGTGGATCTGGCGTAGGCCGGGGGCTACAGCTCCGATTCGACCCCTAGCCTGGGAACCTCCATATGCCACAGGAGCAGCCCAAGAAATGGCAAAAAGACAAAAAATAAATAAATAAATAAATAAATAAATAAACTGGAGTTCTCGTTGTGGCCCAGTAATGAACCTGACCAGCATCCATGAGGTTGCAGATTCGATCCCTGGCCTCACTAAGCAGGTTAAGGATCTGGCGCTGCCGTGAGCTGTGTTGTAGACTGCAAACGTGGCTCAGATCCCACATTGCTGTGTCTCTGGTGTAGGCCGGTGGCTACAGCTCCAATTTGACCCCTAGCTGGGAACCTCCACATGTCACGGATATGGGCCTAAAAAGACAACTAAATCAACAAATCAATATACTATAGTTATCAGGTGTACAAAGAAACTGAATGCAAAGTGCCGCGTTCTCACGTACCTCCCCACCCTCCCCAGCCTCTCCTGTACGAACATCTTGCAATAAGGTGGGACATTTCTTACAGCTGATGGACCAATGATACAGCAGGAACTGAAGACCAGCGTTCACCATGACGGTACCACACCAAGGAGGCTCACTGTCCTAAAAATCTCCAACTCCTCACTCTCTCCTCCCGACCACTGATCCTTTTCCCGTCTCCAGTTTTGAATTTTCCAGAACGTCCTACAGCTGGACTCACAGAGCATGCGGCCCTTCCAGTTGGCTTCTTCCACGCAGTGAGATGCACTGAACATTCCTCCCTGTCTCTTCACGGCCGGGCGGCTCATTTCTTTCTCCTGCCGAATATCATCCCACTGCCTGCATGCACCGCCGCCTGCTTATCCAGACTCCTACTGAAGGGCATCTTGGCTGCTCCCAAGGTTGGATGTTATGAAAAAAGGGTGCCATGGTTTTCCAACCACTTCAAATTCCTACCTAAAATCATACAGAGCAACTGAGATGGCAACACCCAATGCCCATGGCCAACGCCTACAACAAAATCAGGTGAAAAAGTGTCCCCACGGATGTGGGAGCATATGGGGTAGCCCGGGAGGAAGATGGCAACGGGTGTCCCCAGGAGCAGGAACGCTGAAACCAGCAAGAGCCAGATGAACCCAGCGGGGGATGGCAGCCGAAAGCAGAACAGGTCTGCACCCCCACAGGTGAGGGCATGGAGTCCACAGCCAATGGAGGGGCCCTGGGCACCCTCAAAATTCAGAAGCTGCAGCTCCCTTCCAGAACTAGTCACCCTGGGGAGAAACTTCTGCGAAGAGAATCCACAGGGAACAGAGAGGGAGGGAGGAAATGGAGAGCGCAGGACTGGGCGTCAGCCGGGGCGGAGGACCGAGCTGGGGCGCTCAGGGCCTGAGCCACCAGACAGTTTTGGAAAATTTCACAAGAACCCCAGCTAGAGTGCTAGAGCCCAAGCTCCCCTTCTCTAAGTTCACACACACACACGTGCACACACACGCACAGGCACCATGAGAGTCAAAGTCAAGACCCACACAGAGCTCTCACAAGGAAAAAGTGAAAAGGAGCAGAACGACACCTACACGGCAGTAAAAGCATGACAGAGAGACAGCCCACAAAGACATTAAAAACTACAGCCTGATATTTCAGGATGAGACAAGAGACATTAAAGGAATAACATAATGTGTCAAAGGACTACATGAATATTAATAGAAGAACTCAGAAATAGGTAATAACTCTGTAAAGAATTAAAAAGAAAAGAAAAAAATAATTTCAGAAGTGAAGACTAGCTGAAAAGAATACAAGAGCAGATAAGCACAACATAAAATGCCTTACAGGGAAGAGTACCTGCAAAAGCGAAAAAAAAAAACTGAAAAGGGAAATGACAGAAACACTGAGACAACAGATATAAAAACAGGCAAAGAAGATTCAATACTTACACAAGAGGAGTCTGCATAGGAGCAAACAAAAGCAAAGGAACAGAACAAATCCTCAAAACAATAATCCCAGAACAAGAGACTTGGTACTACGTCCTGAAGGAACACAGCACGCATGCGGGAAAGCCAACCCAGAATGACACAAATCACTGGGCTTCATTATTGCCATTGCTTGTCTTTTTAGGGCTGCGCCCGTGGCATATGGAGGTTCCCAGGCGAGAGGTCAAATTGGAGCTGCAGCTACTGGCCTACACCAGAGCCACAGCAACTTTGGGTCTGAGCCTCGTCTGTGACCTACACCACAGCTCACAGCAACACTGGATCCTTAACCCACTGAGCAAGGCCAGGGATCGAACCTGAGTCCTCATGGATACTAGCTGGGTTTGTTAGCCACTGAGCCACCATGAGATCTTCCAAATGTGTTTTTTTAAAAAAATCCTATAACCCAAGAGAAAGGAGGGCCCAAAGACTTAAATTGGCACTTCACAAAAGAATATATCTGAGCATGGAGTTCCTGCTGTGGCTCAGCAGTAACAAAACTGACTAGTATTCATGAAGATGCAGGTTCGATCCCTGGCCCCACTCAGTGGATTAAGGATTCAGTGTTGGCTGTGAGCTGTGGTGTAGGTCACAGATGCGGCTCTGATTCGACCCCTCGCCTGGGAGCCTCATATGCCGCAAGTGCAGCTGTAAAAAAAAAAAAAAAAAAAGAATACATCTGAGCAGGTGATAAACCTACCAAGGGATGTTTAACTTCATCATCAGTTAACTCGGAAACCGGCTCAGCAGAACAGCTAAAATGAAAGACAAACTGTAATGGAAAAAAGTCTTGTTAACATGTAACAGAGCAGAATAAAGACCTCTTTAAAAAAAATTAAGAAACTGTCACTCGTCCAATGGAAATGGGCCAGTAAAGCTTTGTAAAGCCCCCTGACCTCGTGATAGAAATACAAATTAAAACAGTGGGGGGATAAGGTAGGGGGTTGGGACCGACACGCGCACAGTACAGGGTATAAAGCAGATGGTAACAGGACCTGCTGTGCAGCACGGGGAAACTGACTCGGTGCCGTGTAACAACCTACATGGGCAGAGAACCTGAAAAGGAAGGGATCCATGCATATGCGTAACTGATTTACTTTGCTGTACACCTGAAATTAACACAACTTCCTCAGTTAACTATATTCCAGTAAAAGTTTTAAATAAAAAAATAAAACAGTGAGATCCCACCACGAGACAGCACAGTGAGACAGTGTGGTCCTGGCACAGGGCAGGCATGTAGACGGATGTGATAAAACTGAGGGTCCAGAAATTAACCTCCACGTTTATGGTCAGCTGGGTTTTGACAAGGATCCCAGGACATCTGTGAAAAAAGAGCATTTGGGACAAATGGTGCTGGGACAACTGGACATTCGTGTGCAAAAAGGTGAATTTATACTTCTACCTCAAGACACAAAAAAATGAACTTGAGATGGATCGTGGACTTAAATATAAGAAAACTATAAAACTTCTAGAAGAAAACACGGGAAAAAAAACCTTTGCGACCGTCAGTTAGGCAGAGTTCTTAGATACAACACCGAAAGCAGACCCAGAGAAGAAAAGTGTGACAAACCGGACTTCATCAAAGTTCCAAACTTTTGGGCTTCAAAGACATTACTAAGAGTAAAAAGTCAAGACACAGAGCTCCCGGTGCGGCTCAGAGGAAACAAATCTGACTAGCATCCATGAGGATGCAGGTTCAGTCCCTGGCCTCACTCTGTGGGTTAAGGATCCAGCATTGCTGTGAGCTGTGGTGTAGGTCACAGACAGGGCTCGGATCTGGCACTGCTGTGGTGTCGGCCAGCTCCGGTTCGACCTCCATAAGCTGCAGGTGCAGCACTAAAAAAGAGACAAAAAAAAAAAAAGTAAGTCAAGACAAACTGAGAGAAAAATATTTGCCAATAATATAGCTGATAAAGGACTCATATCCAGATTATATAAAAAATTGCTATAATTCAGCAATAAAAAGATAGCCAATTTAAAAATAGGCAAAAAATTTGATAGACATTTCATCAAAGAAGATATACAAATGGCTAACAGGTACGTGAAAAGATGCTTCACATCTGTAGTCATCAGCGAAATGCAAATAAAAGCCATAAGGAGACACCAGTACGCACTCGTAAGAAAGACTTTAGTCAAAAAGACAGACAATGACAGGTATCGGCAAGAATGCGGATACACTGGAATCCTTGTAGACTGCCAGTGGGAACTTAAAAGGGTCTGGGAAACAGTTCGGCAGTTTTTTAAAACGCTAAACATACAGCAGCTCCATTTACATACGAGCCAGAAGTTCCACTTCTGGGTATCTCCCCAGGAGAGATGAAAATACATGTTCCAACAAAGACTTGGAGCAGCCTTACTCATAATAGCTAAAATACCCGTCAAATGGGGCATGCAAAAATAAAATGTGGCAAGTTCACCGAGTAGAGAACATGACTCAGCATTCCAAAGGAACAAACCCCCAAGGCGGATGAATCGCAAAAACATCATAAGAAGAATTAGATGTAAAAGACTCCGTGTCGCCACTTTCATTTATATCAATGAAATGTCCAGAAAAGGCCAATCCAGAGACAGAAAGTCGATCAGTGGTTGTCTGGAGCGGGGGATGGGAGTGACGGCAGCGGGCATAAGAGCAACTTTTTAAGGAATGTATTGTCATTAAACTGTATTGTCATAACGGGTGCACCACTCTACATGTTTATGAAAACAATCAAAATATCCAAATACAATGAGTGAATTTTTTTTTATTTTGCTTTTTAAAGCCACACCCACAGCATATGGAGGTTCCCAGGCTACGGGTCAAATAGAGGCTGTAGCTGCCGGCCTTATGCCACAGCCACAGCAATGCAGGATTCAAGCCACGTCTGTGACCTGTGCTATAGCTCATGGCAATGCTGGATCCTCAACCCACTGAGCAAAGCCAGGGATCAAACCCAAAACCTCATGGTTACCAGTAGGATTCGTTTCTGCTGCGCCACAATGGGAGCTCCCAATGAGTGAATTGTACAGTAAGTAACTTCTGCTTTAATAAAATTCTAAAAAAAAGTATGATTTAAAAAAAAAAAGAAATACTATGGATAGAGCTCAAGTTACACTCAGGAATACACAGCTTTAAATAAAGCGAACTCTGTATTTAACTTAACAAAAAGAGAAAAGAATAAAATAAAACAGGATAAGTAACTAAAAGTGGGAATGACATACATTTAAAACAAATAATCAAAAGAATAAACAAACTCCTAAAGAGAGATCACCTCCACAGATGCAGAAGAAATTAAACGATGCATTAAAGAACCTATGAGTTAATACAGGACCCGCTCAGAAATGACCCAACATGGAAGAAACATGCAGACTTATCACTGAGCGAAGAGCAGGCCCAGCCGAGTTCTATGTCATGGCCTGTAAGATGCGTATGTTATTCCGTATTTGACTTTTTTGTGTCTTTTTTTTTTTTTTTTGTCTTTTGTCTTTTTTTGTTGTTGTTGTTGCTATTTCTTCGGCCGCTCCTGCGGCATATGGAGGTTCCCAGGCTAGGGGTTGAATCGGAGCTGTAGCCACCAGCCTACGCCAGAACCACAGCAACGCTGGATCCGAGCCGCGTCTGCAACCTACACCACAGCTCACGGCAACGCCGGATTGTTAACCCACTGAGCAAGGGCAGGGACCGAACCCGCAACCTCATGGTTCCTAGTTGGATTCATTAACCACTGTGCCACGACGGGAACTCCCGTATTTGACTTTTGCTGAAACGGGTGCATTTTACCATCCCTGGCATCATATGGCAGCATGAGAGAGTGGCCTAAAACATTTTCACCTTCAGGAAAGATCACTATCAGTGCGTCTTAGATTTGATAAAATACAGTAGGACAAAAAAGGGAGAAAACTACAGACCAGCTTCATGTAGGAAATATGGAAGCAGAGACTCGAAGGAGAATTAATACACTGAAGCCAGCACATGTAAAAAGTCACACTGGGACAATACTGAGGTTTATCCCAGTAATGCAAGGAGAGCTCAAAAGCAGAAAAGCTATCAACACAGCGACATTAACATCCTATGGAGAAAGACCACGAGGCGTCCCGTAAAACTCAGCAGCAGCGCTACCACGAAACCAAGGAGACAGGTGGTACTGGTGGTACTAAGAACCAAGCACCTGCGAGCGGTGGGTAAAGGCCAGGCGTCAGGAAGCCAGGGCTACCTTCACCCGAGAAAGGAAACGCCGAAGCCTTCCACCAAAATGGCAGATAACGGGAGGCCTGCTCTCAGGTCTGTTATCTGTGTGTGCCTGGTCCTAGCTAATGGCGTAATAACATTAAAATAACCAGCATATGTTGTTATAAATATTGGAAGAGAGACAAAAGCAGCTACTTACAAATGACAAGACTGTATATGCAGACGCTAGTAAAAAAAAAATTACTGAGATTAATAAGAAAATTTGGTAAGGTGACAGAATAAGAAAATATTTAAAAACCAACATCTTTTTGTTAGGTGAGTAAGAACTAATTAGAAGCAGAAATGAAAAAAATGTAATTCTGTCCTGAGAGTGACAAAAACTATCAAGTGCTTAGGAGTAAATTTAACGCAAAGGTAAAGATTCCCAAGAAAATGGTAAAATCTTTTAAAAAGTCAGAAAATAAGACTCAAAAAAAAAAAAAAAATGGAGGTGATTTACCATTTTCCTAGATGGGAAAAGAATATCACAAAAATAATAATCTCCCCCCGGTTAATATAACTTCAATGTAATCCGAATCAATTCCTGTTTTTTCCGAACCAGACAAAAGTTAACACGCACAAATTGTTATTTATGGCACGGATACTCTGCAACAGCCAAGAACGACATGCTGAATGAGGCAGCAGTGAGGGGCACGGCCTGACACGTGGGTGTGCAACAGAGAACCCGTCCTCCGAGCCGTGAGAGCAGGGCCCACACTCCAGCTGCGATGGGCCCCCGGGCCTGGGCCTCGGCAGCCTCCCCGCCACCCCCGACGTTTGAGGCCCCCCCACCCCCACCCCGCCCCGACGTTTGAGTTTTCCCGCTGGGCCTCCTCAGGGCAGCAGGCGTCCCCTTCCTCCCTGGCGGGCCCCCTCCCCCTGGTGGGGTGGGATGCTGGCGCCAGCAGAGCAGGCCCCTGGTTTTGCCTGAGGCGGGACGCCCAGGACCTGGCGCAGGGGGTCTGCAGGTGCTCCACACAGCGTCTGACAGTGAATGACACGGAGGAAGGACGGGCCGCCTGGGGGGGGAAGGCTCCCCAGACCCGACCTAGGATGCACGTTACCTGCCACAGAGCCAAACCAAACGGCAGCCAGACACAAGCCCCGTGACACACACAGGGAGAGGAGGGCCTGGAGGCCGAGCCAGTGAGGGGCTGCAAAGGCATCCATGAAGTCCCTCCCTCCGCCACCCACTGCTCCGGCCCTCCAGCCTCCCCCCTGCCCGCGCATCTGCGTGAGCTCCCGCTCCCGGCTCCCCACCCTGCGGGCAGAAGGCGCAGGAGCGCACCTGCCAAGACGACGAGCCTCCTGCCCCGAGTTCACTCGGGTGAAAATTAACTGTACCAGACCCACTGCTCTGAATTTAAGGAATGAAAAATGCCCCATGTTTTATTACACTAGTCTTAGAGCTTCGTAAATACAAAAGTCTTCAGAGGGTTCACATCTGACTTTGGGGGCCTGACCCTACTTCCCCTGATAAGTAAGGTCTTACGTGCTTCGACCTTTTCAAAGTCTCCCAGAGGAGCCCTTTTAGGGCCTGATCACCCTCAGATGGAAAGGGGTAGCTCTGTCGTTTGGGGGGACATCGGGAGCCCAGAGCACCGCTCCCTGACCAAACTCATAGGAAGCCCCGGGGAGAGGAAACCCCCCCGTGACTCACCAGGAGAAAGTCCAGAGAGGACTGGTTCCCGCCCTCGCTGCTCCACCACCACACAAACGAAGTGGCGGTGGCACAGATTTTACAAGTCCTCTACCTGCAGTAACCCCCTTCTGAGCTGCTGGAGTTCTGAGACGAATGAAAGAGAATTACTGCAAAGAAAACTGCCTAGCTTAATTACAATCAACACGAAAAGACTGAAAGCCTTTCCTTGGTGGGTTTTGTTTTTTTCAGTATTTTATATCTGTGAAGTACGCGTGTTTACATGCTCCTGATTAAATTGCTCTGTAATTTGAAAGATTAGTTGGGTTAGTGGCATTCAATCTAAAAAAAACAAAAACAAAAAACTTACTAAGGAAGAAAAAATAACCTTACAGAATTTAAACACAGCAAAGGTATAAGAAGCTAGCAAACTACCGAAACATTACTCCTTCCCTCAAGTGGGCAAACTTTAACGTTTAAAAGATGAATCATAAAACTTACCTTTCAAAGACGGTAGCTTTTGAAGTTCTCTGCTATTGCTGGCGCTAAACCTGGAAGAATTTTGCCGTTTGTCTTTCTTCACTATGGGCTGAGGGGCTGGCACTTTTATTTTATTAGATACCGTAGACGGGGCAGCAACAAGGCTGTTTTTCCTGCTGGAAATCTGTTTCCAAAAGTGAAGACAACAACAGATGAACATGTCAAACGGCTGTATTTTACAGCACAGTTGAAACAGGGGAAAACACACACACAAACCAAAGTCGCACCCTGGGACAGGCTCCTTCGCTGTCCTGCACACAACGTCCTTCCTCTCCCGAGCCTCCACCCACCTCCAGCGAGGCTGGGTTTCCAGAGACCGTGCACACGCCCCTAACCGCGCGGGTCTTCTTCCAACGCTCTGACCCTGGGCTGATGTGCTGACAGGTTGACAGTGACCCTTCAAAGATGTTCACACCCTCATCCTGGAGCCTGTGAGGGTGTTTCCTTACTGGGCAAAAGGAACTTTGGGGGTGTGATGGGGCTAAGGACCCCGGGTTGCCAGGCTGGGCCCCGGGGAACCACACAGGTCTTGGCAAGACGAGAGCAGGCAACGAGGCATCGAAGCCGAGGTCGCAGGGAGACTGGAAGATGCTGCTCTGACCACAGAGGAAGGGGCCCTGAGCCAAGGCGTGCAGGCACCCCCAGAAGCTGGAAAACACTGGAACTGTTCTCTGGAGCTTCCAGAAGGTGCTAGAGGGCCCCGTTTTAAACGTCTGACCTCCAGAACTGTAAGATAATGAGCTGGTGTCCTTTCTTCAAGCCACCACGTCTGTGGCAATTTGCACAGCAGCAACGGGAAACTAATACCGTTGAACACCTCACAAAGGACAGCTTTCCCTGCTGGTTCACGACTCAGCCCTGAAGATCAGTGAAGGCTACGTAAAAGCGCCTTCCTCCTGAGCCTCCGGAACGGGCTTCTTTCGAGCCCCTCCCTGCATCGTCTCCAGGCTCCACCTTCAGCGCGCTCACCTCCAGGCGGCATCGTGACAGCTGGGGCCACATGCAGTCGACGCGTGGGGTGAGAAGGGGCACTGCAAGCACTCAAGCAGCGGTGGTGTCTGAGTGTGGAGGGCACAGGGGAGCTGGGAGCCCCTGCCACCCTGCAGGCGTAAGGGATCGAGCTCGCCTGGGAGCCCCGGGGGCTCAGCTGTGCTCAGCCTCAGTGGTGACAGCTGACAGATGCAAAGGTGAGTGTCCGCCACTGAGATTCTTTGTGCAACACACTCACTCCTCCCAGGCCCAAGAGTGGAGTTGGCATCTGCACATAGGCTTTTTAAATTTGTCATAAAAACACGACCCCACCAAGCCTCTTCCAATTACGCCAAGGAGACACACCAACTCGAGCCCCCAGTTATCTGCTCTCCTCCTTGAATGGGATTTTTACTAAAAAGAAACAGCTGCTCTATTTATTTATTTTTTTCAGTTGTGCTGGGTTCCTAGTCATGGGAACCCATGCTCTCTTTTTTTTCCTGCTTTTTTTAGGGCCGCACCCGAGGCACATGGAGGTTCCCAGGCCAGGGGTCCAATCAGAGCTATAGCTGCCGGCCTACACCACAGCCACAGCAACGGCAGATCCGAGCCACGTCTGCGACCTACACCACAGGTCACAGCAACGCCAGATCCTTAACCCACTGAGCGAGGCCAGGGATTGAACCGCAATCTCATGGTTCCTCGTCGGATTCTTTTCTACTGCGCCACGATGGGAACTCCCGAGCTGCTTTATTTTTAATAAAGTAACAGTAATAAGTAAGCGTAAAGAAGTAAGAACTGAATTATTTTTAATCCTGTGCTTAAACATACTTGGAAGTTTGCTGAGATGCCATACTGCCCGCAGACAGAACTCTAAACTGGGAGCCAGGGCCTGGGTTCCCCTTTCTCCTAAAGTGGACCGACTGTTCCTTCCTCAAAATGTGCTTTCTTGGGCTTTGACCTTGACATGTCACTCTTTCCTGAAGTGACATGGGACTTTCTTCCTTAAAAATCCCATCCCTAACTCTCCAGAGAATCCCCCAAGTTAAGTAAAACCATCCTGCACAGCTTTCTCTAAATGCTTCCAGAAAACCCTAGTGTTAATTCTGGTCTGGAAGGGCGCCTCCTAGGAGATGTTTTAAACGTTGTTACGTGTCCAGGAGATGAAAGTGTCTTTTTATTTTTCTATAAAGCTGAAGCCAGTGCTGTACACGTGATGACCCCAACAAATAACTGGGTACAAACATGAACAAAAACAGCCTCACGGCTGCTCCTACCCTGACAGGAGGATGGACTGTGCACCTCACACAACAAAACACGGGGATGAGTGCTCCGACACACAAAACAGACCCACTCCACGGGAGGCAGCCCGCTGCGGAAGGCTCCGAGGTCTAGACCACAGAGTCACCCCTAGGACCTGCCGCCTCTCCCGCCGACCCCGCGGTCTCGCTGGCCTCCCCGGAGAGCGCTCTCCTCGGGGCGGGCGGAGAGAGCAGCTAGAGAGGGAGCCTGGCTCCACCGGCCGCTCCAGCTTCGCGGCCGTCTACGAAGGTCCACGGGCTCGGGCCGCCAGCCCCCTGCGCCTGCGGGGCCTGCGGGCCCGCTCCTCGGCCCCAGGCGTCTCTGCCGGGACCGGGTGGCCTTCCCCTGCTGGGGGACCATCCGCCGCGAGAGGGCAGGGCGCCCGCGAAGCCCCCGGAGCGCCCCACTGGGCACGTGCGAGGACGCGCGGGAAAGGAGCGCTGCGTCTGCGCGCAGGCGCATGCGGGTCCGTGCGCGGGCGCGCGCAGCCCTGAGAGCGCGCGCAGGCCGGGGCTAGGGGCTGGCGTGGCTCCAGCACCCGGGCCAAGGCGAGAGCCCGCAGCCGAGCGCTGCCCGGCCCCGCCTGGCCAGCGTGGGAGGCGAAGCGGGTAGAAGTAGGTTCAGCTACGGCTGCGACTCCACCTCCACGCGGACCACACCAGGAGCCCGAGCTCCCGCCTCTCCCATCAAGCCCGTGACTGGTTTATTTCTCCAACACGATAACCAGCGGCTGACACCCCCGCCTGCCTGCCTTTTAGGATATTTAGAAGAGTGTCCGCCAGAGTAGTGTGATAGTGGCATAAGGACCGCCGTGCAGAGAGATCGATGGCATAGAATTAAGAGCCAAGATCACTGAAGGGAAAAGAAGTGTCTCCAACAAACGGTGCTGAGACCCCTGGACAACGACCTGCAGGAGAGAAAAGCTGGCTCCCCACCTCACGGTACATAAAACTGACCCCAAACGGATCAAAACCTAAATACAAGAGCTAAAACCATCCAACTCTTAAACAGAGGTAAATCTTCGTGATCTTGGACTTGACAGTGGTTTCCTAGCTGTAACACCAAGAGTGCAAGCGATAAAAGGAAAAAGATAAATTGGACTTCGTGAGAATTTAAAGCTTTTGTGTATCAAAGAACACTATTAAGGGAGTTCCTGTCGTGACACAGGGGAAATGAATCCGACTAGGAACCATGCGGTTGCTGATTTGATCCCTGGCCTTGCTCAGTGGGTTAAGGATCCAGCGTTTGCCATGAGCTGTGGTGTAGGTCGAAGACTCGGCTCCAATCCTGTGTTGCTGCGGCTGTGGTGTAGGCCGGCAGCTGTAACTCCGATTCGACCCCTAGCCTGGGAACCTCCATATGCCACAAGTACGACCCTAAAAAGGGGGGAAAAAACCACTATTAGGAAAATGAAGATATAATCCACAGAACAGGAGAAAACATCTGCAGGTTATGTATCTGATACTGTCTAGTATCCAGAACAGGCAACAGCCTCAGGGGTATTGAAGCTATTACAGGTTCTGCTCCAGACCACTGCACTAAAGCAGATGTCACGATAAAGCAAGCCAGACCAAGTTTTTGGTCTCCCGGTGCATATAAAAGTTACCTTTACACTATACTGTTGACCATTAAGTGTGCAATAATATTACACCTAAGAAAAACAATGTACATACCTTCATTAAAAATATGCTATTGCTAAAAAATGCCAACTATCTTCTGACAACACAGGGTTGCTACAAACCTTCCATTTATTAAAAAACCCAGTATCTGCAAAGTGCAATAAAGTGAATACGCCTGTGTTAAGAACCCTAACAACAGAAAGACAAACACAGATTTAAAAAGCCAGCAAAAACATCTGCTCCAGCAATCCCATTCCTGGGTATGTATCCAGACAAAACTATAACTCAAAATATATACGCACCCCTATGTTCACAGCACCACTATTCGCAACAGCCAGAACACAGAAATAACCTGCATGTCCATCAACAGATGAATGGATAAAGGCGCGCCATACATATGCCACGGAATATTACCCAGCCTAAAAAAGAATGAAATCATGCCATCTGCAGCAACAAGGATGCAACTAGAGATTCTCATACAAAGTGAAGTCAGTCTGAAAAATACCAAATGATATCACTTACATGTAGAATCTAAATTGTGACACAAATTATCTTGTCTATGAAACAGAGATTCACACATAGAGAAAAGGGACCCGCGCTCCTGGGCAGCTACCCAGAGAAAACCACGACTCACAAAGACACATGGACTCCAGTGCTCACTGCAGCCCGCTATACAACAGCCAAGACATGCAAACTCCCGAAATGCCCTCGACAGAGGAGCGGATCGAGAAGATGTGGTCCATACACACAATGGAATATTACTCAGCCACTCAGAGGAAAGAAACAACGGTATTTGCAGCCACATGGATGGACCTAGAAATGATCCTGCTAAGTGAGGTCAGGCAGACGGTGAGACACCAGCATCGAATGCTACCACCGACATGTGGACTCTGAAAAAAGGACACAATAACTTCTTTACAGAACAGATACTGACTCACAGACTTTGAAAAACTTACGTTTTCCAAATGGGACAGGTTGGGGAGTGGGGGGATATACACTGCGGGTTTGGATGGAAATGCTACAAAATTCGTTTGTGATGGTCGTTGTACAACTATAAATGCAATAGAAAAAAAGAAAAAATATATAAATAATAAAAAAAAAAAACAGAAAATGGACCTGTGGCTTGGGGAGGTGGGGAATGGAGTGAGAGTCTGGGGTTAGCAGATGCAAACTATTATACACAGACTGGAGAAACAAGGTCCTCCTGCATAGCCCAAGAAACGATATTCAGCATCCCGCGATAAACCATGATGGAAAAGACTATAGATGTTTACACACACATACATAGATATTTTTTTTGGGGGGGGGCACACTCATGGCATATGGAGGTTCCCAGACTAGGGGTCAAATCGGAGCTACAGCTGCCGGCCTACACCACAGTCACAGCAATGCCAGATCAGAGCCGTGTCTGCAACCTACACCACAGCTCACCGCAACGCCGGATCCTTAACCCACTGAGCGAGGCCAGGGGTCAAACCTGCAACCTCATGGTTCCTAGTTGGATTCGTTTCCTCTGTGCCATGATGGGAACTCTGGAAAAGAATATTTTAAAAAAGAATGTATAGGAGTTCCCATCATGACTCAGCGGTTAATGAACCTGACTAGCATCCTGGCTTCACTCAGTGGTTTAAGGATCCAGCGTTGCCGTGAGCTGTGGTGTAGGTCGCAGACGAGGCTCGGATCCTACGTTGCTGTGGCTCCGATTGACCCCTAGCCTGGGAACCTCCATGTGTCATGGGCGCAGCCCTAAAAAGACAAAAAGACAAAATGAATAAATAAAAAAGAATGTATATATGTATAACTGAATCACTTTGCTACACAGCAGAAATCAACACCACACTAGAAATCACCTAAACTTAAAAAAAAAAAAAAAAACTAGAATAAAAAAACTGGCAAAGAACTTCAACAGACATTTTTCTGAAGATACAGAAATGGCCAATAAGCAAATGAAAAGAGGCGCAATGTCTTTAGCCATCAGGGAAATGCAAGGGAAAACCAAGCAACTTGCTGAATCACACCCACTAGGGTGGCTATAATTAAAAAAAAAAGAGTTCCTACTGGGGCCCAGAGAAAACAAACCCAAGAGCAATCCATGAGGCTTCAGGTTCAATCCCTGGCTTTGCTCAGTGGGTTAAGGATCTAGTGCTGCCTTGCGCTGTGCTGTAGGTGTAGGCTGGCAGCTACAGCTCAGATTCGACTCCTAACCTGGGAACTTCCATATGCCATGGGTGTGGCCCTAAAAAGCAAAAAAAAAAAAAAAAAAAAAAAAGAATGGTTATCTTGATAGAAGCTATGACAACTGATGGACCTTGAAAACATTAGGCAAAATGAAAGAAGCCAGCCACAAAAGGCCATCTCTTGTATGAAATAACCAGAACAGGAAAATCCACAAAGAAAGATGGCAGATTAGTGGCTGCCAGGGCCTAGGCGCAGGAAGAAATGAAAAGCGAGGACTTAATGTGTGGGAGTTTCCTTTTGGGGTGAGTAAAATGTTCTGGAACTGGAGAGTGGTGACACGTACAAAACACAGTGAACCTACTGAATGCCCCTAACACTAAGTTTCGTGTTGTTTATTTTACCACCTATAAAAACGTGTCTCATCTGTTCCTCTTCAGCTTGTTTAGGGAACCCCTGCCCTCGCCACCCCGTCTCAGGCAGAACCAGGAGCTTCCCTCTTCTGTGACCCCCACTGACCTCTAAATAGGGCCTGGCGATGGGAGGTGGGTCTCTCTCCAAGAGAAGACTAGTAGCTCTCTGAAAGAGCTTGTTTTGGGGGGTTTTTTCTTGCTTTTTTTTGGCTGCTAGACAGCATATGGAGTTCCTGGGCCCGGGATCAATCAGATCCCAGCCACAGTTGCAACCTACGCCGCAGTAACACCAGATCCTTAACCCAATGTTCGGAGCCGGGCATCGAACCTGCTGCCTGGTGCTAGAGATACCACCAATCCTGCTGAGTCACAGCTAGAAGGTCCTGAAAGAGCTCATTTTTTTTTTTAACTATGAACCAACTCCAGTTCATGTCAAGGACAGCACCAAAGCAAGCAAGGGAGGAACCAGTGTTGGACAGAGAAATCCACACCACAGCCACTTACCCCACGAGGGGTCCCAAAGGGTCCTTGTCCCTCCAGGCTGACTCGCTGGCAGCCCGGGCCGCAGGCTCGCAGGGCTGGCTTGTGCTCAGGCGCGGAAGGCACCGATGCTGGCTGAACCATGCCTGACAAACGATAGGGAGCTTCCTTGGCCTAGGCGCTTACTTGCAAAATGAAAACTGGCCTGTCTTGCTTGGAATTACAGGCCGTTTTTGCCAAGAGCAATGGTCCTGTTTAGTTACTTGACTTGGGTTAGAGCTAAAACAGGCTGACCTCTTCCCTGCGTCCGCACTCTCGGAATGGAGCTTGTGGGCAGTTCTGTTTTTCTCTCTTCCTCAGTGAGGAGAGATGTGCCCCTGGGTTTTCTTCGGCCTCTTCATTTCAGCTCCGTGATGGGATTCATCAAACCCAGCATCACTTAGCCAAAGGGCTGCCCTTTTCCTTTGGCTGGAAGTCACTGGAAGTCAGTAGTCCCCAGAGGTTTCTAAGCAGGCGTGGGGACCCCCCACCCCACCCCACCCCCAAGCTAGAGGCAGCGGCACTTCTAGGTGGGTGGTAGGTGCCTTCCCTTCCCAGGGTCCCTTCATGGGAGGAGGGCTACAGAGGCTTCGGTGAGGGCTGGGGTCTGTCACCACGGGGTGCCGGCAGCATCCAGGCCTGGGCAGTGGGGTTCTGGAGCTGCCCTGGCTGGGCCGCTATACCCCGCAGCGCCCCAGGGAGCGGGGGAGGAAGAGGGCACTGCCTACCCAGGGGCTCAGGCCCCCACCCCAGTTCTTCCACAGCAGCCCCCAGGAGAAGCGCCGTTTCTAACCAACACCAGGTGTGTCAAGCCTGAGAGTCTCTGTGCCCATGGGTGCCCCTACACCCCTAACCTCCTATACAGCCAGGCAGCACCCCAAAATTGGAGTGGAAAAAAAAATCTGGTCAGCAGATACATGGGTGTTTGTTGGGTTCTCTGTACTCTGAGATATTCCATTCAAACAACAAAAGAGACAACTGGAGTTGTGACAAAGCCTCACTCACTGTACTAAACAAACACCTCTTCTCCTCCATTCCAACACTGAAATTCCAAAAATTCCCAACCAGGAGTTCCCTTGCAGCTCTGTGGGTTGAGGATCCGGTGTTGTTACTGCAGCAGCTTGGGTCGCTGCTGTGGCACAGGTTCCATTCCTAGCCCAGGAACTTCCATATACTGTGGGTAAGACCCCCCCCCCAAAAAAAATCACAACTAGATGTAAAACCTTACTGTTCAACTGGGCAGGGGCCAAATGACTGGTCTCCCAATGGCTTCTAGATGGTGAACGGGGGTCAAATCAAAAACAAAGCTGCATATGGAGGTTCCCAGGCTAAGGGTCGAATCAGAGCTACAGCTGCGGCCTACACCACAGCCACAGCCACGTGGGATCCAAGCTGCATCTGTGACCTACACCACAGCTCAGGGCAACGCTGGATCCCTGACCCACTGAGTGAGGCCAGGGATCAAACCTTTGTCCTCATGGATACCAGTCAGATTCGTTTCCGCTGCGCCACAAGGGGAACTCTGAGATCTCTTTAAACATGTAGGCCAGATCTTCTCACTTTGCTGCTCACCCCACTGGCTTTCCAGCATCCTTAGAAATAAGACTCCATCCAAAACCTTGCTGACGGCGGCTAAGACCTCCCGGGCCTGGCCTGCGTGCACCTCTCCAACTCCACCCTCCCACTCGCCGCCCTCACTCCTTTCAGCCAAAGTGGGCTTCCCGCCGGTGGACACGCCAAGCTCACGCCTGCCTCAGGGCCTCTGCGCAGATGCTTCCTCTGGCTGGAACACCCTCCCCAGATCTCTGCATCTCCGGCTCCTTCTTCGCACTCAGGTCGCTCCTGCAGCATCCTCTCCTCGGAGACGGTCCCTGACCACCCGAAGCAGCCTCCTGGTCTCAGCACAGGGGCTGCCGGAGGTGGTCCTGTCCCCCCAGGGGTGTCTGGAAATGTGCGAGTGCAGTTTCAGTGTCACCATGACCAGTGCTACATGACCAGGGCCACGGCTCTGCCAAGCGCGAGACGGTCTCACGCCAAAGGCGACCAGTGCCCCTCAGAAACACGGGTGCACATGGCACTCTGAGAACGCAAACTGCGCCAGGGTGGGGGTCCTGCCGTGTCCCAGGCTGAACCCCCAGCACCGGCGAAGGGGCTCAGCACAAGGCAGGCTCTCGGAACGTAGCTGTGGGGTGACTGGGAAGGGAGGGCCAGGTAAAGGGGGGAAGGTGACCCTGCGAGACAGAAAGTTCACTCCACGAGCAGAAAGGCCTCTTCCCTCTAGTGCTCAGAACTGCCTCCCAGGAGACGGGGACTGCGGCGCGAATCAAGCAGTCCAGACAACAGGCAAGTCTGCTCAATGCTCCGTAACAACCTCTTCCGGCAGCAAACCTGAAAAGGGGCGGATGTGTATACATACGTGTAACAGAACCACTCTGGTGTACACCTGAAACTAACACAACACTGTAAGCCAACTATACGCCAATAATAAAAATTTAAGGAGTTCCCGTCGTGGCGCAGTGGTTAACGAATCCGACTAGGAACCATGAGGTTGTGGGTTCGGTCCCTGCCCTTGCTCAGTGGGTTAACGATCCGGCATTGCCGTGAGCTGTGGTGTAGGTTGCAGATGCGGCTCGGATCCCGCGTTGCTGTGGCTCTGGCATAGGCTGGTGGCTACGGCTCCGATTCAACCCCTAGCCTGGGAACCTCCATATGCCGCGGGAGCGGCCCAAGAAATAGCAACAACAACAACAAAAAAGACAAAAAGACAAAAAAAAAAATTAAAAAAAAAAAAAAAAGAATAGAGAGCTCCCGCTGTGGGGTAGGAATCCAACTGCAGCCGCTCCAGTCACTGCGGAGGTGCGGGTTTGCTCCCCGGCCCAGCACAGTGGGTTAAAGGATCCGGCACTACCGAAGCTGTGGTTCAGACTGAATCCCTGGCCCAGGAACTTGCATCAGCTGCGGGCGCAGCCATTAAAACAGAACAAAACAAAAACAAAACTCAAAAACGCAAGAGTCTAGAGAGGTTTGCTCTGAGACACAGGGCTGAGAGTAAATCACCTAAAATGGGAAACTACAGACTTTTGTACTGTTTTACTTTTTTTTGTTTGTTTTTTGTCTTTTTAGGGCCGCACCCATGAAATATGGAGGTTCCCAGGCTAGGGGTCAAATTGGAGCTACAGTTGCCGGTCTACACCACAGCCACGGCAACACGGCATCTGAGGCGTGTCTGCGACCTACACCACAGCTCACGGCAACGCCAGATCCTTAACCCACTGAGCGAGGCCAGGGATCGAACCCGCAACCTCATGGTTCCTAGTCGGATTCATATCCGCTGCGCCACGACGGGAACTCCCTGTTTTACTTTTTAAACCCCAACCCCTCTACCCGCCAAATGTTCTTTTGTGGTCACTCAGGGCCCACTCCCGTGGGGAAGAGCATGGCTGAATCTAGTTTTAGGTGTGGGTCTTTGGAAGGCAGGCAGGTCCTGGACTAAGCGGTGAGTGGCCACTACCTCCAGCTGACTACCAAAGCCCCTTTTCTTCTCACCTTTCTCTTTTCCCTAATTTTATCCATTTCTTCCTCTTTTGCCAATGTATATGTCTTCTTTCCTCTTAAATTTAATCTTAAATTTGATATTTCACATTAAGAAGAGTGATAGCTAAAAAAGTTAAGTTAAATGCGCTCGTGTTAGAATTACTTTGAAAGATATTGCCAGGGTCTAAGGTAGCTCTGCCAACAGAACTTTCTGCCACGTGGGGAAGCTCTGCATCTGCTATCCAACAGGGGGCCATTAGCCGCATGTGGCCCCTGAGCACTGGAAATGTGCCCAGTGTGACTGAGGAACTGAATTTCTCAATCCAATTTAATTTTAATTTCATCCTAAACAGACTCATGTGGCCAGTGGCTAACATGGAGGACAGCACAGGTTCAGCAGCTCAGAGCCGCCGGGCACTGATATCCCACTGGGCAAAGACGGCCTTAGGTCAGAGCCAACATCCCTTTAGAGCTGTGCTAAAGTTCATCTTTATGATTTTTTAATTTTTTTGGCCACACCCAGGGCACGCGGAAGTTCCCTCCCGGGCTTGGGATTGAACCTGCACCAGTCCAGTGACCTGAGCCACAGCAGCAACAACATCGGTTTCTTAACCTACTAGGCCACCAGGGAACTCCCTAAAGCCCAACTTAAAAAAACACTTGTGAGGAGTTCCCTGGTGGCCTAACAGGTTAAGGATCCAGCATTGCCACTGCTGTGGCTCGGGCTGCTGCTGTGGCTCAGGTTCGATCCCTGGCCCAGGAACTTCCACATGCCCCCAGGTGCGGCCGAAAAAACAAAAAACAAAAAGCCCATTCAAGATAAAGGAAAATACAAAGTCCTCAAATGAATGCCGCTTTCCCCTCGCCCCTCGGAAAGCGTAATTTCTAGGCCCGCTCTCTCGCTCCCCCAGGTGGAGAAAACGAAGATGACACTGTCGTTGGGGTTTGGGGAGCAGCCCTTCCCTGCAGGGGCAGTTCTCAAACCTGACCAAGGGCGGTGGTCGGGGGATGGACTGGGGATGGCATTTGCACACTGAGGTACAGGGGATGACTGGCCAACGGGGACCTGCTGTCTGGCACAGGGAACTCGACCGAGTATTCGTGACCATTTATGTGGGAAAGAATCTGCAGAGAGAACGGATGTGTGGTCCTGTCTAACTGAATCCCTTTGTTATACAGCAACTATCACAACACTGCAAATCAACTCTACTTCAGCTAAACTCGAGGAAAAAAAAAAAAAAAAAAAGAAAGAAAGAAAGAAAAAGGAAAAAAGAAGCACCCGGGAAGTCTTTGCTCAACGCAACATACTGACAAGAAAAATGCGAGGCTGTTACCAAAATGCTGGGCCCCGCCCAGCAGCATCAGTCACACCCTGACCTTGGCTGGTTCCCAATGTTTACGGAAACATTGAGGACTTGTGAGAGTTGCAACCTTTCAGAGGAATTTTCCCTGTGACTTAGGAAAGCATCCCCGGATCCACGCTGGTGCAGAGTGACTCACTTCCCACACGCAGGCGGAGACCCCGCCGCCGCCACCGCCGCCGCCGCCACCGGGCAGAGCTCCAGGTCTGCACTCACTGGGAGCCGCCGTCATGAACGTCATGAACGGAACACCTGGGACTATTTCACGTGCGCCACGTGAAGGACTCTTTCTAGAATTACGTATCACGTGACAGAGCTTTTACTTAAGAGGGAGAGGGTGCCGACAGATGTCATCTGCTGGATCCCCTGCGGCGTATTCCCACCACCGACATGCATCCGCGAGCCCCATGACTGAACGATGAGCCTGTGTTGGCTGAGATGCTTTAAAACATCTGATTTCCTCACCCAAAGCTCCAGGTGGCTCTTTACAAAAATGCTGCCCATCTTGTCCCATCAACTCACGGCTGCGAGTGTGACTGAACAAGTGACTCCCGGGCAACAGGAGCTTCAGGCGCGCCGCTTCACAGACCACAGGGCTGAGTGCTCACAACAAGGACGACAGCCCTCAATCCTCTCCCTGGTGCCTGCTCGGAGCAAAAGCCACGCTCAAAACAAAGCTCGCTCTCTCCTTCTCTCTGTACACACACACGCACAACTTAGGAAATATTTAAAATATGTAGGTGTCTTCCGAAAAATACTCCCCAAATAATTTCTTTCTCTTTTTAGGACCACACCTGCAGCATGTGGAAGTTCCCAGGCCAGGGGGTGAACTGGAGCTGCAGCCGCTGGCCTATGTCACAGCCACAGCAATGCCAGACCAAGCTGCATTTGCAACCTACACCACAGCTTGCGGCAATGCCGGATTCTTAACCGACCAAGCGAGCCCAGGGATCAACTGGGCGTCCTCATGGAAACTAGTCGGGTTCTTAGCCCACTGAGCCACAACGGGAACTCTGAAAAATAAATTTAAAGTAAGAAAGATAGGCAGTTCCTGTCGTGGCGCAGTGGTTAACGAACCTGACTAGGATCCATGAGGATGCAGGTTTGATCCCTGACCTCGCTCAGTGGGTTAAGGATCTGGGGTTGCCGTGAGCTGTGGTGTAGGTTACAGATGTGGCTCGGATCCCACATTGCTGTGGCTCTGGTGTAGGCCGATGGCTACAGCTCCGATTCGACCCCTAGCCTGGGAACCTCCACATGCCACGAGTGCGGCCCTAGAAAAGACAAAGAGACAAAAATTTTTTTTAGCAGGAACCAAGATGGTGAGGAAAGGCTTCCACTGAATTTCAGAATAAATGAACTTGAACAAAAAGATGAGAGGATTCACCTAAACAGGCCAGAGGATGGGAAGAGAATTCTACAATGGTTCTCAAAGTGGAGGCCCTCAGGCCCCTTCTGGGATCTTTTTGCTGTTGTTGTTGTTGTTTTCAGGGCCAAATGGTGCAGCAATGGGGGTTCCCAGGCTGGGGTCGAATTGGAGCTACGGCTGCTGACCTACACCACAGCTCACGGCAACGCCAGATCCCCGACCCACTGAGCAAGGCCGGAGATCGAACCTGCATCCTCACGGATGCTAGCTGGGTTCATTACCGCTGCGCCATGACGGGAACTCCAGGGGGTCTACTATTTCTGTGATACTGAGACCGGCCTTGTCTTTACAGCCATCGGGACACTGACTTTTCACAGGCATAGACTCGCGCTGTCAGGGTAGACTGACTCCAGGCACAGACTCCGGGGACCAGCTATCTTCCATTAAGCCTGACATCAAAGGGATTTGCAAAAACATCGAGAAAAGCCATTTTCCTCTGTGAACTTTCATAAACAGTTATTTCTCATAAAAACATTCTATTCATGTGAACATATAATGGGTGTGCTGTTATGATTAGATGAATTAATGAATATTTTACAACTCTCAATTTCAGGAGTTCCCGTCGTGGTGCAGTGGAAACAAATCCGACTAGGAACCATGAGGTTGCCGGGCTGGATCCCTGGCCTTGCCCATTGGGTTAAAGATCCGGTGTTGTCATGAGCTGTGGTGTAGGTCACAGACCCGGCTCGGATCCCGTGTTGCTGTGGCTGTGGTGTAGGCCGGCAGCTACAGCTCCGATTAGACTCCTAGCCTGGGGACCTCCATATGCCACAGGTGCAGCCCTAAAAAGACAAAAAGACAAAAAATAAAACAAAAAAGTTCTCAATTTTAGCTTCTCATATGAAGAACAGCAGATAGCTACAGCCCACCTAAATAAAACGTAGGATCCTCACGAATTTTCGAGGGCAAAGGGGCGTGATGTCCCTTTTGGTTGAAAACTGCTATTTTCGCCAACATGGCCCAGGCGTGGTTCACGAGCACATGTACATGCTTCAGGGAGCGGTGTTTCTAGAGCAGTGGTCGCAATCCGGGGCCCTGGGAGACACTGGGAGACACTGGGCAATGTCTGGAGGTGCTCTGGCTGTCACCACTGGAGGGGTGGGAGCTACTGGCATCTAGCCGCAAGGCCCAAGGTGCCCAAGCCCCTGCAGCACACAGGACCGCAGGGCCCACATGGCCTCAGTGCCGTGGGTCTTGAGTGGGAGGCACGCAGGGGCTACCGAGCATCCAGCCTGAAGCATAGGATGGAGTGGGCGCTGGAGAGGGGACAGCTCAGGGGAGAGCCAGCTGCCCCCTCGCTCCCCTGAGGACAGGGGGCGCAGGCACCTCCTGCCTCCACGGCCCCCTGTGCGTGGCCAGCTGGCCTCTGTGCAGAGCTGGCACCTCGCCCCAGCCCTGGGCTCTAAGCAGAGGGGGCGGGCAGCGACTGATGGGAGGAAAGGCCACTTCCTACCTAGCGATTCCCCGGGAATTTCAGAACGTTGTCAAAGCACGACTCCTCTGAGTCCTGTGAGTGCAATGGACACCAGCATGGGGTGTCCGGAAGAGTCGGGAAAAGAACGGTGGAGAAGAGAACCCGGCTGGCCCCGGTGAGAGCCGAGGTCAGAGCCCAGTCTTCACACAGTGGCTTTCCGTGTCTGGGGGACGGGAGTTGGGAATGCTCCTCTCGGGAGGTGACCGTCACGGCTGCCTCCCCAGAAAACACACAACAGAACCGTGTTCACTGACCTCCTCCAACTCACCCAGCTTAAAACTCCTGCTATAGTCAATGGACGAGAAAGTCCAAAACATTTTCATGAAAAGGTATCTTTCATAAAAGTGCAATTCATGTTAACACGTAATGGGTGTTACTGCTGTTATTACACGAATTACTAAATATTTCTAAAATTGCAGTTTAAGCTTCTAAATCGGGACGCCACCACCTACACCTAGGGGACCCCAGCAAGCCTGGTTCCCTGCGTCTGGAACCAGGGGAGAGGGGAGAGGGACAGGGGACAGTAAAGGGACAGACTACCCACAGAAAGAAAAGCTAGTCCTAACAGTGGAAGGCATCGAAAGCTAACAGGTTGGAGAGGGATTGATTGTTCAGCTTTCCCTTCAGCAACAGAACTTACGTAAGAGGTGCTGCAGGGACTTTCAAACAGAACCAAGCTGAGGCAGGATGAGTAAAACACACGACTGGAAGACACCACTCAAATGACCTCCAACACGCTTAAACTACAAAAGCATTAACGCTTTTCAAAACATAACTCTGGACACAGTACACAGAGTCAAACGACAACCACAAAAAACAGGGTCGCGTGGCCCCATCCTCCGAAAGGGGCTTTAGACGTCAGAGCCATTTACTAAGATTCTAACAAGCCTATGTTTCGATAGATCTGAACGCTGCACTGAGAACGGCTGCCCAGAGATGAGCTTCCTCTGCCAATCACCAGTTTCCCACCTGCAGCCTCACTCCTCGACCTGGGCTATGAATTAAACCAGCAGGAAGCACTGGGTAGACACTCTGACTCCCAGGACACGGGTGGGTAAGCCGGTCAACGTCAGACATTCCATTTGAAAGAGGAAAAAAAGAGGCTGCATCGATACACATCGTTCCAGGAGTAGAAATTTCCACTAAGAGGCAAGAGTGACACCGCAGCAGTGACAACCTTTAATGGCATTTTCTCACACGGAACAGTATACCCGACGTAACGGCAAACTTCAAGAGTTGTCTCATCTATGCCATACAGTTAAAAATGGCCAAATGGGCAACTCACCAGGTCATTCCGGAGAGGGGGGAATATGGCCACGGAGGTTGGTACAGCCACGGGGGTCAGTATTTTTATTAACTGAGCCCTGGCTGAAGCACTGTCCCCCAACCACTCCGACCTTTACTGCAGGACCTCATCTTCCTGCTAAAAATCCACGCTATCGAGGGTCCCCTTGTTCTAACCACAAAGGGGTCTGCTGCGTAGGCCGCCGGCTCCTCGGTTTTCCGCGAGGCCAGGATGTCGTCGGCTGGACTTGTGTCTAAGGGCCTTGGCCACCCACGCTCGAAGCGGTGTTTCCGGTCAAGCCCACGCCAAGCTGGTGAACGGCGTCTCTGCCCCGGAGGAGCACCTGCCCTGCACTCTCCGGGGATGCGGGGGGTGGCGCGCGACCCCCCGGGGGCCCACTGTCCTACGGGTGGCGCATCCACAAGGCAACCCGAGCCCAGGCTGACGGCGAAGCTCTGAAAGGCAGCGAGGGCACGGCAGCCCTACCCAGTCCGGGGTGACACGGGCAGAGGGGAGAGGAAGCTGAGGCAATCGTGCCAGGACGTGGGCGGGACTAGAAGCGAAGCAGGGAGACTCGGGGGAGACGGCGGCCTGGGAAAAGCAGCGCTCAACTGGCCTTCGGAGGCCCGGAGGCGCCTCCGCGCGCTCCTGCAAGACGTGCACCGCCATCCGCCGCGAGTCACGCTTAGGTCGCTTAGGCCGCCTGCCGCCTCTGGGGTCCTTAGGCGGAAGGACGAAGGGCCCCGCGTGTCAGGAGTTTGCAGTGGGGATTTCAAGCCCTTTAGCTCCAGCTCTTAGACAGCCGCGCTGGAAAAGATACAGAAAGACCACTGGAGCATCGCCCTGGACACGGCAGGGCACAGCTCCAGGCAGTCTGAGACCCGATCCACCTCAGACACGCATTTCCTTTGTAGTGGCTTGGCTACCTTCGAGTTGCTGGAAGGAAGATATTTTTTTCAGGTTCAAGCTGAACATGTGCCATCCTTACAACCGGGTTTCTTTCATTGGGGTGTGTGTGTGTGTCACTAAAAATGAGCGACAGGTATGTGAGCAAGAACGGTGCGGGGCAGCAGGAGTCCCAGCCCTTTAAATGTAAGAGCAAAAGCACAGCAAAGAAAAAGCAGACACACCCTTACACAGCGACCAAACTGCTTGCTTGCTTTTTTGTTTTTTTCGGGCCACACCCTCGGCATATGGAGGGTCCAAGGCTACAGGTCCAACTGGAGCTACAGCTGCCGGCCTACACCACAGCCACAGCCACGCAGGATCCAAGCCACATCTTCGACCTACACCACAGCTCATGGCAACGCCGGATCCTTAACCCACTGAGCAAGGGCAGGGATTGAACCCGCAACCTCATGGTTCCTAGTCGAATTCATTTCTGATGCGCCACGACGGGAACTCCCTAAATTTCAATTAAACCAGTTTTTGGTCAAAAGATCGACACAGAAGCAAGCAAGTCGAATGCAAGAATGTCACAGTAAAACTTGACTGTCTGCTATAAAGAAAGAACAGGGAAAGACTGACACAACATACGGATGTTTAAGGAACCTTTTGGATTTCGGTTTTTTGCGTGGGGGAGGGCAACATATTTGCTGGCATAAACCACCTGCTCAAGAGGAGGGCGACTTAGAAGGCACCAAATGATACGGATACCACATGACAACCTGGGCCTTAAATAAAACAAAAACAGAACTCGCCTACTGCAGATAATGGCCCTTTAACGTATTTCCCAGACCGAGCTGAACTTGATTCTAATTTGGCTTACAGGAAAGGGTCTGACACTTGCAAATTACTGTCATCTGTGATAAGACTAGGGACCTTCACAATCCAGCTCTGGAGAGCTACGACACCAAATCAAGCAACTTCTCTGCTACCAGTGATTCAAAGGGGCCTATTAGCTCTGCTTGGGTCCCTGCAGCTCCTGGACCCTGAGCCCAAGGAAGGAAAGGCAAAGCCAAGTGCTGGCTCTGCAAATGCTCTCAAAGCACAATCCCCCAAGGCAGATACCAGCATTTCCACCGTTCCTCAACCAGCACAAAGCCAAGGCGCACAGGAAGTCAGAACCGGCCGATGCAGACACAGGAAAAAAAAAAAAAGCAAAGCATGATAGAAGATTGTCCGCAAATACCAGAAGGAGACAAGATAAACCAACACTACTGGGGAAGGAGGCTCAGGTGATCAGACCTCCACAGAGAAGAGCCTGCAGCAAGGACTGCACCCAGGAAAGCATGGATGACAGGAGAAGAGGCACCACTGAGAGAAGACCTGGCTGCTTGCAAAGGAAGGGGGAGGAGAGGAAAGCCAAAGGAAACAGCTTTACTCTGAGCAAGCCCATGAAACCACTCTCCAAAGAAGGGCTGCTAAGATCTGAGGCAGGGGGTGGGGGCGGGGGGAGTGGGGGGTCTGGGTGTGAACTTAACAATACCAGCTGCACAGACAGGCACAACTTTCATGAAAACATTCAGAGCTCCCCAAAGACAAATAATTAAAACCCAAATACCTAAAATGGTGGGTTAATGAAAGACACAAGAAAAAAAAAATCTCATATAGGGAAACATAACTAAAAGACCCTAGGTTTTTACTCCCTCAGTTTTTTCTACCCTAAGTTAAAAGGTATTCATGAAAAAAAAAAAAAAAAGGTAAGTGAATATTTAAGAACAGTTACCTCTGATTCTATTATGTCTTGTCCTTCTTTTGAACTTTTTCCACTTTTCCCTGCTTTTGGTGATTCCTGGGAATTATCAAGCAGAATCAATTAGGCTTCTCGATTTTAGACTGCTAAACATCAGATATACCAAAATGCAGTTTTTAAATTGTTTACACAATTTAACCATGACTTTTGATAGTTTTAATCCATACCATATGGTTTAGCTAGAGAAACAATATTGTGCTGTGACACCCCCACCACCTCCCCACCCAAATTCAGACGCTCCGTGTTTTCCTCGCCTGCATTATTTCGCGGTGAAAACTTTAAGCAGAAGCAGGTAAACGCACATTTATACAGTGCTCTGGGCCTACTGAAAGATCCACATCACATCTCTTTTTTTCCTTCCCACCCTAAACCCCGTGAGCGAGGATTTCTGGGGTGATTCTGAAGCTACAGAGCTCCACCTGGAGCAGAAACATCCCCCCCGCCCCCCAAATGCAAACGCAGCGCACTCCCAGCCATCGCCGCCGCCTCCCAGGATAATAATAGTATTTCAGAGCCCCAGAGCGTCCCTCTGGAGAGCAGACAATTCCTCCCAAACATGAAGCGGGGTCCATTCGCTCCCTTTCTCCCCGGCCGGGGGTCCCTGCCCCCCATCCCGAAGCCCCTGTCCAGGCGTCTGCGAGGCTGGGTCCACCACCTCCGCGGCCCCACCTGCCGCCTCACGCCCACGAGGTCCCCCGCCCCGGCCGCGCCCCCCAGCCCGCCCTGCCATCGGGGACCCCCGTCCCGGCCTGGGCACTGGGGCCCCAGCGCTACCCGCTGCCCCCGCCCCCACCCAGGAGCGGGCAGATGGCGCTCCGGCACCCGCGGGACCCCGGAGCCCCGCCGAACCCCGCTCCCGGGCAGTTCCCCGCCGTCCTCCGCGCGGCCCCTTCCCCTTCCCGCCCGGCCCGTCCGGCGGCCGGGGCCCCGACTCACTTTCTCCTTCTTGTTTTTATTCGGCATGGCTGGTGCGGGCCGCCGCCGCCGCCGCCCCCGCCGCCTGCCCCCCGCAGCAGCAGCGCCCCCGCCCCGGCCGTCGCGCCTCCACCCGGCCGCTGCCGCCGCCGCCGCCGCCGCCGCCGCCGCTGCCGCCGCCCGGGGACTGAGTCGTTCGTTCGCTCGCGCTTCCCCTTTTCCAGGTTCCCAGAGGCTGCGGCAGCCGCGGCGGCGGCGGCAGCGGCGGCGGCAGAGGCAGCGGCGGCGTCTCTCCGCCCCTCCCCCGGCCCGCCCCGGCCCGCCCCTCCCCTCCCCCAGCCCGCGGGCCCGCCCCGCCCCCGCGCCGCCAGCTCCGCCCCCGCGCCGCCAGCCCCGCCCCCGCGCCGCCAGCCCCGCCCCCGCGCCGGCCGGGCCATTGGCCGAGGCGCCCTCACGTGCTCCAACGCTCGCCGGCATCCCCGCCCCTGCGCGCGGCCTCGTTCTGCCCCGCCGCGCTCCGGCTCCCGTCCGTCTCAGGCGGGGCGGCGGCGGCGGCGGCGGCGGCGGCTGCGCCGAGAGGCCGGCTGGGCGAGCCGAGCCACGTCTGGGTTGGAAGCATGGGGCTGCGACTGAGGCGACAGGCAGGCGACTGCTGTGGAGGCGCGGGACGGAGAGAGCAGGGAGCAAGTGAGACGTGGAAAAGGCACAACTTCAGCAGCCGGCGGGGCGCGGCCCGGCGCCAACGGCGGCCGCTGGCCTCGTCCTCTCCCCGCCGCGGTGCTCGCCAAGCTCGAAGGCGCCCGGTAGCGGCTGACGGGGCCGGGAGCCACGCGAGCAGCGGTTTCGCCGGTCCCGCTAGGCCCCGCCCACAGGGCCGCCTCGCCCCGCCCCGTGTCGCGTCGGCCCCGCCCCCAGACCTGGCCCCGCCCCTTTTCGGGCCCCAGCTTCGCCAATGGGACTTCATTATTTCATTTAGCTTGATCATAAGCCTTGTGAGGAAACTGCAGTGTGACCAGGAATCACGTGATTTCTCTCACCTCGCAAATAGCTCTGGGGGAAGATGAGTTTTTCCAAGGAATGAAGGCTAACTCTGATGCTCTTCCCACAATCTGTTAGTGCAGAAATACATTAGGTATTAAGGCTGGCAGCAGATTTCCTGTGCGAGCAGATTTCTTGTGCGGGAAGCGTCGTGTCTTAACCCGCGATGATTTGGCGCTGAATCTTAACTGGGGCTTAGAAGCCACTGTGTTCTCTTCGGCCCCGGTTTTCACTCTTGAAAGTTGCCATGCAAAGCAATTTCAGTTGTTCTGTGCTGCTCTACACGGGAAAGCTAAAAGACAGAAGGAGGGAAAAAAAATCTAAAGTGAGGAGTGTCGTGGGAGGTCCCGAAAGTAAGTTCTGTCCGCAGGTGTCTGAAAGTGTGCCTTTAGACAAACATCTGCAGGTAAACTGCACAGCCTTAAGCAGCTATTTGTACAGAAGAAACGTTTTTTGATTGGTCTTTTAAGTAGGTTAATAGTTTCTCCAAAACAAATAGTTTAAAAAAATCACTTTGGGGCTGGGGGTGGATAAAGCAATGCCTTAGTTAATAACATTTGAAAAATAAAATATATGCTGACAATTTGAAAAAACAGTGTAAGTCCATATCAAAAAGGTTAATTCTGAAACTGTTAGCTTATGATCATGGAGTTGGGGCTGGGGTGCAGAAGGGTGTCCCCAAGGCAAGTCTATGCCTAGTATCTTTGTTTCATAGCCCTTGATGCAGTGTTGCACATCATTCATTCATTCAACAAACATTTGTTGGATGCCCACTGTGGGCAAAGCACCATGCAAGGGATTCCAAAGTGAACCAGGCACTACCTTTGTGGTCAAGCACTGAACATCCTTGGGGTGGACACAAAAAAGCCAGCAATCTGAAGACATGCCATGCAACAAGTTTGCAAGGACTGCCGTGAGAGTGGTCTGACTTGGAAGCGTGAAAGAACACAGGAGTTATGGCTGGAGATGAGAGTGAAGGAACAGAGATTTCCAACTGAGACAAGTAGGCCTTGGCAAGGAATTGGGCCTTTTTATTTTTTTGCTTTTTAAGGCCACACTCATGGCATGTGGAAGTTCTCAGCTGCTGGCCTACACCACAAATACAGCAACACCAGATCTGAGCCGCATCTTCGACCTACACCACAGCTCACGGCAACGCTGGATCCTTAACCCACTGAGCCAGGCCAGGGATCAAACCTGCATCTTCATGGATTCTAGTCAGATTTGTTTCCGCCGCACCACAACCGGAACTGCCTGGGCTTCTTTTTGAATGCAGTTAGGAGTCACTGAAGGGTACAAAACTGGGGAGTGACTTGCTCACATCTGTGCTTTAGGAAAACATCCGTGGTCAGAATGTTGGAGAAAGGGAGCAACCAGGATGTCATTACAGGCCAGTCCTGTGCTCATGGGGCATCTCTGCGGCAGGAAGGATCACACATACCCAGGAGGCAGACTTGCTCGGGGTGGGAGAGAGCCAGAATTGAAGATAAAGGCGAGTGCTCGCCTTTGTAGTTTGGGACGCAGTGATGAGAAGAGGACAGGGGCGGAGAGCGGGCTTTGGAAGGCATGTGAGTTCAGCCTTGGGACATGTGGAGTTTGCGCTACATCTGCAACACGCCCATAGCGGTGTCTTAGTCGGCCAGTGGAGATGCAGATCGGACCCTCAGAGGGTCGGTGCACGTTAGGGTAGGTATTTATCAGGCCAGTTTGAGTTTGAGGGAAAGTAGGGGGCAAGATAGCAGAAGAGCTGCCCAGTGACCACCCAGTGACTCGGAAGCCAGAGCAACCAGAGAAATTGGAATCAGTACCATCAGCTGGCCTATGTCTTCAGTGGCCTTTGAACTGGTGTTCATTTGCCCACATTAGACAGGGCCAGCCAGTGTCACCAACAGTTCGTTATAGAACATTCTCAGGGGACCCTGGGCACTGGGACAGTATCCTGGTGCTGCAGCATTTACAGGAATGCTAAGGGTAGATGGAGCTTCCACTCCCCAAAGAAGAGAATCAAAATAGGCTGTCAGTGGGACACAGAGATGGAGTGTCTTCTTCCGCAAGCGCGTGTGTGCCTGAGGGTTACCCCTTCCCAGATGCCCGCCTTCCGCCTGGCCTGTGTTACCCGAAACCCCTTCCGACTCCTGCGCTGCTGGAACGCTTCCCCGATGCGGCCCCTAGCAACCCGGAGTGCTCGGTCCTTGGCTGGCTTCTGGCAGAGGGGATGGCTTCATGGAGTCCCTGAAGTCTGTCTCGGGCTCAGAGGGTCCCAGAGGACTTGGCTCTCCGGCCGCGCTGCAGGTGTCAGCCCTCGGACCAGAGTCCTGCTCCTCACTCTGGGGAGCAGGATGGTGCAGGAGAGCCGGGCAGAGAGACGATGGCTCTCGACCTGGCATCAGCCATGGCATCCCTTCTTAGTCCACCCCCAGGAGGTCTTCCCACCGACTTATCTTCAAAGATGCTGTGACGCAGAGGCCCCGCCCTCACCATCCCCTCTGAGGCGGGTCCCAACTTAGTCCCGCCCTCTGGGCTGTAGCCCAAACTCCCTCTCTGGGCTCTGGCCACCAGCCTGAGTTCCTTCATGGCCGTCTCACCCGTCTGGGCTCCTGGGCATCGAGGTGGTCTTGCGTCCTTGGATTTTCGGCTGAGCTTCCTGGGGTCGGGTTCATGGCCCAGGCATTCTGTGTTTCCCAGTGCTGAGTGTTTATGGAAGAGACTGAGCCCCCGCTTCTGTGGTTTGGCCCATCATCTCAGACTGTTCTGGGACCTCCTGCTGCCTCTCTTTGTCTGGTCTCCCCCTCAGCCTGGGGTACGCCTACCGCCAGGCTCCCAGCCCCTGCTCTCCACCTGTCAGCGGCCTGGACTGAACAGTAGCTTCTTGGAGGCCACCCCTGAGGCTTTCCCCACCCGAGAAGTTCAACTCATTTACTGCCTCTACTGTTTCCCCGCTTTGTTTCCTCAGAAATGTCATTAAACACTCATGTCTCGTTGAGTTTGGATCTATATTCACGTGCTACAAATTTGCCTCAGCTTTGGGGTTGAGGGTGGGGAATAAATTTTAGTCAGATTACAGTAAAATGAAATATCCTTGTAGAGGCTGACCAGAGAGCCTGCCTCATCACAAACACTCGGAGAGTTTGGGTGCCACCAAGTGGACAATGATTTGATGTAATGTGCTCCTCAGTTCTGAGGATCCACGGAACTCCCCCCCGCCCAAGTTATCAACTTAAGCCCAAGGGCACCCAGAGCCCTCTGTCAGACTCAGAGGAGCCTCTCGCTTAGCCCCCATAGAGCTTTGATAGGTTTCATGAGCTAGGAGTTCCCTGGCGGCTTAACAGTTAAGGATTTGGCCTTGTCACTGCTGTGGCTCAGGTTCGATCCCTGCTCAGGAGCTTCCACATGCGGGTGGAGCAGCCAAAAAAAAAAGGAGTTCTATGGGCCAGTCCCCACTCACTGGGAATAAACACCACTCAGTTCCACGGGGCAGGCCTGGAGTGCTTTCCCTACCCAAGCCAAAAGGGGAGAAACTGATGAAGTTTCTGAAAACTTAAAGTTTCATAGATTGCCCTAAACCAATGTGTGAAAGTTCTAAAAATACTTAAATTGATTTTGTAGAAGAAAAATGGGCATTGAAGAAAAATGGGCAACCACACAGAATTTCATTGTCACGTCAATGCAAATCCTTTCTTTTTTCCTTCCAAATCCCTACATCCAGTGGAGGAGATAAGACAGGACAGAAATAGTCTAACCCAAGTCAGAGAGCAGAGAATACGGCAAGAGCATTAGACGACACCTGGGGGGAGGAGGGTCCGGAGAGAGGAGGCCCTTTCGAAGGATGGCGGGCAGCAGAGGGCCTGCTGGAAGGGAAGGTATTGGTGAACAGCTGTGGCATGCGAGTGCTGAATTTGAGTTCTTGTTCAACGTCTGGGGTTTGGGCGCTTTAACAGGCAGAAAACAGATGGCCCAGTCCAGAAGGTCAAATTAGAAATAAATGAATGAGGAGTTCCCGTCGTGGCGCAGTGGTGAACGAATCCGACTAGGAACCATGAAGTTGCGGGTTCGATCCCTGCTCTTGCTCAGTGGATTAAGGATCTGGCGTTGCTGCGAGCTGTGGTGTGGGTCGCAGACGCGGCTCGGATCCCGTGTTGCTGTGACTCTGGTGTAGGCCAGTGGCTACAGCTCCGATTCGACCCCTAGCCTGGGAACCTCCATATGCCGCAGGAGCGGCCCTAGAAAAGGCAAAAAGACAAAAAAAAAAAAAAAAAAAAAAAGATGAATGAGGAGCTCCCGCTGTGGCGCAGCAAGATTGGGAGCGCTGGAATGTGGATTCCATCCCCAGCCCAATGCAGCCAGTTAAGGATCCCACTTGGCCACAGCAGTGGCTTAGGTGGCGACTGTGGCTCGGATCTGATCCCTGACCTGGGAGCTCCGTGTGCTGAGGGGCAGCCAGAAAGAAAAAAAAAAGAAAAGAAAGACAAAAAAGAATGAAAGAACCATGTATAGAGGCACAGAGGGGCCAAGCAAAGGTGACAGCCTGGGAGCTGTCCACCTGCCAGCACCTACCTGGCAGAGGGGGCACTGGTGCTCCCAGAGCCTGGCAGAGTCACTTTCAGAGCCCCGAGTATGGGGAGCCGAAGTGGGGGGTAAAACCTCAACTTCTCTCCTCTCCTCCCTCTTCCCAGTGCCTCCCGCAGGCTTAACCGCCTGGAGCCAGAGGGCCAGGGAACCAGCGATGTGTTCCTTGGATGTCCCACTGCAGCGCATGGAGCAGGGCAGGGAAGGCCGGGGGTGGGCTCTGGGGGGGCCTTCAGTGGAGACCAACCCGTACCAGGGAGAAGTGGGAGAGCTGGAAGCAGAAGACTCGGGGTTATGTGTGGAATCCACGTGATCTCGGACCCCCTCAGCCAATGGTTCTCAAGGTGGGGGGATTCTGTCCCCACCCCAGGGGACATCTGGAAATATCTGTACACATTTTTGCTTGTCACAACTGGGTGAGGGGGCTGCTTCTAGCATCAAGGGGTTAGAAACCAAGGGATGCTGCTGAGCTTCGTCCAGTGCACAGGGCACCCCCACCACGAAGACTCCTCCTGCCCCCAGTGTCAGTGCCGCCGAGAGGGAGAAACCTCGGTCTAAACCCACGTGTGATGGATACGCTACAACCTGCCCTGCACCCTCCGTGGCTACTGTCAGCGCCACGGACCGTAATGGGCTGAAAATGTGTCTACAGACTTCAGCAAAGAAGAAAATCTCCATCTGGACAGAACTCTAACATTTTGCTGTATACACACGCGTGCACATACACACACACACACACACACGCACGCACACACACACACACGTGTTGTCATCATCTTTCTGCCCTTTATGTTCAGAAAGAGGAAACCTCACTGTGCCTTAGAGAGATGAGAGCAGTATCTTATCTCATGAGCAGAATTCCCTTCCAGGCAACGACTTCACCTTGGGGACCTGAAAAGACCGCCTCAAAACCACCATCCGAGTCTTAACTGAGGATATGAGACTGCCTTTCAAAAATTTTTGGTTTAAAATTGTGGTAAAATACACATAACATAAAATTTGTTGGCGTTCCTCTTGTATCTCAGAGGGTTAAGAACCCAACATTGTCTCTCTGAGGATGCAGGTTCGATCCCTGGCCTCTCTCCCGGGTTAAGGATCCGGCGTTGCCACACACTGCAGTGTAGGTCGCAGATGCGGCTCAGGTCCTGTGTTGTAAGCCTCAGCCGCAGCTCCTGTTTGATCCCCAGCCTGGGAACTTCCATATACCGCAAAAAAAAAAAAAAGAATTTTTCTGTTGCCCCTTTTAAAATGTACAGTTCAGTCTTTGTAACCATACTCACATATTCACGTCCAGAATTTATCCACCTTTCAAACCTGTAACAACTTCTTGTTTTTCCCTCCCTCCCCCGGTCCCTCTCTGTTTCTGTGAATTTGGGTACTGTGGGTTGCCTCAGCCAGGCAGAATCCTGCAGTAGGGGTCTCTTTGTGACAGGCTGATTTTACTCAGCAGAATGTTCTGGAGGTTTCATCCGTATTGTGCCCAATCTTCCTTCTGAAAGCTGAATAGCAGTCCATTGTATTTATTTATTTTGGTCTATTGGTTTATCCCTTGATGGACACTTGGGTTGGTTCCACCTCTTGGCTATTATGAATAAACCTCTTATGAACACGGATGTGTAAATACTTCTTCTAGCTCCTGCTTTCAATTCTTTTGAATGTTTGAATGTAGACCGGAAAGTGGATTTGCAGGATCGATTATATGGTAATTTTTTCTTTTCTTTTTTTTTTTTTTTTTGCAGCTGCCAGCCTATACCACAGCCACAACCACAGCAATGCCAGATCCAAGCTGCATCTGCAGCCTACACCACAGCTCGTGTCAATGCAGGATCAACCCACCCAGCGAGGCCAGGGATCAAACCCATGACCTCATGGATACTAGTTGGGTTTGTTACTGCTGAGCCACAATGGGAACTCCAAGTGATTCTGTTTTTAAATTTTTGAGGAACTGTCGTATTTTACCAAAGAGGCTGTGCCATTTTGCTCCCAACAACAATGACCAAGGGGTCCCCACATCTTCATGAACACTTGCTTTTTTTTTCCTTTTTTTTTTTTTTTTTTTTTTTGGTTGTACCCTTGGCATATGGAAGTTCCTGGGCCAGGAATTGAACCTGTGCTACAGCAATGACAACACCAGCTCCTTCACCGATAGGCCACCAGGAAACTCTTATTTAAAAAATGTTTTTGATAGTAGCCAACCTGACTGGTATGAGATGATTGGAATTTCCCCAATTATTACTGATGTCGAGCATCTTCTCATATACTTGTTGGCTATTGTATCCTCTTTGGAGAAATAATCAAGGATATTTTTCAATCAGCTCGTTTGTTTTTTGTAGTTGAGTTGCAGGAGTTCTTTATATATTCCGGATATGAACCCCTTATCAGATATATGATTTGCCAATATTTTCTCCTGCTCCATAGGTTACCTTTTCACTCGTTGATTGTGATGCACAGAAATTTTAAATTTTGATGGCGTCCCATTTATCCATTTTTTGGTTATCGTAGTTGCCTGTGCTTTTGGTGTCAAGTCCAGAGAATCATTGCCAAAGCCAATGTTGTGAAGCTTTTCCTCTGTGTTTCATCCAAGAGTTTTATAGTTTTAGCTCTTATGTTTAGATCTTTGATTCATTTTGAGTTAATTTTTGTACACGGCATAAGTAAGTCCAACTTCATTCCTTTGCATGTGGATATCCAGTTTTTCCACAACCATTTTTTTTAAAGGGCCACTCCTGTGACACATAGAAGTTCCTGGGCCAGGGGCTGAATCGGAGCTGCATCTGCAACTTACGCCACAGCTTGCAGCAACACTGGATCCTTAATCCACTGAGCAAGGCCAGGGATTGTACCTGCATACTCGTGGATACTAGTCAGGTTCTTAATCTGCTGAGCCACAATGGAAACTTCCCCACAACCATTTCTTGAGGAAACTATCCTTTCTGCATGAATGGTGTTGGCCCCCTTGTTTAAAAACCATTTGACTCTATGTCCGAGGGTTTATCTCTGGGCTTTCTATTCTAGTCCATTGTTCTATACACCTACTTTTATGCCAGTACCATACTGTTTTGATTACTGTAGCTTTGTAATACGCTTTGAAATTAGAAAGTGTGAGACCTCCAACTTTGTTCTTTTTCAAGATTGCTTTGTCTATTTAGGATACCTTGAGATTCCATAGGAATTTTAAGATGGATTTTTCCATTTCTTCAGAAAACGCCATTGGGGTTTTGGTAAGGATTGCATTAAATCTGTAGATTGCTTTGGGTATTTTGACATCGTAATAATTTTATGCATTCCACTCCATGCACAGTTGTCTTTCTTTTTTTTTTTTTTTCTTTTTGCCTTTTAGGGCCCCACCTGCGGCATATGGAGATTCCCAGGCTAGGGGTCAAATTAGAGCTACAGCTGCCGGCCTTCGCCAGTGCCACAGCTGCGCAGGATCCAAGCTTTGTATGTGGCCTACACCCAAGCTCATGGCAACACCAGATCCTTAACCCAACAAGCGAGGCCAGGGATTGAACCCGCAACCACATGGTTCCTAGTCAGATTTGTTTCCACTGTGCCACGGTGGGAACTTCTGCACCGTTTGTCTTTTGATGTATCTTTACCTTCTTTTGTTTTTTCAGAGATGTGTTATAGTTTCTAGTGAACAAGTCTTTTCCCTCCTTGATTACACTTATTCCAAAGTATTTTATTCTGTTTCATGATAAATTCCTTTTTTATTTTTATTTTTAAATAGTGTTTTTGAGGGAGTTCCCATTGTGGCTCACTGGGTTATGAAACCAATTAGTATCCACAAGGATGTGGGTTTGACCCCTGGCCTCGCTCAGTGGGTTAGGGATCTGGCATTGCGGTGAGCTGTGGTGTAGTTCGCAGATGTGGCTCAGATCTCAAGTTGCTGTGGCAGGCAGCTCCGATTTGACCCCTTCCCCGGGTAACTTCCGCAGAGTATGACTCTAAAAAGCAAAAAATAAAAATAAAAAATAAACAAGTAAATAAAAGAGGGAGTTCCCGTTGTGGCTCAGAGGAGAATCTAACATCCCTGAGGACGAAGGTTCAAACCATGGCCTCGCTCAGCGGGTTAAGGACCTGGGGCTGCTGTATAGTTGTGGTGTAGGTCATAGACATGACTTGGATCCTGTGTTCCTGTGGCTGTGGTGTAGGCCAGAGGCTACAGATCCAATTTGACCCTTAGCCTGAGAAGCTATGAGGTGGGTGCAGCCCTAAAAATAAAAAATAAAAAAAAAAACTCGTTATATTTTAATCCATCAAAGCCATTCTGTAACCATCCTATCAGCTTTTTCCTTTAAGTTTGGATTTGGGAATCTTTTTTTTTTTGGTCTTTTTAAGGCCACACCCACGGTATACGGAGATTCCCAGGCTAGGGGTCTAATCAGAACTGTAGCCACTAGCCTATGCCACAGCCACAGCAATGACAGAACTGAGCCTCATCTACGACCTACACCACAGCTCATAGCAATGTTGGATCCTTAACCCACTGGATACTAATCAGATTCGTTTCCATTGAGCTACAACGGGAACTCTGGAATCCTTTCTAAATTATAAAATTTTATAAAAACGAAAATGGTGTAAGAGCATCCATGTACCTTTTACTCAGTCTTCCTATTGTTAACATTTTACCCCGTTTGCTCTATGTATCTATCTACAAACATAATTTTTTTGAGCCATTTGAAAGTAAGTTGCTTATATTACAGTATTTCTCCCTGATACTTGAGTGTGTATTTCCTAAGAAGAGGGATATTCTCTTACAGAAGCACAATAAATGCATAAATTTACATATGGATACAGTACTTTAATCTCCTTTCCATATTCCAAGTGTTTAATTTTTTTTCATTTATAATGATTTTGATTTTTTCCGTCATAGCTGGTTTACAGCGTTCTGTCAATTTTCTACTATACAGCAAGGTGACCCAGTTACACATACATGTATAGATTCTTTTTTCGCACATTATCCTGCTCCATCCTAAGTGACTAGACCGTTCCCAGTGCTATACAGCTGGGTCTCATTGCTAATCCATTCCAAAGGCAATAGTTTGCATCTATTAACCCAGATTCCAATTTTTCCATTGACCTAATTATGCTTTCTCGAGCATCTTTCTCCCTCCATTATAATATCCAACCTAAGGTCAGGTATTGCACTGAATTGTCCTATCTCTGAATTGTCCATACTTCAGTCTGGAATACGCCATCTGGAATATTTCTGCAGGCTTTCCCCCTTCCTTCCTTCCTTCCTTCCTTCCTTCCTTCCTTCCTTCCTTCCTTTTTCTTTCATAATTGACACTTGTAAAGAGTACAGCCCACCCCAACCCTGTTTTTTGTCTTTTTAGGGCTACAACCACAGCATAAGGAAGTTCCTAGACTAGGGGCTGAATCAGAGATGTGGCTGCCGGCCTACACCACAGCCACAACAATGCAGGATCCTTAACCCACTGAGTGAGGCCAGGGATCGAATCTGCGACCTCATGGATGCTAGTTGGGTTTGTTACCTCTGAGCCACAGTGAGAACTCCCCCCTCTACCCCTTTTTAATAGAACATTCCTAATTTTTTTTTTGTTTTTTTTGTTTTTTTGTTTTTTTTTTTTTTGCCTTTTCTAGGGCCGCATCTGCGGCATATGGAGGTTCCCAGGCCAGGGGTCTCATCGGAGCTGTAGCTGCCAGCCTACACCACAGCCACAGCCACACTGGATCCCTGATCCACTGAGTGAGGCCAGGGATCGAACCTGCAACCTCATGGTTCCTAGTTAGATTCGTTTCCGCTGCGCCACGACGGGAACGCCAACATTCTTAATTTTTGTTGTCTGATGTTTTGATTCAGGTTAGGCATTCTTGGGTCTTTCTCCAGTTAAGAACCTGGGAGCCAGCAGTGCCTCCTGCTTTTAAAGATTGGCTGCAGGTGCTGGCCCGAGTCAAACTTAGGCAGCAGGAGAAAGTTTTCTTTGGGGGGAAGCTAATCCCTGTCTGTGCCTTTCTTTCCTCCCTAAGTAGCCCTAATGCCAAGCGGATCTCTGAGAAGAATTTCTAACTGTTCACGCCAAGAGAGAAATACCACCACTTCAAACTCTCTGTGCTTTGCCCCGGTCAAGTGAGCTCCGCCCAGGCACACAAGGCATTGCCCAGTGTTTCTTGGTTTCAACTAATAGAAGCCCCTCCACGCCACCTGAGTGAGATACGGAGCTTGGTTGGCAGGGTCCTGGGGCACGCAGACAGGAAACGAGGGTGGGCCTGGGTCCCCGCGGCGGGAGGCCTGGGCAGCGTCTTGCGTAGGTCACTCTCTTCGGCTCCAGCTCCTCCTGCTTGGGGGGTTCAGACTCTAGAGAGTTGGGGCAGGAGAATGGGCGCTGTGTTTGACAGCCAGCTCCCAGCCCTGCCCGCCCTCCCCCCGCCCAAGTCACACGGAATTAGGGAAGGAGCGGTCCCCATAGGAGAAGTTTTGGGATAAATGAGAGAACTGCACACCCCAGCGCTTATGCTCTGCCACTGTCTCAGCCCTTTTTCTTTTTGGTGTTCCCGGGTCAGGGATCAGATCTGAGCTACAGTTGCGACCTAAGCCCCAGCTGATGCAATGTAGGATCCTTAACCCACTGTGCAGGGCCAGGGATTGAACTTGGGTCCAGTGCTTCCAAGATGCTGCCAATCCCATGGCATCACAGTGGAAACTCTGGCCCTTTGAACTGAGTGGCTTCACCCCTCATGAGTGCACCAGCCGAGCCTTGGCTTTGCTGACTCCTGAGCGCTGGGCCCACCCTCCTTGTCCTCAGAGACGTTTGGCGCCACATTAATCCTGCAGCTACTGCGAATCGGCCTGGATGTAGGGGACTCATGCAAGGGGAGCCAATCCGTGGTCTGGGAAGTGGTTTGGGATGTGTCCTGGTGTGAGAAGGTTTGCTGGACCAGCTGAACTAAGAAATTCGGAGAGACTATGGCAGAAAGTCAGAGGGGCTACGACCGAAGGATCAGGAAGCATGGCGAGCTGGGGAGGCCGTGCTGACCACACTCAAGCCGAACTTATAAGGGACAGAGCAAGAGGAAAGATCCAGACATGAGAGGTCAAGGAAGCCAGCTGCTGGAGGGGCTGGGGACCCCCGGACGTGCTGGAAACAGGCAGAGTTGTGGCGGTCAGAGCTGCCTCTAGCCCTCGTCCCAGAGGCCAGGCCCCATCAGAGCCTCTGACCTTGGCGGTCCCCCGATTCTGTCCTCTGTGTAGCCTTCAGGGGACTGTTCTTAGGGATTGCGTTTCTGTCCCAGCAGCCACAAGGCCCAATGGCTGTGCTCTGCCTGAATATGGGTACCCCCAAGTTCATGCGCTGAGACTCTAGTTCCCCACATGCTGGTGTCTGGAGCCGGGGGCCTTCAAGAGGCGAGTTGGTCCTGAGCGTGGAACCCTTAGGTTGGGACTAGAGCCTTTACGAGCGCTCCTGGAAAGCCCGCGTCCTGTCTCTTCCCATCTCTGCCTTGTGAGGACGCGGTAAACCAGGAGGCGGGCTCTCACCAGACACTGGATCTGCTGTGGCCTTGATGGTGTAGCTCCCAGAACCGTGAGAAAGAAGGATTTGCTGCTGGAGCACCCAGTCGAGGGTGTTCTACTACAGGCTCCGATTCTTCACTCCTCCCCGTAGCCACACTGTCTACCACGCGCTCCCTGCAGGGCCCTCCCGTTGTGGGTGGAGCATGCTTCCCTGGCTTGTGACTTTGGGCTCAGCCACTGGATTTGCACTTGCCTGTGAGAGGAGGCGGAAGTGAAGGCATTTCCGTTCCAAGCCTAAGTCTCAGCGGGTGTGAATGTGCCCCTTAGTGTCTGTGCTTCTGCCCTCGCCACGGGAAGAGTGCCCGGGCCAGCTTCTGGTCCTTGGAGCAGGACCATCCTCGTGGACTCCACCTGCGTGAGCCTCCCCTAGGCAGCCACAGCCTGGATCAGCTGACCTCCTGTAACCCTTAGATCACCCACGGTCTGTGAGATGAAGAGATGTTTGCTGAAGTTCCTGTTGTGGCTCAGTGGGTTAAGAACCCAACGTAATGTCTGTGAGGATGTGGGTTTGATCCCTGGCCCTGCTTCATGGGTTAAGGATCCGCATTGAGTTGCGGTGTAGATCGTAGAGGTGGCTTGGATCTGGTGTGGCTGTGGCTGTGGCTGTGGCGTTGGCTGGCAGCTGCAGCTCTGCTTCAACCCCTAGCCTAGGAAATTCCATATTCTTCAGGTGCCACCCTAAAAGAGAGAGAAAAATTTTTTTAAATAAAAGCAAAGATGTTTTAAGCTTTGGGGTATTTTTTGTTACAAAGCACATCTGGCAATCGCTACATGATACAAGAGCTAAATAGGAGTTCCCATCATGGCTCATGAAAACGACTCCACCTGGGAACCATGAGGTTATGGGTTTGATCCCTGGTCTCGCTCCATGGGTTAAGGATCTGGCATTGCCCTGAGCTCTGGTGTAGGTCACAGATGCAGCTCGGATCTGGCATTGCTGTACCTGTGGTGTAGGCTGGCAGCTGTAGCTCCGATTTGACCACTAGCCTGGGAACCTCCATATGCCGAGGGTGTGGACCTAAATAGCAAAAAAAAAACAAAAAACCCACCCCCAAATCCCCCAAAAACCCGTGGGTTCAAGTCCCAGTCTGGGATTTGGCTGAGTCAGAGGTGTTTGGGTTTCATTTGGACCCTGGGTGACCAAAGAAAAGTGTCAAGGAGGCAAAAAGGGGCCATATACCCAGCAGATCTTCTCTGAGACACCTGGCGTCTGTAATTATTCACTGTTTGCGGGGTAATCAATGACATTCTGATCTATGCACTTGGCATTCTCCTTGTCGTGCTGAAAACCCTTCTGCCCAATGTCACTTGATGTCCAAACACTGCTGAGGCTGTTTTCACCCCAAATATGCTGCTCGCCTGCCTTTCACCTCCCCCCTCTATCCCTCCCTCCCCGCCCCCTTCTTCCCTCCCTCCTTCCTTTCTTCCCTCCCCCCTTTCCTGCCTCCCTCCCTCCCTTCCTCCTTTGCTTTGAAAACACCCCCCCCTCCCACGCCACAAGCCATGACGGGCACCCATGCAAAGTGGGATGAGGCCAGAAAGCCAAGGAGGTGCCCTCACTTCGGGCCCAGATCCCACGCCCCCCAGAACAAGACAGGACTGTGGAGGTAAGAAGTAAATGAGGCTATTTTGGACCTAAATGATGATTCCTTTTTCTGGATGTTGCTGAAGACTATAAAATACTCAGCACGCCCACGCACAGACTTGTACATTAGCGATCTGCCGCTATTAAAAACCCCTACTGAATCAGTTCCTCAATCGTTTACGGAAGCACCTACTGTGTACTCGATGGTTCACTAGGAGCTGTGAGGCCCGCCAGAGTCTGAGCCGATTCCAGCTAAAAAGGGGCTGCGACAATAAAGCTCACATAAAGGAAGCAAATGAAGACGGTGCAACACTTGGCCATGCAGAGGCTGGGCACCCAGGCACGGCCGGGCACTCTGGGGGCGCTCAGCGATTGCTCGAGGCGGGAATGAACCGGGACTCTCGCCCTTCGCACAGCGCCTCCTTGTGGTTATCTCGTTTGGGGACGTGAAGCCGGCAGGTGTAAGACTACCTCGTACCCTGAGGCTGAAAGGACAGTTCTGGAGGCCACCAGGCTGAAACTAAGGGGCCAGCAGCTTTGCTTTGTTCTGAGAGCGATGGCATTCTCCTTGTCTTGCTGAAAACCCTTCTGCCCAACGTCACTTGATGTCCAAACACTGCTGAGGCTGTTTGGGGGGGAGCCAGGCCTCTCTCCTCGGCTTCTAGAAGGGGGTCTTCTCCCTGTGTCTTCATGCTATGATCCCTGTGTGTCTATGTCCCAGTTTCTCCTTTCTTTGTTTTTATTCATGGCTGGGACCACGGCATGTGGAAGTTCCTGGGGACAAGGATCCAACCCATGCCAGCAGTGACAACCCCGCATCCTTAACCCACTGAGCCGCCAGGGAACTCCCCAATTTCCTTTTCTTGAGGACATGGATCTGTGGAACTAGGGCCCATCCTAATGGGCTCACTTTAACCCCATGACCTTTCCAAACAAGGTCGCATACTGGGGGTTAGGACTCCAACATAGCTTTTTGGGGGGTGAAACAATTCAACCTAGAACAGCAGGAGTAGTGACCCTGTGACGGGGGAGGGGGAAGCAGAGAGGCTTAACAGCTGCCCGGGTTGCAGGACTAGGGTGAGCCCACCTCAGAGCCTTTTGCTTTGGGGCCCCTGATTTTCCCACCGTCTCCTGAGGCTCCTTCACGCGGACTAGATAGAGGGACAGTCAGTGCCGAGGAAACGCAGAGCGGAGGGAGAGCCATGCCCTGGGGGGAGCAGGACCCTCGCGGTGAGGAGGCCCAGCAGTGGGGTCAACACTGGGAACTAGAGTTCGGCACTTGTCATCGGCCTCTGCGTGGATTAAATCTCGAGCCACTGCAGCTGCCCACCCGCCGCAGCCCCTGAGCAGAGCTCAGGGTGGAAACCAGGCGTGAGGCATCTGTGCTTTGGGAAAACTGGAAGAACAGGTCTTCCGCTAGATATTTTTAGGAGAAGGTTTATGCACCCAATTTTTGCATCTCCTCATATCTAGAAAAACACCCAAATCCTTCATGGTGATGCCGGCTCCTCGTGATTAGTAGTCACCTTCACAAGACCAGCCACAAACTTTAGTAAAATGTGCGCCTGCCTGCACGCCCCTGCCCTCCCCTCCCCTGTGTCACATCCGCCGCTATGATCCCCCTGCCTCTTTGGGGCGGGTTTTCACAGTCCCCTGCAAATGCAGCCTCCTCCAAGGATGAGCCGGAGCCGAGGCTGTGAAAACGCAGGATAGGGAGGTCCTGCTCTGGCTCAGCAGAAACGTATCTGAGGAGTAAATGTGAGGCTGCTGGCACGATCCCTGGCCTCGCTGCTTGGGTTAAGGATCTGGCGTTGCTGTGCTGTGGTGTAGGTTGCAGACACAGCTCAGATCCCATGTTGCTGTGGCTGTGGCGTAGGGCAGCAGCTACAGCCCGGATCCGACCCCTAGCCTGGGATCTTCCATGTGCCGTGGGGGCAGCCCTGAAAAGCAAAAACAAACAAAGAAAAACAACCAAAGCAAACAAATAAATAAAAAGAATACTCAGAATACCAGCTCCATAGCTGAGGTGCAGATCAAAGAAAGACTGATTTCAGTGACCCAGACTGCTTCTGCTCCTGCTATCTGCCCTTTGCTGCAAAAACTGTTTATCAGAGCTCCCCCCTCGGCTCCTTGGAGTGGTTTCTCAGGGCTACCTGAGATGCTGTCTCCCGGGCCTAAGTCCTCATTTTGCCGTAACAGGCTTTCTTTCTTCCGAGCTCTTTGTAGTTAGAACCCAGCTGTCATGCGAGAGGGAAGCTCAGTGCCCACGTGGAGGCTGTGGGGGTGTCCCGGCAGGACCTTCAGCCGAGATCCCAGCCAACAGGCAGCACCAAGACCTGTGGAGTGAGGGAGCACAGGGCTGGATGGCTCTAACCCAAGCTGCTGGCTGCAACCACACCAGCAAGAACTGCCTGGCTGAGCCCAATCAGCCGCCAGAACCCAGGGAAATGGTAATACAATACTTACTGAAAATGCTAATTGTTGCCTTAAGCCACTAAGTTTTGGGGTCGTTCATTGGGCAGCAGTAAGGAACCGGAAGAGATGGAGACGGTGTTTACAGGGGCAAAAACCAAACCAACACACAACTGATTTCATCCTGTTGTTTACGAATGACGTGTTTGAACCTGGGTGCACAATATCGCCTATTAGAGGCAAAATTACACCTGCCACTTAATTATGAGCAAAGCTCTCTGCGATGGGGTGGGGGGCGTAGGGTGCTAAAGAAATACGAATATTCGTGGAGCTTGAGCCCCCGAAGACAATGTAGTGTGGGCTAGTTCAGCAGAAATGAGTAGGTGTGTTTACCTGAGAGGAACAGTCTGTGAAAAAAATAAATCTGCTGATTGCTATTCTTCTCTGTTTGCAGGCTGAGTTTTTATTGTTTTGATCCCAGCACCAATCGGAAAACCACGGTGTCTAAATATTGAAATGCTGTGCTTCAAAAAGCTGCCAAGATGTACTGGCAGCCTGATTTGCTCTCCGGAGCCCTGAGTTTTGCAGAGAAATCCAAGCCATTCGGTCCTTGTGGTCAGGGGTGACGCCACGTGCTCCAGGAACGATACCAGGCTTCGTTACCTCCCCCAAACAACCCTCCAAAGTGGTCCTTATTCTCCTGGTGCCTTAGATCCTGGCTCCTCTTACAGGTGGGTCCAGTTTTGTGAGGCCTAAAGCTTTTTTTTTTTTTTTTTGTCTTTTTGCTATTTCTTTGGGCCGCTCCCGCGGCGTATGGAGGTTCCCAGGCTAGGGGTCGAATCGGAGCTGGAGCCACTGGCCTACGCCAGAGCCACAGCAATGTAGGATCCGAGCCACATCTGCAACCTACACCACAGTTCACGGCAACGCCGGATTGTTAACCCACTGAGCAGGGGCAGGGACCGAACCCGCAACCTCATGGTTCCTAGTCTGATTTGTTAACCACTGCGCCACAACAGGAACTCCAGGCCTAAAGCTTTTAAATGAGGGTGGCTCGTGGAAAGAAAGAATCTATCTCAGAAGATAAAGGGAGGGCCAGGGCCCATGTGAGCCAGGGGCCTCGCGGGGAAGCTGTTTCACTCTCCAGTAAATGCACCTTCCAGCTTGTGCAGGATGACGCTAGAATTTGAACCTGTCCATCGGATGCAGAGTCCGAAGTATTTCTGTGACCTGACAGTCTTCCTGTCGGATGGAGCGCGGTTTGCCAAGTCCGCACAGCGGAGGTGCCCCTTTCCCAGGAGGCGGGTCCGCAGCCTGGGCAGTGGGGACTGTTCTCGGCTCCCAGCGTGCCCGCTGCAGGGTGGCCACCTGCTGCCAGCATCACAGCATTTTGAGGCCACGAGCCCCGTCGTGAGGCCCCTCTGGCAGGTCACTGCCCCTCGGGGGTGGCTCCATCCTACGCCCCTTATATCCGTCCCAGGCTGCTCTTTGGCTTTCACAGGTGAGCCGAGTGTAGGGGTTCCCGCTCTAGGGCCCTCCTGCCACCCCTGAGAAGCATTTAAGGGAGGAAGGCAGAGAAAACCAAATGGGTCTGCTCTCGACAGATGGCCTTCTCTTCCTTCTGAAAGGAAAAGCAGCTCCGTCTGGCTTTTGGCAGAGGCTGCCTGGTCTTCCCCTGGCACCGTGAGCGCCGGAAAAAGCCCGTCTTCCTCCCTTGCGTTCCCCATTCTCACCCCGGTCCCTCGTTGGTGCCTGAGCTGTCTCCATCAAAGCAGTTCTTGGGGGTTCCTGTCGTGGCTCCGCAGAAACGAATCTGACAAGTAACCATGCAACGCAGGTTTGATCCTTGGCCTCGCTCACTGGGTTAAGCATCTGGCATGGCTGTGGCTGTGGCATAGGCCCGCAGCTACAGCTCTGATTCGACCCCTAGCCTGGCAACGTCCATATATCCTAAAAAGACAAAAACAGACAAAAAAAAAAAAAAAAAAAAAAGAAAAAGGGAAATTCTTCCTTCTTTTGAGCATTATCCTTTCTGACTCCTCTGAGCCACAGGGAGAATTCAGGGAAACAGAGCTGCCTATTTCCATGTTGCCTGCAGGGGCAACACTGGAATCATTGCTTTGGTCGCCCAGGACCCGGGCTTGGCGGCAAACACTTGTGGGGGTTAGAATCCTTAGGGGGATTCATTTAAAACATAAATTCCTGGAGTTCCCACTGTGGCTCAGTGGGTTAAGAACCCAGTTAGTATCCATGAGGACTTGGGTTCGATCCCTGGCCTCGCTCAGTGGGTTAAGAATCCAACAAAGCCAAAGCTGCAGAGTAGGTCACAGATGCGGCCTGGACCCGGTGGGGCCGTGGCCGTGGCCTGCAGTTGCAGCTCCGAATTGATCCCTTCAGTGCAGGGACGCACCACAGTTTGCTAACCCCTGGTCTGAACCGTGGCTCAGAGCCTCGAGGACCAGGCTTGGGCCCTTTTGCACTCACAGCAAAAGCACTGTCTGGGAGGAAGTACAAAGCCACCAGGAGCCCCAGAACAGAAGGTCCTCGGACAAGGACAAAAGGGTTTGACCCCAACCACAGGCGCCTCCCACTTGAGGCCTCTTAGAAATAAGTAACTCTGGCTTTTTCAGCCGAATTGAAGCTAGGCCCCAATTCCCCCCCACCCAGCCCCCAGCACGCAGCCCCCCGGAAACTCTGAGCTTTTCCGAGGGCAGGCAGCCCCAGGCGGGGGCGGGTAGGTGTCTCAACATCAGCTTGTCTAGTGCTTCAAACTTCAAGAGCACATTTGGGACAAGAGACGAGCCCCTTCTCATGGCATTCTTCATTTTATTTAAAAAAAAATTTTTAGTATTATCTTCTTTTTTGGCCGCACCGTTGGCGTATGCAAGTTCTGGTGTCAGGGTTCAGATCTGAGCCAGAGATGAGACCTAAGCTGCAGCTGTGGTAATGCCAGATCCTTAACCCATTACGTCAGGAAGGAGATCAAACCTGTGCTGCCACGGAGAAAATGCTGATTCTTAACCTGCTGTGCCATTTTATTTTTACACCAGCTTTTTGGGGTTTAATCCACTGAGGTATCCTACGCTGCACGTAAAACAAAAACGAAGCAAGAAAGCTGCCCATAATTAAAGGATACAATTTGATCTGTTTCGACACAGGCACACACACCTGTGAACTCTTCACCATAACACACCGGTGAAGACACAGACACACCGGCCCCTCCCAAAGTTTCCTGTGTCTGCTTGGAGTCGCCCCTCCGGCTTCTCCTGTGCCCCCCCCCCCCCGCCGGAACCCCATCTGCTTTCTGTTCCTACATGTCACACAGGATTTCTAGAATTTTATACAAGTCGAATCATGCAGTGTGCACTCTTTTTATGTCTGCTCTTTTCTCTCAGTATCATGACTTTGAGACTCATCCCAAATCGGTAATGCCACGTGTATCAGTAACTGAACATTGTATCCTGGGATAAGTGCCACCTGGTCAGGATGGACTTCCCTGTTTGTATGTCACTGGATTCCATTCGCTACAATTTTGCTGAAATTTGGGGGTTTCCGTGCGTGAGAAATACTGGTCTGTTGTTTTCTTCTTTTCTCGCCTTTCCTTCCTTCCTTTCTTCGAAAAAATTATTTATTTTTTCTAGGGCCACACCCACGGCATATGGAGGTTCCCAGGCTAGGGGTGGAATCCGGGCTATAGCTGCCAGCCTCCACCACAGCCACAGCAACATGCGGTCCGAGCCTCATCTGCGCTACACCACAGCTCGCACCAATGCTGGATGCCCTGAGCGAGGCCATGGATCGAGCCCACATCCTCATGGATACTAGTCGGATTCATTTCTGCTGCGCCACAACGGGAACTCCCCCGAGCCGTATCTTTGACCTACACCAAAACTCACGGCAATGCGGATACTTAAAGCACTGAGTAGGGCCAGGGATCGGACCTGCATCTTCATGGACACTATGTCAGGTTCTTAGCCCTCTGAGCCATAACAGGAACTCTCCTTTCTTTCTTTTTTTGCCTTTTTTGTTGTTGTTGTTGCTATTTCTTGGGCCGCTCCCGCGGCGTATGGAGGTTCCCAGGCTAGGGGTTGAATCGGAGCTGTAGCCACCGGCCTACGCCAGAGCCACAGCAACACGGGATCCGAGCCGCGTCTGCAACCTACACCACAGCTCACGGCAACGCCGGATCTGAGCATAGGGCAGGGATTGAACCCGCAACCTCATGGTTCCTAGTCGGATTCGTTAACCACTGCGCCACGACGGGAACTCCACTCACTAGTCACATTTTGGCAACTCAAGAGTCACATGTGGCTAGTGGCTACCATATCTTTTTTTTTTTTTTTTTTTTTTTTTTGTCTTTTTGCTATTTCTTGGTCTTGGGCCACTCCCTCGGCACAAGGAGATTCCCAGGCTAGGGGTCCAATCGGAGCTGTAGCCACCGCCCTACACCAGAGCCACAGCAACGCGGGATCCGAGCCGTGCCTGCAACCTACACCACAGCTCACGGCAACGCCGGATCGTTAACCCACTGAGCAAGGGCAGGGATCGAACCCACAACCTCATGGTTCCTAGTCTGATTCGTTAACCACTGCGCCACAACAGGAACTCCTCTTTCTTTTTTTATATCTTGGTTTTAGCATCAAGGTAATGCTGGTTTCAGATAAGCTGGGAAATACTCTTTTTCAATCTTCTGGAAGAGTTTTTATGGAATGAGTATTATTTCTTTCTTAAATATTTGGTAGAATTCGCCAGTGAAGATTTCTGGGTCTGGAGTTGTGCTGTTCAATTTTTTTTCACATTTGCAAGGATTATCCAGTGAGTTGAGAACTCACTTGTATTTTGTCAAGTTTATTTTATTTTTTATTTTTTTGGCTTCTTTTTTAGGGCCACACCCATGGCATATGGAGGTTCCCAGGCTAGGGGTCGAATCGGAGCTGTAGCTGCTGGCCTACACCACAGCCACAGCAACGTGGGATCTGAGCCGCGTCTGCGACCTATACCACAGCTCATGGCAATGCTGGGTCCTTAACCCACTGAGCAAGGCCAGGGATCGAACCCACAACCTCATGGCTCCCAGTCGGATTTGTTTCTGCTGCGCCACGTCGGGAACTCCCGGTCCAGTTTACTCTGGTTGTTTCAAGCAGGAGGGTAAATCCGGTGTCTATCACTCCATCCTGTTATACCACTCACTTCATCCTGGGAGTGGAAGTTTCTATATTTTAAAAATTGAAAATAGTCTTCCAAATGTAAAATGAGTTCACACTCATGGAAAAAAAAAAAAAACAGAAAATAACAAAACTATAGAGAGGAAAATAAAAATTGCTCTTAACATCACCACTCGTCCAAAGTCACTGCTAATACTTTGGTCTGTATTCTGTCATCCTTTTCTGTGCATATGTGTGCCTATATCAGGGTCACAGACCCACTCACAGGACATCAGATGTGCCAAGAAAACAGCGCCTCTTTATTTTCCTACTTCATTAATCTGATCTTTCTTCTGAGGTACCATCTGCTGGAAGATGAGAAGGGGAAAGAGGAGTCCATTCTAACAGCCTTGGTCCCATGATAATGCAAACAGTTCTGGAGCTCCCGCTGTGGCTCAGTGGTAACGAACCTCAGTATCCATGAGGATGCAAGTTTGATCCCTGGCTTTGCTCAGTGGGTTGAGGATCCGGCATTTCTGTGAGCTGTGGTGTAGGCGCAGCTTGGATCCGTCGCTGCTGTGGCTCTGGTGTAGGTTGGCAGCTACAGCTCTGATTGGACCCCTAGCGTGGGAACTTCCATATGTCGCAGGTTCAGCCCTAAAAAGACAATAAATAAACAAACAGTTCTAAGAAACTCATTCGTGGGCTCAAGTGCTTGGCCAACCAGATTTCTTACTCGTCCCGTCATTGACTCCTCTATGTGACCTGGTACGTGGGGTCGGGGGAAGGCTGTAGGATTTCTGGGTCTTCTGGTTGCCAGGAGGAGGGTCCTCTGGTCCACACATATTCTCCAGATTCTCCTTGATTTGGGCTGTGACATAGCTGGCCTGGCTGCTCCATGGAATGGTGGCAGTGAGGGACAATGATCAAGGGAGGCCAGCTCACATAAGGCTCATGTAGGGTCTGGTGGGCCATGGTAAGGACTTTCGCTTTTATCCCAAGTGAAACCAGGAGGCATTGGGGGGTGTCCCTGGAGAGGTAAGGGTCAAAAGCCCAATTGAAATGAGTTCCGGAGAAAATGGGGATGGGGAATTGGACACTGTAAACATTGACACCTTCAAAGAGTCTTACTAAAAAGAGGAGGTCGAAAAGTGTACACACAACAAGTGCCGGAGAGGGTGTGGAGAAAAGGGAACCCGATTACACTGTGGGTGGGATTGTAAATTGGTGCAACCACTGTGGAAAACAGGACGGAAATTGCTCAGAAAACTAAAAATAGAACTACCATTTGATCCAGCAATCCCACTCCTGGGCATCTATCTATCCAGAGAAAACCATGACTCGAAAAGACACATGTACTCCAGTGTTCATTGCAGCACTATGTACAATAGCCAAAACATGGAGACAACCTAAGTGCCCATCGACAGAGGAGTGGATCAAGAAGATGTGGTCCATACACACAGTGGAATATTACTCAGCCATTCAAAGGAAAGAAGTAATGGCATTTGCAGCAACATGGATGGACTTAGACATTATTATGCTAAATGAAGTCAGTCAGACAGTGAGACACAAATGTCACATGCCCTCCCTTACCTGTGGAATCTAAAAAAGGGACACCATGAACTTCTTTGCAGAACAGACACTGACTCACAGACTTTAAAAAACGTATGGTTTCCAAAGGAGACAGGTTGAGGGGTTGGGGGATGTCCTGGGGGTTTTGGATGGAAATGCTATAAAATTTGGTTGTGATGATTGTTGTAAAACTATGAATGTAAAAAAATCATTGAGTAATAAATAAATTAAGTAAAAAATAAAAATTCATTGAGTAATAATAAATGAATCAATTAAGTAAAAAATAAAAAGAAGAGGAATTAAGACGTTTTCATTTGTTTGGTTTTAATGGGAAATAACGGAGCTCTCCAGCGGAGAGGGAACGAGGCGTGGGAAAGTTGCTGAAGTGTGAGGAGCTAGCGCGTGAGTGGGGGGTTGGCTGGCGGTGCAGCCAGGGTATGGCAGGGCAGGTGGCAGGGCAGGTGGCAGGGCAGGGGTGGTGGGGCCCCCGGCGGTGTTCTCCTTGGATGGTGTCGCTTTCTCAGTGACATAGGAAAGAGGCTCATCAGCTAAGTGCTGGGTGGGAAGGAGGCGCTGGGGTCTCGAGGACACCGGGGCGCATTGCCAAGCTGCCCTCGGGACTCGAGTGCCACACGTGAGGATTACACCGAGACCAGTCCCCAGCTTTGCAAGCTTTCCTTCACGCTCACTCAACCTAACGGGTGCTGGCAGGATGTTATATCAACGGGCAAATAAAGTGAGAGGCAGTGAGGGAGCTGGAGACACGCAGGAGCCGGGGCGGTGGGGTGGGCGTGGAATCCTCGCTGGGGGGGAAGGGGAGTGAGGGCCTGAGTTGGGGGGGGAGTTAAAAAGCAGGAAGGATGACTACCGACGCGTAGATATCAGTGGATGTGAACGTGGTTGGCGGGCATGGTGGGGAGGAGCGTAAACTGGCACCGCCACCCAGGAAAACGGGGATGAAGCCTCCTCAAGAACTGAAAAATAGGCCCTCCCATTGAGGCTCAGCGGAAACGAAGCCAACTAGTGTCCATGAGGATGCAGGTTCCATCCCTGGCCTCCCTCAGTGGGTTAAGGATCAGGCCTTGCTCTGGCTGGGGTGGAGGTTGGTGCAGCTCCAAGTGGACCCCTAGCCTGGGAACTTCCATATGCTGTGGGTGCGGCCCTAAAGAGAAAAAAATTAAATAAAAATAAAATAAATTATAGAACTCTCAGGAGTTCCCATTGTGGCGGAGCAGAAACAAATCTCACTAGTATCCATGAGGACACGGGTTTGATCCCTGGCCTTGCTCCGTGGAGTAAAGATCTAGTGTTGCTGTGAGCTGTGGTGTAGGTTGCAGACATGGGTTGGGGCCCATGTTGCTGTGGCTGTGGTGTAGGCTGGCAGCTGCAGCTTCAATGCGACCCCTAGCCTGGGAACTTCCATATGCCGCGGGTGAGGTGCTAAAAAACAAAAACAAAAACAAAATAAATAAATAAAAATTAAAAAATTAAAACAGAACTCTCGTATGATCCAGCAATCCCACTTCTGGGTATGCATTTGATGTTAATGAAATCAGGATCTCAAAGAGATATGGGCACGCCCATGTACCTTGCAGCACTGGTCACAGTAGCCAAGAAGTGGAATCAACCCAAGTGTCCATCAAAGGATGAATGGGTAAAGAAAATGTGAGTTGTAATGTATATATAAAATATAGCATGTGTTATATATAACTTTTTTTTGGCCTTGCCTGTGGCATAACTAAGTTCCTGGGCCAGGGATCCAACTCATGCCCCAGCAGTAACAATGTCAGATCCCTAATTCCTAGGCCATCAGGGAATTTCTACATATTACATATAACTCAAATTTTCTCTCTATATATATATATCACACAATTCATCCATAAAAAGAAGGAAATCCTGTTATTTGTGACAATTTGGAGGATATCATGCTAAGTGAAGTAAGCCAGGTGTATAATGACAAATACTGCAACACTTCCCTTATTCGCAGAACCTAAAAAAGTCAGACTCACAGAAGCCGAGAATAAACGGTGGTGATCGGGGCCGTGGAACGGGATAAGTCGGGAGCTATTGGTCAAAGGGTACAAAGTTTCAGCTGTACGTCATGAATGCGGTCGACGTGGTTAATAAGACTGTATCTTGTACTAGAAATCTGCTAAAAGAGTAGATCTCAGATGTTTTCATCACACACACACACACACACACACACACACACACACACACCCACCAAAAAAATAGGAGCGGTGATGGCTGGTTAGTTAAGTTGACTATAGCAACCATTTCACCATGTGTAATATACATCAGAACGTCACTTTGTCTGCTGTAAATATATATAATTCTTATTTGTCAATTAAACTTAAGTGAAGGTGGCAAAAAAGTTTAAAATCTGAGACTGAGGCCTCGAAATTTTTTTTTTTTGTCTTTTTTGTTGTTGTTGTTGTTGTTGTTGCTATTTCTTGGGCCGCTCCCGTGGCATATGGAGGTTCCCAGGCTAGGGGTCGAATCGGAGCTGTAGCCACCGGCCTATGCCAGAGCCACAGCAACGCGGGATCCGAGCCGCGTCTGCGACCTACACCACAGCTCACGGCAACGCCGGATCATTAACCCACTGAGCAGGGGCAGGGACCGAACCCGCAACCTCATGGTTCCTAGTCTGATTCGTTAACCACTGCGCCACAACGGGAACTCCTCGAAAATTATTAATGAGATATTTTACATTTTTTCATGCTGTCTTTGAAACCTGATGTGTGTTTCCCATGGACGGCACCTCTCATTTTGGACCAGCAGCATTTCGGGTGCCTGTGGCCCCTGCGTTGGACAGAGGGAATGCTGGTGGATGGGGGTGGTTGAGGAGGAGAGGACACCGAGACGGTTGGAGGCATGGAGCTCCAGGAATGGATAAACAGATCACCAAGAATTGGGACAGGAGGGGGTGGGAGTGAGGGACCGTGAGCTGGGAGTGAAAAACTTTTGGAGGCAAGTAAGAGGGACCAGGGGTTGGCAGGTGCCGGCAACCATGAGCAGGAGAGGCTTGGGAAGGTGCTAATCTGGAAGAAACGTGAGGAACAAGGAGGAGCCCACGGAGAGCTGGAGACAGAACAAGAGGATGGGGAGAACTTACAGGAGGGAGGCGCTTTTGCTCATGGTCCTCTTAAGTTCCAGAGGGCACAGGGAGGGAGAGGGGGAGGGACGGAAGGTGGGATGGGATAAGGAGGTGAGCCGAGCCTTACGTGGAATAGGGCCCTAAGGGATGACCCAAGAGTCCTGGGCTTCTTTGGTGGAGGACAGGGGTCAAAACACTCTCTTTTGGTCTGATTTGTAGCTTTTGCCCATTCCTGTGGTGTAAAGACTCTCACTGTGGTTCATTTCAAGCTGCCGATGGTTGACCAGCCAGCTTGCACAATGCCTGAAAACTGAACTCTTGCAAGCTAGTACAAGCCGGTTTCAGCAGCAGACCACCAGATGCGGTCTCCAAAGCACCCAGGATAGGTCTGGGCGGTCTCCAAAGCCGAGGCAGCATGGAGAGATGTGAGAGCAGGGGCTGGAGGCGGGGGAGGGAGGCACAGCGGTCTTGCAAAAAATGATGGAGAACTCTCTGACCTGCGGTTTGGAGAAATGGGTCACATCTTTAACCGACTTTTAATATGCATGTTACTGTATCTTTGTAATGAGTCACCCAGCTCCCTCTTCCAGGAAGGCGCTTCACCCCAGCTGCTGCGAGTGCCCTCAGCTCAGTGCCTTGAGGGACTGCTCAGCTGCAGAGTCACCTCGCCCAGGGTCCTGACCCTTCCCAGGGCAGCCTCATGCAGGGACACCAGTGTGGCGTTAGAAGGTCAGCCACCCCCACCCACTTAGGCCAGCTCTCTGGGGACCGTTCCGGCTCAGGCACACCCTGTGGGAGCTGCCACTGGGTCTGCGTCGCAGGTTCCCTCCTCCTCTGCCCTGCGCTTCCCTCCCTTCCTGTCCACAGGTGTGACCCCAGCGCCAGTCCCTGATAAAGACCCCATTGTCAGTAACTCATCTCAGACTCTGCTTCCCAGAGAACCCAGCTTGCAACGCTCAGCCCGTTCGAGAGGGTGGAAAGCAGCCTTGTTGACATTTTGATAACTGGTGGGGTGGAATCTTTTTTATAGGTATCGACTGAATTACCTCCTTTGTGGACTGCTTTTTTGAACTACTTCCTTTACCTGTTTTTCTATTAAGATGTTTGTCTTTTTCTTAGTGGTAAGAGGGCCTGTGTGTATCGCTGTCATAAAGATATTCATCTTTGCTTTTTGTGTGTGTTGCACAAAGTGTTCTCAGGCTTCCCAGGCTGTGGTGTGTGTTTCTTTTGTGGTTAAGTGTGCAGACTTGGTCGCATTGCCCTGCCACTTCCTAACGGGTGTAACTCAGGGTTCATTCCTGCAACCTACCAGAGCCTTTGTTTTTCCATCTATAATTGGGGGTAATATTTTTTTTTTGTCTTTTTCTTTTTTTTCTAGGACCTCATCCACGGCATATGGAGGTTCCTAGGCTAGGGGTCTAATCGGAGCTGTAGCCATCGGCCTACACTGGAGCCACAGCCATGTGGGATCCGAGCCACATCTGCGACCTGCACCACAGCTCACGGCAATGCCGGATCCTTAACTCATTGGGCAAGGCCAGGGATTGAACCCGCAACCTCATGGTTCCTAGTCAGATTCATTAATCACTGAGTCATGACGGGAACTCCTAATTGGGGATAATAGTAATACTTTTTGCTTATTGAGGGGACTTAAGGAGTTAAAAATACTTATAACGGTGCCTGGAATACAATAACTATGAGATAATTATTTGCTTTTTTTATTAGTATCTATATTATTTCTTTCTTATTGGTCCCACAGAGATTGTTAGAGTTTATGCAGTAAAAGCTATAAAGCTATCTTTTATGGGTTTTGCCTTGGGACTGATATTCAGGAAAGACTTTTTTTTGGAAGATGATATAAGTATTTACCACCATTTTCTATTAGTAGAAGCATTAGTGTCCATATACATATGCATATATATGACTCTTACACCATCTAGAATCCAGAATTTATTTATTTGTTTATTTTGCTTTTTTCATTTTTGTTTTTGTTTTCTAGGGCTGCACCCACGGCATATGGAGGTTTCCAGGCTAGGGGTCCAATCAGAGCTGCAGCCTCTGGCCTACACCACAGACACAGCAACTCGGGATCCGAGCCGCGTCTGCGACCTACACCACAACTCACGGCAACGCCGGATCCTTAACCCACTGAGCAAGGCCAGGGATTGAACCTGCAACCTCATGGTTTCTAGTCAGATTCATTAATCACTGAGCCATGATGGGAACTCCCAGAATTTATTTTGACGTGAGGTTTAAGGTTATGTGTAGACAGGGAGTCCCCACTGTGGCTCAGTGGTTAACGAACCTGACTAGTATCCATGAGGACTTGGTTTTGATCCCTGGCCTTACTCAGTGGATTAAGGATCTGGCGTTGCCGTGAGCTGTGGTGTAGGTTGCAGACACAGCTGGGATCCGGTGTCACTGTGGCTGTGGTGTAGGCTGGCAGCTGCAGCTCCGATTCGACCCCTAGCCTGGGAACTTCCGTAAGCTTGGAGGGGGGCCCTAAAAAGCAAAAAAAAAAAAAAAAAAAAAAAAAAAAAAAGATTATGTAGACACTTGGTCTTTGCATGGCCAACCTTCCTTTAAGGAGCTGTATTAGTGTTCTCCAGAGAAATGGAACCGATAGGATATTTGTGTATTTATTGGGAAGACTCAGTTGACCCTCAGTTTCGGAGGCTGGGAAATCCCACAACCTGCTGGAGACCCAGGAAAGCTGGCGGTGCAGTTGCGTCTGAGTCTGACGGCCCAAGACGTGGGGAGCTGGTGGTGTAGAGCCCAGCCTGGGGGCAGACGTCCCCGCTCCTGACACTGGGGCAGGAAAAAAGGGAGCACTTCCTTCTCCCTCATCTTTTGCTGGATTGGGGCCTCAGTGGGTTGGCTGATGCCCACCCAGGCTTACCAGATTCACTGATTCAAATACCAATCTCACCAGAAACACCCACCCAGGCAGCCTCAGAAATAATGTTTATGGAGTTCCTATTGGGGCTCACTGACTAGGAGCCATGAGGATGCGGGTTTGATCCCTGGCCTCTTGCAGTGGGTTGCTCAGCGTTGCCAAGAGCAGCAGCCTAAGTCGCAGACATAGCTCAGATCTGGCATTGCTGTGGTTGTGGTGTAGGCTGGCAGCTGCAGCTCCAATCAGACCGCTAGCCTAGGAACTTCCACATGCTGCGGGTGTGGCCCTAAAAGGACAAGAAAGAAAGAAAGTTACTTTAGTCTGGGCACCCCATGAACAGTCAAATTGACACAGAATTAACCACCAAAAGTCCATTCTTTGTCAACCTAGCACCATATAAACCTCCAAAACCATGCTTTATCTCCAAATACACAATAACGAGGTCATAATTCTTTTTTTTTTTTCTTTTTAGGGCCGCACCTGCAGCATATGGAAGTTCCCAGGCTAGGGGTCGAATCAGAGCTGCATCTGCCGGCCTACACCACAGCTACAGCAGGATCCGAGCCGCGTCTGTGACCTACACCACTGCTCACGGCAACGCCAGATCCTTAACCCATTGAGCGAGGCCAGGGATCAAACCTGCATCCTCATGGATACCAGTCAGGTTCATGACCACTGAGCCACAACGGGAGCTCCCCGAGGCCATCGTTCTGCCTAACACGAGAGCACTCTCCCGGGCGCAACAGAAGAGGCACTACCCCCGCCCCCGAAGAGGAGGTGATGCCCTTGACTGATGTTTACTCTCCTGCGCAACGTCTTATGACCTAAACACCGTGATTAAAATCAACAATACTTAACCGGTACGACACAAAGTCAATAGTCTTATATGATATGATAAGACCATGGGAACGAAAGCACACACACACACAGTTACAGCAAAATAAGGAGGAACCACGCATGACAATGACAGTCCTTGTTTCTGCAACCAGCCCCAGGCTCACAGCTGGTCGCTAGAATGACGTACGTCCCCTGCCCACTCCATAGTCTCTCTGCCCTCAGGAGACCCCTTAGCTGGTCTCGGTTCTTTGTCTGGTGGGGTGACCCATCCTTCCCCTGCTCCAGGGTCTGGGTCGTGGGCCGTCCTGCCTGGAAGGGGCTGTCGCACCCTTCGGGATCTCCTGTGGTCCAGGCACCTGCTGCCTCCCTCCACTGTGGGGTAGGAGTCCAATGTCTCCTTGAGGTCAGGATCAGTCACCCCGCCAGCCCCATACCTCCCTTCTTTGCCCGTTGGTTCAGAGGCAGGAGGAGCCCATGGTCTGTGCCAGGGTCTTTGCTTCTGCTTGGATGGCATCATTATTGTATCTGCTGGCAGAAGTGGTCCCTGTTCTGGCAGTGAGACCTCCTGGCCAGCAGACTGTCAGGTTGAGGGACCAGGAGACAGCACGTCACTAGTGGGTCCCTCAGGGCATAGAGGGTGGTGCCACAGCCATTTCTGCACCTTCGTTCTTGGACCTGCGGACCCCGGCTGTTGGAGCATCAGCTCTGTATGTTGGATGCTGATGCTGAGCCTATGCAGATTCTGGAGGACCCCGGGCGGAACTTTGGCTTGATAGAGTACTGCTCCCCAGCTGCCCTGTCATCAAGTCTTCAAAGGCCATGCCACCTACTGTCAAGCCAGCTGCTGCAGGATGGCGGAGAAATAGGGGAAGACCAGTGAATCCTATGAGCAAGGGCCCACGGCTGCCCTCCTTTGCTATGAGTGAGCTCCTTGATCGGAAGCAAGGCTGTGTGGATGAGGCAGCCTGCGAGGCCGTGGCTGATAGTTCTGGCAGAAGCACTGCAGGCAGAGGAGGCAAATCCACAACCAGAGTGCGAGCAGAGTCCAGGGAGAACAAGACACGGCCCCTTCCAGGAGGAAAGTGCTCCCGGGCAGTCAACCCGCCACAGGTAGCAGCTGGCCGATCACCAGGAAACGGTGCCACAGCAGGCGCTCAGTGCTGGTCTTGCTGCCGGCAGACTGGGCACGCTGCCAGGCTGCAGTCCCGCCACCTCGGCGAGGGAAGACCACGTAAGCTCCATCTCTGCCACCACGGCCACTTTGTTCCTGAGCCCAGTGGGTGATGGCAGAGGAGGCTGGGAAAGAGGTCATCGCGTGATTGTTAAACTCCATCCGCTTGCTTGTTAAAACCCTCCTCTGCCGAGTCATCCTTTGGTGAGAGTCGCAGGAGGCACACATCTTCCCGCGTTTTGCCCTTTCGCTGTATCTACACCTCCTCCCTGAATTTGTCACCAATTTTCCAGGCATTGTCCTTCCACATCGCTGACCAGTCAGCCAAGCCCCTGGCCATGGCCTGTGACAGGTGTGTGACCCACACCGGGCTCTTTCTCCTTCTAAGCCGAGTGTGAGACCAGGCGTCTTGCTGGAAGCGCACCACTGTGTCCTGCAGGGGTGTCTAGACAGGGGCCGCACCTTCCCTGCTTTCTGGCGGTGCCCGCGTATGGTGTGAACCCACCCGTAAACCTGGCAACCCTGGGTCCAGTTACTCCTGGGCATTTAATTTCCCAGTTCAGTGAACTGGGGTCCAGTTCCCGCTGCGGCCTGGTCTCCAGAGAACAATCTCTGGACAATCGCAGAGTTCTGCAAGGATGCTGGGGCATTTGTGTCCTCCAGCCCCTCCACCATGGGTGAGTAGATCTTTAATGATAAATCCACTCTCAACTTTCCAGTCTCCCCAAGCCTTAAACCTCTTCCTTTTTTCTTTCTTTTTCTTTGGTCTTTTGTCTTTTTAGAGTGGCAGCCACAGCATATGGAGGTTCCCAGGCTAGGGGTCCAATTGAAGCTGTAGCTGCGGCCTACACCACAGACACAGCAACTCAGGATCTGAGCTGCGTCTGCGACCTACACCACAGCTCACAGCAACGCCGGCTCCTTAACCCACTGAGCAAGGCCAGGAATTGAACCCCTGTCCTCATGGATGCTAGTCGGGTTCCTTAACCACTGAGCCATGACAGGAACTCCTATACCTCTTTTTCTTTTTCTTCTTTTTAGGGTCTCACCCATGGCATATAGACGTTCCAGGCCAGGGGTGGAATCAGAGCTGTAGCTTCTGGCTTATACCACAGCAACAGCAATCTGAGATCTGAGCCGCATCTACGACCCAAGCTGCAGCTTGCAGCAACGCAGGATCCTTAAACCACTGATTGAGGCCAGGGAGGAGACCCACATCCTCATGGATACTAGTTGGGTTCTTTACCCACTGAGCCACAGCGGGAACTCCTGAACCTCTTTCGTTTGATTCACTCACTCTGGGCCACCTTTTGGTCTATGTTTCAGCCATCGGAGCCCGTTCCAGCTTCCTGAGCTGCAACATTAAATGCAGGACTCTTGCGAGATGACCCCTCATCAAAACAGTCAGCCTGACCAGCCTTATGTTCCTCCGCCGAATCCTGCATCCTTGGCATGGATTCCCACGTGCTCCTGGTTTCTGTCCACAGCTGAGAAACTCAGGAAGTTCTCTTGACTGCAGCTCCCCCCTCACCACGCACGCTTTGTACCCCGCCTTCGGGGCCCTCCTGGCTCTAGAGTCCAGTTACAGGTCTCAAAGCAAAGAGGGGGACGGCGTGGGCCCTGAGGGCCGTCAGCACCCTGCTGCAGGAGACCCGCCTCGGCGGAGCGGGCACGTTTCCTGGGCAACCGGAGTGAGTCCTCTCCGACGGAGGGGGAGCCTGTGGTGCCCCCACCCTGGCCAGGCCTGTACCCCGTGGGGTGTGGAGACCGCTCCCGGGGGAACGAAGACTCATCAGCGTTTGGGGGCTCGGTGTTCCCGGGGTTATCAGGGTCCCTCCGCGCCGTCACTCTAACAGGAGGCGCCCTCTGAGGCCGGGAGCTGAGTTTACCCTGTGATTGGGCCACCACGGGGTGTCTTCGGCACCCCAGCCAAGCCGCTCTGGACGAGAATGGTCTCCTTCGGGCACACGTGGAAGCCCTTAGGTCATTTTTGCGGCAGGGGTGCTGCCTGCCCACATCGGGACAGGGGATCTGCTTCACCGGGTCCACGGATTCCAGGGGTCATCCTGCCCAGAAACACACTCGAAGACACACCCGAGACGATGTGGCCGGTGGAGGTGACACAGGTGAAAATGAACCATCCCAGGACCCGACTGGTCCCCACTTTCTTTAAATTTTTAGATAAACTTCCTACTTGAGGACAGTTTTACCGCTGCAGGATTATTATAAAGATCGTACAGGGGGATCTAGGGTATTCCACGTGATGTTCCTTATTCTTTTTTTTTTTTTTTTTTAGGGCCGTATCTGTGGCATATGGAGGTTCCCAGGCTAGGGGTCCAATTGGAGCTGTAGCCCGCCGGCCTACACCACAGCCACAGCCACACCAAATCTGAGCCGTGTCTGGGACCTACACCACAGCTCACGGCAACGCCGGATCCTTCACCCACTGGGCGAGGCCAGGGATCAAACCCGCATCCTCATGGATCCCAGTTGGGTTCATCACCACTGAGCCACGAAGGGAACTCCTGATGCTCCTTATTCTTAACATCTATCAGCATGGTACATTTGTCACAATTATTGGCATATTATTATTATTAACAAATCCCATACTCTGTTCAGTCCCTTAATTTTTCCCTAATAGAGCTTTTGCCTTCCGAGATCCCTCTCCAGACACATTTTATTTGTCATGGCTCCTTAGGCTCCTCTGGGCTGTGGCAGTTTCTTCGAGTTTCCTTGTCTTTAATGACATCTTTTTTTTTTCCTTCTTTTTTTCTTTTTTCGCCACCTCTGTGGCATGTGGACGTTTCCAGGGCCAAGAATCCAACTGAGATGGAACTACGACCTCCGCTGCAGCTGCAGCAACGCTGGCTCCTTAGCCCCCTGGGCCACAGCAGGAACTCCTGTTTTGATGACCTTGATATTTGAGAATGACTGGATGAGTATTTCATAAGATGTCCCTCAGCTTGTCTGATGTTTTGCTCATGATTATGCTGGAGTTACGGGATTGGGGGAGGACACCCACAGAAGGGAGAGTTCATTTCCGGCATGTGCTGTCGAGGGTACACGCTTTTAGCATCATCGTTGATGCTAATAATCTGGCCGAGATAATGTTGGTAGGTTCCTCCAGGCAAAAAATAAGGCACCTCCCCCTTCCCAGACCTCCGTCTTTGGGAGGAAGTTGCTGTGCCTCTGACAGCTGAGGAAGGGGGGGCTGCTACATCCATTATTTGGAATTTGTGTGGGAGATGTGAGATGTGTCTCTTTTCCCACTAACACTTGTTTATTCAGCCACTTCTTTATTTATTTATTCATTTTTCATTTGTTTGTCTTTTTAGGACCTCACCGGAGGCCCATGGAAGTTCCCAGGCTATGGGCGGAATCGGAGCTGCAGCTACATCACAGCCACAGCGACTCGGGATCTGAGCCGCGTCTGCAACCTACACCTCAGCTTGCGTCAGTGAAGGATCCTTAACCTACGGATTGAGGCCCGGGATGGAAGCTGCATCCTCACGGACACTATGTTGGGTTCTTAACCTGCTGAGCCACAATGGGAACTCCCTCGATTGCTTTTATTTTGTCTATTTAGGGATGCACCTGTGGCCTATGGAGGTTCCCAGGCTAGGGGTCCAATTGGAGCTTCAGTTGCTGGCCTACACCACAGCCACAGCAACGCCAGATCCAAGCCGCGTCTGCGAGCTACACCACAGCTCAGGGCAACGCCGGATCCTTAACCCACTGAGCGAGGCCAGGGATGGAACCTGGGTCCTATGGATACTAGTCAGATTCATCTCCGCTGCCCGTCAACGACGTGTTTATGTCCCTTTGGACTCCCGATCTTCACGTTCCCCTTCGGGTTCTAATCCAGCTCTGGGTTATTGATTCTCTTGCTGTGTTTGTTCCAGCCTGGGCCGCTGCAAGCTCTTTCCATTGGCTCCCGGATCCCTTTGTTCCCATCGCTGGGTCCCCATTTTCTGTTCAGTCCTTCTGTTGCGGGGTGGGGGTGGCCCTGCCCACCCCCCACCCTGGTGTTGCCTCGGCCTCTGACCCCTTAGCCCCTGGGACCTGACCAGCGGGAGGTGCATCCCTTCCAAGCAAGTTGTCGAGGGGGACTCTGGGACGCCTGACGTGGCGGCAGCCCCCGTGTGGGGAGGAGAGTCACGCAGGGGCAGAGCCACCGGGAGGAGCTGGGGCGGCAGCGGCAGGAGGCAAAGTCGGAGGACCCCCGGGGACCCAGACCTTGGACCCTCCAGTCATTGACCCAAGACGTTTTCTTTGTGTTTAAAGTGGTTTAGGAGTTCCCGTGATGGCGCAGTGGTTAACGAACCCAACAAGGAACCATGAGGTTGTGGGTTTGATCCCTGCCCTTTCTCAGTGGGTTAGGGATCCAGCATTGCCGTGAGCTGTGGTGTAGGTCCCAGACGCAGCTTGGATCCTCCGTTGCTGTGGCTGTGGTATAGGCTGGTGGCTGCAGCTCCGATTGGACCCTTAGCCTGGGAACCTCCATATGCTGTGGGAGCAGCCATAAAAAAGCAAAAAGATCAAAAAAAAAAAAGTGGTTTAATTTGAGTTTCTGCCCCTTGTAACAAGATGTGATAGATAAGCCTTTGTTACAGGCTGTATTTTAATCTGCTCAGGCTGCCATAAAAAAAATACCACAGACTGGGCAGCTTAAGCAACAAAATTTAATTTTTTCGCAGTTCTAGAGGCTGGAAGTCCAAGGTCAAGATGCCACCATGCCTGGTGTCTGGGGAGGCTTCTTTTCAGGGCTTGCAGATGCTGCCTTCTAGCTGTGTCCTCACAGAGCCTTTTTCTGTGTGTGTGTGTGTGTGTGTGGTGGGGGAGATCTAGTATCTCTTCTTTTTCCTTCCTTCCTTCCTATTTTTCCTTTTTAGGACTGCACCTGTTGCATATGGAAGTTCCCAGGCTAGGGGTTGAATCTGAGCTGTAGCCGCTGGCCTATGCCACAGCCACAGCAACACCGGATCCTTAACCCACCGAGCGGGGCCAGGGATTGAACCCACATCCTCATGGCTACTAGTCGGATTCATTTTGCTGAGCCACAACGGGAACTCCTCTCTTCCTTTTCATGTGAGGACACCAGCCTTATAGCATTAGGACCCCTCTCTCATGACCCCCCTTTTAAAAATATCCTTAATTACTTTCTTAAAAGCCTAACTCCAAATATAGTCACACTAGGGGCTAGGGATTCAGCCCATGAATTTGCGGGGCACGATTCAGTCCATAACAGGCTGAATTATGTCTCCCCCCAAATCCCTATGCTTAGTCTTAGCCCCCAGCACCTCAGGACTTGACCTTACTGGGAAACAAGGTCTTTGCAGGTGTAATTAAGATGAGGCTGGAGTTCCCACTGTGGCACAGTGGGTTAAGAACCTGACTGCAGCGTCTCGGGTCACTGTGGAGGTGCAGGTTCAATCGCTGCCCTGGCTCAGGGAATTAAAGGTCTGGTATGGCTACAGCTGCAGCAGTGGCTCGGATTCAGTCCCTGACCTGGGAATTTCCATATACCTCGGGTCTGGCCACAAAACTAAAAAAAAAGATAAGGTCATTAGGCTGAGCCCTAATCTGATATGACCGGGATCTTTAGCAGAAGGGGAAGTGTGGGTACAGACACACACCTTGTCAACAGTGGGGGTCCTTCTGGGCGTTCCCGTTGTCGCACAGTGGAAACCAACCTGACTGGTATCCATGAGGATGTGGGTTTTGATCCCTGGCCTCACTCAGTGGGTGGGGAATCTGGTGTTGCCGTGAACTGTGGTATAGGTCGCAGATGTGGCTTGGATCCTGCGTTGCTGTGGCTGTGGTGTAGGCCGGCAGCTGCAGCTCCAATTCGATGCCCAACCTGGGAACTTCCATATGCTGCAGGCATGGCCCTAAAAAAAAAGCAAAAAAACCCAAAACCAAAACACCCCAAAAAACAAAAACCAAAAACAATGGGGGTCCTTCTCCCATGGGCCAGGGAAGCACCAGAAGCTGGGAGAGGGGCCTGGACCTGCTGATGCCTGGTTTTCAGAGTTTTGACCTCCAGAACTGTGGATAACGCGTTGCTACCCTAAGCAGTGGTTTGCCGGGGCTCCCATAACGAAACGTCATTGACTGGGGGGCTCACAAAGCACATACCTATTTCTCCCAGTTCTGGAGGCGGGATCAAAGCCTTGGCAGGGCTGGGTTCTCCTGAGGCCTCTCACCTGGGCTCGTGGATGGCTGTCTTCTCTCTGTGTTTTCACATCGTCTCCCCTCTGTCCTCAAGCATCCCTGGTCAAATGGGTCAAGTCTTCTCGTTATGAGGACACAAAGCTCAGGGATCAGGGCCGCCCACCCAAGCTCATTTAACCATAAGCATCTCCTTATTCATTAATTTACCGCTTCTTTTTAATTTTTTGTCTTTTTAGGGCTGCACCCGTGGCATATGGAAGTTCCCAGGCTAGCGGCTGAATCAAAGCTGCAACTGCCAGCCTACACCACAGCCACAGCCATGCCAGATCTGAGCTGCATCTGCAGCCTATGCTGCAGCTCATGGCAAGGCTGAATCCTTAACCGGTGGAGCAAAGCCAGGGATCAAACCTGCATCCCCACACATACTAGTCAGGTTGGGTCCCCCTGCACCACAACGGGAACTCCCACAATCCTCTCTTTAGAGGCCCTGTCTCCAATACGGTCACCTTCTGAGCTACTGGGGTGAAGGCTTCACCATAGGAACTCCAGGGGACACCGCAGGGTCCCTAGAGCCCTCAGTTTGTGATACTTGTCACCCCAGCTCCAGGAAGCTCACACTGGCTGGAACTGAGCTGTATGTAAATGGCTGGTCCAGCCCTGCCAAGTCCCAGGAGTGCCCTCCCGGGGCCCACCCTCGCTCAGAGTCTCCAGGCGGAGGGGCGCTTGTCCCCCACGGCCACGGGCCCCTTCCTTCCGCGCTTCTCCCCTCACCCGGCCACACCCAGACCTTGTCCAGTGGTCCACGCGCAGGTGCTGCGCCTCCGCATTCCTGCGGCTTCGTCCCCTGGGTGCTGTGCCTTTCATCGTAAGAGGAGCGCGGGTGGAGCACCCAGGGGACCTGGCTGTGTCCCGGCAGAGCTCACGGTCTGAAAGGGAAGTGGGACAAGAGGAGAACAGACTGCAGGTGGTGTGGAAACTGCCGCCGACACCCAGCCCCCACTTCCTCCGCGGCCCTGCCCGCGCCATCCAAGGGCGCCTTCTCCTGACGGGAGCGGGGGTGGGGGGCGTTCTGGACGCTGGGGGAGGCTCCCCAGGAGTGGCCATGAGGCTGGGTCCTGAGAAGATTCTCCTTGGGGACATGCGTCCATCAAGCTGAGGCACCGGCCTCCTTTGGGAGGAGAAACCCCGGGGCTCACGGGCAGTGACGTCCAGCCTCTGTGAGGCTGGCTCTGGCCAGGACTTGGGTCGGACAGGGCGCGATTCCTGGAGTTGCCGGCAGTGTCCCAGCTCTGGAACTGGAGGAAGGCAGTGACCTTGGGACCTCCCTGCGGACGGTCAAGTCATTTGAGCCCTGTGTGAAGAGTGAGGGCTGTTGGGAATGAGAACTGGACTCTTCCCTCCACTCCGGGGATCGAACCGGCCACCACATGGTTACTAGTTGGATGCCTTTCTGCTGAGCCACAACGGGAACTCCCTTTCTTTCTTTTTTTTTTTTTTTTTTTTTTTTGCCTGTGTGATGATAACTTTAAAACCAGTGGTTTGAGCATCCACTGATGATTTTTACATTGTGGGTTTTAAAATAGTGATTTTCTAATTCTGTCATTTTCTTGCTATACATTAGTTGGTGTATTAGTCGGCTCAGGCTGCCATAGCGAAATACTATGGACTGGGTGGCCCGAACAACAGAAATATATTTTCTCACAGTTCTAGAGGCTGGAAGCCCAAGACCAAAGGGTCCTCAGGGCTGGTTTCTGGTGGATCCTATCTTCCTGGCTTGCAGGCAACTGTCTTCCCTGACCCCTTTTCTGTGACCCATACTGGTGAGCCTTGTCATTTGTGGAATTTTTGCTTCCTGTTGCTGTCTTGTCTTTTCTGCCTGGAGAAGATCCTTTCGTATTTGTGGTAAGGCTGGTTTAGTGCTGCTGAATTCTCTCAGCTTTTGCTTATCTGTGAAGGTTTTGATTTCTCCTTCAAATCTGAACGAGAGCCTTGCTGGGTAGAGTCATCTTGGTTGGAGGTTTTTTCCTTTCATCACGTTAAGTATATCATGCCACTCCCTTCTGCCCTGCAGAGTTTCTGCTGAAAAATCTGCCAATAACCTTATTGGGGTTCCCTTGTATGTTACTTGTTTCTTTTCCCTAGCTGCTTTCAAGATTTTCTCTTTGTCTTTAATTTTGGTCAGTTTGATTAACATGTGTCTCGGGGTATTCCTCCTTGGGTTTATTTTATATGGTACTCGTTGTGCTTCCTGGATTTGTGTGAGTGATTCCTTCCCCATGTTAGGGAAGTTTTCGGCTATTATCTCTTGGAATATTTTTTCTGTCCCCCCTCTCTCTCTTCTCCTTCTGGCACCCCTGTAATACGGATGTTGGTGCGTTTCACCTTGTCCCAGAGTTCTCTGAGACTCTCTTCAATTGTTTTCCATCTTTTTTCTCTTTTTTGTTCTGCATCCATAATTTCTACTAATCTGTCCTCCACCTCACTTATTCGTTCTTCTGCCTCCTGTATTCTGCTGTTAGCTGCTTCTAGTGAGTTTTTTATTTCAGCTATTGTATTTTGCATCTCTTCTTAAGTTTTATATCTTGTATCTCTTTGGTCAGTGTTTCCTGTAAGTTATCCATCTTTGCCTCCAGTTCATTTCCAATGTCTTGCATCATCTTCAGCATTAACAATCTAAGGTCTTTTTCCTGGAGGCTGAGAATCTCCTCATCACTAAGCTGATTTTCTGGGGTTTTTCCTTTCTCCCTCATCTGAGTTATAATTCTCTGTCTTTTCATTTTTATTGGTTTTTGGTGTGGTGACCTTTTTATAGATAATAGAGTTGTAGCCTCTCGTACTTCTGGTGTCTGCCCCCCTTGTCTCCCTTTCTTTCTTAAATTCTGAGAATTTTATTCTCTTATTTTTTAAATTAAGTTTTATTGGGGTATAATTGACTTACAGTTGTGTTAGTTTCAGGCATATAGCAAACTGAATTAACCGTATATATACACATACATCCATTCTTTTTCAGATTCTTTTCCCATATAGGTTATTACACAGTATTGATGGAGTTCTCTGTGCTGTACAGTGGGTCCTTGTTACCCATCTATTTTATGTATAGCAGTGTGCATGTGTTAATCCCAACCTCCTAATTTACCCCTTCCTGCCCCCTGTGTTTCCCCTTCCGCAACCATAGTTTGGTTTCAAAATCTTTGAGTCTGTTTCTGTTCTGTGAATAAGTTCTTTTGCATCATTTTTATTAGAGTCTGCATCTTAGCGATTTCATATGTCTTTCTCTGTTTGACATACTTCACTTAGCATGGTAATTTCTAGGTCCATCCTTGTCCTGGCAAATGGCATTGTTTTGTGCTTTTTTATGGCTGAGTAATATTCCTTTTATATATGTACCACATCTTCTTTATCCATTCATCTGTTGATGGACATTTACGTTGCTTCCATGTCTTGGCTGTTGTGAAGAGTGCTGTAGTGAACATTGGGGTGCATGTATTTTTCAAATCATGATTTTCTCTGGATATATGCCTAGGTGTGGGATTGTTGGATCATAAGGTAGTTCTATATTTAGTTTTTTAAGGACTCTCAGTACTGTTCTCCATAGCAGCTGCACCGATGTACATTCCTACCAATAGTGTAGTTCCTTTTCTCCATACCCTCTCCAGCATTTTTATTTGTAGACTTTTTTTTTTTTTTTGGCCATGCCTGCAGCATGTGGAAGTTCCCAGGCCGGGGATCGAACCCCACCATAGCAGCGACCAGAGCCACTTCAGTGATGATGCCAGATCCCTAACCTGCTTCACCACAAGAGAGCTCCTGTTTGTAGGCTGTTTGATGATGGCTATTCTGACTGTGTGAGGTGATATCTCATTGCAGTTTTGATTTCTATTTTTCTAATAACTAGTGATGTTGAGCATATTTTAATGTGCTTTTTGGCCATCTGTCTATCATATTGGGAGAAATGTCTATTTAGATCTTCTGACTCTTTTTTAAATTGGGTTTTTAAAAAAATGCATAAAGCTGTATGAGATGTTTGTATATTTTGGAGATTAATCCATTGTCAGTCACTTCATTTGCAAAGGTTTTCTCCCATTCCGTGGATGTCTTTTTTTTCTTTTTATGATTTCCTTGGCTGTGCAAAAGCTTTTAAGTTTAACTAGGTTCCATTTGTTTATTTTTGCTTTTATTTCCATTACTCTAGGAGGCAGATCAAAAAAGATATTGCTGTGATTTATGTCAAGAGTGTTTCGCCTACGTTTTTCTCTAAGAGTTTTACAGTATTTGGTCTTGTGTTTAAGGTCTTTAATCCATTTCGAGTTTATTTTTTATACGGTGTAGGAGAATGCTCTAATTTCATTCTTTGACATGGAGCCGTCCAGTTTTCCCAGCACCATTTATTGGAGAGATGTCTTTTTTCCATTGGATATTCCTGCCTACTTTGTCATAATTTTTACCCCCCCCCGGGGGGGGGCATATGGAAGTTTCCAGGTTAGGGATTGAATCCAAGCTGTAGCTGTGACCCCTATGCCACAGCCACAGCAATATCAAATTCTTTTTTTTTTTTTTTTTTTTTTTGCTATTTCTTTGGGCCGCCCCCGCGGCATATGGAGGTTCCAAGGCTAGGGGTCGAATCGGAGCTGTAGCCACTGGCTTACACCAAAGCCACAGCAACGGGGGATCCGAGCCGCGTCTGCGACCTACACCACAGCTCACGGCAACGCCGGATCCTTAACCCACTGAGCAACGGCAGGGACCGAACCCGCAACCTCATGGTTCCTAGTCGGATTCGTTAACCACTGCGCCACGACAGGAACTCCTCAAATTCTTTTAACCCACGGTACCAGGCCAGGGAATCTCACCGGCGCCACTGCAAAGATAACGACAGAAGTTTGACCATAGTGGGAATTCCTGCTGTGGATTAATTGACCATATGTGCACGGATTTATTTATGGGCTTTCTATCCTGCTCTGCTGATCTATATTTGTTTTTGTGCCAGTACCACACTGTTTTGATGACTGTAGCTTTTAGTATAATCTGAAGTCAGGGAGCCTGATTCCCTCCAGCTATGTTTTTCTTTCTTGGGATTGCTTTGGCTATTCAGGGTCTTTTGTGGTTCCATACAACTTTATAAGTTTTTTCTTCTAGTGCTTTGAAAAATGCCATTTGTAATACACTAGGGAGTGCACTGAAGCAAACTGTTGATGGTATTAGAGTCATTTTTGCCAATACTGATACTTCCAATCCAAGAGCATGGTAGGTCTTTGTGTTCGGGTCATCTTTGATTTCCTTCATCAGGGTTCAGGGTTCAGGGTCCAGGTCTTTGCCTCTTTAGGTAGGTTTATTCCCAGGTATTTTACTCTCTGATTCAACAGTAAATAGGATTGTTTCTTTAATTTCTCTTCCTAATCTTTCATTATTAGTGTGTAGGAATGCGAGAGATTTCTATGTATTGATTTTGTATTTTGCAACTTTACCTATCGCTTTCTTAACTCCCCAATCAACAAGTAAGCAGGATCAAGATCCACCTTGCCATGTGTATGTGTGGGGGTTCTCGCAGCACCTATATCACACTCACACTGAAAGGCCTAGAACCGCGCCTTTTGATAGAAACAATGAGAGCCACATATGTAATTTAAAATGTTCTAGTAGCCACATTGAAAAGGTAAGGAGAGGAGTTCCCGTCGTGGCGCAGTGGTTAACGAATCCGACTAGGAACCATGAGGTTGCGGGTTCGGTCCCTGGCCTTGCTGAGTGGGTTGAGGATCCGGTGGTGCTGCCGTGAGCTGTGGTGTAGGTCACAGACGTGGCTCGGATCCCATGTTGCTGTGGCTCTGGTGTAGGCCAGTGACTACAGCTCTGATGAGACCCCTAGCCTGGGAACCTCCGTATGCCGTGGGAGTGGCTCAAGAAAAGACAAAAAAGAAAAAGGTAAGGAGAAATGGGTGACACTAATTTTAATAAATATTCGACTTAACCAACACATCTGAAACATCATTTCAACACACAATCAGCGTAAAACAGCAGATATGCATTATTATTATTTTTTTTCTCTGCTGTCTTTACTTTCCAGGGTGTGTTTTGCATTTACAGCTTGGCTCAGTTCAGACTGGCTCAGGAGCCACCAGAGGACAGCGCAGTTTGGGGCCGTCCTGGGAGAGGCAGAGGCTTACTAAGATCATCCAGGAGGCAGGAGGCGGCCGACTCGAAACCAGACCTTCTCAGGGTGGCAAGTGGTGCCTGGGGAATCCCAGCGTCGTCTCAAGGACGTGTTCAAAGAGGCCGGAAGGAAAGCAGTGTGAGACTGTGCGGGGCGGTGCTGAGTGGAGCTGTCCCCTCACTGGGTCTCCCATGTTGCTTGCACCTCTAGGTGGCAGGAGGGGCCACCCCAGAAGAGGTGGAAGCTTCTGGCAAACACCGGCTGAGCCCCAGCTTCCGGTCCCCCATGAAACCCTTGGCTGCCACCCTTCCCCAAACAGAGATGTGCCTCCCATCTGACCCCAGACACCATGCTCGTGCCACCTGTTCCTTCATCCATTCGTCACCCCCCCACCTTCCTCTCTTCCTTCTGGAAATAACAAGTGGGGGCCCAAAGGCAGGGGGGTTCAGCAGGCAGAAAACTCTCAGAGGGGCCTGGAGGGGATGGAGGCAACATGGGGAAGGAGAGAGGTTGTATCCTGGAGGGATATTTAGCCAGAGGTGGGGAGGTGGGGAGTGAAGCCTGGGTGGGGGAGGGGATTCCAAATTCTCCATGGCCTCCCCGGAGATTGAGAGGACGATGGGTGGGCAGCACCCCCCCCAGCAAGATCTACGGGATTCCAGGCCTATCCATGGAGAGAACGGAAGCCAGGGAGCTCAGGGCCTCTGGGTACTCCCTTTTATTTTTGTCTTTTTAGGGCTGCACCCACGGCATATGGAGGTTCCCAGGCTAGGGGTCCAATCAGAGCTACAGCTGCCAGCCTACACCACAGCCACCACAACACCAGATCCGAGCCGCATCTACGACCTACATCACAGCTCATGGCAATGCTGGATCCTTAACCCAACTGAGCGGGGCCAGGGATCGAACCCGCAACCTCATGGTTCCTAGTCAGATTTGTTTCCACTGTGCCATGACGGGAACTCCTCTGGGCACCCCTTTGAGGTGGCTTGTGAAGAAGCCAGCAAGAGCCACTGGGACACTGCCTGGGCGATGGGAGTCTGCTTTCCCACCCTTGTCAGTGAATGTCCAGAGCACCAGGCCAACTGTCCTCCAGCCCTGCTTTCTGGGAGATAGAGAAGCCCTCTTTCCTTTGAGTTGCTGACATCTTTTTGATTGGTTGCATACACATTTATTTTCATTTTTATTTTATTTAATTTTTTGGCCATGCCTGTGGCATATGGAAGTTCCTGAGCCAGGAACTGAATGCAAGCTGCAGTTTCAGCCTATGCAACAGCTGGGGCAGTGCTGGATCCTTGACCTGCTGTGCCAGAACGGGAACTCCCTGCATACACATTTAAAAAGCTGGTTTTATTTTACACCTGTCCTGGGGGCCCAGGGACGTGTCCTGACAGTGTTTTCCATCCAATGATTGGCTGAGTTATTACGGGGCAGGAAGAGCTGACCTGCTGGGGGGACCGTCACAGCCCCACTTCTGGCGTGCCAAGCTGCGTAGTGACCAGCACGGCTAGGCACAGGAGGTGGCTCCAGGTTCTTGGTGCTAAAAATAATACAATGCAATACAACAAGGCATAAAATGAAACAGAATGTAATGTAAAATTAAAATATAACATAAAATGATAAATGATTAGATGAAATCAGGCCTGAGCCTCCCGGACAGACAGCCCAGCGCTGGCGGCGAGGAGCACTCGGGAAAGTCACAGGAAGAACAAGCCCCAGGGGCCAGACTGAAGGCTGCTTCTCAAGGGCCCTGTGTCCTCTCTGAACTTTGGTCTCCTCCTCTGGACCACGCTGACCCCGGCCTCAAAGGGTGGTTTTATAAGGATCGAGAGGCTCCCAGGCAGGGCATGCCCGTTAGTCCTAGTGAGGGGAAGGCTGAGCAGGTGGGCTCTGGGACCCCCACCCTTTCCGCCAGAGCGGCTCTGCTTCTGTCTCTTTTGGGTGTGGGTCCCGTGTTTGGAGGTGGGGGGCTGGGTCTTCTTGATCCCAGCTCGCTCTGAGCCTACCTCCCTTGGGCGAAGGAACCCAGGTTGCCCTGTGTTCGTGGGAGTGGCTGGTGGCCCCACAGTTCGCAAGGGGCGTGGTCAGGGGCGTGGCTGGCCGCAGTTCGCAGGGGGCGTGGTCGGTGGGCGTGGTCAGCGGCCCCTTCGCACTGCGGGACCAGAGGAACAGCGCAGGTCCCCAGACCTGAATTGGTCTTTGCCACGTGTCAGCTCCGCCTGGGCTGCTGTCCCTGCAAGGGCTATAGCCAGGCCCTAGGTGGCCGGCAGGGTCAGCCGTCAGCTGTGGGACAGATCACCCTCTCAGTCCTCTGCTGTAGCCCCACCTGGTTCGCCAGGGTGGCAGAGACTGTCAGTGGGGTTCGTGTCAGCCCATGGGGTCGGGGAGACCCCACTTCAATAAGGCAGAGCTCAGGTATGGGCTGTTTGGTGAGTGGAACTTTTGGTCACAACGGCTTGTGTTTTTATCCCCACACCCCTGCCCCCTACCCCCAGGACTGTGGTCTGTGGCACCCAGAACAGAAGGCCTGGGGCTTTTGGAATCTAAGTCTAGATGGCATGAGATGGGCTTCCCCCAGCTACGTCTTTCCTTCTGTTTGGTGCACGTTTTCAGCCAGGGATCAAGCTGGGTTGTTTTTTTTTTTTCCTAGGGGGGGGCCTTCCTCTGTTCCCACCAGTGTCCCCAGCACAGGAGCTCATCTTCTGTCCCCCTCCTCGGTCCCTGTCTATCTACCCTCTCCCCCCTGGAGATCTCAGCCGTACGCCAGCAAGGCCTAGATTTACACTCCTGCCCACCCCCAGCTGCTGCTCTTCTCAGCCTCACACGCTGCTCTCATCTTCTGGCCCTGCCTCCCCGTCCCTCCTGCGGCCCTTCTGCTCTGACCATGAAGGTCAATGGAGAGCAAGCCCACCTGGCCAGTGCTCTGGCCCAAACCCCGAGCCACGCCTGCCTCCTTGCTCTGTCTTCACATCCCATGTGGCAGCCACCAGAAAACCCACCAGACCCATCCTCAAGATAGATCCAGAATCTGACCCGGCTCACTGGCTCTGCAGCCACCACGCAGTCTTGCTGACGTGGTGTCTGCCTGGATCCGAGCAGCAGCCCCTCCCTCTGCGTTTGTCCCTCTCTGCTCACTCTCAACACGTGGTGGCTGTTCACTGAACGGGTAAAGGGGAAAGACCGCCTTGACCCTTCATCTTCATGTTGGGCTCGGACAGGGGACATCTCAGGGGACTGGCCCTCTGCGGGACTCTGGGGACCTGGTCTAAGTTTAAAAACTGGAATGGGTCCTGCACGCAAAGCAAAGATGGGAACAGAGGGGTGAGACCCTGCGTGGCTTCCTCCGGGGAAAGTGGGGTCCAACGGCTGGCAGGATGGACACTGGGTGCCAAGCCGCAGACCCCTCACCCAGAGGACTAGAGATAAATCCGGGTACCAAGTATCACCTTGTGTGATGGGAAGTAGGGATGCATCACATCCCGTTTTTTGGGAGAAGCAGCCGTGCAAAGGAGGCTCCTCTGGGCATGTGTGGAGCGGAGAGAGGCCCATGGCTTGTGTCCTGGTAGGAGATTTTCTTCTGAGTTCAAGATGTGAGCTGACAACGGGCTCTGGGTGCCCCTGACCCCAGGAGTTCCCTCTTCCTGGCCTCCTGTTGCCACTCAGGTTGCTCTTAGTCCCTCCCCTGCTCTGATGGGGGTGGGGGGGTGGGTGGGGGATGGGTAGGCAGAGGGGAGATGCTGCCTTTCCATGGGCTGCTCTGGGCCGGGGGGTGTGCCTGTTTTTACCATCCTAGCCACTTTGGGGACCAGTGGGGAGGGCGTGACTCTTTTTTTGGGTCATTTTAGGGCAGCACCACAGCATATGGAGGTTCCCACACTAGGGGTCCAATTGGATCTGCAGCTGCCGGGCTACACCACAGCCACAGCAACACGGGATCTGAGTCATGTCTGTGACCTACACCACAGCTCACCGCAACGTCAGATCCTTAACCCACGGAGCAAGGCCAGGGATGGAACCTGTGTTCTCATGGATGATAGATTTATTTCCGTGAGCCAGGATGGGAACATGTGTGTATATGTGTGTGACATATGTAAATATATATATATATATATATATACACACACACACATATATATACACATACAATGGAATATTACTCAGCCATAAAAAGGACCAAAATTCTGCATTTGCAGCAATGAGGATGGACCTAGAGAATATTGTGCTTAGTAAAATGAGTCGGACAGAGAGAGGCAGATACTGTGTGGTATCATTTCTACATGGAATGTGAGAAGTAATACAAATGAATGCATACGCAAAATAGAAACAGGCTCACAGATAAAGAAGACAAGCTACTGGAGTTCCTGCTGTGGCGCAGTGGGTTAAGAATCTGACCGCAGGAGTTCCCATTGTGGCACAGTGGAAACGAATCCGACTAGGATCCATGAGGTTTCGGGTTTGATCCCTGGCCTCGCTGCTGTGGCTGTGGCGTAGGCCAGCAGCTGTAGTTCTGATTTGACCCCTAGCCTAGGAACCTCCATATGCTGCGAGTGTGGCCCTAGAAGCAAAAAAAGAAAAGAAAAAAAAAAAAAGAAAAGAAAAGAAAAAAGAATCTGACTGCAGAGGCTCAGGCTGTCACAGAGGCATGGGTTTGATCCCCAGCCTGGCACAGTGGGTTAAGGAGTCCAGTGTGGCTGTAGCTGTGCCATACGTAGATTGCAGCTGTGGCTTGGATTCCATCCCTGGCCTAGGAAATTCCATATCTTGGGTGTGGCGATTTAAAAAAAAGAAAAGAAAGAAAACAAATTGCTTGTTCCCAAAGGGGTGAGGGAAGTGGGGAGCGGCAAATCAGAGGTATTTGATTAAGAGAAACAAACGCCTACGTATACAATAGATAAGCAAGGAGTTCCCATCGTGGCTCAGTGGTAACGAACCTGACCAGTACCCACAAGGGCTCAGATTCCATCCCTGGCCCCACCTAGTGGGTTAAGGATCTGGCGTTGCCGTGAGCTGCAGTGTAGGCCAGTGGCTACAGTTCCAATTTGACCCCGAGCCTGGGAACTTCCATATGTTGCAGCTGTGGCCCTGAAAAGCAGAAACAATAAAATAAAATAGATAAGCAACAAGGATATATTGTATAGCACAGGGAATTATAGCCATTGTCTTATTACAACAGCCAACAGGTAATGAAAAGATGCTCAACATCGCTCATTATAAAGAAATGCAAATTAAAACTACAATGAGGTACTACTCACACCAGTCGGAATGGCCATCATTAACAAGTCTTGTAATAACTTGTAATGGAGCATGATCTGTAAAAATACTGAATCACAATGCTAGACACCAGAAACCAATATAATGTTTTAAATCAACTAGACTTCAAAAAAAAAGATATTGTCATTTTGTTTATTTTTTGTTTTGTTTATTTGTAGTTTGGCTGCACCCATAGCATGTGGATGTTCCCGGGTCAGGCATAGAACTTGTACTACAGCTGTGACTCAAGCCACGGCAGTGACAATGCTAGGTCCTTAGCCCACTGAGCCGCCAGGGAACTCCAAAAAAGACATTGCCAAGAGAATGAAAAGATAAGTCACAGACCTGGAGAAAACATTTACAAAAGATTCATATGATGAAAGACTATTATCCAAAACATATGAAGAACTCTTAAAACTCAAAATAAGGAAACAGCCCAGGTAAAAATGGGCAAAGTATCTTATAGACACCTCACCAAAGAAGACTCACAGATGCCAAATAAATTTTATGAAAAGATGCTTTGTATCATCTGTCATCAAGGAAATGCAAATTTAAACTTCTTTGTGATACCACTACACACCTAGTAGAATGGCCAAAATCCAGAACACTGACCACGCTGAATGCTGGCCAGGTTGTGGAGAAACAGGAGCTCTTGTTCATTGCTGGTGAGAGGGCAGAGTGGAGCGGCCACTTTGGAAGGCAGTTTGTTGGTTTCTTACAATATGAAACCTACCCTGGTCCTTTAATCCAGCAATCGTGCTCCTTGCTATTTACCCAAAGGAGCTGAAAACACGTGCACACAAAAACCCACACCCGGATATTTACAATAGCTTTATTCATGACTGCCGAAACTTGGAAGCAGCCAAGACAGCCTTTGGGAGGTGAATGGATAAATAAACGGGGTCCATCCAGACAAGGGAAGATTATTCAGCGCTAAACAGAAAAGAACTACGAACACACAGGGAGGACACTTAAATTTGTCTTACTTAGAGAAGTCGATGAGAAAAGGTGATGTATGATTCCAGCCGTAGGACAGCCTGGAAAAGGCGAACCCATAGAGGGAGTAAAAGTACCAGTGGTTGCCATGTGTTGGGGTCGCAGAGAAGGATGAATAGTCAGAGCACAGGGGATCTTCAGGGCAGTGAAAATATTCTGGATGCTGTTATAAGGATGGATACATATCATGACAAATGTTCCAAACCGCCAAGAGTGAGCCCTGATGTTAGGTAGGAATTTGGGGTGATTAAGATGTGATTAGGACATGGTGGTGCAGGTTCATTAGCTGCAACAAAAGTGCCACTCAGGTGGGGGGTGTTGAGAACAGAGGAGGCTGTGCCCTTGTGGGGGTGGAGGACACAGAAAAAGCGGAGCTGGAAGCAGGGGGTGTGTGGGGGGGAGCCTAGCCTTTCCCCTCGCCCCTGCCCCCGACCCCGCTCCGAGAGGCGAGAGGCGAGATGCGGGATGGGGGATGGAGGCGGAGTGGGGCAGGGGAGGTGACCCCACCTGAGCCTCTGCCCGGCTCCAGGCCGCCCTGGCTGAGGTCTCACCCAGTCCGTGTGTGGGCACCAGGCTGGTGAGCAGAGACTTTGGCTTCCACCTGGAACAGCTGACCAGCACAGCTGCCCGCACCTGGGCAGCAGAGGGAAGGGTTCAGGGCCCTTGGTGCCCTTTCCCCAGACCCTTGCACTGCTGCCTGTGGGTGCCCAGAGCGCCCTCCACAGGCTGTTTAAAGCTGGAACCAGCTGTCCCGACTATCTCGACTGTCAGTTCCAGCCAGAGGTTGGCTCAGTCTCCATGTCTGGACGTCAGCCGGTGGCTCTCATAGCAGTGCTCCGACTTCAAGTTGCTGCTAGGCTGAGCACCATTTGCTCGCTGGGATCCCTTGTTTGAACGTTGTTTCTCATTCTCCTGCCCTCAAGGTCTTTGTCAAGTGCAGCTCCTCCCCCTTTTACCCTTCCCTGCAGGGCGCGCTGTAACAGTCAACTCTCCGGGTGAAAAGCCCTGATCTGTAGCCTTGGCCACTTTCCCTGGTGTAACTACACCCACCGTGGCCAATTTCAAACCAAGGACCTGAAGTCACTCAACTGGGATGGGAAGAGACGCACAGTGTGAGCTGTTTGTTAAGTGATGATCAACAGATCAACAGAAGTAAATTTTGGAGCAAAGACCACAGCAAAGTGTCATCGGATAAGGAGGCAATGTTTTGAGTATTTACTACCTTTGCTTGCTTGCTTGTTTTTTGGCCTCCCTGTGCAGCAGCTTGATGTGGGATCTCAGTTTCCAGACCAGGGATCGAACCCGGCTGCAGCAGTGAAAGTGGTGAAAGCCCTAACCACCAGACCACCAGGGAACTCCTCATTACCTTCTCAAAATATAATTTAATTGTGTTTATAGAATTTACTTTTTACCAACGTATGCATAGCAACCAGTCTTTGAAATTCCTGAAAATGCAATAGTACCTCTTGTCAAGAGCTGGGACAAGCACCCCATGGCTGCAGGGAAAACCCCAAATGGACCTTGCTGTCTGCTCTGCTGTCCTCTGCCTGACCCACACTGCCTCTCTTCCCTGCCCTCCGTATCTCTCCTTCCCGCAACCAGGAACCTGCAAACACTGTACTTAGAGGGTACTTGTGTAACCCTTGGCACAATGGACCTTCCTCTGTGTTGCCCCTAACATTTCAAGTTCAAATTTGGCATCTTAGGGAGAGAATTTGCTGGGCCATGGACTTGAATACATGAGAAAGTATTCAGGGAAAATGGGAAACTGCATAGTGGGTGCAGAGTGCAGACTCCGGAGACAAAGCCTGGGTTTGCTCCCACCTCTGTGAGTCACCACTGTGTGATTTCAGGCAGGGTACTTAAGCTCTCTGAGTCTTGGATGCATCGTCTGTAAAATGGCAACAATACTGCAGAGGGTGGTGAGAAGACTGAGTGAAGAAACGCATTTGTACAGTGGCTTGCACGTGCCGAATGATCCATAAGTATAAGCCTCTCGTGTTTGCTGCAGCTGTATAAATATGCCATAATCTTTGGGGTACGAAAAGCAAAGATGATCGTTGCCTGCCATCTGGTGGTCAAAGGCCGTCATTACACCCCGGGTTGTGCACAGATGGGTGATTTTTCCTGCGTGGCAGAAGGATCCACCAGCCGCTGCAGGTCCCTCTCTTCTCTCCCACCCTGGCCTCGAGTCTTCAGAACTAACTCCTGTCCCTGATGCCTTGGTGAGGTCCTCCCGGGGCTGGTTAACAAAGCAGGTCCCTGCCGTAGCTGGGCTGGGCCTGCAGGTGGTTAAAGGGCCTCATGGGGCCTTGTGTGAGGGTCCCTGACATGTGTGTGTGTGTGTGTGTGTGGGAGAGAGAGAGAGAGAGAGGGAGACCCAGTTCTCGTGATAAGGGGTGGCCTTCATTCTGGGTTTTTCTAAACCCAGATGTTGCCATCACAGTGGTTCTGAAACCCTGGGGGGGTGTCCTGCCTCCTGTCCCCATCCCACTGTGTGCCCGGCCCTGTGCTGGGTGCTGGGGAGAGCGCGAGCAGGGGACGCGAGGCTTAGGTTCTGGGGGGAGAGGGATGGAACTTGGGGGGCGGGGTCTGCCAGGGCCTCTCCGCGTGTCCCTCTGGATGGTGACTCCCTGTGTCTCTGCCCTGCGCTGGGCCTTCCACGGGGTCCGAGCGGTGGCGCAGGTGTGGGGGCCCTCTGTTGGGGCCCCAGGTGGCGGGCGAAGGGGTCCCACTCCTCCTTTCCGTGTCCGCTGGGCCTGTACCCTTGGTGCCACGTCCCCTGCCGCCGCAGCCAGAGCCCACATCTCCCGGCTCTTGTCCAAGTGCCTCACACACAGAGCCTTCCTCCAGGCTCACGATGGCCCCAGAGGCCCTGAGGACCTGCAGGCGCCACCATCCCCCCGATTCTGCGGAGGGGGAGTCGGCCAGAGAGGTCAAGTGCATCCCAGGCGGTGGGCCTTCGCTGGGACCCTGGCTGCCTTCTGGGCTCTGACCTCCTGAAGGCTGCACTTCAACTGATTCCCAATCTTGGAGGCCTCAGCATGTGTTTTGGAAGGGAAGTTTCGGTGGAGACGGGAAAGAAGAACCAGTGTTCTCCCTGCGGGGGGCGGGTGGGTGGGGGAACAGGGATGGAGATACCGCTTCTGCTCTGCTGTCTGTCTCCAAGGTGGCCTGGGGGCTGGAGTCCGGCTGGAGGGGTGTTTTCTCGGGTTTAGAATCTGCAAGTGACAGCGATGGAGTAGGCCCAGGTGCTTGTGGCAGTTCCAACAGGGGATCATAGATGAAGAGGGAGACGTGGGCGGTGCTGGGAGAGAGACCACTGTAAGTTCAAGAAGGCCAGCAGAGGAGTTCCCGTCGTGGCGCAGTGGCGAACGCATCTGACTGGGAGCCATGAGGTTGCAGGTTCGATCCCTGACCTTGCTCACTGTGGTGTACAAAAAAAAAAAAAAAAAAAAAAAAAGAAAGCCAGCCGAACAAGGCAGGCTTGCTTGACTCATGGAGGTGCGGTGCGATAATTGCCTCAGGCCGTTGGGTGGGGATGGGATGAGGCCTGCATTCAGATTCAGACCCAGGGCGGGAGTTTGAGGACCGCCCTTTAGCTGATTTGAATTCGCAGTTTACCGGATACTAAGGAGGAGCCACCGATCCCAGGAAGGAAGAGGCGGGCCTTTCCCACCCCCACGCCCCTTGGAGGGTAAAACGGTGGCCCGACGGATCCTGGGGACCGAGCCTCCTTCTCTGCCTGCCTGCATCTCTCAGAAGCTCCCATCCTACTAAATCTGTTTCTTTGCTGAATTCCTTCTGTGCAGAGTGAACCTCAACCTCAGTGAGTCCAGACACAGGGTAATTTGGATTTAAAACTGTGGGTTTGGAGTTCCCGTCGTGGCGCGGTGGAAATAAATCTGCCTAGGAACCATGAGGTTGGGGGTTCAATCCCTGGCCTCGCTCAGTGGGTTAAGGCTCCGGTGTTGCTGTGAGCTGTGGTGTAGGTTGCAGATGCGGCTCGGATCCCATGTTGCTGCGGCTGTGGTGTAGGCCGGAGGCCACAGCTCCAATTGGACCCCTAGCTTGGGAACCTCCATATGCGGGAGCGGCCCTAGCTAACTAACTAACTAAAACTGTGGGTTCAAGTCCCAATGTGTGTTCTGGCCGGGTTCAGGCCGTTAGCGCTGTCAGTTTCAGAAGGACTTTTCGTTGGTTTTGTTACTGTTTTTAAACTCTCTGTAGACCACTCCCCCCCCACTCCCCCCCACTGCTCACAGGGGGGGCCCGGGGGCCGATCATTCTCGAAACCCTCACCCACTCTGGGACCTGGAGCCACAACCTGGTCCATCACTCACCTCCATGCCCTGTGGTCCTGCACAGGCCCAACTGCCCTCCTTGGCACAATGTGGCAGTGACCCAGCCCCTAAAGTGTCATCAGAAGGACTGGTCGCAGCAAAGCAGGGAAACCCTGGTGTCTGGTGAACAGCAGCTATAATCGTAATAATGACCAAATCTCTCCCATCTTGCTAGATCCTACCAGGCGCCACCTCCTCCAGGATGACCGCCTTGATCTTCCTACAGGGCAGCCCTCCTCTGCGCCCTCTGACCTAAGGAAAGTCTGTGTTCCACCCTGTCCCTCCGCCTCCACCACTGTATCCCCAGCACCAGCCCAGGAGCTGTCAGTGAACATTTGCTGAGTCATGGGAGTTCCCGCTGTGGCTCAGCGCATTAAGAACCTGACTAGAATCCATGAGGGCTTGGGTTTGATCCCTGGCCTCGCCCAGTGGGTTAAGGATCTGGTGTTGCCGTGAGCTGTGGTGTAGGTTGCAGACTCGGCTCTGATCCTTCGTTGCTGTGGCCGTGGTGTAGGCCGGCAGCTGTAGCTCCAATTTGACCCCGAGTCTGGGAACTTTCCTATGCCGAGGGTGTGGCCCTAAAAAACACAAAACATTGCCAAGCCCGTGGGGACATCCTTGCTGCTCCCAGACTCACAGCTTCCCCAGGTGCCCAGACACCACCTCTCCGGTCTGTCCTCTCCCCCATCCCTCCCAATCTGCTGTAGCCTCCTTCTCCGCAAGAACCCCAAGGGGAACGCCAACTAGTCAGGTTCTTAACCTGCTGAGCCACAACGGGAACTCCTCATAATCTTCGTAAATTTTTTTTTTCTGTCTTTTTTAGGGCCACACCTGTGGCATATGGAGGTTTCCAGGCTAGGGGTTGAATGGGAGCTGTAGCCTCTGGCCTACACCACAGCCACAGCAATATGGGATCCGAGCCGTGCCTGTGACCTATGCCACAGCTCACCGCAATGCTGAATCCTTAACGCACGGAGCAAGGGCAGGGATCGAACCCGAAACCTCATGGTTCCTAGTCGGGTTCGTTAACCACTGAGCCACGACGGGAACCCCCATCTTCGTAAATGTTAACCCTTGTACATGGTACTGCGTTTCTCTCTCACTCATCCTATATATACACGTGTTTTTTCCCCGAACCTTTTGAAAGTAATTTGTAGATACGTGACACTTTACCCCTATAAATTTCCCTCTAAGCATGTAGAGCCTTAAAATTCTATGTTATTAAAAGCAAATCAGGTCTCAAATAAATAATCTAAGCTTCTATGTTAAGAAATCAGATCTAGAAGAGCAAAATAAATCCAAAGCAAACAGAAAGAAGGAAATCAGAAAGGCAAATATAGAAACCGCTTAAATTGAAAACAGAAAATAAATAGTGAGTCTATTTTTTTAAAAAAAGATTTATTCAACTATGACAGAAAAATAAAAACATAAAAAATTAAAAAAACTAAAAACAAAAAAAAAGCTTTATTATTTTCCGTTTAACATTTAGATCTGCAATCCAGTTGATTATCATTTTCCACCAAAACTGATTCCTCCTGAGATTTTGATGTGGTTGTGTGAAATGTTTAGATTATCTTGGTGGGAATTGACATTAAAAATATTGAGACTTCCAAATGATAAACATGATATTTAACGATGGTATTTAACGATTAGGGATTATTTTCTTCTACTTATTAAACTCTTGCGCTTCTTTCTTTCTTTTACGGCCACAGGTGCGGCACACGGAAGTTCCCAGGCTAGGGGTCAGATCATCGGAGCCATAGCTGCTGGCCTACACCCCAGCCACAGCAACGCCAGATCCAAGCTGCGTCTGCGACCTACACCAGGGCTCACAACAAGGCCAGATCCTTAACCCACAGAACGGGGCCAGAGATCAAACCTGTGTCCTCGTGGATACTAGCTGGGTTCGTTTGCACTCAGCCACAATGGGAACTCCAGTCTTGCATTTCTCTTGATGATCATTTGGAGCGTTCAGTGTAGAAGTCTGGTATATCTTTCATTATGTTTTGTTCTTAGATTTTTGTGCTTTTCAATTAAAAAAAATTTTTTTTGCCATGCCCGCAGAATGCAGAAGTCCTGGGGTAATGTTTTTTAATTAAAAAAAAGGTCTCATTTCTAACATTTCATGTTCTATTTGTGGCTGGCATATAGAAATACAATTGGTTTTTGTATGTTGACCTTGTGTCTAGCAATTCACTTCCTATGGAACATCGGTTCTCTATAGATGCACTTGGATTTTCACAATTATGCTATCTGCAAATGATGATAGTTTTATAATTTCCTTTTCAATCTGGACACCTTTAATCTTATTTCAAAATTTTGTGTGTGCGTGTTTTTACATGGAGGTTCCCGGGCTAGGGGTCCGATTGGAGCTGTAGCCCCCGGCCTATCCCACAGCCACAGCAATGCAGGATCCGAGCCACACCTGTGACCTACACCACAGCTCATGGCAATGCCGGATCCTTAACCCGCTGAGCGAGGCCAGGGATGGAACCTGCATCCTCATGGATCCTAGTCGGGTTCATTAACCACCGAGCCACAGCGGGAACTCCTGGACACTGTTAATCTTTCCTTGACTGACGGTATAAGACCTCCGGTGCCATGTTGAAGCGAAGTGGCGATGGTGAATGTCCCTACCTCGTCTCCAACTTTGGGGACACTTTCAATATATGACCACTTTGTGTGATGGTGTCTAGAGATTTCTTTATCAGATTGTGGAAGTTTCATTCTATTTTTAGTTTGCTAAGAGTTTTTTTCTAAATTAGTTTATTTAAAAAATTAATTAGTTAATTTTGCTTTTTAGGGCCGCACCTGCGGCATGTGGACGTTCCCAGGCTAGGGGTTGAATCAGAGCCGTCACCGTCACCGCCAGCCTACACCACAGCCCCAGCAACACGGGATCCGAGCCTCATCTGCGATCTATACTGCAGTCTACAGCAACACTGGATCCCTGACCCGCTGAGCAAGGCCAGAGATGGAACCTGCGTCCTCATGGATACGCTTCAGTCTCGTTTCCGCTGAGCCACAATGGAAATTCCATTTTATCATTAGTTTTGTTACCTACTTTTCCTGCATCTATGGAGGTGATCATAGAATTTTTTCTTCTTTCTGCCCCCTCACTAAAGGTGATGGATTAGGGTTCTCCAGAAACAGAAGCAAGAGAATGCATGTGCAGAAAGAAATTTATTATAAAGAATTGACTTTCATGGTTTATGAGGCTGAGAAGTCCCAACATCTCTGCCACTTGCAAGCTGGGGACCCAGAAGAGGTGACGTGGAGATCTTGTCAGGGTCCGAAGGCTCGAGAAGGCTTGAGAAGGCTCCAGGTTCAGTAGGAGTCTGAAGGCAGGAAAAGACCAAGGTCGAAGCTCAACCAGGTGAGAGGAGTTTCCTGGCGTTCTGCCCTTTGGTCTCTCTGGGTCTTCAGCCGACTGGGGGAGCCCACCCCTGTCGGGGAGGGCTGTCTGCCTTGTGGTCTGCCAGTTCGAGTGTTAATCTCACCCAGAAGCACCCTCCCAGACACGCCCGCAGCTCTGTCCCACCAAATATCTGGCCTCCTTGTAATACACCACAGCTCACGGCAACACCAGATCCTTAACCCACTGAGCAAGGCCAGGGGTCGAACCCGAAACCTCATGGTTCCTAGTCGGATTTGTTAACCACTGCGCCACGATGGGAACTCCTGTTTTTAAATTTTTTAAAAATGATTTTTATTTTTTTCTGTTATACTTGGCTTACAGTGTTCTGCCAATTTAAAATTTTTTATTATATCACGTTATTATTATTTATTTTTACCTTTTGACTGCGTTCATCCATTTCTCCACCCATCCCTTACCCCTTTAAAAACATGTTGCTGGATTCGATTTGTCAAAGTCTTGTTGAAAAGTTTTACACCTCTGCTCATGAAAATAATTGAAGATAATTGATCTATAATATACATTTAAAACATTTTCTGGGGAGTTCCTGTTGTGGCTCAGTCGGTTAGTGAACTGACTAGCATCCATGGGGACTGGGTTAAGGATCCGGCGTTGCCGTGAGCTGTGGTGTAGGTCACAGATGCGGCTTGGATTCTGAGTTGCTGTGGCTGCGGTGTAGGCCGGCGGCTACAGCTCCAAATGGACCCCTAGACTGGGAACCTCCATATGCCGCAGGCGCAGGCCTAAAAAGACAAAAATAAATAAAGAAATAAAACATTTACTCTAATATCTTTATCAAAATTATGCCGGCCTCATAAAGAATTGGGAAGCGTTTCTTCCTTTTCTATTCCTCGGAATAAGATCAGTAGAATTAGTGTGTTTTTCTGTAACCATTTGGAAGAATTCACAAGTGAAGCCACGCTTTCTGGATGTTCTTTGTTCGAAGGTTAAATTCAATTTCTTTTTTGGATTACTTAGATTTTTAATTTTCTTTTTCTATCAGTCTGATAAGGTGAATTGTTTGAAGAATTTGTATATTTAATATAACTTGTCAAATATATCTGTATACTCTTTAGAATATTCATTTCGTTTTTGACATTTGTAGGCTCTGTAGATGTCCCCTTTTAATGACCGTTATTGACAACTTGACTTTTCCCTCCTTTTTAAAATCACTCTTGCTAGGGTTTACATTTTTATTCATTTTTTCCCAAAATATCAACGTCGGTTTTATTGATTACGTGTGAATTTTCTATTCCATTGATTTCTGCTCATATTTTCTAGTTTCCTTGGGTGTGTTTTCTTCTCTCCAGCTTCTGGAGATTAAAACTTAAATAATGGCTTTTGAGTCAATTAAAATAATTTATGCAACTAAGCCATAAATTTATTTCTAAATATTGCATGCAAATTAACATTCCTCACATTTGGAAATGTCCTTTTTTTGGGGGGGGAGCCATTCCTGTGGTGATGCCAGATCCTTAACCCACAGACTGAGGCCAGGGATGCTAGTCAGGTTCTTAACCCACTGAGCCACAACGGGAACTCTGAGATGTACTGTCTTCATTATAATTTAGTTTAAACACATTATCTAATTTCTACTTTGATATCTTCTTTGACCCAAGGATTATTTTGAAACATATTATTTAATTTATGGTTGGAGATTTTCTAATTCTCTTTTATTTCTAATTTCAGTCTGTTGTGGTTGGAGGACATAGCCTGAATGACTTCTGTTCTTAGAAACTTATTTTTCTTCGTAAGTCTGTTAAAATGGTAGATTACATTGACTGATTTCCAATTATTGAGCCAGCCTACTTCTGGGATAAAATTGACTTGGTTGTGATACTTTGTTTTGTTTTATTTGTTTTTATGTTGCTGGAGTCCATTTGCTACTATTTCATTACGGATTTTTGTATCCATATTTACGAGGGCTCTTGGTTTATAATTTTCCTTTCTTACACCGTCTTTGTCTGTTTCTCTTTTTCTTTTTTTTTGTGTTGAGGGAATGGCTCATCTTATGAGTGTGGCAGCCTTGCTTTCCTTTCCAATTTCTGGAAGAGACTGTGCAGAACTCTATTTTTTGAAATAAATGTTTGGTTGAATTTTCCAGTGAAACCATAGGGCTTGATATTTTCTTTGCTGGAACACGTTAAACTGCAAATTCAATTTCTTTAAGCTATGTAAGAGTGTTCTGGTTATCTTTTTCCTATGAAGTGAATTTTAGTAAGTTGTGTCACTCAGGGAATTGGTCTATTTTTATCTAAATGGTTGGAGTTGTTTGTATATTCTTTTATTATTCCTATCATGTCTGTGGGGAGGGCAGCAATAAACCCTCTTTCATAGGGAACTTCCCAGGCTAGGGGGTCAAATAGGAGTTGCAGCCACACCAGTGACCTACACCACAGCTCCGGGCAATGCTGGATCCTTAACCCACAGACTGAGGCCAGGGATTGAACTTGCATCCTCATGGGTGCTAGTCGGGTTCTTAACCCTCTGAGCCACAGCAGGAACTCCTCCCTTCTTTCATGTCTCATATGGTAACGTGTATCTTTTATGTCTTTTATTCTTGTTAGTTTGCCTAGTGGTGTATCAACTTTATTGATCTTTTCCAAGAACTAGCTTTTGGTTTCATTGATTTGTTTTTCCCTTTGTTTTTTTTTTTTTTTTTTCCTTCCTGTTTTCTACTTAATGGATTTCTGCTCCTGTATTTATTATTCCTTCCTTCTGTTTGCTTTGACTTTTTTTTTTTTTTTTTTGCTTTTCTTTCTCTTGTTTCTTAAGGTAGAGATTTAGATGCTTTGAGACTTTTTTCCCAATAAAAGAATGTAGTGCTAGAACTTTCTTTTTAAGCACTGCATTAACTATATTCCCCTCATTTTTATATGTTGCATTTCATTTTTACCTGGTTTGGCTAGCCCTTTTTACGTTTTAAACATTTTTTTTTACTTGTGCATTTTTCTCTTTCATATTGTTTTCATCATAGAGCGTATTTATTAACCTGTTCAAAGAACCAATTTTTGACTTTTCTCCTCTTTTAAATTTAATCTCTTATGTTTATTATTTTCCCTTATTTTAATTTGGTTTATTCTGTGCTTCCCTTTACCATCTTAAATTGGACACTTAGCTTTAGCTCCTTAATGAACAGTCTTTCTATGTTACTAACATATACACTTAAACCTTTAAATTTCTTTCTTCTGCTTTTTGTGCAAATTTCGATATGTAGCATGTGTTATAATTCACTATTAGTTTGTAAGGTTTTCATGATCATTTCTTAGAACCGCAAGCTCTTCAGAAGCACATTACAATTGTTTTAAAAAAATGAATAGAAATGTTAAAAACTTTTACTGTGTTTGGCTTGTGGATCTCCGAGACCCAGTCAGTGTCTGATAAACAATAGATGATCAAAAAAAATTTGTGAAGGAATAAATGGCCTGAGGACTCATGGAGAATAATTTTCTGGATCAGCTGCTGAGCAGTCAGCAAGAATGGCCCCTTTTTCCTAGTGAGAATCTTCAAAACTGGTCATAGGCGAAATAAAATTGTAGCAAACAGATAAACACATGCCAGGTATTATTCAGGACACCTAAGCTAATGTTTGAAACTCTTCGAGGTGGCTAACCCCCCCCCCCCAAAAAAAGGAGTTCCCATCGTGGCTCAGCAGAAATAAACCCAACTAGTATTCATAAGGAGGTGGATTCAATCTCTGGCCTCGCTCAGTGGGTTAAGGATCCAGGGCTGCCATGAGCTGCGGTGTAGGTCACACATGCGGCTCGGATGTGGCGTTGCTGTGACTGTGGTGTGGGCTGGCAGCTGCAGCTCTGATTGGACCCCTAGCCTGGGAGCCTCCATATGCGAAGGGTGCCATCCTAAAAAGCCAAAAAAAAAAAAAAAAAAAAAAATGGGATACCTGCAGCGTTTCAGACTCTCTTCCACGGTCACATGGCCGGACATCGACAGAACTGAAGCTTTGAAATGGGCCGTCTGTGTGGTGTGTGCTCTTAACCATTGTGTTAGGCCTCCTCTCTTGAGGTCATTACCCATCAACAGAAGTGCTCTGGAGATCATGTAGGTCATTAAAAAAAAGCTTGTGTGCAAATGTTGCATACGTGATGCTACACACGCCATCAGCTCCCAGCTTCATGAATTTTCACCAGTAAACAGCATGTGGATCCAAAAAGATAGCATGACCAGGAGTTCCCGTCGTGGTTCAGGGGTGACGAGCCCGACTCTATCTAGGAAGACATGGGTTCCATCTCTGGCCTGGCTCAGTGGGTTGAGGATCCGTGTTGCCTTGAGCTGCGGTGTAGGTCGCAGATTCGGCTTGGATCTGATGTGACTGTGGCTGTGGTGTAGGCCAGCAGCTGTAGCTCTGATTGGACCCCTAGTCTGGGAACCTCCATGTGCCATGGATGCGGCCCTAACCCCCCACCCCCCAAAAAAGAGAGAACCTTACCAAACCTTCCAGTGCTTTCCTTATGGCTTCTTCTGTTACTAACCCACCACGTCTCCAAAGGTGACCTCTCTGGAGACGTTGAACCCTACAGATTAGACATGTCTGTTTGAACTTTGCTTAAACGGAATCATTTGCTATGTAGTCTTCTAGGTCTGGCTTCTCTCCATACCGCGGGTTTGGGGGGCATCCGTACCGTGTGTGGAATTACATTTCGTGCTTTCTCCTTGCTGTGAAGTGTGACTAGAACATAACTGATGAATTCACCATCTGCAGAGAGACAGTCCCTGGTTCAGCGCCCACTTGATGGCGTGGCGTGAACATTCTAGGTGTTTTCCGCACCATTTGAGGGTCAGTTGCTGACATAATGTGCCATCACCCTAGAGCTGGAGTGCACATTTCCTGCAAACCAGGACATCCTCCTGCATCACCGCAGAGCAGCAATGAAAACCAGGAAATTATCACGGGTGCATTGCTGTCTTGGAATCCTTGAACCCCGCTCAACGATCTGACACTCTCCTGATAGAACAGAAAGATCCGGTCCAGAATCACATGTCACATTTCGTTTTCATGTCTTTTTTTTTTGTCTCTTTGGATCTGCAGAGATTCCTTTGTTTTTCCTTCATAGCACCACCTCCATACTTTTGCAAACGAAAACCGGTCATTTTGTAGACTGTCTCCCACTGGGGGTTTGTCTTTTTCTCTCTGAGTACATTCAGGTCACGTGTCTTTGGCAGGCAAATCCCAGGAGAGATGCGGAGGTTTTCTTGTTGCATACGGTCAACTAGCGCTTGGTGGCAGCTCGACCTGTTCATCTGGACCATTCGATTGAGGTGGGGCTGCCAGGTGATTCCAGAATGGAGTTATTTCCCCCACTCTCATTAGTGATATTTTGTGGGGAGCTGTAACTATTCCAAGCCTCATCAAACTTTCAATGGGTTTATTTGTATCGCTATGGATGGGCCCTTTATTATTTTTATTTTGATGCTCAAATGTTTCCTGATTTGGCCAGTGGGAGCCCAGGACTTCTGTGAACTCTTGACATGTCCCTGTTTTTCTTGGAATGGTTTCTGGCTTCCTGCCTAAGAGAATGTTCCAGGTTGATCTTGTACTTGCCCTGTTTCCATCTCGGGATTCTTTTTCTCCAGGGATTGTTTCCTCCAACATTGGAAAATGATACTTAGAAGCCATGATCTGGCACCCAGTACACTTATTGCTTTTGAGATGTCATTACTTCTAGGCTTTTTCAGTAGAAACACACACACACACAGGTACATATGATGATATGTGTATACACACACATGTATATGAATATATATTTACAGCTATCTGTATTTCTATAACAATACTTTGAAAACTATGTGTTCACATTGATACAGCCAATTTCAATCTACAACTCAATTTTCTCTCTTTCCATATTTATAGCTCCTTTCTCAAAAAGTGAGAGTTTTTTTTCTTTTCCTCATGAGTTCTTCAGAAATGTTATTTGAATGCCCTTCAATTGTCTACTTGAAAAATTTTCAAATGTTAACTTTTTATTAAATGAAATAGCAAATAATGCCCCCCCCCCACCCCCAGTTTGCTCAGTGTCGCTGTGACTAGAGAACATTTCCTGAATGTTTTCAGTTCTCAGACGTGTGTGGCAGGTTTTTCTGTGGCTCGTCATGAGGCCAGTTTCGGTGGCTGTGTCAGTTTTCTGTGGCCACTGTTAACAAACCACCACAAACATGGGAGCTTAAAACAACAGACATATTTTCTTCTCACAGTCCAGAGAACAGGAAGATGAGATCAGTGTCCCTGGGCTAAAACCAAGGTGTCCACAGGGGTACACCCCCCCCCCAAGGCTCTGGGTGAGGAGCCATTGCTTGTCCCTTCCAGAACCCACTCAGATGTCTCGCTCCAGGTTCCCAGCTCGCATCTCCCTTGGAAGAGCCCTGAATGCAGTGTAAGAGGATTTGCCTGGGCTTCTCTGGAATTCTCCCATCAGGTCCTCCCTCCACCTGCAGGGGACGGTGATCGATTTAGATGCTGTCACAGAGCACCTCTGTCTTCCATGTCATACCCCAAGTCAGTGGTGGGCTGACTTAAACCTGTCATTCTCCTCCCCCCTTGCGACACACCAAAGGCACGTAACAGGGACCCAGCAACTCCATTGCCCTTGAAAACCCCCGTTTCTACCATATCTCTCTGGTGCTAAAGGAATCTCACCCGTCAGTACATTCTCCTTTACCTGAACCTTCCCCTAGTTCATATGCCCTGGTGGTGGCGACCCACGTATGCCAGCATCCTTGTGGCTGGTGGTCTGATTCCAGGATCCTACCTGAAGATGTGCTTCCCATGATGACTTCTGAAACCAACTGTCTTGGGTTGCGCTCCTCCCAACGTGGACCCTGAAATGAGGTCTTGAGAGGAGGAAATTTATTTGGGAAGGGAGTGGAGAAGCGACCCCTGGAACGGATACGGCCAGTGACAGCTACCTTGTTCAATCGGCCACCACAATGGCAGCTAGAGCCCAGCACTGTTGGGGGGCTCTGGGAAGTGGTGTCAGCGCACCTTAGAACGTCTCCCTTGATGGGGCCAAGGGCGGGTGAATCTTCGTGCACCAGCTTGCATTGGTCATTGGCTGCGGACTCCTCCAAGGTTGTTATTACCGTTGATGGTTGGTTTTCTGCTCAAGTTGACTGGCCACGGGGGGGCCCAGATTAAATGGTTCTGGGCGTGTCTGGGAAGGGGTCTCCAGGTTGGATGAGCACTTGCACTGGGCGGGGGTGGGGGGGCTCAGTAAAGCAGATCATGCTCCCGGCGTGGGTGGGCATCCTCCAGTCAACTGAGGCCAGACGTGACCAAAACACGGAGGAAGAGGCATTCGCCCCTTTTGTCCCGCCTCCCTCCTCGAGGGACATCCTGCTTCATCTTTTCCTGTCCTCCCCCCGGGATTTACACCCGAGGCTCTTGTGCCTTTGGTCCCGGACCGAATTACCCCACTGGGTCTCTAGCTTGCAGACCGTAGGTTGCGGCACTTCTCAGCCTTCATAATTCTGTGATCCAGTTCCTGCAATGAACTTCCTTTTGTGTTTGCATCTGTGTCTCTATCTGTTTCTGTTGCCTCTGGTTCTCCTCCTTTGGGGAATTCTGCCTACCTCAAGGCACCAGCCCTTGTGGCCTGGCCCCTCTGTGGGCAGAAAGCCCCGGGCTGGAGCGGCAGAAACGGCACTTGGAGGTTACTTGGGGAAGCCACATGTCCGGGGTGGTTGGATGGGCAATGCTGAGTTTTGCATCACCCAACAACCTTTCACTTAGGGGTTTTATTCACTGAGGGCTCTCACCTGAATTAGCCGTCAGGGCTACTAATTCAATGAATGAATCAGCTGTGAACCTGTTATTGGTGGTTTCAAAGTGGTGACTTCACAAGCCATTATCTCTTCCAGGCAAATTGGCTGGCCTTCTTCTGTAAGAAGGTTCCTTCCATTTTTCCCTCTCTCTTTCTGTGAGTGTCAAAGTGGACATGAAAACTTTTATTTACTCAAAATGTTAACTGAGGGTCGTGCAAGCTGGCTTCTGTGTCTTTTACCAAGAGTCTAATAATCTTTGAGCATTTCCTTGACCTCATCTTGCCATTCCCTACCCCTGACCTCATGTCAGTTACTGCTTGAAGGAGGTGCCCTTTGGACGGAGATGATACTTAGCAGCCAAGATCTGGATCTTGGTGTGTTCCTCGTAACCGGGGTATCATTGCTTGTAGTCGTTCTCTGGGCCTTTTGTTAATTAATTTCCTCAATTTTTCTCTCTTTCTTTTCTTTTTCTTTTTTAGGGATGCACCTGTGGCACTTGGAAGTTCCCAGGCTAGGGGGCAGATCGGAGCTGCAGCTGCCAGCCTACACCACAGCCACAGCAACATCAGATCCAAGCACACCCGTGACCTGTGCTGCAGCTTGTGGCAATTCTGGATCCTTAACACACTGAGCGAGGCCAGGGACGGATCCCACATCCTCGCGGACACTGTGTCGAGTTCTTAACTGGCTGAGCCATAGCAGGAACTCCTCCCCAATTATTCTTTTTTTTAATTTAATGATTTTTATTTTTTTTCCCATTATAGCTGGTTTACAGTGTTCTGTCAATTTTCTACTTAATTAGCTGTGAGGTCCCCTGATTCCGTTAAACGTTTTGCACATATTTTTGAATGTGCACAGTCTGAATGTGCTGCTTGCCTTTTCTTCTATTCTCACCAGTGGGCTTTGTCCCAGGTTTGGTGACCTTTGATTGTGAACTCATTGTTTGGTCTCCTTCTAGGGGAGTCTCCAGCCTGAATTAGGGGTCGCTTCCTCCAGAGACGATTTGTTTCATCTTTCGCCTGTCATCAGAGGATGGTACCGATTTGGGATCACTAATTCCCCCCCTTGAAGCTCTGCCATCCTGGTCAGATTTCCAGGCTGAGCTCCTGGACCTTGTCACCAGCCAACCCCACATCCCTGGGGGCACTGCCGCCATCTGTCCTCAGGGCCCTCCTGCTGCTCCTGGTTGCCTGATGCCCAGGTTCTAAGTCTTGCTATTTTCTCTCCTGTCTTCAGTGAGATCAGCAATGCCTCAGAGAATTTGTTCTGCAAAGTAACGCGAGAAGCAGTACTGATTTAAATGTCCATTTCCTCTTACTTTTCCTACTTGGGTTTTGAAAATTTCTTCAGTCTGTGCTTGATGCTTTTCATCTGGTGGGGTAAACTCCTGGGTGTTATTTCTTCGATTACTATTCTGCCCTATCACTGTGGGCTGTTGAACCTCCGTTTTGCTTCTTCGCATGTTTTTCTTTCACATGGAAAGAACATAGACATACACACGGAGCCGTCTTAACCTATCTTCAATTCCTCTTAACACACCTTTTTTTCCTCCAGCTTTATGAGCTATAATTGACCCCTGACAAGTTCAAGGTGTGCATCGGGATGCATGGATGCACACGCAGGTTGGGAAGTAACGAATACGAAAGGGTTCATCAACGCCTCCATCGCCTCACACCATCACCATTTTCTTCTGTGGTGAGACCACGCCGGCTCTAGTCTCTTGGCGACTTTCAAGCCTGTAATTCGACATGGTTGACTATAGTCCCCGGGCTGAAATTAGACGCCTGGACCCCATTTGTCTCGGTCCTGTTTGGCTAACAGTTCCCCGTTTCCTCCACGCCGCCTGGCAGCCACCGGTTTCCTCTCCCTTTCTAGGAGTTCATCTTCTTTATTTTTATTTTATTTTATTTTTTGTCTTTTTAGGGCCACACCCACGGCAGATGGAGGCTCCCAGGCTAGGGGTCCAATCGGAGCTGTGGGTGCCAAGCCTACACCACAGCCACAGCCACATGGGATCCGAGCCGCATCTGCGACCTACACTACAGCTCACGGCAACGCCAGATCCTTAACCCACTGAGCAAGTCCTGGGATTGAACCTGTGTCCTCATGGATACTAGTCAGATTCGTTTCCACTGAGCCATGACGGCAACTCCGGGTTCATCTTCTTTTAGATGCCACATTTAAGTGAAATCCTATAGTAGTCTCTGCCTGATTTATTTCACTTACCATAATGCCATCAAAGTGTATTTATTTCCTTCTTTCTCATGGCTGAAAAATGTATGTATATATGCATGTATGCATGTGTGTATATATGCATGCATGCGTGTATATATGCATGTGTGTATATATGCATGCCTGTGTGTATATAGGTATGTATGCATGTGTCGCTTATCTATCTGCCTACCTAACGTCTCTCACCTCCTTTGTCCATTTGTCCATTAATGGACACTTAGGTTCTTTCCATATCTTGGCTGCTGTAAATTACACTGCAGTGAACTTGGGGGAGTGGATATCTCTTTGAGATCTCGAGTTCATGCCATTGGAATAGGTACCCCAGAGCGGTGTGGCTGGGTCACACGGTAGCTATGTTTTTAATTTTTTGAACAACCTCAATACCGTTTGCCGTCCATTTACACTCCTTTCAACCGTGCATGAAAGCTCTCTTTTCTCCACACCCTTGCCAACATTTGTTACTTCTTTTTTCAGTAGTAGCCATTCTAACAGGTGCGAGGTGGCACTTCATGTGGTTTTGACTCGTGTTTCCCTGGTGAAAAGCAATGGGGAGCATTTTTTCCTGGACCTATTGGCCACCTGTGTTTACGTTTCAGAAAAATGCCTATTTGGGTTCTCCACCCATTTTAAAACTGAATTGTTTGCAGTTTTGCTACTGAGTTGAATGAATTCCTTGTATCTATTTTGGATATTAACGCTTTTTTAGATAGACAGCTTGCAAATATTTTCTTCCATCCTACAGGTTGCCTTTTCTTGTATTGATTTTGTGTGTGTGTGTGGTGCAGAAGCCTTTTGGTTTGATGTAGTCTCATTTTTGTTTTCGTTGCAGGTACCTTTGCCATATCAAAAAAAAAAAAAAAAAAAAAAAAAAGTCATTGCCAGGATCAATGTCAAGGAGTTTTTCATCTATGCTTTTCTTCCGGGAGTTTTGTGGTTTTAAGTCTTGTGTTTAAGTTTTAATGCATTTTGCAGTAATTTTTGTGAGCTGTGATATTTACGGTCCAAGTTCATTCTGCATGTGGTTGTCCTGCTTTCCCAGCGCCCCTTATGGAAGAGACCATTCTTCCCCACCGAGCATCCTTGGCTTCCTTGTTAAACATGAGCTGACTGTATGTGCGGGTTTATTTCTAGGCTCTCCGTTCCCTTCCCTTGGTCTGTGTGTCTGTTTTTAATGCCACAGCCATTTACCATTTTGGTAACACTTCATGAACACTGCTTCCCTTCCCTTATCGCATATCCTTGGCGCCTTTGTGGTGCCTGAACGGACGAGGTGTGTGTGGGTTCCTTTCTGGGCTCTCTGTTGTGTTCCTCTGATCTGCGTGCCTGTCTTCCGGTGCACATTTCACAGTTTGGGTTACTGCCGCTTCATGATACTGCTGGGCATCAAGGGGCAGGATACTCCCAGCCTGTTCTCCTTCTCTCAGGGTCCCCTCCACCTTTCAGGGTCCTTTGGGATTCCACACAAATCTCAATATTGTTTGTTTTGTTTCTGTGAAGAAATGTTCGAATTTTGGTAAGAACGGCCTCGAATGTGTGTATTGCTTGGGGTAAAATGGACATTTTTAACACCAGTGGTCCTTTCCATCCACGAACACAGACTATTCTTCCATTTCTTTCATCAAAATTTTATGCTCTTTATTGCGCAGGCCTTTCACTGCCCTGGTTAAATTTATTTCTCAGTGTTGTATTGTTTTTGATGCATTGTTCATTGTAAATGGAATTGCTTTCTTTATATTTCGGATATTTATTGTTAGGACAGAGAAACGCAACTGATTTCTGTATGCTGATTTTGTTAACCTGAAAATCTACGGAATTCTTTTATCAGCTCTAACATTTTTTGTTAGAGTCTTTAGGATTGACTCTCTATAAGATCATATCTCAGAGTTCCCACTGTGGTGCAATGGGTTAAGAACCTGACTCCAGTGGCTTGGATCCCTCCTAAGGCACGAGCTTGATTCCTGACCCAGCAGAGTGAGTTGAAAGATCTGGTGTTGCCGCAGCAGTGGCGCAGGTTGAAGCAGTGGCTCAGATTCAGTTCCTGGCCTGGGAACTTCCCTATGCTGCAGGTGTGGGTGCAGCCTTAAAAAATCTCCCCCCGCACCCCGCCCCCGCCCACACACACACAGGGCACGCAGAAGTTCCCAGTTAGGGATCAAACCTGCGCCATAGCAGTGACAATGCCAGATCCTTACCCTGCTGAGCCACCAGGGGACTCCAGGATTGTATCAGGCGACCAGATGCTGGAAGGCACCAGGCAGTTTTCTCCCCTAGAGGCTCTGGAGAGAGCACAGCCTGGCTGACACCTCGAGCTCAGTCTTTTGGTCTCCAGACGATGAGACAATAGGTTTCTGTTGTTTTAAGGCCCCCAGTTTGAAGTGGTACTTTGTCATGGTGGCCACGGGAAAGTAGCACATCTGGAAAGCAGGGCCTCTGTGCAGTCTTGTTGCGGAGTGAAACCAGGCCATCGGCAGTGAGAAAAAGTGGAGTGACACAGGGCAGGGCAGAGGTGGGGCTGGAGGTGAGAGCCACGGTGCCCGGCTCTCGAGGTGGCGGCGTCTCCCGGAGGCTGTCCAGGGTGGGACTGTCAGCAAGATCTTTCCGGCAGAGGCTCCGGGACCGGCTCACCAGCCAGCTCCCAAATCCTGTTCATCAGTAGTTCGCCCCTCGGCACATCAATTCCCCACGCTCTTGTGGCCACCACACGGGGGTGCTGAGGCAGGCTTTCCGTGCCCAGCAGGTGCCAGGAAGACCTGGGCAGGAGCCACGCGGCTCCAGCGCGGCCTGAGGTGCGGCGCTGTCGGCTGCACCTGCACAGAGCCAGGTACGGCCCGCCTAGAACTGGTTCCGGCCAGAGCAGCTGAAGCCGAAGAGTGGCCAGTGGCTCCAGGACAGGTAAAGCCAAGTGTCTGCTCTGGCATGAGAGGCATGCAATCCAGTCCTATCTTTTTCTTTTTATAATTTTCGCATCTCTACCCAAATTCTCAGTCTTGTCTTTTACCTCCTTCAACAAAGAATGCCTATTTATTTCGAGATCTGTGTATGATAATTTATGATAACTTCAGTATCTGGGTACCAGGGGGTTTGTTTTCCCACCCATTTTGTCTTGTGTCTTTGTTGGTTTATTGTGGGACAGACCTTGAATTTGCCCAATTATGGAAATACTTGAAGGCACAGGAGGTAGTCTTCCTGCATGATTGGGATTTGCCTCTTCTAGGCACCAGGGGGCGCTAGAACTCTACAGTTTTAGGGAGGGAGACGGAAAAAGCGAATTTTATTTCCTCACCACCCAAAAGACTGAAGGCTTCTGGGTGACCCTTACTGCAAGCCGCATGTCCCCTCCCAAAAACGGAGGAGGGGCGGGTAGGGCAGGGGTGGCGATGTCCCAGAACTCTACCTCTGGTGGGTTCTGGACTCCCATCCCTTTCCCTTAAGCTTATGGCTAATTTTCAACAGAAATATAGGAAGTCAGAGGCTGAATATGCTGTAAGAAAAACAGCTGCTCAGCTAGAGTTTTCTGTGCAAAGAAAATATCCTTCAAGACCAAAGGTAACCTGAAACCAACACAATATTGTATATTGATTATAGTTCAATTAAAAAAAGATTGAAGGTAAAAAAAAAATAAAGATATTTTCAGGCAAAAAAAACAAGAGTCTGGCATAAAGAAAATACTCGAAGGTATTTTTTCAGGCAACAGGAAGGTACAAAAAGCAACAAAACAGTAACTATGTAAGCACTGTAACTGAGAGTTGATCAAAACAGCAGTCAAATCTTGGGTTAAAAATATGGGTGCAGGAGTTCCCCAGTGGCTCAGCAGGTTAAAGATCTGGTGTTATCATTGCTATGGTTTGGGTCAGGGCTGTGGCGTGGGTTTGATTCTTGGCCCGGGAACTTCAGAACATTGCAGGCTCGGAGGGGGAAGAAAAAAAAAAAAAAAAAAGAAAAGGGATGGAATGAAAATGTGTGGCAACATTGGCCTGTAATTTGTGAGAGGGCAGATGGAGTTAAATATTCTAAGATTTTTGCATTGTTCATAAAAACAGCATTTAATATTAGACTTTGATAAGTTCAGGGAGCACGTTATACTCTCCAGGGTAGCTCCTGAAAGAACATAAAAGACGGCATAATTTCAAAGCTCAGAGAGTAAAAAAAAAAAAAAATGGAATAATAAAAAATAATTCATCCTGAAGCAGATAGTAAAAGAGAGAAAAAGGACTAGAGATCAGGTGTAAAGAACTGATGAAGCCTGAGTGTGTCGGTAATTACTAGGATATTTAATCCCCGATACAGCAATAATTACCTTATGTATGAATGAATAGAGATTTCTCCTTCTAACCCACACAGGATAATAGGGATCAGATAGGCTCTGTGACCCGAATCAACCAAAGAAGGGACAAAAATATCTGAAACGGGAGTTTTCAAGACACAGAGAATCAGGCAGGAGGCTTAGCGATCCCCGAGAGATGAGAAACCAGTGGGCGAGGCTCTCCTGGGCTTCTGAGGTCAGGCTTCGTGGACTCCTGGGTGGAGGAGCAGGATCTGAGAGGCCCCAGGGTTTGCAGGACAGAAGACCTGGGAGGACCCAGCCGCCCAGAGACGGACCCTGGAGATCTGCGCAGGGTCCCCCCGAGCGTTCAGCTCCGCAGTGATCCATGCGTGCAGCCGAAGCACCAGAGTCCAGGCAAAGGACCACCCCGGGATCAGAGGAAAGCATCCTCGGACAGAGGTCACGCTGGACGGAGATCACGCTGGGCAGAGATCACGCTGGGCAGAGGTCACGCTGGACGGAGGTCACGCTGGACGGAGGTCACGCTGGACAGAGATCACGCTGGGCAGAGGTCACGCTGGGCAGAGGTCACGCTGGGCAGAGGTCACGCTGGGCAGAGATCACGCTGGGCAGGGATCACGCTGGACAGGGATCACGCTGGGCAGAGGTCACGCTGGACAGAGATCACGCTGGACAGGGATCACGCTGGACAGGGATCACGCTGGGCAGAGGTCACGCTGGGCAGAGGTCACGCTGGGCAGAGATCACGCTGGGCAGAGGTCACGCTGGGCAGAGATCACGCTGGGCAGAGATCACGCTGGGCAGAGGTCACGCTGGGCAGAGATCACGCAGGACAGGGATCACGCTGGGCAGGGATCACGCTGGGCAGAGATCACGCTGGACAGGGATCACGCTGGGCAGAGGTCACGCTGGACAGGGATCACGCTGGGCAGGGGTCACGCTGGGCAGAGGTCACGCTGGGCAGAGATCACACTGGACAGGGATCACGCTGGACAGAGATCACGCTGGACAGAGGTCACGCTGGGCAGAGGTCACGCTGGGCAGAGGTCACGCTGGACAGAGGTCACGCTGGACAGGGATCACGCTGGACAGAGGTCACGCTGGACAGGGATCACGCTGGACAGGGATCACGCTGGACAGGGATCACGCTGGACAGAGGTCACGCTGGACAGAGATCACGCTGGGCAGAGGTCACGCTGGGCAGAGGTCACGCTGGACAGGGATCACGCTGGACAGGGATCACGCTGGACAGAGGTCACGCTGGACAGAGATCACGCTGGGCAGAGGTCACGCTGGGCAGAGGTCACGCTGGACAGGGATCACGCTGGGCAGAGGTCACGCTGGGCAGAGGTCACGCTGGACAGGGATCACGATGGACAGGGATCACGCTGGGCAGAGGTCACGCTGGACAGGGATCACGCTGGGCAGAGGTCACGCTGGACAGAGGTCACGCTTCCCAAAGCAGTCATCCTGGAAAACCCCAGAGACGCATGGCGCATGTGGGGTAAAGAAAATAGACAGGTTTCGCCTCCGGAACCGGAGTTAACCGCAGACCAAGCACTGCCCTGGTCAGCCTAACACGTCTTTAAAGGAAGACCCGAGAGGACCACAGTATTTCTAAGAACCTTAACGGCATCCCAGAACAGATGTTTGTAGGACTATAAAAATACCCAACACCCAGAGTTCCCTGGTGGCCTAGTGGTTAAGGATCTGGTGCTGTCACTGCTGGAGTGCAGGTTTGATCCCTGGCCCAGGAACCTCCTCATGTCAGAGGCGTGTCCCCTAATCCCCCCCGCCCCCACCCCCGCCAAGAACATCCAACACTCAACCAGTTGAGATTCACAATGTCTGTCACTCGAGCAAAAATGATCAGGCAGGCAAAATAGCAGAAAAATACAGCCCATAATGAAGAGACAGTAAGTCAATTAAAACCAACCCAGAACTGGCACAGATGCTAGAATTACCAGAGACGTTGAAGCAGCTATTATAACTGTATTCCGTCTGCTCGAAAGTTAAGTACAGAGAAGACCTAAGTGGCTCAAGTCAAACATCTATAGATGAAACAATTTGTGAGATGAAAAATACACTGAATGGTATTCGTAGAAGTTTGGACACTGCAGAAGCAAAGATTGAGGAGCCTGAAGACATAGAAAAGAGAATTTTTTTTTTTTTGTCTTTTTAGGGCAGCACCCGCAACATGTGGGGGTTCCCAGGCTAGCGGTGGAATCAGAGCTGTAGCCGCCGGCCTAAACCACAACCATCTGCGACCCACACCACAGCTCACAGCAACACTGGGTCTTTAAGCCACGGAGCAAGGCCAGGGATTGAACCTGCGTCCTCATGGATACTAGTCAGATTCCTATCCGCTGGGCCATGCCGGGAACTCTGAGAAAAGATGATTTAAAAATGGAAAAAGCTCTTGTGAACTGTAGGACAATTTCAGATGGTCTAATATGTGGTTAGTTGGAATTCTGGAAGGAGGGGGGTACATTAAAAATAGTTGAAGAAATTGTATTCAAATTTGATGAAAACTATAAGCTCTCATCCCCCCCAAGAAACTCGACAAACTCCAAGCACAAGAAACTTGAGTAAAACCTCCTTAAACTACATCATAATTAAATGGCTCAAAACCAGTGTCGTAAAGAGAAAATCAGCCAGAGAAAAAAGACATGCTATGTACAGAGGAACAAAGCCAAACATGAGCAGATTTCTCATCAGAAGCAATCAAACAAGAAGACCGTGGAGTAACATCTTTAAAGTATGAAGAAAAAAAAAAGCCCTAGAATTCCATATCTAGTGAGAAATCTCTCTCAAAAATGGGGGTGAAATAAAGACCTTTTCAGAAATACAAAAGCTGAAAACATTTATGAGGTGCACATTTGTATTACAGAAAATGTTAACGGAAATGCCAGAGGTAAAATGGTACCAGACAGAAATGCAAACCTACCGAAGGCATGCACGCTCTCTGAAACGATAACGATGTCGGGAAATAGGTAAGATTAAAAAAATTATTTAAATCTTAAAAAAACAAGCTGTTGTTGGTTTTCTGCCTTCATAAAAGGAAAAACATGTGACACCAAGAGCGCAAAGGTCACGAGCAGAGCAATGGAAATATGCTACGGCTAAGTTTCTTATTTTGCACATGAAATGGTCTATCATTAAAGGCAGATTGTGGTGCGTCAAAGGGGTTTCTATGATATTTAAAGCAACCGCGGAAGATGGAATTATAAAAAATACTCAAGTAATCCAAACGAAGGCAGGAAAGGAGAGGAGGGAGAATCGAAGGCAGGGGGAATACATACAAAGCCAATCACAAGATGAGCTGGGACCGAGTCAAAACTCTGTTCACGGTAGAAGTTAGTGACCTACACACCCAATGAAAGGTCGGAGGTGTCAGGTTGGGTAAAAATGCAAGAGAACGACCATCCTCTGTCCATAAAAAACTCACTTTACACATCATGGCACAAGTAGACTAAAAGGAAAAGAATGGAAGGCAATCTGCGATCCTGACGCTAATCAAAGAAAAGCTGGAGCCACGAAATTAGCAGAAGACAAAGTGCATTTCAGAGGGAAGAATACTTTCACGGATAAAGAAGCTCATTTCATAATGAGAAAGGTTTCAGTTCACCCAGACGACATAAGCCTAAGCATTTATCCAGCTAATAACAGAGCTCTGAAATACTGTGCAGCAAAATCTGATAGAGAGAAATAGATACAATGAAACTCTGATTTCAACACCTCTTTCTCAATAATTTATGAAAGCAATTAGACAAAATCAGTGTGGATATGGAAAACTGGAACAGGGCTATCAATTAACTTGACCTAATTGACATTTATAGAATACTCTACCCAACAACAGGAGAATATAAATCTTTTTCACATGCACACAGGATGTTTACCAAGGGGGACCATATTGTGAGCCATAAAACAAATCCCAATACGTTTAAAAGGATTCAAGTCATCAAACAGGCTCTTTGACGAGAATGGAACTTAATTAGAAATCAGTAACAGAAAAATCCCTGGAAAATCCCCATATAATTAGAAACTAAATAGCTTGTAAATAATCCGTAGATCAAAGAAGAAATCAAAAACAGAAAAGAGAGAGTAATGGGAACTGAATGCATATGAAAACATAATAGATTTGTGGGGTGCTGTAAGAGCACTGCTTGGGGGGAGCTGATGGTACATGTAAATTAGAAAAGAAGGAACGTCTCGAGTCAATGATCTTAGCTTCAACCTTAAATCAGAAAGAGGAGAGCGTATTACCCCCTCTATACATATATTGATGAAAACATTTATAACAGCTCTAAAATAGGAACCAGGACAAAAACTGGGTAAAAAAAGAATCAAAGCTGAGGAGTTCCTGTGGTGGCTCGGCAGGTTAAGAACCCAACTTAGTGTCCATGAGGATGTGGGTTCGATCCCTAGCCTTGCTCTGTGGGTTAAGGGTCAGATGTTGCCACAAGTCGGGGTATAGGTCGCGGATGCAGCTTGGATCTGGCGTTGCTATGGCTATGGCTGTGGCTGTGGCGGGCGGCTGCAGCTCCGATTGGACCTCTAGCCTGGGAACCTCCATATGCTGCCGGTGTGGCCATAAAAAGAGAAGAAGAAAAAAGAATCGAAGTTGATCTAGAAACTGGAATTGGCCAGTACAGACTTTAAAGTAATCATTATCAATCTGCTCAGGAAACCAGAAAAAAAGATGGAGAAAAACCCATGAAAAGGGGGAGTTTCCAGATAGAACTGGGGGTTCATAAAAAGAATCAATACAGTATTTGAAATAAAAGAACTCACTAGAAGGATTTAACAAAGGATTAGGTGAAGGAAAGGACACGATTGATGAATTAGAAAACAGGTCTATGGAATGCATTGAAATTGAAACACACAGAGGGAGGGGAAAAAAAAAAAAAGGAAAATACAGAAAGAGGACGAGAGGCACGTGAGAGAGAATGAAAGGTTTAAATTTAACTGAAGTCCCAGAAGAGAGAACAGAAATGAAGCAATATTTGAAATGATACTGCTTAAGAATTTTTCCAAAACTGAGGAAAGACAGAATTCACAGATTGAAGAGGCTCTGCAGATCTTAAAGAGGAAAAAATTACCTAGGCAATCGTAGCAAGACTTCCAAAAGCCGAGGATAAAGTTAGAAACATTAAGAGATGCCAGAGAACAAAAGACAGACTACCTCTGAAGGGCAAAAGTCACACTGACATGTGAATTCTTTGCAAAAGCGATGGAAACCAGAGGTAATAGAAAGACGTCTTTAAATTGCTGAAAGGCAATACCTGCTTACTCATAATTCTATGTACAGCCATTGTTCTGGCTATTCTGGGGTCCTTGCATTTCCTGTGAAATTTAGGATCAGCTTAATTTCTACAAAGGAGCCCATTGAGATTCTGGACGAGATTCCACTGAGTCTGTAGACGGGTTTGGGGAATGACTGCCATGTTCACAGCATTAAGTCTTCTGATCCATCAACACTTATTTAGATCATCTTTAATGTTTTCCAGCTCTCAGAGTATAAATCTTGTCCTTTTGGGGGTCAGATTTCTTCCAAGTATTTCATTATTTTGGATGCTATTGTAAAAGCAGTTGTGGAGTTCCCATCATGGTTCAGCAGTTAACGATCTGAGTAGCATCCGTGAGGATGCAGGTTCGAACCCTGGCCCTGCTCAGCAGATTAAGGATCCCGCATTACTGTGGCTGTGGTGTAGGTCACAGATGCAGCTTGGATCCTGCGTTGCTGTGGCTCTGGCGTAGGCCAGCAGCTGCAGCTCCGATTCAACCCCTAGCCTGGGAACCTCCATATGCTGCAGGGGCGGCCCTGAAAGGACAAAACAAAGGGAACTGTTTTCTTAATTTCACTTCTGGATTGTTCATTGCAAGAAATACTGTTGATTCCTACAAGACTGCTGCACGTTTATCTCCATTATTTCCTGATTGTACATTGTTTTTTTTTTTTTTTACTTCGTTGCTCATCTTCTAGTTCTTTTGAGTTGGGAGTTTAGTTCACTTATTTTCATTATTTTTATTGATATAAGTATTTGAAGTTATGAATTTTTTCCTTGGAAAATGGTCTTAAAACTACCCCGAAGATGATGATATATTTTTAAAGAAACCCTGCAATTTCAGTTTATGTTTTGCATTTCACCTGAAAGTCAGGTGAAAGAGACGTTACATTTCCAGGCAGACTTTTTTTTTTTTTTTTGGTCTTTTTGCCTTTTCTAGGGCAGCTTCCTGCGGCATATGGAGGTTCCCAGGCTAGGGGTCGAATCGGAGCTGTAACTGCCAGCCTACAGCACAGCCACAGCCATGCCAGATCTGAGCCACATCTGCGACCTACACCACAGCTCACGGCAACGCCGGATCCTTAACCCACTGAGCGAGGCCAGGGATCGAACCCACAACCTCATGGTTCCTGGTCGGATTCACAAACCACTGGGCCACGACGGGAACTCCCAGGCAGACATTTTTAAAAGTTTGTTTTCCCTTTTTACCACTGTGCCGGTGGCATATGGAGGTTCCCAGGCGAGGGGCCGAATCGGAGCTATAGCCTCCAGCCTACACCACAGCCACAGTAGCACCGGATCCGAGCTGCATCTGCGACCAACACCACCGCTCATGGGGGCTCTGGATCCGTAACCCAAGGAGCGAGGCCAGGGATGGAACCCCCAACTTCACAGACGCTATGTTGTGTTCTTAACCTACTGAGCCACAATGGGAATTCCTAAAATTTGTTTTTACTTTCCACGTTTAAGACATGACATGCAACCAAGTTCAACTGTATGATTTCTATCGTGTGCAAAGCATTGCGAGGTAAGGCGGGTGTGTGTTGTGGTGACTGGGGCACGTGTGCTTGGGATGGAGGCGTAGGCTCCCTTAGTGGGCGTGACGTCATAGACACTTAGCTCATCCCTATCTTACTCGTGCTCGGTTACTTTTCTAACCTTTCTTTGTCGTTGCTGTTGTTTTGTTCACTTGACCAAGGGCGACACATCCCGCTTCCTATCAGCCTTGTGATTCTGTCCCCTTCTTCTCCGGTCGCTTTCTTTCTTAACGGGGGCTGTGGAGCCGTGTGCTGCACAGGCATCCCTGCTCAGTCCCCTCTGGTGTCATAACACACCCCCTCTGTCACAGTGAATGCTTTCTGGCCAGAATTCTCCCTGGTCTAACATCAGAATCAACCCCCCACTTATTGTGCCTATGGGCCCATCCTGTGATTTCCAGTCTTTCGAAATCGCTCTGTCTAGAATCATGGCTTGCAGCTCTGTGAGCTGATTTGAAAATCTTTCTCTTATAATAGGCGGGTTAACCCTATTCACACTCACTGCTAAGACTGATGGGCTGGTCTCCGCTCTGCCGTGTGATTCTGTGTAATATTTACTGCGTCTATGGTATTACGCTTATTCTAGTTCTTTCTCTATGCGGTCTGTTTTCTTTGTTCTCATTTTGTAAAGCACAACATCCTTTATTCTCATGCGTTTTCCCTCTTGTAAACAGCTTTATTAAGATCTATCTCACAGATACTTTATCCATTTAAGGTGTGCAGCTCAGTGGTTTTGGTATATTACATTATTAATTTTTAAAACTTAGAGTAAATATATGATATACATCTTCTCATTTTAACCATTTTATTTATTTTTGAAATTTATTATTTATTTATTTTTTGCTTTTCAGGGCCGCCCCTGCTGCATATAGAGGTTCCCAGACTAGGGGTTGAATCGGAGCTGTCACCGCTGGCCTATGCCACAGCCACAGCAATGTCAGATCCGAGCCACGTCTGCGACCTACACCACAGCTCATGGCTGGATCCTTAACCCACTGAGCAAGGCCAGGGATCGAACCTGCATCCTCATGGATGCTAGTCAGATTTGTTTCCACTGAGCCACGCTGGGAACCCCCATTTTAACCATTTTGAAATGTACAATTCAGTGGCACGAAGGACACTTACTATATTGAGCGGCCATCACCAATAGCTTTGTCCAAAATGTTTCATGACTCCAAACAGAAATTCCGTCCATTAAGCAGCTGCCCCCCTCCCTGCCCCTCCAGTCCCCAGTCACCTCTCGTCTGTTTTCTGTCTCTGTGACTCTGACGACTCCAGGTGCCTCCCGTAAGTGGAATCATACAGAACATGTGCTTTTCTGTCTGCTTATTTCACTCTGGGTGTTTCTCAAGGGTTAGCCTCATGGCAGCATGTTTCTGGTTTGCACCTCGTTTTGTGTATTAGGGGAGTCTGTGTTTTGGTTTGCTTGGCTGTCTGTATTCTGGTGTCTTTTCTAATATTTAATTAGCTTGAGTCAGAAAGAGCTGGCATTTCTGTAGGTCAGAAATGGTCGGATACTGGCCGTTTCAGACGGTGCAAAGCAATCTTGTTCGGTTCGTGGGTGCCAAGTGACATCCTGTGTCCCCCCTATTATTGTGGGTCCCCCTTTCTGTCCCTGCTTTCAGTTGCATTCCTAGTACTTTGTCCGCACATTTGTGTGTCATCTGTCCTCTCTGGTCTCTGTCTTCCTGTGCATCTCAGATCTGCAATTAAGCTTATTGAATGCCTCCCCCAGCCCGCCCCTCGGCGTTCTAGTAGAATCTCCGAGAAGGGCTCGGGGGTGTGCTATTCCCTGGTTCTTGCCCATTTGAATCTCTTTTTCATCGCCTGGATGGCTGAAGGACAGCGCGGCCCCATAATCTCAGCAATTTCCCATTAAGTTCATTCAGGTGTCCATGAAGTCAAGGTAAGTACACCGTTTTTTCAAAGCCAAGTGCGATCTGCTCAGCGCGTCGTTGACACTTTGCCGCCCCCACCTCCTCTCTCAGCTCTGAAACTCTTGACAAATCTCATGCGTTGGACGGCCACTTGGGTATGGAACAGTCAAGCCTGGTATTCTGATGCTATTTCCCCCCCCTCCACACAACACTGAAACAGACAGCTCTGTCACAGCTGGGATTTTATGAGTCACCCGTGTGATCATGTCATTTGAGGGGGAAGTCAGAGCTGCATGCAAACTTTTGACTGCCGCGTATGGCTTGGATCTCAGGGCTTTTTCCAGAACAAACTCTTGGTGCCGGGCTGTTTCACCTTCCCTGAGTGCAGCACATCTGCAAGCGGCCCAGCAGGGCCTCCAGAATGAGCTCTCCGCCTCCAAGTGTTAATTTACCAGTTTGGCTGTTTCATTCCCAGTAATTTGCTTGGGGACTGTTTAAAGAGCAAATCCGTCGCTCTAGTCTCTTTCCTTCAGGGATTTCAATTAACACCGTGAACGGAGTCCAATTAGGGTTGCATTAATACACGGGTTCATCAGTCGGCAGTGAGAAGTTTTCGGACGTAATAAACCCTGGATCAGAGTTGTCTGTGTCTTCCGACATGCCGTCGATTCGTTTACTAATAACATTATTCGAAAATGTCACCTTTTCCATTGCCTTTGCTTCATTAGTCTCAGACACAGGGTTGACAATTTCCAATCAGGCTGTTAAAATGAGCGATTCTGCAATTATGTGAGTCATTTCAGCTCTAGCTCTTAATTGCTCGACCTTGTAACCAGCTCCTTGGGCTCCGTCGGATCCTGGGGCAATCGATCTCGGCCGAGAACTCTGTTCCCTAATTCGGGCTTGTGGATGCTGAGAAAAGGTCACAGCTTTCTTTCTTTCTTTTTTTTTTTTGCACGACACGCCTGGTGTGCAGCAAGGGGCTGGCGAGGTCTGCCTGGCTCTCTTCCTCGCTGGCTCATTCTTCCAGCCAAATAAGATGTTCAGGCCGAGGGGGAGATAACCGTCGGGGCGCCCTGATCCCAGCGTGCGGCGGCTCTCATTATGTCACCTAATTAATGACTTGGACTTTTGGTGGGGAACGACTTTGTCTTGTGACGGTGATAACTTTCCAGCTTTAATTAAAAAGTTGTCAATTATGGAGGGAATAGAAATACATATAAAAGCACATCCATTTAGATACGAAATGCTTAAGCAGACCTGAGGCCTTTGCAGCTTCTAAAAATCAATTTTCCAAGGTTTTTTTTTTTTTTTTTTAAAAGGCTATCTGTATTAGTAAACATTTAAAAAAATTAATATTAAAATAAACTCAAGCACGGGATGAACAAAGTGGGATGCATTAAAATGTTGGTTTGTGTTCAGTGTAGGAGTTACATTTTTTAAACATGTAAGCATTGTTTCTTAATATCGAAAACCAATAATAATTCATTATGAAACTTCATTAAGACTCAGACTTTGGCTAATCATAAATGTTTGTTTTAAAAAAATAAAAAAATGAGGTAGCAATCAGGAAAATCGGCAAAGCCAATTATACTTAATTTGGAAATCTCTAGTGCCCAGATTCATCACCAAGAAAAAAATAACACAGACCTCGAGTGACAGAAGAGAAAATTGGGAAATGTAAAGGAAATCAGAAGGAAAAGTAAATATTTTTCTACCTTTGCAAAAAAAGAAAAAAAAAGAAAAAATCATTGCTAAACAGTGGTGGCCAGAGTCACAAACTGACCTGCTGACTGACTGATGGGAAAACCAGGATCTTGCCATGGGGGGGGGGGTGTCTCTAAGGTGCCCTCTGGGGGAGGGGCTGTGCGTACAATCTTGGGTGCCAGAATACCTGCAGCCAAGAGGAAGTTAGGCTAGATTCAGTCTAGCCTGGATTCCTCCTAAAGAGAAGGAGCAGCCGAAAGCTGCTATGATGACCGGGGTGGCCGCCGCCCCCTTGGATCCAGTGTGCAGACAAAACCAACGCGGAGGTGGAGAGACGGGAACACAGAGCTGAGCAAGGGACCGAACCTGGGCGGCTGAGCTGCTGCATCACCCACCCTGAAACCCACTCAACCCCTGGATGGTTATATGATTGTTTCAGCTTGAGTCAGGGTGTTTTCTGTTCCTTGCAGCCAAAGACATCTCAGCGGAGGTGCTCACAGCGGGTGTTTGTTCACTAGATGGATGGGGCGTTGAATGAGGAGAAGATGCTTAAGGGATTGAAGTACAGGCCGTGTGTGCAGAGTGAGGGCTGGAGCCCCCTCCCTCGGGGTAGGGTGGGATGGGGTGGGGTGGGGTGGCTGGGGTGGGTCCTGGCGCCTGATGGAGCCCTGCCAGGCTGTCACGTGGCAGAAAGTGTCAGGAAGTCAGAAATGTCAGAAGGTGCCTCAATTTTCACATCAAGAGCTGGTGAGAGAACGGAACCGTTCTGCAAAGTTTTATTATGATTCAGAAAGGAGTGGCAGTGTTTTGGTGTGGGGGCGGGAGGGGAATGAGTGATCACTCTTCTGTCAAGACAGGTTTCATCTTCCGAACATTCGATCAGCGCATGAATGATCGGAGGGTATTAAAAGCTCACCTTTAAAGGTCAGCACACAGACAGGCGGGCCACGTGGCCCCGCCGTGTGCCTTGGGTAACCACGGCAGAATTCATTAACTTGTCACAGCTGTCTCAGCCTGTCACATGTCCTTCCACGGGAGCTATGTGATCCTCAGTGACTTCCAAACTGGCCAGGCCAAAATGCAAAGCCACATAAGCCCCGAGAGCAAGGAATCTGGTGGAAGAGGGGGCCAGCGCTTACGGCAATTCCATTCACTTTATCCTGGCCCTTTACCCAGAGCAACCAGCTAGCACACACTGAGAGCTTCCTGTGCCAGGCTTCCAGCACCGTGCCAGACTCTTTTTTTTTTTTTTTTTGGTCTTTTCAGGGCTGCACCTGTGGCATGTGGAAGTTCCCAGGCTAGGGCTCAAATCAGAGCCACAGCTGCCGGCCTACACCACAGCCACAGGAATGCAGGATCCGAGCCGCATCTGCAACCTCTGCCACAGCTCGCAGCAACGCTGGATCCTTAACCCACTGAACAAGGTCAGGGCTCAAACCTGCATCTTCACTATGTTGGGTCCTTAACCTGCTGAGCCATGATGCGATCTCTGGGCTAGGCTCTTGATATTTAAGTTTTATAACCACTCTGGGAGGTGTAGGTGATGGGTCCTGTCTCAAGAAAAGAAGGCCTGGAAGGTTAGGGGTCTTCCTGGATGTCTCTGTGACAAAGCTGGATGTCACTGGCCCTTAGTGCAAACTTAGAGTCCCTGGTCCTTTTGCTACACTCAACGCTGCTTTCCCACCAGGGGATATCAGGCCCTGCCACGGGCAACTAGGAGACACGAGGCCGGTCCCTCCCGTGTGTATGTGTGTGTGACATGCACATCCACCACAAGGACAGCAAAACCTATCAAGTCAAGAGGAGAGAGGGAGTGAGCGCCCAGGTTGCCGAAACAAGTGCTCACATCTCACCTGGGATCAGGTGCCTGCCGGGCCCTGTTTATTCCTCCCAGAGGTGGGGAGGGTGCCTTGGCAGAGGCTGATCAGGAGCCCCAGGGGCCGGCAGACACCCTAAGCCAAGGAAGGCCCCCAGGCAGTTCCCGCTCACGCAGGAGTTAGGGCTGCCCCCACCCTCGCACCCTCCGTATCCAGGTGGTATTCAACACACATTCAAAAAACGTGATAGAAAAATTAAGGTTTTTTTTGCACTCCCACAGAAATGTTTACTGTGGAAAATCTGGAAAGTGCTGAAGCGTGTAGGTTCGAACAGGAAATCACGCATCGGCCGGGTGCAAGGAGAGCGGAACCCCGGGGTGGCGGGGGGGGGGGGGGGGGGGGGGGGGCGTCTGTCTTCTTTCCGGCTTCTTCTCTCTCGGTCTCGGTTTCCCTCCGCCGGCGTCTAGGTTCTGTGTGTTTCCCCAGCATTTGCTGAGCACCTGCTGCGACCCCGGCACCGCCCCTCCGCAGGGCAGCCTGGGCTCCCCGCCTTCCTGGGCAGCCGGCTACAGGGACAGGCAGCCTCTGGGGAGGTCCGAACAAGGCAGGAGGGAGCCACAGGAAGCTCTGGGAGAAGAGCGTCCTGTGCAGGACGTGCCTAGAGGACCTGAGGAGCGAATGTGCTTGGCGGTGGGAGGCAGCTGGCTGGGGGTGGAGAGGGCGCAGCGAGCGGCCCCTGTGCGTGGGGGTGGGTGGGGCGCAGGGGATGGGGGCTTTGGAGACAGCCTTGCGGGCCATGTGGGATGAGGACCACATGCCCACCTTAGAGGGAGGCAGCCTCCTCCTCTGATGGGGCCGGACCTGCCGAGACCCACGTGGGTCGAGCTGCCTGGTGATCTGCCGGGCTTAGGGGCTGGGGAAGCCCTGGGAGCCACCGCATCTGCGCGCCCGGGAGCCTGGCCGCGTCTGAGCGGCGCCCCCTGTGCCTGCGCCCGACCACGCCTGCCCTGGAGGGCTGTGATCTGGCCTGGGATCGCGGTCCTCCAGTTTCTGGTGAGTTAATCCCCAGAACCCGGGGTTTCTCCTTTTGGCCGTGATGGTTGCCCCTGGCCCCCTGGGGAGTCCCAGGTTCAAAGCAACTGCCTCCAGGACCTTTCTCCTTGGCCACCCTCACCTCTTAACTCAGCGGACCCCCAGCCCAACTTGCCACAGCCCCAAAACCTGCCCCTCCCCCTGTGTCCCCTGTATCTGGGACCCATCCTCGAGGTTCATCAGACCAGAAGCCTGGGGTCACCGGACCCCCTTCCCCCAAGGCATCACTCAAGGCTTGTGTTCAGGTTTTTTGGACACCACCTCCTCAAGGGCACCGGAGCCTGTCGGCTGGGCCCCTTCTACCCTGGTCCCCAGCGGAATCCCCAAAGCTTCCTCTCCTTGGTTCGCACCCCCAGAGCCACCTGTGGTAGAAGGCAAGACACAGGGGCTTTTTCAACCATGCCCTTCTGATCTCGCAGCCTCGCCTGAAACCTTTCGCTCTCAGGCTTCCCATTGCTCTTAAGATAATGATCAAAATCCTCAAGAAGGTTCCCCTGGCAAGTGCTCTCGAGTCGTGGAAGTGCCGCTCCAGCACTGCTCCTCGATGTAATGAATTAATCATTGCTCCTAATGCAGGGAATTAATCGCGTGTGTTGGTTTAATGTGTGTTCTCTACTGGAGTTCAGACCCTCTCTGCTAACTTCTCAGCACCCAGCACAGTGACATGTTTACATGCAGAAAAACAAGCGAATAACAACATTTGGGGGTACTTATTATCATCTAGGCAGTGAGCTAAGCATTTTGCGTTAACCTCAGCAACCCCAGGAGGCAGATGCTGTCCTGGCTGTTGAGGAGGGCAAACCGAAGCACAGAGAGGTTAAGTAACTTGCCCAAGGGCACACAGGAAGGTTGGAACCAGGCGGCCTGTCTCTCAGGGCCATTCTGAGCAATAAACAAAAAATACGCATTTATCCATTGTAGGAAATATGGGAAAATGCAGAGAATTAAAAAAGACGAGTCAGGAGTTCCTGTCCTGGTGTAGCGGAAACGAATCCGACTAGGAACCATGAGGTGGTGGGTTCGACCCCTGGCCCCCCTCAGTGGGTTAAGGATCCAGCGTTGCCGTAAGCTGTGGTGTAGCTTGCAGACGCGGCTCGGATCCCGTGTTGCTGTGGCTGTGGCTGTGGCTGGCGGCTGTAGCTCCTATTAGATCTCCCTAGCTTGGGAACCTCCATAGGCCGCAGGTGCAGCCCTAAAAAAAAAAAAAAAAAAAAAAAAAAGAGAGAGAGAGAGAAAGAAAAATAAAGAGGAGTCATTCAGAGATGACTGCCATTAATATTTTGGAGTATTTCTTTGCTTTATTTGGGGTAGCACACTGATCAATTTGTGTACGTTGCACCATCCTTGTGAACGTGGGATAAATCCCACTTGGATTTATCGTGGTGTATGATCTTCTTCATGGGTCGCTGGATTTGGTTTGCTAAAATTTTGTTGAGAATTTTGGCGTCTCCACAGATGCCCATCTAAATGTCCCTGCTATCCTATGGAACACGGTTGGTGACCTTCGGTAACACTTGGTCATTTGTTTTTCTCACTGGACAGTTGGCGAGACCGCTTTCAAGGTCTCAACTACAGTAAGATTTTTTCCATAGCCTGGGATGTGGGCGAGCTGCTGTTTCCTCCACTCAGCCCCTCCTGTGAACGGTAGGATCTACTTTACCTGTTTACATTTGCAGCAAGGAGCCCCGGAGGCGCTAAGCCAGCCTGCCCGTCCTACTTCTTTCTCAAGGTCAATTCCTTGAGGTGGAGGTGCTGAGTGCAAGGGGGTGCGAGGTTTCAAGCCTTTCGGGGGGCGGCGCCGGAGTTCTCCACCCCAGCACAGAGTCAGGTCCACGCCTGGCATCTCCCAGCCGCCCCAGGGTGTGTCCTGGGCCCTTGGTGACGAGGACCAGACCTGGACAATTTGAAAAGAATCACTCTCTCCCCCACCTTCCCCCAGGGCCCCCCACGCCGGTCCCCCCTATGGCTCACACCCACTGACTCAGAACCCCCAGGGGCCAAGTTCTCCTCCAAATTCAAGGGTGGCTCCAAATTCGAGGGTGGAGCGTTGGCACAGGAGCCAGCATCTCTCTCCCTGCCCCCTTTCTCTCTCGCTCTAAATCTAGAATCCAGCCAGGATTATGCATGTTCCTTCAGAAACCAGAGGTAATCTTTTTTTTTTTTTTTTTTAAAAAAAAAAAACCTCTCTCTCTTTCTCTCCCAAATCTGGAAAATTCCTCCAGCTGCTGAGTTAGAACTATTAAGAAAACATTGGAGTTCCATTAAAGATGAGTCCTTCTTTTCTTTTTTTTTTTTTAAGAAAAAATTTTATATGTTTTCAAATACTATGGAACAGCTGAACAAACTTAGCACGACACTGGGCCCTGGGGTGGCCCCTGCTGGCCAGGTTTGAGGGGCAGGGGCTTGGGGTGGAACCTGGTGGGCCTGGGAATCTGAGACTGGGGGGGGGGGAAGGGGGGAGCAGCCTTGGGCCTAAAAAGGAAATTTTTTTCCCTGAGCCTCTGTACATCAAAATAAAAAATTGCCAGGCAGGGGTATTTGCTGGCTGTAAAGACAACAGCAGCAGCAGCAACAACAACAAAACCCACAAAAGCCCCACACCACACACAGACAACAACTGCTTTGTGTATGTCGTAGGCAGGAGCTGGAGCCCCTGGAAGGGAAAGCCCTTCATCTGGAGCCGGGGTCCTCCTCCGGGAAGGGCCCTTTTACAGACGCCTTCGGGGTTTGCAGGAGTTTGTTGGTGATCTCGTGTCAACTTTTATTGCTGGTTCCATCCCAGGAAGACGAAAAAGAAAAGAGAGAAGAAAAGAAAAAAAAGGTGTGCCTGTGTGACGGGATGGTACCTTCTGGAAGCCTCCCAGGGAGCCTGCCAGGCAGGTGTCATCATCCTCGCTGTGCACATAAGGATGCTGAGGCCAGAAAGGCGCAGGGACCAGCGCCGGAGCACCACCGAGGTGCCCGGGACTGGAATGGGAACCTGCCAGAACCCACCGCCCCACCTTGAGGTGACCGTGCTGGATCCCTTATGGGAGGTGCCTGGTTTCCAGCGTTTTCTCTGCAGAGAGCGGGACTGACTGGGGCTCCGGCTGGCGGAGGAGTAGATGTCAACGTGGGGCGGGGGCGCTTCACCCCCACGCTCCCGGCAGTGGAGAATGGAACCCTTCAAGGGGAGATGCCTTTTGGGGTGGGGGTGGTTAATTGCTTTCCCACTGGGTAGCTGTAGTTTCCACCTCGGCCAGCAGGGGGCCTGTGTCCTTCCACCCTCTCCTCGCTGATGGAATACAGCATCTTTATTTTGATGCCAACCTGATAGATGAAACGCAGACCCCCTGTTTTTTTTTTTTTAAACACTTTTTTCCATTAAAAAGTAATGCATCCTCATTCAGCACATTTAAGAAACTATAGGAAGGGGCAATAACGGCTGTGTTCCCAGTGCCTCAAACAGGTGGTCCATGAAAATCTGCTGAGCAAATGAATAAGGAGAAAGATGAGCATGTGTTCACCACCAAGGAGGAGTTCTGTCAGCGCTTTGGCATGTGTTTTTCTCTGAGTGTTTGACAGAGTTGAGGTTTGTTTATGTTCATTATGATCTGCTGGGCAGATACGGTTTTTATCCTGTTTCTTTCACTTCACTCATCTGACACAGGCGTCTTTCTTCCAGGTAACATTTTAAACGTCTCAATAATATCCTCTCGAGAGTGTGAACCACAGTTTATTGGACTCTTCTGTTGTTGAACTTTCAGACTCTTTTCAGTTTTTCTCTTTATAAGTGACGGGGCTGATAGCTTTATGCAGAGAGCTGTTTGGGGATTTCAGGAGAGACTCTCAGAAGAAAGATGCACTTGGTCAAAGGTTTTTTTTTTTTGAAATCTGAGTTTATGTTTCTTAAGCATCATGTACCTTATGAAACCACTTCATATCTGTTGGGAAACCTAGTTAAGTTCTTTCTTTAATATTGTTTTAAAAAAATGACTTGTTCTGAACAATATCCCGAGCTTTTAGAAAACAGCGGCGGATATGAAAGGAGATTTGTTCCCTGCGAGCTCTTAGGAGGAAATCTGGCTCAGGAAACAGACACATCAGATCCCCACGTTTATCTGATGGTTGTCATGGGAACAAGTCAAGTAACACAATGCTCTGGTTAAAGCATTGATCAGCAAGGGAGGGGCAAGATTGAAACAAATTGGCTGGTGTCTGAGTGGTGTGGAGATAACGGCACTAACACAGAACATTCTGTCTGTCCCCCTCCTGTGACAGGGGCCCGGGCAGGCCGTCAGTCGGTCGCAGGGCTGGGATGTGGGGCCTCGAACAGGGTCACAGCTGACTGAGGAAAAGTGTTCCCCAAGCCAGATATTGGGGCAAAAGGGGCCTGAGACAAGACTGGGGACTGGGGATGGCCCCCAGGGGCGGGCGGGGGGCAGAAAGCCATGTGGGGAGAAGCTGGGACAGGCCCCAGAGTCTGGACACAGCTGGGCCAGAGAGTGAAGACCCCCTGCAGGCACACAGCAGCTCCTGGCCCCAGCTCCCACCCTCTGCGGGGGAGGGGGGAATCCAGCCGTGAACCCAGCCCCTCACGCCTTCAAGAGCCTCCCTGCGGGTTGGGGGAGAAAGGCGATAACTCACAACGCAGTGTTCACGTGTGCATGCACTTCTTCAACACACATACTTGTGAGCGAGTTTGGGGAGCTGTGTGGACAGAGTTTGGGGCCTGGGCGGACAGTGGGGACCCAAGTGGATAGAGCCGGGACCCGGGGGGCAGATCACAGCTCGGCAGCTTGGCAGCTTCCTCACCTGTAATGTGTTAGGATAATCACGGGAATGAAGGCTTCGATGGGGAATAATGAGCCCTCGATGGCCGTTGCTATGACAATGATCTGAGTGAGAGGCAGAGTCTGATGGGTGAGGGGGGGCCCTTGCCACGTGGGAGGCCAACACAGGGGAGAGCTGACCCCGGGAGGGAGGCTGTGTTCAAAGACCAGAGAGCCGCCTGGCATTGGGCCGGGATGACCTGGGGAGCAAGGCCGAGACAGAGTCAGGGGCTCGGGACTGCCGGCGGCCGCCGATCACCTCCTGCTCTGAGGAAGTGGGGAAGGCGGGGCTGGTTCAGGGAGCCCTGTGATCCCAGATCTGGGGCGTCTGGCCGAGAAGGTGAATCACAGACAAGCTGGGTTCCCCCAGCTCTCCAGGCCGGGGGTGTGTGGGGGCTTCAGCTTCTCTCTCCAGGGCTGCCCAGCATGGTTTGGGGCCGGGGGGGGCGGAGGTGTAAGTCGGGACGCACTTATTAGAGGGCAGTTTAGCCACATCATCCCAAACCTAAAACTGTCCCAACTTCTGGTTTCAGTGGCTTGACTTCTGGGAACCTCTCCTAGGGAAAGAGTTCTAAACCCAGAGAGATGCCCGCTGCAGCATTACTCACAGCGGGAGCTGGAAACAGCCTCACCACCCCACATCACGCATTGCTTAAGCAAACAATGATTCACTTTCTTGCCTTAACTCAGGTGCCTGCCAAAGGTGCAGCCACTGACCCTGTGCCCTGGGTTTTGGGCATGGATGGGGCCCTTCCTCCTTCTTCTGGGCTGGCCTGGGGGTGGTCAAGGGTGCAGACCCTGAACTTGGCAAGACTTGCTTCTAACGCCTTCCCCCACGTCCTGGTGGCTGAGCTGTGCCTGGGTTTTCTCATCTGCAGGATGAGCACAGCAAACTGTGCCAGCTTCATCTGAGGCAGTATCTGACGTGATGCCCGCCACTGAGTCAGTCCTCAGGAAAGGATGTCCCTTCCCTACTTAGTCGGTGTCTGTGTGCCCAGAAGAGTCTCTCGGGGGGCCAACCTGGGAACCCAACTGCCATTGAGGCCACACGGCAGGAGGAGATGCGAGCCGCCTTTGGCTGCAGGCACAGAGGCTGGCTGGCAGTTCAGCCCCTCGGCTAGTCCCTTCGCATCTCTTCTCTGCGTTTCACTCTGCTCAGGTGTCAAGTGGGGATAAAAGCGCCTTTCTCTCCGCGGTGCTGAGAGCGGGGATTAGTGCTGAGAGCCCAGCAAGGAGCCCTGCCCCAGCCTGACTCAGGCGGGAGCTGGATTTTTCCCTTGGGGGCGCCGCCTGTTCCAGGGCCAGGCATCCCGCTCCTGATAGATCTGTGCCGCGGACTTCATGCGTGACGCGGGGGGCCGTCTGCCAGGCGAGGGGGCTGGCACCCAGGGCGGATTAACTGCTTCTGGAAAGAGCCACAGGACCGGCGCCCCGATGGGCAGGCTCCCGCGGCGCGCCGCAGCCCCTCGCGCGGCCGGCAGGGGGCAGGATGTCCCCGCGAGCCGCCGGTGTCCTCGCGTCACCCCGCCGCCTCCAGCCCCCGCGCCTCATTAAAGGGCCACGCGGCTCATTTCTGCGGAGAGCGCGCCGGGCGGCCCTTCCCCGGGGAGCCCTCTCCATCATCGCCGGGCCCAATAATTTACATTTAATTTGTGAGCGGTTTAATGTTTAATTTTAAAAACTGAAAGATTCATTACCATATTAATAAATAATAACGTTTATTATTCTCCTAATGAGGGTCCAAAATACAAAGGCAATTACATGTCTTATACATTTTCTCATAAATTGAGACAGCAGAGCGTTAATTACAGCGACGCACGCACGGACCATGTTCTGATCCGGGGTCCTGATCTCGCCTTTGTCTGTGAACCAGCTGCTCTTGGGGCTTCTGCAACCCCAGGCATTCAGGGGGGTACAGGGTGGGTCTCCCCGGGACCCCAAGCCTCTGACCCAGAGGTGTTGCTGCTTAGCTACCTGGCATCCCGCAGGTAGGGATCCTTTGTCCTCTCGCCTGCATCTGTCCGCTGAGCACCTGCTCGCCGGTGCTTTGGGCCCTTCTTCCTGGTTCATTCCCCACCCCTGGCTGGGCCCTTCCTTCCAGGACTGTCCGCTGAGAGTTGGGGCTGGGAGAGTCCTCACGGCCCACACGGAGAGCCGAGTCTTGGCGAGAGGAGCCGCTGCCAGACTGAGCCGGGAGCCAGCTCCGCGCCTCTATTGGCTCCAGCACTGGTTCTTGCCTCTGCCCCGAAGGAGGCGCAGGTTGGAGCAGGCCCTGTGCAGGCGGGGGTGAGGACAGTGGGGGTCTGGACAAACCCAGAGCCAGCCAACGCCCCTGGCTGGCTGCGTGAGGGCTTTGCTTTTCCCCCAATCAGCAAAGTTGTTCTTGCTCGTGGCACAATGCGGAAGGTTGGCGCAAAGCAAACGCAGCAAAGTGGGCAAGCCGGGCTCAGGAATCGCCCCCCAGAAGCCGCAGTAGGGCCTGGGGTGTGTGTGCCCTGATGTTTGAAAGGGCAGGTGCCTAGTTAAATGGGGGAAGTGAGGGCCCCCTCTCCCCCTGCTCCCCTGACCTTAGGCTCCACCCGCTTCTGGGAGGGCAGGGTGGCAGGGGTTCCCTGTTTGGCCTCCAGGAAAAGAAGGTCAGAGATGGAGGCCCACCCTCTGCCCGTGTGGTTAATCTGGAAGTCCCCCCACCTAGAGAGCACCAGGCGTTTGGGTGTGTATCCATCTGGGTTTTTTTTCTGTGCAAATGCTGGAAAACAGATGCTCTTCCCCCTGCAGGCCTGAGGTCTTGCTCCACATGTTCCTTCGCATCTTGATTTTTGTCACAAACATTTCTTTTCTTTGCTGCACCTGCAGCATATGGAAGCTCCCAGCCTGGGGATCAAAGCCGCACTTCCGCTGCAACCTAAGCCACAGCCGTGGAAGTGCCGGATCCTTAACCCGCTGTGCCCAGCTGGGGTTTGAACCCGTGCCGCCGTAGAGACAATGCCGATCCTTAACTGCTCTGCCACAGCAGGAACTCCCCACTAGTGTTTATTACAAGCGTCTCCCCGTGGATGTCGTTCTCCAAACGTCTGCGTTTGCCCAGTGCCTAGTATGCGGCCATGGAGGCTGGTGGGCTGAATTCCATCATCGCGGGGCCCTTTGCCCTTCGCCGATGCTGGAGTGGCCATCCTTGTGCGCAAGTCTCAGTCGGAACCCTTGATTACCTCCTTAGGGTCCATTCCTAGAAGTGGAGTTACTGGGTCAGAGAGCACGGGTGTCTTGAAGGCTGCTGGCTCCCTCTGCCAGCGTGCCTGCCAGCAGGGCACACCCATGCGCACTCCCGGGCAGGCCTGGCAGGGCCCGTTTCACAGCCGCGCCCTTGGCACCTTTGCCAAAGCTGACATTATCTTCTGACGAGCTCTTCCCAGCACGTATCACTTTCAAGGTGCTGCCACACTTGTCCTTTCACTGGCGGATCCTGGGGATCTGGATCCACCGGCAGGCTGGTCGTGTCCTCACTATTTCCTATATGGAGAGACGGAGGGAGGCCAAGTGCATTTGGCTCATAAGATTTTAGAGTCTCTTTTTAGATCTCAGCGGCCATTAAAGCCTCCTTGTGTTTCAGATGATGAAGAAAGACTCTGTGAGACGTGACAGGGAGAGCACTTTCTCAAGTCCATCTCTTCACCTCTCCACCAGTCCACTTATCCATCCATCCATCCATGCAAGCAGTAGCCCACCCATCCATCTATCCATCCACCTATCCATCCTCTTATCCATCCATCCATCCATCCATCCATCCATCCATCCATCCATCCATCCATCCATCTATCCACCCATCCACCCACTTACTCAGCCGTCTATCCATTAGCCTACCTATTCATCTACCCATCCATTTACCTATCCATCCATCCACCCACCCACCCACTAACCCACCTATCCACCCTTCCATTCATCCATCTATCCACTAGCCTACTCATCCATCTACCCATCCACTCATCCATCCATTCATCCATCCATCCATCCATCCATCCAATAAATATTCGCTGAGAACCGGGTCTGACTCAGGCCTAGGTGCAGGGAATTTTGCATGAATAGTTCTGACTCTTGCAGGGAAGGCAGATCTTAAAGAAATGACCACAGACGTGGTGACTCATGTGTAAGGCGAGGCTCAGGCTGTTGTAGCTGCTGATGCTGGAGAAGCCAGAGCTAGTTGGGCAGGGATCAAGGAGACCCTTCCTGAGAAGGATGAATCCTGCCCCTACCCTGGCACTCTCTGTGTGCCCTTGGGTTAGTGCCTCACTCTGCTTCCTACTCTGAACCATGGAGGGACGGGCCCTAATTGACCTGTGGGTTGGGAGGTCAGTCCAGCAGGACAATGAGGATGAGGGGGCAGGTCAGGGAGCGAATGGGAGGCCGAGCCCTTGGGCTGACATTTGTGTGCTTTTGCTGTTTTTGGGTCTCGAAGGGTTAGTGAGAACTAACCAGGGGTTAGTGAGCACTAACCAGGGTCGGTGCCAGGTTCCTGCTTGTTCAGTCCACACTGAGCCACCAGCTCTCCGTTATTGTTGCTATTGTTGTCATTACTACGAATACCTTCTGAATTTTTAAAAAGCATGGGCCAGGCATTATGCTGTCCTGTATCAATTCAGGTAACCCTCCACCAGCCCTGTCAGGTGGGTAGGAATTGCTGTGCCCTCTTTAAAGAGGAGACCACTGAGCCACAGAGTAGTATGTAACTTGCCCAGGGTCACACAGCCAGTAGTTGGGGGTCTGGAACTTGAACTAGGCAGCCTGACACCAGAAGCTCTGCTTTCGCCCCTACGTGATGCATGCGTGCTCTCGTTCTCATTGCTGGAACGTTCATTTTACAGATGAAGAAGCACCACTTGCCTGGGGACCCAGTGACTAACTCAGGCCTGTGGGCCCCCCAGCTTAGCCCTTTTCCAGCCGTGTCTGCCCCGTGTCTGAACATGCCTGTGGGGGCCTCCCTCCCTCCCTGCAGTGTGAGGTGATGCTTCTCCAAAGGCACTGGCATCTGCCAAACATACTCTGAGCCCATGAGGGGAGGTTGGAAAACCCAGACAGACTCAGGGACAGTCTGAGCTGGGTGGCTTTGCACAAGTGTCTCATCTCCTCCGAGCTTCCCGTTCCTAAGTGTGATCCAGGGAAACTGTGGGGGCGAAAGAAAACTGGGAGTTCCCACTGTGGCTCAGCAGGCTAAGAGCCTGACCAGCACCCATGAGGTTGTGGGTTCGATCCCTGGCCTCGCTCAGTGGGTTAAGAATCCAGTGTCGCCATGAGCTGTGGTGTAGGTCACAGATGCGACTTGGATCCGGCATTGCTGTGACTGTGGTGTAGGCTGGCAGCTGCCGATCTGATGTGACCCCTAGCCTGGGAACCATATGCCATGAGTGCAGCCCTGAAAAGGAAAAACAAACACACAAACAAAAAACCAAGGAAACAAAAACAGAAAGCTCTGAATGGGAAAAAAGCACCAGAAACATCAACTCCGATCATCATTTTCATTCACTCACTCGACAGCACACGTTCTGCTGTCCTGGGTGCCAGGCTGCTCTAGGCCCTGGGGTTCCAGCAGTGAATTACAAGGTCAGAGCATGACCTCAGGGCGCTGACAATCTAAGAGGGAGGCAGACAGGTAAACAGATCACCACCTGATACCTGGGAAGACCGGGCATAAGGAGAAGGCAGGTCCCACAGGAGCCCCAGAGGCGCTATTTGAACAGAAGAAGGAGAGCGGGCATGTCCCATGGCTGTCTCGGGAGACGACATTCCAGGCAAGGAACAGCAAGTGCAAAGGCCCCGGGGCAGGTGCTGCTTAGGGAGTTTGAGAAACACCGAGGAGACCAAGGAGGCCAGTGGCGGGGCGCAGAGTGGTAGGAGATGAGGTCAGGGCAGGGTCAGGGGCTGGATCTGGCTCAGCGATGGGGTGAGGACTGTGGACAAAGCTGGAGTAACCAGGACATCCTTGGTGGGTTTTGAGCAGAGCAGTGATTTTATTTACTTATTATTTTTTATTAAAGTATACTTGGGGGTGTTCCTTTCCTGGCTCAGTTGTTAACGAACCTGACTAGGATCCATGAGGATGCAGGTTCTATCCCTGGCCTCGCTCAGTGAGTTAAGGATCCGGTGTTGTGACGGAGACAGATGCTGTGGCTTGGGGGGCCCGTGATCTTCTTCTTCTTTTTTTTTTTTTTTTTGTCTCTTTAGGGCCGCACCTGCGGCACATGGATGTTCCCAGGCTAGGGGTCGAATCAGAGCTGTAGCTACCAGTCTACACCACAGCCACAGCAATGCCAGATCCTTAACCACTTATGCTCTGGCCAGATTTCCTGGAGTTCCTCTCCCACCCCACAAACACGCAACCTCTTCCTGCTTCCAACCTGCTGTTCCCTCCTCCTGGAACTCCCTCCCACCTGCTCCCTGGCTCAGAGCACACCGTCTGTGTGATGGGAGCAAGGGACTCCTCCTCCCCAAACCCCAGCTTCCCCACCTGTAACATGAGGGTAATTATCAGTGCACCCGCCTCGCAGGTGCGGGGAGGCATGAATGAGGTCATATGCACCCGGCTCGGGTAATACAGTGTCTGGCGCATGTGCCTTATAAATATTTAAAAATTTAAAAAAAAGTTGTTATAGTTAATTTACAATGTTGTGCCAATTTCTGCTGTACAGCAAAGTGACCCAGTCATACACACATAAACACACACACACACACACACACACACACACACATTCTTTTTCTTGTATTATCCCCAACATGATCTATCCTGAGAGACTAGATACAGTTCCCCGTACTGTACAGCAGGACCTCATGTGTATTCTTTCTAAATGTACTAGTTTGCATCTACGAACCCCAAACTCCGCGTCCATCCCCCTCCCTCCCCCCTCCCCCTTGGAAACCCCACGTCTGTTCTCCACGTCTGTGAGTCTGTTTCTGTTTTGTAGACAGGCTCATTTGTGCCATGTTTTAGATTCCATATATGAGTGCTGTCATATGGTACTTGTCTCTCTCTTTCTGACTTACTTCACTTAGTATGAGAATCTCTAGTTGTGTCCATGTGGCTGCAAATGGCATTATTTTGCTCTTTTTTATGGCTGAGTAGTATTTCATTGTACATATACCACATCTTAATCCATTCATCTGTCTGGACATGTAGCTTATTCCTATGTCTCGGCTATTGTAAACATTGTGCTACAATGAACATAGGGGTGCATGCTATCTTCCAAAAAATATTAAAACCATTCAAGTATAGTTGATTGACAACATTGTGCCAATTTCTGATGGAGTATCTTTTTGAATTATAGTTTTGTCTGGATATAACCCCAGGGGTGGGATTGCATAACTCTCCCAGACTTTAGACAGTAGTACAAAGCTACAGTAATTAAGACACTGTCTTACTGGTACAAAAACAGACATACAGATCAATGGAACAGAATAGAGAGCCAGAAATAAACCCAGACACCTACGGTCAATTAATCTTCAACAAAGGCAGCAGGAATATAAAACGGGAAAGAGACAGTCTCTTCAGCAAGTGGTGCTGGGAAAACTGGACAGATGCACGTAAATAATGAAACTGGAACATATCCTCACACCACGCACAAAAGTCAACTCAAAATGACTTGAAGACTTAAGCATAAGACGTGGCACCACAAAACTCCTAGAAGAGAACACAGGCCGAACACTCTCTGACATCAACTGTCCAAATGTTCTCTTAGGTCTGTCTCCCAAGGCAATAGAAATAAAAACAAAATAAACAAATAGGACCTATTGAAACTTACACGCTCTCACAGCAAAAGAAACCAAAAAAAAAAAGGAGTTGCCATTGTGGCCCAGAAGATTAAGAACCCAACTAGCATCCATGAGGCCTTACTCAGTGGGTCAGGGATCCAGCATTCCCGGGAGCTGTGGGGTAGCTCGCATATGCAGCCTGAATCTAGCATTGCTGTGGCTGTGGTGTGGGCCAGCGGCTATGGCTCCAGTTGGACCCCTAGCCTGGGAACTTCCATGTGCCCCAGGTGTAGCCCTAAAACCAAAATCAAAACCAAAAACAAAACAAACAAAAAAACAAAAACAAAAAAAACAACCTATGGAATGAGAGAAAATAGTTGCAAATGTTGCAACTGACAAGGACTTAATCTCCAAAATATACAAACAACACATGCAGCTCAAAAACAAATCCAATCTAAAAGCGGGCAGAAGACCTAACCAGACATTTCTCCAAAGAAAACACCCTGGGAGTTCCCGTCGTGGCTCAGTGGTTAACGAATCCGACTAGGAACCATGAGGTTGCGGGTTCGGTCCCTGCCCTTGCTCAGTGGGTTGACGATCCGGCGTTGCCGTGAGCTGTGGTGTATAAATTTTTGGATTATTCTAGTTCTGTGAAAAATGTCCTGGGTAATTTGATAGGGACTGCATTACATCTGTAGATTGCTTTGGGTCGTGTGGCCATTTTAACAATATTAATTCTTCCAACCCAGGAGCATGTGCTATTCTTCCACTTCTTTGAGTCCTCTTTAATTCCCTTTGTTAATGTTTTATTGTTCTCAGCATATAAATCTTTCACCTCCTTGGTCAGGTCTATTCCTAGGTACCTTATTTGTTTGGGGTGTGATTTATTTTATTTATATTGACTTATTTATGCTTTTTAGGGCTGCTCCTGCAGCATATGGAAGTTCCCAGGCTAGGGGTCAAATTGGAGCTGCGGCTGCTGGCCTACGCCACAGCCACAGCAACATGGATCTGAACTGTGTCTGCGACCTATACCACAGCTCATGGTAATGCCAGATCCTTAACCCACTGAGTGAGGCCAGGGATTGAACCTGCATCCTCATGGATACTAGTCAGTTCGTTTCCTCTGAGCCATGATGGGAATTCCCCAAATATTTCTTTTCTAAAATTTCATTATTAGTATACAGAAATGCAACTGATTTCTGAATGTTAATCTTGTATCCTGCTACTTTGCTGAATTTGTTTATCAGATCATGTAGTTTCTGTGTGGCGTCCTTAGAGTTTTCTGTATATAGTATCATGTCATTTTCATATAGTGACAATTTTACCTCTTCTCTTCCAATTTGGATACTTTTAATTTCTTTTTCTTTTCTTTTTTTAATTTGTCTGATTGCTGTGACCAGGGCTTCTAATACTATGTTGAATAGAAGTAGTGAGAGTGGGCATCCTTGTCTTTTTCCAGATTTTAGCAGGGGGCTTTCAGCTTTTCTCCACTGAGTGTTATATTGGCTGTTGGTTTGTAATGAATGGCTTTTATTATGTTGAGATATGCTTCTTCTATACTCACTTTGGTAAGAGTTTTTAAAGTCATGAATGGATGTTGAATTTTGTCAAATGCATTTTCTGCATCTCTTGAGATGATCATGTGTTTTTTGACTATTACGTTGTGTATTATAAGAATTGATTTGCATATGTTGAACCATCCTTGTGAACTTGGGATCAATCCCACTTGGTCCTGGTGATAAATATTAATTTATAAGAAAACAGAGCTCAGGTGTCACTTCTTCCTGGAAGCCCTCCCTGGCTGCCACAGGCCCTCTGCCAAGCCTCCCGTGTTTTTCACGCTTCATGTCATTGTCTGGTTGATTTTCATCCCAGGGGTAACCTGAGGGCTGTGTCTGATTGCTGTTCTCAGGCCTGCCCTGGGCCTGGCACACAGCAGGGCTGAGAGAAAGAATAGCACTAAAAGAGCCCTGTCCTCAGAAGCGGACAGACTGTACTTCCTCATCTCTGAAGCTCTCAAAGCCCTGGGGGCAGAGGTCTTATCTTTCTGTGTCCACGAGGATGCTGGAGCCCAGAAGGGGTAGGGGATGGCCCACCAGCTCACAGCCAAGGAGCTCTGAGTCCAGGTCCAGCCTCACAGTTGGGGCTAAGCCAGCACCTTGAAGGACCATGGGATGGGGCCTGACTGGGCCTTGGGAGTGCTAGATGGCTAGTGCGCTTCCTTTCAGGGTGACACAGAGCTTCCCAGAGGAGGGCATGGCTGAGCCAGGCCTTGACAAAGCTGCAGAATTTGGCCAAGAATGAGCAAGGACATCTTAGGAAGGGGAACTGCAGGAGCAAAGGTGTGGAGGTGGCAAGTGGGGCAGTCTCCTGACCAGCGGGAGGGAGGGTGAGGTCCCCCGGATGGGCTGGAGGGTGGGAAAAGTTTCCTGATTGGCTGGAGGGAAGTTGAGGTTCTCCTGATTGGCTGAAGGGAGTGTGAAGGTCTCCTGATTCACTGGAGGGAGCATGAGGTTCTCTTGATTGGTCGGAGGGAGTGAGAAGTTTTTTTTTTTTTTTTTTTTTAATTTTTATTAAAGTATAGTTGATTCGCAATGTTTGGAAATTCTCTTTCTTCCTTCTTTCCTTCCCTCCCTCTCTCTCTCTCTTTCTTTCTCTCTATTTTCAGGGCTGCACCTGCGGAATATGGAGGTTCCCAGGCTAGGGGTCCAACTGGAGCTGTAGCTGCCGGCCCACGCCACAGTCACCACAAAGCCAGATTTGAGCTGTGTCTGCATCCTACACCTTAGCTCATAGCAATGCTGGATCCTTAACCCACTGTGCAAGGCCAGGGGTCGAACCCATGTCCTCATGGTTACCAGTCAGATTCATTTCCACTGGGCCATGATGGGAACTCCCAGAAGTTTTCTTTTCTTTTTTCTTTTTTGTCTTTTTTTGCTATTTCTTTGGGCCGCTCCTGCGGCATATGGAGATTCCCAGGCTAGGGGTCTAATCAGAGCTGTAGCCACCAGCCTACACCACAGCCACAGCAAGGCGGGATCTGAGCCGAGTCTGCAGCCTACACCACAGCTCACGGCAACACCAGATCCTTAACCCCCTGAGCAAGGGCAGGGATCGAACCCGCAACCTCATGGTTCCTAGTCGGATTCGTTAACCACTGAGTCATGATGGGAACTCCCCAGAAGTTTTCTGACTGGTACTGGGGGTGTCCCTCCCGCCCAGGGCCTCCGTCTTGGGAAGCTGGAGGAATGCCCCATCACAGAGTTTATTGAACGCCTTTTTTTTTTTTTTTTAACCAGCATCGCATTCCTCCTTCCTCAATCCTCACAACACTCGGAGGAGTGTTGCTCACCCATTTTTCAGATGAGGAGAGCAGGGCTATACTTAGTGTGAGCCGGGCGCTGGGAGAATGTGTTTTGTGGGGCCTCTGTCTAAACCGGGGATTTGATGACAATGTGCCGTTTCCAGGCCTGCGAGTGGTTGAGAGGGATGCGTAGAGAAACATGTGGAGATGCCTCTGGGGGTGGAGGGCCCACCCCTTCCCGCGCAGGTCCAGGAACCGTCCATCCCTCCCTGCTCCGTGCCGCCAACCGTGCTGTTCCAGGCAAGAATTTAAGCTCTTTGACCTGGAGGAAACGTAGCAACACTGTCAGGACTCAAGGAGCCAGGACTCCCTGGAACATGTTTGCCTTGTGACAGCCCATCTGGATGGCGGGCCCCCAGAGCTGTCTTCTTAAGCTGACGGGGACCAGGCGATGCTGTCCTCCCTTGACCTTCGTGACCCTGTGGGCTGGGCCGTCCACACTCTCCCAGAGGCTCTTGCTGTTCTTTGGTGGTGATGCTCACTTGGGCGGGTCGTGCCCGCAGGGTGCAGGAAAGCGGGAACGCGTCTGTCTTCTGGCCACAGGGAACCATTTGGAACTCAGTAGCCAAAACACAGTGTAAGCACCTCCTCTAAGTGTGTCCCTGCTTGAACTCTTTAGGTCACAGCCCCCGCAGTCCTGGAATACGTCCTCTTTCCGTGCCTTCCCCATGTCCCAGGGTGGATGGATGAGAAGAGCCGTCCCATTCAGGCAGATGACGTTAAACCCTCCTTCTGCACAGCCTGAGGCAGACCTGGGGGAGCGCGATGCCCCCCTTCCAACTGGGGCAGGAGCCCTGGATGGGAAGGGCCCATCGGTCTCGTGGGCCACCATCTCTGAGGTCCTTGGAGGGGATCCTGCAGCCGACAGTGATGTGTGATATGGAGCCTTTGGACAGAGTGGCTGCCGGCACAGGTGCCCCGGGTTAGATGCTTGCTGCCACCACGCCCCCTCGGGTGCCATGGCTGGAACCGAGAGGGAGGGCCAACACCCGGGCTCACACTGTGGACCCTGGGCCGTGAGCTCCTCTTGTGTTGGATATGAACAAGTGTCAACCCAAGTGAGCGTGTCCAGCCCGTTCTGGTGTCCAGCTCCCTGTGATCCCACAAGAGAAAGGGTGTGCGGGCCTGGAGGAGTGATCGACTCGCTGGACATCCCTCCTAGACCTGGCCTGGCCACAGCCTCAGAACAACCCACAGAGGGCACACCCAGGGTTTGTTGGGGACATCTGGTCTACCTTACCTGGTGTGTGTGGTGGTGGGGTAGAGGGTTGGACGTGCTCCAGATGGGAAGAAATTGGAACAAAGGCCACACGGGTCCTGAGATGGGCTTGGAGCATCCCACCAGGATGGCACTGTGAGCCCTGGCTTGTCCCAGACATCACAGGGGTCTTAGGGGTATTTGAGGAAGGTTCTGTAGTGCTTGGGGTACCTTGAGACCAGAGGCCTTCGGTAGAGGGCTGTTGGCTAGTCTAAGGGAGCTTAGAGAAGGCAAGTGATTTGCTGGGGTCGCACAGCCTGCAAGTGGTGGAACTCATGTCCAGGGCTGCTGGAGAATGCTGGAGAATATTCCTAAAGTCCCAGTGAGGAATTTCAGCAGCTGAGACAGATGGGGGGTGGGGGGGAACAGGTATTCAGGGAGGGGTTTGGGGAGGACACAGGAACATTTAAAACCATTTTTTCAAGCGACCTCAGTCCTGACTGGGGACTTTGGTTCTTCTCTTTCAGGCCCTGTGTCTCAGAGCCCAGCTGGGGACTGGCTTGTCTGAGAAGCTAATTCTAGCTAAAGTGTTAACAGCTGAATGGGTCGTCCATGTGCTCAGCGATGGGGACTTTCAGTCTTTGAGGACATGGGGCAGGATGGAAAGGCCAGAAACCCAGGTGTGCCTCCAGGCCTTGTTCGGACCAGCACCCCGCTCCCTGCCCGCTTCCCCCGGAGGCCTCTGCGGACAGCAGTGGGCTGCCCCAGACACTGGTTTACGCCTCTGGAGCCTGACCGGGGCCGTTTCCTGGATTGACAAGATTCCGACCATTTGTCAGATGACATCCCCGGGGGTCGCGGCCTCAGGTCTCCCATCCAAGTCATGGGGGGCGGGGGGCCTGTGCACCCTCCTTCTGCTCTTGGGCCCGGGGTCCCCCCCTTGGGTGTTTCACATCCCAGGACCTTGGACAGGGATGAGGCCATCACGGCCACCACCACCTGCTCTTTTGGGGGCAAACAAGCCGTCTCAAGGGCAGCTCACCCCAGGCCCTTGACCCCCAGCTCCCATCTCAAGCCCAGGCTGAGGGATCCTTTGGACGCACGCAGTGCACCCCGTGGCTCGCGCTGGCTCAAATCCGTCCAGGGATGAAGAGGGGCAGCTGACAGATCTAGAGGAAGTGGGCTGTGGCCCCAGGAACTCGGAAGGCACCCGGGAGGAGGGCCGATGTGGGGTGGCCCAAGGCCCAGGAGTGTGGCCTGGGCCTGGAACCCTCCATGGGGTTTATCGGACTCTCGCTCTCACCTCCCCAGAAGCTGTGTCTTTGCCTCTAAACTCCTGGGGTCCCTCAGCCACCTCAAGTCCCAGCCTCAGGCTACCAGCTCTGCCACCCCCCGTTTCCAGCTTCTTTGAAGTTACTGGCCTCGGCATCTGCCTCTGATTTTCAAGCACCCAGCTTTCGAGGGCACTTATAGGGGAGCAGGGGTGTCCAGAGATGCCCAACCTCACACGGGAACAGCTGTGTGTATCGGGAGGTGGGGGTAGGACCATTTGATTCAAACTCACAGCTCTCTCTGGGCTGGGTCTGTCCTGCACCCCTACTCCGCAGCCCTTAGGCCCAGTGGCCCCAGTGGCTGAGTGCCCAGCCTGCTCTGGACACTGGGAACAAGCCCAGACCCACAGGCAGGGGCACCGTGTCTTCCGCAAGCCCTTAGCGGGGCTTCTCTCCCAGCTGCCCACTGCCCACCTGGCTCCTTCACCCAGCTGGCAAGTGGGATGCCCTTGGGTCCCTGAGGGAGCACTCCTCTCCCCAGGGTTCTGCCCTTTCCTCTCCGTGTGTCCCCAGACCTGTCGCCCTGAGTGAGGGGACAAAGGGGCGGGGGCTCCCTCCTCCCCATTGTGGTCAAGGAGCTTGACTTCCTGGCCCTGACAGTTTGTTCTGCCCCAAGGTTTCCCGCCTGGACCAAGCTTCAGCCTCTGGCGAGCCTCAGCCTTGGGTGTCGGCCTTCGGGAGTCTCCTGCTCAAGTCGCTCAGAGGGAACATGCCACGTTGGAGAAACAAGCATCTTGCAGACGGCTGGTGGCGCTTCTCCTCTCCAATCGCTGCGTGGCATTTTCCTTGCCTCACCGCAGTGCCAGGACCTCCAGCCTGATGTTGGATGGGACGGTGAGCGTGAGCATGCTTTTCCTTGTTCGCCTCTCGGGGGAGGTGGCAGTATTTCTGCAGCAAGGATGATGTTAGCGTGTGTTTTTCTCAGATCAGAGCTTGGACGATTCCCTTTACTCTTGATTTCCTATGACTCTTATCAGGTATGTGTGGAATTGATTGTATGTTTTCTTTCTTTCTTTATTTTTTGTCTTTTTTGCTATTTCTTGGGCTGCTCCCACGGCATATGGAGGTTCCTAGGCGAGGGGTCGAATCGGAGCTGTAGCCACCAGCCTACGCCAGAGCCACAGCAACGCGGGATCCAAGCCGCGTCTGCAACCTACGCCACAGCTCACGGCAACGCCGGATCGTCAACCCACTGAGCAAGGGCAGGGACCGAACCCGCAACCTCATGGTTCCTAGTTGGATTCGTTAACCACTGCGCCACGATGGGAACTCCTGATTGTATGTTTTATTTCTTGATGTATGTATGTATTTAATTTTTTTTTGCTTTTTAAGGCTGCACCCACGGCATATGAAGGTTCCCAGGCTATGGGTCCAATTGGAGCTGCAGCTGCCAGCCTACACCAGAGCCACAGCAACGCCAGATCCGGGCCACCTCTGCAACCTATGCCACAGCTCATGGCAACGCTGGACCCCCAACCCACTGAGCAAGGCCAGGGATCGAACCTGGGTCCTCATGGATACTAGGTGGGTATGTTTCCTCTGCACCACAACAGGAACTCCTGATCGTATGTTTCAAAGTGTCACCTTTCTTCTTTTAATAAAGTAAACTACACAGGCTTTAAAGAGTTAAAACAAACATATATACTCCTAGGATAACACCCCCCACCCCAAGCCTTCTTTATATATTATTGGATTCTATTTGCTAATATCTTGTTAAGAATTTATGTGTCTATAGTTTCATGAGAGATACTGGTTTATAATTTTCTCTCCTTTTTGAAACAGCCCCTATTAGGGTTTGGTATTAAGATTATGCCTCTTGCTCCATAAGCAGTGTTCCATGTATTCTCTATTTTCTGAAAAATTTTGTATGACCTTTGTATTTCTTCCTTCAGTGTTGCATATAATTCACCAATGAAAACATCTGGGCCTAGAGTAACCCCTAGAGGGCTATTTAGATCTTCTATTTCATCTTGTGTTAATTTTGGCAAGTTGCATTTTTCAAGGAATTTTCTCATTTCATCTAAGTTGTTGAATTTGTTGGCGTAAAACTATCCGCAGAATCTGGAATGATAATCTCTTTTTTAATTTCTAGTACTGGTAATTTGTATTTTCTCTCTCTGTCGTGATCAGTCTCCTTGTCAACTTTGTTCATCTTTTCAAAGAACCAACTTTTGCCTTTGTTAATTTTCTCTCTTGCTTTCTACTTCGTTGATTCCTGCCTTTTATGACAGCTTTCCTGCCACTTCGCTGTCTTTTTCCCGTCTTTTTTCAGCTTCTTAGAGCATCACCTTAGGTCACTGCTTTTATGCTTTTCTTCTTTTCTTTTTAAGCATTTAAAGCCATGCATTTGCCTCTAAGGACTCTTTCAGTTGCGTCTCATAGATTTTTATATATTGTATTTTCATTATTATTTACTTCTTATGATTTCTTTGATCTGTTAATTATTTAGAAAGGTATCATTTAATTCCTAGGTCTTATATTGTTATTAGGTTTAATTCCATTAGTGTGAGATAGATGCCATCTGATCTCAGTCCTTTTAAATTTGTTGAACTTCATGTTATCGCTCAGTCTGTGGTCTGTCTGGGTGAACGCCCTTGAAAAGAGTGTTGACGCTGACTCTGCAGTGGTTGGATGTAGGATTCCATACATAACACCGAGGTCAAGGCGGTCGATCGTACTGTTCAGATCATCTCTGTCATTTACGGATGCATTTATTTTTTTATCTCTTGTTCTATCACTGACAGAGTGGACCTGAAATATCTAATGTGATTCAAGACTTATCTACCTCTCCCTTTAATTCTGTCACCTTGTGCTTAACTGTTTTGAAGTTTCATTATTATATGAACACACATTTGTGTTTGTTATGGTTTCCTAATGAATTGGTCCTTTTCTCTCTATGAATTGGTCTTAACTGTTTCTAAGAAAACCTTTGGTCTTGAGTTCTCCTTTATCTGATATTAATGTAATGACTTCAGCCTTCTTATAATTATTACTGTTCCCCCCCTCTGTCTGTTCACATCCACTTACATTCAACCACTATGTGTCTTTTGTGTGTGTGTGTGTGTGTGTGTGTCTTTTGTCTTTTTAGGGCCGCACCTGTGGCATATGGAGGTTCCCAGGCTAGGGGTTGAATCGGAGCTGTAGCTACCAGCCTACACCACAGCCACAGCAAAGCCAGGTCCTAGCCACATCTGCAACCTACACCACAGCTCATAGCAACACAGATCCTGAACCCACTGAGCGAGGCCAGGGATCGAACCTGCATCCTTGTGGATACTAGTTGGGTTCGTTAACCACTGAGCCACGACGGGAACTCCTATGTGTCTATATTTAAAGAATCACACTTGTAGTAGACGCTGATAGTTGGTTCTCACATTTTTATCCATGCTGACAATTTCTGCATTTTAATTTTGGTGGTTAAATACATTTATGTCTCTCATTTTATTATTCGTTTTCTGATTGTCATCTTTGTTTTTGGTTTCTCTGAGTTTCTTTTCTGTCTTTCTTTTAGATAACGTGAATATCTTTTAGGGATTTATTTTAACTTATCTATTGGCATTTTTAGTTATACTTTCTTTTCTTCTTTTTCTTTTTTTTGTTTTTTGTTTTGTTTTTTAGGGCCGCACCCACGGCATGTGGAGGTTCCCAGGCTAGGGGTTGAATCAGAGCTGCAGCCGCTGGCCACAGCCACAGCCACAACAACGTCAGACCCGAGCTGTGTCTGCGACCTACCCCACAGCTCACAGCGACTCCGGATCCTTAACCCACCGAGCGAGGCCAGGGATCTCATGGAACCTGTGTCCTCATGGATGCTAGTCAGATTCGTTTCCACGGAGCCACGACGGGAACTCCTAGTTATACCTTCTTATATTAAAAAAACAAACAAAAAAAACTGTAGTAGTTTTTCTAGGAGTTAGATTCTTAACTTTTAGCAGTCTACATAGAAGCATGTACCACTTCATATAACATCTAGAACTCTTGCACGGCAGCTGTACCTCCTCACGCTTTGGGTTGTCGTTAGTTGATATATGTACTGTATCAAAAGATATCACAAACCCCACAGGAAAATGAGCTCTGCTTTAAAAAGTCTTAGCTACTCCTAAGAAATAAGAGGGTTTAAAAAATAATGACCAGCTATGAATCGTTTCTGGGGCCCTTTATTTCTTCCTGAAGGTGGAAGTTTCCATCTGGTGTCATTTCCCTTCTTTTAGACTCTCTGGCAGGGCAGGTATGATGGCCGTGAATGCTCTTAGGTCTTTAACCTGAACATGTTTTTATTTCCCCTACAATCTAGAAGGATATTTTCTTTGGATTTATATCTGAGTTCCGACTTGAAATTGTTTTTTTCTTTCGGCATTTTAAAGGTGTTATTCTGTCTGCTGCCTCTTGCCGTCTCATCGCTATAGTTTCTGATGAGAAATCAGTAATCATTTGAATTGTTCTATTATACATAATTGTGCTTTCCTCTGGTCGCTTTTATGATTTTCTCTTTTATTTTTGGTGTTCAGCAATTCAGCTATTGTGTGCTTAGGCACTTTTTTTTTTTTTTTTTTTCCCATTCTGCTTGGGGTCTGCTGAGCTTCTTGAATCCTGAAATTATCGCCTTTCACCACATTTGGGAAATCTTGAGCCTTGTTTCTTTAGCTATTCTTCCTCATTTTCTCTTCCTTCTTTTTTTGGTGACTCCAACGACGTTGATGGCTTGGCCTTCTGGTAATCACCCCGTGGGTCGCAGAAGCTCTGCATTACGTTTCAATCCCATGTCTCTCTGCCCTTCGGATTGGATAACTTCCGTGGGTCTGTTTCGAGGTCACTCACTCTTCCCTTCTGTTACAATGAATGAACCAGTGTTTTCACATCGCTATTAACTAGTGGCTACGGATCACTCAGACGCCGACAGTTTTCAGCCGGTGTCTTTCTGTCCCTGAATCCCATCCCGCTTACTTTTCAGGTATCCTTGGGCTCCTCTCGGCTGTGAGAGTGTCTCAGACTTTCCTTGTTTCTTTTGATCTTGAAGCTTTTTGTTGTCATTGCTGTTTTGGCCGCACCTATGGTATATGGACGGTCCCAGGTCAGGGATTTAATCTGAGCCACAGCTGTAGCACTGCCATATCCTTAACCTGCTGCACCACAAGGGAACTTCTGATCTTGGTACTTTTTTTGTGTGCGTGTCTTTTTGCCATTTCTAGGGTTGCTCTCGTGGCATATGGAGATTCCCAGGCTAGGGGTCTAATCGGAGCTGTAGCCGCTGGCCTACACCCCAGCCACAGCAACACAGGATCTGAGTCATGTCTGCAGCCTACACCACAGCTCACGGCAATGCTGGATCCTTAACCCACTGAGCAAGGGCAGGGACCGAACCCGCAACCTCATGGTTCCTAGTCGGATTCGTTAACCACTGCGCCACGACGGGAACTCCGATCTTGGTACTTTTGAGGAGTACTGGTCAGGTATCTTGTAGAGTCATCCTTAGCTGGGATTTGTCTGATGTTTTCCTGACGATGATACTGGAGTTACGGGTTTTGGGAGGAAGACCAGAGATCACCTGCCATTCTTATCATGTCACATCAAGGGTAGATTTTGAGTTAAGTTTTGTGAAAGGTGTAAAATCTATTTTTGTTTTTTTTTGAAATGAACAGTTGTTTATTTTAAAAGATAATTTCACCAGTACAGTGAAAAAAGTTATGCAACATCTCATGTAAAGCAATAGTATACAGTCATTAAAATATTGACGGAGAATGGGATGTTTTGTTTTGTTTTGTATTTTTAAATTATAGCTCATTTACAATGTTGTGCCAATTTCTGTTGTTCAGGAAAGTAACCTAAGAAGGATGACGCTAGAGAACAGATATTGCCTGACATCAAGACCAAGACAGCTTCTTCTTCAGGTGTATCTATAGATACACGTGTACATTCTTTTTTTTTTTTTTTTTTTTTGTCTTTTGTCTTTTTTGTTGTTGTTGTTGTTATTGTTGCTATTTCTTGGGCCGCTCCCGCGGCATATGGAGGTTCCCAGGCTAGGGGTTGAATTGGAGCTGTAGCCACCGGCCTACGCCAGAGCCACAGCAACGCGGGATCCGAGCCGCGTCTGCAACCTACACCACAGCTCACGGCAACGCCGGATCGTTAACCCACTGAGCAAGGGCAGGGATCGAACCCGCAACCTCATGGTTCCTAGTCGGATTCGTTAACCACTGAGCCACGACGGGAACTCCCCACGTGTACATTCTTTTACTAACTGCTGGTTTTTTTTTTAAACACGTGACTCTTCAATTCTCCTTTTGCACCATTTGGTGCGCGACTTTCTCCATTGCGTTGCCCTTGCTCCTCTGTCCAAAGTCAGTTGACCAAATCTGCGTGAGTCTGTTTCTGGGCTCTGCTCTGTTGTGTTCTATTCTCTCCTGTCCTGTCCCACCCTGTTCTGTGGATATGTTTGCCTGCTCCTTCTCTAACACCGGGCTGTCTTGGTCTCCATGTCAGGCAGTATCTGTTCTCCAGCGTCATTCTTCTTCTTCCCCATTTGCTTTGGCTATTCTGGGTCTTTTTGTGTTTTCATATAAACGTTAGCACCATTGCCACAGTACTTGCAAAATAGCTTCCTAGGATTTTGGTTTGGATTGTGCTGAATCGATAGAGGTGGGAAGAATGGACATCTCGAAATAGTGAGTCTTTTAATCCTTTAACACAGAATAGCCACAATTTATTTAGATGGTCTTTGATGTCTTTCATCAGAGTTCTCTAGTTTTCGGCATATAGATCCTGAACATATTTTGTTAGATATATGCCTAAGTATTTCATTTTTGGTATTATTATAAATGAGGTCGTGTTTTTAACTTCAAATTCCAACTGTTCTTGCTTTCATAAGGAAAGCAAATGACTTTTGTTTATTAAAATGGTATCATTTGACCTTGCAATAATTGCTTCTAATTCCAGGTGTGTGTGTGTGTGTGTGTGTGTGTGTGTGTGTGTGTGTGTGTGTGTGTGTGTGAATTCTTTGGGCTTTTCTTTAGAGAGAATTACGATAACTATGAACGAAGACAGTTTTATTTCTTACTTCCCAGTCTGTATGTTTTTATTTCCTTTTCTTAGAGCAATGGCAGGGACTGCCAGTACGATGTTGAATAGGTGTGAGAGGGATCCTTGCCTTCTTCCTAATCTTAGAAAGCATCAATTTCTCACTCTTAAGAATTGTGTTAACTGTTTTAAAAAAGACTTTTTTTTTGGGTAGATGTTCTTTATCAGTTTGAGGAAGTCCCTCTCTATTCCTAGTTTGCGGAGAATTTTTTAGAAATCAGAAATGGGTGTTGGATCTTGCCAGATGCCTTTTCTACGTCAATTAAATTGGTCCTATAATTTTTCTTCTCTAGCCGGTTGATGTGGTGGCTGACATGGATTGATTTTCAATTTCGGTTGATTTCCATTAATTGAACCACTCTTGTATACCTGGAGTAAATGTCACTTGATCAGGGCATATAACTCTTTTCCGTATTACTGGACTCAATTTGACAATATTTTATTAGAGATTTTTACCTTTGTGTTGATGAAACATACTGGTCTGTAGTTTTCCTTTCTTACATTTACTTGGTTTGGGGGTTAGGGTGATGCTGACCTCATAGATGGGTTAGGATGTCTGCCCTCTGCTTCCACTTTCTGGGAGAAACTGTAGAGGGTTGGTGTCATTTCTTCCTTTCGTGTTTGATAGAATTCAACGGTGGAAGCATCTGGGCCTGGTGCTTTCTTTTTCCGAAGATCACTGACTGCTGATTTAATTTCTTTAATGGGCAAGTCTGTAGACTAGGCCTAGTTAATGGTCTTCGGCTTTACTGAGATGTAACTGACACATAAGAACAGGCCTATGCAGATGCATTTTGGTAGCTGCATCTTTCAAGGAATTGGTCCATTTCACCCAAGTTCTCATGTTTATGGACGTAGAATTTTCCGTATTCCTTATTATTCTTATCCTCTTATTATCCATGACATCAACTGTGATAACTCTTGCTCTCATTTCTGCCGTTAGCAGCTTGTGTCTTCCGTCGTCTTTTCTTAGTTAGCTTTGCTGGAGGTTATCAATCATATCGATCTTTCTAAAGAACCAGCTTTTGGTTTCACTGATTTTCTCTACCGCTTCCCTGGTTCTGATGCCATTGATTTCTGTTCTAATTTCTGTTATTTTTTTTCTTGTGCTTGTTTTAGGCTTAAATTGTTCTTCTTTCTCAAGTTTCATCAGATGGATGCTTAGATCATTGATTTTAGATTTTGCTTTTACATTGCATGCATTTGATGCTACGTGTTTCTCTCTAAGCATTATTTTTACTGCATCCCACATATTTTGGAAGTTGTATTTTCATTTTCATTTAGTTAAAAATATTTTAAAGTTTCACTTGAGATTTCTCACTCAACTCGTATTATTTAGATGTTGTTGTTTAATCTCCAACTATTTTTGTACTTTCCACTTATCTTTCTATTATTGATTTCTTGTTTAATTTCATCGTGGCCAAGATGAAAGCTTATATGACTTCTATTCTTTTAAATTTATTAAGGTGTGGTTTATGGTCCCAAATGTGGTCTGTCTGCTGAATGTTTCCTGTGAGCTTGAGACAAGGGTGTGTTCTGCTGTTGTTGAAATATTCTAGAAATATCGATTCGATCAAGTTGATTGATAGTGCTGTTCAGGGAGACTACATTATTATTATTAATTTTTTTTTTTGTCTTTTTAGGGCCACACCCACGGTACACGGAGGTTCCTAGGCTAGGGGTCCAATCGGAGCTACAGCTGCTGGCCTACACCACAGCTCACAGCAACGCCAGATCCTTAACCCACCGAATGAGGCCAGGGATCGAACCTGTGTTCTTATGGATGCTAGTCAGATTCATTTCAGCTGAGCCTTGACAGGAACTCCCAGGTCAACTATATTCTTACTGCTTTTCTGTAGGCTTCATCTATCCGCTACTGAAAGAGGGGTGTTGACGTCCACATCTGTTTATTTTCGTTCTGTCAGTTCCTGTTTATACATGTCTGTTTGTTTTGTTGTTATGTGCATACACATTACAGGTTATTAGATCTTCTTGGAGAAGTGACCCCCTTATCGTTATGCAATGTCTCTCTTTATCTCTGATAATTTTCCTTGCTCCGAAGTCTGCCTTGTATGCAATTGATAAAGCTACTTTATGTCCTCACAACTCAGCGCATAAATTGTGTGCTTTATTCATAAAATAAATAAGTAAAAATAAAGTGACTTTAGCTTTTTAAAAAAAAAAACAAATTTGTGTCGGCATGGTATATCTTTTTCCATTCCTTGGCTTTTAATCTATATTTTTGTTGCTATATTTAAAGTGGGGTAAAGGAGTTTTCTTGCTGATAACGTAGAGTTGGGTCTCATTTCTTTTATCTACTCTTTAATTGGTATATTTAGAGCATTCATATTTAAAATGGCTATTGATAGAGATGGATTAATATCTACGTATTTGTCACTCTTCTTTTCATTATACTCTTTGTTTCTTTTTTCCTCCCCTCTTTTTCCAACTTCTCCAGTTTTTTTTTGTTTTGTTTGTTTTTTTTGTTTTTTTTTTTTTGTCTTTTTAGGGCCCTACTTGCAGTGTATGGAAATTCCCAGGCTAGGGGTCTAACCAGAGCTACAGTTGCCGGCCTACACCACAGCCACAGCAATGCCAGATCTGAGCCACATCTGCGACCTACACCACAGCTCACGGCAATGCTGGATCCTTAACCCACTGCGCGAGGCCAGGGATCGAACCTGCAACCTCCTGGTTAATAGTCGGATTCGTTTCTGCTGTACCACAGTGGGAACTCCTTGTTTCTCCTTCATTTTCGAAGGATATCTTTGCTGGAGATACAGTCATAGGTTGGCGGGCTTTTTCTTTAAAAACAAATATTTCACTTCAGTCTCTTTTCACTTGTGTGCTGAAGAGGAGTCTGATGTAATTCTAACCCTCTTTCCTCTCTAGGTGAAGGTGTCTTTGTTCTCTTGCTTCTTTTAAAAGTTGCCCTTTTTCTCTAGCTTGGATGTGATGTGCCGAGGTATCGATCTTTGGGTTATTTTTCTTGCTTGATGTTTTCTGAACTTCTTAGGTCTGTGGTTTGCTATCTGACATTAATTTGGGGACGTTTCCAGCCATTGTTACCTGAAATATTTCTTTTTCATCTTCTCTTCTCCTTGTCATATTGCAGCCAGGGGCATGTTACAGCTTTGAGACTTGCACAGTTCGGGATGGCCTCTTCCCCCTCTCCCTCCCTTTGCCCCACCCACGGCATTCAGACGTTCCTGGGCCAGGGATTGAACCCGTGCCACTGCAGTGACCCGAGCTGCTGCAGTGACAATGCCAGATCCTTATCCTGCTGCATCACGAGAGAATTCCTGTTCTCTCTTTGCTTCATTCTTTTTCTTTGGATTTCAACTTGGGTGGTTTCTATCGCTGCATTTTCCAAGCTCGATAACTTTCCTTGGCCACGTCCAGTCTAGCGATGAAGAATGCCATCAGAGGCATTCTTCATTTCCGCTACAGGGTTTCTGACGTCTAGCATTGCCTTTTGGTGCTTAGAGTGTCCACCTCTCTGCTTACATTAGCGATAGGTGATTGTATGTTTTCTACTTTCTCCGTTAGAGCTCCTAACATGTTGATCACACTGATTTTAATTTCCCGATCTGATTGAGAACTCTGAAAATCCGTGTCACAGGCAAATGTATCAGGTAAGTGACAGATGAAGCAAGTATCCTTGAAACATTGAAAACTGACCAGTGATTAATGTCCTGGCTCTCCAAAGACTGGACACCCCCTGGAAAAATGAGTGATCAGTAAGAGTTACCATTTATACAGTGAACCTGAGTTCTCAGCACTTATACAAATGTCAGAACCGAGTGTAGCGAGACCTGTGAGACTCATGAGGAGGGAGCCACCTTGTCCGGCTTTGTGTGTGTGTGTGTGGGGGGGGTGTTGGTGACAGGGATTCTGGGCTGTGGGACCAGCCTGACAAGTGTGTGCAGAGAGTGATGTACAAGTCAAGTTTCTCAGCAATACGTGAGAGACAGCGGCAAGAGAGACAGCCGGAAAGGCAGGCTAGGAGCAAGGATGTGATCCTGTGGGCAGTAGGGAGCCATGGATGGTTCTTGAGCAGCAGCACAGTGAGGTGAAGGTTTTGGCTACAGGCCGGACAGTCAGAGTGGGGAGCAGACATGGCCCAACCGAGGTTGTCTTCAGGTCCAGGGAGGGTTGTGGTGGCGTGGAAGGCTGGAGAACAAGCACGAGCTTGTGACTTGGCATGCGGACTGCGGAGGCGTCAGGGCTGTTCCCAGGCCTCTGGCTCAGAGCATTGGGCAGATGGAGCTGCTGGCCAAGGGGGCGGTGGCGGGGGGATATGGAGGGAACAGGTTGGGATGGGTCTGAGGAGCCGGGGGTAGCCAGGGGCTGGGGGGGGGGCTGCTGGAGGTGGGCCGTGGGGGTGGGAGGGAGGCCTTCGGGGGACTGTCTGAGGGTCACTTGCCCTTAGCAGGTGATCAGAGGCCGAGGAGGCGGGAAGTGGAGGAGCCGGCCTGGCTGGACAGGGGGTAGGGGGGTGGGGGGGTGGCCCTGCATCCTGGGTACCCTGGACACCTCAGTTCCATGACACGCGGCTCTGGCCTCTCTGTGTGACCAGACCTGAGGCCAGTACAGCTGTCCCCCACTTCCTGGGCCTAGGGTTGGGGGGTGGTCAAGCCACAGCAGTGAGGTCCTGCCTGGGCCAGAGCAGCAGCGAAGTTTGGGGGAGGAAGCCGGGCGTGGGGCACCACCGCCTTTGAGAGGTAGGAGAGCGCGGGCCCACTGAGGGTCTTCGCCCCCCTCCCCATTTTCCTGCTGAGGGGAGGGCTCTGGGCTCAGCTCCAGGGACCCCTGGTCCCCTGCACCCCCGGGGGTGGCTGTCTGCATGAGCCAGAGGTGTCAAGAGGTGGGGCTGCTCTCGGCCTTGGCCTCTGTCGTCTCCAGCGGAGCCATTCCTCCTGCAGATGTCAGCACCCCACGCCCACCCAGAAGCCCCCCGTCCACTGTCCCTGCTCGAGGATGAGAAGGCCGCTCTGCAGACGTGCCGGTGGCCCTCCTACGGAGGCCCAGCATCTTCAGCCTCCTCCCAACCCCTGCCCTTCACCTGCCTCTCGGCTGACACAGCTGAGCTCTGACCCCTGACCCCTGACCTTTGCCCCTGCTGTTCCCACTGTGGAGGCACCAGGACTGTTCTTTCGGGCCCATCATCACCAGCCACACCCCACTGTCCCCTTTTAGCTTTGAATCGATTTTCATGTTTTCTTGCTTGCCCGGAGGATGAGTGTGGGAGTGTGGCAGGGCCTTCCGAGCTTGTGGTCATTGTTTGTAGAATCAAGCACATTAAGATTTTCAAAGGCCCACTGGCTCTGGGGACACACATCCTGCAGTGAGTTTCAGCAGGAAGCCCACCGGTTGCAGAGTCTCGCGCCTTCTCTGCTGAACGTTGCTTTCACTGATCACTTGGGGTCATGTTTTCTCACTGAAATGAGAGCCACAGAGCTAACTTCACTGTGAACAATCTGGAACACGGTCCTGGAAAGAGATGCTGCACTTGCCAGGGGAGGGTTTCTGATAGACGTCGGGGTGGGGGAGGGGGAGGTTGGCGAAGCCGATAGACGTCAGGGTGGGGGAGGGGGAGGTTGGCGAAGCCGGGAGCGCTTAAACCTCCAGGGACAAGCTGATGCGAAGACTTGTTTCGGTGGCCCTGGGTCAGGCCCAGGGCTGGGGTGAGGGTGGAGAATTAGGGAGCAGATCTAGCCCAGCTGAAAGCCGAGGTGCCACCTGCTGAGGCCTGCAGAGCACAGTTGGTTCCTGGAGCTGTGGGCAGGGGAAGGGGTGACGGCCCAGTGTCTGGCGGGTGTGTGTGTGTGTGTGTGTGTGTGTGTGGACAGCAGCTCAGAGGACAGAGGGCACATCCAGCAACTGAGCCTCAGAGCCAGGATCCCACCTGGAGCTCCCACCCTCAGGAGTCCCAGGGGCGCCACTGTAGTGACCTCTGAACCCCCAGCATCTCAAGGAGACAGCACAGCTTTTTTTTTTTTTTTTTCTTTTTGGGGCCACACCTGCTGCATATGGAGGTTCCTAGGCTAGGGGTTGAATCGGAGCTACGGCTGCCGGCCTACACCACAGCCACAGCGACGTGGGATCCAAGCTGCATCTGCGACCCACACCACAGCTCATGGCAATGCCAGATCCTTAACCTCCCGAGCGGGTTCCAGGATCAAACCCGCATCCTCACGGATACCGGTCAGATTCGTTATCGCTGAGCCTCCTCCGACAAGACAGCTTCAAGGAAGACTTTCAAGGGCCCACACGTCCCCCTTCCCTGTACTTTCTTGGAAGGTTGGCTCCAGCGGGCACCTGCCCCCAGCCCACTCCCCTTGCTCTCCCGGGGCCTGGGGGCCAGGAGGCGCTCTTGGTCCTGCTTCCTGCCTTAGGTCCTTCCCCGAGGTCGTCCGCGAGGGTGAGCATGGTGGGAAGGGGTGAAGATGCCGCCCTTGGGAGGTGGGTGCTGGGATGGAGCCTGCTCGGACCCCAGGGCACTTCCAAACCCTCATTCTTGGGTGGGAAGGAACTGCTCTGCCTGTGCCACAGCTGGGGAAACTGAGGCCCAGGGGGTAGGGGGCTCCCAAGGACCCTGAGCTGCAGGGAGAAGCCGGCAACGGGTATGGTCTGTGCCTCCTGAAGCCCCCTCCCCCGGCAGAGGCTGGGGAGTCAGGGGTCTGCCCCAGGACTGGCTCCCAGAGGCCCTTGGCACAGGCTCTCCCTCCTGGGGGGCTCTCATGTGGGGGTGGGGTGGGGTGCCTGGAGCTCGTGGCCAGGACAGGCTGATCCACTGTTTGTGGCTTGCGCAGTGGGGTAGACTGCAGGTCTGAGCAGGAGCCCTCTGCCCAGCAAGTGGAGGCACCCTCGGGGTTAGAGGCCCTACCTGGAGCTTAACGCCGAGTGGGGAGACTGCAGGACCCCGCCAGCCCCAAGCACCACCCTTTGCGCACACAGTGCCCTGCCTGGACTGCCTCCCCCTTCAGGAGGCCCCAGGGATGCGGGCCGGGGTGGGGGAGGCGGGGGGCACCAGCCCCCACAGGCACCTGCCCAGGCGCCCTTGTGGGTGGGAGGGGAAGCGGAGACTCCAAGAGCTGATGGGACTCAGACCAAATTTGTGCAGGAGGGAGGGGCAGCCTGGTTCCAGGGGCAGAGCCATAATTTACTGGGGCCAGAGCACTGTCGAAGGAGTCAGGGAAGCAGGGGTGAGATGGGACTCAGCCAGGGGTGTGCGGTCCCAGCTTCAGCCCTCCCGGCCCCCAGCCCCCCACCCCAGGTGCAAGGGATCCTGTGTCATCTCCAGGCTTTGCTCGCCCCTGAACTCAATGCCACGGGAAGCAGAGAGGCTCGCAAGATGGATGGCTGGGTTTGAGTCCCAGCTCTAGGGACCCCTGACTGTGGGTCCTCGGGTGAGCCGCCCAACCACTGGAGGCTCCGTCTCTTGTGAAGTGGGCGGGGCAGCCCCTGTCCCTCCCCCTCTGGGCACAGGAGGCGCCCTTGGTGTCTGGCAGGAGAAGTTGGGGACGGCAGGGGTGGGAAGGACCTAGTCAGCATGGGCCAGGGTGGCTTTGGGATGGCGGATCTGGGCCAGGCTACAGGGGCTTTAGACGTCCTCAGGGGAGAGCAGCTGCCTTTGCCCTGAGGCAGTGGGAGCCATAGCAAGCTTAATCAGGGCAGCGATGCCCTCAGATTGCCTTTGAAAGGTCATTTTGCCTGAGGCGAGGAGGCTGCCTTGCAGGAATGAGAGCAGAGGCCATGAGACGGGGGTAGGGGACATGGTCCCCAGGCCCCGGGCAACCAGGAGGGCATGGATTTGAGGGCGAGGCGGGAGGGAGACACTAGGAGAATGGGTTTTCCATTCCCACCATCTCCGAATGCTGGCTCTCTGGGTCTCTCGCCGTGTGATCTCGGCAAGGTGCGTAACTGCTCTGAGTCTCAGCTTCTTTCAACCGCAGATCTGGAGTCAGGGTGCCGTCTTTTCTGGGTTGTCTGTGAAGAGACACAGGCGAGGAGAAGCTCCCAGGAGTGGCAGCTGTGGTTATTTTCAAGGGATGGGACTTCACTGCTGTGACCCCCAGGTACTAGCCTGGGGATGAGGGTCAGAGTGGCCTCCAGGTGGGATGGTTTCTTAGTTGGGACATAGGTTGGGCTGCGTGTGACAGATTCAGAATAGCTGCTGCTAAATAGGGTGGACTCTGATTTCTCTCCCACAGGAGTCCGGTGGCAGGGCTCGCTGTGCTTCGTCATGGCCCCGGCCATCCCTGGCATCTTGCCCTCACCTGCGTGGCTCCAAGTGGCATCTATCAAGTCTGCATACGCCAGAGTGAGGGGAGGAGGAAGGGAAAGGAACAGATCCAGCTGCCCCTTTAAGAGCATAACCTGGAAGTGGAACATAGAGTTCACTCTGCTCACATCCCACTGGCTAGAAATTAGTCACATGGCCACATGTGGCTGCAAGGAATGCTGGGAACTGTAGTCTTTTTTTTTTTTTCCTGGGTGGGGCATGTGCCCAGCAAAAATCAGGGTTTCTGTAATTCAGGGGAGAAAAGAACTCAAGTCTCTGCCAGAGAGAAAGAATGTGGGCAGAGGAGCAGATTGGGGTGGTGAGGGCAGGAGCGGTGAGTTCCTCTTGGGCTGGATGAGTTGGGCAGGAGATCATTTACTGCCAAGTTCTCTGGGGCTGCACCATTGCGCTGTCCTTTCCCAACAACTTTCTCGCATACACATCCTCTTGTATCACAGGGCGCATGTGAGTCATTCGAGAGTCACTGGGTGGGGGTCCAGGTCTTACTGGGTGCCCACCCCCTGGGGCTGGGCTGTGATAATTTCCCAGTTACTCTGTGGTCCCTGTGATTTTTTTTTAAATTCTCATTTTATGGATTGTTTCCTGGGGCAGAGTCCCCAAAGCAGGGCGGATAGTGACAGGCTTGAGCTAAGCCCCCTGGTTCCCTTGGCTGCCCAATGAGTCAAGCGACTGCCAGGGAACTTGACTCTGGGTCCTCTGCCGGCCTCATCAGCTCCAGGTGCTTAAAGCATAGAAGCCCTCAGTCAGCAGCAGACAGAGCTCTCCTCATTACTCAGCGTGGAATCCCCAGCACAGCTTTTCCCATTTTCTGTTCCAGCCCGGAAGTGTCCACACATCTGGTCTGAGCCAGCAGCTGGGATGCAGTTCTCCAGGTGATGAGACAGCAGCCTGGGGACATGCAGGAGTAGGAGGTTTTTGTGTGACTTGCCTGCACTGGTGCAGAGCCTGACACAGTTGTGGGGGTGAAACAAACAGCTGACAAGTGCCTGGGACTCCTGACACTGGACTATGTTGTATCCTTTGCACTGCAGGGCTGGGGGACCACGGGCAAGTTACAGCTTCTCTTGAGACCCTGACGCCATCCCCTGGACAGAATACATTTAAAACAGACTGCATATCTTTTTTTGCCTTTGCTGCTGGGGAGCTCAGCACCAAAACTGGAGTCCGGTTTTAGGAATTGTACTCTTATTGACTTTCTGCTCTCATTTCTTTTCCTTCATCTTTATTCTTATTAGTCTGTCTTTCTGACTTCACAGGGGCTTGGGGACACAGTAGGTGAGCTTTGTCTGCTTAGCCACGAGATGGGGAAAATTTTGTCCCTTTCTTGAATGCTTTTGAGGATCAGAGGAAGGGAGGGTCCTGTGCAGAAGAGGCTGGCCAGGGGCTGTTGCCCCGATGTTGAGATTTAGGAAAGTCACACTCCAGGCGTGGACCCCCAGGGAGCTGCCTCCATCATGAGCACCCGTAGCTCTTAGAGATGGGATGGGGGGATCAGACTCAGGAACGCTCGTGGTCCGAGAGGCTGGGTCTTACTCCCTCCACCCACTCCCCGAGAGGCAGCGCTGCGAGGTCCAGCTGGGGCTGCAGCACAAGCCTCTGGGGAGCACGAAACAGTGTCCTCTCTTGTTTCCTACTTTGCACCCCGGATTCCCTCTCTCATCTCAGGTGTTGATGGCTGGGCTCCCATCTGGGCCGCTGGACAACCTCTTCCCCCAGCCTCCCTCAGTGCCCTCAGGCTTCTCCTTGTGGCTGGGCACCCGCTTGTGGGCAGGACTCCCCACTCCCCAGGTCTCTGGAACCCTGGCAATGAGGGCAGCCCAGCTTTCTGGAAAGGCTGGGATGGCTTGGAGCCTGAAAGATTTTCCCATTGGAGGTGTCTTGTTTTATGAGATGGGGCGGTTGGGCACTTTTTGGCCTTGGTTTTGGCAAAGATCTCAGGGCGCCCATGAGCTCAGACAACCCTAAAGCTGTGGCTGCACGGAAGAGCAAAGGGCTGCTTTCTGGGTGTGAGGGAATCTGCGACCCCACACATGAGCTGTCTCCTCTGACCTTAAATTCCCTCAAGTGGGGCACTGGCAGCTGCCTTCCTGTGGGATGTGGAAGAGCTGGGCCCCTAGAGGTGGGGAGGTGTCCGGGGGGCAGAAGTGGGTGGAGAATGTCCTTGTGTTGGGAGGCGCCTTGGGGTTGGGAGGTGCCTTGGGGTTGGGGGCACCGGGCGGAGGTCCGAGGGCCAGCTCTGAGCCTCACTCTGCAGCCGCTTCCCCCCTTGGCCGCCCGTATTTTGTTTTTCTTGGGTCCCACTGCGGAGCCCGAGGCATATACCCTGGAAAATAGGATACTGGCCCCATCCTCCCGTTGACTCTGGCCGACCCCAGTGCGGGGATGTGCACCATATCCCGGGGTGAGAGTTTTTCCTGGAGAATGGGTAGCTGTGAAGGCAGAGGCCGGGCTGAGATGCAGGTGGACAAAGCCTGCTAGAGGGTCCCTAGAATGCCTGCTCGCTCTCCTTCACCCCAGCAGAGGCAGCTCAGGGATGCCAGGCCGGACCAGCAGCGGCTGCCCGCTGGTGCTGGGGCTCTGATGGCTACCCTCCTCCCCAGGACCAGTCCTCCTGGGAAGGGGCCCGGGCCCACCGTGGTCCACCCACCACTCAGACCCCCTCCTCTGAATGCACGCGGGGGGGCAGCTCCTGCAGATTTCGGGTGATCTCTCTCTCTTTCCAAGGAGAAGCCCTATGAGGAAACCACTAGATGCCGCAACCGGTCTTGGTGCCTCGACCGACACCCTCCCCCCTGATCCGGCTGAACCCCGCCTCCCACTCCGCTGTCAGCGCTGCGGCTTCAGTGCCAGACCTGGAGGCATCGTGTGGACCCTCTGCCATGAGGGAGGAGCCCGGGGTTGGTCACCGTGGGACAAGGAAGTCCTGCCTTCCTACCCCCGCTGTGTACCCGTGACTCGCCTCTTCCTGTCGATCAGTCACTCCTCAGACAGGTCATTCTGTCCAGCGGCAGCCGTTGACTTTCATCAGTGGGGCCCCTTCTGAGAAGGGGTGTCTCTTTGCAGAATGACGTTCTCCAGCCCCGTGGAGCCCAGAGTTGGGGGAAAGGGGAGCGCGAGTTCCCAAGAGGGTCAGGGAGCCCCACCTGCAGCCCCCCCTTGCGTGTGCTCTCCCCGATGGGCAGATAGCGCCACCCAAAGGGTGTGTCTTCATGGAGGCCGCCTCTGAGCTGGTGCCCCCAGGATGCCCTGCGCGGGCTGTTCCCACAGAGCAGGGGCAGCTTCTGAACCATGTGGTCTCGATACCGGCAGAGGGTCCCCTGGCCCTGAGCCCTACTCCCAGCTGGCTGCCTTTGGCTCCAGCCAGGATGTGGGCTGGAGTAGGGTCCTTCGGGGTGGGCAGGGCGGGGAGGGCTGCTCTGGGGCCTGAACCCGGCAGGCAGGGGGTACCCTTCTCCATGGTAGGAGATGTATGCAGCGACAGTTTGATTTTTACTTTAAAGGGGGGGCCCGGAGTGCCTCTGGGGCAGCCTCTGCCGTCCCTCCTGCCCTCTGGAGCGCATACATCTCACCCAGGCCTTTCCTCGGCTGGATCTGTCTTGCTTCTCCGGCCCAATCAACTGGATGCCAAGATGCTCTGCGGGCCAAGACTCAGGCTCTCTGGGCTGTGTGAGGACAGAGGGCAGGAGAGCTGGCCCCGCCCTGGGGACTGTAGGTCTATACTGCTGTTCGTTCCATGTGGATGTGTGCTGTTTCTGAGCCTCCTTTTTGCCTGGGATAGAAGAGGGTGCATTTGCTGGGGAGTGGCTGCGTACAGGGCCCAGGGACCCTGTTAATTTGCTCTAGCAAAGACCCCATCGGCACAGCCCTGCGACCCAGGCTGTCCCTTAGTGGAGCCTGTGATGGTTTACCTCGTCTGCCAGGATGCTTAGGTTTCGGCTCTGGCGAATTAACCAGTTACCAACATGCACCCTTTGTCTCTTTAAAGGTGGCCCTCACCTCTGCCGTCCCCTTTCCTGGGATGTCATGCTGTTTCTGACGCGTGATGTTGGCCAAGGAGGGGTCTGTTTCAAAGCCCCGCAGGGGGCCGTCCCCCTCCATGGCTCTCACCCCACAGCCCAGGACCCAGGGCGGGAGGTGCACCAGTTGCTAAGCCTGTGACTCCAGCTGTTCATCCGGGGATCAGAGAAATCCCTTCTCCGTGGGGCGGCAGACCCCCTGGCTTCATGAAAACTGGACCTCGGACAGGCCTGCACTTGGTACCTGGCCTCCGTGCGCCCTGATCTCCTGGGGGCTGTGATGATGTTTTCCTGTCCCTGGAGCCCAGGCCAGCTGGGGCCCCATGTCCAGCAGTCCTCCAGCTATTGGAGTGTCCCCTCCCCCATTGCTTCCTGAGTCAGTGGCCCCAGGTCTCTTTGGAGGGGCACTGAGGATGGTATTACCACGTGTAGCTGTCACATTGCAGGGTCCTTTCTCCTCGGGACTCAGCCTCCTCTTTAGTCAGTGAGTTCTGCCTCTAGAGACTGAGTCAGGAGTGGGAATTGGGCACGGGAGGTAGTGGCTTTTTGCTGCTGGGACCCGCCTCGCCTTTGCTTCATCTATGCTTTGGTTTCTTCCATTGGCACAACCTGAGACACGCCCTTGTCTGTTCTGAGAATTCTGCCCCTTGGGTCGGAACGCCCTGTGGGCCCGGGTGTGCGGCTGCCCTCCGACCTGGCGGGTCCTGGCGATGGTCACGAAGCCCTGGCTGCTGGTGGAGAAGCGCTGCCCCCCTTCATTGCCTGGGTCCCCCTCCCCAGGGCCGGTGGTGGGTGGGCGTCCTCCTGGAGGACGGGCCGGCACGGACGCTGCAGTGATGCCGGTGCCTTCAGAGCCGTGTGGCCTCTAGACCTTTCTGTGGAGCGGAGTCACCTGATGCCTCTGGCCTGATGGTGTGCCCACGCCAGGTGCCTGTGTCCCCATGCCTTTGAGTCCCTTCGTCACCGTCTGCCACAGCCGCCCTGGCATGTCGGCTTCAACGGGTTCGGGCCCCTGAGAGCCCTCCTGAGTGTGTCTGCAGCGTCTCCTGGGGGCCTTGCCGGGGTTAGTCCCGTGTCCTGGAGAAGGAGCCGGCTCCTCCCAGACAGCCATGCATGTCTGATTGGACAGGTGCCACGTGGGCCTCAGCTGCCTCTGGCGGTCCCTCTGGGCCACAGCTCCCTTCCTCCCTCTCAGACCCCACAGCTCCCAGCCCTGGGGGCTGGGGACAGGGGGCGGGTTGCCTCGAGGGGGCTGGCAGCCTCTGTGTTGTCTCCCTGTGCTGAACGCTCTTCCCGTGGGGGCTCTGCGGCCGAGTCTCTAGGGAGTGAGACGCTTCAGAGCATCTGCCCCCCTCCCGTGGCTCAGGGGCCCTGTTCTCCCACCCTGGGCGTGACAGCCCGTCCTTGGTGGGGTTCAGTCTTCCTTGAACTTGAGCCGCTCAGACTGCTGGGCCTTGGGCTTGGTCTGTGCTTTCTCTGTTCTGCTCTCGAGGGAGCGGAGCGCCTCAGAGGGGCCCCTGGGCTTCACATGGGCTTTCCATCGCCCGCTGTTGTCACCTTTCCAGGGAGCACCGTGGTGCTTAGCAACGACCGCTGCTCCCAGTCTCCTCCTGTGTCCCCCACGTGTCTCAGATGCGTGAGCCACGACACACACCAGAGCCTCCCTCCCACGGCTGCCCCTCCCAGTGACCGCTTCACTCCCACGCCACCACGCCCCTGCCGCTTGCCGGGGGCCTCGGCGCGGGTGGGGGGCTGAGCCCCTCACCTCGCTGCTTTCGGGGGCCATGCCTGGTGCCAGCTGTCTCGGGGTGGCTTCTGGAAGTAGATGCCAAGCTGGACGTGGGTACAAGACCGTCCTCGGGGTCGACACCTGTGCGAAGGAGGAGGAGGAAGTGGGCTCAGATGGAGAGGCGGCCCGGATGGGCTGCCGGGAGACGTGGCCCGGGTGAGGTGGGCAGAGGGCGGTGGCTGGAGGCTCTTGCTGACCACACTGCCCGCGGGAGGGTGGTGGTCCTCCGTGGGAGGACTGTGGGGACAGCACATTGCAGTGGCTCTGCTGTGAGACCCCAGCACGCAGCACCACAGGCTCCACCTGTGTCCCCTGGGACCTCTCCATGTATGGCCGTCCCCCAGACACACTCTCTCCTCTCCTGCCCCTGCCTCTGTCACACTCCTCCCTCTGCACACCCCTCCCCACCAGGTCACCTGGCCTGCGCTGCCCAGCCTGTCCCCGCTCACACTGCGGGCAGCGGTCCGCCCCGCGTCTGTACGGAGTTGTAGGTGCTGTTTCCATCTGTGGGCCTGACCTCGGCTCTCTGCGCACACAGGCGTCCTGGTGGGCTTGTCACCTGTTTCCCCAGCGGTGAGTGTGGGGCCTGGCACAGAGGGGGCGCTCCGTAAATGCTGCTGGCCCAACACTGAACATTCATTCTGGGCTCTGCTCTGTCGCCTGCATGATTCTGCTGCACGCTTCACCTGGAACAGGTGCAGGCATCCCCCAGTTACAGGTGGGGAAACTGAGATCCCGCCCTTCCTGCCGCAAGGCTTCCACCCATGGAGGCCGAGTCAGGGTGGGCTCTGCACAGCCCTCAGGTGCCTGGGGTCCCCTCTCTTTGCAGATGTCCCTGGTCACATCCTTGAGACCGATGTCCATCCCCAGCCTCAGGCTGTTTGGAAAGACCCCCAAACTCGAGCTGGTTTTGTCCTTGGAGTCCCAGGGCAGGAAAAGCTCCCTGTGGAGGTGTTTGGTCCTCCCTTGGCAGGTGGAAGCCTGGGACCTGTGGTCTGGATGTTGGAATATTGGCATCTTGGGGACGGCACTCTGGGTCCTCTGAGGGGTCAAGGATGAGACCTGGGAGCCTGTCTGGGGATCTGGCCTCTGGGTCCCCGATATGGCCCCTGGTGCTGCCGACCTGCGGGCTGACCTCCTCCCCTGGATCAGTTGCTGCCTCCCCAGCCCCACCCAGTGCTTCCCTCCCCTCCAGGTCAGGCACCTGCTTATTAGCCCCTGTGTGGGTCCTGGAGGGAGGCGAGCTGATTTGGCTGCAGACACTCGGTGGCCCACCCCGACCCTCCCAGGGCCCCCCCTCTGTGCGACCCCAGGCAAGTCTCTGCAGCTTCACCGGTCACCTGGGGCTAATAATGCCCATCCCACTGCGAAAATGCGTGAAAAGTCTCGAGATAGTCTCCAGCCCACAGCCGGTGCCAACACTCTAAGAGGGAAAGGATGCCATGCCTTGCCCCCTGCCTGGGTTTGCATGGGGAGTGTGTAATTTCTTTACCTGAGATGGGAAAGGGGCGTGAGCGCTGGGCCACCGCTTTCAGGGGGTGGGTGTGGGCAGATAGGAGCCTGCACAGAGGCTGAAGCCCACAGCTCTGGGTCTGGCATTGCCCTTTCTAGGCTTTACAATGGACCCCTTCCCTCCTTGCCAGGCCTGGGTGTGTGTTCAGGGGGCAGTGAGGCGGCCTGGGGCAGGCAGGTGATTGCTGGGTGCTGTCCTAGCTGTGGGGCTGCCACCAGTGGCCTTGGCGGGTCATCTCTCTTCCCGGCCCTCATTGTCTCTGACTTGGGGACCAGAAAAGCATTGCCCAAGGCCCTCGCCTTTACAAACCTCAGTTTCCTCGGCTGTGAAGTGGAGTCACCAAAGTGCCCGCCTTCCAGGGCTGGTGTGCCCTTCACATGAGATGCCCGACCGGGCCGGCTCTTGGAAGTGTTAGCTGGCGTAACTGTGACTTCTGTTGTACTGGCACGTGTTCCTTGTGCACAGGGAAGGTTGGCATTGGCGGGGACATGCGATGCAACTGGCTCCAGCCTTCTTGTGGGCCTGCAGGCTGGCGCAGCCCTTCTGGGGAGGTGCCGGGCCCATGGCCCTCGTGCCCGCCCCGTGTGCGGTGATCCTGGAAATGGCCCAGGGGTGGCCTGAGCTGCCCCATGGCACCGGGCGTATCCAGAGGTGTTGGTGGGTCAGGAGCCGGTGTATAACACACGCCCTGTGGAAACCGAGCTGCGGCTGGAACCACATAGACAGAGCAGCTCAGACCTTCCAAACACCGAGCCGAATGGAAAAAGTAAGAGGAAGCACGTGAGCGACTGCACGGTGCTGTTTATGTAAATTGACGTGACATGCAGACAAAACATAGAGAACCAGTCTGCACGAGCACGTGCGGTCGATCGGTGCCCAGGCAACGCCCAGGCAACGCCCAGGCCGGGCTGCCCCCTGTGGGGGGTGGGGAGGAGAGGGCCTGGACGCCCAGTGGTGAGCCCAGCCCCTGAGTGGGGACGCGGGGTGGCCATGCGCCAGGAGCCTAGGAAGCCTGTGAACTTGACCTTTTGCAGCTGAGGTTCAAAGAAAAACAAGGGAGAGGGAGAAAGACAGAAAGACAGAGGGCCCTGCCCCCGGTGCTGGATCAAGGCCAGGAGGGGATGGGGGCCCAGGTCTGAGGTGGGGCAGCTGCAGAGGTGCCCAGACAGCCCAGCGGCGTCCTGCAGCCGCTGCCAACCTCCGAAGGGGGAGGCCTTTTTGCCACGACCGCTCTTTCCCTTCCGGCTTCTGTTGAGATGACTACCCCCGTTTTACAGAAGAGGAAGCTGAGGCCGGGGGTGGGGGGCGACCCGAGGTTCCAGGCCATAAAGATGGGAGGGGATGATGCTCTTGCCTGAGGCTGAGTCATCTGCCAGGGCTGCAGGGCTGGCGAGGCTCGGTCGGAAGGCGGGCCAGCTCCCGGCCTCCCAATCCCACCGCGCCCCCTGGGAGCCGCCGAGCATTCGTCTGAATCCGAGCGACCCGCACACCTAACAAAGCCCAGCAGCACCCACGGTCTCTTCTCGCAGCTGACCGTACAGGGACAAGGGGTATTTACAGCAGCCCCGAAACGCTGCTCCAGGCACAGAGGCCTCTGGCAACGCTTAGCGCAATTCAACAGCAAGGAGAAGGGTTTTAGCAGCAAGCACGTTTCTCGTATTAGCGTTCTTGGAAAATGACAAATCCCCATTACCTAAAGCAGCCACATTACTGAGCTCAGTGCCCGCCCCAATCTGGGTAATCCTTCACGGATTCTTTTGAACTCCACGGACGCCCTGCCTTCTGCCTGCAGCTCCTCCAGGCCTGCTTTTCTCTTTCATTCTTTTTCTTTTTTTCCTTTATGGCTGGGCTAGGGATTGAACTTGCCCCACAGCAGCAAACAGAGCCATTGCAGTGACAATACTGATCCTTAACCACTGAGCCACCAGGGAACTCCCTCCAGGGCTATTTTGAAAAATATTATTTTATTATTATTATTAAAGTATAGCTGATTTACAATATTTCATCGAGTTCTGTTGTACAGCAAAGTGACCCAATCACACACATTTCCCTGTGCTGTGCAGTAGGATCCCATTGCCCATCCTTCCAGACAAAACCGTTTGCATCCAGAAACCCCCCCCAAATGGCCATCCATCCCATTCCCTCCCTTCCCCCCTTGGGAACCTTGCCTGCTCTTCTTGGCCATGATCTGTTTCTGGTTTTTTTTTTTGTTGTTTGTTTTAAGTATGATCATCTGTTCCATATTTTAGATTCCACAAACAAGTGATATAATATGGTATTTGTTTTTTTCTTTCTGGCTTACTTCACTTAATATGAGAGTCTCTAGATCCATTCATGTTGCTGCAAATGGCATTTGTTTGTCTTTTTCATGGCTGAGTAATATTCCATTGTATATATGTACCACATCTTATTAATCCATTCATCCATTGATGGACATTTAGGTTGTTTCCATGTCTTGGCTATTGTGAATAGCACTGTTATGAACGTAGGGGTGCATGTGTCTTTTTCAATGACAGTTTTGTCCAGATATATGCCCAGGAGTGGAAATGGTGGATCATGTGGTAGTTCTATATTTACTTTTCTGAGGAACTTCCATACTGTTTTCCACAGTAGTTTTACCAATTTACCTTCCCACCAACAGTAGAGGAGGGTTCCCTTTTCTCCACACCCTCTCCGACATTTGCTATTTGTTGGATTGTTAATGAGGGCCATTCTGACTGGTGTGAGGTGGTGTCTCATTGCAGTTTTGATTTGCATTTCTCTAACATTTAGTGATACTCAGCACTTTTTCTTATGCCTGTTGGCCATCCATATGTCTTCTTTGGAGAAGTGTCTATTTAGGTCTTCTGCCCATTTTTCAATTTTTTTTTGTTTTTTGTTTTTTTTTTGTTATTGAGTTGCATGAGTTGTTTGTATATTTTGGAGATTGGGCCCTTGTCCGTTGCATCACTGGCAAAGATTTTCTCCCATTCTGTGGGTTGGCTTTTTGTTTTTTTAATGGTTTCCTTTGCTGTGCAAAAACTTTTGAGTTTGATTAGATCCCATTGGTTTGTGTCTTTATTGTCATTATTCTAGGAGGTGGATCAAACAAGATGTTGCTGTGACTTGTGTGAAAGAGCCTTCTCCTCTAGGACTTTTACAGTGTCTGGCCTTATATTTAGGTCTTTAATCCATTTTGAGTTTAGTTTTGTATATGAGGTTAGATAGTGTTCTACTTTCATTCTTTTACATGTAGCTTTCCAGTTTTCCCAGAAGCATTTCTTGAAGAAACTATCTTTCTTCTACTGTATAGTCTGTCCTCCTTTGTCATAGATTAGTTGACCATAGGTACTTGGGTTTATATCTGGGCCTTCTATCCTATTCTATTGGTCTATATTTCTGTTTTTGTGCCAGTACCATACTGTGATTTTTTTTTTCTCTTTAGGGCCATACCTGCATCATTTGGAGGTTCCCAGGCTAGGGGTTGAATTGGAGCTGCAGCTGCCAGTCTACACCACAGCCACAGCAATGTCAAATCCGAGCTGCTCTGAGACCTACACCGCAGCTCATGGCAACGCTGGATCTTGGACCCACTGAATGAGGCCAGGGATCAAACCCACATCCTCATGGATACTAGTCAGATTCGTTTCTGCTGTGCCACAACAGAAACTCTCCATACTGCTTTGATGACTGTGGCTTTGCAGTATTGTCTAAGGTTAGGAAACTTAATTCTTCCATTTTCGATTTTTTTTCTTTTTCAATATTGTTTTGGCTATTCGGGGTCTCTTGTGTTTCCACACAAATTTTAAAATATTCCGTTCTAGTTCTGTGAAGAATGTCTTTGGCAATTTGATAGGGATTGCATTGAAATCAACTGTATTTCTATATACTAATAAACAATCAGAAAGAGAAATCAGAGAAACCGTTCCATTTACAATCGCATCAAAAAGAGTAAAATACCTAGGAATAAACCTACCCAAAGAGACAAAAACCTATACTCTGAACGCTATAACACTATAAAACATTAAATGAAAGAAATCAAAGATGACACAAACAGATGGAAAGATACACCAGGCTCTTGGATTGTAAGAATCAATATTGTCAAAATGACTATACTAGCCAAGGCTGTCTATAGATTCGATGCAATCCCTATCAAATTACCAAAGACAGTCTTCACAGAATGAGAATAGGCCTGTTTGGAGCTCCAGGTGCTGGCAAGAAAATGCTCAAAGTCTTTGGCTCCATCACTGGCCCCATCACTGACCCCATCTTCAGGCTGTCACCTTATCTCCCTCAGCCCCTTCCCCCACCTGCAGGTCCCAGACCAGTGGCTCCTGGATTGGGCCCAGTGGTGCTAAGGCAGGCCCATGCCTCCCTCCTCTACCCCCGAGGCTTTTGCTCTGAAGATTTCTACTCACTTTGATGCATTAGCTCAGATGCTTCTTCTTGGCCAGAATGGGCCTGTGGACCCAGAGGCCCCATTCACGGTCCCCCCAGCTTGGCGGAAGCCGGTGGCTAAAAGTCACCCCATTACATCTGCTGGGCACAAGATGACTCCTAGGAGGATGGGAGGGCCTTTCCATTTTGAACTTGTTCCAGGCCCTTCTGCAGCTGCAGAGGAGAAATGGGCATGGTTCCTTCCAGGGACCAGGGGTGGCCTGGGCACAGCCAGAGGGAGAGACTCCTTGACACCAGCTTAGGATGGGGTGGTGGGATCCATGCTTGCAGCAGGGCCCCAGCACAGAGCCTGAGGCAGGACTTGGGTACCAGGCTTTACAGGGGAAGGGCCAGGGATGGGAGTGGGGTGGGGGTCAAACAGGAGGGAGGGGACCCCCACTTGGGGGCTGGCTGCTAGGGCCCATGGGGTCCTCCAGGAAACTATGCCAACACCTTATGGTTGTGGGCCCCCAGCAAGGGGAGCAAGTCCTGGCTTTGACCTGTTGTGGTCAGAGGTCACCCCCAGGGTGTTAACTGCCCTGAACTCCAGTTGGCACACATGATGCCAAGTGGGTTTTCTGGGAGAAAGGGCAGGGCAGGGCCAGGAAGAGACGATGTGGAGTGGGGGGGCTCTGTACTGAGGGGAGGTGCCTTCAGGGGCCCCAGAGTAGGTGAGATGAGGCCTGTGTGGGGCTTGTGACGTCAGTTGTTGTTGTGGATAAGAGGTGACCTGGGGGCGTGTTGCCCAGGTTGCTCCCATACTGTGGGCCCCATGCTATGCTGCTTTATTTATTTATTTATTTATTTTTGCTTTTAAAAAAATTGTTTTTATTATAGCATTTTTCAATTACCCAATTATGTTTATATTTATACAATGATCATTACAACCAAATTTTATGGCATTTCCAAAAATTTGATGTTGGTGTCTCACCGTCTGGCCGACTTCACTTAGCAGGATCATTTTTAGGTGCATCCATGTTGCTGCAAATGCTCTTATTTCTTTCCTTTTAGTGGCTGAGTAATATTCCATTGTGTATATGGACCACATCTTCTTTATCCACTCCTCTGTCAGTGGGCATTAGGTTGTTTCCAAGTCTTGGCTATTGTATGTAGTTATGCTGCTTTATTTTTAATTTTTTTTAAAAGCACTGGTTCTCTGGAGTTCCCTGGTGGTGCAGCGGGGTAAGCATCTGGCTTGTCACTGCTGTGGCTCTGGTAGTGAAAGCTGTGGTGCGGTTTTGATCCCTGGCCTGGGAAGTTTTGCATGCTGTGGGTACAGCCAAAAAAAAAAAAAAAAAAAAAAAAAAAGAGGGAAATTAAAAAGCACTTTCTTTCTCATAGAAAATTTGGAAAATACAGAGTGCAGAAAGTAAAATTTTCTGCAGGTTTTCCAGTTGATGCTTCCTCGTGTTTCCTCTTCATCTTTTTTCTCCGGGTACACACACTTCACACCCAGGCATATGTGTATCGAGAGAGCTGAGATGGTACAGATTTTGTAATACTGGTCATGGATTTTATGCAACTTTGTTGTTCCTTTGATATTCATTTCCATTTCTTTTTTTGTCTTTTCTAGGGCTGCACCCGCGGCATATGGAGGTTCCCACGCTTGGGGTCCAATCAGAGCTGTAGCCGCTGGCTTACACCACAGCTCACAGCAACGCTGGATCCTTAACCCACTGAGGGAGGCCAGAGATCCAACCCGCAACCTTATGGTTCCTAGTTGGATTGTTTCCGCTGTGCCACGAGGGGAGCTCCTTCAGTGCCATTTCTGGTTCTGTTTTCTCTTTGCACTTTGAGGCCCTGGGCACCTCCTGGCCATCCATCCACACCGGTCTACTAGCTGAGCCCTTCTCACTGGCTGGTCCTACAGGGATGCTGTGAGTACGGCTTGCTGTGAATGAGGCTTTGCTGCTGCTGGTTTGGGTGCTTGCTCACCCCACTGGACAGCAAGCTCACTGGCTTGGCGCCATAGCAAATAATGAGAAAACGGATGAAATGTGTCAAGATTATTTCTTAGCATAAGAGCAGTGCCAGAGCTGTTACCTGCCCCCCCACTCTGCGAGAGGAAAAGGAGTGTAACGGTTGGCATGAGGCAAAGGGGGTCTCACTGGCCTCTGTCTCAGTGCCCAGCATGGACCTTGGAATGTGACAGGGACCCAGTAAGTGCCTTATGTCTGAATAAGCACAGCCATAACGTATAAAACAGACTCTTTATTGCCAACAACAGAAACACAGCTCACACTAGTTTAAACAACAACAACAAAAAAAGTGGTTTCCCAAACAGGAAAGTCCATGATCAGACTGGCTTCAGGAACAGCTGAATCCAGGAGCTCGACCTGTGTCACTGGGCTCAGTTTCTCTCTCTTTCCATCCCCAGTGTTGGCTCTCTGCACAGAGGGGACAAGAAGGCCTTAAAATTCTATATATATATATATTTTTTGTTACAGTTTGAGATTATAGCTAAAGAAGCGAGACTTCCCACAGGTCCATATAGCAAATCCGTGGGAAGAATGGAAGGCTGGGCTTGGGTCATGGACCTTGTCTGGGATCAGCCTCCTTGAGCCACACTGCCTGCTTTTCCTCCAGGAAAAGGGGTTCATTCATAAAGGTGGGGAGGGGAAAAAGGAAAACCTTTACGTCCTCTTCCAAAGGGTCAATTAAAATATGGGATTTTGGGGGGAGGTAGCTGTAGATTTCTCGGAGGTGTCTGTAATGGCCACCCCCCAGCTGGCCCACCCTCCACGGACTAAATCATCACCACCCCCTGACCACCCTGCGGGCGACTGGTCCTGCTCGGGGCTTCTGGGAAACTCTCTCCTCCCTCCAGTCCTTCCAGAAGATATTTCCTCTCTCCCTCCTCTCTCTGGGGCTCCGTTCAGCCTGCGTGGGACACTAGGGGGAGAGCAGGGAGAGGTAAAGGTCCTGGGTCCCCCACCTCCACTCCTGCAGTGCCCACCCCTCATCCTGGGGCACCCCCCACCGCACCTGGCTGTCCCAAAACCCATCTGAATGGGAGTCAGCTGTGACTTGAGGCCCAAACTGCTCTCAGTGATAACAGCTGTCATGTTCTCTGCGGCATCAAACATAACCGAGCTGTGTGTTTCACAACTTACCAGCGAGGTCACCAGCCTTTGACGGCTCTGTCGCGTTTCGGGAAGTTGTGAAATGGTTCTTCTCTGGGAACCAGGGCTGTGTGTGGAGGGGTTTGGCTGTGCCAATGGGGTCCCCGAGATATACCAATTGTACTTATGTAAGAGGAATCCCAGTTCTTTGCTGACTCTTGTAGAACTGCTCAGATGCTGGAAGTGCAGCCCACCCCTCTCCAGGGATCTGGAAAATTGAAGCCCAGGGGAGTCGAGGAGACTGGGTGACATCCGTGGCTTGGGAGGGAGGGGTACCACACTGGTCTTGCTGAGGACTTCAGTTCCAGGGCCCAACCCACAACAGGGGGTCACTGAAATACTTGTGGAGTTGATTGTCTTCCCCACTCCAGCCAACTGAATCCTTGAATTGAGTGGGTGGATGGATGGATGGACAGATGGGTGGCTGGATGGCTGGATGGGTGGGTGGGTGGATGGGTGAATGGATAGACAGATGGACGGATGGACAAATGGATGGATGGGTGGGTAGATGGATGTCTGGATGGACAGATGGATGGATGGATGGATGGGTGGGTGGGTGGATGGACAGATGGATGGATGGATGGATGGATGGGTGGATGGGTGAGAGGGTGAATAAATGGTGGATTTTGGATGGTGGGACAGATGAGAGGAAGTTCCTGAGCCAGGCTGTCTGATTTGGGGAAGCAGGTATTCAGACCTGGCTGTGTTTCTTCCAAGGAAGCCCGACACTTGGCCTCTAGTCAAGGAAGGCACGTCCCCTCACCTACACCCCGAACCCTAGCAACTCTCAAAGGGGGCCAGGTGAGGGTTTGGTTTGCTGGCTCAGGGCCCAGGAACCTCACCCAGATACTCCCAGGCTCTGTTTCGGAGGGCAGGCGAGGGAGGGGGAGCAGGGCCTGGGCAGATTGGCCCCTGCCCACCCAGGTCCAGGCTCCTAATCCAGCGGGGAGTTCTCCCAGGAGTAAATTCCAGGATGAGGGAGGGAAATCAAGGGGTTATTTATGAGATTCAGGATTGAAAAACACAGGCAGACTCAGGAAACTCCCAGGCAGGATGTTTGAAGTGTGATTGGACTCTGCGGTTATGACCTTAGGAAACAGGGCTCCGGGGTCCCCAGGGTCTTAGCACCTCACACCCCCAGGGGGTGCCCCGTGTGTTGTGCAAATAGTTCCTGGGGGTGGCTCAGTGCATCAGCTGAGCATGTGGTGGGGGCTGCCTCCCCTGTTGGGGTCGGGTGCTGGTGACCTTCCAGGCCTATCATCCTTGGAGGACACTGAGCGTGGGAGCCTGGGGCTGTGTGTGCAGACATGTGCACATGTGTGCATGAGGGTGTGTGTGCACGTGTGTGCCCCTGGATCTTGGGGTAGATTCTCCTGTGTGTGCACACCTGCTTATTTATGTGTGTGTGTGTGTGTCTCTCCATGCCTGGCGGTGAGAAGACACACCTCAAGCAGGGGCGAAGCCTCAGAAGCCCCGTGGACCACGGCGCCCTCACAGCCTCCCGCGTGTCAGCTCCACACCAAACAGACTCCCTTCAGGGCTCAGGTCCACTCACGTCTCAAGAACCAGGGTTCTGGGGAGTTCCCATCGTGTTGCAGCGGAAATGAATCTGGCTAGGAACCATGAGGTTGCGGGTTTGATCCCTGGCCTTGCTCAGTGGGTTAAGGATCTGGTGTTGCCGTGAGATGTGGTGTAGGTCGCTGCATCGGCTTGGATCCTGCGTTGCTGTGACTGTGGTGTAGGCTGGCAGCTGTAGCTTTGATTTGACCCCTAGCCTGGGAACCTCCATATCCCTCAGGTGTGGCCCTAAAAACGCAAGCAAGCAAAAAGCAAACAAAAAACCAGAGTTCTCTGCACCCTGCAGGCAGCTGGGGGCTGTTTCTGAACTTCTTTCTTTCTTTTTTAATTAATTAATTAATTTATTTATTAGGGCCAAACTCGTAGCATATGGAGGTTCCCAGGCTACGGGTCCAATCGGAGTTATAGCTGCCGGCCTACACCACAGTCACAACAGCAGGGGATCCGAGCCACATTTGTGACCTACACCACGGCTCATGGCAATGCTGGATCCTTAACTCACGTGAGCAAGGCTGGGGATTGAACCCTCATCCTCATGGATACTAGGGATGTATATACCATTCCACATTTATCTCACACATTCTTTTTTATATTTTTCCGTGATGGCTCGTCACAGGGCCCTGAATGTAGTCCCTGTGCCACACAGCAGGACCTGGTGGTTTATCTGTCGTGTGTATACTGCTTTGCCTCTGCTAACCCCCGGCTGCCCGTCCATCCCACTCCCTCCCCCTTGGCCACCGCAGATCTGTTCTCTGTGATGGGAGCCGCATGGGTGGGGGTTGGCGTGGGGGTCCAGGAACCCGGGCTGCATCCCAGCCTCTGCGTGACCCTGCCGCTCAGCTCTCAGACTGGGGCAGCCTTTGCGAGCGGTGGGGCTTACATACATTTCTCGCAGAGCCGCTTTCTGCTCAGGCATCAAGGCTATTTATAACTCGAGGAATTATTTGCTGATACCCAGGGGCTGCTTTTCCTTCTCAAGTGGCCTGTGCAGTTTCTGAAAGAATGGGAGGTGATAAAAAAAGAGAAAGACTCCTTCTGCAGATGATTTATTTTCTAGGGGTGTCATGGCAATCGCACACACTTCTGAAATCCGGAAGCTTTTAGACCTGGGCCATATTGTTCAAATCAGATCTCCCTGAGGAGAGATGAGATTTATTCGAAGTGGGGGGGAGGGGGCCCTGAGTGAGCAGGGACCCTAATAGCGGGACAATAGCTACAGCCATTGCGGTGCCCAGGCACTGTCAGTCCGCCTCAGCTCCATCAGTGCTCACAATAACCCCACGAGGTAGGTGCTATTATTATCATTATTCTTATTTTAACAAAGACCATACTTTTTGGAGTTCCTGTTGTGGCTCAGCAGGTTAAGAACCCTATATAGTGTCCGTGAGATGCAGATTCAATCCCTGGCCTCGGTCCGTGGGTTAAGGATCCGGTGGTGCTGCGAGCTGCAGTGTAGGTAGCAGATGGGGCTCGGATCTGGTGTCGCTGTGGCTGTGGTGCAGCCTGGCAGCTGCAGCTCTCATTCGACCCCTAGCCTGGGAACTTCCATATGATGCAAATGTGGCCCTAAAAAATAAAACAAATAAAACAGCAACAAAAGAAAGAAAGAAAACACTTTTTTACACATAAGATACACTTTTTACGAGAAGAAAAATCCTGGGGAATCTCAGGAAACGGAGGCACAGGAAGGAAAACCACCCTGGTTACACTGGTCATCAGTCACAGCCTGTGTGCTGTGGTGACTCAAAGCGGAGAGGCTGGCCTTGGGCGGCCCACAGCCCCAAGTTCAAATCCCCTCTCTGCTGCTCCCTGGCAGCCTGAGCCTCGGGGCTAAGGCCCCGCTGCAGGAGGCCTGCTCCTCGGGGCTCTGTGGATATTTGCTGATGGGGGCCAGCCCTCGGGTTGCCCGGGCCCTGGCTCGGGGATCTGTGGCGCTTCTCCTAAACAAGGAAACTTGTGCTCCGGGGCCCAGCTCTCCAGGAGCTGCCCAGGCATCAGGCTCTCCACCAACAGTGTGTGTTTCCAGCTGGGGGGTTCTGCGGGGGTCCTGGGGCACCCAATCCAGGGGGAGGGATGTCACTTCCTCTGGCCCCAGGGTGTCTGTCCACCCCTTGTGCAGGTGGGGGCACTGAGTCCAGGAAAGGCAGGAGCTCGCCACGCTGGTGTCAGTGGCGGCAGGAGGCTGAGGCGCCAGCCCAAGCCTCTCTTTGCTTACTTGTTGCCAGATCTAGAAATGTCACCACCAGCCAGCACTCCCTGAGCCTCAGGCCTTTGACGGGCACCAAGCTTGTGCAATCCTGACACACGCAGTGGGGCGGGCACTACCACCCCACTTCACGGAGGAGGAGAACCGAGGTCTGGGAGATTGCAACCAGGTGCGCCTGTACTTCTCATTCAGAGCTTGTGCAGCTGTCCCGGGGGCCTCACCCCTAGCGCATCCCTGCTGGGGTCCTGAGCCCCAGAAGCCTTTTCTCTGGGTGGACACCCCCGCCCCGGGCGGGTTTAGCAATGCAGAGGCCTTCCACCTGGCTTCAGAGAAGTGGCTTGAAACTCCTCCTTACCCACATGTGCGTGGGATGAGTGACAAGGGTGGCCATGGAGCCACCCTGCCCGGGGGCCCCCCGTGGTTGTGGGGACTTACCTCCAATTGCCCTTTCCATTGGCTCATCCGAGGACGGGGGCCGGAAGCTGTAGAAACCAGGCCCGTGGTGGTGGGTTTGGGGAGAGTGGTTCACATTCTAGAAAGGAAGTGCTGGCCCTCGGGCTTGCGGGGGCAGCCCAGCCCGCTGTCACTGGGACTTGACGGAGACCGTGTTCCAGGACCTTCGTCAGGCTAAGCGTTCAGTGCAGTTCGGCTCATCCCTGGGAGCCCCACGGCCGGAGGCGGGTCCCCGTTGTGTCTCTTGCTGCGCCGGGTAATGTCACTTCCGTGCCTCCGTCTCCCCATCTGCGAAGTGGGAGTGGCAGTCAAGGCTTCAGTTGTTGCTGCAAAGATTCTCTCGGGAGGTGGCCAGCGGTTCGGGGCCAGGATCTGGCAGCCAGTCAACGCTTTCCCCCAGAGGCCCTGGGACCCCGTCAGAGCCTCCAGGATGCTGAGGTTGTGCTTCTCATTGCACTTTTTTGGGAGGTGAAGTATGGTCAGAGGGGGAGGAGGGGTGCGCTCTGCTTCTCAAGTTCAATGACGAAATATTTCAAGCCTACAGGAAAAGAGAAAAATATAACCACAACCATGGCCACTACTCAGATTCAACGCATAGCAACATTTGTTTTTGATTTTTTAACGGGAAATCAACATGCAATATGGCCTGTGCTCCTCCAACGCTCACGCCCCCAGAGGACGCCCCCTTTTCAGCTTCACGTCCATCTCTCTGGTCCGTTTCTGCCTCCCCACTGTGAGCAGGTGTGCACGGCCCTAAGTGTACCGCAGAAGATCTGGGCACTTCTCACACACCCGGTGTGGTCTTGTGCACGTCCTTCTGCAACGTGCTTTTTTCACGCCACATAATTTTTTTTAATTGGGGTAAAATTCACGTGATAGAAATGAACCCTTCTAAAGCGCACACTTGAGCGGCATTTAGCGCTGTCACAGAGTCCTGCAGACACTGTCTCTAGTTCTCAAACATTTCGTCACCCCCAAAGGAGACCCTAGACCTGTTAGCATCCCTCCCGTAACCCCCCTCCCCCGCTCCCCGACAGCCACTCATCTAATCTGCTTTCCGTCTCTGGATTTACCTCTTCAGGTATTCTGGAAGCATGGAGCCGCACTGTGTTCCTGAGGTTTGCCCCTGGGGAGACGTGTGCGCCAGGCTGGCTCCTTCCAGCTGCGGTCAGGGCTCTGTTTCTCCGTAACCCACTAGCCCTGAGCATCATTATCAGCCGGGGGACCACCCGGTGCTTGTGGGGTGGGGGGAGGTCCCCATCCAGGTAGTCTCTTTACCTAATAGTGCCAGGAGGGTACCCAGCTGTAGTGCTTAAAACAAGGGTTTTCTTTCTTTGAAAATTTTTTTATTCTAGTCGATTTACAATGTTCTGTCAGTTTCTGCTGTACAGCAGAGTGACCCAGTTAGACAAATATATACACATTCTTTTTCTCATATTATCTTTCATGTTCTATCGCAAGTGACTGGATACAGTTCCCTGTGCTACACCGCAGGACCTCATTGCTTGTCCCTTCTAAATGTGACAGTTCACATCTGCTAACCCTGAACTTCCCTCCCCCGCTCCTTCCCCCTCCCCCCCATAGCAGCCACGCGCGTCTGCTCTCTACGTCTAGGTGTGGTTTCTTATTTCTCTGCCTCCGAGGTGGGGGTCGGGGCAGGGTAGACTGGGCCCTGCCCGGCGGTCCTTCTGCTGGTCTGGCTTAGTGTCTCTCCCGTAGCCTGATAGTGGCTGGGCCACTGGGTTGGCCAGGCCTCTCTCCCTCTCTGCCGGGTAGCTTGCCCCCAACCTGGTGGCCCTGGGCCCCCAGGTCTCCCTCCGGTCCAGGCCTGTCCCTGCTGCTGGTTAAAGCCAGTGACGAGGTGGAGGGAGCCAGAGTGGGAGGGGCCGCAGCAGGGGTGTCCTGGGGCCGCCTCTGCGGACCTGGCTGTAGGGCTCCAGGTGGCTTCCCTGGGTCCTGGGTGCGAGTGTCTCCAGTTCATGTGAAGCTGTCAGTTTCTCCCGCACCCTCCTGCTGGATCCGCCCACCAGGGGAGAGGGCGACCCCAGGTTCTCCGTATGGGTGCCCTGATGTGTGCCCATGTAGGAGGGCAGTGCCTGGGCTTTGTCGCTGGCCTTGACTTCCCTGATTCCCAGCGAAGGTGCAGCGCTTTCCTTTTGCTGCTGCGACGTCGTACCACCAGCTAGTGGCCTAACATCAAGCAGCTTCGTTTCCTGACAGTTCTGGAGTCTGACTTGGGTCTCACTGGGCTGAAGTCAAGCTGCTGGCAGGGCTGTGCTCCTTCTGGAGACGGAGGGGAGAGTCCTTTTCTCCCCCTTTTTCTTTGCAAGTTTCTGGAGACAATGCATCCTTGCTCACGGCCCTTCCTCCCTCTTCCAAGCCAGCAGCACCGCAGCTTCCAATCTCTCTCTCTTCCCATCCGTTTGTGGGGACCTCGTAATGCCACTGGTTCCAGGATCACCTTCCCAACCTCGAGGTCCTTAACTTTGTCACCCCTGTGGAGTCCTGGTCACCACGTAAGGGGGATTATTCACAGGGTCTGGGGTTAGGATGTGGACACCACGGGAGGTGGGTGGCTTCCTGTGGGCTCTGCTGTCCTCCTGTCCACTTTGGGCAATTCCTGGTTTACGCTCTCTGTCCTGTGTGTGGAAGTTCATGGTCTAAGTTCTTCTGATGGCTCTCTGTGCCACAAATACGCTTCAGTCTCCGCTTTGCCCTTTTTAAAAAAAAGCAGCTAGGGAGCCAGCAGGAAGCAGCTACACCCTCAAATGCAGGATTTGAGGAGAGCTGGATAAGAGGACTCTACCCAGGTGCAAAGAAACCAACAAGGAACGGAGCATGTGGTACCCAGGCTGGCCACTGGGGGAGCCACTGCCACCCCTAAGCCTTGAGGTTGGGGGGAGAGGGAGAGCTGATGGAGAAAAGGCCCACCCAGGGCGGCCGTGATGCCCCTCAGCCTCCTCCACCCTCCGGACTCCTGCGGGGGCCTCCTGTTGGCCAAACCCGCCCGCGGAGCCCACAGGGGGGAGTCGGAAGGTGGCAAACCCAGGCCGGCTGCTGGCCAGTGGGCTGCAGCGGCAGTGCGTCCCTTCCCCCAGCCCTGGACCCAGCATTTTCTTTTCTGTCTCCGATTCTGGCTTCTCTAGGGATCTCATGTGAGCGGAATCATAAACGTTTGTCCTTTTGTGCCTGGTTGATTTCACTCAGCATGAGGTCCCTGAGGTCCACCCACGCTGTGGCCGGGGGCAGAATAGCCTTCCTTCTGGAGGCGGAGTAATATTCCGTTTTAGTATAGACCACTTTTTTTTTCTTCTTCTTTTTTTTAAGGGATTTTTTAGGGCCACACCCACGGCATATGGAGGTTCCCAGGCTTGGGGTCGAATTGGAGCTGCAGCTGCTGGCCTACACCACAGCCACGGCAACGCCAGATCCTTAACCCACTGATCGAGGCTAGGGATCGAACACGCATCGTCATGGATCCTGGTCGGGTTCGTTAACCGCTGAGCCACGACGGGAACTCCTTGACCACAATTTGTTGATTCATCCCTCCATCCGGCGGCTCTAGGTTGCTTCCACCTTTTGGCTGCTGTGAGTAGCGCTGCTGTGGACGTGCGTGTGTTAATATCGTCCGATCCCGGCTTTCAGTTCTCTCGAATGTGTACCCGGAAGCGGAACTGCAGCATCGAATAATTTTGCATTTCCTTTTTGGAGGCCGTGCCAAACTGTTTCCCACTGTGGCTGCTCCATTTGCTTCCCGCCAGCAGAGCACGAGGATTCCAGTTTCCCCGCATCCTCACCAACACTTGCTACTTTCTTCTTTTTTTAAAAAAATAATAGCCATGCTAATGGGTGTGAGGTGGTATCTCATTACAGCAGAGACATATTCTTCCAAAAGTTGTGACTGTTTATTTTCTTTTTTTCTTTTTCTTTTGTTGGCGGCTCCCATGGCATGCAAAATTTCCTGGGCCACAGCAGTGAAGATGCAGGATCCTTAACCCGCTAAGCTACCAGGGAACTCCCGTTTCCCTCCTTCTTTCCTTCCTCCCTCCTCCCCTCCCTTCCTTCCTGAGCCTCACGTGCAGCATTTGGAAGTTCCTGGGCCAGGGGTAGAACAGGAGCTGCAGCTGCCAGTCTACACCACAGCCACAGCAACGTGGGATCTGAGCGCCTACACCATAGCTGTGACCTACACCACAGCTCACGGCAATGCAGGATCCTCAAGCCACTGAGCGAGGCCAGGGATGAAACCTGCATTCTCATGGATCCTAGTCGGGTTCATTACCCCTGAGCCAGGATGGGAACTCCCCTGTGTGCTTTCTCTACCCCACCGGCAACTTCTTTCTGAGTAAGTGTGGGGCAAGGATACCATGTAATTTCCTGCTCGCTGGCCCCAGCCACTGACTGTAGACCTCCCTGTCCTGTGTCGCCTTCCCACATGGGCACCAGCGTCTCCCTGAGGTCTGAGGTCTCTGTTCTGCGGTCTGTCTGTCTGTCCCCAGCAGTTGTCTAACTTTTTTGTGATCATTTTCTTCGTTGCTCCGTCCTCTTACCCTGGCTGTGCCAGGATGTATTTCCAAAGATAGCAGCCACTAGCCCTGGACCTGGACCGAGGCTTGCCCCTCCCCTCGCTCCCAGCAGGGCGCGTTCCTGCCTCTCCCGGGAAAGCATTAGCTTCCAGTGTCACTTTGACCCCAGCCCGCCCCTTCCTGGCCTCATGGACTTTATTGCCCTTGTCCAAACCTGCTGGAATGTTCTCACTGCCAAGGCTCCACACACATCATTCTTTCCATCCCTGAGGCCCTGAGCTCCCAGCCGGGCTCTCAGTCCTTCCTGGTACACCTGGTACACCTCCTCCAGGCAGCTCTCCTGGACTTCCTGCCTTGGGCTGCCCACCGCCCTGGCTTTCTCTCCTGTTGGTTTCTATTTCTCCAACTAGCCTGACTGCTCTGGGAGAGTGGGACTAGGCCTCCCTGGTGCTGTGGTCGGGCCTGATGGGCGCTGGGGGCTCCTGAGGGTCTGGAGAGTGAGGGCTGAGGCTCACACACACCTGCACTGCATCTCCGGCTGCCAGATGGGCTGTGGCGTTTCCTGGCCTTTGCACGCATTCCTCCCTCTGTCTGGCACCTCCCCACGCACCCAACGGGCTGGGCCTCGGGCTGCCGCCTCCCTGAGCCAGCAGGGTCCTAGCCCACATGATGGCACGCATTCACTTTCCAGCCTCACGCTGCTGGCCCAGGGCGAGCACACAGCCAGTGGGAGTTGTCCCCCGAGAGGCACCCAAGTGCAGGGGGAAGAGCCAGGCCAGGGCTTTGGGGGCCAAAAGTGTACGTACTGAGGACATCACCTGACATCGCCGAGCTGCTCCCCAGAGAACTGGGAGCACCCGGAAGTTGGTCTGCCTTGCTGAGCAGAGGCGCCAACCCCACTCCCAGGACCCAGGGCTCGTGTCTGAGTGCGTGCCTGTGTGGGTGTGCTGGCCTGGGCTGGGCTGTGACAAGGAGGCTGGCCCAAGTGGTTTCGGGGCCCTTGGGCCTGACGTCGGGGTCAGCTTCCTGGGTTTGCCTCCTGGGCAACCATACAGGACCCCTGCTGGATTCAGTGTTTGGCAGTCACGGCCTTGACATTCTTTTTTTTAAAAAATTGAAGTATAGGGGGTTCCTGTTGTGGCCCAGGGGGGTATGGACCCGATGTTGTCTCTGTGAGGACCCACGTTGACTCTTTGTTCTTGCTCAGTGGGTGAAGGATCTGGCGTTGCCTCAAGCCGCAGCGTGGTTTGCAGGTGCAGCTCGGATCCAGTGTTGCCATGGCTGTGGCGTAGGCTGGGAGCTGCAGCTCTGATTCGACCCCTAGCCTGGCAACGTCCATATGCTTCGAGTATCAAAAGAAAAAACTGAAGTATAGTTGATTTCCAATGTTGTGTTAGGTTCAGGTGCACAGCAGAGTGAAATATAGTTATTCTTTTTTCCAGTTCTTTTCCATTATAGGTTATTGTAAGATATTGACCACAGTTCCCTGAGCTCTACAGTAAGTCCTTGTTTCTCTATTTTCCATGTAGTTGTGTGTATCTGGTGATTCCAAACTCCCCATTTATCCTCCCCCCTTTCCTTGTCCCTTTGGAAACCATGAGTTTATTTTCTATGAGTCAGTTTCTGTTTTGCAGATAGGTGATACCTACAATGAGGTACCTCGCACCAGGCAGAATGGCCATCCTTCAAAAGTCTACGCGTAGCAAATGCTGGAGAGGGTGCGGAGAAAAGGGAAGCCTCCTACACTGCGGGTGGGAATGTACATTGGTGCAGCCGCCATGGAGGAGAGTGTGGCGGGTCCTTCAAAACCTAAAAATAGAGTTGCCATCTGATCCAGCAATCCCACTCCTGGGCATATATCCAGAAAAGACGGAAACTCTCATTTGAAAAGATACATGCACCCCTGTGTTAATGGCAGCACTGTTTCTAACAGCCAAGACCTGGGAGCCACCTAAGTGTCCATCAGCAGAGAGGAACGGATAAAGAAGATGTGGCATCTCTCTCTCTCTCTCTAAATGGAGATAAATAGATACAAAATGACATACTACTCAGCCATAAAATAGAAGGAAGTAATGCCATTTGCCACAACAGGGATGGACTTGGAGATTTTTATACTAAGTGGGTCACACAGGGAAAGACAAATACCATGCGATATTACTCACACGTGGAATCTAAAAAATGGTTCAGATTGAAATTCTTAGTAATTTTCGGCTTTGCCTTACGTTTTGCAAGTGAGGTCGAAGGGGACAAGGGAGCATGCGCGGAGCGGAGGCGGCGGGAGACTGCGCCGCGCGGTGCCCTGCGCGCGTTCACGATGCTGGGAGCAGAGGACATCAGTGGCTCCGAATCACGTGGGAGCTGAGCGGGACTCGGCGTGAGCCTGAGGTGTGGACGTGCGTTTGGACGCCGTTGGACTGCTTGCCCTGAAAATGGTGATTCGCAGGAGAGGGGATGAGGGGGTCCCCACAGCTGCTTCCCCCTCGCCCCGCCTTCCTCGGCCCCAGCGTCAGTGGCATCAAACCTGCACCACGAAGTGAGATGGAAACGGCCGGGCCAGTTTTGTGCAGTGTTCCCGCTATGTTGGTGAGAATGAAATATAGGGGTGGGTGCGAGCTAGGAAGTACAAATTGCGTCCTTTCAGTGATCCCGCCTGTGGCTGAAAGGCACTTACACTTGCATTTAAACCTGGAAAGATGCCTGGTCAAATTCATGCTCATAATTCGACGTGGTCCACTTTATGAGTCAGGGCAAGTGGGCTGTGGGGTGTCCGGGCATTTGGTCAGACCTGATTCTGGGTGAGTCTGGGGGATGCTTCTGGATGAGCTTAACCTTGGGGTCTGACTAAGGCAGATGCCCTCCCTGATGTGGGTGGGCCTTGTGCAATCAGTTGAGGGCCTGGCCAGGGTCAAACGGAGGGAGAGGCTTGGCTCTCTGCCTGCCGGTCTCAGGGCTGGATGTCGGTCTTCTTCAGCCTTCGGACTCAGACTCAGTCTGGGCCTTTGACCATCAGCTCTCTGGGTCTCGGGTGTTTGCACGTGGAAACATATGCCCCTGGTTCTCCTGGGTCTCTGGTTTGCCCACAGCACATCTTGGCCTTCTCGGCCTCCATCTGCACACGAGCCAGTTCCTTACAGAAACTCCCCCTCTCCGTTCCGTCGACTGTTTCTCCGGAGAACCCAGACAAACACATAATTCAGAATGCTAATCGTTCTTTATTTATAATGACATTAAATGACAAACACCACAAGTTGAGGTAACTGGGAAGAAAGGAAAAGTGTTATGTTTTGTACTATTGCTGGCACTTTGCACCCTGCTTTTTATTTTATTTTTAAAAATTAAAAAAAATTTTTTTTTGGTCTTTTTAGAAAAAGGCTGCACCAGCAGCATATGGAGGTTCCCAGGCTAGGGGTTGAATCGGAGCTACAGCCGCCAGCCTCCACCACAGCCACAGCCACGCCAGATCCGAGCCATGTCTGCGACCTACACCACAGCTCATGGCAACGCCAAATCCTTAACCCACTGAGCAAGGCCAGGGATCGAACCCGCAACCTCATGGTTCCTAGTCGGATTCGTTAACCACTGCGCCACCACGGGAACTCTTGCACCCTGCTTTTTATTTTTTTTTTATTTTTATTTTTTTTAAAGTTTCTTTTTTTTTTTTTTTTGTCTTTTGTTGTTGTTGTTGCTATTTCTTGGGCCGCTCCCGCGGCATATGGAGGTTCCCAGGCTAGGGGTCCAATCGGAGCTGTAGCCACCGGCCTACGCCAGAGCCACAGCAACGCGGGATCTGAGCCGCGTCTGCAACCTACGCCACAGCTCACGGCAGCGCCGGATCGTTAACCCACTGAGCAAGGGCAGGGACCGAACCTGCAACCTCATGGTTCCTCGTCGGATTCGTTAACCACTGCGCCACGATGGGAACTCCTGCACCCTGCTTTTTAAAATATGTATTTATTTTTAATAACTTTATGGCCATACCGCTAGCATATGGAAGTTCGTGGGCCAGGGGTTGAACCTGAGCCACAGCTGTGACCTACACTGCAGCTGTGGAAACACTGGATCTTTTTTTTTTTTTTTTTAACAGAACCACCTGAGGCACACGGAAGTTCCTGGGCTAGGGGTCAAATAGAGCTGTAGCTGCTGGCCTTCCCACAGCCACAGCAACACTGGATTCAAGCTGCTTTTGTGACCTGTGTTGCAGCTCATGGCAACACTGGATCCGTAACCCACTGAGCGTGACCAGGGATTGAACCTGCATCCTCACAGACACTATGTCGGGTTCTTAACCTGCTGAGCCACCATGGGAACTCCAGCACCCACTGAGCTGGGCTGGGGATTGAATTTGTACCTCTGAAGTGACCTAAGCTGCTGCAGTAGGATTCTTAACCCACTGTGCCACAGTGGGAACTCCTGCCCCCTGCTTTTAAAAAAATTTAAAAAAAAAATTTATTTTTGGTTGCGCCTGTAACATGCAGACGTTTCCGGGCCAGGGACTGAACCTGAGCCACAGCAGCGACCCATGCTGCAGCAGTGACACGAGCTGAATCCTTGACTTGCTGAGCCACCGGGGAACTCGCGCCCCCTGCTTTTCAAACCAAGGCATTTGCATTTTTACTCTGCACTGGGCCCTGCAAATCCTGCAGCTGGTAGGGCTGATGGTTGCTTCTTCCTTGGCTCCAGGTCACCGGATTGTCTCAGGGAAGTCTGGGGGCCTCTGTCTGGCCACAGAAACCCAACTGCCTCTGGAAGATGGAACTCAAGGTCTTAGAGACTCTGGCTTCACCTTTCCCACCTGTGGTCCTTAGAGCTCTGGGGCCGCCCCTGGGCCACCCCCTCTCTTAGGATTGCCAAATTTAGAAAAGCAAACAACTCTGGAGGTCCAGTTAAATTTGAATTTCAGATAAACAATGAATAATGTTTTCTTAGTATGAGTATATTCATGCACGATTTGGGTCATCCTTATACTACAAAGATACTCGTTGTTTATCTGCAAATCACACTGAATTGGTGTCCTTTCTTCTCTTCTGCAGCCCCATCCCCTTTCTCCCTTCCCAGCATCTCTTATCACAGTGCCACCCCCAATGGCCCCACCTCCCACCCCTGGATCTGGTCCAGAATGCACCTGCTCCAGCTAGAACCTCCCTCTGCCCTCACCTCCCTGCCTCCAGTTTTTGCTACTTGCCACAGCCGCTGGTTCTGCGGCTTTTCGTCTTATTTTTCTGTCATAAGAGCAATATACGTTCACTACAGAAAAATCACAGGCTCCAGACAAGCAACAAGAAGAAAGTAAGAAAACACTCATAATCCCGCCCACACAGAGACAGCTACTGTGAATTCCTCGGGGTAGATTTTTCCAGAGCTGCATGCGTGTTTCTTTGCAGATATTAAAAAAGAGCACGCGCGCTCACGGCCCAGTTCAGACCCACTGGCCTAGGAGCTGCTCGTTCCTGTAAGAACAGAAGGATGAAATGGCCTGTGTGGGGGAGACTCAAGGGCCCTGATCATTTTGGCCACCGTGAGAGGGACGCTGTGTGGCCTGATGGTAAACCCCGGACTCTAGGGTCAGGGAGGCTTTCTGGTCCAGAATGCACCTGCTCCAGCCAGAACCTCCCTCTGCCCTCACCTCCCTGCCTCTAGGTTTTGCTATTTTCTAGCCCGTGACCTTGTATATCCCTTGGTAGCGCTGCTGTCACAAAGTACCGCACAGCAGGTGGCTTAAGCAAGGGGAACTGGTTCTCACAGTTCTGGAGGCTGGGAGGCTGAGGTTGAGGTATCTGCTGAGTTGGTTTCTCCTGAGGCCTCTCCTTGGCTTGGAGGCCGCCGTCTCCTCCTCTGTCCTCACCTGGCCTTCCCTTGTGCCTGTGTCCTTATCTCTTCATTTAGGGACACCAGTCACATTGGATTAGGGTCCACCCTCTGACCTTGTACCGACTTATTACCTCTTTCAAGATCCCATCTCCCACAAGGCCACATTCTGAGGGACGAGGGGTTACGACAGCAACATACGCATTTTGGAGGAGGACACAGCTCAGCCCACAGCCCCTCGGCCCAGCTTAGCCACGGCGCCAAGTCTCAGTGTCTTCATCATGGGAATGGGGCCAATGAGCATCCCCATCTAAGAGGGGTGTTAGGAGGACCCAGGAAGCACTGTGCCCAGCGCCTGGCCGCCTGGCTCAAGCACTCAGATGTCACTTCCCACTGTGCCACGTGGGGGTAGTCTCACAGTTGAGAATGTTACTTCTCTGCATCGCATAAACAGGTACCTACCTACCTACCTGTCCCTTTGCCCAACTGATGATTTCCTTCAGGTAGATACCCAGGGGACAGTCACTGGGCCAAAGGCGAAGATGCCAGCTTGCCCCCTGAAAGCGCGCCTGTACCCTTCTGTCATTGTGGGTGGGTGGACATGCCTAGTCACCCCGACCCCAGGCATCCCATCCTCCTTCCCCCCTCCCCCCGAGCTCCCCCCTTTCCAGTCCGAGGCTCCCACCCATGAGGCTCAGCGGAGACCACAGGCTGGTACCCAGGGCTCCCAAGCCAGGCTCAGCACTCCTGTCTGCCTGTCTTCCTCCACCACCTCCTCACCACCCTCTTGCTTTGCAGCCGCCCTGGAGGCTCCTTGTTTTCTGAATACAACCTGTACTGGCAGTGCCCTCTGCCAAGGAGGCCCTTCCTTCCCTGTCTCCCTGGGGGAGGCGCCTGTGCCTTCAAGAGGGCAAATAAGCCCTTCTGTAGAAACTCTTTTCATGCCCCCTCCCTGCTTAAGGCTAAACCTCGTGCTAAGATGACATGTACCTTGAGATGATGAGGCTGCTGCTGATGGTAATTAGAAAGGCTGTGTTGCACCCCCCCTCTGCTCTGAGCATCCCTGGAGAGGGGAGATGAGTTCCTCCAGGGGGTGGGGGCTCCGACACCCAGAAGGTGCCTGGCACAGAGTTGCCTGCAGGCACAGAGCTGCTCAGACTAGCTGTATGGATGGGTGGAGGATGCCAGGATAGGGAGTGGCATGAAAAGTGTCTGGGGGCGGGGGCGGGGGATCATCAGACACTGCAGTGCCACCCCCATGATGGGAAACGCAATCTGAGAACGTGCTCAGGGAGGGTTATCGATAGGTAAAAATCCGTGTGGAAGGAAAGAGCCCCCAGGGACTGTCTGGACCAGGAAAGGCTGCGGACACGCGGTGGTAGCTTTCACACATTTCCAAACATTTTGGATCCCTCAGGAGAACGCTGTTTCACATCAGCCCCTTGCTTGGGCACCAGCACACGTGTGTGTGCGTGCGCGCGCACACACACATGCGCGCAAATAAACAAAGGTTTCAGGAAACTATGGTTTCACTAGGCAACATGTACATTGGTGTTTATATTGTGTTATTCCATTTCAGTTCTTCAAAATGCTTGACTTGATCTGTTAAGTGGATTCCATGACCCTCCACTGGGATCGGAAGGGCCGTTTGAAAACCCCTGCTCTAAGCAGGGGGTGGGATGTCTGCTATCTATGCTCTCCTGTATTTAAAATTTAATATCGAAAATGCATTTGTGTGTTATCTTCATCTTTTTCAGTTAAATATAAGGAAGAGAGAAAGCACTGGGAAAATACAAAACAATAACATCAAATAGCTTTTCTGGAGGGCAGTTTGGCAAAGTGTGGTGAAACAGACACAGCTTAGAGACGTGCATGTGTCTTGATGTAGTAAATCTCTCTCTAAAAAAATGTGCCCGCAGGGGAAAGGGGCACAGAGTTGTGGGCACAGGGTGCTCCCTGAAGAGTGACAAGGACGTTTATAACAGTGAAGCATCCACTGCCCCTGGGGCACCCATGGAGCCGTCCCTGGCCTTCTGTTGGAAGACGTGGCCCGGAGTCATTCGATATGTATTGACATGGAAATAGGGGGTGCTTGGAAAGAGGGGTGCGGGGGAGTCACATTTAATGCCAGCCTGTAAAAGGCGGGTCCTGCTCGTTTTACAAGTTGGGTACATGGGAAAGGCAAGTTAGAAAGCGCAGGCACCCTGAGGTTACCTTGGGGTGATTTTATTTTCTTCTCGGACTTTTCTGCTTCCCCGCAATGAGCATGCATTCTTTTTACAAGAAGGGGCGGTTTGAAAGGAAAAGGGGGAGGGGGAGAAAGCAACAAGAGAAAGAGAGCACAGGAAGAGCGAGAAGGAAAAGGAAAGGTGAAAGGGAGGACGGGAGACAGGCCGGAGAAGAGCAAGGAGGAAGGGGTGGAGGAGGGCTGAGCTCCCCTGGAGCAGGGAGCGCCCGGCTGCGCCGGCTGGGGCGGGAGCCGCACGGCCCAGCGCCGAGCTCTCCGAGTTTCGGGCCGGGCAGCCGGAGGAGGCTCCCAGGGCGCAAGCTCTGCGGGGAGGGCAGGGCGCTCAGCGCGTCCAAAGAGATCCCCAACGGGAGGACCAGGTCCTGCTGTGGCCGGAGCGTGCAGTGCCCTCCCTCCCCCGCGGCGGCGTCCCGCTGCCCCGGGCCTGCCTCTGTTTCCTCCCCGCCACCAAGCCCCCAGCCGAGCAGAGCAGCGCGGGCCAGAGCTCTGGCGGCGCCCTCCTGGGCGCCCGGCCGCATCCCCGCTGCTGGCTCAGTACTCTTGGGGGTTTCGGGGTGAGAAGAAGCGCGCGGGAGGGGGGGGGATGGGAAGAGATGCAGAAATACCATCTGTGCCAAATTTTTTTTTCTTCTTAAAAGTAATTTTTTCAATTTAAATACTTTTAAAGCAAAAAAAAAAAAAATCCCCAGCTCAGGGTGTCAGTTCCAAAAAGTTTCACGCAGGAGCGGCGTGGGGGCTGGGCGTGGAATCGGAGGCGGCGTTGGTGGAGCAGGGCCTCTCTCCTCCAACCAGCCTGCTGGTGCCCAGACTCATCCCGGCAGACCAGCCCCCTCCAGTGCACGCGCCCTCACACCCCGGCGCTCGCCGACACCGCCCCCACCCCTCCCACCCCCATCCGGGGTCTCGTCCGGCCCCGGGTTCCCAGGCCGGGGAAGTTCGGCTGCCGGGCTCCCCAGCCTCCTGATGCACGGACTTCCGCCTCGGCGCTTCTTTCTCGGTCTCCCCCCACCCCCTCTCTGCTCAAGGTGTCACTAGCAGAGGGAGATGGGAGCTGATCTCGCGCTCCCGGGGCGGTCCTCACCTAGGGAATCAGCAGGAGAAAAAGAGGGCGCGGATCGCGAGGGAGCGCCTGGCCTGGACTGCGGGCCGGGGATGGGTACCAAACACCAGGACCCCTCTTCTCCCAGCCCAGGTCCGGCAACGGCCGCCCCCCTGTTTCTGGTCTCTCTCGGCTCATCCACCTCGCTCTCCTCCGCTTCCCAGCCCCGAGCACGTTGGGGGTGGTGATGAGGTTTGGCTCGAACTTGGGGAAGCGGAGGAGAGGCAAGAGGAGGGGGTGTCCTGGGCGGGGGCCGCACTCCGTGCCACCCCCGCCCCGCAGCAGGAGCTGCTGCGAGTGTGATGGCGCTGCAGGCCGGCTGTCCCTCCCCCCTCGCCCCTCCCTCCGCCACCTTGCGCTTTTCTAGTAGCGCCTCCCGGGGACCCCAGCCACCAAGCGGGGGTTGGGGGGGTGGGAGGAGACAATTTTGCAGGTTCGGGAAGGGGGCGAGGGAGGAGCAAGGTGCTGGAATGGGGTTGGGGAGGAGCCAGGTGTGCTGAGGCGCCCGAGGTGGGCGGGAGCCCAGACACCCGGGTCCAAAGCCCCCTGGCCCTCCCCCGCATCGCCCCCTCCCCTCCGCTGACAATCGCTGGGAGAAGTTGGATGGGCGGCCGCCCGGGCAGCTGTAACCGTGTGCGTGTGTGTCTGTGCGCGCGCGCGCGCGCGGCGGCAAGTGCGGGCCCCGCTGCCTCTCCCGCCTCTCTCCAGGACCCCGCAGGGCTCCGCTTCGCTCTTCTGGCGACCCCACGTTCCCCACCCCGGGTGCGTGCGTGCTCGTGGACATCCTGGGCACGGCCACAGACCCCCTCCCCTCTTCCTTCCCCTCCCGCGCCCCTGCTAGCTAGGCTCCTTCTCTCCACCGCCCCCACCCCCACCCCCAGGGTCACTATGGGGACGCGAGGGAGAGATTTGTGGTTAATTCCTGCCGCTATTCAGAGGGAAGAAAAAAATAAAGGGACCAAAGGCAACCCGAAAGCAATTTACTTCAAGCCTTTATTATTGTAGTGTAAAAGAAGTTTATACACAGGGAATATTTCCAGCAAAACACTCACTAAACGGCCTTCAAATCAGGGGCCCCCCACCTTCCGGCCCCGCAATCGGCAGCTCTGCCTGAGAGACCCCTCACTCCGGGTTCCCAGGCTCTTCCCCCCATCTCTCCTCTCCGGGCTCCACCACCCAAACACCCTGTCCCTGGAGCCCTAGCCCCTTCCTTCTCCCCGGGGCGCTGCGAACCTCGCCAATACCTCCCAAGCTGTCTCCCTCTGTCCCCCAACAGTCCCCCAACCTCCCTCTCCCACCCCGTTGATGTGGTTTCATTAAGGAAACCCAGGGCACTTTCCCCTCTCGGTTTGGGCGCTGCTTCGAGTCTCCTGCAATTCAGAACCGGCTCGTGGTCAAGACCAGTTAGAGACAGCTCGTCATCAGCAGTGGGGCTCGTGAGCATCCCAAATGAGGGGGGGGAACGTAACCCTGCCCACCCACCCTTCCCCATTCCAAGCCTCCTCCCCCAACTCAGGGACAAGAAGTAGACACAAAAGCAGCAGGGCATCGCCTCCGGACGAGCGACAGGTGTGGGTGCCAGGCAACTAGGGTGAGCCAGACGCGGTGCTGTAACCTAGCTGCGCCCAGGGCGCGCGGCTGCGGCCAAAGTCTCTTTGCGCGGGGCCAATGCGCCTGGCTAAGGGCACGCTGGGGAGAGCGCGTGGCAGGGGCCTGTGCAAGGACAAGTCCAGGGGCACACAAGCAAGGGTGGCGCTGCCTCTGCAGCCAGAAGGGGACTTAGAGTGAGCCAGGCAACACAGGTGAGGGACAGTCACTGAAGCAGAGCCCCGGGGAGGCGGAGGAGAATCTTCAGGTGGCTTGGCCGAGGGGGCAGACTCTGCCTGCGATCCATGGCTCAGCACAGCTGTGTCACTGGGCCCTCGCCAAGCCTGACTTCGTTTGGGGCGTTTGCACGTGGGCTTAGAAAGCTCGAAGGCAGAGCCCACCAAGTTCAGTCAACTGTCCAGCAGTTGTTTACACTCGACGGGGCTGAGGGCCGTGCAGCTGCTGATCGTAGCGCTCCAGCCAGGTACGCAGCTCGGAGACCTGGTAGCCATCGGGGCCGCGGCCGCCCTGGTACATAATGGTGCCACTCTGGATGACATAGAGGCGCTCGAAGTAGGCTCCATAGGCGGAGCTGCTGGAGTTGGCCATGGTGTCTAGGACGAGAGAGCATTCGGGCGCACCCTGCTGCAGCACTCGCGCCGCGCTGACTCGGTCCTCCAGGCTTCGGTGCTGCGGGATGCTGTAGGGAGAGTCTGTGGTGACCCAGCCGTCGGAGGGGTGCGCTTCCTCAATGTAGATGATGAGGAAGTCGACGTCGCGCTGGTACTTGGTGACCAGGCGCTGGAAGGCGCTCATTCGCGCCATGAACGGTGGTCAGGTGCAGCTTCCGAAATTGAGCACCAGCGGGCGGTTTCCTCGAGCGTAATCGAGGATGTGCTGGTTCTGGAAGCCATCGGGCAAGACCACCTCGGAGTTGGGCGCTGGCCCGCCTTCGTGAGCCTGCTTGAAGAAATCCAGCTTCTGGCCGTGCCACACCGCCCTCAGCGACGCCAGGGTGCACAGGCGGTTGTCGTCAGACACGCAGATAGGCGGGTCGTCGGGGGGCACCTCGTCGCCATCACTGTTGAGCTCCACTTCAGTTTCAGGCTCACCCCGACGCCGGCGGCCCAGTAAATGCTTGCGGATGCACAGGAAGTCGAGCAACCAGAGCATGCAGGCCGTGCCGAGGAAACGCGGGAAGAGCACGAGGCACGAGGCGGTCTGGGCGCAGAGCCTCAGAGAGTGAAGCAGCAGGGAGCGGAGCATGGTGGCGGCGCCCCCCAGGGGCCCCTGGGACCCTCTACAGCCCCCCCCCACCAACCGCCGCCGGCCGGCCTGGCCAGGCATCTGGGCTTCGGCTGTGCGGGGAGCTCGCTTTATAGCCGAGGCTTCAATTGGCGGGAGACTCCACCTCCGGCCCGAGCCCGCCCCCTTGCAACTCGAGCCCGGGGGGGATCACCCGGCGGCTCCGCGGAGGCCTTAGAGATCGTGGGCCGAGGGCGGGCACCGGCGGCCGGAGGGCGGGGCGGCCCGGCCGGGGGGCCGGCGGGGGCGGGGCGCGGCCCGGGAGCCCGCTCTCGGGGCCGGAGACCCGGGCCTCGGCGGCGGCCCCGGACGGGCGGCTGGAGCGGGGGCCCCCGGCGTCCGCGGCGGAGGACCTCCGGCTAGCGCAAGCGCCGCGCCGCCCCGGTCCCAGCGGCCTGGCCCCGGCCCGCGCCCCTCTTGCCGCGCACCTGAGCTGAGCTCCCCGGCGGCCGCCGCGCCGCGCCGCGCCGCAGCTCCGGTTCGCTTCCCGCGCGCCGCCGCCAACGCCGCCCCCGCCGCTGCTGCTCTTGCGGGGCCGCTGCCCAGGTGCCGCGGGAGCCCGGGTCCGCGGCCGCCGCTTCGCTGGCCCCGGCTCCCTCCCGCCGGGGGCGCGGGCCCGCGAGGAGGCAACTTTGGGCCCCCGCCGCCTGCCGCGTTCGCCCGCGGGCGCCGCTCGCCTCCCGGAGCCCGCCCGCCCGCTCGCCTCCCGCGCGCGCTCACACTCGCGCCTCGCACACGGCCGCCCCCCGCACCGCCCCGCCACGCACACCGCGCTCGGTGTCCCCCGCCGCCGCCCCAGGCCGCAGCGCGCAGTCCCGGCCGCGCCCGCCCCGTCCCATCTCGCCCGGCTCGGCGCCGCGGTTCTCGGGTCAGCGGCCTCCGGGGCCCAGCGGGGAGGTGCGGGGGGGGCAGGGCCCGCGGGCCGGTGAGCGTCTGGCACCGGCGACGCGGAGGGCCGGGGAGAGCCGCGCGGTGCCTGCGCCCCAGCCGACCCGGAGCGCTGCGGGTACTGGGCGCCGCGGGCGCCGGGCGCGGGGCGGCGGGCGCGGGGCGGCGGCGGCCCCGGGCGGCTCTCCCACTAGGGGTAGCTGTTGCCTGAACGCCGGAGCGCTCCCCTCTCGCCGCTCGCCTCGCCCGGCGCAGCCCCGGCCGCCAGGCGCACCCGTCCCGTGCGTCCCCGGACGTTGCTCTCTGCCCCGGGAACGTCGAGACTGGAGCGCCCGAGCCGAGCCACCTTCGCCGACCCGGAGCGCTGCGGCTCGACTCACCGCGGAGGCGCTCGGACGCGAGAAGTGCGTACTCTCAACGGGGGATGTGTGCAGGCTTTTAGGGGTGCGGGGCAAGTCCTCAACTCTGTGGGGCTCTGGTCGGTCCTGCGGCCGCGTCCGAGATCTTCTGATCCGTCGCCGCGCGCGGCCTGGGGCCGGCGGCTTGGGGCGGCGGGGCGGGGAGTGCCTTGACCTGGGGTCCCCGAAGCCGGGAGACGCCCCAGACAAAAACCCGCCACCCAGGGGGCAAGGTGGGCCGAAGCCGGACCTGGTCGCGCGCGATTTGTGCCCCGGGGGAGTCGAGACGCCCGGGGCGCCCTCGCGGTCGCGGGGACTTGTCTAGGGCGGCAGGGGCTGAGCCCGAGTCCAGCGCCACCGCCGCCTGCGTCCCGTGCGCCACCCGCCCCGGGGACCAGCCGCCCAACTTCTTCCCGGGACGGAGAAGGCGCTGGCGCCCCGGGCGGAGGTGGGAGCTCGCTGGGTCGGATCCGGGCGAGGGCGCCGCTCTCGGCGGCGGCGGGGGAGCAAGTCGGGAGGACTCAACCTCCGGGCAAGAAGCCCCCACCCGGGACCCGGCGGGCCCCGCGGGCGCGGGGGTGGATGCCCGGCTCGGGCAGAAATCTCCCGCTCCGGTTTTCGCGGCCCTGGAGGGACCTTCCGCCCCGAGAGCTCCCACCTGGGACGGCGGCTCCAGCAGGTCAAGACCCCGAGTGGAAGGAAGGCCGGGGGCGTGCAGGTAGACCCGTTTTCCTTTCTCCCGGCCAGGCGATTTCTGCTGCCTGGGGCCGTGGCGGTGGGGGCTGCGGAGCCCAGGAGCTTCCCACCCAGAGGAAAGGCAGCCTCACCCTCACTCTTCTCAGCGCGGACACGCCGCCCTCACCGCCGTGGGTGAGGGTCCTCAGGTGGGTTAGGGAACGCGCCAGAACCAAACCTGGCTGGCGGGGGGGGGGGTCCCCTTTTCCAGCTCCCCGCCCCCACAGCGCGTCTCTGAGTTAGCAGCGGTTGTTTCCTTGCCTTGTATTCTTGGGGGAGGGGAGTGGAGAGGTGCCTTCTACGTGGTTCGTCTCTGAGGGGCGTTTTGAAGGCCTGAGGTTGCCCCTCTTGGGCCCCGCCAGAAGGAGTCCCCACTTTGGTTGGACCAACTGTCAAGCCCTGATTCTTTGGTTTCTGGAGGGGGAGGGGGTCCTTGGACCTGTGCCCTGCCCCCACCTGTATCGGCCTGGGACAAGGCCAGACCTCCCGCCCCCTCCCCGCATTTAGTCTCAGAAAATGGGAAAGCCGGGCCTGGGAGAGCCTTTCCAGCTGCCTGGGATCTAGAGGCGGCAGCGGTGGTGATGGTGCTGGTGTCTGGAAAGAGGGGCCTGGGGCCGAGGGGAAACTGGTCCCTCCGGCCCCTCTGGGCTGCCCAGCCGCACTGCTGACCCGCCTGCCCTCCGGCCCCAGGGAGGCTCAGGAGAGCAGTGCTCGCCCCCAGGGCTGTCAGCTGCTCTGGTGCATGTGCTTCTGTTCCTTGGGCTGACAGGCTACACCCCACGGCTTGGAATTCCACAACATTGGACGAGGCACTCAGGACGGCCTGGCTCCCACAGACCCCTGCAGGTGAGGACAGATGCAAAGTGTGGGCGGGACTGGTTCTTGGGACGCAGACCCCGGTGGTGGTGGTGGTGGCAGCGGCGGTGGCGTGGTGATTCTCCCTCCGGTGCTCTGTCCCTCCCTTCCCTCTCCTAACCCCTCTTTCCTCTCGAGCAGCCTCTGCCCCCCTCCCCAGGGCTGAACCTCACTTACCTTCCACCTGGCCTCTCCTACCAGCTTTGCATCCTGTCCTGACCTGTCCTTGCCCAAGGCCAAGACCCCCCGCTGGGGCTTGGGGAGCACTGGGCCTTGGGAGCTGGGGCTGTGCCCATGCCACTGGGCTGTGCTAGGCCTGCCTCCTTACTGGCTGCCCTCCCATGGCTCAGCAGGGGGCGGGCAGGGGAAAGAAAGGGAAGGACGAATTGAACTGGGTCCATTTGGTGTCCAGGAGCGACTTGGACAGGGGCTGGGAGAGAGGCAGGTGGCTGGGGCCTTGGCAGCCCATGCTCCTGGGGCTGTGTCCCTAGAAAGGGGGGGCTTGGCTCAGACCCTCCCTGACATTGCCCTGTGTGGGGCTTGGTGGGCAGGAGAGCAGTGGGCACAGCCTCTGGCTCCCTCCAGGGAAAGAAACTTCTAGTGCCAGAGAGATTAATGCTGAGACTCCCCATCGGGGCCACCCTACAGGAGGGACCACCTTGCAGGAGGGCCTCCTGGCATTTCAGGGAGAAGAAGGGGTAACTAGGATACCTGTTAAAGAGTGTCGGAGAGCGACAGGTGGGTCCTGGCTGTGCCCTGGGCCAGCCTCCTAGGGACCTGGTTCCCTGGGCCTCTGCTTGCCTTGGCTACTGACTGTCTTTCCGACCCCTCCACTGGCTTCTTGATACTCGGGACAACTCCAGGCACAGTCCTGCCTCTGAGCCTCCGCTCGTGGTGTTCCCTCTGCCCTTCTCCCTCACCTGGTGACTGTTACTTCTTCTGCTCCTCTGCCTTCACCTTGGCCTGGGTGCAGCGGCCGGTCCCGCCAGGGAGCAGAGCCCTCCTTCTGGCCGCCTGTGCCCTCTCGCGTCCTGTGGCTGCAGCCTCAGCAGGGATGTGTTTCTATGTTGGCTGCTGCTCTGGCCCCGCTTCTCCCAGGCTGGCCCCACTGGGATCCCCTGCCACGACCAGCCTGTACCAGCACCCTGGGGGAGCCCCATAAACCTTTGTGAGATGAGGCCATGAGTGCAGTGTGGACTATGGAAAACTCGTTCCAGGTGAATGGCAGGATATTTCAATCTGCCCCCTTGTACGCTGGCAGGCAGCCGTGAGCAGGGAGGGCGTGTTGGCGGCCAGGCCAAGGGAGGACTTGGAGGACCTGGGGTGGTGGGCAGACCTTGGGTGTGGCATCTGATGGATCCACCCATCCCCTGGCTGTTGGCCAGTCTGTGTCCCTTCCCAGGAGAAGCAGCTACCTGGGCCCTCTCTGGGAGGTGCCCACCCTTTTCTTGTTTCAAGAATGATTTCTTTGGGAGTCCCCATCGTAGCTCAGTGGGTTAAGAACCTGACTAATATCTGTGAGGACGTGGGTTTGATTCCTGGTCTCGCTCAGTGGGTTAAGGATCTGGTGTTGCTGTGAGCTGTGGTGTAGGTGGCAGACATGGCTTGGATCCCGTGTTGCTGTGGCTGTGGTGTAGGCAGGCAGCTGTAGCTCTGACTCGACCCCTAGCCTGGGAACTTCCATGTGTCGGAGGTGTGGCCCTGAAAAGCAAACCAAAAAAAAAAAAAAAAAAAAGAAAGAAAAAAAGGAATGATTTCTTTTTTCCGCATCTCTCCTCTGACCTGCTCCCTCTTGACCCTGGCTTGGCTCTGTTGAGCGGATGGACCCTCAGCAGGTCTGGTCCGGTCTTCGGGGCAGCCTTCACACAGCGGGTGTCCACCGTCGTCACGTGGCCCACCCCAGCTGGGCACCCTCCCTGGAGTGGATGATGGGGCTTTGGGGTGGTTGGGCAGCCTGGGAGCCAGGCCAGGAGAGCGTGTTGGGGCCCCGCGGCCTGGACGGAGCAGGAGTGGTGGCAGCATTCCAGGGCTGGAGGAGGCCTGGGGCGCCCAGCCAAAGAGAGGAGGCCCAGAGGTGACACCCTGGCTCCTTGCCATGTGACCTGGGCATGTCCTGCCCCTCCCTCGGGCCTCATCTTCCCTGCCAGGGTTTAGGGTGGCTGCTCTCCAATGCCTTCCCAGGGCTATTCCTCCACCATTCCAGAAGGTTCTAGGGAGTCCTATAGGCCCTGCTGTGCACGCTGCTCTGGGGCTGGTGAGACCCCCCTCTCGAGGCCAGAACGTGCCTCTGGCCTCGTGTCCTCATTACCTGCTTCCCACCTATCTTTCACCTGCCACATTCTGGCCACGGCTCTGGGGTCTTACCTTTGGTCTTTCCCTGCCTCTCAAACCCCGCCTGGGCTCTGACTTGTTCCTGCCCTGAGCTCAGACACAAAGGGGCATCCTCCTTGCTTCCTGGTGCTCAGCCAGACCCGGTATGGGAGGCTGCCCACGGGTGCCCAGGGCCTGTCTGGAGCTGGAGGGGCGTGTGGATACTGGGCCGGTCCCTCGGGGGGCAGGTGCTGTTCTGGGCCCTGGAGCTGGCTGGGGTCAGTGCGTCCTGTCCATTGCCTTTCCCTCCCTGGGAAAAGGTGACGTGTGACCAGCCTGCAGACGGCGCCCCCAATCACTTTGCTTCTCTGAGCGTCAGCTTTCTCTGCCGAGGGGACCCTGATGACGCGAGTGTGTTGCATTCACCGTATTATTTACGTCCAGCAATGCCTGGTGTACTTGTGTGTTCGTGTGTGTCTGTGTGCATGTGTGTGTCTATTTATTCCCTCCCTCGTGCTGACGTGGGAAGTCGGAAGAGCGAGGGAGCCATGAGTGAGAAGAAAAAGTGAAACCAAGAAGATGGACCCAGACCCCCCCTGGGGAGCCAGCATCCTCTGCCTGGGCCGGGACCCATCCCAGATCTGGCCCCGAGCATCCTGGTGGGAAAACGTGATTGGCTGTGATTCCTAACGTCCAGAAGACAAAAGACATGACCATCCAGCTGTGCAAAACGTGTGACTATGCGTGTGGCCGTGTGGGTCCCGGCCCCCCCGCTCCCGTCTGAATCTGGGGTCCCTGAGATGCAGATGGCCCAGGGCTGCGTGCAAATCTATGCCCGAGGCTCGTGGCTGGTGGCACAGAGGAGCTCAGGACGGAGAGAGGTCCCGGCCCGGCCCGGCCGAGGGCCCAGCGATGGCCAGAGGGTGGTGAGGGCAGCAGTGGGTTCACAAGTGATGGCTCCTCACAGCCCTGGCTGCCTCGTGTGAGGGCATCTTCTGAATCGTTTGTTCTTTTGGAGGCCCCACCCCTGCCCAAGCCCTGGTCATACCAGGCTCTCAGGGGGTTCTGGGTGCCCAGGGGCTCAGGCATGTCGTCTGCCCTCCGGGAGCCCCCTGGCCTGGCCAGGTGGCCAGGACCCTGGGAGGGGTAAGCGTGTTCCTGGAAAAGCCTCTTGTTCTTCTGCGAGACCTTCTGGAACTGGTGGGACACACGAAGCCTCGGGGAAGGCAGAGCTGTGGCACAGCTGCCCCTGTGTGTGTGTCACTCTACAAGCTGTGCGACCTCTGGCAAGTTACCTGAACTCTCTGCGCCACCTTTTAATGAGGTAGGAACTTTTATTACCGCCATTTCACGGATGAGAAAACCGAGGCTCAGCTAGCCTGAGGACACGTGGCTGCTATCTGGCTCCTGAGCTCCCAGTTGCTAATTAAGGGGCGATGTCCAGTGAGGTGCCCTGGGGCAGAAGGGGCCTCCCTGGGGGGGAGGGAGTCGGGGGGACCAGGGGATGTGGTGACCTGGCCTCTCAACTGCATGGGAGCCCTGGCAAGAGGAGGTCTGCCTTGGTCCTCCGGGCAGCCCTGAGTTGGCGGTGCCCGTGGGTCTGAGGACTGGGGACAGAGGTGTCAGCCTCAGCATCCTTGGCTTGTGGAAGTCCACACTGTCCGGGGGGAAAGATGGACGCCCCTGCTGCGCTGGAGGGAAAGTGGTGGGAGGGATAAAGGCCGCCGCGCATCCATTTGGGGCAGAAGCCAGCTGACCCCGCACGGAGCAGGCCGAGGGCTGGGCTGCGGGTCCTGAGCGGGACAGCCTGCACAGCCAGGGCCACAGGGCCAAAGGCTCTGTAGCTGCAGACACAGAGCCTAAAGCTCTCTGGCAGCTGTTTCAGTGCAAACACCTCTCTGGGGCTGGTGTTCCCAGGGCCTTTGGGCTGTGCCAGGGTGTGGATGCCTGCTGGCTGGGACCATCCTGTAAGGACCAGGCTTTCTATCTGAGGGGGTGCTTGACCTGCAGAATCTCACAGACTTGGTTCCCATTCTGTTTCGGCCTCCTAGAGGCTGTGTGGCCCTGGGCGCATTCCCGACCCTCTCTGAGCCGTGGTTGGTCGTCCACGAGGCAGGGTGCTGGTGGCCTCTGCTTGCAGGGTTCCGGAGAGCCTGGGAGGCCGTAGCCACCGTGGCGGGAGAAGCAGCAGCTGTCTGTAGCTGAAGCCTTTTCCTTTGCTTGGGTCTGACGGGTCTCATGGAAGGAGGTTGGCGGCAGGTCAGCTCTGGCGGTTTGCTGGCCCTGGTGGTGTCGCAGGGTTTGCTGCGCTGTGAAAGGCAGTGGTGGTGGCCGTGTGGCCAGAGTGGACCAGGAGAGAGTTCCCTCGTTCCTGCCGATCCCCCCGCCAAGAAGCCCCCCCGGTGCTGCCTTGTTCTGGGGCTGCAGAACCAATCTTACCTTCGGGGTGCAGTCCGGCTGCCTATCCCCTTATATGCTGAAACCTGGAGCTCTGGCTCCTGCGTCTCCCTCACAAGCCCGGGCTCTTGAGGGCAGGCAGGGACGGACTTACCTGCGGCCCGGCCAGCACCTGTCGGGGCAGGTTCCAGGGGAGCTTTTGGAGGCGAACCCACTCAAGGATGACCTTGAGCCAGCCCTTGGCCTCTCGGAGCCTCAGCAGCTTGTGGGGTGCCCTGGGGCCTCCCAGAGCAGGTGGCACTCCTGGTAGGTGAGGCTCTGTGGCCCTACAGGGCCACCGCAATGGCGGGTGGTAAATAACCCCACAGCAAGGGGCAGTGTCCCACACGTGCTGTGGGCTGTGGCAGCCCTGCTGATCTTGGTGTGCTCCCTGGCGTGCCTGCGTGAGGCCTGGTGTGCACTCACCTAGGCTGGTGGCTCTGCTCTCATACTCCCGCGGGCCTATCCCACGGGGACAGGGATGGGTGAGTCAGAGGCATGAGAGGAAGCAGTCCTGGTGCATGAGCCCATTGGAAGCCGCTGCGCGTTCTGGGTCTGCTCGTATCCCGTCGGTCCAGCACCCAGGTGGGAGTGGGGCTGAGAGCTACTGGGCACGGGGTAGCCTGAAGGACCATCTGCCCCCGGGGTGGAGCCAGGACTGGAGCTGAGGGCTCTGGCAGTGGTTGCCCCCTCACCTTTGCCCTCCTGGAGCCTGGCCCAAGGTCACCCAGGAGCCGGTGGCTGAGCTGGACTGGGTACAGCCTGTCTGACTCGGAAGCCCAGGCTGGAGGGAAGACACATTTCTTTTGAGTCTCGGGTCCCCCCTCGCCCCTCCCGTGCCACAGCCACCCTGGAGGCTGGAGGACTGGCCAGCTTCAGGGACAGGGAGGGAGAGGCCTCACGCTTCTCAGAGGACGGCTGTCCGTGGTCCACATGGCACCGCGGGCTCGCCGATGCGCCTGGCAGGTCCTCTGGGGGAACAGCCCTGCTTCCTGCTTGGCCACCAACCTGCCTGTGACTTGCGGTACCTTCCTGATCCCGCGGGTCTTCTGTTCTCACCTCGCCAGGGGGATGGACTCAGAGGTTTGTTTGTTTGTTTTTTCTTTTTAGGGCCGCACCTGCGACACATGGAAATTCCCAGGCGAGGGGTTGAATCTGAGCTGTAGCTGCTGGCCTGCGCCACGGCCAAGCAATGCAGGGTCCAGGCCGTGTCTGCGACCGACACCACCGCTCCTAGGAACACTGGATCCTTAACCCACTGAGCAGTTTGTTACTGCTGAGCCACAGTGGGAGCTCCCTGGACTCAGTGATTTGTACAGGAACTTCCAGCCCAGGGCCAGGGGTCAAGGGGTCGCAAGGGGAGAGAGAGATATTAAGGGCGAGGGTGAACCATCAAGACAGAGACAGAGATGGGGGGAGTCTTGGAGGCAGGCCTAGCCCCTTTCTGATATTCGTCTCTTTCCAGAAGCTTCTGCAGGCCCCTTGCTGCGGGTGGTGGGTGCAGAGGTGTGTATCTCCCTCTGTGACTCTGGTGACCCTGCCATTTGCCTGTCATCTGGCCTGCTGGGCAGGTCCATGGGTAGAAGGGCCCGTGGGCCTCCCTCCGTGGCTGTACCTGGCCCCCCTTCCCTGCCTGGGGGATGGTTCCTGGTAGGGCAGGAGAGTCACCAGAGGACCGTGGAAATCTAAGCTGTTTCTCAGGAGCAGAGTAGCAGCTGCGTCGGCTCCTCGGCCTGTGGTCAGAGGGGCAGAGACGCTGGGGAACTTTAATCAAGGCCCTGCTGTGTGCCGGGTACTGGGTGAAGTGCGTTTCCCCGCCTTGGTCTTATGGTGGAACCTCTGGGCTCAGCTGTGGTGTGGACGCTGAGAGTCGGGGTCCACACAGAGTCCTCCGAGGGTGTGTGGGGTAGTGTGTTCATTTATTCACTCCCTCACTCACTCATTCATTCAGCGCCGCATGCTCAGCTGTTCTGAAGACACCCCCCCGCCCTGCCAGCCCTGTCCTGCAGGGTCTGGGGGCAGCGAGGGCTGGAATTCCAGGTCCGCTTGGAAGTGGGCCAGGGGCTGGCACCACAGAGATGGTGGCGTGGTCATGCCCTCAGACCGAGGCCCTCACAAAGCCGTGTAAACCCGATGCTTCCTCTGGCCAGCAGGACAAGACGCCGAAGCTGCTGGCAGAGGATGAGACGCCAGGCCATAGGGACCTGGCTTCCTAGGGCCCTTCTGGGACCCACGGTGAACCAGCTCTGCTGGGGTTCCTGAGTGACTTGTTGGGATGGCTTTGGTTGTGGGGTGGAGGGGGGGGCAGAGTAAACACACGGCCGCCCTGTGGGGATGCGCCTGAGCGTGCAGGCCCACTCTCATGCCCTTGGTATCCTTGGGGTGGGTTGCCGGGGTGGGCATGGGCAGCTTGGGTAGCCCAGGAGTCCACGATTCAGGAATTGGGCTCTAGGGGCTGCTCCCCAAGGCCCCAGGCCTGCCACTGGGCCCTGCTGGGGGTAGGTGCTTAGCAGGTGAAGCCCGCGCCAGACAGGGAGACCTCGGGGGAGGGCCTGGGAGCCCTGGGCGGGGGGGTGGGTGGGAGGGAGAGGCCAGATCCTTGTTCTAGAGAGGATTTTGAGAGCTGCAGGCTGGGAAGTGCTCCGGCAGGTGTGTGTTTGCTGGGACAGAGGGCCCCAACCGCCTTCCCTCACCCCACTTCCTCTCTCCCTTGCCCTCCTCCCTGACGCCCCCGCATCCCCTCCACACCTGCCCCTCTGTCCCTCGGTCCTCCACCCCTATGCCGGTGTGCTCCCCAGGGGCCAGCTCTGTGGGTTAGAAGATGCTGACAGCAATGCCCTTCCCAGCAAGAACTTCTGTGTCCACCACGCGCCCAGCTGACGATGAGGGGGTGGACTGGGGGAGATGGAATCCACCCCTCGCCCTCTGACGCCTTGCGCCCAGAGCCCGGGCCAGCCCATGGGCCTGTCCGGAGGTCAGGCTGGAGGTTTCGGACATGTCCTGGGCAGCCCAGCCGCCCACTGACCGGGAGGCACTGGTCACCTCCCCAGACCCCGGTGTCCTGCTGGGGCCAGGCCCTCCTGATGGGCAGCCCCGCCTGGCTGGTGGTGGCCCCAGAGGGATTCTCGGGGTACCTCTGTCCTCAAGAAGGGCTCTTTGGAGAGGAAAAAACACATTTCAACACCTCCAGATTCTGAAAATGGATTTCTCCCAGGGAAACAGAGACTCCGAGCCCGCTCCCTTCCCTGAGAGAGAGCCAGGAAAACAGCGGGGGAGCAGGGGCGGGGGAGGGGCGGGAGCCTCCGCGAGGGACGAGGATCCTGGGAACAGACGCGGAGCCAGAGAGAGCTGGATGCAAATCCTGCGGGCCAGCGACGGCTGCGTGACCCGAGCATGGGACTTGCCCTCTCTGGCCTCTGCCTTTCGGTTCAGTGGGGTCCTTCTCGCCCCGCCTTCCAAGGGATGCTTTGAGGATGCGACGTGGAGAAAGCAGTTCTTCATTTTCAGGCCTTTTTCAGGATGAACAGCCTCCCTGAGTCCAGGACGCCAGTGTCCGAAGATTTCTGAAGGTTGTTGCATTGAACCCAGGAAGGCTCCAGAGTGCCGGGGACTCTGGGTATGACAGCTGTGTGGCCTCGGTGAAGGGGTCGGCTCTCTCTGGGCTCCAGTTTCCTCTTCCGTCAATGGGAGCAGGATCTCTCCCTTGCTGGTCGCTGGGAGAGTCAGCTGGGATGTGGGTGTCTCTCCAGGCTCAGTGCCAGCTCCCAGGTTGCTCCGAGGGGTTGGGTGGGGGCATCTCTGGGGGCGGGGCGGGGCGGGGCCTGGCTGCCCTGGGTGTGGCCGGCTTCAGCTCCTCTGCCCTTCCTTTGCTGGTCCTTTCCAGGGCAAGCCCTCCCCCTTCCCTGCTTTGGCTGGCAGAGCTTCGAGGCCACCTCCTCCAGGCAGTCTTCCCAAACGCCTGGTCAGCACTGAAGGGTTCCCTGGCTTGGGCAGGGTGGCACCTGGGGGGCCGAGGGGACTTTGCAGCTGCCTCCTGCTGGGCTTCTACGCTTCTGACCTCCTCCTCTCCATCTTCCAGAGCCGTGCTTGAAAATCTGCTGTCCTCTCAGGCTGCTGCCCTGCTGCTCTGCCCGCCGCTCCTGAGTCCCGTCCAAACTGCCTGGCCTGGCCTTCCAGGCCTCCAAGTGGGGCCTCCGCTTCCCTCTTCAGCTCATCTCCCGCCCCAGCCCGGCCCTGACCCAGTGCACCGGCCACGGAAGCATCGCAGCCTCGACTCCACGAACGCCAGGCCTGCGAGCCGGGACCATCACCGCTCCAGGAGGCGCCAATCAAGGCCACTCGGCCGGACTCCGTGTCTGGACCTGGGCCCTGTCTTCTGCCTCCGAGTTCCCGCGCTTCCCGACCAGCCGCGGTTTCTGCACGCGCGCTTCCTCCGCTGGTACCACCCCCTCCCTTTCTGGAACTCCTTCCAGCTCATCGTCCCAAACCCTAGCTGTCCTTCAAGGCCTGGCCCAGACGTGGCCTCCTGGACCTCCCCCTCCCCCCTGTAGTGTGTGTTGCCTTTTATTTGTGACCTTGGGTCGCCGAGTTCCCGGGAGGGAGGGGCGATGGGGGTCTACCGGCAGAGACGGCTAGTGGTCCCCCAGTACTCACTCTCCTCTTCCGAAAGTAAAAGAAGCTCCAAATTTGAGCTGGGTACATGGCTCTTCCTTCCTTCCTCTCTCTCTCTCTCTTTTTCATTTCTTTTTTTTTTTTTTTTTTGTCTTTTTAGGACCACACCTGCGGCATATGGAGGTTCCCAGGCTAGGGGTCCAATCCGAGCTTCAGCTTCTGGCCTATACCACAGCCACAGCAACGCCAGATCCGAGCCACATCTGCGACCTGGCCAGGGATCGAACCTGTGTCCTCATGGATGCTATTCAGATGCGTTTCTGCTGCGCCTTGATGGGAATGCCCTTTTTTTTTGTTTTTGTTTTTGTTTTAGGGCCGCACCCACAGCATGTGGAAGCTCCCAGGCTAAGGATTGAATCAGAGATGCAGCCGCCAGCCTACACCACAGCCACAGCAACGCAGGATCTGAGCCGCGCCTGCGACCTGTATCACAGCTCACAGCAATGCAGGGCAACCTGCTATCTTTAATCTGGTGTTATTTTGGCATTTGTTACAGTAGCCAAAGTGTCATCTAATTAGTACAGATCCAGATAGAGAAGTCCATCAATGGTTTGCAGACTGACTAAGTGATTACCAAGCCGAGTTCAGGGAGCTGCAGCTTGGAGGCTACTTTTCAGAGCATCTGAGGTCACGGACGTGTGTGTCCATGGGTTTGCGTACTGGCTCTGCCTCATTGTAACTGTGGCTCCTTGGACAAGCTGCCTACTGGCCCAGTGGCTCAGATGCCTCTTCCATGACGTGTGGCCGAGATGAGGCGATGCACACGAAGGGCCGGGTTTCAAAGGTCCTTGTTCGTGTTGGATCCCCGCCTGGGCTGAACCGGCTTCCATGAGGACAGAAGGGTCACCCCTCATCTTGCCCGCCCCTCCCCCTCCTATTCAGAGAGACCGCCCTCCTGTCCCCTGCACCCCGCCTTTCCCTGGGAGGGCCGGCGGATTTAATGAGCCCACATGAAAACATCCAGCTTGTAGCAATGAATGGTTTCCCTTAAATTAATGATCTCGGAATCTCTGGAAATGGCTGCAGAGGGGAGAGGGGGAGTTTCCTTTTTCCAGAAGCTCTTTTTAATATTGCAGCGTTACAGGCCCCAAGGCTGCCCCATGGGAAGCAGTCCCGTCTCGACCCTTCCCTGGAGGCTCCTTGGAGGCCCCTGCCCACCCCTCCTGGCTGCCCAGTGCCCAGCAGGCCACCCCTCACCACTCAGCATCGTCCAGGTGACATCTGGGCCCCTGATGTTCTGACCAGTGAAGTCAGGAAAAGCCTTCCCTCGGCCCGTTTCTGTCTTTGGAACCCTGGACTCCAAGGCCCAGCCGCCTGGAAGTGATCAGAGAGACACCCGGCTGGGAGTTTCAGGCTCCCCACAGGTCCCCCGTGGCTGCTGAGGATGGGGGACTGAGAAAGGGGGCCTGGGGACCCACCCGACACGTGAAACTGGGCGTGCTCTTTCCTGCTGTAGAGTCGAGGCGTCCCTTTTGGCTGCAGCCAGAGAGCAAGGCTTTTGGGGCTGGAAAGTGGTGGGTCGAGATGGCGCCGTTCCAAGCCTCCCCCGTTAAACATTCTTCATCGTGGTAAAATCCATCGGACCCTGCAGTACGGTCAGGGGCACTAAATACACCCGCGTGGCTGTGCCAGCCTCGCCACCGCCCATCCCCAGAACCTGTAAAACGGAAACTGTCCCGTTGAACGCGAGATCCCCCTCCCCCGCCCCTGGCAACCCCCTGCTACCTTCTGTCTCTAGGAGCCTCGCAGGAGCGGGTCCTACGAATTTGTCCTTTTGTGCTGGCTTATTTCGCTCAGCATGGTGTCCTCCAGCTTCATCCATGTGGTCCTGTTTCAGCATCTCCTTCCTTCCTGAGGCGGAAGAACGGTCCATGCTGGTAAAAAGCACCTGTTGTGTTCCCATCACTCATTGATGGGGACGGGGTCACGTTCCCCCTTTTGGCCGTGGCGAATCACGCCGCTGTGAACACAGATGCGCAACTGTCTCTTCGGCATCTCAGTTCTTCGGTGGAATCACAGCATCACGTGATCATGCTGGGCTTCCTTTTCGAAGCCCTTCCGCGCTCGCCCCAGGGCTGCCGCAACGGACACGGGTGCCCACCGTGCACAGGGGTGGCCCCTATTTCTCCACCTCCTCCTCACACTTGTTCTTTGCTTCTCTTTTCTCTCTTATTTCAGAATCACCATCCTCGCGGGGGTCAGAGTGGCCGTTTCCACGGGACGGAGGTGGGGCTGAGACGCAGGGGAGGGACAGGTCTTAAGGCTGTTAGTGGGTCTGGGGTGGGGACCCTTGGGGCGTCCAGGCCTCTGTCCAGCCCCCAGGGCTGGGTGCTCTTCCCGAGACCCCTCAGCCTCTGAGCTCTCGCAGCCTTAGGCGGAGGGTCCTGCTGGGCCTCCCCCTCTGGCACCTGCTTCTGGAAGCGTCCGAGGCAGGCCTGCTCAGGAGATGCAGGCAGACTGCTCACAGAGGGATCCAGGCTGGAGAAAGAGCTTGCAGACCCCTGCCGCCGAGGGCTCATGGCCGGTTAGGAGCCAGCGGGTGCCAGTGTGAGGCACACTCTGATGGGGTGACTGAGTCCTGCGAGGAGGAGCAGGAGGGACAGGGACACTTATGAGTCTCCATCCTGCAATTCCAGGGCTTTCTGTGGCCTCAGATCAGGGTCTTTAGTTAGGGTGCCCCCCATTTTGACCCTGAGTGGGCATACAGCTCACTGGAAGCCAGAACTTGGTTCTCGAGCTGGGGACCCAAGGCCAGGGGATTGTCACTGTCAAGCCACCTGCTGGTGGCACCCTCTGGAATAGTCCTTTTATTCCTGAGGCTCAGGCTTTTTAGAAAACCCAGGCCCCTACCTTCTAAGCTCTGGACGCCATGGATGATTCCATTGGCTTCCAGCAGCAGTTTCTGTCATGGCTCAGTGGAAACGAATCCAACTAGTATCCATGAGGAAGCAGGTTCGATCCCTGGCCTCGCTCAGTGGGTTAAGGATCTGGCGTTGCCATGAGCTGTGGTGTAGGTCTCAGACATGCCTCGGGTCTGGTGTTGCTGTGGCTGTGGTGTAGGCTGGCAGCTATAGCTCTGATTCAGCCCCTAGCCTGGGAACTTCCATGTGCACCGGGTGCGGCCCTAAAAAGACACACACACAGGAGTTCCTGTCGTGGCTCAGTGGTAAGGAATCTGACTGGGAACCATGAGGTTGCGGGTTTGATCCCTGGCCTTGCTCAGTGGGTTGGGGATCTGGCGTTGCCGTGAGCTGTGGTGTACGTCACAGATGTGGCTTGGATCCTGCATTGCTGTGGCTCTGCTGTAGGCCAGCGGCTACAGCTCTGATTAGACCCCTAGCCTGGGAACCTACATATGCCGTAGGAACGGCACAAATGGCAAAAAGACAAAAAAAAAAAAAAAAAAAGACATACATACATGCACAAAACCCCAAACCATTAACTTCCAGCAAATTCCTCGTTTGTCCAAGGTAGAGGATCCTGCGGCTCTAGAAGGCTCCGCTGAGGACAGGGCACTGGGATGCGGGCTGCGTGTGGGAGGACTTGCTGCCAGGCTCTGGCCAAGGAGGGTTACGTCAAGCGGAGGGATGGCGTGATGAAGGCTGAAGGAGCAGGGGTGCTCAGGGCAGTGGGGGAGGGGAGTGGGCCTTGGGGACCCCGGAAGGGGCTGAGGTTGCATGATTTCCTATTGCTGCTGTCACAGCAAGTTGCCACAAATGTAACAGTATAAACAACATACGTTACCTGACAGTGGTGGGGGTCAGAAGTCCAAGGTGGGCTGAGTGGGCTGATTCCTTCTGGAAGCTCCTGGGGAGAACCTGTTTCCTCACCCTTTCCAGCCTCTGGAGGCCCCAGCGTTCTCTGACTCACGGCCTCCTTTCAGCTCCACACCGCTCTGACTCTCCTGCCCTCTCTCCCTCATCAAAGGACCTTGGCCATGACACGGGCCAGGACATTGGGCCCAGCCCGGCCGTCCAGGCTCCTCCCGTCTCGAGTCCCCCAACTTGATCTCTTCTTCGGAGCCCCCTGTGCCACGGAAGGGAGCATGGTCCCGGGCTCCCAGCATCTGGATGAAGCCGACAGCTGGGTCCAGCCCCTTCTGGGGGGTGGTGGGGAGCCACTGAATGTGCTAAACAGAAGGCCACGGTCAGATGGGGCCACGGTCAGATGGGGCTCCAGAATCAATCCCTTTGGGAGGCTGTGGAGGCCATGGGGTCCCGTGAGGCCAGGGCATGTCCTTCTAGGGTGGGGGTGGGCGTGGGGAGTGGACGTCACCGCAGAAACCCAGGGCCCCCCGGCAACACCCATTTCTCCTCCAGGAAAGCCAGTGCTCCGCCTTCAAGGACCGCCTCGGGCTCTGTCCTCTGTACCCATTGGCCCTCACACCTGGAGCCACCATGGTTTAAAGCACGAGGCTTGGTCCCTAGAACCGTGAGCATCTGGGAGCAGGGTCCAGCCTCATGTGGCCCAGAGAACCTCGTGAGGGTCCAGGGGCGTCAGGATGGCGTGGGCTAGGGTCTGGGGATGCGATGGCACAGCCAGCACTGAGACCCCACTCAGGGGCCTGCTGGACGTTATCAAGACCCGGATGCCCGGGTGGCATCCTGCAGCCGAGGAAGGGCAGTTTCCTTGGGGTCAACAGCAGAAAGTGTGGCCAGGCCAGGCTGGGTGGGGCCATCGGGTCCCCTGAGGAGAGTGGGGCCTGGGCTTGCCAGCTGAGGGGGCAGTGCCCGATCTTTCCCAGCTGTGGGGTTTGCCCTGAGCTGAACCAGCCTGTGGCCCCAGAGGCCCTGGCAGCTGAGACAGAGGGTGAGATCTCCCGGGGGGCCTCAGTCAGGGGCCATTACCTCCTTCTGCTGGGGAGATAATGCAGCACCTTTGCCCCCGCCCTCCCTTCCTCCCCCCGGCCCCTTGGAGCTGGCACGCGCTACCCTCAGCCTCCCAGTCCTGCCCCACGGCAGCCCCTCCTCCCCCACCCCTAAGGATGGCCGTCCTACTCCTGGCTCTGCCCTCTGGTGCCCTCTGAACCTGGCTGCCCTTCTGCCCGCTGGGTGTCCAGATACACAGGTCGCAGGTCCCCAGAGCCTCTCTTTTATTTATGGACTGACAGCCACTGAGACCTCTTTCCTACCAGGTGGGGGCTGTAGGCTGGGACACACACATGTCACTGCCTTTGCCCTTGGGAGGGGGGTCCCCTGCCTCTATAGACACAGACAGCTTCCCAGAATGAGTAGCTGCCACAGGGGGCCGTCAGAGGAAGGGGGGCAGCCAGGCTGGTGGCCTCTGGATCCTCCGTGCCGGCCTGCTCAGCCCTGCTCTGAGATGTTCTATTCCCTGTACCTCTGGACAGCATTTCTGCTGTCAGAACGGAGACTACGTTGAGTCAGGTTCTTAACCCTGCAAAGCCCTGAAGCCCTGAGATAGGACTCAGTCTTGTTTCTGCCCCAGGACGTTTGCACCTGCTGCTTTCCTGCCTTGAACATTTTCCTGAGCTGCACGGCTGCTTTGGATGAGTGAGGATACGGGTTTGGGTGCCACGACAAGACCCAGAATAACAGTGGCTTAGACACAGGAGTTTGTTCCTCGGTCAAGAAGCATCTAGGGTCTCACAATGGGATTTATGTCACATCCCTGTGTCATCAGTTTTATCATTTACTGAATGTTTTTATTTAAATCAACTTGCCTTTTATTTTGTATTTTTATGAAAAATTTTTTCTTTTCTTTTTTTTATGGCCACACCTGTGACATTATGGAAGTTCCCGGGCTAGGGGGTCAGAGTTGCACCCGAGGTCTACGCCACAGCCAAGGCAACCCTGGATCCAAGTCACATCTGCGAACTGTGCTGAAGCCTGTGGCAATGCTGGATCCTTAACCCAATGAGTGAGGCCAGGAATCAAACGCACGTCCTCCTGGAGACTGTGGCAGGTTCTTAACCCACTGAGCCACTCACAGTAGGAATTCCTCAACTCACCTTTCAAACTTAAACCCTTATGACCTAAGTAATAGAATCTGAAATTTTGGCTCTGATGTGCTGCTAGTTATATATATATTTTTCCTTAATACATATGGACATACATAAATAACTATTGAAATAGACACATTTCCCCCCTTGGATACACTTTAAAATCACTCGTCGCCTTCCTCAGAGAAATCCTGAACTCCCTGGCTGGGGAAACAGAGGCTTTGTGAAGGGGTACCGTGTGACAACGCATCTGAGAGTCAGTGGTTCAGCTGACCAGTGGCTCAGAACATCGGCCTGCCCTCCAAGCAGCTGCATCTCTGCCTCCTGGCTGGACACCTGCTGTGGGGCCCTCAGACCGCGTTCTTGCTGGGCTGAGAGGAAACATGTCAGCTCTGGGGCGGGCTGGGGGTGTTGGGAACTTGGACCTGGATTCTAAGGACCGGAAGCTCAGCAGAAAGAAGAGCATCCAGATGGAGAAGTCAGAGCTGCCTGGGCAATCCAGGAGGGCTTCCTGGAAGAGTACGTGCATGCCGCCCCTCTCTCCCTTTCGTGCCCCGCGCTCAGCTAGGTGCTTGGGCTACCCCGCTGCTGCTCTGTGGGACACTGCTGCCTCCGGTTTGCACCGGGGGACAGTGCTCAGCCATTCCAAGGTCACAGCCTGCAGTTTGTAAAGCTAGCATTTGATTCTGCCTTATCCGAGGCTTCCTGTGCTAGTCACCTATTACTGCATGACAAAGCACCCCAAACTTAAGATGGCAGTGTTTTTGCTCTCTGTTTGGGCATCACTTAGCTGGGTCCCCTGAGGAGGGTCTCCCCCCGCGCTGCTGTGATCAAGTTGTCGCCTGGGCTGCATGGGTCTCCAGGTCCAGCTGGAGAAGGATCGGCTCCCAGGTCCTGCCGTGGCGGTTGGCGGGGCCCCTTGCCAGCTCAGGGCGGAGGCTGCCCTGGATTCCTGGGCACACGGCCCCTCCAACATGGCAGCTTGCTTTATCACAGCCCGCGAGCTGGAGTCCAAGACACGAAGGGCCAGCCTTTCATCGTCCAGCTGTGGGAACATTTCATCACCTTTGAGAAGGGAGTCACAGGGCCCCCTACACTCTGGGAGGGAGGTGACACAGGGGAGAACCCTGGATGGGAGCCATCCTTGGGAGCTGCAAGGGCAGGGGTTGGCCCCGCTCCTGCCCTTTGAGGCTGGGCTGTGGCTGCAGGGTGATTTGGAGCCGCGACAGAAGAAGACAGAACAGGTTCTGGGCACCAGCTGCTGAGGGGTCTCCAACCTTCCCTGGCAAGTACCCCACCTCCTGCTGCCAGCCACCTCCTCCCTCAGCCACTGGGACCCCTGTGGCCTTCCCTGCCACCTCCAAGGCTGCCTGGGGGATGGGAGGAACACCCCTCCCCTGCCCCCCATGGTACCTTCTCCCCAGACCTCTTTTCAGGACGGTGGGGAAGGATTATGAGGAATCAACCATTCGTCTTTCAAACGTTTTGCAATTTTCCTGGAAATGGGTGTGATCCCAGAGGGGCCCAGGGCTGCTGCTCTGACCTCCAGCCTCTGCTCCAGCAACCTGGCCCGGGGAGACAGCGAGTCCCACGGCAGTCGTTCCAGGAAAAGGCGGTCTGGGTCTGAGTCCGGCCCCCAGGGTTGCACTGGCACTGGTCAAGGGCAGCCAAGATTCTGGAGCAGTTGGCAGGAGAGGGTGGAGCAACGGGGGAGGGAAGAAGGTGATGAGAGCGGCCAGCCCCCAGTTCCCAGAATGACCCCCCTGCAGGGTTTCCAGGCCAGCTTGGCCTCCCTGGGGATTCCTAGCTCTGGGGTCCCCCTTCCCGTCGGGGCTGCTCTGGGCTCCGGGTCACAATGACAGGGCCCCGCTGTGGAGACGGCAGCCTGGGAGGCAGGCTCAGCGCAGGAACTGGGTGACTTTGGGTGAAGCTGGCCTCTCCGAGCCTCCACCTCCCAGTCTCTAGAAGAGGAACGGGATGCTCGCCTGGCTCTGTGCCCCCGGCAGAGGCTCCCCTGCGCCCAAGGGCAGTGGCTTGCAAGGCTTCCAAGGTCAAATGAAATCAGGGCGATAGAGCCTTCGGTACAGGATCCCGCTTAAAGTTAGGGCCCCAGAACGCCACGGTCCTAAGAAAGAAAAGGCAGGTCTGGAGCCCGCCCCTCATTGCCACACCCCCCCCCCCCCCGCCGCCCCCGCATCCTCTGGGAGGGGTGGGGTTGGGAGGCTTGGAGGGGGAGCCAAGGTGGCCCCAGGTGTGGAAGGGGCTGTGCACCCTGCCCCAGGAAGTTTGAGGGCTGGCTGTCCTCAGGGCTGGGTGGACGGCTCTGCTCGTGCCTCTGCACCTCCCGCCTCCCCATCTGCTGTAGCCTGCACTCTCCGTGGCCTTTGGTCTTCTGGAACACCCCCACCCCCAGTCCTCAGCCCCCTCGGTCTGGTCTCTGACCCACGTTCCAGGACCCGAAGGCAGGGCTTAGCCTGGAGATTGACTGACAGCGGCTCCCTCCACTGGCACCGTCTCTCCCTCTGGGCTGTAGGATGCTGCCCTCTGCATGTTCCTCCCTGCCCCCCGGAGGCCTGTCGGAGCCCCGCTTTCTCTCTGTGGTCCCCCTTCCACTCCCACTGCCCTCTCCCTGCAGGTGTGTGTCCCCTGAACTTCTCCATCAGATGTCCCCAGGCAAGTCATCACTCAGTACGGCCACACACAGCTCAGCGTCTCCTGCCACCCTCCCTCTGCCAAGATCCACACCCCCTCCGCCGCTCTGCCGGCTCCTTCCCAGGATGGGCTTTCTGCCCCACAGGACTGCATGTGCCAGCTTCCCTTGCAGCTAAGCGTGGCCTGGGATGGCACCTGGCAACAGGACTGTGCAGTGCCTGGGTTCTGTGGGGCAAGGGAGGGCACGTGGCCACCGGGGACGTGGGCCCTGCTCTGAGAGGTCAGAGCTGCCAAATCAGAAGCTGACCCCCTGCAGTCTTGGAGGGGAGCAGCTCCTGTTTCAGTCCAGACTTCTAAGTGAGCAGGAAACTTTGTGGAAGCCACTGTCATTTGGGGTGTGTCACAAAGGGACCTGCTGTGACATCTCTGCGTGCACCGTCCCTGGCCCACCCCGGCACCCCTCCTGCGATGCACCAGGATGAACCTGGCCCTGCGGCTCCTGACCCCACACCCCCAGGGTCTCCTGCACCCACGGTGGGGTCCCGACCTGTCACCCAGTCCCCTTGTGTCTTGGGAGTTGCGGCCTACTCCCCTGCTGGCCTTCTCTCTGGGCCCTCAGCCCCCTGCACTTAGTCCACACACCTCTGTGGATGAAGCACCTACTGTGTGCTGGGCCCTGAGCCCGGCATTGGGATAGCATTGAGCGAGCTGGTTCCTGGCACCCTGGATATGGTCGTTTATTTCTGGATGTGTCTGCCACGGGCTGGGGGCACGTGGAGGGCAGGCCCTCCCTGGTCCACCTCTGAGCCCAACCCCCAGGCCCAACGCTGAGCATCCTTGTTGAATGAATGAATGAGGGATGATCAATGCCCGACTTAGAAGGGAGCTGCAAGGGCTTCAGATCTGTCTCCTGCCGGGCTTTCGGCGCCCACTGCATCCCTGGCGAACGGGCAGGGTTTGCACCCTCTGGGGAGAGGGGGTCTCTCCTTCACTCTCTTGGGCTGCTGGGGCCTTTTCCTGTAGCCCCTGATCAGAACCCCAGCACCCCCTGGCATCCCGCTCTTGGGGAGAAAGAGCTGCTCCTTGGGGTCGGGGGTGGGTTCCTGCTGCCCCAGAGCTGCCACACAGCAGGTGCTGCCGCAGGCCTGGCCCTGGGCAGTGTGGCCAAGAGCCCCTGGGCTCTGGGGGTGGGGTTGGAGCGGGCACAGATGAGCAGAGGTCAAGTTTCTTTGCCAAGGTCTTCTCTTGCTGGTTGGTGGGTATGGACCCCTGCCCTACCTAGGGAGGCCCAGGCGCTTGGCCGGAATCAGAGCCTGAATCCTGAGCTTGGACTGCGCCTCTCACAATGGCCTGACACTCTGCTGGCTGAGGGGCTGCTGCGGGCCAGGCCCTGGGGCCGAGATCAAAAGACACGGTCCCATTTCTGAGGGGCTCTCCGTTTAGCAGGGTGACAGGTACATGGGTGCTTTTGCAGTAACACACGGTGTGTGCCAGGCGAATCACAGAGACCTGAAGCAGAGCCCGCCAGCTCTGGACTTCGAGAGGAAAGGCTGCCTGGGGAGCCACGGAGGACTTTGGAGCAGAGGGGCCCCGGGCGTGGGGTGGGAGCTCTCTGCCTGGCAAAGCGGAAGGAGAGGCCTCCAGGCAGAAGAATCAGGACAGGCGAAGGTACGGACATGTCAAGCTGTTTGGTGATGCTGGAGCAGAGGGGGAGGGGAGATGGGAAGGCCTGGTCCGGTCCTGGGTGCCCCCCCCCGCTCAGGCTAAGAAGACCGAGCATGCGTTCAGGGCAGGTGGCAGCCAGGGTGGGTCCCCGCAGGGACAGTGATGGGGCTGGAGCCAGGGGGCCGGGGAAGGGTGGGGGCATGGAGGGTGACTTCTGGGTGTCTGGCTTGGGCAATGCCAGGACCACTCTCCAAGGAGGAGTCCCAGCAAAGGGCCGGCACATCCCGCCTTGGGGAGGAACTGCCCTTGTGGTCTTCTGGGGCCCAGCATGGGACTCGGGGACTTGAGCCGAGGCTCCCGCCTCTGCCCTCAGCCCGCAGCTCCCTGTGCTTGGGGCCCTGGCCAAGACTGGGCGGTTTAAAGCCATCGGGAGCCTGTGGCTTCTGCATCGCCAACCAAACTCGGACCTTCTGGTGTTTATGGTTGGCAAAGGGTAACTTCCTGTTTTTAAGAGAAAAGGATGAGAAATGCTTATTAAAAAGCCCTTTGAAAGGCATCAAAAGACTTCCTGAACGTCAAATGACTCTTACAAAAGAGCCACTTAATGATTTAAGCAACAAGAGTGGGAAACATACTGGCTAGGCCTCTTCAAATGCTCAGGAATTCTCACAAAACCCAGGAGCTATTGGTGGCTGCGTGTGCTGTGGACTTAGGGGACCCAGAGGAGCTAAAAATAGCTGGGAGGGCCAGGGCAGCGCTTCTGTGGGACCCAGGAGGTAGAGAGGGCCCCAGGGGGATGCTGAGCCCGAGAGTCGTTGGGCATCTCCCCAGGTGAGCCTAAACCCTGCTCCAAACCCCCTCCTGGCTCCAGCGACCAGAACCTCCTCAGCCTCTGAAACCCCCCAACTTTCTAGTGAATTCCCCCTGGCCTGACATCCCCCAACCGTGAGCTGCCCCATGTCACCCGTGGTGACCCGGACCTGCCTCAGTCTTGGCAGACATCTCTCTGTCTACACCGTCTGCATCCAAACGGCCCCTTAGCCTGGTGGGCGCCACCTGTGCATTGTCCTTTGTGTCCCTTGGCCCCAGCCCTTGCCCAGGTTTGACTTGGCTGTGATGGCAGCCTTCTCACTGTCCTCTGGCTGCCTTCTCTTCTGTCCACTCATCCTGGCCGTCCACGGCCACCTCGGTGTCCCCATGCTGGACACAGAGGACACGGGGAGATGCAGACCCTGCCTGCCCTTGGGGACACCCTCCAGTGAAAGGGGTCTTCTAGACTGGCCACCGAGAAGGTGCGCAGACGAGCTGGTGACTCTCGTCCTTACAGAGAGCTGGGGCCACCCCGGGGAGGCCATGGACCAGGAATCTCTGTTTGATGGGGAGACAGCGGCACTCCCGCCTCCCCCAGGTCCCTGGAGTCCTGTGTCATTGTGGAGCTGGAGGCCCCAAGGGACCCGAGTCCCCTGATTTGCAGGCCTCGCATCCTCCGCATCCCAGGTGTGTCACCTCTGCCTGATGTTGTCCCCATCAACCCAGAGGCCTGAACGCTTTCCTCTGTCCAGGCTCCTGGCCTTTCAGAATGGTCACCTCAGCCTGGTGAGCCAGAGACCCCTGACCCAGCCTGCGTTCTGCCCACTGAGCCAACCGGGGACCCCCAGTGCCGAGCCTGGGTCCAGGGACCTCATGTGTCCTCCCAGGAAAGGATTCCCCCCACCCCCCCAAATTGTGACTATTTGTTCCTGGGTTTCGCACCAAACAGGGTACGTCGTTACTTAGGCAGCTATTAAACACTTCAGTGGCTCCCAGAAAAATGCCAAGGAATTCTTGGAATAAAAATAACAATGAATAAAGTTGCCTGGAAATGAGACAGTGGTCTGAATCTGATTACGCCCCATTTAGAAGAGAAAATTAGCTGATTCCAGTTGAGGTGAGGTGAGGTTTTTCCATTTTCTTCAGTAAAAAGGATGCTTTTCACACTCCCCTCCTCGTGCACCAGAGGTTGAGGGGGCCCTGAGTCCTGCGCTGGGCCGAGCTGAGGCCACTCCTGCAGGGTGGCACTTTGGGCTGGGGGCAGGGCCCCTTCCCCTGGGGCCACACTCCTGGGTGGCGGGGGGTTGGTGGGGGAGCCCTGCTTGTGAGAACACCCTGACGATGGGGCAGAGGTGGGCAAAGGATGTGACACCCTCCACCCCTTGCTCAGCGAAACCCATGATTCCCCTGCTGGCCGCCCACGTCCGTCCCAGGGACCCACGGGGCGCCCTCCCCCTCCCTGCCCCCACCACCTGCTGAGCGTGTCTCGCTCCCCCATCTCTGCCGCTGGGCCCAGGCCTCCTCCTGGACCCCCTTCCGGTCACAGGACAAGGTCTTTCTCGATACAAACTGACCCTAACAGGAACAGTCATTATTCTGCTATGGCTCCCCATTGCCCTCAAGATAAGACCGGCCCCTCTCCCTGGCACATAAGGCCCGTGATGGTTACCTGTGGCCTCAGAGATCACTCATTTTCTGTGTCTGCCTGACTGGGCTGTGGAGTGGTCTGATATTTGCTCAAGGATGATTCTGGGTGTTTCCATGAGGGTGATTTGGGTGAGATTATATTTTTTTTTCTTTTTATGGCCACACTTGGGACACATGGAAGTTCCCAGGCTAGGAGTTGAATTTGAGGTGCAGCTGAGGCCTAAGCCACAGCCACAGCAACGCCAGATCCAAGCCGCCAATGCTGGATCCTTAATCCATTGAGTGAGGCCCGGGATCGAACCGCCTCCTCATAGAGACAACACTGGGTCCTTAACCTGCTGAGCCATAATGGTAACTCCTGAGATTAACATTTAAATTGGTGGGAACCCGACTAGTATCCATGAGGATGTGGGCTTGATCTCTGGCCTTGCTCAGAGGGTTAGGGAAGGATCTGGTGTTGCCGTGAGCTGTGGTGTAGGTTGCAGCTACACCCCCGACCCCAAGTTTCCTTGGCTGTGGTGTAGGCCAGCAGCTACAGCTCTGATTCATCCCCTAGCCTGGAACTTCCATACACTGAGAATGGCCCTAAGAAGCAAAAAAAAAAAAAAAAAAAAAAAAAATTGGTGGACGGAGCAAGGCAGGTGCTCCCCCAAGTGTGGGTGGGCCTCACCCAATCAGTTGAAGAGAACAAAAGACTGGCCCTCGTCTGAGTAAGAGAATTCTTCCTGCGTGATGGCCTTTGAGCTGGGACACCAGCTTTTTCCTGCTTTAGAGCTGGATTGAAACATCAGCTCTGGGTACTGAGCCCACTGGCCCTCAGATGGAGCTAGGTCCCCAGCTCCCCTGGGTCTCAGGCCTTTAGACTTGGATAGGGCTGTGGCCTGAACGGAATACCACTCTTCAGTTCAGAGGCTGAGGCCTAAGCCCCACGGGGGTGGTGTTAGGAGCTGGGCCTTTGGGAGGTGACGAGGGCACGAGAGCGGAACCCTCAGGGACGGGGTTGGTGCTCTCACCATGAGGCCAGAGGTCCCTTGCCCCTTCCGCAGTGAGGTACAGAGAGAGGTCCATACCTGACCACACTGGCACCTGATCTCAGACTCCAGCCTCCAGAACTGTGAAACATCAGTTTTGGCCGTTTTGAAGCCACCATCTGCGGCATTTTGTTACAGCAGCTCAAACAGACCAAGGCCGACTGGAACTAAACCATCAGCTCCCCGGGGCCTCCCGCTGGCCGACGCACCCTGCAGACCTTGGGACCTGCCTGCTTCTGCAATTGAGGGAGCTGATCGCTTGTCATTCTCTGTATACATCTTACTGGATCTGTTTCTCCGAAGAACCCAGACCCATATGGCGGCTGCGGTACTTTGTGTAACACATTCCCACACACCTAAAACAACCGAGATGCATTCTCTTATATTCTGGAGGCCAGGGGTCTGGAATCAGTTGCATGGGGCTGGAATCAAGGTGTGACCGGGGCTGGGCTCTCTCTGGACGCTCCGGGGGCGAATGGGTCCTGGCCTCCTGCAGTAGCTGGGTGGCCGCCGGGGCCTTGCCTTGTGGCCGCATTGCTCTATTCGTAGTGTGATCTGCTCGTCTCTGTTGCTGTCTTCGCTTCCCTCTGGCCTCTGTGCGTCTCCAACCCTCTGCCTTGTGACGGCATTTACGGCCCCCTGGATAACCTAGGCTCACCTCCTCTGAAGATCCTTGGCTGTGGGAGTTCCCTTTGGGGCTCAGTGAGTTAAGGACCCGACACTGTCTCGCTGAGAAGGCTGGTTCAATCCCTGACCTGGCTCAGTGGGTTAGGATCCCTCGTTGCCACAAGCTGCGGCATTGGTGGCAGATGCTGCTCAAATCCAGCGTCACCGTGGCCGTGGTGTAGGCTGGCAGCTGCAGCCCACAAACTTTCATGTGCTGCAGGTGTGGCTGTAAGAAACCCCAAACAAACAAAAACAAAAACAACAACAGAAGATCCTTTGGCTAAATGACATCAGATAAGACTTTGCCGTATGAGAGATTATTCACAGGTTCTGGGGATCAGGGCCCGGTTTCTGTGGGGCCACAGTTCACTCCCAGTTCTCTGGGGGCCACCGTGGACGTCTCTGGCCCCTGGCACACTAGGGTCTGGCATGCAGTAGGTGCTTGAGAAATGCTTGCTAAGGAATGGGTGAACCAGTAAAAACCAGAGTAGGTCCTCACACCCCTCGGCTAGTGGGCTGCTTCCGGCCTGGCTTTGGTCGGGGCACGATGAGAAACACTGCAGTCCCCTGCGGTGGCTCCCCCGGGCCCCGGGGACCAAGTCTCAGCAGCCGTGCTCTCCTGCTCATTCCAGAAGACTCGATCTCTCTCTTCACATTTGCCTCCATTTCCCAAAACTTTCTGCAGCCATGTGATCGGTGTGGCTTACTTTTACAATCAGGAGAAAGTTAATGGGTAAAACTTTTAGAGGAGCCAAGACGGGTGGTAACTCACACGTACTGAGCGCCTACTGAATGCTGTCAGAGGCATCCCCCTGGCTTAGCTCTGGGTGGGACCTCACAAACGGCTCAGGCCTGGAGCCCTCTGCAGGAGTACCCACCCCCGGCCCTCCTGGTCCCCACCCTGGCCCTGACCCTTTAATGAGTCAGTTCTGAGACCGCCTGTGAGGGGCTCTCCTCTCAGGCCCCTGACTTGGGTCCCACCCCCTCCTGACAGTGGGTGGCTTCCTCCCCGCTGCCCTGGCCTCAGCCTGGTGGACCCGCAGAGCCAACAGGAAGCACTCCTGGGGCTCCTTTGGGTCTGGGCCTCCAGCCACCCTCCCCCCGCCCCACGTTGAGGCCACAGCCCAGCCGCAGCACCTCCAGCAGTAACCTGGGTGGCTGAGAGCATGGCGTGGGAGCCAGAAAGTTGCCTTCAAATTGCAGCGTCCCCACTTTCCAGCTCTGTGACCTTGTATATGTCACTGTGTCTCAGGTAACCTAGCTGTGACGTGGGGGGTGACAGCAAAGATCCCACTGGGAGGAGGCAAATGAATAATGCGAGTACAGCACAAAGCACAGCGGGGCACCCAGGCAGGACCCAGCCAACGTTAGCTTCTCTGCTTAACTTCTCTATGCCTCATCTGTAAAATGGGTACAGTGGTCCCGCCAGCCTCCTAAGACAGCTGCGGGATGACGAGGCCTGAATGAGGGGTAACTGTACGCCCTTAGAGCAGCGTCTGGCCCTGACCTGACCGCCGTATAAGAGAGGGAGAATGCTATCGAAGATACTTTTATGGTAGGAATCGAGGCACCAGCAAAGGCAGGAGGAGTTCCTTTGACGACGATGTGAAGTCCCCTGCTCCCCGGGGAACTGATAGAGTCGGGGAGGCTGGGGCAGGGCAGGGCCAAGACCTTTGCTATTCCGGTCACAGTCCGGGTCCCCTTCCTCCTGCCCCTGGTGGTGGCCCAGGCAGAGTAGCACCAGGGCCACCACCCTGGAGCAAACTCTGTACCAGAGGTCAGGTCAGGCGCTGGCCACAATGGGACAGGACACACCATGGGGGGGGGGGGCAGGGAAGGAAGTGGCCCTCCTTCCAAAGGGGCCAAATTTTAATAATGAGTGAGGGGGTGCAGGGATGGGTGTGTACACAGGCGGATGCACGGCTGGGGCAGTCAGTGACTGGGCAGGTGAATGGTCGGAGGGCTGGATCTACGGATGGCTGGCTGGCTGGCTGGCTGGGCGAGCCAACTGTGTGTGAGTGGTGGACGGCCAATCTGGATGGTGAATCCACGGATGACTGGATCAACTGAGAGATGGCCAGTGGCTGGTGGTTGGCTGGATCAATGAATGAGCAGAATGAGGCATGAGAAGATGGATGAGAGGATGGACAGTGGACAGATGGACCGGGGGCTACAGCTGGATAGCCTGATGGATGTTTACCGGCAGGCTTGCCTGGTCCGGGCGCTGAGGGGCTGAGGTAGGTAGAGATGGATGGGCAGAGGGAAAGGTGATGACGGCCTGATGGACAAAAGGGTGGACAGGTGTCTTCTTGCTTCCGACAGTGATTGAACAGATGTTAATCAAACAGGATGCAGGCAGCCTCTGACCTCTGGGCCCGTCCGGGCCATGGGCAAGCCCCCCTCTCCCACCCTGCAGCCCATGGAGTGGGGCCCATTTCCTGAGTTAGCTCCTTCTGCCTATTTATTTACTTATTTATCCTGCCTTTTAAAGAACTATTTTTTTTTAAATCAAAGCAGAGTTGATTTACAGTGTGTCTTCAATTTCTGTTGTGCCGCAAAATGACCACAGATCCCTGGGCTGTACAGTAGGGCCCTGCCCCGTCCATTCCAAATTTAACAGTCTGCATCCCCAAACCCCAAACTCCAGGTCTGTTCTGCACCCTGGCAGTTCTGCGTACAGGCTGGCCTTGGGGGTAGAGGGGCAGGGGCTGCAGAAATGCACATCTTAGGAGCAGAGGCGAAGGTCACCCTGAGACCGAGAGCCCGGCGCTGCGCAGCCCGGCCCAGGGGAGTGGAAACCCCGGGGGGAGGAGCGCGAGCCAGAGTCGCGGGTGAGGGGCGGGGGCGGTGGGCTGCCTGCTCTGCCAGGTGGGTGAGTGCCTCCCCTACCCGGGGACCCTGGCGGCTTGCGTGGGCCTTCCTGGGCAGGGTCAGGAGGCCCTCCTGTGCCCCGAGGGAGCCTGTGTGGGGTGGGACCTCAGGTGTGAGATGAAGCTCTTTCTCCTCCCCCATGGCCTTCCGAGCTCACCCCCTGCCCTGACCGGGGTGGGGTGGGGGTGGGGGCGCTCTAGGTAGACTGCCTGGCGGTCCCTGGTGGGCAGCTGTATGCATGTGTGTGTGTGTGTGGGGGGGCTCAGGGCAGATGGGGAACCACAGTAAGACTTGGGGGGGCTGGCGCGGGATGAGACCAGGCTGCCAGACGCAGGCTGGCGTCCAGGCTCTGCACGGAGACCAGGCTCCCAGCTAATTAGCTCCCACCCACCCACATCCTCCCCTCCTCCCACACACAGGCTCACGTGCAGGCTGCCGCAGCGCCCCCAGATCACCCGCACCCCCGGATCCACCCAACCCCCTCGGCTCCCTCTGCAGGCAGCCCCCACAGCCACCTACCCCACGTGCCCCCACCGCTCCCCTCCCAGCCCGCCCACCCCGCCTGGAGACACAGGCGACGCCCCTTCCCTGCAGGCGCCCGTCACCCCTGCGGTCGTAATTACCCACGCGCGGAGCACATCCGTGAGCACATCCACCCGCTCCGCGCAGTCGGCCCCCAACCACACACGCCCCGGTTCCCAGCCCCTGGGGAACAGCCTGGCCGGTCTACCCCGGGGCCCTGCGGGCTGGGTGGAGCCACGGCTGGGTGCCCATGGGCCCTCAGCAGACCACCTGCCTCAGTGGTACCCCCTCTGCCACCCCCAGAATGAGCAGGGTCAGCCTTATGGGGGGCAGGAGGAGGGTCTCAGGTCTGGGCTCTGGGGGGGTACCCACTCTTGCCTCTCTGGGACTCAGTCTCCCCATCTGTGCGAGAGACTGGTGATGCCTGCGGAGCCCAGATGTGCCGGGCACACAGCTCCACGTTCTCCTCCCCAGCTGCCCGCCAGCGAGGCTGACCTGGCTTTCTCCAGCCCCCCAACCTGCTTGTGCCCCCACTCAGCCTTCCTCTCCAGCCAGGCTCCCCCCTTCCAACTGCACCCTTGGCCCCCTGCCTCTGCCTTCCCTCCCACCAGCGCTGGCTGTCACCCCGGTTTCTACATTTCTATGGGTGCCCCAGTCACTACCCTGGCCTCCCAATTCTCCCCCCCACCCTGTGGCTCCCACGACCCTCCCCAGCGTCTGTCACCATCCCTCCCTGGGCACACCTGGACTGTCTACACCCAGCCCCTCGGGCTCCAAAAACGTCTGCCTCCTCCATCGACTCTCCTTCTGCGTCCTTCACCCCTGCTTCAGGTCATCCTGGTTCTTTGCCCCCCGACTCCTCCCCTTCTGCCTCCTCCATCAGCCTGCATGCCACGCTCCTCTTGGCCACTCTGGTCCCATCACAGTTCTCCGGTTCCTCATACCTGTCCCACCTGGCCACCGAACCCCAGCCTGGGAGAGCCCTGGACCCTCCACACCTGAGTGAGCAACACATCTGGTCCAGATGCCACGCCTGTGTCTCTGGCCTTGAGCACTGTCCCCTATCCAGCCTCCGTGTCATGGTGCACCCGGGGGTGGGTGGGTGGAAACACAGCCCCTGCCATCCAACCTCTGTCCCCACTGGGCCTTCCCCACCCTCTCCCGCATCCCCACCCTCTCCCGCATCCAGGGCATGAGGCTCCTAGAAAACAAAGCCCAACCCTACCATCAATACTTGGCCTCCCCCAGCTCCTGCCCCGGTTCCTCCCTTTTGTAGAAGAATCTGCCTCCACTCGGGGCTCCTCCTGCAGCTGACTTCTCTGCAGCTGCCCCTCCCCGGGGCACTGTGCTTCTGTGTTACCCTCTGCCTGCTTTGTGGCTGCGTGGAGAGGGTGCCCTGTGGCCCATGGGCCTCCCCTTGGGTTTGCCAAGGGAACAGGAGGGGAGACAGTTGGGGTGTGGATTTTCTGGCTTCCACCTTGCCGGGGTGCTGGGGGCTGCCTGCAGCCCTAAACAAAGGTCCTCCCCCGTCTACCCAACTGGCCTTCTCCACCCAACTCCACTCTCCGGTGCTTGGTACCTGTCACTTCATCCCTCTCCTTGCCTCTCCAGGCCTGGGACGGGGTAACTCTGTCGGCAGTTACTACCCCTGCAGGTCGCCCACCTGCCCACACCTAGCTCTTCCTATGCCACCCGATCTGCATGCACAGCCATCTCCTGCCAGGACCTGATGGGCGAGGCCCTCTGTGGTGCAGCCCAGGGTCCCTCTTCTCGGTGGCTTTCAGCACCGTGGCCCACACCCTGCTCTCCTCTCTCCCTGTCACACCCATTGTGGGCTCGTGGACTCTGGGATGACCCAGGGCTCTGCCCAGCACCTGAATCTTTGCTGCCTCTTCTCGCCTGTGTCACCACGCCTGCACCTAAGTGTTAACAGATGCCACATGTTGTGACAGCCAACACCTCTGGGCCGAGCCCAGACGATGCCTGGACCCGGCTGCCCTTGGGTGCTTCAGGAAAACACACCCCACGCCTGCCGACCCGCTTGTCCCCATCTCAAGACTGGAAGTGCATCCACAAAGCAGATCTTTCTCCCCAGCCCAGCTTCCTCGGACCCCAAGTCCCCTGATGCCTCCTCTGCTGGCCCTTCTCCCCCATCTCAGCTCCCATGGCACCGTCCAGGCCCTGGTCCCTCCCCTGCCCCCAGCCTGGTCCCCTCCAATCCACCTGCAGCCCAGCTGGCAGCCAGTGTGCCTTCCCCGGTCACGGTCACGGTCATGGGGCTTCCCAGCCCCTCCCCCTCCAGCTGCTTTCCAGTCCCTCCAGGGGGACCTGTCTTTGACCCTGAGACCTTTAACCTGTGGTCCCCTCTGCCTGCGTGGCCCTTCCTGGTTTGCGGGCCCAACTCTGTACCGTCTCCCCACCAAGGACACGATCACAGCGGCTGCGGTTGTCATTCCTGTCACTGGCTCTGCAGCGGTCACCCACGCAGAAGGGACGGTGGAGGGGCGCCCAGGGAGCAGAGTGCTGGCCCTGACCTTCATTTTAAGGCCACACAGCGAGACCCCAGCCCGCCTGCGCTGCCTGGGACGAGGAGTAAGAAGGATGCAGGCCCCGTCCCTGCTCTGCCCGTGATGCTGGAGGGGGGCTGGGGCTTCTCTCTGGGGACAGAGGTCCCTCCGTGGAGGCCCATGTCCCCGTCGGGAGAGGAGGGTGGCTGGGTCAGGAGGGGAACCTGGGCTTTCCTCATCCGGGGGCCCCCCTGCCTGACCCCCCAAGCCACCTGGGTCTGGGGTCTCCCCAGGTCCTTGCGGACCCCTTGGCAGCTGCTGGTGCCGGCGTGGGTGGTGTGGCTGGAGGGGCGATCCCAGAGAGGGCACCTTCTGAGAGGCATGGCAGCCCCTCCCTGGGGGCCGAGTGCTGCTGTTTTCCTGCTTTGCTGAAATGAGCAGGTGACAAGGAGGGACCTCAGGGGGTGGGTGAGGTGTGGGCCCAGGTTTCTGGTGACCATGGGGGTCCCGGACCCCTCCCGGCAGCCCCCACCCCAAGCCAGCTGACAGGGTCCAGCCTGGGGGGCCGCCAGTGGCCTGATGTGCCCCCGCTCAGCCTCCTGTTAGCAACACCGGCCTCTGCGGGGGAGCGGGCTGCTTGGCTCAGAGACGTGGAGTGTTTGTCATGTTCTGCGATGTGGCTGTGGATGCCTGCCATCTTTTATCATTATAATTAAGTACAATTTGGCAGGGGATGGGTGGGGGAGCTGTCAGCCCCGCTCGTTCCCCGTGCCCATCAGCCAGGGCAGTGAACCCCAGCAGCCCAGGTAGGAACTTCTCCCCAGCTCCTGGCCTGGCTGGGCCTGGCAGAGCGGGGCTGCCTCCTGCCCCCATCCCCCACACCTTGCCGGGCTAAAGTCACCCCTCCACCAGGAGACCAGCCGGGCCAACAAACCCGGCAGCCTGGAGCTGACAGCAGCCCCTGGGGCGGCTGGCTTGCTCTGGGTGGCCTTCTGGCCTCGCTCTGCTGCAGGCTGACCCAGAGGGGCCCGGCTTGAGGCGGCTGCTTCCCCTTGAGGGAACCGGGATCCAGGGAAACGTGGCGTCTGGGGGGCGAGGGCATCAGGGTCTACACTTCCTAGCCGGGGGTGGGGGGGTGGCAGGGAAGAGGCCCTGGGCCACTTCCTTCCCCAGGGCTCCAGGACCTCCCCAGCAAAGCCCTGGTTGGGTAAGTTAAGGAAGTGTGGGAGTTAAAGCAGCCCTCCCCGCCCCCAGCCCCTCATCAGATCCTCAGGGGGAAGCCATCGGGCCATAGGGAAGCCGTAGAGTCCTCTTCCTAGTCCCCTATTTATTGCCACTTAATTAATTAATTAATTTTTTAGGGCTGCACCTGTGGCATGTGGAGGTTCCTAGGCTAGGGGTTGAAACTGAGCTCCAGCTGCTGGCCTCCGCCACAGCCACCGCAATGCCAGATCCCAGGCGTGTCTGGGACCTACACCACAGCTCACGGCAACACCCGATCCTTAACACACTGAGTAGGGCCAGGGATGGAACCCACATGGATACTAGTCGGGTTCATTACCACTAAGCCACAACGGGAACTCGGCCACTTAATTAATGGATGCTGTGTTTTAGGGTCTCTCTTCCTTACCCAGGTGTCGGCTCCAGAGGGCAAGGGAGGCCCTGCAGCGTGTCCCCGGAGCCTGGCAAATGAGCAGGCAGGTGGGCGCTGCCTGTGTGTCAGGTGCGTCACTCCATCCACGCACCGCAGCCTCGCTTACTGCTGCTCAGCCTCAGGCTGGGCCTGGAGCCTCGGCCACAGCTTTACACACTCAGAGGCAAATACCAGACAGTGCATTTGCTGAGTGACTAAAGGAGTGCATGTAGGGCAGAGGGACCACAGGGACCCTAACTCGAATGAGAGGGAAAAGTGGAGGGGGCCTTCCTGGAGGAGGTGAGATCTGAGCTGAGACTGAAGGAGGAGTTGGCGTGAAACAAGCCTGGAAACGAGGACTCATCCAAGAGACGACCTTCTGCTGGCACCTTTAGGGCTGGGGCTGGCCTGGGCCTGGGTCTCTGGGCTGGTGTTGGGGCTCTTGGTCTGGTGGGGGAGGCAGGCGCGGACACAGTGCATCCTCTGTCCTTCTACCGGCATGGGTCACGGAACTGTCTTTATAGTGGCTTCCCTTGGGAAGGCGGCGGGGGGGGGCTGTTTGATGAAAGGACGGGCCTTACTCCTCAGGGTTTGCTCCCAGCCTGGCTTCACCCCAGACCAGGGATTGCAGAAAGGGTTTCCCTTATTTGTCAACTTTGATCACATGGTTGCCTTGGGCACTGAGTTGAGAAGGAGTCTGATGTTCAATGTAAACTCAATGGGAAAGATGGATAGGTGATCAATTAGTGATGTCTGCCACAAGTACAGCAGTTACAGGTAGGGGTATGTGTGCTCTAGATTTAATGTTTTTGCTCTAGACTGTAGACAGACTGTCAGACAGGAAGGGATCTTGGGCATGACTGGGTCAACAACTCTTGAGGTATGGATGGGAAACCAAGGAAGAGCTGAGGGAAGCACGGGGCTGAATAAGGCTTGAGCCTCAGCTGGTCAGGCTCTTTATCCTGCTCATACTGCCTCTCTTTCCTCCTGGCTTCAAGGCTGCCCAGGTTGGGGGGCAGGCTCTCAGACCAGGTTGAGTAGTAGGCATTCTGCTCTCCACGTGTGGGGAGAAGCCCAGGAGGCCAGAGCAGGAGGTGTGGGGGAACAGGGAGTAAGGGCTCCAGGGGCCCAGGGGCTTGGTTCTTATCCTGTCTCGCCACTTCTACCTGTGTGACCTTGGACAAGTCACATCCCCTCTCCAGCCTCATCTGTGAAATGGGGCGATTCGAGTTGGTTTAGGGTTAAATGAGACCCTTCATTCTACACATACGAGGCAGCCCTGGTGCTGGTGAGCAAAATAGACACAGGTGAGCAAGACACACACATGGCTTACTCTTTGGTTGAGGAAACAGACTTTGCCAAAGAGTCACCCCCAAATAGCAGAAGCAAACACATAGGTGGAAAAAAAAACAACAAAAAACTGCATAGGTGGGAGTTCCCATCATGGCTCGGCGGAAACGAATCTGACTAGCATCCTCAGGGATACAGGTTTGATCCCCGGCCTCGCTCAGTGGGTTAAACCATGAGCTGTGGTGTAGGTCGCAGACATGGCTCGGATCCCATGTTGCTGTGCCTGTGGTGTAGGCTGGCAGCTGTAGCTCCGATTAGACACCTAGCCTGGGAAATTTCATATGCTGCAGGTGCGGCCCTAAAAAAAAAAAAAAAAAAAAAAAACAAAAAAAACACAAAAAAACAAAACCCAAACACCAAAAAACCCCACATACCTGGGCGCTACAGGGGCAATGTCAACATCTAGCTGCACTAAAAAGTGGCAGCTGTGCTGGTGCGGTTGTGCAGCAAATCCACCGGTCGAGGGGTGGGGCTCTGGGACGCAGCCTGCACCCTACCTGGAGGAGGGTCTTCCCCTGAATCTCACAGACACGCTGTTGTCACCCATGAGAACCCTGGGGGCAGCAGCCAGGGTTAGGCGGCCACAGTGTCCTCCTAGGAGAGCACTCTCTGTGGCCCGCTCCCTGGGTGGTGTCTGTTCACTAGGCCTCGGTGTGTCCTGTTAAATGGACACACGTGGTGCCAGCCCCTGGGAGGGGTGAAGGCCCTGCCGCCCACACTATGCCTCTAAGGTGACACCCCTGACTCGTGCAGGTTCTCAGGGACTTCCCACCCCAGCCTCCACTGACCACATCGTCACCGGCTGCACACATGCCTGTCACACTCGACCCCGCCCCTCCACCTTGCTGTCCTTGGAGGCCCCACTTAAAGGCCGTGCCCTCAGCCTGAGCTTTCCCGAGGCCGGTGGGGGCTGGGGGGACAGAGGTGACGAATTTGCAGCCTGGAGGTCCTGCCTCGGTGACGGCTGCCCGCCCGTGGGTGGTTCTCCAGCCCTAGCTCAGGGCAGACTGTGGGTCCCCGCCCCCCACCCCTGGGACCCCACGTCGCAGAGGCTGTGGGTGGCCCCTGAAGCAGCATCCTTGTTCCCGAGGAGGGGGTCACCCGAGCTGTGCCCTCCACCGTGGGACTTTGAACCCCTCTGCGTGTGGTCTGCGTGGGAGCCATGTGGACGGTGAGCACACAGCCTTTCTCCTGGCTCCCCTTCCTGCGCCTCAGCTGGCGGGGCGTGGGGAGGGCTCTGGGCACCGGATGCACAGGCGTGGGGACGGGGCCATGGCAGAGTGGGGTCCATGTGCACCAGCCCTTCTGCTGAGGTGCGGGGCCCAGCGTGTCAGAGCATCCTGGCCCCTCCCTCTCTCCATACGAGCCCTGTGTCCTCCCTGGGCACTGCCTCTTCTCCCCGAGGGCCCCCAGCCCTGCACACAGTAGGTGTGAGGTTGTGACAGCCACTTTGAGCCACGCAGCCTTGGCCAAGACCCTAGTGGGGCCACAGGGCTGAAGCCACGAGGGAGCTCAGAGCCCAGTCGCCTGGGGTCGATCCCCCACTGATGGAGCCAGGAGATGACCCCTGGCCTGGCCTGGCCAGCCTGGCCTGACCGCGGGCCCCGTGTGGCTTGGGGGACAGCCGGGACAGCCTGGGGGGAAGGGCTGGGGCTGGGTGGGGTGGTGGGCACAGTAGGGGGCACTGGGACCCCTTTCCAGGAACGCAGTGTCTCGCTCCCTTCTCCTTTGTGGCTGCAAACTGGGTCCCCTCTCCCTCCGAGTTCCTGCAGGCTTCCTGCCCCCAGTCCTGGCCCCTGGCCCCGGTGCTGAAGCAGGGGGCTTCCCTCACCATCCCCCACCTGTCCGACCCCCTCCCCTACCTTCTGGCACAAAGATCCTCCTCCCAGAGGCTCCCAGGAGGCTGCAGGGGGACCTCTCTGCAAACCATGAAGTCCCGTGACCACCCGATTGTGTCTTTTGGGGTCCCTGGCCCAGGGCTGGGACGTCCAGGGTGAGGGGCCCGGGCCCCGGGCCTCCAGGTCGGAAGGGCACCCATGAAGGTACCCGGCGCCCGGCCCCGCGGGCCTTGGCACCAGCAGACGTTTCCCCAGGCCGCTGTTTTGCAATTCTTCTTGGCCACCGACGTCTGTTTCTCTGGCGATGGCAGGTTTTCTGGGCTGTGATTTGGACAATGTTTTTCCTTCTAAACAACCGCTCTGGAAAAAGGCACTCTAACTTTGAACGAGCTGGCTTCCACGGCTCCGCTTCTTCCCACAAACAGCAACCCCCACCCCCACCCCCGCCCCCAGCGCCCCGGCCAAGCGTTTCCAGACCCGGGGCACCCGGGTTTCACCCTGAGGTGGTGTCGGGGGGCAGGGGTCGTGGGCAGAGATCTCTGACCTCCAGGGCCGGAGTCCCTGCCTTTGGGGCCACGTGTCCGGTGGCTCTAGAGTGGTCCCTGATGGGGTGCAGGCTCCCGAGCCGTGTTTCCTGAGCACCTACTATGTGGAACGCACACCGGACATCTCGTCAGCCCCCGAGGGAGGCCTTAGAGGAGGCCAATTGGGCTTCAAAGACTGTCTGCGTGTCCCCAAGCTGCCCTCGTGTCCCCGAGCACTTGGGTGGGGGGGAGAGCCCTGCTGCCGATGGTCCCGATTCCATGGGGACAGTTTTTCAGTTTCAAGGTCCCGCAGAGCTGCCATCACCTCGATGCCTCCTTGGACGTCTCAGATCTGCTCAGAACAGACTCTCACGCCTGTTCCAGGCCTCGTGTGGACTCAGGCTCAGAGAGGTCAGGAAACTTGCTTCAAACCACACAGCTGTCGTGGTGGGGCAGGGACTGGACACCAGGGCCGTGAGGGCGCTGGCTGCAGAAGGCCGAGGGGACCTCGGTTCCAGTCCACGATGGCAGCCTGGGGTTCGGGAGTGAACTCTCTATATCCATGAAGCGCTGTGCCCTGAAACCAGCTCCCCCGCCAGGCCCCGCAGCCCTCAGTGGTGGGGGTGGGTGCTGGAGGGCTGGGCTCAGTTTCAGTGAATGGGAAACGGAGTCCACAGGGCTGGAGCTGTGGTCTCCTGGCCGTCTGGCTCTGCCACCCTGGATGTGGTGACATTCAGGGCCATTCAGCGGGGGGGGGGGGGGGGGGGACACTGTGCCCTCTCTGTGAGGACAGCCCCTGGCAGAGGGTGTCTTCCTGACATCTTGGGCTCTGCCCGCCGAAGGCTAGGAGTGGCCTGGACAAGACGGTCCCAGTTGTTCTTCTAGGGCCCTGAGCTGCTGGGGTCCTTGAGTCATATTGCCCCGCTGTGACTTCGCTGGGAAGAAGGAGCTGGGCTGATACCCAAGCCCTCCACACAGCGCTCCCAAGCTCCAGGAGTCTCTGGCAATTTGAGGCCTCTGGGGCTGTGTGCTCCTGGTCCCCAGCCCTCAGTTGCTCCCATGGGACTCGCTCCTGCCTGGCCCTCGGTCCTCCAGGAGGGGCTCTCTCCAGCCCCGCCCTGGCTGCATCGTTCCTCGGCTCTTTGCGGTTCCAGCGCCTGCCCAGTGCTGGTGGCTGTTTCCTGAATAAAGGAACAGATTGCATAGGGTAGGATGTCCCTGGGCAGAAAATAGATCAGCATTTAATTTTTTTTTTTTTTTTTTTGCCCACAACGACATGAACTTGTATTGATATAAACACCCCCCCCCCAACCCCGGAGGGCTTATAACTCTTTTTCTCGGCCGTTATGTAGCTGCAACTTCAGAGGCTGCTCTGCGTGGCTGTATTTCGGGTGGCTTGACAAGCTGGCCCCTATGGGAGCGAGGAGCAGGGCTGACAACTTCTGGAGCCCCTCCCAGCCAGCCGCAGGCTTCTGGCTCTGGCTGCCGAGCGTCCCTGAAATGTACTCAGCCTCCGAGAGGGGACAGGGTCCCAGCCAAAGTCCAAGCCGCAGATACTGCTGGGGAGGCCCAGGGATGTGGGAGCATCTGCCCTTGACCAGGTGGAGCAGGGCAAGTGGACCCCGGGCCCCGACCCCCACAGTCTCGGGCTCACCCAGCCCTGCCTCCTGTGGGCAGGTCACACCCTCCAAGCCCCAAATGGACCTGCTCTGCTCAGGGGCCAGCCCTGAGCCCATCCGAGGTCCCTGAGGTACCTAGGGACCCCAGCATCCCCTGGGACCCTTGGCTGCCTCAGGCCCTTCCCTGCTGGGACTTTAGGGGTGACGCGGGGGGAGGCCGAGGAAGCCAGCCTCGCCGTCTCGCCTTCTGTTCTAATCCTCGGAGTAAACAGGAACATTAAATCACGACTTGGGGGTCAGGAAACTGGAAATAATCAAAACACAGTGTCCTGTCCTCGGCCTGGGCGCTGGGCCGCCTGTCATCCACCCAGCCCTGCCTGGGGCTTTCCCGGCCTCGCCTCCACCCAAGTCGCTGCTGCCACCCTCTGCCTTGTGGGCCCGGGTGCCCGCAGTGGCCCACACCCCAGGGGGCTGTTAGTGAGACACCCAGAGAGCTGCAGTCATCCCGAACCCACACATGGGCACCACCCGGCAGGGGACATTGCTGCCAGCTCTGGACCCCACCAGCCCTCGGACCCCAGGAGAGGGGGTGGGCATGGGGAGGGCCTCAGGGGTGGGGGGGTGGGGGGGGGTCCTTGCACCTGCGGCCCTTCCTCTGCTGCTAGGGCAGGCGCCAGTCCCCCCTGCCTTCCCACCACCCAGAGTCAGTTAGGTGGGCCTGGGGCACGTGGAGAAGGGGGGAGGCGACCACCCTCTCTCCGGGGACCCGAGCCACACGTGATGGGCCCTTCCCCCAGCGCGCACTGCTGAGCTGGTGGGTCTCCCAGGAGCCCCCGGCTCCTTCTCACAAGGCTGGTTCTGCTCCTGGAGGTTTGCCGCATGGAGTGGGGGTGAGGAGGGGGCCCCCGGGCTGGGAGCCACAGGCTCTGTGCCCAGCCTGGTGTGAGCTGGCCGTGCCACCTCGGACACAGCTCTGCCCTCTCTGGGCCCCCACCTTCCCACCTCAGATGGCCTCGAAGGGGTGTCCCATCTCTCAGATCTCACCTTGAGTGAGAAGACGAGGAATCTGGGGAATGGCCTCAAAGGCCACACCGCAAACCCCAGCCCCGCGTGTCACAGGTTCCCCTGCTGCCTTAACCCCCGAGAGCCTGGGTGCTCCCTGCCCTGGGTCTGTGCTTGGACTGTGACTTGAGGCTGCCAGGCGGGGTGGGGCCTGAGGGAGGGGTTGGAGAACGTGGACAGGGGGGTGGGGGGCCGGGGGGCTGCGGTGGAGGGGGCACTCCCTCCCCCACTTGGAGCCCTGGGCAAGTGTTGGGGCCAGGGGGAGGCTCTGGACCTTCCTGGCGGAGCTGCCGGTCTGGTGGGGCGACTGGCCAGGACGCAGATGCTCGCAGCCCACAGCCCCTGAGATCGGGGCCACGTGGGGTGGAGGAGGTGGCCCTCTCTGCCTGGCACTCGGAGATGCTATCAGGGCTGGGCTTCGCAGGCCACCCAGGGTTCAAGCCAGAGGCAGGGCAGCTGTGGTGGGCTGCGGGGGATGGAGGGGGATGGCTAGGGCGGCCCCTCCCTCTTTAACCCGCCCCCAGGTCCAGGAGCCGCGGGCTTTCCTGCCTTCCCCATGTGTGAATACCACCTGCCTTCCTCGAAGCCCGCCTGTGCCCGCGGTGTTACCAAACCCATTCTCCTGACGAGGAGACTGAGGGCCGCAGGAGTGCCTGCAGTGGAGTTCTACAGCTGATGGGGCGTTCGAGCCCAGCCCTGGTGGCTCCAAGATCTCATCAGGGCTGTGGTCTCACATGCTCTGAGGATGGGCTGGGCTGTCCTGTGCTTCCTCCTGCTCCTCCTCCTCCAATGTGCTCGGCCACAGACTCCAGCTCCATCCCCAGCTCCCAGTGGAGGGAGGGGACACCCCGGTGACCGGCTGGGACTGTGCCCAGGGGTCGGGGATGGTGCTTCCTGGCTCCCCTTCCCCTCTCCCCTCCTGCCTCCCCTCCCCAGGGTCAGGGTAGGTCCCCAGGCCTGCAGCCCCAGCAAAGGTGAAGGTTAAAGACTGACCCAGGGTTCAAGCCAGAGTAGACCTGGGGCTTGGGGAGAAGGGGTGAGGCTGGCTGGGCGGGGCTGGGGAGTTGGGTGGGTGGGGGGAGGGGAGGGGACCATCCTGAGAGGCGAGTAGAGGGAGAGCTGGGCAGGCAACTGCAGGACGGGAATTCCACTCGCCCTGTCCTACTGCCCCCTGGCACCTGCATCCCTTTGCCCAAGGGACCAGGTCGGGTCAGATGCGCCAGAGAACCAAGGCCCCGCCCTGTCCCACCCCCGCGGCAGATCTCAGCCATGGCCTTGGGAACAGGTAGATCAATACCTCAGCTCCCTTGCCCATCAGGCGGATGCCATCGTTCCCATGGAAACACGCTCAGTGTCCTTGTGGTGCTAATGCTCTCAGCTGGCTCCCACCTCGCCCCCAGCTGACGGCCCCATTCCCTCAGGCCGTCCTGGGACTTCATCTAGAGTGGCATCTGGGGGAATTTTAAGTCTGCAGGCTTCCACTGGCAAAGTAGGAGTAGGTAAGAAAGATAGCCTGGACCGGTGCAGGAGTCATGAAAAAAATCTGGATTGAAAAACATCACTCTGCCGACTTCTCATGGCTCAGCAGTGTCAAACCTGCCCAGTGTCCATGAAGATGCGGGTTGGATCCCTGGCCTTGCTCAGTGGGTTAAGGATCCAGCGTTGCTGTGAGCTGTGGTGTAGGTCACAGACACGGCTCAGATCCCGCGTTGCTGTGGCTCTGGTGTAGGCCGGTGGCTACAGCTCTGATTAGACCCCTAGCCTGGGAACCTCCATATGCCGCAGTGTGGCCCTAAAAAAAAAAAAAAAAAAAAAAAAAGAAAAGAGGAGAAAGAAAACCCACTCCTCCTGGTCAGTGGGCTGCAGACAGGGGCCTGGGGCCAGGACAGGAGGAAGGAAGGACGGGGTGTGGAGAAGGAAGGACGGATGGGGAGGTGGGAGGGTCCGGGTTCTGGCCCAGGTGATGGGCACCTGGTGGAGCCATTCGTCAGGTAGGAAATGGTCTTCTGGCCAGGAGCGGCCCTGAGAGTCAGGTCTGGCCAGTGACATGCAGGGGACCAGATTCGAGATGTCTCCTGGAGGGTTTGGGGAAAGGTTTTGTCCCCCTGGGAAGGGAAGATATGTGACATGAGAAGATATGTAAAGGGGAAAGCCCGCCCTGCACCTCTCCCTGCTTCCTGCCTTTGGATGCTCTCTGAGAACTTGGTGTTTGGAGCTTGGGCAGCCGTCTTGCAACAATGAGGTCAAAGTCAAGAGAAATCAACAGGGGTGGGTCTAGGGCGTTGCACCAGTGCCAGCAGCAGGGGAACCCAGGCTCCTTGTGACACTGGAGAAACAAACCCCTCTTTGGTTAAGTCCCCATTCACTGGGACTTCTATTATTTGCAGCCCAAGGCATTCCTACAGGATACAGGATTTGCTACCATCTGGGGCGGAAAAGATTTCCCAGCACCCAAGCAGCAGAATCTGTGGGGCGGGAGGAGGTGGGGTCATGGCAGTGCTGAGGCCCTGAGGGAGCCGGGACAGTGGGCCCAGAGACAGCCGTGGGTGGTGGCCAAGGCCATGGGGGTGGGTGGGATTGCTCAGGGAAGGTGGGGCGTGGAGAAAGTGGGTGGGTGCAGCAGAGCCCAGGGGAGACCAGCTTTGGTGGGGTGGGCGGGAGAAGGGCAACGCCTGCCCCCATGATGGGGAAACCCAGTAATCATAATAATAGCAATGGTAGGAAACCCATAATAATAGTGACACTCATAACAGTAACAATGATACTAAGTAGCCTTTCCTGTGCAGCGACCAAGTGTGAGTAGTTGGGATTTTTCAGGAACTGTCTCATTTGTCCTGTCCTTACCACCTGCTGTGCTGGGCACTTGTACTCTGTCTGTTTTACAGATGAAAGCACTGAGGCTCTGGAGGGCCCGTCGTGGCTCAGTGGAAATGAATCCAACTAGTATCCATGAGGATGTGGCTTCGATCCCTGGCCTTGCTCGTGGGGTTAAGGATCTGGTGCTGCCATGAGCTGTGGTGTAGATCCGATGTGACCCTGAGCCTGGGAACTTCCATATGCCGCACCTGCGGTCCTAAAGAGCAAAAAATAAATAAATAAATAAAAATAAAAATAAAAGAAAGAGGAACACACTGAGGCTCTGAGGAGGGAGTCACAGGAACTCAGAGCATGGAGAGAGCTCCCGGGGCTCCCTCCTGGGGGACACTGGACGGGCACTGGAGGAGCTGCTGTTGCTGTGGGCACTGGGACCCGCAGCCGTTTCTGGATCCCGTGGCCATGGTGGGAGGTGAGGCTTTCCCGGCAGAGGGCACGGCCGGAGCACAGGGGAGGATGGGATCCGGCTGGACTTTAGGGAAATTGGGTGAGGGGATCCGCTGGGGCCGGGACGGCCAACCTGCAGAGTTTCGTTTCCTGGAGGAGCCTGGGGAGGGGCCCCTGACCAGGGCGGTGGCCCTGCAGAGCTGAAGACGCAGCTGCCCGCGGCCTGTGCAGCCACACCCCCTTCCCAGATGTCTCTGGAGGCGGAGGCGAGGCAAGACCACAGTCCCAGCCCTTGGCCCGGGGCCACGGCAAACAACTTGTCCTCATTGTCATTGAGTAACTGCCGTGGGGCCCTTTGGTCGGGGCCATTTCAGGACAGTGGGCTGCCGGCAGCCCAGGCAGCGTGGCCTGGGACCCCCCTGGCTCACCAGCCCAGGCCAAGTCCCCATGGCTGTGGGCCAGAGCCTGGTCCTGGAGGGGCGGCCCGAGGGCCGGCTGGGCCAGGAGGGACACGTCTGGGGAGGCCTGACCCAGGGGGCCGGGGGAAGGCTGGAGGGGGGCAGCCACAGGTTCAGGGGGTGCCGGGGAGAAGCCCTGGCTTGGGGTGACCGCTTCTGGTGCTGGCTTGATGGGAGAACAAGGCCCCCTTCCTGGAGAGGGGTGGCTGGTCTTGGGGGAAGGGCGGGGGGTAGGAAGGGGGGCTGGTGAGACCCCACCCCCACCCCCGGGGTGAGCTCGGGGGCCGGTCCCTCCCCGTCAGCAGTTTCTCCACCCCTCGAATGGGCACGGCGACCTCCCCTCTTCCACGGGGGGTGTGGGGGAATTAAGTGAGAGGATCCCTAAAAGTCCTGGGCCCGTGGATTTCGCAAACAATTAAACTGTCAAAAATCAACTTTAGTTCCTGTCAGAGGGGGCCAACTGTATATTTTGCCAAGAAAGAACATTGAAAACAAAAACAAAACATCAGCTACCGTGTACTGTTACCAGCACTTCACAAAAGAAGCGGTATTTGGAACAAGAGGGTTGGAGGCGGCCGCGAGGAACGGGTGGGCCTGTCAGTAAAGAGGGCAGCTGAGTCCGAAGCATGAGGCCGGCCTCACTTTGTCCTCATTTGTTCCCCTCGGCCCTGGGGCCAGGTGTGGGCAGCCCCAGCGCGGGCCTGGGGCTCAGTGTGCGAGCGGTCTTGGGGGGGCCGGCCCCCTCCAGCCCAGAGCTGGAGAACGGGCCACCTTCCGGATGCTCTCTGATCAAAGGGCTCCCTCCCCTCCAGATTAGTCCCAACTAATGAGTCCCAACTGCCACCCAGCTATGCCTGGCGCTACCTCCTCAGGCCCGTCGGGTCTGCTCAGCAGAGGGGCTGCTGTTTGGAAATGCCTGGCCAAACCAGGCCCCGGGAAGAGATGAGAGGACAGGCTCCTCCTCCCTCGGCCTTCGTTTCCCAGGGCCATGGTGACCCTGCGAGGACAGGGGACAGAGGCTCAGAGAGGCTGAGGCCCAGGCTGTACACGCCTGGCTGGGGTCCCCACTCTGTCTGCTGGGCTGCGTTCCCGAGGCACATGATGGAAACTAGGGGTGCAGAGCCCTTTCCCAGCAGAATCAAAGTGACAGGTGGAGACAGCCTTCCGTCCCTTGCTTTGTGCTGAGCTCACAGGCTCTGGGTCCTTCCTGGAGGAAGGGAGTCCAGGGCCCCAAGGTGTGGGGCTCTACGTGGCTGATGTCACATGTAGGCACACACAGGCCCACGTACACACTCACACTCACCCAGCAGCACCCCCACTCCTGACACCTGCCTCCTCAAACCCACCTTCCTGGGTGCAGGCATTGTACATGTGTGCGGATCTGCCCTCTGCGGGAGTCCTTGGGCTGCATGGCAGGGGGCTTCAGGGAGGGGATGACGACAGACCTGGGTTTGCATCCTGCTGCCTCCACCCCCAGCTCTGGGACCTTGGGCGGGTCGCCTCCCACCCTGAGCTGGTGCTTCTTGCCTGGAACTCCTGCACCCAGCACAGGGCCCGGCAGACAGCAGACTCTCAAGGCAGGCTTGCCGAATGTGTGTGGACAGGCTGGAAGGCTCCTGGGGGGTCCTCTGTGCATGTCCCACTGCCCCTAATGGGAATGATCCTGGAATGCTCCTATCCCCACACCAAGGCCCAAAGAGCAGGAAGCCGGGTCCCCTGCGGCACAGGCCCCCTGGAAGCCCTCATTAGTGGCGGGGATGTTTATGAAGCTCGTTCCTCTGAGACTGCCCAGTTCCCCACCACTTGGGCAGTTGACTTTACACCCTGGTGAGGCAGGGGATAACATTCAGCTGCAGGCGTTTCTCACCAGTGGGTCACAGACCCTGGGTGCATGTCTACATACTGGGACACTGAGGCCTTCTGGATTCTTCCACAGGTATTACAAGGGCCTGTCCTGAGTCCTGAGGTCTTGGGTCTGCAGCTCCAGCCTTCCAGGGCTCCATCTCTGGTGGGAGAGACAGACCCAGAGCCACGGTGCCCCTGAACGCCCTCTGATGGATGGCCCGCACTTGGACAGAGGCCTGGCTCCACTCCTGTGTGTGCCCAGTGCCGAGGATAGGGTCTCAGACTCTTCTCTGAGGGAGGAAGTTCTCATGACGTGGCGGTCAGCTCAGGTCCAGGGACCTGAGTCCCCTTATGAGTTTGTCCACACACTTCTGGCTCCCCAAGCACCTGCTCCAGGTGGGTCGTGTCTGCCCCAAGGGGTTGGGGGCGGGAGGCCCAGAACTCATAGCCAGAGTGTATGTAGCTGGCCAGGGTCTCCCTTGTGCTTCACAGATGTGCTTCTGCATCTTCCACCAGACAGAGCTCCTAAGGCATTCATTCTGCCATTTCATTCATTCATTCATTCCTCCCCTCTCCAGACAGGAATCAGTAAGATCACCGTTCAGCAAACAACCCTCACACAACACAGATGTGTTTACCTGCTTGTGTCTCAGTCCACGCAGGTGTGCGGGGACAGTGTTGTGCTCCTGAGGTCATTCAGAAACCCAGGCTCTCAGGTTGGGTACCTGGAGTCTTACAAGTGGCTTCATGGGCAGGAAGATTTTTATGGAGCCAGCTCAGGACCCACAGCCGTGGAAGTAGGGGAGGAAGCAGGATGGGGCAGGGTTCATCCAAGCTGAGTGGTGATGGGGCCCTGACATGTCTTCAGTGGACCCCACAGGGAGCTGGGTGGGCCCTTTAGGGTGGTCTTGAGTTTGCAGGAGGCTGGTGGGCCTTCTACTCTCACACTGACTAGTCAGTCACCAGGTATGAGCTGCCCCTCAGGAGAGAGGGTGACCTTGGGTAGCTCTCTCTCATTCTCTCTTTTTAGTCTTTTTAGGGCTGCATCCGTGGCTTATGGAGGTTCCCAGGCTAGGGGTCGAATCAGAGCTACAGCTGCCAGCCTACACCACAGTCACAGCAAGGTGGGATCTGAGCTATGTCTGTGACCTACACCACAGCTCATGGCAATGCTGGATCCTTAACCCACTGAGTGAGGCCAGGGATCGAACTCGTCTTCATGGATCTTAGTTGGGTTTGTTACCACTTAGCCATGACAAGAACTCCCTCTCTCTCTCTCTTTTTTAATGTCATGGCTGTGCCCATGGAATATGGAAGTTCCTGGGCCAGGGATGGAATCCAACCTGCAGCTGTGACCTACACCACTGGTGCAGTAACACCGGATCCTTTAACCCACTGTGCCAGGCTGGGGATCAAACTGACACCTCTGCAGTGACCCAAGCCTCTACAGAGACAATGCTGGATCCTTAATCCACTGTGCCATAGTGGGAACTTCCGGACAACTTTCTTCAAGGCTACACGTTTCCAAAGGGGCTGAAAACTGAGGGCTATAGACTGGTACACAGGTTCACGCAGGGGCATCTGGTCTGTACCCTGTAGCCTCTATTGGATGGCTCAGACCCACCCCGTCACCCAAGTTCAAATTCTGGGAGGGAGCCACTTCAGTTTCCAGCAGGTCTCTCTCCCTAACAGAAACTCAGCAGAGGAAGGTTCATGGACAGGTGACAGCCTGGTCATTGCAGCTGGCCCTCAGGTTGCAGTGCTGCTCTTCACTTCTCTCCTCTGCTCCCTGTTCTCATGTCCCCTCCATCTGGTTAGTGCCCCTTCTGCTCAGCTCCATGGCTCCACTGGGGGGTTGCTCAGCCCACCATCCCTGAAACGTCTGGACCCCAGCTCACCATATCTTGCTCAGACCATGGCTGTAGCATGCTCCCATTTTACCATCAAAATCGGGCAGGGGTATACCCAGGCGTGCCCAGTGGGATACCCTGCATGCCACACAGATTTCCCTGCTGGGACAGCCAGCAGTTCTATGATGAGGATCTATCAGCCCTGCCAGGGTAATAGTGCCTCTTCTCTCTGCGGGCCCCTCAGCACAAGAGGCCAAACTGCCCGGTATTGGCTGCAGCATGTCATTCAGTGCAGTTCCTATTGTGCCCAGCACTGCAAGGCCAGAAAGCAGGAAGGCGCCAGAGGTCGGCTAAATGTCACCTGGCCTCTACCCCATCAGGACACTCTGACCCCTAGAGTGAATCTGGTTCTGAAGACACTCCCTGGCTGCCATCCACCATGGATCTGCAAGACAGACACCATGGGCCTCTCCGTGGTGCTCGTGCTATCCTTGCATTCCTCACTGCTTCGGTGAAAGGCACACTTTCCAGGTTGACCTGTGGGGCCGAGTCAGCGGGTGGATGATCTGGCCTTCTGTGCTACATGCACCACAGTCAGCCCTCGCCTCTGAGCCTTTTCTCAACCCTCTCACCATCTGCCACAGCAGTTCTAGCATCTCCACCTCCCTCCTTGGAGGCCGTCCCTCCCCCCGTGCCACTAGGTGCCTTTCGTTTAGTGTATTTGCACCACCACCCATGGTCCTCGCCAAGGAGTTATATCTTGCATCCCACAGACATGCTCCCAAAGAGATAAACTCTTCCTTTTCCAGCTTATGCTCCGCCCCTTGGTCCATCACCTTCAGAAACCAGTTCTGAGTGGCTAGGTGTTCAGCTCCTGGGGACCCAGTCCCTCCTCTTTCTATCATGACCCTGGATTAACTACATGGTGACTTCACCCTGGTCATTGGCCTGGTGTCCAAGGGGGAGTGAATTCAGGGCGGGGGGACGCCTGCTGTCCTGCTGTGAGGAGGTTTTTGCATCTTCAAGTGTGTGTGAGCATTTGTCCTTCATAGCAACCCATGGACCACTTCAGTAGGCTTGGAGAGCTCAGGAGACTCTGGGGGTCCAAGATTTTGGGTGCATCAACTCAGAAGTTGGTCAGGATCTTAGTATTTTCCAATCCTCGCCTTGACCTTGATGGAAAAGACCTGTTTGGGTTGAGATCCCCTCTGCCCACAGCTCCTACTTACTGATTAATAACTCTCAGCATCAATTCCATCCCCCGCAGTGGCGGTCTTCCCCGTGCTTCCTAAATGCCTGCGGCATCACACCCAGTGGCTACTTCCCTTCATTGGAAGACCTTCCCAGCTCACCCTGGTACCCGTCTTCACCATCACAGAGCTCCCTCCTGCCAGGGGCTCCCTGTGCTTCACCTGCCCTAGGAATGGGTCCTTGCAACCAGCCAGGGTGGGTGGGGAATCTCACTCCCAACCCCATTTCCATGACCGTTTGCTCCATTCCTGGCACCATTTTTCACGGGTTGAGATTCCCAGGAAGCCAGCTCCAAGGTGGAGGCGGGCACACTGGAAGTGCCCTTGGCCAGTAGTTATGGGAAGGAGGGACAGGCCAGGCAGAGGTGGACTGGGTGCTGTCCCCGTAGGACCCTCAGGTAACCCCCAGTGAGCGCATAGCTGGGTTGGCCATTAGGGTTGAGGGGAAAGGCCTGGTGCTTTAACCCCTACATTGACCAGGTGCTGGGTGTGGGCCCCCTGGGGGCCCAATTGACTGAGTTGGTCACTTTCCATGGGCTGACAGCAGAGAGCTGGCTCGTAGAGTGCATCAGAGGCCGGGAGTAAGCTCTTCACCCTGGATGGGGAAGCTGGATGGCACATCATGGGATCCATTCCCAGCACTGGCTCCACCACCCTCAGGGCCCTGGGCCTCCCTCTGGACCTTCCCCATCCATCCAGCAGGGGAGGGCAGACTGGGCATGGCTGTGGGCCAGGCTGCAGGGGCGAGTCTCACATTGCACTGGGCAGGACTCAGTGCGGGCTGCTTAGAGAAAGGAGATGATTGGATAAACACTCAGCTAGTTCCGCCTCTCAGCTCCAAGGGATTCGGGGCAAACACAGTGAGCTCGGGACCTCACAGCCAGGTCCCCCAGGACACCCTGCAACTTCCCGGAGAGACTGCCTGTTTAATGGCTCAGGATTCGGTGGGGGAGCGGGCACATCCTTGCCCTCAATGTGCCCCCAGCCTGGTGGGGAGTTTGACTCCTGGCTAGCGGTCATAGCTGGGTGTGGCCAGACCCCCCTGGAACAATCTGAAGGAGAAATAGTCTCCCTAGCAGGGGTGCTCAGCGAGGTGCCCCAGGATGGGTGTTCTGGCCGCCCCCCAGCACATGTCCTGCAGGTGGAAGACAAAGAAGGGCATGCGGGCAGAGGGAACAGCATAGGCAAAGGCTCAGAGGCAGGGGAATCAAGCGATTTCGAGGGGCTGGGAGGCTGGAGGAGGGGCTGGTGGGGAGGGCTGTGATTACTCTGCTGTGGATCCAGAGGGGACAGTCCCATTTCTCCTGATGCTTTCTTCTGTCACACCCTGCACCTGGAGGGCACCAAAGGGAGCTTTCCAAGACATAAACCCAGGCTGTATCACCACAGGATTGGAGCTCTCTGTGGTCCCCCATTGCTCTAAAGCCCACAGCCCTCCCTGTGGCACAGATGCCCCGCTGGGCTGGCCCCTAAAGCCACCACCACCCTTCCTAGACCCGCCCCCCCATCTCCTCTCGCCCTCACTGTCCCACGCACCCTGCTGTGGTTCTGCTCACAGGGCCCTTCCACCCTCTTCGAGGCCTTCGCATCTCTGTTCCCACCCCCACCCCCACCGGGATGCTCTTCCTCCGTTTGTTTTCTGGTTAATTTCCACTTGGTCTTCAGGAGCCACCCCCTCCAGGAAGCCTTCTCTGATTCCCTCCCCAGCCCTGTGCACAGCCCGTTGGGTTATCCTGTGAGATCACTGCCATCTTTTGCCAGGACCGTCTCCTGCTCCAGGAGGAGGCTTTGCAAGCAAGGCCAGGGGCTGGCGCCAAATGCCTCTGCGGGGCCCCAGCCTCCAGCCTGCAGCCCGGGGCTGAGCAGCCCACAGCCTGAATGAGAGGGAAGCAAGGAGATGACGCCCTTAGCTCTGAAAAGACATTTTCCCAAGCAGCTGGCAAGGCCCCCGCCTGCTCCGGGGGATTTTCCAATCTGCTCCAGAAAGGGCCAGCTCCGAGCATGTTGGGAGCATTCAGGGACATGGCGAGGCCCACTTCGCGAGCCCTGGCCGTGAGCACAGCGCGTCTGCAGGTCCTTTCTCCTGCTTTTCCCTTTCCCCTCCTGCTTTTCCTGGCGACAGGGTGATCAGAGACGGGGAGCGAGGAGCCTCCCAGAGCCCTTCTCCCCTTGGCAGCCTTCGGCCGCATCCGAGACCTCGGCCCAGCAAACGCAGCCTCCCTGCGTGGCACAGAGGTGAGCCTGGCCTCTACCGCCCACGACCCCACGGGCCTGCAGGGGCAGTGCCAGGAAGGAGGTGGCTGAATCTCAGGGGTGGGTGCTGGGAAGCCTAGACTGGCTGCCCTTCCCCCCTCGGTTTGGTATCCGCCCGGGTGTCAGGGATGAGGGGTGTTCAAGGGTTGGCTCCTGGCAGCTGGGGTGCTCCTTCTGCTCCGGGGGTTGAGGGAGAGGCCGCAGCTGGCTTGGGGCAGGGACTGGGCGGGGCAGAGGGAAGAAGGGACCGGGTCAGCGGTGGGCGCCGCCCGTGCCAACGTGATGGCCATCTCCTGGGATTTCCAGAGACTGAGCGGAAACTCTTTGCAAAAGGGGCTTGTTCCTTGCTCTGTCTGGCACCAGCTGAGATCTTCTGGGAGTTGTTTTGCTCTTGGTAATTGGTGAGAAGTTTGTTTCTAAGAGTCTGCCCAGAACCCCAAAGTGGAAGCAGGCAGAGGGCCAGCGTGAGCGGACAATGTTCTTTTCAAACGCATTTTTACAGAAGTGTGTTCAGGTCTGCTCTTTGGACGTTGCGAGTTTAGAATTTGAAGTAATTTGAGCAGGCCTGGGTGGGGGCTCACCTTTGCCCCTGAGGCCCTGGAGGACAGAGGGGTGTCCCCAGCCCTGGAGAGCCAAGGTGTCCTGGGCAAATGACCTCATGCTAATCACAGGCACTTCTTATCTGTGCAGGAGAGCCGGCCCCTCCGGTGTCATTGGCTTGGCCAGGGTCCTGCTGCAGAGCGGAGAGAAGGAGGGCCCGGCCTGGCCTCCTCTGTGGTCGGTCAGAATCCACAGCCCTTTTGCCAAGGGCTCGGCCAGGGTAGAAAGGCTTGTGTTTGCCCAGCCCGAGCCCGGCTCTGACCCCGAACTCAGCCGGTGTCTGCTCTCCGCAGACAGCCGCCACCCAGCCAGGCCGCCTGGCTTCCATGGAGGAAGTCGGTAGCTTTGCAGAGGCAGCAATGAGCTATCGATCCCCTGGGTCCCCTCTTGGTGTGTGTGATAGGGTATTATCTGCAGAGAAAAGTCCCAGGAAAGGGATTTTCTGAGCCTGCAGCGGCAAGAGCGGCCACGATGTCTCTCTTGCTGGCTGACGGCATTTGAGTCTCTTACCCGGCTGGGCCTCAGTCTCCCCATCTGTCAAATGGGGGCTGGTGTTGTTCTGTAGAGTTCCATCCTGCACTAAAACATTGTCAGGCGACTCTCTCAGCCTCGGTGGCTCCCCTGTAAAAGGAGATCATTTAGGAAGCGGCTCCAGAAAAGAAGTGAGATTGATTGGCAGATCCCCATAGCTTGGGGCAAACCAAATTTGAAAGCGGTGACAAGCGCGCCACAGGGCATGCCTCTAGCCTTTGCACAGGGACTGAGGGTAGCTGGGCTGTTTACACACCCCCCACGGTGGGCAGGACCCATCTGTCTGTCTAGAGCTTCTTGCCTGGGTAGGCCCTCAAAGAAGCTGGATGCCCCCCGGGGTGGCATGGACTGGCACACACCTAGGCTCTTCCTCCGCTCGTGTTTGGCACTGGGGCTCTGAAGCTTGTGGTATAGAATTTGTTCCATAGCCTTGCTGGGATGGACTACAACCTTGGCGGGACCGGGACCAGGCACCAGAAGGTCCCGTGGGACCTGGATAAGCAGTAAAAGTGACCCCTCCCGCCGTATCCACGTGCGAGATTGGCTGACTGTCTCCTGCGGGTCCGTGCGGGTTAGTTCTCGCTCACCATCCCACCCACCTTGAGACAGAGCATTGTCGCCACTTGACGGAGGGGAGACAGGCGCTCAGAGTTTGTCACTCACCTGAGGTCACCCTGCTGGTAAGAGGTGAAGAGGGGGTCCATCCTGGGGTCACCCGATTTTAGATACTGTCCTTGTGGCCCCTGCCGCCATCACCCCACTTTGAAAAGTATGGTAGACCCGTGGGTCCCAAGGCCATTTACAGGTGCCTGGATGGACTTTTACAGGCTTGTGAATTAGGGAAAAAGTTACCCCATCGAATCTGGAATCTCACTGAGAAGAGCACCTAGAAGAAAATCAAGGTTTCAGAATTGGGACTATTTAGGGTTGAATTTCAGAGAAATGTGCAGTAAACATTTGGTCTCGATGGGAGGGTGGCAGAACAGCAGGGACTTGGGATAAAACAGAATGCAGGACAAGCCACTTCCGACGGTGCAAACCCCATCAGCTCCGCCAGCCCCGACGTCCCCCATTGCCAAGCCCTCACCTCCGGCTAAGCCTCGGGCCAGCGCTTCACCCGTCATTCTGTCTCAGGGAAGGCGGCTGTAAAGAAAGACCCCCTCAGCCCCCCAACCCTCTCTGCCGTCTGACCTCTGCTCCCCCCACCCCCACAGGCCCCCATCTGGGGCCTTTGCGGTGGTCCTTGGGCTGCACTGACGCAGGCGGCTGCTCTCCAGGGGCTTCCAGACCCACATTCCTGCAGCGCCCCCGTCCTCTCTGGTCACTTGCCCCCCCCGCTCCTCCGAGTGCCCCCACGTCCACCCGCCCTGAAGCTCAGGTCCTTAGGCCTCCTTTCCGATGCCCTCCTGGCCCTCTTCTTAGTTAACCTTATTTCCCCCCTTGGCACTTGCCACCAACTCTCAGCCGATAATCCCCCTGCTCGCACCTCTGTGCCATCTTCTGAAGTCCAGACCTCCTTGGTGGAAATCACCCCTTGCACACCTGCCAGGCACCTCGAATGTAACTGCCAGAACTGAGCCCGGGATCACCACCCACCGCCACCCGGAGATGGCTCGTCGCCCACGGTCTCTGTGTCGGATGCCCAGGGGCAGTCCTGGGGCTCTGTGTCCCCTCCTGTCTGCATTTCTTGTGCCCTCCTTCCTCAGGAGCGTGTCTGGGATCTAAGCACTTCTCTCCATCTCTCCCCCACCCTCGTAGTCTAAGCAAAACTCATCATCTCATACTTCGGGGGCCAACCTGCTCGCTTCAATCCCCTTGGATAGAATGGCCAGCAGGACTTCGAAAGACACAAAAGGAATCAAATCATTGCTCCGCTTGGAGCTGCCTCTCTGCTCCCGTCACTCTCCCACCCCAGATAAATCCCTTTGGCATCGGCAAGCCCCCCATGGAAAGAGCTGCAGCAACAAACTTCTGTTGCCAGATGCTTAACTTAGGGCAGGAGTTCATTCTCCCCTTATCTGCTGATGAAGCGAAAAGGTTCAGGCTCCTACGGCTGCTTGGCACTGTCAGCAGCCCAGGCTCCTTCTGTCTTGTGGCTCTGCTCATGGGGCTAAGGGGACTGCTGGGGCTCCTGCCATCCCAGTGGTGGGGAGAAAGGGAGCGAGACCTGGCCAGGAAGAAGGATGGAGTCCTGCTCGCATCCACAGACTAAGCGCCACGATGTGGCCGCATCTGGCCGCCAAGGAGGCTGGGAAATACTGTTTGGCTGGGTGGTGATGGGCTGGTGTTATTACAGAAGAAGGGAGGGGAAAAGTGGGGGGGGGGCAACTAGAATTCCTTCCCAGGAAAGGAAGCTTTGCCCTCGACCCCGAGGAACCTCAGGGCCCACCTATAAAGTGGGGAGGGGCTGGGAGGGGCCAATGAGATGGTACACTGTGAGTGCCCGGAACCCAATCAGGTGCCTCTCCAGTGTCACCTGCCCCTGTCACCTTGGCTTTGGCATCTGTGGCTTGTGAATCCTGGGCACCGTTTTCGAATCAGCCCTTCGTGGGGCCCAGCACAGGTGGTTCTGCAGCGTCTCCCTTGTTGCTTTTTCTGTGCTGAGGTTTTTGGTGCCGGGGGGTGTGAGGGGGACGGGGGGTTCAGGGCCCTCAGGAGATGAGGCTGGCGGGGTAGGCGCAGTTGGTGCGTGGCAAACCGAACTTGTCAATTCCAGAAGCATTTGGCACATTGTTGAAGCACTAGATGACTTTGAGAAGTGTCTGTGTGTTTTTTCCCCAAGTGCAGTTATTTTTGCCGCTGTGAAATGTTCTGAAATCTGACAGTTTTGTTTTGAGTCTTAGCCCGATGGGAAGATGGAAAGGAACACTGCCTCCCGGTTCTGTGGCACCCGCTTCTCAGGGTCTCCTGAGGACACCCAGATCCTGGCAGAGGTGGCCAAGGAGAAGCCAGGCCACCAAGATCTCCTAGGGCCGGGCACACAGTGGGCCGGGCCCTGGGAGCTCCCAGACCCACTCAGGGCACACGACCCAGAGGCTGATTTGGCTAATGTGAAAGCACCTACTGTGTGTCAGCACCCCCTGTAACATTTATTGAGCCCCTACTATGTTCATTTGTCAGATGCACACTGTGCACCTACTGTGTGCCAGGCCCTCATCTACCAAACATTTATCAGGCACCCGCCACGTGGGACAAAGCCAGGAGAGGGCTCTCAGCGCAGGAGTGACAAGGTCACCCTGTCATGCGTGGCTGGGGGGCACAGATGAGGGTGAGGCTGAAGGGATGCGGAGGCCAGGGGGGAGAGATGATTTAGCTGCAATCCCTGCTCATCTGAAACCTGCAGAGCCCCTGCCAGGGGCCAGTGAGCACAGGGGTGATCTGAACGCACCAGAGCTCATCCTGGCCTCATGACTGCGCCCGCCACCCAGCTGGCTCCCCCTCCTCTTCTCAAGGTCACGGCCTCCAGGGCGGGCCAGACCTCTGGCTCTTCCCACTCTCCCTCCAGCTGATCTCACTCAGCCCACAGACGGCGTCTGCACTGCCCTGGAAACCGCTTTGCCACACCGGCATCGTCAGGCCCTTCTTGGGTGGTCCAGTTACCTGCAGGGCACCTCCATTCATCTCATCTTGCGTGTGTCCCTCATAAGCTTTTCACATGACCCCCGGCCCCCACCTGGGATGCTGGGCCCACTGCTCCTGGACCAGCAGCATCTTGGCTGCCACCTGACGCGGGGGTCCCAGGACCCAGGGCACATGGATTATAATGTGGTAGGCAATGTCCCTGAGAGCTGGCCGAACGCCAGGCATGGAGCCAAGCGCTTTCCCCGCACCCTGCGCCCCGGGAGGCGGCCACCGCCATGACTTTCGTTTTCACAGATGACAGCGCTGAGACCAGATGAACGGATTACCAGACGACACCCAGCAAGTCCAGTATTTCCCGAAAAAGCCAATCATCAACTTAACCCCAGATGATGGCTGGGGGAATTGAGCGGTAACAACAGCAATTTCATACACGTGTAAAAGTGTTTTTGTGTTTACAAAGTGCTTTTCTGTATTACTATGGTGACCGAGGATGCAGCTTTCCCTCTGAGAGGTAGCAGTAAGGAGTAACTGACAATCACACTCAGTGTATTCCTGGTTAAAAAGACAAACAAAACCGCGGCGAGGTCCCCGCCCTCCCTCCCCAGCCATCGCTTTTGGGACCTGCCTGGAGAGACACTGATGCTCAATTAGTTAGTTACAGGGCTGGCAGCTGTAACAAAGATGCCAACATCACAGTGAACAAACTGAGGAAGTTTCTTCTTCTGCCTTCTAACACAAGCCGCGTGGGGCTGGCATGGCAGGTCCCTGGCCCCTGGGGCACAAGCTCCTCCCATCCTGCTTCTGCTGTGTTCAAGTACTTCCCACCTTGCAGCTCATGAAGGCGGTGCCTGCAGATGGACCCTCGCGGCGCAGCCACAGAAAGAGGGGAGGGTGGAGCACGCGGCCCTTTCCTTGAGAAACTACGTGTGTCACGTTTGCTCAGGTCCCATTTGCTGGGAGTTGGTCACGTGGCCACATCTAGCTGCAAGGGAGGCGGGAAGCAGCGTCTTAGGTGGGTGGTTCTGTTCCCAGCTCACACTTAAAGGGCTCTGTTATTAAGGAACAGAGAGGCAAATGGACTTTGGGAAACAACAGACCGTCTGTGCCACAGTCCTCGCTGGGAGCTGCCTGATTTCCTCAGCTCCTTCTCTTGGGAACAGCCCTGAAGTCCCACCCAGGCACCGCATCCGGCCACGTCCAGGGTCTGGAGAGGATGCCAGCTCTCTCATCAAGGCCAGATGAGAACGGGAAGCCTATCAGGGAAAAAGCCAAGGGGTCTGTAGCTCCCCCCACCACCCCTGCCAAGTTAGGGCGGGGCGGGAACAGCAGAACTGCGGCAAAACCTTGCCTTTGGAAGAGAGGAGCGCAGGCTATGCCGCTGTGGCTGGTCCAGGATGAGGGCCGAACCCGGCTGGGCAGGCAGCGCCACCACTCTTGCCACAGCTGGCTCCTCTGCTCTCCCCGCCACTGCTCGCTTGCAGGAGCCCCTTGTCTGTCCCCCACTGTCTGCTGGGTCCTCTGGGAACACCGTCCCCTCCCACCACCTCCCCAAGGCCACCCCAGGAGTGGGCTTTGCCGACTATGCCCTTCCCAGTGACCACTGAACTGTCACAGCACGTTTCTGTCTACATTTCTGGGGTGTCTCAGATCTCTTTAGGGGGGGTCGAAAAAGAGCAAGCTTTGGAAAGCTAGCCTGAGGTTTATTTGGCCACACGAGTCCCTCTAAAGTTTAGTAGATCTACTTATATCTGGTCTGTTTGCACTAACTCCATCTAAAGATCTGGTCCAGACCTGGCTTTTCAGTCTTAGGAGGCCGGGCTTTGGTTTTCTGGCCTCTGCTCTCGGCCCGTTTCACAGCAGCCACCGTGACGTCATCCGAACCACCGGCTGCCGCACCCTATTCAGATTGTGACCCCTGGGCTGGCTCCTCTGGCCCAGCTGAGAATTCTTCATGGGACGAGCCGGGAAAGAATGGGGCCACTGCTTCTCTTCCACCAGGACCGCACCTCCAAACCGTCTCTGTGACTCTCCCATGTCACTTCCTAAAAGTACCACATAGCAGCTGACACAGCTGCACTGAGCTTCTAAGCCAGTCCTAAAGCTCCAGGGGCCACCAGGATGTGTTCAGCCTTTTTATGATATGATTTCCACAGCACAAGGGTTGACAGCTTTCCAGCTCACAAATTCCGAGTCCTGGACTCAGACCACAGACATCATGATTTGTTAGAGCCGCCCCCCTACCCCCACCGTGTCTGGGCCCCCAAATCTGAAATAGTCAGGATATGGGCTTGGCTGCTGGAACTAAGATCTCTCTTTTCCCTCGACAGTGGCTCAAACATGATGGGAGTTTATTCCTTTTTCACCTTATAGTCCAAACACATGGCTCAGGATGGTATGGTGACACACGTAGCTTGCTGCTCTGCTAAACTCAAAAAGAAACTTGGGGCTCATGGCCTAAGAGGGCTGCTCCCACTCCCTCCATCTCATCTGCGTTCCGTCTAGGCCCAAGCAGAGAAGAAGAAGAGGCGGACACGCCCCGCTCCTTCCTCTCAAGCCCAGGGCCTAGAACATGCACAAGTCAGTTTATTCGCATCCCCACTGTGAGGAGAGACTTGAGGCTCAGGGCTCCCTGTGTGTGTGCGTGTGTGTGCACGTGTTCGTGTGAGCTGCTGTGTCGCCGAGATCTGTCCGTCCCTTAAAGTGGTTCTCTCTCTTCGAGCAGCTCTACCGGAAAGACGCAGGTTTGGGAGAGAAGCAAGATCTTCCGTCCCAAGCGTGGAACGACTGTGCTCAGAACTGGGAACCCAGGACACAGAATGAATGGCTGACCTGCCTCGTACGCTGTGGACATTTGCTCTCGAGGCCCGGGATGTCCGCTACCCAGCAGCTGCAAGCCGGCCCGCCTGTGGGTAAGTACCCGCTCCGGCCCTGGCAGGGTCCCTGCACCCCACTTCCCTGCCCCGTCTCGCACTGGTGTTTCCAGCGTGTGCCTCAGTTTCTCTACCTGTCACGAGGCTGGTACCTTGGTCCCGTTACTTCCCGCGCTGCTTTGAGAAATCCAGCGGGAGGCTGGAGGCGGTCAGGACGTCACCTGGGACATGCCAGGCACGGTGCACCCTGCGCGGCTGAATCCGTGACCCCAGAGGGACTTGGCAGATGGGATGGAGCTAAAGGCCTCGAGACGAGAACACGGATCTGGGAGGCCCCGGGTGGGCCCAGTGCAACCTCGAGGGTCCTTATAAGGAAAAGAGGGAGACGGAGGGGTCAGAGTCAGACAAAGGAAGTGGTGAGGGGAGCAGGGGTCGTAGTGACGCCCCTTGAAGGCAGGGGATGCCCAGGAATTCGGGCGGCCTGCAGACACTGGACAAAGGCCGACAACGAGCCTCCCGAATGAGCTGGCCCTGCCCGCACCTTGGCTTTAGGCCCGTGAGCCCATGTCGGACTCCTGACCTCCGGAACCGTGAGGTCACACATTTGTGTGGTTTTCAGGCGTGACGTTTGTGGTGATTTATTTCAGCAGCAACGGGAGGCAGATACATCAGGGGCTGGGGGAGGCGGCTGGGGCGGAGGGGGATGGCAGCTGGCGGGGCTGGGGATGGAGTGAGGCCCCTGAGCTGGAAGGAGACCCACCAGGAGAGGCCTAGAAGGCGGGTGCAGGCTTTTCGCTGGTTGGTAAGTGGCCTCCTGGACCAGTGTGTGGGACCCAGGGAGGGGCTGGAGGGTGAGGCCGGCCAGGAAGGCTGGCGGCACGTTGGAGGGGCCCTGAACCCCCCACGGAGGGGGTCATACTTCATCTGGAGGAAGAAAGCCCCCACCCCCACCCCGTAGGGTTGTGCTCAGGCCAGTGGCCGTGCCTCTGGGCCAGGAAATGGCTGGGTGTCGGAAGACAACCGGGAAACACGGCCTCACATATCCTGAGTGCTTGTGGTTACAGTGTTGTGCAAAGTTCTGGAAGCCCGAGCTTGTCAAGATGTACCCGCGTGTGCACGGCCGCGGAACGAATCTTGGGTCCGCATGCCCAGAGCTGCACCAGCCAAGGGGAACCGGGAGGCAAAGCCACGGAGCTTTTATTGAAAGTGCTTTCCAGCCACATGCAGTGGAGGAGTCCCTGGCCAGGGCCCTCTGGCTTTTTTAGGGCCCGATCGAGGGTGCCAAACGCTCTGAACGCCGACCTGGAAAGAATCGCGGGGAATTCGTGGCTCAGCCACGATGCGCAGTCAAAAGAAATGTGGGCCCGTGAAAGAGACACATTCAGAAGTGCATGTTTTTCGTCTTTGGTGCTCACGGAAACATGCCCATTAGCGGGGGTGGGCGGAGTGGGGGTGGGAGCGGCAAAGGGCTCTCGGGAAGAGGGTTTCTGCCTCGGCTAAGACGCCGCCCTGGAAAGCCACGTGTAGACGTGTGCGTCCAACCGCCCCACGGATGGTTCAGATCCTGCGGGGAAGAGGAAAAAAAAAAAAACATTCTACATGCTGCCAGAATGGTATTTGCGTAAACACTGTGGACAGCTGCTCCTCCCTGTCGGAGCCAAAGAAATTCTGCTGTTGTCCAGGAGGGAAACGCGTCTGACCGGGGACCCGGGAACTAGCAGCTGAGCTGCCTGGCAGAACGGGCGCCCCCAGCAGGCACACCCGGGAGGGTCTTTGGGCCCCACTGGGAGCTCCCCCCTTTCAGCTGACGGTGGGGTCCCTGATTTGGGGGCTCTTTAGTCCCCCCCTGGAGGAGGAAGGGCTAATTGTGCGTGGAAGTAGGAAACAATCCCCCTTGGAGCTGTAGCCTGGCTCGAACCCGAAGTGAAGAGGTGGGAGCTGCTGGGAGGGAGGCCCCCCCCACTGGTGTGGCAGGTGAGGGTGAGGGGTGCCCTCAGGATACGCATCCCCCGGAGGCTCCATGGAGGCGGGTGCAAAGCCGAAGGTCAGAGCCACGCAAAGGATGCAGAGGGTTCTCTTGCTCCCTCTGGAGTGACCCAGAGTGTGAGAGCCTGGCCTCTCCATCGGCAAAGTGCCTAGGGATTAATTAGTTTAATTGGTCCCTGCTTTAGGCCAAATAGTCAGTGTCAAAAGAGAAAAGTAAAAGATACTTTCCCATTTGGGAGGACAAAAACGGCCCCTGGCAATGGCCGGGGTGGTAATAACAACAAAAAGCCTTTGCGGGAGTTGACTTGAATGGCCTGGGAAGGCGGCTGGACCCCAGCTCGGACCCCCGTCGCATACCAAGCAGAGATGTGAGCCCTCTGGGAAAGGCCGTCCGGCTCTGCAAAGGCTGGTGGGGCGACTCGCTCCGGCCAAGGCGCCACCCTGGCCCTGGGCAGAAACATCTCGGGCCAATCAAACCTCATTATTATGAGGGGGTTCTGCCCCCCCCACCATTGCCCCCAACCTCGTTTGCAGGAGGAAGGAGGCCCAGGAGGACTGGCTGGTTGTGGCTGCACCAGGACTGTGGCCTCCTGTTTGCCTGCATCAGTTGCCCTGGGGCTGAGGAGCCTGGTGGGGAGATGGGGTTGAACCGGGTCCCCGCCTGTCCCTAAGATGCACAAACATGTGTCCTGAGGGTGGAGGGGTGAGGGAGGGCCAGAGCCCGCAGCCCAAGGTTTGGCCAGTTGGGGGACCTTGGGCAAGTCACTGGCCACTCGGGGCTCAGGTCCCATCCGTTAGATGTGAGTGGGGCGTAGTGACCACAGCAGCAGCCCCCGTGCTCGCCGTGCTCCCAGGAGGAGCGGGGATGCGCTTTGTCGCAGCAGCCAGGGGCGTCTCTTGTGTGAGGCCCGTTTGGGGTCCCCGGGGGGCTGTGACTGGTGAGTGAATCACAGCGGAGGCTGGAGGAGGGCTCCCAGGTGCCTTTTCTGAAGTAAGGACGGTTGACAACACACGGGTCGGGGCAAGAAAATACGACTTGGAAATTCAAACCGGGTCTTTTCTGTTGACGGTTTCCTACCCAAGTTGAGGCAGAAAACATTGACCTTTGCTGCTTTACGAGCAGCAGCCTCTGGCCTATGAAACAGTGACTCTGTCCTCAGAGCTCCGAGGACCGAGGGGAAGGATGCTTCGCCGTGAACATTCACCCCGTCACACCACTTTGGACATACGTTGGCGGCTGCTGGGAGTTTGGTTTGCTTCTTTTTTTTTTAACAAAAGCGTAGTAAAATGTACGTATTTTACCATTTTAATACTTTTTAAGTGGATGGTTCAGGGGCATGAAGCACTTGCACGTTGCTGTGCAACCGTCACCAGCATTCATTTCTAGAACTCTCCGATGGCCCCAAACGGAAGCTCTGTCCCCATTAGACATTTCCCCCCACCCCAGCCGCCCACGCGACCACCCTTCTGCTTAAAAGTCTCCGTGGACTGGACTCCACCGCGTAGCGCACGCAAGTGGCGTCATACGCTGTTCGTCCTTCTGTGTCTGGCTTAGTTCACTTAGAATAATGTTTTCAAGGTTCTTCTGTGTGGTAGAATAAGTCAAAAATGTCCTTCCTTTTAAAGGCTGAATAATATTCCAAGAGGTCTTTGGTTTTTATTCTGTGGAGGACTGGCACTGGGCCATTCAACGGTAAAAGAGGGGCTGGCCCTGAGCCAGCTGCCAAGGGGGAGGTAGATGTGGCCTCTGCTGGGGGCAGGATGGCACGGCTGAGTTCACCTCGCCTTTGCGCAGGAGCATCGATAGTCCAGATAAATCACATTTTATTGATATATATATATAGTTATATTTATAGGTATAGTTATATATATAGTTTTATATGTATAGTTATATATATATATACACACAGTTTTATATGTATAGTTTTTTATATATACAGTTTTATATGTATAGTTTCATATATATATATGTATGTGTGTGTGTGTATATATATATATATATATATATAGTCTTTTTGGGGCTGCACCTGCAGAATATGGAGGTTCCCAGGCTAGGGGTCTAATTGGAGCTGTAGCTGCTGGCCTACACCACAGTCACAACAACACCAAATCTGAGCCGAGTCTGCGACCTACACCACAGCTCATGGCAACACCCTTAACCCACTGAGTGAGGCCAGGGATTGAACCTGCATCCTCTTGGTTGCTAGTCAGATTCGTTTCCGCTGAACCGTGGTGGGAACTTTGCAGTATTTTCAGTCTAACGCTCTCCCAACTGAGCTATTTCGGCCACGGATAAACTTTGCAGTATATATTTTTTTAAATCAAAGTGATGCAAAAAATTTGTGATAAACAAAATTCCAAAATTTTATATGAAGACAGGATTAGTCTCAGTGGTTGTCCTCCACCACGAATCATGTTTTCTTTATTTTTTTGAAGAGTATATATGCATTCTGTTTTTTTTTTTTTTTTCTTCTTTTTTGGCTGCCCTGTGGCATATGGACTTCCCCAGCCAGGAATCAGATCTGAGCCATATTTTCAATCTACCGTGTTGCTGTGGCAACACTGGATCCTTAACCTACTGGGATCAAACCTGTGTCCCAGAGACACTGCAGATCCCATTGTGTCCCAGCAGACATGCCTGTGCATTCTTTTTAAAAATAGGCTTTTCCCTTGCGGCTTATCGTAGACTATCCAGCAGTTCCCTGTGCTAGCCTTGGTGGTTCTTCTCTAAGATGGTTTGTCATAGTACAGATTTTGTCCTTATTTGATATTTCGTTCACCATGGATTTTTGCATCGCTTTGTCGAAGTGGTGGTGAAATATACATAACGCGAAACACCGTTTTCACCGCAGTCAGGTGTACAAAGAGGGGCGCTGAAGACATTCACACGACGGTGCAGCCACCCCCCTCATCCATCACCAGAACTTCCTCCTCTTCCCAAACTGAAGTAACGGCAAACTCCCACCCTCCCTCCCCCGGCCCCTGGCAACCACCCTTTCACTTTCTGTCTCTATGAATCTGACTCCGCAGGAAAGGCAGAGAAGGGAAATCAGAGATCCTGCTCTTTCCTGTCTGCCTTTATCTCACTCAGCACGATGGGCTCAGGATTCATCCATGCGGGAGACCCTGTCGCAATTGCCTTCCGTGTCACGGCCGAACGACATTCCGCCCTGTGGATAGACCACATCTCGTTTATCCAGCGCATCCGTTGATGAACTTCTGGGTTCGTCTCCACCTTTGGCCATTGTGAAGAGTGCTGCTGTGAACAGCAGCGTACAGGTATTTGTTGGCGTCCCTGACGTCAATTCTTTCAGAAGTAGAATTCCTGGATTCAACGATAATTCTATGTTTAGGCTTTTGAGAAAACGCTAAACTCTTCTCCAGGGTGGCTGCACCGTCTCTCATTCCTACCAACAATGCACAAGGGTTTATTTCTCTGCATCTTGTCCAACACTCGTTAAAATTTTTCCATTAAAATTAAAAAAAAACCCTAGCCATCCCATTGGGTGTGAAGTGGTACCTCACTGTGGATTCGAGTGGCATTTCCCTAAGGGCTGATGATGCTGAGCATATTTTCATGTGCTTGTGGGCCATTTCTGTAGCGTCTTTGGAGAAATGTCCATTCAAGTGCTAGGCCCATTTTTGAACTGGGCTGTTTCTTTTGTTGTTGTTGGGCTGTTTTGGCATTATGTTTGAATTTTAAAAATATTGCATTAAATTGTCACCCACTGCTGAGGTTTTTGGTTCCTCCTTAAATTTCGCACGAGGAAATTTTGTTTCACCTCAAGGAGACGAGTTCCTGGAGGGGAGGGTGAGCCCGGGAGGGCAGGAGAGCGGAGGGTGGACCCTGGGCCTTCTCATGGCTGCCATGAAGCTACCCTTTAGTATTATTATTATTTTGTCTTTTTAGGGCCTCGCCCTCGGCATATGGAGGTTCCCAGACTTGGGATTGAATCCGAGCTGCAGCTGCTGGCCTACACCCCAGCCACAGCAACACGGGATCCGAGCTGTGTCTGTGATCTACACCACAGCCACAGCCATGCGGGATCCTTAACCCACTGATCGAGGCCAGGGATGGAACCCGCGCCCTCATGGATCCTAGTCCGGTTTGTTAACTGCTACTCCACCTGCAACCTTTAGTAGGGACTGTGCCCAGACACGTGCCTTCCACACATGGTTTATTACAGACAAGAAGGAATGGGCGGGGCTCCGTGCCTGGGCAGCCCCTGGGGTAGGGGGGAAGCTGCAGACGTGGCACTGAGGATGGTGAGGCAGGGTGACCAGGGGGAGTCGGGGGCAGCCACACCAGCTTCTCAGGGAAGCTGGACGAGGAGGACCAAGCGGCTCTGGACCCCACAGAGAGGAAGCCCCAGAGACAGTACAGACTCACCCCTCCAGCCCCCCCAAAGCTGGACCTGCTGGGCTCTTCCAGGCCCGTGTGGCCAAGTACGCCCACCGCATCCAGGCAGATGGGTCTGCTCAAGAGGCCCACGCCCCACGCTCAAACCACCCGGCTTTTCCAAAGGACTCGTGCCCCTTCCTGCATCCTGGGCAACGTGTGATGTATCCATCACCACGGCCGAGCCCAAAGGTGGTGGCAGTGTGGTCCCACCTCTCCAAGGGACAGAGAGAATGTCAGATTCTCACCAGAATCCAACCCACACCCCAGCACTGCTAACACCAAACTGTACCCGTTTGTTCGGGCTCCTGGCCAGCCTCCTGAAACGTGTGGTTATCCGGGTCATGAATAAACACATCAGCTGGACTTTGTTCTTTCTGGGACGCCCAGCTGAAACACCACATTCAAATCTGATAAAAATGATAAGTCTACAGATCTGAGAGGTGCAGAGAATGTGAAGGAGAATAAATACAAAGAAAACCACACCAAGATATATCACGATCAATTTTATGAAGCCAGAGTTAAAGAGAAAATCCTAAATGCAGCCAGAGAAGAACGAGACCCACGGAGGGACCATGTGAAAATGAGAGTATAAGCTTTTGCGAAACCATGTGAGCAGGAAGTCAGTGGGTCACATCTTTAAAACAGAGGGAGAGGGAGTTTCCGTTGTGGCTCATTGGTAATGACTAATATCCCTGCGGACCCGGGGTTGACCCCGGGCCTCACTAGTGGCTTAAGGATCCAGCGTTGCCGTGAGCTGTGGTGTAGGTCGCAGACATGGCTCAGATCCCATGTGGCTGGGGCTGTGGTGTAGGCCAGCTGCTACAGCTCCGATTCGACCCCTAGCCTGGGAACCTCCGTATGCGGCGGGTGCAACCCTGAAAAGACCAAAAAATAAAAGAAATAAATAAACGAAACAGAGAAAGAAACTGTTCATCTAGATGCCTCTATTCTGCAAAGGCCTCTTTCAAAAATGAAGGCAAAATAAAGAGTTTTAATTTAAGACACCGGCAGACTGGCCCTACAGGCACTATTAAAGGAAGTTAACATGAAAGGAGGCAGAAAGAAAATGCTGTCAGACGGAAAGCCAAGCCGAATGTACAAAAAAAGAGTGAAAAGGACCCGAAGCGGCAACTGTGTAGACCAGTGTAAACAGTTCTTTTAGAAAAACAAACGAAAGCTCTTTCAGAGCGATTGCTCCCAGTGATATTTGTGGCATCCCGGCAGGTCTTAAGTGTTATTTAAAAACTTGATTAAATATATTTAAATTATGGATGTCATATATACTCCGTTTATCTGGATACAAATAAAAACTTAATAAACTCTTCAATCTAGTCCCTGAAAGAAATAATGTTTGATATTTAACCTTCCATACATTTTATATGTAAAAACAAACATGTATAAACACGTATGGAATATAAATTCTTATTTTACATGACAGAGTTAACATTATTCTAACTGAATTTAAAAACACTCATTAAAAGAAAAATTTGCCTTAACTTTCAATCTCCTCAAAAGACAATTGATCATGTAAAACAAAATATCCACAGGATACTCTGAGGCTTGTTATGTATTGAAAGGTAAAATAATCTATGACAACAATAGCACACGGGATAGGAGGAGGAAATGAAAATATATTCTCATAAGATACAGCCTATGTGAAGGGGTACAGCATTTGAAGGTAGACTGTGATAACTTAGACAGGTATCTTTTAAATCCTGGAGTGGCTCCTAAAAATTAGAACAAAGAGATGTAGTTTAGTAGATATCGGTGGAGAGAATGGACTAAAAAAACCACAATTAACTGTAAAGAAGGAAGGGAAAAAGGAGCAAAGGACAGATGAGACAAATAAAAAACAGATGGAAAGATGATAGCCTGACATCCAATGACACTGATAATTATATTAAATGTCACTATAATACATTTAAATACTTCAATAAAAGGCAGAGATTGCGACCCTGAGATAAAAAAGCAAACCTTGGAGTTCCCTCATGGCTCATTGGGTTAGGATCTGCCATTTTTACTGCTGTGGCTCAGGTTACAGCTGTGGTGCAGGTTCAATCCCTGACCTGAGAACTTCTGAATACTATAGGCGTGCCCCCCCCCCAAAAAAAGGCAAGGCTCAATTATATGTTGCTTATAGGAAACCCATTTAATATCATATAATAGCACTTATATCTGGAATCTAAAAATGGCACAAATAAACCTTTCCACAGAAAAGAAACTCATGGACTTTGGAGAACAGACTTGTGGTTGCCAAGGGGGAGGGGGAGAGAGTGGGATGGACTAGGAATCTGGGGTTAATAGATGCAAACTGTTGCATTTGGAATGGATAAGCAATGAGATGCTGCTGTATAGCACTGGGAACTATATCTAGTCACTTGTGATGGAGCAGGATCATGTGAGAATAAGAATGTTTACATGTATGTGTGACTGGGTCACCTTGCTGTATAGTAGAAAATTGACAGAACACCATAAACCAACTATAATAGAAAAAAATAAAAATCATTATATAAAAAAGAAACCCATTTAAAATATACAAAAGTCCACTGTATGTCCACATACTAGCAAAGAACAGTTGATAATTGAAATTTTAAAATGTCCTATTATAAATAAATTATATAAGCAAAAGGCAGAAGTGTAGGGGAATATTGAAAAGGCATAGGAAACAATCTGACAGAGCTCCCAGTGGCCAAAGTTGTAACAATTTGGGAGTTCCCATCATGGCTCAGCAGCTTGAGAACCTGACATGGTGTCTGCAAGGATGCGGTTCAACCCCTGGCCTCACTCACTGGGTTAAGGATCTGGTGTTGCCACAAGTTGTGGCATAGGTCACAGATGCAGCTCGGATCCCATGTTGCTGTGACTGTGCCTTAAGCCAGCAGCTACAGCTCGGATTCAACCCCTAGCCTGGGAATTTCCATATGCTGCAGGTGAGGCCCTAAAAAAAACACACAACAAAACGGTAACAATTTGAGCAACAGAACAATGACAGTATTGGATTAGAACCCAAAGAATTAAGTGTCTTTTAGTTCGCACAAATATAAGTTAATAATGTCATAAATACATAGATGGGAGAAAAGGAACAGTGTATCCTTACAAAAGAAACCCAATTAACCCATGGAAAAAAAGAATGAGGGGAAATAAAAAAAATCTCCATTAGAATTCCATAGAAATCATGGAGGCAAGATACACCAATCGATGCTAAAATTAGTGGGTAAAAGTTTAAGAAGAAGCAGGACCTTTGCATTGTCTCAAAATATCCCTCTACCCTAAAGTTACTAATTGCAAAAAGAAAATCGTGGCTCTGCAGCTGGGGAATCTGACAGACATCATCTTTACCACGTGATGAAAGTTCACGGCTCCACTGATGAGACTCGGTAGCATCAGGGGCTCCCAGGTATGGCTCGCCTTCCTCCTGCAGTCTCCTTCTTGATGATGCAGAACCTCAGATAACTGTGAGGAAGCACCAGACAAACACCAATTGAGGAACGCTCTAGAAAACATCTAACCATTATGCTGCAAGAATGTCAAGTCATGAAAGACAGACATACTGAACAACTGCACAGATTGGGAACCAAGAAGGGTCCGAATGGACCCTGGAAGTGAAAAGATCGTTTGCGGAAAAGCTAACGCCCAAATGAAATTCGTGCTTCAGTTGATAGTATTTTACCGATGTTAATTTTGTAGTTTTCATGGTTGTACCGTAATTTGGGTGTTATCATGGGAGAAGGTGAGTGAAGGGTATTTGGTAACACCCTGGTCTTTCAGTAACTCTTCTGCTAGTCTAAGAATCTGAAAAGAATATAGGTATTTATATATTATATGCTATATATAAAACCGAATCACTTAGCTGTACACCTGATATTCGTACAACATTGTAAATCACATATACATCAATAAAAAAAGTTGTGTTGGGGGAAGAAGCTTCAAAAACAGTACTATTTACAATAACATAAAATAAATGAATGCCTGGGGATAAATTTGACAAAATCATTAACAGACTTTTACCCCCCACACCATAAAACACCGATGAAAGGAAAGATGGAGTCAAGAAATAAAGAGATACAGCATGCTCATGGGCCCAAAGACACAATTTGCCCTCAATAACCTATAGATTCAAGGGGAACCCCAGTACATTTACGCTGGACTTTTTGTAGAAACCGACAGGGTGAGTCTAAAATTTATAGAGAAATTCAAGGACCGAGAATAGCCAAAGCCATTTTGAAAAAGAACAAAGGTGGGAGGATTTATACCACTGAATTTTAAGACCTACTATGTATTTTTTTTTCTTATTTAAAAATTTTTTTTTTTTTGGTCTTTTTAGGGCCGCACCCTGGCTAGGGGTCAAATCGGAGCTGTAGCCACTGGCCTACACCACAGCCACAGCAATGCCAGATCCAAGCCGGATCTGCGACCTACACCCCAGCTCCCGGCCACACCAGATCTTTAACCCACTGAGCAAGGCCAGGGATTGAACCTGCGTCCTCGGGGATGTTGGTCAGATTTGTTTCCATTGAGCCATGATAGGAGCTCCTTAAGTCCTGTTATAAAGCAATAGTGTGGTACGGGTGTAAGAATAACCCCCCAGGTCAATGGAGCAGGATGGAGAACCAGGAATAGATGCATGCCTCTATGACCAGTTGATTTTTGAAAACCGGGCCCAGATAAATCACTGGGAGAATGAACACATGCTAATGGAACAGCTGGATATCCACGTGTAAAAATCCAAACCTCAATCCCGACCTCACCTCATACGCAAATATTAGCTTGAAGGGGGTCACAGACCCAAACACAAATGCCCCAAGTGTAAAACTTCTAGAAAACAGCGAGAAAATACTTTTGACCTTGGGGCAGGCAAAGGGTTCTTAAGAAGACCCCAAGCCACCACCCAACGGGAAGGTGAAACGTGATGCAGCTGAAAGTCCTGCAACCACCTGTTAAGAGGACGAAGAGAGAAGCCAGCCCGGGAGCAGAGCCTTGCCGTCCACACTCTGCTAAGGGACTTGAGCAGAAGATTACAAAACATTCTCCCCATTCAATAGCAAGAGCCCAAACAACGCGATTAAATATTGGACAAGAGCTTGGAGCAGAGGCGTCGCAGAAGACACGCAGAGACACCCCTTAACCGTTCCCTCTGCCTGAGATGTCACCCAGTCCTCTGCCTCACCCCCTCCCCGCTTTATGTCAAGCCCTTCTCAACGAGGCCTTCCCTGACATTTCATGAACCACCACCCTCCGCCCCGACGTCTCCCCGCCACACACACTTCACATCCCTCCCTTTTGTTCTTTTTCCCGGAGCACACTGTAAAATTTACTTCGTTACTGTGCTTATTGTTCATTATCTGTCTCCCCTGTGAAAACGAGCAAGAATTCTGTGTCTTCTTTCACTGACGGGTCCCAAGTGTCTGCATGCCTGCCTGACACCTAGTAGGTGTTCGAAAAAACATTTCCTTTCTACACGAGCGAATGAATACATGGCTGCTTTTGTGCTTTTGTTTTGTTCTTAGTGTGTTGCGGTTTTGATGGGTCAGGCGTGAATGCATGTTCATTTATCCTGCTGCAGACTCACTGCGCATTTTGAATCGAAAGACTGCCATCTATTATCAATTCTGGAAAATTCTAAGCCATTATACCTTCAAGCAGTTCACCCTTCAGCCCCGTTTTTTCCATTGCATTCTTCTAGAACATCAATTAGATGACATAATACTATTAATTCAATCCTCATGTCTCTTCAAGTCTTTCTTTTATTCTGACCTCTTTTTTCTCTGTATGTCACGAGGTAATTTCTTTCATTCTATCTTTGAAGTCACAAATTCTGTTTTCAGGCAGGTCTCAGCTGCTGTTTCACAAACTATTAAGGCCTTAATACCATTAGCAAGTTTTCCACAGGTCTGTTTGGTTCTTTTTCAAATTTGGTCCTTTTGGATAGTACTTTGCTAATTTTCCACAATTCCAATTCTCAGTTTCATTTCTTTAAACATTAAAAAAAAAAAGGTTTATCTAAATTCCTTAATTAGAGCTGCATTTGTTTGATGCACTTGAGCTTCTAGTTTGGGATTTCGATTGCCTGTTTGGTGGGTCTGTATTGTGGGGATACTGTGAGGCTGGTTTGGGAGGATTTGAGTTTGCTTTGGCAGTTGAACCTTATTGGAAATGTCTTTAAGTCAAGTTCACAGTTTTGGGGTTTCCTGGACCTCAAAGGTAGTGTAATTTTGACCCCCAAGGTCTTGTGAAGTAAGGACTGTGGCTATGAGTTCTCAGAGGAGACTGGTTTTCTCCACCTAGATCCCAGGTAGAGACGGGCCAGTTTGCTTGTTATCTCCTTTGCCTGCTGTATCAGTCAGGACAGCATAAGTTCTGCTTCACTAACAAATAATCCCTCTCATTGGCTAAATGCAGCAAAGGCTTATTTCCTGCTCTTGCAAAGGTGGCAGGGAGTCTGAGCAACTCTTCAGGCAACTGTCCCCCATGAATGAGCCAGGTTGCCTCAATCCCGACACTGCTTGATGCCTGCTTGATGCCTGGTCTGGAGCATCTGGGGCTGGTTGTTAATTGCTTTAGTTTTTCTTTTGCGCCTCTTCTTCTCAGCTCCTATTGGCCAGAACCAGTCGTAAGGCCAGCCTGAGAGGAAGGGGGCAGGGAACGTGTTTCTCTGTGTCTGGTGAAAGAGGGCGGGTTCGAGATGGCCCTGGACGTCTCTGCTGCTCCAGAAGGAGGATTTTCCCTGGCTGCTCATCCCTGCAGCAGGAGCCCTCGGAGACTGGTCCCAGTGTCCCACCTTGCATGTGCCCTGGGCCCTCTCTCCTGCCCCCGACCACCTCTGAGACCCGCACTGCAAGGGCACTGGATCTACCCAGTGACCTGGAGTCACTCCAGCATCAGCACCGGCGAACGTATCCCCACTTTCGGCTCTCTGTCAGGTCTGGCCCTGGGTGACACTTTGACTTTCTCACAGGCTGATTTGCACGTTGCCAGTGCCCTGCCTTGTATTTTGCGTAGCATTCCCAGGCATTTCGTTCTAGGGGGTCCGTGTCATTATTGGTATTTTCCACACTTTACAGGGGAGGAAACAGGATGGGACGCTTCGGTGACCTGCCCAAGGACACACATGAGGGATGTCCCGGAGCCTCGCTTCTCAGCCAGGCCTGTGTGACCTGGCTTCCTTGGGGGAGAGCAGGAGTGTGTCTGGCAGAGACGGGTGCCGGCTTCCCAGAGGAGGTGACCTCCGGCTGGGTCTGGAAGGATACCAGGTTGGGGTGCAAGGGTGTGGCAGTGACCCAGCCCAGGCAAAAGCCTGAGGGTGTGACGAGGTAGGCACCCATGTTAGCCGCTCCGTAAATATTTGCTGAATAAATGAATAAAGAAATAGCCAACGAGAGGAACAAGGGGCTGAATAACTGCTGTTGGTAACGCGTGAGTCAGTTTCTTGCAATGGCTCGTGTTTGACCCGGAGTTTTTCTACCTGCTCTTGCCTCATTTCCCAAGCTAAACAAACTGGGAAGAACTTGTGGGAATGCCAGGGACTGAGCCTCCCTCCCAGTCTTAGCAATTTGCAGTTACCTAAAATTACAAGCCTGTCTGATCTCATTAACGAAATAAGACTCAGGGAGGACCCAAGGTGGAAGTTCAGCCCCGACCTTCACCGGCCCCGGTGGAATCTCTGGCCCTTCCAGGCCTGTCCAGCTCGCTCCTGCAGGCGCTCCACCAGCCCGCCGGGCGGAAGGGAAAGCAAACAGAAAGCCGGGCCCAGTTCAGCCTGGACCTCAGTCAAACCCCTGTTCCTTCATAAACATGCCCCCTTGTATTTATTACAATGCGGGAACTCGAGCCCGGCCCTGGGGGAAGGGCTAGGTCCTGAAAGGCCCATCAAGGCAGATACCCATGGGAAACCAGCAGAGCGGGCCTCAGGGGAGGCGCGAGGGGCCCACAGGGCCTTCGGGGGACGCTTTACCATCAGGATCCAGCGGACGCTCTCTTGGAAACATTCAGAGACGGAAGTACCGTGGTCTGCCGAGGTGCTGATGATGCTTTGCAAAGGCGGCATTTGATTATCTCCTCCCGGGAGCCAGGCTCACATTAGGGCTTTCACACCCATTAGCTCAGGCGTCCTTGGAGAAGCCTGCCAGCAGATACCATCAGCCCCCGTTTTCAGATCAGGGATCGAAGATGTGCAGGTTAAGGATCTCGCCCTCAGTCCCTTAGCGGATAAGTGTGGCGGGGGGAACCCTCGTCTCCATTAGCTGCAAGCGAGTCTGTCTCAACATGATTTTTTAAGGGGCCAGTGAACATCTGCTCAATTCTGCTTACAGCAGAGAACAAATGCTCAAGTATTTGGAGGCTACAAAATTTTTTTTATTTTCAAAATTCTGATTTTATGTGATAGTTGATTTACAACGTTGTGTTAGTTCCAGGTGTACAGCAAAGCGAATCAGTTATACACATACACATATCCCTTCTTTTTCAGATGCTTTTCCCATATAGGTTATTGCAGAATATTGAGTACAGGTCCCTGTGCTACACAGCAGGTCTTTGTGGGTTATCTATATAGGGCGGTGTGTATATGTTTTTTTTTCCCTCTGTTTCTTTTTTTAATTTTATTTTTTAGTAGACTTGACTTATAGGGCTGTGCCCATTTCCGCTGTCCAGCAAAGGGACCCAGTCATACAAATATATACATTCGTTTTCCATCACGGATGATCCCAAGAGACTGGATATATTTCCTTATGCTTTAAGTAGGACCTCATTGCTTATGCAGTCTACATGTAATAGTTTGCATCTATCAACCCCAAGGCTTAGAAAAATTTAAAAAAATATATACATATTATTATGGTGGGAGGGGCCCATGACAGTCACAGCACAGCTCCGAGGGATTCCCAGTGGAAACCCAGGCTGGCGGGAGGTCCAGGGAAGCAGGTGAGGGAAGGCTTCACTTGCAGGACTGAGCCTGGCTCCTGTGCCCCTGACCATGAACCCCCTTCTGTGAAATGCTATATCAATCTTTACCCCCTAAAGTGCTAGCAAATAATGGATCCCCTTTCTCAGCCCACCCACACCGCCTACCGTTGCTGCTCCCACCCTGGAGGTGGGCTGTCGGGGGCTTATTACTGAGTGGTTCCTGGGACTCCTACCTCTTGTTTTCCCGCTCGCATTTGTTTCTGTCTTTTTATTTTTATTTTATTTTACTTAACGTATTTTTAGGGCCGCACCCACAGCAAATGGAAGGTCCCAGGCTAGGGGTGGAATTGGAGCTGCAGCTCCCAGCCTACACCAGAGCCACGGCAACTCGGGATCCGAGCCGCATCTGGGACCTACCCCACAGCTCACAGCAAGGCCGGATCCTTCACCCACGGAGCAAGGCCAGGGATCGAACCCACGTCCTCACGGATCCCCGTGAGGTTCATTTCCGCTGTGCCACCACAGGAACTCCCACAGCGTTTTTTGATACCTGCTCTGGGCCAAGGCTGGGACCCGCGAGGAGAGTGAGAAGACCTTTGGCTCTGGCAGCTCGGGGTCCAGGCGGGCGGATGAGACCAAGCCCTTGCATCTTGGTGACAAGCTTGCAGGACGGCGCGGCCTGGGCAAAAGTGAGCAGGCCTTGCCTGGGGGGGCTCGGCAAGGTGTGCTTCGGAACTGCTTTGAGAAAGGGGGCTTCTGATTGAGAAGCCAGCTTGAACACTAACATCTGGGGCTGTATTTTGATGGGATAATTGCTTTATATTTATAAAGAGTCTTAATTATCTCCAGCAAATGCATTTAGACTGCTTGGTAATCGAATTAAGGAAAATGTCTTTTCAAACATTGTAAGCGGCGGCAATAATAAAAAAGAAAAAGGAATCATTTTAAAGGACTTCCCTGTGTGACCCAGACAAACCGGTTGTTACTGAAAGCCGACTCATTTCGTTAAGGTCCCGGTTGGCCCTCACACAACGGGGTTACAATTGCGGGAGAGAAAGGAAATTTCCTTTCCTTGGGGAGCCCATGCTGATCCCTATGTAGAGTTGGTCCCCCTTTGCCAGTCCTGGACATACTTTCACCTTTGTGCTTATCACCCCGCATGGAGAGAATTCTGGGTCTCCCCGCACCCCTATCTACTCCCCGCATGTGCGTGTGTCTGGAGAGCCTAGACCGCATCTTATCCACTTCGGTATCACAAAGAGCAGGTATGATGCTTCCCGAACGGAGTTACTACCCCTTCATCCGTGGCCATGAATTTCTTGAGAAGTCACTCTCTCAATGTTTTATCTATGGACGGCCACATCTTTGGACGGCCACGGCCACGGGGTTGCAAGGTCCATGTGACCAGAATGTTGGCGAGGATGCCCTGGCCGGGAGGACCCGCAGGGTCCAGGAGGCTTGTGCCTTGGTGGCCGGAATCTGAGCCGGACAGTCAGCCTCCGGTGTCGGGGACGGGCGGGGAGCCAAGAGCAGCCCAGAGAGACAGGCCCTGGACTTTGAAGAAAAATCAATATTCGTCCCGGAGTTGACTGTATCATAAACATGTCCCGATCTGCACGGCCACTTCCAGGCTCCTGCCCGCCCAGGTGAGGGCTCTGCAGAGTGGCCCCGCCCCACGTTGGCATCGCCGGGAGGAGGCCGTCGGGGATGCAGAGGAACCCCTGCATCTGCTCCGGCTTCTGTGCTTGTAGGACCCACTTGAATTACCCACGGTGGCGGCACAGAGCAGGCTGGCTCCTTGTCTTTCCAGAGGTGCATGAATTCAACAAATAGTTACCCAGCTGCTGCGTCCAGATGCTGAGCCGGGCTCTGCTGATATGGAGTCGGGGGGAGTAGCGGGGGAGGGGGAAGCCAGACTGGTGGCCACTTAAGGCACAGAGTCTACAGTCCAGTGTGGCGACGGACGCCAAACGGGAAAGGAAACAGGGTCGCCGCAGACTGATCAGTGTCATCCACGGAGCAACAAAGAAGGGGTGTGATGGAGGTGTGGGCGCGGCTGGGACAGACTCTGGACACCTGGTGCTGGGCCGGGGCCAGCAGAGGTCCAGCCTGTCCTCACGGGCCCCTCTCACGGTGGACGCTCTCTCCTCCTCCCTGGGCTTTCCGCCTCCTCCCTCTCCGAGTCACCTTCTCTCGCCTGCTCCAAAGTGCCCCTGGGGCACGTGATACGTGGTGTGCCCGTGACAGCAGGGCACCTTGCTGCCAACTGCTGTGCTCTTTCACTCGTTCATTTTGTTTCTTTCTCTCTCCGTTTCTTCTCTTTTCCTTTTTCTTTTTGTGGCTGCCCTGTAGCACCTGGAGTCCCGGGCCAGGCATCGGATCCGAGTGGTGGTTTTGGCCTAAGCTGCAGCCACGGCAGCACGGGATCCCCAGCCCACTGTGGTGGGTGAGGATCGAACATGCGTCCCATTGCTCCCAAGACATCGCAGATCCCATTGTGCCACAGCGGGCACGGCTACTCTTTCATTTCTTACTCCAGATGCCCAGAGACCCTGATGGCCCAGGCTCTGCCTCGGCTGTCCCAGGTGGGTACCACCTTGGTGCCATCAGCCTGGCTGGTGCTGAGTGGATGACCTGGGACGTGGGTGCCCAGCAGCAGGGCCCGTGGCATGACGGGTACACTCACGGGCATGCCATGCTGGAGAGAGACTCGAGGCCTGGGGTCGACTCCTGCTCTGGCCCTTATCAGGGTACATGCTTGAGAAAATCTGAACATCTCTAAGCCCCAGCTTTGTCACTGCGGCCGATACCTACAGGCACTGAAGGTGAGGGGTGGCCAGCACCTGGCAGAGTGGGGCGCGGGGGAGGGGGGACATATGTGCTCATGATCTCCCGAGGGAAACCATCACCCCTGGTGAACTTCCGCACCCCCGCTCCGGGCACCCCCCACGGCAGGGAACACGAGGGGTTTGGTAACTTACACAACGATGGGCAGACCGGAGGTGGCGGCGTCAAAGGGCCAATCTGGCCAGGTGCTCACTGTCCATTTTTATGGAATTCCACATCCTTTCCGCATCCTGGGATTACAAAACAGCCACCGAGAAATCACGCACCCCATTAACACTGAGACTTTTTTGTATTTACAATTCAGCTTACATTTTTACCAAGAGAGGTTTTCAAAATGTAGCATGTGTTAGTCACCGTGTGAATTGCGAAACCAAGGAAATATCGCCCAAGTGCTGGCCTTGACCATGTAATCTGGCAGAGGCTGGGGAGGAATAAAAGCAACGCTTCTCAGCATCGCCGCCTCAAAGGGTAGGAGGGATTGGAAGCCTCTCTGAGGCCACAGGTAGCTGGTTCCTGCACTGGTCTCCTCTCCTCCGCCCTCCAGGCCCGGCCAAGTTCTGGCTGTCTTCGGCAGCCAGAACTTGGCTGGGGATGGTGGGGAGAGAGGGAGACTCGGGAGTCGGGGCAGGGGGATAGTTTGAGTTCTAGGTAAGCTGCTCCCTGGCCAGGTGGCCTTGGGCACTTTCCAGACCCCGTTGTGCACAGAGAGGTTAGGAGAGATCACCGCCGCCGTGGTGACAAGAAGGCCCACTGCTGTCCCGCTGCCTCCCAGGTGATTTCAAACCCAGGGCGCCAGGGCCCCCAGATCCTCAGGCAGCCTCCAGGGCTGCTCCGCGGCTGGAGCCGAGTTTGGGAGGATGGAGGGAGGTGGCGCCCGGGCGTCCCCTGCAGCTGTACAGCTCGCTTGGTTTTCTAAACACAACAAGCCCGCACTCCCACTGAGCTACAAGCCCGCAGGTGGCTTGATGAACATGTGGTTTCTGGATGCGACATGAAAGTTAGCATTTGCACACTCTTTGTCTGGGTTCCCTGGGTTTGTTTTTCTTGCTCTTAAGGTCCTGAAATATTCCCAATTGTGTTTACGCTGAGGCAGGATCCGAGAAGGAGAGTGCTGCCGTAGCAGGATCTGCTGGGCCCGGCTTCCACTGTCCTTCCCAAAAGCCTGGGCAGGATCCAGAGCCGCTGAGCTCAGAGCCCACTGCCCAGCCCTCACCCCCACGGGCATCGCCGGCTGCGTCACTGCTCCACCCGCAGCCCCTCCGCCCACCACAATGTCAGTTTGCGGGGGGTGGGGTGGGGGCTGCGCGGGAGAGGGATTCATGACCCTCGCTGCAGCCGGGGCAGGGAGACGGGATTAATTCCTTCTGCCTGGCGACGACACCACTGAGGCCTGGGAGTGACTTACCTGCCCAAGGTCACGTGGGCAGTTCAAGCTAAAGCCGGGCTTGGAAACCATCCCGTGTCTATCCTGAGATCCCTGTTCTGCGCCCTCCTCCGAGGGGGTGCCCCGCTTTCTCTTTGGTGTGGGTGTGATGCCCCCTCGCCGCCTGCCCACCCCGGGCAGGGCTTTTGCCCCGTGCGCATCTCTCTTGCCTACAGAGACTGTGGACCCCAGGAGGCCAGGAGCCACGGGCTGGCTGCCCTGGGCCTGGCCCGGGGTGGCCACGTAGCTGACTCTCATCTTGTTGAATGATGACTTGTTATTATTATTCCCCGAGGCTGGCTTCCACGTGTCCGGCCACAGGAGGCTCGAGCGCCCCCGCCCCCCGCCCCCAGGTCCTTGGCTGGCCAGCATTTCAAATGATATTGTTTCATATTAAATTATTTTAAATTCCATGGACCCGGGTTTCACAATCAAATAATTCGATCTTGTTTACAAATGGAATTTTTACTTTTTGACAGTTTCTAGCTTTGCTGGACTGGAGGGGCAGGCACGCATGTCCTCTCATGCCCTCCTGTCCACCTCCTTTCCTGGGACACCCTGGAGCTGGGGGACGGTCCTGGGGGCTGGTGAGCACCTGGCATGGGGGTAGGGGAGGCGGCCCTCCCACTGTGGCCTTGGGACCATGGAGCTGAGGGCTTTCTTGCTCCCCTGTCCCTGCCTCTTCCACCTTCCAGTTCCTGCCATGGGTGAATCCACAAATCATGGCATTAGAAGGGACCTCTGATACCTGTCACTCCAACCCCTTTCACAGACCGGGAAACTGAGGTGCAAGGGTCCCCGTCCCTGTGGCCAGCCCGGGACCCAGTGCCAGGTCTGCGGGTCCCCTCCTCCAAGGGGAATCTCATCTCTCTCCATCCCTGGCCTATGAGATGCACATCCTGCTTTGAGCTGTCGAGATACAGACGTGGGAAGAAGTGACCTCTGACCTCTAGAAGCTCATAATAGGGGTGCCGGGACGGGGGCATGGACAGGAGACAGAAGGTGGCCGCATGAGGGGGCGGCGGCTCCCTGGGCCGCAGGAGGGAGCAGGGGCTACCGGAGGCCAGGCAGGGCGGAGACTGCAAGTCTTGCCGCCACAGACGAGGGCTGAGCTTGGTGGCATTCAGCAGATAATCCCGCTCATGCTGAGGACACGGTGACCAGCCTGCCAGCATTTCAGTGTCTCCCGATGTCGCCTTGCCCCCTTGGAGGCAGCCTCCTCCCGCCGTGCCCCCGTCACTGGAAACAGGTTTGCAGTCTCTCCTCTAGAACTTTCTCTAAACAAGTACTGGTCCAAGGGTAGAGGTGCTGCCTGTTTTGTGGCCACACGCGTGGGTGACCTTGGGTTGGCCCCGGCAGTGGCCCTGCTGGGCTTGGCTCCGTGTAGCATCTGGCTGTTTCCACAAGTCGCCGGCTCTCTGAGTTCGGAGCTGAACTGGGGGACACCCTCCCCTAGCGCTGTCTCTGTGGCTGTTCCCGAAGGGCTGCAGGGTAGGGTCCCAGCCGGCCCCCCCGGGGACACAGGGTTCCTCAGGAAAGGCCTAGGGAAAGTTGGTTGAGAGGGTCCCGGCTGACTGCCAGGCCCAAAGGCAGGCACCTCCTCCTGAGTCTCGGGAGACAGAGCAGGGCAAGTCCAATAGGCACTGTCCTTCCTCCAGCCCATCCTGCCAGGGTCCCTGAGGGCACCCACAGCCCTGGAGCCCACCCTCATCTCACGTGATCTTCGCCCACCCTGCGCTGCCTCGCGGGTCTGGTACCTGGGGCGAGACTGCAAACTACCAGCCGTGGGGACGCCGGGGGCACATGGGGGTGGGCGGGGTTGGGATGCTCAGCCCGGTGGTGGAAATGTACACCCAGCCAAGGTGAGAGTGCACGCGCAGTTTGGGCCAGAATGGACGTGTCTCGGCACTAACTTCCCGGCGTCCTGGTGTTGGTAGGGGCACGGGATGGGCTACAGGCCCCTCAAGGTGCCCGAGAGAGAGGGAGGTGCCTCTGTCTGCATGTGCTGGGTGGATGGATCTCTAAAACAAGCCAGGTGAAAAAAGCGAGCTGGCGAAGGGGGACCCATTTTTGAGTTGAAAACAATAAAGACACAGACGGAGGTGTACACTGGCAGCAGGCAGGTGGACCCCGGTTACTGAGCAACCAGCTTCCTGCACGTTGTTAACTCGCTGCGTCCTTAGGAGGCCCCAGAAGGTGGGTGACATCCTACCGCTTTGCAGATAAAGAAACTGAGGCCCAGGCAAGTGGGGAGGGAGGGGGGACGTGAGCTGAGCCCCCAACCGTTCTGCCGCTGATGAGGGTGACGCGCGATCTGCTGGGAGAGGGTGTGTGGGCCGCGGGGGTGTGGGGGTTAGATTTCACTCTTCCTTGGTTGCCTTTGTGTCTCTGCGCTTCCTTCCCAGCTGAGCGTGTGACGTTGAGAAAATGCCAAGGGTATATACTGAGCAGAGGAAACAAGCCTTGAATTCCTTTATTGTGTTTTTCTATACTAAAGACCAAAAACAGGTCATTTAAAAAACTCACCGCCCCCCCAAAAGAGAGAATAGAGTCTCTAGGAAGAGAACGGAAGGAAAAACCAGGACTCCAGGCAGTGCCCCCCAACCCCCGTCTTGGGGGGGTGGGGGGCTTGGCGTTGGCTTATGGAAATCAGCTGTTTGCCCCGATTTCCCAAAAGTGGGACGTAGGAGAATCCTAACAATTTCCAGTGCAAAGCGGGCCAAGGGGGGCCGGAGGAAGGGGCTCCCTTGCTCTGGGAGTCACCCGCTGTTCATGCGGGGACCAGGCCAGGCCCCCGGGGCTGCCCTGCCACTCTGAACTAAAGCTGGCAAAGATGAGACCAATTATGTCTGCACCCCAGTTGCTTGATAACCAAGATCAAACATGCCGGGAGCTACATTTAGTCCAGGATAGAATTCAAAGACCACCTGGCTGCCTCGCTCGGCTCGTCCCGTCTCTGAATGCAGCATGCACTTGAGCTCGAGGCCGCTGCTCTGCGGCTCTCACGGCTGTCGAGAGGTGACGTTGCCATTGGTGACCACAGGTATCCCGGCAGCCTGCCGCAGAAAGGCTACTCCAGGCTCCAACGAAGGCCAGGTTTCCAGGGGCGACGGCAGAGCCTCAGTGCGGCAGGCACCCAGCTCTGCCCCGACTTGCTCTGCCATCTCACCCGAAGCTCCCCCTCCCCCAGGCCTCAGTTTTCCCATCTGCAGAACGGCCGGAGTGGCTGAGATGACCTCAGGCTTTTAAGACGGTGGCAGATGAAGGATGGACCTCCATCATGGTCAAGTCAGAGGGGGCCTCTGGATGCTGGTCCTGTCTCCATGGAGACCAGCTCGCCCTCTTTCAGGCCAGTCTCTGGATGGGCACGTCAGGAAACTGGGCTCCAGCCACAGGCCTCCTGCTGATGGGGGATCTTGACTTTTAGAGACTTGGAAAGTCGGGAACGGAGGTGCCTCACAGTATGAAGGCGTCACTTGATGGGCAGAACGGCAGGCTGAAGGGGGGCTGTGAAGGCAGCAAAGCCCTGCTGGCAGCCCTGAGGCCTGGCTCGAGGCCCGTGCACCTCTACCCAGGCAGGGCCCTCACCCCCAGAGGCTGGGCAGCAATCCTGCCCTGTCCCCAGCAGCTGCATGTCTGTCTACTTCGTCTTTACGGGGGTCCCTGAACCCCAGTCCTTATGTCTCTGAGCCCGGCCTCCTAACCACCGCCTGATAAGGAGGGCTTGGGTGCAGGGGCCGAGGGGCCTTCGTGGCCGGTGAGCGAGCCAGGAGATACGCGTGGCCCAGCCCACCCGCAGGGGGATGGAGGGGCGGGCCTGGGGGCCCAGGGTGCGGGACACAGACCTGGTCTTGGCCTCTGTGCAGAGCTCTGGGGCACGTCGCTTCTTGATCAAATTTGGGACCCGGTCTGGCTTTTCCGCCCTGGGGCACGGCCATGACTCTCACCGAGATGTCCCACCAGAGTGCGGACAGGGCTTTGTGTGCAGACTCGGTTTCCAGCCCCAACACACTTTCCGTGAAACCCTTTCTGTCCTGCGGGTGGCCGGGCTGTGGCCCCCAAATGGGGCTGGCAGGGGGTTCGGGCTTGGCCAGCCAGCCCAGAGATGCTGCTCCAACGGACTCAAAGGAGGATTTCCTGGTTCTTCTCATCCAGAAGTTCCAGGTTCAGCTGGACCCAGTGGCTTAAAGGACATCCCCACGTCTATGTGTCTGAGCTCAGCCCTTCCCCAGGTCGGCTTCCCTGTGCAGCAGGTGCCCCCACAAGGGGCAGGGTGGCTGTCATGTCTTCAGGTCATTCACCGGTCAACAATCTCGGGTCCCACTCAGCTCCTGACTTTATTCTGCTGTGGTCCAGCGCCGCCCTAGTGTCCACTCCTGAGTGGTCATCCACAGCGTCCAGAGGGCTGGGACAAGGGGCTGGACCAGGACCAGGTCACATGTCCAGGTGGAAATCTGTTGATTCAGCTCCATCCAAACTCTCAGAACCACAGCAGCAAAGGTCAACCCTGGGATCCTGGGCCGGCAGAACTAGAGGTGACTACCACACGCAGGAAAACGAGGGCGTTGGAGGGAGAGCCAGGAAAGGCCACACATGGCAAGGACAGGACGCCAGGCTGGCAGCCGCCCTCCCCTGCGGCTCATCTGGGCTCCTCCCCACCCTCCTGCCCACGGCTTCCTCTGCAGGGCCTCCGCGTCCCCGTGGATGCTGGCAGGTTCCTACACCCATCGCTACCCATGACCTGATACAACAGAAGCCACAGGAACGCCCCTGGCCCGGCTGGTCAGGAAATTCCCAGCGGCGTCGGGGGCAACCCCCAGTCTGGAAGCAAATTTTGTCTTCACAGACCACAGCCACCCAAGGAGTCCAAGAGCCTTCTCTCTTTAGAGAACTTGGGACGGGGCGGGGGTTGTACTGGGTTGAGCCACTTCCCTTCAAATTCACAGCCACCCAGAACCTCAGAGGTGACCTCACTTGGAAATGAGGGCTTTGCAAATGCAACTAGCTTAAGATGAGTCACACTGGCGTAGGGGTGGGCCCCATACCCAAGGACGAGTGTCCTTACAATTAGTAGAGGAGGGACACAGAGACACAGGGAAAGGATGGCTGGTGACGACAGAGGGAGAGATTGGAGCGACTCAGCCATAATCCTAGGATGCCAGGGGGCCCCCAGAAGCTGGAGGGGCCAGAAAGGATGCTCCCCTGGGCGTCTGCAGGGAGTGTGGTCCCGCTTTACCTCTTAGGTATAAACCCCTGACCTTCAGAACTGACAGGGTGTCTTTTATTTTTTCAGGGATAGTTGATTTCCAATATTCTATTAGTTTCAGGTGTACAGCAAAGTGACTTTTTTTTTCCAGATTATTTTCCTGGATAGGTTATTACAAGATACTGAATATAGTTCTCCGTGCCATACAGTAAACCTGCGTTGCTCACATGTTTTCTGTGTAGTACTGTGTGAATCCCATACCCCTAATTTATTCCCCCTTTCCCCTTTGGTAAGCTTGTTTTCTTGTCTGTGAGTCTGTTTCTGTCTTGTATATAGATTCATTTGTATTAAGGTTCCACATATAAGCAATATCACATAACAGTTGTCTTTATCCATCTGACTTACTTACTATCTAGGTCCATCTATGCCTCTGCATACGGCAATATTATATTCTCTTTTATGGCTGAGTAATAGTCCATCATCTGTATCCCCCATATCTTCTTCTTCTTTTTTGGGGGGGTCTTTTTAGGGCTGCACCCATAGCATATGGAAGTTCCCAGGCTATGGGTCGAATCGGAGCTGTAGCTGCTGGCCTACACACAGCAGCCACAGCAATACCAGATCTGAGCTGTGTCTGTGACCTATACTGCAGCTAGAAGCAATGCCAGATCTTTAACCCACTGAGCAGGGCCAGGGATTGAACCTGCGTCCTCATGGATACACGTCGGGTTCGTTACTGCTGAGCCATGATAGGAACTCCTCCCACCCAATGCCTTCTTAAGCCAGTCATCTGCTGATGGGCAGCTTGCAATAGCTGCATCATCCAAGAGCAACCCCAAAGCGAAAAAAGGCTGTCAGATCAACAAAACCATGGAAAAGGGGGTATCAGGTCAGAAGGACAGTCACGAAAGCCACCTAGATGGGGCTGGCTGCACAGCAGGACCATGGCTGGGTGGTTCCCTGGGAGGCCCCTGAGAGACCTTGAGCTCCAGGGGCGAGGAGTCAAAATATTCAGAGCTGCAGGGGCCAGAAGCCCCCAGCGTTTCTTTCTGTTTCTTTTCCTGTCGCTTGTCACTTCCCGCACCTCTAGTGCTGGGCCAGGTCCTGGATGGGTCCCCTTTGCAAGTACAGGTGCAAGAACTTTCCTGCAGAGCCTCAGGGGCAACTTCCTCTTCAGCATCACCGTCCCTGGCCACCTGACCCAGACAGGGCCCATCCCTGGGGCATCCTCTGTACCTCCCGTCCATCTTCCACCAGAGACTCGGCTCCGTGGGCAGGGCCTGGCGTCTAGAGTGGGCGGGTCCTACAACGGTGTCCACCCGGGTCTGGAGGGCACAGAGCTTCCCTGCACAGTGCCCTCCCATCTCAAGGCCACTGCAGACTCCCAGGGGCCGAAAATCAGATTCTGCAAGAAGGCCCTGGTCCTGCTCCTGAGCAGGCCACTCAGAAGCAGTCAAAGAAGATGAACTCAGTCCTCCCAGGGCCTGGAGCCAAGGAATAGCTCTCCCCCCGCTGCCCACTGCCCCCTGCACCCCGGGAAGACAGGAGCTCAGCATCCCTTCCCCAGAGGGAAGACACTGGCCTTGGACCTGGGGGGCTGCTCATCAGGCAGAGTGTCACGGTCTTCCAAGGCCAGGAGAGCCGGCCTGGCCCCAGCTCTGGTGCTGTGTGACCCACGCACCTGTGATTGCCCTCTCTGGTCGCACCCACGTCCACCGAGCTGTCGTCAGGGCTGGCACCGAAGCCCCAGCAAACAGTCAATTGTCCAGGGCTGCTGGCATGTGCAGTTGAGCCCCCAGGCCTTGGCGTTCCACAGGGGCAGAATAACATAAGCCAGGCCCTGGGGGTGCTGTGCTGGCCCCCACAGATCCATGGCCCAGAAATCTGCAGTGGGAACCGAGGAGCTGGCTGGAAGGGAAGCCTAGAGCTGAGCTGGCTGTGGGGGAAGGAGCTTCCTGGGGGGCCAGTCTGGGGGCAGGCGGCAGGGCAGAGGTGTGGCCAGGAGGCCCAGGTACTGAAGGGGAACAGGTGCTCGGTTGCTCTAAGCCAAGCCCTTATTCAAGCATGATCTCATTTGATTCGGATCATGGCTGGGGGCGGGGGGGGGTTGCGGTCACCCCCATTTTACGAGGAAGCTTGGTGAAGGGAGGTGGCTTTCCCAGTGCCATGGCGCTGGGAAGCGATAGCCAGGAGCCCAGTGGGATGGTCTGACTGCAAGGCCCGAATCAGGGAAAGCTGCAGGAGCAGGTGGGGACTGTGAGGCCCCCCAGGGTCGAGTCTTGAGCCCCTCCACCCCGCCCCCCTCGGCTCTGAAAACCATGCTCTGCAAACTCCAAGCTGCTACCCACGGGGGGCCTAGAATCCCCTGAGCAGGTGGCAGCCGTTGCTGGGCAGAAAAGAAATAATAAGATAACAAATGTCGGACTTCAGGATGCACAGCGAGAGAAGAGTCTTTTGTGGCAAAGTTTCATTGATACGTGGACAAATAGCTCATTGCTGATTTTATATGAGGCCGTTAGTGTGTGCACTGCCATGGGGCGGGCCGTGTATTTCTCACCATGGCCCCGGTCAGCAAGCTTTGAAAGCCGCAGCTTTCAGCCTTTCTCTGTTCGGCAGGGGCCTCCGGGCCTTTGTTCTCGGAACAAGAACGCCAGTGCTGGGCACAGGACAGGAGCCAGGACGTGCTGGAGGGTTCCCGTAAGGGGCCCCTGCCGGCAGCTGGCTCGGCAAGGTGGCCGCTCCACCGTGTGGGGTCCGAACACTTGGGGTGTGGATGCTGGACTGTAGCACGGGGGGCAGGGCCCTGGGGAGTCCCAGGGCCCGGGCTTTGGGCAAGGTTACTCTCTCCTTGGGACCCACAGAGAGTTCACCTGTGGGCCAGGGGTGCCCCCAAGTCCCCAAACCTGAACCCCAGCCGAACTTGGGGAATAGGCTGAGTGCGGGCACTCCTGCCCTGGGGCCCATGTGGGCGACAGAGCGGGGTGTCTTGGGGAGGAAAGGGTGATGGCAGGGCAGGGGCCAAGAAACACCAGGCTGGGCTGGGAAGCCTTTGAGGGGTGAGGGCGAGCTCTTTTCCCACCAGCTGCGGGCACCTGCCAGGGAGGCTATGGGGTGATCAGGTTGAATTTCCAATCAGGAGACTGACCCTGGCTGGAATGTGGGGAGGGCCTGCGGACTCGACTTTCTGCAAATGGTGCTGCTCCACCCAGAGAAGGGCCAGGCTTGTGTCAAGAGACCCGGATGTGGCCAAACCCTCAGGGCCAGCGCTTCCAGGTGGAGCCCTCTCCCTGCCGTTGGGCATTTCCAGACACCTTCGCTCCTTTGGTTTAGTCTCGCCATCTAGTTTTAAGGTCTCCAAGGCCAGCTGTCTAGTTTTCTCAAGATTCTCGAACGTTCTGATGTTCAGCCCACAGGAGCCGGCTGTTTTGATCCTTGGCGGGGGGCTGGGGCCGACCTCTGTGAGGGAGGCTGGGGAGACTCTTCAAGGCCTCCTTGCAGCCGTGAAGGGTTCCTTCTCTTCCTGGGACCAGGCCTACCGTGTGGGTCACTCCAGGCACCTCACAACCTCCAGTCGTAATGAAAAGCACAAAGCAAACTGACTTTCCCACGTGAGGCCACGTTCTCCTCCTGCCCCAGCTGGTTTTCCCGTTTCCTACGCTGGCTGGCTCAGGTGCCACAGAAGGGACTTTTGTTTTCCCAGAAAAACAGAACAAAACTAAAACAGACACATGCACACACACACACTCACAAAAATCCCAAATACTCACAAACGCATAAATGCGCCCGTGTCCCTAATCAGGATGCAGTGTCGCCTGGCTGCGCAGGATGTGAACAAAGACATAGCACGGTGGCTTTGCTCTCCAGACTGGACCGCTCCCTACCGATTCCTCGGATCCCAAGTTTTGGTCCACACTTTGGTGCCTTTTTTTTTTTTTTGGTGAAAATGACCCGGGGACCCCCAACAAGGCTGCGTGGGCCACTGGGGAGTTTTTAAAGCAGAGAAAACCCCATAAAATGGAGAAGGCACCTCCAGATGGGACCAAAGCACGGGCTTGGGGGCAGCAGGCTGCGAGGTGCCCAGGATGCGAGGTGCCCAGCCTGCCGGGCCGGGTGTGGGTCCTGTCTGGACACCCATCACACTCCCCTCCCCGCCCCCGGCCCTCCTTTCCTCACGCCCCCACACACATGAGGGGTCCCAGCCGGGTGCATGGATGTAAATAAACATCAGACGTGGGCATCCCAGCTGCCCCCCCAGTGCAGGGGCAGCGTCTCCCCTTGTCTCCCCTCACACTAGCAGAAACTACCTGTCCCCAACTCTTCTGAGTTTCCAAGAGCCCACAAAAACATATTTCCCCTCTCAAAGATCATTCCTAAAAAGCAACATTTTGATTTTTTAATTTTGATTTTCTGAAACAGAAAATTATTTACCAGGAACACACAGATTGGTTTCCTTATTCTGTGCCACTCGCTGACGGAAACAACATCACCGGTAAAGCCATTTCAGAGCAAATGGAAGATTAGTTGAAAAATTGATTTTTTTTTTTTTTTTAACAGCCTTGAGGTCACTGACGTAAGGGCAGCTGTAGTTCAAATAAACCCAAGGTCGCTCAGTTTGTTATTAGTTAAATACTGCTGTTTTGTACAAAACAAAAACATATCCTTTCAGTTAAAAAAAAAAATGGGTGATTTTGCCTGTGTGGCTTTTATCTGAAGTGGAGAATGATTCTAATTTTATCCGTGTTCAATAAGCAGATCAAAAAAAAAAAAAAAATCAGGAGGCTAGAGCTGTTTACTTCTCCTTACAGTTGTCTGAGTACCTGATGGGAGGAAAATCACCTTGGATCTAGCATTTTCTGAGGATTCTGAAACAGCCAAGTCCCTCAGACCCATCTGGAACGAAATTAATTACATCTATGTGTTAGTTTAATATGAAATTCTTTTATTTTCTCTGTATTTCCCTTCAGGCTCTTATGGAAGAAAAGAAAAAAAAAATAGAATTTGAGGGAGAAAGGCTTTGGTTCCTCACCACCCATTTTGTCTCCAGGCTTTTCTTGGGTTTGGCTTTTGTTTTCTTTTTTACTTTTTTTGGTAGAAAAATATACAAAAATGTGTATTTTAAATATCAAATAATTACAGCTTTTGAACGTAACACAATTTTAGATCCACCATACATTCTGACAAAAATATTATGAAAAAATACCGCCCGCTTTCACGCCACTTAAATGAAAATGTCATTCTTTTCATTTCCTATCTTCTGATCTGTTCAATCTGACATTTGCTAGATGTGAAAAAGTTCTGCAGACTATTTCAGAGAATATTTGAAAAGAAGTAAACACCCGATCTGTCACATGTCCGCGGAAGCACGCTTGCTTAGTCAACACTGGCTTGAAAAACCGGGTTGTGTTGAAAATGGCAAGTGGCGCGCACGGCACGGCCCCGCGGCGGCCCCGGCGCCGATCCGGGTCTCGGAGGCAGCGCGGCAGGGCGCCGACGACCTTGCCCTCTCCCCGGAGGCCGGCTCGGCCCGCCGCCCCTGGGCGCACTCCCGGGTCCCAGGGCCTGGGCACCGCGCGGCCTGCGGCTCTGCGAGTTTCCGCCCTTTCCGCCGCGAACCGAGGCGGGACTGAGACCCGCAGGGCCGAGGAAGGTGCGCGGCCTGCGGCGCGGGTCGGGCCGCGCGTCCCACCTGCTCTGCCCAGCCCCGTGCGCCCCGGAACCGCCACTGCTGCGGAAGCGCACGGCCAGGGCCACCTGATGGGACATCCTGAGCTCATTCCTCCGCCTGGCTTCCACTGGGCTCTTATCTGCCTCCCCATCCTCACTGGTTCCGGCTCTGCCCCTTCAGAAGCACCCGGACGCAGCTGGGCGGTGCTCTTGGCCCTCGGGGACCACGGAGCAGTTTCTCTCCCTGAGCGCACGGGCCGACCCGCAGGGAGACAGGGCCACAGGCGGGGCGCGAACAAGGAATGAATGAGGCCGGGGCTCGGAGCTCGCATCCGCTACCTCAGGCACTGGCCCGGCCCTTCCCGCGCGGGGCGCCGCGGGGCGCCACGGGGCTGTCCCAGGGCGCACGGCCTCCGCCAGGTCGGGCAGGCTAGGGGAGGGGGCCCCAGGCCCTTTGGGCTCAGGGCATGAACCCGCGAGCGCCATCGGGCCGCACACGCAGACGGCAGACGCTCGCTCTCAGGCTCCGCGACCCCGGTGGCACTCCGGGGACGCCCAGCACTCCGGGGAGGGCGAGACCACCCATGCCGCAGCCGACGTGGGAACCTGGCCGTTTGGCCGAGGCCCGGGGGCGCTGAGGGTCGAGGGCCCTGCCCGGGCCACCCCTCCCCACCCCCGTGACACCATTCCGAGTCCCCGCCCTCAGTGGGGAGACCCCAAGCCCACTGCTCCAAGCCCACCAGACCCCCGACGCCCAGCAACCCCAAGCCTGCCTCTGCGGCTGGGCCCCGCGGGCGCCGGGCACCGGAGGGGGAGGGCCCCGAGGGCCTAGGGCGCTGGTCCAAAGGCCAGAAAATGGAAACTGTGCGAAAAGAATCCCCAAATCCGGCCGGGCCCGAAGCCCACCGGCTTACATAAAGCCCCAGGAGCCTGCCCGCCCGCCCGCGGCCTCCCCTCCCGGGGGCAAACAATCGACGGGCCCAGGGCCAGGCCGTCCTGGGGCTGGCACCACCACCGACCCCCTGACCAAGGGCCTGGCGTGACCCCGGGGAGGGGGCAGGGGTCTCGGCCTCTTCCCACCGTCTGCCCCGAGAAACATTTAACTGGCCTTTAATCACATTAGCAGCCGGCCCCAATTAAGGCCGCGGGAGGGGGAGGCAGGAGGAAACCGCCGGCCGTGTCACCCGAGGATAAAGATCCTTTCATGCCCCGGGCCTGGCCTGGGGCAACGCGGCGGGCCGCCATCCCCAGCCTTTGATTGCCGGCGCCTGGGCCTCGCCGACGCCGCCATCTCTTTGCCCCCTCCAACCCCCACCCCAAGTGCCGCTGCCCTCGGGTGACCGGGTGGGCGCGCAGGGCAGCGACCCGGGCTCCGGCCCGAGCCCACGCCCCCACGTCGGCGAGGCCGGGGCCCCCTGCGGCCCGCGCCTGCGCACAGCACAGCCAGCGAGCGCTCGAGGGGGCGGCGCGGGGTTCGCGGAGGGGCCCCCAGGACGCGCCGCCGGCTTCGCCACGCCGAGCGCCCGGCCCGGACCCTGGTAAGGCCGCTGCCCACGGCGTGGTTCGGAGGGAGGGTGACCCCCGCCGAGGGCGGCCCGGGCAGGTCACCTGTGCTCCATCGGGCCTCCCAGGCCCAAGCCCAGGCCGGGCGCCGCGGTGGCGGGTCTCCCCGGGGTCCCCGGCTCGGGCCTCCCGTCGGCTCGCCGGCCCAGCGCGGCGCAGGGCCGGCGGGGGGCGCGCTGTCGAGGGACGAGGGTTCCCCCCACACCCCCCGCGCGCTGCTTACCTTGCTCGGGCGCCCGGACCGCGCTCCCCTGGCCCCGCGCGCGCGCGCGCGGGCGCCCCGAGGGTCGGAGCGGGGCGCGCTCTGGACGGGCCGGGGTCGTGCGAGGACAGCGGCCGCCCGCGCCGCCGGCATGCTGATGTCGCCGCCGGCCGCGACTCCCGGGGGCCCGCCCGCGACCCCCGCCCCACGGCGGCAGCTGCAGCCCGGAGCCGCGTGACCCCGGCCCCGACCTCCCCGCGCTCGGCGGTTTGTCTCACACAAAAGAGAACACTCATATTTTTCTTTCCCCGGCACCGATTTAACACCCGCCCCCATGTCCCCTCCCCCGAATTACCCCCCACCTCACACACGCCGCTGAGAACCGCTTTCCCGCAGCTCACCCACTTTGTCCTGCCTTCCTCGCTATTGAATTGCGTCGTCGTAGTCGAGGATGTCAGTGTGGCTTAGAAAGTTTCATAGAAAGTCAGAAAGCAATTAGAGAGGCCCTTTTATTGGAGTTTCGCTGGTGCCATGGAATCTTTTAAAGGACAGCCTGAAACACCGAACACAATCCCATTAAGCCGCCCAAACTCCCACAGTCCTCAATAGGGGTGCCCAACACTTCGACAGACTTTCGCCGGCTCATTGGGAACCGCGGGGCTGCAATTCCTGGTTCAGCAGCCGCCTCACAACAGCGCGGCCTTGAACCCCTCGTCCCTTCCTTTCTCCGCGGAATTTCCATTGGTAAAAACGGCTTACAAGGCCGCAGTGGACATTAATTAAGGTGCCCCGAGCGGTCCGAGGCCTCTGTTTGACAAGGGCTAGGAAAACATCGAGCCCTTCCGTACCGTTAACTCCCCTAGCCCGACTGTGTATTTGAATTAAAAAACAAAAAAGCAAAAAAAATTCCAGCCAGTTTCTAGAGATGTGAGCTCGAATTTCCATCAACAGTCTGCTTTCAAATCGATCGGCCGAAGTTTGGAAAATGGGTCAAAGGAATTATGCTTTGCTGAGAAAAAGACCACGTATGACCAAAGTTTCAGCTTAATTGAATTTTAGTGCCAAATTATAACTCACTGAATAACTGGACTTGGGCGCAGGGGGTGGAGGAAAAGGCGGTGAAGGACAGGCGATTCTAATGGAAATCCAGCCATCCCCAGCCGGGGTGGGGCGGCCACACTGGTGTCAAAAGAACCGGCAGCCTAATTCCAAAGGGGTGAGGTTATCCCACGGTGGCTTTCGTGTGGGAAAACAGGATGGGCCCTGGTTTGATGTGTGGGTTTTGGTTGATGGTCTCGTGTATTATTTCATGTAGCGGGTGACTCTTGTAGAGAGCCGAGCGTTTCCTTTGTTGCGGTGGAGGGTAACTTCTGCTCTTGCCAGTCCAAAGGAGGCTTTTCCTTTAGGCGTCAGGATGGAGAGAAAGCAGGTGTTTTAAAGGGGGAAGGTATTTAAAAAATAAAACAGGTCCGGGGGTGTCACAGCAGAGCGCCGGGTTTGCAAGAATTCGGATTTTGCTCCCTGGTGTGTCATCCCAGACGTTCACTCTGCGAAACAGAAGATCGTATGTGGCAGTGTCTGGGTGAATTTTAGGCAGGGCGAATAGGCGATAGGATCATAGTTAAGGAATTAGAATTTAGGTGGCAATGACATGAACATCAGTTGAAGGGAAACGTGTTGTCTGCTAAATCTATAAGGGGATCATTTATTTTCTAATTTTTTTTTTTTTTTTTTTTTTTTTGGCTGCTGCGCCTGAGGCTCGCGGAAGTTCCCGGGCCAGGGATCAAACCTGCACCACAGCAGTGAGCTGGGCCACAGCAGTGATGATGCTGGAGTCTTACCCCCCTGAGGCACCAGGGAACTCCTTAAAATGAGCATGCATTTTCGAGCAGTTTGCATCCTCATCAACTCTGTTGAGCTCTTTGTCAGCATTGCCCCCTCTTCTCTTGGTTCACTCGGCTCCTGGCCCGGCTGCCGCCTGGGTCAGCTCCCTGGCCTCCGACCTCTCCATGCACAGTGCACCCTTGGCCAGCCCAAGGTGTTCCTCTGCTTGGAGAGGTCTGGATGCTCCCAGCCTGGGTGGGAAGGAACAGCAGGTGTCAAGCCCCCCGGTCCACCTCAGGCACTTTCTTGGGGGGCCTTCAGCATCCTCCGCCCCAGCCGTACCAGTTTCCTCACTGCTTCCTTAACCAGCGTTTCTTCTGCCTGCCTCTAGACTTCCCTCCCACCCTCTCCCTACCTGAAACACCTTCCCCCCTCCTCGCCACCTGTCCAGACTGCACCTCGCAGACCCGGCTCGGACCCCCATCCACCTGGCCCACTTAAGACTCCTGGGGGGCTGTCGTCGTGGGCGACCGGGGGCTTCCATCTGTGTTTCATTGCCCTGTGTTTCCTTCTCATCCTGGAGCCTGACTTTGGGGATGTTTCTGGTTGAGGAGGAATCAGCGGAACGGGGATCATCTTACACACATCCTGGGGCTCTGTTCGCACCAGCACCCCCAAAGTAGGCCATCCAGCCGGCCAGGGCCTGCTGACACGGAGATCAGAATCCCGCTGGAAGCATGCGGCGGGGAGGGGGCCGTTACCAGCTCACCCGTTCCCCAGAGGTGCCTGCGAAGTCCACATGCTTCTCGGCTGAACTCACAGGACCTGTCACTGGGCTTTTTCAAACAACATAAAACTCTTTAAATTGAACGGAATCTTAAATTGTTTAAAAAGTGAATATGACTCAGTTGGACTGCAAGCGAAAGTGGAGGAAAAACAAACAAAAGCAAATCCAGAAATCCAAACAGATCAGTCTGCTTTGGATGGTCTTGATTTGCCCAAGAAAAGGAGCAGATTCCTGAGAAACAAGCAGAAGGTTCTGAAAGTGCTGTCGTGTCTCATCTTGTGAAAGAGGTGCCTCTGGCAGGTTTCCTGCACACAAGGCTGTCTGGGCATCTTCTAGGAGGTGGCCCAACACCCGCCCAGGTCCTGGCTCTTTTAGAAGGAGGAAAAAAAAAAAAATGTCGCCTAGGGTCATTCTGGTGTGCCTGGAGGGGCTGAAGACAGGCATCTTTTTCAAGCATCCTGCTAAAGACCTGGCGACAGGGCTGGCTTTGCAGAGGATGAGAATTCTGAATTCCACTCTGGTCAATGGCCCGTGATTACAGTAACAAGATAAAAATGATGCGAACAAAAGCACCTTCAAAACTCTTCAGGGAACAAAGAGAGTAGCAATTGCGGTGGTACAGGAAGAAATGAAGACGATGAAAATAACTCAGGAGTTTGAAGGAGGAACATTTAACATTTAGAATGCAGTGCATCTGTGAGCGAGGTATCATTTCTCAGCACTTAATCAAATTAACCAAATCGGGAGCGTTAGGCTTTCGAGGTGCACGGTGGGTCTGAAGGGGGCCTCCTTCTTGAGCCCAGACCCTGAACTTCCTCCTGGGGTATCAGATTCTCAGCTCATGTTTGCAAGACCCAGTAAGAGCGTCAAGAGAAAAAGCAGGTATATAAAACACGGAGCTGGAGTTGGAGGACTGCCAGGTCAAAGCGTACACGTGGCACTGTTTTTCCAGCCGTTTTAAAAACTCTGAAAACCTTCCTCTCTCCCCGAGGAAAAGTTGTAACCAATGGCTGGGCGGTTGAAGCCTTTCCCATCTGTGAAATCACTGACCTTCTTTTCCCGTGTTTCTTCAAGCAGGGACTAAGACCGGATGAGATGTTGATTCTGTTCATATTATTTTGGGAGAAGAGTTTCATGTTCTGATTTTGTTCCAATTCAATCGCTTAAGAAAATACGTCGGTTCAGGTTCATTTTAAATGGGTTCACTCAGTGTCCTTCTGGGGAGAAAAAAAGAGAGAAACAAAACAAAGCAAAAATACCTCCTTTAGACTTAGGGTTCAACACAGAATTAATCTTGGGGTTTGGGCCAACACTTGCTGAACGGGCGCTGTGTGTTTGGGTGTTTGTTAAGGGCAGCTTTGGGTCAAGGCCAGGTCATCAGTTTTAATCCTAAGCATCACCCTTCTTATTCACAGTAAATTAGGTGCTTCTTTATCCTAATTATATGCCAGGCTCCTTCTTGCATCAGACTTTGAGGATGTTTTTCAGAACTTAGATTCCCCCCCACCCCCACCCCCGGCCCCTGCCCCAGATTTTGCAAGGGGAATACAGTGGAGAGACTGCCATTTCCAGAATCCTATAGCCTGGGAGCCTCCTCTTATCAAAGACATGGGCGTTTTCACAGTAAACGTATGACTCTTCATTCTCGGAGGCATCAGATGGAGACGGTAGGCGGGCTTATGTCCCGGAGTGCGCTGGATTTAGGAAAGAGCTCTTGGTTTTCAGAGTTTTTTGGAGTTAGGGGCTTGCGTGTAAGCCTGGGCTTACAGAACCCCTCCTCTTGGCCTTAAAAAAAGAAAGGCACCCGTTCCAGGGTCCTTTCAGGGCCTTTCCCACGGGTCCGTTTTAGGTCATTTGCTTAAGGAAGCATTTTCGGGTGGTTCCCCGACAGTTACGGACCAGAGACCATGCTTGGTGCCTCCCAAGCGCCCATCGCTCCGTTCCGGAGGCTCGCTTGCGTGCGTCCTCCTGTAGGTAACAGAAGGGACTGCAGGAGGCCTCCTGCCGGCCGGACGCGGCGCCAAGGACAGCAGATGACCTCTGATGGCCACGTCTCACTCCTCCCCTGCCAGGAAAGTCTCCCACGCTGAAAAAAGCGGCAAGTGACTTCATTTGCCTCTGACCTTTTGAATGAAAATAAACCGTACATGACTCACAGGACTAAGGTACTGAGAAGAGCCTTAAAACGATGGACGTCAGCCACCGGCATGTGGGCGGGGCTCCTGCAGGGGGCGGAGCCTCGGTCCCCCCGCCCCCACGTTCCTTCCAGTCTGGACACAAGGAGCCCCGGCGACCTCGGTGAAGGTCTAGCAGGCGTCAGCTGTTTCAGGAGACCGTGCACATTTTAAACACGCAGAAAGGGCGGGCATCCCGACTGCAGTGGGGATGGAACGTGTATTTTTTTGATTGGGGCCTTTTTATCTTATGAGAAAAGTTACGAGTAGTTTATGGCCTTTGACGGAGTTGTTCTAGGCCCATAGAGGCAATTTCGTGCACATGGGCTGCATGCCGCTATCTCAGAGACGTCAGAAGCCCTCATTCGATTTCACGCCGTGCAAGTAAGTGTTCAACCTGCACGAATGCGCAGGTGACGGTCAGGTGAAGGCCCTGGAGCCGCTGACCCACGGTGCCAGAGTTCAGTTTTGAGGAAAGTGGGGTTTTGTTGTTGTTGTTGTTGTGTTTTGTTTGGGGCATGCCGAAGCTCCCCTGGCCAGGGGTGGAACCTTTGTCACAGGGCCTGAGCCACAGCAGTGACCAAGTCCCATCCCCAACCCCCGGGGCCACCAGAGGGTTCCCCCAGTGTTCACTTTTGCACACGACTCTTCGGGAACCCACCCAATGCTTGAAGCAATATGTCCTTAGCTGTGCAACTTTTGAGGGGGCTTGGGGCCCTATAAGTGTGCATTCCTGAGGTCCTGGCTCCATGGGGGTGGCAGCTTACATGCTCAAAAGACAGAGAGGACTTTGGAGGCCAGCGTGCCCTGTGTTTGAAAGGCTTGGGAGCCGGTGGAGAGTGGCTCTCAGGAGATAACTCTGAGAGGACCTCTGCTGGTGCATATTTGGGAGCGGCCCAGAGGGGCAGGAGGGGCCTTACGAAGCTGGTTGAAGGGGTGGCATCTGCCCTTCTCTGCTCATCCCTGGGCCCAACACTTGTGCCCTGACACCCGTCCCTAAGGGCACACCCATGGGAGGGGCCCAGTCTCTGAAAAGGAGGAAAACTGCTGGCAGGGGGAACTTCAGCCCTGAAGGGCCAGAGGCCATGCCTGCCTCCTGGCAATGTTCTCATCTAAAGACCTATTTTTTTTTTTTTTTTTTAGGGCCGCACCTGCGGCACATGGAAGTTCCCGGGCTAGGAGTCAAATCACCACAGCCATAGCAACGCCAGGTCCTTAATCTACTGACAGAGGCCAGGGATCGAACCCACATCCTCGTGGAGACTAGTCAGGTTCGTAACCTGCGGAGCTACAGCGGAAACTCCCTCTTTTTTATGTCTCTCACATTTGCACCTTTTCGCCTGCAGAGCTCAGAGTGTGGCACGGAGCTCTTTATGGATGAAGTGTCTGCTTAATTTTGCATGATTACAATGAGAGAAGGCAGGAGACTAGAGGGCCAGGGCTAAACGGAAGGTCAGAGGGACAGCAGATCCAGACGCTGCCTGAGGCAGGGTTGTTAAGTCACTATTCTAAAGATAAAGAAGCAGCAGTCTCTCCCCCTTCCTGACCCAAGACCCGTGGGAGCCACAGAGTGCTGGTTACAAGGGAGAGGCGCTGAGTCAGATGCGCCACCTGGGGCAGGTATGGGGACCCCTCACCAGGCTGGGATGGAGGGTCCAGTGACCCATCCTTGCAGGGGCGGTGCTGGGCGGAGTCCTGCGGCATGCATTGGCATCCATCAAGCCAGGGGCTGGTCTGGGGTGTCTCACGGGAGAGGCTCGTCCAGAAAGAGGTGCCAAGCAGCCCAAGAAGGGCAGGTAGGGGCTCTGGGGTGCCTCTCCGTTTCCAGCCTCATCCCTTAGCCATAGGTCAATGGGGTGATGCCTCCCCTTGATCTGCCCGCGTCTGTCCTGGGTTGCAGTTCAAGTTCTGCGGACTTTAATAGGTACAGAAACACTGACGGGCAATTTTCCAACACTGGGGACGTTAGAACATTCTGTTTCCTGGGCCTGTCTGGCTTACACGCAGCATTTCTGTGTCAATATTGCCTTCAACTCACGTGTTCCGTGGACCTTCCTTGAGCTTCTAACGGGCCCAGGGCACTGGCCCAGGCATGGGGTGGAATGTGCGTGGATGCTGGTGGTTTCTGCCCTTGTGGGCGCCCTGTCTGCAGAGGGAGACCCTGCAGGGCAACAGCAGCCACATCGGGGGCCCAGGGTGGCCTTCGCACACTGCTGTTTTGGTGGCTTGAAAGGAGAAGACCCTTCTGCAAATACCTGCAGGAGCCCGGCGGTGTGCCAGGCGCCCTGTGACGACGCGAGGTGGTCCCAGCTCTCAAGGAGCCCAGGGCTGGCTCGGGAAAGACAGGTCCTTTGGGTGTTACCAGCAGTAGAGGCCTTGGGAACACACGCAGGGAGAGTTCGACGCCGTGCGTGGGGTTCCAGGAGGAGGGAGGACCGCCCAGCAGGGGTCTCCGAGACCCAGTGCTCCCTTGGGGGCTGGGGGACAGGGTGGGATGGCAGTGGGGAGGGGCCGGAGCCAGGCGGCGGGGGCCGGCTTCTCCGGGGCTTGTCTGTAGTCTCGAGCTACGTGGCCCCAGTGATGAGACTTACCAAGGATGAAGGTGCCCCATCGAGGATGTTCTGTTTCTGCGTGAAGTTCACATTTTGTGCACAGCCTTCCGCGTTAGGTACAGCTGACACCTCCTAGAGAAAAGTCTGATTTCCCAGAGGTCACCTGGATTGTCCTTTCAGTGTCAGATTCGCTTCCTGCTGAATCAAGACTTCCAGCATGGGAGACCAAGAGGTGACAGGGACAGGGTCCTTTACAGGGGCAGCAGGAGCCCTCGCGATGGACTAGAAAGGCGAATTGCCTTTCGCCAGAGGCCAACGGGGGACCAGTCCTGTGGGTGACCGCTTTCCCCGGGCCGTCACCCAGGAAGACTGCACCTGCCGGCCCTGGTTCTGGCTGGCTGGGTAACTCGGTCTGGCGGGTCCGTGCTGTATCTCTGGGCTCCGTTTTGGGGGTTCAGAAGCGGGGGCGGGGGAAGGGCAGAGGGACGCGAGCTACCCCTACCTGTTTGGAGCCAGCTGCTCTGCTTCGGCTGAGAGGACTCAGGTGACAGCAATTGCTGAGGGTTGCTTTCTGCAGGTTTCCTGTTTTTCCCCCAGAATGTGGCAGAACCTTCAGCTCTGAAGCTGTGGATGCCAGCAGCGCTGGAAGCCCTGGTTGGGCTGCTGTGACTCCAGGCCTCTGTTTCCCAGGCGGAGAAAGCTGCCTGTCTATACACTGCTTTCTGGGCTCAGCTGGATACGTTTTCTTTTCTTTCTCTCTTTCTTTTTTTTTCTTTAAAGAGCAACCAGTTAGTGATTAGTTGTTCAATTCAACTGTTTTTTTTTTTTTTTTTTTTTTTTTTGCTGTCTCTTAAAAAATTTTTTTTAAAATGTGGTAGAATTTTTATTTTTTTCTGGGCAAATTCTCAGGATTTAATTGCACTTAAAAATCGCGGAGCCTGTCAGAGCAAATTGCAGATAGAATAGTTTTACCCAATAAAACTAGTCCTGTGATTGTCACCATTGTCAGGCATCTCAGATAAAGTTGTGGGAAGGACAATTTAAGTCTTCACGGTGAACCACACTTCAAATCAGTATTCAGCACAGGGCTCATCATGCTGAAAGACAGACACGCAGGGCAGCGCGATGTTGGAGAAATCAGACATTGATTTGAAAATGATTCCAAATTCTGCCCACCTAAAGAAAAGGAGGAATGTCTATCCCAACGGTTTTCAGTTAAAGCAGTGCAATTTAATCTGTAAAAAGTTTTTGAAAAGAGAAAGCTGTTTTACAGCACATTAAAAAAAAGAGTAAAGCATAAGCGAGATGACGAGCTTCCTGCGAAGTCGCACCTGCTCTTTGGCTCAGGCAAGTCCCTGCTCATTCCCGGGAGTAAACGGGACTGCTGGGTGGCCTGAGTAGCTCTAGGCTTTTCTTTGGCTCTGAGAAAAGGAACCACCCTTGGGGTATGAGGAGCTCAAGTATTTTTTTTTTTTTTAACCCCCTAAGAAACACCGTCATCTTTCCTTCCTCCATTTTTTTTTTTTTTTTTTTTTTGTCTTTTTGCCATTTTCTTGGGCCACTCCCTCAGCATATGGAGGTTCCCAGGCTAGGGGTCGAATCGGAGCTGTAGCCACCAGCCTACGCCAGAGCCACAGCAACGCAGGATCCGAGCCGCGTCTGCAACCTACACCACAGCTCACGGCAACGCCGGATCGTTAACCCACTGAGCAAGGGCAGGGACCGAACCCGCAACCTCATGGTTCCTAGTCGGATTCGTTAACCACTGCGCCACGACGGGAACTCCTCCTCCATTTTTGATAAGGGAACTTCCAGGGCAGAATCGATGTAGCTTCCTGAAAAGCAGAACTTTCTAGAATATGCAGCGTATCTGTAGGACCCAACTTGGATTTTTGGGGACAGGAGGGGACCCTGAACTTTTTATTTTTCCTCCCAGAGTCCAGTGCTTGTGTCCACCAATGGCAAAATACAACCAAACCATGCCCAACTCCACCAGGGGTGGAAAGCCGTTCCTCTTTTGTCTGAAGTCATTTTGAACTTAACTGTATTATGTCTGTCGATTGCTAACGCTTACTGTATATTTGTCTTTTATGTAGTTCCCTAAAGATCAGGACGGATGGGGAAAAGCGCCCTTCTTAGGTGAAAGCATCAGCTCGTTTCTACGTGTCAGCACTGGGAGAAGGTGAGTTAAATCGCAGACGCAGAGCTGCTGGAATGTTCCAGGAGGCGGATGTCCAGGTGTCTGCCCCGCAGGAGCTGCGAGCCCGAAGCCCACGGCGCCTGGCCTGGCCCCGGCCCCCGCTCGGAGCTGTGTTGTGCAGGTTGCCTGGTTACTCTACCCTGCGGTTTGTTCCTCTGCAGATGTGGGGTCAGCGTCTTCACCAGGGAGCTGGTGCGAGGATCAGCCCGTGAGATGACAGACTCGGCGCCCTGCCAGATGCTGTAAAGCGTGGAACTGTGTCATCGATGGTTAAGGAGAAAACAGGGTTTTGCAAAGGCACAACTAGAAGGATGAAGGTGGCTGAATATTTGTCTTCTGAGTGATACGGACTTTCCTTGAAGAATGGCGCATTTACGAGTGTCAGCCTGCCACCCGTTACTGCGATTAGGTACAGTCTTCATATCTGAGCCCTAAAGAGATGTAAACATTGGTTGCCCATGGAAGCCATTTGGTTATTTGTGTGTGTGTGTGTGCGCTTGTGTACACATGAAACATGTCCTGCCACTTGATGCATTTTGTCGGCTGTCACATAGGAACAGCAGGGCTGGTATCAGCTGCATATCTGCTTGGACACGACCAGGGGCAGCCGGGAAATGATGGCATAGACACCACCTCTGAGAGCCGGAGCCCTCGTGTGTGTGTCTGTGCCCCTCTGTCAGCTGCCGAAGGGCGGGCTGCTGTGGAGGACGGGCTGGGGGGACGGGCAGCTCAGAGGCGGTCCCCTTCTGGTGCCCCGGGGAGGTGGGAGGAGGGCTTCCTTCCTTTTCCTCCTGGTGGAAAGGGGCAGCCAGGGCCCCGGAGCCAGGTCCCCAGGTGCCCCTGGCAACTGGATCTGGGGCCTGCTCGTCCTTGGCGGAGGGAGGCTGTGTCGGTAACAGGTAGGAACACGGGCCTTGGACGGGTCTGGCTCTGCCGGGGCCTGGAGAGCCTTGGAAACTTCCAGAGCCTCACGTTCCTTCTGTTGTGTAGAGACGAGCTAGCGTCACCCGGCTTAGTTGCGGTAACCTCCATCCCCCTTGAGAAGCAGAGCAGATGATAGATGCCGCTTGGTGTAATAACAGCACATCCTAGCTGAAAAAGAGGCAATTGCTTTCTGAAATAGTTTACTTTTATAAGTGCTGGAGGCGGAGAAAACAATTGGATGGCTGACATGAGTGGTAACATCTTTTGTTCAGCCCTGCCTTCTAGAGATCTGTTCTGCTGAGTGTGCTATTTTTCACAGCGAGCAGTTTCTACCTTGCAGTTATCTTTGCGTTGGAAGAGAAAGCCAACTTACCCCATGGATCGCTTCCCTGCAAAAGGCCCTTCCAACTTCTCATTGTAAGGGCCGGAAGAATTAACAAGTCCACATGCTTTCTAGGCAGTTCGTTCTGGATGATGGGGCTGGATAATATCGTAGCTGTGGACAGACACTGTCTATGGGCAGCAGAATAGCCCCAATATTACAATGTCTTACATACCTAATACTTTAGCAAATGCACACAACGTACCACTAATTTGCTGTATAAACTTAGCTTCAAGTCTGCCCACTAAAAACCTTTCTGATGACATATTTGGGATAACGTACCTATGACCAAAAAAAAAAAAAAAAAAAAAAAAAAAGCCATTGAAGATTGGGTCCATAAATGTAAACCAATTTGTGGAAAACTTTGCTAATATTCCGTTGTTTGATTTTACCCGGGTAATAGTTCATGCAGCTTGTGTGTGCAGACAGAGTCTCAACGCGCGTCTCGTGTAGGAAAAGCCCACATTTTAAAAAAGGATTCTTTATTTTATTTTTCCGAGTAAAAAGGTGATTCCCAGGGTTGTGCCAATTTCTGCTGTACAGGACAGTGACCCAGTCATGTATGGAGACACATTCTGGTTCTTCTCTTCTCATCCATCGTGGTGAAAAGACTCCACTTTTGATGGAAGCTCTGAAGAAGGATGATGCAATACTTTTATAAGATGTATGAAGATTGTTCTCCCCCCACCCCAAAGGGAACCTCATGTTAAACTCTATACTTGTCTTCAGTTACCTTGTCTGGAGGCTAAGGGGATTTAATAAGAGCCGGCTTTAATGGCTTTGCCTGGTACTGCTCCGAGGGCTTTGCCTGTGTGGACGGACTCATCCATTTCCGGGGTCCATCTGGCGCGGGGGGGGGGGTGTCTTACTCTCTCCGTCTTACGGCCAAGGCACTGCGGCTCCACGGTCGAGCGAGGACCCGCACCAGACGCCAGACATCAAGAGCCTGCGTGCGTCGCTGTGTTAAAGAGGAATCTGGGGATTCTTTGTTTTCGTGGCAGCTTCTTCCATTACCAACTCTATCATAATAACCACGAATGGGTGTAAATTAGGACTCCTGGGCAGATTTCACAATGGCAAGTGTTTTGAACTTCTGCTTGAAATCCATTTCTCTTGGCAGGCAGCCTGCTCGGGCCGTGGCATTGAGAAATGTTCACCCAGTGTGGACAGAATCAGTGCACGATCATCAGAGGATGTTTCCAAACTGAATCTGCCCCATGCAAGTGTCAGGAGAACTAGGATTGTACTATCAAAGCGGACTCCACAGCCTCGAGACCGGTTAGCTGATACTGAATAGGGGAGAGTTAAAAATACAGTTGGAACTAAAAAATCCTTCTGTGTTTATCAGCTCTCTCACCTGCCAGGTGCTGGGAGGGTCTTCGTTCGGGAGCTCACGGGCTGGCCTGGCAGGAGAGAGAAAGGCCCAGGATGGTAAACATTTCTGGGTGAGCAGGAAGAGCCTCGTCGAATGCCGGCGATGTAGTACAGGTATAGGAAGTGAACGTTTTCAAAAAACAATCCTCCGTGTCTGAAGACTACTAGTAGTTTCAAAAGTAACAAGCTAAACACCCATTTGGGGAATACTAGTAAAAGATAGTCCATTGGAACTAATGAACTATTGATCGGTGATGGCGTGGTATTGAGAACTGTGAACTATTGATTGGTGATGGCATGGTATTGAGACTGGATTGGCTTTCTGGGGCTTCCTGATAAAATCCAGACCCAGACACACCAACAGATGTTTGGGAAGGAGCCGGGTACTGCATTTCTGACATTCGTGTATGTCAGCACATTTGATTTAATGCCTAAGTGAAGTCACTGATGATCAAATATCCTTGAAGGAACTCCCCCCTTCCCCAAACCTCCCAGTCAACAGTTCTGCTACATTGGCGAATCCCCTAAACCTGGGCCAGTGGGTGCATAAGGCACTTTTAGGCTCTGGGTTGGCCTCATTAGGGAATCAGACATGTTTGTGCTCATTTGGAAGCAGAAGAAATACAGTTTTAGAGGAAGAAGAGAAACTCAGCTCTAATCCTGCCCACTGGAGTCCATGGCATAACTTCCAGATGGTGATATTCAGATTCTTTTGATATTCCTCCAGCTAGGAATATGAAATACATATGAGAAAAAAAAAAAAAAAACTTAGGCCCCAGGGAAAAAAAAAGATAAGCACATCCCTAGCTGCTCACAATCCCTTGTCTGTGATTAATGAAGTGATCACCTTCGGGTGTGCGTGTCATGAAGTCAGCTGCGGGTGGTCACCGGAGTCTAAGCGTCACCCGGTCCTGGTCCCTCGGGGTGCGTGACTTTGCCTGCCTGCACGCTTTCCATTCCCAGTGCTTGGAACAGCGTGCAGATGCCCAGAGATACTGATGACCAAGTGACTAAAGGGTTGACAGGGATAAGTCTAGAAGGGGAGGCATTCCTAAGAAGTGCTTTTTAGGCAATGATTTAAAGTGCAGGGGTAGACCACTGAGAAGTCATGGCAGCACTTGATAACGCAATCTTCTCGAACCTTCCCCCAGGTTCTTCAGCAACCGAGGAGGAATGAGGAGGACTCAGACGGATTTCGAAGAATGGCATGACTAATGTACAAACAAGAGTGAAAGGGAGTGTTGGAAAAACTCAGGGACACTGAAGACTGAAGTGGGTTGAAAACAAATCAGAACGTGAGTTCTCCCACTTGAGTGCGAGCAGAATTTGTTTTTCAGAAGTAATTTTTAAGGATTCACTTGGAGAAGGAAGAGGGATTTTCCTTTACGCTTTTGGATCGGATGGCTCTGTGTTGCGAACGGTTTTCTCGCGGCCTTCAAGAATTTGTTTGGTACCCACTTGTTCAAAACCCAAGGGCAAACAGCCAAGTCCCCTTAAAGCTGTCCGCCCGGGACTACGGGAGTCAGTTTGAAACGTCTTCGTTTTAAGAAGGTGGCAGAATTACATAATTATTCACAGCTCATAAGAAATTAAAATACCTCTTCCAAATATGAAGTCGCGAGATAACACAAACCACAAGTCCTAGACTCTCGGAGGGCGTGTGCCTCGTTTGTGCTCCCACACACAAACCCACAGCCGACCGTCTGCGCTGAGAGCACGTGGCCCCACTGAGAGCACGTGGCCACGCTGACCTCGCTTCCCTCGTGTTCCTCCGCACACAGCAGGGCTCTTGCCCAGGGCCTCCCTTGGCGACGCCGAGGGACCGAAGATGCCAAATGCTGGAGAGGCGGGAGGTCACCACAAGGCACCTGGGACCACAGACGCACTCTCTTCCACTCATGGCCAGGGTGCACGAGGTGAGGAACCACCGAGAAAGTCCTAACACCAGGGCGCAGGGCGATGGGTGGGGTGGAGGGGCGCTGGAGGAACCGTCACATGGGCCCCAGCATAACTTTAAAAATCCCAGCACCTCATTTAACCAGATTCATTCTGCAAGCTGATTATTGCCTTTGGTGGATACCGTGTCACGCAGTCTCATTTTAAGGATCTGCCTTGCATCTGTCCAGGACGGGGAACCCCAGGGTTCCAAGGCAAAGCAGCTGGGTTCTTGCCTGCAAGGGGCTTATCTCACTAGCTGGGCGGTCAGATGCATGAACCACCAGGAGCTGGGCTGGTACAGTGCCCGGTGGTCAGGAAAGAACGTGCAGGGAGGGCAGGGGCCGGAAGCACCAGGGGTTTGAGCCCTGCAGTGTGCAGCGTGTGTGAGCCGAGACTAGAGGACCTGGGAGAACTTCCTGTTTGGTAAAAGGCACGGAGGGTGTAGGGCTGCAGAGGGGGGGGGACCTGGTGACTTTGGCGGGCTTTGTGTGCTGTCTTGAGGGGTTGGGACTGCCCAGGGGGTCCTGGTGACCATTGCCAAAGCAAGGTATGGGTGACAGAAGCCTTGCTGTGTTGGGCAGAGGAGTGAGGGGTAGATTTTTGAGGATGGTGGCTGTGACTTCTGCCTCCTGGAGTCACCCGTAGTGCCCACAGTGAGTCCCCAACGAATTGGAAGTACCTTCTTCTATGTCCATAGACTTTCATGAGCAGTGCTCTGAAAACCAACCTTATCTTAACTCAGTTTTAGTGGCACATAATCTTAACTTGGGAAGTAGGCTTATGAACTCGACCAAAAAGGAGCAAGGGACCAACCCCAGAGCTATCCAACCTGCTTTTCTTTCTATAGGGGAAGGGGCTTCATAGCATCATCCCCTGCCACTGCCCCTCTCCCCGAAAGCATCTTAGCTTTGAGTTGCATGTTAACTGCCTAGGACACAAAATTCGAGCAACAGTTCCCACCGCACTCCACCAAATACCTACCGTCCACCAGAAGCCCACAGTGTGTGGCTGCAGCCCTTCGGGAGCTCATGGTCTAGATTGTTTGCTCAATGTGGCGGAAACTGGACAAGATTGGAGTTCTGAAGAGATGATACTCACAGACGAGGAATGTCCGTACCATCCTGTTTGTGTTTGGAAATTTTTTAAGAGACCAGAGAACTAAGGGGACAGGCCACAATACAACAGTTATTCTAAGCACAGGGGACCAGCCTCGGCACTCCCACCTGCGGAAAATTAACTAGCCACTGCCAGTAACTCCGACAGTGAAGGGGTTAAAATAACAAATAAATGACTTTATTTAGACTTGAGCATTTCTGGCATTTTTTCTAGATTTTTTTTTCCCCCACAGTATTTGATGTGACAGCTTTTGTTTGCTCACACTTGTCTCTCTTTTAAATTTCTCATATCAGCGGTAAAAGCTATTTCTTTTTCCTGTAACATCTTGAGCTTGGTATCCAATGAAGGGAGAAATTGCTCTTGCATTACTTGAAATTATGTTATACCTAATTTTGGGGGGGGGGGGAGAAGGATTAGAGTAATTTAGATCTCCAGGCACTGAAGGTTTTGCAGACGGGTCATTTGCAGCATTATTGCTGATTAGTCATCCATAAAAGTGTTTTTGCTGCGGGGGAGGTGCCGCCATTTCTTGTATTCTTTAGAAACGCGCATTTGGAGGCCCCTCCAGCCAAGGGAAGGACAATCAGCCATTCCGAGGCCACCGTCTGGCCTTGACGGGGCTCTCGTTCGCAGTGGAGAGCCTCTCCGCAGGGAGGACGGGAACAGGCGGAGGGAGAGCCGGGCGTCCTCGCCTCCGAGCATCTCCATCGAGAGCATCACCCTTGGAAGGCTTGCCATTTCGAATGCGCATGCGCGCTGCAGCGCCCGCCGGCCTCTCGAGTGGGCGGCGGGCCTCAGGCACCTGTGATTTCCCGGGAGGGGTCTGTCTTTCTGGACTTGGCGTTTGTAGACCAGGAGCAAACCGGCGTTTGTTGGCTAACGGTGTAAAAGCAATTTTGGAAAGAAATGTTGTTTCCTGACGCTTCCTCTTGGGAGGGAGACTCTGTCATCTTTTCCAGTTTCTCCCCATCCCGGGGGTCCCTGCCGGACGCCACCATCTCCCAAAGGAATTCACTGAGGGGGTCAAGCTTTGGGCCACCGATACCTGAGCGGGCGGCCCCAGAGTTCGTGTCCGTGGCCAAGGGGAAAGCTTGTCCCCCCCCGGCCCCCGCCGTCGTTGGCGGCTGCGGAGCCGGCGAAGTGCTTTGTGTAAATTTCTGGGTAGCGGGGCCGATCATTCGATCCGCGCAGTCTCAAGCGGCTGGTATTTCCCAAACTCTTCTGTGTATATCGTTGGAAGCACAGCACCACCACTCTAAAGAAGGACACTGAGGAGCCAAATGCCAGTGGAATTCTGTAATGTGGGCTGCAGTATAAACTGTGGCAGGGTTGAACTGAGGACGCTTCTAGAAAAACCTGTAAGTAATTAAATTCTCCCTCCAGCAAGGTAAAAGCTGAGTCTGAGGTCTGTTAGCACAAAGAAGAGTGAAACTTTTGTGGATGGTTATATATATATATTTTTTTCTTTTTTAATGTAAATAAATAAAGATTTCTGGCAAGCCCCCAAGCCCTCAGATCTCATTACGGACCTAAGGAGCAGGAAAGGAAAGACACAGCCATTGTTGGTTGCGTGTTTTACATTGCTGAGGTCAGGACAAAGCATAGATTACCCTGTTTCAGCAACTCCCAAACCATGTTCCAGGGAATATAAGATATTTCCTGGGGAGGAGGGGAAAAAGATTTCATGGCCAACTCGGGTTCAGAAAGCTTGCATGTAATTTCCCCTCCTCTGGAGACCCACGATGCTCTGAACAGGCCGTGAAAAGGATGCGTCTGCCAGCACGCTCATGGGGCATGAGCACAGACTCCTTTTTCACCGGGCACCTGCTGGCATCCTGGGGGAAGGTCTGCTTACTCCACCCACAGTGGAAACACTAGCAATCGATCTGCCTTGTCTGGCCTCGTCTGTACCTGCTCTGTGGGGCTTTATTCACCTCGATGGGGTTGTACAGGCTGTTGTGATGCGTGTATCTGGGCTTTTAGGACAGGCGGCGTGCTCCTGGAGGACGGACACTCTTCCTGTCTCAGCTCTGAATCCCAAGTGCCTGCTGCAAGGGCGGGGGGGGGGGGAGTGATTGATTCCTGCTTGTTGAGACTACCCCATGGGGGCTCACGGTTGGACCCGGGCACACCGGGGACCTGCCAACACTGACGAGGGTTAGAGGCGGGGAGACGATGGGAAGAAAGATTAGCAGAGCTAGTCCAGTTCAGCTGCTCCCTCTCCCTGCCTTCCATTTCCTTGGTGGAACAACCGTCCCTTCGTCGGGCTCTTGGCCTCGCTGTGCACTTACAGGGATAAGGGCAGAAGGAAAACATTTCATTGTGAAAGGAGGGAAAGAAACCAGCAGGTGGACCGAGGGAGGCTCAGAGCAGGCAGAGATTCAGTGACCCGGCGAGGCTGCGTGGGCAGCATCCGGTGTTCGCCTGGGGCTTTGAACAGAGAGCACAGGGCTGGGATGAGAAGGCTTGAGTTTTCGCTTTCATGAAGAATCAGCACGAGTGACCATCCTCTATAAGGAGACTCAGGGCTGTCACCCAGAGGGAGGCTGGCGAGACGGTGTGATGTCTGTTGCTTAGCGTCGTGGGAAGAGTGTGGGCTTTGGAGTCTGGTGGTCTTGGCTCTGGATGCCAGTAGCTCCGCGTTTTGGTCACACACTCTTGGACTAGAGTTTCAGTTTCTTTATTTGTAACTGGTAAAAAATATTTCTTTTGAAACGTATCCGATTTTGATAAATTAGAGATTTTTGTTAATTATTTAAAAGTCTTTGCAGTGTTCATTTCAGTAATACGTCCCTCAGCGTGCACTTGTCGCCTGTGTGGGTTCTTGGATAGATCTGCTTGTTCCTGTCTGCAAAGGCTGGAAGGCACCAGCTTGGCTTATCTGGGAGAGGTGGCCCTTGTGGGATGGGGCCGTTGAAGGTCATGGCAGCCAACATCCAGGAAGGCCTCCAGGGAGCCTTGCTTCCCACGTTCATGCCCTTGTGTAGGCCCTACCCCGAGTGAAGAGGGCTGACCTGCATAACCAGTGGGATATACCAAAATGAAGAGCTGCCATATGCCATGCGGACACTCAAGAAGCCCAGAGTAGAGAGGTCCATATGGCAGGAACACAGGCCCCCTGCCAGCAGCACCCCCCTCACAGCAGCCCCCTCACCAGCCCACCAGCCATGTGAGGCGCCATCTTGGAACCGGAGTTTCCGGCCCCGGTCAAGCCCTCGGATGACAGCAGCCCCGCACAACCTCTTCGGCCATCATTTCAGAGACCCTCTGCCCAGAACCACCCAGCTGAGTGCTCCCAGCTGACTCCCATCAACTGAGTCTCTAAGATAATAAATGTTGATGATTGTTTTAAGCTGCTCAGTTCTGGGTTGCTTGGCTCCATGGTGGTGGGTAGTTCATATAGGTTAGGGAGGTAGAAGACAGAGGAGGATGCTGCACCAAAAACCATGGCGTGTCTGATACGGTTTCATTCACATTAATTTTATATAAATGTGCACAAAGAAACCAGAAAAATATGCAGTCCTGGACTTGTAGGAATATCTATGTTATGTGTCAGTTGCCAAGTGGCAAATGTAAATTACCGAATAATGCGTGTAGCATGCATCTCTTTTGGTGGAAGCACGCTGTACATCAGCCCTCTCGTGTGCTCACGGAAGCGGGAGGCAGGGGTGGTGGATTTCTTCGGCAGGTGATTGTGCTCTTTCCTTGCACTGTGTCCCTCGTTAGCACAAGCTTAAATTAGTGTTGTAATTTGGGACTACAGGTAAGTGAATATTTTTTAAAATTAAAAAAATAAAAGTGGTTGAAAATGAGAAGGAATAAGTATTGCAAACTTCCTGGCAGACGGAGGCATATTCATGAAAGTTTTCTTTTCTGTGCCATAGGTTAGTTTGGGAGTCTGGTGGAAGCCTCTGGATCCTTCCTTGGACTAAGGTTTTTTTAATGAATCAAAAAATTTTTTTTTTGGGGGGGAGCATCCAAAGGAAACCTGTGTCAGTGAAATAAAGTTATACTAGAGTAAAAGCCAGACCAGTGGGATCCGGTGGCAAATTGAACGCCGGTCATAATTTCCCAGAAGAAATGAGTGTAGGTGATGTTTGGCGATATAGCTGCAACTTGAGTGCGATGAGAAAAACATCTCTGATGTCTGCTGGGGGTGACGTCACAGGAACCGCTGATGTGCTGCCCTGAGCTTTGCTGCCTAAGCTCATGACTGAACGGAATGTTATAAACGTCTGTGAGAGAGTGGTGACGATAAAGATAAGACTATTCTTTTTTTTTGTTTTGGTCCTTTTAGGGCCACATGTAGAGGTTCCCAGGCTAGGGGTCGAATGGGAGCTGTAGCTGCCGGACTGCACTGCAGCCACAGTGATGCTGGATCCGAGCTGCATCTTCGATCTACACCACAGCTCACGGCAATGCCGGATCCTTAACCCACTGAGCGAGGCCAGGGATCAAACCTGCATCCTCATGGATGCTAGTCAGATTCGTTTCCGCTGAACCATGACGGGAACGCCAAGAGAGACTATTCTTTTTGGCCATGCCTGCAGCATGCAGAAGTTCCTGGGCCAGGTGTCGAACCTGCATCACAGCAGTGACAACGCTGGATCTTTAACCACTAGGCCACTGGGGAACGCCGAGCTATGCTCTTCCCCCCACCCCCGTTGTGTTTACTGACCTTTTGCAGTCAGTGGCCGCTACAAAGAAGTCCAACTCCAGGCTGCTTCATTTGGGGAATTTTAGTTGATAGGATGTGAAATCAAGTCTCTGCGGGGCGTGGGATGAAGGAAGGGCAGGGACAGAGAGGCTCAGGGTTAGGTGCGTCTACGGGTTGGATGCTAGACTCAGTTTGGATGCCAGGGGTGGTCAGCCAGGCTGAGGAGGACCCAAGGCAGTGGTTGCCATGCACCCCCTGCCGCCCAGGCCCTTCTGCCTGGAGAACGCAGAGTTCTCCCTGCTCTTCTTCTCTGACGGTGTTTTTGTTTTTGTTTTTTGTTTTTTGTCTTTTTAGGGCTGCATCTGCAGCATATGGAGGTTCCCAGGCTAGGGGTCAAATCGGAGCTGCAGCCTCCGGCCTACACCACAGCCACAGCAACGTCAGATCTGAGCCACATCTGTGACCTACACCACAGCTCATGGCAACACCACATCCTTAACCCACTGAGTGAGGCCAGGGATCGAACCGGCGACCTCATGGTTCCTAGTTGGATTCGTTAACCACTGAGCCACGATGGAAGCTCCCTCTGCTGTTTTTTTTTTTTTTTCTTTCAAATATTAATTTTTTTTTTAATGGCTGCACCCGTGGCATATAGATGTTCCCAGGCAAGGGACTGAATCTGAGCCACAGTGTGGCCTACACCAGATCCTTTAACCCCCTGCACCAGGCTGGGAGCGAACCTGTGCCTTCACAGTGATCCAGGCCCCTGCAGTTGGATTCTTAACGCACTGTGCCACAGTGGGAACTCCTTTTCTTTAAAATCTTTGAAAAACCAGCCACGTAGTTGAAAAAAAAGAACAGCACCCTACTCCTTTCCGTTTGGTCGGAGCCCGAGTCTCCTGCTTCTGGGGCGTTTGGAAGGCATAGGGCTGTGGGCCAGCCAGTCCCGGGGTGCTCACTTCGCCCGGGTTCTCCTACGCGTGCACCTGCTGTGGGAGCCCGCGGAGGGCAGGATGCTCTGCAGCCTGAGGCTGAGGCGGTGCCAAACCCCAGAGGACAGTGATAGCAAACGCTTTCAGAAAGTACCTTGCTGTTTCCGAGTTTTATTATTTTTTATTTTTCTGCTTTCATTCATGGCTCCCAGTTTACTCCTTTTAAGCCTTTCTTGGCAGTTGTTCTCTGGAGGTAACCCTTTGAGCTCATCTCTGGTCATTGCTGGACCTCCTAAAACTGTCAGTCATTTAAATATTTCTAAAATTACGGGGTTCGTTTAGGAGCCCGAGGACTTGGCGAAACACACCGACAGGGGTTCCTTTGGATCGAGTCCTCCTCCCTCCTGTGTCCTTTTGAGAGACCGCACCATTCGTGGAGATAAATCGTATAATTCGCCATTGGGTCTAACAAATTAAAAAGATCCAGAGGCCCAGAGCCAAAAGCTCAAGGGCCTCCCAGAGTGTTTCTTGGACCTTCTCATAACCAGCCAATCGCTCAGTCATTCATCAAATATTTATTGAGTGCCTCTGATCTATGAGGCGCTTTGCTAAGAGCGGCAGGGCAGTGTTTCTCCAACTGTGTGTCACACATGTTAAAGTTGGTAAAACTAATTTAGGGAGTTGTGACCCACACTTCAAAAACGAAATAGAAAACATCAGAAGCAAAGGAAAATACAGTATCATGAATGTTTCACACACACTTACATTCAGTTGTGTACACACACACTCACACGCATGCATGTTCTGGATGACGACAGTATACTTATCTATTTTGGGTCATTGTCAAAAAACTGGAAAGTTCCTGCTGCAGGGAATATTCAGTAAACATTAAACGCTAGGGCGTCCCTTTCCTTAAAGCCGTGGTCGCGTGGACCAGCAGACGTTAGCTGTGACACAGGAACACTCACTGCATGAGAGCAGCTGCAGGGCAACACCTGGGCCACCTCCCTGGGTGACCGTGGAGCCCCTTAGAGTGCATCCTATCTTGAGGTATGTGGGAGGGCTCTCGCATCCTCTGCCACCTGCTTGGGGCTCCCTGGGCTGGGGGCATCCCTTCTGAGGGGAGTGTGCCTCTTGCAGGGGGGCCGGGAGGACCCTCTGAAGGAGACAGCTAGGAGCACCCGGCGCTCACAGAGCTGGCGGACGGGCCCGCGGACCTGGTGAAGGCTGCTGGTTGGGTCACCAGCAAAGTGCACTGCACGGAGCTCAGATTTCATCAAAAAACCCTTGCTCTTGGAGGATGTTTATTCCAACGGAAGATCCAAGGATTTGGAGTATGTTAAATGGGGAGGGGGGGTCCCTACTTCTTTTTATATTCTTATATTCTTAGCCCTATTTCAGCTTTTTATAGGCCCTGGACGCCACACAGATGTCACCTTTTATGTGGAATCTGGCAAGAAAATCATATTTGCCATCTATGGCCTGATGGGATTTCAGACTTGTTTCTTGGAATAGGTTGTGCCCTGGTTCAGCCAAATGGGATGGCTCTCTCTCGGTGCATCCCCAGGGAGTCGAGGGACCCTGTCCCCGAGGCTCCAGTTGGTTGGCACGCTTGCTGGGCCAACAGGTGTGGTCAGGGACACCAAGGTTACTGTGGGTCATGCCCCTGCCTTTGTTAAACACGTGGCAGGCTCCATGTGTTTGAAGTTATTTTGCCTCCCTGGGACCTGTTGGGAGGCCGCGGCATTCGAGGAGAGGTTTCCTAAAGGTGAGCGTGAACAGACATGACTGAGGGCAGTAGAGTAGCTGGAGGGGACCTTTCCCAAAGGGAGGGAGGACACCCTGACCGTCAGCGTGCCCAGCCCTCCGCTCCCGGCGCCGAGACTCTGTGCCCGCTGACGTGATGGCTGCTCGTTTGCCCTGTGATGGGTACCCACGCTGGCGGTGTGTACTTCGCCCACGGTGTGAGGAAAGTGTGTCGGAAAAGGCGAGGCCTGGTTAGGACGTTCTGAGATCAGACCGTTCGCCCTTTGGAGGAGCTCAGCGTTCTCCAGCTGTTCATGGCACGGCGCACGGTGTCCAGAACTTCCCCACGCCAAGCGGGTTGGTCTGTGTGGCCCCCGTGCCACAGAATGGTGTCACTTGTCTAATTAATTTGTCAGTTAACTAATTAGTTTTCTATCTGATGATAAAGACCCTTTACTTGAAAATGTGCTATAGGCTATATCAGTGTCCTGGTTCATTGTTTTATAGAAAAACAAAACAAAGCCCCAAACAAGCGCTCATGATCAAATCTCAGTCTAACTGTGTCTTTTTTTAAAGGTTTAAGAAGTGCCCAGAGTTCCCGTTGTGGCTTAGTGGGTTAAGAACCCGACGTTGTCTCTATGAGGATGCGGGTTCGATCCCTGGCCTCACTCAGTGGGTTGGGAGTCTGGAGGTGTCTCAAGATGCGAGTGTAGGTCGCAGATGCAGCTCGGATCCTGCATTGCTGTGGCTGTGGCATAGGCTGGCAGCTGCAGCTCCAGTTCGACGCCTAGCCCAGGTACTTCCATATGCTGCAGGTGCGGCCCTAAAAAGAAAAAAAATCACTCAGTACAGAACGCTAACTGTTGCAGACAGATGGTGCCCTGTTCCGTCGGAAACCATTGCTGCTGTCTGCGGAGGTGACGCTCCTTTGACGGCATAGAAGACTTTTATTTGTTTGCACGAGGAGTGGAGAGAGGGGGTGTGTCCCTTGGGACAGGTGAGAGGTTAGATGGAGAAAATATTATTTCCGGTGATGGTTCTCCGTCATAACAGACCCGAAGTCCCTTTTATACCACATATTTTGTCATACTTTGTGATAAATTACAAAATGCAGCCAGCAGATCCCCCCCCCATCTATGTACACATGCCTTTTGCAATCTGGTGTTGCCGCTCCTTTCATCAAGAAGTGGTTTCCATTGCTCCACTTTCTTGCACCCAGGCTAGTCTTGTGTGACTACCTGTGATGTGTAGAATTCAGTGGAAATGAGGCTGGGTGGCTTCGGAGCCAAGGCATCAAAGGGCTTTGCAACTTCTACCTTCTCCCTCTTGGAACCAAGTCACCATTTGAAGAAGCCAGAGCTGACCACCTGGAGAGGCCACATGAAGGAGAGTTGGGTGCCAGAGCTGGCAGTAGCCAACTTCTAGACACATGGCCATCTAGGACCAGCCAGCCTCGGGCCGATCTGCCAACTAGTCCCCAAGGCAAAGTGTTCTCTGCCAGCGTGTTGTGGAGCAAAGGGGAGCCCTCCCATCTGGGCCCTGCCTGAATTGCCAACCCACAGAATTGTGAGCAAAATATGATTATTGTTTGAAGCCACTACGTTTGGGGTAGTTTTTTAAGGCACCCGTAGAAAAATGACAGTTTTTATTTGGTTCGAAAGTCATCGATTATATGAACTACTACCATAACATTAAGAAGAACATAATACCTTAATTGTAAGACAAAAGGAAAATCGGAAAGCCGTTTATAATAAATGATGCACAAAAGCTCGAGCACAATTACTCCTGAAGTTATAACGAAGCAGTAGAATGTGCCTAGAATGACCGTGACCGACTGGGTGCAGACCGTGCGTGGGTGGGGAGCCGGATGTTACTGTCCGGGGTGCAGTTTTCTGAAATGGTGGTCAATTCTTGGTTGGGTTCAGAGAAACAAACAAAAAAATAATATTTTACCTCTGAGAACATAGCAGTCAGATTCTTAGAGCAAGAATTTTATATGAAAGCTCTTGGTGTTTAGTCCCGAAAGTATACTTTTAATTCTAGTTACATTCTAAAGCCGGATGAATATAAAGCCATTCAAAACCTGAAGGAATTCATCACCAGTATATCTGCATCGTAAGAAAGGTTACAGGAAATCCTTCAGGCAGAAGGATATTGATATTCTATAGAAATATGGATTACGTACGGGGATGACTAGCACTGGAAATGCTAACTATGTGGGCAAATATTTAAGATAGTTTCCTTATTATGTAGATATCTTTGAAAGATAGTTGACTATTTTAAAAAATAGTAGTGTGTGAGCTTTATAACATACGTAAAACACGTGACAACAACAATAGCATAAACATGAGGAAGTGAAACATGGAATTAACTATTTCAAGGTTCATATTCTATATGCAATGGGATATAATATCTGTTGAAGGGAGACAGTGACAAGATAAAAATGTGTACTGTACATAGCAAAGCCACTGCTGAAATAGCAAAGACCTAAACTAACGAAAGAGATAACGTAGAGCTATAAAATACAGTTAATTCAAAACGAGAGGAAAAACGAAGAACAAAGAGCAAGTGAAATGAGTAGAACACAGATGTCTTTATAGATTTGAACGTAGCCATACCGACAATCACATTAAATGTAAATAGTGAAAACACCCTAATTAAAAGGCAGAGATTGTTACCCCGGATAAAAAAGCAATGCTCTGTGCTGCTGACAAAAACAGTAGAACAAAATGCACCTCAAACACGAAGACATGAAGAGATGGAGAAAGATTTACCATGATAATAACAACAAAGTCAGAGTGGCTACATTAATATCAAGACACGGTTGATTTCAGAGTAAAGAACATTACTAGGGATAAAGAAGGTCACGGCACAGTGATATTGGAGTCAGTTCAGCAAGAGGACATCTTGGCAATTTATGCACCTAATAACAGACCTCCAAAACAAATGAAGCAAAATGTGGTAAACCCACAAGGAGAAATAGAAAACCCCACAAGTAGAGTCAGTGATTCCAAGAGCCCCCCTCAGTAATTGATAAAACTTGGACGGCGTGACCTCACTGACATTTATAGAACATTCTACCCAACAATACAAGAACACATTCTTTGAATTGGACGTATTTACCAAGGTAGGTCATATTCTGGACCATAAACAAGTCTCAATAAATTAAAGAAGTTTCAAGTTACACCAAGCGTATTAGAAATCAGTAGCAGAAAGATACCCAGATAATCTATAAATATTTGGAAACTAAATAATACACTTGTAAATAACCCATGGGTCAAAGAAGAAATCAAAGTGGACCTCAAGATATTTTCAGCTGAAGGAAAATTAAAATACTCCATTATCGGAATTTGTGGGAATGCCACTAATCAAGTCGCAAAGGGGAAGTGTTATGTGAAACACCTGTGTTAGATGAGAAGGAAGGTCTCAAACCAACGACCTCAGTTTCTGCCGTAAGAAACATGAAAAAGAAGGGTGAAATTAAGGAGAAAGAAGGAGCAAAAAAAGAAGGGTGAAATTAAGGGGAAAGAAGGAGCTAAAAAAGAACGGGATGGAAATCAGCGAAACAGAAGAACCCCAAAGGACACTAGAGAAAAATCAATAATTCTTTGAATAGCACAATAAAACTGCTAAACCCACACAGACTGATGTGGCAAAAAAGAGAAGAAACAAATAACCAGTATTAGAGATAAGCAAGGTGACATCACCATAGATTTTAGAGTTGTTTAAAGTTTAATAAGGGGATAATATGAAAAACTTTATGCCTGTAAATTTGCAACTTGATGAAGTAAACACCTCCTCTAAAAGATACCAGTTATCAATGCACACTAATTAAAATAACCCTATATCTATTACAGAAATTGAATTTATAGCTAAATACCTCCCCACGAAGAGAATGTCAAGGCGAAATGGCTCTACTCTAACTTCTACTGAACGTTTAAAGAAGAAATCGTACCAGTCTTACACAAACATTTTTTGAAAATTGAAGAGGACGGGCTACTTTCCATAGAATTTTCTATCGCCCGTTCTACCCTGATAGCAACACGAGGCAAAGGCAATACAAAAAAGGGACTTATGGACCCTTCATAGACATAGGTGCAAAAATTCTAAACAAGTTTTTAGCAAATTGTTCAAATACTGTGTGAAAAGGATAACATTATGACCAGGTATGGCTTATCCTAGGAATTCGTTGTTTGATTTAACATTAGAAATCGATCAATGCAATACACTATAACAAATGGAGAGAGAGAAAAAAATGCATGGTCATTGCAATAGAGAGAGGCCCTCTTCCTCCCTTTTCAAAAGTATTTAACCAAGTCCAGTATCCACTCCTAATAAAAATTCTCAGAAATCTAGGAATTGAAGGGATTTCCTCACTGTTAATATTGGGCATTTTTAAAAGACCTTCAGCTAATGACGAAGACTGAATGCTTTTTCTCCAAGGTCAGGGGCAAGACAAGGATGTGTTCTCTTCACCGCTTCTAGTCATTCTTGTTCTGGGGTCCTAGCCAGGGCAGTCAGGGAAGAAAAATAAGTAATAAATAAAAAGCAACTTATTTGGAAAAGAAGATGTAAAACTGATCTTAATTGACACATGTTGTGATTGTTGTTAAAAAACCTGATGGGCTTTACGAAAAACTCCTAGAACTGACACAGTTTACCAAGGTGGTAAGGCTACAAAATAAACACATGGTAGTTTTATTAATATAGACTAACAACGAAAACATAGAAATCAAAATTTAGAATATTTTAATAATAGCATCAGGAATGTGAAATATGTCAAGAATAGGTTTGACAAAAGATGTGCAGGTTCTGCACACTGAAAACTGTAGCATTGCTGAGAGACATCAGGAAAACTTAAAGGGATGGAGTCACGGTCCATGGCTCAGAAGAGTCATGGTTGTTCACCTGCGAATTCTCCCCAAATCACCATATGGATTTAAAGCAGTCCCAGTGAAAAATCCCAGCAAGTTCCTTTGTAGCTCTTGACATACTGACTCTCAGAGTCTACGGAATGTAAAGGACCTAGAACAGTCGCAGTGACCTTGAAAATGAAGATTAACCTTATTTGATTTCAAGACATAATAAAATGACAGCAATCGAGGCAGTGCAAATGCATCAGTGGAAAAGAAGAACGTTTAGAAATAAACTCCCACACAAAGGGACAACTCCACGAGGTTCAAAGGTTTATCAGTAGAGAAAGGATAATCTTTTCAAGTGCTAGGACTTTGATGTAAGCATATGCAAAAAGTTAACTCAAGGTGGATTCTAGTCCTAAATCGTAAAATTAGAGCTGTAGACTTTGTAGACAAAAAGTAGGAGAAAACTCTTGTGACCTTGTGTTAGCCAAAGATTTCTTAGATATAGCATGATCCATAAAAGAGCAGAATGATAAACTGGATTTCATCAAAATTAAAACCTCCTTCTCCTTCAAAGGCATTTTTAGGAGAATGAGAAGGTTGGAGAAAATACTTAGAAGTCAGGCACCTGACAAAAGATGTACCCATAATATATGAAGAACTTTTAAAACTCAGTGATAAGAAAGCAGAGTCTAATTAAAAATTAGGCAAACATTTGGAACAGATACTTCACCAGAGAAGATATATGGGTGGCAAATAAGGACATGAAAAGATGCTCAGCATCATGAGTCATTAGGGAACTGTAGATCAAAAGCATAATGAGCTACCACTACATATCTGTGAAGATGGCTAAATTTAAAAGATTGAGGAGCTCCCTTTGTGGCTCAGTGATAAGGAACCCAACTAGTATCCACAAGGTTGTGGGTTTGATCCCTGGCCCCACTCAGCGGGTTAAGGATCTAGCGTGGCCATGAGCTGTGGTGTAGGTTGCAGACACAGCTTGGATCTGGTATTGCCGTGGCTGTGGCATAGGCTGGCAGCTACAGCTCTGGTTCCACCCCTAGCCTAGAAACTTCCATACGTGGTGGATGCAGCCCTAAAATATATAAATAAAAGATTGACCACAGCCAGTGTTGGCAAGGCTGTGGAGCATCTGGAGCTCTCGTACACTGCAAGTGGGATTGTAAAATGAGGAAGCCACTTTGGAAAGAGAACAGTTTGATAGCCCTTCCGCTCCACCCAAGAGAAATGACGTAGATGTGGACATATGTCCTTACAAAGATTTGTACACAGAAGTTTGTTGCAGCTTTATTTGTAGTTGCCCCTATGTAGAAACACCCCACGTGTCTCTTCATGGGTTAATGAATGAACTGTGGTATATCCATACAATGGAATGCTACTCATCAGTAAACAGAAATGAACCACAAACCCCTGCTGCAGCATGGGTGAATTTCAGATTTATTATACCGAGTGAAAAAAGCCAAGCAGAGTACATAAAGTATGAGTTCATTTACATGAACGTCTAGAAAATACAAAGGACTCCACAGTGGCAGAAAGCAGCTTAGTGGTTGCCTCAGGACGGTGGGAGAAAGGGGTGGCACGGAGGCATGACAAAGGGACATGAGGAGACTTTTGGGGGGTGATGAATATTTTTATTATTTTGATTGTGGTGATGGTTTCACAGGCATCTGTGTGTGTGTGTGTGTGTGTACCTCACATTGTGTAGTTCATGTGTGTTCGTTTTATATCAGTAGGGTTGTTAAAAATTCACATAGCATCTCCCAAGAACATTGTTTGAAAGTTGTTCGCCCAGTTTTCTGCAGTGCCCGCAAAACTTTCTCCAGGAACGCTGGTTGAGAGTGTAGACGTCATTGTGGGTGGTTTACTTATTCCTTATTCTTCTTTATTTTTCTTCTTCTTCATTTTTTTTTTTTTTTTTTTTTTTTTTTTTTTTTTTTAGGGCTGCACCCATGGCATGCGGAAGTTCCCAGGCCAGGGGTCAAATTGGAGAGCTGCAGCTGCCAGCCTACACCACAGCCACAGCAACACAGGATCTGAGCCACATCTTTGACCTACACCTCAGCTCGTGGCAATGCCGGATCCTCAACTCACTGAACGGGGCCAGAGATTGAACCTGCGTCCTCATGGGTGCTAGTCGGGTTCATTACTGCTGAGGCGTGATGGGAACTCTGGCTTATTCTTTAAACTCATCGTATTTGCCATATCCTGGGAGCCATTATCCCCCCATGATGTGAGTTTATTCTCCATCCTGGGGCAGCCAGATTATTGTTAAAATCTCAAACAATGTCACTATTGTTGTTCTTGTTTTACTCCTAAATTAAAGATGATATTTAAGGCTCTTCTTTTGTTTTATTTATGCCAATCCAAACCCAACCCATCATTTAAGGATCTTAGCTTTCTTGCCCACTAATTTTTACCATCTCCATAAACTTATTGACTTTTCTACGTCTGATTCAGTTTAGCAAACAGTTACTGAGGGCCTGCTCCTCTGCTGCGTTCTTTTTTTTTTTTTTAATTTAATTTTATGGCCACACTCATGGCATATGGAGGTTCTTGGGCCAGGGATTGAATCCAAGCTTCAGCTACAACCTATGCTGCAGCTGGGGCAACGCTGGATCCTTTAACCTACTGCGCCAGGCTGCAGATTGAACCTGAGCTTCCACACCAACCAGGGCTGCTGCAGTCGGGTTCTTAACCTGCTGCACACAGTGGGAACTCTGCTTTGCCTTCTGCTTTAGCACCTCAAGAGCTTTAAGGCAGGAGTAATACCCTCGTTTGCGCTTCAGGGTGTAGCTTGACAGATGCTGAATTATGACTGTAAGTTATTTGCAGCATGTTGTGTGCTGTATCGTATTATTTGTTAATGAGTTCCTGTATTCATTCTCTCTCTCCCCTTCGGTATTCCTGCCTATAGCCCAGACTTAACACCGGGGAAGTGACTAATTCTTAGACATCAAATGATTTTGGAGGGAGCTTAGAGACTCCGTTAATAGCCAACAAGTTGCCTTGCAACTTTCTTCCATTAGTCAAGACCCACTTATTAAATAAATATGAATGCCTTAATAATGTGCTTGGCTGGACAGAAGCATTTCCTCTTGTAAAAAAGAAAATGAAAAAGGTGATGTCCAGGCCTGTATACACCAGTTATTTCATTCCTCAAACATCTGTTGTTGTTTTTGGCTGTGGTACGACATGGTTTAAATACTCCCGACTAATTAATTTACCTACAAAAGCCTGACCCTAATAGGTACTACTGGGGATATTGTTTATTTAGCCCCAAGCACTCCACTTTTACAGAGTATTTGTTTTTGTGGCAGAATCTGAATCACTAAGATTGGATGGACTGCGATTTGTTTACCAAATTCAGAAATACTAGAACCAGAGAGAATGAAGACCGTTTTAGGACATAGAAAAAGAAGAACGTACAACACAGGGAACGATAGCCAGTCCCTTGGGATAGACCTTGATGGAGGATCATATAAGAAATGAAAAGTATGCGCATGTGTGACTGGGTCACTGGGCTGCGCAGTAGAAATCGGCACAACATCACAAATCAACTGTACTTTAATAAAAAGCAAAACAGTGGTCCCTAACTTGCGGTGCTCTTATACACTGGTGATGCATCCTGAGAGTGTGAGATTTCGGAAGGTTTAGATGAGGTCGTGAATGATTAACCCGGAGCCGGCATAGGGAAGTTCAAGGTTGTGTGGGGGTCACATCCCAACCTCATGGAGACGGATGCCCAGGAAGGCACTGAGACCCAGTGCTGAGCTGGAGAGAGCTTTGGCTTGATACTTAATTAAACACATTTTCCCAAGTCCCGATTATGCACAAAATTCATGCTTGTTGCAGTAAAGTGAAAAAAATGCTGAAAGTGTAAAGAAATAGATAATAGTCTTTCTTGTTCCTCAGTGATCACCAGTATGCATTTATTTTTCTGATACCTTATCATGAAAATTTCCAGTATATAACAGATTTTTTCAGTGAATACTCATAAACCTGCATCTATATTTTGCTGTTAACATTTTCCTGTATGGCTTTATCATAATTTATCCATCTATTCCTCTAGCCCATCAATCCATCTTATTTTATGGATGTATTTCAGCAATGTAGCATGCATATCTAGTGTTCAGCCTGTTTTTCCTTTTGACGTCAAATGCCCAAATCTTAAGTTTTCGTCCCTGAGCGTGGTGGACATACTCCAAGGTGCCTGCCAGGAAACTCGCCTGGTATTCACACCCTCCAAAATCCCCTGTAACTTGCCCGTAACCCATGGGAAATGGCAAAGATGCCAGGATGTCGCTTCTGTGATGATGTTATAATAAGACTCCAGATTCCTAGGAGACTGGACCTCGAAACTTCCTGTGGGCTTGATGAAGGAAGTGACCCTACTGGACATGCTTATGTGACCAAGAACTCTGGGTGGCATTGAGAATCTGAGCCAAGAGCCAGCCAAAAGCTTGGGCCCTCAGCCATGCAGCAGAGAATTGAGAAATAATGCTCAAACCAGCCAGCCCTGAGAGTGAGCTTAGAGGCAGGTTCTTCTCCAGGTGAGCCTCCAGATGAGAACAGCGGTCTTATTCCACCCTGCACAGATGACCGTCTCGGTCAGTCATACCCAGACTCCTGACCTGCAGAAACGGTGAGACGATGCATGTGTGCGGTTCAAGTTGCTGAGTGTGTGGGAGCTTGTTATGCAGCAATGAAAAACAAACACACGTCCCTGGAAGTGGGCTGCTGTTGTAACGAATACCTAAAAATGTGTGGTGGTTTTGGAACTCACCAATGGGCAGAGAAGCATGGCGGAGAAAGCCCGAGCCTTCCTGAAAAGCCCGTGAATCATAGAAATCTGAGCTTTAGAGGACGCCGCCGGCCAGGGCTCGGGAGGAAGGGAGGAGTGCGTATTTGGGAAGTGGAGGAAGGGAAAGCTCCTGGCATGGGGTGGCTGGAAGGTCAGTGATCTTGTTGCCCATGGCGATGTGGGAAGTAGGGCTTGTCAGTGAGGAACTTGGCTCTAGAGCTAAGGAAGATTCCATGCCAAGTACCAAAGGTCCTACCTGCTCTGTTCTGGCTGCTGTAGTAAAATGTGAGAGGAGAGAGTACTTGGTGGAAGAACTGTTAAACCGAAAGGAAGTAGGGCTGAGTGATCTTTGGAAATTCTCTGCCTCTCCAGATGGCAGCAGGTGCTCAAATGAAGACAGTGTGGGCTAGAGAAAAACCTGAAGGTGTAACCTTTTGCTAAAACCTGAAAAATCCAAAAGTCTTCAAACAAAGGGATTTTTGGGAAGGGTCTTCCTCACAGTCCCTCCATCAAACCAGACCTCTGGAAGGTGTCAGCCATCGGCCGTCAGCATCTGCGTCTTGCCGGCAGACAGGACCAGGGATTCTTCTGGAGAGCGTGATGATGTAAGCGGCCGTGTTGGAGAAGCCGACGTGACAGGGAGCTCAGGGCACCCTTGGGACTGGGGAGGGGGTCCAGGACCTGGGGGTGGTCTCCAGATGACAGCCAGCCAAAGCTAGGGCTCTTGGTCTAATAGCTGCAAGGAAATGAGTTGTGACAACAACCCTGATGAGTTTGGAAGTTGGTTCCCAGTCAGACCTTCGAAGGAGAACACAGCCAGCCCATCACGTTGACTACAGCCTCGTGAGCTCCTGAGAAGAGGACCAAGTTAAGTCTCGTGTAGACTTCTACTGACAGAAACGCTGAGATAATACCTGTGTGGTGGGTTTTTTTTTATTTTTCCTTTATGTTTTTGGCCACCCCATGGCATATGGGCTGGGGATCAGATTGAAGCTGCACTTGCAGCCTACACTGCAGCTGTGGCAACACCTTTAGCCCACTGGGCTGGGCTGGGGATTGAACCTGCATCCTGGTGCTTCAGCGATGCCACTGATCCCATTGTGCCCCAGTGGGGGCGCTAACACACGTGGTTTTAATCCCCCAGTTTATGGTTATTTGTTGTGCCACAGTGGAAGACAGACACGCTGCGTTTGGGCAGATCTGTACGTGGCGATCCAGACTTCTACCCAGAGAACGTTGCTGCCCCCCTAGAATGTTCCCTCGTGCCACTTCCTAGTCACTTCCCACCCTCACCCCTCTTCCGATGCCTTTTACACAGTGATTAATTTTGCCTGCCCTGAAAATTACACATACACGGCATCATTCTGTGTGCGCCCTCTTTTTTTGTTGGGCTTCTCTCACTCCGGGTAGTATTTTTGCAGTTCATCCCATGTTATTGGGTATGTCAGTAGTTGGTCTTATTTGTTGTTGTATGTTCCTCTGTTTTGTGAATACCTCGCAATTTGTTTACCATTTTTCTCTTGATGAACCCAGGGACGCTTGCTAGTTCTAGGCTATTAGGAGCAAAACTTACATTTTTTGAGTAAGCCTTTTAGTGAATGAATGAAAGTTTTTCTTTCCCTTAGGTAAATACCTAGCTGTAGAATTGCTGAGTCATAAGATGGGCATATGATTCCTTTCATAAGAAACTTCCAGATATTTTTCCAAAGTGGCTGTTTCCTTACCTTGTCTCACCAACAGTGTAGGAGGGTTCCAGTAGCCTTGCATCTTCATCAGCTTGGTGTTTTCATTCTTATTTATTTACTTATTTAGAGTATAGCTGATCTACAGTCTTGTGCCTGTGTCTGCTGTACAGCATAGTGACCCAGTCATTCATATATATATATTTGTATTCAGATATACACACACATATATATACAGAGGGGTTGTTTGTGCTCTTATAATACTTGTCAAGCAGTAGGGTTTCTTTTCTTTTCTTTTTCTTTTTTTGCTTTTCAGGGCCACACTTGAGGCATATGGAGGTTCCCAGACTAGGGGCTGAATCGGAGCTATAGCTGCTGGCCTACACCACAGCCACAGCAACGTGGGATCCGAGCCTTGTCTGCCACCTGCACGGCGGCTGACAGCAACACCGGATCCTTAACCCACTGAGCAAGGCCAGGGATCAAACCCGCATCCTCATGGATACTGGTCAGGTTTGTTACCGCTGAGCCACGACAACTCTGCAGTTCGCATACATTTTAGACTAGGCTTATTAATTTCTACAAAGAAAGGCAGGTGTTATCATTGCAGTCATTTGGGCCAGAACTGTCGTCTTAACAATGGTTAGTCTTTTGATCCATTATCCTGTTATGTCTCTCTCCTTATGTATGCCATCTTTAATTTGTGGTTTTCTGTGCACTGGTCTTGCATATTTTGTTAAAATTATCCTTGAGCATTTCATGTTTTTTAAATGCTGTTATAAGTGAAATTACTTAAGAATTTCTTTCACTTGTTTGCTGCAGTCAACTTTGATGAGTTTACCTTCGATTCCTAGACCTTGCTAAATTCACTGATTAGTTCCGATAGTTATTTTGTTGGTTCCTTCGGATTTTATATGTAAACAGCCATGTCATCTGAAAACAGAGGCAATTTTACGTCTCCATTTTTCCGACCTGGATGACACGTATTTGTTTCTTTAAATTGTTTCTTTCTTTCCACTGGCTTATTGTACTGGCTGGAACCTCCCGTGCAGAGTTGAATATGACTGTGTATTCTCACCTTGTCCAACCTTCGTGAGGACATTTCAGTCTTTCATCAGTAAATATGGTATTAGCTCTATGAGACATTATTTCTAGTTTTTTATTACAAATGAATTATGAGTTTTATTAAATACCTTTTATGCATTTGTTAAAATGATCATACGGTTTATCTCTCTCTCTCTCTTTTTTTTTTCTTTCATTTTTGCCCGCCCCATGGTATATAGAGTCCCCAGGCCAGGGATCAGATCCCACTTGCAGTCGTGACCTAAGCTGCAGGTGTGACAGTGCTGGATCCTTAACCCACCGTGCCGTGCTGTGTCCCAGCACTCCCAGGATGCCACCGATTCCGTTGTGTCACATCGGAAACTCTTGGTTTAATCTCCTTTAGTCTGTTAATACTGAGAATAAGGCCAAACCTGCAGCATATAGACGTTCCTGCGCCGGGGGTCGAATTGGAGCTGCCACTGCTGGCCTAGGCCACAGCCACAGCAACGTCAGATCCAAGCTACATCTGCCACCTACACTGCAGCTTGAGGCAATGCCGGATCCTTAACCCACTGAGCGAGGCCAGGGATTGAACCCGCATCTTCATGGCCACTTTCTTGGGTTCTTAACCTGTTGAGCCACAGTGGGAACTTCCTTTTTTTTTTTTTGAATGTTAATTCAAGCTTAAAACCAGGGTGTTCCCTACTTGGTCATGATATACGATCCTGTTCTATATTTTTCTGTGTTCTATTAACGAACATTTTGTTAAGAATTTTAGTGTCTCTGTTCATGAGTGATATTGATCCAGAATTACATTTTGTACTGTCTCTGTCAGGCGTTGATTTCAGAGTTTCATTGGCCTCATACAACAAGCTAGAAGATGTTTCCTCCTCTGTTTTTAGAAAGAGCTTCTATGTGGTTAGTGAATGTTGACATAATTAACTAGTGGAGATATCTGAGTCCGCAGTTTTCTTTGTGGGCGTTTGCTTGAGAGGCGCCAGATCCTAACCACTAGCCCGCCAGCGAGCATCGGCAAGTGCTTGATAAAAAAAGTCATTTCCTTTATGGACATATGACAGTTGAGGTCTTCGGTCTAAAGAATTGGTCCATTGCACCTCAGTTGTCAAATTTGTTAAAAGTTGGCATTATCCCTTTAATATTTATAGAATTGTAGTGATATCCCATGTCTTGTTCTTGATATTGTTAATTTATACCTTTTTTATTTTCTTGATCAGACTAGCTAATGGTATATCAGTCACATTTATGTTTTAGAAAATAAGCTTTTGGCTACCTTGATTGATCTGTACTTTTTTGTTTTATATTCCACTGATTTCTGCTCTTCTGGTTACTGTTTCCTTCTGTCTGCTTACTTTGGGTCTCCTTTGCTTCTCTTTTCCTAGTGTCTTAAGGTGGAACTTTGGGTCACTGATATCAGCTCTCTCTTCTTCCCACATATAAACATGTAAAGATTCTATGTCAGTTCCACAAATTCTGATATGTATTTTTGGTATCATTCAGTTCAAATATTTTTTTTTATTTCTCTTGTGACTTATTCCTTAACCCATTTTTTTTTTAAAGAATTGTGTTGTCTAATTTTCAAATATTTGGGATTTTCTAAATATTTTGTTGTTGCTGACGTCTAGTTTATTTATTGTTACTGATGTCTACTTTTTTTTGTGGTCAGAAATCATACAAAGGGAGACTGTTTTACTTTTTTTTTTTTTTTGTCTTTTTGCCTTTTTCTTGAGCTGCTCCTGTGGCATATGGAGGTTCCCCGGCTAGGGGGTCTAATCGGAGCTGTAGCCACCGGCCTACACCAGAGCCACAGCAACACAGGATCTGAGCCACGTCTGCGACCTACACCACAGCTCATGGCAACACCAGATCCTTTGCCCACTGAGCAAGGCCAGGGATCGAACCCACAACCTCATGGTTCCTAGCTGGATTCGTTAACCACTGCGCCACGAGGGGAACTCTTGTTTTATCTTTTGATGAAATGTATAAGGTGTGTTTGGATAGAAAGAATATTCTCCAGGGTTTGAGTGTACTGTTCTGTAAATATCAGTTAGGTCAAGTTGTTGGATGGTATTGTTCAAATCATTTGGATATTTACTGATTTTTTAAATTGAGTTGTTCAATTAATAGCTGAGTGAGGGGATGTGAAAATCCCCGACTGTGATTGTGGGATTGTCTATTTCTCTGTTTAATTCAGTCAGTATTTGCCTCACATACTTGCAGATCTGCTGTTAGATGAATATACATTTATGGAATGTTATGATGTTATAATGATTTATGCTCACATCATTATGAAATATTCCTCCTTATCTGTCAGTGCTCTGCTCTCGAGGTTTATTTTAGCTGATAGTAACATATTGACGCTAACCTTCTTATGCTTCCTGTTTCCATGATACGCACGCACGCACACACTCACTTTCAACCCGTTTGCATCTTTGTATTTAAAATGCGCCTCTTTTGTAGACAGCATATAGTTAGGTCTCGCTTAGTTGATTTTTAATTCATTCTTATGTTCCCTGCCTTTCAGCCAGTGTATTTAGTCAATCAATATTTAATGTATTTTAAAAATGTAATTGGCTATAGGGCTACCATTTTATGATTGATTTTCTATTTGTCATATATTTTTGTTTCTCTTTGAATTTTTTAGGGTTTTCTCTAAACATTGCAAAATACGTCCTTAACTTATCGCAGTCTCTTTAGCGTTTCTATGGTAGCTCACCATATGAAAGGTAGAAATTCCGCAATGGCACCAATTTATTTCCCTCTCCCTTCCCTTTATGGTACAGTTACTGTATGTCCTAGTGCTGACCTGCTGTCGTTGAATTCTCAGTTATCTTTTATCTGAAAGAGTTTTTAGTTTTGTCCTAATTCTAAAAAGATGCCTTCACTGGATATGGAATTCTGAGTTAACAGCTTTCAGTTTTCTTCTTAAAGAACTTTAAAGATGTTGTTTTAGTGTACTTTGGCCTTTTGTCCTAATAAACTGGAGGTCATTTGAATTATTCTTCTGTATGCAAGTCTTCCTTTTTCTCTGGCTGATTGAAAGATTTTTCCCTTTATCTCTTATGTGGAACTTTTTGACCATGGGTGCCTGGGTGTGGTTTTCTTTGTAGTTTTTCTTCTTGAGGTTTTCTGATTTTCTTGCTGGAAAATTTAAGTCTTTCATTAAATTTGGGAAATTTTTTGCCATTATCTTTTCAAATGTCTTCTATCCTGTTCTCTCTTTCCTTCTTGCTCTACCAATTACACTTACAGTAGATACTGTATCTCAGGTTCCTGAGGCTATTAATTTTTCCTAATATTTTTTCTTTATATTTCTCAGATTGGATAGTTTCTGTTGGCCCGTCTTCAAGCTTACTGACTCATTTCTCTGTCACATCCACTATGCTGTTAAGCATATGCAAGGAATTTTAAATTTCATACATTTAATTTCATATTGTATGATGATGGTCTAGAATTTCCATGTAATTCTTTTTTTATAGTTTCTGTTTATCTGCTGACATTTCCTCTCTTTACAGGCAAGGAGGGTATATTTTCATTTCTGTCCTTAGCTTATAACGTCAGCATTTAGGTCATTTTGGAATTGGTCTCAATGTTTTACATTGTTCTCTTAGTGATAGGTCGCATTTTCTTGTTCCTTCTGTGTTGTGTAATTTTGGATTATATCCTGGACGTTGTGAACGCCATCTGGGTTCTGTTGTATTTCTCTGAAGGATATTGACTTTTTCTCTTCTCTTAAAGAAGACGATAAACTTGATGGGATTCAAACTGTGAACTCTTTCTGCTGGAACAGCTCAAATCGTAGCTCAGTCTTTGTCCTTTACGTAGCTGCTTTGAACCCACGTCTCACATACATGGTTCAGGTGCTGCCTCGAGAGTTTGGGGTGCTCCTGTCTGATTCTGTCTTTCTCAAATTGCCCCCCCACTTTCCAGTGAGCCTGGTTGCCCTGAACTCTGTCCTTTTGTTCTTCAGGCCAGAAAAATAGTGACTTTTCCTCTAAAGGCTTAGTCGCCTCTGCAATGACAATTTTGAATTGCCCTAAGCTGTAAAAATGGGAATTTCATCTCATGCTATTTTTTTTCCCCAAATGTCAACTTCCTTTAGTGTCTGTCTGCCTATTCTTCATCCTCCAGTGAGCAAAGTCTTGTTTTATATTTTTATTCAGAGTGGATAGTTGTTTTTTTGTTTGTTTGCTTTTTAGGGCTGCACCCGCAGCATACGGAAGGTTCCAGGCTAGGGGTCGAATCAGAGCTACAGTGGCTGGCCTCCACCACAGCCACAACGATGAGAGATCTGAGCCATGTCTGCAACCTACACCACAGCTCACAGCAGCACTGGATCCCCAAACCACTGAGTGAGGCCAGGGATCGAACCTATATCCTCATGGATACTAGTCGGGTGCATTTCTGCTGTGCCACAACGGAAGCGCCAGAATCGATGCTCGTTATTAGCAGGTGGATTGTGTCTCCTGTTTCCGTGTTTTTTGCCTCTCTTAGTTATTATTCTAACTATCTTTGTACATAGAACTTTTCTTTTTCTTTTTTCTTTCTTTTTTTTTTTTTTTGTCTTTTTGCCTTTTCTGGGGCTGCTCCTGCAGCATATGGAGGTTCCCAGGCTAGGGGTTGAATGGGAGCTGTAGCCACCGGCCTACACCAGAGCCACGGCAACACGGGATCTGAGCCGTGTCTGCAACCTACACCACAGCTCACAGCATCCCTGGATCCTTAACCCACTGAGCAAGGCCAGGGATTGAACCCACAACCTCATGGTTCCTAGTCGGATTCGTTAACCACTGCGCTGCGACGGGAACTCCCATTTGTACACAGAGCTTTGATGACACGTGTGACTATAGAAGCAATCTCTTCCGTGCGCCTCCATTCAGTTGACTGGATTCCACGGATGTGTTCTACGCCTCTGCCCTGCTGACTCTGCAGAGAACTTTCACTTTTCTTCCACTCCCACTGTTTGGATGTGCACCTAACGAGCGCTAATTGCGTTTGTTCCCAAGCCTGTTGATGCCGGTCGTGACTGTGATTTCGTGAAGTGGAACACTCACCTATGAAATAGGAGCGAAAGAAGGGGGTCGTTATTTCTGTAAACACCGATCGAATGCTCTGGGGAGGACTCAGTAGAATGAAGTAGGAATGCGACTGCCGTGAAATAAGCTGATGGGCAGGGCAGCTGGAAACAGTTGGAGAAAAAGAATTGTAAGCTGAAGAAGGAACCTCCCTTCGTGTGGCTGCCCCAGGATCTCGACGTTTGGGTCCATGTCAAAAACAAGGACGTGAGTCACACAGACGTGGTTTGTGCAAGATGCCGCAGAACTCGCATCAGCGATCACAGCTCTGAGCACGGCCTTGGTCCTTCTTCATAGGCTTGATGAATGAACCCACGTTGTACATGACAGTGAAATCGTAGCGCCTGTTCGCCATTGTTTATGATTTCCCTCTTTCACTGACTTTTCGGGGGGCCAACTGCGGCCCCCCCAAAGCGAGAGAAAAGCAGACCTCAGTGGTGTCTCCTCGGGACAGGTTCCTAGAACTGTAAGTACGGTGTATCTCTTAGGCTCTTGGCACGTATTACCTAGCTGTCTCTCGGAGAGGTTGTGTCCGTGTGTGTTCCCACGCAGGACTGTCTCTGAGGTTTAAATTACCGCCGTGATGCGGACGCCCTCCCTCCCGCTCCAGGCAGCAGTCCTACGGTGGACGTGAGCACCTGTGGCCCCAAACGTCTTGAAAACCATCCTTTTTGCTGCAAAAGCATGACATTTGATTCTTTTTCTATTATGCCGGATTTCTGTGACGCCTAACCTTAAATGCCATAAAAGCCTTAGGACCGTTTGCCAGACTCACTCAGAATTTCATCTGTTGTTTTATAATATTCAAATAATCACCTTTTTTTTTTTTTTTAATGCTGGAACGTGCCAGAGGGGTCAGCTTATGAAGCCCTTTTTTACAAATTGAGTCCAGAACGGGGAACAGAGAAAAGTGACTTGACCTGGGTCCTGCAGCTTCGTGTATATCCGCTGAGCTCCCGGTTTAATCCTCCGTCACCGTGCTTCTGATCAGAAAGGGAGATGATGCTGGGATTTATCCCGTGACGTTCTGTATTCTCGAGGGGGGGGTGTGGGGACCGCATCACTCTGAGCTAACGTTCATTGAGTGCTGAAATGTGCCAGATACTGTTTTAAGTGCTTGAGCTGGATCAAATTATCTTATTATCTCTCCCACGTAAACTTCATAATGACTCTCGGAGGCCGGTGTTTTCTAGATAAGGAAACCGAGTATGAAGCGCCTGAGGGTTTGTAGCCAGTAAGCGGGGAAAGCAGAATTGGGGTGCCCACAGCCTGGATGCCTAGCTTCCTGCTAACTGGCCTCTCTGTATGTTGTAAAGCTGAAAGGCACGCCGCCTTTGCTCCGTGTCTGCTCCAGGCCTGGCGTGCTTAGATGGTCTCCATACTTCAAAAGATGAATCTTCACAATCCCATTCTCAGCTTGAAAGAGTAAATATCAGGTAAATTAAACGACTTGCCCGAGGCCACCGCCAGTGGGTAGCAAAGCCAGAAATCCAACCAAGACCCGACGAAAGCAGAAGCCCGTGGTTAGAAAACCACGCAGCTGTGGCACCTCCTGGGTCAGTGGTTCTGGCGACCTTGGCTGCACGTGGGGATCCCCCAGGGGGTGTCACCAAACTCGGGTGTGTCCGTCCCGCCCCTGGGATCTCTGAGTTAATTGGGCTGGGGAGCAGCTTGGGCAGTGGGATTTTTTTCAAAAGCTCCCAGGAGGTTCTAATATGCAAGCAAGCATGCCACCCACTGCCAAAGGTTCAGATGGTTTTGGTCACACCATAGGATTTCATTTCTTTGTCCAAATATGGGAACACGGATCAATCACATCACGAAGGCATGTTTCAACAGTATCGGTTTTCCGGGGCTGCCGTGACAAATCACCACCAACTGGGTGGCTTAAAACAACAGGAATGTGCTCTCTCTTGGTTCTGGGGCCAGAACCCTGAAGTTCAAGTGCCGGCAGGGCCTCGCTGCCCCTGGAAGCTCCTCCTGGCTTCTGGCGGCACATCAGTCCTTAGGGCTTCGTGGCTTGTGGTTGCCTCGCTCCCGTCTCTGCTGCCGTCGTCCCACGGCCTCCTTCGCCCTGTGTGTCTGGGCTTCTTGTGTTTCGGGGTCTGTGTCCTTGTGAGAGGGGAGAAGGTAGGCATTCCAGTCGCTGCCCCCGGTTCCCAGCACAGAGCTCCTGCGCCCGTGGAACTTCCTAGGTCATAAAAAGCACCTGGAGCATCTTTTGTTTAGATAGTTGGTCTTTGACCCGTTCCTGCCCCTAAAACCCTTGGCATTTCCTGAGTGACGGGGCTCTTTTGTTGGAATGAGGCGGCTCTGGGTGGGCTCCTGGGTGGAGGCTGGTTCCTCAGCCTGGACGCCGTCCACACCCCGCACAGCTGGGGTTTTACGGGGCCTCCTCACGTAGGCGTGGGCACAGCCACGCACCGGGAAGGCGCCGCACCCCGGCTCAATGGGAACAGAAGCTCCCGGACTCAGGGCCCTCCCGGACCTGGCCCTCGGGGTCCCTTCATCGGGCCGTGCATCTGCATCCTCTGTCGTGGCCTTTAGTTCATAATCAACTGCTAAATGTAAACAGGTGTTTTCCGAGCTCCGTGAGCTGTTCTAGCAAATACTTGAATCTGGGGGGAGGGGCACGGGACCCTCTGATGTGGGGCCACGTTGCAGAGAAGCTGTGAGTCACCTGGTGACCCACTCCTTGTCACTGGCATCTGACGTGGGGGAGGCTCTCCGACGGAGCCCTTGACGCGTGGGGTCCACGCTGTCTCTGGTTAGTTCAGAATTGAATAGAATTGAATTATGTAGGACACCCAGCTGGTGTCTCAGAATTGCTTGGTGTGGACAAAAAAAACCCCTAGTGTCAGGAGCGTAAGGGGCTCCTGGGGTGAGAAGGAGGGAGCAGCATGGGGAGAAGTGAGATTTTCCTACTCACGGCTTCCTGCCTTCCTTCCTCTGGTTTTTACAGCATATGGGGGTTCCCGGGCTAGGGGTCGAATCGGAGCTGCAGCTGCAGGCCTACACCACAGCCACGCAACACCTGATCCAAAACCCACTGAGCAAGGCCAGGGATGGAACCCGCATCCTCACAGAGACGACATGGGGTTTTTAAGCCGCTGAGCCGCAGCGGGAACGCCTCCCCTCTGTTTCTAAGAACCTGGTCCAGCTGCATATGACCTCATCCTCGTTAATCATATGTGCAAAGCCCCTGCTTCCAGATACGGGCTCGTACTGAGGCTGCAGAGAGACATGGACTGGGGGTGGGGGGGAGGGATGCTGTTAAGCCCAGTGCGAGCAGAAAATGAAGTAGCATCATATTCTTAAGAATGCCTGTGTTGCTAGGAATGGCAAACATGGAATTCTGTGGTTTTTGGATCTGCTTGTTTGAAAAGATATTTTAACATTTCTTTCATACACCCTCTCCCATCCAAAAAAAAAAAAAAAAGCATCCAGTCCTAGACAGTGTATCACTAAACGGAGAAGCTCCGTGTGTGCCGCCCCCCCCTTTGTGTCCAGGTGCCTTTGGCACGTTCAGGAAAACACGCAGGCCAGGCTGAGCGCATTGGTCTGAGATGTGTGTGCCCTGAAGTCTGTGGCAAAGGTAGGCCGTTCCCAGTGGGGAATTGTTGAAGAAAAACTAGTTCTGATCTGCTTTCTATGGAAACTGAGAAAAAGGAATTTACAGCAGCTTTACAGGCACCAAAGGGCTCCTTGCCTTCTCTCGAGATAGGGTTTGTCAGAAGACGTGCATGGAAGCCACCCACATTTGGAGTTTTGCTTTGAGATCCTTCTTTTATTTGGACATTTCCTTCCCTTTTTCTGTTTTGAAAACATGGCCGTTTGAAAGTACAGCCATTGAAAATCCAACCATCTGATTCCTTAAAGAACCTTTATTGGTCAAAAGTGTCTGTTACCCACCCCTCCCGCTTGGAAATAAATACCTATTAGGAATAGCACCATTGTTGCCTTATGCTCATCTTTCTGTCGAGAAGACCAGCTGCCAATTATAGATGAGTCTTGAAGAGCATGGGTGTAAACCTACATGCAGATGCGGTTCAGTACATACGGTTGGTCCCCTGTATTCCCGGGTTTCTGCATCTGTGGATTCAGCCAACTGCAGGGCTGACTTTCCCTCCATGCTTGATTGAATCCATGGAACCTGTGGCTCCGGAGGCCGTGTGTCCTCGGCCATTTTATCAGAGGACCTCGAGCCCCCGTGGACGTTGGGACACGGGGCCTCCTGAAGCCACCCCTGCTCACCCACTTCTGGATACTGAGAGGCAACTGTCTTTCCATCATCAGCTGATCTTGCTGGTCAGGCTATGTAACATGTGGAAAGAATCTGAAATGTCATTTTAGGAATAACAGAAAGGATTGGGTTATAAGAAATGGTGAATTTCCCTCTGAGGTTGTCACTGAAACCCCCTCCTCGTCTTAAACACCGTCAAAGCTCTTTCCAGACCCCGCTTTATTTGAGATGCTTTTCTTAACCCTGGGCTGGGTGGTATAGACAGATGTGACTCAGAGATGGGCAATTTACCCAGGATTGACATAATAATTGGTACAGAATCCGATTAGTGGACTAGCTTTTTTTTAAAAAAAAACCCTTTGAGTCTTTATAAGACCTCACTAGCAACATTTAGACAATTTTGTAAATAATAAACCTCTGTTTCCACTTGGAGAAAAATCCTGGCCTTGCTGTCTCAATTTAGCCCTCCTTAAAGAGGTTACAGTTGGATCTAACTTGTATTCGGCCGAGTCCTTAGGCAAAAATGTGAGGAAAATCAGCAATTGATTCTTGAGTAAGTGCCACAGAATTGCAGTCCTCAAAGAGTCATCAGACGATGTTATTGAGTCGTCTGCCAGCTGGGTGACACCTTGAAAAGGCGAGGACTGCTTTGTGCGTTGTGGTCCCCGGCGAGGAATTTGATGGGTATTTGCGCTCAGAGGATGGAGTTGCTGTTGCCATGGACCACGGGCCTCTTGGTGCCACTGGCCGGCTCTCTGTGCATTTTTAAGCGTGGCCGTAACATCTTATCTGCCACCACTTACTGTGGAGTTCCAGGTTGCTTGACCATCTGAGAGTGACAGCATGCCATAGTTTTAAAGAGTTCTCTTTCTGTGCCCCCAAAAGCTAGGGATCAATCACTGGTTCCCTCCTTAGAGGAATAATTAGCCCATGTAAGACGTAATTTTAAAAATGCAGAAAAGGTATCTGTGTGGCTTTTTATTTAGTGAGCTCGTTAGAGACGTACGATAGTGGACTGGAGAAAGGCACTGGCTTTATGTGTCTGAAATATGACTTCTCTGGCGTTCCTGCTGTGGTGCAGCGAGTTTAGCATCCCACTGCAGGAGCTCCTGTCGTGGCTCAGCGGAAAACGGATCTGACTAGTGTCCATGAGGACGCAGGTTCGACCCCTGGCCTCGCTCAGTGTGTTGGGGATCTGGTGTTGCCGTGAGCTGTGGTGTAGATCGCGGATGTGGCTTGGATCTGGTGTTGCTGTGGCTGTGGTGGAGGCCAGCGGCTACAGCTCCAATTCAACCCCTAGCCTGGGAACATCCATATGCTGTGGGTACAGCCCCTAAAAAAGACCAAAAAAAAAAAAAAAATGAATCCTCCTGCAGCAGTATGGGTTCCATCCCTGGCCCAGCTCAGTGGGTTAAAGGATCTGGAGTTGCTGCAGTGGCCCAGGTCACAGCTGTGGCTCTGATTCAGTCCCTGGCCCGGGAACTTCCATATGCCACGGGCGCAGCCATTAAAAAATATGTATATATGACTCCTCGAATCTTTGGGGGTGTCAAGAGCGTGTTGAGTTCATTGAATTTGGCTGATTGCAACCAGCTCCAAGTTGAGGAAAGCAGCTTTCTCACGCTGAGGTGTGGGGACGCTGTTCTGCCTTATACGTGAGTTAATTTGCATTTTCCGCCAGCTAACCCAGCTGCTCGTGGCCCCTCAGACATTTGTTGTCCATCTGCTTTAATCATTGAAGAAAAGGATGCATTGGCCAGAACTAAAGAAAGCCCATGTGAAAAATAAACACGCCAGTGCTGGTGCCTCTTCAGGGAGACTCTGCCTGGGGGCCAAGGCCAAGCCGACTCGCTGCGTACGTGCAGGTCTGTTTCTCTGTCTTTTTTCCCAAAGCTTGAAGGGACGTATCCGTGACCTGTTGGATGTGCTTTGTGCCAACAAGAATAGCACTGTGCTGAAAGCCAGGCTTCTCGAAGCAGCTCTTCAGTTCCCCGTGAGGCTCTCAGACAACCGTCTCCCTTCTCTGAGGACCCTCTCAAAGCCGAGCCGCGGTCCAGTGAAACTCTTTTCTTTTCCAAATGAGTCGCCTGTAGAGCAAGCAGGCCGGTGATGCTGGGGAGCAGCTGGAGCAGCTGGCCCTCCCGGGTCCGACCCTGGCAGACTCTGGACGGCGCCTGCGTGGAGAGCGTGGAGTCTGGCTCCCTGAAGATGCCAGTCTTTGTGAGAGCCTGGCTCCCCCTCCCTGACCGTGGACAGTGGCATCCGGTGCGGGTGGAGTGCCACATGGAGAAACTGTGGCAAATAAGCCCGGGGACTGCAGTAAAATGGGGGGCCAGCTTGTTGAGCCCAAGTGGAGAGCAGTGGCCAGAGGGCATTCACGCTTATGCCGGCTGGCTGGCTTCCTTTGTGCCCTTCCTCAGTGGGAGTTTCTAGAAACACTTCTTTTTTGGCCACGCCCACGGCACGCGGAAGTTCCTGGGCCAGGGATCGAACCCATGCCGCAGCAGCGACCCGAGCTGCTGCTGTGACAACACCCTTAACCCACTGTGGCTCCAGGGAACTCCCAAGAACCACTTTAACTTCTTTTCTCTGCAACGCACAGAGGGGCGGGGTGTGGCTGGCACTGGCGCTGGTGTGTCACACGTCCTGTGGCACCCTTGTCAGGAAGCTCAAGGGCTCCTTGTGAGTCCCAGACCCTCCCTCTGGGCCCTGCCCAAGGTATTGGACTGGCAGCAGTGGGTAGCAGCTGCTTTTCCCAGTAAGGCAGTCCCAAGAGGAGACTCCATCCCTTGGCTAGAACTGGCCTCGCTGACTTCCCTTGGTTTTGGCAGCATCTTGGGGTGTCCTCAGTCGAATCAGATTTGTTTTATTTATGAACTATTTGCATTTTTGAAGAAGGACACATGTCCTGAGATCGAACAAAGGGTGTTGGGATGGTTATGGGGGTTGGTAAGGGGACCCGAGAGGCACATTTATTGCATGATGCTGTCATTGGGGCCAGCTCAAAAACATGGGACCAGCAGGGCCTTGGACTGAGGTTTAGCCCTAGTCTGTCACAGCCAGTGCCTTGGGCAAGTTTCTGTACACCTCCGTGCCTTGGTTTTCTAATCTCTAAAGTGGGCCGACAGTGCCCGCCTGGCAGTGTCTTTGAGGGTTAGTGAAGTGCGCTGACACGTGCTTCCTGCACGGCGTCTTTATCACTGTGGTGGCCACTTGAAGGTCTGTCCTGAGTACAAAATATTCTGCACAGGTTCTCAGAACGGTCTCTTGTATACTCACCCGATTGGATAAGAAGGCATCCAGCCGAACAAAGAAGAAACAGACCCACAAAAATAAATCTCCGCAAACCACCCGCCCAAACGACGGAGCGGTGGCCTTCGGAGTTTGCCGGATCCCCTCGGACTTTCTAACCAGCCTGCTCGCTCCACAGGGAGCACGGGACCCTTTGGGGGAAGAGGCAGGCGGTAGACAGAAAGTTAAGCGGATTTAAACGTAAGCAGGTCCAAAAGGAAAACAGAGTTTCCTCTTAGAGGCTTAGGAAAACAGTCAGAAATCAACGAGGCCAGAAAGCACAGTTCGTGATCGAGCGTCTGAGAAGCAGAGGCCATGGAGGAATTCACCCACTTCATGAACGCTTTGGCAAGGGCGAGGCCGAGGGACCCGCCCAGTGTCATTCTGACCTTGACATTGACTCACTGGCTTCTCACAGCTCACATCCTTCCTCCTGGAGAACTTCAGGTCGCCGCCCCACGGAAATGTTTGCTCTGCCACTGAGCAGAAGACACTGCCTCTGGTGGCCCGAGGGGGCCAGGCCCAGGCCCTGTCTCTGCGGTTCTGAGGAGGTGCCAGCCAGGGGAGGCTCTTCTCATGTTTCATGAGCAGGATTCCTCCACGGGAGGTTGTTTCTCCCCACCCCCCCTCTTTCTCTCTCTCTTTTTTTTTAGGGCCAAACCTGCAGCATATGGAAGTTCCCAGGCTAGGGGTTGAGTCAGAGCTGCAGCTGCCGGCCTACGCCAGAGCCACAGCAACATGGGATCTGAGCCACCTCTGCGACCTACACCACAGCTCATGGCAACACTGGGTCGTTAACCCACTAAACAAGGCCAGGAATTTGAACCCACATCCTCATGGAAACTAGTTGGATTCATAACCTGTTGAGCCACGACAGGAACTCTGGTTTGTTCCTGTTTAAGCAGAAAGGGTGTGTGATGCTGTCCGCAGGAGCAGGGGTATCCTTTTTGACTCTTAAAGGTGTAGGGCACGTTAAAACTTGGTATAGGACTTTGATGCAATAGGATTGGCCATGTCTCTAAAGCGCCAGGACGAAGGCTCCATCCCATCCCAGGACAGTGGGTTAAAGGATCCGGGTTGTAGGAGTTCCTGTTGCAGCTCAGGGGTTTGCTCCCTGGCCTCACTCAGTGGGCTAAGCATCCAGCATTGCTGCATCTATAGCGTAGGTCACAGCTTAGGTTTGGATCTGATCCCTGGCCTGGAAACTCCATATGCCTCGGGGCAGCCAAAAATGAATGAAAAAGAAAGGGTACCTGCGTTAGCTGATCAGCACGTAGGCACCGTGGGGCTTTTCTCCTGGGAGCACGCCTGGTAGGAAAAAGGGACGGCATGGCAGATGGCACATGGCTTTCTCTCTGGTGAGGCCCTGCTGTGCTTGGCATTTGTTCTCGGTTGGGCTCGGCCCCTGTCCTCTGCATCGGTTGCCCGTGACGATGCAGAAGGTGGTGGTAAGTCACCCCAGGGTGAGCGCCCGGGCACAGGCGCCAGGTGTCAGGCACGAGCCCCGGCCCTGAGCAGATGCTCAGTCATGGTTCCCGATGGAACGACAGAGGAATCTGGGCTCTCACTCCAAGGGCTAAGAAAATGCCCTTTCAGAATCTTCCGAGGAGTCTGAGGAGCAGAGGCGAGCTGGTTTCTCACCGTCTTCTCTTCTTGCCCGAGTGTTTGTGGCTGTGGCTTTTATGGCCGTGCCAAGAGTGGCCTCTGGGGGCTGGCTGACGCCCTGTGTCCTGGCCGGCTCTGGGTTGTTGGGCAGCGTGTGGCCTCCTCGGCCTCACATGCGTCGTCCACGCCGCAGCCGTTCCCTGGATCTTGGCTCTCGGCTTCCCGGCCCAGCCCACCTGCTGACGGCTCTGCTGTTTGGTCCTGGCGTCGAGCCGTGTCAGCAGGGGCAGGGGGATGGGCGACCGAGACAGCCCCCCGCCTCCCGGCCCCTCCGCTGTGCCAGACGTACCCGGGGGCCTTCCACCGAAGGATGACGCAGCATTTTGCAAACACATGTTGCCAACTCGAATAAATGCTAGAGAGACAGAGACCCAGGCATGTGGGCTGGCCAGTTGGAGAGCCATCCAGCGAGTAGGCCCGTAGGAAAATGAATGTCAGTGGCTCTTTGTTCTGAACCTTTTGCACCAAGCTCTGCCCTGGACGAGGGAGCGGACCGGCCGGCCGGGCTCCCGGGCGCAAGACCGCTTTGTGGGCCGCTGCCCCTGGCCTCTAAGTGGGCATAGTCATTACACCAAAGGCTGGAAGGAACCACAGAACGGGATACATATTTAGGGAAATATGCACACAACTCAGTTTATTTTTCTTATCTGATTTTTTTTTTTTTTTTTTCTGGTGCAATATGAGTCCTGTTGAATACTTGGCAGCTGCCTTTCCATACTCGAGTTGTTTGTCATTTCTGGGGCTGCCGATGCTGTTATGATCTCCCTTTTGGGAGGAATTTACAGGCACATGTTGACCCAGCTGAGTGGGAACAGGGAGCAGCAGGAATCTGGTGAACAAGGACCATCACAGACCAGAAAGGATGCCTTCGCTGCCTTTCTTGACGGCGTCCTCAGATGAGCCGCTCAGCGCCTTGTGGGGCCGGGGCCATCGAGGGCGCCACCACTCCGGCTTCAAAAACCCAGATCCTCTCTGGGCCCGCCCTTGACATCAGCCTGCCTTTCCTTTCGTGACTCTCCGGGAGTTGTAGTCGGCCCGGTGCTTTATTGTCGGGCTGTCAGGAGTCAGCCCTCCGTAGCAGCTGTTGCTAGGTAAGGCGTGATTTCCCGCAGAGACCAGTGCGGGCGAGGATGGGGACGTTGGCTGGCAGAGGGCCAGGCGGCCGTGCGGGGGAACAGGCAGGGGCCACGGTGAAGGGCAGGAGGCAGGAGGCAGGACCTTGGCTGCCCTCTGCCCCCTGACCCTGCCACCGTCTGCTCCTGCTTTGCCGTGTCCCCTCTGGCCTCCCCTCCCCCAAAGACCTGGCCTGTGTCTCATGGCCACCGAGCCCCTCGTGCTCATTTGCTTCATTTTCTGGACACCTCCAGCCCGCCAGGGGCTGGGGGTATGGAGATGAATTGGTGCTGCAGGAGCGCAGAGCCCATAGGAGAAGCAGACCCCGAGGGGGCTGAGCCACCCCCCCACTCCGCCGCGTGGCTGGTGGCTTTACAGCCACAGCAGCTGCTGCCGGCACCTTGCCGTATCCCTCTGTCCCCCCTCGCCGTCGCCTGCTCAGCATAGGGACAGTCTCCTGGCCCCAGAACATCTTCCAGCCCCAGAGGTTACTCCAGGAGAGACCCTTGATCCCCAAAGGCTGGGAGTTGATTGGATCGTTCTGGAAAATCATTGACGGTCAACTCCGTGTTTTGTGTGTCACCATCATTAAAAAGACTGAATGGCCGGGCGTGGGGATGAGGCAGAGGGAGGAAGCTGGGAGCCCGGCCCGGAGCCCACGGCCTGAGGCCAAGTCCCAGCTTTCTGGTCCCTGGCAAACCGCTCTGCCTCCCAGGGCCTCCGTGTTCTCACCCGTGCGCAACGGTCCCGCCGTCGTGGAGCTGCGGTCCAGGGAGACGTGCCTGGTGCTGTAGGGCCGCCGGTCTCGTGAGCGGCACCGACTGGCTTTTGGGGAGAGCGAGTCTGATCCCAGCAGTGATGGTGACGCTCTCCCGTCCCAAGACCGCCGTCACCCCGGCCCCTCGGCCTCCACCCCAGAGCACCTCCTCCTTGTGCTCGGGGCCCGTGAGGCGGGAAGGGCAGCATCTGAATTCAAAGCAAGTCCACAAGCTGAAAGAGAAACCAAGTGGAGAGATCAAAGTCCCACTGGGTTATTGACCGGTGTGGTTGCAATGCCCCCTTTCCTGCCGATTCTGTAGACGCCTTCTGTCCCATTCCAGCCTGCCTCCTGGTCCCCTCGGAGTGGCCGTAAGTTGTACACAGGCTGCTTCTGATCCGACGGTAGGCACGGTTGCTGGTATTTTACAGTGGCTTAGTCTGAACTTTTCCCTACTCTTTTTTGCCTAAAATCCTTACTTTCAGGAAATCGCTGTTGTAAGACAGGACTCCGCAATTACAGCTCTGGGGCCAAGTCCCCCCCCCCCCCAGCCTGTTTCTGTACGCAAAGTTTTATTGGCACCCGTTGTCTTCCATATCTCCGCCGATGGCTGCCCCAAGCTCGGAGGCGGAGTCAGGTCCTTGCCACGGAGACCATGTGACCCGCAAAGCCAGAAATATTTACTATCTGACCCTTGGCAGGAAATGTTGCCAGCATTCTGTTGTAAGAGATGCTGAAATGTTTAATTCTTTGAGGACTGGGGCACATAATTAATGTTTTTTAGTTCCACCATGCTAAAATTAGAAGGAAAACTTATTTACTATAACATGCTCTGTAGTAATCATGAAATATTGTCTCATAATTACTAGTATTTTAATGAGCACCCATCGGCACATTAGCGAACCTAAGAGAGGAGCTAAAAAGAAGGTAGTGAAATATTCCATCACGTTTCTCCTGACCCAACAGCTAGACGATAGACCAGCATGTGAAGTATTGACAGACCTTTGGCAGTTTTATCTGCCTCCTTAAAAGTTTATGTGTCGGAGTTCCTGTTGTGGCTCAGCAGGTTAGGAATCCGACGAGTTTCCATGAGGATGCAGGTTTGATCCCTGGCTGTGCTCAGTGGGTTAAGGATCTGGCATTGCCATGAGCTGTGGCGCAGGCTGCAGATGGAGCTCAGATCCAGCATTGCGGTGGCTGTGGTGGCTGCAGCTCCAATTCGACCCGTAGCCTGGGAACGTCCATGTGCTGTAGGTGGGGCCCTAAAAAGACCAAAAAAAAAAAAAAAAAAAAAAAAAAGGAAAGAAAGCAAGCAAGAGAAAAAAGACAAAGCCATTGTGCTCAAGTATCGTTCCTTTCCAGGCATGTGGTTCTCACATGGTGGAGAAACCCCCCCAATAAACACGCATAGACCCTTGGCAGGAAATGTTGCCGGCATTCTGTTGTAAGATTTTTGAAAAATTGGAGATACTTTTCTTCTTTTTTTTGTTTTTTGTCTTTTCAGGACCGAGACTGCGGCATATGAGAGTTCCCAGGTGAGGGGTTCAATCGGAGCTACAGCTGCCCGCCTACACCACAGTCACAGCAGTGCAGGATCTGAGCCTTGTCTGTGACCTACACCACACGTCATGGCAGCGCTGGATCCTTAACCCACTGAGCAAGGCCAGAGAGAGAGCCCACGTCCTCATGGATCCTAGTTGGGTTCGTTAACCACTGAGCCATGACGGGAACTCTTGAAGCTACTTTGCCAAGGAAGAGGTGGATCTGCAGTTTATAAAAAAAAAAAAAAAAGTTTATCAAGTGCAATATCTGACTAGACAGGCAAGTGAAAAGCTGGAATTCTTCCAAGAGAACTGATAATTAAATGACTTTCAGAAACTTTATTTCCCAAGTGCATTTTATGTAATTTTCTAACATGGAAACAACAGCTCTTCTCCTGGTTTAAAAAGAAAAAAAACAGTCCCCGCCTCATAATCAACAGAATCGTGGTTTTGACTAATCTCTATAATCAGAAGATAATTTGCCTTAAGAATAATAATAGTAACGATATGCCCATTATGAAAGAGGATGCTTTTATCATTTTATTTGCCAGTGATTATGTAAATTCCAGATATAGGGTGAAGGGCAGGGAAGCTGCAGAAAGCTAGCCTACGTTTTCTGTGGGAGCCATGGGCCTTCTGCTAGGAGAGGGAGCCAGCTTCCACCCCTGTGAGAAGAATTTATTTTCTGCAGATTGGCTAAAACCTTTGATAGTTTAAATACAATGTGTTGGTAGGAGAGCAGAGCGGAGAGTGCGTTCGCCTGTTCTCCTCCCCTTTCCTTGTGATTCGGGACAGCCGGGAATGTCCCCTCTCGGGTGCCTGGATGGACCCATCGCAAGAATCTCCCAGGCTCCATCTTTCCCACTCCCTCGGCGGCCCTCCTCCCTGGCACGCGCCTCTCCACTCTCCCGGCCTTTCTTCCCTCCTGCTAGGAGGCCTGCGTGGCCTGGGAGGGCGCCTGGCACATGGTTCCCTGGTCCTCTTCGGGCCCAATCTGTCATCCCCAGAACGGGAAGGCCGGCCCCGAGTCCGGGGGGTCTGCGGGGCTGTCGTCCTGTGGCGACAGGTGTCCTGTGGACCCGCAGGGTCTGAGGCCCCTCCAGTGGGGCAGAGGCGGTCTGGCTGCTTGGTTTTACCCACTGGGGCTGCTGCGGGAGGCACGTCCGGATGCACGTGACTAGATTATTTGTGCAGATCACAGCTTGGGTCCAGGCACCTCCCTTGGCTCAAAAGCCCTGCAGAACCCCCTTCTCTGCTGTGCGCCCCCATCGCGGGTGCTTGGTGCCCACCCGGAGGGACGTGTCCGTGCCGTGGGGTCCGGGTGCTGGAGGGCGGGCATTGGCGTCTCGGCGCCGTTGTTCTCCGGCTTGGGAGCTGCCCCGTTTATCCCAGCGTGGCAGCCACAGTGGGTTTGCAGCACCGAGATTTACGTCAGGATTGCAAAAAGCTGGTCTCTTCATCTTTCCATAACTCCTCTCCATTTTGAACCACTTTTCAATCCAGGGATAGGAAATTCTGGATTTACTGATGTTGGAGGAAGAGGCGGGGTACGAACGTATCGGCGCTTCTTCTGAATATCCCACCTCTGTTTTTGCTCTTACCCAGTCTGGTTTTCGTCTCGGATTCAATTCCTCGTCTCTTTCCTTGGTGCCCACATGTGCCTGTAGCACAGAGTTCTCATCTTTCGCCCTTACATCCTCTGCTCGTCTTCTACTCTCTTGGGAAAAAAAGACCTCACTCTTTCCTTTATTTGCTCTTCGGGCCATGTCTGCTGGTCCTTGTAACAGAAGGACCAGATCGTTCTCAGGACCCAGAGTGGAGGGGCCTAAGAATTCACTCTCGGCCTGCGTGTGTTGAAACGCGGATCTCAGCTGGCCGACTCTCCCAGCTGAGAACATTTCGTGGAAACACGTATTCGGTGAAAAATAACATTTCACCAAAGACAGCTAGAGCGCTGAAGGCAATTTTTCTTTGCTGTGGCTGCAAACCACATTTTCCCAAACCCAATTACGATGAAGGTAAACCAGAGAAGTCCCACTTTTGTTGCAAACTTGACTGCAGGGTATAATTTTGAAGTTTAGAGGAGTTTTGGAGTGTTTGAAAAAAATTTTCTTCTAATTACAGAAAACAGCATAGGCACAGAGGAAAATTTGTAAAAACCTGAACTAACTGGCTCGAGGCCTTGGCCCATCCAAGCGCAGCCCGAAGCTGCGAGTCGCTCAAGGCTGCTTCAGATCCGGGCGCGTTTTATCTGCGGTGGGAATTTTGGAGATAATTCATCCTGAGACGGTTCATCTCATCTCAGCCCAGTTTTCAGCAATTCCTCTGAGACGGGCCGTCCTTTCCCAGTGGACAAAGCGTGTTGACTGGTATTTATGGCGATGCCCAATGGGAGGCAGAGTCACAGATTTCTCCCAAATCTCGGAGCCAAAGCTGGGCTCTGAAGTTTTTCTTCTACGTGCTTAGAGGCATTCGGGGACATGGCAGAGAAATTAGGGTGCAAAGGATTACTCATCATATCTTTAAGATGCCGCCTTGCGCTGCTCTGCAATTAGAAAACGTGTTCCCTCCCGAGGCTGGTGCTGGTCGGGGGAAGGCTGGATGGCACAGCAGCAAGATAATTAGGCACAACAGAATTAACTCCAGAGTAAGTGTCAGCCTCAGTTGCAATCCTCCTCATTTCATTATACTCAGCCCTGTAATGTCTGTTTTTTTGTTTTTTTGGTTTCGCTAAATCAATTTTAAGCAGCACCAAAAAACACCAGGAAGGTGGTAAGAAAGTGAAAATAAGTGAGAAGAGTGTATATACTCCATCGGGCCCGTCTGGAAAATGTTTAATTGGATTCGCTCCACGCCAACACCACTGTGGCGGCATCGCCGTCTCACGTGCGGGTTCACCCCCGGCAAGCTCAGTGTGTGGGGTGCCTCCCTCCCCTCCTCTCCCCTCCCCTCCAGTTCCACTGTGTCCACTGTGCTGCAACCGAGCAGGTCCTTAGGGGTCCTTCCTGGGACAGGCCCCTCCCCGCCCATGTCCTCCACCTGCCTCGTGTCTGTAGAAAAACTTTAGCCTCCTGGGCCCTCACCTCCTTCCAAAGAATGCATTTAATCAGAGAAGTGAGAAATGCAGAAAGAAAGGACAATAGTCAAGCAAGACAAAAGCCATTCAACAAACTCCAGGGCCTTGCGTTCCTCGTCGGGGGCTGTAGATAATATTCTGAGCCATTTCCTCGAGCTGTTTTGCAGAGGCTGAAACCCCCACCAGGTGGGGGAAGTTAACTGTACGCTGCCCTCCGGCACGTACACCCCGGACCCGCTGGAACCAGAAGGTCGGCCCCCCCATGACCTTACTACCAACCCATCAGAAGAATGTCCTCGGGCTGATCACCCACGCAGCACCGCCCCCCACCCCAGGCGTGAAAGCCATCAGGGAGTTGGCGTTTTAGGAGCACTTGCTGCCCGGACTCCTTGCTTGGTGTCGGCAGTAAATGGTGCCCTTTCCCTCGCCGCAACCACATGCCAGTAGGTTGGCTTTAGTGCATGGGGGGGTGAGAGGACCCAACTTTGGCTCGGTAACAGTACCAGGTGATGTGCTGGTTGTTGGGAATGAGAGTCAAATAAAGCTGGGCCCAACTCTGGTTCTGAAAGGCCACGTGATGCAGAAGGGGGATCCATGGAAGCCCCACTGTATGGGGAGACGGGCTCGGGGGACCCCGCACACAAGCGCCCTTTGAGGGTTTGTGGTGAGAAAATTGTTGCAGGCACACACATCATCCCCACAGGTCTTCCGAGTTTGCAGTGCCATCCGGGGAACAATTTCTGGCACTCTTTCGGGTATTAGTGCTCCCTTGACCTTATATATTTTTCCATTACTTTAATTTTTCAATACTCACCTTTTAGGCATTGTTTGATGGGATGATGGCTCCACCTTTGGAGGCAGAGTTGACAGATTTAGCAAAAAAGCAAAACAAACAAAATAAAAATAAAACCCTCCCCCAGGAGAATGCCTGAGTTAAATTTGAATTTCAGGTAAGCAATAATAATGTTTGTTTTTTTTTTTTTATCTTTTTAGGGCCACACCTGCGGCATAGGGAGGTTCCCAGGCTAGGGGTTGAATCGGAGCTACACCTGCACCATAGTGACAGCTACAGCAATGAGGGACTTGAATCGCATCTTTGGCCTGCACCACAGCTCACGGCGACACCGGGATCCTTAACCCACTGAGTGAGGCCAGGGATCGAACCTGCGTCCTCATGGATACTAGTCAGATTTGTTTCCACTGAGGCACTATGGGAACTCCAGCAATAATAATTTTTTAGTATAAGTAGGCCCCATGCAATATTTGGGACATACTCATGCTGAAAAATTTTAATTGTTTAGCCGATATTCAAATCTAACTGAATACTTGGTATGTGATGTGCCATCTCGTCTCTGAGTAGTTGTGCTATGAAGTCAGGTGTAGTTTAAGAGATGCTTAGGTTTTATGCCTCCACCTTTTAACTTTTAAAAGAGAGACTGGAAGTTCCTGCTGTGGTTTAGTGGGTTAAAAACCCAACATAGGGTTCGCGAAGATGTGGGTTCGATCCCCGGCCTCACTCGGTGGGTTAAGGATTCAGTATTACCACAAGCAGCGTAGGCTGCAGATGCTGCTCAGATCTGTGGCTGTGGCGTAGGCTGACAGCTGCTGCTCCAAAGTGGCTGCAAATAAAAAAAAAAAAAAAAAGAAAAGACAAAGGAAGAAAAAAAGAGAGAGGCTGAAGTGCATCATATTTAAATCTTTAAATAAAAACAGTAGTGTGGCTGCAGAGTGTGCATAGTCTGGAGGAAAGGACATAGGTGGTGTGATAAAGCGGACGTGGGTCCCATTTCGGCTCAAAGACACCCGCGTCTCTTGTGAGGTTCTGCTCTCTCCCTCTCTCGGCACGTGTAGGCTGGGCTTTCTCTGCCCACTGTCCCTTAGGTGGCTGTGCGGCTGTGCCAAATGGACTGTGAGTCCGGCAGACACCCGTCATTTCCAGGTGGCGGCACAAAGAGTCGGGGCGCCGCAGACCACGCCCCTTCTCTGTTGTGAAGCCCCGCAGTGCTCCCCTGGGGGACTGCCCTCTCAGTCGAGGGTCATCCCTGATGACACTGACTCAGCGCAGAGCGCCCAGCCCACCAGTGGTGGCCACGTAGGATGAGGGAAAATGAATAGGTGGTGTCACAAGTCACTGAGATGGGGGGAGTTCCCGCTGTGGCTCGGTGGGTTAAGGATCCAACATTGTGTCTGTGAGGACGCAGATCCACCCCTGGCCTTGCTCCGTGAATTAAGGATCCAGTGTTGCTACAAGCTGCGGCGTGGGTTGCAGATATGGCTTGGATCCAGTGTTGCCATGGCTGTGGCGTAGGCCAGCAGCTGCAGCTCCAATTCGACCCCTGGGTTGGGAACTTCCATATGCCGAGGGTGCAGCTGTAAAAAGAAAAAAAAGAAAAAAGTCCCTGAGATCGGGGATTGTTTTTCTGCAGCTTGAGCAAGCTTATCCTGACTGCTACCCAGGGGCAGTGGACTCTGGCAAGCCCACTACCTCCCATGGTACTTGAAGTCCATAGTTGAAAGATAGGAATAACATAACCAGTCTTCTTGTATACAATTTCAAAATTTTGCTGAAGTTTAAGACTCACAAGAAGTTGCAAAAATAGCACAGTGTAGGCTGAGACTTCAGTGAAGAGCGTTAAACATATTTTGTGGAAAATCCTGGTTTGGCTCACCTGAGGCATAACTCTTCCTGGTAGTCAGTGGATGCTCTTAAAGTCAAAACAGTTGAAGCTGGTTCTCAAAAAGTTCCCATGGTTTACTGGGGAGACCAGCGCCTCGCTCCTAGAGCAAACAGCCAGTCTGCTGCTTGGCCGTCGCCATCCACATCCGGCCGTGAAGGGCAGCCTCTTCCTAACGATGTGTCTGCTCTTTATTAGCTGCAAGTTGACATTGCAGGTTTCTTCTTTCCTTAGGGAACCAGTCCAAAGGGTTATGCAAGTTTTCTCTCTTACACACATTCAAAAAACATGTTAAAACAATACAGAATGTCTCCTGAAACCACATGAGAGCTGAAAAAGCAGACAGGAGCTCTTCTTTCCACTTAGAACATGTCCTCCCTGGGCCAAGGTCTTTGGCTATCGACATCCTTCTAGAAAGTTCTTTCCTGTTTCAGGGGCGGCCGGATGGCAAGACATCCTACGCCACATTTCAGCCAGATGGGATTTGGGAATGCTCCCCCTTTTAAGGGGAGCCGTTGAGATGAGGACAGTTCCACAGGGTCCCAGTGAGCTCAAGGACCGATGCAGTGACTCATAGTGTCATTGGTACCATGTCCAAGAAGGCTGTCCTTGTCAGCACACATTTGTTAAGCATCCCTCCATCTCTGCGTCCTCTGACTTTACAGTGAAAGATGGGGACGGTTTTCTTTCCAAGTTTCCTTCTAAGGCAGAAATTCCGTGTTTGTGGATCTTCTGACATTTGGAAAATCCTCCCTGTTTCCTCTCACCAAACCAGGTCTCTGTGGACAAAGCCTGGTGGGGAATTCCTCGCTAAAGGGGCCCAGAAGGAAGCCTCTGCCTCCCTCAGGAGTTCGATTATTTTATCAGTCTTATCACAGCAGCATTTAAATCATTTATGGATTTAAGATTTTTGTTATTCAAAGATAAGGCTAGCCCTTCAAACAAGGAAGAGTGGGATGGGAGACTAATATCATTTTTTTACTAGAAGATGTTTGTTCAAAGGGACAACTGAAGTCTCTTAGCAAATATGGGTTTACTTTTTCGCTCATTTCAGTGCCTGCGATGGATGGATTTACTTTTTCCCAGGTTTGTGCTGTACCTTGGCTCCCATGGTACAGAGACCATAGCCCGTTTTTTGGACTAATTCCCATGTATTGTATAATTTTTTTCTGGCTATGCTTTTTTTTAATGCCATGTCTCGATTCAGAGCGTGGTCTCTGATGCTGCCAATGGTTGCCTGCTCTGCTCTTGGATTCATTCCAAGTTTCTGAGAGCAGGGATTTCTGAGCCACCCAGCCTGAGGACTCCTGCCCAGGAGAATGAGGACCAAGCCCACGGGGAAGGGAGACAAATCGTCTGTGTGAACCCAGTCTTGTAACTGACGGGCCGCAGTCAATTCTGATGACCTTGGGCGCGAGAGGAGGTGCGCCCACGGGCTGTTGGTTGCCATGGAGAATCTTGGACTTGTACACGCAGATGCACTCCACCTCCTGTCTCCTGGCGGGTTGGCGGCCCCATGCACGGAATGGCGTTTTCTTCCTGTCTTGTGTCACTTCGGGTTGATAGAGAAAAACAGCATGGACCGAGGGCTTAGCAACACACCTTTACTTCTTGCAGTTCTGGAGGCTGGACGTCTAAGATCAAGGGGTCGGAAGAGCTGATGTCTGGTGAGGATCCGCTTCCTGGTTTGCAGACGACCACCTTCTTGCTGTGTCCTCACATGATGGAGAGAGAGCTCTGGTCGCGTCATCTCCTTCCAAGGGCACCACTCCCATCATGAAGGTCCACCCTCATGACCTCATCTAAACCTGATTCTCTCCCCAAAGCCCACCTCCAGAAACCATCACATTGGAGATTAGGGCCTGAATGTATGGATTTGCAGAGAGGCAGACATTCGATCCACAGGGCCTCCTTTCACCCCCTTTCCTCCCACGATCACCCAGCACCTGCTTCCTGCCCAGCTGGGGGCTGAGGCTCTGCATTGGGAAGACCTGATTTCTGCCTTCGTACAACACACATTCTCCTCGAGACAGATGGCAAACCAATCTTCATGAGTCAGTGCAGCAGTGAAGGAGCGCTGAGCTGGCCCGTGTGCTGGTTGCTTGTGGTCCGTCTTGGAGGCGTGGGAGGAACTCCTGAGTTCTCTAGAGAGCAGAGAAGTTACAAGGGGCCCAATAGAGGTGACTCTGAGAAGCAGTGTGACAGCACATGGTTTGTTTAGGGAAACGAGATTGACCTGCTTTGGGTGATGGAGATGTGGTGGCAGATGAGCCACAGGTTGGGTGGGGTTTGGTCATGTTGGGCCTGGAGTGCTGGGGTTTGGAGATTATATTATAAATTAGGAACAGAATGAAATCTTCAAAATCTCTGAAACATCAGAATTTGAAACACAGTTCACACTTCTGAATAAGCCAAGGGACAAAAAATATCTCAGGGACAATGACAGTTTTTTTTTTTTGTACTGAATGAAAAAAATCTGACCACAGTGTATTATAAGATGTGACATGCAGCTAAAGCTCTGATTAGGGGGAACACGTAGCACTTTAAATGTTTATATTAGAAGAGAAGAAAGATCCTCAATCAATTCCCACCTTAAGCTAGAGGGAAAGAGAGCAAATTGAAGTTAAAATAAGTAGAAAAAAGAAAATAATTAAAAGCAGAAATAAATGAAAAGGGAATGAGGAAAAAACAATAGAGAAAATTCATGTAATCAAAAGCTGGTTCTTTGAAAAGATCAGTGCAATTAATAAATGTTTAGTAAGACCTAAAAAAAGAAGAGTAAGAGCACAAATTACTAACACTGGGAGCAAAAGAGGGGAAATCACTACCAATCCTACAGACATTGAAAGGATAACAAGGCAATACAGTGAACAACCGCAGGCCATACAAATTTAAGTGAAACAGACATGTTTCTACAGTTTAAATGAAATGGACATTTGTCTTGAAGGACAGGATTAACCAACACTGATTTAAGAAGAAAACAGCTGAATAACTCTATACTACTACTTTAACTGGATTTGTAATAACACTTTCCCACAGACATTCCAATTCTGATGGCCTCCCAGGTGAATTACAGCAAATATTTAAGTGATGATCTTAATCCTACACAAATTCTTTCAGAAAAGAAGAGGGAAAAACTTCTAAACTCACTTGGTAAGGCCAGCATTAGGCCCAGTACAAACCCAGAAGGTGTGTTTGTAGGGAAACTACAGACCAATATCCCTCGTACACTTAGAAGCAAAAGCCCGTGACAAAATATTATCAAATCACATCTGACAATATAATAGATCGACAATGCACTGTGATCTGCTGGGATTGTAAGGTTGGCTTAACATTAAAAAAGTGAAGGTAATTTACCGTATTTGCAGAACAAGAGAGAAAAACCATGTGGTCATCTCAGTAGTTTTAGAAAAAAGTATTTGACCAAATTCAATACTCATTTATGATTAAAAACACTCATTAAACTAGGAATGGGAGGAAATTTCTTCAATCTGATAAAGAGCATTTTTGAAAAACCTACAGCTACCGTCATACTAAATACTTTCCTCCTTAAATGAGGAACAAGGCAAAGAGGTCCACTCTTGCTCCTTTTTTAATGCAACATTTTATTGGATGTCATAGCCAGTGTAATAAGGGCAATACAAAGAAACGAAAGGCACACAGATAGATGAAATAAAACCATCATTATTCACAGGTGACTGCGTAAGAAGAAAAGCTAAAGAACCTATTTTTTAAATTCACTAGAATTAAATAAGTGAGCTAACCAGGATTTTAGGTTAGCTGTAATATCACTGTACACTGGTAGGTAATTTATTGTAGCTTTTGAAAAACTTGGACTAATTAGGGACAAATGCCATTACAATACATTCAATTGCAGTACAATACATTTTCGTAATTTTAAATTACATTTTTGAGCAAAATTAAAGAAGAGTTAAGCAAATGAAGAGACAGCTCTGCCTATGGATTGGAAGACTGCGAAATGTGAAGATGTCTCCTATCCCCAGACTGGCTTATGGATCCAAGTGCCGTCACAGTTAAACCCCTAGTGTGTTCGTGTTTTGGTTGATATTGACATCTGAGTCTAAAACTTGCGTGGAGATTCGCAGGACCTAGAATGGCCGGAGCATTTTGTATAAGAAGAGTAACGCTGAAGGGCTTGAGCCGCTCGATTTTAAGCCCTGCTGTGACACTGCAGGAATTAAGGTAGTGTAGTCTTGGTGTGAGGACAGACCTGTAGATCAGTGGAACAGAGTAGGGGTCTGGAAGTAGTCCAGGCACAGGTGGTCAGTTGAATTTTGATCAAAGTACCAAATTTCAGTGGGGAAGGGAGAAGCTTTTCAACAAGTGGTGCGAAACAACTGCGTATCCATGGGAGGTTATGAAACTGGACTCTTGTCTCATGACACAGGCAAAAAAACCTATACCTAAAATCTGAAGAAAACATTGGAAAAATCTTGTGACCCTGGAGTAAGCCGAATTTTCTTAGCTGGACCACCTAGACACAAATCAAAATTTATAAAAATCAATTTGGAATTTGTCAGAAGCTGTTCAGAATATGCCATTAAAATAAAAGGGAAAGACAAAAATGGGAGAAAATATTCATCATACATGTCTTACAAAATCTTGTATGTAGAATATAGAAAGTATTCTAAAAACTCAGTCATTTGGAGGCAAATCTCTTTAACATTGGGAGAACATATCTGGCACCTTGAAATGGGCTTATTTTGCTGTATGTAAATTATACCTTTAATTCCCCAAAGTGGATATAAAGATTTCTTTTGATATTTCTGCTTCCACACAAGAGTCCCAGGGGCTGGATTTATCCTCATGCCTGAAACAACCAAAACACTAAAAAATAAAGACCAGACAAGAGATATTCAAAAACAGCTTGCAGGGCCCTGGGTGTCACACAGCAGAGGACACGGATCCCTGAGAAAGGGCAAGTGAGTGAGGGAGCCTTAGGATGGTCCAGGTCACTTACTGCCTTGACATTTCAGCGCTGCTGCACAGGGAAGTGGAAGACAGACAGAGCCTGGCTGCCTTGGCTGAGTTGAGGACAAGGAGCCGAGCGTCTGGGGAGACCAAGGTAGCTGAGGTTTGTGGGGCAGAGAACGACACGTGGTGAAGTCCGGAGAAACGCAGACGTTCCTCTAGGAGTGCTCAGCACAGCCCAGTCAGCACACGCATGTGAGGAAATTTCCTGAAGTTGGGAAAAACACATCTGGAAGGCACGCACACAGGACCAGGAATAGTGCCTGTTCCCATCAGCCGGACTGGAAAAACTCATAACTCACGGGCACTGGTAGAGTTCTCCGGAAGGTCTTGCCTCAGGAGTGGGGAATAAGTAGACTTAGACTGAGTTCTGTTCCAGACCCACCTAATAAATCATGAAAACAAGACCTGAAAGAATCAACTTTTCCCAAGTAACTTAATGTCATCCTCAACTTATGCCAAGAAAGTGCAAGAATATTTATAGAAATAAAGTCCAGCACCCAACAAGGTAAAATTCGCAATGTCTGGCATCCAGTTCCAGATGACCAGACCTGTAAAGAAGCACAAAAATATGACCCATATGAGAATCATCAGTCAACCAGCCAACCAAAATAAACAAATGGGACCTGATTTAACTTAAAAGTTTCTGCACAGCAAAGGAAACCCTAAACAAAACGAAAAGACAACCCACAGAATGGGAGAAAATAGTTGCAAATGAAGCAACTGACAAGGGATTAATCTCCAAAGTCTATAAACACCTCTTGCAGCTCAGTACCAAAAAAACAAACAACCCCATCAAAAAATGGGCAGAAGATTTAAACAGACAATTCTCCAAAGAAGACATACAGATGGCCAAAAAACACATGAAAAGATGTTGAACATCACTCATTATTAGAGAAATACAAATCAAAACCACTCTGAGGTACCACCTTCCACCGGCCAGAATGGCCATCATCAAAAAGTCTGCAAACAAGAAATGCTGATGAGGGTGTGGAGAAAGGGAACCCTGAGAGAGGATGGGAATGTTAAGTTGGTGCAACCACTGTGGAAAACAGTATGGGGATTCCTCAGAAAACTAAAAATAGAACTACCATTTGCTCCAGCAATCCCACTCCTGGGCGTCTATCCAGAGAAAACCATGGCTGGAAAAGACACAAATACTCCAGTGTTCATTGCAGCACTGTATACAATAGCCAAGACATGGAAACAACCTAAGTGCCCGTCAGCAGAGGAGTGGATCAAGAAGATGTGGTACATACACACAATGGAACATTACTCAGCCATTAAAAAGGATGAAATACCGGCATTTTTAGCAACGTGGGTGGACCTAGAAACGATCATGCTAAGTGAGGTCAGTCAGACAGTGAGACCCCAACGTCATTCCTGTGCTATCACAGACGCAATGAACTTCTTTGCAGATCAGATACAGACTCATAGACTTCGAAAAACTGATGGCTTCCAAAGGAGATGGGTTGGGGTGGGGGGATGAGCTGGGGGTTTGGGATGGAAATGCTATAAAATTGGCATGTGATGATCAATGTACAACTATAAATGCAATAAAGTTCATTGAGTTAAAAAAAAAGCCAAAGACATGAAAAATAAAGTGGAGGGGCTATCGTCTACAGTAAAAGAGCCTAAAGAGACATAACGAAAAAGAACATTGATCCGGAGACAACACCTATGTTAGATTTAGCACATAAGGACATTAAAATGTTACTATAACTGTATTTTGTTCCTAAAATGTTAAGGAGAGACCTGAAACGTGTGAACATTGCCTGAGTGAAATTTATAGAGATGAATGCTACAATGTGTGAGGGGAAGAGTACCCTGGATGGGATTCATGGGAGATTAGACATGGCAGAAGAAAAGATTAAGGAACTGAAGATAGCAAGAGAAACTATCCACAAGGAAACACACAGAGGAAAAAAAAATAGAACAGAGCATCACTGATCTGTGGGAAAATTCCAAGTGGCCTAATATAAGTGGAACAGGAGACTCTGAAAACAAGAAAGGAGGGGGATAGGAAAGGCATAGAGAGAAGTAAAGCCACCCCCCCCCTTTTCCAAGTTCTATGAAAATTATCAGCCTGTGGACCCAAGCAGCTCCACGAACCCTCAGGATAAGAAATGTGATGAAAACCATATGGAAATCCGTGGCAGTCAAGTCGGTCAGAACCAATGAGGAGACGGTGCTGTGAGGAACCAGAGGGGAAAGGCCCGTTTCGTATGGAGGAACAAAGATAAGGGGGCAGCAGATTTCTCCTTGGAAACCACGCGAGACAGCATCTTTAACATCTTAAATGTCCTGCAAGAATGTATTCTCAGTCTCGCATTCTGCATGCAGGGAAAATATTTTTCAATAGCAAAGTGGGTGTCAGACCTACAGAATCCAAAAGAATTTCTCATCCGAAAACTGGCCCTGCAGGCGCAAAGAAAACAGTGATTCCAGATGAAATAGGGGGTCATCACCAATGAAGGAGGACACCAGACTCGGTTAAGGACATGGGCGAACCCTGGAGACATTTTCTTAGCATTTCCATCTCTTTAAAGGAGAGCTGGCTGTTTGAACAGAAGTTGTCACCATGTACAGACTCGCAGACATAGAGAACAGACTTGTGGTTGCCAAGGGGGAGGAGAGAGGGATGGATGGGGAGCGGGGGGTGCATAGGTGCAAACTGTTAGGATGGAGAAGCAATGAGATACAGTGCAGGCACTATACCCAGTCTCTTGGGCTAGACCAAGCTGGAAGATAATATGAGAAAAGGAATGTGTTCATTTATATGACCGGGTCACATGACCGTACGGCAGAAATTGGCGCACTATTGTAAGTCTGTGATGCTTTAGGAAAACAATGAAGAAAATTGTCACCATGTATTTTGGGGTTTAGGACGTGTGTCAGTTAAATGTCTAAAACAGAAGCATAAAGATTGAGTTGGGAGAAACGGAAGTGAATTTCTTCTGCGTGGGTGGTGGTATATGACTCCGTCTAGGCTGAGGGCCGATGGCAGGGAGCTTTGGGGATGAGAGAAGCATTCTCTACCGAATTATTTGAATGTATGCAGCTGTCCACACTCACGCGGAAACTGAGTCCATTAGATTGCCTATAACCGATACCTTTAATCCCCAAAGTGGATTAAAAAATCTTTCCTGTGTGGTCATGGCCGTCACCGCCAATACCACGGCAGTAACAGTAGTAACATTTACTCAATACTCATGATGTACCAGGAACTGTGAAGTGATTTATGGGTCTTGGCTCATTTCATTGCCATTTCATAACCGTGTGAGTCACGTACTTTTATGACCCCTCGTTTAGCGATGAGGAAACTCAGGCTTTCAGAGCTTCGAGGTGGAGACCGAATTTCTGGCCAGATTAATATCGCTCCTTCTTTGCCTTCCCTTTTCCATAGGAACGACGGTTAAATTCCTACACAAACGAGGGCCCTAGACCTCAAAGCACCCCACAAAGGCAAATGCTATTCAGGTGCCAGTGGCCAGTGACCAAGTCCTGAGAGAGCGCCTCTGGTTTGTACCCGACTCAGACAGCCTCTCATCTGAAGGGCTTGTACATTAAAGCAACAAGGATGCAGCGTTCCCGAGGGGCTCGGTGGGTTAAGGATCTAGTGTTGTCACTGCAGCGGCTCAGCTCACTGTTGTGACAAAGGTTCAGTCCCTGGCTCGGGAACTTCCATAGGCTGTGGCCACGGCCGAAAAAAAAAGGAACAGTCGCAAAAGCCTTCAAGGGGTCCTGACCACTCCAGACCAAGCAGAGGGTGTGGCGGATGTGGTCATAGGTTCAGAAAAGAAAGGCAACGTGTTATCTTTAAAATGAGAGGAGGATCTATGTTCTCTTTGATGGGTCCAAAGGCATTCAGGATTATGTCAACACTGAAAGATCTCAGTTAAGCAGAAAAACCTAAGTCCAGACCCACACCTAAATACATCGCTACACGTACACGGGAAACAAGGACTGGAGAGAAACTCCCCACTGATAAAGCTCTTGTTTTTATGGGCTGGGATTGTGTGTGCTCTGTACTCCTTTTTTCTTTATGCTTGTCTGTGTTTTTCATATTTGGTATTGTAAGCATATGTGACTTGTATAATCAGAAAAGCTTTGGTTTTTAAGGAAAGCAAAGGTGCTTTTAACATGAAGGGATTAAGTGCTGTGGAGACAGGATTCTGGCCCTGGATAAGGGGACTTAAGTGACATGAAGCCTGGCTCAGAGCACAGGGGCACGGCGTGGTCTGGGTCTGAGGCAGTTCTTCCAGAGTCTCCGGGGGCCCCTCCCGGGTGGAACACTCCTGCTGGGGCTGGGATGTGTTATCTTATTTATGGCTGGCAATGCTCCCAGAGTGTTCTTCTGGAAGGACTCGGGAGTGGGTGCTGTTTCGAGAAATTAAGACTTTCCTGACAAAACTGAAGGGCTGGTGCCATGTGGGTTTGCACTTTTACCGGTGGCTGCGGGGGATCGGCTCAGAAAGCCAGGTCTGCAGACGCCTCCCAGGGGCTTTGTTTTCTCTGTTCAATTTCAAACTTGTTACTTCTGCAAGTTTGGCCTCTTACCATGAAATTAGAAGACATTTGGTCTTGGTAGAATTTCTTCCTTCTTTTCATCGAGTGGCACCCCACGCCGTCAGCTCCTCCGGACTTCGAGGTGACATGGAGGGGACCCACAGTAGGGCAGGAAGCACGTGTGACCTTGACCCCCCTGCTCCACCTCTTACCTCCATGACCGAAAGCCATCGTCTAACCTCTCTGTGCCTTGGTGTCTTTTGAGTTAATCTTGTCCTTTATTAATCTTTAAAATATAAGAATCGCATGAAAGCTCTTACAGCACATGTATTTAGGTTGTAAACGTCCCATGAACCAGGGCCGTTTATGCTCTCGACCTGTGTCAGAAATAAACTAGATCGGTTTCCTAAAACAAGAAAACAAACCCTCACCTGTGTGTTCATGCTTAAGTATGCGGTTAATTTCCGTTTGCTTTGGGGCTCTCACAAATGTAATGCTGCTGCAGGTCGTTGCAGTTGATTTATCATTGAGTCCTCAGATTCCATCATAAAGGATGCTTGGGTTCGGTTCTCTTGCAGGATATACCTAGTAGTGGATCGTTAAGTCTGTCAACGCTCAACTTTACGAAAAGTACCACCTCGTTTTCCAAAGTGTACCAGTCAGACTCCTGCTACCCATGTGTAAGACTGTTTATCTCTACCCTGTCCCGCACTTGGTGTCGTCTGACTTCTTAATTTTTGCCAACAAAAAGGAAAGTGATAGCTTATCTGTGGCCTTAATTAGTATTTTTCTGGTTGTTGATAAGATTGAGGCCCTTTTCATAAATGTATTAGAATTTGTGCTTTCTCTTTAAAATGCCTATTTATGTGTTTTACTCTTTTTTTTTTTTTTTTTGGCTTTTGTTTTTTTTTTGTTTTTTTTTTTTGTCTGTTTATTTTAAAAGAGTTCCTTATATGTTCTGGATACTAATTCTTTGTTCTTTATATGTGTTTCAAGTGTTACATTCCGGTTAGTGGCTTTTGTTTTTTCTGTTTTATGGTAGCTTTTGGTGAACATGAGTTATTAATTGTAATAATTTAAAATTTATTAATATTGTATTTTAGTTTATGTGTAATACTTTTTTGTGTCTTAATACTGTTTGACACCAAGGTAAAAAAAAATACTTTCTTATGCCAAGATAAAAAATATTTTCTTCTTAGAGTTTTTGCTTCGCTTCCCACATTTCAGGCTTTTGTCTATTTTGAATTGACTTTTGTCAGTGGTTTGAGATGGAGATCTGAAGTCATTTCCCCACCCGAGCAGCTCTTGGTACCAGCACCATTTGCTTAAAAAGTTCCTGCTCTCTCCACCGGCCTCCAGAGCAGCTTCTGTCATACACCAAAGTGCTGTGTATGTGTGGGTCTATTTAGAGGCTCCGTGTCCTGGTCTAGTGGCCGTTTTGTCTGTCTCTGCACCAAGGTCATGCTGTTTTATCTGCTCCAACTTTACACGTAAACCTTTGTATTGGGACGAGCCTGTAACGTATTCTGTAAAAGTTCCCTGTCTAGTTTTGACCCTTGGCTTTTCCACAGCTATATTAGAATCAGCTTGTCAATCCCATGAAGAGCCCAGTGGAAGTTTTGATTGGAATCGTGGCCCTCCTTTCAGGAAAGACTGATGCTGAGTGTGCCTATCCATGCACATGGGCCATCTCTCCACTTACTTAGACTTTAATGTAATTCAGTATCAGAGTTCAAAAGCGCTAGAGTTCCATAGAGTTTAAAGCATACAGATCTTATCCATTTCTAACCAGATTCATTTCTAGATATCTTTTGACTTTGGTCACCCTTATAAAAGGTGTCTTTCTTTTTACTCATTGATTCCAAGTGTCTGACGATGGTGTGTAGTAACGTAGTTTATACTTGTTTGTAGCCAGCACCTTACTAAACTTATTACCCTAATGATATTTTATTTAGATTCTTTTGAGACGCCATGCAAACAGTTGCCTCCCTTTCTTTATTCAAAAATAGTTACAATCAGGGGAGTTCCCTTCGTGATGCAGCGGAAACGAATCCGACTAAAATCCACCAGGATGGGGGTTCGATCCCTGGCCTCGGTGGGTTGGGGATCCGGCATTACCATGAGCTGTGTGGTGTAGGTTGCAGACGCGGCTCGGATCTGGTAGCTCCGATTCGACCCCTGGCCTGGGAACTTCCATGTGCCATGGGTGTGGTCCTAAAAAGCGGGGGGAAAAAAGTTGTAATAATTCCTCTGCTTATAAATTATAAGAGCTATACATGTAAAGTGTTTAGAAAAGTAAGCTATGCATATTGTTGCCATTATTCTTATTTGAAAGTGATGGCTTTATTGTTCTGAATACAAATTTTACGTGGGCATTATAAAAACTAAAGCAATATAGAGAAGTGCAAATAGAAAACCCACAAATCTCCCATCACCCAGAAACAAATAGGATAATCTTTGGTGAACATGAAGCCCAGTTTCTATGATTTGATAGAAAAAGAGGTGTATATATAGACAAGATGAAATAATTTTGGTAAAAGTAATGTCATGTTTTGCATTATTAAAAGTATTCAATTTTAATTTTTTTTTTGGTCTTTTTGCCATTTCTAGGGCCACTCCTGCAGCATGTGGAGGTTCCCAGGCTAGGGGTTGAATTGGAGCTATAGCCACCAGCCTGCGCCAGAGCCACAGCAACGCAGGATCCGAGCCGAGTCTTCGACTTACACCACAGCTCGTTAACCCACTGAGCAAGGGCAGGGACCGAACCCGAAACCTCATGGTTCCTAGTTGGATTCGTTAACCACTGCGCCATGACGGGAACTCCCTTTTTTTTTTTTTCAATTTTAATTTGATTTGACTTTTTAATTTTTATTTCTTTCCTTTTATGGCTGCACCTATGGCACATGGAAGTTCCTGGACTTGGGGTCAAATCTGAGCTGCAGCTGCTGGCCTACACCACAGCCACAGCAACACTGGATCTGAGCCACATTTGTGGCCTGCACCGCAGTTTTTGGCAATGATGGATCTTTAACCCACTGAGTGAAGCCAGGGATCAAACCTTGATCCTCACAGACACTGTGTTGGGTCCTTAATCCACTGAGCCACAATGGGAACTCCTGATTTAACTTTCAAAAAGGAAGAAAAAGGGAGTTCCTGTCATGGCTCGGTGGTAACAAACCCTACTAGCATCCGTGAGATGCAGATTCAATCCCTGGCCTTGCTCAGTGGTTAAGGATCCAGCATGGTTGTGAGCTGAGGTGTAGGTCACAGATGCAGCTCAGATCTGGCGTTGCTATGGCTGGGGTGGAGGCTGGCAGCTGCAGCTCTGATTTGACCCCTAGCCAGGGAACTTCCATATCCCACAGCTGTGGCCCTTAAAAAAGAAAACAAAAGTAAAATAAAAAGGCAAAAAAAACCAAACAAAAACCAACGCCCCAAATCTGTTGGAATAGCCGAACTTAAATTTCCTCACCACAAGAGACAGCAGTCTTTAAAATTCCTCCTTAAGAAGAAAGTTTTAAGGAACCATTAAGCAGGCGCATCATTGGGTTGCTTTTGAAATGCATGTGTTCGTCCTTTTCGGCGGCTTTTGACTCCCCAGTAGAGAAACAGGAAACGTCGCTCTCTCATGCCCCTGCACCCCTCCTTTTCCTGTCCACCTGTTTTTGTCACATCCCGTGTTTGTCAGGCTCAGCGTGCTGGCTTGGGTTCTTCGGGAATAGATAGACGTGCAAGAGCTTGGCTGAGGAGGGACACCCGTGAGAGGAGAGGACAGGGAGCCATCAGGCTGCCACTCGGAACTGGCTGACTCTCTGCCTGGCCAGCCGGGCGCTCCAGGGCAGAGCTGGCCCCTCAGGGGTATCCCACACTGGGCAGACCCTCCTGTCACTGCCCTGCTCAGTCACGGGCCATGACCTCCCCGAGAAGTGCAGGCCTCCGTCCAGAGGCAGAGAGTGTGAACAGCAGGAGCTAAGCCCCGGCTCTGCAGGAGGCTGTGAGAGGCGCATCCTCTGTCTGCAGCCTGGGCTGTGTCCTGTTTGCCATCATCACAGCAGAACCCCCGCCACTTCCTTTCACTGTAGTCATAGGTGCAGGTGTTGGCATCACTCGCCACCAGCGCTTTTGCCATACGCCGGGGCTCTGCCAGGGTTCTTTATTTGGACTCCTCTTTTGTTCAGTCGGATTTCTTGTCCAATATGTCTTTTAAGAAGGAGGCACAGGGAGTTCCCGTCGTGGCGCAGTGGTTAACGAACCTGACTAGGAACCATGAGGTTGCGGGTTCGGTCCCTGCCCTTGCTCAGTGGGTTAACGATCCGGCATTGCCATGAGCTGTGGTGTAGGTTGCAGACGCTGCTCAGATCCTGCGTTGCTGTGGCTCTGGCGTAGGCTGGTGGGTACAGCTCTGATTCGACCCCTAGCCTGGGAACCTCCATATGCCACGAGAGTGGCCCAAGAAAATGGCAAAAAGACAAAAAAAAAAAAAAAAAAAAAAAAAAAAAGAAGAAGAAGGAGGCACAGGTTATGTGTGACTGAATTCTTTTGTATTGGAGAAAGTTGACTGTTGCTTTCTTCCTGAGGGACCGCTGGGCTGAATCAAACGCTTCCCCCTCGGAGTTGTCATCGATATTTCTCTTTGGACGAGTGTGAAGTTAATGAATGTTTCTCCCCTCTCGTAAGGTATCGAATTATTTTTTTCCGGTTGTGCTGAAAGAAGTAATGACAACTTCGATGTTTCATAACTACCCGTGTGTATCTCATAATCTCATCGTATCTAGAAATGATCTTTTTCCTGGTATATGTGTGTTCTTTCAATTGGAGCATCCACACTTTCTTTCATTTTGGGAAAAAAATTCCTTGCATGATATGCTGGAGTAATTTCTTAGATTCCACGTGTTGTCTGCATTAGGGAACTGTTTTCCTTGCATGGGAATCCCTGACTTGCCTCCATATGCATCATCTTCTCTCTGGTAACTTTTATTCTTTGCGTTTTTTTCCCTTCTGCCTATGCTATGACCGCCTCAGCTATTAACTTCATGTCATTTACTTGATTTTCAGCGATGTCAAGTCTCTTGTTGATTAAAATTTATTTATTAGATCTCTGCATTGTCTCTAAGTTTGGTTCCTTAGCTGGGCAATAGTATTCTTTATTTTATAATCTCATTAAAATTTTTGGTGTGGAATTGCTCTCCTTTTTAAGTATATATTTAATATGCCGACTCATAGGAGCCGGATTCTGTGTCTCAGGTCGTGTTTGCTTCTAGACTTTATTCTTCCGCTGAGTCTCACAGTTCCTTCCCCCTCTTCTCTCTCTTTCTTTCCTCCTGTGCCCTCCTCCTGTGGTAGGGTAGCTTAGCTTCCTTTGGTGCCTGCCTTTCTTTCAACCTTTTCATCATGTGTCAGGGGCCACCTTCCTATTTGTGTGATGCATCCTGTGAAACATAGTCCCATCTTACCTAAGACTAACTGTCTTTCTCTCTCTGTGAGCTACCTCTCAGTATCCATGGGGAATTGGTTCCAGGAAGCCCTTGGGTACCACAATCCTTGGATGCTCAAGTCCTTTATGGAAAATGACCCAGTGCAATGAGTACCGTTCACCCACTGACTCAGTGGGTTTCTGCATCCTTAGAATCAACCAACTATGGATTGAAATTTTGCGTTGGTTGGTTGGTTGAATCTATGGATGTGAGCACTGTGGATGCAGAACCCACAGGGAGGGAACTGGAGGATAGGGAGGGTGGGCTGTAATTTGAGACCCCATGTCCCTCTCAGATTTTCTGTCATCTTCCTTGGTGGGCTGTGGTGGGGGAGCAAGACCCCCTGCCCCCCCCCACCCACCAAGGCTGAGTGAGTCGGAGCTGAGAGCCCCGGTTCTGACGTTTCCCTAGAGTGTCCTGTCCCAGGGCCACGGACCCAGCCAGGGCGTGTTCTTCCTCCCGTGGGCATCTGACTGCAGCTCAACTCCGCACAGTGCCCTGGTAGGGCTGCCAGATGAAATGCAGGGGGCCCTGTTAAATTTGGACGTAAGCAAGGAATAATTGTTTAGTGTAAGCATATCCCAAATGGGACATTTTGGCACATCTTTATGTTCCAAAGCTGGCAACCCCGTGCCCTGGAAAATGGCGAAGCCTCTCCTCCTCTGCTGAGCTCCTTCAGATACGCAGGGCCCTCTGCTCCTGAGGGCTTCGCCTTCCTCTTTGCCGGGCCGCCCAGGCCCACCTCCCTGCAAGCCGCCTGTCACGGGAGCGGTGCGGGAGGCTCAGTGGACTGTCTTCCCTCCAAGAAGCCTCCAGGGGCTGAGGGTGGCGTCGGGAATTACACATCTTAGCCAAACTGCAGTCTCCTACCTTTGTCTTGGCTGCCCTTCCCCGTGCTTCTGGCACGAGGTGGTTAATGCTGGTGAGTTGTGTTTTTGTGCACTTTTCCCCCTGTGTTGGGTATTGGGGCTGGTCGGTGTGTGAGACCCCTTCACCTGCCACCTTCCCCTGGAAGTGCTCCCTTTAATCGTTCATTCGTTCACCAGAGACCTCGTGTCTGCTGTGCGGGGTCTGCCAGCGAGGTGACCCAGGAGGCCTCCGTCATTGTGACGAGGCCGTCGAGGATGCCGAGGAGGATGCCCGCATCCTAACAGTTCATTCTGGGCACCCGGGTTCACCTTGTCTCCCCATCAGACCAAGAGCACCTTCAAGGCGGGGAGGGGGCGTGAGGCACCTCCATCCTCTCCTGAAGGGGTCACAGGTATTTGTCGCACAGGTGATTGACGGAGGGGTTGAGATGTAGGGTCGTGAGAGTAAAAAGGGGGCTCTCTGGCTCCAGTAGATGGCGGGGGGGACAAGGACAGTAGCTGCCTGATCCTTCCAACTGCTAAGGCTGTGACGCCAGGAGGGACCCGCTTGTGCCCGCCTGTCGGGGCTCCCGGGTGGAACCGGGTGGAAGGAATCGGTAGCTGAGTTCTGGCTCTGCTTTCACCTCTTACCATAAACCAGCGCTAGATGGGTGGACGGAATCTAGGAACAAAGGAGCAACACAAAGGTTTAAAGGTGGGGAAATTACTAGGCTGGGGGCGGGGGAGGGTTCCGAGGATCACTGCGGCCCAGCTGGGTTTCAGGGAGCTTGTCATCAGGCGAGGAAGAGAACCAAGCAAGCCATGGGTGCAGAGAGGCTCAGTGGGGGCAGAGAGAGCTGGGCGGGCTCTGGGTGACGGGGCCAGGAGGAGGCTGGGGAGGGACTGGCAAAAATGCACAGAGGAGATGCTGGAGCTGCCTCCTCAGGGTTGTAGGGAGTTTGCTAAGGGAGGGAGGCAGGGAGGGAGGCGGCAGAGCAGGGCAAAGGCACAGAGGTGTGAAAAGCGGGGTCTCTTACGAGAGCTTTCCCTGGGGCCTGGAGCGGGTAGGGGAGAGAGGTGAGGCTGTCAGCAGAGGGCAGGTTGCAAGGCCTGCAGGCCGTGCTCAGGGCTGGGACCGGTGGGGTCCTGGATGGGGTGGGGCAGAGGTGTCGGGGCCTTTCTTCTGTTGCCTCCTTTAAAGAGTGTTAGTGGATTTGCCCAACATAGCCAGAGTCATACCATTCTCCAGCTAATCACTGGATATTTGGGAAAACCTGGGCAATTGGGTCTCTGAATTCTGCCCAGCCAGAGAAGTTTCGATTGAAGGAGAAGAAGGGAAAGAAGAGAGGTTGGTTGTCTCTTATCTGGTCCACACCCTCCCTGGCCTTTCTGCCTCCATGATTCCGGGCGCAGCTGGCATAAATGGATGGTCCGTTTATAACCGTGTACTGTGCCTTTCAGTTCTGGGTAACTCCAGAATCATCCCCAAATCATAAATTTTCGTCTCTACTCTTAGCTAACTGGAAACACACTTTTGGAATCCTCTGTGTGTGTGTACATAAGATGGCACAGTTTTCTCCAGAAGTGTGTTCCAGGAAGAAAGCCTGTGAGCCTTATCCCCTCCTCTGAGCGAGGTCCACCCCGAGAAGTCACTCGGGGCGATGTCCCAGCTTGTCACAGGTGAGTCCAGGTAGATGGCGCAGACGGCGCAGGGTCACGTCTGGAGCAGGCACCTACATCAGGTGGACAGGGACCTTCTGCTCCAGGCGCGGTGCTGATGGTGGGACACAGAACTGATTGAGGCTTTGGTCCTTGACCCGCAGGAGCCCACAGTCTAAAAGAGGACATGAGATAAACATGCACGAACCCATCGAGAGACTGAAAAACAATCCCCCACGTGCCCAGTACCTCCTGCGGTGCCCGGCATGCTGAGCCTGGGGTAGGAGCACAACACTCTTCCTTTTTTTTCCAAATCCTGGGGTCCTCTGACGGAGTGGGCAGGGGTCAGGACAGTCATAAAACCAGACCCTTCGCCAGACGCTCCCCAGGTTTTGTTGCTGCATCGTGCAGTCTTAGCTCTGTAGGGTGGGTCCTATTTGGGAATAACGAAGAGGAGATCTGAAACCATGCCTCGTGGGTCTGAGGGTCTTCCAGAAATGCATGTCCATCAAGAGCCTCAGAATGTGACCTTATGTGGAAACAGGATCTTTGCAGAGGTACCCAAGGGACAGATGGAGATGAGGACATCCTGGGGCGGGTGGGCGGCTAAGTCCAGTGCCTGGTGTCCTTGTTGGAGACAGACGAGGACCCAAAGAGGCACATGGGCGGAGCCATAGAAAGACAGAGAGTGGAGAGACCCTGTCCCAGGCACGGAACCCCTGGAGCCACCAGAAGCTGGAGGAGCCAGGAAGGAGCCCCCTTAGAGCCCTAGGAGGGAGCATGGCCCTGCGGACGCCTTGATTGTGGACTTGGATCCTCCAGAGCTGTGAAAGAAAGAGTGTCTATTGTTTTAAGGCACCATGTTTGCGGCAATTTGTAACGGCAGCCACAGGAAATCAATACACAAAATTAACTAGTTTCAAAAAATGACAAGGACCCCAGTGTGAATTTTAAATCATGGCTCATTTGTTTTCTGGTGACCCTGTTGGGACTGTCAGCAGAATGGGCAGCTGAGGGGAGGGCAGAAGTGGCCCAGGCCAGTCCCACTATCCTGCTGGTTCTCTCTCTCATTCTGCTCCGGTCCCCTTCTCTGCACCACCAGGCCCTTCTGGCCTCATGCCCTCTCCCCCAGCTCACCCCTTGTGTAGTTGGAGGTTTCTGGGAGGGCCAGCCCGCTGCTCTGAGTTCCAAGACAGGACTCTGCTCACTCACAGGGGTGCTGGGAAGTCAGCTTTGAACCCCAGTCGTCAGTCAGACCCACACTTGCGCATGGAGCCCCTGGCAGTGACCTGCAGAGGAGCTCGGAGGCCCAAGGAGTTAAAGGCCAAGGCCCAGGCGATCAGATAATTAGATCACCGACACTGTCCTGGCCCCACGTGTCCTGTCATGGCTTCGAGCTGGTTTCTTCAATGGAAGGTTAAGCAATGATGCATTTGCATGGGATTAATGGGGAAACTCAATGAGGGAGGGATATGGAGCCACTTAATAAACATCAAAGCACTAGCTAAGTGGAAGCTTTTATCATTTGAAGGAGCTGAAAATATAGGTAAAACGCATAAGACCACAGTCCAAGATCTCTAGGCTCCAAGTGTAAGTTGTTCATGAGACAGCAGCTGGGACGTTTAGGCCAAGAGTTTCTACTGCCTTCCAACCAGCTCAGCTTCCGCAAACAAGCCCGGAATATAGTCCAGATTCCACCTGCAGCTCGGGGGTGCCAGCCCAGGGGGCGGATGCCGCTCACGTCTCCATCTGGAATCGGGGGTGGGGGGGTGGGAATGGACACCGTGCCAGGGGCCGGGAGGTGCAGCTGTGAGGTCCCCTTGTGGGTGCCTGTGTTCTTGTAGCGTGAGGTGGGCACACTTTCTCTGCAAGATCCAGATGGGTGGCAAATATCTTAGGCTCTGCGGGTCTCTGTCTCAGTCTGTTTTGGTTGCTAGAAAGATTACCATACACAGTTCCCGTCATGGTGCAGCGGAAATGAATCTGACTAGGAACCATGAGGTTGCAGGTTCGATCCCTGGCCTTGCTCAGTGAGTTAAGGATCTGGCGTTGCTGTGGCTGTGGTGTAGGCCGGTGGCTGCAGCTCCGATGACTCCCATATATGCTGAGGGAGCGGCCCTGAAAAGACAGTCATTCAATCAATCAATCAATCAATCAGACCGGGTGGCTTATAGGCAGCAGATATTTCTCACAGTTCTAGAGGCCAGACATCCGACATCAGGTGCCAGCCCATTTGGTGTCTGGGGAGGCCCTGCTTTCAGGTTCATCGATGGGCATCTTCTTGCTGTGCCTCTCCTGGCAGAAGGGGCTGGGAGCTTTCTGGGGCCTCTTTTAAAGGGCACTCTTCTCACTCTTGAGGGCTCTGTCCCCATGTCCTTAGCTCTTCCCGAAGGTCCCGCCACCAAACACCGTCACTCTGGGGCTTAGGATTTCAACATGCAGATTCTGGGGAGGGACACAAACGTTCAGACCAAAGTACTGTCACAACCGACAACTCACCTCCACCGACAAAAGCAAACGCGCAAAGGCAGCCACAGACCATGTATGTCAATAAGTGGGTGTGGCCGCTTGCCAATAAAACTTTATTTACAAAAGTTCACCGGTGGGTTGTAAGTGGCCCTTGGGCTGTGGTTTGCCAACCTCTGATCAGAGAGGTTTAGGGGGGAAAGGTGGGGCTTTTATTCTTTTGAGTAGGGTTTTTTTTTTTTTGTATTTTTGTCTTTTTAGGGCAACACCTGTGGCATACGGAGTTTCCCAGGCTAGGGGTCTAATCGGAGCTACAGCCACTGGCCAGTGCCACAGCCACAGCAACTCTGGATCCAAGCGGCATTTGTGACCTACACCACAGCTCATGGCAACACTGGATCCTCAACCCACTGAGTGAAGCCAGGGATCGAACCCACAACCTCATGGTTCCTCGTAGGATTCGTTAACCACTGAGCCATGATGGGAACTCCGAGGCATTTGATTTATGTCATTCTGGTCATAAAGATGGCCAGGATGACACAGGCTGCGGACCAGGGATGGAAGCGCCACTGAAGAGCCTGTCTTCTGGAAGGGCTCCCAGGACGGGGTGCGACGTGTGTCTGCAGTGACCAGGCTGGGCTTACGGACTGAGGGAGGCTCCTCGCAGCGTAGAAGTGGTGACTTTCTTTTCTTTCCCACACTGATGTGTGCACGCACTGCAGTGGCCCCGCGGCCATTGATTCCTGGCAGAGAAACCAAACAGCTCCCGCAGGCGAGTTTCTGATCTTCCTTGTCCCCGGGTCTGACCAGGCAGAGAGAAGCTGCAAGCAGTTGTCAGGGACGTGGTAGAGCCCGGCTAAAACTGTTGGATAATTCACACTTCCACTTGAACACTGATGTCTGGGCCCCCGGGAAACCTGGGCATTGTTTCCGGGTTAATCTGAATTCAGGAAACTGTCCTGTGTCACCTGCTCTGCCTTTGTTCTCGTTCTGGACATGATGACTAATTCAGGTGGGCGCAGACCACGTGATTCCTCAGAGCCAGGTGCCGTGCCAGGCACCTCACATTTACCTCGGATCTTGACAACAAGAGTTGAGGCGGCTGGATTAATCCACTTCCAGCCGAGGAGACAGAGACTCGGGCAGGTAAAGCTGGGTTTCCTCCATCAAATGATGGTTTAAATGAGGGCGCGTCCACCTAGACCCCAGGGCCGTCCCTGGCACCACTGTCTGGGGGGCCACTGGCCTGGTCTTCCACCTGGCCTCGGTCCTTCTCTGATTTTGTGGCCTCGGGCTGTTGCGTCCCTCTTAGGGGCTCCGTTTGCTTCGCTGTGAATCAGGGTATCAGTACCTGCACGATGAGGTCGGCAGGAGGCTCAGCCCGCGTGGTGGGTGCAGGACAAACCGTGGTGGCCGTCAAGGGGTGGGGCGGGGTGGCCTTTGCTCTGGAAGGAAGAGCCGGGCTGTGAAGCATACACGCTGTACGGTTTACTGTACCTGGCGCCTCGCGACGTCGTGCTCTGGGCACGCTTCCTGGCCTCCTCGAAGGATGGACTTGGACTTCATTGTGAGCCAAGGTGGTTGTCACGGAGGGCCTGCTCTGCGCCAGGGCCTGCCTTTCCCTGTCACCACAGCCTGGAGACAGGCCTGGTTTTGTCCATGCTCTAGGCGAGGACGCTGGGGTCCCCAAAGCAAAGGGACGTGCTCCAGGCCTCGCGGGGCCGGGGGCAGAACTGGATGGTGAGTCTTCACCCCCAGCACAGCTGCCGCTCTTGTTTTTGTCGCCTTCGAATGTGCTTTGCAGTGACTCACTGGTCGTGTCAGGAGTTTTCACCAGCCAGATTCTGCCTTTCCCTTTCTTTCTTCCTTCCTTCCTTCCTTCCTTCCTTCCTTCCTTCCTTCCTTCCTTCCTTCCTTCCTTCCTTTCTTCCTTCCTTCCTTTCTTTCTTTCTTTCTTTCTTTCTTTCTTTCTTTCTTTCTTTCTTTCTTTCTTTCTTTCTTTCTCTCTCTCTCTCTCTCTCTCTCTTTCTTTCTTTCTCTCTTTCTTTCTCTTCCTTAGTTGTTATTTTGCATCTTTCTATCCTTTTCTTTCTTTTCTTTTCTTCTCTCTCTCTCTCTCTTTCTTCCTCAGTTGTTATTTTGCATCAGAAGAAAAAAATGAGAAGAATTTCATCCATCATCAAGTGCTGAGAAGGAAATAGGCAGCCGAGGCGAGGGCTGCCAAGGAACAGCAGGAAACCAGAAGGTGAGGCCGACAGAATCCATTGGCTGGGCCGCAGAGGAGAGTCTGGTATCGGCAGCTCTGGCCTTGGGGGAGACCACGCAGGTCTGTTCCTGGACCTTCTTGGCTCATGCGGGCATTCCTTGGCCAGCCGGCTGCTCGTCAAGGGTTCTTGGGCAACGCCCAGCCTGAGGCGAGCCAGGCCGGCAGGGAGAGCGGGGTGGGCAGGGCCCTGGGCAGGATCTGCTCATCAGATCCACAGGGGCGCTGACCCTTGGGAGCAGAGAACCCAGGGAGTGCTGCCTGACCCAAGCCTCCGATGTCTTATCGCTGAGTAAGGACCCCATGTCCACCTCGGGGGGCTTCTAGGGAGCTGAAAAGAGACCACCCTCAGCCGTCCGCACAGTTGGTCACATGCAGACATGCACTGACAGCTCTGGGCTGTGCCCTCGTGGACCCAAGCCAGGTCACTGGAGCCTTTGGGGCCCCTGTGTTCACTCAGCCGTTAAGGAAGGAGGCCGGACCGGCTGAGTCCCATGGCCCCTTCCCGTTTTACGAATCCACATCCCTCGTGCCCACGTTATTAATTATTTGGCTTGGGGCACAGGAGAGGGCACTTTAATCCTAAAACTTGTCTTTAAAGAGGCAGCGTTGGGGCCCTTTGGGGGGGTCCTGCTCGGTCCTTGTGCGTGGATGTCCTGCAGGTGCTGTGTGTCGTGATGTGCCGTGTCACGCGTGCACCGAGTCGTGTGTGTGCCCCGTTGTGCGCACACTGTGTCGTGCATGCACCGAGTCGCGTGTGCACCAACTTGTGTGTGCGCCGTGTCACATGCAGGCCACCAGTGCACCCTCCCCACGAGCTCCGGCCTGTGGCTCCTGTGTCTGAGCTCCCAGTGGCAGGAAGCCCATCTTGCTCACCTTGGCGTCCAGAACCATGTCTGAGCTCTGTGTGCGGAAGAGTTCAGAGCCACTGCTGGGTGAAGGGCCACCACAGGGCACCAGTGGCAACTGAAATTGAATGCCAGATGGAGGTCAGCACAGAAAACTCACTTCATGAGCAAGCTTGGGGAACCCACCCCTGTCAGACACACAGGGGTCCAGGGCCCCGACTTTAAGTAAAGATGTGCCCCCCTCCCCACCAGCATGAGAGCCGACACCTTTTCCTCCCAGGGGGCTGTGAATGTCCAGTCACAGAGACCTGGTGGCAGCCCCTTCCCTGCCCTGCAGGGGTCCCAGATCTTACCCTCTTGTTCTTAGTTCCATCCCTCCCCCGCCTAGGCTGCGTCCTGGACGATGAGGTGTGTGGTCCGTGCACCCAGGAGGTGAGGCTTTAAGTCTCTCTGTCTCTCTCTCTTTTTTTTTTTTTTTTTTTTTGTCTTTTTTATCTCTTTAGGGCCGCACCAGAGGCATATGGAGGTTCCCAGACCAGGCTCCCATCGGGGCTGTTGCTGCCGGCCTACGCTAGAGCCACAGCAACTCCAGATCCGAGCTGCGTCTGTGACCCACACCACAGCCGACGGCAGCGCCAGATCCTTAACCCTCTGAGCGAGGCCAGGGATCAAATCCACATCCTCACGGACAACGTGTGCAGTTCTCAACCTGCTGAGCCACCACGGGAACTCCTATTCTTCTTTTTTCAAACCTTTTTTTGGAGTAGAGTTGACTTACACTGTCGTATTAGTGTTAAGTGTACAGCAAAGTGAATCCGTCTTACATATACACGGATCCACCGTTTTCCCATATAGCTTATTGCAGCCTATTGAGTAGATTTCCCTGTGCTATACAGTAGGTTCTTGTTAATTATCTATTTTATGTACAGTAGAGGGTATTTATTAAGTCTTTAAGAACGTTTTAGCTGGCTTCACAGATGGCTGAGTCACAGCTGTCTGAAATTATTTTTAACGGTGATGTCTATACAGGATTCAGGGATGATGAAATTGTTCAAAAAGGTACGAGAAGGAAAAGCCCGTGGCCTTGCCCCACCCACACCCCCTCTGCTCCATCAGCTACTCCATAGCTGTAATGATAGTCCTGGTCCCAGCGTGAATGTCCCAACTCGTCTGCTCTCCCCTCCCCCCGAGAAGAGACGATGCCGGAGGGTCACCCACCCCACCCCTCCCCCACCTGAATTCATCGCCGTCTTTGCTTACTTTGAAAACGTTAAATAGGTTTACGCAATTCCTACACAGTTTATAGCCATCATGGGTTAAATTACACAGGCAGTAGTATATGTTTGTGTGTACTTGAAAGTGTAATCCACCCCCCTTTTCTCTAAGCTTTTTTTTTGTGTGTGTGTGTATGTGTGTTTTTAGGGCTGCACCCACAGCATATGGAGGTTCCCAGGCTAGGGGTCCAATCGGAGCTACAGCTGCCGGCCTAGGCCACCGCCACCGCCACAGCAACGAAGGATCCTTAACCCACGGAGCGAGGCCAGGGATGGAACCTGCGTCCTCATGGATGCCAATCAGATTCGTTTCCGTTGAGCCACGATGGGACCTCCTAAGTTTTTAAAATTGTAAAATAGTGAGTCAAGAACCCGTCTAGTCCATGAGGATTCGAACCCTGGCCTTGCTCATTGGGTTAAGGATCCGGTGTGGCGGTGGCTGGGGTGTCGGCCGGCAGCTACAGCTTTGATCAGACCCTTAGCCTGGGAATCTCCATGTGCCGCGGGTGCGGCCCTAGAAAGAAAAAAACACTGTAGCATATACAGACATAAAATGTATCATTTTAGCAGTTTTGGGCGCATGGGCAGTGGCCTTAGCCCACTCCCATTGTTGAGTGGCCGTCTCCACCTTCCCTCTCGCTCTGTCATCTCCGCAGACTGACGCTCTGTGCCCCTCTGGTTCTGAGCCCCTCACAACCGGCAGCCCCTCGTAAACGGGTGGGAACATGAACACCCGGCTGGACCGTGTTCGCCTCCAGGATCCAAGGCGGCGCCCCCAGCTCTGCCTTTCTTGGTGGTTTTGGGATCAGCGGCAGCAACACGGTCGTCACTTCGGAACTGATATGTCAGCATATGCCCGGCTGAACCCCTGGACGCGGCTCTGGGGCACAAGGCCCCTGAACAATTTTTTCAAATATTTTTATTGTGGCAAAATCTGTGTAAAATGTACCTTCTTAACCATTTGTCCATTTCAGTGGCATTAATTGGGGGCATCGTGACCGGCAGCCGTCACCACCAGCCGTCTCAGGACCGAAACTCTGTCCCCATTAAGGGACAGCTCCCCAGCCCCGTCACGGGTCACAAGGCTGCAGTGCTAGGACTTTGAAGGTGGATGGGTCTGGCTCCAAAATTCCTCTGTGTTTTTATCGCTGCAGTTCACTTGTCCTGAGCAGGCGCTGGGACTTCAGAGATGGGAGGTTCTTTAAGAATGCCCCATCTCCGAGAGACTCTTGGCTGGCTGGGCTATGTTGCTGGTGGCAGCTCTGTCCTGCTGGACACGTGTGACTCAAATGCCTGTACCCTTCTTGAGGATGGCAAGAACAGGCCGTATCATCCTGAAGTCTGGGTCCCCCTTCCCAGTGGCTTCGGGGATGGGGACAGAGGCTCTAGTGCCTCTGGGGACAAGGACAGACCTCCTGTGCTCTGGGCATGGGGACAGGCTCCTGTGGCTCTGGAGATAAGGACTGACCTCCTGTGGCTTTAGGGACGAGGGCAGAGGTTCTAGTGGCTCTGGGGGCAGGGACAGATTTCCTGTGGCTCTGGGGATGCGGACAGGGATCCCGTGGCTCCTGTGGCTCTGGGGCTGCGTTGGCAGGAAGGCTTCCTGTTTACCCCACCTTACTGTCCTTTCTGGCAGAGGCCTCGCCCAGCCGTGGCCAGAGCCGTCCCGAGACAGCTGACCCCAGGCTCTTCTGAGATGGCTTAGGAGCCTGGATGCAGCCTTCTGCTCCGAGGAGCAATATTCCTGGCCAGACATGAAAGGAGAGATTATAACAGCCCATTTTCTCCAGGCAGCTTCTCCTGATTAATGGGAATCCAGCAAGAATCCCCACCGCACATCCTTCCGTCTCATCCCGCGCCCCCCTCCCTGCGCCCATCTGCCTCATCCTGTCAAAGCCTGACACTCCCCTTGGGAAGTTTTGGGGTCCACTGAGCTTGGGCTCTGCACCCAGTGTGCTGGGTGCTGTTTATTCCCATTCTGGGGAGGCAGCCACTGCGGGGAGGGGCGGCATCTCGTGCCCACCGTGGCCGCTCGGGGAGTGACGGGGCTGAGGTCGGAATCGGACCCGCCCACCGGCAGCACCCGGCTCCCCCCTCCCTGCTGTGCCCAAGAGGCTGGGCCTTGCCTGGACATGGTGTTCCCTGCGGCCTCAGAACGGGGTTGTGTGATCCTGCGGCTGTGTGTGGTGTGTGGGACGCCGAGCATGTGGGCCTCTGCGGGGTCAGGCCGGGTAACGCCGAGGCCCAGGCCTGCGGCCTCCGGTGGGATCCTGGGCCAGCAGCGCCCCCTCACCCTCGTGTGAACCAGAACGGGAAGCGCCCAGTCTGGATGCCAAGGCTCCCAAAGATTTATGGAGGGTGGAGCTTGGGGTCCCGTGGCTACGGCACTTTCAAACTCTTGCTCACAGCCCTGCGGGACCTCGGCCGGCACTGCTCCTTTCTGGGCTAAAACCACACCTCTTCCGAGCATTTTCAATGTTTCCACGGGGCCCTGGGGGCAGATGGTTTGCGTGCTCTTTGCCCTCGGTGGCGTGGCAGACGCATCCGGAGAAGATGGGGGAGGACGGAGCAGAGGGAGTGGGGCTCCGGCCACCAGCCCCGGGGCGCTGCCTCAATCCGGGGATCAGGCCAAGCCCGTCGGCGGAGGCTGGGCTGGGAGCTGGGCTGACGCGCTGTCTGTGATTTGCCCAAATACTGCGTGATTAGAGATGGGCTTTGGGAAGCCCGGGCCTGGTGAATGTGGCTGCTTCGGCTGGCTCGGGATGGCGCAGTTCGGAGGGCAGAGCGCTGCGGCTCATGTGCGGGCCATGCCGGCCCCTCTGGCTTTTCCACGTGAGAGTAGCAGCCACTCACTTGTGGATGGGAACCACGCTCAGATCGCCAGAGGCCACTGGCCTGCTGTACCCACGAGCACAGCAGTTTCAAAGGAGAGGTGGTCCCGGCCGAAGAGCCACCCAGGGCGGCCAGCTCTGCTCGGATGCTGAGACCTCAGGGAAGAGGAGGCTCTCGTGGTCCCTTGCAGGGCTCTTCGTCGTGGCCTCGTGGGAAGAGACACACCCAGCCAAGGAGAGGCCAGTACGCCCTGGGAGGGCTTACGGGCCGCCGTCTCCCAGCCCCGGCCCCACAGGTGCACATGGGCCTGACCAAGCTGGTACATCCCCTGCTGGGAGCCGGAGGACCGTCGCTTGGTGGAGGTGGCAAAGCTGAGGCGTGCGGATGATGGGACAACGGGGATGGGGAGGCCAGGGTGCACGTTCGGAGTAGAAGGAGCTGCACGTGCAAAGCTTGGAAACAGAGGCTGGTGTGCAGGGTGAGTGGTCGGGTGACCCTGAAACCCGTCTGTGGGGGAGGGGGAGGGGACAGCACAGGCTCACGAGAGCTGCTGAAGACTCCAGGCCTCCGGGCACCAGAGGAGCCCGGGGCTTTAAGAAGAGATGTTCTGGCCCATTCAGCAGGGGGCCGTGTGTTCCTCATGGGCCACCTGGGTCCGGCGCCCGGCTGAGGATGCTGAGAAAGCGTCGGGAGAGGCCAGTGCTGGTGGCGGCAGGGAGGCATTGGGGGGGCAGCCTGGAGACTGTAGGAGACGGGGGCGGGGGCGGGCAGGCATGGTGACCATGAGGATGTGGGGCCGGGTGGGGAGCAGAGGCTGTGGTAGAGAGAACCCTGGAGTAACTAACTAGTGGCAGGGACCAGAGATGGGGACCCCAGGAGGTGGTGAAGTTCTGGGTTTGGACTGTGACATGTCAGGGTCTGGGGAGCGACCCCAAGAGCCCCCTGGTGCCGAGTCTAACGTGTGTCTCGGGAGGAGGGGCCAGGACTGAAGCGACGGTGGCCGAGGGGTGGCCGTGTTGGCCGCGCTGAGTGTGTGTGTCCAGAGCCGAGAGGAGGCCATGCGCGGGGCCCAGGGCCTGGAGGGAGCCGGAGTCCCGGGCAAGGAAGTGACCAGCAGGCCCTGGCCATCTTTGGGGCCTCCTGCCAGGTGAGTGGCTTCGACGTAAAGGTGGAAACAGCTCATGGGCGAGGAAGGCATTCTAGAGGAGGACTGTGGTCGGCACCAGCCGTGTTTAGCCAGAGCTCGCAGCTGTCGGGGCAGGTGGCCGGGGACCGAGAGATGGGCTGGTCCGGCGGGAAGGCTGGGCCCAGAGTTATAAGATGGGCTCGTGTCCAGATGCTGCCACTTAGGGTGTGAAACGCTGGGTGATGCCTTTGACCTTGAGGGCCCTTGTCCCTCAGTGGGGGTGATGCCCACCCCCCTTGGGTCTAGGGGATGGTTAATGAGCCAGTCTGCCATGGTACCAACAAGCCGTGGACCATGCAGGGCTGCAAACCTCAGAGATGGCAGCTCTGCCAGGTGCGCGGAGGGCGAGCAGCCACTGCCTGTCACATCAGAAGGAGTGGACAAGTGAGAAGAGCAGAACACATGCTGGGCTTTTGGTTGGTCCTTTCTGGGCGTGCTGCCACCTTCCGCTGGGGCAGCGACTCTCAGAGCTGTCAAGAGGGCACAGGTACCTCGTGGTGGGAATGGACTTAGCCCAGAGGCCAAACCTCCTGTGTTTCTGAAGGCTCAAGAGGTTTTAGGAGTGAGGCACTGATGGGAAGGCCAGCTGGGGGTGATCTGGGGGGACTTCCTGGGGGGCGCCAGCCCCAGGAGACTGCTGGGAGGAAGATGCTTGGTGCAGCGAGCAGAGGGTGTGCTGCTCCGTGACGCTCAGCGGGCTGGCTGCCTGTCCCCGTGCCAGTGCTTTACGGCCCCAGCGGGGAGCTCAGAGGCGCCACAGGAACCCTTGGAAGAGCTGAGTGGGTGGGAAGGAACAGCATGGAGCTGTCTGCTGGCCTCGTGGGAGAGGAGCTCTCATCCTGCTCAGGTCGGGTCACCGGGGGTAGCGAGTGAGGTGTCAGGGCTCACACCTTCCCAGCGTCTTGCCAGGGCTCTGGAAGGCAGCAGAAGGGGACTGGCCGTGGGGGTGTGGCTCATGGCATCAAGACCCGCAACCCGGGGGATTCGGGAGCCCCAAGGCCCTGGCTGGTCCGCCTTCCTCCTTTACAAAGAGAACAAGTCCCGGGAGGAAGAGGCCGGTTTAGGTCTGGGTCTCCTCCAGGTGCGTCCTGTGGGGCGAGGCTCCTGGCAGTGGCATCTTTCCGACGGAGTGTGGGAACGCATAGGTCCTGATTGCTCAAGCTTTTGCGAAAGACCCAGTCCCTCTTTGTTTTGTTTTGTTTTTGTCTTTTTGGGGCTGCACCCGAAGCCTATGGAGGTTCCCAGGCTAGGGGTCGAATTGGAGCTATAGTCACCGGCCTACACCACAGCCACAGCCACGCAGGATCCGAGCCGCATCTGTGACCTACACCACAGCTCGTGGCAACCGCCGGATCCTTAATCCCCTGAGTGAGGCCAGGGATGGACCCTGCATCCTTATGGCTGCTCGTCTGATTTGTTTCCACTGAGCTGCGACGGGAACTCCTCCAGGCCCTCTTTGAAGGTGGCCGTGGGGAAGCCTTCTGTGTGGTCAGATGTCTGCTCAGCATCTTCCTGACCGGCCGCTGTTCGAAGCCCGTCTCGATTCCCACGGCATTGCCCCTCACGCCTACCCCCGCGTCGGTTCGGCGGGCGAGCCCCGTCCTCCTCTGGCGGTATGATCGCCTTCCTTCCCGGGCCTGTACTTCCATGGAGAGTGTGTGTTCGTGTTCCTCCAGCCCCAAGTCGGGACCGTGCACATGTAGGGTCCAGGGACCCGGCACCCCTGCCCGCACACCCACTGCATGTGGGCAGAGCTGTTCCTGGCAGCTGCCACGTCTCTCCCCATTGGCTCCGGAGACCCAGCCACAAAGCCGAGCCGACTCTATTTCCCAGCCCCCTGAACGACTTCTGACCTTAATCCAGCTCCTTGGAAAGATGCATTCATCACCTCGCTTGAGACAGCCTTCCGCCAAGAAGCTCAAAGCCTCTGCCAACCTTAACCCATCAATCCCATCAGCATCCCAGGGAGAGCGGAAGGCACCAGCCCAGTCCTGTGACTCCCATCCCCGGCCCAGGGGGCGCAGGTCGGGAGGCAGCCGGGCAAACTTGAGCAGAGAGGGCTGGGCCCCGAACATCCTTGCTGAGTCAGCCGCGGGCCTGGAAAAGAAGCTGAGCTTCCCGACTCAGGCCAAGGGCCGTGTGGCCAGAGTAGGCTTCCTTCCTTACAAAACGGCCATTGTCCTGGTCTCCAGAGATGTGCCATGCCCTGGCCGAGGTGGCCGTCCGTGTCTGAGTGCCAGCAGCACGAGCACTGTTGGCACCAGCTCCCTGAACACGGGCCCCCACAAGAGGGTCTGGCTCCCGTGCAGAGGCAGAAACAGCCCCGGCCACCTGTGTGGGGAGGGCCACAGCTGTGTGGTCCCCAGGGTGCTACCTATCAGGGCAGAGCTTCTCCCCGGGGGCGCTTGGGAGGGGACCGGCCAGAGGCAGCTGGATAAGGAAGAAACATCATGTCCTTTCTCCTGCCGCGCTGCCCCTGTGCTCTCAACATCCTACATTGTTTTTAGTTTTCAGCCTGATTTTAGTCCAAGAACTTGGTGAAGCTGGAGAAGACTCTTAACCTTTTTTTTTTTTTTTTTCGTAAACAAGTGTGCTTTTCTGGCCAGATGTTTCTTTTTTCCTGGTTCTTACGGGGCTGCGCTATTGAGCTGTCCCTCTGAAACTGAATAAATCTTTGTTTTATGGCTTCTTTGCTCCTTTACAACTAAAAGCCTCAGGAAGGAATCAGATCTTTTTAATCCTTCTGGTCTTAGCCTTGAATGACCTCGCGAATGCACCGTTAGCTGAAAAATCTTAGAGATATTTTTGTGGCTGGTCTGAGAGCACTTTCCCAAAGTCCAGAACCTTGATATTGGGCAGGTTACTCGTGCTGGGCTGGAAAAACCAGGCACTGGGTATTAACTGCCCCCAGCAGGGCGCCCTTAAGAATCAAAAGCATTTCTTTGTCATGAAAGGTGTCTTGCAGGATTAGGCGTGCCTTGCAGTGACCACGGCTGGAGTTGCCTCCGTCTCCAGCTGGACGCCTCATTTAAAAGCTGAGCCCCGAGTCCAAACATGTGCAAAAATGGATTCTCAGGATGGCCTCTCTCGAGGCTCCAGGGACCAGGCTCCGAAGCGGGGTCTTGGGGTTTAGGACGACATGGCTGTAGGTGAAAGCTTGAGATGCGGTGCGATGTTTTCATGGTTCCGGGAGAGCGGCTGATGTCTGCTATTTTTACTTCTAAGAGGACCCTGGCCCAAGGACAGCCTTGTAAAAGCTGTTGTGAGCGACACAGCTGCAGCCAACCGCGCAGCACTCCAAGTGCTGGAGAGAGAGAGCAGGGGGAATCTGGGCCTGGTTTTTGGACAGGTTCTCGTCTGGGCGGAGCGAATACTATTGCTCAATCGTGAAAGCTGGGTTTTGGACCCCGGTGGCGCATCAGACCGCAGGGCTGGCCTGGGGCAAGGGGAAGAAGGAGGCAGTAGCTCCTGGGCACCCCCCTGCCTGGCGGGGCCACCCCCTGGGCCCAGCCTCACCCATGGCGGTAGCGTCCCATGCTCTGAGCGGCTTCGCACTTGCCCCCAAATGCACCGGCTCTCCCATGCGTCTCCCTGGAACGCGTGGTGTCTTTCCTGGCCTCCTCTGTGGTGTGCGTGGCGGCCTGGCCTCCTCAGTCCCCTGCCCGCCCGTCGTTCACTGGCCTCTCCTCCCGCACCGTGACGTCCTTGCTCCAGTTCCCACCCCCCCGACGGCGCCCACGGCCTCCCGACGGCTCCTTCTGCTGCCGAGCTCTCTGAACATCATCCGTCTGCCTGCTCCCGTGACTTTTCCTAAACTTGGCCCTAACGTGACATTTGCCACTTTAGCTGTTGTAAAATGCACACATCTGGTGGCATATAGCACAGTGGCGATGGTGTGCAATCACGGCCATTCTGAATTCTGGGACGTTTTCATCATCCCCCCAAGGAAACCCCCCACTCATTTGGCAGCCACTCCAGTCACTCCCTCTCCCCTCCACACCCCCAGCCCCGGGCAACTGATACATAATAACAAGAGCAGCAGTAACAGTAATAATGACCTGCATTCTGTTTCATCGATTTGCCTGCACGTGTCACATAGATGGACTCAGGCAACAGGCAGCCTTTGGTGATTGGCTTCTTCCACTTAACACGGTGTTTTCAAGGTTCATCCAAGTTGTAGCTTGTTCCACTTTATTCCTTTTTCTTGCCGAAGGAAGGACCCAGGCTGTCTGGCTCTGCTGCCCTTATTTGAAGGTATAGATAGTGGACTCTGATGTGCAAGGGACCATTCAGAGCATCTTGTCTCATTTACTGCACAGTTAACCAGTTAACCTGTTGCGATCAGAACTGTTCTTACCTGCATTTGGTAGATGAAGGAACCAAGGAACAGAGAGGTCAATACTCGGCCAGGGTCCCCACAGCTGATGAAAGGCCCTCAGAGATTCTAATCCTGAGAGTTGCGTTCTCGCCCCAGGGCCGTGCTTCTTGGAGGTTTCCGGGTCCTGGAGGAGGTTGGTTCTCAGCTTTGCGCTGCACAGGAGAACCTCCACCAAGCTCCCCTCGGTCCCTCAAGTATTTGCAGCAACACAACCATGTTGTTTGAGAATATTTGGCAATTTTTCTGATTGTGAAAATAATACCTACTTATAAGAATTCATATGTAAAGAAAATGAGAACCACCGATTTCAAAAAGAAGACATGAAGAAGACACAGGCAGTGGAATTGGAAAAGGAAGGGAGAGTCTTTTGTGACCTCTTTGCAGGAGGAGGATGGGTGGAATAAGCGTCCAGGTCATTACTTGATAGAAGACAGTGATTTTAAGGAACTGACAAGACCATTTTGACATCGACACATCAGCCCCCCCACCCAGCCCCCGCCAGCGTCAGAACAGCCTGACAAGAGCTGCACGTGAGATGCTCTGCTCAGAGAAAGGGGGGCGGTGCCAGTTGGCGCTGTCCTCCAACTTCCGCCAGGTTTAAAGAGAGGACGGGTGAGCCTGATGGTACTTGAGACTTCTGAGCACCGGGCACCTTGCCCGATGCTTTTATAGGTCATATCTCGTGAGATCTTCCCATCTGTCCTCTGAGGCAGGTGTTTCCAGCTGCAGTGCACAGACAGGTGCAGGGGTAGCTGCCCTCTGTGGCGTCACAGCACCCCATTTCCCGACGCCTCATCTCGCAGCTTTGCAGTGTCCTCCTGGGATAAACCCGGGAAGCCCCTAGGACCTGGCTAGCCAGTGTGAAAGGCTGCATAAGGCTTGGCTTTCATGGCTCAGGACAAGTTGAAAAAGAGCTTGAAGACCGTTTTCTGCTCCTGGTCTCGCCACCCTTAGCTTGACTTGATGGTCAATGGATGCCAGCCTCTTGTCACTGTCTTACTGTCATTGGTTTTGAAACGATGTCCTCTTGCCCAGTGCCATGAAGTGCCTTCTCTGACCAGCCCCTCTGATTGCTATGGGTGATTTACACACGCACACACTAAAGCAAGGATAAAGAAAGCCAGGCGAGGGTGCCTGGTGACAAGTCAGAGCAAGATCAGTGCACAGGAAGTGCTGCCTAATCCTGACGACCTGGAGCCCGGTTCTTAGCGCCCAAGGCAGAGAGAACAGTGTCTGCTCACAGAGCCATCAAGGTGCTTTCCCTGTTTCCCCCCACCCCCATCCCCCCCCCCCCCCCCGGCACTGATCTTTCCCCGGGCTGTGGGCAGAAGGTTGGAGTATCCCCAGGGCAACCAGGTCACGGTTCCCCTGACAGATCAGCAGTCCCAGGAGGCCATCTGGCTGAAAGATACAGACATGGTTGCAGAGGTGGGGGGGCCTTAACCTCTCGCTTCCTATCATGGAAAAGAGCCAGGGCTGTCGGCAAAGAAAGAGCCAGTCACAGAGAATCAAGGAGTGGAAGGCGTCTTAGGGACCCAAGTGGGGACAGGCCCTTGATGAGAGGACTGCAGAAGAAAAGGAAGGAAGATCCAGGGGGGCTGCCCCCCCGCCGCCCCGTCCCCGCCTTCAGAATGTGGGCCCCTGGGTGTCTCTAAAATCGGAGGATGTTCAGGTCTGCTTTTCACCTCTCTTTCCCTTTTTTTCCTTTTCTCCGGAAAAAAAAAAAAAATGATTGCGGAGCAGACAATATATGACCAAACATATTGCCATGCATGAAAAAAGAAAACAGGGACGAATTGCCTGGCTATACCAAAGCTTAAAGCAGAGACAGGCATGAGGGAAGAGATGGGCAGAGAGACGAAAATGAGACGAGCCTCTGCAGAACCCCGGGCAACGGTGGAGGAGAACCGTCTGAAGACAGAAAGGGCACGCCGGAAGCCGTGCCAAGAGCAGACCCCGCTGAAACCGAAGCGAGTGGAGGTCTGGCCTGAGACGGACGTACACAAAATCAAATGGAAACAAACAAGGCATTTAAGAGCCTTTGAGAACAGGAAGGCAGCAAAAAGGTTCCCAACTCTTGGGGCCCGATGAGTCTGAGGAATAAGAGAACGGAGGTCATGAACGAAAAACAATTAAAATAAAAATGATAATTTAAGAACCTTTCCGGAACTAGAAAGGAGATGCGGAGCCACAAATTGAGAGAGCATGCTGTGCACCAAGGAAGTTCATACAGTGGTCGCCAGCAAGGCAGCTCCGATGAAAGTACCTACATTTCAAAGATGAAGAGGGAATCTCGGAAAAGCCATCAGGTCACCTCTGAGGGGAGAAGCATCTGCCAGACTTTAGTGGTCTCTGCAGCCAGGGGAGCTGCAGAGCGATCATGTACCCTGCAAAAGTCATTTTGTACCTAACCAAAGTGTCAGGCAGACATAACGGCCACAGACCCTGATGCGTATCTAAGAACTCAGGATATGAGGTTTCTTTGAGCCTTTCTTTTTTTTTCTTTTTCTTCTTCTTCTCCTTTTTTTTTTTTTTGCTATTTCTAGGGCCAGTCCTGCGGCATATGGAGGTTCCCAGGCTAGGGGTCTAATCGGAGCTATAGCCACCAGCCTACGCCAGAGTCCACAGCAACGCAGGGTCCGAGCCGCATCTGCAACCTACATCACAGCTCACGGCAACGTGGGATCCTTAACCCACTGAGCAAGGGCAGGGATCAAACCCGCAACCTCATGGTTCCCAGTCGGATTCATGAACCATTAGCCACCACAGAACTCCTCTTTGAGCCTTTCTTAAAGAAGCTTCTAGAGGTTGAACTTCAGCTAATCAAGGGATGGAAGAAGAGGATTGGCTCTGCGGGTGGCGTCCATCGAGTTCTAGGGTTAAGTCATAAGAAGGTGATGAAAATCCTCTGGTCGAGAGAGAAAGTGAGTCGTGTGGGAGAGAGCACAGAGTGTCTGGGGCAGCGCCCTGGGGGGATGTGGAGAGATGCTTCCGGAACATCCCCTGAATGTTGGGGTGGCACGCAGGTTGAGGCATGAAAGTCCAGCCCTGGAGATAGGAATGAGGGTTGAGCATGTGGGTGCAGGTGCTGGCACACGGGTGGACCTGCGCGGAGAGGTCCGACTCCTGCCCCTTCTCGGTGAAGTGTCGGCTCAGAGTCAGGATGAAAGATGAGCTGTTGGGATGTGGGGAGAAAGAAGACTGGAACCAGCTATCTGGGCCGGGGGCTCTGATGTCTTGCTTGATTCATCCAGGGGATGAATTATTTCCAAAATGCTATCTTTCGATTCTAGAAGTTCCTTCTGGCTCATTTTAAGATCTGCATGGAGACCGCTGGTGACGTATCTTAGGAAGTTGACTTATCTTTAGAAGTTCATCCTTTTGTGAAAAACCCTCCCTTGCACACCCGCCCTATATATTGTTTCCACTAATTCTAGTGTCTGGAGTCCGCGGGGTTGGAACCGTGTCACCGTTATCGACTCCCACATGTGGGGACCCTCCTCTGTGCTTTATAAACCCCAGGCAGCTCTTTGCTTTGTGGGAATTCTGAGAGCCTGGGCGGGGAGGAACTTGCAGCCAGGTCGCTATTCTCGAGGGTCCTGGGCTCTGCGGGGGCTCCAGGCTGGTTCCTCGGCTGGGGAGCTCCTTGTCCTGAGGTGACACTGTTCTTGGTGCTTTGGGGGGCCTCGCTTGCTTTAGCTCTGGCTTCTTTCTAATCCAGTTCATGCTGGCTCCTCTTTTGCGTGTGTGTGTGGGGGGGCGGTGTGGGTGTGTGTGTAGGGGGTGGGTGCTGATCTTTAGAGACTTTACCTACTTCTGGTGAGTCCAGCCAAGCACTGAAAGGGGTCCCCCTGCCCTTTGTTCTGTCTCTGCAGACCCGGGATCTGGTTGTTCTCTCTGCAGACCCAGGATCTGGTTGTTCTCTCTGCAGACCTGGGATCTGGTTGTTCTCTCTCTGCAGACCTGGGATCTGGGTGTTCTCTCTGCAGACCCGGGATCTGGTTGTTCTCTCTGCAGACCCAGGATCTGGTTGTTCTCTCTGCAGACCCAGGATCCTGTTGTTCTCTCTCTGCAGACCCGGGATCTGGTTGTTCTCTCTCTGCAGACCTGGGATCTGGGTGTTCTCTCTGCAGACCCAGGATCCTGTTGTTCTCTCTCTGCAGACCCGGGATCTGGGTGTTCTCTCTGCAGACCCGGGATCTGGTTGTTCTCTCTCTGCAGACCTTGGATCTGGTTGTTCTCTCTCTGCAGACCCGGGGTCTGGTTGTTCTCTCTCTGCAGACCCGAGGTCTGGTTGTTCTGTCTCTGCAGACCCGGGATCTGGTTGTTCTTTCTCTGCAGACCCGAGGTCTGGTTGTTCTCTCTCTGCAGACCCGGGATCTGGTTGTTCTCTCTCTGCAGACCCGGGATCTGGTTGTTCTCTCTCTGCAGACCCGGGATCTGGTTGTTCTCTCTGCAGACCCGGGATCTGGTTATTCTCTCTCTGCAGACCCGGAATCTGGGTGTTCTGTCTCTGCAGACCCGGGATCTGGTTGTTCTCTCTCTGCAGACCCGGGGTCTGGTTGTTCTCTCTCTGCAGACCTTGGATCTGGTTGTTCTCTCTCTGCAGACCCGGGATCTGGTTGTTCTCTCTCTGCAGACCCGGGATCTGGGTGTTCTCTCTGCAGACCCGGGATCTGGTTGTTCTCTCTGCAGACCTGGGATCTGGTTGTTCTCTCTCTGCAGACCTGGGATCTGGTTGTTTCATGGCGTCCCCAGTCCCCCAGAAGTGAAAGCAGTAACTCAGTCTTCACGTTCTGCACTTTGAAACTGGGACTGTAGCTATTTATTACCTACCAGGGTAAACAATTAAAATAAGTGGTTTCGAAAAGGCGGATGATAGCAGTGTCCACACGAGCCCGTAAACAGAGCACTAAGTCGTGCTCTTCGGCCCGGAACAGACCAGGGTGGGCGCTGGTACCCACAGTCCCTCCCCGCCCATCACTCCGCCCTGTTTACAGCCCTGCCTTGCTCCTGCGGCCTCTTCCCTGGACAGGCCTTTTCTGGGCCTGCCTCGTGCAGGGTACCCTGCTTCTTAAAACCCTGGGTTAGCGCTCCTCCTCCGGAGGCCCTTCCTGAGGCCTCCCCCCGTCGCCCTCACTGCCCGCATCCCGGGCGCCCTCTTTCCTCCTCCGCCCACACCCCCCCCCCCACCACTGTGGGTGCTGGCGCTGGGCTGGCCTCCCTCTCCCCCCTTATCTTCCCTCCCTTATCTTCTCCACGAGGCACAGCGCCCACCAAAGGGCAGATTGCAGGGCTTTCTGTTGGGATGAATGAATTGGCGTGTCTGGAGGGCTTTCGGTCCCTTTCCAGGTTGCCCATCCAAGATACTTCTGGGCGTTTACGAAACGACTGCCTCCAGAAGCAAAGCGCTGGGTCTGGGGAGGCACGCATTCCGGAACTTGCCCGGCCCAGGAAGCCCGAGTTCCTGGCATCCCGGCGGGCGTTGGCAGGTGGTGTAAGCCAGATTCCCATGAGGGCTCTTTTGGCGATGCCGATCTGGGGACTGATGGGAATGAGAGGGAGAGAGGGGAATGCTTGTTCAGGAATGAACTGCGGTTCCTGGGGGCGGGGGGCAGGGAGCGCTGCACTCAGCCTTTCTGGAACCCTCTGAGGGACCCCGTCCAAGCGGGGAGATGGTGCATGAGTCATCGTCGTTCTGGTCGAAAGCTTGAGCCGTGGATGAGGACTTTCATCTCGTCTTCGGCGTCTCAGGGAGGAGACTAGGGTCTGGTAGAGTGGCCTCTGCCTCTTCCTGCAAACCTCCCTGTCTGCGACGGCTGACGCTGGCCTAGCCCTTCCTACAGCCTCTGTTGTGGGTCCTGGGAAGGCTGAAGATGGCCCGGCACCCTGGGAAGGCCCTCCTGAGCCAGGAGGAGGAAGACCTGCCAGGGCTCATCCTGGAGGCTCTGGAGGGTTGCTTCTCTGTCCCCGTTTCCTGAGCAGCAGGAGGGTGGCATCTGGAATAGACGCAGGTCAAGCATTGTGGCTCTTGGACCGTTAACCTCAGCTGTTGCCGCATCTTCTGGAAGAAAGCCTTCCTGCGCTTGTTTGAGACCCGGTCCTACCTCTGTGCTTCTTATTTCTGCACCAAGCACAGTTCTGGGACCAGGCATCATGCTGTGACGTGGGGCTTTGGGACCAGGTATCTCGGGGGGAACCTGCAGATGTTGGGACCGCACCAGGCTGATCATGAATGCCAGCCACAGCCCTGGCCCAAGAACCATGTCCAAAAGGAGCTAATGCGGGGTCTGTTTCCTCAAGTCAGTGTCAGTCAGCTGGGCAAACTGGGGTGCCTGGGGCGGGGCGGGGGGGAGAAGCTTGTGTTCATCGTGTCACGGAGCAGGCAAGGCTGGGTCTTCAAGAGCTGCCCTGGGTCAAGCCGGGCCCATGGACAGCCTCTAAAACCCCCGTGCCCTGCTCAGAGAGACTATTTCGTAGTCTTCAAAATGGGCATAGACTCTCCTAGTTAACAGAGGTTTGATGTAATTTTTTTTTTTTTAAAGGGCACACCTATGGCATATGGAGGTTCCCAGGCTAGGGGTCGAATAGAAGCTGCAGCTGGTGGCCTACGCCACAGCCACAGCAACGCCAGATCCAAGCAGGGTCTGCCATCTACACTGCAGCTCACGGCAATGCCAGATCCTTAACCTACTGTGCGTGGCCGGGGATCGAACACGCCTCCATGGATACTGGTTGGGTTCGTCACTGCCGAGCCACAACGGGAACTCCCTGATGTAATTTTTCAATTGTGTTTTATTGAACTATAATTGAGTTATAATAAACTATGTGTGTGGAGTGTACCATTTTTGTGTTCTAACATATATTCGTGAAACTGTAACCACAATCAAACGACGAGTGTAACCATCACTCCTAAAGCTTCCTTGTGATCCTTCCCTGCATCCTGCATCCTCAGATACCCACTGATCGGCTGGCCCCTTTATTCTGCTGCATTGACTTGTCTGTATGTTCCTGGGACACTGTCTGTACCTACGTGTGTCTGTATGTTACTATGATCCTGTCTCTGCGTACATGTCTAGCTACACGTTATTATGATGCTGTCTTGATTAGTGTAGTTTTGTAAGATGTGATGACATTTATTAATTTAGTTCAATTCTTCTGACTTGGTTCTTTTCTTTTTTCAAACTGTGTGTGTGTGTGTGTGTGTGTGGACTTTTCAAGGTGCTCATATTTTAGTATACCCTTAACAATTAGCTCATCAATGTCTGCAGTAAATCGGCTAAGATTTCGATGGAGATGACATTGAAACCGTACATTCACGTGGGGAGAAGCGACCTCAGGCAACGTGGAGCCTCCTCACCCGCAAAAGCCGTGCATCCCTCCATTCGCAAGGGTCTTTTCTTCCTGTCCCATGCTGTTTTGTTTTCAGGGTGCTTGGCTCATCTTTTGTCACATTTGCCCCCAAGCATGTTATCTATTTTGGTTATATGGTAAATGATTGGATCTTTCAGATTTCCCTTTCTTTTTGTTCACTTGTTAGTGTATAGAAGTACAGTCATTTTTATTGACCTGTACCTTGCAAACTTGGCAAACTCATTTATTAGGTCTAGTGGGAGGGTTTTTTTTTTTTTTTTGTAGATTTCTTAGGATTTTCTTGGTTGATGGTCATGTCACAAGCAAATATGACAGTTTTACTTACCTCCACCTTTCAAATATGTATGTCTTTTATTGCTTCTCTATGCCATTTAGCATTAGCCAGAACCTCCTATACAGCATTGAACGAAGGGGTGAGGACAGCCACTCTTATCTTGTTCTTGAACTTGGGGGGAACTAGGTAGTCTTTTAGCATCAGTGATGTTAGCTGTGGTTTTCTTATAGATGCCCATTCTCGAGTTGAGGAGTGACTTCTGATTTTAATTTGCTGACACTGTTTATAAGAAATGAGTATTAGATTTTGCGAAATGTCTCATTGTTTATTGATACAATCATAGGTTTTTATTCCTTTATCCTGACAATATGGTGAATTACATTATTTGATTTTCAGATGTTAGATCAACTTGCATTCTTTCATAAACCCAACTGGCCACAAAGGAGTCTTGTTTTTGCCTGTTGCTGGATTAGATGTTTTGTTAAGAATATTTGCATCTGCCAACATCACTAGCCATTAAGGAAATGCAAATGAAAACTGGGAGATACCACTTTATACCTGCTAGGATAGTTATTTTTGAAAAAGATACACTTTTTAAAAAGAGTGTTACACCTATCGGTGAGGACGTGGAGAAACTGGAACCCTCGCTCTCTGCTGTTGGGAACATAAAATGGTGCAGCGGCTTTGGAAGAAAGTCTGGCAGTTCCTCAAAATGCCAAATGCAGAATTACCATATGACCCATTAATTCCAACTCTGTGTGTATATATCTAAGAGAAAGGCAAACACATGTTCACACAAAAACCTGTTCGCGAATGTTTATAGCAGCATCGTTCATAACACTCAAAAGGTGGAAACAGGAGGTCCCGTCATGGTGCAGTGGAAACGAATCCAACTAGGAAGCATGAGGTTTCGGGTTCGATCCCTGGCCTCACTCAGTGGGTTAAGGACCCGGCTGTGAGCTGTGGTGTAGGTTGCAGATGCGGCTTGGATCCTGCGTGGCTGTGGCTGTGGTATAGGCTGGTGGCTACAGCTCTGATTAGACCCCTAGCCTGGGAACCTCCATATGCCGCAGGTGAGACCCTAAAAAAAGCAAAAAAGCAAAAAAAAAAAAAGGTGGAAACAACCCATATATCCATCAACCAATGAATGGATACATAAAATGTGATATATGCCTATGCAAGAGAATATCATTTGACAATAGAGAGGAATTAAAAAAGAATATTTTCATCTGTGTTCATGAGGGATATATCCCTGTAGTTTCATCAGATATTTTCTGGGTGGTATCAGGGTGATGCTGGCTTTATAAGAATTGGGAAGTGCGCCCTTCTCTTCAGTGTTTGGGAAGGACTGATGCAGGATGGATTTTGTTTCTCTCTTCGATGCTGGTCAGAAATCCCCAGTAACGCCATCTGGGTAGGGATTTTCTCCGTGAGGTTTTTAACTACAAATTCAATTTCTTTAATAGATATAAAGCTAACTATTCAGATTATCTGTTTCTTCTTTAGTAAACTTTCTTCTTGAGTTCGTGTCCTTCAAGTAATTTCCCCATTTCATTGTTATCGAATTTATATAAAGGTGTTCATAATATTCTCATTCTTATGATTTTCTGCCCATAGGATTTGTAGTGATGTCTCTGCTCTCAAAAAACTTGGTAACTTATTTCTCTCATTTTCTAGATCAGTTTGGCCAGAGGTTTAGCAATTTGATTAATTTTTTCAAATAATTTTGCTTTCATTGTTCTTCTCTACGATTTTTCTTTGCCCATTATATTGATTTTTATTATCTCTCTCTCTCTTTTTTTTTTTTTTTTGGTCTTTTTGCTATTTCCCGCGGCACATGGAGATTCCCAGGCTAGGGGTCCAATCGGAGCTGTAGCCACCGGCCTACGCCAGAGCCACAGCAACACGGCATCCGAGCGGCGTCTGCAACCTACACCACAGCTCACGGCAACGCCGGATCGTTAACCCACTGAGCAAGGGCAGGGACCAAACCTGCAACCTCATGGTTCCTAGTCGGATTCGTTAACCACTGCGCCACAACGGGAACTCCTGTTTTTATTTTTTGTGTGTGTGTGTGTGTGTGTGCTTAATTTGAGATCAGTTTTCTCTTCTTCTTCTCATTTCTTAGGGTGAAATTTCTTAGGTGAATTTCACTTTACACACTGTTGTAGCTGCATTTTTACACATTTAGACCTGGCATGTTTTAATTTTCATTCACTTCAAACTACATTCCAATAGTCCTTCTCTTTTCTTCTTTGACCCATATTATTTAGTTTCCAAATATTTGAGGATTTTCAGGTATCTCTCAGGTATTGATTTCTAATTTAATTTCATCAAGGCCAGAGAACATAACTTGTATTACTTGAGTTTGTGTAAATTTACTTTTTTGGACCTGGCTTGGTAAATATTTGTGTGTTTTTCCAAAGAATGAGTATTCATGGAGTTCCTGTCATGGCTCAGTGGAAACAAATCTGACTAGCATCCATAAGGATGCAGGTTCAATCCCTGGCCTCGCACAGTGAGTTAAGGATCCAGCATTGCTATGAGTCATGGTTGGGTTGCAGACGTGACTCAGATCCTGTGTGGCTGTGGCTGTGGTGTAGGCCAGACACTACAGCTCCGATTTGACCCCATAGCCTGGGAACCTCCATTTGCCTCGGGTTTGGCCCTAAAAAGACACACATACACACACACACACACACAACCCCCCCAAAAAAACCAAGAATGTGTATTCTTCTGTAGTTAGGTAGCATAGTCCATAAATCCCAACTCAGGTCAAACTGGCTTACAGTATTATTTTGTTTTGTGTTTTTCTTTTTAGGGCCCTACTCAGGGCATATGGAAGTTTCCAGGCTAGGGGTCACATCAGAGCTGCAGCTGCTGGCCTGCACCACAGCCACAGCAACACCAGATCTGAGCTGCATCTGCTACCTACACCACAGCTCATGGTAATGCCAGATCCTTAACTCACTGAGCAAGGGCAGGGATCGAACCCGCATCCTCATGGGTACTAGTTTGGATTTGTTTCCGCTGTGCCACGAATAGAACTCCCTGACTTACAGTATTGTTAAAGACTTTTGCATCCTTACTAAATTTCTGTGTGTTTATTCTGTCAATTAAGAGAGGTTTCTGGAGCCTCCAACTATACCCGTGGGTTTGTCGCTTTCTCCTTTGGTCATACATCATTTTTTGTTCCAGGCATTTTGAAATTCTCCTTTTAGGGGCATAAACATTTAGGGTGGTTAGGTCTTCTAGGTGTATTGACTCATTTATCATTATGAAGTGATTCCCTTAATATTTGTTAATACTCTCTGCTCTGAAGTCTCCTTTGCCTAATACAATGTAGCCGCCACATCTGTCTTCTGATTATTTTCAGCACGATGTATTCTGTTTCTATTCGTTTAGTTTATGTGTCTTTTTAATTACGCAGTTTTATTCGAGGCAGCATGTAGGTTGTCCTTGCTTTTTTATTCAATCTGACCATCTTCGCCTTTGCATCGAGCTGTTCAGGGCATTGAAGTTTAAGATAATCATGGAGTCATTGAGTTTATACCTACTATTTTGCTCTTTGTTTTCTGTTTGTCTTGGATGTTATTTTCTTTCCCTTTCCTGACTTCCTTTGGATTAATCGAGTGATTTTCACTATCTTGGTTTATATCCTTTGTTGGCTTATGCACGAGACTTTTTTTTTTTTTTTTTTTTTTTAATAGCTGTTGCTTTACGTCTTACAGCTCACATCTTAAAGTTCTCACGGTAGATCTTCAGGTAAGATTAGAGCGCTTCCCATCCAGCCTCACAGGCTCACAGGCTGTACTTCCGTCTCTCCCTTCCCACCCTGTGTGCTGTTGTTGTCACGTCTTTTATTCTGCTTGAGTTTTATACCTCACACGATATCGTTGTTATGTTTGCTGGAATTAATCAATTTATCTTTTAAAAACATTTTTTTTTTAGGTCTATAAGTGCGGCATCGGGAAGTTTCCAGGCTAGGGGTCAGTTTGGAGCTCAGCTACCTACGCCACAGCCACAGCGATGCCAGATCTGCACCGTGTCTTTGACCTACACCACAGCTCATGTCAGCCGGATCCTTAACCCGATGAACAAGGCCAGATGTTGAACCTGCATCCTCATGGATGCTAGCCAGATTCATTTCTGATGAGCCACAATGGGAACTCCAAAAAGATGTTTTTAAACTAAAAGAATATTTCTTTTACATTTTCCCAATATTTACCATTTCTTTCTTTTTTCTTTTTTTTTTCCTTTTTGTCTTTTTGTCTTTTAGGGCTGCACCCGTGGCATACGGAGGTTCCAAGGCTAGGGGTCTAATCAGAACTGTTGCTGCCGGCCTGCACCCCAACCACAGCAACATGGGACCTGAGCCACGTCTGCGACCTACACCACAGCTCACGGCACTGCCAGATCCTTAACCCACTGAGCGAGGCCAGGGATCGAACTCTCGTCCTCATAAATGCTAGTCGGGTTTGTTAACTGCTGAGCCATGAATGCTCATCATTCCATTATGTACAATCAAGTTTTTATCATTTATTTCTGCCCAAAGGGACTTCCTTTTTATCATTTCTTAAGTGAAGTTCTGCTGGGGATCCATTTTTTTTCAGCTTTCGTATATCTGAAAAAGTCTCTTTTTCACATTTATTTATTTAGCTCGACACATAACTCTAGATTGGCAGTTTTAACTCTTCAGATGTGCTGTGTTGTCTTCTGGCGTGCGTATGTCTGGTGGCATGTCGCCTGTCATTCTTCCGTTTGCTCCTCCCTCCTTCACTGCAGCTGCTTTTAAAGTTTTCTCTTTGTCACTGGTTTTGAATATTTTATTATGGTGTGGCTCGGTATAGTTTTCTTCATATTTCTTGTGTTTGGGGTTCATATAGCTTCTTGTATTCAAGTATTTATAGTGTTCACCAAATTTGGAAAAATTTCAACGCTTATTTCTTTAAATATTTTTCTTCCCACCTGCCTCTCCTTGGGAAGAAAATCAATTACACGCACGTGAGGCAGTTGGAATTTATCCCTAATGCTCTGCTCCATTTGTCCCCCTCCTTCCGCTCTCGCTTTTTCGTTTTAGGGTGGCTTCGATTGCCGTTTAATCTCCAAGGCACTACATTTGGTTCTGTAACGTGTCATCTCCAGACGGCTTTTTTCAGAAATCTCCATCCGTTCCATTTGTGTCCTTTTAAAACTCCGCTGTGTATCTTTTCAACGTGATTGCTGTTCCCTCTGCCCTCTTAGCGTGCAGAAGCTAATGATAATAACTGACATGTTTTCTGCTAACCCATCGTCTGCGTCATTTCTGGTCCATTGCTGGCGCTTCCTCCCTTCATTGCGAGTCATAGTGTTCTGTTACTTTGTATTCGTAATCGTTTTTGATTGGCTGTCAGAACTGGCCGTCTCACGGTGTTCTGGGTGCTGGGGAGCTCTGTGGTCCTTCACGTAGTCCTGAGCTGTGTTCTCTGGAGCCATCGCGTTGCCTGGAAGCAGCTTCATCCTTTCGAGGCTGGCATTTCAGCTGTGGTAGGTGCTGTGGCAAGGTCCATGAGCACTGGGCTCATTTTGCCCCCCTCTTGGGGCAGCATCCTTCTGAGAACTCGCCCCAGCCCCCCGTGTAGTACAAGGCTTCTCAGCGTGGGTGCAAACACTGACTATTCACAACCCTCTCGAACTTGACAGTGGTTCTGCCTGTGCCTTTGTGGTGGGTCTTTCCCGCTCACCTGAGCCCATCTAATGGGTGCTCAGCTGCTCTCCAGGGAGACCCTCTGCATTCCCCAGAGCCCTCTCTCCCCGCAGCCCCTCCTTCTCTCCAGAAGGCTGCCCTGCACTTCCAGCCCCCCCTGGCCTCCCAGGATTCTCAGCTGGGGTTTTCACTCGTGGGAGAACCCCAGGCTCTATAGGGGCTGCCTGGCCCTGCAGTGTGACCTGGAAACACCCTCCAGCTAGCAAGTGAAAGCAGCCACAGGGCTCACTTGTTCCTGCATCTTAGCATCTCTGTCCTGTGCTCCTCACTGTCCTGGGTCTTAAAATTATTTTCTTTTGTTTTGTTTTGTCGGCTTGTTAATGTGGGAGGGTAAATCTAGTGCCTGTGATTGCATCATGGTCCGAAGCAGAAATTCTAGGTGTACCTTTTTTTTTTTTTTTTTTATTGTGGTAAGATAAAATTCACCATTTGGGTTATTTTAAGAGTTTAGGTCAGTGGCATTAAATACATTTGCTTTGTTACCTGACTGCCCCCACCACCATCTCCAGAGCGGTTCTTGTCTCTTCCCAAACGGCACCCATTGAGCACTAACTCCCCCTACCCCCTTCTGCTTTCTGATTCTAGGAATTTGACCCCTCCAGGGACTTCGTATCAGTGGAATCCTAAGATGTCCTTTTGTGTCTGGCTTATTTCAGTGAGTATAGTGTCTTCAAGGTACATGTGTCAGAATCACCTTCCTTTTTAAGTTCAAGCTGAATAACATTCCATCGTAGGAATAGCCCAGCTTGTTTATTCATTCGTCCGTTGATGGCCATTTCGGCTGTTTCCGTCTCGTGGCTGTTCTGAGGCACGCGGCCGTGCACGTGGTGTCCAGTTCTTCTTCGAGTCCTGCTGTCGGTTCTTTCAGACGTTTCTGCAGCGGTTGCACCCTTTCGCATTCCTGCCAGCCGGGCAGAGGTCCCACTTCTGCACGTGCTCACCAGCACTTGTTATTTGATGTATTCTGGTAGTCCCATTGCTGTGACCGTGAGACCGTCACACAGACGCAGTCTCTAAACTTCCCTCTGCGAGCACGAGAAGCAGCCCCTTGGTCAGGCAGGGCCGGGGGTGGGGCGGGACGGGGCGGGACGGGGTACTCGTCAGAAGCTGGGTCCAGCGCCTGCAAATCACCTTTGATTTATAGCTCTGCAAATCCCCGTGGCCCATCGCAGTGTCCAGCCAGCCCGGGGTCTTCGTGAGTGTTGCTTGGTTGCGAGGCATGGCTGCGTCACCAGTGGACAGCTTTGGGGACTGTGCGATTCGGCCTGTGGCTGCAGCTCAGGTCGTGGGTGGGGAAGGGGTGTCAGGAGGGGGCTGGAGTGTCTCCTGGGGCCACACTTCCCTGGCCTTCAGCCTGAAGCTCAGGAGTCGGATATTTCTCCCAGGAGCTAAGAGAAGATTTTACGTCGGGGACAATCTGGCTAGACACGTATGGTTCGGAAGTCAGGCTGCCCACAGCCGCGTGCAGGGTACGGGAGAAGAAGAGACTCTGGGAGGCCAGTGTGGACACGGCAGTGGTGGATCCGTCTGCCATGAGGCACTGAGCTGGACGATGGCATCTGTTAGCTGTGCCTCCTTGCCAGCCCCCAGGGGCCACACGTCCTTATGCACAACAGGTGCTGGGGACGCAGTCCCCATTTGGAAACTCACAGATGAGGCGGAAATAAGACTACCACGGGGAAGGGGAGAGGAGCTAGGCGCATTCTGGGCAGAAATCTTCAGTTTCTGGAAGCTGTGAAGGTGATAACAGGAACATCTGAAGACGCAGAAGCTGCTCATCTTAGTAGCTTGGCCAACAAGAAGGACGGGGTTAAATTCCCTCCCGAGAAAAGTGTGTTCACCGAGCTTCGCGTTTCCCTCCGTCCTTTCCCCCTTGCCTTCCTGCTATGGACACGACAGCGTGACGCTGCAGAAAGGATGAAGTCCAGAAAACAGAAGACTTCTGTTTGTTTTTCACTGTGGCGCTGATGGCTTCCTCTGTGCTCAGATTTGGGTCCGCCTCTGGGTAGTTGGCAAAGCGAGATGTGCCATTTGTCATTAAAAAAATAAAAACATTCAAAGTGAATGTGAGTTCTAAGTGTGTCCTTATTATCAAACTAAAATAGGTCCTTGCGTTCTACAACCTGATAATCTTGCATGAGGGTGGCGGACTTCTGAAAAGGGTGGGAGAGACGACTACATCCCTGGAAAACTTGCTGTCCCTACCCCACGGGTCTCCCAGTGGCAGGTCATTTGACTCTTCCAAAGGAGCTATGAGGGAGTTCCCATCGTGGCGCAGTGGTTAACGAATCCGACTAGGAACCATGAGGTTGTGGGTTCGGTCCCTGCCCTTGCTCAGTGGGTTAAAGGATCCGGTGTTGCCGTGAGCTGTGGTGTAGGTTGCAGTCGCGGCTCGGATCCCGAGTTGCTGTGGCTCTGGCATAGGCCGGTGGCTACAGCTCCGATTAGACCCCTAGCCCAGGAACCTCCATATGCCTCGGGAGCGGCCCAAGAAATGGCAAAAAGACAAAAAAAAAAAAAAGAAAAACAAAGGAGCTATGAGACAAATTGCCTTGTCACTGAGGGGAGCGCTGACCCCTCCAGCCCTGTCCTCTCTTGCTGTTTGCTATTCTCTTTCCCCAACGACTCCCTGCATCCTTCCCCTTCCCCTCCCCCCTTTCTCCCCCCCCCCTTTTTTTGAATGGCTGCACCCATGGCTTATGACATTCCTGGGCCAGGGATTGAATTCGAGCAGCAGATGTGACCTACGCTGCAGCTGCGGTGACGCTGGAGCAGGGATCAAACCTGCGCCTCTGCCGCCGGAGCCGCCACTCAAGCCGCTGCAGTCAGATCCAATTTGCAACCCGCTGCCCCGCAGTGAGAACGCCTCCCTCTCTTGTAAAAGCCCACTAACCTATGGCTTGCCTTCGTCTGGAATGATTTTTATCACGAGTGAAGATGGGTAGTCACGTGCTAGCAGCAGCATCAGATAGCCCGGCAGGGTCTTCCTTGGAGAACTTTGCTTTTGAAAAAGGTCTCTGGATATTTTGGGGGAAAAAAGGCAGCTGAGGGAGCTGGGAAGAGAGGCTAATACCGTTTTGTTTCTATGTGACATTTTTGTGACATTTCCCGGGGGAGATGTGGAATTCTGTTTGAGGAAAAAAACACCCAACGAGCTTCAAACAATGCAATTAACATTGACGGAGCCTTTATTCATAATTGAATGAACGATCCTAATTTTATAAAATACAGTCATTAGGAGCTCAGATTTGGAATCTCCTGTGTATTTCGCAGCCTGGCCACAGTATAGCAAACTTAATTAATTCCTCCCAAACAAGCCCGGACTATAAAATTCCATGGAAAGAATTTTCCTCGAGCCGAATCTGATGATCAGAAGATACACACGAAGGCACTGTTCTCCAGCAGAAGAGGGAGCTCCCTTTTAGGGAAGAGACCTTGGTGGGTTTTCAGGCCAGTGTCAGGATGGACCACGTCATTCATTCCACACAGGAAACTCGGGCCGAGCCTGGACACCCCTGTTCCCTGCTCTCCTCTTCGTCTGTGGGAGCAGGACAAACGAGGGCTGAGGTGCAGCTGGGAATCAGAAGACCGAGGGCCTAGAAAGGGGAAATTCGGGCCATGGAGGGGAAAGGAGGAAAAAACCCGCTAATGTCATGTTAAATCCTTCTGAGATAGGGCTCTTAAACGCGTTCCCCCCCCCCCGACCCAGCCACCTCCCCCATTTGTGTGTCTGTTGTTTTGAACCTGGCTGATGAACTGTTTATTTTTTTTATTACTCAATGAATTTTATTACCTTTATGGTTGTACAACATCCAATTTTATAGAATTTCCATCCCCCACCCCCCCAATCTGTCTCATTTGGGAACCATAAGTTTTTCAAAGTCTGTGAGTCAGTATCTGTTCTGCAAAGAAGTTCATTGAGTCGTTTTTTAAGATTCCACATGTAAGTGATAGCATTTGATGTTGGTGTCTCACCGTCTGGCTGACTTCACTTAGCAGGATCATTTCTAGGTCCATCCATGTGGCTGCAAATGCTCTTATTTCTTTCCTTTTAATGGCTGAGTAATAGTCCATTGTGTATATGGATCACATCTTTTTGATCCCCTCCTCTGTCGATGGACATTTAGGGTATTTCCGTGTCTCGGCTATTGTATACAGTGCTGCAGTGAACATCAGAGTACTTGTGTCTTTTCCAGCCATGGTTTTCTCTGGATAGATGCCCAGGAGTGGGATTGCTGGAGCAAATGGTAGCTCTATGTTTAGTTTTCTGAGGCATCTCCATACTGTTTTCCACAGTGGTTGCACCAGTTTACATTCCCACCAACAGTGTGTGAGGGTTCCCTTTTCTCCACACCCTCTCCGGCACTTATTGTTGGTAGACTTTGTGATGATGGCCATTCTGGCCGGTGTTTATTTTACCAACTTAATACGCAGTCACGGATGCTGTGTTAGCATTGGGCAGACAGCGGTGAGCCAGGAAAGTGAACCTGCCTCCCAGCGGGGCTCACCTCCCAGTGGTGGAAATACCCAAAGCGCAAGCAGATAACGATGAATGGCTTCACCTCTGGTGCCGTGGGTCACCTGCAGGAGAGGTCTGCCAGGGCCTTGAAGGAGCAGAGGCGACCCGATTGAGGGCCCGGGAAGGAGAAGTTTGGGTTTGAACAGGATGCATACAGAGGTACAAGGTGTGTGTGGGGGGGTTCCTGGCAGGTGCCGTGACCTGTGGGGACCCTGATGCAGGAAGGGGCACGTTGTGGAGAAGCTAGGACTGGGGGCAGGAGGGTCATGGGTCAAGCCAGCCTGGGGGGTGGTGGACGTTCCTGAACCCTCAACACACGTGGCCGCATGGCAGCAGAATTTTAGCAGCTGCTTCTGGCCGCTCCCTGTCCTTCCCGGGCCAGGGGGACAGTGTCCTCTGCAAGATCTTGGTCAGTGGAATGGACTCCGGGGGCCGAGCAGACCCTCCTCTCTTGAGCTGCGCCCCGGCCTGCACCCCGACCCCTCTGTTCCCTGCAGCCGGAGGTCTTCTTCCTGGAAGGGGTGACAGCAGCCGCTGCCGAGGAGTCGACAGCGTCTTCTTTGTCCCTGGCGTCTGTTCCAACGCGCCATCTGCCCTAGACAGCGAGCCCACGTCTTTCTTCTTATTCTTCCTTCTCCACTTCTGGTTTGGACTCTGAGAGCGGAGGGAGCCATTGTCGCCGGGGCTCAGCGTCCCGGGAGGGCTGTGTGGTTGGGCACCTCCTATCAGTTCTGGGTTCTCGAGTCTCTGCTCCTGGCCCCTGTTTGCAAGGATGCCCATCTCTGCTTCCTGGACTTCGCTCTCCAGATGGCTGGAGCTGTGTGGGAAAGGGGTCCTTCCTCAAATGTGGAGGGGAAGGGCTCCATGTCCCTCCTTTATGCATAGATGAGCCCTGTCCTGGCAGGCTGACAATGGCAAGATTTTAGACCTGAAGAATCACCCTCCCTTATCTAAGATTAAAAAAAAAAAATCCTATAAGCAAATTGGGCAGAGGACTGATGCAGGGACGGATGCTGAAAAAAAAACCTGTTTTCTTCTCAGAGCATCATCAGTGACACACCATATGGTTTTTGCCAAACCATTTGGCTGCTGTAAGATTTTCTATTCTCAATTGTAAAACTGAGCTAATAGAATTTGCCACCCCACTGGGAGATCACAAGCGCTAATCAGAATGCCTATAAATGCCTTTGAACTCCTTGCGAAAAAAACACGCAAACCAAAATACCAAGTGAAATTTATATAAATGTCGTCCTAACCCCACATCTCCATTTCAAAAGTGGGGATTTAGGGCTTATGTGGACGCATTTATTAGCGTTCTCACAGGAATTACACGAAAACTCTGGATGCCCTGAATTTTAATTTTTTTTTTTTTGTCTTTTTTTTGCTATTTCTTTGGGCTGCTCCCACGGCATATGGAGGTTCCCAGGCTAGGGGTTGAATCGGAGCTGTAGCCCCAGCCTATGCCAGAGCCACAGCAACACAGGATCCGAGCCGCGTCTGCAACCTACACCACCGCTCACGGCAACGCTGGATCGTTAACCCACTGAGCAGTGGCAGGGACCGAACCCGCAACCTCATGGTTCCTAGTCGGATTCGTTAACCACTGCGCCACGATGGGAACTCCTATTTTTTTTTTTTTTAAACAAGACTGAAATATGTCAGGTTAAGGCTTAGAACATTTTCGACTCTAAGCTCCAGTGGGAAAACCAGTTTGTATTTGGGGAGGTGCGTCCATGAACACCCGGGTCTGTCTTGGTCGCCAAGGTCAAGGCTGCCTCGTGCTTCCCCGCCTCATTGTTGGGCTGTGGTCTCACATATTATCTTCATGCTCCTGAGTTTCTCTCTCCTTTCTGTTGGAAGAATGAAGACAAAACATCTATGGCTCGATCAACAAGGGTTCATCCCTTCGGAAGCCCCAGGACTGTTTATCGGACTCCCTGATACAGCTTAATTATACTTAAGTCCATGTGTTTCGGAGATCTCCAAAAAGCCTAAAAAGATCTACCAATCCCAAATTAGTTTAGGAACCAGCATGTCCCTTGCTTTAAGGAACATGGTAAACATTTCAGGAGAGCATGCCAGCTCATTATCCAAGCCTCTCTCCTCGGTGACTTCAGGGAAAACAGCAGTAGTTAAGCAATGTTTGCCAAACGCCAATCTGGGAATGGGTGTTGATTTTAAAAGAGCAGGAGCGGGGAGCTCGCTGCTGGCTGCAGGTTCTCCTGGTCGGCGGCGGCGGCGCGGAGGCGAAGGACCCTTTCTGCAGACTTTCCAGGCGGACTCGCGGCCCCTCCTTGACCTCCCTGCTCCTGGTGGGTGGGAGTCCCTGACAGCTGAATAATCGAGGTGGGCTGTGTGCAGCCTGTCCCCCGAGAAGGAGACACAGCTCCCGAGTCTGGAGACGGAAGACGGGGAAGCAGTCTTCGGTTGTCCTCAGCAGATGCCGCCTGGGCTGTCGGCCCCGTGCTCAGGAGTTCTGGTCCCATAAGGAGTGAGTAGGCTGTGCTCCCCCCCAGGACAAGGAGCCTCCTGCATCCCCCTCTCCCCCGCCCCCAAATGGACCCCCTTGGATGCTCTGGCAAAATGTCATTAGCATGTCCTGTGGTCGTTGGAGAGTCTGGTTTCTTTAGAAAGAAATAATACCCACAGCAAAGAAATGCAATTTTGTGACAGGCATCTAGGTGTCTGGTGCAAAAAAGCAAGCATTAGCGACCCCTCCACGGTCAAAAAAACCAAAAAACCAAAAAAACAAACCCTCAGTGAACCAGCTACAACTGAAAAGTGGTACAGGGGCTGCTCAGGTTTTCTTTCCAGCCCTTCAGGTCTTGTTCTCTTTTGCCCCCTGGGGAGCTGGAAGTCTGGAGCAGCTGGCCAGCCACCCCCTCCTACCTCCTGGTGATGTTTGAAAATCTTCATTTTGTTTTATAGGTCACAGGTCAGCCCATCCATGTGGATTCTTGTAATTGCACAGGACGGGCTTTGTGTGGGCCGATTACATCTTTTCTTTGGGGCCCAAAGGGAGCCCTTCATTAGTCCGCTGCTGGTGCCTAAAGCTGACCTGAGCGTCTGAAGGCAGATCTTCCATGAAACTCCCTGGTGTTACTTTATTCCCGGGAATCTTAATTATGAGGCGTTACTAGGCCGGACACATTAGGTTGCCTCAGTTCACCCCAGTCTGCAGCCCTGCGGGAGGGGCCCTGATTTTCTGGAAGGCTCTATGGCAAAGAGCCATTGACAAGGAGTGTGATCAGGGCCCAGCCTTGCTGCCAGCCAGGCCTTTGCCACTGGGTCCACTCTTCTTTTCTTCCAGAGGGCAGAGGGGTCTCAGGTGTGCCTGGACCTGGCTCCATCCCACCCCTCTACGTACTAGACGGCAAGGCCCTTCCGTTCCCTGTGCCTCAGTGTCCCTGGCAGGAGGGCTGGATGAAACATGAATAGTGTGGGCACAGCGCACGGCTCCTGGCGGGGCTGGGACTGAGGCGGAGCCCGACTGTGATGGAGGAAAGCCACCCACTGCTTCTGGGTCCTTTTATACCTGGGAGGTCACCTGGGAGCTCCTTTGTCCTGGCTTGTCACTCTTGCCAAGCCCTTTTTAATTGTTCAAGCAGCGGGTCCCACTGTGGCACAGTGGGTTAAGAATCCAGCTGCAGTGGCTCAGGTAGCTGTGGAGATGCAGGTTCCATCCCTGCCTGGCGCAGTGAGTTAAAGGATATGGAATCAGCTCGGATTCAGTCCCTGGCCTAGGAACTTCCATGTGCCTCGGGTGCGGCCATTGAAAGAAAAAGTCCAGGCATTCTCAGCTGGGCCCCCACTGCCTTGGGGGCAGGCACTTGGGGCCCCTCTGGCGTTTCATGTGCCACCCTCCCCTTTGCACCCTGGTTTGCAGAGAAGGTCCTGGGAGGAGCTGGGGATATTTTCACAGGAGCCTTGTTGGAGAAAGAGGGGTCCTGGTGGGCCGCCTTCCCTTCACTATGAGAGAATTCAGAGGCAACACCCAGGGTTGGGGGGGGGGGGTCGGGCCCACAGCGTGTGCCGGCCTGAGAGGTACTTAGCCGGAACCACGGCTACCTGTGTGGGTGACCTCAGAGAGATATGGTTCGGGAACCCTCTGGGGAGCCCTGCTGGGGGCATGTCCCCCCTCCCCGACCCGGTCAACTCTACCAAACCTGGTTCGGCTCACACTTTTCTCTCCTTTTCTCTGGGTCCCCAGAGGGCTCAAGCGTAACTCGTCCCAATTGTGATGTGGTGGTCACATGGGGTGAGGGGGAGCTGGTGTGGAGGGGGACTTGGGGGGGAGGGCAGGGCGTTGAGCAAGCAGCTACCGTACACTCTCTCCAGAAGCATTTTTCAAGGCGCTGCCCATGGACACCCTGTGCCAGCCGGGGTGTCCCCGGGGGGAATGGTGCTGGAGCTGAGCCCGCCTGCTCGTTCACTGTGGGTGAGACTGGGTTTAACGTGAGCTGCCAGGGGCCAGATTTTACAAATCATCAGAGCCAGGAGGCCAAGCCTCAACCTTGGCTTTCCAGGGGTGACAGCCAGCCTCTGACCCCCACCTCGGAAAGAATTAACCGTTTTGAAGGGACAGAGGACAGTCCCCTGGGAAGGTGTGGTTTGGTTAGAGTTTAGTGAAGGCACTGCTTCTGGCGTCGTGGGTCTCTGATGGTTCGCTTCTTCTGGCACCTTCTCTCCTGCCCACCCGGCTCTCGGCTTCAGTGCTGGCGTCCTCCCGTTGTCTGCCTTCCTCCTCTATAGGACACAGAGGCGTCCCCAAGGTGTGCTTTTTGGAGGTGTGTTGTCACCTTCACTATCATCATCAGCTCCTCATCTCCGCGTGCACACACCTCACAGCTTCAAGACAAGACGCCTTTGAATACAGGTGCGTGCAGTCGAAGATGCCAGGTTTGGGATCAAATGGGAGTTGGGTTGGGGATTATTTGCCTTTTCCAGTTATTCAGGCTCGTCCTACTAATTGTGCCATGTAGCTCTCCCACGTTGGAACAGGTTTTATTCTCCACATGTCCCCCTAGAATCCTTTCTGGAACAAGGATGGAAGAGTAAATCAAGTAGATCCATTTTCAACATGTGCCGGAGAACACAGACAGCCTTGCCAATGACGTCTTCCATCCGAGCAGCCGGAGCCCCGTGCAAATGTGCGAAAGAGAAACGCAGGCTCCGGGAGAAGGCTTCGAAAGAGTGGTCGATGGAGCCCCTTGCTGTGGCTCTCGAACACGTCGCTCGCCCCTTCGGGACAGGGATGGGGAAAGTAGGTGTGCACCTGTGCAGGTGGGCCACCACCTCCTAGCCCTGGAGATCGGGGAAGGGCCTCCTGGGAAGGATAAAGCCGTTTCTGGCTCCTGCGCGCAAGTGAAGCCTCACGCCTGTAACACACATAAGAGGTGCTTGAGGTCTCACCCGTCCTTTCCGCCCTGCGTGGCAGGTGTAGCCTTTCCCATTGTGCCGAGGAAGGGAGCATGCTGTGGGCTGATGCCATCGCCGCTTGCGCCCAAGGCAGGGAAGTGGCCGAGCTGGACTTCGGTTCAGCATTCTTCTTCTCCTTCTGCTTCTTTTTCTCCTCCTCCTCCTCCTTCCTCTTCCTTCTCTTCCTCTTCCCTCCTCCTCCCCCTCCCCCTCCTTCTTGTGTAACTAATTTGGAGACTTCGCTGTTCAACTCAACTCGGTGGAACTGTTCGCTGCAGATAATGCAAAACGCCAGGAGGTGTGCAGACTGCTTCAACCTCCGCCCTTTATTTTGCATGGTGGGTCCTTGCTGTACCTGTGATGTCTGCCCTCGTGGCAATTAGATCTTTTTCCTTTGTAGGCAGCATGGGGATCTTTATTAAAACAGCTAAATATTGTTTAACATACTGATTCATAAGCGACAGCTCTGTGGCACGACTTCGGTGATTTTGACAGCTGACCATTTCTCCAGGACTTTAGCCTGTCATGCTGGCAGTCCTGTGCTGCCTCATAAGGCACGCGCTCTCTCCATCGTGAAGCCAAGATGTCCCTGGGACCGACGTGGGGGCCTGGGGCTTGGGGGTGGGAGTTTTTATCCTCCCTTCCATCTGCTAGTAACATGGAAAGATGCAGGCCTGGCTTTCCAGCATCCCCTGTCGGCGCCCTGAAGGCTGCGGAAGAGAGACAAATTGAGAGGAGAAGCAGAAAAAAGCTTCTGGCCGTAGGGTATCTCTGTGCCTTTGAGCGTTAATCCCCGTGGCTTTCCCCGGAGAGAATGGAGCGATTTTCCACTCTCGTAAAGAAGAAAGAAGATTTCCCGCTCCCAACGGGAGCTCGCAGGGGCCCTGCGCTGCTCTGGAAATTGCGTGAAATGTCAATACGGTAGAGGCAGGCGTGCGCGTTCGGCGCTTCTTAGCTGGTTCCCTAACAACCCCGCGGGGGCCCAGCGCCGGCCTTAGCGACACGCCGCATTAGGCGTGCGGTCCAAGGCACGGTTTCAGAAAGGGCTGCGTGTTCACGGCGCAGACCGGCTCCCGGTGCGCGTGCTTCAGGCAGGAAAGACACGGGATTTGAGGCAGCAGTACTGGGCCTGGCTGGGCCGAGGCGCCCCACACCACGTGGAAGCGATTATGTGGTCCCTCGAACCGTCCAGCCGTGCGGGATGTGATGGGGGCGGGGGTCCGTGTCTTTCGGCAGGATTTTAAGCTGGAGAAGGGCACATCCTGTCCTGTGCTTCACTGACTCCCGAGGCTGCGTCCTCTGACTTCGGTGGAAATCCAGTTGGAAATTAGCATAAAAAGGATGTGCGCTCCCAGAGGCAGAGGGGGTCTTTGGTTGTTGGCAGTGGTTTTAGCAGAGCCTGGGGGAGATCCTGGTAACGGGTTTTTGAAATAATGAAAATGAAATCAGGCATGTGGGTGAGAAGGCATCCCAGGGACGTGAGCAGAGGACAAGATGCTGACTCCTCTGCGAATGTTCAGAGTGGGGTGTCCGGGCCCTGAGCTACACACTCGGGAAGGGTCCCGGCCCGTTCTCCCCTCCACCCCGAATTCTCATCATGTTGGCTGTTTGGCCTCATGGTCCCCAGAGGATGGTGACGATAATTAATAGTAATTATCATTATAATGGTGATCGTACGGGGTCTGACTTACATTCTTCTAAGCCCTTCCTATATTCTCACTCATTAAATAGTCCCATCAGTCCATAAGGCGGGTACCGTTGTCTCTCACTTAAAGATGGGGAAACCGAGGCAGAGAAACTCGTCCCAAGTTAGGTGGACGGAGCCAGGAGCGGGCCACCGGCACAGCCTGTAGTCCAGGCTTACCCTTCTGAGCTTACCTTTCTATGTCCACGTATTGCTTTTCCCCAGCCTGAGCAGGACAAGAGGGAACCATGTGGGGTCACGTGGCCACCCTTCAAAGGGGGCTGGGAAAGTGACTAGCAGTGGGAAGCAGGAGTTCCAGGATCCCTTTAGAAAAACCATGATTCATGCCATAGTGCTGGGCGTCTTGCCACCCTGAACAGAATGCGGATTCCTGAAGCAAAGAAGAGGTAGGAAATTGCAGTCAGCATCAATGAATAACATATCTGCCACGTGAAGAAAGAATCCATCCATCCGCTTGCAAATTAAAAAACAATTTTCTAGATAACTTGAGTTTAAAAGAAAATTAAAAACAAAATTAAAAGCCATTTAGAAATAATTGAGCTCGGATGAACTAAAGTGTACCTCCCAAAGAGGAAAAATCTAAGAAGAAAAACAACTCAGAGAAAAAAATGTGAGCGGTGATAGAAAGGTTACATAAAAAAAACAAACACACCAGAAAACAGGCTCATATGACTTTAGGAGGCGTCCTTTAAATTTGTAAGGAATAGACGGTACCTCTACTGATGTAAACTATCCACAGAACAGAAAAAGAAGATTTCCAGCTCCTTCCGTGACATCACTGACGCTACGTCCAGACAAGGCTGGTATCGAAAATATATAGGCCAATTCTCTTATGAAAACAGTGCAGAAAATTCCAACTGAAACCTTAACAAAGAGGAATTTCCATTGTGGCTCAGCAGGTTAAGGACCTGACACGGCCTCTGTGAGGGTGCGGGTTCGGCCCCTGGCCTCTCTCAGTGGGTCAAGGATCTGGTGTTGCCACAAGCCGAGGGGTAGATCACAAATGCAGCTTGGATCCGGTGTTGCTGTGGCTGTGGGGAAAGTCTGCAGCTGCAGCTGAGGCTCTGATTCAACCCCTAGCCTGGGAACTTCCATATGCTGCAGGTGCGGCCCTAAGAAGAAAAAAATAAAATAAAAACCTTGAGAAAGAAAATATAACAATGTATTAGAAGACCACATTTATCCTAGGAATGAAAAGATGGCTCAAGTTTAGGAAGTTTATTAGTGTAATTCCCTACGATAACAGGTAAAGCAGAAAATGATACGAGTTTCCCTCAATATCTGACTCTTCCCTATAGCTGGAGGGGCTGGAAGTCTGGAAGCTCTTCCAGACTTTCCTGCAACAAGGTCCCCGTTTCATTGCCACCACCGAGAGGCACGCACTTGTTTGGTGACTAGGAGGAGGAGGAGAAGGACTGGACAGGAGACGGGGGGCAGGCCCAGTAGCTGAGCGGGCAGTGGACTTCTGGGCTCAGGTGCTGCCTTTCAAGTGAGAGGCTGTGAGGTAAATGCGCTTCCAGAACTTTCTGCAATATCACAATAGAGGAGAGTGGGCATGCATCTGTTCCGAGCATTGGGTACGGAGAATTCACCCCAAAGATAGACTGTCCCTTCTGTCACTTGAAGCAATGCAAGATACAGAGAGAGTCCTCTTTCAAAGAATTAGAATAGAGACATTGTTTGCATTTGTGTGTAGGGGTGTGTGTCCTGTTGTTTTTCTGTAAACATGTGCTACAATAAAGTCAGCATTGGGGGACGCTGACGGATAACATTTTTGGAGAGGTGCCTCATGTACTTCAGTAGGTCTGCGACCTGCCAGAGCATCTAGCATCTGTGTTAACGGAAGGGGCTAGACATGGCAGACTGCTGGTCTCCGCAGGTCACAACAGATGTCGTCGTTCGTTGAAATCAAACATCTTCGTGGCTGACACGGGGCCAGTTGCTTTACAAACATCATCTGATTCAGTTTTGACTGCTTCTTGATGTAATCAATGAATTTCAGAGCAGGAGCTGAGATTTAAATGTGAAAAGCCTTCGGTGGAAGTCAGGGATTAATAAACTAAACTTGGTCTCTATTCTGGTAGAAGTTGCAATGGGTCAGGGAAGCAAGATAGGAAGATGGGCTTGGGATGGAGATGGAGCGAGCTCATTCCCTGTGTCTCCCCCAAAGGAAACTAAGCCCTGCCAGGCCACATGCGGTGGCTCTCTGAGGACCCCTGAGTGTGGAGGACAGCAGGCTGATGGACGGGCAAGTCCCCAGGCAGCGACTGCCTCCCCCGCACACCTTTGCCTTGGCCTTCCAGCATCCGCTGAAAACTTGGAGCTACAGCCTGAGGGTGAACAGAAAAGTCCCAGAGGAAGCCATCTAGCACTGGTCTGGGGATCACAGTCAGAGTGTGTGCCATTGTTCCTTCTTGCCCCTGTGTGGGGACAGGGACTCCAGGACTGCAGAAGCAACGAGGGTCAGGGGCAAGGGAATATTTTTAAACTGCTGGGAAAAAACAAACAAACAAACAAAAAAACAATGGCCAATGTAGAATTCTATATCCACTGAAAAGCTCCGACAGGAATGAAGATGAAATAAAGACATTCTCACTTGGAGGAGAACTTGGGGGAATTCTTACCAGCAGACTTGCTTGCCTGTTTGATGCTTATGCCTCCCATGAATTTGCATAAACAAAACCAGTGATGACCATATCGTGGCAGCTGTTAGTTTCATCCTTGTCCTTCCAAACAGCATTAGGGCTTTCAGACGCAGAAGTCTAGGAGTCTTAGGAGCCAGCATTCACCTGTGGAGTTCCGCTGTGGCTCAGCAGGTTAAGAACCCGACATAGTATCCATGAGGATGTGGGTTCGATCCCTGGCCTCGTTCTGTGGTTCTGGTGTTGCAGCGAGCTGTGGCGTAGGCTGACAGCTGCAGCTCCAATCCAATCCCTAACCCAGAAACTTCCATAAGTCACAGGTGCAGCCCTAAAAAGAAAAAAGAAAACCCACTTGCTTGCCTAAGGCTGTGCCTCTGGTTGGCCTGAGGCGGGGCTGGGACTCTTCACCCAAGGGTGCTGATTCATGGCTATGTGAGCTGGCCAGCAGCACAGCTGCACACTACACAAACCTTAGTCTAGGTTCCCGTTTTTTCAGACAGGCATTTGCCATCCGTAGATTGAATTTGATGACCAACTTGAAGCTTTTCTAATTTATATATTTTTGGTTGTTCCTTTAGTTTGGCTTTATTGCAGGGGTAAAATTATAAGTGTATTTATTTGTAAACTGTAGAAAACAGAGTTTATTCACTCACACCCTATCCTTTCTAAAAGTAAACCACCGATTTTACGTACATTTCACATTTTCGTTACTTCATTTTATTAAGGGATAGTTCCATGAGGTTTGACAGATGAGACCTGTGGTAACCACTACCACAACCAGGATAGAACGTTTCCTGCTAAAAGTCTCCCCGAGGTTGTCAACGCCCCCCACCCCCCGGGCCACCCCCCCTACCCCAAAGCACAAGCAGCCACTGAAGTGCTTTCTGGGAAAAGATGAATCCTGTGTGATGTACCCTTTCAGGGCCGGCTCATTACAATCAGCAGAGTGTTTCTTTCCCTTTTTGTCTTTTTAGGGCCATACCTGCAGCACGTGGAGGTTCCCAGGCTACGGATCAAATCAGAGCTGTAGCTGCTGGCCTAGCCACAGCCACAGCAACACAGAATCCGAGCCCTGTCCGCAACCTACAGCACAGCTCACAGCAACGCCAGACCCTTAAGGCACTGAGCAAGGCCAGGGTTCGAACCTGCGTCCTCAAGGATGCTAGTCAGATTCCTTTCTGCTGAAGCATGATGGGCACTCTCAGCAGAATATTTCTGATATGCATTCACATCACTGCATGTTTTCGTAGCTTTTCATTTTATTGCTAAGTGTATACTCTATGCTATCATTTGTTTATTCATTCGCCTGTCAGTGGACATTTGAGTGATTTCCAGTTTGGGGCTATAATGAATAATTGCGCTTTGGGGATTTGGGTATGTTATTTTATGGACATGTATTTTCATTTCTCGTGGGTGAATATCTGTATGTGGAATTTCTGGGTCATAGGCTAAGTGTATGTTTAACAATTAAGAAACCATCAAAGTGCTTTTTGCCAAACCAGTTGTACCATTTTACATATACCTCGGCACATGTGTGCTTTTTGATTTGGTGTGGGTTTTTGCTTTTTGCTTTTCAGGGCTGCACCTGTGGCATATGGAAGCTCCCAGGCTAGGGGTCCAATCGGAGCTACTGCTGCTGGCCTACACCACAGCCACAGCAACACCAGATCTGAGCCGTGTCTGTGACCTACACCACAGCTCACGGCAATGCCAGACCCTTAACCCACTGAGCGAGGCCAGGGATGGAACCCAAGTCCCCATGGACACTAGTCAGGTTTGTCCCTGCTGAACCACAGTGGGAACTCCATGGTTTGGTTTGGATGGTTCTAGTTGCTCCTGCCTGGCCAGCATGTGGCTCTGTGTCCGGATGTCTCCCTGGGGTCTTCTGCTTGCCCTTCTCATGGGACTCACAATGGTGAGTGTCTTTTCATGTGCTCTTAGCCATGAGCAGATCTTCTTTTGCTAATGGTCTGTAAAAATCTTTTACCCATTTATAAAATTATCCTATTTGTCTTCTTAAATTTTAAAAAGTGCTCCTGGGCATATATCTGAGAAAAAGAACCCTGCATAATTTGAAAAGATACATGCACCCCAGAGTTGATTGCAGCACTATTCACAACAGCCAAGACATGGAAACAACCTAAATGTCCATCAACAGATGAATAGATAAAGATGTGGTACAGATACATAATGGAAATTACTCAGCCATAAAAAAGAACCAAATAATGCCATTTGCAGCAACATGGATGGACCCAGAGATTATCATCCTAAGAGAAGTAAATCAGAGGAAGGCAAATACCATATGATACCACTTATATGTGGAATCTAAAAAAAATGAGCTTATTTACAAAACAGAAACAGACTTACAGATTTTGAAAGCAAATTTATGCTTACCAAAGGAGAAAGGGGGGAACAAATGATTAGTTTGGGATTAAAGAATACACACTGCTATATATAAAACATAACCAGCCTTTTGTCGAGCACAGGAAACTGCTCAATATTCTGCGATAACCTCTACGGGAAAAGGGTCTGAAAAAGAAGGAACGTATATATACGTGTAACTGAAAAAGAGCAGACAGGAGTAGGGCTGAGACAAGGCTCAGGAGGCCACTCATGGGCAGACCACAGACAGGGGCACCCAGGTCAAAGGAGCCGCACCTCATGGGCACATCTGTCCTCGGGGGAGACATGCACCCACGGGCACACAGGCAGGGAGACCAAGGGTATGCGCTTGCGTACAGAGAACACGCTTTCACAAATAGGTACACACACACACACACACACACACACACACACACACACACACACCTGCAAGAGATGCCATGTGCCATGCAAGCCTGCCTCCTGTGTCCCCAGCCACCAGGTGGATATCGGGAGGGGGAGGGGGTGAGATTCCTCAGCCTCCCGATCTACAAGCCAGCAGCCTGAGTCCCTCCTGCACACCGCCAGTGGGCAGACAGGAAAAAATAACAACAGGAAGAGCAAAGGAAGAAGCACTGAGGTATGACCACATGTCCTTCTGGAAGGTGCTCGGGCGAGGCACCTCGGGAGTGAGAGAGCAGCTTCAGGGACAGGAGGGACTCTAGGGGATGCATCCCGGGTCAGGGGAGGTGCCTCTCCCCGCTGTCGCACTTCCTGATCCCCAGGACCAGGGGTCGGGGCATGCCATCCTTAGGGGACCGTCACAGTGCCACTCCGGCTGACCCACTCATGTGTGGCTGCAGAAGGGCTCATACTGCCGGTGTTGGGCTGAGCTGAATGCCAGGCCTGGGGCTGGTGATGCACCGTGGAGGCCTTTCTGTCTTTGATTAGTGGACGTCACATTTTAGAGCAGTTTGGGGTTCACTGAAGCATTGATGAGAAGGTACTGAGTTCCCACATACTCCCTCCTTCCGTCTGGCTCCCAGCTCCCTGGGGTTCCCATCTGGCATTAGTGTGGTGGGTACATGGGCGGCAGATGCCCAGCCGGTCTCGATACATTGTTACCGACCCCAAAGTCCCTGCTTCACACGAGGGCTCCCTCTCGGTGTCGTTCACTCTGCGGGTTTTGGCAAAAGGGCATGATGTCCCTTGTCAAAGGGACACGAGGTCGTGCGCCGGCCATCACAGGGTCACACGGATCCGTCTCCCTGCCCTAGAAACTGTCTCTGCTCTGCCCGTCATCCCTGCCTCTCTCCCTCCAACCCCATCGAATGACCTTCTGACTGTCCCCGTGGTTTCTGTCTTTTCCAGCATGGCATATCGCTGGAGTCCTCCAGTTTGGAGCCTTCTGAGATTGACCTCTTTCACTTGGTAACCTTCTTTCGCATTTCCTGTGTCTCTTCCTGGCTTGGTGGCTCACTTCTTTTAAATGGATGGATGCACTTCCGATACGTGGATGGAGTCCCCCTTACTTAGTCATTTCCTATCTGTGTATCTTCTTTGGTGAGGTGTCAATTCAGATCTCCTGCTCCTTTTACTTTTTTTTTTTTAATTGTTGAGCTTCAGGAGTGTTTGTGGTTGTTGTTGTTTTTTAGGGCCTCTCCGGAGGCATATGGAGGTTCCCAGGCTAGGGGTTGCACTGTCACGTGGGATCCTTAACCCACGGAGCAAGGACAGGGATGGCAAACCCGCCACCTCATGGTTCCTCATCGGATTTGTTTCCGCTGCGCCGCGACGGGAACTCCTTCAGGAGTGTTTTAATGTGCTTTGGATACAAGTCCTTTATCAGATGATACTTTGCAAATCTCGTCCCCCAGTCTGTTTTGTCTTTTCACGTCACACTGTCTCTCCTAGACCAGAAGTTTTCTTTTGCATTTTTTCAAGTTTTCTTGAAGTATAGTTGATGTACAGCGCAGGGATAATTCCTGCTGTTCAACAAAGGGACTCAGCTATACACGTACACGATCCATTCTTTTTCAGATTCTTTTACATATAGGTTATCGCAGAATATCGGGCGGAGTTCCCTGGGCTATTCTTACCGCTCTTCTACAGCAGGCCCCCATCGTCCAGTCGTTCCACAGAATGCATTGTGCCCATGCCAACCCCGAACCCCCAGCCCATTCCTCCCCAGAGGTTTTTAATTTTAGTGAACTTCAGCGTGCTGATTTTTTTCCTCTCACGGATTGTGCTTTTGTTGTGGGCTCTAAAGTCTTTACTGTGCCCAAGGTCATCTGTAGCATCACCTGGGATTTTTATAGCTTGATGGTTTACAGCGAGGTCTGTGATCCATTTCGAGGGAATTTTTGCGAAGGGTGTCAGTATGTATGTAGGTTTATTTGTTTGCCTGTGTTTGCCCAGTTGGTTGTTCCAACACGGTTTGTTGACAAGACACGTTTGCGGGGTCTGTTTCTGGGCTTTCTCGTCCGTCCCATTGAGCTGTTACTTTTCCTCTCACCGCGGCCCCTCTCCCTTGATTACTGTAGCTTCATAGGAAATATCGACGTCCTGAACTTGCTCCTCCTCCTTAAATATTAAGTGGGCGATTCTGGGTCTTTTGGTTCTTCCAATAAACTTTAGAACAAGATTGTCAATATTCACCAAACAGCTTGGTGGGATTTTGATTGAGATTGTGCTGAACCTTTAGATCGAGTTTGGGAAGAACTAACAATTTAAGACTATTGAGTCTTCCTACTCATGAACGTGCAATAGCCCTCCGTTCATGTATAGCTTTTATTTCTTTCATTAGGGTTTTGTTGTTTTCCTCCTAGCGATCTTGAACATATTTTATTGGGTTTATACCTAAGTATGTGGGGGTTTTTGGAGGTGCTAATGTGAATGGCTTCAGGTTTTTAATATCAAACTCCAATTGTTCATTGTTGGTATATGAGAAAGCAATGACTTTTGTGTATTAATTTTGTGTCCTGCCTATGTGCTATAATCGTTTGTTAGTTCCAGAAAGCTTTTATTGATTCTTTCAGATTTTTTGCATAGATCATCCTGTCATCTTCAAAGTTTTTTTTCTTCCTTCCTTAGTCTCTTTTACTTCCTTTTCTGTCATATTGCCTTAGCTAGGACTTCTGTGCAGTGTTGAAAAGGAGTGGTGAGAAGGGACCTTGCCTTGTTCTCTGTCTTAGCAGGAAAGCATCCACTTTCTCACTATGACGTATGATGTTAACTGTTTATTTTTTTATTTTTTTGTCTTTTGTTGTTGTTGTTGTTGCTATTTCTTGGGCCGCTCCCGCGGCATATGGAGGTTGCCGGGCTAGGGGTCAAATCGGAGCTGTAGCCACCGGCCTACGCCAGAGCCACAGCAACGCGGGATCCGAGCCGTGTCTGCAACCTACACCACAGCTCACGGCAACGCCGGATCGTTAACCCACTGAGCAAGGGCAGGGATCGAACCCGCAACCTCATGGTTCCTAGTCGGATTCGTTAACCACTGCGCCACGATGGGAACTCCCTATTTTTTTTATTTTTTTATTTTTTTGGTCTTTTGCCATTTCTTGGGCCGCTCCCACAGCATATGGAGGTTCCCAGGCTAGGGGTCTAATTGGAGCTGTAGCAGCCAGCCTATGCCAGAGCCACAGCAACGTGGGATCCGAGCCGCATCTGCGACCTACACCACAGCTCATGGCAATGCCGGATCCTTAACCCACTGAGCAGGGGCAGGGATCGAACCCGCAACCTCATGGTTCCTAGTCAGATTCGTTAACCACTGAGCCACGACGGGAACTCCCTGTTTATTTTTTGTGCTTGTTCTTTATCAAGTTGAGGAAGTTCCCCTTTATTACTAGTTTACTGAGAGGGTTTTTTTTTTCTTTTTTTTGTATTCTGAATGGGTATTGGATTATTTCAAATGCTTTTGTTGCATCTGTTAATATGATCATAAGATTCTTTTGTTTCACTGCCTGTTAATATGAGGAATTACATTAATTGATTTTTAAATGCCGAAACAGTATTGCATTCTGGAATATCCCAGTTGGTCATGGTACATACTTTTTACTCATTGTTGGGTTTGCTCTGCTAATATTTTGTTGAGGATTTTTCCATCTATGTTCCTGATTTATGTCGGTTTGTAGTTTCCTTGTAATGTCTTTGTGTTTTTTTAGGGTAATACTGGCTTCATAGAATCAGTTAGAAAGTACTCCCTCTGCTCTGTCCTCCAGAAGAGATTGTAGAGAATTGATATAATTTCTTCCTTAAATGTTTGGTCGAATGCCTTAGTGAACTTATCTGGGTCTAGTACTTTCTGTTTAGAAGGTCATCTACGGATTCCATTTCATCAATACAAGCCTTTAATATTATGTTTCTTTTTGTGTGAGTTTTGGTAAAATGTGTATTCAAGGCGTTTGTTTCAAACTTGTGAGAATAGGGCTTTTCATAATATTCCTTTATTATGTCCTTTTCAGGCCCATGGAGTCAGTAGTGATGGCCTCTGTTTCATTTCTGATGTTAGTAATTTGTGTCTTCCTTTTTCTTAATTACCTTGGGTAGAAGTTAATCAATTTCATTGATCTTTTCCAAGAAGTGCCTTTTGGTTTTGCTAATTTTCTCTACTAATTTCCTGTTTTCAATTTTATTGATTTCTGCCCTAGTTTTATTATTTCTCTCTTCTGCTTGCTTTGGTTTGAATGTACTCTTCTTTTTATAGTTTCCTAAGGTGAAAACTGGTACTATCGATCTCAGAGCTTCATACACACACACACACACACACACACACACATATATGTTATTTGTATATATATACATTCTTCTAATATATACATTAAACTCTAAAATGTTCCCTCAAAGCACTGCTTTCAGCGCATCTCACAAATTTTGATAAGTTGTATTTTCATTTTCATTTAGTTCAAAATGCTTATTAACATCTCTTGAGATTGATTCTTTGAGTCATGCGTTTTTCAGAAGTATATTGTTTAGTGCCCAGGTATTCTAGGATTTTTTTCCCAGGGTCTTTCTGTTATTGATTTCTACTTTAATCCCATTGTGGTCTGAGAGCATAATTTATTATTCTTTTTATTCTTTTAAACTTGCTGAGGTTTGTTTTATGACCTAGAATTTGATCTATCTTGCTGAACATTTTACAAGAAGAATGTGTGTTCTGCTCTTGTTGGACAAAGTAGTCTACAGATATCAATAAGTTCCAGTTGATGGATGGTGCTCTTCTCTTCATCTCTGCTCTTAACTGATTTTCTGCCTGCTGGGTCTGTCCATTACCAAGAGAATGGTGTTGAAGTTTCCAACTATAATAGTGGATTAATCTGTTTTTCCTTGTAGTTCTAGCAGATTTTGCCTCATGTATTTTGACACTCACACACATCAAGGATTGTTATATCTTCTTGGAGATTTGACCCCTCTATCCTTATCCAATGCCCCCTTTTAAAAAAAAATCTCTAATCATTTTCCTTTCTCTGAAGTCTTTCTTGTCTGAAACTAATATAGCCACTTCAACTTTCCTTGATGTATCAGCATTGTATAACTTTCTTCATCCTTTTACTTTTAATCTATCAAAGTCTTTGTGTTTAAAGTGAGTTTTTGTGGACAACTTCCAGTGGGTCTGGTTTTTATTTACTCTGACTGACTCTGTTTTTTAATTGGTGTGTTTAGACCATTGATGTTTAAAGAGATTATTGATATAGTTGGTATCTTAGTCCATTCAAGTTGCTATAACAAAATGCTACAGACTAGGTGACTTATAAACAACAGAAATTTATTGCTTACAGTTCTGGAGGCTGGAAGTCTGAGATCAAGGTGCCACGTGGTCACTTTCTGGTGCAGGTCCTTCTCCTGGTTCAGAGCCAAACCCTTCTTGCTGTGCCCTCACATGGTGGGAGGGATGAATTTGTGTAAGGTACCAATTCCATTCACAAAGGCTCAACCCTTGTGATTTAAGCCCCTCTTGAAGGCCCATCTCCTGATACAGTTGACCTTTGAAGAGCAGATTTTGGGGGTTAGGGACATTGACTCCTGCACAGTTGAAAATCCTGGTATAACTTTACAGTTAGCGCTCTGTAACTGCAGTTCTGCAGGATTGTATAGTGTTGTAATACCCATTTATTGGGAAAAAATCCGGTATAAGTGAACATGCAGAATTCAAAGTCATAGTTTTCAGGGGTCAGCTTGGGGTTACGAAGAATTTCAACGTGAATTTGGGGGCAGGGCATGAACATTCAGACCATAGAAGTTGGGCATTAGCATTAGATATTAATCTATCATGTTTGTTGCTGTTTTTAATTATTTTTATTCATTTATTCATTGCTCTTATTTCTTGTTTCTTTCTTTCTTTCTTTTTTAGCTTTTTAGGGCTGCACCTGTGGCATATGGAAGTTCCCAGGCTAAGGGTCAAATCAGAACTATATCTGCCACCCTACACCACAGGATCTGAGCTGCATCTGTGACCTACACGACAGCTCATGGTAACACTGGATCCCCAACGCACTGAGTGAGCCCAGGGATTGAACCTGCATCCTCATGGATACTAGTTGGATTCGCTTCCACTGTGCCACAATGAAACGCCTCTGTTATTTTTGTTTGTCTTCCACTTTTTTTCTGTGTCCTTTGGTTTTAATTGAGCATTTTATATGATTTCATTTTTTCTCCTCTTTTAGCACAGTAATTATCTTCCTTTTTAAAAAACTATCTTGGTGATTTTTGTGGCTGCCCCACAGTTTGCAGTATACATTTGCAGTGAATCTAAGTCCATTTTCAAGTAACATGATTTTGTTTCACAGGGAGTGCAGGTACTTTATAACAGAGCATTCTCTCTCTCTGTTTTTCTTTTTTTTTAAATTTTATTATAGTTGATTTACAGTGTCCTGTCAATTTCCGCTGTACGGCGAAGTGACCCAGTTATACATATATACACATTCTTTTTCTCATATTATCTTCTATCATGTTCTATCACAAGTGATTTGATATAGCTCCCTGTGCTGTACAGCTGGACCTCATTGCTTATCCATTCTAAATGTAATAGTTCTCATCTCCTAACCTCAAACTCCCCGTCCATCCCACTCTCTCCCCGTTGGCAACCATAAGTCTGTTCTCTATTATAACAGAGCCTTCTCAATTCCTCTGTCCTGTCCCTTATAACATTTCTGCCAATCACTTCATTTTTCCATAAGTATAATCACTGAATTCCTTGTTTACATTATTTTATCTGTAGGTTCAGTTAAGAATAATAAAAATGAAATAGTTTATCTTCTGCCATTTCTTTTCTTTTTTTGTGATTACTCATTTTCTCTTTATTTTTCTTGACACTGATTTGTGATTCTAGGGTATGATTTTTTTTTTTACATTTTTAAAAATTAAGGTGTGGTTGAGTTACAATGTTGTGCCAATTTCTGCTGTGCAGCAAAGTGATGCAGTCATACACATATATACATTCTCTTTCTCATATTCTCTTCCATCATGTTCTATCCCAAGAGACTGGATATAGTTCCCTGTGCTACACAGTAGGACCTCATTGCTTATCCATTTTTTTAAAAGATGTTCATTTTTTCCGCTAGAGCTGGTTTACAGTGTTCTGTCAATTTTCTACTGTACGGAAAAGTAACCCAGTCACACATGCATATGTACACACATTCTTTTTCTCACATCATCCTGCTCCATCACCAGTGACTAGATATAGTTCCTAGTGCTGCACAGCAGGATCTCATTGCTTATCCATTCCAAAGGCAACAGTTTGCACCCATCAATCTCCAATTGCCAGTCCATCCCACTCCCTCCCCCTCTCCCTTGGCAACCACAAGTCTGTTCTCTAAGTTCATGACTCTCTTTTCTGTGGAAAGGTTCATTTGTGCCATATATTAGATTCCAGATATAAGTGATATCGCATGGTATTTGTCTTTCTCTTTCTGACTTCACTTAGTATGAGAGTCTCTAGTTCCTTCCGCGTTGCTGCTAATGCCATTATTTTGTTCTTTTAAGGCCAAGTGGTATTCCATTGTGTATATATATATATACATATATATATATATACATATATATATGTATATATATATATGCCACACATATTCTTAATCCAGTCATCTGTTGATGGACATTTAGGTTGTTTCCATGTCTCAGCTGTTGTAAAATCATGCTGCAATGAACATGAGGGTGCATGTGTCTTTTTCAAGGAAAGTTTTGTCCTGATATATGCCCAAGAGCGGGATTGCTGGGTCAGATGGTAGTTCTATACTTAGTTTTCTGAGGTACCTCCATGCTGTTTTCCATAGTGGTTGTACCAATTTACATTCCCACCAACAGTGTAGGAGGGTTCTCTTTTCTCCACATCCAGCATTTGTCATTTTTGGACTTATTAATGATGGCCATTCTGACTGGTGTGAGGTGGTACCTCATAGTAGTTTTGATTTGCATTTCTCTAATAATTAGTGATATTGAGCATTTTTTTATGTGATTGTTGGCCATCTGTATATCTTCTTTGGAGAAATATCTGTTCAGGTCTTTTACCCATTTTTCCATTGGGTTGTTGGTTTTTTTTTTTTGCTGTTGAGTTGTATAAGTTGTTTGTGTGTTTTAGAGATTAAGCCCTTGTCAGTTGTATTGTTTGAAACTATTTTTTGCCTTTTTTTTATGGTTTCCTTTGCAGGGCAAAAGCTTGTCAGTTTGATTGGGTCCCATTGGTTTATTGTTGCTTTTATTTCTGTTACCTTGGGAGACTGACCTAAGAAAACATTTGTATGGTTGATGTCAGAGAATGTTTTGCCTATGTTCTTTTCTAGGAGTTTGATGGTGTCTTGTCTTTAAGACATTTAAGTCTTTAAGCCATTTTGAGTTTATTTCTGTGCATGGTGTGAGGGTGTGTTTCAGTTTCATTGATGTACACGTGGCTGTCCCGTTTTCCCAGCACCACTTGCTGAAAAGACTGTCTTTTCCCCATTCTTGCTTCCTTTGTTGAAGATTAACTGATTGTAGGTGTCTGGGTTTATTTCTGGGCTCACTGTTCTGTTCCATTGGTTGGTATGTCTCCTTTGGTATCAGTACTGCACTGTCTTGATTGGGTAATAATTACCACTGTGGCTTTGTAATACTGCCTGAAGTCTGGGAGAGTTCTTCCTCCTGCTTGGTTTTTGTTCCTCAGGATTGCTGTGGCAATTCTGGGTCTTTATGGTTCTGTATAAAATTTTGGATTGTTTGTTGTAGTTCTGGGGAAAATATCATGGGTAATTTGATAGGGATTGCATTAAATCTGTAGATTGCTTTGGGTGGTATGGCCATTTTTACGATATTAATTCTTCCAACCCAGGAGCATGGAATATCTTTCCATTTCTTTAAATCCTCTTTAATTTCCTTGATTAATGTTTTCTAGTTCTCAGAATACAAGTCTTTCACCTTCCTGGTCAGGTTTATTCCTAGGTAAGTAATTTTTTGGGGTGTGATTTTAAAAGTATTGTATTTTTGTATTCCTTTTCTAATATTTCATTGTTGGTATGCAGAAATGCAACCGATTTCTGAATGTTAATCTTATATCCTGCCACTTTGCTGAATTTCTTGATCAGTTAGAGCAGTTTTTGTGTGGAGTCCTTAAGGTTTTGTACATATGGTACCATGTCATCTGCATACAGTGACAATTTTACTTCTTCTCTTCCAATTTGCATACTATTTATTTCTTTTGTTTGTCTGTTTGCTGTGGCTAGGACTTTCGATACCATGTTGAATAAAAGTGACGAGAGTGGGCATCCTTGTCTTGTTCCAGATTTTATCGGGAAGGTTTTCACCTTTTCTCCATTGGGTATATTTGCTTTGGGTTCATAATAAGTGGCTTTATTATGTTAAGGTATGTTCCCTCTATACCCACTTTGGTAAGAGTTTTTGTTATGAATGGGTGTTTGAGTTTGTCAGTTGCTTTTTCTGCATCTATATAGATGATCATGTGGTTTTCAACTTTTCTTTTGTTAATGTGGTATGTGGTGCTGATTGATTTGCGTATATTGAACCATCTTTGTGAACCTGGGATGAATCCCACTTGGTTGTAGTGTATAATCTTTTTTGTATGTTGTTGGATTTGGTTGGCTAAAATTTGGTTGAGAATTTTTGTGTCTATATTCGTCAAAGATACTGGCCTATAATTTTCTCTTCTGGTAATATCTTTGTCTGGTTTTAGTATTAGGATGACGGTGGCCTCATAGAATGTCTTTGAGAGTATTCCTTCTTCAACCTTTTGGAAAAGTTTAAGAAGGATGGGTATAAGTTCTTCTTTGTATGTTTGGTAGAATTCACCCATGAAGCTCTAGTCCTAGACTTTTGTTTGTAGGGATTGTTTTTATTACATATTCAATTTCATTTCTAGTGATTAGTCTGTTCTGTTGATCTATTTATTCTTGATTCAGTTTTGGTAGGCTGTAAGTCTCTAGAAAGTTGTCCATTTCTTCTAGGTTGTCAAATTTGTTGGCATGTAATTGTTCATAGTATTCTCTTATAGTTTTTTTTGTATTTCTGCAGTATCCGTTGTGCTTTCTCCTTTTTCATTTCTTATTTTGTTTATTTGGGTTTTTTTGTCTCCTCTTCTTGGTAAGTCTGGCCAGAGGTTAGTCAATTTTTTACCTTTTCAAAGAACCAGCTCTTGCTTTTATTGATTTTTTTCTATTGTTTTTTGAATCTCTATTTTATTGATTTCTTCTCTGATCTTTATGATTTCCTTCCTTTTGCTAACTTTAGGTTTTCTTTGTTCTGTTTTCTAATTCGTTTAGTTGGGAGGTTAAGTTGTTGATTTGAGATTTTTCTTTCTTTTTTTTTTTTTTTTAAGGAAGGCCTGTATCACTATGGATTTCCCTCTAAGCACTGCTTTTGTGTCATCCCATAGATTTTGAATGGTTGTGTCTTCATTATCATTTGTCTTAAGGTATTTTTTAATTTCCTTTTTGATTTCCTCATTGACCCTTTTGTTTTTTAATAGCATGTTGTTTAGTTTCCATGTAGTCAGCTTTTTCTCATTTCTTTTCCTGTGCCTGATTTCTAGTTTCATGCCATTGTGGTTAGAGAAGATGCTTGAAATAATTTCTATACTCTTAAATTTGTTGAGGTTAGTTTTGTGCCCCAATATATGGTCAATCCTTGAGAATGTTCTGTATGCACTTCAGAAGAATTTATATTCTGATCTTTTTGGACATAATGTCCTGAGAATATCAATTAAGTCTAACTTTTCTACTGTGTCATTTAGAATCTCTGTTGCCTTATTGATTTTCTGTCTAGAGGATCTGTCCATTGATGTGAGTGGGGTGTTAAAGTCTCCTGCTATGATTGTATTCCCATCAATTTCTCCTTTTATGTCTGTCAGTATTTGTTGTGTGTATCTGAGTGCTCCTATACTAGGGGTATGTATATTGATGATTGTAATATCCTCTTCTTGAATGGATCCTTTTATCATTAAATAGTGTCCTTCTTTGTCTTTCTTTATGGCCTTCATTTTAAAATCTATTTTGTCTGATATGAGTATTGCAGCTCCTGCTTTCCTGTCTTTTCCATTGGCATGAAGTATTTTTTCCCATCCCCTCACTTTCAATCTATATGTGTCTTTTTCCCTGAGGTGAGTCTCTTGTAGGCAGCATATTGTAGGCTCTTGCTTTTTTAATCAAATCTGCCACTCTGTGTCTTTTGAGTGGAGCATTCAGTCCATTGACATTTAACGTAATTATTGATAATTATGTACTTACTGACATTTTAAACTTTCTTTTTCAGTTGATTTTATGTTTCTCCTTTGTTCCCTTTCCTTTTTTTTTTTTTTTTTTTTTTTGGTTGGATGATTTCCATTTATTTTATGCTTGTGTACTTTTCTTTTTAGCTTTTGTGAATATAATGTTTGGGTTTTTGTTGTTGTTGTTGTTTCTGTCTTTTTGCTATTTCTTTGGGCCGCTCCCGCGGCATATGGAGGTTGCCAGGCTAGGGGTCGAATCGGAGCTGTAGCGTAGCTGCCGGCCTACACAACAGCCACAGCAACGCGGGATTCGAGCCGCGTCTGCAACCTACACCACAGCTCCCGGCAACGCCGGATCGTTAACCCACTGAGCAAGGGCAGGGACCGAACCCGCAACCTCATGGTTCCTAGTCGGATTCGTTAACCACTGTGCCACGACGGGAACTCCTAATGTTTGGTTTTGATTTGTGGTTGCCCTGTTATTTAAGAATGTTAACCCCTTCCTGTATCTGCTTGCTTTGGCCTGATAGTCATATAGGTTCGAGCACATTATTTAAAAAAAAAAGAGTCTCGATTTTCCTACTTTCCTTCCCCACATTCTATGATTTGAAGACCTTTTTTAACATCTCTGTGTTTGTCCTTTTGCAGTTCCTTGTGTTTGCTGTCACGTTTTCAGTAGGCGTTTGTCCTTTTAGATCTGTATACTGCTTTATTTAAGAGATTGCTTTCCAATTGTGATTTCCTCCATCCTAGTTCTTCTTGCTTCTTTTTTGTTTAGAGAAGCCCTTTCACTGTTTCTTTTAGACTGAGTTTAGTATTGCTGTACCCTTTTAGCTTTTGTTTGTTGGAGAAATTCTTTATTTCTCCTATTTTAAAGGATATTCTTGCTGGGTAGAGTATTCTAGGCTGTAGATTTTTCCCCTTTAGAACTTTGAATATATCTTGCCACTGTCTTCTGGCCTGTAGTGTCTCTATAGAGAAATCAGCTGATAGCCTAATGGGGGTTCTCTTAGAATTAATGCTTTGTGTTTCTCTTGCAGTCTGTTTCATTGTTTTCTGCTTCAGGTGAATTCTCCTCTTCTTTTAACTGGGAATGGTTCCTGAGCTTCTTCATTTTGCTTATATTTTTCTTTTTCTGAGTTTAGGGAAACCAAACTGTAGTCTGGGAGCATTTTGCAGTGGCAGCATCAGGGCAGGTGTGTTCCGAGGGGAGTGACAGCAATGACAGGTGGCGCTTGGTTGCAGTGCCCTCTTTTTTTGCTGACCTCTGAGGTGATTGGAGCCATAGGTGGAGCCTGTTCACAGACCCCTAGTGGTGGCGGGCCATACCTCCCTCTGGTTTCTGAGATGACTGCTGCAGTTTGTCCCCACCACCTGTAGATCACACAAGAGGCACCACATTGCACTTAGTCCCCAGCTGCCCTTAGCCCACATAAGAAGTGCCTGGTCTCCCATAGCCTGAGCCAGTGGCCTCTCGCCACCTGTAGGCTGTGCCAGAGGTGCCCTGCCCTCTGAGAGCCTGTGCGTGTGCAGGAAGATTCCTGGGGTGATGCACCCCTCCTCCTCTCACCCTCTCCAGCAATGGCACCTTGCTTCTCCTGCAGGCACAGACATCCTCCCAGGTTCCCTCAGGCTGTGGCACTGCACTCCCCAGCCCATGGCACACCACTCCTTAGCCCCTCAGGCTGTTCCCATACAGCCAACCCTAGTCCTCTCCCTGGAAATGACCTCTGGAGCCTGATTCTCCATGCCCAGCCCTGACTGAGCATCTCAGGCTGTGGTGTCCAGGGCGGTGGTGCAGATGATCTGTGTGGCTCTCACTCTGCTTTGCCCTCCTCAGTCCAGCTGCTGTGCTTTTCTCAGTAACTATGAGGTCCCTCATCTCAACTGATCTCCCTGTTGGTTATGTGGCTTCCCAGGGTATGGGTTCCTTTTCTCTATCACAGCTCCCTCTTGGGAATGCTAGACCCATCCTGATTTCTTTTCTATTTCTTTCTTTCTACCCAGTTATGTGGAAGGTATTTTGCCCTTTTTGGAGGTTTAAGGTCTTCTGCCAGCATTGAGTAGATGTTCTATACAAACTGTTCAACATGTAGATGTGTTTTTTGATGTGTTTGTGGGAGAAGGTAAGCTCAACATCTTACTCCTCTGCCATCTCTAGCCTTCTTCCTGCTTATCCATTCTAAATGTAAGAGTTTGTATCTACTAACCTCAAACTCCCAGTCCATCCCCCTCCCTCTTATTCCTTTTCTGATGCTCTTTGTACACTTGAGTTTCTGATCCATATCCTTTTCCTTCTCTCTAAAAAACTTTTTAACTTTTCTTTCAAGGCACTGGTGACAAATTCCCTAAACTTTTGTTTGTTTGAGAAGGTATTTCTACTTCACTTTTGGAGGATAACTTTACTGAATATAGGATACTAGGTTGGTGGATATTTTTTTTTCCACACTTTAAAAAGTTTACTCCACTCTCTGCCTGTTTCCATAGTTTCTAAAGAAGAGCTCAGTGTGATTCTAATCTTATTCTTCAGTGATTTTCCAAGTACTTGTTCTCTCAGTTATTGAGAAAGTAATATTGAAATCTCAAAATAACTGCGAATTTTTAAATTTTAGTTCTCCTAGTTTTTTTTTCCCTACACATGTGTTAGATGCTCTGTTATTAGGAGCATATATGTTCTTGGTTTTTTTTTTTTTTGTTTGTTTGTTTTTTAATGTCATATGGATGAACTGAGCCTTTTAGCATTACAAAATGTCCCTCTTTTCTCTGGGAATATTCCTCTTCCTAAAGACTACTTTCCTCGTCCTAAAGACTCCTATTATCATAGACATCTATGATATCTTATATCAGTGTTTGTGATACAGTCACAGTTTATTAAAGCAAAAGTACATTTTCAGAGAGAGAGAGAGAGAGGACTCAGGTGCACACAGGTTAAAAAGAGCCTGATGTACTCTGCAGTAGTCTTTATACTCCGCATGTTGACCTGAGTAGAGGCCCAATTTGATCTTCTGATTTGTCCTGGGCAGGAAACCTTATTTGCATAGGGAACAGGTTATATGGTAGCGGGTTGAGGAATGGGTGACGTGGCTTCTCTGGCAGGGAGCGAGCAACCCAGGCTGGTCAAGGTGGGGGAAGGGGCATTACAGTGAGACATGGTCAGAGGCTTTGTGATTTCATTTCCTTGAAGGCGACTTGAAGCCTATAACACTTGTGTATCTCTTTCCCCATCCTTTAATTTTTGTTTGTGTCTTTCTTTGTTTCTAAACTAAGGTTTTTGCAGCTCGCATTTAATTTGGCCTTATTTTTTCTTGCCTTTTAGAATGACTTATAAGTATTTTGTTGAAAGCCCAGCATGCTGTATCTGGTAATAATCACTGAGGTAAATAGGCCTTTAGCGTGAATTTTCTTTTTTCTTTTTAGGGCCACACCTGAGGCATATGGAGGTTCCCAGGCTAGGGTCTGAATCGCAGCTGTAGCTGCCGTCCTACACCACAGGCATAGCAACGCAGGATCTGAGCCGTATCTGTGACCTACACCATAGCTCATGGCAACACCAGATCTTAAACCCACTGAGTGAGGCCAGGGATCAAACCTGTGTCCTCATGGATCCTAGTCGGGTTTGTTAACCGCTGAGCCATGAAGGGAACCCCCCAGTGTGAAGTTTCATGGTAATCTCTCTATGAGTTGAATTGTGTTTAGTGCTTCCTATAGATGTAAGTTCCAGAGGCTTCAAATTCTTCTGGTGTCCTTGTTTTTAACCTTTCATCTTATCTTTGGATTTCTCTAGGAATTAATTCCTAAATAGAGTGTATGCCTTGCAGCGCCTCAGCTGTGATGCCCTGCCACTATGTTGTAGCCTCGTGGACTTGGTAGTAAGGTGTGGATGCAGGGAAGCATTTTATAAACTTAGGATTAAATTTTAGGTTTTTAGTGGACCCGTGTCCTTGGGCTGTGACCTTCACAAGTGTTTCTTAGGTTCCTGCCTCTCCCCACCCCCCGCTTAAGCAAGGAAGGCTAGAGGGGCTGAAGTTTGGTAATTGTCCTTCCTCCTAGCTGAGGTGCAGCTCTGATCAATTCTTTTCCCTGCTGGTTGACCTTTGTTGTGAAGGTGCTCTGAGAGTATTTCAAGTGGCTCATTTTCCCCTCTTGCTACCTCAGATGTGAGGGGAAATTTTTTGGCTCTTCAAGGTGATAGCCTGGTGGGATTGGAGATAAAGTCCACTCAGTTGTGGGCCCCCCTTCAAGAATGCAACCCCTGGGAGTTTCTCACTCTCATGCTGTCCACACTTTCTGCAATTTGTCACAATTACCATATAAGTATTTCTACCAGTTATTACCCAATGGCTTTTGCTCCAGGTAAATTGATCTCAGCTGTGACTCTATTCTCCTGCCTCTTCCATTTCCAGGTTGTGGTTTGCCCTGTGACCTCAGTTCTCTGATGGGTCCAACAAAAGGCATTGATTTTCACTTTGTTCAGATTTTTTCTTTTTGGTAGTAAGAATGGGAGTGATTACTTTCAAGCACTTTACAGAGCTGAAATTGGAAGTCTCAAGTCTTGCTTTTTTACCCAGCCTGACAATCTTTGCTTTTAATTGGTGCATTTAGACCATTTGTATTTTTTATTTAATTCTATAATCTTGCTATTTGTTGCCCTCCCATATGTTTTTTGTTCCTTTTTCCCCTTTTCCTGCATTCTTTTGGACTGAATATTTTAGCATTTCATTTTAGCTCCCCTATAGGCTTTTTAGCAATACCTATTTAATTTTCTAAAGGTTGACCTAGGATATTTAATATGCACATTTAAGATTACAGTCTATCCTAAAAGAATGTATCAATTTATGTGTTCAGTAAAAAAATATAAACTGTATGTTTCCATTTCCTGCCTGTCTTTTGTGTTATTTTCCTGTGTATTATGTCTACAAATATTACAAACTCAACAAAACATTACTACAATTTTTGCTTTAAACAGTCAATTATCTCTTTTTTAACTTCATTTTTAGAGCAGATTTAGGTTCATAGCAAAATTAAAAGGAAGGTATACTCATTTCTCTTAATTCTTTCTATCTCTGTCTTTGTCTCTGTCTCTGTCTCTCTCTCTTTTTTTTTTTGCTTTTTTAGAGCCGCACATGTGGCATATGGAAGTTCCCAGGCTTCCCAGGCTAGGGGTCGAATCGGAGCTTCAGCTGCTGGCCTTAGCCAACAGCCACAGCAACTCGAGATCCAAGCCTCATCTGTGACAGCTCTTGGCAACACCAGATCCTTAACCCACTGATCAGGTCCAGGGGTCAAGCCCGCATCCTTATAGATACTAGTCGGGTTCATTTCCACTGAACCACAATGGCAACTCCACACATTTCTTATATACCCTCTGCTCTTACACGTGCATAGAATCCACCCTTATCAACATCCTTCACCAGAGTTGAACATTTGTTACAGTAGGTGAACTGGCATTGACACATAATTACCACACAAAGTCTATAGTATACCCTAGGGTTCACTATTGGTGTTATACAGTGTATGGCTTGGGACAAGTGGATAAGGGGATATGCAAACTGTCAGTAATAGTATCATACGGAGTATTTTCCCTGCCCCAAAAAATCCTCAGTGATTCTTCTTTTTATCCCTCCTACCCTAGTTCATACAACTGCTTATCTTTTTACTGTCTCCATAGTTTTGACTTTTTCAGAATGTCACATAGTTGTAGTCATACAATAGGTAGCCTTTTCAGATTGGCTTCTTACACTTGGTAATATGCATTTACATTTCCTCTGTGTTTTTTCAGGCTTAATAGCGCCTTTCTTTTCAGCACTGAATGATATTCCATTGTTTCGGCTGTACCCAGTTCACCATTCACCTACTGAAGGACATCTGGTTACTTCAAAGTTTGGGGATTACAAATAAAGCTACTATACACATCTGTGTGCATGGTTTTGTGTAGATAAAGGTTTTCAATTCTTTGGGTAAATACCAAGAAGCACGGTTGCTGGATTGTATGGTAAAAGTCTCCTTTTGTTGAGAGCTGTCTTCCAAAGTAACTGTACCATTTTGCATTTCCATCAGCAGTGAAAAAGAGTTCCCATTGCCCCACACTCTCACCAGCATTCAGTGTGGGTCAGTGTTCTGGATTTTGGCCATTCTAACAGGTGCGTAGTGATAATTCATCGTTTTGTTTTGCTTTGTTTTGATTTGCATTTTGTTGATGGCATTTGATGTGGAGCATCTTTTCATATGCTTTTTCCTCCATCTGTATATCTTTTATGATGACACTGCTAAATCTTTGGCCCATTTTTGAATTGTATTATTTGTTTTCGTATTATTGAGTTTTAAAGAGTTCTTCGTATATTTCGGATACAAGTCCTTTTCCAGACATATATTTTGCAAATATTTTCTCTAGTTTGTGGTTTGTCTCCTCATTCTCCTGACATTGTGTTTTGCAGAGCAGAAATTTCTAATTTTAATGAAGGTCAGCTTATTGATTATTTCTTTCAAATATTGTGATTTGGTGTTGCATCTAAAAAGTCATTGCCATACCCAGGGCCATGTACGTTTTCTTCTATGTTATCTTTTAGGAGTTTTGCAGTTTTTTATTTAAATTTAGATCTCTGATCAATTTGGAGTTAATTTTTGTGCAGTGTGTGAAGTCTGCATCCAGATTATTATTATTATTATTTTTTTGCATGTCAATGTCCAGTTGTTCCAGCACAATTTGATGAAAAGACTGTCTTTGGAGTTCCCATTGTGGCTCAGTGGCAACAATCCTGACTGTTATCCAGAAGATGTGTGTTCGATCTCTGGCCTTACTCAGTGGGTTAAGGATCCAGAGTTGCTGTGAGCTGTGGTGTAGGTCACAGATGCAACTCAGATCTGGCATTGCTATGGCTGTGGTGTAGGATGGCAGGAGCATCTCTGATTGGACCCCCTAGCCTGGGAACTTCCATAGGCCACACGTGCAGCCCTGAAAAGCAAAGGAAAAAAAAGGCTATCTTTGCCCCATTGTATTTCCCTTGCTTCTTTGTCAGATATCATTTGAAATATTTATGTGGGTTGATTTTGGTCTCTCTATTCTGTTCTGCTGATCTATTTGTTTATTCTTTTTCCAATACCATTCTGTCCTGATTAGTATAGCTTCATAGTAAGTCATGAGGTCCAATAGGGTCAACCCTCCAACTTTGCTCTTTACCTTCAAAATCGTGCTGGCTATTCTGGGTCTTTATCCTCTCCATATAAACTTTAGAGTCAGTTTGTTGGTATCCACACAAAAAGTTACTGGGATTTTGATTGGGATTGGATTGAATCTATACATCAACTTGAAAGAACTAACATTTTGATAATATTGAGTATTTCTAGTCATGAGCATGGACTATCTATCTATTTAGCTCCTTGATTTTTCTCATTTGGGTTTTGTAGTTTTCCTCATATAGAGCTTGTACATATTTTGTTAAGACTTTAGACCGAAGTATTTATCTCTCTCTTTTTTTTTTTTTTTGTTTCTTTTTTGGTAGTAGATTAATTTCAATTTACACTTGTTCATTGCTGGTATGTGGGAAACAATGGAGTTTTCTACTTTAACTTTGTGTCCTGCAACCTTTTAATAACCACTTATTAAAAAGAGTTTTTTATTCTTTTGGATTTTCTACATATATGATCATGCCAACTGTGAAAAAAGACGGTTTTATTTCTTGCTTCCCAACAAGTACACATTTAATTTCTTCTTGTCTTACTGCCTTAGCTGAGACTTCTTGTACAGGTCGAAAAGGAGTGATGAGTGGACTTCCTTGCCTTTCCTCCCTATCTCAGTGGGAGAGTTTTGAGTTTATTACCAGTAAGTATGTGTTAGATGTGGGTTCTTTGTAGATATTCTTTATTAAGTTGGAGAAATTTCCCTCTATTCCTAGTTTACTGAGGTTTCTTTTTATGATGAATAGGCATTGGATTTTGTCTATTGGTTTTTCTGCTTCTACTGATGTGAATATATGATTTTTTCTTTAGCCGGTTGATGTAATGGATTACATTAATTGATTTTCAAATAGTGAACCTTGCATACCTGAGATAGACCCGAGTTTGTCATGGTGTAGATTTTTTAAAATATATTTTTAGATTTGATTTATTAATATTTTGTTAAGAATTTTTGCATTGACGTTCATGAAAAATATTGGTCTGTATATTTCCTTTCTTGTAATGCCTAGTTCTGATATTACAGTGATACTGCTCTCATGCTCTCACAGGATGAGTTAGGAGGTATTCCCTCTGCTTCTATCTTCTGAATGAGATTGTAGAGAATTTGTATCATTTCTTCCCTAAATATTTGGTAGACTTCACCAGGGAACCCATCCGGGCTTTGTGCTTTCTATACTGGAAGGTTATTATTATTTGATTAAGTTTCCTTAATAGATGTAGGGCTATTAAGATTGTCTGTTTGTGTGTGTGTGTGTATGTGAATTTTGACAGATTGTGTCTTTCAAGGAATTGGTCCATTTCAATTTGTGTATCAAATCTGTGGACATAAAGTTGCTCATAACATTCCTTTATTATTCTTTTAGTGTACACAGTGTTAGTATTGATGGCACCTGTTTAATTGCTTATATTAGTAAGTTTTGTCTTCTTTCTTTTTCTTAATTATCCTGGCTAGAGGTTAATCAATATTATTAATCTTTTCAAAGAAGCAGCTTTTGGCTTTGTTGATTTTCTTTATTGATTTCCTATTTTCAATTTTATTGATTCTGCTCTAGTTTTCATTCCCTTTTTTCCTGTTTGCTTTGCATTTAAGTTGCTCTTTTTTTTAGTTTCCTCAAGTGAAGACTGAGATTATTCATTTTAGCTCTTTCTCTTTGCATTCAATGCTATAAATCCCTCTAGGCACTGCTTTTATGCATCCCACAGATTTTGGTAAGTCTTGCTTTCATTTTCACTTCATTCAAAATATTTTAAAATTTTCCTTGAGAAGTCTTTGTCTTGTATGTTTAGAAGTGTGTTGTTTAGTTTCCCTGTATTTTGGAATTTTCCAGTATCTTTCTGTTATTGATTTCTAGTTCAATTTCATTATGGTATGAGAGAAGACATTGTATAATTTCTATTACTTTACATTTGTTAAAGGGGGGGGGCGGCTATGGTCCAGCATGTGGTTTATCTTGGTAAATACTCCGTATGAGCCGAAGAAGATGGTATATTCTGCTTTTGTTGGAGAAAGTAGTCTCCAGGTGTCCATTATATCCAGGTGATTGGTGGTGTGTTGAGTTCAACTGTTTCCTTATTGATTTTCTCCCTGCTGGATCTGTCGATTTCTGATAGAAAGGTGTTGAAGTCTCCAACTATTTCTCCTTGCAGCTCTGTCAGGCTTTGTCTCGTGTAGTTTGATGCTGTTGTTAGATGCATACTTGTTAAAGGATTATCATGTCTTTTGGGGAATTGACGCCTTTACTGTTTTCATGCTCTTCTTTATCCCTGATAACTATTGTTGCTTTGAAATCAGCTTTGTCTGAAAGTACTTAGCTACTTTTGCTTTCTTTAGAATAGTGTGAGCACAGTATATTTTTTGCCATCGTTTTGTTTTTAATCTATTTGCATCTTTCTATTTAAAGTGTGTTTGTTGCAGACAACATATTGTTGGATCTTGTTTTTGATCCATTCTGACAACCTCTGTCTTGTAATTGGTGTCTTTAACCTATTGACAGTTCAAGTGACTATTGATATGGATAGATGAAGAGCTATATCACGTGTCACTTTTTTCTATTTGTTACCCTTGTTCTTTGTTCCTATTTTTGTCCTTCATTGTTTTTTTGCCTTTTGTGGTTTTAGTTGAGAATTTTATAGGATTTAATTGTCTCTCCTTTTTAAACATATCAATTATACATCTTTTAAAACTTTTTTAGTGGTTGCCCTAGATTTTGCAGTGTACACTTACAACTAATCCAAGCAAGTCATCTAACCATTTATCAAGTAACACTACACAATTTCATGTGTAGTGTGAGTAACTTATCATAACAAAATAATCCCAGTTCCTCCCCTGTGTTCCTTATATCATTGCTGTCATTTATTTCACTTTTATATTAGCATAAATAAGCACAAACACATATACGCACATGATATATCCATAAGCATACATAATCAAACACATTGTTGCAGTTTTTTTTTTGAATAAACTTATGTTAGATCCATTAAGAATAAGAAAAATATGGAGTTCCCCTTGTGGCTCAGGGGTAATGAACCTGACTCATATCCATGAAGATGTGGGTTCAATCCCTGGTCTTGCTCAGTGGGTTAAGGATCTGGTGTTGCCATGATGTGTGGTGGAGTTCACAGACACAGCTTGGATCTGGTGTTGCTGTGGCTGTGGCTGTGGTGTAGGCCAGCAGCGGTGGCTCCAGTTCGACCCCTAGCTTGGGAACTTCCATATGCCACAGGTGTGGCCCTACAAAAATGTTTAAAAAAAGATTAAGAAAGATAAAAGTTTTTATTTTATCCTCATTCCTTTTTTGATGTGTTTCCTTTCTTTATCTTTGTGTCGATCTGAATTTCTGACCTATATTATTTTCCTTCTCTCTGAAGAACTTCTTGCAATATTTTTTGCAAGGAACATCTACTGCCAGAAAATTCCCTCAATTTTTGACCAACAAAGTCTTTATTTCTTCTTCACTTTTGAAGGGTCATTTTGCAAAGTGCTGAATTCTAGGTTGATGGCATTTTTCTCTCAATAGCTTTAATATTTTACTCTACTTTTTCTGGCTTGCACAGTTTTTGAGACCAGTCAGATGTATTTGTTCCTCTATAAGTAAGATATTTTTTTCTTTCTGGCCTCTTTGAGGATGTTTTCCTGTATCTCTGATTTTTCTGTACTTTGAAAATGATATAACTGAGTGTAGATTTGGGGGCACTTTCCTGCTTGGTGTTCTCTGAGCTTCCTGGATCTGTGGTTTGGTGTCTGACATTAATTTGGGAAACCCCTCGGTCATGGTTGTTTCAAAGTTTTTTTTCTGTTTCGTTCTTTCTTCTCCTTATTCCCATTATGCATATGTTACACTTTTTTGCAGTTGTCCGACAGTCCTTGGATATTCCATTTTTTTCAGGTTTCATTCTCTGTGTTTTTTTGGTTTTAGAGATTTCCAATGAAATATACTCAGGCTCAAAGATTCTTTCCTCAGCTGTGTCCAGTGTACTAATGAGCCCATCAAAGGCTTTCTTCATTTCTGTTACCATGTTTTAAAAAAATCTCTGGCACTTCCTTTTTTAAAAATTAAAAATAGTATCTCTGTCTCCCAGCTTACATTGCCCATCTGTCTGTCTTGTATGCTGTCCACTTTATGCATTAGAGCCCTTAGCATATTCATCATATTTGTTTTAAATTCCCAGTCAGATAACTCCAGCATTCCTGCCATGGCTGATTCTGATTGCTCTGTCTCGTCAAAATGCATGTGGCTTTTTTTGTTTGTTTGTTTTGTTTTGGTTTTTGTTTTTTTGCCTTTTAATATTCCTGGTAACCCACCCTTCCTTCCTTCCTTCCTTCCTTCCTTCCTTCCTTCCTTCCTCCCTCCTTTCTCTCTTTGCACCTGTGGCATATGGAAGTTCCCAGGCTAGGGGTCTAATTGGGGCTGCAGCTACTGGCCTATGCCACAGCCACCGCCATGCAGGATCAGAGCCGCATCTGTGACCTACACTGCACCTCATGGCAATGCTGGATCCTTAAAGCACCGAGTGAAGCCAGGGATCGAACCCACAGCCTCATGGATACCAGCAGGGTTCACTTCCACTGAGCCACAGTGGGAACCCCTCCTTGTAATTTTTCCTGTAGCAGGACATGTTGTGCCAGGTGACAGTCATTGTGTAGACAGCCCCTTAGTAATGTGGTGCTGAGGTGTGGGGGAAGAAGCATTCTGCAGTTGCGTAAGAACGTCTTACTCAGTCTTTTAGCGAACCTGTGTTTCTAGACTGTGAACCTCCTAAGTGTTTTTCAGGTTTGATTTTTTTCTACTGGCGTTCGTGGGAGAGAGTGACTAGAGCGGGCTGGGGTTGGGTGTTTCCCTTCTCCAGCTCGAAGGTAGAGCTGGCTGGAGTCGGGTCCTTCCTTTCCCTTGGGTCAGGTGGGCTCTGATAACACCTTAGCAGGCTAGACTCTGCTGACTGGTTTCTCAAGAGGGCAAAAACAGATACTCTGGGGTGTTTCAAAATGCTTCCTTTCCCCTGTCTCCCTTCTGGAAGGAGGAGGGGATCATCCTCCGATTTTTACTGTGGAAATCTGGTTGAACGCCTTCCTGGAGGCAAATCTCACAATTCCAGGGTCCCCCTGGAGTTTTTAAACCTCAAAACTGTAATTCATCAATTGCAGTTCTGTTTTTTCTGTGGCAGCCTTGGCTCCCAGGTGGTTTCCAGTCATGAGTCTCTGCTCTGGAAATCTGTGATTCCCTGTATCTGCCGTCTGTCTCTCCCGTATTGAGGGCAGCAATTTGCCCCGTGTCCTCCATCATTTCAGATCCAAGAAGAGCTGCTGATTTTTCATTCTGTTCAGTTTTCATTTTTTACTTTTTTTTTTTAGAGTGAAGTAGTGACTTCTAACCTCCTTACATTCTGAGCCAGAAACAGACAGTTATCTTTTAAAGAAAGAGTACAATGAGAAGACAAGGACCTTTTGTGTCTACTTACATTTTTATCATCTTTATTGCTGTTTATCTTTTGTGTAGATCTGAATTTCTGACTTGTATCATTTTCTTTCATCTTGAAGAACCTCCTTTATTATTATTTTTTATAATGTAGACTTTCCGGTGATAAATTTTCTCAGATTTCGTTTATTTGTGAAATGTGCAATGTCTCTGTTTCACCTTGATTTTTTTTTTTTTTTTTTTTTGTCTTTTTGCCATTTCTCGGGCCGCTCCTGCAGCATATGGAGGTTCCCAGGCTAGGGGTCGAATCGGACCTGTAGCCACCGGCCTACACCAGAGCCACAGCAACGCGGGATCCGAGCCGTGTCTGTAACCTACACCACAGCTCATGGCAAAGCCAGATCCTTAACCCACTGAGCAAGGGCAGGGATCGAACCTGCAACCTCGTGGTTCCTAGTCAGATTTGTTAACCACTGAGCCACAACGGGAACTCCCTCACCTTGATTTTTGAAGAGCATTTTCACTGATGTAGAATTCTATATGGATAGCATTTGTTATTACATTATTGTGAAGAAATTTTCCATTGTCTTCTGGCTTGTATTGTTTCTGATATGAAATTTTATCTTTGTTCCCTGTATGTTTTATTTTTTCCTTCCCCTCCTCCCCCTCCCCTCCTCCTCCTCCCCTCCTCCCCTCCTCCTCCCCTCCCCCCCTCCTCCCCTCCTCCCCTCCTCCCCTCCTCCCCCCCTCCTCCCCTCCTCCCCTCCTCCTCCCCTCCTCCCCCTCCCCTCCCTCCCTCCCCCCCTTCCCCTCTTGTCCCCTCCCCCTCCCTCCTCTCCATCCTCCCCCTCCTCCTCCTCCTTCTTCTCAATCTCCTCCTCCTCCTCTTCCTCCTCTCTTCCTTTCTCTGGATCCTTTTAAGATCTCCCCTTTACACTGGCTTTTAGCAGTTTGATTATGATGTGTAATATGATTTGTGTGTGTATGTTTAGTCCTGTGGTTTGCTGAGTTTCTTAGATCTGTGGGTTAATGGTTTACATATAATTCAAAAAACTTCGTCCAATTTTTCTGAATATTTTTTCTGTTCCCACCTATCTCTTCTGTTTCTGGGTCTCCAAACACATATATGTCAGACTGTTGTATGTTTTCTCACAGGTCATGGAGGCTCCTTCATTTGTTTTTAGCCTTTTTTCTCTCTGTGTGTAACTTTGTTTCAGTTTTTGTTGCTATGTTCTTTCAAGTCCACTGATCATTTCCTTGGTGTCGATTTTGCTAAGTTTTTCCAATAGATTTTTTAATTACAGACATGTACATTTATATGTACATTTATATATTTTTATCGCTATACACACACACATGTTTTTCTTTTTGGCTGTGCCTGTTTGCATGTGTCTATAGCATGCAGAAGTTCTGGGGCCAGGGATTGACATGAACCTAAGCCACAGCAGTGACAACACTGGATCCTCAGCCCACTGAGCCACATGGGAACTCCTATTTCAGATATTTTTATTGTGATAAGTTGCATTTGATTCATTTTTACACTTTCCATATTTTTCCTCATTGTGTTCATGTTTCCCTTTAAGTCCTTTAGCATATTTATAATGGCTGTTCTATGAAGAGATTATTGCTAATGCCGTCATCCCTGTTGTTCCTGGGTCTGTTCCCCTTGATTGATTTTTCCTGAAGTTAGGGTTTACCTTTTCCTCATCGTTAATATGTCAGCCAGCTTTTGATTGGACACTGAGCCTTATGCATATTACATTACTGAAGTGTCTAGATTTCGCTGATTTCCAAAGAATGGTGAAGTTTATCTTAGCAGGGAACTGCATTGCTTGCAGATCAGTTTGACTGTTTTTCTTGAAGTTTGTTTTTAAGGTTTGTGAAGGTGTATTTAACTTTTTCGGAGTCCCTATTGCGGCTCGGTGGTAACAAACCCAACTAGTATCCATGAGGACGTGGGTTCGATCCCTGGCCTCACCAGTGGGTTAAGGATTGAGCGTTGCCATGATACGGCTTGGATCCTGAGTTGCTGTGGCTGTGGCTGTGGCCAGCAGCTACAGCTCCAATTTGACCCCTAGCCTGGGAACCTCCATATGCTGCAGAGGTGGCCCTAAAAAGCAAAACTAAAACAAAAGGCTTTTTTGAGAGCTAATTAGCCTTGCTGCCTTGTCATGACCATCCTGAGGTCGCCTGAATCTCATGGGTATTCCTTGGGGTCTCTCCATTCAGATGAGTCTGAATGAAAGTTGATTCCAGTCTGGAAGGAGCTCTGGCAGTTGTTCAGTCTCCTTAGCTGGTTGTTACCTGGCCTCATGGAGTTTCACCCTCCACAAGTGTATTTTACTCTTCAACTGATGTCTTAAGATAACCCCTATCCAGATTCTGGAACCATCCCTCTATAGAGACGCCTCCTCCCTGGTCTCTGGCCCGAAAGCACCTGCTGCCTCAGCCTCCGCAAATTCCAATGTGCCTTTCCTTACCTCGGTGACACCCTCATGCTGTGCTCGGGGCCTCCTCCTGGGATGTGTCCGGGGGTAACTTGAGACAGAAAGTTGGAACAATCAGGCTTGTCTCAAGTCCCTGATCTCAAGAGATTAGCATCTTTGCTGCTTGTTTTCCTGTATCTGAAAACAGTTGTTTCATACGTTTTATCCAGTTTCCTAGTTACTTATGATGAGAAGGCAAGTTGAGTAGTGGTCATTCCATCAGAGCCAGAAGCAAAATTCTATCATATGCATTTCACAAGGTAAAGAGCATTAAATTGATTTTACTGCGAGTAGTTGAGAGGGAGATAAAGTTAGATGATAAATTCTGAACGTAATTGAAACCTGACAAGGTGTTGAGAAAACGTTTTGCTTCCATCCGAGCGTGGGCCTGGGGAGGTAGACAGTGGGCGTGCTCGGGGTCGCTGATGAGGGAGGGGGAAGGGAGGAGCTAGTTCGAAGAAACTATTAATACCCAAGATATATATCAATAAAAAGACAAAATAATCGAATCGAGCAGGAGTCAGTGAGCTTTTTCTGTAAAGAATCAGAGAGTAAATGTTTTAGGCTTTGCAGAACAGCTATAACCGCTGTCACTTCTTTTTCTTTGATGACCCTTTAAAAATGTAAATGCCATTCTTAGCTCACAGGCAACATAAAAACAGTCCACGGGCTGGATTTGGTCTACAGGCTGTGGTTTGCCAGTCCTTGCAATGAAATAATAGAATAAGTACTTCACAGAAGAAAATGAAAATTATTAATGCGCCGACGCTTGGCTTTCCTAATCATCAGATGAATGCGATTTAAAACAAACGAGAATGTTTCTCACTAATCAGACTGGTAACATTTGAAACGACTGCCAATATCAGGAGTTAGTGAAGATAAGGGGAAATAGGGACCCTCACACACTGCTGGTAGGAGCGTAAATTAATTCAACCACTTTGGAAAGCAATTTGTCAATATCCAAAGCAAAATTGGAATTGGAAATGCATGTTCGCGAAGACTCAGCAATTGCACTGCTAGATCTATTACCTAGAGAGACTCGTGCATAATTGCAGCATTGTTTGTAACAGGAAAATAAATTGGAAACAACCTAAGTACACACACACACACACACACACACACACGCACTCTCATAGCAGCGTGATTGCATCTCAAAACATAATGTTGAGTGAAAAAGCAAGCTTCCTGTGTAACATCGTTTATGAAAATGTTTAAAAACACACTGCAAACAACACAATGAATTATTCATGAATCTCTCTGTCTGTAGGTGTAAACATGAAAATGGTGGAAGGAAAAAAAAACAAAACAAAACAAAATGCAAAAAACACCACTACACACACCAAATTCAGAAGGGTGAGATTCAGGTTACCTACAGGGAAAGGGTGCCCCGAGAGGCAGGATGAGGAGGCAGCATCCCCAACGCTGCATTTCTTTTATAAAAATAACTGGCAACTGAGACAAAATCTCAACCCTCGTCTGTTCTAGGGGGTGGCCACCCCGGTGTCTGTCACATTGTTATCCTCATTCTTTTTTCTTTTCTTTTCTTTTCTTTCTTTCTTTCTTTCTTTCTTTCTTTCTTTTTTTGGTTTTAGGGCCACACCAGCAGCATAGGGTGGTTCCCAGGCTAGAGGTCGAATCGGAGCTACAGCTGCCAGCCTACACCAGAGCCACAGCCATGCGGGATCCAACCAGCATCTGCGACCTACACCACAGCTTCTGGCAATGCCGGATCCTTAACCCACTGAGCAAGGCTGGGGATTGAACCTGTGTCCTCAGGGATGCTAGTCAGATTCGTCAACCACTGAGCCACGATGGGAACTCCTATCCTCATTCTTGTATCTCTTCTTAATCGCCTATAAAGCAGGGAGCAGACAAACCTGTGCTGGCCGTCGAGAAAGTGCCGTGAAAGTCAAAAGACCATTGGCACTAGGATCTGATGACCTTCCTTGCTGCCCCCCTGGCCCCTGGCTCTCTGCTCCGTTGTGGCAGACTCTCCCTCTCTGTGTCTCTGTTTCCCCAGCTGGAATGAGGGGGTACCATTCTTCACAGTGTTAGGTCGCTGCTGAATCCTGACCAGCATTAGTTCAATGGAATAGACCAGGATAATCACAAAATGTGAGTCCGTTACATACCAGGGCCCTGGGGAGGAGAGAACGGGGGGAAGCTGTATAGTGGGCACACAGGTTTGGTTTGGCTTCTGTTTTGGGGGCCATGGGGTACAGCGGCTTGATATGAGATCTCAGTTCCCAGACCAGGAATCGAACCTGGGCTGCAGCGGTGAGAGCACCACGTCCTCACCACTGGACCACCAGGGAACTCTCAGGAGGTTCTGTCTGGGACGATGGGACCCTCTGGGGATGGAAGGTGCTAATGATGGCACAACAACATAGAGATGCTTGATGCTATTGAATTGTACGCTTAAAAATGGTGAAGTGGGTACATTTTATGTTATGTATATATTATTTTATTTTATTATTATTTTTAAATTGTATGGCCACACCTGTGGCATCTGGAGGTTCCTGGGCCAGGGACTGAATCTGAGCTGCAGCTCTGGCAATGCCGGATCCTTTAATCCACTGCACTGGGCTGGGGATCAAACCAGCACCTCCCCAGCACCCTGAGCTGCTGCAGTTGGATCCTCAACCTGCTGTGCCACAACGGGAACTCCCGTTATGCGTGTTTTAGCACAGTCTTAAAAGAGTGCAGCACCTACAGCAAACGAAAACTGTATGAACTTCGACTTTGCGTGTATTTAAACAGCCCCACAGTAACGCCCTCCAAGGTGCGCTGCGCTTCTGAGGCTCTCTGGCCCTGAAGGTTGGGGGAGGTGAACACAGAACCTTGGATCTTTGCCCTGCTTCTCTCTGTCCTTTTCTCAGGGCTGGTTTTCCTGGCTGCACCTGCTGCTAGGTCCAGCTCGAGGTAGCCTCTCCTGCACACATCCAGCTCCGGGGCTGACACCCCTCTCGAGCCCACTTCCCTAGTCCGGATTTAAATGTCCTTTTCTCTTAAAGAAGAGCTGCGTTCTGTCGAGAGTGGGGCCTATATCATCGTTAATACTCACCATAGTGATTATGTGGCCATTAGTCTGCCAAGCTCTAAATGGAGAAATCGGAGCAAGGAGAGAAAAGCCCGAGAAAGAGAGAGAAGTAGCAGTGCATTATGCAATTTAAGTGGCGTAGGCTGTGCAGAGGGCCGGGCCCAGGCCTTGCGGCGGGGGGATGCGGCGATGCATTAATACAAATTAGCAGCAGCCTCGCTGGGGAGGAACAGCAGAGGGCTCGCATGAGAGTGCACACCCGGGCCACTCCGTCTCCTCCCGCCACTTTGTCAGGGCCCATCAAATAGAAGAATCAGCCTGGGGCTTTTAATGTGCGGTTTGGAGAATTAGTTTCAATTAGCTGCGAGACATTTTAAATCTCGAGAAATATCCAGCCTTCATGGACTCCATTTAGCATTTAAAATCCACTCTCAGTATTAATAGAATCATAGGCTATAAAATGGCAAGGACCTTAGAAATTATTGCAGGCAGCCCTTCATGGCACCAGGTGGAGAGGGAGGACGGGAGATTCACTCCATGTGGCAAAGCTGTGAGAGGCACAGCAGGGCTTAAAAATCAGCCCTGGGTTCCCAAGGCCATCCTCTCCCCTGGGACCATCCAACCTCCCCGCTCTGTTCTCAGGGTGGGGCTGCATCCAGGACATTCCTAGCTGAGTGCATGGCTTGTGTGCGTGGGTGCACGTGTGCCAGCGGTACAGGCAGGAAATGATGGGGGAGCGACCAGCCTGGACATCCTTACCTCTTAAATCCACCCCTAACCCTGGGGACTTCTGGTGACCCTAATATCAGCCCACTGAGCAGTGCTGAGGCCCCCGCCAGGCCCCTCGGGATACTGCTGCCACACCTTTCCGTGGAGGGAGGAAGCTGGCTCTTCTAGTACGTTCCTGGAGCTGCATGATGATGGCGAGGCTACCTGCCTTGCAGGGCATTTAAAATGGGCAGGTAGAGGAAAGGGTTAAACACAGTGTAGGTCCTTAGTAGATAACTTTTGCTTTTTATCTCCAGCGACTTCTCAGAAAGCAGCCTCATGACACAGTGTGGCCTCAGTTCCATCAGATCCCATTTTGTGGCATCTGCAAACCACACTCAAGTCGAAAAGCAGCCCCAAGTCTCGCCTCATCACTTCCATCCCTGCCCCCTTTTGCTAATGGGCTTCGTTTTTTCTTTTCCTTTTTATCTAGAGGCAGCAATGCTTGTCTTTAATCAATGTAAGGTAATTGAGTAGCCAGCCTCACGTCAGTCGGCCAGGAAAAATGAGTCATTCATTTCCTGGAGGGTCCAAAAATCACGCTTTTATTTGTTATATTACACAAATGGAGGCTTCCGGTCTAAAAAGTAGAATACAGCTGTGCTAAGTCCCCTGTTTACCAAAAGGGGCTTGGTAAAAATTAACTGCAGTGGCCAAGGTGAGCTTTTCTCTCTGGGACACAGCTGATGAACTTGGGCATGATGGGAGGGCAAAGTGCAAGCATGTTTACAATCATTTCTCCTGTGCGGGGATCGGTTTCACTGTATATTGATGGAATCTGGTGGTGTAATCTTCAGCCTTGGACTCATGCAGGTAAAAAAAAAAGCAAGGCTTGATGGGGGGGCGGGGTCAAGCCAGTGGAGTAGGAGGGCCCTGAGCGCCCCTCCCCTCCCCCCATTGACACGTCAAAGCTACAGCTACACATAGAGCAACTCCCACTGAAAAGACCTGGAGACCAGCAGAACGGCTCTTCTGCACCCAAGGCCGTCAGGAAAGAACCACATGGAGTCTGGTAAGAGGGGAAGAGAAGCCAGCTGGTCAGGACCCACACCCGTCAAAGGAGACTCACAAGAGTGGGGAAAAATCACAGGCTCAAGGGTCCTTCCTGTGGATCAAGGGGGTTTGAGCCACATATTAGGCACCCAGGCCTGGAGTCTGGCACTGGGGAGACAAGTCCCCTGAGCTGGTTTGAAAACCCAGTGGAGCTTACCTGGGGACTGTACAAATCTGAGGCTCCACTATTGAAGAGTATGCATAGAGAAGTTCCCACCATGGTGCAGTGGGCTAAGAATTCGACTGCAGCAGCTCAGGTCGCTTTGGAGGCATGGGTTAACTGACACGATAGGTTAAACTTAGGATCTGGCATTCCCACAGCTGTGGCGTAGGTTACAGCTGCACTTTGGATTCAGTCCCTGGCCTGGGGAACTTCCATATGCCCCAGCTGCAGCCATTAAAAAAAATGTGCACAAAATTGCTTGCTATCAATCATAGCTCCAAAGCAACAGATTGAAAACTGCTTGGTGCTCTGGCTGCCCTGCCAGGTCTGCTCCAGTACACCCTCTGCTCCAGCGCTGCTCCCTGCTGAGGCTGCAGCTGCCATTGCCAAGGAGCATGTGTACACTTGGAGGGAACAGAGCCCAGCTTGGCCCCATCCCTGTCTCTAGGCAGAGCAGAGATTGCCATTTCTTGTGGGCACATGCATGTGCACACTGGGAAGGAGAAAAACTATCTCTGTAGTGCTGCTCCAGCCCCTCTGGCCCCACCAGCCTCTAACCAAGGCTTGCACACCAGGGAAATGGAGCCAGCTCAGAGATGCATACCAAGCCCTTGGGACCTGGCCGTACCCCCAACCAAGACAGAAGCTGCTATCATCCATGGGAAAAACCCAACTCCATCAGGCTCTTTCTCTGGCCCTTTGAACCCTGGGCCCTCCCCTGATAGAGCTCTGACTGGCATTGAACATAAGAGAAGCCCCACTTGACACCTGGCTCTGACTTTAGCCCCTTTGAATCAGTTGTACCTACTACCAAGGCAGTGGCTGCCAGCATACCCCAGGAGAAGATAAATCCCACGATCACTTCCGATCCAGTTCTCCTGTTGAAGCCGCCAGGCACATGCAGACTGCAAAGGGATGTTTCCACACAAGGACACCCGTTCAAGATCGGGATAGGTAACTAAAGTTTCACCTAATTGCAGAGACAGACATAGTTAAACAAAATGAGAAAACAGAGGGATATATTTCAAATGAAAGAACAAGATAAGACTCCTGAAAAAAATTTGAATTTTCTTGAAAAATAATTCAAAGCAATACTGGTAAGGATGCTAGCTGAACTTGGGGAAAAAAGTAGATGAATGCAGGGAGACATTCAGTAAAGAACTAGAAAATATAAAAAAGTATCAGTCAAAGAAGGATGTAGTAACTGAAATGAAAAATAGACTATAAGGAATTAACAGCATATTAGGTGACACAGAAGAACACATAAGTGATATGGAAGACAGAATAATAGAAATCGTCCAATTGGAACAGCAAAAAGAAAACAATAAATAAAAATGGGGATAGTTTAAGGGACCTATGGAACAACATTGAGCATACTAATATTCACATTATGGGGGGCCCAGAAGAAGAAGAGAGACAGAAAAGAGTATAAAATGTATCTGATGAAATGATAGCTGGAAAATTCACTAACCTGAAGAAGGAAACAGATGTCCAGGTGTAAGAAGCAGAGGGAGTCTCAGATGAGATGAATCCACAGAGACTCACACCAAGATACATAATTAAAACAACAAAAGTTAAAGATAAAGAGAAAATTTTAAAGACAGCAAGAGAAAAAGAGTCATATACAAGGGAACCCTCAAAAGGTTCAGCTGATTTTTCAGATCAGTGTAAAGTTTGCAGGCCAAAAGGGAGTGGCATGATATACTTAAAATGCTGCAATGAGGAAAGTTACAGCCTTGGATATTCTACCCACCAAGGTTGTTCAGAATTGAAGGAGAGAGAAAGTTTCCCAGACAAGCAAAAACTAAGAGTTCATCAATACTAAATAAACTTGATGAGAAATGTTAAAGGGTCTTCTTTGAGTGGAAGAGAAATAAGAAAATATAGGAAGGGGAAAATCCCACTGGTAAAGGGAAATATATATCAGAAGCAGTGGATCAACCACTAAAGCTCAGATTAAAAGACAAAAAAATTTATAAAATCAACTATAAGTACAATAAGCGGTTAAGGGATAGGCATGAAGATGTAAAATAAGACATCAAAAAAGCACAAAACATGGTGGGGGAGACTAAAAAATGTAGATCTTTTAGAATGTGTCAGAACATAAATGACTGTCAGTTTAAGACAACTATATATAGCTATGTGTGAACATATATGAACTCTATGGCAACCACAAACCAAAAATCTATAATAGATACACAAATACTTGAGAGAAAAGAATACAAATATAACACTAAAGAAAATCAAATCATGAAACCACGAGGGAAGAGACAAAAAGAAGAAAAGAGCATAGAACTACAAAAATATGGAGTTCCCGTCATGGCGCAGTGGAAACGAATCCAACTAGGAACCATGAGGTTGTGGGTTCGATCCCTGGCCTCTCTCAGTGGGTTAAGGATCCGGCATTGCCATGAGCTGTGGTGTAGTTCACAGATGTGGCTCAGATCTGGCATTGCTGTGGCTCTGGCCTAGAAATAGTGCTGATTAGACCCCCAGCCTGGGAACCTCCATATGCCACAAGTGTAGCCCTATAGAGACAAAAAACCAAAAAAAAAAAAAAAGAAAGAAAGAAAGGAAAGAAAAGATCAATGAAACCAAGAGCTAGTCTTTTGAAAAGATAAACAAAATTGACAAGACTTTAGAGAGACTCATTAAGAAAAAAGAGAGAGGACCAAAATAAAATTAGAGATGACAGAGAAGTTATAACAGATATTACAGAAATACAAACAATCATAAGAGAATACTACAAACTTTATTGGCCATCTGCCAACAAATTGGACAACCTAGAAAAAACTGGATAAATTTCTAGAAATATACAATCTTCTAAGACTGAATCAGGGAGAAATGGATAACCTGAACAGATTGATTACTAGTATGGAAATTGAATGAGTAATAAAAAAACAAAACAAAACAAAACAAACTCAGCAAACAAAAGTCCAGGACCACAAGGTTTCACAGGAGAATTCTACCAAATGTATGATGAAGCATTAATACCTAGCATTTTCAAACTATTCCAAAACAAATTAAAGAGGTGAGAACATCCCCAAACTCATTTTATGAGGCCAGCGCTACCCTGATGCCAAAACCATACAAAGACACCACAAAAAAGAGAAAAGTACAGGCCAGTTTCTCTGATGAATATAGATGCAAACTTCCTCAACAAACTACCAGCAAACCAAATTCAACATATGTAAGAAGGATCATACACCATGATCAAGTGGGACTTATCCCAGGGATGCAAGGATGGGCCAATATCCGCAAATCAATCAATGTGATAACACCATGTTAACAAAGTGAAGGATAAAAATGACATGATTATGTCAATGGAGGCAAGAATCAGTATCCATTCATGATTTAAAAAAAAATTCTTGACAAAGTTGGTATAAAGGGAATATATCTCATCACAATAAAAGCTGTTTATGACAGACCCACAGCTAACATTGTACTCAGTGGTGAAAAGCTGAAACTTTTACTCTGAGATCAGAAGCAAAACAAGGATGTCCAATGTTGTCATTCCTATTTAACATAGTTTTGGAGTTCCTGACCATACAAGTTGGGCTGGAAAAAGAAATAGAGGGTATCCAGATTGGAAGAGAAGAAGTAAAACTTCCACTTTTTGCATATAACATGATACTACATACAGAAAAACTCAAAGTCACCATAACCACCCCCCCCCAAACTTTTAGAACTAATAAATGAATTCAGTACAGTTGCAGGACACAAGATTGATACACAGATATCGGTTGCTTTTCTATACACTCATAATGAACTATCAGAGATGGTAAGAAAACATTCCATTTAAAATCACATCAAGAAGAATAAAATACCTAGGAATAAATTTAAACTAGGAGAATAAAAACAAATACTCTGAAAACTGGAAGACATTGATGAAGGAAATTGATACAAACACTTGGAAATATATCCTATGTTTATGGATTGGATGAATTAATATTTTCAAAATGTCCATACTCCCAAAAAGCAATCTATAGATTTAATGCAATCCTTATCAAAATGTCAATGACTTTTTTTTTTTTTTGCAAAACTAAAACAAATAATCCCAAAATTTGCATGGAAACAAGAAAGACCCAGAGTAGCCAAAGCCATCTTGAGAAAAAAGAACAAAGCTAGAGGTATCATGGTTCCTGACTTCAGAGTATCCTACAAAACTATAGTAATCAAAACAGTATGGTGCTGGCACAAAAACAGACACATAGGTCAATGGAACAGAATAGAGAGCCCCAAAATAAATCCATGCACATGTGGTCAATTAATCTGCAACAAAAAAGGCAAGAATATTTTATGGAGGAAAAGACAGTCTCCTCAACAAATAGTGCTGGGAAAACTGGACAACTACATGTAAAAGAATAAAATTAGTACATTTTCTCAGATGATATGCAAAAATAAACTCAAAATGGATTAAAGACCTAAATGTAAGACTGTAAACTGTCAAACTCCTAGAAGAAAACAGGCAATACACTCTTTGACAGAGGTCTTAGCAATATACATACACAATATATATATATTTTTACAAACTTATAATATATACACACACACAAACACATATGGATCTATCCCCTCAGACAAGGGGGAAGAATAAAAATAAACAAATGGGACATAATCAAACTTAAAAGCTTTTGCACCATGAAAGAAACAATCAACAAAGTGAAAAGTTGACCTATTGGATGGGAGAAGATAATTGCAAAAAATATGTCTGGTAAGTGGTTAACATCCAGAAATCTACAAAAAGCTCATATGCAATATCAAAAAACCAAACATCCCAATTAAAAATTCGATTGAGGACCTGAGTAGATATTTTCCAAAGAAGACATACAGATGGCCAGTAGGCACATGAAAAGATGCTTAGCATCACTCATCATCAGGGAAATGCAAATCAAAACCACAATGAGAGATCACCTCACATCTCTCAGAATAGTTACCATCAAAAAGATCACATATGACAAGTGTTGGTGAGGATGTAGAAGAAAGGGAACCCCAGTACACTGTTGGTGGGAATGCAAATTGGTACAGCCATTAGGAAAACAGTGTGGTGTTCCTCAAAAAATTAAAAGTAGAACTGCGGTGGCATCCAGCAGTTCCACTTCTGGGTATATATCTGAACTAAACAAAAAATCACTCAAAAAGATATATGCATCCCTGTAATCATAGTGGCACTATTTACAATAGTCAAGATATGGGAGCAACCTAATGTCTACCAGCAGATGAATGGATAAAGAAAACGTGGCATGTTTTATATACATATATAGAGGCTATAATGGAATACAATTCAACCCTAAAAAAGAATAAAATTTTTCCATTTGCAACAATATGGTTGGACCTGGAGGATATTATGCTTAGTGAAATAAGTCAGACAGAGGAAGACAGATACTATGCATTTTCACTTATAGGAGGTATCTAAAAAACAAAATGAACAAATACAAGAAAACTGAAACAGACTCACAGGTACAGAGAACCAACTAGTGGTTACCAGTTGGGGGGGCAAGATAAAGGGGATTAAGAGGTACAAACTACTGGGTATAAAATTGTTAAGATACAATAATGTATTATACAGTGCAGGGAATATAACCAATTTTGTAATAGCTTTATGTGAAATGTAATCTATAAAAATATCAAATCACTGTTTATCTGAAACAAACACAGTATTTTAAGTCAACTTTAATTCAATAAAATTTTTTTTAAAAAAATAGCAAGGCTTGGGAGTTCCCATCGTGCTCAGTGGGTAACAAAACCAACTAGTTTCCATGAGGACGTGGGTTCGATCCCCGGCCCTGCTCAGTGGGTTAAGAATCTGGTGTTGCCATAAGCTGTGGTGTAGGTCGCAGATTCGGCTTGGATCCCATGTTGCTGTGGCTGTGACATAGGCCGGCAGCTCCAGCTCCAGTTGGACCCCTAGCCTGGGAACCTCCATATGCCGCGGTGCGGCCCTTAAAAAAAAAAAAATAGCAAGACTTGATGTGGTTTTGGGTTTTATTTTGCCTGCATTTGGCCATGGCCCTCTCCCCGTCCTCAGTGCCAGATCCACCGTGTGCTACTTCCTGTAGAAGCTTCTGGATAAAAGCTGCCGTTCATCCACGCAGCATTTGGGGGACATTTTCACCTCTGTGACCGGGACTTCCCTCCTTAAAGAAGGTGTCCTGGGCAGGCAGCTGTCCTGCAGACTGGTCCTCATGGACATCCTACACTCCTTTGTTAGAGATGTGTCAAGTCATCCTGCCGACTGCCCACTGTGATTGGTCCTTCGGAATCCCCAGTGCCAGAAAGCTCCTTGGCTCCTTGGGAGGAATTCCTGCATCCTGCCCTTCACCTGCCCTGTCTGTCGGACTGCCCTGGAGATTCCTTGAAGATGTGCCCATCTCAGGGGCTGGGGACAGGGTCGGCCGAAGGGGGAGGGATATTACTGATTTTTGCTCTGCTTTTTGGGTGTGGAAGTGAATAATCCAGGAGTCTAGCTGGGGAGGGGGAAAGGCAGGGAGGCCTCGGGAGTCTTCAGTATGAATTAATTTGAAGCTGGATGTGCAGTCGGAGTTGGGTAATCACTGACGCTTCTCCTGCTGCCGGCGGTGGGTGGGTGTGTGTGGCCATCAGCTTGACAGCTGCTGATGGTGACTCAGTGACAGAGGCTGGGAACAAACCATGCTTCTGTTTTTATAATTAATTGACCCGACTTTGATCTCAAGCAACAGGGTCTTCAAGGAGCTTATCAGGCTCAATCCGGGAGTCTGTTCTGCCGCCTTCCGCTCCCGACACTAAGTGACTCATCCTGCGGGGTGGGTGACGCTGCTTCTTTCTTTAAGACACAACAGGAAGATGGATGAGTCCTGTACTCCCTAGACCCAGACCTCCTCCCCCTCCAGGGGGCCTCGCATCCCTGTGGACCAGCGCTAAATTCTGCATCCTGTCCCCAGCCGCTGACTCCTAGGAACGCGGTGTCCAGGCTGAGCTCCCGTCTGGCTCCAAGGAGAGAGCCACATTAATAGAATCTCAGGACATGTGATAAGGGAGCCCGAGAGAAGTCAGCAAAGGGCGCGTGCCCTTTTCATTAATGCAGCAAAAACCGAAGTCAGGGAGAGCTGAGAGGTAAGGAGGACAGATGATGCAAACCCTGGCATCCTCCTTACCTTGGAGAAAACCCCCTTCGTGGGCCCCTCCTCCAGAGCTGGATTCTGGGACTCAGAGGACTGGGGCCGGCGTGGCCAGCCCTGGGAGCAGATGTGCTGTGGACACGCCCGGCTGCCAGGGGGCAGGCGAAGGGGCACCTAGCCCCGGGCCGGGGGCACCGGGACGGCTGGTGCAAGAGCCAATCCGGGAGAGGGGAAGCGAGTAAGACGTGGCAATGGGGGTTGGGAGGGAGGCCAGCCCAGAAGTTGTCCTCCAGGAGGAAGATGGGATGCTGTGAACCGCGCGAATGTCTTCTGAAACCCCCTTTTGGTGTTTGCTAATTTGCAGTGGATTCATGTCTTCATCCTTCAGCACGGAGCCCCTACTCTGTGTCCGCCCCACCTCTGGGGAGGCGGTGCTCCACCAGCCACCCACCCTGTCCTCAGGGAGATGGTGGAACAAACACAGTTCCAGGTGGTGACCTAGGGGCCACAAGAGGGCTACGCCCCAAGTAGGATGCTCTGGCGGTGGCTGTTCATCACCCTGGAGGACCCCCCCCCCCCCACCCCAGACCAAGTCCGTGTGGCTTTCCACCCACAGGGCTTGGCAGCCTCGGCCCTTTTTGGCTTCGTAACATCTGACTTCAAAATCAGTTTCAGATGGCAGGGAGAGAGCTGGGCCCTGTTACTTAACATGAACCTGAAGTGTGTGGGGTCAAGGCCAGAAAGAGGGCAGAGGCCAGGGTTGCAACAGACTTACTCTACCCAGGCATGTTTTAAAAGTTGTGTGTTTCATGTCCTGGGTCACCTCGTAGCATCAGGAACCTGCCCTACATTGAGTGGGATCCACAGAGGGCTTGTCTACCTCCGCCTGGAGAAGCCTCTGTAAGCATTTCCTGTGGCTGCTGTGACAAATCGCCATTGACTTAGAGACTCACATCAACACAAACGTATTCCCTGACGGTTCTGGAGGTCGGGAGGCTGCGACGGGTCTCGCTGGGCTAAAATCAAGGTGGTTGGCAGGCCATGTTCCTTCTGCAGGCTCCAGGGCAGAGTCTGTTTCCAGCTTCTGGAAGCCGCATGGGTTTCCCTGCATCCATCTTCTGAGCCAGCAACAACAGGCTGGGTCCTGGCCACACCTTCCTTCCTGCTTGTTCACATTTTAAGGTCCTCTGGGAGGACCCTGAGTCCCACTTGGAGAATGGAGGGTCAGCTCGCTATTTCAAGGTCAGCTGATCAGCAGCCTTAAGCCCATCTGCAACCTTAGCGCATCCCGTTAGTAACATATGCAGTTTCTCAGGATTAGGATGTAGGCATCTTTGTAGGGGTAGGGACTTGACTCTGCGCCGCCCCCCTCCAGGCTTCCCAGAGGGGGTGACATTTAAACTGATTGTTGGAGTGAGAAGAGCACTCTGGGGACTGGGAGGCGACGTCAGGGCTCCCAACCGTGATAGAACAGACCTCCTAACGAGTCTCCTGGGAAGGTGGGGAAAGGCTGGGGGCCGGGGAGACGAGGTGGGAAATGGGGGGGGGCAGTTTTTGTAAAGGAAACAAGACCGGACAGAGGTCAGCCTGGGGTCGCACTGCCACCAGGCCCAGCAAGTCCCATAAGCCCCCGTTTCCAGAGGGCACGGCCCCAGACAGGCGGGGGGACAGCGGCCGGCGGGAGCAGGCGGAGCTGTCCGGATTCCGCATCTGGGAGCAAGCGAGGATGCTGGGCTGGCGGAGCCCGCCAGGCGTCTTGTGCTAATGGAGGCCGTGCACATATAATAAAGCCAGCCGGGTCGAGTCCAAAGGCACACACTGTCCTCTGAAGCCATTTTAAACTTTGCCAAAACCCCAGGGTCCGAGCCAGAAAGAAGACCTCGAGGTAGAGCTGGAGTGGGGGTGGGTGAAGGCAGTGGGGACGCTGCCGTGACTGTTTCATAACATACTAGGTTAATTTATTTGTTTTGACTTTTGCGCCTTTTAAAGGGGGTTTCATCATTTAATGTGTTTTCCCTCTTATCCTGTTACCCGGGTAGGAGACCTTGTATTTGTTTACTCACGGGACGCTTCCCGTCCCCAAAGTCCCGTTTCATCAGCTGGGCAGGGAGATAGTATTTTTATAGCCTGTGCTTTCTGGTGCCTCACTTCCTTCTCCATTTTCACTCCCCTTGTTGATTTGAACCAATGCCACGACAGCATTCTTCTTTTGCCTTCCACACCAGAGCGAATTCCACTCGAGAACACGTGTCTGCCTCCTCCGGGCCTGCCACCACCCTGCTGAGCCACGTCCCAGGCTGTCAGCAGCCACACAACCCGCATCCTTGTTGGCACTAAGCCTGGGAGGCAGTGAAGTATGAGGGGGACCCCGGAATGCCGGGCAGGAGGCCGTGGGGGTCCAGGCCCAGCTGGGCTCCTCCCAGGTGCAGGACCAGGGGTGGCGGGGGGTGGGGGTAGTCGCAGCCCAGGGCTCAGCCTGGCTCCTCTCCAAGCTTGACAGGTCCATCAACCTCCATCTCTGGTGTGGCATTTTAGGGTTTAGAGGGCAGATCAGACAACCTGTGGTCATTCCCCATCTTGGTCTGATCAGAAGCTCCTTTTACAGATGGGGAGGGGGGACTCAGACCAACAGTGCATCACTCGTCATTCCATGAGACAAGCATTGATGGCCACTCTGTACGAAAATGGCAGAGCTCAAAACCGTGGCCCTCCACGGGCCTCCCCATCCACTCACGTGCAAGAGCTTGGTCTCAGAAATATACCCCCAGGAGTTCCCGTTGTGGTTCAGCGGGTTAAGAACCCAACTAGTATCCATGAGGATGCAGGTTCGATCTCTGGCCTCCCTCAGTGGGTTAAGGATCGGGCTTTGCCAGGAGCTGTGGTGCAGGTCTCAGAAATAGCTCAGATCCCGAGTGGCTGTGGCTGTGGTGTAGGCCGGCAGCTGTAGCTCCCATCCGACCCCTAGCCTGGGAACTTCCATGTGCTCCGGGTGCGGCCCTAAAAAGTAAAGAAAAAAACAAAACAAAACACACACACCTACGATCAATTCGTCTTTGACAAAGGAGGCAAGAACATATAATGGAGAAAAGTCAGTCAAGGCAAAAAAAATTAAAGCAAAAATAAACAGATGGGACTTCATCAAACTTACAAGTTTCACACAGCAAAGGAAACTATAAACAAAGCTAAAAGACAACCTATGAACTGGGAGAAAATATTTGCAAATGATGAGACCAACAAGGGCTTAATTTCCAAAATATATAAACAATGCACACAATTCAGTATCAGAAAAAAAAACCCATCAAAAAATGGGCAGAAGACCTAAATAGACATTTCTCCAAAGAAGAAATAAAGATGGCTAACAAGTACATGAAAATAAGCTTAACATCACTAATTATTAGAGAAATGCAAATCAAAACTGCAATGAGGTATCACCTCACACTGATCAGAACGGTTATCATCGAAAAGTCTACAAATAATAAACCCTGGAGAGGATATGGAGAAAAGAGACCCTCATACCCTCTTGGTGGGAATGTAAATTGGTGCCACTATGGATAACAGTATGGATGTTCCTTCAAAAACTAAAAATAGAGTTACCATATGATCCATCGGTCCCACTCTTGGGTGTATATCTGTAAAAGATAAAGACTATTTCAAAAAGATACATGCACACTTACATGCATAGCAGCACTCTTTGTAATAGCCAAGACATGGAAACCACCAAAATATCCATTGATTTATTAATGCATAAAGAACACGTGGTATATATATATATATATGTATACACACACACACACACACACAAGAAGGAATATTACTCATCCATAAAAAGAATTAACTATCACCATTTGAAGCAACATAGATGGACCTAGAGATTGTCATACTAAGTGAAGTAAATCAGAGAAAGATAAATACCATATCATATACTTATATGTGAAATCTAAAAAAAATAATGCAAATGCTTTTACTTACAAAACAGAAACAGAATCACAGAAAAAACTAATGGTTATCAAAGGGAAAAAGATGGGAGGAATGTATTAGGGGTATGGGATTAACACACAACACTACTTTATACAAAATAAACAACGAGGACTTACTCTGTAACACAGGGAACTGTATTCAATACCTTGTAATAATCTATAATGGGAAAGAATCTGAAAAATAATACATGTATGAATAACTGAATCACTTTGCTGTACCCCTGAAACTAACACAGTATTGTAAGTCAACTCTATTTCAGTAAAGGAAAGTATGTCTTCCATAGTTTCCATTTAGTTAGATTTTGCTTTTCATGCAGTTTTACAGTCTCCAGCTTTTTTTTTTTCCTTTTTCTTTTGGCCATGGCCACAACATGTGGAAGTTCCTGGCTAAGGGATCAAACCTATGCCACAGCAGTGACAACACGGGATTCTTAATCTGCTGAGCCACCAGGAAACTCTTGACAGTCTACATCTTTCAATTGGAGCATTTTGTCCGTTCACACTTAATATAATTATCAATGTGGCTGGGTTTATGGCTGCTGTTTTGCAGTTTGTATTCTAGGTGACTCATGCGTTTTTGTTATTCTTTTCCTGTCTTCTATATTGTTCAAGGCAATTTTCAAGGTGCAATGTTTTATTCCTCTTTGCTTTTTTAGCTATATATTTTTTCTTAGTCATTCTATTTATTGCAATATGCATTTTAATTTGCCACAGTGTACTTCAGATTAATAACAACTTAATTCTGAGAAAATATAGTATTCTTACCGCAGTCTTGCTCCATTTCCTTGCCTCTCGTTTGTGCTATTATTAAGTATGTCACACACACTTTAAAAAATTACAGTTTTTTTTTTTTCTTTTTAGGGCTGCGCCTGTGGCATATGGAAGTTCCATATGCTTAGGGATCGAATTGGAGCTGCACCTGCTGGCCTACACTACAGCTGCAGCAATGTGGGACCTGAGCAGCATCTGTGACCTATAGCATAGATCATGGCAACACCAGATCCTTAACCCATTGAATGAGGCCAGGGATCAAATCTCCATCCTCATGGGTACTAACTGGGTTCTCAACCCACTGAGCCACAGTGTTTTTGAGCATATCTCTGTATAACTTTCTGGTGGTTGATCTAGGTTATATACGTAACTTACAGTCTATTGAGGTCATTGTTTTACTATTTCAGATGAAGTTTAGAAAACTTACCTCTTTCTATATCTCTTTACTCTTATTTGTAATATAATCGTCTTAAATATTTCTTCTACATTCACTGAAAACTACATCAAATGGTATTAAAATTTTTGCTTCAACTGTCAAACATAATTTGGAAAACTCAAGAAGAGAAGAAAAGTCTATCATATTTACTTATATTTCTTTGTCTTTTGGTTGCTTCTTCCTTCCTTGCTGATGTTCCAGGATTCTGTTATTTTAATCATTTCCTTTATGCTTAGAAAATTTCTTTTCCCCATTGTTTGGAGTAGGTCGTTGGTGACAAATTCTTAGTTTTTTTTTTTTTTAAATCATCTCTGGATGCTAAAATGTCTGCTTAATTTCTGAAGGATATTTTCTCTATATAGAAATCTGTATTGATAATTTTTTTCCCTCAGTCCTTGGAAAAATCTCCACCATTCCTTCTGGTCTCCACAGTTTCTCATGAGAAACTCACTTTCCTTTTGGTTGTATTTTCTCCCGTAAGATGTTCTTTCTCACAGCTTTCAACGTATGTGTTTTTGTCTTTAGTGTTCAGGTGATTATGACATGTCAAAGGCATGGATTTGCTTGAGTTTTTATCTCTTTGGGGTTCACTTAGTTCTCAAATATTTAGGTTTATGGTGGGTTTTTTTTGTGCTGGCTTTGGGAATTTTACAATTTTTGTGCCAACTTTGTTAATTATTTCTTCAAATAATGTTTTCAGCCCCACACCATTTCCCCTTTCCTTTCCTTCCAGGATTCCAGTGACATGAACATTTCACTTCTTATTCGCACGAGTCCCCGAAACTCTCTTCATTTTTAAAGACTGCTTTCTCTCTATTCCTCCGATTTCAAGCTCAGGGACCCTTCTTTCTATCTCCCCATTTTGCTGTTGAAGACGTCCACTAGCATTTTTATTCTGGCTATTGTATTTTCTCATGCCATCGTTTTCGTTTGGACTTATTTTCTATCTTCCATTTCTTTGCTGAGCTTTTCTATTCCTTTGCTAAAACTTTCTACTTCTCATTTATTGCGAGCACACTTGTCTATCTATTTACCTTTCCAACTGAGTTTTATACTTTCATGTGTTTTCATGTAACCAGTTAACATCCTCTCATTTCAACTTGAAGAATTCTCTTTGGCCTTTCTTACAAGGCAGGTCTAGGTGATGAACTCCTGAAGTTTTTGCTTGTCTGGGAAAGTCTTTAGTTTTCCTTTATTTCTGAAGGATAGTTTCGCCAAATACAGTATTCTTGATTGGCAGCTTTTCTTTCATTTGTTAATATATCACCCCACTCTTTTCTGGCCTGCAAGGTTTCTGTTGAGAAATCTACTAATAGTCTCGGTGGGGGGGCGGGCCTTGTATGTGATGAGTCACTTTCCTCTTGTTGTTTTCAAAATTCAGGCTTGGAAGGGGGGGAAGAGGGGAGTTGTTGCTCAATTGGTGTAAAGTTTCAGTTTTGCAAGATGAATTAGTTCAGGATATCTACTGTACAGAATAATGCCTGTAATGGGCAATAACTTACCGTGGCCTTAAAATTTGCTGAGAGGGTAAATTTCAGGGTAAGAGTTCTTAACACACACACAGAGGCACAAGGCTACTTCTGAAGGTGATGGATATATTACCTTGATTCTGGTAATGGTTTCACAGGTGTATGCATACATCCAAATTCATCAGATTATATGATGAATGTGGGAAGCTTCTTGTGTATCAATATCCCTCAATAAGGCTGTTTAAAAACAAAAATAAAAGTATGAAAAAGTGCTGAAATAAGAACTTTTTTTAAAAAGAAAGAAGTAAAAAAGAAATGCTCGGGGAAGTTTGTTAGGATGAAGGGATATAATACTAGAAAGACTGTAGAAGAGAACGTGAAGAGCAATAAAATAGTCAAAATCTGTAGTCAATAGAGAGGACACTTTTTTAAATTTCATTTAAAATAGGTGACTACTGGTATAACAATGCAGCAGTGTACTAATGTAGAGTTTCTTACATGTAGAAATGAAATTTATACAGTTGCACAAAAGTGAGAGTGGGTTAAATGATTTTTGTGTATTAAGCGGTATAGTATTAATTCAAGGTAAATGTGATTACATGCTATCATCCTTATGGTAGCCATGCCAAGAGTCATACAAAGAGATATGCTTAAAAATCCAGACTAAGAGAATGGATTGTTCGATATATTCGATTCAGGCAGGAAAGTAGGAGCAAAGAGAAAGGACAGCAGGACAGATAGGAAACAGATACCAAGGTGGTTTATTTAAGCCCCTCCATATCCACAGTTGCATTTGTTGTAAATGGATTCTACTGGAGTTGAAGAGGGACATGTCACACCAGAAGTATCAATTCATTAAGGAGACATACTCATCCTAAATGCATTTGCACCTTAAAACAGAGCTTCCAAATACGTGAAGCAAAAACTGACAAACTAAAGGGAGGAATAACATGTCCAAAAGTATCGCTGGAGACAGTAACGTTCCTCTTTCATAAATTTATAGAAAAAGGTGAACAAAACCCTGGAAAGGAGAGGACTTGTGAACGACCCTCTCCGCCACAGTGATGTAACTGACACTCGTGGACTTCTTCCAGCCACCAAATGCAGAACACATGTTCTTCCCTGCAGCCCGTGAAACGCCGTCGAGACAATGTTCGGTGTGTCCTAAAGCCAGTTTCAGAACCGTATGTCAAAAGAATTAATGAAGAGCGAGTTTTCTGACCACAGTGGAATTAAAGCAGAAATCAATACCAGAAAGATAACTAGAAAGCCTTGACTGTGGGGCTATGAAACACCACCCGTGTAAATAACCAGTGGTTAAAAAAAAAAAAAAAAAAAAAGAGACAAAAGAAATTAGAATAATTCTCAAACTGGATGAAAATACAACATATCAAAATAAGTGGGGAAGGCATTTACGAAATACTTGACCAGTCGTCCTCAGAACTGTCAAAAGCATCATAACAAGGAAAGCCTGAAAAATGGTGATCGTTTAGGGGAACCTTGGGAGACGTGATGACAAAATGTGTGCACCTTGAATGGAAGCCTGGGACAGAAAGGGGCATCTGGCAAAGACTAAGGCAATCCACATAAAGTACAACATCAATAGTGGGTCATTAGTTGTGACAAATCTATCATATATCTGTCTGTGTACGTACCTCATGCCTGGGAGGTATAAAAATAGGAAAACTGGGTATGGACTATACAGGAACTCTTTGCACTGTCTTTACAACATTTTGGCCCATCTAAAAGTATTCTTAAAATTAATATTTCAAAAGATATATAGGATTCCGCTAAATCCATTTTAGAGGAAGATTATAGGTTAAAATGTTCATTTTAGAAAATAATAAAAATTTGAAATCAATGACTTAATCTTCTATATTAAGATAACATGGAGATAAATTACATAGGATATAGTCAAACAATACAAAAAGTCAAGAAACCCAAAAGTTGCTTCTTTAAAAATATTAATAAAACTGATAAAAATCTAGCAAGATTGACATTTTAAAATAGAGAAAAATAAATCATCAATATCAGAAGTGAAAGAGGGGAGTTCCCGTAGTGGCGCAGCGGTTAACGAATCCGACTAGGAACCATGAGGTTGCGGGTTCGATCCCTGCCCCTGCTCAGTGGGTTAACGATCCGGCGTTGCCGTGAGCTGTGGTGTAGGTCGCAGACGCGGCTCGGATCCCACGTTGCTGTGGCTCTGGCGTAGGCCAGCGGCTACAGCTCCGATTCAACCCCTAGCCTGGGAACCTCCATATGCCGCGGGAGTGGCCTAAAGAAATGGCAAAAAGACAAAAAAAAAAAAAAAAAAAAAAACAGAAGTGAAAGAGGGAACATCACTACTATTTTATAGACACTACTAGGATAATAAGGGAATATTATGAGCAAATTTATGCAAATAAATTCAACAACTTATATGAGATGGAAAATTCTCTTGAAAAACTCTACTAAAACTAAGATAAGAAGAAACAAAATCTGAAAATTCCTATATTTATTTATTATGGAACTTGAATTTATAATTTAAGGCCCACAAAACTTTAGGCACAGATGGCCTCATTTCTTATTTCTATCAAATGTTTAAGGAAGAAATAATACCACTGCTATGCAAAGTTTTTCAGAAAATAGGAATGAACATTTCCCATCTCATTTTATGAGGACCGGTGTAAAACTGACACCAAAAACCTGAAAAAGATATAAGAAAAAAAATTACAGATCAATGTTGCTTAGGGACTAGATGCAAAAATTTTCAAAATATTAGCAAATCAAATCCAACACTATATAAAATGATAATATATAAAGACAAAGTTAAGTTTCTTTCCGGAATGCAGATTTCATTTAACATTTGAAAAAACCAGTCAGGGTGAGCTATCATACTCACAGAGGAAAGAGAAAAATTGTATGATCATTACCCTAAGTGAACTAGTAATATAGGAAAACTTCTACAAAAAAGGAAATGTTAAAAGGAAAAAGCAACAGAATTCCTGTTGTGGCTCAGCGAACCCAACTAGTGTCCATGAGGATGTGGGTTTGATCCCTGGCCTCGCTCAGTGGGTTGACGATCCGGTGTTGCCGTGAGCTGTGGTAGAGGTCACAGAGGCAGCTCAGATCCCATGTGGCTGTGGCTGTGGTGTAGGCTGGCAGCTGCAGCTCTGATTCAACCCCAAGCCTAGGAACTTCCATATGCCTCAGGTACGGCCCTGAAAAGCAAAAACAAACAAACAGAACAAAAAACAACAACCTGAGTTCACCTTGTAGGGAGTGGGATAAGAATCCAGCTGCAGTGGCCCAGGTCACAGCTGCGGCTTATACTCAGTTCCTGCCCTGGGAACTTCCATATGCCTCGGGTGAGGTCATAAAGAAAACAAAGCCAAAAACTCTAGGGCTTACACACTTGACAGTGAAAGACTGAACTTTCTCCCCCAAGATGAGACATAAGGCAAGGATTTTCACTCTTACTACAACTATTCCACACTCTTCTGGGGGTCACAGCAATTGCAATCAAGCAAAGAAAGAATAAAAGACACAAAATTTTGAAAGAAGAAGTAAATTTTCTTTGCTCTCAGATAACATGATTCTGCACATGAAAATCTTTAAAGAATCTAATCCCCAAAACCCTCTCTAGGAGTAATAAATTAATTTAGCAAGGTTTCGGGATACGTGGCCAGGATACAAAAATCAAATTTATTTCTAGATGCTAGCAAGAAACAACTGAAAAATGAAATTTAAGCATAATACCACTTAGAAGAACATAAAACATTAGCTTCTTAGGAATAGATTAAACCAAATGAAAAATTGAGAGTGTTAAGAACTGTGTGTGTAAATTAAAGAAGGCCCAAATAAACGGGGAGCACTGCTGTGTTCATACATCAGGAGCCCCAGGGTTATGAAAACGTTGATTTTCCCCTTACTGATCTACAGATGCAGCCTACTCTCAGTCAATGTCCCCGCAAGCTTTCTAATAGCAATTGATAGGCTGACTCTGGAATTGATGTAGAAAGAGACTTCCGCCCCCAGATAAGGTGGAGCAACAGCAGGGATCAAATGCACTCTCTCATCTGCCGCAGAAACAGCAACAGTAAGACACACCATCCGGGGAAACGATACAAACAGGACACTTACAGAATGGGAGAACATACTTGCAAACTGTATGTCTGAGAAGGGGTTAACATCCAAAAAGATAAAGACCTCATACAACTCAACACCAAACTATCCAAACCACCTGTTTTTTAAAAAGGACAAAGGGTCTGAAGAGAGATTTTTCCCAAGAAGATGCATTAATGGCCACTCGATGCTCGGTGTCACTAATCACGAGGGACACACAATGAAAACTAGAAGGAGGTTATCACCTCACACCTGTCAGAATGGTTATTATTAAAAAGACAAGGACCACATGGCTTTGCAAGGATGTGGAGAAAAGCGAACTCACGCGTCATTTGGGGAAGGTAAATTATCCAGCCTCTATGGAAAACATTGTGGGGGTTCTTCAAACAATTAAAAACTGAATTTCCATCTGATCTGGCCACTCCCCTCCTGGGCATTTATTTAAAGAAAATAAAACACAGTATTTCGAAAAGAAAAATAATACGACAAAACATGCAAAATGTTTTTCAGGCAAAAGAAGGCAGTGCTCCCTGAAAGATAGGGGATAAATGCGGTGATCCCTACACTGTCCCGCTCTGTGCCTTGAGACAGTGTGGGGCTGTGGTGCAGTCCTGGGGGGGCGGGGGTGCAGACAGAGCTGAGGATGAGGGTCCAGGGAGACCAAGGGGCCTGGAGTTCCCAGGACAGAACACCAGAGAGGAGAAAACAGCGCGGCGAAAGGACCCAGTGTCTGGTGTCTGCAGAGGCCCCCTCGAGTATTCAGCTGAGCATCCACCCCCGCATTCCTGTAGGGAAACCACCCGAGGCTGGAGAAAGAATGGCTTGAATCCCTTAGAGGTCCCAGTGCTGGTGCTCACACAGAACTGGGAATATTGCTTCTCCCAACAGCCAGGCTGGATAAAAGCTCATAATTCATGGGGCGTGGGGTAAAGGATTTGGAAAGATCTTGCCTGAGCCGTGGGAAGCGATCAACCCTTATCAGGGCTGGGACTAGGGGGAGGCACATGAGAGCCTGAGGCACAAGACTGGAGGCCCCACACTAGGATGAGTCCGAGGACAAGAGCCTCCTGCATTTCTGCAGCCCAGGCAGCTGGCTTTCTCCATCCGAGTACCACCGCCCTAGGTTAAACACTGCTGTGCTCTCACCTGATGGACCACAAAGAACCCAGAGGAGCAGTTTGCAAGCAATTTAGCTACGCATCAGAGCATAGCTCAAGAATATATGTTTACTCGTCCAGCACCCAACAGGGTAAAATTCCCAATGTTTAGAATCCAAGATTATCAGGCTGCAAATTTGCAGAAACAGACGTCCCATAATGAGGAGAATAATCAGTCAATCAAAACCAACCCAGAACTGCGTTAGAACTAACAGACAAGGACACTGAAGCAGTTATTGTTAACAATATACCATATGTTCAAAATTAAGGAGAGCCATGGAGAATATAAAAAAGATGCAAACTGAATATCTAGAGATGAAAACTGCAATGTCTGTGATGAAAAATATATTGGATGGAATTTCAGCATATCAGACATTGCAGAACAAGAGTGAACTTTCAGATAGAGCAACAGAATATACCCAAAAGGAAACATACAGAGAAAAAACTTTAAGTAGGAAAAGCACCAGTGTGCTGCCGGACACCTTCAAGTCTAAAACACATGCAGCTGGAGCCCCTGAAGGAGACGATGCCTCTTGTTCATGAATCAGAAAACTCAGTATTATTAAAATTCCAGTTTGACCCAAATTGATTTACAGATTCAATGCAACCACAATAAAAATCCCAACAGGCTTGTTTGTGTTTTTTGTTTGTTTGTTTGTTTGTTTTTTGGTGGAAATGGAAAAGCTGATTCTAAAACTTATGCAAAAATGCAGAGGAGATAAAAATGGCCAAAATAACTTTAAAAAATAAAAGTAGAGTTAGGGGGCTAACTCTATCTGATTTCAAGACTAATCAAAAAAACTGTAATGTAAAAACAGTAAATTCGAAAATATATGTGCATCCCCCATGTTCATCGTAGCATTATTTGCAACAGTCAAGGCATGAAAACCATCTAAGGGTCCATTGCTGGATGAATGGATGAAAAAATGTGACTGTGTGTGGGTTGTATCTGGCACATTTTTATATTGTAATATAATATAAATATATATTTATATATATGTATACACCCCCATATATAAATAATAAAATATTATTCAGCCATAAAAAAAGAATGAAATCTCGCCATTTGGGACAATACGGATGGACCTTGAGGGCATTATGCTAAGTGAATTAAGTCAGCGAGAGAAATATAAACATTTGATCTCACTTATATGTGGAATTTTAAAAGCAAACCATACTTGTGGTTGCCAGGGGGGAGAGGAAGGGAGTGGGATGGACTGGGAATTTGGGGTTCGTAGGTGCAGACTACTGCCTTTGGAATGGCTAAGCACTGAGATCCTGCTGTGTAGCCCTGGGAACTACATCTAGTCACTTAGGATGGAGCCCGATCATGTGAGAAAAAGAATGTGTCTCTGTATGTGTGACTGGGTCACCTTGCTGTCCACTAGAAACTTGATAGAACACTGTAAACCAGCCATCACAGAAAAAAAAAGAAAATCATTTAAAAATAAAATAAAAGCAAATAATAAAAATGACAACAAAAACCAAGCTCGGAGATGTAGAGAGCAGATTGGCGGTTGGCAGGGGCAGGGGGTGAAGGCGTGGATAAAACGGGGGAAGGGGTCAAAAGGTACAATCTTATGGTTAAAAAATTAATAAATGATGGGGATATAATATACAGCATGGGGACTCTAATTAATAATACCGTCGGGAATCTTGGGCAGTTGCTAAGAGAGTAGATCGCAGAAGAGCCCTCATCACAAGAGAAAGTGTAACTGTGTAAAAGCTGCAGTATGATACGGACCATACCAGATTAATACCAAAGCGGATTAACGGAACAGTACGGCGAGTTTAACATTAGAACAAAAACAGACTTTTGGCAAGAGCGCAAAAATGGGGGAATGGAGGCCTCGTCAGTGAACGGCGCAGGTTCAATAGGATGCCCGCGTCCCGCAAGTCGAACTTTGACCTGCAACTTGCACTATATACAGAAATTAACTCAAAATGGGTCTTCAACCTAAACATAAAACCTAAAACCATAAATTTCTTTTTTTTTTTTTTATTATTTTCCCACTGTACAGCAAGGGGGTCAGGTCATCCTTAGATGTATACATTGCAGTTACAGTTTTTTCCCCCACCCTTTCTTCTGTTGCGACATGAGTATCTAGACATAGTTCTCAATGCTATTCAGCAGGATCTCCTTGTAAATCTATTCTAGGTTGTGTCTGATAAGCCCAAGCTCCCGATCCCTCCCACTCCCTCCCCCTCCCATCAGGCAACCACAAGTCTCTTCTCCAAGTCCATGATTTTCTTTTCTGAGGAGATGTTCATTTGTGCTGGATGTTAGATTCCAGTTATAAGTGATATCATATGGTATTTGTCTTTGTCTTTCTGGCTCATTTCACTCAGTATGAGAGTCTCTAGTTCCATCCATGTTGCTGCAAATGGCATTATGTCATCCTTTTTTATGGCTGAGTAGTATTCCATTGTGTATATATACCACATCTTCCGAATCCAATCATCTGTCGATGGACATTTGGATTGTTTCCATGTCCTGGCTATTGTGAATAGGGCTGCAATGAACATGCGGGTGCATGTGTCTCTTTTAAGTAGAGCTTTGTCCGGATAGATGCCCAAGAGTGGGATTGCAGGGTCATATGGAAGTTCTATGTATAGATTTCTAAGGTATCTCCAAACTGTTCTCCATAGTGGCTGTACCAGTTTACATTCCCACCAGCAGTGCAGGAGGGTTCCCTTTTCTCCACAGCCCCTCCAGCACTTGTTCTTTGTGGATTTATGAATGATGGCCATTCTGACTGGTGTGAGGTGGTATCTCATGGTAGTTTTGATTTGCATTTCTCTTATAATCAGCGATGTTGAGCATTTTTTCATGTGTTTGTTGGCCATCTGTGTATCTTCCTTGGAGAAATGTCTATTCAGGTCTTTTGCCCATTTTTCCATTGATTGATTGGCTTTTTTGCTGTTGGGTTGTATAAGTTGCTTGTATATTCTAGAGATTAAGCCCTTGTCAGTTGCATCATTTGAAACTATTTTCTCCCATTCTGTAAGTTGTCTTTTTGTTTTCTTTTTGGTTTCCTTTGCTGTGCAAAAGCTTTTCAGTTTGATGAGGTCCCATGGGTTTATTTTTGCTCTAATTTCTATTGCTTTGGGAGACTGACCTGAGAAAATATTCATGATGTTGATGTCAGAGAGTGTTTTGCCCATGTTTTCTTCTAGGAGTTTGATGGTGTCCTGTCGTATATTTAAGTCTTTCAGCCATTTGGAGTTTATTTTTGTGCATGGTGTGAGGGTGTGTTCTAGTTTCATTGCTTTGCATACAGCTGTCCAGGTTTCCCAGCAATGCTTGCTGAATAGACTTTCCTTTTCCCATTTGATGTTCCTGCCTCCCTTGTCAAAGATTAATTGACCATAGGTGTCAGGGTTTATTTCCGGATTCTCTATTCTGTTCCATTGGTCTGTCTGTCTGTTTTGATACCAGTACCACACTGTAACACCATAAATTTCTAAAGGAAAATATAGGAGAAAAAATTTGCGATTTTTGACTTCGGCAAAGATGTCTGCAATGTGCTGTTAAAGGAATAATTCATTAAAAAGCAAATTGATAAATTGTGCTTCATCAAAAATAAAAACTGGAGATCCCGTCATGGCGCAGTGGTTAACAAATCTGATTAGGAACCATGAAGTTGCGGGTTCGATCCCTGCCCTTGCTCAGTGGGTTAACGATCCGGCGTTGCCGTGAGCTGTGGTGTAGGTCGCAGACGCGGCTCGGATCCCATGTTGCTGTGGCTCTGGTGTAGGCCGGTGGCTATAGCTCCGATTCGATCCCTAGCCTGGGAACATCCACATGCTGCAGGAGCGGCCCAAGAAATGTCAAAAAGACAAAAACTATTCTTCAAAAGACACTCTTAAGAGAAGGACAAGTTATAGACTGGAAGAAAATATTCTCAAAGCATATATCTGATAAAGAACTGGTATCTAGAATATATAAAAATTCTCAGAACTCAATAGTAAGAAAACACAACCTAATTTTAAAAATGGACAAAGTATTTGAATATATACATCATCGAAGAAGATATATAGATGGCAAATAAACATGTAAAAATATGCTCCACATCGGACTCACCAGCGAACCACAGGATTAAAACCACAATGAAATAATACATTTCTGTCATGGCTTAGTGGTTAACGAATCTGACTAGGAACCATGAGGTTGCGAGTTCAATCCCTGGCCTCGCTCAGTGGGTTATGGATCCGGCGTTGGTGTGAGCTGTGGTGTGGGTCACAGACATGGCTTGGATCCCATGTTGCTGTAGCTGTGGTATAAGCTGGCGGCTATAGCGTGATTCGACCCCTAGCCTGGGAACCTCCATGTGCTACAGGTGCAGCCCTAGAAAAGACAGAAAGACAAAAAATAAAAATAAAAAAAAAATAAAAAATAAACCAACGAACTAATAATGAATGCTGGTGAGTATGGCTAAAATGAAAAGACTGACCAAACCAAATATAGACCAAAATGCGGAGCAACTGAAACACTCATAATATTGCTGGTGGGGATGCAAAATTACACCACCACTTTGAAAAACACTTGGGCAGTGTCTTAAAAAGTTAATCATACCCCCCCCCATCTACTCCGGCCATCCCATTCTCAGATATTTACCCAGGAGAAGAGACAGTGCGTGTCAAACCCAATGCTTGTATATGACTATTCATAGTGGTTCTGTTGGTAACACCTCCAGAGGAGAAACAGCCCGAATCTCCAGCAACTGGTAGGTGGGCGAATACATGTTAGCACATGCATGTGACGGAATATGACTGAGCGATGAAAGAAAAGAACTACCGATACACGTAGCAAAATGTATGTGTTAGGCAGTAACTGTACCACAAAGCTGCAAGACAAGAATAGCTGCAGAGGAGTTCCCGTTGTGGCGCAGTGGTTAACGCATCTGACTAGGAACCATGAGGTTGCGGCTTCGATCCCTGGCTTCGCTCAGCAGGTTAAGAGTCCAGCTTTGGCGTGAGCTGTGGTGTAGGTTGCAGATATCTGGCTCGGATCCGTGTGGCTGTGGCGCTGGAGTAGGCTGGCAGCTACAACTCCTGTTGGACCCCTAGCCTGAGAACCTCCATAGGCCACAGGTACTGCCCTAGAAAAGACCCCCCAAGAAAGGCAAAAACAAAAACAAAAAGAAAGAATAGCTGGAGAAACTGGTAAATTGTAACAACATAGCTTGTATCCTCCCTGCTTCTTACTCCATCCCCAACCTGTGCTAAAACTAGAATGTCCTAAAAATAGAAATTACCCCTTTCCCTGTATAACTAGCTACTCCCTAAACTGTGGGAGAGCCTGCCTTCACTCTGTTGGTGGATAAATCTGCTTGAGATCTTATTGCTCCTGTCTCTGCCTCCTTCTTCTCTCACTGTTTCCAAGAGTATGGATCTCCAAAAAATTAAACAAAAGACAACAGACCAAGAAAAGTGTACCTACAGTATGATTTAATATAAATAAACTCTAGAAAATGCATACCAGTCTGTAATGCAGAAGACATATCAGTGGTTTCCTGGGGGGAGGGAGAGAGGGGATATAGAGGTTACACAGGAGCCAAATGAAACTTCAGGGAAGGATGAATATATTCATTTTCCTGATGGTGGTGATGGTTTTTCAGTTGTATACATGTATTTCTAATCCTATCAAATGGTGCACTTAAAATATATATGGTTAATTGTACATCAGTTATTAAATCTCAATAAAGCTGTTCAAAAATTTATGTGGAGATATAAAGAACCTAGAATAGCCAACACAAGCATATAAAAGATAATGTAAACTTTGCTTGGTATGATAATCTCTAGATCTGTCCATGTTGCTGCCAATGGCATTATTTTTATGCTGCCAATGGCATCATTCTTTTTATGGCTGAGTAATATTCCTTTGTATATATGTACCACAACTTCTTTATCCATTTAGATTTTTAGGTAGCTTTCAAGTCTTGGCTCTTGTAAATAGTGCTGCAATGAACACTGGGGTGCATGTATCTTTTGCATATTTTCAAATTATGGTTTTCTGCAGATAGATGGATGCCCAGGAATAGAGTTAGCCAGGCAGTGAAAGACAAATGTTATGCCATACCACTTGTATATAGAATCTTAAAAAAAAAAAAGGATACAAATGATCTTATTTGCAGAACAGAAACAGATTCACAGATTTTGAAAACAAACTTATGGTTACCAAAGGGAACAGGTTGGAGGGAGGGATGGGCTGGGGGTTTGGGACTGACATATGCATAGTGTGGTATATAGAATGACTGGCCAGTGGTCACCTGCTGTATAGCACAGAGAACTCTACCCAATATTCTGTGATAATCTGTATGGCAAGAGTCTGAAGACGAATGAATGTGTGTATCTGTATAACTGAATCACTTTGTTGTACAGCAGACATTTCCACAACATTGTAAACCAACTCTATTCCAACAAAACTTTAAAAATGAAAAAAAAAAGATAAGCAATGTTGATGACCCTATACCACTTGATTTCAAGAATGGCTATAATGCGACAGTAATTATTTCAGCATGGTATTGGCATGTGGTTAGATAGATACTGTAACAGAATATAAAGTCTAGAAATAGATTCACACATATATGGCCAATTGAAATGTGATGAAAGCTCCATGTAATTCCATGGGGAAAGAAATCTCTTTCCAACAAATGGTACTGGAACAACTTGATATCCATATGGGAAAAAAATGAATCTTGACGGCAACATCACACCTTACAAAATTATATTGATCTGGATCAGAGGCTTAAATTTAAAAGATAAATCACTGGAAGATATCTGTGAGACCTTGATGTGAGCATGAATTCTTAGGTTCCAAAAATGCTAATCTTAAAAGAAAAAAAAAAAAGATAAACTGGATTTTATAAAAATTAAAGATTTCTGCTCTGCTCATTAAAAGATTCCTTTAGTCAAGTGAAAATACAAGCAACAGATTGGGAGAAAATATTTACAGTACATATATTTGAAAAAGGACTTATATCTTGAATATAAATAGAACTTCTACAAATCAAAACTAAAAAGATAGCCCTATAAAATATGAGCAAAATATTTGCATAGATACTTCACCGAAAAGGATATACAAATGGCCAATATATTGATAAAAAGGTAGTCAGCATTAGTAGTGATCAGAGAAATGCAATTTAATACCAGAGTGAAGTTAAACCCACTTCATACCCACAGAATGACTATAATTAAAAGCGGACAGTATCACGTGTGGCTGAGAATATAGAATAATCAGGCTTCTCATAAAATTACTGTGAAAGTGTCAAATGCTACAACCACTTTGGAAGATTCTTGGACAATGTCTTATAAAAGCAATAGACTCTGAGTTGATAATCAGGCAGTTCCACTCCTAGGTACTTACCTAAAAGATATGAAAACATAAAATACTTGTATAAAATTATTCATACTTGTTTTGTTCATAAGAGCTAAAAATTGGAAATTACCCCAACAACCATCAACAGAAGGATGGATAAACCAATCGTGATTTACTACTTGACAGGAAAAAGGATGTTTTTTTGATACATGCAAGGACATAAATGAATCTCCAAAGCATTGTGTGGAGTGGGTAAGTCTAAAAACAAAGAGTGCCTATTGTATAATTCCATTTATGGAAGTTCTGCTGTACAGGCCAAGCAGTTATTGCTGGAAAGGCAGAACAGTGACTAGAAGGGGGCATGTGACAACTATCTGGGGTGATAAATATTCTGTATGTTGATTTGGGGGTTGGGTTCATGGTGTGCACATTTGTCAAAACTCATCAAACTGTCTCCTTAAAATCTGTGCATGTAATTACAGGTAAATCAGGCCTCAATGAAAAGAGTGACTGCAGAAAAAAAATATAACAATCATGAACATATGTTCTCCTGAAAAGATAGCTTTGGAATACGTGAAGCCACAAGTAGTGCAACTCTGGAGAAAACCAGATAAATCAACAATTAAAACGTCATTTAAAATCTTCCCTTTATAAACTGATGGATCCATAGATCAAGCAGTCAAACACACACAGATACAGGAGATTGAAATAGCATAATAAGCTTGAATGCTTAAGAAAATTTAAAGAGCAATTCCCTTCAAAAAACCCTCAGACTTAGATAGCTTGAGATGAGAGTGTTACAAAACAGTTAAGACTCAGATAAATACTCCTAGAGAAGCTGTTCCAGAAAACAAAATAGAAAATAAAGGAAGTCTGCCCAATTCTATTTTATGAGGTGAAAATAACATTTATTCCAAGCTGCTGATATGGCCGATACAAAGGACAATAATAGGACTATTTCACTTATAAAAAATAGAGGCAAAATTCCAAAGAAGCTGCCAGCAAAAAACTAAACAGCATATTTTGAAAAATGATCTAGTCAAGTTTATTCTAGGAGAGCAAGAACAATCTAACATCAGAAATTCTATCAATATTATTTACTGTATTATTGGCCAAAGGAACAAAGACTCTTAACAGATGCAGAAAGTATTTGATAAAGTTCAGTGTCTTTTTATGCTTCGAAAAAAAAAAACTCCTGGAGTTCCCATCGTGGCGCAGTGGTTAACGAATCCGACTAGGAACCATGAGGTTGCGGGTTCGATCCCTGGCCTCACTCAGTGGGTTAAGGATCTGGCGTTGCCTTGAGCTGTGGTGTAGGTCGCAGATGCGGCTCGGATCCTATGTTGCTGTGGCTCTGGCGTAGGCCGGTGGCTACAGCTCTGATTTGACCCCTAGCCTGGGAACCTCCACATGCTGCAGGAGTGGCCCAAGAAAAGGCAAAAGGACAAAAAAAAAAAAAAAAAAAAAAAAAAAATCCTCAGGAACCGCTGAATGGAAATAACCATTCTTAATGTGATAAAGGCTTTGTATATTAAGTTTCTGTAAAAACTACTACTCTGTAGACAAACGAGATTCATTATTTTTTTAATCTTTTTTAAATTACTCAATGAATTTATTATATTTATAGCTGTACAATGATCATCACAATCCAGTTTTATAGTATTCCCATCCCACACCCCAGTGTATCCCCAAACTGTCTCCATTGGAAACCATACGTTTTTCATTCTTTTAACATTGGAAACAGGACAAGGAGAAATGCCACAGCTATTCACACGAATACAAGAGGCTCTGGCTAATTCCCTAAGATGGGAAAATGAAAGGATTGGAAAGGAAGAGGCAAGAGCCACTGCTGTCATTACACACAGATTATATCTCATGTACGTAGGAACCCACCGGAAAGAACAGGAAATTGATTGGGACTAATAATAGAGTTTAGCGAGATTGCTGAATGCAAGATCAACTTACTAAAATTAGTGGCTTTCCTCTACACCAATATTAACCAATTAGAAATATAATAGAAAAAGAGAGACCTTCGCAAGAGGAACAAAAACTTTGACATGTTGAGAAATTAAGCCAGAAATAAATGCAGAAAACCTTTATTGAGGAAAAAAAAATCAAAACCTAAGAGAGGCAAGGCCACCGAGGAAGACATGAAAAATGGAGAGAAAAACAATGGAAAACATTTAAAGGGCATTGTACGACGCTCCCTGGGCCGCCCTAACAGAGTACCGCGGACTGGGGATCTGAGCAGGGGGCCTGAACCACTGAACTGTATGTCTTAGAGTTTTGGAGGCCCAGAGTCTGCAGTCAAGTGTCAGCACGTTGGGGTTCTGGTAAGGGCACTCTTCCTGGCTTGCAGATGGCTGCCTTCTTGCTGGGTCTTTACATGATGGAGTCAGAGTGAGAAAGTTCTCTGGTGTTTCTTCTTATTAGGGCCCTAATCCCATCTTTCGGATCAACCATCAAGACCTCGTGACACCCTGATTACCTCCCTACACAGAGTCGCATCCCCAAACACTGCCCCCGTCCGTAAAAGACGCAGAGGAAAACATGAATAAAATGGAGTGAGAGACTCTTTTCACGGGTGCTTAAAATTGTGAAAATGGCAAATCTTCCCACATTAATCTATAAATTCCATGTCATTGTATTAAAATACCAGCTGCATTTTTTGGATGGATTTCAACTCCCTCTAAAACAGGTAGAAGCCATAATATCCACAAATTGCTAAGTCTGGCTTGAGCGAGAAGAGCTGGTGGTGGGGTCTGTAGGACGGAAATATCCTACAAAGCCAGTGGATTCGCTGTCACTGTCATGCAACAAATTAGTCCAAAGTCAGTGACTCCAAACAATTTGTCATCTTCTAGTCCCATGGGTCAGAAGCCTTGCATGGTGTGGGTGGGTCTTCTGATGGGGGAGGGGGGGGTCTCTCAGTGTGAGTGTCAGCTGCTTCTTTTTGCTCTGGGAGCCCAGGGAAGAACACGCCCCCACTCGCTCAAGGTGTTGGCCAGATTCAGTTCCTTGTGGCTGTAGGACTGAGGATCCCACTTCCTTGCTGACGGTCAGTCTGGGGCTGCTCTCAGTGCCTAGAGGCCACCTTTTCTCCTTACCATGTGGGCCTAGCACCTTCAGAGCTGGCCACAGAGGACCTCCTTTACAGCCGATGCTGCTCGCGTTTGGAATTTTAGGAGTGTCGGCCCACTGTAGGAACCTCGGGGTGGGCACTATTCATAGCAGGTGCATCAGTGTGAACTCTTGGGGCTATCAACTTAAAAAATATGCACAACTTAAAAGCTGAGACTTAAGTATTATTTAGGGCAAAATAAGGACTATAGGCTGGGAGGCAGCATTTTGGAGAGAGCTCCGAGATGTGGCTCCAAAGAGGCAGGGGAGATGTCAGGAGAGATGTGATTTTGGTGAAGGGGGAGGTCCGTGCAGCCAGGCACACCTTTTGCAGAAGTTAGCTGCGGTCTCCTAAAGGTCCCTCCCAGTCTTGAGGAGCAGACATCACCATGAAGGATTCTGGTGCTTTCCTAGATATGAGGAGATGCAAGATCTGGGCTCGTTCAATCTTCTCCTGAAAATACCTACCCGAAGGCCTGTTCTGCCAGTTTTCCCGGCACGCAGAGGGCCGCACTCCTGGTCTCCACCCGGAGCTCCTTTCAGGGGATGCTGCGGGTTGGCAGCTGCAGTGGCTCATGATTCAGTGCATGCAGAGGCAGATGGCGCGTGCCCATCTCCTGGTCACAGGGCCATCTTAGAAATCCATCTACCACGCCATAGTAATAACAGACTAGAGAGCTTAAAACCATACCCTTTAATTGGGAGACATAGCACATGAAAGAGGTAGACTCAGAGGCCAGAGAGGAAGAGAGAATTATCCAACTTCCCGTGTAGGGAAAGTTGACTCACTCTATAAAGGAAAGTATGAGATTGGTTTCCTAGCACCTCGCACCACACATGTGGTGAGTCTAATGGGTTAAATATGAATCTAACGGCAATTCTAATGGATTAAAGACTATGTGTGACGAGTAAAACTCTAACATTATTAAAAACTGTGCGCCTGCCCTGGAACCTTCAGATGGGGTGGCGCTTCTGAAGGACAGTCCTTTACACAGGGCCACCCTCGGGGATGACGCGGGGAGCAGAGTTAACACCCAGGGGACAGATCGTAATCCAGTATCTAGAGCATAGGAATTGATAAGAGGTTGCCGTCTAGAACACAGAAGGGTCTCTGACAAATCCACAAGAGGTGCACGACCGGTGGAGAACAACAAGATTCCAAGAAAGAAAAACCTAGAAAGCTCATGAGTATGTGAAGAGCTTTCGCTAGTAATTTAGGGGGGAAAATGCAAAAATAATAATGTGGGGATTTTGTAAAAGATGAGCGGTGGAATAGAAATGTTGGGAGAGCTGAGGGAACCGGGGGGTCCTAATGCCCTGAGTCTGGCTGGGGGACAGGTGGCAACTCGTTTCACATTGTGCCGTGGGGCTCGGAACTCAGTCACCTCCCACCCCACACACACACATCTTGGCACCCCATGGGGCCACAGAAAGGGACCTTGGTTGCAGCCCTCTGTGTGGAGAAGACAGCTCAAGTTTCCTCGCTGGGCAGGGAGCGGGTGAGATGAAGGCAAAGATGCGGAATTCATTGTCAATATCGCTGAACGAGCACTGTACATACCCAGCAACGAGCAGCACGGACAGATTTTTAAGGCATATTGTTGAATGAAAAAAGTAAGAAACAGGAGCTTTATAGCACAACAAAATGTACTTACAACTGAAACAACACTTGAAAAAAAAACAAGTCGTGTGTTTTTCAAAGTCAAATAGTCACAGGCAGACCTTGACACTCCTTGTTTTGGTTTTTGTTTGTTTTGTTTTAAACGCAGAATTAAGGGTTTGTGGTCACCCTGCGCCACAGTCAGTCTATCGCTGCTATTTTTCCAACAGCCTTTGCTCACGTTGGGTCTCAGTGTCACATTGTGGTCATTCTTGCATTATTTCAAACTTTTAGGTTTTTCTCATATTTATGATGCTGATCTTTGATGCTGCTATAGCAAAAAGATTACAGCTCGCTGAAGGCTCAGATGAGGGTTATGAATTTTTAGCAATAAAGCATTTTTTAATTAAGGTGTGTGCATTGTTTTGATTTTTCTTTTTTTTTGTTTGTTTGTTTGTTTTGGTGGTTTTTGGCCACACCTGTGGCACATGGAAGTTCCAGGGCCAGGGATCGACTCTGAGTGGCAGCTGCAAACTACGGCATGTGGCAACGCCGGATCCTTAACCCACTGCCCCACAGCAGGAGCTCCTACATTGTATTTTAGAGATAGCGCTGTTGAATGCTTAATCAATATCCTTAACGGTAAGGTGTCAACATAACTGCCTTCTTTGTCCAGTTTTATACTGAGATATAGTGGATACACAGCACTATAATTTAAAGGGACCAGCATATTGATCTGACTTGCACACTTTATGAGATGATGACTGAAGGACGTTTCGTGAGCATCCATCATATCCTTTAAATACAAAATTAAAGAGGTAGAAAAAATTTTTCCTCGTGCCAAAAATTCTTAGGATTTAATCTCGTAACTGTCATGTATAACATACAGTAGCGTTCATTCTATGCATTACATTTACTTTATTTTATTTATGTATTTATTTATTTTGTCTTTCTGCTTTTTCTAGGGCTGCACCCATGGCATATGGAGGTTCCCAGGCTAGGGGTTGAATCAGAGCTGTAGCTGCCAGCCTACACCACAGCCACAGCCATACGGGATCTGAGCCGCGTCTGTGACCCACACCACAGCTCACGGCAACACCGGATCCTTCACCCACTGAACGAGGCCAGGGATCAAACCCGCAACCTCATGGTTCCTAGTCGGGTTTGTTAACCACTGCGTCACGACGGGAACTCCTACCTTTATTTTCTAAATGGAAGTTTGTAGATTTGATTGCCTTCATCCAGTCCCCCTCCCCAAACCCCTGTCTCTGGGAACCACGAGTCTGCTCTCTTTGGCTAGGAGTTGGTTGGCTTTTGGATGATAATGGATCTAGAACCCTGTGTTCGTTTCTTAACCCTACAGTGTAAACACAGCTTTTCTGCGTGCTGGGAAAACAAAAACTCTGTGTGACTTGTTCATTGTGATGGGCGCGTTGCTGCAGGGGTCTGAAGCTGAAGCTGCCGTGTCTCATGGCTCTGCCTGAATTTAAGAACAGCGATGAAGCAATTCCAGCCAGCATTTTCACAGGCAAGGCGGAGATAAAGATGAGAACTGGAGACAAAGGGTGAAGATGAATATATCCTGGAAGATAACAGACAGTTAATAACTGATTACTGTCAAATAAAGAGTGTGATGAGCTCAATTGTCTGAAGCTAAAATGCCATTTCTTGGGCTGCTCCTGCGGCATATGGAGGTTCCCAGGCTAGGGGTCCAATCGGACCTGTCGCCGCCGGCCTGCACCAGAGCCACAGCCACGCGGGATCCGAGCTGCGTCTGCCACCTACACCACAGCTCACAGCAACGCCGGATCCTTCACCCACTGAGTGAGGCCAGGAATCGAACCTGAAACCTCATGGTTCCTAGTTGGATTCATTAACCACTGTGCCGCGACGGGAACTCCCCCCAAATTTTAAAATATATACGTAGTGAGATGGGAAGGCTGGTCTCCAAGAGGCTCCCAGTGCCAAGGGTCTCAGGGACACTCCCAGAAAGCCCTGTCTCCCCGCCCCCCACCCCACCCCTGGTGTCCTTTTTTGCTGGAGTCTGTCCTCTGTCCAGGTGCCTTCCCCGGGAAGGAGGCTCTCCGGGGAGGGGGAGATGGAGGCAGGCTCACAGCCTGTGGCCGTATTCTTACATTGTTCCCACCCCTTGTCCCTCTTGGCGGCAGGATCACCCTCTCCACCCGTGAATACCTGCAGTGGCCGCGGACATGACCTCAAGGCCAGGAATGCCGGGGTGGGGGCTGAGCTGCCTGCCCTGGGTTTGGAGATGGAGGCTGCCAAAGATGGATGTGGGCTAACAGGTGCCTCTAAAATGCGCGTTCTGCTTGTTCCTAGAGCATAACCTCGCCTGACCTACCTGATACACGGCTTCCATGAGGGGCGCCCACCCAGAGTTCCTCTTCTCTGTGATCCTGAATGTTTTAAGATTTCTCTGGGGGCCGGGCAGGCGAGAATATTCAGATTCACTTCCTGGCTAGCCCGCGCTCTGCCGGAGGGGGTCATGACTGCGGACCCTGTGACACCTAGAAGGTTCATGGCCAGAAAGTGCGGGTCTGTGACAGCCGCCCCCCGGCTCTCAGGAAGCAGCTGTCTGCGTCCTGGGATGCCTGGACGTGGCCGAGAGCCATTATCAGTGTCCCTGCTAATGGGTGCTGTCACCGTGGCGGGCGAGGAGCTGAGCGAGGGCCCTTGGGGATGGCATGAAGGGCAGGAAAATGAGGCAGTGACTAAGGCCCACCCACCCGGGCTGCTGTTATGCAATTTTCCTGGATATTCAGCCTCATCACGATGAATACTTGGCTGATTTCAGGGCAGATTAACGCACTTGATAAGAACTGCGTCCCTTTTTCACTTGACAAGCCTCACTGAACACTTGCTGATTACCCGGCCAGGTCTGGCTGTCCTGCCCTGTCGGTCCTTCCCAGAGCAAGGCGATGTGGGGTGGGGGGGGATTCACACTTGGCCTTCTGTGCTCATTTTCAAAGTCCCTCCCTTTCTTTCTTTCTTCTTTCTTCTTTCTTTCTTTCTTTCTTTTTCTTTCTTTCTTTTTCTCTTTCTTTCTTTCTTTCTTTCTTTCTTTCTTTCTTTCTTTCTTTCTTTCTTTCTCTTTCTCTCTCTCTCTCTTTTCCTTCCTTCCTTCCTTCCTTCTTTTTTCCTTTCTTCTTTCTTCCTTTCTTTTGCCATTTTTTTTTTTTAATAGGGCCGCACCTGTGGCATATGGAGGTCCCCAGGCTAGGGGTCTAATCGGAGCTGTAGCCACCAGCCTATGCAACAGCCACAGCAATGCCAGATCCTTAACTCACTGAGCGAGGCCAGGGATCAAACCCACAACCTCATGGTTTCTAGTCAGATTCGTTTCCGCCGCGCCACGGCAGGAGCTCCCCTCAAAGTCTTCAGATACGCTTTTCGTTCCCTGGTATGGACTAAATTGTGTGTCATTCCCCCCCCACACCCCCCGCCCCTCGTCCAGAGATGTTGAAGCCCTGAACCTAGGACCTAGCATGTGACTGTCATTGGAGGCGGCGACCTTGGGAAGCAATGAGTTAAAATGCAGTCAGCCTGGTGTCCTTTTAAGGGGCAGTCAAGACACAGGTGCACACAGAGGGAGACAGTGCGAAACGGAGGAAGACGGCCACCTGCAAGCCGAGGAGAGGGGCCTTAGAGAAACTAACCCTCCGTTTCCGTGATCCCCGACTTTCCAGGCTCCAGAACATCAAGAAAAGAAGTGTCTGTTGTTTGTGCTGCCCGGTCTGTGGTCTTTGGTCATGGCAGCCCGTGCAAGCTGGTCCATTCCCTCGTCAGCATCTCCAGGAAGCCTATACCCTCCAACCTGCCTGTATGAGCTTGGGGGGGGGCGTGTTTTGTCTACTTCCATCCCAGCCTTCAAATGCTGCATCTCCCCAAGGGGCCATCTGTTTTCTAGTCACAGGTCCGAAAACATGGGCGCTCCTTCCTCCTGGAGGCAGCCGGCCCCCCCACTCCCGCATGAGACGCCCACTTGATGGCCCGTGTCCTCCGTGTGGAATGTGCCCCCCACGCCAGTGTGCCCTGCACTTGTCACACCGCTTTGCTCTGTGTCACCTCCAAGGAGGAAGCTGAAAGTGACAGGGGCTTGTGATGGAATTTTCCAGAACAGGAACAAGACGGGAAGGAATACGACAAGTCAGAGTGTGGGCTTGCAATAAAGCCGCTTAGGAATGTGTTTCTCAGGCCCATGATGAACCCTGAGGCCGGTAGGTGGTCTCTCATGGCCTTGCAGGGAGCTCCTGAATCCAGGCTCTGGAGGTGAACGTTCAAGAGCCAAGTTCTCAAAACCAGATGCCAGCCTGCCAGGGAGAAACGCCGTCTGCCGTGTGGTCCAGATGTGTGCAGGCACCAGCAGCGCATGCACGTTCTGCAGCCCGGAGTCTGAGGGAGGCCACTGGGGACCATGTGTCAAGTTGGCACAGAATCAGGAAGAAGGTGGCAATGTAGACGGGGCAACTGTTTACAGAGCTAACTCCACGGCCTTGCATGGCATCCTGCCTTGGTAGCGGGATAGGAGTTACCTGGAGACTGTTTCGTGTTGACCTCGCAGCCCGGAAACCCACCGGCTCAGAGCCCCCTGCAGCTGGGATGCTGTGGCCTTTCAGCCCCACCGGAGCCAACATGCGGCCCTTGGGAGCCAACTGCCTCCCTAAAGTGTGCTGCATCTCTGTCCCACGAGCCTTCCCGCGCGCATCCTAGGACACATTCCGGGAGCAGAGTTGCCCTTATTTCCCTGTTGGGAGGTTTTCCTCAGGGCCAGAGATCCAGGGGGCCCAGAGGGCAGATTAGGAGTGAGCGAAGCAGGGGCGCATGCGCCCGGGCCTCTCTGCTCCCCCGGGGCAGCCCCACTGGGCTTCCCGTGGGCGGAGTGCTGATGCTCGTGCCTTTGTCCTGGCGCTTCTGGAGGGTGGGGAGCACCTGAAGCCACCTGGGTGCCCAGCAGGTGCCCAAGGAAATGGCAGCCATCGAGGTCTGGGACAAATTGAACTTCAGTTCTGCCCTCTGGTTGTCCCCTTCTCGGCTCCTCTTTCGGGCAAAAAACACACAGGGTTGCGGTCAAGTCCGCCACTGTCCACTGCCCTTCAGAAGGGCGTCCTGGACATTGAGAGTGACCCGGAGGATGGAGATGGCAGGCCTGAGCGTCATGATGAGAGAACACGACTGTTTTCAGCAGCGGGGCGAGGGCACCCACAGCTTCTGTCCAGCGTGCATCTACAAATCGGGGGGTCCCCTGACCCCCTCCCCGGTTCAGTTAGTTTGCTTGAATGGCTCAAGAATTCAGGGAGGCACTTCCTCACAGTCACCGGCTCACGAAAGGATGTGAGAGCGGAACCAGATGCATATCCAGATGGAGAGAGACACGGGCAGGGTTCGGGAGGGTCTGTCCCTGAGGGTTCGGGGGTGCAGCACCCTCCTTCTCACCACCGGGAAGCCCTCCGAATCCCTCACTGCTGAGGATTCTGCGGGGAGGCGTCCTCACGGAGGTGGGATCAGTCGTTAGCTCAAGTTCCAGCCCCTCTCTCCTGCTGGACGTTGGGGGATGGGGCTGAAAATTCCAGGCATCTAGTCACGTGTGGCTCCGTCGTTCTGGGGACCAGCCTCCACCCAGGGGCCACCCAGGACCCCTCCCAGAGGCGCATCATGTCACCCAGGGGATTTCGGAGCCCGTGTCAGAGCTGGGGCTAGAAGAGATGCTGCCGGCACACGGCACCCTGGAAATTCCGAGGGTTTGGGGAGCGCTGGGCCGGGCGGGGAAGAGACCCATGAATGTATATTCGCAGCTGCTCCCGTGTCCGGGTCTGATACCCGACCCCAGGCTGCTCCTGCCCGGCAGCCACACTGGTCCAGCCCCTCCACCTGCATCTCCCCAGGGTGGTCTCACCTGGTCCCTCAACCTCAGCGCCATCGGAACGCTGAGGTCCCCCACCCCGTCCAGACCAGGCCAGTCTCTAAACTTGCCGCACGGGTCTGCCTCCTGGGCCAACTCAAGGGAGAACTCTAGAACAGAGGGAAACCCTTGCAGCGTCCGCTCCCAGGAGTCACTCAGTCCCTTGCTGCTCTCACTGTGACCCTAAAGGCCCTTGGCCTCCACTTATTTCTGCAAGCCTTGCCGGCTCCTGCTGACACCAGCTCACTCTCCAAGGCTTCCTCCCCCCGCCCCGCGCCTGACCAAGACTTCTCCGCCCTGGGGTGGCCGGTGGGCCTCTGCCATGCTCTCCCAGGAGGTTCTGGTCACGCTACGCTGGGAGCATCCTGGGTGTGGGCCATGGCCCCCCTGTTACCTGGCATAAGGCAGGCGCTCAGCACAGGTCGAGTTTCAGTGTCAAGCCTGAGGCGCAGGCAGCCGGGCCCCGCGTGCGCGAGAGGAAGGTCAGCTTTCCTGACTGATGCCGTCAGCCAAAAGGGGGGCACCTCCACCTCCCTCCCAGCCCCTGCTTGGAGGCCTCCTGGCTCCCAGCCTCTGTGACCCTGACCTTGGGGTCTCCTCTGCTCCTAATGAGTGGCTCCGACACGCCGCCGGGGGCTTCCTAGACGGAGGGGCGGCCAGGGCACCTCTAATCCCGCCTCTTGCCTTGTTTTGTGGTTGAGCAAAGCAGGGCTTTAAGGGAATTTATTTTTCCAAATTGCAGAACAAAGAACATAATGTTTAGGAAGAAAACATTGCTTACATTTGAGAAAAATTAGCAGCATTTTATAATGAAAGACACTTGAAAGGCTTGACTCACCCGGGGCTGACACACATCTTTGACTTGTTTGTGAGATACTTATAAAATTACATCCTGTTAATTTAAGGCTTCTTATGCTAATTTTCAGTCAATTTTATTTGCCTACAAAATTTATTGGTGGCCTCCAGGGTTACAGCCGGGTCTGGTCCAAGTCTGTGGGCTCCTTGTTAAAAACACCCGAGAGGCAAGTACCGCGGAGTGAGGACCGGGGCTGGGCCGGGGCATGAGGGGGACGGGCTCCCCGCAGCCCCCCCAGGCCTGGCTTCGGAACCTAGTGGGGCAGCACTGAGGGGCACACTGGCCTGTTTCCAACAGCCCAGGGCAGCCCCCACGGTGCGCCATCCCCCCGCTTCACAGACGGAAAGTTGAGGCACAGACCCGAGGTCCTTCCCCCGAGTGGAAATCCAGAGTCTGGATGGTTCCACCGCTCGAGGCACCCAACCGCCAAGAGTCCGCAAGAGGAGGGCATTGCAGGTGAGGAAGCCCCGCGCCGCACGCGTGGACAGAGCATCAAAGGAAGGCTGTTTCTACAGGCTGCTGCCCATCTCTGGAGGCAGGGAAGCCCATCCGTGGGGCTCCCCAGCGGGGCCCGCTTCAGGGACAGGCCACGGGGAGCCATTCTCAGGCTCCAAATCCCTCACAAGGACCGCCACGTGTCCCTGTACCGCAGGGCCTCACAAATCACCCCCAAGCGCGGGGCCAGAGGGCGGAGAACGGGGATCCACGGGCACACCTCCCGGCTGTGCCAATAGCCTTCTCCTGGTCCTGGCCACGCCCATCGTCTCCTCTCCTGCTGGAGGACCCAGATCCCTGCGTCGCCGCCTTCTGGTCCAGGCCAAGAGCCTCCCCAACGGCCTCCTGCCCGTGGGTTGTGACAGCGGTGGACAGCGAGTGGCCCCTGCTGTGCCATCCTCCCCCACCACCGACGAAAGGCTCCTTTGGGTGGTTCACAGACATGAAAACTCATGTCAATTCGCCATGGCTGAGCCGCAGGGGCCACCACCCAGTGCCAGGCTCCCTCCAGCTGGGCTTTGCGCCCTGGGCAGCAAAGGACACATTCCTCCTGCAGTTCACTGCCAAGGACACAGCCAGGTGCACCTGACTGCCTGGGGTCTGGCTTTTAAGCCCCTGTCCTCGCTGCCCACAGGTGCCCGGGATACAGCCAGCCCCGTAATCTCTCTGGCAGGCATTTGAGGTAAGGTAGTTCTGAGAAAAGGGCCAGGTCGGGGAGCGCCATCTACCAGAGATGTGCTTTTGGATCCAGGGAGGGAGTTTGGGCAGGTCCTTTCTGCTGGACTTTGGGAGCAGGGAGGTTTAGGGCCTGCGGGCTGCAGTGGCCCTTCTGGTGGGGGCTGGGGTTTCCATCTCCTATGAGGGACCGCCAGGCTGGCCATGGCAGTGCCAGTACCAACCGCCCGCCTGGTCCAGGGCTGCCCCTTGGAATCTGACCAAGGACCCTCCAGCCCAGAGAACCCTCATCCCATCACATCTGGGGTGTCTGCTGGCTGGCTTGGTCCCTCCCTGTGACCCCAGGGTTTGCACTGCTCTCAAGCTGGACTGTGTTTCAGGCAAATAGTCTTGGGTTTGCTCTCCTCCTCCTGCTGGCACACACTCCCCGAGCCCCTTCTCTGCCTCATGGGGAGATGGAGGGAAATAAAACTCAGACCCGACCTCCAAGAAGACACACAGTCCTTTGACACCCTGCGTCGAATTCTGCCCCCTACAGATGGGGAAACTGAGGCCCGTGCTCACGTATCCTACACTCCGGGTCATGAGACAGATGTTGGCGAACAATTTTTTTTTTTTTTTTCCGATGTGTCTGGCTGGACCCGCTGCATATGGAGGTTCCCACACCAGGGATTGAATCTGAGCCACGGCTGTGACCTACGCTGCAGCTGCAGAAACTCCAGATCCTTTAACCCACGGTACTGGGCCAAGGATCAAATCCTCACCTCCACAGCAACTGGAGCTGCTGCATTCAGGTTCTTAACCCACTGAGCCACAGCAGGAACTCCGATAAGCAATTATCGATGGGGATGCTGGGTCTCCCGGGGCAAAGCAGAGGGCCCAGAAAAAGCTTTTCACAAACCATGATGCTTCCAGCTCTTACACTGAGAATATGAATAAGCAACGAGGTCCTGCCGTACAGCACAGGGAACTACAGCCGGTCTCCTGGGACAGACCATGACGGGCGAGCATATGAGGAGGGGAATGTGTATATATGATGACGGGTCACTTTGCTGAACGGCAAGAATGGACACAACACTGTAAATCAACCATAATTTTAAAATGTGAAAAAGGAAGGGAGGGAGGAAACATAACGCTTCCGCAGAGCCTGGAAGACCTGATAAGAACTGGCCGGCGAAAAGGGTGGAAGAGCATGCCAAGCAGAGGAACAGAATAGGTGAAGGCCTGGAAACAAAAGACCAAGAGTGACTGCAGAAGGGGGTCTCTAGGAGCTCGGGGACCTGAGGGAGGGGAAGCTGGGGAGGCGGGTGGAGGCCCTGTCCACGGGATCTTGTGGGGCAGGTTGGGAGTGTGGGCTTCAAACCCAGGCAGGTTCTCCTCGCAGGTGAGGCATGCAGCATAGAGGAGGGATCAGAGGGCAGGAGATGGGGTTGCTGGAGCCGGAGGTGGAGGAAGGGACTGAGGCCAGAGTGAGGCAGATGAGACAGAAAGACTCAAGGGGGCTGATGGATGGGACGCCCAGAGGGCGGGGAAGAGAAACTCAGACTGGTGCTTACTCTGGGTGGCAGGGTCACTGCCACTGCTGTTCACACACAGGGAACCCAGGAGGACAAGTGGGGCGGGAGGGCAAGGAGGCGACGAGTTAAAAGTCAGGCACGGGGGTGCCAACAGGCCTGTGAGGTGCCCACGGGGCATGGGAACATGGATCTGGGGGTCGGGGGAGTCCTCAGATTTCATCTCTTCATCCCACAATGGTGACTGGATCTACAGGGAGATGCGAAGAGGCCACGGGCCGTTAGGAGGGAAGGAGGGCTGGCCGAGGAGGGTCCTGAGGAAGCCGCGGTTTGGAGTCTGGGGCAGGCTGGGGACGGGGCTGGAAGCTGGGGGAGGGGCTGGGGAGTGGGCTCAGGGGAGGCCCGTGCAGGGTTGAAGGGGTGCAGGTGGGGGCCTGCAAGGACATCCTCAGACGTGAGCGGTGAGGGGCCACAGGGGCGGAGCCCTGGAGCGAGGGCCGCCCTGGCCTCCCGGCTGCCCAAGTGCACGAGGAGTGATGGTTGGGGAGAGAACAGCCAGGCTGGGAAGAGAGCAGCGGTGGGCGGGGCTCTGCCATGTCCCAGCTGGGAGTGGGGGGAGCGGGGGAAGGGACAGCAGGGAGCCCAGGGGGACTGGAGAGGAGAGAGGAAGTTCCAGGGATCGGATGGCGCAAGATGGGCCTGGAGGGGGAGCGCGGAAGATGAAACCGTCTCCGTGTTAAAAGGAGGGGCGTTTCAGCACAGGGTGGTAGACCCGCAGGCCTGGAAGTCAACCCCAACCTAAACCTCACCCGGTACACGAAAATCAACTCAAAATGGATCAAAGATGCAGATGTAAACAGGGGAGAATGTAAACTCTTTAGAAAAACACAAGAGAAAAAAAAAAATCCTTGGAATCTAAGAGCTGGGTCAACGTTCTGAAACAGGCCACCCAAACCCCCCAAAGCAAAACCAAAAGCAAAACCTATGGAGATAAAAGACAAACAAACAAGAAAGCGTGACACCCAAAGCACAGGCTATGCCAGGAAAAATGATAGATCGGCCTTCATTAAATTCAGAGCTTTTGAGCTTTTGAAAAACCCTGTTCAGAGAGCAAGAACAAGCCACAGCCACCATTGCTCGTATCGACAAAGCATATCCTTGACAAAGGCCTTGTATCTGGAATATTTAGAGAGTTCCCAAAACTCAACAGTGTAAAAACAAACAACCCAATTAGAAAATGGTCAAAAAGCAGGAACGGGCGTTTCACCCGAAAGGATACACAGATGACAAATGGATACATGAAAAAAACAGCATGCGGGATCATCGGCCACCTGGGAAATGCAACTAAAACCACCGCGAGACATCCCTACACGCCCCATCAGGACACCCAAAATAAAAAAGAGTAACAACCCTGGGAAAAACATCGGTGTCTCCCATTCTACAAAATGTATAGAAATGAATAAATGTAAAAAAATGTAAAAAAAGTAAAAAAATGAATAGCGATAACACCAAATGCTGGTGAAGATGTGGAGAAATGGAATTTTTCATACATTAGCTGGGGACGTAAAACGACCACTCTGGGGAAGTCTGACAGTTTCAAAACCCAGGACTAAACGTACCACTCATCTTAGAATTACCTTCTTGGGCATTTATCCCAGGGAGATGAGAATGTGTGTTTGCACAAAAACCTGTGCCTGGGCTGCACAGCAGCCTCAATAGCCAGAACCTAGAGATCTACAAGCTGACGTCATCGAAATGACAAACAGCTAAACAAACCGCAATGCATCAGGCTGCCGGCCACGACCGCGTGATGCAAAGGAGCCGAGGACAGGTACATCTGTGAGGATGGCCCTTGAGCACCTCAGGCTGATTGAGAAAAACCCAACTTGAAATATGACACGTGCGGTTCTCAAAATGACACAATTAAAGAACAGAATAGCAGCTGCCAGGGGCTAGAGATGGGAAGAGGGGGGAAGAGGGAGGGGGTGGGACCTTAAGGGTGTCACGAGGGGGGTCCTCGAGGCAACAGACGATTGTGGGGAAGGCTGCACGAATGTGTCTGTGTAACATTCATGGAACCACACGCGTGACCGTGCGTGTGCTCTGGATTCGGACGGCAGTGTCCCCCCACATTCGCATGTTGAAGTCGGTTCCCCAGCGGGGTGTGTCAGAGGTGGGGCTTGTGAGAGGTGAGCAGGTCGTGAGCTTTAGAATTGGTGCCCTAATAAAAGGAAGCTGCCCCCACCCCCCCCGAAGCCATCTCTCGTCCCCTGGCCAGGACACAGCAGGAAGGTGGCTGTCTGCACGCCAGGAAGAAAGGCCTTACCAGGAACTGAATCGGCCAGCAACTCGATGTTGAACTCGCTTCCAGAACCGTGAGCCATAAATGTTGGCTGTTTGTGTGGCTCAGCGGTCCATTTGGTTACGGCGGCCCCCACAGAACAAGCTGGTTAAACCCAGTCAACTCTAATAAGGTCCTCGGGTGAGAGCGAGGTCAGTTTCCTGCTTGTGACACTGTCCTGCCATTATGCAAGTTGTCATCATCGCGGGGAACTGGGTCAAGGGTGCCTGAGACGCCCTGTACCACTGTGGCAACTTTCTGTGAATCTATAATTATTTCCAAAAAAGAAAAATAAAAAAGAAGTGAGAGAGTGGACAGATGCCTGGAGGACTTTTGCATCGTGGACAAAAGCCAAGCAGAGCAGGGATATGAGAAATAAGTGGCGAGCAGATTTATTCCAACCGTGGAGGCTGATCCGGGGTCAGTGGCCATGGGAGATGAACACAGGTAAGGAGCGTGACCCCGAGAACTGTCCTGTTGGTAATGAGATGTGGCCTGGAGTGAGAGCGTGTCCCCTGCCCTCCTTGCTGTCTGCTGTGTGGGGGCAGACAAACGGGCCGGGCCGGGACTCGTGTCACCCGTTTGTGCACCCGACCCCCAACCCCAGGAACTGGCCCGGATCGCAGTTGGAGCCCAGGGTAGCAATTTCGGCAGCAACATTTCCGCCAGGGGGGAGTCTTCTGGGATTTCTGCAGCCACAAGCCGCAGCCCGGGCTTCCCGCAGAAATAAGTAATTACACAGTCTTGCTTTGCATATTAGGAGCTATCTGCATCCCACTCTCCTGAGTTACATGAGGACACAATTTATCTTTAGCCCGAAGCCACCTGCTTAGTAATCTGTTTCTGTGTACCCGGCTGATCCCGCCATCCTCACGCTAGCTGGAGGAATGGCTGACTTTATTTAAAGCAATCAGCTCGTGTGTGTTTAAGCCGGACAGGGTGGTCTGGTGTCCGTCTGGATGGCCACAGCCTTCGGGCGGCCCTGCCCTCCTCTGGACCACAGGACTGTCTGTCCCAGGTCCAGGCTGGCGCGGGACATGGAGCCCAGGAAGGCAAAGCCCTGAACCCCAACGAGACGGCCTTTCAAGCAGATCATGGGTTGAGATTTCCCCCCACAGGTCCCTAAGGATGTTTCTTCATTTTAACATTTTGGTCCCTCTTGTAGACAGATGCTTAAATTGGTTAAGGAAAATTCTAGAAGGGTTGTACCTAATGCTGCTCAGTGTTGGATAAATTGTGAAATACGTGTTGTCTTTTTTTTTTTTAAGGGCTGCAGGTGTGGCATATGGAAGTTCCCAGGTTGGGGGTCAAATCAGAGCTGCAGCTGCTGGCCTACACCACAGCCATAGCAACACGGAATCGGAGCCACATCTGCAACCTACACTGCAGCTCATGGCAACACCAGATCCTTCACCCACTGAGCAGGGCCAGGGATTGAACCTTCATCCTCATGGATATCAGTCGGCTTCGTTTCTGCTGAGCCACAGCGGGAACTCATAAATGCATGTGGTCTTGGTGTCTTAGTGTCTTTGGGGTTTGAGCCTTTCAGGAGGAAGGAGCTGCCTCATTTGCCGATGGTTCTCAGACAGTCCCCTCGCCTGCCGCATGCGGGGCAGCCACAGACATGGCTCTCTCTCAGTTCTTACAGGTCCATTATGCTTTTCAAACGCCCTTCTAACTCCTGCCTGAAGTCACCTTCTGCTCTAAGATGTGCTCCCACATTTACTGGATTACAGAGATAAATGCGAGTGACCGCCAAGCCATGTGGAACCGGGCAGGCAGTGGGGTCTCGTGAGTGACAGGCTTGATCAGCCTCCTTGAGGAGGGCACTCTGGGAAGACGGGCACCTTAGGGGCAGTTGGGGGCTGGCTCTTAGCAGACACCTGCACACACTTCACAAGACCCGGGTGCCCGTCTCCATCATCCAGGTGAGACGTGAGGGCCGACTGATACGCAGGTGCATGGACCTGCAGCGGAACCCACACCTGGGCCCCTTGACACATCTGGGGTGGAAGCAACCAGATGTCTTGACCGATGTGTGCATTGCCTATTCTGGTGTTCCGGGTCCTAAAGCTTTTTCATCCTCCCCCAAGCAAAATCCCCTATGATGGTTAATTTTAAGTGACAACTTGACTGGGCCCCCGGATCCCTAGATCACTGGTAAAAATGTGATCTCTGGCTGTGTTCTCTGTAAGAGATTAGTGTTTGCAGGGGTGGGTGGAGAAGAGAAAAGTCCCTTCCCCAGAGAGACGGCCATCATGCCGCCTGGCAAGGGCCCCCAGAGAGGAACATGGAAGAGGAAAGATGAAGTCACACTCTCTCTGCTCAAGCAGCGACACCCGTCTTTCCTGCCCTTGACGCCCATGCTTCTAGCTCTCAGACCCTCTTGGTGGAATTATATGTATACAACCCATCTTCCTGGGCCCCCAGCTTGCAGGCTGCAGATCATGGGTCTTCTCAGTTCCATCCTTGGGTGAGCCAAGCCTTCATGATAAACCACTCTCGGAGTTCCCGTTGTGGCTCAGCAGGTTAAGAACCCCACTAGTATCCGTGAGGACGCAGGTTCCACCCCTGGCCTCCTTCAGTGGGCTAAGGATTCAGCGTTGCCGTGAGCTGTGGCTGTAGGTCAAAGATGCGGCTCGGCTCTGGCATGGCTGTGGCTGTGCTACAGGTCAGCAGCTACAGCTCCGATTGGACCCCTAGCCTGGGAACCTCCATACATTGTGGGTGCGGCCCTGAAAAGAAAAAATAAATCCCTCTCTCTAGCTCTCTGTGTTTCGTCGTGGTGCTGTTTCTCTGGAGAGCCCTTCCTTAACTCTATACCTGCTAAGCAATCACTCCCCACGCTCCCCCGCCCCTGTCTGCCATTCATCTGCGTTTGTCTCTGGATTTGCCTCTTCTGGACATTTCATGTCCATGGAATCCTGCAACACGTGGTCTTTTGTGTCTGGTTTCAGCTCCCTCCGCACCACGTTGTCAGCACCCATCCGCGCCGGGGCCTGGATCACGACTTCATCCCGTTTACTGCTGCCTCACCTTCCACTGGATCGTCAGATGCCCTCGTGTGTGTCCTCCATCCTTAGCGGCTGCCCGGAGCATCTGGGTGTCTCGGGCCCTAGTCCTGAGAGGCCTTCGGGAAGGGGAGTCACAGGGCAGTGGCTTCGTGTTACCTCCACGGTGGAGTTCCCTGTGTCTAGACAGCTCCTGGTGCAGAGTGAGGACTCGGCAGAAGTCTGTGGGACAGTGGATGGAGGAAGGAACTCGCGAGGCTCCTGGGGGTAACGGTGACAGCGTCTGCGCCCTAAACTCCTGGAGGGAAGGGGGGGGGGCGCGGCAGCTGCTGGGACCACTGCCTTTGGGAGGAAAGAGCGCAGAGCTCTGGGGGGCGAGCGTGGAACTGGAGCCCAGCACGTGGACTCTGTCACTCACGTAGGAGGTGGAGTGAGCTTCCTGTTGCCGCTGTACAAAGCCCCACACACTCCATGGCAGCACCCCCCACCCTTTATCTTTTTAGGGCCACATTTGAGGCATATGGAGGTTCCCAGGCTAGGGGTCGAATCGGAGCGATAGCCACCGGCCTACCCCACAGCCACAGCCACGCAGGATCTGGAGCCCTGAGCCGCGTCTGTGACCTACACCATAGCTCACGGCAACGCCGGATCCTTAACCCACTGAGTGAGGCCAGGGATCGAACCCTCAACCTCATGGTTGCTAGTCGGATTCGTTTCCACTGAGCCACGACGGGAACTTCCAGCACCCCTTTCTTATCTTTTGGCTCTGGGGTCAGAAGTCTGACTTGAGTCTCACTGCACGAAAGCCAGGGTGTCCGGGGGCCTGTGCTCCTCCTGGTGCCTCCAGGGGAGAATCTGTTTCCTCGACTTTTCCAGTGTCACGAGGTGCCCACGTGCCTTGGCTCATGGCCCCTTCCTGCATCTTCAAAGCCAGCATGGCAGCACCTCTCCGACCCTCTTCCTCCATCTCACCTCTGTCTAACACACCCAAGAGAGCCCCTCCCCTCTTAGGACTCCTGAGATGAGGCCGGGACCCCCTGGATAACGGAAGATAACACCCCTTCCTGTTACCCCATCTTAACTTCAGCCACCCCTGCAAAGTCCCTTTTCCACGTAAGGTAACGTGTTCCCGGAGCCCTGGGGTTAGGATGGGAGCATCTTTGGGGGTCATTATCCTGTCGGCCAGAGAAGCCCCTTGGCCTGGGCCTTGGTTTCCCCACAGGGGAAGGCAGGGCAAATGGTTCCCAAGGTCCTTCCTCGGTCTTGGGCCAGGCCATTGCAGCAGGAAGGAACAGAAGCTTCCAACTCGATGATGGGTTTCCGTCATCCTCCGAGCAGACGCTGGGAGCGCTCCCATCCGACAGATGCTCTCTCAGACCTTTCCTCCGTTTTCTTCCTGGTTCCTACTGCGGCTTCTGGAGGCATCCCCCTCTTCTTCTCAACCGTGAGAGACACGAGCTTCAGGGAAGTCAGGGGACGGTCCCAGGTGACCTGTCTCCAAAGCAGGGGCCCAAGCCCCCGTTGTCTGCCTGGCTCCGGAGCTGATGGAGTGCCCCCTGGTTTCCACTGGTGATTTGGGTGAAATGCAAATGCTTTAGGGCGTTTAAAATTCCAATGAATTGTAAATTTTGAATCGATCCTTTTAGGAAGCTGGAACGTGCCATGAATTTAGTCATTAATCTCCGAGTTTTGGAAACGGACTTCCTCAGAGGAAGTGGAGGGGAGGATTTGTAGATGAGGTTTTCATGGTTCCGTTCTTTGCTTCCTTCGGTTCTTTTTTTGGAGGATGTCACTGCAGAAAGAGAAACTAGAGAACAAGGTGCCACGTCGGCTCTTGCTAGAGCCGAAACATCTGTATCCGTATGTCCACAGCCCAAAGGCTGGCACACGCTGATCCTGCCCAGGGGCCCGGAAGATCCGCACACCTGTGCTCCTTCTGTGCCAAACAGGGAGCTCAGCAAGCCCCGGGCCGCGTGCAGTGAGCTTTTCTTCATAGCCCCGTCCTTCCCGCCACCTCAGGCTTCTTCTGAGCCCTGGAAGGGGAGGACAGGGAGCCCCGAGGCCCTTTGTGCTTGGAAATCTCCCTTTCTGTAGTTTGAAGGGTGTGGTTCAAGGGACCCAGCTCTCTGAGCAGAAGGCAGGATGATGCACACGTAACTGTGACTGGCTGGGGTCCAGGGCAGTACTTTCCTCCTGCTCAGCCTGGGAGAGCCACCCTCCTGCTGATGGAACCAGGGCTTCCTGGCACAATCCCAGGGTGGACTTGTCCTTCTGGGCCCCATTGCTGGAGATCTGTAGGTCTCACATGGGACCTCAGTGGTCTCATCTGTAGAAGGAGTGCAATACACCCATTCTGCAGGTGTGTCTTCATTCAACAGATATGTACCAAGCATCCTGAGAGCTCCAGGGGCTGCGTGATACATGAGAAGTCGTTCCCGCCCTCCAGGAGCTCAGAGTCTAAGGAAAGAGGCACCCTGGCTGGCAGGCTGCTCCAGGGTAGCCTGGCACCAGCGGCCTTGGTGATTTCTCTGTTCATCAAGTGCTTCTTACAGGCTGCGTACGTGCCAGGAGCCGTGGGCGCTCACCAGCCAGGACTCCACGTGGAGCAGAGAGAACATCAGGGAAAATGTCAAACATCGCTTGTCGAGTGGTGAGCAGATGTAAACCTTCTGAGTGATTTGGAAAATGGTTCCTGGAGAATCCACTTTGGCCTAAATAGTTTACTTGAAACTTGATAGCCAACAATCACATTGCAGATACAGCAAATGATTAATCCTCTTTGCGAACCCCCAGGCTCACGGACCATCGACTGTGCGTCAATCAAGTACCAGCCGAAGTCTCAACTATCAAGCGCACGGTGGCACCCAAAGGGGGCGGGGAACCTGGGTCACACACCAGCACCGGCCTAGCTCTGGGCACACGCAGGGCTGACTGGGTGGATCCCGGGCTGTAACTCTCCATCCAACCGCTGCCTTCAGTGCTCCTTGGAGCTGCACAGGGCTGTGTGCTGTGAGTCAGTGGACCTCGGCTCAGACCCAGGGCACGGGCGTTCTCAGAGACCCGCCGTCACGAGATCGCACAGCCCAAAGATCAAGAGGAAGTCAGCTAATTTCTGCCCTCTCTTCTTGGGCTTGGCTCTCACCGCAAAGGTGGCATCTTCTCCATTTGGAAGCTTGGTCCTTTTAGGAAGCCGGGCCGTGCAATTAATTTATTCATTCATTTAAAGGCTTTTGAAACGGATCCTCTCTGTTAAAAAAAAAAGAAGTGGCGGCGGAAGGGGGATGGATGAGGAGGGTGTTCTGGGTTGAATTGTGCCCCCCCCGCCCCCGAAAAACGATATGCGAAGAGCTAACTCCTAGTCCTTCCGATTGCAGCCTTATTTGGAAGTAGGGTCATTGCAGATGCAATTCGTTCCATTAAGGCGAGGTCACGCTGGGATTGGTGGGACCTGGAATCCAGTTTAACGGATGTCCTTGTGAGAAGGGAAAACACAGATGCAGGCAGGCCTGCCGTGTGAGCGAGGAGCCGAGTGACGGCAGAGCAGAGGTTAGGGGACCCCACTGCAGGCCCGCGAGCTGAGGGTGGCCGGCCACCCCCCGAAGCCAGAAGAGGCTCGGAAGGAGCCATCCCTGTGGGTTCCAGGAAGCAGAGCCCTGCCCACTGCTTGATTTCAGAGATCCGGCCTCCAGAACTTGGAGACAATGCGTTTCTGTTGCTTTAAGGTACTCGGCCTCAGGCCTTTGGTAGGACAGCCCCAGGCCACTAACGCAGAGGGGACCCTCGGCATCCCCACCAGGGCCTGCCAGCCTTCGGGGGCCTGGTCCAGATCCGTGGTCCTGCCCACCCTTTCTCTGGCTTCCTCCTCACTTTGCTCTGGGCGTAAGACCCCTGCAGCCCCCCACACCATGAGAGTTCTCGGGCCCGTCCAGGGCATGGGTTCTGGAGCAGAGGCACCTGCCGAAGCCAGAGCTGGTCTCGGTTATCCGTTCATCCACTGTGCCCACCCCCCCCCCCCACTGGCAGCAGGGCTTCACCAGGCACTGGGGAGCCCGGCCTTTAGCCCGAGGCTCATTAGCACTTCCTGCATCTGGTTCTGAGCTTTGCTTTCCTTTGCCAAAGAACAGAAGTAAAGTCGCTTGCTGACCTGCCAGGTCCAGACTCAGAGCTTGCCACGTCGCTCCAATCAGCCTCCTTCCTGCTTGCCCTTCCTGGGCACCTGTCCCACACCCGCTGGGCCCTGGCCTCCCTGTCCCCTCTCCCCTAGGCCCGGAGGGGCCTCCTAACAGGGCCTCCTCCTCCTCTGCATGAGATCAAAGCCAAACCTCAGGGACCTACTTCTACTGTGGCCCAGGCCACAAGACACCCACTCATTTCCAGAAACAAGCCTTCTGTCTATTCTCTCATGAAGGTAACGGGCAGCTCGCCGTGGTAACTGCTGTCCAAGTGAAAGGACCGTGCTGGGTGACGTCAGGAGCCCCTCAGGCGGGGGGCGCATGGCGCAAATGCTGTCCTTCCCAGAGGCTTCCCTGCTCCCTTGGAGGGACAAAGGCAGCTGAGGATGCCATTTATCTCCTGCAAATGTGGGCATTTCCTACGAAAGCACAATTCTAACTTTGATAGTGCAATTTTAATTAATATACAGTCTGTATTTAAATGTGTCAAGGAGTTTCCTTTGTGGCTCACCGGGTTAAGAACCTGACTTGTATCCATGAACACTTGGGTTCGATCCCTGGCCTTTGTCAGTGGGTTAAGGATCCAGCGTTGCCATGGGCTGTGGTGTAGGCCACAGATGCGGCTTGGATCCTGCATGACTGTGGCAGTGGCATAGGCCAGCAGCCACAGCACCGATTCGACCCCTAACCCAGGAACTTCTACATTTTTAGGGTGCAGCCCTAAAAAGAAAAAAAGAAATTACCGAAGTGTTCCCGAAATATCCTTTACTTTTATTTACATATATTTTTACATATAAATATATATGTATATTATTATATAGCATATTTTATGATATATTGAATTATGCCGTATTAGTTAAATTAAAATTTAAATATTAAAGTATATAACAGAGTTCCTGTCGTGGCTCAGTGGTTAATGAATCCGACTAGGAACCATGAGGTTGCGGGTTCGATCCCTGGCCTTGCTCAGTGGGTTAAGGATCCGGCGTTGCTGTGGCTGTGGTGTAGGCTGGCGGCTGCAGCTCCGATTTGACCCCTGGCCTGGGAACCTCTATATGCCACGGGAGTGGCCCAAGAAATGGCAGAAAGACAAAAAAAATAATAAATAAATAAATAAAAATTAAAAATAAAGTATATAACATAAAGATATAGCATATGAAAACGTATAATATAAAACAATAAAATGTAAATTAAAATACACAAATTAATATATCGTATGAAAGTATATTCAAATACATTACATGAAAATATAGAAATCTAGTCTTTCCTAATTCCCAAGTGCTGCCACAAGAAGGGAGTGTGCCCAGAGTGGTGGACAGCAGAGGAGAAAATGATGGATCTGTCCTGTGCAATCCTGGGGGGCTTCCCAGGGGAGGTGACCTTGGACCTATGTCTTAGCATACACAGGGGTTCTGGAGTGGGGTGGCTGTCGGGGGTGGAGCCTCCCAAGCAGAGGGACGTGAGCAGACTCTGATCTAGCTCTGGAGTTGTGCACGAGAGAGAGGCAGCCCCCGTCCCAGGCTGCTGACAGCACAGGGAGAGGAGGCCAGGAGAGCCTCCAGGAGTCTGTATGCAAGGCGAGGGCGGGATGGGGTGGCCTGGAGGGTAGGGGAGTGTGGGACTCCGGAAGGCTGTTCAGGGAGGGAGCTTGGCCTTTGTCCTCTGGAGGACGGGCACCACTCTGGGGTTTGGAGGGTTGGGGGACCGTGTCCAGGGTGGGGCCTTAGATCCCCCTGGAGGCAGCAGAGGGGTAGGAGAGAGGCATTCTGCCCTTGGCCAGGGTGAGCTCTGGAAATCAGCCAAATCTGCCCCAGAGGCATCTCTCTCTGCCTCAGAAATTGGGGAGAGGCCAAATTTTGGGGTGCATGGTGGGAGTTCAGGTTCCAGAGGCTGCGCGCCGCCAGGGGGCGCCAGTGTGCTCGGGAGCAGGGCTGGGGACCGGGGATCTGACACCGGCCCGGGGCAGGGGTGGCGGCCGAGCCCCTGTCCCTCTCAAGGTGTGACAACATGGCAGCCAGCCCTCTTCCCTGGAGCCGCGTCCCCGGGGCAGCTGGTTTCCAGGCCGGACTGGAGGGTGTCCTTGACCTTTTGTCTGTGGCCCGGAAAACTTGGCCTTGGGACCGAGAATCTCCTCCCTTCCCCTCTTCCAGACCCATGGCCTTCCTCCCTCATTTCCTCTCTTGACTTCCTCTGGGACCTGGGACCACCCCTGGGAGCTGCTTTGCCAGGATGGACTCCGTCGGGGGTCCCTGCCACCCCCTCCTGGGACACGTTTGCCCTCACCCCTCATTCACCCCTCCTCCATTCTGGAGGGACAGGGGGCGCTGGGAACAGGACACCCCATGTTCCCTCGCCAGCTCAGTCCGCCTCCAGCGACGCCCAAGTGTGTGGGTGTGGAAGGCGGGCTGGCCGAGTTCCCGCCTCCTCCCGCCCAGGCCCCCGCCCCCTCCAGCCTCCTCCCATCTAGACGCGGGGTTGGCCAACCATGGCATCCACCCGCCCTCTGGTTTGGGGAGCAAGCGTTATTGGCGCATAGCTACGCCTGTCCATACGCGGTGACACACGGTGGCTCTGGCTCGTGGCAGAGTTGAGTAGTTGCCACAGGAACCACGGGGCCCTGGGCACCTCAGATACATACCAGCTGGCCCCACGCAGGGAAAGCAGGCCAGGCTCCCGTTGCCCATCTCAACTTCGCCTTGTGTCTCTGCCTCCCGCCAGGAGGGACCTCAGACACCCAGACGTGTCCTCCCCTCGGTCCAGAAGCCCCTGGTCTCTGTGGCCCAGCTCCCGTTTGCCCACAGGGTGCAGATCTGGGTCAGGCGCCCCCTGGAGTCTGTCTTCACACCCCCCCAACCTGCCCTTTCCCTGGATGCTGCTCCCTGAGACAGGATGCTCCTTGCCCGTGGGCGTGGCTGGGGCCGGCAAGTGGAGGGGTCCTCCTTGACTACTCAGAGGGGGGATGCTCTGTGTTTGCGGGAGGTCCCCAGAAGGGTCGGAGGCCCCTTTGGTGGGAAGAGCCCATCCCGCTCTGGGCAGAGCAGGTTCTTCAGCACAGAGCCCCCAAATTAGCTCCAAGACCCCATCTATGTCCCCTGGGCCTGAGCTCAGACTAATCCCAGGGGCTGCGAGGACACAGCACAGAAGGGAAGGCCCAGGACTGGCCAGGGAGCCAGATGGAGGGGGCTGGGGACATCCCGCAGCATCCCTCTGCCACGCGGTTGGAGGTCCTTAGCCCCTTGGCGAGGAGAGAGAGTGTTTACGCGGAAACCTCCGGCTCGTTGCCTAAAGATCGATCCAGTCGATACGCACGGTTCATGGGGCTGGTGCGGCTGCAGCTGAGCATGGGCCTTCACCTGTGTTCTTTTATGTTTGGGGCCCCAGGGGTGCTGGCCACCGCGGGACCCCGGATGGTGGGCTCCCACTGCCCGATGGCTCCGTCTGAGATGGGAGTGCCCAGATGGATGGACCCTTGGCCCAGCCGGGCCTCCTCTGTGCCAGGGAGAGAGAAAAGCCACTGTGAGCCCCGGGGAGGAGACACACTGCTGTCGCCAGATCAGTAAATAAAAGTACAGATGCTCGGTTATGTTTGACTCTCCAATAAACAGCCAATCATCTCTTTGTGTAAGTATATCCCAAATATTGCATGTTTATCAGAAACTCACATGGAACTCTTGCATTTTATCGGGCAACCCGACAAGAAAGGCTCAGTTCTGACCGTGACATTGGCCATGTGGGAGCCCTTCTGCGGTGGGAGAACAGCGCCCTCCCACCTTCCCCCACCCCCGCCTGCTGGCTGCCCCCACTGTCACCTTGGCCATGACAGGACCGCTTGGCCTCTCATTCACAAGTGCTTTTCTCTGCGGGGCATTCTCTTTCCTGAAATAGCAGCTCTTGAAAATGTGCTGAGCTGGGGGCCCTGGGCCCAGTCCCTGGCCCCCAGGGAGCCTGTGTCCCCATGGGCCCGGGGAGGGGCTCCTCTTTCCTGTAGCTCCCCCTTCGAAACAAAAGGCTTGAGCTTCTGGCTCTGGTCCCTTCCCACTGCGGCTGTGGCAGTGGATGCACGGTCCTACCCCAGAGGGGCCTCAAGGGTCCCCTCCACGGGGGGATCTGAGGGCTACAATGCCAGGGCTCCCAGGCCCTCAAGTCCCAAGTTCACCAGCTGTCTGTTATGAAGACCCACCGGCTGGGCCAACCCAGATGCAGCAGCCTAGGTCTGGGCAGGCAGCAGAAGCCACCAGGAGATGCTGGCAGATGGGAGGGGGCCCTGGGTGGGTGTGGCGAGGGGCCGGTCCATCCCCTGGCGGACAGTACAGGTAGTTGAAGGGGGCTGGTTCCTCCCCTTCTCCGGCTGGTGGAGGGCGTTGGGCACCATCTTGGTAGGTCCTCAGGTCTCAGGTCAGAAGATCTGCCATTTTTTAGAGGGGCCACAGGGCTCGGGCCCCCCATCAAGAGGGGGGACAATGGCCTTGGCCACTCTGGGGCCCTGTGGGCCAGCTCACTGTCCACTCCAACCCCAGGCCCTTGGGCACCCAGGATGGCCACTGGGGGGCAGTGTGAGCCAGGACACCTGGCAGGGATCCACCCGAGATGCACCCGCCTGCCCTGCCCGAGGGCAACGACACCCTGGGCTGATGAGAAGCCCCTCTCGGTGGTCAGCCCAGGACCCCGCTGTCCTGCCTTGGGGGCCTTCGGGCCAGGGCTCTGCCTGGGCACTGGGGATTTTCCTCATATGGGTGATCACAGCCCCTCCTTCTTATACACAATCACGCACACTGACACATGCACACCCACACACGTGTGCAACCCCCCCCATCACACACACTTTGCACACGCACCGGCCGGGGTGGGGAGCAGGTGCGGGTGTGGTTGCAGAGGCACCAAATACTCTCCTGGGAATGCCGGGACTGTGACCTTTCCTTTTGCTTCTTCCCTTCTCAGCAGCCTACCCCGGGGGGGTCCTGGCGAGGGTCCTAGGAGCTGATGGGGGAGCCGCCCCCTTGTCAAGGCCACTGGCAGGTCCTGCCTTTCCGGGAAGCCCCTTGTCCAGCCAGTCTGTGCCCTCTGGGTCCTGGGCTCCTGCCCCCTCCTGGCTCGGACCCCTGCCACAGCACCTTCCTCAAGGCTAAGCCCACCCTTGCAGGAGTCTGTTCCCCTGATGGTCCCACCCAGATCCAGGATGTTGAGTCCAGACAAACATGGTCGCAGCTTCCACAAACAGACATGTGCCTGCCTGGTGGGCCCTCATTTGGAGCCAGGGGCCAGGGTCCGAGGGGGTGAGTGGTGGAGGTCAGGCCTTGTTCAGATCCCCCCAGGTGGGGGCCGTGGATCGCAGCCCCTCCTCTTCTCTTCTCTACGTGGCACCTGCTACCCCCCCACCCCCAGGGCTGCAGTAAAGAACTGTTTTGCATAAAGCACGCAACTGGGGTGGGTGTTCAAGTCTGCTGGCCCCAGGGAGGGGGAGGCAAGGTCCCTGGGGACCCCTACTGCTCTCAGGCTAAGGGGGTCTTTTCGGCCCCGCCCGGCCCTGAATTCTTCATGCAGTAACCCAGACCCGTGTTTTCTTTCAAGACGCCACTCTGAGCTCCGCCGTCCGGAGACACTGTTGATGCGATGTTTTCAATTTTCCCAGGCCTCTGCCTGGCAGGAGCCTCCCCAGGGCTCCGATCCTTGGCCATCAATCTTTTCCATCAAGATTCAGTCCCCATTCTGGGTGGGCTCAGAGAGGAGGGGGGCCTCCATGGCTCAGCACGGGTGGGCGGGGAGGGTAGGGGGTGGGCGAGGGGCTCCCCCCCCCCCGCAAGATATGCCCATCAGGTACCTTCGCTAGCAGCCGCCCCCCTCCCTGCCCCTGGGGCGGGAGCCAGAAGGCGCTGGAAGAAGCTGTGTGGGTGGGGAGGGCCAGGGGGGGAGTGTGGGCTCCGGAGACCTCACATCCCCTTGGGAGGCGGGCTTTCAGGGAGCCCTTGAGGACAGGGCGCAATGCGGCTATCATTTTGCCGCAGCTCCAAAAAGTGTCGCAGCTCCAAAAAGTGCCACAGCTCTCCTGGGCTTTGCAAGCTCTGCTCTCCAGATGCCAATATTTTTTGACAGTGAGACGCAGCTTTTCCCAGATCCGGCTACTGTGGCTGAGAAGGCTGCACTACGAGGGCTTAGAACAGCCCCCGGAGCTGTGACAAGCATGCACATTAATCACTGGTGATGGCTTGGGGAGGGACTGGGCTCCCATTACACAGGGCTCTCATGTGCTGTGCGTGCAGGCATGTGTGCATGTGTGTGATCCCGTGTGCACACGGGTGCGAGTGCTCACAGTATGTGTGAGCGTGTGTGCTTTGTGTGTGCATATGACCGTGAGTGCATGCGTGCGTATGTGAATGCATGCCTGTGTGCATGGGTGCATGTGCCCTCGAGTGTGTGCACGCGTGGGCAGGCGCTCACGAGTGTGTGTGCTAGCACGCGTATGTGTGAGCAGGCCTGCACACGTGCACTGCACCCACCTGCTGGCAGCATGTCACAGAGCGGTCCATGTTGCCTGAAAGGCCTGTTGAGCTCCAACAAGGATGGTTTTGAAAGTTTCTAGTCCCTTCCTTCTCAGCAGCCAAGCTGTGCCTCCATGGACTTGGCCATTTCCGCTCCATGGTGGCGCCGGTGGCGATGTTTACAGGCCCCACGGGGAGACTGGTGGCTCAGGGTGGCGTTTTTCCCATTGCTGACAGGTTGGATGGCAGAAACCTCTGCTGGTCTGCACTTTTCCTCCTGGCCCCAAAGCCTCTAACCAAGGCAAGTGACACTCAATCATCATTATAAACTAGCCTCATGTTTCTGCGGGCTCTCCGCTCAGGGGACCATCGCCTCGTTAGAAGCAGGGGAATGGGTGCGCCGGTGCACGTCCTGCCTGCGTGAAAGCCTGGAGCGCCACCATCGTGCTGTGTGACCTAAGACCTGCTGCCCACCCTCTCTTGGCTTTTTGCTCGCCCAGAATGAAGGCCTGGAGCCAGGCAACCCTTTGGGCTCCAAGTCCATGAGTCAAAAATTCCCTCCGAGGGTGAGTCCATGTGTCCTCCCTCTAAAGACAGCATCCAACCCACGTTCTGAGCATCAGATGCTGTGTCTTTGGAAGACGGAGAGATGAGGGGAAAGAAAGGGTCTGATCCTGGGACCTGTGGGCCATGTGGGATTTGGGGGGCGGGGTGGGTTGGTTGGGTCCTTTCTGTGCCTGCCATGTAAGATTTGCTCAAACCCTCTGTTCTTTGAAGGCTTACATCAGCGTATGGGTAAGATCTAGCAAAAATGAGTGAAGTGCGAACACACAGAAGTTTCCAGGCCAGCAGAAATAGAAAGGACCATTGGAATTGAATTACAAGGAGAAAAGCAGACCAAAAGTGTACAGGCCAGTAGGTCCTGATTGGAGTTCTCACTTTGGCTCCAAGATTCCCGGCAGCCAGAGTGAAGAGGGAAAAAAGATCCGTTCCATTGTCCTCCCTGTCCCTTAGGGTAAGCCGTCCCACCTCTCTTCCCATCAAGTCTCTCAGGGATCACGAGATCCCTGAGAGGACCACTCCCCCATCCCAAGGGTTGGACAGAGCAGTGGCTCTGCACACCTGGGTCAGGAAAGCCTCTGTCAAAGGTGGGGCCTGGGCAGTGCTCTGCAAAACTTAAAGATTGTCCCTCGGGACTTAGTGGCACTCCTGGGGTGCACCGGACCCTGGAACCAGGGCTCTTTGACTCTCTGAAGATGGCACGTGAGGAGAATCTTGGCACCGCCAGCCATGGGCAGGTGCCTCGGGGGCCCAGGCCCAGCCATGGCTTCAGTGGGAAGGGAGCAGCCCCGCCTCGTGCAGAGGGCATCTGCAGTCATGGGTGGAGGTTTTGGGGGTGGATCTGGGTGACGGAGCTCTACGGCTCATCTCAGCCTCAGAAGGGGAGCGGCAAAGGTAAATAGATTGCCCCCCAATAGTGAGGGGGACCACTGGGGGGCAAGGACGGCTGGGCCCTGGGGGATGGGGGACGGAGGAAGGGGGCACATGCATCCATGCCTGCTGGGGGTGCTGGAGAGGGGCTGCCCACAGCACATGGGGTAGGGAGCATTCCAGACAAGACAGAGAAGGCACTGTGCCTGAAAGGCTGGGGGATGCTGAGGGTGGGCGGGGCTCAGAACCAGTGGGGAGGGGGGTTGTGGGCCTGGCTGAGGGGTCCTCAGACTCTAGCACTTGAACCCCGAGGTCCATGCGTGTATTCTTGGAGACCTGTGAGTCCCCAAGGTAGAGAGTCAATACTGACGTCAAATCAGCAGTGGCTGACTCACCAATTCACTCGGAACGAGGGGGGGTGATTTTATTTACCAGAAGTTCTTCATGGATTTTTCCTTTAGAGAAAGAGAGATTAAAAAAAGGAAAAAAACCAACAGACTGAAATAAGCTTCCTGAGCTGCGTGTGCCTCTGCAAGGAGCTGGGGAGGGGGGCTCCTGGAAGGGGGTCCCGAGGCCATCCCAGAGTGGCAGGGGCAGTGGGGGGGACTCCATGGGGAGGGCGGGGCACCGGGGGGGGCACAGGGCGAGTAGAAGACGGGAGGTCTCCAGGACTGTCCCCGCATTTGCCCAGGGCACATCCTCACTGTCCTACCATGCCAGCCCGAGCGTCCCCTCCTCCAGGCAGCCCTCACAGACTGCCCACCAGTCCTCATGGCCCGCGAGATGGCCTGTCCTCTAAACTGGGAAGGTGCGGCCTGGGCCCCTGCCCGACGCTGGCAGGCAGGAGGCACTCAAGAAACCACGATGGGTGCCGAGGGTCCTGGATGTGGGGACAGGCAGGAGGTGGCAACATCACACATAGGGACATAGGACCGCCCTCCTTGGACCTCCATAGATCCTAGACTGGGGGAGGAAAAGAGCCTTCCCCAGCTGCCACTCCTTGGAAGGCCCACGCTGGGAACCAGGAGCCCCCCCGAGAAGGCACAGCCCAGACCCTTCTCAGGCTGTAGACGCCGAAATGCTGGTTCCTGCCAAACCGGACCCCACCGCGTGTAGGGGGCCCGCACAGGGCTCTCTCACATCCCACACGGCACCAGGCACCAGCAGCGGTTGGGGGGGGTCCGCAGGCTCTGGCCTGGGCACAGCTGGTGGCTTATTTCTGGGGGGGGTGCGGGGGGGAGCATTGTGATCAGAGGAGCAGCGGGGCCACTGAGAAGCAGTCAGCTCTCCTGAGCACCTGCTGGTGGCCAGGCCAGGGCTGGGGAGGGGGGACAGAAGTCCAGCGATGCCAAGCACCTGCACCAAGGCGGGCCCACAGTCCAGCCCCTGGCCCCTCGTCCTTGTGTCAGAGTGGGCGTCTGGAGGCGCACTGCGTGTGCGGGACCCCTGCTCACGGATGTGGGGGGAAGTCCCAGTGCTGAGCTCAGACTGGAGCCCCCCATCTTCCCAGTGCTCTCGCTGGAGCCCCCACGGAGCCAAGTCCAGTGCAGTGGAGGGAACCGGCAGGTGGGGCTGGAGGAACGCGCCTGGGGGTGCGTGGGTCTGGGGACCGGCCTGCGGAGGACAGACTGGCAGGACACCCGGGGCAGGAGCCCACACCTCCCTGAGGCTGCGTGTCTGGGTGGGAGGAGGAGGGGCGGGGGTGCAGCAGGACACAGAGGGGACGAGAGGACAGAGGCCGTCTGGGCCACCTTCCTGCGAGCCTGGGCTCTGTCCCACGGGCAGCTGGAAAGTCCCAGCAAGGATTAACATGCCTGGATTTGCCCTCCTCGTGTTTGTCTCTCCCCACACCGAGGCCCCTGTTGGGTCCGCTCTAATTGGTTTCTGTCTGGCTGTAGCAGAGAACAAATTGATTCCCCTCCAGCTGTTTCTGCAGCGTCTGTCCCGGCTCAGCCCCAGGGCACCTGCTGTGCCCCTCACAGCTTCTCCTCTTCTCTGGGAACACAGAAGAAGGGGTCTGCGGGTGAGGGAGGGGTCCTGGTCCAGCGTCCTCGCCCGGGCCCCAGGCCCCAGAGCTGGACCTGCCCCCCGCCCCCCCAACCCACATCCACCTGTGCCTGAGCCTCTGGAGGCAGCGGCTGCAGGTCAGAAACCTCACCTTTGCGCAGAAGGCGGGGTCTTCACCCCTCAGGTGTTCTCCCTCCTGAAGCTGCCCAGGCACCCTTCCTCACTGAAAACCTGGGCACGTTGTCATCCTTGGGCTGAAACCCTTCCCTTGATGCTGTTTGCCTTCAGCCTAAAAATCCAGACTCTCATCTCTCACGGCTCAGCACTTTAAGGGGAGAGCGTCCGCCGTGCCCACATCTTTCCAGACGCGCCGCAGGTATCCTGGCCCCTGGGCCTTTGCACACGCCGTGCCCTCAGCCAAGCACGCCTGCATGTGCCCCTTCCACCCTCACCGCCTGACCTCGTGACAGTAGGTCCTTGTCCCTCTGGACTCACCTCTTTGTCCCAGCTCCTCTAGGAGGGACTTCTGCCCTCTCCACCCTCACAGCTCCCGCCGTCCACGCCCCGCCCCCCCCCCCAGCCCAAACCCTGTGTTTGTCCCTGTTGGGACACCCCAGAACATTCTGAGTGAAAACATTCAGAAAACACTGGTCTGGCCCCTCCTCTCACCAGGCACGCGTACTGCATGTCTCTGTATCCACCCTGCTTGTGTGGGACCAGCCACGGGGCTGGAGCTATAACAGGTGCGCGGTGTTGGAGGAGGACACGCGCAGACAGGTGGATGGACGGGTGTGTAACTGGGATACGCCCAGGGCCCCAGGTGTCCCCGGCCGACACTGAATCCCAGACACAGCCACAGCTGTCCAGCAACCAAAGAATTTTCAAAAGGGGTCCCAGTCTTTGCTGGCGTCTTTAGAAACCATACTTCAGAGATACAGTTCACAGCCTCGGCCAGGCCGGTCTAAACCTCCCCTCTCCCTCCCCGGTCCCTCCGCTTTCTCCTTCCTCCTCCCGGCACTTGCAAAACCTCCTCCCTGCTCAGCACACAGGCTCTCTCTCCCCGACAGCCCCCCTGCCCTGGCTTTTTCTGACGGGCTAGATTCAGCCTGGCTTCTTTTTTGTTTCCTTTCTGTATTGCCCATTCTCCATATTTCTCCACAACAAAGGAAAGGCCTGGAACTCACCCAGGCGGTAAGAATCGCCCCTCCTCCCCCCAGACCCCCTCTTTGTGCCCTCTCTCCCCAAATCTGCATCATAAAAAAGCTGGAAACCCAGCTGGCAAATAGAGCGGTCTCCTGGGGGAGAGGTGGGGGGAGCGAGGGTGACCGGGAGCCTGCAAGGTCAGAATTCTCTTTCTTTGGTGGGGCGCTGGGGACATTCACATGTTAATAAATCATATTCCCACCATTCCCGCCCCCGAATCGAGGAAACCTTTCTACAAACTGCATTTTAACCTTACACAATCGCCCTGTGGACAATTCGACACACAAGGAGACTGGGGGAGCGGGGGGGGGGCGCGGGGGGACGAAGCCTGCTGCCTGGAGGGGATTGTTAACTGGGATGTCCACGCAGCCTGCTGTTTTTACGTCCTTGCTGTTTCCCTGCTCCGGGCTCCAAGCGAACCCTGGGTCCTGTGGAATCATAAGAATTTGCAGCCAAGAAAGGCGCGTAGGAAAATGCAGTGGGGACTTGCTAAGCCGTCTGGTTTGTTCCCTTAAGCAGAGTCTGTGCTCTCCCTACAAGCACTGACTGTCTAATTTGAGCCTGATAGCGATTCGCGGAACTGTTTACGAAAGTTCCCTGTAAGCTTACTGCGGAGAATGGACTTGGGGATATTTGGTTTCTGCATGTTCCAGAAGCTGCCAGGAGGCTCAGGCAGGGACAGGGTGAGCCGCGGGGGTCGGGGGCAGCGCTTCACAGGGAGGCTCAGGTTGTGCCCAGGGACCTGGGTCAGCAGATGGGCCTCAGGTCTGGGTGCCCTGGACGCAGCAGGGGGTGTCCTCTCCTGGGAGCTGCCCTGATTTTTAAGGTCCACGGCTGCCTGGGTTTCAAAGATGAAGCTTGGTTGGTTGGTTTTTTGTCTTTTGGGTTTTTTGGGTAGGTTTTTTTTTTTTTTTTTTTTTTGGTCTTTTGAAGGCCACATTCACGGGGCATATGGAAATTCACCAGGCTAGGGGGCAAATCAGAGCTGTCACAGCAATGCCAGTTCCTTAACTACTGAGTGAGGCCAGGGATGGAACACGTGTCCTCATGGATACTGGCCAGGTTTGTTACTGCTGAGCCACAACGGGAACTCCCTGTTGGTTGGTTTTCTGTGTCCTTCAGAATTTGTGGGTTGGGGATAAAGAGGAGGGCACATTTTTTTTTTGATGTTTTAGAGAAGTAGATTTCCTGTTGTGGCTCAGGGGGTTAAGAATCGAACATAGCGTCTGTGAGGATACAGGTTCGGTCCCTGGCCTTGCTCCGTGGGGTAAGGATCCGGTGTTGCCGTGAGCTGTGGTGTAAGTAGGTTGTAGACGCAGCTCGGACCTGGCGTGGCTGTGGCTGGGGTGGAGGCCGGCAGCTGCAGCTCCGATTCCACCCCTAGCCTGGGAACCTCCATATGCTGAGGGTGTAGCCCTAAAAAGAAAAAAAAAATAAAGTTTTAGAGAAGTGTTGGAACAGCTTTCGGAAATTGTTCTGGTGCAACGGATTTGGAGAACTATCCACAGGCTGGGGTCAAAACGTCCAAAGAAAGAGCAGCCCCCTCTCTTATTTCCAATCATCCCCTGGTCTGGGGCCAGCACCTCATGATGCCCCGAAGGACTTTGGGGTACACCCTGGCCCCTGGCAGATACGACCGTGGAACCCTCTGTGGGTGGGTTTCTGAGGTGATGGAGGGGTGGGGAGCAGGGAGGAGACCGGGAGACACCTGTGACACTGGGACATGGCTGTGCTGTGCCCTGAGCCCGCTCCAGTAATGGGACAGTGATTGTCGCCTCTCCTAAGAGTCACCCCCCGTCACACGTCACAGCCCAGGAGGGAGCACAGACTGGCATGGAAGGTTCTGAGGCTGAGCTGATGCAGTGGGGGACCATGGCTCCTGGGAGGCAGCGCCCCAAGAGGACGGAGGCGGAGGGAGGGGACCTCCCAGGAGCTCAGCTCGGAGACTCTGCTCGTGTCCAGCACAGCTGATGAGCTGTCAGATGCTTTGTCCTGACCTGTGTGACGGGCGTTCGGCTCTCTAGAGGCCTGATCGGACCCAGGCTCTCCGCAGGAAAGATGCATGTTCTCATTGGATCTGAGTCCTAGGCTTCGTAGAATAAAGCTTTGTAAACCCCGGGAGCGTGTACATGTATTCGTTAAGGCTTCGAGGGGGCTCGGGGCCCGCGTGGTATCTGAGCAGCCCCGTCAATGGTCAGTTCTTCCGTCCAGGCTCCTCCTGGCCTTGGGGGAGCGGCGGGCCCTTCTCACAAGGGGGCAGCTTTCAGGGAGCCTACCCTTGAAATGAGGTCTCTGCAGGGAAGCTGATTACATTAAGGTTTGGGTTGGAGCAGGAATGTCACCTTCTCTGTTAGACCTACGCAACTGGCCTATATATTTTTTATTGTTTTAAAGTTAATTTAATTTAATTTAATTTTTTTTCCTTTTTAGGGCCACCACCTGCAGCATATGAGGGTCCCAGGCTAGGGGTCAAATCAAAGCTGCAGCTGCCGGCCTACACCCCAGCCACAGCCACAGCCACACAGGATCCAAGCTGCGTCTGCGGCCTACACCAGAGCTCACGGCCACGCTGGATCCTTAACCCGCAGAGGGAGGCCAGGGATTGAACCCATATCCTCACGCATACTAGCTGGGTTCTTAACCCGCTGAGCCACAACGGGAGCTCTCTGACGGTCCGATTTAAACTGTGCCTCCTCTGCTCCCTGTTCCCCCTAAACCTTCCACTGTTTACTTCTTCCGGCAGCACTTTCGCTCCCTTTAACAGGCTTGTCATGTGCTGAATCGCATCTCCCAATCCTCGGGCTGAAGCCCTCGATTCCCGTGCCTTGACTGTATTTGGAAATAGAGCCTTTAAAGAGGTGATTATGGTGAAATGAGATCCTCCGGGTGCCCCCTAATCCCTGCAACCGGGGTCCCGTAAGACGAGGCGATCCGGGCCCACGCGCGGGACGGAAAGGCCGTGTGAGGACACGGGGAGGAGGCGGCTGCCTGGGAGCCGGAGCGAGGCCTCCTGAGAACCCCCCGCCCGGACCCCTGGGATTCTGACTCACAGCCTCCAGGATTATCAGAAAATGCATTTCTGTTGTTCAAGCCCCCCGTCTGTGGTGTTTATTAGGGGCCGTCTGAGCAAACCAATGTCAAACGAAGCACCATTTACTGATTTCTTGGGTTTATTTTTTACTTTCTGACCACCACGGCTCTCCCCGAGGGCAGAGATGCTGGATTCGGTCCCCTGACGCATCCTCAAAGTACTGAAGCCCGCCTGACATGCGATAATCTTTGGCACTTAGTAAATATTTGACATTCAGCAAATATTTGATGAACTTTCGCCTCCGGCCAAGATGGGAAAACAGCAGCAAGGTGTGCCCTCCTGCCGGAAACGGAGAAAAGTCTGGACGAGGTACAGCGATCGAGAGTTTTCAGACATCGGATGCCAAGGAGTTCGCGACAGTGACCCCGAGACAGGAGAGACACCAGGAACCCGAGATGGCGCGATGGCACCGGCTTAGGGCCTGCAGGGAGTTTCCAGACCACGGTACCGGGACGGCGAGCCCAGGCAGAGCTTGGGGGTCTTCCAGGGTTGAGGAGAGGGACCTGCGTGTTTGAGGGGCCAAAGCAGCTGGAGTCCAGAGGCAGAGCAACGAAGAAGAGAGGGCTGCTCAGAGGGGATGTTCGGACACCTGCAGAGGGCCCTCCTGGGCCGTTCAGTGGAGGACCAGTCAGCCGTGTGTGAGCGCACTACCCCAGGCAGGAAAGAACCCAGGATAACAGCATCTGGTCACTCGGGGCTGGCACCAGCACCTCTTCCCGCACCTGGGGCTGCCACGTCTCACAGCTCACGGGCGCGGGGGTAGAGGACACAGGAGGACAATGGCACAGGAGAAGGGCAAGAGGAACCCCGAGATCGATTTATTTACTTATTTGTCTTTTGTCTTTTTAGGGCTGCCCCTGCGGCATATGGAGGAGTTGAATTGGAGCTGTAGCCACCGGCCTCCACCCCAGCCACAGCCATGCCAGATCCAAGCCATGTCTGAGACCTACACCACAGCTCATGGCAATGCTGGATCCTCTACCCACGGAGCAAGGCCAGGGATTGAACCTGCAACCTCATGGTTCCTAGTCGGATTCATTTCTGCTGCACCAGGACGGGAACTCCCTTAAGATCAGTTTAACTCGCGTGCTGCTCCCAAGGGACAGAGCTTCAAACGAAGCCTCATCGTTTCCAGTAACTGTGTCTGAGAACAATATTTGTAGGAGAGACGCACGCTCAGCCCCTGACAAGGTAACACTTGCAATGTCTGAGACCCAATCCAGAATTACCCAGGCAGAGCAGCACTGTCTGCAGCAGCCAACCTAAGGGTCCGTCCACAGGGGAATGGATAAAAATGATGTTATGTATATATCACATTTAGATACAATACACACGTGTACACACAATGAAATACTCTCCATCCCCCCCCCAATAATGATATTTTGCTGTTTGTAACAACATAGCTGGACTCAGAGGGCATTATGCTCAGTGAAATAAATCAGATATGGAAAGACACATACCGGAGAACCTCACTTCTATGTGAAATCTAAACAATACAGCACACAAGGGAGCATAACACAGAACAAGCAGATGCACAGGTAGAGAACACACCTGTGGGTCCCCACAGGGAGAGGGGAGTGGAAAGGGGCGAGCTAGGGATGCGGATGCAGAGGTACAAACTATCGGGTATAAAATAAGGCACAAGGATACATAGTGTAGGACACGGAGAAGAGAGCTCAGGTTTTCTCATAACGATACGTGGAGTTTAAACTTTAGAAGTTGTGAGTCCCTGTAGGGTACACGTCTAACATAGAATATTGAACAGCAATTATACCTCAATAAAAAATAAAGAAACATAAAATTAAACTTAAGTCATTACCCAGGCATGCAACGAAGCGGAAAAATATGACCTATAAGGAGGAGGAAACTCAATCAGAGGTGACAGAAGCAGTATGCAAGGGTCTAAACACGCACCCTTCACCCTCTGCATTCTGGAAGCTGAAGGAAAAACTGAGCATGTCAAGTGGACGCATGAAAGGGAAAAAAGAGAATAGGTCACATGTCCAGGGATGAAATCACAAAGTCTGAGATGAAAAATACAGGATTAAACACTGCAGAAGACAAGATGCGTCCCCTTGAGGATGGAGCTGTAGACACTACCCGTAATGAGAGAGAGAGAGAAAAGATGGAGAAACCAACCAGAGCCTCAGGGAGCAACGGGATCCCTCGCAGCGGCTCAACCTGTTGGAAAACATAGTTCATGAAGCAGGTGATAAGGAGCAGAAAAAAATATTTGAGAAAACAATGGCAGAAAATTTTACACAGTTGATGAAAAACAATGAGGCTCCAAGAGATCCAAGAAGGTTAATGAACCCCCAAAGCAGACACATGAAGGAAAGTAGACCAAGGCGCCCCCTGATCTAAGTGCTTCAAGCCGATGAGATAAGATGGTCTTGGAAGCAGCTGGAGAAAAAGGACCTACGGAGGAACAAAGGCAAAGACAAAGGCAGGTTTCTCATCAGGATCCAGGCCAGTGAGAAGGTAGCAGGGCAACCTCTCAAGGTACTGAAAAGAAAAAAAACCTGTCAACTCTCTACTCTCTACCCAGCAAAAAATACCTTTCAAGAAGGAAGGCGAAATGAAGGCTTATTGAGATGTGTGAGCGCTGAAAGGGTTCATTATCAGCAGAGCAGCACTACAAAAAGTATTATAAGAGGTCCTTGTGGCAGAAGGACATGGACACAGGAGGGATATTGGAATTTACACGGTGCTGTGAAGAGCACTGATCATGGCAGCTGGGTAGGTGGGTGTATCCAGATATGCACACGCACGTATATAAAAGTATGTGTTATGGGCATCTACATTTTACACATATAAATTTATATACACACATTCAGGTATAACTATACATCACATACACATTATATACATTTCTAAGCATACGTTATAAAAGTTATAATATGTTATATAAATTTATGATTTATAATAGTTATATATACATTTGACATACATCAGTTTATACACACATATGTTTATGTATATATACATTTCTAATGTCATAAAATTTCTAATGTTACTTAAAATTGATAATTTATGTTATATATACAGTTGACATCAATTTATATCCACATCTTTATATGTACATAAATTTATAATAATATATTATAAAATTTATTTACCATTTAAATTGACAATAATATGTTGTTATAGATACATATGTTGTTAATGTTATTATATGCATTTTGTTCTTTTTCAAAAATACCTCTCTAAAAATCATTTTGAGCCTCTTGGTGCCAGAAGGTGGACCCTGGGTGCAGCGGGGTGGTTCAGGGTGCTGAGTGCCCTCAGGCCTCCAGAGCCTGCATGGATGGCACCTGTTCCCGGTGCACGGCCAGGCCACCTGGTGAAGAAAATTCTGGGGAATGGATGATGCCGACCGTGGCACTTCTTTTTTTGGAGCTGGGAACGCCCTGTCTGGAGCTATGAGCTCCACGTGCATGAAGAGAAGGCCTTAACAGGGGTTTTGAAAACGTCACCAAAGGATCAGCCACCCTGGGGACCCAAAAGTGCTTTATCGGTCCCCTGATGTCATTGCCACACACCTGACGTCGTAAATCAACTATAGTTCAATTAAAAAAAAAAAAAATAGGAGTTCCCGTCGTGGTGCAGCAGAAACAAATCCGACGAAGCACTGTGAGATTGTGGGTTGGATCCCTGGCCTCACTCAGTGGGTTAAGGATCCAGCGTTGCCATGAGCTGTGGTGTGGGTCCCAGACGCAGCTTGGATCTGGCGTTGCTGTGGCTGTGGCTGTGGCCAGTGGCTATCGCTCTGATTGGACCCCTAGCCTGGGAACCTCCACAGGCCACAGGTGCGGCCCTAAAAAGACAAAAAATTAATAAATAAAAATAAACATATATAAATAATAAAGGAGTTGGACACCGTGGCTATGCTGGGAACCCAGCACAGGGCTCGGTAGGCACTGCCATGCTGTCTTCAGACTGTTGGCGCGGATTGAGTTTGGGAGCCTTGGGGTCCTTCTGGGTCCTTCCAGGCCAACGGAGCAGCGGGTAGAAGCATTTTGGGCAGGTCAGCTCACCACAAAGAAGGGTGGTCCCCTCCAATTCTGGATGTTATCCCTCAGATTCCCGAGACCCTCCTGCTGGAAGGCCGAGAGACAAAGCGGGGGGGCTGCCTGTCACCTCTGCGTGGCTTTAGGCAAATTACTGTTGGGGAAGCAAGACGGCCCTGCCAGCAAAGGGCTCTTCTGTGCCAACAGCATCAGCGGAGAGGGAAAGAAATGTAATCGTAGGCACGAGTGGGTTTACACGCATGTGATGTAGCGTGACAGTGGCTACAGCGTCTGGACAGAGTTTCATCGTGTCCACACGGGTGCGGAAGAGAGAACAAGGGGCCTCCTGGGGAGGCAAGAGGATGCTCCCGCGGGGGACTCAGAAATAATCTCGGACATCTGTGCTTTAAATTCCAAGGGTTGGGCGGCCGGGACCTTGCACAGTAAACTCAAAAGGGGCAGCCTGTTTTCTGACCCATTGTGTTTTCAAGGTGATGCCTCCCCAAGGAGACAGTGGGGAGGAGCTGCCTCTGTCCTTCTTAACCAAAACCACTTGCTCATCTTACGGAGCCTCCATGTGCCCAGCTGCGAAATGGGCTCATAGGATCGGCCGCAGAGTGGATTGCTGAGGGTTAAACAGTCTGCCCAGAACGGGTTCTCTGCCATCCAACCTCCCTTTTCTCCTCCATGGAGCTGTCTGGATGGAGGGTTGGGAGGGTGGACTGGCCCAGTCAGGAATCCCCCCCCGCCGCCCCTGCCTGGCGCTGCCCCCGCCCCGCGGACGTCCTGGCCTGATCTGCTCAGGTCTGTGTCACACACAGCGGCTGTGTCTGCTGGGTGGGCCTGTGCGTCAGGTGATATGACGTCTTCCAAAGGTTTCAGGGAGTGTGGCCTCCCCGCTCGTGCGTGCTGCTGCCAGCTGTGATGGCCACTGATTGAAATTTCAGAGACTGAGTTTTTTCCCTTGGAAAGCTAGACACCCATAGAGATCATGGAACCTTTTCCTAAGAGAGCTGCTGTCAATTAAACAAAATTCCTTTTTTTGTTGGAGAAAAGGCTGTCATGGTTTCCACGTGTTGAGCAGACTTTACTGCAGATGTTTTCGTAACAGCTTCTACGTCGCTTGGCTTGTATTTTCTATCTGAGTGATGTTGATCAGAGACCCCTGAGGGAGCGGGGGGTCCTTTCCGAGTGACACCCGTGGTGGGTCAGCCACCTGTGCTGACTTCCTGCCTCTGCTGGGAAGCGGGGCAGGGGGCCAGGCTCTTCCAGCCGAATCCTCCATCCTGCTCTGTCTCTGTGTCCTGAAGTAGAGGAGTTCGAGCGCCTCGAGAAGGACAAGCCACAGAGAGGGGAGCCTCCAGCTGCCGGGCCAGGAGCTCTTCAGGAGCCATCTGGTGCCCACGTTACCAAGCAGACTTCCAACAACAACCACAACAGCGACTATATGCAGACTCGTATGTCGGCTTCCTCGTGACTTGTCCAAGGACACCATGCTTCATCTAGGAGTCCAGAAAGAACAAGAAACAGGTCCTTCCTCAGCAGAGGGGCCTAGGGGTCCCCTGATGGCTCAGTGGGTTAAGGATCCTGCAGTGTCCCTGCTGCAGTGCAGGTTTAGTCGCTAGCGAGGGAACTTGTACATGCAGAGGGTGTGGCCAAAAAAAAGTGGGGTCTAGTTGCCACCCGGAATGATACGAACCCACAGCCGGTGTCCCGAGCTCTGAGGACGGTCCATCCTGGCTCATAGAGCACACACCTGGGACTAATTCCGTGATGACCCATGGGAGGGTGTGAGTGTCCAGGATGGCCACACGGTGTGTGGCGGTGGGTGTCATGGGGTATGATGTGTGGTAGGTGCATAGGTCTAGTGTGAGTGTGTGTCCATCTGTCTACAGCTGTGTGTGTGGTGGGTGTGAGTGTGTGTGTGTGGTCTTGTTGGGGAGGTCAGTCTTTCAACGACTCGGGCCTTCAGCTGATACAGCGGTCAAGCTGCTAGACTCAGAGTGCACTGATTTAAATGTTGCTCTCATCCGAAACACGCCTTCACTGAAGCCAGCAGAAGGTTTGACTGAACATCTGGGCACCGTGGCCCAGCCATATGGTGACACATAAAATTAACCATCCCAGTGTGGTTGTGTGTGTGGCATGCATGTGTGCATGTCGGTGGATGGCTCAGCTGTCTGGGTAGGGCCTGTATGAACAAGTGAACATGTGTGTGTGTGTGTGTGATTATATGAATACGTGTCCGTGTACATGATTTGATGTGGGTATATGAGTATGTGTGGGATGATGCGTGTGTTAAGAGGGTGTGGCGTGTGTCTTCATGTGTGTGAGTGTATGTGGTGTGTGTGTGTGAGTGTGTGTGATGCGTGTCTGTGTGTGAGTGTATCTGGTGTGTCGTATGTGTACATGAACCGATATTGTGTGTGTGTGAGGGTATGTGTTGTGTGTGTGAAAAAATATATATACATAAATATATATATAGTGTGTGTGTGTGTGTGTACATAAATGTGTGCAGACACACGCACACGCACACACACACACTGGGGCTCTTCCAGTCTTCTTCTGGCAGCTGGAGGCTGCAGGGAGCCTGCACCCAGCTGCCCAGCACCCAGCTGCTCTGCCCTTGAAACAGACGTGGTGTCCTTCGTCTGTCCTGATCCCCCACAGACTTTCCAGGTTCCACTTTGCAGGATGGCGGGTTTTCGGTGGATTGATGCCTGGGAGCACTTTCTTCACGTATCTAGCGCGTAGGGAGCCCCGAGAGGGGTGGTTATTGTGGCTTGTGTTAACCTCATTAGCCAGGCACCCGGGTGGGCGCCCGCGAAGTGAGGAAGAGGCTGTGAGGTTCACTGGTCATCTACTACGTGCCGGGTCCACGCTTCCTCTTCTGTCTCCCTGGGAGGTTCGAGAGGACGATACCAGTGAAAGTGACAACGATGTGGTGGGGGTGACAGTGACGCTGATGACAGTGGGGCCCTCGGGGCAGACATTCTGGGGGCTCTGTGCTGAGGGTGGCACCTCAGTTCATCCGTGGGTATGGAGAGGGCAGGGATGGCTGGGCTCCTCGAGTCTCATCCACTGGACGTCACCCTTCAGAGAGGCAGATGCACCAGGGAGGAGGGTGTGGGGTCCTGGGTCCCGAGCCCGCATTTGCACGCTGTGGGGTGTCCCGTGGAGACCCCTCTCCTGCCGGCTGGCGAATCCAGGGTCACGGTCTCTCCTCGCTCTTCTGTCCTGATGGGGGACCTCTCGGATGTTTCCTATGTGTGCCAGTTTGGGGGGAAGGTCGGTCTCCTTCCCCTTTGGTCCCCTGGGGGTTGCACCTAGTGGGGACTTTGCTGGATGACTGAAAGGACTATTGAGTCCCCAGATCCAGGGACCTGAAAGATGTATCCAGGATTTAGGTTTGGGTGGGTGTGCCAGCTCGACTGTTGCAACAAATACTGTCAACTGGGGACTTAGGCAGCAGGCATGCCTCTCGCACAGTTCTGGAGGCTGGAAGTCCGAAATCCAGGGGCTGGCTCCCTTCCTGCAGAGGGCTCGCGTCCCGGCTTGCCGATGGCTGCCTTCTTGCTATGTCCCCATGTGGGGGAGAGAGAGCTCTCAGTCTTCCCTTTCTTTCTTTCTTTTTTGTCTTTTTAGGGCTGCACCCGCAGCATATGGAGGTTTCCAGGCTAGGGGTCTAATCAGAGCTATAGCGGCTGGCCTACACCACAGCCACAGCCACACCAGATCTGAGCCACATCTTCGACCTGCGCACAGCTCATGGCAACGCCGGATCCTTAACCCACTGAGCGAGGCCAGGGATCCAACCCACAACCTCACGGTTCCCCGTTGGATTTGTTTCTGCTGCGCCACGACGGGACCTCCAGCCTTTTCTTTAAAAAGCACTCCTCCATGGAGTTCCTGTCATGGCTCGACAGTAACAAGCCCAATTCCTATCGGGAATGGAAGTTTGGCACGTGCCTCAGCCTCTACATGGATTAACTTATGAGCCACTGCAGCTGCCGACCCGCACAACTCCCTGAGCAGAGCTCAGGATGGACGTCAGTTGTGAGGCCCTCCGTCCTCCAGGAAAACTGGAAGAACAGGCCTTCAGAGAGTCAGATGTTTGCAGGAGAAGATTTTATGTGCCCAGGTCTTGCATCTCCTCATATCTAGAAAGACACGAAAACCCTTCGTGGTGACGTCTGCTCCTTGTGACTGGTGGTGACCTTCGGGAGGTGAGCAACGAACCTCCGGAAGTGTGTGCCTGGCTGCCTGCCCCTCCCCGGCCCGTCTCACATCCATCTTCCCCCTTTGCCTCCTTGGCGGTATTTCAGCCCGGGCTGTAGTTAGGGGTGACGACTATGTCGTGGTCACCTGGGAATGTGGTCCCCTCCAAGGGTGAGCGTCCCGCAGGCGGTGACAACTCAGGATGCTGGCCCTGATACCTGAGGTGCATGTCAAAGGACCGATTTCAGTGACCCAGGCCTCTTTTGTTCCTGCTCCCTCTTCTTTGTTGCAAAAACTCCTGTATATCCCAGCTCCTCCCTCACCCCCCAGGAGCGGTGTCTCGGGGCTCCCTGAGATACTGTCCCCAGGCTGAAATCCTAATTTTGCTCCAAATAGAACTTATGTCCACAGTATCCATAAGGACAAGGCTTCAATCCCTGGTCCCGCTCAGTGGGTTAAGGATCCGGTGTTGCCGTGAGCTGTGATGTAGGTCCCAGACGTGGCTCAGATCTGGCGTTGCTGTGGCAGTGGCACAGGCTGGCAGCTATAGCTCCGATTTGACCCCTAACCTGGGAACCTCCATATATGCCAGGGGTGAGGCCCTAAAAAGACAAAAAAAAAAAAAAAAAAAAAAAAAAAAAACAGAAACGAAAAACAAAACAAAATAAAAAATACAAAGCACTCATCTCATCATGGAGCTCCCTCCTCAGGACCTAATTATGTCCCAAAGGCTCCGTCTCCAAATCCCATCGTATTGGGGCTGGGGCTTTGGCACATGAATTTGGAGGCGAATGACTCTGTTGGTGTGTCCCCTGAGGACATAACCTTCCTGGCCACGGCTTGAGTTCAGGCTCCCCCAGGCCCCCCTGCTGACTGCCCATCATCCTTCTCCCGCACAGCGGGATCACTTGGCACCCCACACACGGGGTACCTGCAGTTAGCAGAGACGATGCCCAGTGGGTCAGGAGAGTGCTTTTCGCAGGCCACAAGCACCTCGTTAAAAAAAAAAAAATTTAAAATAAGATAGAAAGGGCAGCGCGTGTCCCTGACACGAAAGCTATTGTTTGGGGGAATTTATTCACATTTATTCACAAGGCACGTGGATAACTGCCTGCCTAGGCGCAGGGGCTGCGTCGTGATTCCTAAGTCAGTGTAAAATAGAATTTGAAAGCTGCTGCTTTAGGGGCTGCGGAGAATAGAGCGGTGACCCCTCTGTTTTCAATAAGCCTCTAGGCAAAGGCACAGAGACAGGCTGTTGGAGGTAAAGGTGGCCTCTGGGAGCAGCTGTGTAGAACATTCTTTTCACAGCTCTGGAAAACGAGGCTGAGAGCAGCACCGACCGAGTCCTCGGGCCATCTTCGGGGCTTTCGCCCTGGGCCTCCTCCTGGGACCCAGGGAGGACTCCCTGTACGAGGAAGACGGGCCAGTGTGCGGGAAAACAGACCCCCAAAACCTTCCCTACCCACGAGAACAATGACTAAGCCAACAACGCGCAGGACCAGCTTTTGCGGAAATCTGGAAACTGGCCAAAGGCGTGCAGCGATTCCAGGGGAGTGTATTCCAGATAAATGGCTGGATCTTGACCAGAAGAACAGCCTTTGTAGCATGTTTAACTCACCCTGTTCCCATCGCCCTTTCTCTAGCTTTGCCGCAGCCTTGAAAATCTGCCTCGCATTCATGGTGAAGGCCAACAGCGCGGAGCCACTGGAGAAGAAACAGGGCTGGGACCTACCTCAAGGCCTCCAGAAGCAGAGACTTGCTGTTGTTTAACCAGTCTGATTGCTCCTTAAAAGACACTGTTTGCAAAGCTGTCGTTATTGACCTGACTTGGAGTTTTCCTGGAAAAAAAAAAAAAAGCCTTTTTTTTTTTCTTTTTCTTTTTTTCTTTTTAAAGCTGCACCTGCAGCATATGGAAATTCCCAGACTAGGGGTTGAATCGGCATTGCAGCTGCCGGCCTCCACCACAGCCACAGCGGCGGGGGTTGCAAACTGCGTCTGTGACCTACACCCCAGCTCACGGCAGTGATGGACCCCTGACCCACTGAGTGAGGCCAGGGATCAAACGTGCATCCTTATCGATGCTGGTCAGGTTTGTTACCACTGAGCCAGGAAACTACAAATTTCTAATGAAAGAAATCAAAGAAGAGCTAAATAAATGGAGAGAAATTTCATGTTCACGGGTGGGAAGAGTTAATATTGTCACTCTATTGGCTTCCCAAATTAATCTATAGATTCCCTGAAATTCCGATCAAAATCCCAGCCTTTAGTCTGTAGATATAGACAAACTCATTCTACAATGTATCTGGAGAGGCAGGAGACTCAGATTAGCTATCTCTGTCTTTGGGAGCTGCTGTAACAAAAGAGCATTGACTAGGTGGCTAATAAGCTTTTTTTTCTCCTAGTTTTGGAGGCTGGAAGCATGAGAGCAGGGTGCCAGGGTTGAGTGAAGCCCTCTTCTGGATCAGTACCTTCTCACCAACATGGCAGAAGGACTGGTACGGTCGGCGGGATCTCTTTTAAAAGAGCAATAAACCGTTCCTTTGGGCCCGCTGTCATGAATTCTTAACCTCCTAAAGTCTCCGTCTTCAAATACCGTCACACTGGGCATGGGGATTCTAACATGTAAACATGTGAATATGCGGCGGGGGCACAAATATTCAGACCACAACAATAGCCAATGCTGTTGAAAGAAAGAACAAAATTGCAGGATGGCAACTAGTTATCCAGACTTACTATGAAGCTACAGAAAATTAACTCGGAATGGATCACAGACAAAAATGGAAAATGCAAGATTACAAGACTCTTAGAAGATATCATAGCGTAAAATGTAATGACCGTGGGCCTGCTGATAACTTTTTAGATACCGCACCAGAGGCAAAATCCAAGAAAGAGAGAATTGATGAGCTGGACTTCCTTAAAATGTAAAATTTCCCCTCCATGAAAGACACTGTCAAGAGAATGACAAAGGCGAACCACAGGCTGGGAGAAAACATTTGCAAAAGACCTGATAACTTTTATTCCGGTTCCCCGATGGCCTAGTATTTAAGGATCTGGCATTGCCTTTGCTGTGGTTCTGGTCACTGCTGTGGTGCCACTTTGATCCCTGGCCTGGGAACTCCTGCAGGCCACAGGCACAGCCAAAAAAAAAAAAAAAAAAAAAAAAAAAAAAGAAAGAAAGAAAAAAGAAAAAAAAAAAAAAAGACCTATTATCTGGAATATACAAAAGAGCTCTTAAAACTTAAAAATAAGAATCAAGGAGTTCCCTTTGTGGCTCAGTGCTTAACCTGACCAGGATTCATGAGGATATGAGTTCAATCCTGGCCCCGCTCAGTGGGTTAGGGATCCGGCGTTGCTGTGAGCTGTGGTGTAGGTTGCAGACACGCCTTGGATCCAGAGTTGCTGTGGCTGTGGTGCGGGCTGGCAGCGGTAGCTCCAATTCGACTGCTAGCCTGGGAACTTCCATGTGCCGGAGGTATGGCCCTAAAAAGAAAAAAAGAGAAACCAAACAACGTAATTAAACATTTAAAAGTAAGTCAACAACCTTGAGAGAAACCTCACCAACGAAGATATACAGAAAAACAATAGCACGTGAAAAGACGCTACACATTGCATGTCATCAGGGAATGCAAATTAACACAACAATGAAATGCCACGACGCCCCTATTAGAAGGGCTAAAATCTAGGGTACCAACCACACTGAATCCTGGCAGGGATGTGGAGCAACAGGGGCTCATCGCTAGCGGTAGGGCCGAACGGGACAGACACTTTGGAAGTTTGGCGTTTTCTTTAAAAACTGTACTTTTACCCTCCAGTCCAGCAATCACGTTCCTTGCTATTCACCCAAAGGAGTTGAAAACCTTTATCTACACAGTTACCTGCACCCAGATGTTTATAGTAGCTTTGAATAATTGCCCAAACCTGGAAGCAGTGGAGACGTTCTTTGGCAGGTGAATGGATAAACGGACAAACAGACAAACGAAAGATGTGTGGCATATCTAGACAATGGAATATTATTCAGTGCTAAAAAGAAAATGAGCTGTCAACCATGAAAAGACATGGCTTGTCTGCTAAATGAAAGAAGCCAGTATGAAAAGATATAAACTTACTGAGACTAACTCAAGAAGAAAAAAATCTGAATAGACTTGTAAGAAATAGATTAAATTAATAAGAATAACCATAGCAGTAGTAATAATAATATTAAAGTTGATCCTTCAATGTTCATTGCAACACTATATACAATAGCCAAGACATGGAAACAACCTAAATGTCCATCAACAGAGGAGTGGATCAAGAAGATGGAGGTACATATACACAGTGGAGTATTACGCGGCCATGAAAAGGAAAGAAATAACAGCGTTTGCAGCAACATGGATAGACCTAGTGCTCAGTGACAATGAGACACAACATTCAATGCTATCACTTATATGTGGAATCTAAAGAAAGAACGCAATGAACTTCTTTGCAGAACAGATACTGATTCACAGACTTTGAAAAACTTATGGTTTCCGAATGAGACAGGTTGGGGGCTGGGGGGATGCCCTGAGGGTTTGGGATGGAAATGCTATAAAATTTGGTTGTGATAATTGCTGTACAACTATAAATGTAATAAAACTCATTGAGTAGTTTAAAAAAAAATAGTTGATCCTTGAACAATGGAGAGGGATAGGGGCACCAGCCCCTAAACAGTTGAAAATTTGTGTCCAGCTATCACTGCTTTGATACAAAGGAACTGAAAAATGACTCATCCAATAGCAAAGCTAGAACAGTTTGGGTAAAATCAGGACTCTAACCTTATTCCTTTTGATGTGACATGTTGTGATTTAACGAATGCAAACTTCTCCCCACATGTCGTTAACGGAAAGACTTATACAATGAAAGTACAAGTACTATATTTTTTGAAAAAATCCACATATAAATAGACCCCCACAGGAGTTTCCTTGGGGCTCAGTGGGTTAATGATCCAGCATTGTCACTGCTGTGGCACCGGTTGGACCCCTGGCCCTGGAACTTCCACATGCCACGGGCGCAGCAAAAAAAAAAAGAAAAAAAAGTAGACCCACCTAGTTCAAACCCATGCTGTCCAAGTTTCAACTGTAATAATGATAATAATAATAATAACAATAATAAATTTCTCACAAAGAGAAACACAAAAGCCCAGCTGGAGTCATTTATGAAGTCTACCAAAACTAGAAGAATTAACACCAACCATTCACCAAATCTTCCAAAACATAGACAAGGAACAAATACCTCCTAGCTCATTCTGTGAGCCAGAATTACCCTGACACTAAAGCCAAAGACATCACAGGAAAATAAAACTGCAAATCAATATCCCTTTTGGATATAGACTCAAAAATCCTCCACGAAATACTAGCAAACAAAATCCAGGAACGCTCAAAAGGGATTATACATTATGACAAAGTGGTGTTGACTCTGGGACTTCAAAGTCAATCCATGTAATATACCATATTAATAAAGGCTAAAACCCACATCACCGTCTCAATAGAGACAACAAGCATTTGAAAAAAATCAAACACCCTTTTAAAGTTGTTTTACTCAACAAACTTGAAATAGAAGGGAATGTTCTCGAGCTAATCTAGGGCGTTCATAAAAAAACACCCACAACTGACATCCTGCTTAATGGTGAAAGCCTGGAAGAGTTTCCCCAAGGACCAGGAACAAGGCAAGGATGCTGACATTCACCACCTCTCTTCAACGTTTACTGGAGGTTTTTGCCAGGGAAATTAAGCAAGAAATATAAATAAAGGCATATTTGTTGTAAAGGAAGAAAGAAACCTATCTTCGCTTACAAATGATAATGATGATACTGCATATAGAAAATCCTAAGGAACACACACACACACACACACACACACACACACACACACACACACACACACACGCTATTAGAGCTAATAGATGGATTTAGCAAGGTTGGAGAATACAAAAATCAATATACAAAAATTAATTGTATTTCTATACAGTATTGCTGAATAAACCAAAAATGAATTTAGGAAAACGATTTCATTTGCAATAGTACCAACAAGAGAAATACTTAGGAATAAATCTGACAAAAGAGGTATAAGGCTTGTACATGGAAAACCAAAAACATCGTTGAAAGACCTTTTAAAAGTCCTAAATAAAATGAGACATCCTATGTTCATAAAATGGAAGGATTAGGATAGCAACACTCCCCAAATCCATCCAGTCAGTAATCTATCAAAATCCTAACTGACTTTTCTCAAGCTCTTTTGACGAGCTGACTCTAAAATGCATATGGAAGAGTTCCCATCCTGGCTCAGCAGAAACAAAATCGACTAGGAACCATGAGGTTGCCGGTTCGATCCCTTGCCTTGCTCAGTGAGCTAAGGATCTGGTGTTGCTGTGGCTCTGGTGTAGGTCGGCAGCTGTAGCTCTGATTAGACCCCTAGCCTGGGACCCTCCATATGCCACATGAGGCCCTAAAAAGCAAAAATAAAATAAAATAAAAATAAAATGCATATGGAGAGTTCCTCTTGTGGCTCAGCAGAAATGAACCCGACTAGCATCCATGAGGATGCAGGTTAGATCCCTGGCCTCACTCAGTGGATTGGGGATCTGGCATTGCTGTGAGCTTGGATCCTGCATTGCTGTAGCTATGGTGTGGGCTGGCAGCTCCAATTCGACCCCTAGCCTGGGAACTTCCATATGCCTTGGGTGTGGCCCTAAAATGACACACACAAAAAGAAAGCATATGGAAATACAAGAGTGCAGAATAACCAGAGCACTCCTGAAAAAGGACAATAAAGTTGGAGGACTCTGCTCCCTGATTTCAAAACCTACTGCAAAGCTACAGTCCCTCTAGATCGTGGCCCTAGAATCAGAATAGGCATATAGATCGGTAGAATAGTCTGAGACTCCAGAAATTAACACTTACATGTATTTTTATGACTTTTGAGATGGGTATCAAGAAAATTCAATGCTCAGGGAAGATTCTTTTCAATAATTGGTGCTGATAGGACTGGATATCCACACACACACAAAATGAAGTTGGGACCCTACCTCATGCCATACACAAAATTAACTTAAGGTGATCAAAGATGTACATTTTAAAAGGATCTAAAACTATACAAAAACGTTTAGAAGAAAACACAGGTGTTTGCACCCTGCTCTCCAGCTTGTGCACAGATCACTTCAAAAGGGGTCGAAACTCACTCTGGTTTGAGGAAGAAAGTAGATTCATTTCCTTCTCATCAATGTTTACGTGAGGATTTGTCGTGATGGTGTGTGTGTGTGTGTGTGTCTCTGTGCTTTGCGCACGCTCAATATTTTGGCAGCAAGTACAGGTGCACATGCTCCTGACCTAGAAGTAGATAACAGTTTCTTAGCTATGACATCTCAAAGACAAGCAAAGAAAAAGTAGATGACTTAGATTTCATCCAAATTAAAAGCCGATGTGCTTCAAAAGGTCCTATCAAGAAAGTGAAAAGCAATCCCATCAAAGGGGAGAAAATATTTGCAGACAACACAGCTGATAAGTTTCCAGAGTACAGAATATAAAAAGAACTCATACAACTAACTAACACTTTTTAAAAATCTGGTTTAAAAGTGTGCAAATGATTTGAACAGACATTTCTCCAAAGAAAATACATAAACGGCCAACAAACACAGGAAGGGATGCTCAGCGTCATTCGTCATGGGGGAAGTGCCAATCAAAACCACAAAGAGGAGTTCCCGTCGTGGCGCAGTGGTTAACGAATCCGACTAGGAACCATGAGGTTGCGGGTTCGGTCCCTGCCCTTGCTCAGTGGGTTAACGATCTGGCGTTGCCGTGAGCTGTGGTGTAGGTTGCAGACTCGGCTCGGATCCCACGTTGCTGTGGCTCTGGCGTAGGCCAGTGGCTACAGCTCCGATTCAACCCCTAGCCTGGGAACCTCCATATGCCGCGGGAGCGGCCCAAAGAAATTAGCAAAAAGACAAAAAAAAAAAAAAAAAAAAAAAAAAAAAAAAACCACAAAGAGCCACCATGTCACACTCACCAGGGTAAGTGTCATTGGAAAGACACACACTGACTAGTTTCAGCGAGGACACGGAAAATCGGGAGCCTCGTATACTTCTAGCGGGGATGTTTAATGCTGCAGCCTCTTTGGAAAACATTTCCCCAAAGATGGAGTTACCACATGGCTCAGCAATCTCACTCCTAGGTACACGCCTAAAAGAACGGAAGGACTTCCCACTGTGGCTCAGCGAATCCAACTAGTACATGAGGACATGGGTTCGATCCCTGGCCCCGCTCAGTGGGTTAAGGATCTGGTGTGGCCGTGAGAAGTGGTGTAGGCCAGCAGCTGTAGCCTAGACCCTTAGCCTGGGACCTTCCATATGTTGCAAGTGGAGCCCAAAAAAGCCAAAAAAAAAGTACTGAAAACATACATTCACACAAAAACTTGCGCTCAAAGGTTCAGAGCAGAATCCTGGAAGCAATCCAAATGTCCATAGGCTGAGGTCCCCAGGATGTGAGTGCGGCTGTGGCAGCAGCCCCTCCCCCCACCCACTCCTGCCAGTCGAGACGTCACCCTTCCTGCCCTGGCATGTGTGGCTTTTGCTTCTGTTCCAAGTGAAAGATGCTGCTGCTGGATCTTGCGGTCACCAAGGACACAACGGAGAGGAAGAGGACCAGGGGACCCGCGCTGAAGTGGGTGTGTCTTGAGAGCCAAGTGCGGGGCCAGCTGGGAGCATGGAGTAGGGATGGTGTCCAACAGGCCCCTGAGCAGGGCGTTTGGGCTCTGGCCCCACTGCCTAGCCTGGTGACCAGTCCAGTTCTAGCGACCTTTTCAGTGTCTCAGCCCTGCAGAGTTTCAGGTGTCACACATCCCTGAAGAGGAGGACATGGCCCTAGGGGCCAGGACAGGCTCAGCTGGCCACCCCGGGGCTCAGCCGGCACTGGGGACATTCTGTTTCTGCAGCCAGTCTACAAATGCATCCCGGGTATCCCCTCTGAGCCAGGCCATGTGTGACCTTGGCCAGCGGGGGCGGTGGAAGGTCCAGCAGGCAGAGCAAAGCCATCTGGGAGTCACCAGAGGCAGGGGAGGAGCTCTGGGGACCCTGGGACGAGATGAGCCAGAGCCATCTCGTATGGCTCGTATGGGCCATCTCAATGGTCCGTGAGAGAAGGAGTGGAAGTTACCCCCAAAATACGGCCCTCACTTGTCTGCCTTGGTGACTGTTTTCTAGGCCGAGTGACGGACCTGCCCGTGAGCTTGGCCTGCGGTCAACTGTCGGGACCACCGCCTGGACCCATCTGGATGCCGTGCCTGCTCCACATGAGATCAAGCTGGATCCCTGGAGGGTGCTGGTGTCCAGGCGCTGGGGCCAGGAGGCGCGGATCTGACCTCTGTGAACCACAAATGGGAGTCGGAAGAAACCGGTCACCGCGGACTAGAGGAGTGGACGTGGCGGAGGCAGGCGGCAGGGCTGCGGCGACGGGGGGACCAGCGCCCCAGATTTCCCAGCAGGCCTCTGACTCAGCTGCCAGCCACTGGCCTGGGGGCAGCTATCGCTCTCAAGCCAGGAGACACGGCTGCGGCCAGCTGCACAGACCAGAACTCTCTGTCACCTGCCTCCTCACTGCCCTGGGGGAGAGGACCCACGTGGCGCCCCCTGGGGGCCTCTGCCCGCCCTGCTGCTCCACACGGGTGCCACCTCCGACGTGCGGGGGGGCTGGGTCTGTCCCCTATGTGCGCCGGCAGGCCCTTCCCCGCATTCCTCAAGCCTCCAGGGCAGGGCCAGCTTGCCGTCCCCAAGGCATCCACACCTACTTACTGAGCCTGTGGCTGTTACCTCTCATGGCAAAGGGACCTTGAAATGTGGTTAAGGATCTCGAGATGGGGAGGTGATCCTGATTGTCCTCGTGGGCCCAGTGACGTCGCAGGGGTTCTCACGAGGCCAAGACAGACAGAGGGTCAGGGTCAGAGCTGCAGGACATGAGAGAGACTCGGCCGGCCTGTGCTGGCTGTGAGGTGGAGGAGGCTGCGAGCCGAGGGGTGCAGGTGGCCTCTGGGAGCTAGAGATGGGCGGGAGGCAGATTCTCTGCTAGAAGCTCCAGATGCAATCCAAGGGGACCGGGCCCGACTCTGGCCTCCAGAACTGCAAGCAGTAGCTGCGTATTGTTGTCAGGTGCTAAGTGTGCGGTGATTCCCTGAGCAGACCCAGGTGCCTGCTCAGGAGGAGGCTGGGGAAACTGGCCACCGGCCTCTCGAGGTCTTGTGGGAAGTAGCCATTGTCGCTGTCACCTGGGCTGGAGCCAGCCACGCGGGGAGCCCAGCCCCGCTCACCAGCTTCTCCAAATCCAGGCCCCTTGCCCTTAGCGGGCGGGGCAGCGGGCACCATCCTGACCTCCACTCTCACTCCGGCCTCCACGGTTTGGGCTCCTCCTGAGAAGCAGGGAAATGCTCCCCCTGCTCTGGGTTTGGGAGGACGTGGAGGCTGCCCAGACCTCCAGCAGAGAAGTCCATCAGGACTCCTGCCGAGAAGAACAGTGGGGGACAGTCAGGGCCAGCACAGGAAAGACCATCCAGAGTCTGCAGTGTGGATGAGGCCCGGAGGCAGGCTGGGGCCGGCGTGGTGTGAGCAGAGGGCCCAGGAGGAAGAGGTCCTGTGGGAATTTGCGGGGGCCGGAGGCCGAGCCTTGTGGGGGATCCTGAGAGCCAAGGCCTGGCCTGAAGGACCAATGCGCAGCTGAGGGCTGTGGGCTGTTTCAGGATACCTGGGAGCCAGGTGGGTTCTAGAGGGCTCTCTCCAGGTAGACAAGGAAGGGGTGGAGGTGAGCCTGGAGCCCGAAGCCAGGGAGAAGGCCAACAGGAGATGGGCTGGGCCCATGGGGCAGTGGGGAGGGGGAGGCGGGCGGCCCAGACCTCCTCCCTGGGATGGGTGGCTGGGATGGGGGATCCAGGACCTGCTTTTCCCAGAAAAAGCTGGGCTTTTGGGAAAAGAGGTGAACCACCCCCGCCCCCACACAGGATCGGGCCTCACGTCCTGGGGGCCTGGACCAGCCCACTGCCTCCTACTACCCCAGCAGGTCCAGCCTCCCACGCTCAGCCCCACCAGGCCCTCTGCACCCGCTGGCTTCTTGGGGGTGTTTTTTCTGAGGAGCTGCGGGCTGCATGCCTCCCCAGGGGGACGCTGGCCCTTCCCTGGGCCCTGAGCTCTGGGCTCCCAGATTTCATTACCTCTAATGAGCCCATCCGAGGCCAGGAGAGGCAATTAGGAGTGCCAGGCCTTCCCGTAAGCGTTCCTCAGAGCCGGGCAGGCATGCGGCCCCAGCCGAGCCGCCCACCGCCTCGTAATGAGAGGGCGAAATCCGGGAATTAATGAGGACGGGAAAATTAATCACAGGTTGCTGGGCTGTGGTGTGCCCTGGGAGGCTTCCTGCAGGTTTGAAGTCTCAGACCCCCACTCCAGATCTGGGGGTAGGGGTGCCAGGAGGCACTCCCGGATCGTGCCAAGGCCACATATGGAGGTTTCCTGGCCTGCCCCCCACGGTGGGAGGAGATGGCTGTGAGCAGAGGTGGGGCCAGAGCAGGAGCCAAGCTCTGGCCTTACCATATAGGCTGTGTGACCTGGGTCTGGATGCTTAACCTCTCTGAGCTCCTGCGCCCTCCAACTCTTAAAGGAAGGTAACGAAGCTGATGAGAAGTGATAAGGCTCATCAACCCCACAGCAGGTCGCTAGAGAAGGGCCCCCCCTTCCCCTCCCAGGAGCTCACGTCCTGCCTACCCAGAGGATTAGAAAAGTACCCCCATGGTAACAACTCAAGACGAGTTCCTGGGTGTAGGCTTGGTGTGCGTGAATGTCAGCAGCCGCACAGGCACCCCAGTTGCCTGTCAGGAAGGGGAAGGGTCGGGGAGGGGAGGAAAGAGCCTGCAAACGAGTGGGGGCACAGCTTGCACAAAGGCCCAGGGGTGGGAAAGAGCAGATGCCTTTGCTTGTCTGGTTTTGTAACTCGGAGGGGAATGGCACCCAGCCGGAGGAACTGGGGGGGGGGGTGCTGACAAGGGTGGGCGCTGGCCCCCAGGCGGAGGACGTGGCTGTGGATCCCACCAGTTGGAGGGAGGCTGAGGTCTCCCCCCACGCATGCCCCGACCTGGCCTCAGCTCTGGCTTTCCATCCGCTCTGGGCCCACCAGAGGGCGGGTAATATAAACTCGGGGACAAACAGCATAGCTCGTCCCAAACCAGAGGCGGGGCCTTTGCGACCGAGGACAAAGATGTTACAGATGTGTTTCGGATCCCCTTCTAAGAAAATAAGTTTACGTAAACAAAACATGGTCTTCCAGCCCCCTCCCCGTATCCCAGGCTCCTGGTTCAACACTGGGTACCGGTGATGCACGAGAAGGCAGTGGCTCTGGCCCACACCAGGCATAGGTGAGTGCAGGAGGGTGCAGTGGGTGCAGTGGGTGCAGGTGGGCCCAGGTAAGCACAGGTCAGCTCAGCTCCAAGGTGGCTTGTGGGCAGAGAGGAGCTTCCGGAGGGAGGGCAAGGGGCAGGATGAGGAGGGAGTCAGGGGTTGGGTGTGGGCTCACCCCAAACTAAATGGAAGACTGGGGCTCAGGGGCAGGGACTGGGCTCACTCCCGAACTGTGTCTCCTCACGGTGCCGTGGGGCTGCTTTGGCATCTGCTGGAGGAAACCCTAACGAATGCGCCGGGCCAGGTGTGCCCCGTGCCCAAGGCCCAGGCCTTGCTCATGCTCTGCCTGGGGTGGCCCTTCTTGGGGGCTGGTTGAATGACCAGGGTTTCTAGAGGACCCTGTTGAGCTGCCGCTGAGAGCAGCAGGACCTACCTGCTCGCACCCTGTGCATGGCACGGCCTGGGCGGTGATGCCCCAGAGCCCCAGGTCATGTGGTGTCTCTGCAGGTGGCCTCTGAGGCCTGCAAGGACCAGGGCTGAGGACTCAGGAGGCTGGGACACCGCCTTCTACCCTCTCCCTTCCCTGCCCGGCTCCCTCCCCGTGCCCCTGCAGCCCTGGGACTGCATGTTTGCAGCAAGCCTGGCACAGAAGCCCCCGCCTCCATGTGCTGGGCAACCACTTTGAAGACACAGACGAGGGGCAGGGAGCTTGCCCGGAAGGAAAGGGTTCGAGAAAGCCAGTCCTGCCCGGTGGGTGGGGAGAAAGCAGGGTGGAGGAGGGCAGGTCTGGGGAGAAGACGGAGGGGCTCAGGGCAGGAGGAGAGCTGCAGGCTGAGGCCTGGATGGGAAGGCACCTGGCTGTGTGGCCGGCCCTTGGCTGCAAGCACCAGAAGCCAGATCCACCTGCCTCCAGCAGCTCCGGGATCTGGATCCCGATCCATAAGCCTCTCCCGGAAGTGCTGGGCTGAGCTAGGTCACAAACCCTGCCTTCCAGAAGCTTCCAGCTAACTCCTCTACCGGGCTCCGTCTGCTCCAGGAGCCCCGACGCTCACGCGGCTCTCATCACGTCCTCCCCTCCAGGAAGCCTCCCTGGAGACCCCAGGCAGGCCAGACGCCCCTGGCCCAAGGTGGCTCCTCAATGCACTTAGTAGCCCCACCCCCATCCCCAGCCACCCCGGGAGCCTCTCCAGCTCCATCCGGGACGACGCAGAGCCTGGCACAGGGCGCGGCGCTGAAGCGACCGCAGGAGCCGGAGCGGCCGGTGGAAAACAAGGGCTCTCAGAGCCCGGCCCTCACCCTGGCCCTTCCCCGCCGGAGTCTGCGGTTTGGGCCCGGCCGCTGCTGGCTTCTGGAAGCCTGGGTGGGCGGCCTGGAGAGGATGGGGGCCCTGTGTTCATGCTAATTGACTAAGCCTGTTGGCTGTGCCTCCGGACAGGCTTTCCTGGTCGCTTTAATAGTGAGATGTTTTATAGCATCAAATATGCCTCCTTCTTAGCCCAGAAGCTCAGGGAGCTGTGCCTTCTGCGCTTCCCGGGTAATTCTGTCTGACCTTCAGTTAGTGACGAGGGCCTGCCGTGGTCCCCAGGGGCTGGCGAGGGGACATTGCATTTGGCCCTTTTGCTGCTGTCTTTGGCTCCTTAACTGCCTGGGGACGCCTAGCCTCAGTGCCCCCAGCCCTGCCATGAGTTCCCTGGCCTCTGTGAGCCAGGGTAGCGGTGGGCACGTTGGGCTCATGATCTGGTTCAGTCTAGCCCCTGGAGCCTCCGGCAGAGGGGGGGCCAGGCGAACATCCAGCTTTGGGGCCCTGGGAGGGGGGCAGCAGAGGGGACCCCTTTACAGACGGCATTCCTAGAGGGATGACGTGGCTTGGCAGAGACAAGCTCCTTCTTTGCTGCCATCCACGAGGTGTTAATAACCCCTCCTCCCTAGAAGCAGGTGCCCTGCAGCAGGCTCAGGAGGCAGCAGCCTCAAGCAGAAGGTAGGGAGTGGGCCGGGGGCTCCGTTTGATGGCAACAGCAGGACCAGCAGGAGAGCAACAGCTGCCTGGAGGGGGGCGCCCCTCGGTGGCAGACCCCTCCCCCTTGATGAAGTGGGTGCTGCAGTCACGTCCCCCACGCAGATGAGGCAACTGGGATCCCACCCGTTCCCGTCCCCTGGGTGGAGCTGGGCTTTGCATCCAGGCCCGAGCCCTCTCACCCCTTCACCCTTCCTGCCACCGTTGCTGCGAAGTGGAACATCTGCCCTGGACGGGACTGGCACGGGGCTGGGCAGGGAACCGGCCGGCGAGCGGGCGGAAAGCCGGTGGGGCCCGCCCTTCCCAAGATCAATGTGGTGACTCGTGGACGCCTGTCAGCGCGGCCGGGAAGAGTCTGCCGAGCTCAGGAAACATCCTCTGCACAAAAACCTCTTTAGAAACATCAGTGGGAAGCAGAAGGCGGCCAGGGCTCGGGTTTGTCCCGCCTGCTCCTTCGCGCTCCTCGGGCCCAGTTATTTGGGAACGACACCCAAGATCAACTTCAGAGACACTCCGTCTGCAAGAAGGTGCACGAGGAGGAACCTTCTTGTACTTGCCAGCCTTGCCCTTTGAAAGGAGAGGCGAATATGCTGGGAAAACACGTTCCAGCCTCCGAGAGCAGCGCGGCTTGGAGAGAAATACGGAGAGGCGGGTCCTGCCTGCTCGGGGCCCACAGGCTCCCATCAGAGGGGAGGAGAGGGCCCCCGTGGGCAGCGACAGCCTCGGGGCCACACGGGGGGGACCCAGTTTGTCCAGAGAAGAGATCTGTTAAAGGACCCGGGTATTTAGCCTAAGGTCTAGGCTGAGGAAGGGGTGTGTGTGTGTGTGTGTGTGTGTGTGTGTGTGTGTGTGTGTGTGTGTGTGTGTGTGTGTATGGGGGGGTGGTTCAGTATGAGAAAAATCTCTGGGGCAGAAGGAGCACCTTCCTTGTGCTCAGCACTGCGCCCTGCCATCTCCATGGGGTCAAGGGCCACCTTCTTCCAGAAGGAGCAGGAGGATTCCCGCCCCTGCTCCCAGGTTCCTAGCTTTGTTAGTGAACCAGGGATAGGCTCCTGGGGGTGCCTGGTGCCTTCTCCTTCTTGCTGGGGGTGGGAGGCCGCTCTGGATCCAGTACTTTCTCTCTGTCTGGATGCACCCAAGCTCCACTGGGGCCAGTTGTCCTGCCATGGACAGAAGTCCCGGCCTGCGTGGCCCTGGAAACAGAGCATGCACTTAGGGCCCATAGGGTCAGGTCTCACCTTGCTTCCAGAAGCTTCTCATGCTCTGAGCCGGGCTGGGGGAGCTCCCTGGCCCTGGAGGGTCCCTACCTTGCAGGGATATGGGGGAAGGGTGGAGGAGGAGGCTTGGGTTAGAATCCCTGCGGCTCAGATATTTGCAGAGGCAGACCCAGCATGGCCTTGCAGCTCCGCTTCTGTCCACCTGGCAGACTCGAGGGGCCTCGCAGAGCTCCGGAGCTCACACATCCACGAGGCTCCCACCTCCATGTGCTCTGTGAGGTGGCGGTGCTGCAGCTGGGCTTGCCGGCTGATTGGCATTGCGGGCCTGCCCTTGTCAGGCAGCTGGGACCCCCCGCCTGTTCCGGGTACCCGGCGCGCGGGAGGCAGCAGCTGCCACACTGCCTGTCGCGGCCCCTTGGCAGGGGGCCGGGCACATGGTGGGAACACTCAAGGCTGGCAGCCTGATGCCGAGGCCGCGGGGCCGCTGCTGATAACCTCTCATTATACCAGCCAGAGGCCTGGCTCCCTAACAAGCCTCTCCCGGCTGCTGCTTGCAAGGCGCTGAGCCTTTGCTTCTGCTTCGGTGGAGATGGAATAAAGGGAATATGTATGTGTCTGGCGAAAGATGAAATAGACTTCAGATAAATAAGACTTTCTCGGTGTAATCAGAGGCGTCTCAGCACAACCTTCCCAAGCTAGAAACTTCTGCAGGATGGATCCGGGCTTGGGCCAGGTCAGGGCGATCCACCTGCAGCTGCGCAGAGGGAAGGACCCCCCGTGCATGGCGGGCCGAGGGCAGCGCGCTTCTCGCAGGGAGAGGGAGGACTTGCGTTTTTCATTACAATTCATTAAATCCAGACAACTGATGTCAAACTAACTTGAGGCTTTTTTTTTTTTTTTTTTGGTCTTTTTTAGGGCTGCACTAGCAGCATATGGAGGTTCCCAGGCTAAGGGTTGAATTGGAGCTATAGCTGCTGGCCTACACCACAGCCACAGCAACACCAGATACGAGCCACATCTTTGACCTACACCACAGCTCACAGCAACGCCGGATCCTTAACGCACTGAGCAAGGCCAGGATCGAACCAGTGTCCTCACGGATACGCGTCAGATTTGGTACTACTGCGCCACCATGGGCACGCCGAGCCATTTTTATTTAATATATTTTTTTAATTAAAGTATAGTTGATTTACAATATTGTGCCAATTTCTGCTGTACAGCAAAGTGACCCAGTCATACATGTATTCACACGTGTGTGTGTGTGTGTATAGATACACACATTCTTTTTTATATTTATTATTTTCCATCATTGTCTATCCCAGGAGACTGGATACAGTTCCCTGTGCTGTACAGCAGGACCTCATTGCTCATCCATTCTAAATGGAAGAGTTTGCATCTACGAACCCCAAACGCCCCGTCCCGCCCCGCCCTCCCCCCTCCCCTTGGCAACCCCACGTCTGTTGTCCGTGCCTGTGAGTCTGTTTCATAGACAGGTTAATTTGCTCCATATTTTAGATTCCGCCTATAAGTGCTATCATATGGTATTTGTCTTTCTCTTTCTGACGTACTTCACTTAGTATGAGCGTCTCTAGTTCCATCCATGTTGCTGCGAATGGCATTACTGCATTTCTCTTATGGCTGAGGGATATTCCATTGTGTATATGGACCACATCTTCTTAATCCAGTCATCTGTTGATGGACATTTAGGTTGTTTCCATGTCTTGGCTGTTGTGAATAGGGCTGCCGTGAACATACAGGTGCATGGATCTTTTTGACTTGTAGTTTTGTCCAAATATATGCCCAGGAGTGGCAGTTCTATATTTAGTTTTTTTGAGGAAATGCCATATGGTTTTCCACAGTGGTTGTACCAATTTACCTTCCCACCAACAGTGTAGGAGGGTGGAGCCCTTTTTAAATGAAATTCTAGTAAAGGTGGGTCCCAGACTCCTGGGGCAGCTTCTCTGAGTGACTCTTTGGAGCCTTCCCCTTAGGGACAAAGAGCACAGAGAGCCCTGGGGTTTATTGGAAATTCTCTTCTTTGCCGCAGCTCCTGCACCCAGGGAGTGCGTGAGCTGACCCTGTACGAATACGACCCCCTGCCCCCACAGCTATAGGAAGCTGCTCCAGGCTGGCCGGTTCCCCTCTGTGAATGTGTAGCTGCCTAGATGTGTTCGCCGGGTGAGTTTAGACCTAGAAAGCTCCTCTTCTATCCCCTGAAGACTCAGCTCAGAGACCGTCTCCTTCAGAAAGTGGCTCCCACATCTGGCCCTCCCTTCCAGATTGGCCCTTCCCTTTTCCCAATCCCTGGGGCCTCCTGGGAGCCCCTCTCAGGTGAATCAACTTGGATCCACCCGCTCTGGACACCAAGGACAAGAGTCTTTCAGGTCAAGACAGGTGTCTCAAGACTGTGGAACCAAAGTTGAAGTTTTAAATAGGAATCCCACAGATCCCAGGAGGTCCATGTGGCAAAGCTTCCTGATGGTTCCGAACCAAATCACAGAAGAGACTTTATTACAGAGGGCCTGGGAATATCAGGGCCAAAAAAATGGTGGTCCTGGGACCCAGCATGGGTTCCCCAAGAATCAACCTGGTTTTCTGCTTTAACTTGATTGCCACACTGGTAGCCAGTGGATGGAGAAACTCAGGTAATTTCTGGCTTTTAGTGGGGGATTGAATTGACAGAGTCCTTGGGGCAGCCATGGAACTAGGATGGAGACATAGGGTCTTTTCATAAAATCACAGAAAGGAATTGTAGATGCATGGCTATGTCCAAGGATACTTGCTGCCCTGCTCTGTCCAGTGGTTTCCCCCCATCATTTGGGAGAAGACAGTGCCCAGAGCCAGAGGGAACCTCATCTCATGGGTGACTGGCCAACTGTGTACAAGTGGGCTGGTGGATTGAGCAGGTCTACACCTGTGGTGATGAAACTGGACTCTCCACCTTGACGAACTGAGGTGAGAACATTGCCCTGGCTCTCCGCAGGAGATGAAGGGGAACCAGTCCTGGGAGACCTGTCCCAGTTCCTGGCGACTGGCCTTGACTCTACTCCAAGAGTGGATGGCCCTTGTAGAAGCTGCCCACCCACAGGACACCCTGCTTTTGGGGACTGACTCACACCCTACTTAGAAACTAGGGGACAATTTTACTTCGCAGTTAAACAACATTTAATGAGGTGGTTGAAAAGAATAAAGGGAGACAGCAAGAGGTAACCCTAAGACAGCGAGCTCTGGTGGGGGAGGGGCTGGCCTGAGATGATGTCATCCCTTCCAGGTTTTGGCCCCCCTACCCTAAGAGCCCTTCCAAAGTACCCCCAGGTGACACTGTTCCAGAGTCGGTTCATCCAAACTTGCCAGAGCTGGGGTCTGTCTGCTTCCTGCCCCGGAAGCTGTCAGTGGTCTGAGAGGCACTTTGGTGAGTCTAAGAACAGCAGGAAGGTGGGACAGGAGGCAGGTTCTGAGCCACAGCGGTGCTCAGGGCCAGGAGGTTGCAGAAGGGGGTGGGTTCTCAAAGGTGGGCTCTGGGGCTTGGTGAGAGTCCCAGGCCCTTCTCTGCACGACGAGTCCCTTACAGCATCACAGTGACAAACCCTGTCCACTCTCACCCCTCCGTAGAGTGGATCCAGGGTGTAGACACAGTTGATGCCATGTTAGGGAGTTGGGAGTTGAGGCCCAGGGAAGTAGAGTGGCTTTCCAAGGGGATATCCGGCAGGGGGATGTGGTCAGGGCTGGCACACTCCTTCTGGCTCCCACCCTGGCTGCTCCCTCTGCACCCTGATGCCTCCTGGGCCATGTTCTGTGCCTGAGCCTCTTCCCAGTGGCGTTTCTGAAGAAAATCGCAGACAAGGATCTCCACTTCTGGGAGAAGGTCTCTACCTTCCTCTTCCAACCGCGATGTCTTGGATCCCATACCTACTGCAGGCCTTTCCCTAGGACCCAGCGCCCAGCATCAGGCCCTGGTGGCTTAGCTGCTCTGTCCCTCCTTTCTTACAACCCACAGTGTTCTGGAACTTCTTTCCAGTGCTACTTCAACTGGCTCTTCATCAAAGCTCACCTCTCCTAGTCCTTTGACCCAGATAATCAGAAAGGCTGTGGGAAGATTCATAGGATGGAGGTTAAGAAAGACGAGTTCTAGAACTTTCCCACCAATCAGAAACATTAACAATAAAAATAATTACAGGTTTGAGGACAGTGTCACAGAAAACTGTGGTGTCTCAAAACAGGACACTGGCTTTGGAAGCCCAGGTCAGTCTCTCCCTGGCTGTGTCATGCTGCCCGTAGCACACTGCCCCTCTGAGCCCTTATCTTCTCACATAAGATGGAGGTCATTGTGATGAAGACAAAGCAAGATGATGTGATGCTGTACTCTGTCCTTGGCAAGGGTCAGCACATTGTCAATATGAGCCCCATGACAGCTAATTAAAGACCCCAAACTCCCATCCTTCCATCCATCTATCCATGCATTCACCCATCTATCCACCCTTCTATCCATCCATCCACACATCTATCCATCCATCTACACATCCATCCATCCATCCATCCATACATCCATCCATCCATCCATCCATCCATCCTTCCACCCATCCATCTATCCATTCATCCACCTACAGCCTTTTATTGATCCATCCTCTCAACCTTCCACCTATCCATCTATTCATCATCCATCATCTACTCATCCATCCATCCACTCATCTATCACACATTTATCTATCCATTCACTCATCCATCTATTCATCCATTCACATATCTATCCATTTATCCATCTATCCACCCATCCACCCATCCAGCCAATCCTTGTCCTTAAATGGTGTCACAGCTCTGGATTTCTGTAGTCTGAGCCCAGTGCTCTTATATAACTCCTCACAGCTGCCTCTCAAATTCACCTTCTGCCTCCAAAACTGAGACCTCTGCTAAGGTCCCCCTGGAAGGCCCTTTCCATTGCTCTTTGGCAAAAGACTTTGCATGAGAGCTATGTACTAGCCTTCCAACTATGGTTTGTTCCTTCTACCTCTTCCGTGGCCCCCCTGCATTCCTCAGTTTTACATTGTGGGGCCAAGAGATGGAAACAGAGTGGGCGTCCTCTTCTAGTCTGGTTCCTGAGAGAAAACAGAGCAAAGAAAACCCATTGTCATTTGGCCCTTGTCACAGCTACAAAAGCTCTGGAGGTCTGGCGCCCTGGGCCTCGGATGTTTACTACCTTGGCACCAACTTTTATTGAGGAGGATAAATTTAAGTTGAGAAATGTGCAAAACAAGATGGCCAAGACGAGGGGAGATGATTTCTTTTTCCTTTTCTTGCTCCTTTTTTCCTTCCTTCCTTCTTCCCGCCACCTTTCTTTCCCTCCACCTTTCTTTCCCTCTTTCTTTCTTTCCTTCTTTCTTTCTTTCTTTCTTCCTTTCTTTCTTCTTTCTTTCTTTCTTTCTTTCTTTCTTTCTTTCTTTCTTTCTTTCTTTCTTTCTTTCTTTCCCTCTTTCTTTTTTTCTTCCTTCCTTCCTTCCTTTCATTCTTACTCTCTTTCTCTCTTTTTTTCTAGTGGTGCCCAAGACTGAGGGTTTTTTTTTTTTAAATATATCACGCTTTTCACAAAAACAATTAAAATGCACCAGATTATTAAATAGAACTGTTTCTGACTTAATTTAGCAAACTATAACATTTTTATCATTTTTATAAAGCCCTTTTTAATGAAAACCGTCTGCTAGGAGGCCAAATATCAAGGCAGAAATCATGTTTTCTCTGTTATCCCTGAAGATGTTGTTTCCAGATTTTACAGAAATAATAAATTTCATTTAGAAGTTTGGGCCTCCACAGCCATGCCACACATCTCTGAATTTTCCAATTTACAGCACAAGAAGCTAATCCCACTGTAATTTTTCATTCTTGCCAACTCCCGACCACAATTTCATACCTTCCTGGCCTCTCTGTAAATGTGGGACTTGTAGCAACATTCAACCCAATATGTTTATTTTACTCGAGCCCAAAGAATGTTGTTCTAATAGGCATCAACATATTTTCTTGGTGACAAACGTTTCTATGCTGCTGCTCCTGATGTCACCGCTCACTGCTTACTGCCATTTCCCACGAGAGCAGTTCCCTCTATCCACCGGGCGTGAGATCGGCGGTGTCCGGGTTGGCTTTGCACCACGCACTGTGGAATCTGTTCGGGGCTCTGTCTGCTCGTCCAGCGCCCAGGCCTGTGCTGGACACCTCTCCAGGGACACCTCGTTAACAAGGGTGAGACTTCCAGCACCAGAAACTATGACTGGGCAAAAAACTTCCAAAACACTCCCTCGAAAGTGATTTCTCATGTCTAAGATCCTCTGCTCTGGCTTGGTGGCCACCCAGGGACCACAGGCCTTACTCCACGTTGGAAGCAGAGGCAGCTGGAGCTTGGGGAGCCTGGTGGGGTGGGCCAGGCCCTGAGGCCCCAGCTGGCAAGGTTGTGACAGGCACACGTCCAGGTGGAATTCAGCCTGGCTGAGCCAAAGTTCTGGAGGCGGGCCACTCACCTGGTTTGGCCCTTCTGGCTTCCGAAGCCTGGCTGCAGAAGTCAGGTAGGGCCTTGAGGCCAGGAAGCCAGCACCTCCGGGGCTCCCCTGGAGGGCATCTCCCTAACGGGGAGCTCTAGAGACGGGAGGAGGATTGGGTGGGGAGGATGGGGCCATGGCTTAGGAAGGGCACTAGCGCCTCTGGGCCTTCACGGCCAACATCCCAACAAGAGGCAGCGTCCAGGGGGAGTCCCATTCTGTTTGGCCATCTGTCAGGAGAGGGATCCACTTCCCGGTGTGCCAGGGTAGGGGGTTCCCGGGAGGCAGACCTTTCAGAACTAGTGCCAGGAAGGTCCTGGGCAGACAGGGGAGTGGTGGTCCCCTCATCCTGGAGGCAGGCCGTGTCTCTGCCACCTTTTTGGTGGCAAGTCACTTTCTCTTGGGTCCAAGTGGAATGGCTCTCTCAGACCCTGGGGTTTTGCAGGAACCTGGGCACCAGAGCCCCTCCCGTGTTAGGGCTGCTGAAGGAGGAACTCATGAGGCCAAGTCGGTAAAGCCAGAGAGATTCTTTTTTTTCTTGTTTTGAGGGCAGCATGTGGGGCATATAGAAACTTCCAGGGGAGGGGTTGAATCGGAGCTGCCGCTGCCAGCCTACCGCACAGCCACAGCCGTGCCAGATCCGAGCCGCCTCTGCGACGGACACTACAGCTCACGGCAACCCTGGATCCTTAACCCACTGAGCGAGGCCAGGGATCGAACATGCCTCCTCGTGGACACTAGTTAGATTCCTAAGCTGCTGAGCCACAAGGGGAACTCCCTGAGAGATGCATTCATGCATCTGACAGGGATGGGCTGAGCCCAGGACAGCATCAGCACCGACCGTGAGGAGAAGCTAGTCTTACAAAGGGTCCTGGTGGGAGTCTGAGAGGAGGGTCTGTGGTGGGACCTTGGGACAAGGACAAGGACAGGCAGGTTACCCAGTGTGGGGAAGGGGTCGGGGGGCGCGTCCCACGACTGAGTGTTTGTGGCGGGGAAAATGATAGGGAAGGGAAAAGTTAGCACAATGAGGAAGGATGGTTGGGACCTGAGGCTCTCGACCAGGCAAGTGCAGTAACAGGAACCGAGTTAGGGGCCAGTTCATCTTTACAGGTGGTCAATCTTTGCAGGCACTTGTTTGCTGTAGACAATTGTCTCTCTCTGTCCAGCTTCAAACGGCTGCATTCCCAGGGCGCGGGCTTCCTCCATTCTCCCGGGCACCCATCACTGCCACACCATCAAGATTCCACCAGCGGCTTCCAAGTGCCAGGGGACCTGCGCCCACCTTTTCTGCCCCCTGGAGCTGGACAGCAGACCTGCTCACGGTCATGTTCATCCCTCAACATCAGGGGACCAGCGACCTGGACCCTGATTCTACAGGGGCCAGGCGTCTTAGTGGATGTGGGAAGAGACAGAAGCCAGAGAGACCTGCCCAAGGTGACTAGGTGAGTTAGTGGCTTTAACAGACCCCAGGTCTCTGACCTCCCTGCCCCTGGCTTTTTCCACCTCATCCTGTGCCCAGGCCTCCCCGCGCCTTCGTCCAACAAGTTAGGCCAACTTGTGGTTCAGCTGAGGTCGCCGAGACCGTCACGCTGCTCTATCACCTCCCGCCTCCCGCTCCCCATCAATGCAAATCCCCCCAACTGGTCCTCCCGCCAGACTAGCAATCTTCTGAACCCCGTGCTGTGAGGAACAGAGATCCAATTCAGCCTCCCGGGGTGGGAAAGGGATCTCTCATTAAGGCCCTGGCAGCCGCGGACGACGTGGGGGCTGAGGTATTGTTTTTAATGGAAAAACAAGAATTTGCTGTTATGTGTTAGATTAAAGGCTCTATCCAGGGGAATTAATCGGATTGCTACCGGCCTGCAGTCGCCGAGGCTTTGACTCTGCGTCCTGGGAGAAGGCACCGACCAGGGCCGCGAAATTGGTTCATTTCTCTTTCTGGTGGTTAATGAAGCCCCAGACAGCTGGCGCTTGGCTCCTTCAGGGGGGCTGTGAATTACCTTTCACCTGCGCCGCCACGGCCCCAGGCAGGTACTACCCCCCCCCCCCCCAATCCGTCTGCACAGCCTGCCAGATCCATCCTCCAAAACCACGGCTCTGGTCACGAACCGCCACTGCCCAGAGTCCTTCTGGAGCTGCCCGCAGCCGCCAGCTTCATGTTCCAACTCTCTCGTCCCCCGAGCCCACGTTCCAGCAGACGTTAACTTTTTATTGGAGTAGAATACACGCGGAGAAGTGCACGGATCATGGGGTTCCCATCCCACTTGCAAAAAGTCACAGGCACACCTCTTCAGCCAGCCCCCTCCAGATGAAGAAGCACAATCTCGCCAGCAACCCCAGAAACCCACCACCACGCCACGCCTCCCTTCTGGTGAGTGACCCCCTGGCTCCAGGGGGTGATCCATTGATGAGTATCCTGATGTCTATTTTTTTTTTTTTTTACCAGTTATTGCTTTTTTGGGGGAGGGGGCTGCATGGTCACAGCGCTGTCTTCTCCTTCTGCCCTGTCTGCTTCAGGCCTTGAAGAAAAGCAGAAAGTCGCAAACGCTCTTTCCTCCAGGAAGCTTCTCGCATCCCCAGTAGCAGCCTCCCAGGATCCCCATGTTGGGGAAAAGTGACTCTGGCTCGGATCGGCAGTGTCGGAAAGGGAGACACGCGGACACGGGGAGATCGAGGCAAGGCTCTTTATCTCTGCAGAAGGGCGAGAGTGCCCACAAAGCGCGCCAAAGCGGGAAGCCCCCTCCCATTTATCCCTAAGGCAGGTGGCATCCCTGTCCCCTTCCCATGGGTCGGGTCAGGGCGCACATTCTTCTCGGCTGGCTCATTTGAAACAAATTGTTCCTGGGAGAAGAGGGAGGAGGAGGGGGTCTCAGACGAAGCAGGAAAAAATGGAGTCAGCAAGGCTTCCTCTGATGGAAAAGGCATATGTTCATTCTCACACCCAGAACCCGTTTTCTCACCTTTATCAACCCCGCTGGCGGTGACCCAAGAGACTGTCTCCCGCAGCCCCCGCACGGAGCAGGGACCACCCATTTTCTTCAGACCTGGTCGGAGGCAAGCGCTCTTGCCCAGGGCAGGGAGGGCAGAGATTCGGCGGCCCTGGCCGTGCCCAGCACCCCCACTCCAGGGACCAGGATGGCCCGGTGGGGAGAGAAGTCCTAGAAACTGTTCGGGGGCTGCAGGGAGCCTCAGAACCCAGCTTGGCCCAGACCTGAGGCCTGGTCACTCCAGCAGGTGCATGGTCCCCCAGGAAGCCTCTCTCAGCCGCAGCCTCACTGAGGTCAGTGACTGGGGAGGCCCAGAGACCTATCTCCCTCTTGTGCGTCAGCCTCATCTCCTGGTCCAGGGCCTGCAGCTCCTGTGAGGACCTGGAGCACCTGACCAGCGGGGGAGAGGCGGGGGCCGCCAGTCACCCAGCTGGCCCAAACCTGCACCTGCTATGGCCCCTTGCTTCACACCCACCAGTGTCCTAAATGCGCCGAAGATGACACAAGTCACAAATAACCAGAACATCAGAAAAGAGGGAAAATGCTGGGTGCTGGGGGCGGGGAGGGGCTTCCCACGAAAACTGAAAACCCCAGATGCCACCCAGGAAAATCGCAAGAGCTCACAGGCAGACAAAAATGAACAGCTGAATGGCGGGCTGCAGGAAATATTTATAATGTGTCTGAGAGACAAAGGGGCGCTACTCCATAAACAAAGTCTCCTCCAAATTAATTGGAAATTGCTCTCAATAGAAAAACGGACAGAGACTCTGAGTAAGCAATTCACGGAAGAGGAGTAAAAACAGCAATAAATGTCTGAAAAGCTTCTCAACCAGGGAAATTTAAATGACAAAATGAAATGATGAGATTTTTTGGAGGTTCTTTTTTTTTGCCTGTGACAGTGGCCCAACATCCAGAGCTATCGAGAGCGCGTGGGGTGGAGCAGGCGGACGCGTCCACAGCCTGTGCACTGGGACACGTCTGGGGGCGGGTACTTTGTGGGTTTTTTTGTCTTTTTAGGCCCACACCCGTGGCATATGGAGGTTCCCAGGCTAGAGGTCTAATTGGAGCTACCGCTGCCAGCCTACACCACAGCTCAGGGCAACGCCTGATCCTTAACCCACTGAGTGAGGCCAGGGATCAAACCTGCAACCTTGTAGTTCCTAGTCGCATTCACCAACCAATGAGCCACGACGGGAACTCCTGGAGGTGGGTACTTTGGCAGAATGTTCCATAATGTGAAGTGCATGGCCCTTCTTGGTGGGTGGTAGGCAGACGTTGGGGCAGGCAGGTGTGGGGGAAGCAGGTGTGGGGGCAGGTAGGTCTGGGGCTGGCAGGTGTGGGGCCTGGCAGGTGGGGGTGGGGTGGGCATCTTGTGTGAGATGCTAGTCTCCCAGTTCTGTCTAAATGGACAGGGTCACTGCAACCTCACAGGTGGCCAAGAAGGTTTTGATTCCAGCCCCCACCGCTGCGAGGGAGGGTCTGGAACCAGGCAGAGCGGGAAGGGTGGGGCCGGGGCAGGGTCTCTGTAGAGAGATGAGCAGGCAGGGCAGGCGCCCCCAAACCAGGAGGGCTGCCCCCAGGACTTGACCATCAACCCTCACTCAACATGGAGACCAGAGCGGCCCTGGAGGTACCCTCTGGAGTCCCATGAAGGGGGGATCAGAGAGGAACCTACACCCCAACTCTGGGGCCAGTGGGTATCCCCAGTGCCTTGCCCATGCCCTTGGGGCTCCAGTTTGGGGTGGGCCGTGGGGCATGGTGTCCTGCGCCCAGCTTGCTGGAAGAATGACACTGTGGGGCTGCCAGGTAAGACACAGGAACCCAGCTGGGTTTGAATGACAGGTAACTAACAAGTAATGTTTTATAGAACATTATCCATGCAGTACTGGGGACACGCTTGTACTTAAAAAAAAAAAAAAAAAAAAAAAAGGGTTAATCCGAAGTTTTAATGTGTCAGGTCCTTTTTCTCATTTGCTAAATTTGGCAATTCTATGACAAGGGCAGATGGACTCCATAAGGGGAAGATGTGGGTTGGACACAACTAGAAAACTAGAGCCTGATAATTAACCCCTTGTCTCCATGGCCACATGGAGCTGGGTTTTGGCCTCACTCACCTCTCTAGCCTGAGCAGGAACAAGCTGTGTGGTCCTGGGAGGATGAGGTAGGTTGGGCTGTCATGAGAGGTGATGAGCTCCCCATCATAGGAGGTATCCCAGTGCTGGCACTCGGCAGGAGTGCTGGACAGAGCTGAGGATGTGATGGTGGCAGAAGAGGAGTCTATAAGCCACTCAGGTGACCAGTGAGACTGGGGGACGTTCTTGCCTTGACCGAGGACCTGCCTGCTGAGGGCTGACCTTGGAGCAGAGCCTGCACCCTGGGGAGCCCAGAAGGAGGGGACAGCGGGCTCGGGAGCTGGAGGGGCAGGTACCAGATATAGATGGGAGGGTGTATGAGCTCCTTACTGCTGCTGGGACAAATCATCACATGTAGCGACTTGAAACACAGAAGTTTATTATCCTAGCGTTCTGGAGGTCAGAAATCCCACGTGGAGCTAGAATCAAGGTGTCAGCAGAGCCAGCTCTTTCTGGAAGCTGGGGGGCAGGTGGGAGGATCAGCCATTTGCCCTTTCCAGCTTCCAGAGGCCACCTGCTCTCCTTGGCTGGTGACTGGGTCACTCTGAATTCACATCCATTCTGGTATCTTCTCAAACTCTGCCCCCCCCCGCCCCCCGCTTCCTGAATCTGGACCTGGGATGACATTGGACCCACCTGGATAATCTAAATTCACCCCCCAGCTTGAGGTCCTTAACTCCCATCTACACGGTCCCTTTGCCACGTGAGGCCACAGTCACAGGTTCCAAACACAGGCATCTTTGGGGCCCTGGATTTTCTCCGTAAACCCTATGATTTTCTCAAGCAAGGCAGCAGCAAGGCTGCGGTAGGAGGGGCCCAGTGGGGATGGATGGTTGCGAAGTCTAGTCTCAGTGGCTGGGATGTTTTCTGGAGGCCCTGGGGAGCCGCTGGCGGGTTTTAAGCCTGGACCCTCTCCGGGGCCCCAGACATAATGTCTGCATCGGGTCGGCCTGGTTAGAGGGGTGCGGGTGGGTGGGGGGAGGGTGGCCTGAGCTCCCCGTGCCCCCGGTGTGGCTGGGCCCGATCCCCGTGAGTGGCTGCAGCTGGATCTGGGCTGGGGGTCGCCGGCCCCCTCCAAGGCCCCTGCTGCGAGCAGCTGGGAACACATGCGTTACATTAAGGCCCTAACAGTATGTTTGCATCCGGGGTTGGCGCAGGAGGGCCGCCCGCTGCAAACCGTCCTGGAGGGGCTGAGCGGCTGCCTTGGAATTCCGAGGCTGTGAGCTCTGCCTGCGGAGAGGAGGCCTGTGCAGCTGATGAGGTAGGAGGGAGGGAGGAGGGGCCCGGGCATGAAGTCACCCTGTCCCCAGCCACCCCGGCCACCCCGGCAAGGTCTGAGCTCACTCCGTCCCTGTCGAGGGAACGCAGCCCACAGGAGGGTGCTGACCGCAACCCTGCTAGATGGGAAGGTCGAGCCAAGGTCACCGGTGAGATGGGAAGGTGGCTTTTCGGGGTCTGCAGGGTGGAAGGTTCAGGGTTTAGCCTGGGGCGGGGCGGGGTGGGGGGGCTGCCCTTTCCTGCTCTGTGCGCCTGGCCGTCTTTGACCTTTGCCAAGGGGACATCTTTGACCTTTGCCAAGTGGACATCTTTGACCTTTGCCAAGGGTCAGATTCCAGACACGCAGGCTCTGCCGGGTTCTCTGGGTCCGAGAGGATGCTGGAGGCCCTCACCCACGCCCCATCATGCTGACTGTGGGCTCTGGGCCCCCAAAGAAGAGCTCCTGTTTCCACACCCTGTCCAGCCCGATTCTCAAACCCTTTTCTCCATCCTGTGCTCCATCTGGTCCTGGCCGCCTCCACCATCTCCCGCCGGCCCCTTGCACTACCCTCCAGCCGTTCTCCACCCTCCACGGGGCCTGTCCCACCTTCTCCGCCATCACACTTTCCTGCCCAAAGCGGCCTCCTGCAGCTAAGCGATGATGCGATGCCGATGCCCAAGGCTGCCACACCTCCACCCCGCCCCCATCTGCCTCTCACCAAACACAGCCCTGCCCCCTCCCCGCCCCGCGCACGCGCAGACCTTCCCTGGTGCAAAGGGCATTGCCGTGGTCCCGCGCTGGGAGCCCAGGCACCCTCAGAGATGAGCACACATACAGATCCCGGCCCCTGAGGACCGGCTGACACCCACCGAGACATCCACGCCCTGCTTGGATGTTTCACTGTTTCCGAAGCCACACTGCGAGTTTCCCACCTGGGGACTTTGCTCCCTCCCCCAGCCCCAGCCCAGCCCTGCCTGGCCTTGGCCACCATGGACCTTCCTCCTCGAGTCTTTTCTGGGACTGACTCTTTCCTGAGTCACTGCATTTCCCCCCCCCCCCACCCCACCGCCAGCCCCCGACACTGTCCTTGGTTCTCAGAACCCTGGATCACACCTCGGACAATCACTCAGGTGTGAGCTGATGGGTGCCAGCTTTCCAGCACAGGGGCCCTTCTGGAAACCTGTGACGTTGAGACTGAATAGTGTTGCCACTGAGCATGCCCTTCTAGGGCTGGGGCCCAGAAGATGCCCTGTGCAGGTGCTGGAGAGCAGGGTGGATCAGGATGGTGCCTGAGTCGTGGCATCACTGGCTGAAGCTGTGCTGGGCCTGAGGGCTGTTCCAGGGTGCAGGTGCCTGGAGGAGAGAAGCTGGGGAAGACCTCATGCAGACAGGGCCATTTGAGCTGGGTCGTGAAGGATGCATAGGAGTCTATGAGAAGCAAAAGTGGAGACATCAGTGCCATGTGAACAGATGTCAGGCAAATGACAGCCTGGTGGCCAAATTCTGCCTGAGATCTACTTTTGCATGGCCTGTGAGCTAAGGGTGGTTTTTACATTTTTTCAGGGCTTATAGACAAATAAATAAAAAGGAATAGGCAACGGGGACCACACGCAGCTGGCGAAATCTAAAAGGATTACTCTCCAGGCCTTTATAGAAAAGTCTGGGGACTCCTTTCCGTATGAAGGTTGGGGGTGAGGGGTAGTGTTGCATGCGGGGCAGTCCCTCCACTACCACTGGTGAGGATGGGGCGGATGCTGATTGGCACGTGGGCCAAGAGCCCATGGCTGGGTCACCGGGCTGGCCCCTGGGCCTCTCTGGGTGACCCCAGATGTCTCCCGGGGGTGGGCGCCCCTCTCTCGCAGGGGGTGGGGAGGCTGGCTGAGGTCATGGCTGTCACAGGCCTGCGCAGGGGCAGCCTGGGGCCCACTCTCCCTCCAGCCAGATCTGTGACTTGCAGGGCCTGGGACAGAGCAGGCTCCCACACTCATTTTTAAATTAGCCGGATTTTCCACCGGCTGGCTGGGTCTGGAGGGACCTGACAAGATGATGTTTCAAGCTTAGAAACATTTTAGCTCTAATGAGCTGGAATTTCGGTGGTTTTTCTTTTAATCCCACTGTGTTTACCCCAATCAACGATCGAAGGTTGGCTGGGATGACTGTCATTTTTCCTGTGATTAGTGTGCTGGCAGGCCAGCCTGTTTTCCAGGAAACACCACTCTTCTCCTTCTGTGACTCTGCTGACAACATCCTCAGAGGCCCTGGGACATCAGCCTGGGACGCCTTGTCCCAGAGCCGGGCAGCGGGCCTCTTGTGCGACTCAGGGGCTTTGCACCTGCCCCCCGTGTCCAGGGCCACTGCCAGTCCCTTCCACCAGGTGGGGGGCCTCCTGAGGCAGGGGTGTTTCCTAGTTTGGGTTGCTCAGAAGCTGACTCTGGATGTGGTATCAATGCTAGCAGTTTATTTGAACGGGGAACCCCGAAACACCAAGAAAGGGGGCAGGGTGCATTTCTAAGGCAGCTCCCCATGAGGAGGGCACCATCCGCCTGGGGTCTCTGCGAGTCACTGGAGAGGAGTCAGGGGCAGGGAGCTGGCGGACTTGCCCTGTGGTGCCTGGGCTGCTCCCTGTGATGTCAGGCCCCCAGTATTCCAGGCCAGCCGTGCATGAGTACAGCAGGCATTCGCAGCTTCCAAAAGAGCCCTCGGGCAGAGACGCAGCTGCTGGCAGCTGCAAGGCCACCTGGCACGCTCGGAAATGTTAGATCCAAGGAGGTGAAGAGCAGTGGGCCCAGTGCGTCTGTTCTGGCTGTGTTGACATCTTTGCCTGCCGGCCAGTGCCCAGCCTGCTGCCACATGCAGATCTGGTCCCCTGAAGCACTGGCTGGCAAAGCGACTCCATGTGCGATGGACAGAGAAGGGTCCGGGCTGTTGGGAAGTCATAGGCACGGCCATGACACTAATCTCTGTGAGCTGCCTGGGTTTCCTTGGTGCCTGGTGTATATAGGCTCAGGGCATCAAAAAGCCGTTGACCCGGGCAGGCCTGAGGCGTCCCTATGTCTCACCCTCCAGGGCACAGTATGGCACCACATGCACCGTGCCCTGGGTCAGGCATGTCCGGGATGTTCAAGGCCAGGCTGGGGTCTTGAACATCAGGCAAGGACGGTGGAGTGGCTCGTGATGTGCAGAGGGCCAGGGATGGCCTGGGACTCCGTGGTGCAAGATGTGGCCCAGGTTGGCCTAAAGTTCTGGAAAGGACCCCCAGCACACCCTGTGTGGCCAAGGCTCCCGGCCCCAGAGGAGGGTCCAGGTGCGGGAGGAAATGCAGGGTCCCAGTTGTGGACCCTGTGGCACTACGGCCCCCCTCCTTCACAGCCGGTGCCCCAGCTGGGCAGCCTCCTGCCTTCGGTGATCTAATCTGTATGGCAGCTGTGGAGAATCAGGCCCAGTGACTCCACTTCACAGGTGAAGGTTGAGGTCACCTTGCTGGTGAGTTGACAGAGCTGACCTGGCTCCACAATTGATGCCCTGGAGGAAAGGCCAGCTCCCTCCTCATGCATCAGCTATCAATGCTGTGTAACAAATCCCCATGACTTAAGGGCTTTAAATAACACACATCTCTTACAGTTTCCAGGGGGGGCAGAAGTCCAGTTCCCACTGAGCTGAGTCCTTTGCATGGGTCTCATGAGGCTGCAGTCAAGGGGCTGTGTTCTCATCTAAGGCTCGATGGGGGAGGTGGGACCTTTTCCAGACTCTAGGCTGCTGGCAAACCTCACTTCCTTGCAGCTCTGGGACTCCTGGTGGCTTGCTTTCAAGGCCAGCAGGAGAGGGCCTAACCTCTTTTTTAGGGATTTAACCTACTTAAGCCAGGCCCACCCAGTGTAATATTCCTTTGGATGAACTCAGAATCAACCAATTTGGGGCTTCAGGTGTATATGCAAAATCTTTTCCCTTGGTCATACTCTTGGCTAGAAGCAAGTCCAGGGCCTGTCTTTAAACAAGCACAATCCCTCCCACCCTTCTCATATCCACACTTCCATTCTGGGCCTGCTCCTCTTTGTGACTTTGGGGAAGTCATTCACCTTCTCTGGGCCCAAGTCCTCCCTGCGGTGAGAGGGAGGTGGCAGATTGGCGGGGGGGTGCTCAGTGTCTCACCTGCACAGTAGACACAATGTGACTTGGTGGGGGGAGGGGATGGATTCTTAGACCCTGACAATGACAGAGGGTGGAGCATGGTGGCCAGGGAGTCAGAGGGAAGGACAGGCTGGGGCTCAACGCTGGCACCCCCACTTCTGCCTTTCCTAGCCCCCAAGGCTTGTAGTTTTTGCAGGAAAAAATCCCAACATTTCCCCCTTCTTTAAAAAAAATGAGAAGAAATGAGCCCCCTGTGTATATGGTCTGGAAGAGGGCCTGTAGACAAATATAGGCAGGTCCGAGGGGCTGAGAGGAAATGGCAGCCCCATCACCGTGGGCAGTGCAGAAACCAGGACCTCTCATGGGCGGTGGACGCCAAGCGGTCAAGGACCACCCCCACCAGTTCTGTCCTTGGGGAGCCCTCACCCAGACACGTGGCGGCCAGCCCGCAGGCCAGCCGGCACCTCGTTGACCCCTACCTGCAGGCTCACGAGGCCAGCAACACGGCTGGCATTCCTAACCGGCCTTTTCCAAAGTCTGTCCACCCCCTTCCCCTGGCTGGGTGGTGCTGGCCTCCTGCCTTAGCCTGGCTGACTGACATTTGGAAAAAGCAACGTCCAAGAGTGTTCAAAGAGGGTCTGCCAATCTCGAGCTCAGAAAAGCCCCTTCCTCGCTCCTGGCCTCACCGTAAAGTACCCTGTGTCCGGGGTTCCTGGAACGATCCAGAACTGAGGGCTAGGTGGGGCCAAGGCTGCAGCTCTGGATGCAGCTTGCGGCACAGAGCTCGCACATCTGTGTGGGCAGAGTTCCCTTTTTGTGAGTGAGCTCCAACTTGTTAAATTTTACAGCGGCAGGAAACTTGTAACCTCACTTAGTAATTACTCAGGCCTGGAGTCAGCACAGCCTGTGAGAGTTCAGGCCCGGGTGGGGATTTGGCCGGGGAGATGCCACACCTTTTCAAGCTGCCAGACAGGTGACATGGAGGTCTGTAGGGGTGTGGACCTCTCAGGTGGCTCAAGGTGCATCCAGGCAGAAATACGTATTAGGTTATGAGGCAACGTTGAAGGCCAGCTGCCGTGCCAGACTCTTGTTGAGCACCTACTGTTTGATCTTGCAGTCTCATCTTTACCTACATCATTTAATTCAATCATCACCGCTACCTGCTAAGGTCTGTTCAGGTGTCATCCCGTTTTTGCTGATCTAACGTGATGATTATCAGCCAGTGAGCAGCAGGGGCAGGAATTGAACCCAGGTCTGCATCACTTCTTGGCCACATTGAGGAGAGCTAAGTATCAGAATTTGGAAGCAGAAGGAGGGTCAGATATAGGAAGACAACAGCTGCAGAGACCTGGCGAGGGGAGAGTGAGAGAGAGGGAGAGAGGGAGGGGAGCATGCACCTGAGCCCACATCTCACTCCTCAACCCAAGCCCAGGTTTCTAGGTCTGGGCATAGGGCTTCAGGAGCCTGCACATTCTAAGAGAATATTTTTAACATGTGTTCCTTTTAATAACCATCCAAAACTTTTCACCAGTTGTAAAGGTCTCTCTTTGTAGAGACCTCTCAAGTGTTTTCTGTACCAAAGATTGTGGCCCCCCTGGAGTTCCCATCATGGCACAGCAGAAAGGAATCCTACAGGAACCTTGAGGTTGCAGGTTCCATCCCTGACCTCACTCAGTGGGTTAAGGATCTGGTATTGCCGTGAGCTCTGGTGTGGGTTGCAGATGTGGCTCGGATCTCACCTTGCTCTGGTTGTAGCAAAGGCTGGCAGCTGTAGTTCTGGGTAGACCCCTAGCCTGGGAACCTCCATATGCTGTGGGTGCAGCCCTAAAAAGGCCACAAAATAAAATAAAATAAAAGTAAGGATTGTGGCCCCTGAGAGGGTTCACTGGCCTATTTGCAAAGAGCTCCATTTCCTTCTAAAAGGCTTGGGGGGAGCAGTTAAAACATGAATTTCCAGTGCTAGCCAAGGTGGAGTGGCCCCATTCTTCCTTGTTCCCTTTACAATGGAAAACGAAACAAAACAATACCTGGACGTAATGTAAGAAAGGTGGGAAGATTCTGGGAGATGGAAGGAAGGACAGCTGAGGGACTGAGGGACAAGGTGGCAGTAGGTCACTGGGCTTTCTTTCTGCCTCTCATCCATCCTGCACTGGCACCACACTCACCATCCACCGTCCTGGACAGAGACGCTCCCAAAGAGCCAGCTTCCTGCAGCCAACGGGAACAGGGCAGATGAGCAGAACAGGAAATTGTGTTGAAGATACCAGCCCTTGTGGAGCCAGATACCAATTAAAAAGGTGCCTCCCTGCCAGGCGGAGCAAGCAAGGAGTGACCCTTCACTGCAGCAGCAGCAGCCCAAACCCTCAGTGAATGCCCATCTCCCATGACTGTCAGTGGGTCCAGGTGAGGGCCAAACGTCCCTCTGACTCAGAGTCCATGAGGCAGAATGAGGCGGCGTAAGGCAGCGTGAGACAGCACCAGCTGGAATTTGATGTCCCCCCGGTTGGTGCTAGTGGGGCCCACAGGGAGATGAGCCCCTACCTCCGCCCAGTGGCTAGCAGGCAGTTCACGGGAGTGTATGATTTGGACAAGGATGTGTCAGCAGGGTTGAGAGTGAAACCAAATTTCCAGCCTCACCATCTGGCAATAGGTGGCATGAACTGGAGAATCACTCGCTCTGGTGGTATTATGGGCATCAGGCAGGAACGTGAACATTCACCCCTCCTTGGGCCTGCATGTGGCACCTAAACAGAGGGAACCAAACACAAACTACACAGGGCCACAGTCTCGTTAAAAATACCCCAAAGATCCTGGATGGAATTTTTAAAAAAGCACTCATCCTACAAGAACCAGGGCCACCACAGTGTTGAGATGCCAATGTTGAGATGAATCAGAGGTTGAAATTATCTGACAAGGGCTATAGAGCAGCAATCACAAAAATGCTTCAAGAACAAATATGAACCCACTTGAAACAAAGGAAAAAACAGAAAAATCTCAGCAAAGCAATAAAAGATACAAAATGATGTCAGGGGAAATTTTGAAATTAAGAAAAATACAGTAACTGAGATTTTAAAGTCGCTGGATGGGCTCATTGGTAGATGGGTGACAACAAAGGAGGGAAGCCATGGATTCAAAGAAATCAGCAGAATTCAAAGAAGGACCAGTCTGAGCCACAGAGAGAAAACAGACTGAAACAAACAAAAAAGAAACAAATAAATAAGCTGAAACTCAATGACCTATGAGACTACTACAAATGTCACCACACTCATGTCACTGGAGTCGCAGAAGGAGAAGACCACAAGGTGGGGCTGAAAAAAGATCTAAAGAAAAATTGCTGAAAATTCCCCTAAATTGACAGAAGGTAACCTCCAGATTCAAGAAGCTGAGTAAATCCCAAATATGATGAACCCAAAGAAACCCATGTCAAGAAACATCATAGTCAAACTTCTGAAAACTAGAGACAAAGAATTCCTGAGCTCAACCAGAGAGCAGTACGTACCACATTTGGGGGAACCCCAGTGCAAATGAAGGCAGATTTCTCAAGAGAGTCAAGAGAAAGTGGTACATTTTTCAAGCGCTGAAAGAAGAGAACTGCCAATCCCCAAATCTTTTAGCCAGAGAACAGACAAACAAACAAAAAAATACATCCTTCAGGAATAAAAGGGAAATAGATCACAGACCTACATTTAATATAGGAAACTAGAGAGCTCCTATTGTGACGCAGCAGAAACCAATCCAAGAAGCATCTATGCAGGTTCAATCCCTGGCTTCACTCAGTGGGTGGGGGATCGATCGGGCATCTCTGTGAGCTGTTGTGTAGGTCACAGACACCGATCAGATCTCACATTGTTGTGGCTGTGGCATAGGCCAGCAGCTGTAGCTCCAATTTGACCCCTAGCCTGGGAATTTCCATATGCTGTGGGTGTGGCCATAAAAAGCAAAAATAAATAAATAGATAAACAGGAGTTCCTGTTGTGACTCAGCAGTTATTGAACCTGACTAGCATCCAATAGGATGCAGGTTCAATCCCTGGCTTCACTCAGTGGGTGGGGGATCAGATGTTGCCGTGAGCTGTGGTGTAGGTAAGAGACATGACTTGGATCTGATGTTGCTGTGGCTGTGGTGTAGGCCGGTGGCTACAGCTTCAATTGATCCCTAGCCTGGGAACCTCCATGTGCCACAGGTGCGGCCCTAAAAAGACAAAAAGGCCAAAAAAAAAAAAAAAAAAAGAAAAAGAAAAAGAAAGGGAGAAAAGAAATATAAATTAAATAAATAAATAAATAAAATAGGAAACTATAAAACTCCTAGAAGAAAACACAGGGAGAATCCCACCTGACCTTGGGTTTGGTGATGCGTTTTTATGCGCAACACCAACAGCCTACATACTCTGTAAAGGGAAAAGAGGATAAACTGGACATTATTAAAATAGAAAACTTCTCTTCTGTGAAAAACACTGTTAAGAGAATAGAAATACAGTCCCCGTATTGACAAGAAATATTTGCACAACATGTATCTGCTTAAGGACTCATATCCGAAATAAAGGATGGTTAAAATTAACAATAGGGAAAAAAGAACACCTACATAAAAAAATAGAAAAAAGATATGGAGAATCTCTGATCAAGGAAGATACATACCTAGTAAGTAAGCATACGAAAAGGTGCTCAATGCCACATGTTATTAGGGGATTTGCAAATTAAAACAACAAGGAGATCCCAACATGCCCATTAGGTCGCCAAGATGCAACACCCTCCCTGACTGCTGGTGAGGGTGCAGAGGAGCAGGAAATCCCAGTCATTGCCAGTCAGAATGCAAAACGGCACAGCCACTTAGGAAGATAGTTTGAAAGTTTCTTAAAAAGTTAAATATAGTCTTGCTATAGGATCCATCCAATTCCTTGGTATTTACCCCAACAAGTTGAAAACCTAGGTCCACACAAAAACCTGCATATAAATGTTGGTAGAAACCTCCTTCATAATTGCTCCAAACTGGAAGCATCCCAAGTGTCTTTCGTAGGAGAACAAACTGTGCTTCATCCACACAGTGGAATATTATTCAAAAATAAAAACAACTGGCCTATTGAGTCACAAAAAGACATGGATGGATAGCAAACGCCCATTTCTAAGTAGGAGAATGTACACAATTTAGCACATTTAATTTATGTTGTTTAAAAAGTCTGTACCTTATAGGGTTCCAATTATATGACATTCCAGGAAAGATAAAACTATAGGGATCCTGAAAACTCCGTGGTTGCTAGGAGATTGGAGAGAGGGGTTGATTAAGTGAAGCACAAGGGGTATTTTAGGCAATGAAATTATTTTGTATTACATTGTAATGGTGGAGGCATGAGGCTAAACATTTATCAAAACCCATAGAACTTTATAGCACAAAGAGCAAAGTGTAATATATGCAAATTTTAAAAGATCACTTAGGAGGTTAGGGCATCTCAGGACAAATACTGTCAATACATTATAAAAATCTGACATGTTCTCGCTGAAGAGAATGGGGTGGGGGTAAGTCACTTTGAACCGAGTGGAGTCTGTTAGACTGAAGGCAAAGAGAATTGCACAATAGTCTGGTTCAAGGAGCTGTTTTCTGTGGGGGAGCAAGCAGGTTAAACATGATGAAACCACTGTGCATATACACTGGAAAAGAAGAGTTAAAAATGGATGGTGGATGATAGAAACCAAATTTCTCATTGTTCGAGTGGGAGGTTATGGATGAGTAAGGGAGTCAGGGATGATCCATGTGCTAACACAGTAGACACAGCGGGAACTCCTGTTTAATGGAATACAAACACAGATGGTCACATACAGATATGTATAGATGTGCATATACATGAGTCGGTATAAGCAAACCTATCTCCTTACTCTGTCTTCTTAGAAAGCCAAGAGGCAGTGCTCTCCAGTAGCAATGAGCACACATCTTGCACCCAGATGTTGCCTGCTAGTAACATTAGCCAATGAAAGGAACCAGGGCTCCTTGGGAAAATGACTGATGGTAGGACTGAGTCAAGGAAGGACAAGATGTGCCTGGAGCATCTCGCAGTGCTGGAAAGTAAGAAAGTGCTTAAAAACCAAACCAACCCAGAAAACCTCACGATGACCTGCAGTATGTCAGCGGGATAAAGTGGCCAACTGAAAAGCTCCCAACGGTCAAAGCTGGAACAATCTGAGTAACAAAATAAAAATGTAGTGTTGGACTTTGACCTAAAGTATAAAATAAATGCCCAGGAGCCCATACGGACGTAAATAAATGATTGACTAAATAAATGAATGACTGATGGAATGAATGGATACAGGCAATCTCCTGCACAGGAGGACTCCAAATAACTATGTAGACATTCAGCTCTCAGGAAGAGGAGAACATTTCCCAGTCCTCAAATATGGGCTGCACATAGTGACTTTCTTCCAAAGAAGACAGGATGGAAGGGAGTCAAAAGAGTAAGTCCCCCAGGGAAGAAACCGGACAAACACTACCCTAAGCCAGGTGGTCAAGGTCAACATCAGTGCTGATGAGATACATTGATATTTCGTGCCCTCGATATGAATTGATGAGAATGTCACTTTACCTCCATGATCTTCTTCCCCAAACACATTATCTTGTTCTAGTCATGAGAAAGGCATCAGACAAATCCCCATTTGGGAACATTCTACGAAATACCTGGCAAGTACTCCTCAAAACTCTCCAGGATACCAAATAAAGAAAATAAAAGGAAAGGGAAGGAAAATCTGAGACACCGTCAGCCAAGAGGAGCCCTCAGAGACATGGCATCTAAGCATCACATGGTGTCTTGGATGGGATCCTGGAACAGAAAAAGGACATTAAGGGAAAAGTAAGGAAATCTGAATCATATCTAGTTAATAACCTATCAATGTTGCCTGAATAATTACTATGGCAAATTGCCATGCTAATTTTAAGACGTTAATGATAGGAGACGCTGGGTGTGGGATATATGAGAGCTCTTTGGGTCACCATTGGGAATAATCCTGTAAATCTAAAACTGTGCTAAAATTAAAAGTTTATTTTTAAAAATAAAAAAATTTAAAAAGAAAAAAAAAAACAAAACAATGGTTGGTACACACAACAGCCTCGATGAATCTCAAGGGCATTGTGTTCAATGCAAAAAGTCAATCTCAAAATCCCACTTGGTATGTAGGTTCATGTACATAACATTATTAAAGTGACAAAGACAGAGAAACCAAGACCATATTAATGGTTTCCAAGGGATAAGAATAGAAGGGGTTGTGAGAATATGAAGGGATAGCATCAGAAAGTCCTTTGTGTAATAACCGGTTACATGAGTTATACACAGGATCACAGTGCACAGAACTACACACGCACACCGTGATGAATAGAGGTGAAAACTAAGCAAGATCTGTGGTCTAGTTAACAGCACTGTGCCAATGTCAGATTCCTTTTTTTTCTTTTCTTTTCTTTTTTGATATTGCGCTAGAGCTATTACCATTAGGGGACGCTGGGAGAACGATATATTGGACTCTATGTACTATTTTGGCAACTTCCCAGTGAGTCTACAAGAATTTTATAAGTTAAAAAGTTAACAGGCAGAATAGTCTAATAGTAGTGGACTAGCTTATAATGGACCATGCTATTTTTCTGACAATAAGTACACTCTGCACAAAACCTAAAAACAGCTCTTTGAAGACACTTAAGAACAATCAAAAGTGAGTTCAGACTTGAGAGGATGTGACACTTAAAACAAGGGCAACAGTTGTTGAGATAGAGGTTCAGTGGGCCTTTGCCCTGGAGGTACACTCCAGTTTACACGGCACAAGGAAAGCAGAAAGCAGAAAGAGGCTGTCTGCAGAGGCTGAGGAGTCAAAGTCTGAGATCAGAGAAACAAGAGGAGCTGGAAAGTGAGGGAGGGAATGCAGCAAAGGAGAGGTGGAAGAGGTGTCCTGAGATGTGCATGAAAGTGCCTCTTCAAAACCCGGCTGCCTCACAATCAGTGCATGCAAGGGTTACCCTCCAAAAGTATCCGTGAAAGGCAATGCTAGCAGCCTTTAAGACGAAAGCAGAACTTTAATCATCTTCTCAGTTCAGGGGATACAGAAATCCAATTCCTACAGTGTTAATCCTTCAACTGAAGCCAAAGAAAGGCTTTGGGCTTGGGCTCAGGGTCCTTGTCCCAGGACTTAGGGGGGCACTGTAAGGCTAAGAGAAAAACTGGGATAAACTTGCCCTGTCCAAGATTAAACCCAAACCTTCACAAGGTCAAGGGGCTTGCTGGTAGTTTAGTTGACACTACAACAAAAGGCAACATTTTTCCAGAGGAAAATAACAGAATCCAGAGCCTCTATGATGACCGTACACGACATGCACTATTTAATTTAAAATTGCTAGGCATACAAGGAAGCAAGGGAAAGTGACCCATAATCGAAAGAAAAAATCATTCAGCAGAAGCAAATGGACAGAGGATCCAGCTATCAGAATTATTTCACTAGACTTTGTAAAATAAGTATTGTCTATATATATTAATTACAGGCAAAGATTGATTGATTGTGTATATATTCTCACTGTGATAGCAAATAACAAGAGAGAAATGAACACTCTAAAGAAGAAAGAAATGAAAATTTTAGAACTCGAAAATGCAATGTCTGAAGAGAAAAAATGGGTTGAGTGGCAGATTGGATGCCGCAGAAGAAAGCATTAGTGAACTTGTAAACAGGGCCATAGAAATTAACCAAACTGAAGCCCAGAGAGAAAAAGATGTTCAAAACATGGGACAAAGCCTCAACTAACTGGGGGACAGTTTCAAGCAATCTAATATTTATGTGATCAGAGTCCAAAGAGCAAAAGAAAGCCAAATGGGGCAGAAAAAATATATTAAATAATAATAGCAAAACCCTAAACATTTTTTTTAGGGCCACAGCTGCAGCACATGGAAGTTCCTGGACTAGGGGTCGAATCAGGATTGCAGCTGCCAGTCTATGCCACAGCACAGCAAAGCCAGATCGGAGCTGTGTCTACAACCTATACCACAGTCATGGCAATGCCAGATCCTTATTCCACGGAGTGGGACAAGGGATCGAACCTACATCCTCATGGATACCAGTCAGGCTCATTACTTCTGAGCCACAACGGGTGCTTCAAAACATTCAAATTTTAATTGAAAGCATTACCCCACAGATCTAAGAATCTCAGCAGGCCAAAGGAGAGTAAATACAGAAGAATCTACACTGATGTATAACATGGTAAAACTTGTGAAAATGAAAGATAAAAAAGAAATACCATAAAAGGAGCCAAAGAAAAGAGGTTCATTGATTACATGGAGAAAAAAGACAGCATGAACTGACTTATCAGAAATAATAGAGGTCACAGGTAACAGAACAATGCAGTTAAAGTGCTGAAAGGAAAAGAATATTTCATTCTAGAATTTTGTATCCAGCAAAAGTATCTTTTAAAAAATAAGGAGAAATAATGACATGGTTGGACAAGTGACATCCAAGAAAATTCATTGCCAATAGCCTCGTACCTTAAGAAATGCTAAAGGGAATTCTTTAGGCTGAAGGCCAATGATAATAGATGGAAGTTCCAACATTTGGTGCCTTGGCAAAGGTTAATATGTGAGTAAATAGAAAATAGTATTTTTCTAATTCCTTAAAAGACAATTAATGTTTAGCGGATAAACAATAGGGCTTAAAACATATAGAGAAGTAAAAATTATGACAGTAGTAGTCCAGAGCCTAAATGGAATTACATTGTCATAAGTATATCTTATGTTATATGCGAACTAGCCTATTCACTCAAAGTGGACTATGATGGGTTAAGCATACATATAATCCTAGAGAGAATCAAGTAAAAATAACACAAAGACGTATAGCTGAAAACCTATCGCAGGAAATAAAATGGAATGTAAAAAGTAATCAATTAACCCAAAAGAAGGTAGGGGAAAAAGAAACAAACGAAACAATTAAGGAGGCGAAAATAGAAAACAAGCACCAAGAGAGTAGCCTTGAACCCAACCGTATGAATCATTTCATTAACTGCAAATGGATCAGACTCTCAAGGCGAAGGCAAAGATGAGTAGTTCAGACAACAAAAGAAAGACGTAGGAATTCTGCTTCGGGGGGGGCCCGGTGAAGTAACACCCTGTAAAGACAATCTCCTCCCTGCTACACATACCGCCAGAAGACAACGCCAAGGCTTGGACGCAATACAAGGCTGAAGGGACTAGGGAATGAGAGCAGACGCAGAAACACTCAGAATATTGACCATGGGAGCATGCGTTGTGAATATTGACAATAGAGAGCTTGTAGGGGTGGAATGGGGGAACATGGGAACCCCTGAACTTTCTGCTCAGTTGTGCTGTGCACCTAAAACTGCTCTACAAAATGCAGCGAAAAACAGAAACAAGAGCCATGGGCACATGTCAAAAAGGACATAGGACCCAGCTCCAAGGAGTCCTTGTTAGCCAAATTTAGGACAACTGGAGCACAAAAACAAACAACAGCCGACATGGTTTATAATCCATGAAACAGAGTAAAAATACACAGAGCTATTTTAAAAATGAATAAGTAAATAAATAAACATGGGGAGAGGAAAACGCTTCCCTCAGAAGAATGGCAATGAATAAACATAAAGGAAAGATGCAGCTCGAAAAGCATCGGCTCGTGCTAAACCTGCTGAAGCTTGATGAGAAACAGAGTATTTACAATGTCTGGGTCTCTGTTATTGCGTGGATTGCACTCCCTCCAAAATCCGTGTGTTGAAACCCTCACCCCAGTACCTTAGAATGTGATGCTTTCAAGGGGCCCCTGGGGTTCAATGAAGTCGTATGAGTGGTGCCCTAATCCCACAGGACTGGCGTCCCTACCAGACAAGAAAGATTCACCAGGGATGCATGCACAGACAAAAAAGGTCCTTGAGGACACGGGAGGAGGTGGCCGCCAGCGAAACGAGAGAGGCCTTTGGAGAATCTAACTTCCTTGCACCTTGATCTTTGACTTCCGATGATGAGACAGTGTATTTGCTGTTTAAGCCACCCTGTTATGGCAGCCTGAGTCTCCCCACAAACTACTTGTAACTTAAAAAGGACAATCCGAGGATTTCCTATTGTGGTTCAGGGGGTTAGAAAGCTGACTTGTCTCTGTGAGGATGAGGGTTCGATCCCTGGCCTCGCTCAGTGGGTTAAGGATCTGGTGTTGCCTCAAACCATGGTGTGGACCAGCAGCCGCTGCTCTGACCCCTAGCCGGGGGACTTCCATAAGCCACAGGAGCAACGGTGAAAAAAAGTAAATACGTTTTTAAAATTAAAAAACTTTTAAAAATTTGTTTAAATTTTAAAAAGGAGCAATCATAACTTTAAACAGAGAGCTTGACGAATGCCAGCGTCCCAGCAAGTTCCCGGTCCATGTCATTCGTATCAAACCAACACCTCTTGCCTTCCTTCGGCTGTGATGCATTAAGGTCACGTCTTTCCAACAACATCCCCCTGGAGTGCACGAGCTGAGTCTACCCGTGGGGACACGTAGGGCGATCCCTAACTGAGAGAATCCCTACAAATTAACTGGCTTGCATGCATCAAAGTGTCAAGGACCTGAACGGCAAAGAAAGGCGGAGAAGCTGATCCAGACAGCAGGAAACTAAAGAGACGTGGCACCCACCTGCTCTCCACCCCTGTGTTAGATGCGGACCTGCCAGGAGGCAGCTGCCATGGACACATAGTAGCAACGAATGAAAGGTGAATATGGGCTGTGGATTGGCTCCTGGAGGAGAGTCAGTATCAACATTTTTTCATTTTAATACTGTTTTAACACTTGTCCTTGGGACATACATTGCCTAGTAGAAGGGGTCCTGATATCCCCAACTTCCCCACAAACGGTGCAGAGAAACACACACACACACACGCACGCACACGCACATCTGTATGTGTGCTTATGTGTTTATCCGTTATATTTTCTATGTCTTTCTACACGTGCACAACCATATAACCTTGTATGTGAGGATATACATATAAACACACATACGTGCCTGTGTGCATCGTCACACATACACGAGGGAGAAAGAGGGAGAAAGGCAAGAATAATCGAGTGACCGCAAGAACATGAAAACAGTTCATGGATCCGAGCGAAGGGCATACAGTCCTTTGCACTCGCCCTGCGATCTGATTTGAAACTTACCGCGAAAGAAAATGTTAAAAAGCGAAAAGGAAAGCCACACACGGGGAGGAGGCATTCGCGAAAGAAGGATCTGGAAATAAACGTGACCCGGAATATCGTAGCAACGTCTACGATTCCATAATAATAAAAAAGACGTAAATGAGCAAAAGATTCAGACACACACACTTCACTAAAGAAGATATTCGGAGGGCCGGCTAACACGTAAAAGGGTGCCCCAGAGCATTCGTCAGGAAAATGGAAGTTAAAACCACCACGAGATATGCTCTTAGGCCCTAGACAGCGATGCATGCGAACCAGACCAAGGCTGATGGTGTCGATTATTTGCGAGCACAAGGAGCACCTGGAACTCTCCTTCATTTCTGCAGGGGAGGAAACTGGCAAAAGCATTTTGGAAAATCGACAGTTTCTTATAAAGTTAACCATACCGTTTCCCTGTGACCTAGCAAGTCCCGTTTGGGGGTATTTTACCCAAGAGAGGTTAAAAACAGACATCCGCAGGAGGATTTTACACAAACGTTCCCAGCTGCGTATCTGAGCATAATGCCCTCGGGAAACAACTCAAATGCCCATCAGCAGGATAACCGCATGGGCTGCATTCCTACCGGGAAATGCCACGAAGCGTGGTAGGAAACATTACACACGCCCATGAGCCTCCAAACAACCTGCCGAGCGGGCGACATCAGCAGCAGACAGATGAATGGGTGGAGCCGGGGAAGTTCTAGAACCCGTCAAGCCAACTTGCGGTGACAGAAATCGGAACAAGGACTGCCACTGGGAGGGGGAGTATTTTGGCTGGGAAGGGATGAGGGAACTTTCCAGGGCGACAGAAATGTTCTGTCTTGATTTGTGTGTCACTTACCCATGGGTGTACGCGTTTCCCAAACGCCTCAAGCTGTTCACTTGAGATCTTTTTTGCTGCATGTAAATTGTACTTCCATTCTAAAAACTTAAAAAAAAAAAAAAAAAAAAAGAACCAGGGATTTCTACAATAAAATCATACATTAAAAGAAATTAAGAGTCCGAATGGCTCATTTGAAATGCTGTCCGCTGGGCCAGGGGCAGGAAGCAGGACCCTGAGGCCAACCTACCTTCCCAGGCCCTCGCGGGCCCTGGAAACAGAGCTGGCTCACCTGCCATGGGCTGTCAACCCAACCATGGGCCTGGCCATCCTTGGCGGGGGCCCCCGGGTCTTCTTGCTCCACCACTTCCCTTCCCAGGCCAGGCCCAAGATGAAGGCGCCCAAAGGTGCTTCTTGTTTGCCATCCTTTGTGCAGAGAGGCCATTCTTGCTTCCTCGTCTTGCTTTCCCACAGAATATGAGCTTGTGACCTCAAAGCTCGGTGACCCCTTATCTGCTGTCTTGGGAGAGGAGCTGTTCCCTGTCAGAGGTCAGACAGCGCCCCGGCCCGCAGAGCAAAGCAAGCTGGCCCCCATTATGTTCGGTTTGGGGTTTGTCCCCAGCTGGTCTCTACTGCACCCCGGGACCCAGGACAGGGTCCAGGGGTCCCAGCAGCCATGGCGACAGGAAGCGGCCACAGGCCGTGAAGAGCCGGCCCCAGCTAAGAAAAATGTCGGCTCTGTATCTGGGGTAACAAGAGGGGGCAGGAAGACAGGGAGGGGGCCTGAGGATGCTGCTGGAGGTGACTGGTGCCCTCTACCCCCAGCTAGGGCCACCTGAAGGGTGGGAGCCCAGGCACGCAGCTCCGGGGGGCTTGGAGGCCTGGCTGCATCAGAGGGCTGCTGAGATTTTTCTGGAGGTGCCTCCAGGGTGGTGAGCTGGCCAGAAACGGAGCGGCAGGAGCTCAGGCCCCTCCTCTGCCAACATGTTGGGTCTGCTGATTCTAGGCTGTGTTCAGGGCCAGAGGTCAGGCTCTTGAGTTGGCCTGGGACCCGCTTTGCTGTGTGACCACAGCTAAGTCGCTGCCCTTCTCTGGGCCTTAGTTTCTCCATCTTGGACATGAGGAAGAGGAAGCAGATGGTAGGCAAGATCCCTGCCAGCTGAAAAAATACCCCTGATTCCATGACTGCCCCTTGTGTGAAGTACCAGAGAGACAGATTTGGCTGCATCGAAGGAAGAATATTCCAGTATTCCCAAGCGTCTCTCCATGAGCTGGGGGGCACCGGCTGGGCTCCCCATTACTGCTCACAGTGAGGCTGCCTGGATGCTGGAGGGCGTTCTGCTCCCGGCCAGGCCCCTAGGCCTCCGTGTGCCCAGGACGCCTGTGGGCCAGATCTCCTGGGCCTCTCAGGATGACAGCCCTGGGAGGTGAGTTTTCCCCTCCTGTGGGGAGTCTGCCCGGATGCCTGCGGGTTCCATCACCAAGTCGAAGACGTCCCACCTTCCCCCAGCAGGGGTGCCCAGGCCAGTCTCCACCCCGGTCCCGGAGGCCAGGCTCTCAGACGGCACCCTCACAGGTGACCATGGGTCTCCCTGCTCTGGGTGCCCTCCTCCTGCCCACGACCCACTGCTCACTCTTTCCCTCCAACCACAGGCCCTGGATGGGGAGCCTCGAACCCCAGGGTCACTTAAGGCTAAAAGAATTGGCCCTGCTCGCTGGCCCTGGCACCGAGCTTTTGAAAATAGCCTCCGAGTGAGTTTTGAAACACACGAGCGTGTGCCCGGGAGCTTGTGCTAAGAGGGGGCGTGTGGGGGAGCTCCATCCATGTTCCAAATGGCTTTCAAAAAAAAAAAAAAAAAAAAAGCTTGTTTTCTTTGGGGCTGGCAAAGCCACCAGACGCAGCCAGCAGAACTGATTTGCTGTTTCTTTGAAAGCCCACCACCTGGCGGTCTGGCCAGCCTTCTCGCCATCCCATGGCCATGCAGCTTAGAGTGTGGGAGAGCTCCCTGTTGGGGGGCAGGGGCAAGGGCAGGAGGGCAGAGACCTGGTGGTGGGAGATGGGGAGGGGGCAGATGGTGTGGGAGGAGACACAGTGGGAAGGGAAGCAGAGACCCCGAGGGGGAGGGGGCGGTTGCTGGTCCCCCGGCCTCGTGGAGCCCAGCCAGGGTCCCCACCACGGAGGCCGGCGCTGCCCTGGGCTGTTCTCATGACTCACTGGCCCCTCCAGCCTGAATCTGGCTTCGCCTCCATCAAAATCCCTCGCCAAGGACAAGGAGGCAGCTTGGGCGTCCCAGCGTCCTCCCCGTGGTCTGAGACAGAAAACGTGACCCCCAAGTTGCCGTGAGTGAGGATGCAAGCCTCCCCCCGCCTGCTGCTCTCCTTACACAGCCTCTTCCCCCCCGGGGGCCGCAGCCCACGTTTTTCTGGGAAGGTTGATGAGGCTTCGGGGGCCCTGTTGTCAGGAGCAGTCAGGGGTCCAGGGCTGCTGTGACCTCCCTGTGCTCGCTGGCCAGGGTCTTTCTTGCTCTGAGGTTGGTCACTTTTCCCGTCCTCAGTTCTTCTGATGGAGGCGTCAGAGTTCAGGGCTCACGGCCATGGTCCTCCTGTCCCCTGGGGGAGGCCCGCTCAGACCCCAGTGGAGGCGCGGTGGGTCGGGGCGGAGGGGGCAGGTCCCCTCAATGAAATCCCCACCTTACCTCCTTGAAGGAGAAAGAAAGAGGGAGATGGGGCGGGGTGGGGGGGAAGAAGGGGTAGGAGGAGGGGGAGAGCATGGGGGAGGGGGGAGGAGAGGAAGGAAGAAATTAAGACTGGCAGCCAGGCCTTACTTTGGTGCAAGGATTATTTCCATTCTACTGGTGGGAAAACTGAAGCTCGAGGAAGCCATGAGAAACCCTCCAAGGGTTCTGAACTGGTTCTGATCCAAGGGCTTTCACTCCAGGAGCTTCTCTCCATCCAGAAGAGGGACCAAGGGGCAGATGCCAGGCGGAGAATCTGAACTTGGGCTGTCCTGGCCAGAAGGCACCTGGGCCTGCTCCCCACCCACCCTGCAGAGCCTGAAGGGGGTGGGTGCTGTCGCCGACTGCACTGGGGTGTGCGGCAGGGCCAGGCTGGGACCCTGGGTGCCCAGCTCAGCTCTGCACACCCTGTCCACGTAGGAATGACCGTGTTGGTCTGAACCCTGTACATCCATCCTCTGCAGCGGCCCCTCTGCGCCGGGAGATGCAGGCGTGCACGGAGGGGAGGGGCCCGGGCTCAGTGCACTGCCCCCGAGTCAGGCCGCCCTCCGGCCTGCACCCAGCGCCTGCCCTCCGCGCAGGACCAGACGAGGCGAGGAGGGGTCCTACTTCCTTGGATGGGTTTCTCCTTTAATCTCTTCCTTCTTCCACCTGCAAGTGAGCCCAGGGCCCTGCTCTGGGTCCGCAGAGGTGGAGCACAGGGAAGTGAGAAATAAGCCCTCAAGGGCTCCTGGAAGTTGAGGAGGGGCCAAGAGACAGGTGGTCCCAGGTCTGGGGCATGTGTTCCCTGCAGCGGTGGCCTGGAAATGGCGGGGGCGGGGGCGGGGGGCGTCCCTCGAGGAAGGCTGCGGGTGGTTGCAGACAAGGCAGACAGCGGGGGCAGGCAGGGGCTGGCTGCTGGGGGGCGGGAGCTGATCTCGAGTCCATGAGGTCAACAGGCCTCTGTTAGAGCAGAAAATCAAAGGGGTTTTATTGACCAAGGGACTGGCCAGGAGCAATGAGAGAGAACTCAGGCTCCCTGCCGCTTAGGGAGCAGTTAGTTATACAGGAAAAGGGGTAGTTTGTACTTTTCGCTCAGGTTTGTTCCTGGGCTAAGTCAGTGTTCAGGGGTAGTGCGAGGCAGTCTCCTTAGGAATGCTGACAATGGTTTGGGGTAAGGGGTAGAGGGAAGTTTTAAAGAAACATCCCAGGACCAAAGACTGTTTACGTTTCACGGATCTCCAAGGCAGCTCGTTGTTGGGGGAGGGATCAGCCTTCTCGATTCTAAGTCTAATTAGAGTTTTGGTGGGGCCACGTCTGATTCCCCACCGAAGAGCCTCCTCCTTGGGGATTGGTAAGGACCCGGTTGGGAATAAGATGGAGAAAAAGGTTTGAAAATCAGGCTGGATGGGGTGTGGGAAGCAGGCTGGAGCCAGGATCCCACAGTCAGCATCATGGGACATTGATGAGTGGCGGGCCAGGTGCCCAGAGGAGCACAGGCTTGGGAAAAGGGTTCTGAGAGAGTGGCACTCACTGGACGGGCACTTCCCAGCCATATGCCCCCAAAGAGCATCCTGCAGCCTCCATGGCTCCATTCACACCAAGACTCAAGGCCCCTCAATGAAGCTTGATCCAGCTCCTTGCGCTTGGGCTCACGGACTTGTTCCTAAGACTGCACATTCGATTAGCCCAAGGATCCTGAGATGGGGACATATTGCTGGGGTTACCCAGGTGACCCCTAAAGGCTCTCCTAAGTGTCCTCCTGAATGGAAGACTTGATAGAGAGAAGGCAGGCAACGTGACCCCCGGATGAAATGCCACAGGGCTGGCTTTGAAGGTGCAGGAGGAAGTGGGAACCAGGGGAAGCAGGTGGCCTCTAGAAGTCGGAGGAGCCCAGGGCACAGATTCTCCGAGAGCTTCCAGCGGGCCCACACGTTGGTTGTGGCCCAGTGGAACCACCGTGGCCTTAGGGAGGTCTGGCCTTGCGATGTGCAGGAGACGACAGTTGTGGGGTTTTTGGCTTGTTTGTTTTGGGGGTTTTTGTTGTTGTTCATTTGTTTTTGTTTTTGTTTTTTTTTTGCTGTGGCATGTGGAAGTTCCTGCGCCAGGGATTGGATCTGCCCCACAGCAGTGGCAACCCTGGCTCCTTAACTCACTGGTCCGGGAGGGAACTCCTGTTGTATTGCTTTAAGCCACCGAGTTTGCGGCGATTGGATGCAGCAGCCCTAGGTGACTGCTGCAGTGGTTTTCTGGTCGAGAAGCAGGGCGGGCCCGTGATGCCTGAAAGAAACACACAAGGAGGGGAAGCAGCTCTGTGCTTAGAACCCCTTCCGGTCTGGTCTACCATCAAGGAAGGGCACAGTGGTCTCCCAGAGATGAGCGGGCCAGGACTGCAGCTCCGGGCTCCTGAGGCAGCTGGAGCTGGCAGGACCAGTTCAGGAGAGAAGGGCTTCCTGTGGACCAGCAGCTCCGGGAAGCCGAAGGGGGAATCCTTTTGGGTCTCCGGAAGCGAACCTGTGCCTGTGCCTGGCGAGGCTCCACGAAGCTGGTGGGGAAGAGGACTGGGGGGCAGCCGTGGGCAAGCCCGTGTCCAGCGCTCACGCGGGGCTAAGAGATGTTCACACACATTTCTACTGGCTGGAGTGGAGATGCTGGATAGGACGCACTTTACAAGCCAGGCCCCAGAGTAAAGACTACAGAAGCATCTGCTTTCTTTTTTTTTTTAAGAAGCATCTTCAAAAGAATAAGTTTATCCCCAAGAAAATTAATCACCGATTGAAACAAAATAACATTTTATTTTATTATTTTGTCTTTTGTCGTTTTAGGGCCGCACCTGCAGCATATGGAGGTTCCCAGGCTAGGGGTCGAATGGAAGCTGTGGCTACCGGCCACAGTCACAGCCACAGCCATGCAGGATCTGAGCCGCTTCATCTGCAACCTACACCACAGCTCATGGCAATGCCAGATCCTTAACCCACTGAGCGAGGCCAGGGATTGAACCCGCCTCCTCATGGATCCTCGTCGGGTTCATTAACCACTGAGCCATGACGGGAACTCCTTATTTTATTTCTTAATATATATATTCAATTGAAGTCTAGTTGATGTACAAGATTACATGCTACAGAGGTGCAATCTAGTAATTCACACTTGTAAAGGTTATACTTCATTTATAGTTATTATAAAACAATGTTTTAAGTGAAGGAAACAACAAAAACTAGACATTTAGCAAAATAGCACCAGAATGTCCAGAATTAAAAAAAAAAAAGCAAAAGATGACTCATAAAATCACTAGTCAAAATAGACCCCTAAATATGGAATGAGTAAAGAAAAAACTGTTTTAAATTATAAGGAACACGATTTTGGATTTAAGGAAAAATACTTACATCGTGAGGAAACTAATGCAGGATGTCAAAAGAGAAAAGAAAATGGTTCAAAAGAGTAAAATGGAAATTCTAGAACTGAAAAATACAAGCGTCTAATCTGAGATGTAAGTTGGCGGGGCCTAGATTCGTTGTCTAGAGCTACCAGCACACTCGACTGGGCAAGAGACTGAATGTTTTTCCTCTGAAATCAAGAACAAAGCGAGGAAACCCACCCTCATCATGCCTAGTCACAGCATGTGCTGGAGGCCCTACTCAGGGCAGAAAGACAGGGAGACAGAGCAGACATACAGGTTGAGTGAAAAGACAAAAGCATGTATCGCCAACAATGTATTTACGTAGAGAGTCCCAAGGAATCTACAACCAAGCTGCTAGAATTAAGTGAATTTACTAAGGATGCAGGTTATGAGGTTAACATACAAAAATCAATAGAGGTCCTGCCGTGGCTCAGCAGTAACGAACTGTACTAGGATCCATGAGGACATGGGTTCGATCCCTGGCCTCGCTCAGTGGGTTAAAGGATCCGGCATTGCCGTGAGCTGTGGTGTAGGTTGCAGACAAACATGGTTTGGATTCTGCGTGGCTGTGGTTGAGGTGTAGGCTGGCAGCTGCAGCTATGATTTGACCCCTAGCCTGGGAACTTCCTTATGCTGTGGGTGTGGCCCTAAAAAGACCAAAAAAAAAAAAAAAAAAATCCCCCAAACCAAAAAACAAAAACCCCAAAATACAATAGTATTTCTATCTACTAGCATGTGGAAATTGAGAAAATTTTAAAACAGCATAATTAATATCATCCAAAAGTGAAGTGCTTAGGTAAAATCTATCAAAATATGTGCAAGATCCGCATAAAAAAACTTGAAAACACTGATGGAAAAAAATAATGATATACATAAATAAAATAATGCCCATTGATTGGAGGACCAATTACTGTTAAGACCTCAAATCTCCCTAAATTGATCTATAAATCTCCAAAGTATATTTTCTAGATTATTCATAGGCTTATCCTGATATTTTTATGGGAAGGCAGAGACACTAGAGGAGCCAAAATAGTTTTGAAAAAGAAGAGCAAAGCTGGATGGCTTATACTGCCTGAGCTCACGATTTATTATGAACTACAGTAATTAAGACGGTGTGGTATTAGGGGAAAAAAATAGACATTTGGATCCATGAAGAACAGAGACTCTAGGAATAAAGCCACACATCTGGCCAACTTTGATACAGGTGCAAAGGCAATTCAATGGAGGAAAAAATTGTCTTTTCAGCAAATGGTGGTGGCATAATTGGACATCGAAATGAGAACAACGAACCTTGCCTCAAACAGCATACCTCACACAAAAAATAGCTTAGAGTGGATCCTAGACCTAAACGCAAAACCTAAAGCTAAACAACTTTCAGAAGAAAATAGAGGAGAAAATCTTTATGGCCTTTCTTGAATTAGTCAAAGATAGTTTATACATGACACCAAAAGCACAACTTTTGTAAAAGAATAAAATTAATAGTTTGGAATGCCTCAAAATTGGTAGTTCTAGTATTTGAAAGGCTGTTAATACAAAAAAAAAAAAGCTATAGATTTTGGATAAAATATTTGATAAGCACATTTCTGATAATGGCTTGTGTCCCAAATATATACTCTTGAAATTAAAAAAAAAAAAAACCATAATTTTTAAGTTTTCAGAAGATTTGAACAGATATACTTCAACAGAGAAGACATATAGATGGCAAATAAGAACAGATAAAGATATTCAGGGAGTTCCCGTCGTGGCGCAGTGGTTAACGAATCCGACTAGGAATCATGAGGTTGCGGGTTCGGTCCCTGCCCTTGCTCAGTGGGTTAAGGATCCGGCGTTGCCGTGAGCTGTGGTGTAGGTTGCAGACACAGCTCGGATCCCGCGTTGCTGTGGCTCTGGCGTAGGCCGGTGGCTACAGCTCCGATTCGACCCCTAGCCTGGGAACCTCCATATGCCGCGGGAGTGGCCCAAGAAATAGCAAAAAAAAAAAAGATATTCAGCATCACTGAGCGTTAGGAAAATGGAACTTAAAACCACAATCTGATGCCGCCATGCACTTATTAGAATGGCTACAATCTTTGTTTTTTTATTTTTTATTTTTATTTTTTTGGCCACACCTTTGGTCTGAGGAAGTTCCTGAGCCAGAGATCAAACCCATGCCACAGCTGTAACTAGAGCCACAGCAGTGACAAAGTTGGGTCCTTAACCCACTGAGCCAGCAGGGAACTCCTGGAATGGCTACAATCTTTAAATGAAGGAAAAAAAAAAAACAAACCCAACTTAATGCCATGATGCTGGAGAGGGTGTGAAGCCATAGAAGCCTCGTTTTTGCTGGTTGGAATGCAAACTGTTCTATCCACTTTGCAAAAGTGTTCAGCAGTTTCTCACAGGTTTAAATATATGCTTACATCACCTGGCAACTTAACTTTCAGGTATTGAATGTCTGGTCACGCAGAAACCTGTGTGGGAGAGTTGGGGGGTGATGTGATTCACGTGATTCTCATTCCCCCCACATTGGAAGTGACACAAGAACCACTCAACCAGTGCATGCATAAACAAACGGAGGTTCAGCTGGAAGATGGATTGGTACGTGCCCAGTGGAAACAAGTAATTGATCAATGGAGCAACGTGGTGAGACTCGAAAGCCTTTGCTGGGGACCCAAGCCCCCCGGCAAAAACAACAAAAAAGTCTGGCCAGACAATAACATCCAGCCCTTTTGGAACTATAGAAATTAACTCTCAGCAGAAAACACCCTGAAAATACCTCAAGGAAAATGACTGAGCCTCAGAAAGCCGTGAGTCGGGAGCTGCTCCCATCCTCGCTCCATCCCCAGCTCGGTGGCGCGGTGCTGAGAAAGGTTCAGACCCAGAGCTCGGTCAGCACCTTGACCTGGAACAAGAATTTGCAGGAACTTCTCTGTTCCCAGGGCGCTGTTGCTCTTTGACGGTGAGCTCAGCTCTGTGCATAAAGCCTTATGTCCACGGTGTCGCTGAAGAAAAAAAGAATCTGCTGGTAACATCACAGTCGCCCGAGGCTATGATTTCAGTTGGTGCCAACAAGAAGCCGGGCCAACAATTGCAAAGGAAGCCCTTGAAAACCAAAGGGAACTTTGAAGGGCTCCAACCTGTTCCCGAGGCTCTCAGATGCTGTGCGAAGGCGCAGGGCTGTACTAAAACCAGATAAGAAGAGCAAAAGGCCAAGAGCCTGTCGCAAACCTCTGGCTGCCTCTGAGGCCCTGCACGGCAGGAAGCAGAAACTATGGACACTCACAGGTAACCCTGAAAAGGGTTAAGGCAGTTGAGGAAGGTTCTCTCATTGATCACCGGCTGAGCACTAAATTGTGCTGACCAGGGCTGAACCCCAGGAAGCCAAGCTTTAAAATATAAACAAGCACTTTGAAAAAAAAAAAAAAAAAAAGAAAAGAAAAAAGAAGCAGAGAACTCTGGCTGCACACCACAGGGACCACAGAAGTATCTAGAAACGCCACTAAGCCCATAGGCAGCAAAGAGAAAAACAAGAGCAAACAGACACCAAAAAGCCCCAGCACCAACACTAATTCCTAGAGGGAGAGGCGCTGATGACAGAACTGTTACAAACTGTTACTTAAAATTTCCAGTTTTCAAACAAAAAACTATGACCCAGGCAACGAAGCAGGAAAATATAGTGCATATTTGGGGAAAGAAAGCAGCCGACGGAAAATATCCCTGAGGCGACCCAGATGTTGGACTTAAGAGACAAACAATTTAAATCAGTTCGTGTAAATATGTTCAAAGAACTTGTAAAACTATGTTTAAAGAATTAAATTAAAGGGAATAAAAAAGAAAAGAATTAAGTAGAAATTCCAGGGTTCAAAAGGACAATACCTGGAATGAAGAAGCTCAACAACAACTTTGAACTCGGAAGAAAGAATCAGGAACCACATAATTTTTTTTTTTTTTCTTTTTAGGGCTGCACCTGTGGCATATGGAGGTTCCCAGGCTAGGGGTCGAATCGGAGCTGCAGCTGCCGGCCTACACCACAGCCACAGCAGCACAGGATCTGAGCAGAGTCTGTGATCTACATACACCACGGCTCACGGCGACATCGTATCCTTAACCCACTGAGCGAGGCCAGGGATCAAACCCACATCCCCATGGTTCGTTAGCTGCTGAGCCACGACAGGAATTCCCAAACAATTTTATTTATTTATTTATTTAATTTATTTATTTTTGTCTTTTCTAGGCCTGTGCCCGTGGCATATGGAGGTTCCCAGGCTAGGGGTTTAATCAGAACTGAAGCTGCCAGCCTACACCACCGCCACAGCCACGCCAGATCTGAGCCATGTCTGCAACCTACACCACAGCTCATGGCAACGCTGGATCCTTAACCCACTGAGCGAGGCCAGGGATCGAACCCACCCAAAACCTCACGGTTCCTACTTGGATTTGTTAACCACTGAGCCACGAGGGGAACTCCCCCGATTGTAGAAGAAACTAATTGTTCACAAACTCTTATACAGACTAGAAGAGGAGGAAACATTTCGAAAATCATTCTGTGAGGCCAGCATTATCCTGATTGCCAAAACCAGAAAAAGACGACAAGAAAACTCTAGATCAATATTCCTTAAGAATATGTACGTAAAAACCCGCAATAGAACACTGGCAAACCAAATCCAGCAACGTATTTCAAAAAATGTGCATGCAGTTCTCTTGTGGTGCACGAGTCAAGGAGCTGGAATTGTCACTACAGTGGCTTGGGTCGCTGCTGTGGTATGGATTCAATTCCTGGCCGGGAACTTCCGTACGCCACAGGTGCAGCTAAGAAAAACATATATACAGCATAACAAAGGAGGATTAATCCCAGGAATGCAAAGTTGATTTAACATTCAAAAATCAATTAATATAATACACATCAATAAAATAAAAAATCCCCAAAGCACATGATCATCTCAATATATGCAGAAAAAAAGCATATAACAAAAGCCAGCATCCTTCAGAGTTCCCATTGTGGCGCAGCAGAAGCGAATCCAATGAGGAACCACGAGGTTGCAGGCTTGATCCCTGGCCTCACTCAGTGGGTGAAGGATCCGGTGTTGCCGTGAGCTGTGGTGTAGGTCGCAGACATGGCTCAGATCTCGCTTGGCTGTGGCTGTGGTGTAGGCTGGCAGCTGCAGCTCCAATTCGCCCCTTAGCCTGGGAACCTCCATATGCTGTGGGTGCCGCCCTAAAAAGCACCCCCCCCAAATGCATCATCCTTCACAATGAAAACACTCAGCAAAACAAGGAGTAGATGGGAATTTCCTGAAACTGACAAAGGGGATGAGTGAAAAGCCACATTATGCTTAATGGCAGAATCCTGGGAGACATTCTCAAAAGATCAGGACCAAGACAAGAGTGTCTGTTCTCATCATTTTTATTCAGAATTATACTGGAGGGTCCAGTCATGGCAATTAAATAAAACGCATGTCAGAACGGAAGAAGTATAACTATATCTCTCTTCGCAGCAGACACACTCTGGTATACAGAAATCTCTAAGGAATGCACTCCAAAAACTACTAGAACCTATAAACTAATTCAGCAAGGTTGCAGCACAAAGATCAATGTATAAAAACATCAGTTGCATTTCTACACACTTGCAATAAAATAATCCAAAAATGACATTACAAAAACAAATCCACGTATAATAGCATCAAAAATTACAACACTTAGAAATAAATTTACCAGTAAAAGTGCAAAACTTGGAGTTCCCATTGTGGCTCAGTGGAAACGAATCCGACTAGGAACCATGAGGATGCAGTTTCGATCCCTGGCCTCACTCAGGGGGTTAAGGATCCAGCGTTGCCATGAGCTGTAGTGTAGGTCGCAGACACATCTGGGATCTGCATTACTGAGGCTGTGGCCTAGGCCAGCAGCTATAGCTTTGATTTGACACCTACCCTGGGAACCTCCATGTGCTCCAAGTGCGGTCCTTAAAAAAAAAAAGTGCAAAACTGATACTCCGAAAAACTATAAAAGTTGTTGAAAACAATTTGGCAGCTCTAAATAAAGTTTTGAAAAATCCTATGTTCATGGATTGAAAGGGTTAATAATAATATTACAATGGTATACTCCCCAAATTGATCTATGGGTGCAACACACCTTGTTCAAAGAATCCCAGCTGACTTCTTTGTAAAGAGGGACAGGCTGGATCTAAAATTCATACGCAATTCAAGGGACTCAGAATACAACGTAGCTGAAACAGTCTGTAAAAAGAAGAACAAAGTAGGAAGACTCATACTTCCTGATTTCAAAACGAACCGCAAAGCAGCAGTAGTCAAACAGACAAAAGTAAAAAACAGAGAGAACAAGAACACATTGGAGGCAACAAGAAAAATATACTTACCGTGGACAAAGGATCTTCAATAAGATTAAATGCTGACTTCACCTCGGAAGGTGTGGAGGACAAAAGGATGATATCGGCAAAATGTTGAAATTAAAGACGGTCAATAATAGCATTATACTCAGCGAAAGTGTCTTTCAAAAATGAAAACAAGTAGAAATAAAAATAGAGGCACTCCCAGAGAGAATGCATAGCCATCCTTTCAGCCTTACAAGAAATACTAACCTTCAGGCTGAAAGGGAAGGACACTAGACGGTAACTCAGATCCGTAGGAAGGAACACAGGGCACCAGCAGAGGTAACCACACAGGCAAAAACAAACAGTATAAACGTACTTTCCTTCGTAATGATTTTTTCCCTTCTATCCAATTAAAAAGACAATTGCGTAAAGCAATAATTGCAAATCTGTGCTGGCGGGCACACGATGTGTATCGTTGTAATTTGTGTGACAATAACAGCACAGCGGTGAGACAAGGAAATGGGGCTACAGAGAAGCAAATATTTTGTACCGTATTGACAAGAAGTTTGCATTAATCTGCACTAAATTGTCATAAGTAAGATACTTTTAATCCGCAAGTAATCAGTGAGAAAATAAATACATACGGTTAAAGAAATGACAAGTGTATTTTATTTTATTTTATTTTATTTTATTTTATTTTATTTTATTTTATTTTATTTTGTCTTTTTGTCTTTTGGAGGGCTGCACCCAACGCATATGGAGGTTCCCAGGCTAGGGGTCCAATCAGAGCTGTTGCCGCCGGCCTATGCCAGAAGCACAGCAATGCCAGATCCGAGCCGCATCTGTGACCTACACTACAGCTCACGGCAACGCCAGATCCTTAACCCACTGAGCGAGGCCAGGGGTCAAACCTGCAACCTCATGGTTCCTAGTCGGATTCGTTAACCACCGCGCCACCACGGGAACTCCATGACAAGGGTTTTAAATGGTACACTAGAAAATATCCATCTAAAACAAAATAAATCAGAAATGGTGGAAGAGAAAAACAAAAAATGCATACAAATAGAAAAAAAAACAAATAGATAATGGCATATGTAAATCCTATTTGTTTACATTAAATATCAGTAGGTTAAACACTCCAATTAAAATGAAGGGATTGGAGGAATGGATAAAAAAAGTAAGACCTGGCTATATTTGATCTACAAAATGTTCACTAAAAAAAAACTTTTTATTTACGTGGAGTTGATTTACGTGTTGTATTACTTTCAGGTGTACAGCAGAGTAATATATATACGTATTCCTTTTCAGATTCTTTTCTAGGTGATTATAAGATATTGACTATAGTTTCCTGTGCCATACGGTACGTCTTTGTTGTTTATCTATTGCATGTATAGTAGTTTGTGTCTGCTAATCCCAAACACCACGCTTAAGCTTTCCCCTCCCCTTTCCTCTTTGGTTTGTTTTATATGTTTGGGAAGGACATGCATCTTAACATACAAAGACACAAATAGCTCAAAAGCAAATGGGTGGAAAAAAGACACACGTTGCAATTAGTAACAGGGAGCTGGAGTGGCTATTTTAATATCAGACAAAAGGAACTTTAAGATAAATGTTACTTTTTTTGTTTTTTGCCTTTTCTAGGGTCACAACCTCGGCATATGGAGGTTCCCAGGCTAGGGGTCTAATTGGAGCTGTAGCCGCCAGCCTACGCCAGAGCCATAGCAACACGGGATCTGGGCTGCATCTGTGACCTACACCACAGCTCACGGAAACACCAGATCTTAACCCACTGAGAGAGGCCAGGGATCGAACCCGTGACCTCATGGTTCCTAGTCGGATTCGTTAACCACTGTGCCACAACAGGATCACCCAAGATAAATGTTACTTGAAGACGGCACCTGCAGCTCTGATTCGACCCCTAGCCTGGGAACCTCCATATGCCGCAGGTGCGGCCCTAAAAGACCAAAAAAAAAAAAAGAGAGAGAGAGAGATAAATGTTACTAGAGAGATGATATTTTCTAATTATAAAAGTCAATTCATCAAGAAGTACCAATCATAAATATCTATGCACCCAAAATACATGAAGGAAAAAGCCTCAGAATTGAAGATGGGAAGAGACAATTCAACGAAAATAGTTGGAGATTTCAAAATTCCACTTTCAATAATTGATGGAACATCTAGATGGAACAAGGAAATATTTACACTGTTGGTAGGATTGTAAATTGGTGCAACAACTGTGGAAAGCAGTATGGAGATTCCTCAGAAAACTAAACATAGAACTACCATTTGATCCAGCAATCCCACTCCTGGGCATCTATCCAGAGAAAACCACGACTGGCAAAGACACATGTACTCTGATGTTCATTGCAGCACTATTTGCAATAGCCAAGACATGGAAACAACCTAAATGTCCATCGACAGAGGAGTGGATCAAGAGGATGTGGTCCATATACACAATGGAATATTACTCAGCCATTAAAAGGAACGAAATACCAGCATTTTTAGCAACATGGATGGACCTAGAAACTATCATGCTAAGTGAAGTCAGCCATACAATGAGACACCAACATCAAATGCTTTCACTGACATGTGGAATCTGAAAAAAGGACAGACGGAACTTCTTTGCAGAACAGATGCTGACTCACAGACATTGAAAAACTTATGGTTTCCAAATGAGACAGTTTGGGGGTGGGGGGATGTGCTTGGATTATGGGATGGAAAGCCTGTGAAATTGGATTGTGATGAACGTTATACAACTACAGATGTGATAAATTCATTTGAGTAATAAAAAAATAAATTAATTTTAAAAAAGGAAACATAAGACTTGAACAACACTGTCAATGCACTAGATCTAGAAATCTATAGACATGTCAGAGCATTTTCCAGAATAGAACATATACTAGGCCATAAAACAAGGCTCAGTAAATTTATAAGGACTGAGATCATACAAAGCACGTTCTCTGATGACAGTGGAATGAAATTAGAAGTCAATGACAAGAGGACATTTGGGAAATTCACACATATTTGAAATTAAACAATATACCCCTAAATAACGAGTCAAAGAATAAATCATAAGGGAAACTAGAACTCATGGTGAGCTGAATGAAAACAGAACCACAACATACCGAAACTTATGGGATGCAAAAAATAAATAAATAAGGCTCAAAGGAAAATGCATAGTTGGAAATGGCTACATTAAAAAGTAAGAAAGATTTCAGAACTACAAGCTCACCTTCTACCTTAAGAAACTGGAAAAATAGGAGCAAATTCAACCCAAAGAAGAAGAAAATTATAAAGACTAGAGTAAAAATTAGCAAGAGACTAGGAAAACTGTAGAGACGATCAATGAAACCCAAAGTCAGTTCTTAGAAGAGATTAACAAAATTGACAAGCCTTAGCTAGACCGATCAAGAGAAAAAGTCCGAGAACTCACGTTAGTAAAATCAGGAGTGAAAGGTGCCACGACTTCTGAACTCACAGAAGTAAAAAGTACTATAAAGAAATGCTATGAATGACGGCATATGACAACAAATTCGATAACCTAGATGAAATTATTTCTTAGAAAGCACAAAATACCAAGATGGAAAAAATAGAAAATGTGAATACATTTACAAAGGAATTGAGCTAGGAATCACAACACCTCCCACGGAGAAAGGCCAAGCACTGGCTGACCTTACTGGTGAATTCTAACAAATGATTAAAGGAGAATTCACACTGGTCCAAACTAAACCAAACCAAAACCAAAAGAGCAGAAGAGGTGGCGATATTTCCCAATGCATTTTATGCTGCCAGCATTGTCCTGATACCCATACCAGACTAAACACATCACATAAAAAGAAAACCAATATCTCTTGTGAATAAAGAGGCAAAAATGTCCAACGAAATACAACCACTATGAGTCCAACGGCATAAACATAAAAAGCCTTAGACACCCTGCCCAAGTGGGATTTATCCCAGGAAATGAGACTGGTTAAACAACAAGAAATTCAATTAATGCCATACCTTATATTAACAGACGAAAGATTGAAATGACAGCATCATCTCAATAGATACTGAAAAGATCATTTGACAAAATCTAACGCCCATCGGTGATTAAAAAAAAAAACTTCTGAATAAAATTGGAAGTGAAGGAACTCTTTTCAGCCTGGTAAAGAGCATCTAGGAGAAACCTTCCCTGACATTGACCTTAATGAGGAAAGATTGGATGTTTTCCCTTTGAGATCAAGAACAAGACAAGCATTCCTCCTACTCACGCTTCACCTGGAGGTTCTAGCCAGGAAAATTAAGCAAGAGAAAGAAATACAAGGCATCCAGACTGGAAAGGGAGAAGGAAAACCCTCTCTGTTTGCAGATAACATGACCTTATGTGTAACTCACCCTAACGAACCTGTAAAGAAAACTGCTGGAGCTAATAAGTGAATTCGGCAAAGGTACCAGATCAATGTGCAAAAGCAAGTTGTATCTCTATACACTAGCCGTGAACCATCTGAAGTGAAATGTTAGGACTGCAATACCTTTCACAGAAGCATCAGAAACGTAAAATATTCTGAAATAAATTTAGTCAAAGAGGTGAGAGACTTGTCCTGAAATTGACAAAACCGGCTGCTGGCAGTTCGAGATCTGGGTAGATGGAGCTGTGTCCCATGTTCATGGATGGGTACCATGACGGTGGCGGTTCTCCTGAAACTGATCTACAGATTTCAGCACTATTCCTGTCACAACTGCAGCCGAGGTTTTTTTTCCCCCAAACTCGGAAGCTGATCCCAGAGTGTCCAAAATCATTCTGAAAAAGAAGACCAAAGTTGGAGCATACTGTATGAGTCTGCTAGGCTTGCCATAACAAAATACCATAGATGGGTGCCTTGAAAACAGCAGATTTATTTATTATTACTAAATTATGAATGATCATTAAATGTATTCATCACAGTTCCAGACGCTGGAAGTTTGCTTTTTTTTTTTTTTTTTAGCTGTGCCCATAGCACACAGAAGAAGGGATCTCACACCCTTGCCACAACTTCCATCTGAGCCACAGCTGTGCCAATGCCAGACCCTTAACTCACTGCACCACCAGGGAACTCCACACTAGAGGCCTGAAGTCTGAAATCAAGGTGTCAGGAGCGCCTGGGGAGGTTATGTCTCTTGTCCCTTCCAGCTCCTGGTGGCTCCTGCAGCTTGTGGCCACCTCACCCCAACCTCTGCCTCCAGCTTCGCACAATCAATCTCTCTTCTCTCCTCCCTTTTAAGGACACTAGTCACTGGGTTTAAAGCTGACTTGGGGAAGCCAGGATGATGTCATTTCAAGATCTTCCGTGTAATCACATCTGCAAAGACCCATTTTACAAATAAGGCAGGGTCAGGGATGAGGATACGGACCTACATTCATTCTGCTACAGAGAACTTTCAGATGCCCATTTCAAATCTTAGGGTAAAGCCATGGCCTTATCCAGGCAATGAGAACCCTGGTCCAGAGACAGCCACGGAGATCCACAGAACAGAATGGAAAGTCCAGAGAGGAATCCTTCTGTTTATGATCAATTGATTTCCCACAAAATCTTTGTCTCAGGCAGGCTCTGTGCACCCAGGCTTGGGCGAGGGGTTAACCGACACCTGTAGCTCTGCCTTGAGTCCACAGCTGGATGGACCAGCTGTGGGCCTTTCCTGTCCTTTTCTGGCAGCCGCCGAGTTCTGTTTGGTTTCAGTGTAGGATCCCGAGCCTGAGGTGGGTTCCTGCCCTGCGCCCCGGGGAGAGGTTTGTCTTCTTTCTGTCCATTCACAAGGGATGCCCGCTTGTGCCCAGGAGGTGGTAGATTTTGCTACCGCTCTGCCAGCAGCTTAAGGCTTTTGCTTCTTAGGAAAGAAGAGCCTGGGAAAGTGGGTGGGGCTTGACGCCCAGCCCACAGCAGCCTTCCCCCTACTGCCTACACGGAAGCATCTATTTCCCACTCCGTGAAAGGGCCTCCCTGCGGTCCCAGCCTTCCTGCCTCACACCTGGCGGAGTCCTAGAGAAAGAGTTGTGAGTGAGCGTGAGCCACCCTCCCGTCTGGTTCAAGCCCCCTCGCAGCCCCGCAGCTCTTCCCAAGCTAGCACTCAAGCCTCATTGAGATTTTAGCCGCTTTCTTCTTACCTGGTTGCCTGGTGGCCACCACTTCCTGCCAGGTTCTGCCACGCGAGGTCCGCCTGGGTCTCCTCTGCAGGGCATCACACTCTGGAATTCAGGTGACATGACTGGCTGGTTGGATTTTTCTGGCTTTTTCTCGATAGTAGGGTGGGAAGAACATTCTTTTCCATGTTCTGCACCCTCCACCGAAGCAGAAAGCCAAACCTGGCCCATTTTCAGGGGACCGTCCGGTGGGGAGGAGCCACGGAGGTGAACGAAGTTGTCAGCAGAAGCCAGGCTGATGGCCTGGGCCTGACAGGTGACAGGGCTCAGAAAGGGACTCTTGGGAAGGCCACGCTGGTGAACAGGGGAGCGGTGGGTAGGCGGGAACAGAGGGAGCCACCTGCATCCGCGGGAGGGCGGCAGCCGAGGAGAAACACCGAGGGGGTCCAGACGTCTAAGACCTGAAACTCTCCTGGGAGGAGTATTTGGGCCATGCATTCCCTACAAGGAGGGCTGTGGCTTTAGTGGCTTTAGGGCTGTGCGCTCCTGTGGGACACGTTTGTGCTCTCAGGGCTCTGAGCTCCCTTGGGAAAGGGTCCCGGCTTTGGGGTCTCAGATCCCTTAAGACGAGTTCCGTTACAGCAGTGCCATGGTTTAGGGCTGTGGTGTCCTGCAGGACAGGGTCATGAGATTGTGGAAATAAATGAAGACCAACCAACCGAGAAAAAGCCCATTTCTCTTCCCACTCCATAAGCCAGGACAGACCCTTGGGGAGGTCTTCCTTCTCCTGCCAGGTCCTTTCCCCGGGGCTTTCCAGAGGACAGGTGTGGTACCTGTCCCCGCAGCCAAGTGGGGCAGGTCCCGTCACTCCCTCCCACTTACACCCATGGAAGCAGAGGCAGGAGCGGCTGTGTTCCCTGCTGCAGTGGCTTGAATGGTGCCCCCCCCCCAAAAAAAGAAAACCTGTGTCCCCACCCGAAGCCCCAGAACCTGTGAATATGGCCTCTTTTGGGAAAAGGAGCTTTGCAGATGCGATGAAGTTCCCCGGGGGTCTGCGGCCAGGTGGGGCTGGCTGAGCAGGTGGGGCTGTGGAGGGGCCATGACCCGAAGCCTCGGGAGCTGCCCAAGACTGAGAAGAAGCAGGGGCTTCCCTGTTGATCCCCAATCTCGACCCATAACTGAGCAGAGAACACGTGGCTCAGATCTCCTGTTTGCATTTCGGGGCTTTGCCCCTGGCAAGGATTTGAGTAAACCCTATGTATTCCAAATAAATCTGCCTGCAAGCTGAGGCTGGGAAGGATTTTCTTCCATCAACGCTGACAACCCAGAGCTCCCAAGGGGCCGGGACCGTGTATGCACGGAAAGCAGTTTCCCCAGATGTGCGCGTCTCCGCTGGGGCTTTTCACTTCCACTGCTGCTGGGAGCGGCTGACAGTTGCTTGTCATGTATCGTCCAAGCACGCCTGGTGTTTTGGCCAGAGGATACAAGAAGGGGATGCAGCCAAGAGGCAGATGGGGCGCTAGAGAGGCTCCGACACCCCGCACCCCCATCGGCCACGCTGGCCTGCACTCTGGCTCCAGAACTCCCTGCTTCTTTGCAAACGCTGCTCCTTTTGTCTGGCGTGCCCTCCCAGTGGAGTCTCAGGTCTTCCCAGCGCCAGAAAGACCCAGTGTCAGAAGACGGCCACACGCGTGAGCCCACCAAGCATGGCCATTGTCACTTGTCTTCCAGCAGAGTAAGCGGCTCCTCCCACAGGCCTTCTCCGTATCTTACCAGTCAGGGAAACTCTCGGAACCTCTGTTTCTTCGTCTGTGGAATGGGGTCATGACAGCCCCGACCAGCAGGGCTGGGACTAGGATGAGGCCGGTGTAGTGCTGGCCTGGGGTGCAGCATGTAAAGGGGTGCCCCAAACTCAGTAATCCAGATAAATACGACTTTTTAATACCATCTATAAAAAGTCAAAATCAATGCAAATATATCCACGATGAACAAAATACCAGAATTGTAAGTGAAGGTAGAACCAGTACATCTGAGGTTTTCTTTGGCTTCAAGCCCCAATGTCCCCGGCACAGCGCAGCCTGTCCTAGGTGGTGGGCCCTCCCGGGGGGTCTGGGCCATTACGTCATGTGTCAGCCATGAGGACCTGGCCCATGGTGGCCTGGCTCACAGGTTCTGTGCCCTTCTCCTGTGCATGTTTTGGGTCTGCAGCCCACGGCCAAGTGCAAGAACCGTGAAATAGAGGAACTTGGAGTTTAGGGACGGAACGCTCTTCAAAGCCATCTTAGCAGAGCTGCTCTTCCAACAGTGGCGGAATTAGAGGTCCGGGCAGGTGAGGGCTTTCTCTGGGGTCTGCACATAAATTACCCCCCCTACCCACCCACAAGGAGCCATCCCCTCCCACCCCGCCAGGGTGCTCCCCACCTTGGAACTTTGCAAACTACAGCCGCAGGCACCACAAACACGGGCCTGGCAGTGAAGATGCAGGACGGGGGGTCCCGCCCGTCTCAGGGCTCAGGGTCCTCAGTGAGCCAAGCGCCCCTCCTGCTGTAAGAGAGCGGGCCCGTCCTTTGCCGAGGCCCTTCTGTTCTCCTCTGGCTGTCCAATTCCGACCTAATTCCCTTTGCCTGCTTCACGCCAGCCGGTTCTCCCCACCGCCTTGTATTTCCCATTGAGCCTCCCCCGTCGACCTCAGCGAAAGGTATTTTATCCGTTCATTCCATCCTGCTGTATCGTTTCCATTCTAGGGTGTCTATTGCAACCCTTCTACTTTATTTATTTGCTCCCGTCCATCCGACTGGGTCCACCCCAGCCCCCGTCACCGTGCTCTATTTCACCTCCTGCACGAAGCCCCGTCTCAGAGCTCCTGGCTTTCCCTCCAGGTACAGTGGAAACATCCATTCTGCAAACCGTGTCCCCCGGGCCCTGCACGCCGCCTTTCCAGCAAATGCCCACATGAGCTCATGTTTTGTGGTCGGGCTTTTTTTTTTTTTCCAAAAAAAAAAGTCAACAAACCGTGAAGGCAAAACAAGGCCTGTCTTTCATTTGATAATTCCCAGATCCATTCCTGATCAGCCTCCATCCTCAGAGGTGTCAGTAAGATTTCAGCCGTGAGCGTTCCTGCCACCAGCTGCCCTGGGACCACCTCTTCATGACTGCGGAGCCTGTGAGAGCCCAGGAGGGGGCGGGGAGGGGCGTAGGGGCTTCCTCAAGGAGGCGTCAGCCTGATCTTTCTTTCTCCTCGGCTGTGCCTTTCCCACTTCCACAGCTGTCATCAAGTGAAGGGGCACGTGTGCATGCACACACACACACACACACAAGAGCACCCCAAGTTCCATCCCCCGTCCCCACCCTCAGCACCAGACTCCATCTCAGAGGTGAGTGCACCCAAAAGTCATTTAAGAAAAGTTCAGGGAGTTCCCATCATGGCTCAGTGGTAATGAACTTGACTAGCATCCATGAAGATGCGGGTTCAATCCCTGGTCTCTCTCAGTGGGTTAAGGATCTGACGTTGCTGTGACTGTGGTGTAGGCTGGCAGCTGCAGCTCTGATTGGACCCCAGTGAGCCGAGTTGCCCCCTCCTGCTGTGAGAGATTGGACCCCTGTGCCACAGGAGTAACGACATTGGATATTTAACCACTAGGCCACCAGGGAACTCCCAGAAACATGCATATTTTAAGATGTGGGAGGTAAATTCGTATGTTCCTGGGAGTTCCCTGGTGGCCTAGCAGTTAATATTGTGTGTGTGTGGGGGGGGGGGTCATTCCCTGGCCCAGCCATTTCCACATGCCGTGGCCAAAAATTAAAATGAAATAAAATAAAACATGCAGTTCCTGAACCAAGCAATAATGCTTCTAAGAATCCACCCAATAGAAATAGTTGTAGAAATGTGTATGTGAGGGTATATTTACGAGAATGTTTGCCAGAGAGTTATTTGTGAGAGAAAAAAAAAAACATTCTTCAACAGAGGAATCATTTGATAAAATCATATTTCCCTCCAATGGAATATGACACAGTCAATTAAAATGTGGTCGAGCCGTAGGGACATGAAAACATGTCCACAAGTGAAAAAAAGGCGCTTTCGCACAAGATGGAATCATCTATTTGGTAAAATCCCTCCAATCTGTCCTTTGCATCGAGCTCCCATACTCCAGCTAGAGTGACCTTTGTGAAATAAATGTGATCTGTGAGTCTTAAACATTAAGAACAAAGAAAGAGCCAAAAGCTAAAATCTCTCGGGAAACGGGATGACGTGGTGCCTGCCCCAGAGGGTCTGGGTTCTGGGTTCCGGCTGAAGACTTGCAAATTTCAAGAGCGGTCCAGGGGGAGTGAATCCGAGTGGCCAAAAGACATCAGGACTAAACCTGTGTCCCCTCCATCCCGAGCTCACCTTCCAAGGCCTCTGCCCCACTCCCCCAGCTACTCAGAGGCTGGTTCCAGAAATTTTGAGGCGGGGGCCTCCAGGGACCACCTGCGCTGAAGCCCCTGCAGACACCAGTGGGCTGGAGACTCAAGGAATCCTTGCTTCTGCCGCTTGGAATGTTGGTTTCCTTTCCTACAAAACGGAGAAAATCCATCCACTCCAGATGGTTCTCACCACCAGAGAAAGAAAAATAAACTTTTTTGGTAAATGCCCACGGGCCCGCCAATCGTGAAACATTCTTATCAATTGTGTAACACAGGCTCCCTGCTGTGCCATAAAATACCCGTCTGATTGGGTCATGCCGTCACCGTCCGGGCTCGCAGGCCTTCACTTTCCATTTCCCCCCTTTATTTCATCCGTGCACCAGCCTTGGCCCCCGCTCCCAGACCCCGCTGCGCTCTCTTTGGTGGCAGGTGCACCAGTGGTCTGAGGACAGGGGCTGTGCGGTGACGCAGGAGGGACCGTGCTGGCTGGGCACCTGGCTGTGTGAGTGTAAGGCCATCTGCCCGACGCGCAGGGAGGCCAGACACGCCGAAGTGTCGGAGTTTGGAGCAGAGAAAGGTTTCAGCAGGGGCATGCAAAGAGATGGGTCACTCATGCCCCCCAGATATCCTGAACCCTCCAGACCCAAACTGCAAAGCATTTTCTTTTTTTCTTTTTTTTTTTTTTTTTTTTTGCTTTCTAGGGCTGCACCCATGGCGTATGGAAATTCCCAGGCTCGGGGTCAAGTCAGAGCTACCTCTGCCAGCCTACACCACAGCCACAGCTACATGGGATCCAGACCACAGCTCGTGGCAACGCCGGATCCCCCACCCACTGAGCAAGGCCAGGGACTGAACCCGCATCCTCGTGGATCCTAGTTGGATTTGTTCCCGCTGTGCCACGACGGGAGCTCCTGCAGAGCATTTTTAAAGGCAGGGTCAGGGAGGGGTTCATTGGTTGTTGCAAACTTGGGCAGAAATCCTCTCTTCTGGGAGCTGTCCACGGGAGTCTGGTCGTGACGCTCCTGCAAACCTCCAATGAGACACATGTTGTCCTTCAGAGAGAAGCTAAAGCAGAGGGTCTGGGAGAAGGACCTGCCTCTGGAGGCCCAGAGGGTCCTGCTCAGTTACAACTACGTGGGTGGGTAGGGGACCCAGACCAAGCCCCTCTGCAGGGAGGGGAAGGCAAAGATGCCGGGGGACCTGAGCCAACTCCTGCCTCTGCCACATGCCTGGACCCCCTGTGCTGGGAGCTGGGGAGACTCTGGCCAGGCCGATTTTAGCAGAAGGTGGCCTCCTGGTGAGGCTTGGTGGGAGGGATGCTGCCCATCTCCCAGACGGAGGGTCCCAGCCCGCTCGGTAGAGTTACCGCTTAGAGGCCTCCTCTCCTGGAGGCTGACGTCCATTCTTCGAATGGGAAGACTGAGGTCCACAGAAGCCCATCTGCATCCTCAGCGGTCCCACGCGACTTCAAATACCAGTTTTAAGCTCAACAGGAGAAGCCAGCCGGAACACAGGGCCCGCTCCGAGCCCTCATGCACTCCTGGGAGGCAGAATCACAGTCACACAGACACCAGCCCTGGCACAACGGGAGGTCCAGGATGGGCATCCAGGACAGAGGGCAACTCTCTGACTTGCGTGTCTCCCCCGTGCCCAGTCTGGTCCAGGGAGTAAGTGCCACACCTGGTGTGGACTGACTCCTGGTGGCTGAGTTGGACTCGGGGGTCCTGGGACGTCCTGACTCTGTAGCAACAGCCCAGCCCCAGGATGCGTATCTCCTTCCTGCCCATTCCCTGGGGGCTCAGGACACAGTAGCTGGGGCTGCTTCTGCCCCAGCCCCAGAGGGCTGGCCCTCAGGCCTGGGGCTGCCTTTTCCCGCTGGACCGCTGGACGTTATTGGCAGAACAGCCCCTGCAGGGGCTCCAAATTGGTTGAGCCTCCCGGTGGGAAGATCCAATTTTCACCTGGGAAAGAGTGGAAGGAGGGAGGGGTGCCGCCTCTTAAAGTGCCAGGCTCCCCCAGTTGTGTCTGAAGGGCCACAGGCTACCCATCTCCTGGCTCAGCTGAGTGGAAGGGGTGCCAGCATCTCACCCTCCGAAGCTCCCCGGCTGCTCCAAGGGTCTTGGTTTCCACGCCTGTAAAACGGAGGGGCTTCGTGAACCCTCCAAGCCCTGCAATCCTGCTCTGAGACCACCCCTACCTCCAGGCTGCTCTGAGCTTAAAACATTCCGTAAACTCCTGGCGCTCCTCTGTACCAGGCACGAAGCTGGGTTCTGGGTCTCATATATAAGGCTGACCCAGGGCTGCCCACACTGAGTGGTAAGGACAGGGGGCAGTATGCAGAGTGCAGGCTGCAGAGGGAGCTCTGAGAAAGACAGAGGCTGTCACTTATTCACTCAACAAGCACTTATTGAGTATCTCAAGAGGCAATAAACAGCAGTGGACAAGACCCCTGGGCTCCGAGAGATGATATTCTAGAGGCCGAGAGGCAATAGAACAGCACAGAAATGAGCCAATCAGAGACGAGCAGACCACAGTCAATCATGTCATGAAGAAAACAAAACCTGCGACGTTTGCGACGCGGCTGGTGGGGCACGGTGCCCCTCTAAAGGGGGTAGTCACGGAGGGCCTTGTGGGATGACAAGGGACAGAGCTGCTCTGGCCATGGCTATGCCTTGAAGTCAAGGCTGGTAATGGCATGCGAGTAGCAAGGGGCCATCAGGAACACCGCCTGGATTTTCAGTCTGAGCAAAAATGGGTGGTGGTGGTGCCACTTGCTGTAATGGGAAAACTGAGTAGGAAGGGGGTGTAGGGGGGCTGGCTGATGAGGGGTCCTCTGTTTTTATCCTAGGAAGTCTGGGACGTGGGGCTTTGGGGGGTTGCTGCTCTTGCCCTCTGAGAGGGGCTTGATGGCCCCTCCACTTGACCACGTGGGCTGGACCCCATCTCTCACTTCTAAATTGGACTGTCTGCCGTTGCCACGGAGCCCTGGAAGGCGGGCTGGAGTGGAAGTTCTTGGCCACAGGACCTGCCCTTCTCTGGCCTCAGTCTCTCCATCTGAAAGACACCAGCATGGATCCGCCAGGGTGGACCCTCTGGCTGTGGTTCTCTGTGCCTTTTTTTAGTTTTGTTTTGGAGCCTGGTCAGCAAATGTGTTCCCAATCTTTTTTTTTTTTGAGAGGCCTTCCTTCTCTGGTCAATGCAATTTTCAAGTTTCTCTCTTCCATCCTGCTTTTCTTTTTAATGATAAGAGTCTTTCAAAATAGCCTTCTATTTTTACTTTTGCTTTGGGAGGTAATTTCTAGCCCTTTTCTCACCACCCATGTCAATTTCCTTTGTTAATTTCCAAGCCGCTTCTTTCAGCAGGGGCCTCACCTCTTAGTATTTAATTGATTTCTTCTATCACATAATTCCATGGTTTCATCAATAAGCAATTTTAGAACTACCGTCAATTTCTTTTTTTTTTTTTTAAACCATTTGATCTGCCCAGAGGTGAGTATGGGGATTAGACACTTGATGAGCTTTCATTATCTTGCTGATGTCAATTTTCTTCCTGGCCCCTTTCATTGAGGCAAGAATATCTTTGGGACTTTCTGTACTGGCTTGTAATTACTCTCTATTTTATTCACTCCCCAGACTTCAATCCTGTGGGCTCCAAGTGTAAATTAACACATGTTTCCAGCCTCAAATGTTACTGTAGCATTGGGGGGTGCTAGACGCAGGCTCCCCCGGGCTCCGATCTCCTGCACACCTGGATGGTGCCACACCAGGATGATTTTTTGGACCTTCAGTGGGATGGTTTCTCTGCCTTGCTCCGATGGTGCCCTTTGCCCCTTCTATGCCTCCCTGTATCGCTGCCTCCCTCATTAGGAGGTCAGGTCCAGAAATGTGTGGGAAGCAGCAGAAGTCAGGAAACAACAGGGGTGAAGGGCACGGACCGTGATGGGCATAAGGGGGCCTTGGGAAGCCTCGGCGCAGTCAACACCAGCGCCCCGGTGCCCGCTTTTAGCAGACAGGATTTCAACACGGCCAAGACACTGAAGGTCTTGTTAGACTTTTTACCACTGTGAGGAGAAATCTGTCAAAAACACTCCAGACTGCTTTCAGTTTGTATCGACCGCCCCCGCCTCTGCCTCTCCGGAGAGGGATTCGTTACCGATGGGGCGGGCTGCAGCACAGAGCGAGGCTGACTCGCGTACGACCTGCCCCGTGATCCTACCTGCCCGGAGCTCCCGGGTGCGTGGGAACCTTTGTTCCCAGGGCAAGAACTGCTGCTGTGGATGGGATGGGGGGTGTGTTCAGCCCCCTTTGTCTGTTCCCGAGCTCTAGGATGCCACTCAGAGAAGCCAGGCCCAGCTCTCGCCAGAACCCCTGGTCCGCCTCTCCCCGAGCGTGGGCAGGGTACCCTCTGCCTTGGCCACCCTCCTCCGATGCGCTCAGTCACCCCTGACGCCTCTGCCTTTGTCTTAACTGTTCTGTGAGATGAGCTGTCAGTCTGTGCTGAAATCAGCTGCACCAAAACATCCCCGTGCTCCCCGTGAGGAGGTCGGTGCAGACCTGGGGCGCCACTGCAGTGGGGGGCCCTTTAGCAGGACTCTTAGGGAAGGCATCCAACTGGTCTCAGGACAGAAAACAGCCCTGTGCCTCCTGACCCTTTGGTTTGGCCCATCTTGCCATCATTTCACTCACATAAAACTGATTGTGTGTCTCTCTTCTTCTTGGCTACCAGGAAGCTCAGCAAATAAGTCTCCAAGGCAGGCATTTAGTGAGCCCAGCCTCAAATCTGGCTTCGCTGGCTGCCCCTTCCCATGTCTTCCCCTAGTGTTTCCTTCCTTCTTCGTGTCTCATTATGCTCATTCCTTCTCTCCTTCATGCCCTCCCTGAGCACGACCTCATGCCAGTCACCGTGCTAGGATCATAGCAATGACCAAGCAAGATGGTGCTCAGGAAAGTTATAGTCTAGTGACAACAAGTAAATGAGCAAGACCATCAGTGATGAGTGCTGAGACAAGGATAAAACAGGAACGGGTGATATTAACGGACAGGGACAGGAGCTGCTTTATAGTGGTGAGGAAATGGAAGCCGGGGAGCTCTCTTTGAAGAGAGCTGATTCACGAGAAGGAGCCACGGATGACAAAGCCTCATGCCCGGAAAAGACCTCAAATGTTCTGGAAAGCGTAGGGAGACTCATGTGGCCAGAGCCAAGGAGAAAAGAGGACAGAGGTGTCAGCAGGGACTTTGCAGGCCTTGCCGCTACCTACATAGTTTAGGTAACCTTGTGCACACCCTTCCTGAAGTCCATCCCTGAAATAAAGAAATGAATTAGTCGGTTCAGATATGAACGCATCTACATCTGACAACTCTGTGCCTTTTGCTATCCTATCCGTGGTTTGTCTAACATGATTGTGCGGTGTGTGAGTGTGTGTGTGTGTGTGTGTGTGTGTGTGCAGAAAATGATTTAACATCTCCATGCCTCGGTGTTCATCTTAGCAAAACAGGAATCCCAGCAATCCCTTCCTCTGAGTGCTGGGGGGATGGAGTGAACACTGGCAGCGGCTGAGAACTGGGCCCGCACCATGGAGGGCTCTGGATGCGTCAGCTCTTGTTACCAGCGTGTGTGTATTTGACATATGGGGCTGGTTAGGAAGGGACTGAGGCTGGACACGGCTACTGACACGATTAGTTACGTAAGATCTGATGGCGAATGTTTCTGTGGACATCTGGCAGGACATATATAATTGAATAAGAATCCGTAACCTCTTTATAGCGTATGAAGTGTTTCCCCAGCTAGCGTCTCATTTGATGGGAGAATGAGCTCAGCTTACGAGAACCGTCCTTACCGTAAACAGCTATGGTTCAGATGAGGTTTCCTTTCGCCTTGGGTCCATGTCCAACAGCCCAAGGAGGTGGCCAAGGGTGTCCAGAGGCTGGGCCCGGGGAGGGGGTGTGGGCCGGACGGGGCCACAGCGGCCGAGATGGCCACCTCCAGGGTCTCTTTCACGGGCACAGGCCAGAGAAGGGGAACATGGTTTGCTCTGTGGAGCTGATGGGGAAGAGGGGTCCCCAAGAAAGGGACTTTGGCTGGTACAACGAAGGACTTCCTGTCACTAGGCGTTGTTCTCTCAGAAATGGACAGGCAGCCTTGCCAGGCAGAGAGCAGTCCCCCACCCCCAACTCAGACTCTGCAGAAAGGCCTTGCTGCCTGGGAACCCTGGCCTAGGCTGAGGGTCTTGGGTCCTCGTGTTTAGGGCCAGTGGCGGGGGCGGCTGTGAGCCCCTCTGACCTTGCTGGCTGCGTGTAGCCCCCAAGGCCCCTTCCCCAGCGGAGTCTCAGCTTCTCTGTCCGAAAAATCATGGGGAGGGGGCAAGGTGGCCTCTGAAGCTCCTTCGGATGCTCTTATTCTCAGATTCCACAAAGCGGGGGGACTTTCTCAGGCCACAGGGTCCAAGGAAGAGTCGGGTACTCTCCATACCCTCACTGCGCCCCCCACTCCCTGAGAGCAAAGAGGGTCCGGGGACCACATGGCCCTGGCCGTGCCTGCCGATCCCGCACGCACTGGCCTTTGCTTTCCAAGCAAACAGCTCGGGGCGCGGGGCCAGGCTGGAACGGAGAAGGAGGCCCCGTCTCCCCTTCCCCTGGCCGCATGGGCGGCTAATTGACCACAGGACAGTATCTATGGCGCATATACAATAAACATCACTTCAGCCATCTGGAACCATCTTCCTGCCGGGCTGTCCATCACGGCCACGGCTGCGGCCGCCGGCCAAGCTCTGGGAGAAAGCTGTCGCTGTGGGGCCACAGCAAGGCTCTGTCCTAGATGAGCGCTCCCCCAAGTTCACGAGCACAGCTGCCGCAGCTTCACAGAGAGGCCTCTTCCGCACAGGCCACTGCACAAAGGCTTGCGGGGACCCACAGGGCACACGGCTTGTTTCCTCTTCCCGACGTAGGGAGACGGGGGAGGGAGCCCTCAGCCGAGAAGGCTGCGACCACAGAGGCCAAGGGACTTCTTCAGGGTCCCGCAGGAATCATTATCAGAGCCTGGGTCGAAACCACGATCTGCCGGCCTCCTGCGTTGTCCTGCGACTTTCCTAAGAAATGACGACACGCTGGGGGCCTAAAACGACCCAAGTGTGTTTTCCAAAGGCTCTGGAGGCCAGCAGCCTGGAGTCGAGGGGTCGAGGGGGCCTCGCTCCTTCCTCAGGCTACGGGGGAGGACCCTTCCTGGCCTCCTCCAGCTTCTGGGGGCACCAGCGTCCCTTGGCTTGTGGCAGCAGGACTCCGATCTCAGCCTCTGTCTCCAGAGGGCCGCTTCCTCTGTCTGTGTCTCCTCTTCTGTCCCTTATAAAGGCACCCGACATGGGGTGCAGGAGTCGGTCCCAGTGAGGTCCAGGACGGCCTCCTCTCAAGAGTGTTTCTTGCACCTGCAAAGACCCAGCTTCCAAAGAAGGTCACAGTCACTCTCTGCTTTGGAGACTTGTCTTTTCGGGGCCACTATCTAACCCGCCGCATCTCCCATGCCTGTGCCCCCGTTAGAACCCACTTCGGTCGGGAGGAAGAGCGTCTAGGTTCTAGAGAAAAGCTCCAGTGAGCTGGCGGGGGCAGAGGCCGATGGACTCTTCCTCACTGCCCCCGCCCCCCGGCCCTCCCCAAGGATCCTCGCCCCCTTCCCGGCCCCCGGCAGTTTCTAGCCTTTGGCTTGGGGGGAGTTGGGGATGGGCGTACAAAGGGGCTGATGCCCAGGGCATGGCTGTGGTTTTAGTGGCCAACAGAGGAGCAGAGCAGAGCCTCGTAGAAGTTCAGCTCCAAGCCCACTGCCTGCGAGCCCTGCAGGCTCCCTGCCTCCACATGGCCAGAAGATGCTACGTGCGCTGCTCCAACCAGGTGTGTGGTGTCCCCGAGGACCCATGCTGCCCTCCATCTGTCATCCAGGCTGTGGAACGGGGGCTGGACTTGGAGGTCTACACATCCCCACGGGAATCTGTTGGGAGTGGCGGTTAAGTAGACTCTGCTGGAGGAGATGGGGCTTTGGGGTAGGGCTTTCACATTGAGGTAGGAGCCCTGGACTCTGGGACCAGCTGGGCCTGATGCAGTGATCAGTTACCTCTGTGTTCTGAGCCTCTGATCTCCCCATGCCCCCAGGAGGCTAAAAGTTCATGTCCCCTCCCCAATCTTCAGCTCTCGCAGGTTCCCAGAGCAGAGGGAGCTGGCATAGGATGTCAGGAGACACCGTCCAGAGCTGAGGTCTGGGGTCTTATTCTGGGGGCCTCTTGCATGGTAGGGCTGGGAGCTTGGGGTGCATGGGGCAAGTACCACTTCAGTTCCATGGTCACAGGCCACAAACGGGGTCCTGCTTCTGCACTGGGGCCCCACCAAAGTCCTGCTTGGGACACTGACCGGCCCAGCAGTGTCTTGGGCGCTCGGGACCCCAGCCTGGAAGGCTGCAGAGGAAAACATGAGGTAACGGCGAGGGCGTGTGTCCAGATGTGCGAGATGGCTCTCGTCGCAGGGCAGGGGCCCTGGGGCGGGGAGGGACCGTGCTGGCAGCGCCCCCGCCCCTGCCCCGCTGCATGAGTCTTTCAGCGTGATGATTTTTCTCCCATAGCACAGGCTGACATAAGCAGCTGTCCTATGTGATGGGAAGACATTCCAGAAAGCTCTCTTCAAGGAAACTCAGGATCTGGAAGATTTAAGGCCCCCTGAGTAGGAAGGAGCATCCGCCCCCCCCCCAAGCTGGAGACAGGACTTCAAATCTCCTCTTTGGTGGAGGCAGGGGTCTCAGGGCTGACTTCTAGAAAATTCAGAGGCCCGGGTGGTGGTGGGTGACCGAGAGGAGTCATCAAGAGCCTAGGGATGTTTCATTGTTTGTTCCTTTTGTGGGGTTGCTTGGGATTAAATGTTTCAGCGCTTGCAAAGGTTGAGACATAATGCAGACTTTTCGCAGTGAAGCTGTTGAATTTCACATCCACGGACTCTCAGGAAACTTCCATCCAAGCACAGAGCCATCCCCATTCCCCTGGAGGACCCCTGCCCCTCTCAGTTAATATGCTCCACAAACGTAACAAGGAAGTCATCACTAACGCTTGGTTTTGAGTATAAATGGCCTCGGGCAATGGTCTTTTCTGGGGTCAGCTTCTTTAGCTCAATAAGCAGGTCCTGGAGATTCTTCTGTGTGGTTGCCTGTCTGTACGGCATTCCTTTTTCCTTGCTGCGTAGTATTCCACTGGTGGATCTACTGTGATGTATTTGCCTGTGCTGGGTTCAGAGAACATGCAGCCAGTGCTCTCTCCAGCATTCCACTCTCTCTGGTCAGAGCTTTGCCCCCCTGCCTGAGCAGGTGCTCACAGAGAAAAGCAGATGCTCGTGGACCTGGAGACCCTCTGTGTCCAGGTGGAGGGGAATCAAACCAAACGGGTGGCTCCTCACCAGACCGAAGGACCCCCACCCAGAAGTTTGGGGCTTGAGAGATGCAGAGAGAGGCCAGGTGCTGACCAGTGGGGGGGGGTCCCTGGAGCCCCCTGAGGCAGCCTGTCCTTCCCTCTGTCCTAGCCCTAGGATGGCCTCCCACAGGGTCTCCGAGAGGAAAGCCCTGGAATTCAGACCCCCTCCCGCCCCATTCTAGGAACTCTGGGGTTTCTGGGTCACACTTGTCACTGGAGAAGTAGAGAAGCCTCTGTGCCCAGGCCCCAGCTGTTAGCTGGCACTCGCGGTCAGAGCAGAGTGCCTCACGGAGGAGCAGGGGACCAAGGGCGGGTTCTTGACCCTTCGAGTTCAGTTTCTCCATCTGGAAAGTGGGTATCATTGCGATGACCATGAAATTAAACGGCGTGCCATTTGAAAGTGCTCCGCACAGGGCCTGGCACGGCACGCCAGCTCCCCTCTGGTCCTTCTGCAAATTCCGCAGGAGTCAGATTCTTTCCTCTGAAGAACACCCCTGCCCAGGACTGTGCTCACCACCTCATATTCCCCCTCATTCTAGAGAAAGTTTGAACAGTTGACTCAGTAATTCCCACAGCAAATCAAAACGGCTTCGACTTCAAATTCAGTGCTCCCCACAACCCTCCCTCGGGCAGCTAAGACCGTGGGTTTCTCCTGTCCGACCCGGCAGAGGACCGGGGGCCAACGGGGGGCCAGGCCGACTCCAGCTCTCTGGGGGTCCTCAGGAAGGCAGAGAGGCTGGGGGGCCACCTATGTCCTGGCCCTTGGAGCTACACACCCCCATCACCCACAAACAAGCCTCCCATCCCCTTCCAAGGTCATGACCTTGGACCATTGTGTGATTACTTACTTACTGGAAGCCATCCCCGCCCTGGAGTGGCGGATGGGCGGAGGGGCAAGGGTACCGTGTGCCTGGGGATTTGTGCGTCAAAGAAGGAATGTTCACGAACTCCGGGGGACAGAGGGTTTGGAAGACAGACCTGGGTTTCTGAGGGGAGAGACACTAATAAGATCTCGGTGGCCGGCCAAGGTCCCCCGCTGGCCTCTTCGGCGAGGGCCTGGATGAGGAGGCCAGATCAACTAGGGAGCGGAGCTCTCAAGAAACCCGGGTGCCCCGGGGCCAAGTTTTTGTGTTTGTTTGTTTCTGCTGATGAACGCTTTAATGAGGCCATTCCGAAGGGCCAGGACTGCCCGAGGGTGAATAGTTGATGCTGAAAAATAGCCACAAAAGTAGTCAAGTTGGCACTTGGGTAGGAGAGGTTTGAAAACATAAAGAATCATCAAAGAAGGATGCCACGGTGCCCAGCCCGAAGTGCTCTCATGCCAGGGCCCGGGGACCTGTTCCCCAGGGAACCTTACCCGGTCATGTCCCCAGCAGTGGGAGGGGGAGGTGGGGCAGGAGGATGCGGGCTCTTGCACCCTGCCTGGCAGAGGGCAGCGTGGGCTCCGGGGTGGGTGAGGAACCTGGGCTGAGTGTCTTTCCCACTCACGCCCCTTCTGTGCACACCCTCCTTCCGCCCGGCCAGTGGGCAGCCTCAGGCTCGGCCAGAATTTCTCCAGGTGGATTTCTGGCACCCCAACCACCTGGAACACGAGCCACGGCAGCTCCCAGACCCTCCCCGACAGCCCCTCCTCAGGCTGGAAGCCCCCCTCCCCTCCAGCTGGGTGGCCATGACCTTCCGAGCTCCCGGACCAGAGTCCTCCTCAGAGCCCTGTAACGCCTTACAGGCAAGGTAGGTTCTGGAAGGATGTTCTAGATGAAGAGATTGTCTCAGACGCTGGGTGGGGTTAGAGAGAAATCTTTGCACCAGATCAGTTAAAACTTGCAAGGAAGTCTTTATTCAAGACTCTTGCAGGAGTTCCTGTGGTGGCTCAGCGGGTTCAGAACCTGACTAGTATCCAGGAGGGTCTGGGTTTGATCTTTGGTCTCCAGCACTGGTTAAGCATTTGGCACTGCCGTGCGCTGCAATGTAGGTCACAGATGCAGCTTGGATCTGGTGTGGCTGTGGCTGTGGCCTAGGCTGGCAGCTGTAGCAGCTCTGATTCGACTCCTAGCCTGGGAACCTCCCTGTGCTGTGAGTGGGGCCCTAAAAAAAAAAAGACTATTGCAAAAGGGGTGAGGGAATGAGCTCTGAATGCAGCAGAGGCAGCCGGAGACCTACAGCCGTCCTTGAGCAGAGTGAGAGGGTCAGAGGGTGAAAAGTTACCGGGAGAAAGTGAGTCAGATACAGCAAAGGTGCAACGTGCTGCGGGGAGTCTCACTAAATGGCTCACAGCTTCTCCGCCTGGGCTCTTAGGCCCATGCTTAGAAGAGAGGGGGCTTCAGAGGAGCCTGGCTGAACGTTGGCCAGGAAGGGTCCCTGCTAGTGGCAGAAGGGGGTCCTGCCCCTCCCACCCCCACCGGGCAGGCGGATTCACGGCCCCGAGGACTCAACTGCTCTCTTGACTTCCCTGGCACTGGCTGACCCAGCCTGGAGACTTCCACAGGCTGTTGCCTGGCGCGGCGGGCAAAGGGGCACAGCGAGCAGCCTCGGGTCCCTGGGCATGGGCTTCCGGGCCCCCACAACTTTCCCAGCCCCACGCTGCACTCCACCCTCTGGGTGCCTCCGGCTCCATCCTCCTGGTAGCCCGTCCTGCTGAGTCTCCACCTCCCACCTGCCGCCATTTCCAGCTCCCAGCGGGTATAGACGCAAGCTCGTACTCCAAAGGCTTCTGAGTGGGAGGGATGCAGGTGACTTCCAGGCTGGGGTTTCTGAGACGGTGACGCCTTCCCCACTGTCCCTTGCCCTATCAGCCAGCTGCTCACAGAGGTTTCTGATGCCCCAAGGGATGGCAGAGCCACAAGACAGAAGGGGCCCGGGCCCCTGAGCCATCATGGAGGAAGGTGGCCCACTGACTGCAAGAGGAGCACTGGGCTTTGAGCCGTTCAGGAGCCAGGCAGGGCTGTGTGAAAGCAGGTCACGGAAACGGAGACGTGTGGTTTGTTCCGACCTGTTCTAATTTCATTACTGTGGCACCGCATAAATCATGGGTCAGTGTGTTTTCTAAACCCCCCAGCTGGCATTTGTTCCCATCTCTCTGGACCTCTTCAGCTGTGGCTTTTCCCCAGGGGGGACATGCGACTTTCTAGACCCCAGTGTTTGTGCACTGGTTTCCCTGCCTGCACTGGAGGGTCCCACAGACCGGAGGCGGCAGCCAAGGGCTCGGCACAGGCTTCCCAGGGTGGCTGTTTATCAAAGAGGCAACTTATGCCAAGGGATCCATCTTCATCTTTGCTGCGTTTCTCCTGTCTACCCCCGGGGGCTAGTGGGCTCCCCTTCCTCTTGTCTCCTTCTTCTTGTGACTTTGATGGGAAGAAATTTCCCTGACAGCTGTTTGAGCAGTTTTTTTTTTTTTTTTTCTTTCCCAGACAAGTAGTCTCATTATCTCCTCTTCTCTAATCATCTGGAAATGCTGTGTCTCTTGGCACCTCTGTCTCCCTTGTCTTCCATCCTCCGGCTGTCCAGCTCCCAGCATCGTGGAGAGATGTGCCTCTGGAGGAGGAGACAACCCCCTTTTAGAAAGTTCTGGAATTTGGAAGGCAGACTTTCCTTGGGGCTGTTCATGGGGAGAGAGAAGCAAGGCTCAGAGCTTGGCCCCTGAGCACCCCAACTCTGCTGGCCTTGGGAGACTCCATCAGATTTGGGCTCCAGGGTCACAGCCTGCTTTGACTGCAGGTTGGCGGGATCCCCAAACTGAGGGAGACCTCAGAAAGCCTTCCGGCTGGGGGTGGGGAGTGATTCTGCTCACGTTGCAGATGACAAAACAGAGACCAGGAAGGTCATGTCACTGGGACACTAAGACGCCGGGGGAGAAGGGATTTGGCTGAGGGCGTGTACGGGTGGTACCAAATGGCTACAAACCCACCTCCTCTGAATGCCCTGCCTCGTCCCCTGGCAACGTGTTCATGGCAGTCAAGGGGCTAGAACCCCGCCCTCCGTCTTTAAGAAGGGGAGACCCAGCCACACTCAACTTCTGGGCTTTGTTCTAGATGCTCTGTGCTCACTGTGCCCTCAAGAACCCCATTTCCTCCCAAGCGTGCCCCCCTTCCTGCCGATGCCCGTTTAACTTCGTCTCTGTTCCAAGAACTCAGACCCTCCAGCCTTTCTTCCTCCCACGAGGGCTGCTGTTACATCCAGCAAAAGAGCGGCTTTCTCTGCCCGGCATAGGGAGCTATACATGCAGAAAGGCTCAGCAGGTTCAGGGCCAAGTTCAGATTCATTGGAAGAAAGCTGGGCTCAGCCAAGGTCAGAGGACCTTCCCACCTCTGCAGTTTCCATCTACCTTATGTTTTACTGGAAACACAAAAACAGCAACAGTTATGCCTGTGGAAAAAAAAAAGAACCAGAAAAGCTGACTTCTTCTCAAAGCTTACTAGGAAGACAACAGGACAATCATTTTGTCAGTGGGGACATGATGCAGAGAAAAACGTCGTTTAAAGTCTGTGGGGACCCTCCCCCACATTCTCCTGCAGACACTCAACTTGCTTCCAAAGAACCAAGTTGAAATAGTTTGTAGGCGAGAACTTGATGAAAATTTGACATTCGATAAGAAACTAATTTTGGTGTGCCTCTTTAATACTTTAAAACACTGAAGCAATAAACAACATCTATAAATGTCAAGTTTTTCTATTTTGATTATGTTGCTTTGATTTTTATCAACATTTTTTTATTAAAAATCCTGTGTAAATGAAATCGAGATGGGAGGAAGGGCACAAGAAGATAAATTTTACAATTTATCGAGATGTAAGCGGCAGCCTCTCTCTCTCTTTTTTTTTTTTTTTTTTCAGCCCTGGGGATTGTTATTATTTTGCGTCTCACTGTGGTTATTATGATGTTTTTATCTTTGTCTTCGAGCCTAGGAAACCTGCGGCGCTACGGGAACAGGGGTTAAATGGCAGAGCGCAGGCGGAGCAGGAAGACGCCAGGGTGGGTCAGGGGTGAGGACCTCTTTGGATTCTCTGGCCCCTTGGGCAGATGCAGGGAAAATCTGGTGCTTTCTCTTCCAGGAAGGCTCCTGCAGGCCCGTGTCCCTTCCTTGGCTGGTTCTGAAGCGCCTCTCTGAACCCCTGCGTAATCCCCCCACCATGGGTTCCCCGACACACACTCTCCACGCTGGGGTTCCGAACTGAGCCATCCCGTGGCATTCCAGGTGTCCCTCCAGATGGTGGGCTCTGATGCAGTCTGGGGTTCCTGTGCCCCACATGGAGGAAGTGTCTGTGGCCGCTTGAAGGAGAGGAGGATGTTGTGTGTCTGGATGGATGGAAAATGGATAAAGAGGTGGACAGATGGACGGTTGGATGAGTGATCGGTGGAGGCGTGGATAGCGGGGTGGTGGATGGATGGATGGAAGGAAGGAGATGTGGATGGATGAAGGGAGGGATGCATAGATGGAGCGATGGAGGGAGGGAGAGATGCGTGGATGGATGGATGGAAAGACAGATGGTTACGTGAGTGATAGGTGGGTGGATGGTTGGATGGATGGGTGGATGGATGGAAGGATACACGGATGGCTAGATGGTGAATGGTGGATGGATGGAAGGAGAGAAGGATGGAGGAGGAAGGGAGGAGAAGAGAAGTCAGAGGGAGGACTTCCCATGGTGGCTCCCTAACGAACCCGACTAGTATCCATGAGGACATGGGTTCGATCCCCGGCCTCGGTCAGTGGGTTAGGGATCTGGCATTGCCCTGAGCTGTCGTGTAGGTCTCAGGTGTGGCTCAGATCTGGCATTGTTGTGGCTGTGGCGTAGGCCGGCAGCTGTAGCTCTGATTTGACCCCTGGCCTGGGAACCTCCATATGCCGCAGGTGCAGCCCTAAAAAGAAAAAGAGAGAGAGAGAGAGAGAAGGGCTGGGGAGGGAAAGTCAGCGTTCCAGCCCCACCCACTGGCTGTTAAGTTTAGAACCATTACTTTTGGAGGCTTTAGCCCAGACTTGATAACCTCTCAAGACCCTTCCAGTTCAGGGTTTTCTTTAGCCCTCCAATGTCACGAACAAAACGAAAGGGATGAGAAATAAGTAGTTCAAGTGGCCTTCGTGTGCTCCTGAGAATCCGTCCCCTGGAGAAGGACAACCGCAGGGATTGCTTTCACGTTACTTCCTAACATGCGAAATGTACTCACGGCCCCATTTAATCCTTTTGACGATGGAGACGTGAACACCACCCCCATTTTATTGCCAGGGGTGCTGAGGCTCCGAGAGGAAGGGACTTGCCCAGGTCAGACAGTAAGTGCCAGCCAGCCAGAATCTGAGCCTGCAGAGCTGAGCCTTCAGGTCCTTTCCCCCTGAAAGGCTTGTCCCCCCTGCGGCTTGCTGGGCACCCCGGGTGGGAGAGGGGATGTTAGCTCAGCTTCAACGTTTGCAGTTTCATGGGCAAGAAACGGAGCACCAGACAACCGTATGGGGCTGGTGCCGTTGCTCCCGAGGGTCCCGGTGGGTGGGGCCGCTGGGCACGTCCATGGTCAGGTCAGTGGGGCCCTGGGGCCAGACCCTCAGGATCAGCTGGATCTGAGGTTTGCACACAAAATGGCAGTGGCAGCGAGGTGGGGCCCGAGCCACCAGCGTCGGGATCCGTGGCTCTCCTTGGAGAACTGCTCACGGGGGCGTGCACGGGGGGAGGGGGGAGTTCCGTGGCTGCCGTGGCCTCGGGGCCAGCGTGCGGGAGCATGTCAAACCCCCATCTTTCATGCCCCCGGATTCAGCCGTTTTGTGCCTTCTTGAGAACGGGAAATCCTGGGAGCCCTCCGCGTTCCCAGCTGTCAGAGGCCTCTGTGCCCCTGAACTCCAAAATGTTTGTGATCAGAGGAAGCCACTTGAAAACCCCTTTCCTAGAGCTCTAGCCGACCAGCTGCACCACAATAAACAGGCTTCCAGACGCCCCCGTGGCTCCCGAGCAGCCACAGCCCCCGGACGGGTGCAGGGCAGGGACCGGAAGGGACAAGACGGCCACAATCCAAGTTCACGACCTCCATCGCCGCCCGCAGCCCACGCCCACTGGCCCACAGCCCAGAGCTGCCGGCCTCCTCCCACCAGCGGCAGGTGCCCCATCCCATGAAGTGGCTTCATTTTCCAAGTTACCAAGTTCCCAGCCCTCAGCGGCTCAGGTCCTGCTTTTAGCTAATTCACGAAATTATTTTGTTTGTGCCTAGACGCAGGTTGCCTGCAAGCGGAGGCCAGCTTGCCATTTGCCTCAGAAGTGTTTGGAGGGACTGGGGGCTACGTTTCAGCTCACTCCCCAATGGTCCCTCCACAGCCATCTATAGAGCCCCAGTGGGGCCCCCAGGAGACAGGAGGGAGCAGCCGGGACCTCGTCTCCCCTCCAGGAGGTTTGGTTCTGGGGTGGGACTCCTTAATGGAGACCCAAGAAGTCGCCATGGTTATAATCAACTAGACGCTGACTCGTCAGTGGGGACCGTGAGCCAGTGCCTGGCCTCGGGGTCATCAGATAAAGACGATGGATGTGGGATGAGAAATGGCTGGTGTGGCCAGTGTCCTGGAGGAGGCAGGCAGGCTGGAGTCTTCGAAGGACATTCCACGTGGTGAGTGATGTGGGTCCAGGTCCGTGGGCAGGGCCGGGACTGGCACTTGACCCCAGGCCTTTCAGAGCCCCGCTGAGCTCTCTCCACCAGGCCCAAGCAAGCATCGAGAGGGGGGAAGGAGGGCTAGCACCCCTCTGCTGCCTGGGAACTGCCCAGGGAGGGCTGGGATGACTGCGGACTGGGTTCCTGGACCAGCCCCGCCGCCAGAAGCTCCCAGGGACCCGGCAGGTGTCTTAGCTGCAGGACCCACATTTGGATCGGGTCGAGAGCCTTCTGTTCTTATTTCCAGTTGAGGTGCGGCCTTCCTGGAGCCCTGGCACCTCTGCCTGCGTTTGCAGCCCTTGGGCATGCTTACTGCACAGGCGCCTCTCTGAGATGTCTCTGAATTTCCCCGAGTCCCAAGCTGGAGGCCAAAAATCCAGCAGGAAGCAAATCACCATTTTCATACCTCCAGGAAAGGCTGGTTACAGGCTGAGCGCCCTCCTGGGGTTCACAGCTGAGCTGGCTTCTCACCCCACGTCCCTTGGTGGGGAGCAGTCCACGAAACAGTCCTGGCCTGGCCTCCGGTTGAATCCGGGGGCCCAGTGCTGTTTGACTTCTCGGCAGTTTTGAGCTTGAAGAGGCTCCTGTGTCACAAGGCCTTGGGGACTGGGGGCCGCCCTGGCCAGGCTGGGCCACCCAGTCTTCAAACAGCACCTTCCAAGTCCCGCTGGACACTGCCTGGGGCTGCCTGAGGTGCTGGTGGCTCTTCCAGGCCCTTGCTCTGGGGGGAAAACGGACCCCACTGTCTGGAGGGGAGAGTCTGGGGCTGGCGATAGTGTGGCTGATAGTGTCCACGTGGCCACCGTGGACAGGGGCCTAGGGGGACCTGGAGGGGGGCCCGAGGGTGCTGCAGGAGTCATCTGTGGCTGCCGTAACCATCAGCACAAATGTGGCCTCTTGGAACGACCCCTGCACCGCCTTACAGACCTGGAGGTCAGGAGTCTTCAACGGCTCTCAAAACTGAGGGGCCGGCGGGGCTAGGTCCTTCCAGAAGCTCCTGGAAGTATCCATTTCTTTGCCCTTTTCAGCCTCCAGAGGCCCCCACTTTCCTTATCACTCCAACCTGGGCTTCCGGGGTTGTGTCCCTCGGGCCCTGACCAGCCCCTGGCCTTCCTCTTGTGAAGGAGCCTGTGATGACATTAGACTCACCTGGATAATTTATCCGGAACCACCTCATCCCTGTAAACACACCAGGAACATCTTTTTAACACAGAAGCGACATATCCATAGGTTTGGGGGATTCAGTTGGGGGCATGAATGTCTTCAGGGGACCAGTTTTCTGCTGGACCTTTAGGCTGCTGACCACAGGTGATGTCGGTGAGTGGCCTTGGGGAGCTGGGCACCTGCCAGTCCCAAGACTGTGGGCCCACCCAAGCCCTGGGCTCCTGCCATGGACCCACTGGTCCCCTCCTCCACCCCACGTCCAGGGCCCCTGAGATGCATGCCCTCCCCTCCGTGCCAGCATTCCACACGAGGGCCTGGATGCCCTGGGGCAGCAACGTGGCCCCTATGGGAGCCCCGTGGAGGGGACAGGCCTGCGGGTGGTGGGTCCCTCCCTGAGGCCGCACTGGGATGCTACGCCGAGCTCCGGAATGGGTCGCCATGGACCGCATCCCAAGTGTCCTCGTCCCAGAGCTGCAGGACCACGATGTTCTGGCCCCACCTCCCTGCCCAGGTGAGAACACCATGATGCTTGGCAGGGCCGGGGCGGGGGGTGCGGGGGTACGGCCAGGGCAGAGGGGCCAGACCTGGGGAGCGGTCAGCAGTGGGGAGAAAGAACACGAGGCCAGGAGAGGCCAATGGGAACCGGGGTTTCCCTCGTTCCTCCTGCTTCCGCCCTGCATCCCTGCTCCGAGGGTCAGGCCCTGGGTGAGGACCAAGAGCTCAGAGATGACTCTGGGAGTCTCCAGGCCAGTGGGGGCATCATGACAGAGGTCACAGTGGCAGGTCGCCCAGGGGCCAGAGTTGGGGGGCCAGCTGGGCCTGGAAGAAGAGGTGTTCTGGGAGGTGGCACTTGAGCTGCCTCGTGGGAGAGAAACCTCCCTTCCAGGAAGGTGTGATGACTGAGGAGCCCGCACAGGAAAGGGCGTGGGGGGGGGGCGCACAGGGCTCTGCTGGCCGCCCCCCACCCCATGCTGGCTGCTACGCCCCCTCCCGGCTGTCCTTGTGAGCCTGTCCTGAGATTGACACCTGCTGGGGGGAGAAGGCCTGGCCCTGAAAGGAGGGTCACTGTGTTCCCAGCTGGGCGGGGAGGTGGGGCTGGAACATCATGGACCAGGCATCTATTTTTAAATCCTCTTTCTTGGCTCTCCAGGAGCAAATATTCACTCTTTTGTGAGCAGCCTCAGAGGCCCTGGGCCCCCTCGGCTGCTCAGCCCCCCTCGACCTCTTGCTTAAAAGCATCTTGGTCCTGCCTGAGAAAGGGGTGATGGGGGCCTGGGAGATGAAAGGGATCAGCCCCCCTGGGCCTGCCCTCCGCTGGGGGCAACAAAACCTTCCTTGTGGTGCTGCCAATTACAGGCCGCCCCCCGGTGTCGGGGGCGCTGGGCCAGATGAGAGACGTGCCAGCCCCGTTCCCCGGGGTGAGCTGGGGTCACTGCCACCCACAGGCCCTGGGCCACCAGGGTCAGCCTAGGAAAGTGACCCCCAGACGGGAGCCCCCAAAGCCCCCGCCACCCGGAGCAAAGGCAGAGCTTTGCTTGGGGACTCTCCATCCTGCCCACACCAGTCGGGCCATCACGGGAGGAGCTTGGTGGAGGCGAATGCTCGGGGCAGGCCGTCGAGGCCCGGGACCCTAAGGACGGCAGAGTGAGCCCGTGACCCTAAGGATGGCAGAGCGAGCCAGCCGCCACAAAGGGCCCTCTCTGGGCTTTGCCGAAAACACGTCCGCGGCACCCAGCAGCCAGCCGCAGGACTGCAGGTGGCACAAAGTGTCACCGCCTGTTGCCCTGCCAGCCCTTGTTCTGAGACTTCCACCAGCCTGGGCAATAGCACCTGCACCTGACTGGCCCAAGTGTGACGCACACGAAGTCCCAGACCTGCCATGGCTGCCCCCTGGCGTCCCCAGCCTCCCAGACCCACAGGGAGGCACCAGCCTGGCTGCTGCTAAACGAATCTCCTGTTGTGTGTCTCTGTCTCTCTCTGTCTCTGTCTCTCTGTGTCTCTGTCTGTCTCTGCGTCTCTGTCTCTCTGTGTCTCTGTCTGTCTCCATCTCTCTGTAACTCACTGTGTCTGTCTGTCTCTCTCTGTCTCTCTGTCTGTCTCTCTGTAGCTCTCTTTGTCTCTCTCTCTGTCTGTCTCTATTTCTCTGTCTCTGTTTCTGTCTTTATCTTGCTGTATCTCTCTGTGTCTCTGTCTCTCTCTGTCGCTCTGTCTCTCTGTAACTCACTGTGTCCGTCTGTCTCTCTCTGTCTGTCTCTATTTCTCTGTCTCCCTTTCTGTCTCTGTCTGGCTGTATTTCTCTGTCTCTGTCTCTCTCTCTGTCTGTCTCTGTCTTGCTGTATCTCTGTGTCTCTGTCTCTCTGTCTCCGTCTCTCTGTGTCTCTGTGTCTCTGTCTCCGTCTCTCTGTGTCTCTGTCTCCATCTCTCTGTGTCTCTGTGTCTCTGTCTCCGTCTCTCTGTGTCTCTGTGTCTCTGTCTCTGTCTCTCTGTGTCTCTGTCTCCATCTCTCTGTGTCTCTGTGTCTCTGTCTCTGTCTCTCTGTGTCTCTGTGTCTCTGTCTCCATCTCTCTGTATCTCTGTGTCTCCGTCTCTCTGTCTCTCTGTGTCTCCGTCTCTCTGTGTCTCCATCTCTCTGTGTCTCTGTGTCTCTGTCTCCGTCTCTCTGTGTCTCTGTGTCTCCATCTCCGTCTCTCTGTGTCTCTGTGTCTCTGTCTCTGTCTCTCTGTGTCTCTGTGTCTCTGTCTCCATCTCTCTGTGTCTCTGTCTCCGTCTCTCTGTGTCTCTGTGTCTCCATCTCTCTGTGTCTCCGTCTCCGTCTCTCTGTGTCTCTGTGTCTCCGTCTCCGTCTCTCTGTGTCTCTGTCTCCGTCTCTCTGTGTCTCTGTCTCCATCTCTCTGTGTCTCTGTCTCCGTCTCTCTGTGTCTCTGTGTCTCTGTGTCTCCGTCTCCGTCTCTCTGTGTCTCCGTCTCCGTCTCTCTGTGTCTCTGTCTCCGTCTCTCTGTGTCTCTGTCTCCGTCTCTCTGTGTCTCCGTCTCTCTCTGTCTCCATCTCTCTGTGTCTCTGTGTCTCCGTCTCCATCTCTCTGTGTCTCTGTGTCTCTGTGTCTCTGTCTCTCTGTCTCCATCTCTCTCCCCAAAGGCATCAGTTCACAGAACGGTTCCTGGCACCATGACGTTCTCATGAGCATCATCTGAGAACCTCTGGAAATGCTGGCTCTCCGGCTGCCCCCAGACCTGCTGCAGTGGGGGGTAAAGGTGGCAGCTGTCTTCTGAGGAAGGGCTGACATCTGGGCGCAACCGCCCCACCCCCGCCCTGGGCCCCAGCTCATCTCTGAGCTTCTCGGCCTTGGTTCTTCATCTGAGAAATGGGAGTTGAGGCCAGGCCTCCCTCACGACCCCGAGTTCTCGGTCCCCGTCCCTCAGAGCTGGCTCCTGACACCAGTCCTCCTGCCCTCCCTGCAGGGGAGCTATGCCCCTGGTCCCCACAACTCCCCAGATGCCACTCAGCGCTGTCCATCCAGACTGCCCCCCACGGGGCACCGTGGGAGACACTTGCCCATCCCCCTCCTTCTGGAAGCTGCTTTGCTTCTTGGCCTGACCAGCCCTGTGCCGCCGGGCTCTACTGCTGTCTCCTCGGCCCCCACCCAACGTTAGCTGTTCATCACCGCCCCCTTTGCCACCATCCCCAGTGGGGTGGCCAGGTGGCCCTTGAAAAATGTCCTGACCTCCCACGGCTCCACCATGCTGCCCAGCCCTCAGGGTCCGCCCCAGCACAGCTGGCCTCCCCCCCAACCCCACTAATCCCCAAACTACGGGGTCATTTCCCACCTCTGAGCCTTTGCTCCAGCTGCCCCCATGCCCAAGGCAGCCTTCAGGGGTGGGGTGAGCAGAGTGCGGACGTTGGATGTTGGCATGTGGCACCGTCTGAGATCCCTTGAGGCTCCCTGACTCCAGCTGCCACTGGAGGGACCCTGCCCCACCTCTCAAACCTGCATTAGCTGGTGCCCGGCTTCCTCTCAGACCCGCCGCATGACCCAGCAACCCCCTTCCTGTCTTTCAGCCTCAGCTTTTCCATCTGGAATATGGGCTCCAGTGTCAGCCTTCCCCCTGTTGGCAAGGACGATGTGAGACAGGTGGGTGAGCTGCTCAGTGCCAGCGGGTGCCCAGCACTCGGTCTTTCTCTCCCCACTTCGCTGGACCTTTGTGTCAATTGTGAGGGTCTCGGCATCACGGCAGTGGGGTGGTGGGGGGCGCTCTCCCAGAGGCTCTGGCCTCAGCCATGGAAGCTCCTAGCCTGTGTCTGCAGCCCTCTGATTTCCCAGGAACCCTTCCTTCCCTTCCTCTCTGGAAGATCAGTGACCCTGGCATGACTGTCCCTCGTCCTCGCCAGTCAGTCTCGGGAGGGGGCAGCCCGGCAGCCTCTAAGCAGATGGGTGTCCCCAGGCAGACCCTTCTAGGCTCCAGGAGAAACGCTGGGCAACGGAGGCCTGGGACCCGGGGGGAGAGGGTGGCAAACAGGACAGTGAGAGACTACATGCAGTGCAGTGGATTCTGGGGTGAAAGAGTGAGTTCCTCCTTCTCAGCAAGGGGAACAACTGGACAGATGTGCAGCCATGGGCAGGAAGTCACCTGCTTCATATATAAGCCCAGGGAGCCGAATGTCCAGAAATGTGCAAGAATTCAAACTCAGAAGACAGCGGATTCTCTGGAGGCTTCGTGCCCCCGCCCTGGGCTGCCTGTGGGGCGAGGTGTGGCCTGCGCCCAGGACCAGTGCTCAGGGGGCGCATTGCCCTGCCCTGCCCTCCCCTCCTGCTCAGCCTGCTTGACTGGGGCCAGGACAGGACCAGTGACCTTCAGGAGCAGGTTCAGCTGGTGCTCGTGCTCGCTGGTTACAGCAAAGCCAAAGCTCCCAGCATCAGCCCATTTTACAGCTGGGAAGACTGAGGCGGGGGCATTGGAGGCCCTTGTGGAGCCAGATTCTATCCCGGAGCCTGGCCACCCACCCCGCCGCTGGGCCGAGAAACGGGGTTTGCAGTTCCTGGAGCTCTGAACAGGTTCTGGATCCACTGACAGCACCATCCATGGACAGAGGGTGGACAGGAGGCAAAACTCTGCCTCATCCAAGGGCTTCTCCCTGCCCCCTTCCAGCCGTGGGCCGTGACCAGCCCCTCAGCCAGGGAGAATGAGCCGCTCACCTGCAGGTGGGTAGACTGAGGCCCCGAGAGGGAGGGGCCCGCCCGAGATCCCTTACTGCCCGCTGAGTCCCCTTCCCTACTGGCTCTACAGGACTCGGGGCTGGCAGCCCGTCAGGGATGTGACCCGCCTCCCTTGATCTGGGGCACCCACCCCTGCGAGGGCCTGTCCCCTTGCTGCCTGGCTGGGCCCTGGGTCTCCCCACCTGGAGGCGAGGGCGTCCACAGGTCCGTCTGTCTCCCGGCTGCTGAGCTGCGTGCGTTACTGGCCCCGCTTACCTCCGCTGTTGCTCAAACATCTCCTGCCCCAGAAAACTTCGAGCCCAGGACCCCAGACCCCCAGGGCAGTGTCCCAGCCTCCTGGCAGGCGGACTCTGGAGCATGGGCTGAATCTGCCAGGCCAGGGACGGCCCACCGGTGGCTTCCTGCTCCAGGCTCTCCGGCCCCCGGGTAGCGCCGTCACACCCCCTACACCCCAGATGCAATTCTGAGACCCTTGGCCCCAAGGCCCTGCCCCCTCGGGGCCTCCACCCTCCGCACAGCCCCCTTCTGCTCGCCAGGTGGACAAGGGGGCCCGGCGGTCCTGCCTCTGGGCCTGGCCCCGGCCTTCCCTTCTGCCCTCGGGGGAGGATGGGGCCGGACCCAGGGCCTCGGGCTGAGATGGCCTGTTAATTCCGACAGCGAAGCTTTCCTGAGTGTTTGCTCGCAGGCCCGCCCTCGTCCTGCTCCGGTGGGTCTGAGCCGCGCTCTCCCCGCTTGTGGAGGACACTGGGTCTGGGGGCTCAGAGAGTGAGGGGAGCCGAGTCACAGCCTGGCCAGCGGCCCTCCCCAGGCTGTTCTGTCACCCCTGGGGAGATGGAGCGACTGGGGTGACGTAGCTTCCAGCGGCCACAGGTTCTGCTGGGTGTGGGGGTGGGGTGGGGCAGCAGCCCTGGCTGATCTCCAGCAGCTGCCGAGGGGGAAGCAGGGGAAGGGGAGGGGGAGAGGGAGGGGGGATGGAGGGGGAGGGGGTGTCACGCGCAGAAAGATGATCTCCGCGTGCTCACATACAGCCCGTGTGCGGACAGGGGACAGGGCCGCTCTGCTGGGCTGGGCAGGCTCCGTCGCTCATCTGGGAGCTGAGGGGGCCGCCGAGGAAGAAGGACCCCTCGCGGGGGGAGAGCTGCAGGGGCAAAGCCTGCAGGTGTGAACGAGCCTGGAGTTTCAGGGAGCTGCAGTGTAGGGCTCTGAAACGGCCACATGTCCCAAATCCTGTGGGGAGAGTTCCCCCGATATCGACATCAGTGAGGGGGGCCCCCAACCCTGCCACCCCCCCCTCAGGGCCTTGGCCCTCAGAGCTCACTACCTCTCCTTTCCCTCCCCCACCCTCACATCCATCTGTCCACAGCAGGTGGCCCCGCATGACCCACAGCAGGGAGGGTCACCAGAGAGCTGGACAGAGCCGTCCAGGGGCGTTGGGCCAGAAGCCCAGGACACTGTGGGTGGGGAGCCGTGACTGCGAACCCAGAGCTGGAGCGAGCGGCCCCCCCTGAGGTCGTTTACACCACCTGGCTGCCGCCCAAGGTCCCCACCAGCCACTTTCTAGTGTCGTCAGGCCCACAGGGGAGACACTGCCTGCTCACCGCCCAGACCTACCTGGGTGCCTGGAACCCACCAGAACACTTGACTCAGCAGTCCTCACGCTGTGGCTGCAGCTGCCCCCCAAGCCCCAGGCCCAGGCTCTGGCCCTGCCCAGGGCCCCTGCTCAAGCACTGCTCCCCTCTGGAGCGTCCCCCCTCCATCTCCCCAGGGCTCCTGAAACCCTCGTTGCGAAGGCAAGATCTCTGCGCTCAGCGTCAGGAGGCAGGGCCCAGAGCCTGGCTGTGCCCCCTTCCAGCCCAGGGCCTTGGCCAGTCTGTGTTTGTTTTTCCACCTGTAAGATGGGCTGAGTCGATTCCGGGGCTGTTGGCAGGTGACGGGAAGAATGCGGGCAGCTTCCTGACTGTGCAGTCACCGGCCTCGAGGGAACAGACCTCTGGGCTCCATTTGTCCTTGGAGCAGGTCTTGCCCCTGCTTGCTTCCAAGTCCCCAGCAGCCAGCAGGAGCCAGTGCCCAAACGCCTTTAAAAAATAAAACCCACACTCCTGAACATCTATAAACCCATTCACATTTCATGGGGAATTGAATCCGTGTGTTGCTAATTTATTTACAGCTAATTTGTGAATGAATGGTTGTTCATCACGAAGCAGCTTGGTCCAAACACGCTAAGGTCCCAAAGGCTGACTCTCATCTCCCGGCAGGGACACCCTCAGGCTGGCAGGAAGTCCCCCCCCCCCGCCCCGCCCCGCCACCCCGCCCCGCCATGGGGAAGTGGGGGCGGGGCAGGCTCCTGGTCCACTCGGAGCCTCGGGTCCCAAGTCTGGGCCACCATCCCTCAGAACAGCCGTTCTCCCCGCCTGGGTGGGTGGCAGGTGCGGCCCCTCACGGGTGGAGGGGATGGCAAGAGCTGGGACTGGCAGCGGCAGGGGGTGCCCCTGGGTGTGGCCTGTGCGGGTTTCCGGTGCTCAGGTCTCCCTGTCCCAGGGGGCTACGGCTCTGCTTTCATACTGGGAGGCTCGAACAACAGAAATGATCATTTCACAGCTTCAGAGGCCATGAGGTCAGATGAATCTGTCAGCAGGCAGAGGTGTTTCCTTCTGCGGGCTGGGAGGGAGGATTTCTTCCGGGCCTCCCCCTCCAGCATGTGGTAGTCTGCTGGTGATCTCTGGTGTTCTTTGGCTTCTAGAAGCATCACCTTGATCTCTGCCTTTATCTTTGCATAGCATTGTCCCTTCGTAACTCTTGCTCTGGATCCAAAGTCCCCCTTCTTTTTGGGGGGCTTTTTGTTTTTTCAGAGCTGCACCCATGGCATATGGGGGTTCCCAGGCTAGGGATCCAGTCGGAGCTACTGCTGCCCACCTACTCCAGAGCCACAGCAACGTGGGATGCGAGCCGCGTCTGCGACCTACACCACAGTTCACAGCAATGCCGGATCCTTAACCCACTGAGCGAGGCCAGGGATTGAACCCGCAACCTCATGGTTCTTAGTTGGATTTGTTTCTGCTGAGCCACAATGAGAACTCCCCAAAGTCCCCCTTCTTAAAAGTCACATTAGATTAGGGCCTGCCCTCATCTTAGCTTAATAACCTCATCAAAATCTTGTCTCCAAATAGGAGTTCCCTGGTGGCTCAGCGGGTTAAGGATCTGGTGTTGTCACTGCTGTGGCTCCGGTTACTGCTGTGCTGTGGGTTCGATCTCTGGCCTGGGAACTTTGGCATGCCATGGGACCGGCCAAAAAAAAAAAAAAAAAATGTCTCCAAATAGTTATGTTCTGAAGTACTAGGAATTAGAATTCCAAAATATCTTTCCTTGGGCGGGGGGGGGGGGCGTTCAGCCCACGCTGCTCCCCAGTGGATGGGGCAACTCAGAGTCTGTGGCTGGGTGGGGCAGGTGGGTGCCTAGAGCAGGCCAGTGTCTGCAGGGGTGTGACGGACAGAAATGAAGAGCTCGTGGTGGCAGGGGAGCGTAAGCTGGAAGCAGATGGAGGCTGTGACCAGGGTTGGCCCTGAAAGAAGGGGCCTTCAGAGGGGTGGGTGGGGGCATCGAGGAGCTCAGTCCCGTGAACGTGGGGGCCGGAGTCTCAGCTCTGCACTCACTGTCCCCTGACATCTCAGCTTTCTTAATAGCTCAAGCCTCAGTTTGCCAATCAGAGAACTGGGCTGGTAACACCGCTTTGGCTGCAGGCCAAATACGTGGCTCATGACAGGGCGGTGGGCTGGGTGGGGGGCGGGGGTTCAGCACTGAACCTGGGCAGGGAGGCAAGTCTGGGGCTTTCAGGGCCTGGAGAGCCCTTTGAGTCACTCAGTGGGACATAGGCTGCAAGCAGGAAAATGCACCCCACATGCAGGGCGTTTCAGGAATGGGGGGGTCGCAAGGTGAGATTTCCAAATTCTTATGTTTCTCTCTCTCTTTATAATTTTATAGGAGTTTTTTTGTGACCCAGTTGGTTAAAGATATGACGTCACTGCAGTGACTTCTCACTGCATTGGTCCAGGTTCATCCATGGCCTGGGAACTTCTGCATGCCACGGGTGCAGCCAAAAAATATATAAATGAAAGTAAATAATAAACAAATAAAGTCAACTTTATTGAAGTATAGTTGATTCTTTGGGGGGGGGGGTGCTGCTCCCGTGGCAGGCAGAAGTTCCCTGGGCCAGGGATCAAGCTCTCCCTGCAACAGTAACCAGAACAGCAGCACTTCCATTAATGCCAGCTCCTTAACCACTGGGCCATCAGGGAACTCCCAGGTGATGCTTAAGTTTCTCTTATGTTCCTTATGCATGTTCCCTAATTTCTCTGCAGCGACCGCTTATCACTTGTACTGTTTCAATGGTGGAAGATTACCGTGGGGTCCTGCTTCCCAGGAATCCCCCCAAGTCACACCCACTAAGTGATGGGGGGAAGCACACAGGACAGGAGACCCCCCCCTCACCCCCGGTGGAGGAAGCTCCCTCCTGGGCCAAGAGGAAGGACAAATGGCCTGGAAGAAAGCGCTCCCCCCAAATCCCCAGGGAGCCCGCGTCCTGCCAGCAGCCCGGTCCTGCTGACCCAGCAGAGTCTGGGCACAGTGTCCAGCCCCAAGGCCACGGCCTGCTGGCCACAGAGGCCAGGGGTGGCCAGTGGGCCAGCTTGGGCTGTAAACACTTCCTACCAGCAGCAGTGGAAAGAGGTCCCGTCCCCGGAGTCCCTGGCTCTGTTTCCAAGCGGCCGTTGAGGAATCTGGCCACAGAGGTGGGAGCTCCCAGCCTGGCGGGGACATGCCGTTCAAGGCCCGGCGCCCGGCTCCCCGGCTCCCCACGTCGGCCTGGCCATGCCGTTGGGTAACATCGCCTTGGTTATTTCCAGGATTTTGCAAGAAACGATGTTTATGTGATGTTTTACCACTGGCAGTTTGCTCGTGGTTTCTGATGGGTGCCAAGCAAGTGTTGGAAGGACGGGGCTCTGAAAACAGGCATGTGGGGCGCCAGGCTGGGCCTCCCGCCTTCGGGGCTGAGCCCGTGAACGGACTTGGTGTCCACACTGCCTCTGGGGCATCTCTCAAGGGTCCAAACCACAGTCCGTGGGGCCAGGCAACACCAGGGGCTCTAATCTTCCGGAGCTGGCCTAGCTTTGCCAAGGGCTGGGGGGGACCCTGCCTTGGGGCTCCCTGATACGCCCCTGTTGGACAAGAAGGACTTGGGGGCTCTGGCCAAACTGTCGCCGTCTCGCCACCAGCCTGTTCCTCTTCCTGGTCCCTCTCCTGACCCATAGCTTCAGAGAGCATTTAGGCCTTGAGCCAGGTGCCCCCAGGCTCCTCCCTCCATGCCTCAGCCCCCACAGTCTTAACCACCCTGACAGCCCAGAGACCCACTCTCTGCCCCGCTCCAAGTCACCTGCATCTCCAGCTGACAGGGCGAGACCCTCTGCCCTGTCTCCCTGCGGCCCATCTCCCCCACGCCCCCAACAGCATCCAGGGTGGAGCCCTGAGAGGGAGAAGCAGAGCCGGTCATGGCCTGTGGCTCTCAGCGCCTCTCCTGGCTCAGCCCCACTCTCTGGCCCCAGCCACCGTGAGCAAGATTCCTCTGTCCTGGAGTTCCCATTGTGACTCAGCGGTAATGAACCCAACTAGTATCCATGAGGATGCGGTTGGATCCCTGGCCTCGTTCAGTCGGTTAAGGATCTGGCGTTACTGTGGTTGTGGGGTAGGCCAGCAGTTGCCGGTCCAATTTGACCCCTAGCCTGGGAACTTCCATATGCATGGATACAGCCCCAAAAAGACACACACACACACACACACACAAAAAGATTCCTCTGTCCTGAAGTGTCCCGGGGCCCTGGACCAAGGATGCTTCTTGGCATGGTCCCTGGAGTGGGCAGGTAAGTGCCGGGTCCCTGAAATCCCACTCAGCTCCTGCTACGAGTCTACCAGGCCAGGGACTGACCATGCCCACCCCATGCCAACCTGCTGTCCCCGCTGCCTTCTGGAGCCCAGGACAGCCCCAGCAGGGTGCTCTCTGGGGGGCAGGGCTGCCTGGTCCTGTGGTCGCTTGGCAGCTGGGAGCCCAGGAAGGGGAGCCCTTATCCCTTGCGCCCCCTGGGACAGAGGAGCCCAGGGAGAGGCTGGGCCGGGAGAGTCTCATGGGCAAAGTGAGGAGCAGTGCCCCCGGCGCCTCGTTAGGCCTCAGTCTCCACACAACGGCTTTCCAGACGGCTTTACCAAGGCTTATAAGTCTGGGACCCAACAGGGCTCAGCACTGGCCTGCAAATATCAGAGATAAATGGTGCTTGACTTGAGGTCCACCTTAAGCGCCTCCCTCCCCTGAAACCTGAGCTCCTGTCCCTACGGGTGCATGGCACCGAGTCCTCCCCTGGACCGTGTGACCTCATAGCTCAGCCCTGTCACACAGGCTCTCCTCTCTGCCTGGGGTGCCATGGCTCCACTCTGGGTTTGGTGAAACCTCTAAGATTAGGGCTGCCCTCCTCTGGTGCCTTTCCCAGGGAGGCTTGCCCTCTTTTCTTCCCTCCTTCCTGGCACCCCCACACCTGCCAAGATGACCTGTCCCCTTCGGTAACCCCCCTTCCTGTGTCCAACTGGATTAGAGCCAGGCCCAGAGGGGCAGCAGCATGCTCCTGGGGGGACAGTAACCCTTTGGTGAATGGGAAAGTAAAGATGCATAACTGAGGAGTTCCCATTGTGGCTCAGTGGGTTAAGAACCTGACATAGTGCCCGTGGGGATGCGGGTTTAATCTCTGGCCTCACTCAGAGGGTTAAGGATCTGGTGTTGCCACAAGCTGCAGTATAGGTCTCATAGGCAGCTCCGATTCAATATCTAGCCAGGGACTTCCATATGCTGCAGGTACGGCCTTAATAAGGAAAAAAACAAAAATAAACAGACAAACAAACAAAAGACACCTCATCAGGCAGATATTGATATGCAAGGGAAAGCCCCTCCCTCCAATATCCAGCAACGGCCCAGCATCATGTGGAGCCCTGACACTCTACCTGAGCAACCCTGGAGCTAGACTCAGTCAAGACCCTTTGTGCCCCTGTGACTCACCCAGGTCTCTCTCACTCTCACAGGGCTGGAGTGCTATGTCCCCAAAGGTAAGCTTAGACTCTGGAGTCTAAGGACCTAAGTTCAAATCCCAGTAGCCACTTAGAAACTCTGTAACCTGGGCAAGTTGCTCAAACTCTCTGGTCTTGGTTTGCTCATCAGTAGAGGAGCTAAGAGTAGCACCCGCCCATTGGAGGTGAGGTCAGGATTTAATGAGGCCACATTCATAAATGCTTACAAGTGGGATTTTCCCTAGGATATGAGGGTGGTTCAATATATGCAAATTAATGTGATTATGACATTAAAAGAATGAAGGATAAAAATCATAAGATCATCACAATAGGTACGGAAATAGCACCTGAAAGAAGTCAACATTCTTTCATGACAAAAACTCTCAACAAATTAGGTACAGAAGGAATGTCTCTCAACATAATGAAGACCATCCATGACAAGGCTACAGCTAACCTCATACTCAATGGTGAAAGTTAAAAGTTTTTTCTCCAAGATCAGAAGCAAGAAAACAATGGCCACTCTCACTGCTTCTATTCAATGTACTGGAAATCTTAACCAGAGCAATTAGACAAGAAAAGTAAATTAAAGTGACCCAAATCAGAAAGGAAGAAGTAAAATTATCTCTGTTTGCAGAAAGCATGATCTTATACATAGAACACCCTAAAAACTCCACCAAAAGGTGTTAGAACTAAAGTTGCAGGATACAAAATTAATACAAGATTAATAGCAGATACAAGAAATCTACTGCATTTCTATACACTAACAACAAAAGATCAAAAAGAGAAAGAAGTACCACTTTCATCATCACCTCAAAAATAATAAAATATCTAGGAATAAACATACCTGTGGAAGCAAAAGACCTGTACTCTGAGAACTCAAAAACACTGATGAAAGAAATCAAAGATGATACAAAAACATCTTGGAATAGAAGAATCAATATTGTCAAAATGACAAGGCAATCTGCAGATTCAACACAATCCCCATTTTATTGGCATGTAGTTGTTCACAGTAGTCTCTTATGATCCTTTGTATTTCTGTGTTGTTATTTATAACTTCTTTTTCATTTCTGATTTTATTGATTCATGCCCTCTTCCCCCTTTTCCCGGATGAGTCTGGTTAAAGGTTTACCAATTTTGTTTATCTTTTCCAAGAACTAGCTTTTAGTTTCATTGATTTTTTTTCTATTTTTTTTCAGTCTCTAATTCATTTATTTCTGTTCAGATCTTTATGATTTCTTTTTTTCTACTGATTTTGGGTTTTGTTTGTTCTTCTTTCTCAAGTCCCTTTAAGTGTAAAGTTAGGTTGTTTAATTGAGATTTTTCTTATTTCCTGTGGTGAGCTTATATTGTTATAAACTCCCCTCTTAGAATTGCTTTTGCTGTGTGCCAGTTTTTGATCATGTCTTTGCTTTCATTTATCTCTAAGTGTTTTTTTTATTTCCTCTTTTATTTCTTCAATGATCCATTGGTTACTTAGTAGCAGATTGTTTAGCCTCTGTGTGTGTGTGTGTGTGTGTGTGTGTGTGTGTGTTTGCAGTTTTTTCTTATAGTTGATTTCTAGTCTCATAGTGTTGTGCTTAGAAAAGATGCTTGATGTGATTTTAATTTTCTTAAATTTACCAAGGCTTATTTAGTGGCCTAGCATGTGATCTGTCCTGGAGAATGTTCCATGCGAAAAAAAGGTGCATTCTGCTACTTTTGGATATATAAGAATATACAATGGAGAAGAGACAGTCTCTTCAATAAGTGTTGCTGGGAAGACTGGACAGTTACATGTAAAAGAATGAAATCAGAAATTCTCTAACACTATATACAAAAATAAACTCAAAGTGGATTAAAGACCTAAATGTAAGACTTAATACTATAAAATGCCTAGAGGAAAACATAGGCAGAACACTTTTTGACATAAATTACAGCAATATTTTTCCGGATCTGTCTCCTAAAGTAAAGGAAATAAAAGCAAAAATAAACAAACGGGACCTAGTTAAACTTAGAAGCTTTTGTACAGCAAAGGAAATTATTAACAAAATGAAAAGACAGCCTACTAAATGGGAGAAAATATTTGCAAATGATACAGCCAATAAAAGATTAATATTCAACATATATAAACAGCTCATACAACCCAACATAAAAACCCAAACAACCCAATTAAAACATAGGCAGAAGACCTGAACAGATTTTTTTTCATAAGAGAAATGCAGCTGGCCAACAGACATGTGAAAATATACACAACATTGCTAATCAAAATTGCTAATCAACATTGCTAATAAAAATTTCGATTTCAACTCACATCTGTCAGGATGGCTAGCCTTTAAAATAACACAGACAACAAATGTTGGAAAGGATGTGGAGAAAAGGGGACCCTCCCACACTATGGTGGGAATGCAAATTGCTGCAGCCACTGGAGAAAACAGGATGGCGATTTCTCAAAAAACTGAAAAGAAAACCACCATATAACCCAGCAATTCCACTTCGGGGTCTACATCCGAAAAAAGAAACACTGCACACTACTAATTCCAAAAGATGCATGCACCTCAATGTTCACAGCAGCCTTATTGACAAGCGCCAAGGTATGAGAGCAACCTAAGTGTCCATCAACAGGTGGAGGGATAAAGACGAGGTGGTATATGGACACAACGGAATATTAGTCAGCCATAAAAAAGAACAGAAATGTCCCATCTGTAGCAACATGGATGGACTTCAAGGGCATGATGCTAAGTGAAGTAAGTCAGAGAGAGAAAGACAAAGGCTGTATGATGTCGCTTATATGTGGAATCTTAAAAAAATACCACAAACTAGTGAGCATAGCAAAAAAAGAAGCAGACTCACAGAGAAGAAACTAGTGCTTTCCAGTGAGGAGGGGGAGGGTGGAAGTTACAAACCATCGAGTAGACTTCAAGGAATGCTGTACCATGCGGGGACTACAGCTGATATTTTGTAATAACTGTAAATGGAGTGTGACTTTTACAAATTGTATTAAAAATTTTTTTTTAAATAAAGGCAAAAAACCCCAAAACAACACAGATACATTGACCACCGGGAAACAATAGAGAGCCCAGAAATGAACCCATTCACATACATTCAACTAACATGTGACAAGGACACCAAAATCACACAACGGGGAAAGGTAGACCCTTTAATAAATGGTATTGGGAAAACACGATATCCACAGGCAAAAGAATGAAACTGGATTCTTACCTTATACCATTCACGAAAATGAATTCAAAATGGACCAAAGACTTAAATGTAAGACCGGAAACTAAACGTCCCAGCGGAAAGCCCAGGGGAAAAGCCCCTTGACATTGGTCTTGACAGTGACTTCTTAGATATGTGACACCAGAAGCACAGGCAATAAAAGCAAATAAACCAGAGACTACAGAAGGTGAAAGAATCTCTGCACAGCCAAAGAAACCGTCAACAAAATGCAAAGGCCACCTACCAAATGGGGGACACCATTTGCAAACCATATATCTGATCAGAGGCCAATAACTGGAACTTATAAGGAATTCAATAGCCAAGATACAAATAACTTCATCAAAAAACAAGCAGATGACCTGAGCAGATATTTTTCCAAAGGAGACATACAGGTGGCCAACGGGTACCTGAAAATACAGATGTTCAATATCACGAACCACCAGGGAAAAGCAAATCAAAACTACCAGGAGATCACATTTCATCTGTTTGAATGGCTATTATCAAAAAGACAAGAAGCAACGAGCATCGGCGAGAAGGGGCAAAATCGGAAACCTGTGTGCATTGCTGGTGGGAACGCAAATGAGTGCAGCTGCTACAGTAAACAGTAGGGATGTTTCTCAAAAACTAAAATTAGAACTACCACGTGATCCAGCAAATCCACTAGTGGGTATTTATCTGAAGAAATGAAAACACTAGCCCAAAAGGTACCCGCATCCCATGTGCATTGCAGCATCATTCCCAATAGCCAAGATGTGGAAACAACTTAGGTGCCCATTGACAGGGGGATGGGTAAAGGAACGGTGGCTTAGATGTATGATGGAGTATTATTCAGCCATAAAGAAAAAGGAAATCCCGTATAATGTAATATGTTCAATGGAATATTATCCGGCCATAAAGAAGCAAATACTGTACAATGTAATGGGTACAGTGGAATATTATTCAGCCATAAAAAAGAAAGAAATCCTGCTATTTGGGACAACGTGGATGAGCCTGGTGGACATTATGTTATGTGAAATAAACTGGACAAACTAAGACAATTACTCTCACATGGTATCACTTAAAATGTGGAGTCTGGAAAAAAAAAGGGGGGAGCCCATGGGAACTGAAAATAGAATTCTAGTTGCCAGGACCTTGGAAGTGAAGATACGTGTTCAACGTACAAAGTTCCAGTTAAAGATGAAAAAGTGTTGGAGACTAATGTCCAGCATGGCGCCCGTGGTTAACTCTAATGTGTTGCAGGCTTGAAAGTTGCTAAGAGAGTAGATCTTAACTCTTCCCATCTCAGAGGTAAAAGGTAAAACACTGTCAGGTGATGGGTGTGTAAATTAACTTAATTATGGCCAGTATTTCATAACATACAGGTATCCCAAATCATCACACTGTACACTTTTTGATTTTTCTTTTTATGGCTGCACCTGCAGGGTATGGAAGGTCCTAGCTAGGGGTCGAATTATAACTGCAGCTGCCATACTACACTACGGCCACAGCCACACAGGATCTGAGCTGCATCTGCAGCCTATGCTGTGGCTTGCAGCAATGCTGGATCTTCAATCCACTGAGCAAGGCAAAGGATTGAACCTGAATCCTCAGGGAGACGATGTTAGGTTCTTAACCCACTAAGCCGCCACAGGAACTCCCCCATAGTACACTTTAAAGGCACATGATTTTGTCAATGATATCTCAGTAGAGCTGAGGGGTGGGGGAGAGAAGGAAATTCTAACCAACAAACAAATGCTTGGCATCATGCTCTGTAGGCAGGTGTGTTCTACCAGTTACCACCTCGTGGTGAAGCTTGGCCTGGATCCTTACTAGTGAAGAAGAGAATGGCTCAACCCTCCCGCTGGCCATCAACGTTCTCAGAGACACCCAGCTCAGGCGAGGCTCCTCGGAGACGATGATGGGACGCGGCAAAGCACGGCCATTTCATCACTCCGTCTCAGCACAGACAGAAACAAGGGCGCCGTGTCAGCCAAGGCATCCAGTCACCGAACACCAAACTGCCCCTCTCTTGGCTGAGATAAGGGACAGCTGCTTCTTTTCCAAAGGCAGTTGCATCTTCATTCTAGACTGCACGACAGGACAGGTCGATGGTGAGCCCAATCATAGACACGCCTGCTTTCTGACAGGCTCCAAACCATCTAGAGCACCTCCCTGCTTCCCTGGTCCCTCCCCCCAAACCTCCCAACCAAGCTCTCATCAGACTGTCAGCAGTTCTTTCCAGCACTCTCTCATCCACTCACCCCCAGGCTCCCCCCATGTGTCTTCTTCCTCAATGCTCAACTGCAGGCATGAAGCTCCAGCCCTCTGGGCGCATCTGTAAAGTGGAGGAGCAGGAGTTCCCACTGTGGCTCAGTAGGTTAAGAACCTGACTGGTATCCATGAGGATGTGGGTTCGATCCCTGGCCTTGCTCAGTGGGTTAAGGATCCGGAGTTGCCGTGAGCTGCGGTGTGGGTTGCAGATGGGGCTTGGATCCCGAGTTGCTGTGGCTGTGGTGCAGGCCAGCAGCTGCAGCTTTGATTCGACCCCTAGCCTGGGAACTTCCATATGCTGTGGGTGCAGCCCTAAAAAGACACAAATAAAAATAAAAGAATGGGGAGTTCCCGTCGTGGCGCAGTGGTTAACGAATCCAACTAGAAACCATGAGGTGGCGGGTTCGATCCCTGCCCTTGCTCAGTGGGTTAACGATCTGGTGTTGCCGTGAGCTGTGGTGTAGGTTGCAGATGCGGCTCAGATCCAGCGTTGCTCTGGCCCTGGTGTAGGCCAGCGGCTTCAGCTCCGATTAGACCCCTAGCCTGGGAACTTCCATATGCCGCGGGAGTGGCCCAAGAAATGGCAAAAAGACTAAATAAATACATAAATAAATAAAATAAATACATCTCAAAAAAAATAAAATAAAAGAATGGACGAGCAATGGTGAGCTCAGTGAGGGCTGTGGCACACCAGACCCTCTATCGCCGACAGGGGACACTTTTGCGAACAGGCTAGCCAGCTGGGCTCCCACCTGCTCTCAGAAACCGAGGAGAGGGGTTGGGGGTGGCGGCGGGGTTTGCGCTCTGCTCACCAGAGAGCCCAAGGCACAGACACTTGGCGCACATTATATCCTGCCTTTCAGAAGCAGCTTCCCCAGGGACCCCCAGAGCTGGTGGTGCTGTTAGGGGAGGAGGGAGTCCCCCAGAGATATCCTGGACCTCAGGGCAAGTGAGCCTTGGTGGCTCTTGGGGACAGCTGTGCATCCCAGGAGTGGCTCTTGGGGACAGCTGTGCCAAGCTGCCACTGGCACTGCACAGTTCAGACCCTGGACTGGGAGGCCTGAATTTTGCAACCACTCTTGTCCCTTCATTGATCCAGACTCACAGCTCGCAGTGTCCTTCCACAGGCTTCCAGAGGGGCTGGGGGCTGTGGGGCCAGAGAAGGGGTGCAGTCCTGTGGGGTTACCTGGGTGATGAGGGGGTGGGTAGCAGGTGATAGGCAGTGGAGGCCCCCAGGTGAGAGTCTCACTGGGGCTGCTGGTGGGGGGGAATGTATCTGGGAAGCACCTCCCCCCTCACGTGTGCCCTGACCGTGTGTTCTAGAAGTGTGAGAGGAAGCCAGCAGTCAGAGCCGGGGTCCCAAATGGGCCCTGTGGTCTTGTGGTCTTGGGGGGCTGACAGGGCGTTGAATGTATGCCTACTCAGTAGAAATTTCCACTGTTTGCATTTTTCATTTTTCCAGCTAGACACTGAAGGCTCAGAGAGGCCTGGGCCCACCCAGGGTCACACAGCAGATTCTTGGGGAGCAAGGGGCAGCCCAGGTCTCCCGCCTCCACCCAGGGGCTTTCTACAGGTGTGAGCGCTCCAGACCCCCGACCCCGTGCCAGCCCCTCACCCCGCTGGGTGTCCCCCAGGCCTAGAGTTGACCCCCGCCACTTACACCCCCCCACCCCCCCGCCCAGCCCAGTGGAGACTGTGTGACGTCGTCCGCCCTTGGCCACAACCAGAGGGGCCCGGGCTGGGTTTTATCTTTCCCACAGTAGAGCAGGGGTCTGCCAGCTGCAGCCCCGCTCGCTCCCAGGGCAGCCCCCAGCCCTCCTCCTCCCCGCCGGGCCGAGGGGGGAGAGGGAGGGGGCCCCGGGAGGGAGGCTGAGGCTCAGATGGCTCGCCCCTTCCCCAGGCGGTTCTGGTCCGCCGGCTGCCCACGTTCCCACAAGTCCCCAAGCCTGGGGGGGAGAAGCCCCTCACTGTGAGGGACAATGGCACGCAGTCCCCCAGCGGCTGACCCCCTTCCCTGCGGCGACAAGGTCAAGATCTCTCGCAAGCCCCTCACTGCCTACCGCCCTTTTCCTTCCCGGCCCCCCCTCCTCGCCCGCCCGCCCGCCCGCCCGCCCGCATCCGGCCCCTTTGTCCCCCGGGCCCGGCAAGGTCTGCTCTGCGTCTGTCTCTCCACCCTCCCCCGCCTTCCACAGGCCACGGCTCGCCCCCCATCCTGTGCCAGACAAGGGCGGCCCGGCGCCCCCCTCCCAGCTTCCGGCCCCGCCGCCCCCGCCCCCGCCCCCGCCCCCGCCCCGCCGGCCAGGACGCGGGAGTCGGCGGCGGTGCGTCAGCCGGTGACTCAGACCTAGCGCGCTTCATTTATTCAATAGCTCTGGGCCTGAAAAACACCGGCGAAATTGCATCCCATTTTCCCCAAGCCCATTAGCAACCAGCAACCTCATTCTCCGCAATTCCGCTGAACCACCCTGGACGGGGGCGGGGGGCGGGGGGGGGGTCTTTGTTCAGCTGCCGCCCCCACCGCCCCGAGAAAAGCACCAACTTCTCTTTGTGAAGCCCCGCGTGCAATGGTCTCCGGTAGTCAGGGGTCAGAGGGCGCGGAACCCTGCAGCCGCAAACCCCTCCCTCTGCCCACTGAGCCTTGTTCTGGCCCTTTCTTGGCCCCTCATGGCTTTACCTACCTCTCTGCGCACTCTTGGCACCCCTTCAAGATCCATGGGTCCCCTAGTTGGATTTCTCCCTACCCCCCACCCTGCCCCCAGCCTGGCAGGACTCAGCACTGGCTGTCCCTGTCCTGATACCAGGATGTTAGTTGGAACGGAACAGCTGGCACCTTCCTTTCCCGAGGGTTTGCCATCAGGGGCTGTGCCAGCCTCCCCAGCACTAACGTTCATCGCCCCTGCCTTCCCAGGGGAACCCCAGCTCCAAGCAGTGCCCCCCGCACCTGCTGGTGCAGGACCTCAGGCAGATGCTTCCCTGGGCCTGAGCTGATTTTTTTCCAGCCAGAAACAGGAAAGTTGGTATTAAAAGCTGTCAGACAGGAGGCAGGGGCCTTCCTGCGGCTAAAGGATAGCGAGGCACTTTGTAATCGGGGTCCCCCTGGCCCTGGACAGCGTCCAGGATGCTGGGTTCATCCCCTCGTGCTGAGGGGATGACCCAAGGGTCTTTCTCCCCGACTTGAGTGTGGGCACCCAGTCCCATTAACTGCCCCAGGCCTCTTGGGGTCTCACTCTTTTGTCTCCTGGCCTTGCCCTTGGCTGGGGAGGGATCGGGCACCACTGGGTCTCTGTCCAGAGCTCGGAAACCGCTGGTTAAGTGGAAGTTACATGCATGAAATATTAACGCCCACTGATGGTTATCGCCTTGTTACAGGTTACAAAGTGCCAGGGAGCTCGGAAAGGCCAGGGAGCCCCGGGTCCCCAGGCCGTCGCTGAGACTTCTTTTGCTGCAAACACAGGCACTCAGAGTCCCCAGCAGAGAGATGGAGGGGGCTGCCCAGCTTCAGGCCAGGAGCTCTCCGGGGGACCCACTGTGCTGTGCACACCTGAGGCAGGGAAACTGGAAACCCACGGGTGTTGGGGTTTGAGGGGACTGATGGAGTGACCCGCCGTGGGGGAGGGGCCTGCGCCCTCTCTTTATCCCAAGCCCAGGCAAGGGGCAGCCTTAGTAAAGGCCAGGCCCCCTCTCCCCCACCCCCCTCGTGTGTACCAAGCAGCCACCAGCCCTCTTCCTCCTGGGCCGGCCTCAGGAAGACATTGGCTCTGTGAGCAAGATGCCAAGTGGAAGATGACAGCAGACCAGACGGGATGAACAGCAGCCCTGCTGACCCGGCCAGGATTCTGCAGGAGGGGCTGGCCTCGGGCCCGGCTTCCTGGGGACCCAGAGAGCCTCTGTGTCCCTGACCACCCGCCTGTGGCTCTGCTCGCATCTTCCTCCTTCTGTGAGGGAGAGGCTGGTGCAGGGGAGATCTGTTCCATGCACCCCGTATCCCCTGTGTCTGCACAGGTGTGGGGTGGGGGTGGGAGAGGCAGAGACGGCTGGCAGAGAGACTTCTGGGTGGTGGAGCTCTGGCTATCCGCACGGCACTCTGTGTGCCAGGCTTGGGCTCAGCTCTCTCTCCAAAGTGCCCAGGTGGCGCAGTCAGGAAACCGAAGCGCCGAGGGTTCGCGTGACTTCCCCACGGCAGGTCCATGGCAGGGCTGGGCTGGGTGTTCTAGTGTGTGGTGCTGGCAGGGTCCCCATCCCTGTCTTCAGGGTTGAAGGGTTAGAGCCCCAGTGCAGAGTGAAGCACCTTTGATGCTTTGGTCACTTGCCCTTCCCACCCCCGGTCCCCCAGCCCTGTCCTGAGGGTTGGAATGTAGTTATATTCTGGAAATATTCCTTCTGCGAGGAAGCTTGGTCGTATTCTCGGGAGCGCTGACCTCAGACCCGGTCCTTCAGTTGTGTGGCCCGACAAAGGAGGGGAGAACTCAGAGCAGAGACCGTGCCCCCCGTGCCCCGGGGAGCAAACGAGCATGGCCATTAGGGGAACTGGGTATGAGTGGAAGTGACTGCCCCCCATCAGAAAGAGGGCTCGTCACCAGGAGGTCCGTGTGGGGTTAGCTTCATTAGTGACCAGAAGAGGGTGAGCGTCCTGTGGCTCGGCCACATCAGACCATGACCCAGGGACAGTTGCACAGGGGTGTCCGTTGCTCTCGTCTCAGAAAGAGCCCGTGAGAAGCCATACTTCAGAGGCCAGGTCCACTCTGACCCCAGACCTTTCTTCTAGCCCAGCTCTGGATCCAGTCCTCACCTGCCCCCCATGCCCACCACGCCTCACCTCTGCTTCCCGATTCCCTGCCCCGCTTTTGCACCCTGCCCAGGGTCCCTGACCTTGGCAGGCACCCAGAAAGCCCCCTCTTCCCCAAGGGCACATCTGTGAGTGTGGCTTTGAACACAGCACTCTGTTCCTGCCTGGCACACAGCAGGTGCACAGTTGTCGTATCACTGTCAGGAGAGTGAGCCAGCGCCAGGGGATCGCCCCGAGGAAGGCAGGCCAGGCTGGGGCCACGGTAGGAGATGTGCCATCTGAGATTGTTCAGGAAGCCAGCTGCTTGGCACCTCTGTGTGGGGGTCTGGACACAGTGTGGAAGTGAGAGTGAGGGGTGGGCTTGCGGGTGAGCCAAGACGGCTTGTGGGACTGAGAAGGTGGCTGACCTTGGGACCACCCTGTCCACACCTCTACAGCCCCCAAGAGGTGACCTGAGCAGGCCAGGGACACCCCCACCCCCAAACACACACACACACAGAACTGCTCCCACGTGCGGCTTTCTCCCAGGACTGGGAGCTCTAAGAAGACACCCCCCGCTCCCTCAGAATTCCCGTGAGCCACTGTGGGCCTCTGCCTCAGGCCTAGGTGTGGCTCTGAGGGTGACCCCCGTGGTCCTGTTTGGGGGTGCCTTCAGGAGCTGGGGGCCAGGTGGAGAGGGCACAGGCCCTGGGCATTGCGGCCACTGGCGAGGGGTGGTCTGGACCATCCGTTGTGGCTGGTCTCTGGGCCAGGGTGAGTCTGGCTGCAGGTGCGATGTTACTTTAGGATCCCCGGGGACCTTAACCAGCCATGGGTCAGCGGCAGGGAGCTCCCACTTTAATGAGAGCCTGAGAACCTGACCCAGTCAGCGCTTCCCACTCGAAACCCATTTCACGCTCAGCCCATTTGGGCCAACACCCTGTGAGGTGGATGCCCATTTTGTAGATGAGGAAACTGAGGCTCAGGGTCAGTAAGTGACAAAGGCTGGACTTGAACCCAAGTCCTTGTGGGAAGCTCACACCTATCAGGCCCCATTTCGCCAGGTTTTTCACGTGCAAGTTTAGCCCCCTCCAACCCCCCCCCCAGCACCCCCACCAGGTATATCCATCCAGTTTGGGTTGGAAAGGCAACCTTACGCCTCTTCCCCAAACTCAGAGTCACTTTCAAGAGTAGAAGGGAGAGTCTGTCCATCAAGGGGACTCTGGGGAAGAGGTGGCAGTTTCCCCGGGGGAGGGGGCCAGAGCTCTGGGGGTCTGCCTGGGGGCTGCGCTCACCCAAAGGTCTACACCGGGGCTCAGACACCAGCCAGAGCAAGCTCTCTGGGCCTCGGTGTTCTCCTGTCAGAGGAAGGCTGTCCACCTGGAGGGTCCTGGGTGGGGGGGACTGTAGAGGGTGCCCCCCACCCAAAGCCCCTGCCTTTCCTTTGCCGCAGAGCCAGGCCGGAAGCCAGGATGTGCCTACTCCCCCTGCCCGGCGGGCCGAGATGGAGGCAGAGCGCGGGCGAGAGGCTCTGGGGAAAACAGCATGAGTCACCCGCCGGCCAGAGCGTGTCCTTCCCGGCTGAGAACCGGCGGTGGCAGGTTTCATAGGTAATTATGTAATTTATGAGGCTCCCGCTTGGGGCGGCGTCTGAGTCAGCCCGGCTGTGTCGTGACCAGGCGGAGGCTGGCAGAGCGAGGCGTGGGCACCGACTCTGCCCCTGGGCCCTGGCCTTCTCTGCCCCTTGCGGGGGCTGGTGGCTGGGGCTGGGGTGGGGGGGTGCATCTCAGACCGGAGACTGAGACCAAGAGGAAGTGGTGTCCTTTCATGGCCCTGGTTCCCATAGGGGGCTGTGAGCTCACAGGCAGGTGGCAGGGGCGGGTGTGTGTGTGGGGGGGGGGGTCCTGAGCAAGCCCCCACCCGGGCTAAAGGAAGAGGCTCCCTGCACAGTGCTTTGTGGGCAAAGGTCAGGGGCTCGACGTGACCAGCCCTCCCAGAGGCAGGAGGCAGGAGGCAGGCAGCCTTGGTTTTTAAACCCCCCTCTTAGTGAAGAGCCTCTCTGAACATATAGATACACGAACGGACTTAAATTTTTATAATGTCTTTATTACTCAAAGAGCCTGACAACATTCAACATGTTTGAAAAGGAACAGCAGGAATTCCTAGGTGCTTCTGAGCAGCGTTTTCACCTCCCAGCGCCGCTGTCTGGCGGGAGAAGCAAGGGCATTGGCTTTGGGTTCATCTCCAAGGGTCCACACAGTCCCTCACCACAGGCCACTCGAAGGCTGGTCGCTCCGGCTGTGGGATTCGCCCCCTGGTACTCCGTATGCGTCCTTCAAACCGTGGAGCGGAGGGGTGCAGAGGCCTACCCCGGCTTCCTGGGTGAGGCAGGGCAGGGTGCCCTTAGCATTGTCCGACAGCAGGGACCACTGTGCCGTCCGGAAAAACAGGAGATGCGATCCGGACAGGGCAGTCTGGCCCCTGAGAGCGGGGGCAAGGCACAAGGGAGTCAGGAGGGAAGCCCCAGAGACCCCTCCCCAAGCCCTGACTGTGGACCGTGACCGTGCCCACGACACTTGACTCCCTGGGCCCAGCTGGCACAAGGGTCTGCCCCTTCCTGCTCCCTCCTGCCCCCCACCGCCCTGAACAGAAAGGGGACAGAGACGTGAGCCCTTGGGGGTGTCGGGCTCGCTCCCTCTCTTTTCCTCCCATCATTTCCCCTCCCCACCAGGCCCCCTCCCTATGCAAGCCCCCCCCTCCTATTTTTCCTGGCTGAAACCTGCCACAGACACCACCACACCCGGAAAGAGATAAATAAATAAAAGAAAAACAATGTCAACTGTGAAAGGCAGTCCAAAGCTGAATGTTTTCCGGCCTGAGTTAATTACACTTGAAATTGGCATGTTTACTGATGGGGGATTTCAAGTTAGCAGAGGCACCCCCTCCCCAACTGTTTGTACAGTAAAACTCAGCAGGCTGGCGGCTCCCCCAGGCCTTGGCGGGCCCTGCTGCTCCCCTGCCAACCAGAGAGCGTAACAGAAACATCTATTTTTGAGTGTTAGAGAAAACGAAGATAGCCCAGATGGTGGGAAGCGGCATCCTGGACGGGTTCCCGCACCCCGGACCCCACACCTTCTCAGCAGGGTCCTGCCCCTGGGAAGACCCAGAACCCTGGGGTTCGGGCCCTGGCATCAAGGGCACAGCCTGGTTAAGCCTCCCGCACGCTCGCGGCCGCGCTGCCCATGAGCGCTTTCTTTCCTTCTCGGCTGGCCAGCCTCTCCTTCGAGCAAGGCCGCATGGGGTGGGGAGGGAGCTGCGGGCTGGAGTCAGGAGACCCTGTTTCATTCAGTCACTCAACACGGTTTGAAGCCCAGAGGAGCTATGCTAGGTAAGGTGGCCCCAACTCTCATAACCAGGCGTGGGCTCCCTGGACCCTGGGAGCCCAGCAAACCCCAGCCCTGCTCCAGGCCCAAACAGGAGGCAACGAGGGGCCCTTCTGATGGGCAATGACCTAGTGAATGTCTCTGGGATGGGGCCAGGCTCGCCGGCGCATGGCTCACACTTCTCTAGGCAGAAGTGTGTTCCTTGTGGCCGCCTCTGGCCCAGCCCTTGGCTCCTGGCTGGGGTCAACCCAAGGCTCTATGGGATGTCCATGCACTGGCCACCTGCCGAGTGCCAGGCCCAGCGTGCCTGTGGATGAGAAGGCCATCAACATCGCAGGGTGCCTTCCACAAGCTAGATTCCCTACCAGGCACAGGGCCCCCCAGCGACCACACCAGAAACAGCCTCTGCCCCCGCCTCCTGCCCCCCGCCCCATGGAGCTTGCAGATGGGCCAAGGAGGTACCTGCTAATCAAAGCATCAGAGAACGGAGAGTGGACTGCAAGCTGAGGTTCTGTGTGGAGGGTGGATCAGGGAGGGCTTCCTGTAGGAATGGGCACTGGAGCAGAGCCCTGGAGGAGGAGGGGCAGGCATTACAGGTACAGGTGCATCTGGAACGAATGGCAGGAGGGACTCAGAGGTATGAACACAGCAACTACGGCACCAAGGGCACGAGGGGAAGCTCTGAGACGAGTGCCTGCCCTTCCTCGGGTCCTTCCCCACCCCCAGCCCGGCACTCAGTCCGCCAGGCAGGCGGCGAGGCTGCACACGCGTGGGCCGCCCTCCACCGCCGCTGGGATGATGCGAAAATGAAGAACGCCGCTCCATCAAGCCCTTGCTTCCTGGCCCTCCAGCCCGTCCCCGCCGTGACGAATGGCCTGCAGCCTCCACGGGGTCTTTTCAGGGGCCTCGGCTGCGGAGCCTTGGTGGCATTTGGTGGAGATTTATGTCCAGCTTCCCTGGATTCTTCTTAGTTTCTCTGCTGCTTTATCCCCTCAAAGAGCACATGTTTATTTATTCATTCTGCGAACGTCCTTCCAGCGCCTCTTGTGTGTGTCCGCCTGGCAGTAAAGACCTGATTCAATACCCTCCCGTGTCGAATGCCTACTCTGCGCTGGGGTCTGAGACCAGCTTTGATCCAGGCATTAGCTGAGCACCTACTATGAACTGGCACTGCAGCATGAGGCCCTGGCTTCTGGAAGCTCTGTGGCAGGGTAGCAGCATCAGGCCCCACCCCCTGCCCCCTGAGAAAAGAGGTTTTGAGTCGCCCTCGGCGCTCCCACGGCCCTGGGTTGCTGGGTCACTCTGTTGTTACCATGAAGGAAACTGCTCACTTGCCACAGCTGGGTCTTGATCCCAAAGCTTCAGATACCCCTTAGGAAAAAAGCCAGGACAAAGCACTCTCCCCTCAGCCCTCAGACTTCTCGCCTGTGTGACGGTGTGCGCAGAGGGTTGGGACAGGAGAGGAATAAACTCAGCCCTGCCATTTGGGGGGGTCTTTACATCCTTGAGGGCCCATGAGGCCCCAGGACTGCACAAGCCATTGTCTCTGTGCTCGGTGGTACACGGAAGGGTGGGGGGAGCAGAGAGGAGGGGGACCCTGGGGCTGGGTGGGAGGCGGCTGGCTCTTCTGACAGAGCAAGCAGGCCACTCTCCAGGCCAGGGGCCGTGGGCACTGTCCCCGACTGAAGACACTCTATTCCGGGAGTCATGGCACCTAATTGGAGGTGCCAGGTGGATGCAGGGAAAAACCAGGAAAAGGACGGCAAGCTGAGTGTTGGGAAAAGCGAGCCAACCCCATCGTGCAAAGAGCATTTGGGGAGCCAGGGCTCTTGCCCCCACAGGCACCGGAAAACAAGGGGCACCCCTGAGTTTGAACCTGTGGCTGGTTTACCTAAGCGGCCCCTGGGCGATGGCCCCCAGTCACTGACCCTCTGGCTCAAGCGTCCACAGTGACTTTCCTCCGGGCTGCTGCAGGGACAGACATTTTCATTCTGTTGGTCAGATGAAAAAGGCCCTTTGTTTATTTTCTCTTCTCTTCAAACAATAGATAAACCAGTAATTTGGCTTTTAATGAAATTCTGCACCAAGCAGCACAGGGTCACCATCTTTGGGTCGAAAATGAGTTTGGAACATGCACGCTGCCCGGTGCCTGGCACCCTGGGCTGACATTTTGTCTCATGCATAATTCTCAAGTGGCAGCAATGTACCCAGTGCTTCTCCCGTGTGGCAGCCTGGGAGACGGGGGTTGGGGCGCCTGTGCTCCTTAATGATGTGCTGTGGTGTGGGGATGGTTACATTGGAGCTATTAAATAAGGCTAATGTTGCCTCCCCCCCGCCCCCCACACACATTTAATGTATTCCAAAGATGTGTGGATGCATTAACAGCAATTTTCATCTCCAAATGTCCCCATTTACTGAGTTCCATGCATAAAATATTAGCCCTGACACCACGTTCCAGCCTGTTGCAGGTGGAGTTCCCCAGAGCACCTGTTTCTGAGAGCTATGGAGTTAGCTAGAAGGTGGGGGAGGGGCTCAACTGGGGTCTGTAGGGTTATACTGGGGCTTGTCACTTCTTTCAGGGCCTTGGGGGACCCCTGGAAAGTGGAGAGAAAAGCCCAGCCTCAGAAGCAAACCTCAGACTCTCAAAAGACATCCTGGAAGGGGCAGAAAAGAAAAGGAAAAATCAAACAGCTTTTAACAAATGTGAAGAAATTCTAAAAACCAATTACCATATTCATGTGCTCATCACCACATCTTCTTGAGTGCCTCCTTTGTGCTTGGCACTTTCCTGGGGATTAACTTGATAAGGTCCCAGCCCTTAGGGAGTCCATTAGTCAATCAACAAACACTCACCATTCTTTTGCTATGAACCTGGCCTGGACTCCTGGGCTAGGGGCACAGCAGGGAACAGGACCGAAAAAAATTCCTGCCCTGAGAAATCTAAGAGTCTATGGGGGGAGAGAGAAAGTAAATATTAATATGGATTTTTGGATAAGCTAGAATGAGACAAAGTGGCTGGGAAGAGGTAGGGGCTAGGCTGGGTGATCAGGGACAGGCTTGCTGAGCAAGAGACATTTCATTGCCTCCATAATCTCAAATCCCAGCTCTAAAAAGGGGACAATTACTGGTGGAGGCAGGGGGAAGCCGTGAGCAAGAGATTCTGCTGCATGTCCCAAGAAAGGAGTAAGGAAGCCCAGCACCCTGGATGGAGGGTGGGCGCTGAGGGCCGGCTGCAGAGAGGAGGCCACCCAGGACTCAGCTCCCAGCAGGAGAATGGATGGATATAAAGTGGGGAGGGGGTGGGGGAGTGGCACATGGTAAAAGCAGCAAGGAATAGGGGGGTTGTGCTTGAGTCACTAGCTTCTGTTTTGGAGCCAAGCATGAGGGCAGGGGAGCCACAGAGGGGCTCTGGGCAGGGTAGAGAGCCAGACTGCACTCTGGAAGGTTCTCCCTGGCAGAAAGAGGAGGGGGACTGGAAGAACACCCAAGTGAGGGCGTGGGCAGCGGTCCAGGCCAGAAAGGATGGTCCCTCCAGCAGGGCTGTGGCTCATGGGCTGGAGAGGAGGGGTGGGGATGGCAACAACAGGAGGTGGATCTTGGCGGCCTGACACGCCACGGGCATGGTCACTAGCGTCTTTCCTGGAGCTGGGGCCACCCCTCCCCAAGGGCCAGGCACGGAGGGGCCCCCGACCCCAGGAGGAGCGCACGGGAGGAGGGCATGCACAGAGCTGAGAGTTTGAAGGCAAGGATGTTTTCTCACAGCCCTTGGGATGATGCGAGCCTGGCTCAGAAAGGGCTTTCTGCAGCCCGGGAGGCAATTAACAAATGCCAAACTTCCCCCGGTCATACTTAGGAGGCCCTCTTGGAATTCACCTTTCTGGGGGCCTGGACCCTTCTCCCATGTTTCCAGCGATCGTGGGGTGGTCTGGGCAGGGCCGGAGAGGTGGGGGTGCCTATGTGAAATGAGAATCAGCAGGTAAAGCCTCGCCCAGCACCTCAGTAGCAGGGCCCTCGGGGACGGAGAGTCCGCTGCATGTTGCTCTCAGCAGCTCTCCAGAACAGAAGCAGCTGGAAAATGAACAGGCCAGGGGCAAAGGTCCTACACCAAGTCCATAGGTCAACCCGCGCAGAGAGCTTCCGTTCCCCGGAGTCGGCGCCCTGAGCAGAAGTCGTCCAAGGCGGGATTCGATACCGGAAAGAGGTTGACTGTATAATATTCATCGTATAGAAAGTGAACACCTCACAGGCAACCTGTTTCAGGTACCACTGAGCAGGGCTGACTGCAGACGGAGGAGGCTTCTTCCTCAGACGGCCCCGCCCCGCGGCCCCGCCCCGCGGCCCCGCCCCGCGGCCCCGCCCCGCGGCCCCGCCCCGCGGCCCCGCCCCGCGGCCCCGCCCCGCGGCCCCGCCCCGCGGCCCCGCCCCGCGGCCCCGCCCCGCGGCCCCGCCCCGCGGCCCCGCCCCGCGGCCCCGCCCCGCGGCCCCGCCGAGTCAGCATGTGCTTGGCTCTCTCGGATGCTGGATGCTGGACGGTGAGTACGACTTTGGCGAGCGAGCAGGAGGCATGCAAGGCGGGATTTGATACTGAAGAGAGGCCGACCGTGTATTGTGCGTCTTGAAAAATGCGGACGGGCCACGGGCAGCCTCTCCTCAAGCACCAGGCGGAGAAGCACGCACAGCAAGCAGCCCTTTCCCGAAGAGGTCCCAAAGCTGACCTCTCCTAGAGGTCAATCCTCTAGGGGCTTGGGATGGGTGGGGAAGCGGCCAGGACACACCATCAGGCACAGGCCATGCACAGGGGCGGCCCTGGGTGGGACGCCTTGCGAAGGAGCAGGCGCCGGCCTGTAGGGGGCTCTCCAGGGAGCCCCGAGACTCAGCGCCTTGGGCGTGGAACACGGACGGAACCCGAGCCATCAGTCACACACCAAGCGAAGGCTTCATGATCAGCCCCCAGCGCAACCCCCAACTCTCCCCAACGTCGCTGGGCTCTCTGGGCAGCTCTTCCAGGGTGGAGGAGACGCTGAGGGTGAGCAGGGAGGAAGACACGCTTCACGCTGAAGGCCATGCATTCACGTACCCTGGCGAGGGGCGGGCCGGCTCCGGCCTGGCCCTGCACGTGAGTGGCAGGTAGGTGGTACTGAAAACAGGCCATCTGTGTTATATTCGTCATTACTAAAGCGAACTCATCACAGACAGCCTCTCCTCAAGTACCCAGAGTGGCATCTACTCCGCGGCTGTGCAGCAGGGATGGTCGCCTCCCGGGAGCCGTCCTGAAGGTGGATCAGATACCAAGCGTGAGAGGAGACAGGTGACAAAACTCGGCACCGGCCGGACGTGCACGCCCTCCCTGCCCAGTCCCGCCTGGGGGAGCCAGCCCTCCTCCTCGGCACCGGCCCCAGCAGTGACGCGAAAGCCCCACCCGGCCCCGGCCCCCACGAGAGCTTCATCTCCAAAAGGTCCTCCAAGGTGAGATGTGATACTGAGAAAAGATCAACCATGTATTATTCGAAGTCCATAAAGCGAATATAACACGGTCGATCTCCCTTCAGGTACCAGGAGAGGTGCTGAGTTGAGGAGCCAGCGACGCGCCCAGGCCCAGGGCCCCGCAGGCTGCAGTGGGTACCGACGGCTAGTGGACCAGGTGAAGTACATTCGAAACAATTACTTTCCAACTGGTCGACCATCCGTCCTGTACCCCAGAGTGACGCTGATACCATGCTTCTTCCGCAAGGTGCCACGGCCTCCTCCGAGACGGCCTCTCTGGTGGAATTTGGTACCGAAAAGGGGTTCACCGAGCAACATTCGTCGTCCAGATGCAAAGTTGCTCGGGTAACCTCTCCCCGAGCACCAGTGGAGAGACTTGGATGCTTGGACCAAGGCAGATGCTTCAAGGTGGCCTGTGCTTCCAGAAGAGCCCCCCCCCACCGCCGCCCAGGGCAGCTGAATGCTGGGCATCCAGGGACTGGGCTGTCACCCTTGACAAGGGCCGCCCTCCCCCCTCCCCCCAGTTGCCAGGGCCAGCCACCCATCACCTCCCCCGAGGGAGCTGAATCTAGAGACCCTTCCCGGAAGTTAAGCATGAGTCCCAGGAAGAGAGGTGCCTGAGCTTGGGTGCCTTTTTCCTAGATGGCCACCCACAGGGTGCCCACAGACACCCGAAGGTCCCCTTTCCCCAGCTATCCCATCCACAGGCTGTCTGCAGATGGGGCCCGGCCCGACGCTGAGTCTCAGAGACGAAACCCTGAGGGGCCCACCCTTCCTCCCCGGATCCCAGAGGGGGGACTCCGGCCCGCCCCCACCCCCCCAGGCACAGGGCCTCCCTCCGGAAGATGATGCCTTTGGAGGGAGCTCAGTGAGGTGCTGTGCGTGTACATGACACCGACGCCCACAGCTGCGCTCTCCGAGGTCCCACCAACACTGCCTCTGGCCCCGTCTGGGCGTCGCCACCCCAGCATCTTCCAAAAGGTGATTTAACACAAGGAGGCTGCGAAACTGCTCCGTTTGATCAGCCTCATAAACCCAGCAAGTGAAACACCAAAAATAAAGGGCGGGGGGAGAGGAAGAAAAAAGCCAAGGAAATGCCAGTGACCGCTTCCAAAAAAGACAAAGCAGCTCTGCCATCACAACCCCAGCCTTTCTCAGAGTTGAACATCCCCCCTAGAGTGGACTGGCCAGTGAGCGTTGGGGAGCAGATGACATATGCCAGAAGCAGAGGCCGGATTCTGTGCCCACCACCCATTTTGGGAACTTTGGAGTGGGACCGACAGCAGAATCCTTTCCCCGACATTGGCCTGAGTTCAGAAAGCCCAGTGGGTATTGCTCCAACTGGAGCAAGAGGCCAGCCACCTAACCAGCGTCTGTCCTAAAGAGAAAACACGTATGGGCAGCTTCGCTTCGGGAATCACCGGTACTGACCTGCAATGCTGAGACGCTTTCCCAGAGCTGGCATCGCCTCCCGGCAGTGCTCCTGAGAACGGGCTGGACAGTGACAGCCAGATGGATGACATATATCATCAGAACATTCAGGGCATGTCCCCACGCACCTACCCTGGAGAGAGCTTCAGCTGCTGGCCACCTCCTAAGAGTGGCGTGGCTTCTGGAAGTTCTCCAAGGTGGGAACTGTTCTGCAAAGAGATCCCCCATGCAGTGTTGGTCATACATGAAGCATGGCAGGCACTGGGGTTGATCCCAGGCTCACCGACTCCAGGACTCTACCTTCCAAACCAGGCTCAGCCTCTGTGACCACGTGACATTCAGCCCCAACAAGGACTGTGTCCCTGGGGCCAGCCTGGAGCCCTGAGAAGCACCAACACTGGGATCCTAGGATGGATTGCAGCTGGGAACGTCCCAGCCTTCCTATGTATTCAGCAGTCGTACTAGAGACAGCTGTCCTGAAGGACCGGACGGACCCCACTGACCTAGGAACTTGTGCCTCACTTCTGGAGTCAGGTCATCCAGAACCCCAAAGGGGATGGAGAGAGACCAGGAGGGAGCAGACGGGTGACGCACACCGCCAAGATGGCACGCGCTCTGGTGATGACATGCACCCACTTTATTACCAGCATGTCACCCCTGAAGTCAGCACATCCATCTGGAAAACTCTCTGGGAAGATCTGGGAAAGGAGGGAAAGGTCAGCTGCATAGAGGCTGCTGTGCTCTGACCCCGTCTTCCTAACGACCCCATCGGCTCCCGTCCAAACCCACACGAATTTAATCATGTTAATGAGAGAGGTATCAACATTGATTTTCATAAAAATGTGTGTTTCAGAGTGAATTCCATTAAACCAATCCAATTCCCTGTTTAGTTTTCCTGGCTGCGCCGTTGAGCTGTTTTCATTTCTTTTATTTCCCTTGTTATTTTCCCCAAATCATTTTCATTAGGATCAATTCTTTTCCATTTAAAAATTTGAATGAAGATTTGATTTCCTCAACGCGCTTCTGTCTACATCAAACCGCACAGTCTAGAGCGGCTGCCACTGTCAATTTCATCGTGTGGCCGCCATGTCTACGGTGTTCTATATCCCCAGGTCAAATGGGGCAGCTGACGTGTTGTCAAGAAAATTGGATGCGTCTGCCAATTTGTAGTCAATTGAACATGTACTGCTCTGTGCCATTTCGGTTGTTTTTAGTTTTATTTTGCGTTGATTATTTTTTATCACTCTTATTTAATACAAATGGGATGAGAGGCGGACAGCCTCCATTCATTTCCTAGCCCATGAGAAAACTGAGAACGTTCTTTGGCAGCGGGAGGGAAACACAGAGAGAGGGAGAAACAAGGAGAGAATGAGAAGCTGCAGCCTTTAAAATCGCCAATTCCCTACTTATCCTCAAGGTCAAAGTACCTTCAAGGTAAAAGTGATGGAGGCAGAGTGTCTGCGGGATCAACGGTCAATGAAAAGGTGATTAAAGAGGGTCCATGGTAAGAACTGAGGCAGATTCAGCACCGACACCCTCCTTCAGGGGGCCAGGTGACCCACATCACACATGGAGCTTGGGTTCTCTGGTCAGCATCCATCCTTGTCCACTGGAGAGGTGCAGACACCCACAGCTACACCGTCCGCTCTTGGTCATGGGAGAGGCGTAGGCCCTGAGCTTGCCGCTGGGTCCCAGAAGCCATCCCAGGCAGGATTTGATACTCAAACAAAAGTTGCCTTTGTGTGATTCAACGTAAATAAAGCGAATTCACCAAGGGCAACCTCTGCTCAAGGATCAAACGTCAGCAGGGCAAGAACACCAACAAAACACCTCTTCGGCAAGGCGGCACTGCCTCCAGGGTCTAGCTGCACATGTGCCCCCTGGGGCGGAGGGTGGGGGGCTTACACCAATTCCTCTGTCTTTGGAGAGGCTGGCACTGTATTCAGGGAGCCTCTGGTATGTGACCAAAACACGTTCTTGTTTTGTTTTGTTTTTTTCTGAAGTGAGGGAGGGTATCAGGCACCAGCTTGCATGGCACAGGGCCTCCGCCAGTCCCCTGTGCTGGCTGAAGCCAGGTGAGAGTGGCCAATGGGGCCAGGAGCACACACAAAGTCAGGCCCAGGCCTGGGGCAGCACGTGGTCCTGTACCCTGGAGGGGTGCAGACGGCGAGGTCCTATCCCAAGGTGGGTGTCTCCTCTGGGGAGTCCCTGAGCTAGGAGTTAACACAGAGAAGGGAGCGGCCCTTTAACATTCTCTGTAAGTGCCGTGCGGGGTCCACCCAGCCCCAAGCCTGCGGGATCCCTGACCTGAAGACCAGCGACTCCTCCTCCAAGGTGAGCAGGACGGTGAGGGCGAGCAGATGGCATCACAGGGAGGGCACAGGTGTGGACCATCCTTCATTCACCTCCTTCCAGGAGGCCTCAAAGAGGGCACTGAATAAAGAAAATATGTCACCAGCCACAAATTCGTTCAGCATCACATCCGCTGTGCATAGCTGGGGCACAGCAGTAGGAAAACAAAGACTCTGCCCCCAGGGAGCTCACAGTCTAGTGGGTGGGAGAACGAGACAGGAAGACCTATGATGGAATAACGACGTTACCACATCAACAGTTGTTAAAAGAGCCGATGGATGCTTTTCAACTTCGCTATGTGCCAGACACGCTCTACACACTTGGCATGTGATCGTGTGTTTATACCTCCCCTAGGAGTAGGCATTAACCCCATTTTAAAGATGAATAAACTAAAGCACAGAGAGGTGGCAGATGAAGTAGCCTTCCCAAGGTCACACCGCTGGCCAACATAAGGTAATAATCAGTGCTGCTACTGATCCTTATCTGGCACCAGGAATAAATGAATCAAGCCATGGAAACACGTCTTCAGGTACCGTCAATTCTCTCTACAGAGGAAACCCTCCCAACTCCCATTGTTGGCCTTCATTCCCAGAGGTCACTCTGAGGATGAGGATACTTGAGGGGGTAGTAACACGTTGCACAAATAAAGCATGTGCCTTTCATTCAGCCAGGCTGTTGGGAGGACAGAGACGTCCCTTTCCCTACACGGCGCCACGTGTCCAAGATTATTTCATACCTAAAAAAGAGGCTCCCCATACATGCTTTATTCACCAGCGAGTCTTCAAGGAAGGGAGGAAGACCCTGGTGTCACCTACAAAGTCAGCATCATCCCTGGGAATTCTGGGCCGAGTGGCATGAATTCTGGGTCACACGTCAGGCACTTATCATGGGGTGAATCATCTGTTTCCTTACCCTGGGTAGGCGCCGGCTGAAATTTCCCCTTGTGAAGTTTTCCCAAGAAGAATTTGGTACTGAAAGGAGATTGGCCATGTAATACTCATCATAAATAAAATGAACACACCATGGACAACCTCCATTCAAGTACCCAACTAGGGTGCTGGCTTCTGGCATGTCCCAAACATCAGGCCTAAGGACGGATGGGATGCTGAGTGTGAAGATGCTGGCAACACACATTGGCAATGAAACAAGCATGGACTCCCGTGTCCCTTCCTTGTAAGTAGCCCCCTTTCTGGGAAGCCATTCAGGAGGGACACACTGCAACGAAGAGGAGCAGAGCATCACGTTATACACAAAGCGAGGGCCACAAGGATGACTTCCTGTTAAGCAGGAAGTGGATCTACAGTGAAAGTACCACCTCTTCAGGAAAGCTGGCATCAGGGACAAGGGGTACCCCTAGACATGCGCGGCACACAGAGGTGAGCAAACACAGGTGACACATACATGAAGAGACGTGCGCACACTCAGCTCAACTATCTATCCAGATGTGCAGACACCAACTCTAGTTTCTGGGTGACTTAGGGCCAGATTTGATACCTAAAAAAAGGTCAACCATGTATGATTCGTCAAAAAAAATAAAGCGAATGCACCATGGAAGACCTCTCTTCAAGTACCACCAAGTAGCTCTGGTAAGAAAAACCCCACTTCTCCCTTCATGTTGGCTCCACCTCCAAGCATCTTCCCATGGACGGTCACACACCAAGGGGGAGGACTGGGTCACACAGCATCAGGAAACTGTGCGCTCTGCCATCCACCTGTGGTCAACAGTCCCTCCATTTACCCTGCAGGAGCTGACCCCAAGGTCCCGCCCTGAAGTGGTACTCTGCCTCTTAAAGCGGAATTTGGTACTGAAAAATAGGTGAGCCGTGAATGGCTCTTCACCAATAAAGTGAGAGCTACACAGATAACCTATCTTCAAGTCACACAGATTAGCACTGACCAGGTGCCAGTGCCTCGTCTCCAAAGCTGGCCTTCTTCAGGAAGTCCCTCTAAAGACAGAGTGAACACTGATTGTTAGCAGACTGATAGAGCAGCATGAATGAAACACACCCTCTAAGTTCAACCAGCCCATCCTAGACCCTGAAGTAGCTCAGACATGCACACCTTTGCCTGCCTGGCAAAGGATATCTAAGAAGCACTTCCAAGGCATTGCAGGTGGAGAGGTCAAGTTCATAAACATTCATTATTTATCACAGCAGGGACCATTTCCTCATTTTGTATTTACATCAGTGATCCTTTCCTCACCTATGTCTTGTGTCCAGGAAGCTCCCCAAAGCTGGAGTTTATTCCAGAGAAGTTGAATTTGCCATACTGCTCTTAAAGAACATGACAGCATGGTACACAAACTTTATGATACTAAGGTATGGCACTGACCTCGGAATTGTGGCCTCATCTCCAAAGGTAGGCAGAACTTCCGAGGAATCTTCCTAAGGATAAATGGCATACTTAGGGTTAAGAGGCCAGCAGACATATGACAAAAAAAAAAATCTCTATTGCTAAAAATAAATTCACGTACCTGGCCAATGGTACTGACTCCACATCTGTCCCAGAAAGTGGCACTGCAGAGAGGGACCCTGCTGTGGTGGAAGATGATATTGAGAAGGGTGGAAGCTGGGTATAATTCGTGTTACACAGACAAATGCAGACTGTGAATGACAACAGAAAGTCCTCCAGAGAAAGATGGCAGTGTGGGGCCAGATCAGAGATTTTTTTTTCCTTCTCTAGGATCTAATGAAATAAACAACAAATGACCATTTAGCCTGAGGCAAAGCCAACACATAGAAAAGTATTCATAGAAATAATAGAAGAAAACATCCTTGAAATGAAGGTACAACTAACTTGACTCATCAAGCAGGGATAATATGATTCAGAAAAAAAATGACGAAGGAAAATTGTGACTGAGTCAGATCTTGGGGAAGATTAGAACCTTCTCCTTCACAGAGAAACGATGGCTGAAATGCAACCACAGCTGCAGTCAATTGATAAATAAATGCATAGCTGAAAGGAATGAAAGGGGAGCCCTTGGCTGCCAATGAAGAGAGAATTTAATTCACAGCAACAAGTGTGCAACCTGCCACCAAGGGATCTAAGGGATGCTGCACTAGAGGCTTAGAGGGTCCGTAGTCCTCACGTCCAAGCAGGAACAGAACATGTGACATTGGGCCCAAGAGGGGTGGCAACTGGCGTGGAAAGGAGAGCCAGAAAACTCTATACTGGTCCAGAGAGAAGACAAGAGAGGTTGTTTCTGCCAATACTATGGGTAGAATGAGTTCCTCTGAGAGAAACCAAGCTCCAGGACAAAGATGTGGTGAGGATTTATACCACCCATAAGGTATGGGACTCCTTAGGCCAACAGAGGATTAGAAGAATTGGTCTCTGACTGGTGAGAGTCTGATGCCATACGGAACCAAATGCAGAACCATAATGTTGCAAAAGGTACAACAAAACACACTCTAATCGCCACTGATGAGAACCACACAATGAAAAGTTGCACAACCCATGAAGGAAAGTGCTATCATGAGTCAAGAGACTGAAATAAGGGTCGATCTTATATGCCTGGAACTGAGAGAAATTAATAGTAAGTATTGTTAAAGCAACTAAAGGGATTTAAAAGAATTAGACATCATAGGGTCAAATAGTGTGAAAAAATAGGTATATGAGTAAAAGTGTAAGAGCAATGGTCAGACATTCTCAGAGATAAAAGACCTCCCAGACTATAGTGCCCCAAAGTCTTTCCAACAAAGTAGATGAAGGTCCACCAGAAAATACAGTCCAGCTAAGGAAGGGGTATGTGGAGAAAAAGCTAGTGACATACGAAATGCAGAAGACAATGGAGCAGCATCTACAAAGTCCTAGGGGAAAAAAGTAGGCTGAGAATGTTATACCTAGCTAAGTTGTACCTTGTGTATTTAAGCAAGAAGAGGATATAGTTATAGTTCCATGTGCCAGGACTGAGCAGTGTCTATGAACCATTCTTGAAGAAACAGTTATAAAATCCATTGTGAGATATGAATGAAAATGAAAAATTCAGGAATAGAGAAGGTTTACTTTAGGGAAAAAACCCACTAGTGAGCAGTAATGAATATAAATATAGAACTACCATTAAACATCCATAAGAATGTGGTTATAGAACAAAAAGCAAATATTTATAATATTATATTGTGCAGTATAGCAAAAAAAAAAGAGCAGGAGGTGGAGCTGATTTCCTTATCTTTCAGAACCTGAAGTGAAATTAAAATAGTTAAAATACACAATAACTGCTTCATGTTTGCACAATAATTTTTCTTAATTTTATAAGGATCTTTTAGGAAATAGTATTTCTTACTATAGAGCAAGAAACATCAGTTCTTCTGATCTTTTTCAGTTTATTTTTATCTTAAATTCAAGTAAAATTAGAGTTTACATTTTTTTAAAAAAAGACTAGATACAGTGTGATCCTGTGTTTGTAAAATATTTGTCTCTCACTTTGTCTGTCTACTTTTCTATCTGGATATATGATCAGACAGGTATTTGGAAATTTCTAAAACCCTGATGATTATTTCTGGGTGATCAGAGACTGGGTAATTGTCTCCCTCTTGATTTGCATTTTCCCGTGTTGCTCAATTTTTTATTATGTATCATTTTTATAAAGACGGCCCAAAATAAAATCATCATTCTTTTTTAAAAGGAAAACAAGGAATTGAAAATAGGACTGCCCTCTGTCCTCAAATTTGGTATGACTTCCAGGTCAAAAGATGTGGTGAATCACCCATTCACTTAGCCCAGAAAAAGTGCTAAAACTGGCACCCCCTCCTGACTTAGCCAACACGTCTAAGAAGTCCTTCCTCTAAGACAATACTGAAATATTTAGTGAGGTTTTTTTTTTTTTTTTTAAGAAAAAAGCACCCCCCAACCCCCTGCAAAGCATCACAGACACTCCTATCTCCCCAATAACTCGGGTCTTAAACTTAAATCATAAGTTTCTTCCCCCAAACTGTCAAGGTCTTCCATGAATAGACTGAGTGAGGATGAAGGCACTAGTGACACCTATCTGGTAGTTCCAGGGCCAACCACACATTCAAGTACATCGGCCTGGAACCAACGTGAGCGTATCTTCCCCCAAATTTCCATCAGCTCCAAGAAGATGCCAGATGAGATGTGATACCGAAAAGAGATCGACCGTGTATTGGGCATCATTAAATAATGCGAACTCACCACGGACAACCTCCCTCCAAGTACCATGAGGTGGCCTGGCTTGTGGCCCTGCATCCACAGTCTTGGGAGTGGCCTCTTAGGATGGATGGGATGCTGTGGGTGAGTGGACCAACCAGATCAATCCCAAAGTCAAACCCATGCTCCCTGGTTCACCAACCCAGGATTAATGTGGACAGGAATACCACTTCCCGTACTTGGCTGGCCATGCAAGCAATGCAAAGAAGTCAGCCACAGGTGAGTCATTGGAAACGAAGCAAAGAGCTCTTGAAAGACCACACATTTGCAAGAACAGGTAAGCCCCTGCCTCCTTGGTAGACCTGGGCTCATCTTAGAGGAGGTCCCTGGAGGAGGTGATGCTGGGGGTTGGCAAACCAGGGGCACAAGGGTCCCATCTCCCGTCCCTCCTATATCCCAGGAGCTGAATGATCAAAGATGCTTCCAGATGACCCTTTGAGGATGGGTTCCATAGTGGAAAAAGTGAGCCCTGTGCACTTTAGTGTTAATTTTTTTTAAGTTAGGGCACTCCAACAGCCTCGCTAGTTTGTCTTCAAGTTGGCAACTGCCTTAGTGTCAGCTTGGACACGGGGGTTAGTAACATGCATCCTCAGGGAAAGCACGCGTTGTGGGCTCGGCCATCCAGGCACCCACCTTGGAAGCAGCGCTGGCTCAGGAAGCCCTCCGAGGCAGAATCTGACACTAAAAGAGAGGAGAGCCGTGTATGACTCGCTTTGATGAATCGAATTCATCACGGCCAGCCTCTCTTCAAGTACCATACGTGAATGCGTGAGAAATCCATCGCCTGTCCTGCCAAGGCAGCCACCCTGTAAGGAAGGGGTGGAACAATCTTGGGTAGTGGGCCGAGTGACATACGAGCACATGGATTGCATGCTCACCCGAGACGCACTTACCCTAAGTGGTCCTCCTGGGCGAGAAGGGCTGCCGTCCCGTGGCCGTCATCATGTAAGCACCTCGCGGTGGTCCCTGGGCTCCTGGGATGGATCAGCACGGAGAACCATGGCCGCTTGCCGAGGTGGGCCTCGCCTCCATGGGCCCCCCTGTGGAGAGATGGGATGCTAGGGGTTAGAGGATCGGGGCCTTCTCTACCACCTAAGCCTGTACTCTGTCAACAGTCACGCACCCTGGAGAGGAGCTGGCCGGAGCTTCAGGTCCCTCACTGGAAGACACCGTCATGTCCCAGGAGTGCTCCAGAGGCAGTGAGAGTGATCACGGGTTCACCAGGGCTGACTCATCGCCATTTAAGTCTACACGCCCTCCCGACCAGGGTGGTCCGAGTCCACGGAGCGGCCGCCATCACAAGTCCTTGGCTGCTCCCCAGAGTTGGCAGGGCTCCTCCGAGTCTTCCGGGGAGGGGACTTCTTGGGAAGTGGGCCGAGTGACATACGAGCACATGGACTGCATGTTCCATGGGCTGGTGGGTGGGGCTGGTGCTGAGGGTTGGTGACTAGGGGGCCCAGAGGGTGAACCAAGTGCGTGCCCTCTGGTCAACCAGTCACAGCCTGGACAGCGCTGTTACCAGCGTCCCTTCTGGCAGTTGGCCTTGGGTCCAGGAAGCCTCTCTTCAAAGTCTTGTAAGGTGACACTGGGACAGGACCACAGACGTTCCCCTGGAGTTGGCATGGCCCATGGGAAGGCCTCCTACAGACGGAGGATGCTCAGGTTAGTGGGCCAGATGACTTACAGCCAGGTCAAGCACCTGGCCCTGGTGGCTATCCAGTCCCTTCTTCTTGAGCACATGAAGACTTCGTCCCCGAGGCTGCCATTGGGTCCAGGGGGTCCTTAGAGGTAGTATTTGGTACTGAAAAAAGTGTTGTCCGTGAATGATTCGTCATAAGTAAAGCGAATCCACCACGAACAACTTCTCTTCAAGTACCACAGAAAAGCAGAGACAAGACAGACAAGGGGTCCTTTCCAGTTCTCCAAGGGGGGCGGCCTCCAGTCACTGTCCTGTGGGCAGATTGGACACTGAGCGTTAGAGAGACAGATGGCGGGTGGCCGGAGAACACACCGGAATAGGCAGGGGTGCGGCCACTCACCTCCTCCGGGGTGGCGCTGACACTGCCCCTTCCCTGGAGTGGCAACTGCATTCCTGAGTCCTCGGGGACAGGTGCAGGGATGAGAAGAGTAGGGTCACTTGCCGTGCTTCCTGAGGCAAACTCGTCTTCCGTCAGGAACTTTCCATGTGTGTGTGGACCTGGGGGTTGCTGAGTGGGGACTTCCGACTTCTCAACAGAGCACACTCGGTTCTCCATCAAGCACATCGAGGTAAGCTCCTTTGTGCCCTGTGCGATCTACCACACCAGGGCCACTCCGGAAAGAGCCCGTGGCCACCGGGGGCAGCTCCTGGAGAGTCTGCCCAGCCCGGGCCCCAGGGCACCCTCAGGAGGATCTGAGGGGGGCTCACCAAGCCCTTCATGATCCTGGGAGACCCCCCTCGCCCTTCCCATCCCCTCCATTCCACCAGCCAGCTCAGCCCGTGCGCCACTCAGGAAAGTACTTCCAAGAAGGAGGACGTCAATGGCCACTCACCCGCCTTGTCCCCAACCACCTCAGACCAGTGCGGCCAGGTTTATTTCCCGAAGTCAATTCTGAAAGAACCCAAACTTCATGCCCACAGTCACTGGACCAGCTTGGATCTGGCAGTGCTGATAATGGCACCTTCTTCCAAAGCTGCTGCCTACCACTGACTCACTTCAGGACCCTGACTCAGCAGTTATCACACCTGTCCAGCCTCTGGTTCACCACCAGCCCCACCTTCTCTGGTTCATCAAAGCCATCCCTGGATCTGCTGGCTTGACCCTTAGGGCCTCCCGTGTTCTCTGTGTCTCCCTCCTCCACGGAGGCTCCCATCTCAACCAGCTCCCTGCTGCAGCTACACAGTAGCTGCCCCCATGGGCTCTCTACTGCCTCCCTTGTGGTCAGAGTGACCACTTCAACATACATCATGCCTCCCGTCCTGCTGAGAACCTGCCCAGAGCTTCCATCACACTCAGAACAAAACCCCAATGCGCCCCCGCCTCTGAGGCTGCCTGTCTCACCCCATACCTCGGTCCAGCCCCACAGACCTTCTGAATTTTTCTCAAAGAGGCCAGAGGACTTCTGTGTGCCTCACCCTCCTTCTGAAATGCTTTGACCCCAAGATCTCCATCTGACCCACCCCCACTTTGTTCCCATCTCCCCTCCCAGGAGAGAGCTTTCGAGACCCTGTATTTAAGACCAGGGTCCTCATTGCTTGTGCCTCTTTCTTGAACTTTCGCTGCTTTCCTTTTCTTCTTAAAACTTAACAGTGGACAAAATTTATGTTTCATGGTTTGGTGTCATTGTCCATGTCTCCCAACCAAGTTGTCAAATTCACATGAATAAGGACTTTATCTTGTTCACTACCCTTGGTTTAGGGGAAACAACTGAGGTCTAGGGTCATATAGAAGGTAGTTCGCACTCAGTCGTTATTTGTGGAATGACTGAATCGTTCCTCACTGATGGATCAATTCATGGATAATTCATTAGCATCATGGTGATGCTAACAATGAGAATCTGATGGTGCATAGCAAGAGCCCTAGTGAAAAAGCATCATGGCCAAAGCAGATATCCCTTCCCCAAAGCAGTTATCAAATGCTTTTGGTCTTTTGGGGCGGGGGGGGGGGGTTGAGTGAAGCAGGTGAGGTCTGTTGGAGACAAAGATTCGACTCCACTCAACGCACTCTGCATGCACACGGGAAAGAGGCGATGCTAATGTGTCTCCCTGAGGTTGGCACGGCTTCCAGAAAGCCTTCCTGGGCAAGAGTAGACAACCACAGTCTTTCATGGAGCCAATACCAGAAGGATGACCAATTGGGTGTCAGACAATATTATCACCGCATCCCCACATTAGCATGGCCTTCAGGGATTCACTTTACAAAAGGTCCGGGGTTCACTTGAACCAAGTGGCAGAAGTTCTATGCGAATGCGATGCTCAGTGGTCAGACTCTTCAGGATGGGTTGGTGCAGATACCAACCTCCCTTCCAGAAGCTCACAGCCCTCCTAGGCAGCCACCTTCAACAGGGATTAGATTCTAGTCTCGGGTGCAAAGAGCGACCTGCGTCATAAAGGACACGTGTGCGCGGTGATCCTCCATCCAGAACACAGCTTGGATGGGTATGAAAACCAAGACCTCCCTGAAGGTGGAACGCTACCCGAGAAGCCCTCCAAAGCAGTATTTGGTACTGAAAAACTGGATGTCCCTGTATGATTCGTCACAGATACAGCGAACACAGCAGGGCTAGCCACTCTTCAAGTACCAAAGGCTAAAGGCTGATGAACCTTGTCCTCCCCAGGGTTGGCCTTGCCTCCAGCTAGTCCTCCTAAGGGTGAATTGGGGTCTGAGGGTTAGGAGGATTGGGTGCTGCCCATGGGAAGGGAAGCCCCCAGCCAACCATGCAAGTGAATGCTCTCTAGCTAACCATGCATTCCTGTCCCCTGGGAAGGGGCTGAGGCCAAGAGCTTTTCCCAGGAAGCTGCCCAGGCAAGATCAATACTTAGAAACACAAACCTTCCCTTACAGGACTCAGCATAAATAGAGCCAACCCGGCGAGAAGAAGGTCTTTCCAAGGGCTGGGTATTAGCACAGAGAAGGAGTCACCGCCTCTTCTCCCGGAGTCTGTTCTGAGAAGGTACTGGATAGGTAGGGACTGTGGATCAGTTGACATACATCATTGAGAAAATGTATGTTCTCTGATCAACCATCCACTCCCCTATCATGGACCACGCCCTGCCCTCAGGTTGGAGACCTGTTGGAGCACACCTCCAGGTGGGGAGCTTGTCCTGAAAAATAGAAGCTCCCAGGTGATTAGCCACACGCCCAAGGACACCCCAACAGTCAAGGCCACTGCCACTCAGTCCCGGAGGCTAAGCACTCAAGGCCTTGCGGCGACAGCTGGGGACTAGGTGGCTTCATCCCCATCTAGGCCCAGGGCCTGAGATGGGTGATTCTTTCCAGAACTGGGGGAGGCAGTTCCTTCCCGAAGGTAGAATCACACAGGCAGGATGAAGACGACACTGCATTTCTAATGGAACAAGCACGGTGGAGCCACCCCGCCGTGGACACCACCTGTTCAGGTGTGGAAGAGGAGCTGCATCCCCCCCACTCCTGAAGGTAGATTGGATGCTGAGGGTCAGGGGTCACATGAGTCCTCCCTAGACTGCGGGTTGGCGTGGACAGCAATAACCTTTCCCTGGAAGAGAGGCACCTTCTAGGAGGTGCTCGGAGGTGAGGTGGGATGCCCAGGGCTGAAGAAGCCGTCATGCGGCCATTAACACGACACTCCCAGACCAAACTCTGACTCTGAGGGGGGGGGGGTGGACCTGAGCATTGAACCTGCCGGGCCCCCAACATCCTCAACGGATGACTGTGTTCTGAGGGCCCAGGACCCTGCACCCCATACCTGGTGGGCATGCTGCCACAGCTCCCCTTCCTGAAGGTGGGCCATCAGTCCTCCACGGTACCAGAACATCCACCCATCGCCAAGGCTGGGGTCACTTCCGGGGCATCCCCTGCAGATAGAAGGCGTTCTCTGGGTTAGTGGACTGGGAACACGTCCATCCATCCAGGGCAGGCCCCGGGGTCAACTCCGTAGTCACATACCTTACGGGGAGGTGGACAGTTCTCTTACTGTGAAGCTGGCATCCCCAGCGGGCATCCGTCCTGAACGGAGGCCGTGAAAGGATGCCACGGTGCCAGCCGCCATGAACCCAATAAAGCCACGCAGGTGGGAGCAGCAGAGCTTTGCAGTGGCCATGGCCTGTCAATACAATCAGGGTCTTGGAGGTGGCGGGGACTCTATCCTCCACCCAACTTGAGGTCTGGGTCAGCCTCCCAGCCCTGTAAGTGGAGGGGGTCGGGAATCCTGACGCCGGTGTTCCCCCCACTGGCAGCATGCATGCGTGCAGCCCTGGGAGACAGAGCTCTAGAGGCGAAGGGCTGTCCGGTGTGTGGGCCTCCTCCAAGTCGGTCTCGTCAAGCAGAAGGACAGAAACGCCACCGGCTCTGTGGCAGGGCCGCGTGACATCTACCTGGAGCGGAAGTAGACACGGGGGTCAGCGACCTCAGAGAGGGACAGGAAGGCAGAGCCAAAGTCGCCTGCCTCTCACACACCTGGGGAGGTGGACGATGGGTGGCCCTGCGTCCAAGGAGCATCCTGTGTGGCACATGACCTTGAAATCAGGGTGTCCTCAGTGGAGTCTTCGTGAAGCAAATAACCTTTCCTCTAGTGTCCCAATGGAGGGGACACCACATCCTCTCCCTTGGGGCCCATGTGGCCTCCAGGAAGCCACCCTGCAAAGGACGGGGCCTGCAGGGTCAGTGTCGAGGAGAGCTGTAGTCTGGGGCGGGGGGAGGCTCACCGGTCAGACACCCACTGACCAGCCTAGCAGGGCCGGGGACTCAGAGGTCCCATCTCCGGAGCAGGACCTGCATCAACCCTCACCCCAAGGCAGGTGGGACTCGCAGGGGCGTGCCGTCCCATGTATCATGAAACACATCAAGTTCACTGCAAAACCACTGCACAGCAACCCCAGGCTCCTCCCCGCCAGCCTCCCTTCCAGGAAGCACGCCCTCCACAGCTCAGGCCGGGCCCCGGGCTCACAGCTCACACCAGGCACACGCTCTCACGTCTCCCGTGCGGGCTGGCCTCCGAGGCAGAGTTTGATATTCAAAAAGAGGTTAACCATGTATTATTCATGATGAATGAAGCGAACATAACACGGATAACCTCTCCTCAAATATCCCTGAGTAGCTCCGAAACGAAAACCATGGCCTCTTCCCCACCACCGTCTTTGCCTCTGGAAGACGCTTGGCAGGACGAGCTGAGTCCCCAGGGGCGGGCGGCGTGGCGCTCACGTCCTGTAAAGAAAGCCCTGTGCTGGCATCCATTGTCCCCTCCCACGCTGTGCTTGGTCCCAGGGCCCGGACGTGGCTCTGACACCCAAGTCCAAGCCCCAAGACCGGAACCATGGAACTTTCTGGAAGTCAGAAAGACTTCCAAAGTAGGTTCAATCCTAAAACGAAGCACCCCCCCCCCCCGTGCCCCATGCCTCCCCCAGGACATCCTGAGAGGTGGGCTCTGAGGACAAGAAGAAGCCAGCCCATGAAGGCACGTCACAGATGAGCAAAGCCATCACGGTGATACCTTTTCTGACAAAAACGGAGCACATCCTGGATCCCCACGCGAGATGCTCCCTGAAAGACGGCCTCGGTTCCAGGAACGCTGCTTCCGACGGACTGGAGTTGGGGGCAGCAGAACGGGACAGGTGCAGTCACCGAGGCGGCTGCTGACCCAGCGCCTGACGAGGTCCGACACTGGTGGCCTCTCCCCAGCGCGGGTCTTCTATCCGGAAAGGCCTCTGAGGTAGGACGCGGTTCTGGGGAAGGACGATCTCGTGACATGTGCACCTCAGAGAGCCCGTGGCGGGCAACTGCTGGTCACAAACCCAAGAGTGGGTTGACTGGGGACGTGCGGCCAGGGCGAGTGGCGTGTGCAAAAAGGCGGGGGGCAGGGGGCACCCGTGACAGAGACGGCAGATCAGCTCCGGCCCCCAATGGTTCTGAGCGTCGTCCACCGACCAGAAGCACTAGCATCACTTGGGAACTTGCTAAAAATGCAGAATCTTGGTCCCTGAATCAGAATCTGCCTTTTAACAAGATCCCTAGGTGATGAAAATCGTAGGGCCATGTGAAAGCTTGAGACACAGTGCTCGAGCTGACAACACACAGACACGCCCACCCACCCACACAGACACACCCCCCCGACACACACACACACACATACGCACGCACGCCCACACCCCAGAGGTGCCGTTGACCACACGGTCTTATTCCCAGGGCCTGTGTTCCATGTGCGTGTCTCTAGGGTGCAGTGGACCCCCAAAATGGCACACGGCCGTGTCACGTCCTTCAAGAATAAAAGGAACATTCCACAGGCAGCTCCTTAGAAGGGCCAAATGGTAGTGGCGGCAGGAAATGGACTGCGTTTCCCTTAATTTTGCATCTCAAGATGTCCTCCACGCTCAGAATTTATGGCCAAGATGCAGGGATGCCCAGAGGCCCTCGGCCCCCTTCTAGCTGCCTCGAGAGAGGCTCGACACCTGCGTCTCTTCCAGAAACTCCTCATGGCTGAGACTTAATAACAAGAAGAGAAAGACAGATGAATCATTATCAACCGCTTCCAAAGGACCCTGAGCACCTGAATGTGGCTCCACCCCAGAGATGGAGTTAGTTCAAGGGTGTCCTGCTGCTGGCCTGCGTTCCATGGTCACGGCATGAGCTACTCTAGATGGTCAGCAAGGCCATGCTCCCTGGCGAGGCAGGGGCCCACGTCCTCTTGGTGAAGTCAGCACTGTGCTTGAGCCAACGTCTGAGGCGAACACGGACACTAAGACAGCAGTGGTCCGGTGTCAATCACCCTTAGGGACAGAGGCCACGGCGCGGACCGCCATTCTTAAAGCACCAAAGAACTGCACCATCCAGCGAGCTTGGCATCTTCTCTGAAGTCAGCATCCCTTCCAGAAAGTTCTTCTCGGGTGGTGGACAAGGAGGGTTAGCGGGTCAGCCACAGGCTTCGGCGTCCGTCACCCATCCTCAGGCTTGGGGTGGGGCGCTGGCATCGATGGCCTGACCCTAGAGGCGGCTTTGTGTCCCAGCAGCGCCTTCAAGAAGAAGGATTGATGAGCCTTGAACGCAGGGTCACGCATAACGTGTGCCCATGACCAATGCAGGTCTGTGGCAGCCCGGGGAGCCCACCGGCCCCTGGTCAGGCATGGCCCCGCCGCCAGGGCCCCGAAGGTTGGAGCACCAGCACCCTAGCAGAAGTCACTGCAAGCTCTCCGGGCCCCCAGCCAGGCAGGAACCCGGGGAGGGGTGGCCACATGCGTCTCTTTCCAGAACTGGTCATGGGGTCCAGGACGTCCGCCGAGGCAGGATTTGATACTCAAAAAGAAATTGTCCTTGTATGATTCATCACAAATAAAGCGAACACACCAAGGATAATTTCTCCTCAAGTATGAAACAGCAACGGGGGCAGGAAGACCGGCACCTCCGGGTCTTTGGTTGGACAGGGACCGCAACTCAGCAAACCCAGGCGCGCCCACACGTGTGCACACACCAGACGCACACACACACGCACACCGCGTGCACCACGGGCCACGCCTCACTGAGCGCCAGGGAGGCCGCCCAGAGCTGCTTCTGGCTCTGCTCAGTGACCTCAACCTGTGTCCTGCAAGAGGGTGGATGGCGGGCAAGCCAGTTATCCCAAGGCTGTCCCCCCCCCTTACCCGGAGCAAACACTCTCTGTGGCACCGCTGTCACAGGCCCACTGCTCCCACTGAACCTGGCCTTGTCTTCTGAAAGCATCACAGGAAGGGCTGAGCTGCACACCTGGAGCCTTGGCCCCCCCAAGGCGCGAACCCTGGGTTTGCGAATCCACTCACGTACCTGAGGGAGGGTCTGAGGTCCGCATCTCGACGTGGCTCCAAAACCCCAAGAAGGGGCTTTGAATACCACCACTATTAGCAAGAGTTTCCTAGCGCACTGCGTCCCGGCTACCACTCTGCTCTAAGCTGCGGACAAGTCTGAACTCATTCCGCCCCCAGCAGCCCTCTGATTCTCACTCCACGCGAGGGGTGGCAGGCACACAGCGCGATGAAATCCGGGTCCCGGGTCCCAAGGTTAGTAAGTGTCAGAGACAGGATCCAAACACGGGCAACCGGACCCTGCGGTCTGCGCTCTTGATACTGAAAAAGTGGATGACCCTGTACGATTCGACATGAGTAAAACGAACAGGACAGGGATAACCACTCTCCAAGTACCAAAGGTTAGCACGGGAAAGAGAGCCACTGCCTCCAGGGGGCCTGGCACGTCTTCACGGCGCAGTCCTGGGGACAAATTAGACGCGGAGGGTTAGTGGCTCCCTCGACGGGGGCCCAGCAGAAGCGTGCAGTGACGACGGCAGCGCCACCCCCCCGACGCTGACCTGACCACACGCAGAGCGCATGCCTCCTGACCCTCCCACGCAGACCCGGACGGGGTGATGTTCCCCAGGCCACCGCCTTCACTAAAGCCAGCCGCGTGCCCAAGAAGTCCCCTCCGCAAAGCGGGGCCCCGGAAGCGGTACGCCACACACCAGCGGACACACACGGTCATGCGCACACGTACCAAATCCCTCGCTGAGTGAGGACTGGGTCTGAGGTTTGATACTCACAGAGAGCTTGTCCTTGTATATTCCACCTCAAAACCCGAATATACAAAGGGCAACCTCGCTTTAAGTACCAAACAATAGCGCTGGGCAGGTCCATCGCTCCGGTTCCCAGAGCTGGCCTCCTCTCCCGGCATCCTCCTAGGGAGGGGGTGGGGGATGCAGGATCCGCAGCCCAGAGGGCAGACACCGCCTGTCCGGTGTGTGCCCACTGCCCTGCTCGCCATCCCGCTGAGCCCAGGTGGGGGCAGAAGCCAGTGCTCCTGCACTGAAACCAGCATCATTTCCAGGAATCGCTCCAAATCAGGACGTGTTCCTTCCTGAAAAGGAGCTCAAACTCATGGCCCTCGAGGGCATGCCCGGAGCTCAGCTGGCTTCTCCGTTCCAGCAGAACACCGCTGGCGGTGCAACCAGCATGGGCGCCCCCTCCAGGAGGGTCTCCTGATCGTGCCCCGAGGGCAAGGGGATGGGGCAAATTTACATTCCAAATAAAGCAAAGGCCCAGTGGCCACCATCATACCTCCCACAGAGACGTGGACAGCAACGTCCTCCCCAGCACCAGCCTCCTCCTCGCTCCCCACCCCCACCCCCGGAAGCTGGCATCACGCCCAAGAAGCCATGCTGGGAAAGAGTTGACACTGAAAAGGAGTCGCACCTCCACGTACCACGGAGAAACGGAGGCAGCAGAGCACGGCCGGTTCCCCACGGAGAAGCCCCTAGAGAAGGAGCAGAAACTGAAGGCTACGGCAGAGCAGGAGACCTGACTCACCCCCAGGTGACATGCTCACCTCTCGCAGACGACACTGGCTCTCCTTGATGGGGCTGCAACCGGCCTGTGCCAAACGGAGGCTCGCCCAGCCCAAGAAATGTCTCCTCCAACACGGAATCAGAGCCCTCTTCCGGCCGTCGTCCTGGAGATGAACGGGATGCAGGAAGGTCAGAGGACACACACCGAGACAGAAGCCCCTCCCTCTGACCTTCCAGCACCCACGTACCTGGCCCAGGGCGACTGCTCCTGCCGCTCTTCCCCTAGAGCTGTGCGATCCGTCGAGGACACGGTCTCCAGGCAGGACTGGAAGCATAAATCACAGACAGAAAGCGTGCTTACGGGTGCAGCTCAGGGTCTTGAGCAGGAGAGGGTCCTCGCAAACACAAAGGAGGAGCATTGACCTGCAAATCTCAGCCTCTTCCCCAGAGTGGGTGCCACCTCCAGGAAGCCCTCCAGGATGGACTCACAGGGACTGGTTGATCCAGCTTGGAACCATCATAAATAACGCCAGAGCCCTGTGGTCCACTGTTCCCTATGCATTACCCTTTGAAAGCGTCTAACCTCAAGGTCTTGCTCCTGAGTTTGAACTGGGACCGGGAAGCCTCCTGGCTGTGCCTTGGCAGTGGCAAAGGGCAGGGCCACATACCAATCATCTTTTAAAAAGCACACCCCCCTTCAGCTCAGTGCAGATAAACAGACAGCATGCACAGAAGGCTGCCCTGTCCCACGCCAGCAAGGCATGGCCTCGGGGCAGTTCAGAGGACGTCACCGCGGAAGGCCACATTCAGGCCTGGGAAACAGAGACATACCTGGGAAGGGCTGGCAAGAGGTCTCTGTCCTGAAGGTGGAGCTGGGTCCAAGCGCCTTCCCGGTCAGAGTTTGATACGCAAGTAAGAGTCTCCCTCTGTATATTCGCCATGAAGAAAGGGAACCTGCAAAGGGTATCCTCTCTTCAAGTACCCAAGAGCACCCTCCACGCACGGTTCCAGAGGAACCTTGTCTCCTGCAGGGTCCGAGACCAAGGGGGCGGGGCTGGGACAAGCCTGACCCTGCACACGGAGTCCCCGCCCTGGGGGGGCTGTACTTGCCAGCAACACTCCAAGATGCGGTGGTCCCCCAAAGCCAGGCGGGGTCTCATGCCTCAGCCACACGTAAACGTCAGATGGCCATAACATTCCTTCAGGGCGGCAAGGCCACCCTCTGCCCAAAGCTGTTCCCTCCAGGAAGCCCTCCTGGTGACACACGGGCTGGAAGACACAATAGTGCGTGTCATCACAGGAAAAAGGCAAAGAGAGGCGCAGTACCCGCTGGGCTCTGCCGCGGCTCGTGCACACATCACGCAGCAGCGTTAAGACAAGCATCCCATCTCCTGAACTTGGCTCTGTGTTCAGAAAGCCACTGAAGTATGACTCAAAAGCACGCGTCCAGGGCAATAGTCACCAAAGGAAAATGGAATCCCACGGGCCAACTCTCCCTAATGAAACAGAGCATACCCTCAGCGACCCCAGGGGCCTCCTGAGGCAACTGGCAATGCTGCCCAGAGGGCCCTATGGCTGAAGAGAGCACACAGTCCCAGGGCAGGTGCTATAAAACATGGCACCCTGACTCTGGACTGGCAGCGACATCCATCCCTTTCCCTCGGGGGGATGCTCTAAGGCCCAGAGGTCAGCCCAAGGCTGACCCGCGTAGGGCGGGTGGGTAGACCAGATGCCCGAAGGTGAACCGAGACACTGTTGCCCCTTCTCTCTCACCTCTGACCCTGCGGTCCCTTCTCAGGGTCCAGCTTATGTCTGGGAAGACTGGCCAGAGGAGCAGCTCATGGCCGCTCCGTCATTGCCCACCAAGGAAGGCACCACCTCCCAACAGACCAGCCACTCTGAAAAGAAAACCTGCATCCTCACCAAAGCCATCCTCCCTTCAAGAAAGTTCTCTGGAGGATGCAGGGGGTGAGGAGGGAAAGAGGCCATGTCATCAACAGCAAGGGAGAGGCCTACACCCTGTGGTCAACCGAGGGTGTGCGACCCTGTGACCGTCCTGGCCCCTGATGCTCCCTGAAGTCACTCTCTCTTCTGAGACACCCTCCCATGCAGGATTTCCTCTTTGTTTTGTTTCTGTTTTTGTTTTGTCTTTGTTTGCCTTTTCTTGGGCCGCTCCCGCGGCATACGGAGGTTCCCAGGCTAGGGGTCCAATCGGAGCTGCAGCCACCGGCCTACGCCAGAGCCACAGCAACGCGGGATCCGAGCCGCATCTGCGACCTACACCACAGCTCACGGCAGCACCGGGTCCTTAACCCACTGAGCAAGGGCAGGGATCGAACCCGCAACCTCATGGTTCCTGGTCGGATTCGTGAACCACTGCGCCACGACGGGAACTACGGATTTCCTCTTTGGAGGAAGCTTGCCCTTGCATATTCATTACAAATTCTGCAAAGGCAGGAAAGATAATCTCTCTCCAAGTAGCAAACACCATTGGAAAGCCACTCTCACTGGGACAGAGGTGGCCTCAGCTCCAGGAATGAGCCTAAGATAAACCGATCAGATGTGCAGGGTTAGTGGGTGGGCAGCGCATTGCTGCAGGCGGAGTTTGCACTCGTGGGTCATCCGCTGCATCTCTTCCTTCTGCATCCCTGGGATTCCCCCACCTGCGCCCCTTCCTAAAGTCAGCTGCCCACCCTGGTATTCCCCCAGATGACTGTAGAAGAGGGGGTCCTGGCAAATGCACCACAAGGACGATGAACAGACAGAGCACACGATTTATGCAAGGTCAGCAAAGTCAACCTGAGAGGCTGGCCTCGCAAGAACACACGGGAGACGGAAGGTAAGTCAGCCAGACGGTGCACCTCGGGCAAAGCCCGGGACGTCCCTGCACCACGTCTTCTTTGATGGTGACGTCTCTTCCTTGGAGGGTTCCAAGCAGCATTTGATACTGAAAACGTGGATTTTCCTCTATGATTAATAATAAATAATGTACTCATAGAAGGAGAATCTACCTTTTAAATACCAAAGAAGGATTCTGTCCAGGTGAACGTGAACCTGTTCTTGAGTCATCAGGAATGGACTTCACAGCGGGGGCCAAGCCTCCGATGGACGGGCAGACGACAGACCACCACAGAATCTTTACCGAGAGGGCTGCCGGCCAGAAACAGCTCTCACGTGTGGATGATGCCCAGGCCTGGTCCTTTTAGACGTGCTGTGCTGTTTGCCTGTATCTTCCCATGTGCCCGGGCCCAGGGCGCCAGGACAGGGGCTAGCCTTATAGTCTCTTCCAGAAATAGTTCCAAAGCAGCATTTGATACTGAAAACATGGATTTTCCTCTATGATTATCTATGAATCACGTAAACATAGAAGGAATATCCACCTTTTAAATACCAAAGAAAGATGGAGTTCTGGAAAGGACCACACATGGACAATTCACCAGAAAGGGATGCAAGACAGCACAGCCAGCTGCGTCTGGGCCCGTGGTGCTCAGCCCACGGCCTCCTTGGTGGGTCGGCTCTTTCGTGAGAGGGAGCTTCGAAAGGCCATGGTCAGCAGACATATGGCATGAACAGAGCACGTGTTCTGCAGCCACCACCTCTCCCCTCGCCCCGGGGGATGGGCGGCCCGGCCGCACGCCCCGACCACCCTACCTGCCCCCAAAATGTTTCCATGGCAGCATTTGATACTGAAAATGTGGATTTTCCTCTATGATTAACCATCCAACACGTAATCATAGAAGGAAAATCTACCTTTTAAATACCAAAGAAGACAAACCCTGGGAAGGACCAGCTTAGGCGCAGACTGCGCAAAATGAGTGATGCCGCACAGCAAAGACCGCTCAGGTGCCCCGGAGAAGCCGTGACCGCAGCCTCTTCCCCGAGCCGGCAGCGGGGCGGGAGGGTCTCCCCACAGACACATGGCAGGGACGGGTCTCCTGTGCCGGGTCCACCGTCTTGCACTTACCCTGGAGGGGCTTAGCCCCCCCACCTGGCTTCCCTGACGGTGGTGGTTTCCGTCCAGGTATGTTTCCAAGCAGCATTTGATACTGAAAACGTGGAATTTCCTCTATGTTTAACCACAAATAACATAAACATAGAAGGAATATCCACCTTTTAAATACCAAAGAAGGACTGAGTCCCAGGAAGCATGAACCTGAGCATAATCCATCAAAAATAAAGGTAACAGGGGACAGGCACGCTGGGCACAGGCCTCCAGGGGTGGCAGCCGAGACCCTGGGGAGAGGACAGCTGTCTGGCTGGCCCGTCACTAAAGGGAGAAAGGGGCTGGGGTCCAGCTTCCTCTTGGTCCCTCCTTGTGCGTGGAGGGGGCATCAACCTGTCTCTCTCTTCCCCGAAGGGGATTCTGTGTGCAGAAATGTTTTAGGGGCACCTTTGGATACTGAAAATGTGGATCTTCCTCTATGATCAACCATAAATCCTGCAAACATAGCAGGAACATCCACCTTTTCTTTTTCTTTCTTTCTTTCTTTTTTTTTTTCTTTTGAGGGCGGCACCTGTGGCATACGGAGGTTCCCAGGCTGGGGGCTGAATTGGAGCTACAGCCGCCGGCCCACACCACAGCCACAGCAACGCCAGATCTGAGCTGCATCTGTGACCTACACCGCAGCTCATGGCCATGCTGGATCCTTAACCCACTGAGCGAGGCCAGGGATCGAACCCTCAGAGATACTCGTCGGGTTCTTCACCCCCTGAGCCATGGCGGGAACGCCAGAACAGCCACCTTTTGAATATCAACAATTGAGCAGGCAGAACACGATTCTTCAGGAATAAGAGCAACTGAAGGCAGGGGGGGGGCCTTTCTAGGTTCCGTAAAAGCACTGCGACATCAGACCCTGGCCTCTTCAGGTCCAGATAACGGGCCTGATTCAGGGGCACACAGCTCGGGGTCTGTCCTGAGGTCACGCCCCTGCTGAGGGGAGCCCCAAAGTCTGCTCCCCCATGGGGATTTCATGGCCAGGAGTATTTCCAAAGCAGAGGCTCCTTCATTCTGGAAAAGTGGAGGTACTTCACAATTTCCTCATCAATAAAGCAAGTTCAGTAGGAATCACCGTTCTTTAAATTCCAAAAATATCAGACAGAAAGAGAAAAGCCCTATGCCATTCCTAAAGTCACGGTCGACTCCACGGAGCCTTTCCGAGGCACCTGATGACACAGGGCATAGAAAAGCGTGCAGGAGAGTCTATCCTCGTTTCACCTACAGTGGAGGGATGAGGACGGCAAAGGTCCTTCCAGAAAGTGAGGCTTATGTTTGGAAGGTCCCAACAGGCAGGAGGAGGGAAGCCAGCGGGACCGGCTGCTGGGGGGCACTAGACAGAGAGACCACGCGTGGCGCCTCTTCAAACACAACCAAAAGGCAGCCACACATGCTGTTCACCAGCCACCCTCTCCACTCAAGCAGAAAAATCCCTTTTCAGGTGGATTGGGGGATGCAGGGACTTACCAAAACAATGCTATGCCCTCCTGCAAGGCTGCCATCACACCCAGGAGGTCCTCCTGCACAGAGCGGGTACTGAGGACAAACGGGACGGGTGCTGTGCTTCAGAAACAAGGCGCGCCCTCCGCGGCCCCTCGTTCTGTGTTCCACGACGTCCCGCCAGCACCAGTCTTGCTTTTCTAAAGTTGGAATCAGTTCAGAAAAGCCTTGTCCTGGAAGAGCAGTGCCTGTCACAAGGGTGGGGTCGGACACTCCTTCTAGAAATGAAGGGACCCCGAGGGGAGTGGACCGGGTCCGCCCCACCAGCCACAGAGCCAGCCCCTCCCTGGCAGCCTGGTTCACCGAGGAAGCAATCCTGAGTCCCAAAGCCTCCCCCCGCCCCCCCCCTCCGCCAGCACCCTTGGTCATAAAGAAAGCAAACACACGCGGCCCAGTGTTTGTCACACATCGTCGGGACCAATGCCAATCCCTGCTCCCTCGCCCCTCCCCCCGCGGGTGCTTCCTCTGTGAAGCCTTGTCCAGCATACATGGGGGTTGGGGGATCAGAGGGTCTAAGTCTGCCTCAACGTGGTTCCTGGACCCAGGAGTGGTTCTTGCAAGCCTGGCCCTGAGGGCGTGCCATCAAGGAGTCATTCCCAGCAGGGTTGTAATTAAAAGGCCAGGCAAGGGAATTCCCATTGTGGCTCAGGGGTAACGAACCCAACTAGTATCCATGAGGAGGCAGGTTCAGTCTCTGGCCCTGCTCAGTGGGTTAAGGATCTGGCATTGCTGTGGCTGTGGTGTAGGCCAGCCGCTGCGGCTCTGATTCGACTCTTAGCCTGGGAACTTCCATAGGCCATGGGTGCATGCCTAAAAAAGGAACAATATGCAGGCAACATCTGGCACAGATGTAGGGACGCGCCAAGGAACTCTTGTTCAGGTATTCCAGGAAAGCAACGTCAACCTACCTGTTGTCACTTGCAGGAAGCTGGCATCACGTCGTGAGCGTCCTGCTAAGGCTAACATGTCATCCAGGGTACCGAGGGCCTGTGGGCTGGTACCTCTGTCTGCTCCCTGCCCGGTTTCACATCCCTCCTCTCCTGTTACCCCCACGGCCTCCCGGAATGGCCTTCCCAGAGAACCTCTTCTAGAATAAACCACTTGCCCACAAACCTTAAGGAACCCCCTTCCACGTTTAAGACAAAAGCGTGTGTTAATAATGGCAGTCGGGCCCCAGGAAAACCACAGGAAGAAAGGTGAGAGGCCAGGAGGTGGGATGGGCGTGAGGGCATTTGAAGGGTGTGTGACGACCTTACAGTCTCTTTCCGGGAAGCCCTTGGAAATTACAACTTTCCCAGGAAAGGTATTGTGCCTTTAACAAGTTCTTCTTATGAATTTTTTTTTGTCTTTTGTCTTTTTAGGGCCGCACCCGCGGCATATGGAGGTTCCCAGGCTAGGGGTCCGATCAGAGCTGTAGCCATCGGCCTATACCACAGCCCCAGCAACTCAGGATCTGAGCCATGTCTGCGACCTACACCACAGCACATGGCAACGCCAGATCCTTCACCCACTGAGCGAGGCCAGGGATCGAACCCACAACCTCATGGTTCCCAGTCGGACTCGCTTCCACTGCACCACAACGGGAACTCCCACAAGTTATTCTTAAAATAAATTATATTAAAATAAATTCCGTACTTAAACTTCGGCACACCTGCCACATATTCATAAACATTCCCACGCGAATCTCGTCTGTATCATTGCAACTTCTTCAGGGGACATCCGGTGTCTTATCTAGTCCCTTAGAGGTAACACTTGGGAAACCAAGGGACTGAAGAGTATATGTTTCAGGATCCTTCTAAGAATCCGAAAACTGTGTTAAACGCGTTTTTATTCACATTTATTTGTCCGTGGTTTAAAAGAAACCGATGTGGCACAGCCTAATGATGCACAGCTATAGATTTACCTGAGGAAACAGGGTTACATGGTGATCCATTCAAGAACTCGGTCAATTTTCAACACAAATCATAATGAACACGAACCATCTGGTCAACCGTCCGCTGGCATGCTCTCTGAGAGGGGCTCACGCAGCCCCACCCCGTGCCCACAAGCTGACCCCTCCCTGCGCAGCAAGTCCTTCAAGAAGGCATTTGATGAGGAAAAGAGATCAACCGTGCAATATCTGCCACAAATAAAGCAAATACATCACGGACAACCTCCTTTCGAACATCTCAGACCAGCTTCGGGGACCGCTTCTCCTCCGGCTGCCGGGGCACCCCCCCTGCAGAGGAAATGGATGGAAAAGGTGAATGCACAGAGAACACACGCCCTTCGTGGCACCACGCGCCCTCCCCGCCTTCCTTTGACATACCTGAGCCTGCGGGTCACAGGGGCCTCCGATGTGGATGGCCCCCAAGGTGGGGAAGGAGGCTCCGTTCTGAAAGCGAGCTGTACCTTTCACGTCTCCTCGGGCATCACTGGGCAACCGTCCATGCTCCCCAGGTGACTCAGAACCAGCATCCCCTCCAGGAGGTCCTCCGGGCTGGGGACACCCGGAGGCTCCATGGCCAGGGGACACGTGTCCCACACAGGATGTACACCTGCCTCTCATCTCAGGTCAGAAACCACGGGGAGGGGCTCCCCGCTCTGGGCATTCTCTGAAGTTGGCGCTGTCATCTACAAGGGTGGTCCTTGGCGTCATCACACAGGAGGGCCACCTCTTGGACGGCCTTTCTTGAGGGACCTCTGACGATAGCTGCTTCTCCTCCAGAGGCGTTTTTGCCTCCCTGAAGGTCTCTTGGCAGGGAGCACAGGACCCGGAGGACGGGAAGCGCTGGAGCCCGCATGGCTCAGGCATCTGCCGAGGCCGGTGTGGCCCCAGGGTCACGGAGGGGGCGGCCATCCAGCTTCGTCCCGGTGCTGGGCTTCCGTGATGGGGTATGATACTCAAATAGAAGTGCACCCGTATTTTTCGTCATGAATAAAGCGAAGAAAGACGGATAACCTCTTTTCTAGTACCAAAATGCAGCACCGAGAGGAACCCTACGGCCCCTGGTCCCAGCTGGCAGAGCTCCAGACACTCCTCCTGGGGAAGACAGAGGCCCGGCATTAGTGGACAGGGTGACCCGGGGACACTCGCACTTTTCAGACCGCAACCAGCCACTTACCCTCCAGAGCAGCTGACGCCAAGAGTCCCAGGTCCAATCTTCCCTCCGCGTCGGATCTGATACTGAAAAGAGGCCGGCCAAGAATGATTCGTCATGAATAAAACGAATGCACCTGGGAAAACCTCTCTTCAAGTACCACGGACTTGAACCATCCATGAACCCCCGTGGTCTCTCCCGCGGGAAGATGGCCTCAGGGTGGACGGCGCGGACGGCAGTGTCTTTCATGAGGCACATCCTGTGCTGATCCCAACGAGGGGCTGACACCCAGGTGCCTTCTCTGTCCACAGCATCTGGAACCCCAGCCTCCCGAAGCAGGATCGGAACCTGGAAAGAGGTGGGCTGAGCCAGATTAGTCCCGGTGAAGCGGCTGCCCCCGGAAAACCCCTCTCCCAGAACCCCGGGGCCCGCCTCTCTCCATCACAGCCGGTGTCCCAAACCAGCTCTCCTACGGCTGTGTGGGGGACGATCGCAGCTAACATCCACGCACATCCACGCACAGGCGGGTCCATGCCACCATCCATCTCGCCCACCCGCAGGCCGGAGAGGATGGGTGGGGCTGGAGAGAGTGGCGGAGCATCTCCAGGGCTCCGTCCGCATTTTTGTGCTTGTTACTGCTGCTATTTTACTGTATGATCTTTTGGGCTGCTCTCCTCTCAAATGCTGGGGGAAATTCTTCGCAATAGAACCGGAAACATGTTTCCCAGCCTCCCTGCCGTGGGGAGCAGGCACATGGCCGAGGCCCTGCCAGCTGTCCTCTGTTCGCAGAGGTGGGCGTTGCCTATGGGTGGACCAAGGGTGGCGGGCCCCCAGGTGTCCCCAAACCTGCCAACGCACAGTGGACGAGGGGCGTTCCTCCACACATACCAGGGGAGGCAGGGGCCCAAAGTCTCCCTCCTCGAAGTTCCGCCGGGGCCAGGAGCACATCAAGATGCGATGTGATACCGAAAAAGAAGTGCACCATGTTTGTTTCGTCACGTATCAAGCGAAAAGAACATGGGCGACTTCTTTTCAGGCACCAGAGATGGGCACTGACGGGCAGGTGTCCACACGGGCTCACCTCCTGGGGTCCACCTGGGTGGAAGGGACTGGGAGCATCAGGGCACGGTGGCAGGCGGCAAACACTGTCCTTTCAATGTGGGCTCGAAAACAAAGAAGCCTCTGCTCACCCTGGAGGAGGCAGGCGGTGCTCCTTTCCTGCGGTGTCCAGGAGGCCCTTGCAGGCGAGCTGGACTCGGAGCAGAGGCGGACTGCGGACTCATCCCCCTGGATAAAGCACACGCATCCTAGGCTCCGCCAGTTTCAGGATCCAGGCAGTGCCCGTGGGCAGAATTCAATAATCAGAGCAGGTGGGTTCTGGAATGTTTGCTACCAACCCCACGAATGCTGGTGGAGAGCATCATTCAGAGCAAATGGGACAGTCTGGGGCCCTGAAATAAAACGGAGAGTCGGTGGTTCGAGGAAGGCATCCTCTGGAGAGACAGGAAACTGAGGGCCTTGAATGAGGCGAAACAAGTCACTGAAGCGGCATCTGCTGTCTGTGGATCCATCCCTCCGCGTGCCTTGCCTGGTCCTGACTCCAGCATCCCCTCCTCACAGGCCTTCCTGGTTCCTTCGAAGCGTGGTTTAGTTCTAAAGTATGACTTGTGACAAGTACGGGAAACCTGTCACAGAGAGCCACTGCAGAGCAGGGACAAAGAGATGACCTTTTTTCTTCCAGGAGATGCTCCCAGGGAGACGGGGATCCTGAGGGTGAATGAGGCAGGGGGGACATTCTGGGATCCAGTGTCCTGCAGGGTGTCCTGGAGAGGGGCCTACGCCCAGGGCCTTTCCCTGGACACAAGACACATTCATCAGGCATCGTCATTCATAAATTAAACTGTGAGGACAGCATGTTTGAAGTACAAACACAGTCGATGCTCAAGAAAAAGTCACTTTTCACCAAGAACCCACCTTGGGATGCTGAGGGTAGCTGAACCAAGAGAAACACCTCTCGGGGGGGGGGGGGGGAAATGCAGGTTTTCCACTCACCACAGCAGTGTGGTACCATCTGCCTATATCCCAAGTAAGATAAAACCCAATTCAAACTGGCTTAAACTTTAGAGGGACTTATAGGCTTTATACAAAGGAGAGGCTTTTATAACTGAAAAGTGCAGAGGCAGGGCAAGCTTCAGGCCGAGTTTGATCCAGGGGCTCAAATAATGTCCTATTCTTTTTCTAATCAACCAATATACCTTTTGCAATACAGACTTCTCCTTCTTGGTGTGCAGAGCAACCCCATGCACAGTTCCAGGCACACACCTCTTGGTCTCTAGGTAGCTGTAGGAGCTTCAAGGCCACATTATCACATCGCAGGCTAAAGGGAACATAGATGGTCTCTTCTGGCAGCTCTCACGGGAAAGGGAGAACTAGCTTCTTTCCCAGAAGCCTCAGCAAACATCTTGCATCTCACTGGCTCAGTGGAGTTAGTGGCCCATTTTAGAACCAATCACAGCATCAAAGGGGGAGGGATAAAGGACTCACTAACCCTGGGCGGGTGTGTGTGTGTGTGTGTGTGTGTGTGTGTGTGTGTTGGGGGGGAGGTTCAGCCCAAGCCAAGCCATACAGCAGGAAGAGGGGAGCCTTCGTGAGAGAAATCAGGGGAAAGAGGAGAAGGGAATAGATGCAGGGCAGCAAAGATCTTGACCAAAGTTCCCTGCAAGTGCTGGAATGCCTTCCCTGAAGTCAGCACTGGAACTAACAAGTCTTCGAGGCAGAATTGGATACTGAAAAAGAAGTGCACCGCGAATGTTTCGTCACAAATAAAGCGAAAAAGACACGGGCAACTTCTCCTTAAGTACCATCGGTCAGAATCTTCGAGCGAATCTGCTTCGTGGTGGTGGCGTCACTTTGGCGGACATTCTGAGAGCAAAAAGGTCCTGTTAGTGGGCCAGGAACGTGTCTTCCTGAAACAGGTGCCAGAAGGGATGTTTCGTGATTGTCAAAACACAGAGGGTGGCTCATGGACAGCACTGCCTCAGAGGGAATGGAGGGACCTTGGGCCTGAGAGTGTGCATGTGACCACTGCTGACCAGCCTTAGCTTGCAGGAGTAGTCTCGGCTATCAGGACATGGCAGGTTAATGAGCGACAGATGAACAACCAAGTTTTTGGTGGCCATGTAGTTTTCGGGGGCCCCTCTCCCCCACCTCACCATCTCCTCGCCGGGGGTTGCATGCCCTCCTTGCCTTTGGGCTTGGCCACGTGATTTGCTTTGGCCAATGAGACATGGACAGAAATGTGCCAGGTCCAAGTTTCAGTCTCCAAGGGCCTCTGGGCCTCCACTGACTTTCTTGTGCCCCTGCCCTTGCCATGAGACCAACATGACGGCCAGCCCAAGAGGAGGCTGATGCAAGGGGTGAAGGGATACCACCTTCACCCCTTTGCCTCCAGAAGCCGTCCCAGGCAGGGAAGGACAATCTAGGATTAGTGGACCAGGCGTCGCACATGCTGAGCCCAACACTTGTTCTCCGGGGAAACATCCACAGGTCCCTCCACCGAGGAGACACCAAGGCCCCGTCTCCGAAGTCGATACCATATCCAGAACCTGTCTTAAGCAGGATCTGACACTGACAAGCATCTGGTCCTGGTGGGTCCCTCTAGGTCAGGCAAAGGTGGGCAACAGACACAGAGATGAGTGGTAACAACAAAGCCTTCTTCCCCCGGAGGCCAGATTCCAAGGGGCAATGACCCAGGAGGGGCCAGGCAAAACCTCTCTGATCTACTCACTCACCTGCAGTGGTAAAGACATCAAGGGCCCTGCCTGGAACCTGGCTTCACGTCCAGGAAATCCTCCCGGGTGGCATTTGCTGCTGGAAAGAGAGAGGCCATGTAACCAACCTCCATCTCAGACATGACAAGCTCAGCAGACAGCCTCTCTTCAGGACCCAAGGACCAGAGCTGACATCACAAGCACGGCTGCTCTCGACATCAGCACTGCTGCACACACAGGCGCAAACACACACACACACACACCCCCGAGGACAGACTGGACCGGAACCAGGTAACACACACATCCTGCATCCATCTGTGCTGTGGTCAGGGCGCTGCCCCCAAGCCCTCTCCCGTGACATTTTCTGCGCAGACTAACAGTCCTCCCAGGAAGGGTCTGACACGGAGCAAGATTATTCCTGGACCATGGCTCCTACTTATTTTTAAAAGCCCCTGAGCGGGTGACCCCTCTTGAAATACTGCAGATTCACCCTGGCCCCAAAGCCGCCTACATCTTCTCCAAAGTTGCCACGCGCACCAAGATGCCATGCCACTGATGGACTGGGTGCTGATGGGTAGTCAAACGGGTGACCTACATCGTAAATGAAGTGCACGTCACCGGTCTACCATCCTCTCAGCTACCCTGGAGAGCGGCCGGTGTGTCCACAGAGCCATCCGAGCAGGACCTCACGTCGAAGCGCCACCAAGCCCCCACGCGTCACCAGACAGACGGAAACTGCCAGGAGTGACCTCCCTCCGCCGCGGAAACACAGGCCCTCTTCCAGCCTGGGCTTCCCTCTGAGAAGCCAGCCGTGGAGGACTGGATTCCAAGGGCTACCCTCCACCTCCGCCCAGCACCCGGCGCAGGGCCTGCCTTCCTCGCGCCTACCCAGACTGCAGCTGGCAACGTCCCTTCCCTGAAGGCCGCATCAGGAACAGGAAGTGCCTCCAGGGGGGGATTTGATACTAAAAAAGAGGTTTCCCGTGTATGTTTCATCATAAGTAAAGAGAAGACAACACGGACAACCTCTCCTTCGAGTATCGAAGCTTAGCACCGATCGAAAAAACAAAAATAACACCAAAAACGAAAGTGCTGAATCTTCACAGACATGGGTGTCACCTGCAGGAAGTCCTCCCATAGCCACTGTGCCCCTGGCAGACCAGATGGCAAATGTCCTATTCGGGCAAAGAGTCTGATCAAGGGCCCTGGAGTGGTATCTGGAGGTCAGCCAAGAAACTCTTTAGGACTTGATACCAAGAAGAGGTCACATGTGAAATTTTCTCCCACCAATTCAGAGACCGGTTCGTGTACAACCTCTCTCCAGGGCCTGGAACTTTCCTGATGGTGTGACCACTGTCTCTTTCTCGAGGTCAGCGCATCAGGAGAGGACTCACAAATAAACCCCGCACTTTGTGGTCAAGAGGCAGGTGATGCGGTCTGCCGTGGACTAACACCCAAGCCCCTGCATGGAACTGGCCATGAGTCCAGGGAATCTTCTGGGCAAGGTGTGGTTCTGCAAACAGAGGTACGGTATTAGGTTAGTCGTGACTAAAGGGAGTACCCGCTGTGACCTCCTGCCAAGGCGAGGCGGGAAAAGCTGGGAACGGGCCCAGGCCCCCATCCTCCAATAAGACAGTACTTAACGCCTTCTGCTGCCTTCCACTTAATTCAGCAGAAATGAGGAAGAAAGGCGATTTTCAGCTCTGCCAGTCAGTGTGCCAAATGTTTGTGCCAAATCTGGGTTGGCTTTTCTGTTTTGCCACAAAACCGGGTTGAGCACACTTCTTTCACTGCAGTGGGCATGTGGGTACCTCCCGACCTTTTTTCATCCTCGTAGGGAGTTAGGCCAACCCTGATGGGACTGGAGAGACAGGAGTCAAAACTCAAGGGTGAGAAGAGCCCAGGTGTCCTCTCAGAGCTGTGCAGTTGTGCACCAACCCCTCTCCCAAGCTGCCCTCTAGACAGAGGTCCGTGTTCTGGCGCCCAGCACACTGAGAAAAACTCTGCCCTTCTCAAGACCCCAACGACCCTTCCTTCTCCAAATGCCACAAAAAAGCCCAGAACCAAGTCACAGTGTACTGCCATCAAAACAAATGCGCCGCCAACAACCTACCTCGGTGCCCAGGCTTCAGAACCACTTCCTTTCCCAGAGGCTGGCATCGCTTCCACCCAGTCCCCCTGAAAAGGATGGGTCGGGAGCATCAGTGCCAGACGTGACACGCAGAGCAAGGGAGGCAGATGTCTCGGCTCGCTCACCCTGGACTGGGGCTGACAACTTCCGGCTGGATCAGGAGGTCTTCCGAGTTGGTATCTGATACCGAAGAGGAGGTGGGTGGGAATGACTTAGCATCAACAAATTGAATACCCACAAGGGAACCTCTCCTCGAGTACCGCGGAGAAGAACCAACGGCAGAAGCACAGCCTCTTCCCTGACGGCAGCCTTGCCTCCTGAGGATGAATCAGATATAGCGGTTGGTGGACCAGGTAGGTGTGTCCCTGGCGAAGCACATGGCCTGTAGCAGTGAGCTGCTCATTTCTCCCGGACCAAGGGTGATGAGAAAGCCCTCTTCCCTAAACTGGTAGACCATCAAGCACTCGTCTCGATTGAAAATACGTCCGCTCTAGAATTCCTGACCCATGTCATAGCTCTCCACCCACCCCAAGGCCTCCTCTTGATCCCAGAACCAACCTTCCTTCCTAAAGATGTTCAGAGCATCTTTCCAGAATAAACCGCAGGCTGAGAGTGGTGGTTCCGGCCACCTACATGGTCTGCCCAGGGCATGGTCCCCATGTAACAGGCATTCACCAACATGGGTTGGGCTATAGCTCCGAGGTAAATAAAAGCACAGGCAACCTACCTGCGTGTTCCAGGCATGGTGCTTTCATGGGGACCCGTCTTCCTCCAGGTGAGCATCACCTTGGGAAGCATTCCTAAGAATGGATAAGATATCGATGGTTAGTGGAATAGAGGGTTGACGTCAGAAATATGGGACAGGCTTTGGAGTCAACCATTTATTCACGTCCACAGTACCCTTCCCTGAAGCTGAGCTCTGGACCAGACATCCCCCACGGTAGGATTCGATACCGGAAAAAAGGTTAACCAGGTGTGTTTCATCCTCATGAAAGAAACAGAGACCCAGAAAACCTCTCTTCAGGTACCACGGGATAACACTGATGTGAACGCCACTGATTCGTCCTGAGACGCGACATCCACTCCCAGAAGTCCTCTTAACACGGATTGGACGCTGACGGTTCGAAGACCAGGCAACACTAGTCATATGTATACACACACGTATATAAGGCACAGGCTTTGCAGTCCACCACTCATGTCTGTCCACGGGAAGGGAGCCGACAGTAATGCCTTTCCCTGAAGCTGAGGTCTGGACCAGAAGGCCTTCAAGATGGGATTTGATACTGGAAAAGAGGTTAACCAGGTGTGTTTCATCCTCATCAAAGAAACAGAAACCCAGAAAACCTCTCTTCAGGTACCACGGAGTAACACACCGACAAGGACACCAGTGATTCTTCCCCAGACCTGACATTCAGTCCCGGAAGTCCTGTTAAACACGGAATCAGACAGTGTACAGTAGTCGATGCCCTGGTGGAAACCACTAGATGAATGCATGCTGTCCATTCACCACCCACCCAAGTACCCCAGTGGAGCAGACCCCCACGGCATCCTGAACTTTCTGCAGCTGGCAGCACGGCCAGAGGGCGGTGAGACAATTATTAGAGATGCTGCTCACGAGAACTGTCACATTTTTGGTGAAGCCCCAGGGCAAACGTTTCTCCGTTGCCATAGAGACACGGTCGGCCCAAGCCAAGCCGGGCGCCCCCCAAAGGTCCTCCCAAGGACTCTCTGGACACTGAGGTGTGGGGGGTGACCTGGGTAGTCAAGAAAGTGCTCGCACTCTGGTCAGCTGGTCACTCGAGTACTTTGGGGGTGGTGCAGACAGCATGCCCCTTGCCCTGTGTTTGGACGGCCTCACGTCTGGGAGGCCCTCCAAGGAAAGCGGTCCTACTGAAATCAAGTCCAAGTTTGCCGGATCTGGCACAGGTGTGGCGAACGCCTTGCCGATGTTCTCTCTTCCGAGGCTCGCGGAGCCCGGCTGCTGGCCCCGCGGCAGTATTTCCGTCCCCAGCGTTGGCACTTCTTCCGGAAGTTCTCCAAGGGGGGGATTAGATACTGAGGGTTAGTGGACCAGGTCACAAACGGCACAAATAAAGCGTGTGCTCTCTGGTCAACCACCTCATGTACCCAGGCACGTGTTGACGCCACTCTTCTCATCCAGAAGTGAGCCCTGCCCTTGAAGCTGCCAAGCCAGAGGGGTCTGCTGAGGAGAAGGCTGCCCCCCAACCCCCGACCCTGCGGGGTGACACCACACACGAGACAAGCGCAGCACAAACCAAGCCCGCTGAGGTGCAATGGGCGTGGACCCAGCGTCCCACCCCACAGTTGATGTTAGCTCCAGGAAAGCTGGCCAGGCGGGATTAGATACCGCAAAGAGGTCGACCGTGTAATGTGCGCCATAAATAAAGCGAACGCGCCACGGACCACCTCTCTCCAAGTACCAAGCAGCAGCAGCACTGACACCAGGACAGCGGCTCTTCCTCAAAGCTGATATCACCTCCTGGAGGTCTTCCGAGGCGAGATGTGATATTGAGAAGAAGTAGACCATGTGTCCTACGTCATAAATAAAGCGTACACACCATGGTCAACCGCATCTTCAAATACCATGAAGTGACGCCGAGCCCACCTCTCTTCCCTGACTTTGGGGTCACCTCCAGGAAGCCCTGGCAACACGCATGGCGAGTGATCAGCGATCAGCAGCGAGCACAGCCCCACGCCCAGTGCCCCATCACCTCCAAGATGCCCTGTAAGGCCGGGACGGAGTGCCGAGGAGTGCTCTGGGAACCCGGAGGTCATAAACAAAGCACGCGGCCTGTGCCTGATGGCGCCCACCACACAGGCCCTGCTCTCAAGCCGGCATGGCCTCCAGCAAGTCCCCTCAGGCTGGCCGATGCTGAGAACCAGTGCACCGTGTGACACACGTCAAAAAACAACGTCTACGTTTCATGGTTGACCACCTCTCCACCTACGGTGGGATGGTGCTGACGCCAGACCCAAGTGTCTCCCACGAAGTTGGCTTTGCCTCTGGGAAGCCCTCTGCGACTGAATTTGATATTGAGAAGACGTGGACCATATTACATACGACACAGAGACAGCGCATGTCCTATGGTCAACCATCTTTTCAGGTACCGTGGAAAGGGCTGATGTCAGAACCGGCGTCTCTCTCTTCCCTCTCATCAGCCTCACCTCCGGGAAGCCTTCCGAGACTGGACTCGGTATTGAAAAGAGGCCACCCTACACCGTCTGCTATAGGCAGTTGGACGCAGCCCAGAGAAAGCCCCCCGAGGACCCGGAGTGGAGATGCTGCCAGAACGAGTGCCCTGCCTGATACTCAGCAGGGCCTACAGGACCCACCCCACCCCCACCCCGAGGTGCCTCTGCTGTTGTGAAACCGTAGCTGCACCAAATTCCATGCGTGGTAAGTAAGACGTATGAAGCATGGTCAACTTCTACTAAGTATCCCCCAGCAGCACTGGGGCCAGAACCAGCACCTCGTCTCCGGAGGCTGACGCCTCCCCGGAGACCTTCGAGGCTGGGTGTAATACTGAGAAGAAGCCGACCGCGTTGCATACGCTGTTAAGGAGACACATGCAGTGCGGCTGAACCCTTTCCAGGTACCGTGAGGCAGGAGCTGGCGCCAGAACCCGCGCTCTGACGCGCCCCTCAGGCTGGCAGCCTCTTCGCCAGGTTCTCCAAGGCTGGAGCCGAGGCAGGGGAAGAAGCGGGCCGTGGAACGTGCATCACGGGTAAGCGTACGCGGCCGGGCCAATCAGATCTTCGTGGAGAAGCGGTGTTGAGTCCCCGGCCAGGGCATCTTCCCCGAGAAGACTACACTTGAGACGGAAAAAAGATAGACTACACGCATCGTCAATGACACACACGGGTCGGTGTGTCTTCAAGTACCTGGAGTGGCATCATCTTGCAGGCACCCGGATCTGCCTCTACAGGGGCACTCGGTCCCGGAGCCGTCTGGGGGCAGCTTGGAGGACGCCGGGCGGCAGAGGGTGCACCGCGCCTCCTGCGTGAACGTCCGAGGCGCCGGTCACCGTGTCTTCAAGGACTCTGGTTGGGGGGGGGGCTATGCACCCAGGCGAAACCGGGACACCTTTCTAGAGGTTCTCCTTGTCCTAAGGAGGCCCTTGGAGGCTGCATTTGACACTGAGGAGAAGACGGTGTCGCAAGCATTAACAGGTTAAGTACACACCTAACAGTCTACCAGTCCGCCAAGTACCACGGAGCGGGGGGCGGACGCGGAGGCCAGCGTGGCTTCTTTGACTTCCTGCTCTGTCCAGGACGGTTTGGATGGCTGGGCTGGATACCAAGAAGCGGTTTACCGTCCCACATACATATGCAAAATGTATGTGGGACGGTAAACCATTTCTTCAAGTACCGCACAATGGCAGGGACGGCTGGAGGACGGCTCCCGTCTGCCGAGTCACCTCCGAGGAGCTCTTCGGGACCGGAGTGGATGCTGAGAAGAAGCAGGTCATGGCGGACACTAAACAAGAGTTTCGGAGTCAACCATGTCACCGAATGCCACAGAGCAGCACGGGTCCCAGAAAGAGCATCAAGATCTCCTCCCCAGAGCCGGCGAGATTTTCCCGAGGCAGAACTTGGTGGAAGAAGAGCGACAGAGTGTCACTTCGCATCATGCAGCAAAGAGCATGCCATACAGATAAACCATCTCTTCGGGGGCCGTGGTGGGCCTGACGCGGGTCCAATGGTGCCTGCCCGGAGACGGCGTCGTTCGCGGGAGCCTCGAGGATGGATTTGATACTGAGGGTTAGTGGACCGTGTTACATACGTCACAGATAAAGCGTACGCTATACGGTCTACTATCTCTCCAAGTACCACACGGGGACGCCGAGGACAGAGGCTGCGGACACGTCCAGAAAGCCTTCCAGAGCTGGAGGGAATCAGAGGGCGGGTCGCGTACAAGACATGCATCATGCGACAAGCACACACAGGCTAGGGTCTTGTCTCCACGGTCAGGAGCTGATGCTGACGTTGGAACTGCGGGCTTATGCCCCAAAGCTGGCCACTCCTCCGGGAAGCCCTCCAAGGCTGCAAGTCCCACTGAGCAGAAGTGGACGACGCTCTGGATGTCACGGATCCTGAAACACTGATCGCGTGCCTACCATGTGCCAGGCAGTGTGCTGGATCTGAGGGCACGGGCAGGTGGGTGCAGCGGGAGGGTGGGCCTGGCACGCGGCTGACAGAACCATGTGAGGGGGTGGCGGGCAAAAGGAGAAACAGAAGCTGGCCTACGTGCAACCCAGAGGAACCCCTGTCTACTTAGACTGCGTGGGCCAAGCAGAGTCTCAGGGCACGTGAAGCCCAGGTCACGAGCCCTAATTTTGAGCGTAAGAAAAAAAAAAAATATGCCACAAAGAAAGACTGACAGCCGTCTGCCCCAACGCCCAGGGCATTTCCAGGAGGTCCTCTTGGGCCGGCTTGGATCTGAGCGGCAACCACCAGGCCATCTTCGTAAACCAAGTAGACGTACTTTGTTTGTTTGTTTGTTTTGCTTTTTCCTTTTAGGGCCGCACCTGCGGCATATGGAAGTTCCCAGGCTAGGGGTCGAATGGGAGCGGTAGCTGCTGGCCCACACCACAGCCACAGCCACACCAGATCCGAGCCATGTCTGCGACCTACACTGCAGCTTGTAGCAACGCTGGATCCTTAACCCACTGAGCCGGGCCAGGGATCGAACCCACACCCTCACGGAGACTACGTCAGGGTCTTACTAACCCCCGGGCCATGACGGGAACTCTGCCGGTGTTGCTTTGGTCAAATGACTCCCTAAGAGGAGAACCTCCGTCTCATTGCCGGTTGTGGCACTGCCTCTGGGAAACCCCTGGGACGGAACTTAACATTGACCAGGTGGCTCTTGGCACGCACAGAGGAACCCCGACCCAGGGTGGTATCTCTTCGATGCCACGGAGTGTGATGGAGGCTGGGCTGCTGGCTCTCCCTGAAGGCATAGCACTGGTTCCCTGAAGCCCCCCCTACCCAAAGTGGGCTGGGCTCCTGGGGAGGGTGGAGCATCGCACAACCCTTTCCTGGCGCGTGTGGCCCTCGGCAAGCTGTCTCTTCAAGTGCCACAGCTGAGGCCGGGACTGGTGTCTGTCCCCCAAGCTGTGCCACCTCCAGAGAAGCCCCCGGAGGGTGCCTTTAGGAGGCCCTGCTGCAGGACTGGGACGTCCACCAGGGGCCAGAGGGATAACCAGGCAGCAGGGCCGCCGCTACAGCCAGGGTTCTGTTCCCTCACGCTGGCAACACCGAGGCTGGATTGGATCCTGAGAGTTAGTGGACCATGTTACATAGGTCAAAAGTCACAACGCCTACGTTCCACAGTCTACCACCTCTTCAGGAACCACGGAGCGGTGCCGACCCCAGAGCCAGGGCTCGTCCCTGAAGCTGGTGTCGCTTCCAGGCTTCCAGGACGCTTTCTGAGGCCTGCCTGGGCATTGGGAAGCAGGCACCTGGGGAACATAAACTGCCCCCCGCCAAATGTGGGGGAGCAGTTGTGACAGGGAAGACGTGCCTCCACCCTGAAGCAGCATCTCCCCCGGGAAGGCCATGCCAACTCGGACAGACTGCGGAGGGGCAAACCATCGACACGGACCCTGCTTTGGCCATTACATGGTCAACTGTCTCTCGGTCGCAGTGAAGCGCAGTGGTGGGCTCTGCACGGCAGGATGGGAAGCTCTCAGAGCAGCGCTCATAGGTGAAAGGGGGGCCCTCGACTTCTGGGTAGCGATGGGCCCCGCCTCCCACGAGCTCTGATAGCCCTCGCCATGTGCCACACAGAGCTGGGCGGGTAGCGGGCTCTCCTCCCGAACCCGCTCGACCTCGCCATCTGCTCCCGGGGGGCTTCCTTGGGTCCTTCCGGCCCCTCCTGCAGCCCAGCTGTCAGGACCTCCCCCCTCTATGAATGGGAGGCCCAGCCAGCAGGTTGGTTGATATCCAAGGAGAGGACAAGGACAGGCTCTGGGGCAGCGCAGTGGGAGGCACGGCTGTCCTCCAAAGTCTCAAAGCCCATGGCAGGTCATCCTGCTCACGACCCAGCTGTCAGGGACCAAAGTCCTCAGAACAGCACGCACCCCCCTCTCTTGCCTGCTCCCCAGGCCCTGCCGCTGCCTCGGCCAGCTCAGGCCTTTGCCTCCCCTGACCTTCCATGGCTCCCTGCCCTCGTCTTGCCTCCCCAGTGACATCTCCCATGTGGTCAGTCACAGAAATGACCTCATCTTGATGAAAACCCTGGAGTGCTGGAGCTGGAGCTGTGAACAAAGCAGGGTCTCCAGCATCCTGGAGCATCTAGCTTAGCAGGGGCGACTCACATCGAAATAATTATTGCAGAGTGTTGATGTCATAATTAAAAGGGGCCAAAATGCTGTGAAGGAATGGGGAGCGTATGAGAAGAAGAAGATGATCTGACTAATTGGGGGAGCTTCTCAGAAGAAGCCTAGAGTAAAAGATGAAGACTGAGGAGACTAAGCTAGGAAGAGAGGGGACAGGAGTGGACAATGCAGGTTTGAAGCAGAGGAATGGGTGGAATGTGGACTAGAGAGATGGCTCATGGACCTGACAGGTAGAGCAGGAGCCAGATGCAACACGGAACGGATGGAGCATGGAACCAATGGAGCACGGACCAGACACATGGCTCATGGACCGGATGGCTCATGGACCACATAGAGCATCATCCAGATGGTGCATGGACCACACAGATGGCTCACGGACCAGACAGCGCATAGTCTGGATGGAGCACGAGCTGGATGGACCACGGTAACCAAAAGAGCATCCATGTGAACTGAGCATGGACAGCCAGGAATGTGCCAGAAATGATGCTGAGGGGCTAGGTGAGGACTAGATCATGCAAAGATATAAGATGAAAGATTTTTATCCTCAAGCCAAAGGAAAGCCCTCATTAGCGGATAAAGGTCTTGAGCATCACATTTTTATATCTCTCACTGATGTGAAAAGAAAGTGCTGGAAGCAAAAGACGGGGAGGGAGAAAGAGTACAAGAGTCCAAAAGGAGAGAGTGACACCTTGGACAGGGCAGGAGCCATGGAAATGGGTACAAGGGAGCAGGTTTGGGGATAGTTTAGCAAGAGGAGCACGGGAGACTTGCTCAGGTTCCAGATCAGGAATGGGGAGCAGGAAGAAAATGAGAAAAATCCTTGCAAGTGTTTGGCGTGGAAGCCAGGGGAGGGTGGTGGCACCCTCTGAGCCACCAGATGAGCACAGGAGTTGGCAGGGGAGCAGGGGTCTAGTTGTGAACTTTTTTTTTTTTTCCCATTTGAAGTGTTGGTGAGAAATCCTAGCAAGAATGTGGAGTCAGCGATGGAGGTCACTGGTGATCCTAACGGAAGCCCTTTCGGTGGAAAGGTAGTGTCGGAAGTCAGGCAAAAAAGAGAGAAGAGAACCCACGGAGAGGATGGTGGAGAGGAGGTGGGTTCCCGAGAGTCTTCAGATTCACAGGACCGCGCTGTGGTGAGAGCCAAGGGGAGGTTCTGGAAGGGGGTGCTGGCTGGGGCTCTGTGACACTCCCAAGAAGCTGCAGGGATGGAGCCTAAGCTTGGGGGCAGGTGCCACCGAGCCAGGGGCCTGTCACTTCCTCCACTGGCCGTAGGGACAGAGAAACATGGGGACAATGATGGTGGCTTTTATTTTCCCTGTGCCCGTGATGGAAGAGGAAGTCCCTCTCTTGCCCCCTTGGTGTGGGAACTCCTCTGTGGCACGAAGGGGTCACTGACCTTCGCCTTGCATCTCCAGCACCCAGGAAGGGGTCTCCGCAGGGAACGAAAAGACAACTCTGAATAGCAGAGACTGGCCCTGAAAGCAGACTTGTCCTTCCGTGTACGTGACATGCATCCCCCACTTGCCTCCTGGATCTCTCGAGAGGTGGGCCAGCCCACCCTCCCCACCCAGCCTCTGGTCCCCTGATGGCCGGGGGCCCTTCTCACTCATTTCCAGGCCCCAGGCATCACGCCACTCCCTCACCCGTGCACCTGCTCGGCCCTTCTTTCAACAGCCCCTTGATACACCCACCTGCTCACACACTCTTCTTTCTCACCAACACTCCTTTGGGCACTTTCTTGCTACCCCGCTGCTCATCCTCACACCAACTCAACCCTGCATCCTCCCAGGCCCTCAGCCAGGAACACACGCGTGCCGGCACGCGTCCTGGGCGGAGGCCAGGTCATCCAGGGCCAACACTCAGGATTCCTGACCCCCAGGAGTGCCCAGGATCGGGGAGAGAGGGATACGACCCACACAGGGACCCCTGGTCATGGAGGGGCCGAGTAGTAGGAGGAGGAATAGGATGGAAGTTCAGCTGCTGCAGAGGGGGGCGGGCCACCAAAAGCACAGAGGCCATCTGCTCCTCTCGAAGGGTAGGTGGGAAGGTAGTCAGAGATGGTGATAGAGCCCACTCACGTCTTAGCGTTTGGAAGGGGGTTCACGGGAGAACCGGGAGAAACAGCTACATCCTCAATGTAATAAGTTACACACAGAGCAAAGGGAGGGCAGAATGCTTTCACTTTTTTTTTTTTTTTTTTTAAAGCCACTGGGAAATACACATGTAAGCATGTTTGTTTGTTTGTTTTAACTGAGATGTGAGCAATAATAGACTTAGAAACTGGATGTATGCTTTCTGAATCATCAGAATTTTTTTTTTTTTGGCTTTTTAGGGCCGCACTAGCAGCATGTGGAGGTGCGCAGGCTAGGGGTCAAGTCAGAGCTACCACTGCCAGCCTATGCCACAGCCCCAGCAACTCAGTATCTGAGCAGCATCTCTAACCTACACCACAGCTCACAGCAATGCCAGATCCTTAACCCACAGAGCGAGGCCGGGGATCGAACCCATGTCCTCACAGATACTGGTCAGGTTTGTTACCGCTGAGCCACAACAGAAATTCAAGAAAAAAAAAATTTTAAAGAAAAAATGTAGCCTGTATAATATAATAAAAGACAGCAGGAAAGAAAGAAGGATGAAGAAAAAAAAAAAAAAAACAGCATTAAGTGCAGTATTGTTACATTCAGACAAGACAATCCAGGAAAAAAATGTAAATGAGTTACACACCCTTAAAAGAGGGAGTTTTTAATTCACACCAAACATTCTCAAATCCAACTGTATGTTGTCTACTTGAGGCACACTTTAAAGAAATTCACTCAAAAGACCCCCTCAAATCCAAGGGACAGGCCTCAATTTTCATGCGTTTGACTCTCAGGCAGCCCACACAATCATGCACTAACATCTCAAAAAACCATGGAATTTACATAGCGGCCGAATGCCAGCAATCAACTCCTGATCAACAGGATCCCCAGTTCTGCATACGCAGCAATTTGTTCCGTTTGCTTGTGCAATTGCTTAAATATCTCATTGCAGAGGTTTTTAGACAGTATTCTGAGGGGCACAACCCTCCCACCCCACCACCCCATCACCCCGTCACTGTCAGGATGGTGCCTACAGCTCCAGGTCTCTGCCCAGCTCCACACAGGGCAGTTTTGATTTGATCTATTTTACTTATTGGGATTCTGGGTACTATTTGGTCTGAACAAAGGGTTTGGCTGTATTTGAAAACCAGTATTTAAGTACATTCTGCTCTTATTGTTTTATAAAAATAGTGGAAAATGGAAAAATAAAATTGCCGCTATCTGTGGTAAGAGCACAGATTGTGTATATACTTAAGAAATTAAGACAAAGATGGAAATCATTAGACAAACCCAATGGAGCCAATCCTTAGCCTCAATAATCGAATTGAAGGCAGTCAACTATGTGTTTGGAAAGAAAAGAATTAAAGAACATCTGTGGAATGCTAGAAATTGCCTGGAAAGGTACAGAATACTGAGCTCTCGAGGAGCAGAATTCTTTGGAACATGCAAGTGTCTGGTTCAGCTTTCAAACAACACTCTGCCTTGAATACAGACTTCCAGAAACAATTACATGAGCAAGCAGGGTTACCTAACTCAGGAACACACATGAAAATAAAGCAGAGGTACTTCTGCAATTTCAAGTACCCAAGAGCAAAGTCATTAAACAGGTGGAAGAAAACCACCCGAGACAGAAGGTACCATCCACAGCAACCATATGACATTCACGAATATTTACATAGGAATAAAACTCTACCCTAAGATGGGGAAACAGAAACACACGTTCCAGAGCCTTCTCAATCCTAAAGACATCAAATAGGCAGCAAGCAAATGATAAACACACCTCAAACCTAGAGGCAAGCAAAATCATACTGAACAAAAAATGAGAAATGAAGAAAAGATGCTTGCTTCATCAATATTAGTTAACATGCTCCAAAAAGCGCTGACCAGTATAACAAAACAAGAGATAAATGTTCTAAACTATTAGAATGAGGTTTAAAATATGGTTACGTATAGATTACTTAACTCTTTACCAAGAAAATCCCAAAGAATCAACTGAAGAGATAGTAAAGCTAAATGTCTTTGCACCAAAATCTGTATCCTATAAAGAAGATGCATATCTTACTTTGAAAGGCCTGTGAAACATTCACATAATTGATTATATAAGGCACAAAGAAGACATCCGTAAATTCCCCAAAGTAGAATTTTTGTGTGTCCACATTCTCAATCCACAATGGAATATGACCAAAATTGAATAAAAAGATATAAGCAACAATACACAACCCAAATAAATTAGAAATTAATTTTAAAAAAGCTCTACTTTTGCACATTTAATTCAGATAATCATTTCTTCTAAGAACAAAAAGAAATGAAAAGCACAATTACAAATATTTTAAAATATTGAAAAGACTACATATTAAAACATATAACATGCAGTCAAAATTGCAACCAGAGGCAAATTCATACTGTGAGATGTTTTCATTATTAAAGAAGAATAACATAAGGGACATGAGGATAGATCCATAAAACAAGCTTAAGAAAAGCAGAAGGAAGGAATCAACAGAGATAAAGGCAGATATTGTTGAATTTGAATATGTGTGCGTGCACACACACACACACAAATGAACAGTTAAATTGACAAATTACTCCAAGAACTAATTCCTCGAAAAACCTCTAAAACAGACGCTCCTCTAGCTCACCTAGTAAAAAAGAGATAAAGTACACATACGCAAAATTGAGAATGAAAAAGATGACATAGTCATAGAAATAGATAAATTCTATTTTAAAATAGTATTTATAAGTCTATTCTAAGAAATATTTAAATCTCAGAAAAATAGATTATTTTCTCGGATTAATATTAGCTTAAAAAAATCATGGAGCACTCACTATGTGTCAGGCGCAGTGCAATATACTTTATCTCTTTAATGCTCACAGTGGCCCTCTTAGCTACATGCTCTCATTAACCATTTAACAAATGCAGAAACTAAGAATTAGGGAGAAGACATAGTTTTCCTGAGGTCACATGAGAAATGACAGAGCAGGAATTTGAACCCAAGTTGTCTGATTCCAGTCTCTGCACATTTAAACATTGAGTTGTATTAGAAAAAGAAGCAAACATTCTAAAGATGTAGAAAAACCTAAAGGAATCCAATAAATACAGAAGAAATAGGAAAAGTTGCCAGAATTATTACAAGAGAGTTATATGGCTGAGTTCGTTCAAGCTTTCATGGAATAAATCATTTAAATGATGTTTGTATGGTACAGAATATAGAAAAGGATGGAATGTCCCCTGATTCATTTTACAAAGCCAGCATAACTCTGATATCAAGTGAACAAAAAATTAATTTGAGAAGTCCTAAATGAAATACTAGCAGGGCAAATCATGTAGTATCATGTAGTATATTAAAGAACAATATGCCATAACCAGGTAGAATTTGATTCAAAAATGTTTCAGAGTTATGAAACATTATTATAATTCATTGCATCAACAGGTCAACAGAGAAAACAAGAATATCACTACAGATATCAAAAAATTTCACAAAACGCTAAATCCATTCCCAATTTTAATCATACATAAACTAGAAATAAATACTTCATTAGCATTATAAAAAACATACAGCCTAAAAAATTATGTGTCATCATACTTAACATGAGCCAGAAATGAGACAAAGATTTCCATTATCAGCAATTCCATGTTTTGGAAGATCTAGCCAATATGATAAGACAAGAAAGAGAAATAGAAGAGATAAAATATTTCTCAAATTTGATATAATGCTATAGATATGAATGACTCTTTACCTAGAAATTCCAAAACATTCAACTAAAAATTATAAAACATATCAGAGAATTCAACGAGAGAGACAATAACAATAAATACACAATCTCTTCCCTACATACCAGTAATAACCAGTTAGAAAATATAAGAAAACATTCATAATAGAAGCAATACTTAATTCCTTGAAATACACCTAATGACAAACTGTGAATGTGTCAAAGTTGACAAATTGTGTATATATCAAAGTGTAACATATGCAAAGCCCAAATATCAAAAATATCAATTCTCTTTAATTTACAATTTTATAAAGTTCCACAGAAAATCTATAATGAATGGTTTTAACCTCATCGCATCACTAAAATTCACCTGGAAGAATAAACAAGTGAGACGAATCAAGAAAAACAAGAATGAAAAAAGACTACTGCTATCAAATAATAATATTTGTTATAACAATGCAATATATTATAACAAATCAATACTAGGGTAAGAATAGAGAGATTAATGGCATAATAGAGAGCCACAGCAAGAAACAAAAACTACAGAAGTATCTAGCATATTGTAAATGTGGAAATGGGGCACACAGCTGCTTCTCACAATAACGAAAGGATTAAAGAGTCAATATAAAGATGAAATCATGAAAGAACTAGAAAAAAATTAAAGTGACTAATTAGATGAGCCTGGGGTAGGAGAGGTCTTTCTAAGCAAAGAAGAAAAAATAGAAATAAAGAAAAGAAATAATTGGTAATAGATTTTTGAATATAAATTTTTTAAATGAAAAATTGAAAAGCTCCACAAACAAAATGGAATGGCAAATGAAAACTGGGGGAAAAATGGTAATATAGGGTGGAAAGAAAAATCGCCATTCTTATTTTGAAAGGTCTTATAAATTAAAAATAAAAGATACACAGAGGAAAAAAATAGGTACACAATTTTGAGTTCAATGTGGTCAATATAGATGTTCACCCACTCGCTTTCATATATATATTTACATATCAAATTTAAATAAACATATATAAATCTATACCTTTATCTATATCATCTATATCTATATATCTCTCTATATGACCAGAGAGTTGAGCAAAGCACCTAACATGAAAGTTAGAGAAACACTTAGAAGGAAGAAAAGAAAAAAACAAGCTTGGAGACTCTTTAAGAGAAAGAAAATTTCAGAAAACCTATTATTAATATTAAAAGGACAATCAAAGAAGCAATTCCATCCATGAAAGAAACTGTTATAAAGTAATATTTAGGGTATAATTTTAAAATCTTGAAAATCAGATACTGCAGAAATGAAAAGAGGTTAAAAGATGAAGACAGATAAATCTCTCAGGAAACAAAGAGATTGAGATGAAAATCAGAGGAAAAAATACATGAATTGTAAAGCACTAGTTAAAGAGATCCAACATACAAACAATATAGATTCTAGCAAGAGAAAACAGAAGGACATTATCCAAGGAATTGTTCAAGAAAACTGCCTACAACAGAAGGGCACTCGTTTTCAGATCAAAAGGGCCTGGCAAAACAGATGAACATAGATCTACATCAAGACAGATACACACGAAACTCCAAACATGAGAAGACAATGAGAAAACACAAGTTCAGGCAGGAAGGGGAAAGGTCCCATTCAGAGGATGAGGAGTCACAGAGCTTGCAGACTTATCAACAGCCCTCAAAGTTAGACGACAACTCTTCATGCTTTCCAAATCTGAGGGGAAAAAAGGTACCAACTGGAAGTCTATACCCAGTCAAACCATCAGCATCAGTGTGGGCTAGGCGTTTCCCTTTTCACACGTAAGAGGTCCCTAACATTTCACCTCACGTGAACCTTTTCTCAGGAAACTACCAGAAGATGCACTCTAGCTAAATGGGGGGGGGGGGGGGGAACAAACAAACAAAAAGGATAACATGGGCTTTACAACATCAGGAATCCAACCACGGAGTGATGGTCAAGGGAATCCTCCGGAAGAAAACGAGGAGGACATCCCAAGATGAGGGCACGAAGCCTGAAGATCAAGCAATCCAGAACAGCCAAGGAGGCTCCATGGAGAGATTTCTTCAAACCACTTGAAATTAAAACAAAACAAAACAAAACAAATGCTAATGGGATTGGATGTATGGAGGGGCTCGGGATAACTGTGTGCCAAGTTAGGTTCATTAACAACTAGGCAACCAGTCAAAGAGTGAAGGGAAAACACACACAAAAACCAAAACAATTATTAACTCCAGAGAAAACAAAAAGCCATAAGAAGTAAATAACCTTCATGCTGCCATTCAGCTATCAAGAGTGTTTGCACTGTTTTAATAACAGAAACACTGATGATTGACCAAACCGAAATTGTGAACTAAAGATACTGAAAGGATGGGACAGAGAGCTGTTCTTGTGTGTGGTGAGGCCAAGGCACTTCTGGAAGAGAATTCGAACCTTCATCTTCTATTGAAAAGTCAAGGTAATGCCTACACTAAAAAAAAAAAAAAAAAAAAAATGTTTTTGGATAACTAGAAAAATGTTATCAGAAACAGGGTTGTAAGTGTCAAGACACACTATAAATCAACCATAACAAAAAAATTAAAAAAAAAGAGTCAAATAAAAAAAGTATCGAGACAATCAATTAAAAGCTGTTGCTTCTGTGGAGCAGGCTATGGGGTTGGAGTGGAAAGCTAGAGCTCTGATGCTTCTACAAAACCTTGTTTAAAAAAAATGATTTGACTCTTCGAATGAGGTATATGCATGACTTTGACAAAAATAAAACTAAATGAAAACTGAAAAATGCAAAGAAACTTCACTGGCAATTCGGATACACAGAACCAATGAAGGTATGAGGGGAAAAATGTTCTTATCACAGGTACTAAATGAACAGAAAATGAAAAGAATGAAATTATGTTTTGACAAATTGGCAAATGTTCAAAACCTTGATAATTCCCAGAGAAACAGCTGCTTCTTAAACTCATTCTGAGAATGTAAGTTGGTACAAAGGTTAAGGAGGGAATCTGGCCATAAAATGCTCACATCTTTTGACACGGCCATTCCACCTTTAGAATGCACTGCAGGAAAAATAATCAGAGACATTTGTGAAGATGCATAAACAACGTTGCTCATCCTAACTCACAGCATCCAACTTCTAAAAAGCATGTAAATATCTCACAAGAGTGGATCCATTAAATCAATTATGAAATAGCTTAGCATATTGGCATCATTTAAAAAAACCATGAGATGGGAAACTACTTTACGGCATGAGAAAATGTTCAGGATGTATATACAGTCAGGTGAAAAATTAGGACAACTATGATAAATCCAATTAAAAATATACATACATATGTACACACACACACACACACACACACACACACACACACACACACACACACCCTTATGTAAAACAAAAGACCAGAGGCTGATCACCAAAACGTTGGCAGTGGTCATCTCTGAGTGGCAAGGCCAGGGTGACTCCTATTCTTCCTCTTGTTCTTTTTAGCATTTTACAAGCTTTTACAATAAACATGGATTTCCTTTCTCGAGAATCATTACATGTAATAAATTTTAGTTATGACCTTAGTATTTTTCATGGGGAAAACACCCATGGCTCCCCCTTATTTATTCTCCACTACAGAAATGAGTTGACAAAACACAATTATATGCATAATGTGTGAAAGAGACTCACTTGGGGCAGGGGTGTGAACGTGGCCCCAGGCCCCAACTCAAGCTGCCCTAAAGGACTGGTGTCTGGTCAGCTGCAAAGTGGCCACCTGGGTGGGCCCAGAGATGAGGGCCAGCTGTCCAGGGTCGAGCCCCTGCTGACCTCGCCTCTTCACTCTGGGTAACTTCTGAGTGGCTTTGTCCTCCACTCAGGGAAGCAGCTGCCAGGACCGGCCTGGCCTCTGGGCATTTTGGGCATGCGGGCCCTCTGAGGCCCTCCGCACGCTCCAGCCCTTCGCCCTCCTCTGATCACCTCTAGTCTTTACGTTCTCAAGACCAAGCCTGCACCCCCCGTCGCAGGTCCGTATGCCGCTCAGAACATAGCCAAGGAAAGCATAACTCACCCAGCGAAGCAGGCGCTCCACCCATCCACAGACGTATCCCCAGAGTCTTGCGTTCAAGGGACCTCACTGCCACGCTCCACGAGGATGGACCTTCCAGGGCGAGGGGACCAAGTCACAAAGCCGAACCCAACGGAGTGAGCGCGAGTCGCAGGTCTGACCAACGGGATGCATCCCTCCAGGGTGGAGGCGGGGGGGTGAGGCCGGGGCAGAGCTGGCTCCTGCCCGTGGGAAGCTCATAGCCCAGTGTGAAATGAACGGCCATGGAATTCAAGGCTGGAGCTCCGCGTGGGGCCGATCACGGGGGGTGAGGGGAGGTGTGAACTGGGGAAACTGGAGAAACGGGCTGGAAACCGGCGGAGGCGAGGAACGGGAAGGGGACCTCGGTTTCCAGCAGCCGGGACAGTCACTGAGATAAAGAGCCCAGGGGTCTCTGGGACTGGCCTAGACGATCGGGGCGGGGCCCCTGACTTCTACCCAGCCAGTTACCACTATTGCTGGTATTACTGCTACTGTCCACTGCATTCAAGGACGCACGGAATTGGACTGTTCCGTCTTCATTCCATGGCACTAGTCATCGCTGGTCCATGAATGGCTCTTTCATTTTATTCTCTTTATTCAACTTTTAAAGAATTTAATGCACATGCAGAAGCCCGCCAGAGCTCCAACCCAGAGCCAGGACACTAACTGTAGCGTGCCTCCCCCAGGGTGGAGCAGACGTCCCGGGGACGCCCCTTCACCCTGACATTGGAGGCTGAGGCCCATCCTGGTAACTCCCCCCGACCCTAGGTTCAGAGCTATTGACTGCCTGCCCGGGTCAGCAGGGATCTGCACTCCATTCCGGCCTGGGAGCCACGCTCAGCCAGGCTCTCTCTGCTGGGAAAGAAGAGGGCTGCTCTCAACAACAGAGAAGGCCCCACTGGGGTTCTCCCTGAGGTTGTGGAGGCCAGGGGTTGGGGGCTCTGGGGCGGTGGGCGAGCTCAGGTTGGCCACGGGGGCCCTGGACCCTCGCCCCTGATGGGCCGGGCCAGAAGCAAGCCCGTGTGTCTGCGACTTGAAACATGCTATTTGGGGCAACTGTCAGGAGCAGGGAAGTGAATTTTCCAGATGCTGCCCTGCAGGGATTTCATGAAAGGCCACCAAATGGGTAAACTTGGCCAGGAAAGTTTCAAGTTCTCTTGTCCTGATGAACAAAGCATGAACATGTGCTGTGATGCTCTCAGGACCCAAACCCACACATGAGAGGGGACAGTGCCTCTGCTCCCACAGAGGGAGGTGGCAGACACCCAGGCTCTGGGCACAGAGCATCCCCTGCCCCACACTTCCCTACCTGGGGCCAGGGGACACACATTGAGCTCAGGGCAGGGCTGGGTTCGCCATGCTCCTCTAAGCTCAGTTTGCTTCTCTGCAAGAAGGGCGATGATGAGCCCCCTGCAGCACTGGGGGCTTCACAGCAAGACCCACCGGCTTAGCCCACTCCAGGGGAGATGGGGGAAGGGAGGGCGGAGATGGGCTGGGGGTCCAAGAAGGGCCTCCCCCTCCCTCCTTTCTCCAACATCTGCCCAGCACTTTCTAGGTCATCTTTCCTCTGTGCCCTGCCGCATCCGAGAATGGCCACTAGGTGGGGGACCTCGTCTCCAGGCAACCCCGCCCCACAGCCCCCTCCTCTGCCTCTGCACACAATGCAGTACCTGAGAAGGGGTGGAGAGAAGGAGCGGGGTGGGGGGGGAAGAGCAGGGAGAGGTGTGAAGTGAAGGACTCAGTGGCCCTCTGCAGTTCTGGGACTCCTTTGGTGGGACCCCCCCCGCCTTTAAGTTTGGCTCCTTCAAGTCTGATGAGCGCCACCCGCTGGATTGACAGCTGAGCCAAGGCGTGTGGGCCGACCATGCCGGGTACTGAATATTTGGATACATGACCTGCAGAGCAGTGGGGGCAGAGGGGAGGGACTGGTGGGTATAGAGAGGGCGGGTATGAACGGGAGCGGGCAGAGGCGCAGAGATGCAGAAAAGCAGCAGAGTGACCCAAGGGGCACAGGGACCTCGACAAAGGGGCAGTAGCGCCTGCCAACTCCGGGAATATCTGCTGGGCATGAGGTCCAGCCCCTGCCAAGTTCGCCGGACTCTCCTTGTGCTGAGTTAAAAAAAAAAACACGTGCTGGTAGGAGACGCCTCAGATCAGAGGGAAAAGAAAATCAAACTGGCCCCCAAATTGCAACTGAGGCTCAGTGGTCCGGAAGGACAGAAAAGAGGAGGGTCAGGACCGCAGTGAAACGGGGAGAGGTCTTTCCTCGCCTCCGCGCGGACACGGTGCGATGGGGGACCTGGGGTCATCAGCCTTGCTCTAGGTCTAGAGACAGGGAAACTGAGGCCAAGCCGGGCAGTCACGGGCTCCAGCCCAAGACTCAGTCGGTGAAAGGAAGGACCCTCCGCGAAGGGACAACTGGCAGCACCTCTCGGGTTTGGGGGCGCAGGACGTGTGACACAATGCGCACGCACCCCGGGGTCCAAGAGCGCCACGCTGGGGCCACGTGCTCACTCACGTGCCCAGCTCAGAGCCCTTTGAAGGTGTCTGCAGAATGAATGAAATTGACTTCCCTCTTAAGGACGATGGCAGTGGAACGTGGAGGGTCCCGGTGGCTTCTCCAAGGGCACACACTGCTACCTTTCCTGGCAGAGAAGAGACAAAAAGAAGTCAAGAGAGAACAGGAGACAACGGAGTCGCCTGTCCTCAGGGCCAGTCCAGAGCCAGCATCCACTCCACCAAAGACAGTGCGACAGGAGGACAGCAGTCGCAGGGCTATCTGCCCCATGCCTGCCCCCACCAGCCACTTCTGTCATCTTGGGGCCCAGCCCCAGGCTTTGCTCTGTGCTCTGGGTGCCCACGAGAAAAATCCCGGGGAGAGCATGGGACATGGAGTCATGACTGCCTGGCTAAACGGTGGCCCTAGTGGGACCCAGGGAACAGCACTGCCCTCCCCAGGCTCCAGGGTCCTTGTCTCTGCAGTGAGGAACTGAGGTCATCCCCTGCTGAGTCTGCTGACAGCAGGCACAATATAATGTTATTATGCTTTCTCCTCAATATCACGACCTACCAGGCTCCGAGCCCCAGCTTCCCTGAGATCTGCACCCCCACACCCCCACCCCACTCCCTGCCCTGGGAAAGCGAGCCTCTGGCCTCTGTGGGCCTCCAAGCAGGGCAGGACAGTCCCCAGGCCTGCCCTTGTGCATCTGTCCTCTAGGCCTGGGCCAAAGCCTGGGTCCCTCTAGCGCCCACACATTCATTTGGCGACCAACTCAAAGTCCCCTCTGGCTTCCAGAGGGTTTGAGGCCCCCTGTGGAAAGCTTGAAAGAAGAGCTGCTTTCAGGGTGACCATGCCCACTCGAGTTTCATCAGAGCAAAACCAAACCACGCAGTTCTGTTTAGCGAGCCCTCATCTGCCCCAGCGACAGCTGAAGCCTTGTTTTCCACATTCACTCTGCTTCTTGGGAGGAAGCCCCAGAGACCCCCACAAGCCGGACTTGGCTCTGGCCAGTGGCCACGGGGTGTCAAATTTTGAAACGGGCCTTTTGCCGAATGTTCAGTTTCGAGCCCTGGTCCAATTGCCCACATCCTGTCCAAACTTCCTGGGGGGTGAGATTTACTTAAGAAAAAGGAATGAAGACTCTGTTCACGCCATTGACGGAAAACACCCTCCGTCGCAGGCAAGTTCAAGGGTTAAGGGGACATATCTCTTCATGAGTCGCAGGCGGAAGGCAAAGTGGAGTTGGCTGGAGCGGGAGGGCCAGCCTCGGTGGTGGGGAGAGGCTGGTCCTGAGGCCAAAGACCCCGGTTCTCTGCCAGGGATGTCATCTGTCCCCAAGCAGGGCCACGCAATCATGCTTCTGTGCATTCATTCTTTCACTCAGAGCTTCCCTACGGATGGATCAGCTACTCTGTGCAGGTTCTGTACTGATAGTGGGGGGTCTGAGGCACCCAAGACCAAGCACCCCCAGTTGGGGAACTCAAGGTCTGGTTAGGAAGGCAGATGCCTAAATAGGTGACAGACAAGCAACAGGACAGGTTTCTGAATGGAAGTCAAGTTCAGGGTCACGATGAGGACCGGGTGATTCATCCCCCTGCGGAGACGGGACAAGCCCTGCAGTGACTGAGCACTGTGAGGAGTGGCCTAAGGGTTGGGTTTGTGCAAAGGTACAGAGACACGGTGCATGAAGACTTGAGGGAGGGGGAGTCTGCTGGGGATGCCCAAGGCCAGGGAGCTTGGCCGGAGGTCAAGTCTTGAGATCCTGGAGACTGGAGCCAAGGAGCTTGGGCTTCCCCCTGGGACTTCTGGAACTCACAAGAGAGCTCTAAGGAGCAGGGGACTCTTCTCCAGGCATTCTAGAAAGATGCACAGGGAGGAGAGCAAGTTGGAGGAGGAGCAAGAAGACCAAGCAGAGGCTGATGCCAGCCCCAGGAGCTTGGACGGATGCAGTGGTGATGGAGAAGAGAGGCAGATCCATGGGCTTACCGGATGCCATGGGGGTTGGACTGGGGTCGGGGTGGAAGGAGGGAGACCCTGGGGACGGTGACTTTAGAACGTGAGGGCAATGTCAGCGTCAGCCGGCGTCCCAGGCAGCCACTTTGAGAAACCCGGCATGAAACGTGGTAGAGGACAGGTCAACGTGCACTCCATTCTACCCGCGGTCTGTCGTCTGGCAACACCTCGAAGAGAAATGCTTGAACGTTGATGGGGCAGCTCAAACCCTGACACTCAGTAGAACCTTCCTTAACAAGCATGATGTTTGAGTGACTGCAGGGGATGGCTGGCTGGTCACAACTGCCCAGGAAATGACCAGGCAGCAGCGGCACGAGCTCCAACAACCCACTGGTCTCTCTTTCCTCCAAGGACATCCGAAGACGCCGCTGACCTGACTGAACCCGGAGATCCAAAGCCACTGACCAACTCCCACCGAGGTCCTAGCCTTGCCTTTCTTCCAGTGAAGACGCCAAGTCAGAGGCCCCAGTGTCCACAGTTAGGAAAGGGGGAGTCTACCCAATTCAGGCTGAAGTAGAAAGGCCCATGATTTGAGCCGACATCAAATCTTTGTGAAGGAGGCAGCTCTGGTCCAAGCCAGAGGACACAGCACCGCCCCCACGTTACGTTCAAAGGAAGGACGCAAGACCAGGTTGGGAGACGGAATCCAGGGTCAGGCGTGGATGCTGACCATCTAACTGCGGAAGCGAGGGAAGCGGGGAGAGAGGAGTAGGAGGATGGAGAGAGGGAAGGGAAGAAGGAAGGAAGGGGCGGGGGGAGGGAGGGAGAGGGTGAATCTTGGCCAAATGCCCCATGGAGTCCAAAAGTGCTGCCAACTCACACTTCTTGGTGTCTGTCCCTGGTGGAAGGACGTGCTGTCCTGCCTGAAAGGTACCAGGTCTGGCCTGGCCTGTCCCATTCGGACGGGCACGCTTCCAAAACGTAGCTGAGCTCTCCATTCTTCTGGGACAGGGGGACATGGGAGCTTTTATATAAATGCCGTTGACACCGTCAAGGTCAGCTACTTCAGGTAATTTCTAAGGCATCTGTCCCCCCGCCCCCCAGGTGCCGCACTACGTACACAGCAGGTATGTCCTGTGAGGGCCGGTGCTAAGCTTTTGTTCCACAGGGTTAGTTCTCAGGGCAATCCAGCCGGGTAGGGATGCTATTCTCCTCTCACAGGTGAAAGTGAGGCCAGAGGCCTCAACCTGCTGTGTCCAACCCACAGTCTCGAAACTAGGACCAGGGGGAGAGTCAGGGAGGGGGCCCACTGGCTGGCGGCGTACAAATAGGACTGGGTTATTTTCCACCTCCGGACTTGGCAGAGGCCAGGGTGGCTTTCGGGAAGATCCAGGGCTTCCATTCCACCCTTCCAAGCGAACATTGCCCAAGGATGGGCCCGTGTCCAGGGCAGTCAGAACGGCCAGTGTCCTGTCTCACTGTCTGGCAGGAGCCAGACTCGGGGAAGAACGTGCAGTTGCATAAGAGGGGCTGCAAAGCATCTGACACACAGCACGCCTCCCCGCAGAGCAGCCCCCAGGGCCTGCAGAGAAGGGCCAGCCTGGTTCCACAAAAGCACAGGTATTTTTAGCTCTTTGTTCCTTCATTCACATTCGGCCACCCCTTTTTTTTTTTTTTTGGTCCTTTATTTTGTCTTTTTTTTTTTTTTTTTCAGGACCGCACCTGCAGCTTATGGAGGTTCCCAGGCTAAGAGCCAAATCTGAGATGCAGCTGCCGGCCTTTACCACAGCCACAGCAACGCCAGATCTGAGCCATGTCTGCCACCTACACCACAGCTCACGCTAACGCAAGATCTTTATCCCACTGAGTAAGGCCAGGGATCGAACCCATGTCCTCATGGATACTAGTCGGGTTCATTACTGCTGAGCCACAACAAGAACTCCCTATTCAGCCATCATTTACTGGGTGCCTCCTGGGCCTGGGCTGGGCAGGCCCTGGGGAGACAGAGAAGACGCTGACCCCATTCCTGGCTCTTGGGACCGGTCAGTTCAGTGATGACATAGAAACAAATGCCCAGGACAGAGTAGAACGGGTGCCCTGGGCAGTGTTTCTAAGGTGCTGTGAGGCTGCGGCGTGGCTCCCTCTGTCCGGCGTGGTCAGGGAAGGATGCCCAGTGTGACCTCATCTGCTCCCTGCCTCGCCCGTGGGTGACCGACTCACTCACTCGTCGTCTGCTGATTCGGACACTTTCCCACCCGCTCATTCACAGAGCATGGATTTTCCCCTGGGTGACATATACTCCTTCACTGCCTCCTTCACCCGCTCGCTGATGATTCTCTGATCCAATGACACTAAGATGCCCCCTGCTCCATCCATCTGCCTATTCATTCCCGCATCAAGGTGCCTCCTGCACTGACTGATGTATTTACCCCTTTGTTAAACTGTTCAACGCCGTCCTCGTTTCATTGTCCGATTTAGTCACTCACTTATTTGTTGACCTCTTAATCATTCATTCGCTTTGTTCCTCACTGACTCCCTGGCTCATTCATCTCCTCGTTACTAATTCACTTTCGCTAATCCATCCATTCACAGACTTGTTCAGGAATCCACGCATCAATTCACGCATCCGTTGAGCACTCATCTTTCACTTATGGAGCCCTGACCCCCGGTCTTTCATTCCTTCCTTCCTCGACTTCCTCGTCCATCACTCACGCCCACCTCTTGCCGTCTCTTACACCCTTGGCTCATCCAGATGTATATGCATCATACCTGTGCATTACTGCTTCCATGACTCATGCCTCATCCGTGGGTTCACTCACCTGGGCACTCCTTCCCATTTTCACTTTTTTTCTTTCCTTTGCTTACTCCAAGACTCATTCATTGACTAACTCGTCGCTTCATTCATTCATTCTCTCTGTCTTTCATCATTGAGTCAATGGGTCATTTAACAAACGGCTTAGGTGGGCTCTCTGTGCTAAGTGTGCTAAGTGTGCTAAGTAACTTCATGGACCTTTCAGCCAACGGAGTTGCTTAGTGGCTCAGGCATCTTCACTTTTATAAAGCATTTGACATGTAAAACTGAACTGGGGTCCTGCCGTTTGTGCGTCTGGAAAGCTCACCTACCGGCCTTATGATACTGAATTACTACCTTTATACGTAGGTCTCCACCTAAGCCTAAGGAGCCACTTGAATGCGGGAATGAGATCAGATTGAGATATGAACGCCATGACCGGCCCAGAGCCTGACACAGACTTGAAGCAGTCCTTGCTGAGCTGAAATGAATACTTAGCATCAGTAACTGGAGCACTCTCCCAGGTACAAAGTGCCAGAAAAACATAAAATAGGGGGTAGGGGGGCCTCCTGTCATTACCTCCAATCAGGTCACTAGTATCTGTGCCTGATGGAGGGAAAAAAAAAAAAAAACAATCTAGGTGAGAAGCATGCAAAACTATCCAAATTATGTCAGTACAACATGTAGTACTATATACCAGATACTATTAAAACAAATATTTTAAAAATGTTTCAGTTCATGAGTGTCAGTGGGGCAGAACTGTAATAATCACAATCCTTGTTTCACTGGCCCATGATTTGACTTCTTCTCATTTAATTTTTCACGGACTGATTTACAATAATAAACAGTAATAATGATGAACACAGTAACACTCCTGAACCCACTAAATTGCAAGAACAAAACCAATAGACATTTTACCATCTATGTCCTCATGATAAACCACGTCCTCTACACACACACACACACACACACACACACACACACACACACACGTAGATACAAAGATACAGACACACATATTTATCTATGTCCAATGTAACATTAAATCTCTTAGGTTAAGTGGATCTCGAACAGGCAAAATTGGGTTGATGATAATTCTTGTTTCGTACACTTGTATCACTGGGACACTTGGGTTATTTTAATTTTCTTTATATATAAATTTTCCCTTGTTGTTAATTTAGTCAGGTACTCATTTTCAAAAATAAAGTCAAAAGTAAAGACTCTACTTCCAAACAAGGGAGGAATTTTTGACTGTTAAGTCTGTGTACTTCTTTTTTGTGTGTCTTTTTGCCATTTCTTGGGCTGCTCTCATGGCATATGGAGGTTCCCAGGCTAGGGGTCGGATCGGAGCTGTAGCCGCCAGCCTACACCACAGCCACAGCAATGCAGGATCTGAGCCGTGTCTGTGAGCTACACCACGGCTCACGGCAATGCCGGATCCTTAACCCACTGAGCAAGGTCAGGGATCGAACCCACAACCTCATGGTTCCTAGTCGGATTCGTGAACCACTGCGCCACAACAGGAACTCCCAAAGTCTATGTACTTCTTAAGTAGAGTGGCAAACTGTTAACCTGAATTAAACAAATTCTTGCTTTATGAATAATCACATCATTGGTCATGAGTGGCCGCTGTGATTTTACTGGCTCTTTATCTTTAATTTTTATGTTTCTTTTTTTTACCAGCTCATTTTGTGGTTGATTATTTATAACCCAAGGAAAACACAACCAACCCAAGAACAAGATCCTTGACCAAGCCTAGAAGTGCCTATAATCCTCTTACTCTAAGAGGGGGCAATCAACCTTTCTAATGGAAACCTGTTTTTTCGGTTTTGCAAAATGATTGAGCCATGATCCTTTTCAGGCCAGTTTTTATCATTGGTCTCTGCCTGTGCTGCTTTGATTTGTTTTATGATTGCATGAAGACATCTCTTCTTTTTAAGAATTATAGGCCATCCATAAACAAAATGATGAAACCACGAATAAATATTTCATCTGTTACTTACCCTAATCTCTCTGCTCTCCTTGGCCACAAAGGTAAGAGCCAAGATCTTCATCATTAAATAAGGACGGAAACAAACAAGGTGCAGCCATTCTGGGGCACAAAGCAGATGTCAAAAAGAATACAATACATCCATCAATGGTTCATATTTTGCATCCATCCACTTAGTTAACCATTTGTTTAATCCTCATTTCTTCCTGAGTCAAACAGCTAGTAATTCTACTTCAAACTAAGAGCAAAGCATTGACTATTAAACACCTCTTTTTAGCTGCTTCTAACATAAAGTAGTAACACTTCATGTATATGTTTTCTTAATGGACCAAGGTGTTACAGAACTGAAGTAATATTCCTTGTTTTCTTTCACAGCTTCAAAATTGGTCTGTGTTCTGACCTCTTTCTTTTCTTTCACACGTATCTGTTTATTGACCCATTCATTTATCCAGTAGTAATATAAAACCAATGTCCATGAACCCTCTCAACTAGAGTCTCACTTCCCTGAGGTCACCCCCCCGCAAGTTATACACCAGCTCTCTTTTCGCCGTGGACCTCAGTGGTTCAAACATGACTGATCATAATTTTTATTCAGATGCATTCCCTTTACATCATTGGTCCAGGCGTGCCCCTTCCGCATTTAATTCGAACAAGTTTCAGACGTTACAAAGAACAGCCGTGAACCTGCCATCTTACTCCACAACCGAGTACCGACTCCCTAAATGAGCAGCTGCCTGGGTTTTTATCAAGAGGAGGATGTTTAAATAACCAATGCGACAAACATAAAATGAGATGCTTCCGTTTTGAAACAAAGGAAAGCTACGGGGTCATCGGGGGCCTCGTCTGTGCTAAATTGCATTCATCATAAATGCTGGTTCCCAGCACATGCTCATCCGCGCATGCTCTATGCATGACATGGACACGTTTAAGTACATTTCCTCTTTTTTAATGATTCCATAGAAGCCCGGGCGCTCCCCACCCAAACCAAGAACTTTATTACTCACATGACATGACATGGCGCTTTCTCCGAGGGACAAGGTGGCGGCTCTCCATGACTGGGGAATAATTTAATCAGCTGTGGGGCACACAACCTGTGGAGTGTAAAGTTCTTGATGAATGAAAAGGCCTGGACTTGGGGTTGAATTTAGTGAACAGGAGGCAACCATGACAAACATTCATTTTAAACAATGATTTATTGCACATTCTTCTCTCTGGCTCATGCATGGACCACATGTATTCAGGCACCCATTTTAATAATATAATCAGCACCCTTACGTAAGCCACCCAACATGAGAAGAACAAAGAGCCTCTGGGTCCCTAACCCACAGAACTGATTCTGAAGGGTGTCTGTTGTGCTGAGCCAGGTTTACTATGAACCTTGGTTTAGGACAATCTCATCATTGGTCCTTATGGGATCTCTGACTACCTTCCGTACCTTCTATTGTTCAACTGTTTGACTCTGCAAAAATCAAGAGTCACTATCGGACGGACAATCCATCCGCATGGTGCTCTGAGTGAAAACAGACCAGCTTGCTCTATGATGGACTGAAATCCCACCACCCACGGTGCAAAGTAGTGAGAGGAACAGCCATCAACGATATCCCACAGTTTTTCAGCACACATTGAATGCGCTAATTAGACTCCCTGGCAAAGACAGGACAGAGAACTCGACTATTACTCACCTTGAACCATGTGGGTCTTGATCATTGCGGCATGATTATCAGCGCCTGTCCGTTCTGCGAAGTACAAAGCAAACAGCACCGAAAAAGGGGGGGAGGGGAAATGAATATACATTCTTTTATAACTTTAAATTTTTAAAATAAGACAAGGTATACAGATTTTCGTGTTAAATAAAAGAAGCATATCCCTTGGCCAAAAGAAGAAAACTGCAAAATTCTCTCCGCTGCTTCATGGTTCTCCGCCTAGATTGACTTGCTATTTAGGTATTAATTCATTCATTTCATTAGTTTTTTCTCTTAATTAAATAAACAAACTAGAACTCATCACTGATCCAGAGCAAGAACACTGACGATGACTATTCTCCGTCTAAATGGCCTTTGCCATAAAGAGGCAACATCTCTGATGTACTTGGTAATGAACCTCAGAGTTCATTAGGATGACATTCAAATATAGACAGTTCGACAGTCGCCCTGACTGATCACATCCTCATCCTTGGTATGTAACACATTCCTGTTTCTGGTCTTTTTAAATTTTGTGTTCGGATGTAGCCAATTATCCATTTTTTGGTAACACAATGAACACCCATGGGGAAACTACCCACCCAAGGATGCAAACGTTGTGTGCCACCCTTACAGGCCTGTAAGCTTCTTACCCAGAGACTCCCTGACCACCCAGTTTACCCGCGAGGAGCCACTCTGGGGAGAAGAAAGCAAATGCTAAAAAGAATGAAACATCCTACATTTCCAATGTGCCCCGATATGCTAATGGAGGCAGGGAGAGCGGGTTTAGATTAATCTTACACTTTGGGCCATGTCCCTTGCTTCAACTGGCAGAAAAGTCACATCTCCTTTGATCTAATTATCTCAAGGATGAATTTTACAATGTTACCTAATATCACATATATGTGGAATCGAAAACATGGCATTTGTGTAGAGACAAATGAACATATATGCAAAATGGAAACAGACCCACAGACAAAGAGACCAGACTCGTGGTTGCCAAGGGGGCAGTGGAGGGAGTGGGATGGGCTGGGATTTGGGGTTGGTAGGTGCAAACGATTAGATTTAGAACGGATAAGCCATGAGGTCCTGCTGTACAGCACAGGGAACTTCAGCTGGTCTCTTGGGACAGACCATGATGGAAGATAATATGAGAAGAGGGAATGTGTGTATATGTATGACTGGGTTGCTTTGCTGTGCAGCAGAAATGGGCACAACATTGTAAATCAACTATACTTTAATTAAAAAAAAAAGATTAAAAAAACAAACCCAGATACGTTTGAATCCACCATCTGCATCAAGAGCCAGAGCTGTCTGTGAGGCTTCCATCCCAATGCTTCACCCATGCAGATAACCGCCTGCCTCTCTGAGCCTCCCTTGTGCAGAGTTAGAGTCGTCTCTTTTCAAGGAAATGTCATACCAATGAACAATGAACTCGATCCTACTTTATTCATTTATTTATTAACTCACAAATTAATGCAGACGCTATTCATTCTTTTTAAAGAAAGGGCACAAGAGTTAAAGGCTCAGAAACCCAGGACAGAAATGTGATTGTGTCTGTCTGTGTTCTTAACCAAACTTGCCAGAGCCAGGATTTTTGTCTTAAGAGGAGCATCATGGGAGTGGAACCGGTTAAATCAATAATTCTTCCAAGACACGTTCGTCACTGGCCCATGCTTTGTCCCTTCAAGCTACTGATTGTTATTAACTTATTCATTTATTCACTGTAATGATAAAATTGCACACACTCAGTGCAACAGAACTGAATAATAGTAATGCATGTGCAGTTAGTTGCTCATTACTAAAGAGATAACAGACTGTGTAATTCTGTAATGGAATTTAGTGAGAACAATAGCTGTTGTTGCATGACAAACTGTTATCACTGGCCTTCTTTAATTTAAATTGTGCTTAATCTTTTATTTAATTTTATAAACGTTTTTCCTATTTAGGAATAGAACAAACCACCAGTAGACCAAAGAACATCCCAGAATGTAAAATTGACAATTCATACATCTGTCTATAAGGTGGTGCATTCTGAAGGATTAAAAAAAAAAAAAAAAAAAAAAAAAGAATCCAACTCCTCAAAAATAGATCCCAGAATGTAAAATTGACACTTCATACATCTGTCTATAGGTGCTGCATTCTGAAGGATTAAAAAAAAAAAAAAAAAGAATCCAGCTCCTCAAAAATAGATACCTGTTTCATTAGGTAGGTATAGTTGGTTCATGTTTTTATTCACTTATTCCTGTATTTTACTGAAGTATAGATGATTTACAATGCCGTGTTAGTTTCAGGTGTATAGCAAACTGATTCCGTTGTGCATACACATTCTTATTCTCCTTCAGGTTCTTTTCCCTTATAGGTTATTACAAAATACTGAGTAGAGTTCTTTGTGCTATAGACTAGTTCCTCATTGCTTATTTATTCATTTTTTTTAAGGCCACACCTGCAGCATATGGAAATTCCCAGGCTAGTGGGTGAATGAGAGTTGCAGCTGCCAGCCAACACCACAGCCACAACTGAGCTGCGTCTACAACCTACACCACAGCTCATGGCAACACTGGATCCTTAACCCACCGAGTGAGGCCAGGGGTCAAACCCACATCTTCATGGATAGTGGTTAAGGTCACCACCTGCTGGGCCACAATGGGAACTCCCTATTTATTCCTATTTGCTACATCTTCATGCATTAATTTACTTAGACTGCACTTGTAGTAATAGAATCATTACCCTTGACCCAGAAAAGTGCAACAACAGCCTAACGGAGTATTTGGCACGGCTCTCCATAGGGCCATTTCCAGCAGAGGAATGGGTGAGATGTCTTCTCGTGTTAGACCTCAGATGTGCAAACGATGCTATTAACCAGCCTTGACTTGGACACCACCAGTTGTCACCAAAGGTCCAAGCACATGAATCTTCTTCTTCACATACTCTTTGCCTGTTGATTTGCTTATTAAGTTATGACTTACGAATAAAGAAATACACATGAATCAGAAAAAAAAAAAACTAGAATAAGAGCCTTGATATCCCGAATGTCTACCTAGAAAATCATTTCCCAGACACTAGATCTGTTTCTTGAATTGACCTCAGTGTGTCCTACATGGACGCCTCAATGCAGTATTTCCTATCAATGCCATGTTCCTCCTTGGACTATGGCTCCCTTCTGTGATAAAAGTTCCTACTTCTTAAGAAGGCACTGGCCCCTAGAAACCACCCAAACCAAGACGAGTGCTTTGAAGATTACTCACACGATCTCCACGCTCCTAAGAAACCACTGAGTATGAGGCCAGGGCAGAGTGCTAAAATCAGCACAAGACGGACTGTTCTGGGGGTACAAGAACAGAAGATCAAATTTGAGACCGTCTACGCACTGGTCACTTGCATTCCACCATGCATGTACTCAATCAATGGATATTTATTAATTCACAGTATTCTCTTCTGTTGGATCTCAGCGTTCCAGACACGTAGTCATCGTGCAACTCATACGCCACGGGTAGTCATCATCGATCCAACACCAGCCCTCTCTTTTTTCATTTATTTCTATTTGCATATTGATCAAATCACTAGTTCACTCATAATAATGTTTAATTCCTATGATTCATAAAAACCCAGGAAGAGTTTTCATATGTATAATCGGTACATAGAATAATTTGCCCATCGATATATTAATATCAGGGTTAATCTTTAATTTCTTGCTTGAATCCCTGAAATCATGCCTGTAGAACTCCATCAAACATTTGTACTAAGCTCCCTAATAAATCTAAATTTTTTGCACTAAATCTTCAGTTTTACGTATGTTCGGTAACCAACATGTGCATCATATATGGCTCGTCTGCAGTTGGCCATCTCGGATTATGTTTCACACTTTTGAATCATGTTTTGCAAACTCTTAAGAAAACCACCCAAACAAGACAAGAACTTTGTAACTCACACGGGTCTTGAGGCTCCTAACACAGACGCGTCCAAAGAGCCCCTGACCATGGGAGATGCTTAAATCTACTCCAGCGCATTTATCCTGAAGAGTACAAAGCAGACCAAGAAATTAAAAAAAAAAAAAATCGGACCTCATCTCCATTGATCCTTGATTTCTGTATTTCCATTACTCATTGAGGTATTTATTACTTTTCCAAAATGAATCTCTTTTTTTTTGTTTGTTTATAAAAGGAATAACTTCAAACTTGGCGCTTATCCAGACCAAAAATTGGCTCTTACTAGGCAATGTCTATGTGATCCTAAACCAAAGAGGTGACATTCTGGAATTCTTTCTTAATGAACATTAATGTTTTCTGTTAACTGGTAGTATTTTTTGCCTCACCACATATGTTCATGTTGAAAAATGCTTCACCTTCCTCTTTACTGATTTATATTTGTTGACTGGTTCTATCGTTGCGTCACGACTAACAGTAAATCTAAATCTATGAATCTAAAATAAGGACATGATATTCGTATACTACTGACATCTGCCCCAGGATCATTTCAAACAGAGGGAATAGACAAGGTCTCACTTTGAACTTCAGAGTCCCATACATGTATTACTCATCACCTGTTAACGGTCCACGTTAGCCCCTCATTTTCTTCATTTGTTTCACATGTGTATCGATTAAATCATCAATTCATGGATATTAACAGAAACACATTATTTAAGAAAACCCAAGAACAAGACCCTTAGATATTCTTAAAGTCTGCCTGTAGAATCTTTTCCCACATGTACTATACTTTTTCATTAAATGCCTTCAGCATCAATTAGCCCATAGGATGTTTCCTATGACATCTCTTATTGGGCAATGGGTAACTTCATCAAAAGCGTATTTCATACGTTTTAATAACGCCAGGAATGCACTTAAACAAATGACTGTAAGCAAGATGAGATCTTTGACTACTGTTGACACCAAGCAGAACCCTGTGGGCTCTGCTTTCTGTGTCCCCCATTTCTTGTTTTTAGAGAGTAAACTTGAGCCTCCACAACCTTCCCTGAGTTCCTAGGGACGGGTTCAAACAGTTGCTAATCAGGGAAGGGAGGGGATGCAGAGACCAGGGAGGAGCCATCGAGAAACAACAATGCAGCCTTGGGGCAGGGTCCTGGTTCCTCCTCAAGGACTATAGATAGGAATACCTTTGAGTTCTGCATCATTAAAACTCCCCAAAAATGTAAACAAGAGAAGACAACCACCAGAACCAGCCCTGGGCCACTAAACACCTTTGAAGAAGAGTGCAAGCTCGCACTTAACCGGATCCTGATCAGTGGCCCTACTTCCTGCTGCCAAACTGTAGAACCACTTCCTCTTCTCTTCCAAAGGGAGGGCACAGGCTTTAGGACCTTAGCCTGCCATGGCCCCTTTGCCTGGCAAAGCCATAAAGATAGTTGTTTATCCTTTGGGCACAACTCTGGCTCCGCATTTGTATTTGGCACCAGTGGACAGAGGTGGAGTTTTGGCGACGCTATCACTTACCTGTTCTCTTTTCAGCATCTGCTAATGGTCCATGGTAGACAACACATTAGGCAACATAATCTTGACTGCGGCAGAACCTAAGATCAGTTTGATGCGGCCGTTCTGAGGGGTACCCAGCAGACACAATGATAAAAAAAAAGTTGAGACATTCTTCTCTCCCCTTTTACCCACACTTTCCATCCTCCATGTGCATAACCCTGTGTTTATTAATCCACAGGAATTTTTATTTTTCTTTCAGTACAATAAATATCAAACCCGCAACGGACTCAGGGCAGTAACTACTACTTATCACTGTCCATATCACGCTTAATTCACGACATAATATATTTGGGCCCTTTATTATCTATTCCAATATATATATTAATATTCATTTCCTGACTACATATTTTATTGATGAACAATGCTTCACCCTCTTCATCTTTATTCATTTACACATTTGCTAATTTATTCTGCCATGGATTCTTTTATAATTATATTTTTAAAATTCATGAACGCAAAGACCAAGAAGAAGATCACTGTATAATCCTGAAATCTATTTACAGTCCCTTAAAACAGGGTGAGTGTACTAGAGACCTTTGGTGCTGGACCTCAAAGTTCCAGACACACAGAATTTCTCACATATGACATAGGACACTCACCATCTTTAGACCATGACTGGCCATCTTTCTTTGCAGTCTCATCTATATTTGCTTATTCATTCATTAATGCAAAATAAGATTCTTGAATATCCCATAACATCCCCCTGTAGTCATTCCTTTTAACTGTCTCTTTCACTGAACAGAAATCAATGTCCACTGACGGCTTACTCAATGTCAAGGTTCATGTTAATCTGATACTAAATATCAGTATGGTTGGGACTCTTTGATTATATGCAATACTTTTTAATAACACAGTGAATAATTTTTTAAAAACCCACCTAAACCACGTCAAGAACTTCATTACTCACGATGTTCTCCACGCTCCTGATACAAAGACGCAACCATACAGCTTGTGATTCTGGAAGAATCCCTAAATCAGCACAAGCACGTCCATTCTGAAAAGCAGAGAGCAGAGCAGATGATTAAAAAATTGAGACATTCTATCCATGGATCCATAGCTTACACCATTCATTTATACAATCATGCAAGGATTTACTGAAATAGATTAATATCTTTTTCTTAATAAATCAGATTGGCAAACTGGATTTGAAAGTGTGGCAGTCAATAATAACTGATCATTACTCACGGTTCTATTTGCCTCCGTTCATCAAAGACAGGACGCACTTGGTCAAATACACATGGTACATGTATTGTTCATTCGACATCACGACATTATTTTCCCTCACACATTCCAGATGTCACTTTGAAAGGTCAATTCGAACTGAGTTAATGAGCTGGATTTTGTCCATGGGACCCTCAGAGTTCCAGACACATACCCACCATATATGGTAACTCATATACCATCAGTGATCACCACTGATCCAATAGTGTCCCTTTTTTCTCCGTTTACTTCTGTAGGTTTGTTGATAATTACTTCACAAACAGTAATTTTTAAATCCTTTGATTCGCAAAAACTCAGGAATACTTTTTATATTCCTAATCTGTACATAGAATTATTCTCATAATGTATTGCTCATTAAGGATCCACAGTTTTTCTTAGCTACATTAATTGGTATAAGGGTAACTATACCCTATCTTTATCACTGAGATAGAATGGCATTCTTTCAATATATTTCGCACCTTTTTAAAATGAATCACTTAAAAAAATGCAACAACACTGAAACCAAGAAAGTAACTATTACTCACATCAATCTCTGTCTTGCTATCATATTCAGGCAACTGCAGAGCTCTGATGAACTTTTTAATTAACATTTTTAATAACAGGGATACACAGTGAGGTCCTACTGTACGGCACAGGGAACTACATCCAGTCTCTCGGGACAGAACACGATGGAAGAGAGTGTGAGGAAGAGGATGTCTGCGTATGGGTGTCTGGGTCACTTTGCTGCATGGCAGCACTTGGCATAACCCTGCAAGCCAACTATACTTTAAAAATACTGTAAATAGCCCCACACAGGTGACCCAATCTGAGACTACAACGGTGACGGTTACTCACCGTGGTCTCTTCCCACTTAAGCAGGCAGCGGGCCATCTTGGTGAGAACAGAAGCCAAAATCAGCTTCAGCATCTGCTCTGAACAGTCACAAGCGGAGAAGATGATAAAAATCCTCTTGAGACCTTCTCTCCACTGACTCAGTTTCCACAGTTCGTTGGCAAAGCCACCTAGGCATTTGTTAATTTATGGTAATATTGATTTATTTTCCTCCTAGTGAATCAAAGGTCCACACTGTAACGGAATCAGTCGGCGCACTGCCATTCTCACTCCAGGGCAGGCTCCCTCAATCCTTTTCTCTTCCTTTCCAGTTCACGACAGCGCGGGCCTTTGGGATGTATTTTAACAAGGAACAGTGTTTCTGCTCTTCGGATTCATTCATTTACTTGATTTATCCTGCTACTGATTTCTTAGTAAAAATGCGTTTAGATATTCGCGTACAAAGAGACGACAAATATGATTCTCCTATCTGCCTGTCATCCCCAGAGAGGATCCCTTCAACGGGGCAGGGGTTCATTAGATTTCTTCCGTAAAGGACCTCAGAACTCGAGACTGTAGGGTTCCTCACCAAAGACTCTACCAAGTCATTTATCGGGTCACTTACCTAGATTTGGCTGTCATTACCCTCATTCATGTCAACCTAGTTTTTATTGATGAATTCACCCATTCACTAATAATAATCAAATAAATGCTGAACGGTCACAAAAAGTTTAAACAAACAAGGTCCTTGGCTCTTCCACTTGTCTATAGAATTATTTCCCACAGAAACGGTCCTTAATTGACCTCCAAGTTTCTTTTGTTTGTTTGTTTCTTCTTAGGGCCACACCCACGGCACAGGGAGGTTCCCACGCTAGGGGTCCAATCGGAGCTGTAGCTGCCGGCCTCCACCACAGCCACAGCAACGCCAGACCAGAGGCTCATCTGCAACCTACACCACAGCTCACAGCAACACCGGATCCTGAACCCACTGGGCGAGGCCAGGGATGAAACCCGTGTCCTCATGGATACTAGTAGGATTCATTACCACTGCGCCACAGTGGGAACTTCCGACCTCAAAATTTCTGATATAGATCTATTAATATAACACTTCATACTAACCCTACTTTTACTAATCGGCCGTGGTTGATAAAGAATGCAATGAAAACCTTATAAAAAAATAAAAGCACAAAACCAAGACCAGAATTTTAACTGTAACTCACATTGTTCCCTACATTCTTGACACGGAGATGCAACCACAGAACTCGTGACCGTGGTGGAATGCGTCCATCAGCCCAACGCGATGATTCTAAGGGTGTAAGACCAAGTAGGAGATAAAAAAGAAGTTACGGTGATACGTTCATTAGTCCTGGAATTTTACCTTTCATTTAGTTAGTTACAGAAGTAGGTAGTGAACTGGGAAATTTTATATTTTATTTTCCCCTAAGAAAATGAGGAATATGGATCTCGACACCAAGAGAGAAGGCACATATTTCACTTACCAATAACTCTATCACCCTCAGTCTAAGAAGAACATTCCTGTACCATACATTTCCTAGTGAATTCTTGTTTCTAATATATATAAATAGTATTTCTGGCCTAACAATATATTTCTATAACTGGACAAAGTTTCACCGCCCTCATTGTCATCTATTCGTACACTTACTATTTCATTGATCCAATTATAGAAATGGAAAGAAAATGCATGAACATAAAACAAGATCCTTGTATATTCCTGACACGTGTCTATAGGATCCCCTGAAACGGGGGCAATGGGCCAGAATCCACTGGACCTCAGAGCCGCAGACATGTATTCATTGTCCACGACTCATAATGCACCGAAGAGGCATCAGTGATCCAATGTTGTACCTATTCTCTTCATTCATTTCTACAGTGTTTATTAATTCACTGATAATAATTTAAAAACCCAATCATTCACAAAAAGCCAGAAAAGCCCCAAATCCCTATTTGTATACAGAATTAGTTTCACATCAGTACATCTCTTTTCTTTACGCTCTTTATTTTTATGTGACATATTGATTCAATATTTATCACTGGGCTATATTTGGCCATTCTTAGTACATACGGTAATTTAAAACGATAAAAGAAAAACCCTAACAAATCACTGAAATCCACACAAAATTTGACTATAATTCATATTGGCCTCCATGCTCCTAACACAGAGATGCAATCTTAAAGCTCACTGAATCACTTCAAGTGTGTTCTTTTTGAACAACACAAAGCAGTTGATAATTAAAAAAAGAGGAGAAAAATTACTACCATTGATTCCTATTTTATACATTTAATGCATTCAACCATCAGCAATTTATAACTTTATCACCGTGTGGAGATTTTTCTTCTACAGTCAAAACCAAGCTCAGCCTTGACTGGGGCCCACTCCAATAAACGGACTCAATTCTTCACACACATAAGATTCTTGGGCAAAGAATTGGTATACTTGAGCCGTTTATTACAAAGTGGGTATCAGTGGGGCCATTTTCCCCAAAACATCTTCCCTGTCCTCAGGTCTTCCTGGGAAGCAATCGTTTAACTTATCTTCTCCATATACTCTTTCCATATCTTCCAGGGTTCTATCGTTCATTCATTAGGACCCTTCCATCTGAAGGTCTTAACCCCAATGGAAGACAGGAATGGATCCAGTCCCAACACCTCTCCAAAGGAGCCAATACGAGACCAAAATGGACTTTGGGTTCTCTGGGACCTCAGGGATCCAGACAGCGATTCCTCGTTGACCATGCCTGATACGCTACCAATCCTCACTACAGGCTCATTGAGGTCCAACTTGACACCCACACATGTCTCCATTCCTGTCAAGCCCGTCATTACTTCACTGACAAGAATCCAAGAGAGACGTGTGGATGAGGGGCAACAAAGACCCCTCAAAGACCAAGACCCTCCAACCTCCCTAACTACTTGCTCCTCCTTACCCACAGAGACGGGCCCTCTTTCCTTCTTGAATATCCATGTTCTATATCCTCAACTCATCAGCATAAGGGGGTACTTCTTCCTGGTTGGTGCACCATCATTCACCTTCGGATTCTATTTAGGACCCCGGCAATGACGTTGAAAACCGTGATGCCAATAACCCAAATCAAGACAGCAGCATGGGCCAAGACTCACCTTGGTCTCTCTCCTGCCATAACCCCAAGAGGGGGAGTCTCATCCCACGGAGGCTGGCATCGCCTTCGGCTTCTGCCCTAAAAAGTACCAAATGGAGAAGACGAGACAAAGACTGAGATTCCATCGATTGGGTTCTTGATACTTTCCTTGGTTCTATTAGAATCAAGGATGAAAAGGCATGAAGAGAAGGACTGTGTTTCTTTGGTATGGATCTCAGACTTCCAGGCATATGTTATTCGTCATCGATAACTCATACTTTGGAATCTGTCATCACTGATCCATAAAAGACCACTTTCTCTTCATTCACCTTATATTCTTTATTGACTAGTTTGTTAGCTTACTGGTTACAATTTTTAAAACTCCATGGTTAGTAAAACCCAACAAAGCCTTGGTCTATGGTATGTTTCTAGAACTTTTCTCACATCATAATCTCTCATATTTATTATCAGTTTTCACATACTCATTAATCAATATAATATTTTATATTAATTGCTTTATTATCAATTAAATAAAATGCCCTTCTTTAGTTATAAGTCAAACATCATATTAATAGAGTGAATGCACCGAGACAAACACCCAGCTGAGTTTAGTAATTTGATCCTGCTCACACTAGTCTTCTGGCTCCTAAGACAACGATGCAGTTCTCACCTGGTGTTCAAGGAAGAGGGCTTCATTTAGGTCCAGTGTGTCCATTCTGAGGAGTATAAAGCACAGTAGTTGAAAAACATGGTTGAGACAATTTCTCCATTGATTCCTGATTCAACACTCACATAATTATTTAGACAATCATTACTTTAAGGTAAATGTTTAGTGTGTTGAGAAAAAGAACAACATTGACCCTGACACTGAGGCAGAACATGACCATCATTTGTAACTTATCCTGTGTCCGTCATCCTTACCCTAAGTGGTAACAGTCATGAACCATCCATTTCCTATTGCAATTCAGGGTTTCCATGGTAGATGAATAAAGTTTCTTATCTCAAAACATATTTTGCTATTGGCAAATTGTATTAAAACATGGATCCTTTTATATGATGTTTATTTATAAAATCTCGCATTATCGAATGATCATAGTGAAATGAAAATGCATGAATATAAAGGGCAAAAAAAGATCTTCATTATTCCTGACATCTGCCTATTGGATGCCTTCTCCACTTGAAAACAGACTAGACCTATTTAATATTGGACTTCACATTCCAAACACATTCACTGTAAACAACTCGTACTGATGACCAGAAATCATGGATCCAATATTATTCCTTTTTCTAAATACATTTCTATTGATTGATTGGTTTTGTAAAATTCACAATATTATCAACACAATTTAAAAACACAAGGAGAGCTGTGATGTATACAGAATTCTTCTTCCTTTAACATATCTCTCATTAAGCTCTCAGTTTTCTGGAGTTTCTGTTGTGGCTCAGTGGTGAACGAACCAACTAGTATCCCTGAGGACGTGGGTTCGATCCCTGGCCTCACTCAGTGGATTAAGGATCTGGTGTTGCTGTGAGCTGTGGTGTAGGCCGGCAGCTATAGCTCTGATTCGACCCTCAGCTTGGGAACTTCCATGTGCTGCAGGTGTATCCCTAAAAAGACAAAAGACAAAAGACAAAAAAAAAAATTCGCCTTAATCAACATAATGGTTTGTACACTGATCCTCAACACTGGGATGCGGCTGCCTCCTGTACTTATATTCCACTGTGATAAAGCAATGAATTACTTTAATAAACAAAGTGAGAAAAGAACTTCAACCATCATTCACATTAATCTCCATCCCGCGATGACAGAGAGGCAACCACAGAGCTCATGCCCATGGAAGACGCCAAAGCACACGCATAGAAGGTGATGAAGATACTGAGACCTAATCGCTACTGATCCTTGTTTTCTAATTTTCACTTATTCAGTATTTGCTATTTTTTCTTTCTGTCTATATTTTTTTGCATTGTTAAAAGAAAAAACTCAATCATTCGTCTGAGGCAGAACAGTTAAAGCGACCCTTACTTCTGCTTTTCGATCTAACCTCGGTCAGAGAGGTGGCCCTGCCCCATTTACTTAATGAGCATCCCTGCTTTCAGGGTTTACGGACAGTCTCTTTCCCCCACGAGATATGTTCCTACTTGGACACTGCATCACCCTGTGTTTCCTTACATGTTAGCTTATGCTGGCTTGATGGCTCTAACACAGCTCTAGTCAGAGCAGCAAATCTAAGTCTGTGAAATAACACAAGGAGGTGATGTATCCGTATTCCTGACATCGCTCTACAGGCACAGTGACACCCGAGGCAAGAGGCGACTCGGGCACTGGGTTGGACCTCAGAGTTTCAGATGTTGTCATCGTTCAGGACTCCTCCCGTCACGACCCTCATCACTGGTCCATGACCGAGTCTCTGCACCTCGTTCATTTCCGTACTGGTATCGATGCTATCATTACTTCATTGAGAAGCGTCAATACAATACAGGGTTCGCGACGTCCCCCCAGAACAAGGTCCGCCAACATCCCTAAGCTCAGTCTGTAGCGTCCTTTCCCACCGAGGGGCTCTCTCTTCCACTCTCCCACCTCAGTCCTGCCCATCATCCCTCAGCAGACAGTGAGGCACAGCCCCTCTCGCGTGGAATGATGAGTACCTTTCAGATTCATTCCACGCTTTCTAATAGTACCCTGAGTACCCGCAAACAGACCACCCGAGCCCAACAACAACCTGCCCCACGGTCACCTTCGCTTCTTTGCTGGCGCGGAGGCGGCCTGACAATCTTGAGCTCAGCAGAAGCCGAAAGAGCGGGAGCATGTCCTCTGAACAACAACAAGCAGACAAGGTTTTAAAAATATTGAGATAGTCTCTCCCTTGATCCAAATCTTCCACTATCCATTTGCACAGTAGTGGAGTCACTTATTAATTCTAGGTAAGTTTATTTCTTTTTCCCTTAAGGAATAAAATGTCTAAGTTGTAATTGACTCAGTCAGTACCTATTACCTGTGACTTCCTATATCACCATCAGCCTAAGATGTGATAACCATATACCATATCTGTCCTAATGGTTATCAGTATTTTCAGTATGTTAATGTATTAATATAAGTTAGTAATTTTAGCCCAATGATATATTTCTATAATTAGATATGGCGTTACATTCATCTTTATTTTTTGGCTGTGCCTAAGGCACGCAGAACTTCCTGGGCCAGGGATTGAACCCCCACCACACAAGTGACATGCTAAATCCTTAACTTCTAGGCCACCAGGGAACTCCATCATTTTAAAATGTTCACATTAGTATATTGACTCTTACATTGATCCAATTAAAAAAAAATGCAAATGGCATGGTCGCAATGACCAAAAAGAAAGATCTCTGGGTATTCCTAATTTCTGCCTGAGAGATCACCTCAAACAGTTCATCGGACCAGATGCCCCCGCACTGGACCTCAGCGTTCCAGACATGTATTCATCGTTCACGACTCACACGCCACCAGGAGTCATCATCGATCCGATATTGTCCCTCTGTTTCTACATATAGATCTAGCTCCTCATTGTTTCAATCAAAAATGCAATAATCATTTTCGAAGTACAACTACAGAGATACAAGAACCAAAGAAACCAAGAGCCTTGATGTACATAGAATGATTCCTCGTTTAATCCATCTCACATAAATACTCTCAGTTTTCAATATGTTCATGAAAACACACTCGACACTACATGCAGCTGCCTCATGTACTTATATTTCACATTTCTTAATAATACAGTGACTTACTCTAATAAAAAAACCTATCTGAGAAAAGCACTTCAGCTATTAACTCACATTAATTTCCATCCTCGGACAATGCAGAGGGGACCACAGAGCTCACGGCCACGGAAGATGCTAAATTATGCCAGTGCATTCATTCTGGGCAGCACACAGCACAGACGATGACAAAGGTATTAGGACGTAATTGGCACTGCTCTCTTTCCTGTATGTCACTTACAAAGTATTTAACCGTATATTACTTTTCTTTCCATCCATAAAATTACTCTGTTAAAAGAAAAAAAATGAAAATTTTGTCTGAAGCAGAACAATGAAACTGCCTCCTACTTAAGCATTTGCATCTAACTTTGAACAAAGAGGTGACCCTTTCCAATTTATTTCACAGAATCAAGGTTTTCAATGTTTATGCACAGTATCTATTAACTCCCAAGACAATTGCTACTTCTACAATGCACGAACATATTTTTTCCGTATACACTTACTAATATTTGCTTAATGATTCTGGCACGCAGCCATTCCTAACAAACCCACGACAAAGAAATAAATACGAGAACACATGACCTTTGTATATCTCTGGCATCTCTCTACAGACACAATTTCCCCCAAGAGAGGAGACTCCTTAGGTGCTGGGACAGACCTCAGAGTTTCAGAGATGCTTTCTTCCTTCAGGACTCTTCCCGTCACGCGCCTCATCACTGGTCCGTGACGGGGTCTCTGTGCCTCCTTCACGTGTATTACTTCATTGACGGATTCAGCAATTCCCACACAGTCATTCAGACACTCAGTCATTCACAACACCCAAGAAGACGTGTGACGTCACCGTGGGATCACGCTCAATCCGCTCCAGCGTGAGCACGTTTGACAGCACAAAGCACAGCCAATGATGAAAAAGAGAAAGAAAAGAAAAGGGATCACCGTCGCGTCTTGCCTCTACATTTCATCTGCCCTGTTACTTAACAATGTAAAGCATAGCCATGCTTTAGAGACTGTTTTGTCTCTTGACTGAAAGAACTACCTCAAACTTGAAACTGACTCACAACAATACAGGAAATTTCTAACACTTACAACTCTTCAAGTCTCTCTGATAATTGGCCACAAAGGTGACCGTTTGACTGACTTATCTCATAAGGAGCGCTGCTGTTGGCAATTTTGATTAATATTTCTTTCTTCAACATATTTGCTCATAATTAGACAACAACATATGCTCTTCAACTATTACCTATAACTTTCATGGTGTTCTCCTTGCTGTATGAATACTTTGAAAACGTATACGCTGTAAGAACCCGAACTTTCTGTGTTCCTAACACCTGTCCACAGGATGGCCTAAACAGAGCCAAAGAGGATGGACTGTGTGGGGCCACAGGGCTTCAGACCCTTGTCATGCGTCATTCATGACTCACCACTGGGACCTGACCCATGTTCTAATCATCACGGGTACATTAGGCCAATGTCACTTCCCATGTTCATGTTTTGGGATCAATTTAATGTTTCCTTCATAACAAGAAGTACTTGATTAACGAAAATCAGAGTACAAGACACCTGAATATCCCTGATGATCTAAGTAGTACCAAAAGAGATTGTATCTTCCTTTGGTGAAATCCCTATTGTCAATTAACCAGCATAAAGGTTCATGCCTTAGTTCTCAAGGGACGATTAGTCACCTGGGGATTCTACATAGGACATTTTAAAGACATGGAAAACACTGGCCCCGATGACCCAAACCAAGACAGCCCGAGGCCATGCCTCACCTTGGGATCTCTCCTGCCACCACCGCCAGAGGAGGGGTCTCGGCCCCACGCAGCCTGGCCTGGCCTTCGGCTTCCACCCTATAAGGGAGGCCCAAGAGACAAGGTGACACCCACAGTGAGACGCCATCGACTGGGCTCCTCGGGCGGTCGGCGCTGCCCCGTTGGGCTCGAGGATGGAAAGGCAGGAAGAGAAAGGCCCCGTTTCCTTGCGAGTGGACCTCAGAGTTCCAGACACACATTATTCGTCATCGATGCCTCATACGCTGGCATTGATCATCATCGATCCAGAAAAGGGGGACCTTCTCTTCCTTCGCCATGGCCCGTGGAGTCAGGCATTCCTCCCTGCACGGCCACTGGGCAACCCAAGGGGCCCGCCCCACCCAACGAGGCCTCGCCATCCCTCGGGGAGCCTCTAGGACCCGTCCCCTGGCTTTCGGTCTCTCTGGGCCGCGGAGGACCAGCTGGGCCCCTGTGCAGGACGTCCAAGAGACCTTCCTAGCCAGAGCTGTCCCATCCCTGGGACGCCAGAGCCCTTCTGGACTGCTGGCCTCGCCCGCATCTGCCGCCCACCCTCCACCAGCCCCTCGCACTGCCCTGCCCAGCCCAGCCCCGACAAGCCCTGGGATGCTGCTCACACTGGTCCCCTGGCTCCAAAGACAACGCTGCCATCCTCGCCTGCTCATCCAGGAAGGAGCCGGCCTTCGGGCCTGGCGGCTGCCTGCTGAAGAGTACAAAGCCAAGAGCAGGAGACCCAATGGCACAGCCATTCTCCAGGCTCGCGGCTTCCACATGCACGCCTCCATCGGGGCAACCCTGCTGGCAGGGCACAGCCCTGTCTCGGGACACCCACCAACCACCAGCTGGCCGCCCAGCCCCGGGACAGAGGTGGGCCCTCCCTGACCCTGCCTACCTCACCCTTGCCCCACGGCCTCAGCCTCGGGGACATCAGCCCAAGACCTCTGGCCAACCTGCAGCCCATGGCATGGCAAGAGGCAGACCATGGGGGGTGGGGTCACCAGGGACCTGGCGCCTTGGGAATGCCGGCCCTCCCTCGCTCTCCTCCTTCAGTTCTGGCAGGCTGGTCCACAGGGGCTCCCACTGGCCCACTGGGCGAACGCAAGCACCAGGAAGGCCCCCCAGAGGACACACGGACGGCCCCCCTGGATGCCTGGCCTCGCCCGTGAGGGTCACGGCACGGAGGACATTGGACCTCAGCGTTCCAGACACGTATTCATCGTACACGACTCATACGCCACCAGTAGTCATCATCGATCCAATACTGTCCCCCTTTCCTACTTAACACTCTAATTTCTTTGTCGACTCAATTGAAAACATGCAGTGGTTCTCTGGGGCCGAGCACTTAAGGATCAGCCTTGTCACTACTGTGGCGGGGATTGGATCCTTGGCCTGGAAACTTCTGTTTTCCACACAAGGACCAAAATAAATTAATCAAATCAAAAAGTGAGGAATCATTTTAGAAGTACCTTTTACAAACAACATACTAAACAAGCACCTCGAATCATTCTTCCCCTAACACATCTCAGACCAATGCTCTCTTTCGCTATAGGTGCCTTAATCTATATCATGGTCTATACTCCATACTCAACACTCAGATGCCGCTGCCTCCGCTACTTAGATTCTGCATTTCTTTTGGATTCCGTACCCGGATTTACTTATTTTCTTCCCCGGGACTGTGGCACAAGAAAGTTCCCACGCCCGTCATCAAACCCACACCACAGCACCGACCCAGGGAAAGCCGGATCCTTAACCCACCGCTGTCAGGAAACTCCCCCACATTTCTTAATAGTACAGTAATCACTCGAATCGAAAAAGTCCAAGCAAAGAAACTCAGCCGTTACTCACATTAATCTCCATTCTACTATATAGAGGCAACCACCGAGCCCGTGCCCGTGGCAGATGTTCAACCATCTCTAACGCCTTCATCCTGGGCGGTACAGAACACAGAGGGTGACAAAGGCGTTAGGATCTAATTGCCACTGATCATCGTTGCCCGACTTCCCCTTACACAATATTTATGCATTTATCACTTCCTATATACTTTCATTCTAGTGAAAGAAAAAACAAAAACAAACCAACCTCAATCTTTACTCCGTGGCAGAACTTAAACGGACTTTTATGAACGCACTGCTATCTAACTTTGGTCAGATATCCGACCCTTGCCAGGTATTTGATGGGCCTCACTGTTTTCAAGGTTCATGAACAGCCTCATTTCCTAAGCCTCTTCATATGTGGACAATGATTCACCCTATTTTTCCTTATTTCTTCACTTACGTTTGCTTAATGATTCTGGCACGCAGCCATTCCTAACAAACCCACGACAAAGAAATAAATACGAGAACACATGACCTTTGTATACCCCTGGCATCTCTCTCCAGACACAATTTCCCCCAAGAGAGGAGACTCCTTAGGTGCTGGGACAGACCTCAGAGTTTCAGAGATGCTTTCTTCCTTCAGGACTCTTCCCGTCACGCGCCTCATCACTGGTCCGTGACGGGGTCTCTGTGCCTCCTTCACGTGTATTACTTCACTGACGGATTCAGCAATTCCCACACAGTCATTCAGACACTCAATCATTCACAACACCCAAGAAGACGTGTGACGTCACCGTGGGATCACGCTCAATCCGCTCCAGCGTGAGCACGTTTGACAGCACAAAGCACAGCCAATGATGAAAAAGAGAAAGAAAAGAAAAGGGATCACCGTCGCGTCTTGCCTCTACATTTCATCTGCCCTGTTACTTAACAATGTAAAGCACAGCCATGCTTTAGAGACTGTTTTGTCTCTTGACTGAAAGAACTACCTCAAACTTGAAACTGACTCACAACAATACAGGAAATTTCTAACACTTACAACTCTTCAAGTCTCTCTGATAATTGGCCACAAAGGTGACCGTTTGACTGACTTATCTCATAAGGAGCGCTGCTGTTGGCAATTTTGATTAATATTTCTTTCTTCAACATATTTGTTCGTAATTAGACAACAACATATGCTCTTCAACTATTACCTATAACTTTCATGGTGTTCTCCTTGCTGTATGAATACTTTGAAAACGTATACGCTGTAAGAACCCGAACTTTCTGTGTTCCTAACACCTGTCCACAGGATGGCCTAAACAGAGCCAAAGAGGATGGACTGTGTGGGGCCACAGGGCTTCAGACCCTTATCATGCGTCATTCATGACTCACCACTGGGACCTGACCCATGTTCTAATCATCACGGGTACATTAGGCCAATGTCACTTCCCATGTTCATGTTTTGGGATCAATTTAATGTTTCCTTCATAACAAGAAGTACTTGATTAACGAAAATCAGAGTACAAGACACTTGAATATCCCTGATGATCTAAGTAGTACCAAAAGAGATTGTATCTTCCTTTGGTGAAATCCCTATTGTCAATTAACCAGCATAAAGGTTCATGCCTTAGTTCTCAAGGGACGATTAGTCACCTGGGGATTCTACATAGGACATTTTAAAGACATGGAAAACACTGGCCCCGATGACCCAAACCAAGACAGCCCGAGGCCATGCCTCACCTTGGGATCTCTCCTGCCACCACCGCCAGAGGAGGGGTCTCGGCCCCACGCAGCCTGGCCTGGCCTTCGGCTTCCACCCTATAAGGGAGACCCAAGAGACAAGGTGACACCCACAGTGAGACGCCATCGACTGGGCTCCTCGGGCGGTCGGCGCTGCCCCGTTGGGCTCGAGGATGGAAAGGCAGGAAGAGAAAGGCCCCGTTTCCTTGCGAGTGGACCTCAGAGTTCCAGACACACATTATTCGTCATCGATGCCTCATACGCTGGCATTGATCATCATCGATCCAGAAAAGGGGGACCTTCTCTTCCTTCGCCATGGCCCGTGGAGTCAGGCATTCCTCCCCGCACGGCCACTGGGCAACCCAAGGGGCCCGCCCCACCCAACGAGGCCTCGCCATCCCTCGGGGGGCCTCTAGGACCCGTCCCCTGGCTTTCGGTCTCTCTGGGCCGCGGAGGACCAGCTGGGCCCCTGTGCAGGACGTCCAAGAGACCTTCCTAGCCAGAGCTGTCCCATCCCTGGGACGCCAGAGCCCTTCTGGACTGCTGGCCTCGCCCGCATCTGCCGCCCACGCTCCACCAGCCCCTCGCACTGCCCTGCCCAGCCCAGCCCCGACAAGCCCTGGGATGCTGCTCACACTGGTCCCCTGGCTCCAAAGACAACGCTGCCATCCTCGCCTGCTCATCCAGGAAGGAGCCGGCCTTCGGGCCTGGCGGCTGCCTGCTGAAGAGTACAAAGCCAAGAGCAGGAGACCCAATGGCACAGCCATTCTCCAGGCTCGCGGCTTCCACATGCACGCCTCCATCGGGGCAACCCTGCTGGCAGGGCACAGCCCTGTCTCGGGACACCCACCAACCACCAGCTGGCCGCCCAGCCCCGGGACAGAGGTGGGCCCTCCCTGACCCTGCCTACCTCACCCTTGCCCCACGGCCTCAGCCTCGGGGACATCAGCCCAAGACCTCTGGCCAACCTGCAGCCCATGGCATGGCAAGAGGCAGACCATGGGGGGTGGGGTCACCAGGGACCTGGCGCCTTGGGAATGCCGGCCCTCCCTCGCTCTCCTCCTTCAGTTCTGGCAGGCTGGTCCACAGGGGCTCCCACTGGCCCACTGGGCGAACGCAAGCACCAGGAAGGCCCCCCAGAGGACACACGGACGGCCCCCCTGGATGCCTGGCCTCGCCCGCGAGGGTCACGGCACGGAGGACATTGGACCTCAGCGTTCCAGACACGTATTCATCGTACACGACTCATACGCCACCAGTAGTCATCATCGATCCAATACTGTCCCCCTTTCCTACTTAACACTCTAATTTCTTTGTCGACTCAATTGAAAACATGCAGTGGTTCTCTGGGGCCGAGCACTTAAGGATCAGCCTTGTCACTACTGTGGCGGGGATTGGATCCTTGGCCTGGAAACTTCTGTTTTCCACAGAAGGACCAAAATAAATTAATCAAATCAAAAAGTGAGGAATCATTTTAGAAGTACCTTTTACAAACAACATACTAAACAAGCACCTCGAATCATTCTTCCCCTAACACATCTCAGACCAATGCTCTCTTTCGCTATAGGTGCCTTAATCTATATCATGGTCTATACTCCATACTCAACACTCAGATGCCGCTGCCTCCGCTACTTAGATTCTGCATTTCTTTTGGATTCCGTACCCGGATTTACTTATTTTCTTCCCCGGGACTGTGGCACAAGAAAGTTCCCACGCCCGTCATCAAACCCACACCACAGCACCGACCCAGGGAAAGCCGGATCCTTAACCCACCGCTGTCAGGAAACTCCCCCACATTTCTTAATAGTACAGTAATCACTCGAATCGAAAAAGTCCAAGCAAAGAAACTCAGCCGTTACTCACATTAATCTCCATTCTACTATATAGAGGCAACCACCGAGCCCGTGCCCGTGGCAGATGTTCAACCATCTCTAACGCCTTCATCCTGGGCGGTACAGAACACAGAGGGTGACAAAGGCGTTAGGATCTAATTGCCACTGATCATCGTTGCCCGACTTCCCCTTACACAATATTTATGCATTTATCACTTCCTATATACTTTCATTCTAGTGAAAGAAAAAACAAAAACAAACCAACCTCAATCTTTACTCCGTGGCAGAACTTAAACGGACTTTTATGAACGCATTGCTATCTAACTTTGGTCAGATATCCGACCCTTGCCAGGTATTTGATGGGCCTCACTGTTTTCAAGGTTCATGAACAGCCTCATTTCCTAAGCCTCTTCATATGTGGACAATGATTCACCCTATTTTTCCTTATTTCTTCACTTACGTTTGCTTAATGATTCTGGCACGCAGCCATTCCTAACAAACCCACGACAAAGAAATAAATACGAGAACACATGACCTTTGTATACCCCTGGCATCTCTCTCCAGACACAATTTCCCCCAAGAGAGGAGACTCCTTAGGTGCTGGGACAGACCTCAGAGTTTCAGAGATGCTTTCTTCCTTCAGGACTCTTCCCGTCACGCGCCTCATCACTGGTCCGTGACGGGGTCTCTGTGCCTCCTTCACGTGTATTACTTCATTGACGGATTCAGCAATTCCCACACAGTCATTCAGACACTCAATCATTCACAACACCCAAGAAGACGTGTGACGTCACCGTGGGATCACGCTCAATCCGCTCCAGCGTGAGCACGTTTGACAGCACAAAGCACAGCCAATGATGAAAAAGAGAAAGAAAAGAAAAGGGATCACCGTCGCGTCTTGCCTCTACATTTCATCTGCCCTGTTACTTAACAATGTAAAGCACAGCCATGCTTTAGAGACTGTTTTGTCTCTTGACTGAAAGAACTACCTCAAACTTGAAACTGACTCACAACAATACAGGAAATTTCTAACACTTACAACTCTTCAAGTCTCTCTGATAATTGGCCACAAAGGTGACCGTTTGACTGACTTATCTCATAAGGAGCGCTGCTGTTGGCAATTTTGATTAATATTTCTTTCTTCAACATATTTGTTCGTAATTAGACAACAACATATGCTCTTCAACTATTACCTATAACTTTCATGGTGTTCTCCTTGCTGTATGAATACTTTGAAAACGTATACGCTGTAAGAACCCGAACTTTCTGTGTTCCTAACACCTGTCCACAGGATGGCCTAAACAGAGCCAAAGAGGATGGACTGTGTGGGGCCACAGGGCTTCAGACCCTTATCATGCGTCATTCATGACTCACCACTGGGACCTGACCCATGTTCTAATCATCACGGGTACATTAGGCCAATGTCACTTCCCATGTTCATGTTTTGGGATCAATTTAATGTTTCCTTCATAACAAGAAGTACTTGATTAACGAAAATCAGAGTACAAGACACTTGAATATCCCTGATGATCTAAGTAGTACCAAAAGAGATTGTATCTTCCTTTGGTGAAATCCCTATTGTCAATTAACCAGCATAAAGGTTCATGCCTTAGTTCTCAAGGGACGATTAGTCACCTGGGGATTCTACATAGGACATTTTAAAGACATGGAAAACACTGGCCCCGATGACCCAAACCAAGACAGCCCGAGGCCATGCCTCACCTTGGGATCTCTCCTGCCACCACCGCCAGAGGAGGGGTCTCGGCCCCACGCAGCCTGGCCTGGCCTTCGGCTTCCACCCTATAAGGGAGACCCAAGAGACAAGGTGACACCCACAGTGAGACGCCATCGACTGGGCTCCTCGGGCGGTCGGCGCTGCCCCGTTGGGCTCGAGGATGGAAAGGCAGGAAGAGAAAGGCCCCGTTTCCTTGCGAGTGGACCTCAGAGTTCCAGACACACATTATTCGTCATCGATGCCTCATACGCTGGCATTGATCATCATCGATCCAGAAAAGGGGGACCTTCTCTTCCTTCGCCATGGCCCGTGGAGTCAGGCATTCCTCCCCGCACGGCCACTGGGCAACCCAAGGGGCCCGCCCCACCCAACGAGGCCTCGCCATCCCTCGGGGGGCCTCTAGGACCCGTCCCCTGGCTTTCGGTCTCTCTGGGCCGCGGAGGACCAGCTGGGCCCCTGTGCAGGACGTCCAAGAGACCTTCCTAGCCAGAGCTGTCCCATCCCTGGGACGCCAGAGCCCTTCTGGACTGCTGGCCTCGCCCGCATCTGCCGCCCACCCTCCACCAGCCCCTCGCACTGCCCTGCCCAGCCCAGCCCCGACAAGCCCTGGGATGCTGCTCACACTGGTCCCCTGGCTCCAAAGACAACGCTGCCATCCTCGCCTGCTCATCCAGGAAGGAGCCGGCCTTCGGGCCTGGCGGCTGCCTGCTGAAGAGTACAAAGCCAAGAGCAGGAGACCCAATGGCACAGCCATTCTCCAGGCTCGCGGCTTCCACATGCACGCCTCCATCGGGGCAACCCTGCTGGCAGGGCACAGCCCTGTCTCGGGACACCCACCAACCACCAGCTGGCCGCCCAGCCCCGGGACAGAGGTGGGCCCTCCCTGACCCTGCCTACCTCACCCTTGCCCCACGGCCTCAGCCTCGGGGACATCAGCCCAAGACCTCTGGCCAACCTGCAGCCCATGGCATGGCAAGAGGCAGACCATGGGGGGTGGGGTCACCAGGGACCTGGCGCCTTGGGAATGCCGGCCCTCCCTCGCTCTCCTCCTTCAGTTCTGGCAGGCTGGTCCACAGGGGCTCCCACTGGCCCACTGGGCGAACGCAAGCACCAGGAAGGCCCCCCAGAGGACACACGGACGGCCCCCCTGGATGCCTGGCCTCGCCCGCGAGGGTCACGGCACGGAGGACATTGGACCTCAGCGTTCCAGACACGTATTCATCGTACACGACTCATACGCCACCAGTAGTCATCATCGATCCAATACTGTCCCCCTTTCCTACTTAACACTCTAATTTCTTTGTCGACTCAATTGAAAACATGCAGTGGTTCTCTGGGGCCGAGCACTTAAGGATCAGCCTTGTCACTACTGTGGCGGGGATTGGATCCTTGGCCTGGAAACTTCTGTTTTCCACACAAGGACCAAAATAAATTAATCAAATCAAAAAGTGAGGAATCATTTTAGAAGTACCTTTTACAAACAACATACTAAACAAGCACCTCGAATCATTCTTCCCCTAACACATCTCAGACCAATGCTCTCTTTCGCTATAGGTGCCTTAATCTATATCATGGTCTATACTCCATACTCAACACTCAGATGCCGCTGCCTCCGCTACTTAGATTCTGCATTTCTTTTGGATTCCGTACCCGGATTTACTTATTTTCTTCCCCGGGACTGTGGCACAAGAAAGTTCCCACGCCCGTCATCAAACCCACACCACAGCACCGACCCAGGGAAAGCCGGATCCTTAACCCACCGCTGTCAGGAAACTCCCCCACATTTCTTAATAGTACAGTAATCACTCGAATCGAAAAAGTCCAAGCAAAGAAACTCAGCCGTTACTCACATTAATCTCCATTCTACTATATAGAGGCAACCACCGAGCCCGTGCCCGTGGCAGATGTTCAACCATCTCTAACGCCTTCATCCTGGGCGGTACAGAACACAGAGGGTGACAAAGGCGTTAGGATCTAATTGCCACTGATCATCGTTGCCCGACTTCCCCTTACACAATATTTATGCATTTATCACTTCCTATATACTTTCATTCTAGTGAAAGAAAAAACAAAAACAAACCAACCTCAATCTTTACTCCGTGGCAGAACTTAAACGGACTTTTATGAACGCATTGCTATCTAACTTTGGTCAGATATCCGACCCTTGCCAGGTATTTGATGGGCCTCACTGTTTTCAAGGTTCATGAACAGCCTCATTTCCTAAGCCTCTTCATATGTGGACAATGATTCACCCTATTTTTCCTTATTTCTTCACTTACGTTTGCTTAATGATTCTGGCACGCAGCCATTCCTAACAAACCCACGACAAAGAAATAAATACGAGAACACATGACCTTTGTATACCCCTGGCATCTCTCTCCAGACACAATTTCCCCCAAGAGAGGAGACTCCTTAGGTGCTGGGACAGACCTCAGAGTTTCAGAGATGCTTTCTTCCTTCAGGACTCTTCCCGTCACGCGCCTCATCACTGGTCCGTGACGGGGTCTCTGTGCCTCCTTCACGTGTATTACTTCATTGACGGATTCAGCAATTCCCACACAGTCATTCAGACACTCAATCATTCACAACACCCAAGAAGACGTGTGACGTCACCGTGGGATCACGCTCAATCCGCTCCAGCGTGAGCACGTTTGACAGCACAAAGCACAGCCAATGATGAAAAAGAGAAAGAAAAGAAAAGGGATCACCGTCGCGTCTTGCCTCTACATTTCATCTGCCCTGTTACTTAACAATGTAAAGCACAGCCATGCTTTAGAGACTGTTTTGTCTCTTGACTGAAAGAACTACCTCAAACTTGAAACTGACTCACAACAATACAGGAAATTTCTAACACTTACAACTCTTCAAGTCTCTCTGATAATTGGCCACAAAGGTGACCGTTTGACTGACTTATCTCATAAGGAGCGCTGCTGTTGGCAATTTTGATTAATATTTCTTTCTTCAACATATTTGTTCGTAATTAGACAACAACATATGCTCTTCAACTATTACCTATAACTTTCATGGTGTTCTCCTTGCTGTATGAATACTTTGAAAACGTATACGCTGTAAGAACCCGAACTTTCTGTGTTCCTAACACCTGTCCACAGGATGGCCTAAACAGAGCCAAAGAGGATGGACTGTGTGGGGCCACAGGGCTTCAGACCCTTATCATGCGTCATTCATGACTCACCACTGGGACCTGACCCATGTTCTAATCATCACGGGTACATTAGGCCAATGTCACTTCCCATGTTCATGTTTTGGGATCAATTTAATGTTTCCTTCATAACAAGAAGTACTTGATTAACGAAAATCAGAGTACAAGACACTTGAATATCCCTGATGATCTAAGTAGTACCAAAAGAGATTGTATCTTCCTTTGGTGAAATCCCTATTGTCAATTAACCAGCATAAAGGTTCATGCCTTAGTTCTCAAAGGACGATTAGTCACCTGGGGATTCTACATAGGACATTTTAAAGACATGGAAAACACTGGCCCCGATGACCCAAACCAAGACAGCCCGAGGCCATGCCTCACCTTGGGATCTCTCCTGCCACCACCGCCAGAGGAGGGGTCTCGGCCCCACGCAGCCTGGCCTGGCCTTCGGCTTCCACCCTATAAGGGAGGCCCAAGAGACAAGGTGACACCCACAGTGAGACGCCATCGACTGGGCTCCTCGGGCGGTCGGCGCTGCCCCGTTGGGCTCGAGGATGGAAAGGCAGGAAGAGAAAGGCCCCGTTTCCTTGCGAGTGGACCTCAGAGTTCCAGACACACATTATTCGTCATCGATGCCTCATACGCTGGCATTGATCATCATCGATCCAGAAAAGGGGGACCTTCTCTTCCTTCGCCATGGCCCGTGGAGTCAGGCATTCCTCCCCGCACGGCCACTGGGCAACCCAAGGGGCCCGCCCCACCCAACGAGGCCTCGCCATCCCTCGGGGGGCCTCTAGGACCCGTCCCCTGGCTTTCGGTCTCTCTGGGCCGCGGAGGACCAGCTGGGCCCCTGTGCAGGACGTCCAAGAGACCTTCCTAGCCAGAGCTGTCCCATCCCTGGGACGCCAGAGCCCTTCTGGACTGCTGGCCTCGCCCGCATCTGCCGCCCACGCTCCACCAGCCCCTCGCACTGCCCTGCCCAGCCCAGCCCCGACAAGCCCTGGGATGCTGCTCACACTGGTCCCCTGGCTCCAAAGACAACGCTGCCATCCTCGCCTGCTCATCCAGGAAGGAGCCGGCCTTCGGGCCTGGCGGCTGCCTGCTGAAGAGTACAAAGCCAAGAGCAGGAGACCCAATGGCACAGCCATTCTCCAGGCTCGCGGCTTCCACATGCACGCCTCCATCGGGGCAACCCTGCTGGCAGGGCACAGCCCTGTCTCGGGACACCCACCAACCACCAGCTGGCCGCCCAGCCCCGGGACAGAGGTGGGCCCTCCCTGACCCTGCCTACCTCACCCTTGCCCCACGGCCTCAGCCTCGGGGACATCAGCCCAAGACCTCTGGCCAACCTGCAGCCCATGGCATGGCAAGAGGCAGACCATGGGGGGTGGGGTCACCAGGGACCTGGCGCCTTGGGAATGCCGGCCCTCCCTCGCTCTCCTCCTTCAGTTCTGGCAGACTGGTCCACAGGGGCTCCCACTGGCCCACTGGGCGAACGCAAGCACCAGGAAGGCCCCCCAGAGGACACACGGACGGCCCCCCTGGATGCCTGGCCTCGCCCGTGAGGGTCACGGCACGGAGGACATTGGACCTCAGCGTTCCAGACACGTATTCATCGTACACGACTCATACGCCACCAGTAGTCATCATCGATCCAATACTGTCCCCCTTTCCTACTTAACACTCTAATTTCTTTGTCGACTCAATTGAAAACATGCAGTGGTTCTCTGGGGCCGAGCACTTAAGGATCAGCCTTGTCACTACTGTGGCGGGGATTGGATCCTTGGCCTGGAAACTTCTGTTTTCCACAGAAGGACCAAAATAAATTAATCAAATCAAAAAGTGAGGAATCATTTTAGAAGTACCTTTTACAAACAACATACTAAACAAGCACCTCGAATCATTCTTCCCCTAACACATCTCAGACCAATGCTCTCTTTCGCTATAGGTGCCTTAATCTATATCATGGTCTATACTCCATACTCAACACTCAGATGCCGCTGCCTCCGCTACTTAGATTCTGCATTTCTTTTGGATTCCGTACCCGGATTTACTTATTTTCTTCCCCGGGACTGTGGCACAAGAAAGTTCCCACGCCCGTCATCAAACCCACACCACAGCACCGACCCAGGGAAAGCCGGATCCTTAACCCACCGCTGTCAGGAAACTCCCCCACATTTCTTAATAGTACAGTAATCACTCGAATCGAAAAAGTCCAAGCAAAGAAACTCAGCCGTTACTCACATTAATCTCCATTCTACTATATAGAGGCAACCACCGAGCCCGTGCCCGTGGCAGATGTTCAACCATCTCTAACGCCTTCATCCTGGGCGGTACAGAACACAGAGGGTGACAAAGGCGTTAGGATCTAATTGCCACTGATCATCGTTGCCCGACTTCCCCTTACACAATATTTATGCATTTATCACTTCCTATATACTTTCATTCTAGTGAAAGAAAAAACAAAAACAAACCAACCTCAATCTTTACTCCGTGGCAGAACTTAAACGGACTTTTATGAACGCATTGCTATCTAACTTTGGTCAGATATCCGACCCTTGCCAGGTATTTGATGGGCCTCACTGTTTTCAAGGTTCATGAACAGCCTCATTTCCTAAGCCTCTTCATATGTGGACAATGATTCACCCTATTTTTCCTTATTTCTTCACTTACGTTTGCTTAATGATTCTGGCACGCAGCCATTCCTAACAAACCCACGACAAAGAAATAAATACGAGAACACATGACCTTTGTATACCCCTGGCATCTCTCTCCAGACACAATTTCCCCCAAGAGAGGAGACTCCTTAGGTGCTGGGACAGACCTCAGAGTTTCAGAGATGCTTTCTTCCTTCAGGACTCTTCCCGTCACGCGCCTCATCACTGGTCCGTGACGGGGTCTCTGTGCCTCCTTCACGTGTATTACTTCATTGACGGATTCAGCAATTCCCACACAGTCATTCAGACACTCAATCATTCACAACACCCAAGAAGACGTGTGACGTCACCGTGGGATCACGCTCAATCCGCTCCAGCGTGAGCACGTTTGACAGCACAAAGCACAGCCAATGATGAAAAAGAGAAAGAAAAGAAAAGGGATCACCGTCGCGTCTTGCCTCTACATTTCATCTGCCCTGTTACTTAACAATGTAAAGCACAGCCATGCTTTAGAGACTGTTTTGTCTCTTGACTGAAAGAACTACCTCAAACTTGAAACTGACTCACAACAATACAGGAAATTTCTAACACTTACAACTCTTCAAGTCTCTCTGATAATTGGCCACAAAGGTGACCGTTTGACTGACTTATCTCATAAGGAGCGCTGCTGTTGGCAATTTTGATTAATATTTCTTTCTTCAACATATTTGTTCGTAATTAGACAACAACATATGCTCTTCAACTATTACCTATAACTTTCATGGTGTTCTCCTTGCTGTATGAATACTTTGAAAACGTATACGCTGTAAGAACCCGAACTTTCTGTGTTCCTAACACCTGTCCACAGGATGGCCTAAACAGAGCCAAAGAGGATGGACTGTGTGGGGCCACAGGGCTTCAGACCCTTATCATGCGTCATTCATGACTCACCACTGGGACCTGACCCATGTTCTAATCATCACGGGTACATTAGGCCAATGTCACTTCCCATGTTCATGTTTTGGGATCAATTTAATGTTTCCTTCATAACAAGAAGTACTTGATTAACGAAAATCAGAGTACAAGACACTTGAATATCCCTGATGATCTAAGTAGTACCAAAAGAGATTGTATCTTCCTTTGGTGAAATCCCTATTGTCAATTAACCAGCATAAAGGTTCATGCCTTAGTTCTCAAAGGACGATTAGTCACCTGGGGATTCTACATAGGACATTTTAAAGACATGGAAAACACTGGCCCCGATGACCCAAACCAAGACAGCCCGAGGCCATGCCTCACCTTGGGATCTCTCCTGCCACCACCGCCAGAGGAGGGGTCTCGGCCCCACGCAGCCTGGCCTGGCCTTCGGCTTCCACCCTATAAGGGAGACCCAAGAGACAAGGTGACACCCACAGTGAGACGCCATCGACTGGGCTCCTCGGGCGGTCGGCGCTGCCCCGTTGGGCTCGAGGATGGAAAGGCAGGAAGAGAAAGGCCCCGTTTCCTTGCGAGTGGACCTCAGAGTTCCAGACACACATTATTCGTCATCGATGCCTCATACGCTGGCATTGATCATCATCGATCCAGAAAAGGGGGACCTTCTCTTCCTTCGCCATGGCCCGTGGAGTCAGGCATTCCTCCCCGCACGGCCACTGGGCAACCCAAGGGGCCCGCCCCACCCAACGAGGCCTCGCCATCCCTCGGGGGGCCTCTAGGACCCGTCCCCTGGCTTTCGGTCTCTCTGGGCCGCGGAGGACCAGCTGGGCCCCTGTGCAGGACGTCCAAGAGACCTTCCTAGCCAGAGCTGTCCCATCCCTGGGACGCCAGAGCCCTTCTGGACTGCTGGCCTCGCCCGCATCTGCCGCCCACCCTCCACCAGCCCCTCGCACTGCCCTGCCCAGCCCAGCCCCGACAAGCCCTGGGATGCTGCTCACACTGGTCCCCTGGCTCCAAAGACAACGCTGCCATCCTCGCCTGCTCATCCAGGAAGGAGCCGGCCTTCGGGCCTGGCGGCTGCCTGCTGAAGAGTACAAAGCCAAGAGCAGGAGACCCAATGGCACAGCCATTCTCCAGGCTCGCGGCTTCCACATGCACGCCTCCATCGGGGCAACCCTGCTGGCAGGGCACAGCCCTGTCTCGGGACACCCACCAACCACCAGCTGGCCGCCCAGCCCCGGGACAGAGGTGGGCCCTCCCTGACCCTGCCTACCTCACCCTTGCCCCACGGCCTCAGCCTCGGGGACATCAGCCCAAGACCTCTGGCCAACCTGCAGCCCATGGCATGGCAAGAGGCAGACCATGGGGGGTGGGGTCACCAGGGACCTGGCGCCTTGGGAATGCCGGCCCTCCCTCGCTCTCCTCCTTCAGTTCTGGCAGGCTGGTCCACAGGGGCTCCCACTGGCCCACTGGGCGAACGCAAGCACCAGGAAGGCCCCCCAGAGGACACACGGACGGCCCCCCTGGATGCCTGGCCTCGCCCGTGAGGGTCACGGCACGGAGGACATTGGACCTCAGCGTTCCAGACACGTATTCATCGTACACGACTCATACGCCACCAGTAGTCATCATCGATCCAATACTGTCCCCCTTTCCTACTTAACACTCTAATTTCTTTGTCGACTCAATTGAAAACATGCAGTGGTTCTCTGGGGCCGAGCACTTAAGGATCAGCCTTGTCACTACTGTGGCGGGGATTGGATCCTTGGCCTGGAAACTTCTGTTTTCCACACAAGGACCAAAATAAATTAATCAAATCAAAAAGTGAGGAATCATTTTAGAAGTACCTTTTACAAACAACATACTAAACAAGCACCTCGAATCATTCTTCCCCTAACACATCTCAGACCAATGCTCTCTTTCGCTATAGGTGCCTTAATCTATATCATGGTCTATACTCCATACTCAACACTCAGATGCCGCTGCCTCCGCTACTTAGATTCTGCATTTCTTTTGGATTCCGTACCCGGATTTACTTATTTTCTTCCCCGGGACTGTGGCACAAGAAAGTTCCCACGCCCGTCATCAAACCCACACCACAGCACCGACCCAGGGAAAGCCGGATCCTTAACCCACCGCTGTCAGGAAACTCCCCCACATTTCTTAATAGTACAGTAATCACTCGAATCGAAAAAGTCCAAGCAAAGAAACTCAGCCGTTACTCACATTAATCTCCATTCTACTATATAGAGGCAACCACCGAGCCCGTGCCCGTGGCAGATGTTCAACCATCTCTAACGCCTTCATCCTGGGCGGTACAGAACACAGAGGGTGACAAAGGCGTTAGGATCTAATTGCCACTGATCATCGTTGCCCGACTTCCCCTTACACAATATTTATGCATTTATCACTTCCTATATACTTTCATTCTAGTGAAAGAAAAAACAAAAACAAACCAACCTCAATCTTTACTCCGTGGCAGAACTTAAACGGACTTTTATGAACGCATTGCTATCTAACTTTGGTCAGATATCCGACCCTTGCCAGGTATTTGATGGGCCTCACTGTTTTCAAGGTTCATGAACAGCCTCATTTCCTAAGCCTCTTCATATGTGGACAATGATTCACCCTATTTTTCCTTATTTCTTCACTTACGTTTGCTTAATGATTCTGGCACGCAGCCATTCCTAACAAACCCACGACAAAGAAATAAATACGAGAACACATGACCTTTGTATACCCCTGGCATCTCTCTCCAGACACAATTTCCCCCAAGAGAGGAGACTCCTTAGGTGCTGGGACAGACCTCAGAGTTTCAGAGATGCTTTCTTCCTTCAGGACTCTTCCCGTCACGCGCCTCATCACTGGTCCGTGACGGGGTCTCTGTGCCTCCTTCACGTGTATTACTTCATTGACGGATTCAGCAATTCCCACACAGTCATTCAGACACTCAATCATTCACAACACCCAAGAAGACGTGTGACGTCACCGTGGGATCACGCTCAATCCGCTCCAGCGTGAGCACGTTTGACAGCACAAAGCACAGCCAATGATGAAAAAGAGAAAGAAAAGAAAAGGGATCACCGTCGCGTCTTGCCTCTACATTTCATCTGCCCTGTTACTTAACAATGTAAAGCACAGCCATGCTTTAGAGACTGTTTTGTCTCTTGACTGAAAGAACTACCTCAAACTTGAAACTGACTCACAACAATACAGGAAATTTCTAACACTTACAACTCTTCAAGTCTCTCTGATAATTGGCCACAAAGGTGACCGTTTGACTGACTTATCTCATAAGGAGCGCTGCTGTTGGCAATTTTGATTAATATTTCTTTCTTCAACATATTTGTTCGTAATTAGACAACAACATATGCTCTTCAACTATTACCTATAACTTTCATGGTGTTCTCCTTGCTGTATGAATACTTTGAAAACGTATACGCTGTAAGAACCCGAACTTTCTGTGTTCCTAACACCTGTCCACAGGATGGCCTAAACAGAGCCAAAGAGGATGGACTGTGTGGGGCCACAGGGCTTCAGACCCTTATCATGCGTCATTCATGACTCACCACTGGGACCTGACCCATGTTCTAATCATCACGGGTACATTAGGCCAATGTCACTTCCCATGTTCATGTTTTGGGATCAATTTAATGTTTCCTTCATAACAAGAAGTACTTGATTAACGAAAATCAGAGTACAAGACACTTGAATATCCCTGATGATCTAAGTAGTACCAAAAGAGATTGTATCTTCCTTTGGTGAAATCCCTATTGTCAATTAACCAGCATAAAGGTTCATGCCTTAGTTCTCAAGGGACGATTAGTCACCTGGGGATTCTACATAGGACATTTTAAAGACATGGAAAACACTGGCCCCGATGACCCAAACCAAGACAGCCCGAGGCCATGCCTCACCTTGGGATCTCTCCTGCCACCACCGCCAGAGGAGGGGTCTCGGCCCCACGCAGCCTGGCCTGGCCTTCGGCTTCCACCCTATAAGGGAGACCCAAGAGACAAGGTGACACCCACAGTGAGACGCCATCGACTGGGCTCCTCGGGCGGTCGGCGCTGCCCCGTTGGGCTCGAGGATGGAAAGGCAGGAAGAGAAAGGCCCCGTTTCCTTGCGAGTGGACCTCAGAGTTCCAGACACACATTATTCGTCATCGATGCCTCATACGCTGGCATTGATCATCATCGATCCAGAAAAGGGGGACCTTCTCTTCCTTCGCCATGGCCCGTGGAGTCAGGCATTCCTCCCCGCACGGCCACTGGGCAACCCAAGGGGCCCGCCCCACCCAACGAGGCCTCGCCATCCCTCGGGGGGCCTCTAGGACCCGTCCCCTGGCTTTCGGTCTCTCTGGGCCGCGGAGGACCAGCTGGGCCCCTGTGCAGGACGTCCAAGAGACCTTCCTAGCCAGAGCTGTCCCATCCCTGGGACGCCAGAGCCCTTCTGGACTGCTGGCCTCGCCCGCATCTGCCGCCCACGCTCCACCAGCCCCTCGCACTGCCCTGCCCAGCCCAGCCCCGACAAGCCCTGGGATGCTGCTCACCCTGGTCCCCTGGCTCCAAAGACAACGCTGCCATCCTCGCCTGCTCATCCAGGAAGGAGCCGGCCTTCGGGCCTGGCGGCTGCCTGCTGAAGAGTACAAAGCCAAGAGCAGGAGACCCAATGGCACAGCCATTCTCCAGGCTCGCGGCTTCCACATGCACGCCTCCATCGGGGCAACCCTGCTGGCAGGGCACAGCCCTGTCTCGGGACACCCACCAACCACCAGCTGGCCGCCCAGCCCCGGGACAGAGGTGGGCCCTCCCTGACCCTGCCTACCTCACCCTTGCCCCACGGCCTCAGCCTCGGGGACATCAGCCCAAGACCTCTGGCCAACCTGCAGCCCATGGCATGGCAAGAGGCAGACCATGGGGGGTGGGGTCACCAGGGACCTGGCGCCTTGGGAATGCCGGCCCTCCCTCGCTCTCCTCCTTCAGTTCTGGCAGGCTGGTCCACAGGGGCTCCCACTGGCCCACTGGGCGAACGCAAGCACCAGGAAGGCCCCCCAGAGGACACACGGACGGCCCCCCTGGATGCCTGGCCTCGCCCGTGAGGGTCACGGCACGGAGGACATTGGACCTCAGCGTTCCAGACACGTATTCATCGTACACGACTCATACGCCACCAGTAGTCATCATCGATCCAATACTGTCCCCCTTTCCTACTTAACACTCTAATTTCTTTGTCGACTCAATTGAAAACATGCAGTGGTTCTCTGGGGCCGAGCACTTAAGGATCAGCCTTGTCACTACTGTGGCGGGGATTGGATCCTTGGCCTGGAAACTTCTGTTTTCCACAGAAGGACCAAAATAAATTAATCAAATCAAAAAGTGAGGAATCATTTTAGAAGTACCTTTTACAAACAACATACTAAACAAGCACCTCGAATCATTCTTCCCCTAACACATCTCAGACCAATGCTCTCTTTCGCTATAGGTGCCTTAATCTATATCATGGTCTATACTCCATACTCAACACTCAGATGCCGCTGCCTCCGCTACTTAGATTCTGCATTTCTTTTGGATTCCGTACCCGGATTTACTTATTTTCTTCCCCGGGACTGTGGCACAAGAAAGTTCCCACGCCCGTCATCAAACCCACACCACAGCACCGACCCAGGGAAAGCCGGATCCTTAACCCACCGCTGTCAGGAAACTCCCCCACATTTCTTAATAGTACAGTAATCACTCGAATCGAAAAAGTCCAAGCAAAGAAACTCAGCCGTTACTCACATTAATCTCCATTCTACTATATAGAGGCAACCACCGAGCCCGTGCCCGTGGCAGATGTTCAACCATCTCTAACGCCTTCATCCTGGGCGGTACAGAACACAGAGGGTGACAAAGGCGTTAGGATCTAATTGCCACTGATCATCGTTGCCCGACTTCCCCTTACACAATATTTATGCATTTATCACTTCCTATATACTTTCATTCTAGTGAAAGAAAAAACAAAAACAAACCAACCTCAATCTTTACTCCGTGGCAGAACTTAAACGGACTTTTATGAACGCATTGCTATCTAACTTTGGTCAGATATCCGACCCTTGCCAGGTATTTGATGGGCCTCACTGTTTTCAAGGTTCATGAACAGCCTCATTTCCTAAGCCTCTTCATATGTGGACAATGATTCACCCTATTTTTCCTTATTTCTTCACTTACGTTTGCTTAATGATTCTGGCACGCAGCCATTCCTAACAAACCCACGACAAAGAAATAAATACGAGAACACATGACCTTTGTATACCCCTGGCATCTCTCTCCAGACACAATTTCCCCCAAGAGAGGAGACTCCTTAGGTGCTGGGACAGACCTCAGAGTTTCAGAGATGCTTTCTTCCTTCAGGACTCTTCCCGTCACGCGCCTCATCACTGGTCCGTGACGGGGTCTCTGTGCCTCCTTCACGTGTATTACTTCATTGACGGATTCAGCAATTCCCACACAGTCATTCAGACACTCAATCATTCACAACACCCAAGAAGACGTGTGACGTCACCGTGGGATCACGCTCAATCCGCTCCAGCGTGAGCACGTTTGACAGCACAAAGCACAGCCAATGATGAAAAAGAGAAAGAAAAGAAAAGGGATCACCGTCGCGTCTTGCCTCTACATTTCATCTGCCCTGTTACTTAACAATGTAAAGCACAGCCATGCTTTAGAGACTGTTTTGTCTCTTGACTGAAAGAACTACCTCAAACTTGAAACTGACTCACAACAATACAGGAAATTTCTAACACTTACAACTCTTCAAGTCTCTCTGATAATTGGCCACAAAGGTGACCGTTTGACTGACTTATCTCATAAGGAGCGCTGCTGTTGGCAATTTTGATTAATATTTCTTTCTTCAACATATTTGTTCGTAATTAGACAACAACATATGCTCTTCAACTATTACCTATAACTTTCATGGTGTTCTCCTTGCTGTATGAATACTTTGAAAACGTATACGCTGTAAGAACCCGAACTTTCTGTGTTCCTAACACCTGTCCACAGGATGGCCTAAACAGAGCCAAAGAGGATGGACTGTGTGGGGCCACAGGGCTTCAGACCCTTATCATGCGTCATTCATGACTCACCACTGGGACCTGACCCATGTTCTAATCATCACGGGTACATTAGGCCAATGTCACTTCCCATGTTCATGTTTTGGGATCAATTTAATGTTTCCTTCATAACAAGAAGTACTTGATTAACGAAAATCAGAGTACAAGACACTTGAATATCCCTGATGATCTAAGTAGTACCAAAAGAGATTGTATCTTCCTTTGGTGAAATCCCTATTGTCAATTAACCAGCATAAAGGTTCATGCCTTAGTTCTCAAGGGACGATTAGTCACCTGGGGATTCTACATAGGACATTTTAAAGACATGGAAAACACTGGCCCCGATGACCCAAACCAAGACAGCCCGAGGCCATGCCTCACCTTGGGATCTCTCCTGCCACCACCGCCAGAGGAGGGGTCTCGGCCCCACGCAGCCTGGCCTGGCCTTCGGCTTCCACCCTATAAGGGAGACCCAAGAGACAAGGTGACACCCACAGTGAGACGCCATCGACTGGGCTCCTCGGGCGGTCGGCGCTGCCCCGTTGGGCTCGAGGATGGAAAGGCAGGAAGAGAAAGGCCCCGTTTCCTTGCGAGTGGACCTCAGAGTTCCAGACACACATTATTCGTCATCGATGCCTCATACGCTGGCATTGATCATCATCGATCCAGAAAAGGGGGACCTTCTCTTCCTTCGCCATGGCCCGTGGAGTCAGGCATTCCTCCCCGCACGGCCACTGGGCAACCCAAGGGGCCCGCCCCACCCAACGAGGCCTCGCCATCCCTCGGGGGGCCTCTAGGACCCGTCCCCTGGCTTTCGGTCTCTCTGGGCCGCGGAGGACCAGCTGGGCCCCTGTGCAGGACGTCCAAGAGACCTTCCTAGCCAGAGCTGTCCCATCCCTGGGACGCCAGAGCCCTTCTGGACTGCTGGCCTCGCCCGCATCTGCCGCCCACCCTCCACCAGCCCCTCGCACTGCCCTGCCCAGCCCAGCCCCGACAAGCCCTGGGATGCTGCTCACCCTGGTCCCCTGGCTCCAAAGACAACGCTGCCATCCTCGCCTGCTCATCCAGGAAGGAGCCGGCCTTCGGGCCTGGCGGCTGCCTGCTGAAGAGTACAAAGCCAAGAGCAGGAGACCCAATGGCACAGCCATTCTCCAGGCTCGCGGCTTCCACATGCACGCCTCCATCGGGGCAACCCTGCTGGCAGGGCACAGCCCTGTCTCGGGACACCCACCAACCACCAGCTGGCCGCCCAGCCCCGGGACAGAGGTGGGCCCTCCCTGACCCTGCCTACCTCACCCTTGCCCCA